>NW_026643190.1:0-2433176 GCF_028828465.1 Penicillium psychrosexuale | reverse complement strand
GCCCCAAAGCCCCAAGCCCCAAAGCCCCAAAACCCCAAAGCCCCAAAGCCCCCAAAGCCCCAAAGCCCCAAAACCCCAAGCGAGGATAGGGCTTTGCCCCCGAGGGGGTATAAAGACCCGTTTATTGTTCTACGTTTTGTTTTCTTTTCTTTTCTTTTCTCATACTTGATATTTGATTAGCAATGCACTTCTTTCGTTAAAGAGAACCTGGCACGTAACACTTTATAGTAAGGGTATGAACTTGTAATCTTAATATTAGATATTTAACTCTATGCTTTACTACCTATGAAAGTTTCAAAATGATTGAGGCTAGGCTACGGTCTATACCTAGGGTAGATAATTCTTAGCCAACTATTCTATAGCCGCCCCGCGCTATATTATTGCATTTTAGCTATTACTCTTTATTTCCTAATTGTATATACTCCTACTAGGCTCTAGTTCTAGAAATTGGCAGGGACATTTATAATAGAGTTATATTAAAGTATACGAAATTAGAAATAAAATTAAGCAGGAATTACGTGTATATATACTCGGTACTGAGAGAAAGATTCAAAATGGTACCGGGCAAAGTGGATGCGCGCGGGAACCAACCACATCCACCAAATACCCGTATGTCACCGTATGTAAACTTGGTTGAGCCCTGAACGGCTGTCAGGACCCCAGTACTAAGAAGGCTGATGCCTGAGGTATGAGCCCTGTCATGGGGCGTGGAGCACCCATCCTGGGTGCGTGGGGGACTGTAGGCTGGATAGGAGTAATGCGTACTGCCTGCACAGCCTCCTTGGGTCATGTGACCCACAAACCTGTATATTATCCTCGCATGCTGCTTCTTTGGAGAAGCAGCTATTAGTTCCAATATACCACTGCGTATATCACTATCTCTATTTCCCGATCCTCCGTTATATACAGCATTCCCTTAGGCATTCCATACCTAGGGGTCTCACAACGGCCCTCCCCTATGGGATAATAATTATGTATACGGACTTGCCCCAGTGATTCACATTGCATCATCCATGACGAGAATAACCGAGCAGTTCTCTTTGAGAAAGATAGTAAAAATGACAGTAGAACTATAATTATCGCAAGCCACCAGGTTCCCAAGATAGCCCCTCGAGTTGAGAACAGAAGTTCAATGAAACCTGCTCATAGCTCAGCTCCAGGTTACTTACGACATCCCTCACTGCAGTTGCAGCCAAGAAGATCACATTCTTTTTTTTCTTTTCATCAGTGATCGATCCAAATTCACGAGTTCCATAGATTTACTTACTTCCTTTGCCACAAAACGGGTTTGGCTTCGATCCATCTGCGCATAGTTTCTTGCAAATTTCAGTGCCCAGGGCATCTGTTGAGCAGTGTCTCTTGCCCACTCCATGACAGCACTCCGCCATTGAAAGATGCGTTGTTGCAAGGAAAAGGAGGCAGAGTGTAAGAACTTTGGGTACACTTATGACAAACATCTTGAAAGTTTGGTCTAAGGAGGTCAGTTGGTATACAGACTGGGGAAATGCTGTGTATATACCAGTAATGAACAAGTGTACAATGTCTTGTCGAAGACGTTTTTCTCTCTTGGCTTCTGCGAAGATCAAAAGTGATATGTTTTCCTTTCATGTCAGGTAGTCTCTGCCTCTTATTGTCACTGTGTTTCCCCCTTTGGTCCCCCTTCTAGGAGATAATACCTGAAGATCCACAGCCCTCTAGGGATGATATCCTGCTAGAGTTAAAGAATGTCAAGGTCTGAATAGAGTGACATTTGCTCCGCCGAAGATGGAATAATCCCTGTGCGATTCCCAATGAGGGCATGCTCTGAATCATTGGAAGCAGAATAACTCTATCTTAGAGACCTTATTGGCATATCAAGGTATGACATGTACCTGTTCAACTTTGATAACGCAGAAGGGATGGCATTCTAAGAGTTCGCTATTTGATTGAGATCTTCAAGGAAAAATTACATACCTCGTAGTACTGGAGAGCTCTTATTTGACCAATGCTGCATGCACACCATCATGACTCTTTTGAGTGGCGTTTTACTTGCAAAACAAATCTACATAATTCATGTCTTTATCATCACTCTCCACAAGGCTTCACATCGTACTCTACGTCAGTCCGAATAATATATTTTGCTCCCTTCCTCACCCCTGTACCTTCATGTAGCAAGGCCCCATTCGACTCCCCATGTGGGAATATCGCAACAGCTCCCATCACAGGTCGCACCGGGTATCCGTTGAGGGTCCCTTCCCGCGGGGCTGGCATGAAGAATGTCGTCTCTCCGCCCTCAAACTCATCGTTGAGATATAGTAGAAATGTGTACATCGAGCTCTGCTTCTTTTCCTCAGGCGAAGAGTCGTACACGTATGTGTCATCAGAAAGAATACCGGACGGCGGCCAAGCTCCGTCAATGTGACACCGATATTCGGCTCCGGGAACATACCTGTACACACGGAAGCGACGATTGATGCCTCGGACCATGCGACCGTTGATAGAGGGTGGCACATAAGGGGAAATTCGTGCCCAAAGCATGTCGTGGAATGTGGTGTCAATGATCCAGTAAAAGTTGTGGGCTAGGATGCTGATGTCCCCATCCTCGCGAAGGGGCGCGTCCGGCAGGAAATCAACAGATTCACCGGCAGCGATGATCGCCTTGCACTCGGTGGGGGATAGGACATTGAGGGCAAGGCCAAGGCCTGGCACAGCGGGATGTGCGTGGTATGTTATGGAAGGACCGACAGGAGCCAGTGGGACGG
Organism: Penicillium psychrosexuale; assembly: GCF_028828465.1. Taxonomy (NCBI): domain Eukaryota; kingdom Fungi; phylum Ascomycota; class Eurotiomycetes; order Eurotiales; family Aspergillaceae; genus Penicillium; species Penicillium psychrosexuale. The sequence continues at coordinate 2,430,435 of NW_026643190.1, read as the reverse complement.
CGTTCGGCGCGGTGGTATAGAGGATAGCCGGATGGTGGTTTGGGGGTTTGCGGAGTGGGCCAGGGGTTTGTTCGATGATGCGGAGAGCAGATGGAGACTTGGGCGCCTCATCCAAAATTGATTTGTCAAGGACTGAGGCGTAGACGGGAAGTGGCGTCGTCGAGGGGCGGAGGTCCCAGATGGACTGGAAGGCGATGGGATCGGTTGAGTCAACGGCGTTTGTGTTGGTGTCAATCGGGGTGCTGACGCGCAGGATGGCATCAAGGACGCCCAGGATTTCGTTTTCCTTCACACTGCGCTGAAGGGGGACATGATCGTGTGCTTTATGCTGCGTCGAGAGGCCGCTGACGACATCCAGATCTCGCACCCAGCGACACAATGCTCCAATCTTGGGTTGTTCCCCCCTGATCCTCATCTCTGCAAGCAAGATCTTGGCTTCAATGTATTTCTCGTCCACCAATGCACCGGTTATTCGAGCTGTCAAGTTGGCGCCCTCTCTCGAACGGTTAGCGACAGTCTTTTGAGCAGGAATAACGCAACATACCGGCAGTGTTAACACCCGTAGTGCATGTCTGGCGGAAGTCATAGACCGCGACTCGCAGATCCTTGCATGCCTTCGACTTTGTCAGGCCTGGATATTGTGCAAGCGCCGTGAGCGTCTCAATTGTAATGTCGAGTTCCTCGTCTGAGACGACGGCATTGAGATGCGTGGGCTCGAGAGGTATGCCATCGGGAGGCGGTGTTAGATTCGGTACTGCTTTCGAAATCTTTTGTGGAAGATCGATTTGTGCGTTGCGCTTACGCTTTGCCGCTTTGGACTTGGCCATAGCTTTTATGTAGATTGATACAGAGTCCACGACTTTACGAGTGCACGAGTCTGCGAGTCTTCCAATTCACGGATATTCTGCCCGAAGATTCCGACCACGGGATTGCACTCGGATTATGTAAGTCACGGAGTTTTCCAAGATTCCGCAACTTGGGACCTTCAGATTATCTTATTCGCCATACAATTCAACCTGAGGTGGTTGGTGATGCATTCTGACGTACTCACTGTTGCCCTATGCAGTTTGTAGACCTTCTTTGTGGCATTCCTTCCCTTCTCTTTGACTTCTCTGACAGACAGCTTGCCGCCAAACGTGCAGCTTGCCGTTCAGCTTGCTGCGTTGGCATTTCATTTGTACGTCTGCAGAGATGCTTCTTCTGTTTTCTGGTGGATGGAATCTGGCTGGCTTTGTGGTGCGAAGCTATATAGACAACCTTCAGGACAGTAGCTAGTTCTCCATTTTCCATCAATCCATCATCTTTCGACTTTCAGTTGATCACTCCTTCCTCTGTAGTCAGGGCCTTTCATCAGTTGGAAATCTTGCATTCTGTCTAATTGTGAATGCCTACATATAGTAATGTAATCTGTACATATGTCCCCGCACTTATTCTTCGGATTGATGGAACTTTTGCTTGGAATTGTCGACCTTCTCATGTACAGCACGCGCCTTTCGTTTCGTTTTAGTGTAACCTTCAATTCCAGCGAGCATGATATAAGACTTGCTCATCGAAACATGGGACATATCAACGCCTTGTTGCTGTAGGGCGTGGTGGAATGCTCGAAAATTGGCAGCTGGAGGCCGATAATGGCCACTGAACAGGTTAGCCTACCGTTTCGAGTAATGATAGAAGTCGATGGATGAAAGCTTTGATTGAACTCACCTAAGCGGTGTCAGGCTTCGAAGTTGGCCATGTTTGATCTTAATCGTTCCAGCTGCTGCGATACGGGCACCTCGAAGAAAAGATGAATGCTGAAAGGCACCTGATTTCTTTATGCCGATGTATAGACGAAAAGAGGTATCTGCAACCTAAGGTAAATTTGGTTTAGTCTGCATCTAACAACCACAGATCCAAACCTGACTCACGAATAGCCAGATACCTTCTTTCTCTGAGGACTTGCCCCAGAGTCGCTTAAATGCAGCAGCGGGGCTTGCGTGCACCACTTTTTTCATCGTCTTGGCAGTGTACTCCTCATCGGTGAAATGCTTCGGGTCTTGATTTGAGAGGACATTGTCAGGGCTGTGTCTTCTAGACGTTGTTGATATTGTTGATGATGAACATGATGAACATGATGCTGATGGTGACAAGTCCCAGGTGGAATCTGGTAGAACTGTCGAGTTTCCGTTGAATTGAGGCACATCATCCTCGATTCCCACAATCCCTTGGAGACTATCTTTAAAACGTGCAGTGTTTGTCCACACTGGTTCATTGTTTTTGGCCCAGCGGAAACGTCCAGTCTCGTCAACTATCACCATGTAATTCAAACGTTCCTCGCGATTGAGATAGCGGACTTGTTCTTTCTCAAGTTTTTCTCGTGGACACTGTGAAAGCTCAATATTTTTCCCATCACCGTAGTCCAGCCAATAGAAGAAGTTTTCGTTCGATGATGAATTCCGCCAACACGTGTGGTACGAGCGCAGATTGCTTCCGTGTCGATGTTTGAGATCAACCATTTCGAGAAAGTATTGAAGATCCATCATCTTCGGCTTAGCTCCAGTAATCTTTGTGTTATGTTCTGATCGATTCACCGTAGAAGGCGAGACTTCCGGAAAACGGTCGTCGCCGCCGACGCGCCTAGCAACACTAACCACTCGTTGCCAGTTCCGGCGAGCTTGATTGGAGCCATCATCATCGCTGGGGGCCACGCTCGGCTCGGGTTGATGGAGTTGGTGCCACTGGGCTTCTCGAAAGGCCTGGAGGGACCAAACAAACAAGATCAGAATTGATCGGTTTCGCGCAAAATACACGTGTCACACACGTACCTCAATCCATCTAGTGGAAGCAGCCAAGCGCAGTCCACGCAGCTCTCGTCGCGTTCGATAACCACGATATATTCTCTACCGATGGTCAGCGGACATCAACAACACCGGGATTCCTCGTGTACCTGAACCGTTCGCGCCGCTTGTTCCTTATCGATGACGTCATGTGAAAGAGTCGAAGTCTCCAGAATTTTGGTCATGGACAGAAGTCAAGAGAATGCAAAGGAGAAAGAAACCCAACTATCGAGGAGTCAAGGAAATAAAGATGAGTCTCAGCTGGCCCGGCGGGGAAAGGTCATCTTTGTCATCTTTGTCATCTCTCGTTTTCCAAAAGAGAACCTCAACATCTCCGACTTGTTTCATTACAAGAATTCTCAAGAATTACCAAATAGAAGAGAATTGGAGAGCTGAATAGACCCCTCATGACGAATTTTCCCTTCTCCTCCTACAAAGAAACGATCGGTATCGATCCCGAGACTAAACAGGAAATTATTTCCCCATTCAGGACCCGAACCCCCCGCATTGGCAATCTATATCGTTCTTAGATACTACGATAATACGCCGGTTACCCCTCGTGAGGAGATGTGAGGAGCATTGATGTTGGAGCTTACCTTACTTATAAATGGAGTCGACATTCCCTCTCAACTCTTCCATTAACCTCGATTATACCCATTCACTTCACTCTTCTCACTATGGCACCCTCTCTCCACCCTCTTATCGACAATGGCATCACACCAGGCTCTAGTAGCTTCTCCGGAGGGAAGCTGCACTGCCACTGCGCCTCCGACCAGGTCGAGATCACCCTGAATAGCAATGTTGCCCACAACCACGCCTGTGGCTGCTCCAAGTGTTGGAAGCCATCCGGTTCTCTCTTCTCGGTGGTTGGCGTTGTACCGCGAGACGCCGTCTCGGTGACAGCCAATGCCTCGAAGCTTTCGATTGTGGACAAGGATGCTACCATTCAACGCAATGCCTGCAAGGACTGCGGTGTTCACCTCTTCGGGCGTATCGAGAAGGACCATCCTTTCAAGGGTCTCGACTTTGTACACGTGGAGTTGTCCGATGAAACAGGCTGGCAGGAACCACAATTCGCCGGGTTCGTCTCATCCATTATTGAACAGGGTTTCCACCCCAAAGAGATGGATGAAGTGAGAGCTAAATTCAAGGCCGTTGGACTGGAGACATACGACGTGCTGTCGCCGGCGCTGATGGATCTGATCTCCACTTTTACGGCGCAGAAGTCCGGTATCAGATTTGCCAATTTGTGATTTAGCGAAAGTGTTGTGTCCTTTGCATGTACTAGAAAGGTGGGAGTTGGTAGAGGTGCGGAGTTTGAATTCGGGGATTATGGAAAAATGAGATAATGTACATGACAAGCACTATGTTATAGTGAAGATTGGCTCATTTAGTAGAATCCTGTAGAAGTTATATTTCCTCTCATCTCCTATTCAACATCAACATCGAAATATCGTATCTATGCTGACTTCAGCACTTGATCTTCACCCCTTGATTACTCTCTCCCCTTTCTCGTCACTTCGCTGTTTCTCGGCGGATTCTGAACATCCTCGGTTTCCCCGCGCACCTGGGTTTTTCAAAAAGCCGAAAGGTTGTTGACTCGATTGCTGCCTCTTCAAGCGAGGAGAGCGTCACGCTGCATCCCACGCGTGCGACCGGGTTTCTTCAAACCCAGTATACATATCTAGTCGAGTTCCAGCGAACGGTGCGCGAAGCCATTTCCAAAATATGTTTAGATTTCCCGCATCATTACTGGGCCCAGATAGACGAGTTGCATCAATTTCCGACCGAACTCTATGAGATGTGAGCAAGGGCTGGTTACGTATTCCTGCTACAACGATATGGAGGCTCGGAGCTTGATTTAGACTATTGCGGAGTCTGGAGACATAAACGGTGCCTCGTCTATCCGTATGAATATCTTTGGCCTTGAGCCAATTACCAGGTTTGGGACCGAGTAGAACGAACGTTCACTCCGCTCATTGCTCCTCGCCACACATCATTTGGAAAGGAATATTTTCTTTTGTCTTCTGCATTGCCTTGCCCTCCTATTACTACACTGAGAAGAGCAGGTACCAAACAAGTATTGGAGCATCACCATATGTTCCTATCCATTCAGCATTTTATTTTATTATTAGGGAATCATTCTCGTTGCAGTCATGCTTTAGTATATGTCAATGGTCTTTTATCGGGAATTTGAATTCTTGAACTGACGCGTGTTCTCGAAGTTTCTAGTATTGATGTAGTGCAAGTGATCAATGCTTGACATTCTGTACACAGATTTTCGCTAGTTAAGGGCGTTTGTTCTTGGCTATCTTTCTTCGGTGATATGGTACTCACCAGGGCATGAAAAGATCCAAGAAATAGATCCATTGATCATATACGCAAAATATCTCAGGTCAGTCCTCGACCATGATCAATCCATATGTACTGTGAGTATGTCTGACTTCAATCCAGGATACTGCGCTATTGGTCCCTACTCCCATCGTGTATGAATGCTTGCGAACATGCGAATTTTTTGGGGCACAGAGCATCCAAGTATTGTCCTCTGTCGAGCTTTCAAGACAAAGGACGGCCACCTGGTCTGAGCGCTACAACCAACCACCAGTTTCAAATTCTTTGTGTGTTGAGGCTATCAGAGCTGGCGACTGACCCACGGTTTGTTGATCACAGCTCTCGTGTCCAAAATCGGGCCGAATTAAAAGAGATATTTGCACCAATCATCTGTGCGAAGCCGACCGTCTTTGATGATATGGAATGGGATTTTCGACGAAGGAAATAGGGGTAATGCGAGAACAGGGCATTACGCGACGATCATTAGCTTTGGAATGCTCTAGTTCCAGTTTCCTATGCAGATCTCCCGCTATTGGGAATAAGCCGGCGCTTTGCACGGAATATCTCACTGTGGTATCAATACTAGCTTGGTGGCTCATGGATGTCTCAATATGAGATGCTAGTTCGAAAGTTGCACTTTTTGATCTTTTCACCCTACTCTAGCATCATCAAAATGGATCTTCATTCATATTCATGTATCCATGTACAATCATACTAAGTGACCAAACTATATATGGCGTACATTTACCCTTTCCTTATTCTCCCAATCTCCAGCAAGGTAAAAAAATGGCAAAGATAAAAATAAATTGACATGCACCAATAATAGATTAACCGCTCGGCCTAACCCAAGCTGCAGCATTGAGTGGCTGGCGCAAACAATGCAGCAGCAAAATTGAGTGAGTCAAACCAAAGGCACTAGTTTGGCAGCCAGGAGTTGGCGTAGCTGAGTGTTGAATTACAATACTTGTGGCTAGCTGGGAGAGCTGAAGCAATTTCATGAACCCTAGTTCGTGCCAGTTGCCAAGCCAGCATGCAGGCCAAATCAAAATCCCGTCCAACATTTGATTGGTGATCTCCGAGTCAGATCATGTCAAACCGCTCTAGGTCGAGGTCGCAGCTGCCTATAGCTGTAAGTTGTCATTTTGAAGTAGACGCCCATAGTAGACTGCATTAGCAGATTTTGGCTGAGAACGAATACCTGCCTTGTTTGGTCGCCAATAATTTCCTCACGCTTCACGGGCGGTCGTAAATGGCGTTGTCTGTAGAGCTGACAGCTACGCTCTGATGCGTGGCTTGCATTAAAATGTGACAAGACAGCATATGTTAAAGTTCATTCAATGTCGATCATTAATTGCTTTGCAGGAGTCTGGGACTGCTGTTCAGCCTGTCCTACCCTCACAAGTTGTGGAGGAAATAATATAAAAGATTCACCTCGACCCGGTGCCCCCAAGTACATTCTTCCATAACTTCGAATGCACCTCTTCGGGCGATTGAGAAAAATATCTTCCAAACGAAGTATTGCTTCAACAATTTCGATAATTCCACCAGCCGATAAGATGGCATCTGAATCATCTGCGTACGAGTACTACCAGATCCAAGCCCGGTTTCCGGCCAAAGATTCCAATCCTGATGATGGCATCAACCGAAAGGTCTTTGTCCGGCAGGATATCGACGAATGGAGCGGCAAGAAGTCCAACAAAAAGCAAGTGGATCTTTTCATCCTGGCTCTGGACAATTTCCAGAAGCTGGACCCCAAAGAAAGACTATCTTACTTTCAGGTCGCCGGTAGGTTCTACTCGATGAGCTTCTGTTGATGGTATTTGACATGCATTTGACCAGGTATTCATGGACAACCGTTTGTACGATGGGACGATCCTAGCCCAGAGCCCATGCAAAATGGCTACTGCTTCCACTCTCATGTGATATTTCCCATTTGGCACCGGCCATATGTGCTTCTTTTCGAGGTAGGAGGATCTGATATCTGAGAGGAATTGTGTACTGATTTCATTCTAGCAAGTCGTGTATGACATCATGATCAAGGAAGTTATCCCTCAATTTCTGGAAGCCGATCAAGCTTCATGGCGTGAACAAGCCGAGTCGTGGCGTCTTCCCTTCTGGGACTGGGCACGAAATGGCCGTGTCCCTGACTTGGCCAAATACCCTACCATCACTGTTCCTAGGCCCGAGGGCGGATCGGTTCGAATCAACAATCCTCTGTTTCAGTTTCACATGCCCACAGACAAGCCGATGCGAAGCGAGGGCGTCGGTACCGAAAACACATGGGAAAATGACACCGAACAGGAAGAGTACAAGAACGTATGTATGATCTAGGCAATGTGAAGACAAAAGCGAGCTAACTTGATCAGTTTGGCAATGCAATTGGAACCAGCCGTTGGCCGGATGAAGAGGACCAGAATCCAACCAGTCAGGGCTGGCGTCATGGTGTTGTCAATAACCGCAAAGTGGCGGATGCCTTCAACTCTCACGATGGATACAATGACAAGAATCATGGTCCTGCTGCTGAAATGGTGTATAGGCTGCTTACTGTGCCCATGGACTACACTACGTTTGCAAGCACAAATCCAACCTCGAAAGATCAAAACGTCGACGAGGACTTGAACATAGAATATGTGAGTATGTTAATTTGATATGTCGGAGCACAGTAACTGACTGGAAATTCACCTGGATAGATCCACAACAATGTGTAAGTACTCGACCAGCCGGAAACTCGATGTCTACATCTACTTTGTGCTATTATCAGTCGCTTCAAACACTAACAGCATTGACTTAAAGCCACGGCTGGGCAGGTGCTGGCGGACATATGGGAAATGTACCAGTTGCCTCTTTTGACCCGCTGTTCTTCTTGCATCACTGGTAAGTATATGATATTCTTCGACCACGTGGGAATACAACTGTGATTAACAGTTGCTTGTAGCAATATTGATCGTCTCTTCGCAATTTGGCAAGCTCTCAACCCGGACAAGTGGATGGATAACATTCATGGCGACAATGCTACCATCCGTGATTCATTTGGCAAAGAGCATCCCGTGGACGAAAACACTCCCCTTCAGCCGTTTAGACGTGACGCTGAAGGAAATTATTGGACCCCTGAAGGAATTAGATTTCCTTCCAATCTCGGATATTCCTACCCAGAGCTGCCACGGTGGGACAGCAAGTATCACCAGGAGGACGGAACACTCAACCAAGCCCTGTTTAAGGAAAACATCATCACCATTGTTAACCGACTATATGGTGTGTCGCGTGATTTGGCATTGGACCCAAAAGCTCCGACCCCAGAGGGCGTTGAGGCAATTGACGGTGGGCTCAAAATTACCGACTTCGCCTTCAGTGTTCGATTCTTGAAGTACGTTGTCCCTGAGAAATATCTGCTGCAACAAGAATTTACATCTAATAATTTTGAATGACTTAGATACGCATTGGGAGGGCAACCTTTCTGGGTCAAATTGTATCTCGCCCAAGAGGACGGCATACAAACCCCACTGACAGACTTGATCGCTGAGGTGTACAACTTCAGCCAAAAGCCCGAGTTGGATGGCTCTTCGGTCTGCGGTAACTGCAAAAAAGGACAAACATCGCGCGTCAAGTCAACTGCTTACATCCCAATTACCCCGGTTCTCTACAAGCTTCTCAAGGGTGGACGGAAACTGAAGACGTTGACTCGCGACGAGGTCTTGGCGTACATAAGAAAGCGTGCATACTGGCGGGTATTCAAGGTAAGCATACCTAGTCACTAGCTGCCACCATTGTATGAAACTTGCTGATCTCTCGTAGAACGAGAAAGAATTACCTCGCTACGAGGTTGAGAAGCTGGAGTTGGAAATCATTGGCAGCAGCAACGACACCACGCACTTCACCAACCCCGCTACTCCGCCAGCCTTTGAGAATTTCAAGCAAGAGCCTACAATCACTGGCGGTGCTGATGGAGCGCTGGATCCAGAGCTGAAGCAGACAAAGACTGACCCACCGGCTCCCCGGTAAGTTCCGACTCCTATAAATGAGGGATAGATATGGAAATATGATCGCTAACTTCAGTCAGACCAAAACGACCAAGAGCGAATCTGCCACTTCACAGCAGTCTTAAATTCCAGCAGACTCTCAAGGCCGACAGTGTCATTCTCCTCGAGTCGTCGAGCGTGGATCTTGTCCAATCCAATGGCATCGACATGACACAAATTTCAATCATGGATGCAGAGAATGATATCATCTTCCATCTCTCTATTCGCCGAGCTCAGGATGAAATCATTTTCAATTCCAAACTCGGTGGATCATGGGGCGAGGAGGAGCGGGTCGATATTGACGATCGATTCGAAAGTGAGGATGGTGCGACAATTTTGATCCACGACCAAGGTGAAGGCTTCGAAGTCTCTATCAATTGGGTCCATGCAATTTGGTTTGGCAAACGTGCCAAGGGCAGGACACCACAGTCAATTAGTTATGATCTTGGTGACAAGGAGGGGACTTCCGCTTTGTCCGAGTATCTCGAAGTGCGCACCTACCCTTCGGTGAAAGCTTTGTTCCTTCAAAAGCATTCTCATGAGGAGGAGAAGTAGCCACCTGTCGTTGATATGTAGTTTAATAGGGGTATAGGAAAGATGGCGATGTTAATTTGATCATATTTATGGGACCGTGGACATACATATCCTCAAGTCAGGCCTGAACCGACATGAATACAAGTATATGGCAGCATCTTGTAGTTTGAAATAAGACGTTGTATTCTTAGACAACTAATTATTCTCCGCAATCACAATCTCTGGTCGAGTCAAGGCCAGTAATAGATCCCATAATCAACATCCTTCTTTAGTTTGTCATTCACGCGCAGATATCCAGACTTTTCCAGAGTCTCAAGTTTCTGCGTAATAAGTTCGGCCACAATTCCCCTAAACAAAATGCTCCCCGGCACGTTCAAATGGGTATAATCCGCTGGGTTGAGGTTGTATGTAAAAGCATTTTCTGGCCCGATTGCATTGAGATACCAGGTGCTAGCTTTATTCAGGTCAATATAGGCAGTATATGAGCGATGAGCGGCAATGATGGTGGCCAAGGTCTCATTGACGAGACCCATGACGATACGCGGTGTCCCTGTTGAGTTATCGTAGTTGCGCCGAAATAGTGGAGTGACGAGAATCGGTGTAGCCCCAGCATTAGAGGCCTCAGCCACGAATCTTTCAAGATTCCTGGTGTATTGTGATAATGAAATGTTTGCAGCTGGCTTTTGGTTGTTGTGGCCAAATTGGATTGTGACAAGTGGATGATATTCGTCTCGAACTTGTCTCACGGTTGTTAGAACCTCGTCCCAATAACCTCCGCTCCAGAAGCTAACAAAGATTACCCGTCCACTCTCGGCCCTGTAGGCTGTTGCGGCGGACTCGGCCAACACACAATACAGGGGGCTTGTCGCATCGATGCATAACGGGGGTAGCAACTCTGGTCTTATCCTGACAAATAGCATGTACATCGATAGGGTAAAAGTTGGCCCGCCGTCGGTCCAGTGCAGATCCAATCAAAGAGCCCAGACATACCCCCAGCCCCGTCTCGAAACCCTGCTCAACTCTGCCTTCTACGGAGACGAAACAGCCTCGCAGCAAGCTCCAAACAATACTCTCTCTGCATCATCCGCACAAGCTGCCAGTCCCTCCTTCCGTGCGCCCCAGCTGAACCCGTCGTCTGTGAAAAATGGTAAGATACTGTTAGCACAGCGATTTTACTGTTAGCACGGTGGTCTAACCTAATTAGGAGAGGTGAATCTTAGAACTCCATTTTCAATATGAGTGCCATTTATTATGGTATCGCCACTGTAAAAAGCACAGCTTCACCTGGGCATATTTGATAGATCAGGTGATCTCTGAATAGCTTTATGGTGACACATCAGGTGAGCAGATTGATTAACTAATCTTTCTAAAAAAAGGCACGCAAGTATAATGCGTACAATCACTCGAGAGGCTCGAAAGAATTTGCAATGCTTCGTTCCTACGTGGTGTTTACCAGCCTTATGGCTATGACAATCACAATCATCATGACCCGTTGCCCACAAATGGCGAAGTCGAGGATCAAACGTCGAAAAAACTTCCAATTTCCGATTAAACCAGCCTTGATGACTTGAAGGAGTAGTATGGCCTTGAGCTGGAGCGTGTACTGGGTCGCCAAGTTCTCCGCCTGCCAAATCATTATTTGACCAGGTGCCGTCATTTCCAGCATGGAGAATGTAACCAAAGCGGAAGTATTCCCATAGAAAACAGGACATAAATGCAGTATCCCTTTTTGAGGTTTACTGCCAACTTGCAGGCCGTCGTCTCCAGATGGTGGCCGCCACTCTAGATTCCTCCAATGCTGCAGTGTGTGACAGATTATGCACTAAAAATATCCTCCCTCCATGGTCGAGCAGAAATGCGCACCCAATTATCGAAATTTTCATCTCGTCGAGAGGTTTCTAGGTTTCATCCCGTTACTCCTATTGCCAGTATTTGGTCGTCTTGGTCATCTCACTGCCGGACGTGCAAGATGTTCCATGGCTGATCATGTAGTTAGTAATTTCCTGGGGGCGGAAAAGAAACCTCACTTCTGATTTCAAGATCATGAGATATGCAATTGCTGCCGAGAGGAATTTCTCCATACTGGGTCGCAGGCGCGCATATACCAAAGATTCGTATTTGCAATAACTCCTTCTTTTGGGGCTCTCGTGATTTATATCAAAGTTTCAATGTATACGACTCAAAAGACAAAACCCATGCAGTAATCCAATGCACCGACAATGGGGCGCATTAGCTGAACTTGATAGGAACACTGAAGTTACGGTCAGATTTCCATCCGTCGCGAGAGGCATTCCTGAAATGACTCCATCCAGCACTGTACTTTGCATTCCCAGCCATATCAGCTTTCAGATGATTGTTAATTTTTGAATTGATGAAGTGCCTTGCAAAGAAAAAAATGTCGCGCGAATGTCTTAGTCTCTCTGTATATCAATTGCCAACGTCACAATCGCCATCCGGACAAGGTTGTAACTTTTTTCTACAGATTTCTATGAACAGGTCTTCTGTCCAAAGGAAATATATGCAAGCTCAACGTGACCTCAAGCAATGCATGATTCAGACGCGTTGTTCAGTCTCTACGGAATCTCCATTGACGGTGTCAGGGATGTCCAACTAATGGAACTTGGGACGAGAAAGGGGCCGAAAGATTTCTTGGCCAGCTTAGAAAAATGTATGGAGAAGGACAGTGCGATTTCTACAACAGAAAAAAAGGCATAGAAGTTTGCCAAAGGAAATACTCGGCGACTCTTCGATCCTGCTTTAGGAGGGCAATACGAGATATTCAATGAGCGTCCTATTCGACCGGCGATTGCCAAATATTGTGCTGGAGATATGACGTTGTCGCCAGGTCTCTGACATACATGATGATAAGCTTCGTCGACCTAAAGAGGAGTTTTGGAAGCTTCATGTCTTGGAAGCAGCCGAAGAGCGGATTAGACTTTCACGAAGTCCAAAATTCGATAGAACATCCAAATCCAACGCGTGCGGGCATTGGGATCGAGATTATGTTAAAGAAGCAAAGAATCAACGGAATGACGATGTTCTGAATAATGCATTGAATTGCAAGGATGATGATTTGTTTGAGTCTGAAGAGCATGATGAGTCTGGCTGGGAGGAAGATGGTACCAGCTGCAGGGACATTATCAATGACTGTGACGTATAGTACTATTCAGACTAAGATATAGGGCAAGCTTAGTCCGATCACGAGAGGAGACAGCGGGTCTGATCAGAGCAATCATGCCGAATGTGCTCATGATCGCTCGTAGCTCTCTTTTCTTTGAATGCCTGGGGATGCCAGAGTATAGGATATTTGCACGTACCGGTTGGCGATCAGGTTGGTTGGTTCTCGGTGGGCCATCGGTATGGTTGTGGGTCACAACTGGTTGGTAACGAGTGGATCAGTAACAATGGGGGGGGGGCACTTGGGTAAGGGCTCCCTTAGGTTCCCCAGAACTCGTTGAGGGAGATGATGAATGTTAAAGACCAGCTAGGGTATCCTAGAAATCTTGGTTGAGTGAATGCTTGCCGGCATCGAGGCTGAATAACAATGGGACAATTCGGACCCCCTGAACACATTGCCGGATGCTAATATATACCCATAACATTCTACAGACTACTGATGGGATACCGACTAGTCCTCCTATGGGTTATATGACAGGACTGTGCACCAGATCCATTCTTCTAGCGTCTATTAGTCTTATGCAGGGTACCATGGTAGCAGCATAGGTGTGTTTTCCGTGTGGTGAGCGAGCAAAAGTAGCTTTCCTCTTGCCCTCCATTAGTTTGTTATTAGCCTGCGAATATTTGTAACTTCTGGTCGACACTACCTGTAGCAATGACGCACTGGATCTGCACATCAGCTCCACCTGCACTTTTCAGCGTCTCGGGACCTTTTGATGTCTGTCCTTCAAGGGCACTAGCAGCATGTGTGAGTGTGTCTTTGACTTTTCCTGGAGCCCATTTCAAACAGGTGATGAAACCTTTATGGGCATCCCTAAGCGTCTTCACGCATTTTCCTTCTTGGCTCAAGTCCCAACATCGTAATGTCTTGTCATCCGAGACAGAGAGGAGATATCTGCCTCCGGGATGGAAAATAACGGCCTGCACCCAGTTGTCGTGACCAATCAGTGTCATAAGGCAGGTTCCGCGAGCATCCCAGAGTTTGATAGTCTTGTCCCGCGATCCAGTTGCCATGAACAAAGCCGTACTTCCCGCAGATGAGACCTTCGGCAATCCGCCCAATGGCGCAAGGTACTGATAGGAGGCCGGTGGAGCAATCGCGCAGCACACATTGAAGTTTTCATGACCATGAATGGTCACCTTATTTTCAGGGTTTCCCGAAATGTCCCATAATCGAACAGTCATGTCATCCCCAGTAGAGAGGAGAAACTTTCCATCAAGAGACGGGCAAATGTCACGCACCCAGCCAGCGTGGCCTTGTATCGTATTCACGCAATACCCATTGGTTACATCCCATAGCCTGATGTTCATGTCTTTACTTGCGCTGGCAAGCAAGCTCCCATTTGGTATGAAACGGACTGCGCTGACGATATTGTCATGTCCTTGCAACGTGCGAATATTCTTATATCCATCCGTCGGATTCCATAACTTGATGGTAAGGTCGGAGCTGCAGGACGCCAGCAGGACGCCAACGGCCCCGGGAGGGCAGCCATAGTCAAGATCACGAATCGCTCTTGTATGGCCTTTGAGTGTCGTTTCCAATTCTCCAAGCTCCCAGTCCCATATCTTAATCGTGAAATCGTCGGATCCGGAGGCAATAGAGGAATATTTGGGATGGAAAGCTATACAATTGATGGTATCGCGATGGGAACGCAATGAATAACGGGGCTGTTGAGGAAGCCAAGACTTTGAGTCTAGATTGCGTGTGAGGAGGGAGAAAGGAGTTAGACTGTCAAGTTCAGATTGCAAGGCCATGCTGCGGGACTCCAGGTCTATGATCTATAAGAAAGAAGTTAGTGCCGGCGCAGCAATATCTGTAGATGCGGAAAACAGAACTAGCGATCTGCGACGCCGACTTGCCTTTTTATGTAACCGGACAGTGGAGGTCCATTTTTTCTCTAGCAGCGTATCGTATTTTTTCAATGTCGTTGTATTGAAGTCGTGATCTGCAATACCCAATTCTTTCCTCAGTGTAGCAGCAGTCTCCGGAAAGTCATTTGCTGACAAATATGCTATCATGGATTTGTGCCTGCAAGTATGCTCAGCATCAGCCTTGGAAAATCACCAGAGCTTGTCCAGTAAGACATATACCTACAGCTCTTCAGCTTGACGAGAGGTTAATGGACGGGCCATGCTTCGTCGCTGACCATCCCTAAACCGCACAAGATTGCAATATAACTTTGAAGACACGGGTACCAATTCAAGTTTGAAAAGAAAAGGAGGCGAATGTACCGCTCGCAAGCAAGCGCGATCGGAAAGCTAAGATGTTCGACGGCTCACCGAGCTCGGTCCCTTATTCTGTGTCAGGACAATGGTGCGTTGAGGCAAAAGAAGCCCTTAGGCAGTGTTTAGGTTCAAACTGATTTGCTAATCCTCAATAACTTGGTTGAACACCTCGTTGGCTGTGGATGAAGTGTTGGGTGTGGGGAGAAAGAGATGGATGGCCGGCAAATCGTCGTCACTGCCATGGCGGTCAACCGCCCTCGGGGCGCGAGTCCTATCCTTAGGAACTTCTGAATTATTCTTAGAAATACAAGCACGCACCAGATGATCTTTTCTTGTAACCTCAGATTGTCCCGGGCTATCAGTGCTGGTCCCGTTGCGTGGGTCAGACTTCGGTCTATTGATCTGGGGACGGAAGTAGGATAGTCCGAACCCGATTTCAAGGCATCCTGACTATGTTGTACAACATACAGAATAAATTGTGAAGTGCAATTCGTACCGGCCTGTTACGCCAGCCATACAAGGAGCGAGTAAGTACTCCGTACAGTACCAACACGGTTTCAATTGGACATGTCGAATACTACATGTAGTCATTACATGAAGTTCTCAGGTTGACACCTTACGATCATGTTTGAAATCAGGTATATGGGGATGATGAATATTCCTCGGGTGCACTAGTAAAGTTGTGATCCTTTTTTTGTCAACAAATTCCATGGCACACAGGGTCTAATATTATTATTATTCGGCTTATGGCGCTAGGCGTCGATCCAACCGGGGACTATCAAGTAAGGTCGGGCTGATAGTGGTCTGAATTCCAGATATTATGCTGCTTGAAGCTTCAAGTCACCGGCCAGAAACTTCAGGCGCTTATTTCAAAAAAACAATTAGCTGCTTCAAATGCATATTACTCCCTCCACCGTCCAATCGAAAGTCTTCCTTCCGTTGATGGCCTCACATGAACTTTAACACCACAACAATCATGTAAACTAAATTTCCACTAGACACCTACTCTCTAAACCACCTAGAGGTCAAGCCCGCAAAAAAAAGAAAAGTGAAACACAAAGTATCTATCTCAACACTGGTCATAAGTTCAAAGGTTGACTCCAGTCAACAAGGACGGCCAAGCTTCAACGGGTTGACGATCGACCCGCGCCCGCGCCACCGTGGCCACTTATCTTTTTTTTCACACTACAAGAACAACACACAGCTCAGACAATCAACACCCTCAAGCGAGGCCGGAAAAATCCATGGCTCTTAATGATGACAATGTGGGCGCTGTTGGTAAAATCAAATAATGAAAAGCTACCATTGCCTCAATATAGAAGACCGTGGATTCAACAGTGAGTTAACGTTTCTTAACCGACTCACTTTCACTCACTCTCATTATAAATCTAGCATGATTTTCTCGGTGTGTATCTCGAATCATACCAAAAATCTCGCTGCAAATAGTTGCGGTAGAATGAGGACATGGGTTGCAACAGGCCTCACTTATGGTAGGCATCGTGTTCTTCAACGTTTTCTACCTAGTTGAGTACGTGGCGACAGGAGCCGAGGAGTCTATAAATTTGTCCTCCTCCCCAGCAATTCACTCTACAATGTTATCACTTGGCTGCGCAAAGGCGAGCAGGCCTTCGGTTTGAGGCACCTGATAAATATTCCCTTTGACCCTACTGGATTACTCACTGTACTGACATCTATAGATACAATGTGGACCAACAAGCTAGAAAGTGCTTGTGGGGGAGGTAAATTTTCCGCGACTAGACTGACTGCAAAGACGATGCGAAACAACCAGATCCGTGGATCCGTCCAGTCACGAAGCCCTTTCCGCGTCTTCCTTCGGAACATGTGAGTCATACATTCCTCATCAATCGACAAGCTAACGATGAACATGGAATCGTTGGAAGCGCATCAAAGTAAGCTAAACAAGCACTCCGTCAGTGCTCAGCGCAGGATCATGGCGTACACCGATTCTTACCCTGTCACTTCAAACCATGCAGCATGTCCTATGTGAGATACTGCAAACCAAGGTCGCTGGCCAAGAACGACGCATAAGTTCCAGACGTGCATTTTCCACGATAATGTGAGTGGAGTATCGCGCCTCTTGCTGCGCCTGGTCCGATGATTTGTATGTCCCAGACACAAACATCACTGACATCTCTATGCTGTTGTAGAAGCAGCCCATCGCCAACCGCGAAAATTCATGTGACGGATGACCTATTCCTGCCGAGTCAGACAATATCAAAAGGCCGACGCACCATCGTGTCTTACCCCCTCGTCCTCGCCGTCTTCACATCCTGAACGACGGAGTGTCTCAACCACTCACTGTCTACACGGAGCGGTCTTCCATTACAACTGTACAGTTTCTTGTGGTGCTATCACCCACTAAAACAAAAAATGGAGTCTTATGCGAGAATTTAAAGGCACTGGAAGGATATGCCTGAACGTAAGATAGGATACCAAGGAGGGCTACTCCGGTTGCTTTCAAGATCACGTCCATTGTTGTGTACATGGATGCAACTTTTGAGCTATTGGGATTAGAGCCATTCTGCGCAAAAGAAATGTTTTTACATAAACTTATAGCACTCACATGGGTTGATATATCCATTTCTCCCATTGGTCGGAATCTCTCAAAGCAGGAAAGTGATTTGCGGGGATTCATGAATGAAGTGACGACATCCCACCAATCATCCCAAATACAGAATTAGAATAGTGCCGTGAGGCTAGAAAAGGCTAACGTACATCCGTCATATCTCAGAGGACAGTATAGGGCATCACGCCAGGCAGATCATGAGGTTGGCTGATTCCCCCACTGGCAGAGTCCGAGCTGGATCCATCGAGTACATGTGAAATTCCAAAGCATCGCAGAACTATTGGATTGTAGAGTGGATGAGCCCGAGTCGTAGGGTGGACCTGGGGGAAACGGTGCGCAATGGCGAAAACAAAGTGGAAGAATTAATTCCACATATCTTCTGCATTGGTCAGAGTTTCATGAGCAGCTCCAGGTCTCTGACTGATGTTGCCAACCCAAGCCCCCACGAGCAGAGGCAAAAGTCTTCACTGATCTCATATTCAGACAGCCCTTGGCGGTGGATCTCGCCCAGAAGATCAGTTACATTATATTTTTCGGTCATTTCAAGTTGTTTTGCAATTGAACGTGGTAGACCTAACTGCTACCCTAAGCGACCATATATTTCCTCGGCCTGTTCTTGAATGCATCGCTCACAGGCGCAAGAGAATAGGAAGTCTTCTCGCAGCAGCTTTTGCCGTGCTTTGAAATCTACATACTTGCATAGATCAAAATAGCAAATAAAGCATTCGTCGCCTGCGGCAAGATCTTTCGAGGTAGTCAATACCATCCGCCCATTGTTGTCTGCTCTCCAGATGACCTAGGATATTTGAGTATGCTTGAGTTCTAGTATTCCCGAGGGGTAACTCACATTTGGAATGCAGGAATGGTTGAATACAGAGGCTCTTGGATAGATACCCAAGCCGTAATCCACGCCTCGTTCGATTGGGAGGTCCGGAATGGGAAATATTCCAGTGTCTCTTGGATATAGCCCGAACGAGTTAGACTCTTCTTTGCAGATGAGATCCACTAAATCATCAACGCTGAGGTCTGACTGATTATCGTGAGTTAGATATACCTCAACTAGCCTCTTCCAGTGCAAAATCTGCGTCTGAGGCCACCTCTCCCGGTTACTATGGAGGATCTCAATGGAATCCCACCCCCGCTTGAACCGGTCTTCCCAGGAATAGAGCTTTGATGGCTTGAACCCTGCCTGTAACTCAATGTACCTTCCAGCTAGAAGACGCATGACTGTCCAAAGCATTGCAAATGCATACTGGCCCTCGTTTTGACGAAGACTTTCTCCGTAGTTTTTCAACCAAGCGCATTCAAAGTCATGCCGAGCCTGGTCTGCAGTCCGACAACGATTGTCACACCAAACAACATCCCGGATGCAATTCCTTTGGCAAATCTCTCTATTTGTGTCCTGTGACACTTGTTGGCGGCATTTCAGATTACTGCAAATCGAGGCATCAGGGTGGGATGGATCCGCAGACGGGATCAAAGCATATGGTGTATCTGCCAGAATAATGGTACCGGCTGACACAAATGCCGAGACTTGTAGCAATCTTCCTTTGTGAGGATTGTAGCTTTGTGTCAGGTTTGGATGCACGTAGACATCCGCGTCTTGCTCCAGAGCATCGACAGCTGGGGGCTTGGCAGTTGTGGACTTGACTGGCTTCTGTGCAACGATCAACTGCCTGCGTTCCATCATACCCATGTCCACAGGGCCGTCTCGCTTGGTCGCTGTGATCTGCATCCCATCTTCTGCTTGAAGGAATAGGCCCGATCTTTGGAGAAGGCCATTTCCTCCAGATCGTAAAGTCTGACGGAATAGCAAAGGTCTTGGCGGATCGAAGGACCTTCCAAATCAATCACAATCTCTCGGCTGGCGAGGAGGGTTTTATCGGGAGACAGCTCTCGTTCCCGGCAGGCCAGAAGTTTTTCTTTGCCCTCAAGCCATTCCCATCCACTTTGACTGAAGTTGGATCTAATCCATGCTCCATCCACGTGGTCAATGACGAAAATTCCTCCTGGTTTCAGGACCCGAGAGGCCTCCCGGAGGGACTGTAGGTCTCCTTCATCATTACAGTGTCCAAAAGAATTTCCCAGAAGTATGACCAGATCAAAGGAACAATCCGCTGCAGGAATCTGACGAAGGTCTCCCTTCTGAAACGTGATGTTACTCTGCACGTTTTCTCCTATTGCGCGTTTTCGAGCAAGGTCAAGGAGATATGTGCTCTGATCGATGCCGTAAAAATTCACCGATGGAAAGCGCTTGGCAAGATTGATGCTATGTCGGCCTTGGCCACAGCATAGATCCAATACCTTGATCGAAGATTCTTGGGTCTTCAACAGCTGTTGCACGCTAGGTATTCCGATGATGTCGTTGCATTCGGCTTCTGTGATTGCGGGGACTTCGACACAGTCACCATCGGTGTAGAGGTACATCTCCTTGTAGGCCTTCTTCCACCAATCTTTCTCGATATGAGGAAACAATGAGGCAACACGGCCAAGACTAGGAATTGTCATTCTGAAGAATCTTGGGCAGTGAAAACAATCAGAGACAAGACTGTTCACACGGTGACTATTTATACCCATGTGTCTGTCCATGTGGATATCAGTTTTCTGCAGGGAAATATTCCCTGCGCACGGGTCTTCTCGATCTTGCGATCTTCATGGCGCTAATGATCATGCATCATGCATGCCACGTCATAGAGGGGTCGAATACGAGCTATAACATACAAAGAGCAGCATGGCAAGAAGATGGAGCTAAGCTAGCGGGGTGGACATAAATACATCTGACGAATGAAGCCCCGAGAAGGCAAACATCAACAAGAATACTCCCGGACAGATGATGGCGCTCGCTACGGGGTCATTCGGTGAAGTTGACGAGATCCCACCCCTCGTTTTTGTCTGCCATTTCACACCACTTCGATATCTGCACGTTTGAAAGATGGGGGCTTCAATAGACAGACACTGGCGCGTGCTTCTGGCAGTCTGCACATTAATGTGGGGGATTTACTTTAGTACCTCTATCGACTTTTCACCCTGGGGGAGCACAGCTGATTCGTCCAGTTTATGATCTTCCTGCCCCCCTGTCGGTGTCATTACAGGAACATTTGTCACTTTCAAGCTCTCAGTATACGTATTTCGTCTCTGCGCTTTATACAGCCTACGCGGCACCCAACACGATCCTGCCCTTTTTTTCGGGGTTCGCTGTGCAGCGAGTAGGGAAAAGAGCGGTTCTATTGGCTACCCTCACGAGCGTAATAGCTGGCCAGTTGATCTTCGCTGTCGCCACTCAGTTGCGACTCCAGTCTGGAATGATGATTGGGCGCGTACTTATTGGCTTAGGCGGGGAGATAATTGGCGTCCTAGGAAGTGAAATCACAACGCGCTGGTTCAAGTGAGCTCCGGTTCTACCAAACTCGGGGTGCTGCTAACATATGTTGCTCAGAGACAAGGAACTATCTTTGGCGCTGTCGATGGTTTTGTGCATATCGAGACTAGGCTCCGTCGGAGCTTCCGTTTTCGTCCCCAGAATGGTTGAAAGCTTTGGCGTGGTATGCGTTGTGTGGATCGGGTCGATAGTGCCATTGGGAGTCGCTGTTACTGGTGCTTTTTATCTACTAGCCGTTGACACTACAACTTCGCACCATGAGAGTGAGAACATTGATTCGATAAAATCGCTTCGTCAGTTTCCCGGTGTCTTCTGGCAGTTGGCCTTAATTTGCATACTGTGCTACGGAGGTATCAAGACTTTCACTATCTCTGCGCAGCGGTTCCTAGCCGCATGGTTCTACGATGGAGATCAACGCAAGGCTGGAGTTGCCACAGGGTGAGTCAATTCACTATGACGCTGTCTAAAGCTGACATTGAGCCCATCTAGTATACCATACTTCCTCTCTGGGATTCTGACTCCGGTATTTGGACTGTTGTTGAATTTGCCATGGTTTCGAAGCAACCCGGGGGCCCTTGGTGCCACTAATATCCTCATGATGGCAGCGCATCTTCTATTGCTTTATAGAATAGAACCGATTGGACCGATGTGTATGTTGGGGATAGCGTTTGCATCTTATGGTGTGGTATTTTGGGCCGGGCTCGCGCGATGTCTCCTCTCCATCGTCGAGTCCTGCTCGTCAAAGACAAATATGCCAGAGACCGGTTGCAGAGCTTCAGATGAACTCGAATATGGGACCATTCAACTCCCGACACAGCTCATCGCTCTGATGCTGACGGAGATAACGTGCCGGGGGAAATGGGTGAAGGCATCATCACACTTGGCTATGGAATTATGACCAGTCTCAATAGCCTGAGTACGGCTGTGGTTCCGATCCTCCTCGCCAAGATAGATAATGCCGTGGGCTTTACAGGTTTGGAGATATTCTTTCTCATACTATCATTACTCGGGCTTTTTGCATCTGTTGGGTTGTCATGGTCTTGGAGGATCTAGAAGGAATATATATCATCTAGACTGCTACGTGAGATTCCGTTATCTCTTTGCGTTGCACTACTACTCAAATCTAGTCGCTTCATGTCACAAACGCAACTGTCTACGACCAAGATACTATGGCCTACAATGTTGTATCTGCATGGGCTTATGTAGCCTTTAGAATCCTCGCATTAAGTCATATGTCACCACCACCAACCAACTTTGTGTCAGAACTAGACTAGAGAGAATGTCTCCGAAATCAGGCATTTCACAGGCATAGGCTCAGGCATTTACACATTATGGTGTTGATTATTGAACAGGTAGATATATCGGCACCAAGGCAAGCCTTCTGGAACTTTGTAAACAACATTGATATGGTGTCTGGGGTGATCGGTGAGCTTAAATACCCAGAATAACCTTGTGATCGGCGGCCTTCTCCTCGGGCTCGCCGAAGATATCAACGTTCCAACGAGGCTTGTTGGCAACATAAGGGGTGTTGTAGCGCTTCCGGTTCTGGCCCAGAGCGCTGACCTTCTGAACCTCCTCGGAGGTGAGTTCTATCTCCTTGAAGTTGTCACGAATGCGCGAAGGCGTGACCGACTTAGGGATGACACTGTGTCCACCGACCTGAGACCAGGCGAGACTAGAAGACTGTTAGCTTTCATGGAATGGTACCACAGAGGGGCTGATAAGATCTTACATAACGTGTGCGGGGCTGACTTCCTGGCCAGTGCGCTTTGCAACGGACTCGGCAACTTCCTGGACCTCGGGGCGGGTGATGAGCAGGGGAATATCGAACTGATTGTTACCAAATGCCTAGAGGCTGGGTCAGCATTGGGTTTCTCGGCCATCCACCTAAAGATAGATACATACAGAGTAAGCAGTGACGTGGATTCCCTTCTGTTGGCAGTATTCGATCAGGTCATTGCTCTGAAGCACGGGGTGGCGCTCGATCTGGTTGGTGGCAGGGACGACGCCGGTGGCTTTAATGAGAGCCTCGATCTGCGGGGGTATTAGCTTGCTATGGCGAGTTTGGGAACAGGGAAGGTACGAACATGCTCAATCTTGTGGTTGGAGACACCGACGGAGCGAGCCTTGCTCTTGGGGAGCTGGGTCATGGCTAAGAGGAGTTAGTCGTGTCTGATTTTTGTTCGCACAATATATCCACGTACCCTTCCAGGTGTCCACAATAGAGATACCATCGTCAATGATCACATCACCACCCTCGACGGTGCTGTTGGCAACGAGCGGGAAGTATGAATCGCCCTTCTGAAAGGCAACGGGCCAGTGAACAAGGTAAAGCTTGGTCTGTCAGCCATGTCTCACGGTTCCACTAAATGGGATCATCATACGTCAAGATAATCCAACTCAAGCTCGGCAAGGCAAGCATCCAAAGAGGCCTCGACAACCTCCGGGCGGTGCTGGCTACATGTAGAGTCAATAAATTGGTAGTGTAACAATGGAGTTCGAGATATCGTACGTGTTCCATAGCTTGGAGGTCTGCAAAGTGACACGTCAGTTTGTGAAATCGTGTAACATCCCAAGTTGGTATCGGTTGACTTACAATAAAGATATCCTCCCGCTTCAGACCGGGAACATCTTTATAGGCACGCTTGATGCCCTCGGCGACCTCACGCTGGTTCTGGTAGCTGTAAAAAGGTGGTAACTTGTAAGTATGGTGCAATTGTAATTCATGCCGAAGGGATTGGTGCTGCATACATCGTTGCCAAATCCTGAAGTGCGGGTTAGCCAACAGTCCGAAGCAATGATAGATGGACATATACACACCAGGTGGCGGTAACCAGCCTTCAGGGCCTCATAAACAGCCTCGCCGACCAGGCCAGGGGCAGACTGCCAAGTACCAAATCCTAGCTGGCTGGACGTGGAGTCAGTGAAGTTTCTCGGTATTTTCTACCGAATATACGCACGGGATCTGGTGGCCGGTGTTGAGAGTGACTTTCTTGCCGAGAGACATGATGTTTAAGCGGTTTAAGAATAATTTGGAAGAGAAAGAGGAAGAGAGGAAGATCCCCCAGTCTTTAACTTGTTCAGTTCTCCGGCGGGGCTTCTGGACTGTCCTATCCCCGCCCATCTCGGAGGAGACTCCACCGAGGTAAATGATGGATGTTCGAAGCTGAATAGTATAGAGTATGATAGGAAATTCATTTACGTCCATGTTTGCATGCTCGGCTTATTGAAATGTCTACTGTTATAGCGAATATAGGGTGCGAATATAGAGGATATCCTTGTAACCTACTATATAGTTAGTACACTCTAGACGGTACAGAAGAGAGACCGCGGGGTAAGTTATGATGTCATTCTGTGAATTCCGGGATGGAACTCTTGTGGCTCTCATGTTCTTTTGTGTCGTCCATTTTCTATTACAATTTCTTTTGCATCAGCAGTTTAGTCACCGTGTAGTGTTGGCTATGCTCTCAGATGGTCCAATTGAGCCCGCGATATTACGCTGCGGTGTCACCCGGCCGAGAATGGTACAATATGGCAGTGCTATGTCACCATCGTTTCAGTTTCGAAAACATCGAATCGCATCGAATTCCCTTCATTGTCCTTGAAGGTGTCCACAAAAGCCAGATTGCCCTATATTAAAACTAGTCTACTCCGGGCCCATGAATACCCTCAAAAGTTCGGGATAATTGGGCGCACCCAATCCACTCACTGGATCCCAACCCTCGGTCGCAGAGAAACCATCGGTGTTGCAACCCGGGTTGGTGCCCTTGGTCACGTCAAAGAACGCCTCCGGGTGGGCGTACAATACAGGATTGACAAAGCCAACAGTGGACTTGCCCGCGGCCAGTCGCTCCTCGTTGATGCGCGTGAGGATTCCAGCAAATACCGGTGCAGAGGCCGATGTTCCACCAATCGACACGGCAATGCCCCTGTAATAGATGATGACCTTGTCACCAATAGCAGCAACGTCTGGATAGGCACGTCCGATCCGGTTGTAGATACCGTTATTCTCACCGAAGCTGCTGTTGTCCACGCTCTCATAGTATGGGTATGAGGGCTTGGCCTTGTCAAAGTAATCGGCAACAGCCTGGGCCTGATAGTCAGGCGCCTTGTAAATGTTGCTGAAACCGCCGCCGGACGGGAACCTAGTCACAGCCTGCTCCTTGTGATCTCCTGGCGCGGAACCCGTGGGGATTTCAGTGCCTCCCACCGCAGTAAGGTATGGACAGGAGGCAGGAAAATCCGGAGTAAAGATTCTGCCATCGGGGCCGAGGCAGTTGCTGGGGGTAGGGTCGCCTCCGCGTCCAGCCACACCAGAATCACCCGAAGCGACCACCACTGAAACTCCCATTGTACCCAGCTTCATGAACTCGGCACATTGTCGCCGCTGATAGGAAATCGGGAGGTCTGCTTCGGCGGAGCCATAGGAAATCGAGATGACCTTGGGCGGGTCGTACACCCCACATTGCAGGGAGCCCTTGTAGCCTCCGTCTGCCGGGTCGGGATATGGAGGGTCCAAAGGCGAGATGGTACTGCAGTACGAGCCGTCGATAGCGTCCAAGAACGTGTTGAGGAAGCCATTGAAGGTATAATGATTCTCGTAATGCATATCATCGCTTTGGAAAAGCACGGAGTTCTGCGGCCAGATAATCGGGTAGGAGATTTGGAAGTCCAGGTTGGATTCAGCCCCAGCATTGAAACTGTCCGTAGGAGCCTGGCCACCATCAACCGACTTGAGAGTTGGGTGTGTGCCATGGGGGATTTTCCTGCTAGAAAGTCAGAAATCCAATCAACTGGGAATATAATTCAACGCGACATACGAGTACAAGTTCGAGAAGAACAAATCTAAATCTTCCTGGGCGTAGACATCCCCGGTACTCTCAAAGACTCCCAATTCATTCCCCTTTGTGGCAGAGTGGCCTTCGCTAATGTTATACATCTCTGTAGGCTTGTCAACACATCCAGCTTGTAGGTATTCGTACTCAGATCACTTACGTTGGATGCATTGGGGTGTAACGACTCGGGAGCAAAAGGACGAAGCCTCACTCAACAGCTCCTCAATTGGTATGAGGATCGGCTCAATAATAGGGGGAACCCCATCCACGACGCGTTTCTGCTTCTCAGTCGATCTCCGTACACCAGTCACCTCCCGCAGAGAAATCCCTGGAGTGACATAGTCGACGTGCTCACGCACGGAGCTCGGGAGATGATATCTATAGTCAGGGGTCAGCGAGACTATAGATCCAATCCAAATGATCAATCTTACTCGCGACAGGCCACATGCGACCGGCCCGTTTCAGCATGTGAGTAGATATAGTACTCTGTGTGCAGCAAATTCTCCAGCTCCTTGGCATCGGCATCAAACTGAATCCATTGCTTGTTGGCTGATTGCGTGATGCGGTCTTTTGCAATACCAGTTAATTCCAACCAAGAACGCACGTCATTCACGCTCTTTTCAGTCGGGGCAAAGAGGTCGTGCACTTCCCTGATGGACAGGTGCTGTCCATAGCGGCTCGAGTATGGGTTGGACCTAGACAGATGTCAATTTTGGACGGTGGTAGATTCATTGCGCAAGTCCACACAAGTCCATAAGTAGCTCATGGCCATAGTCGAGGTTAGACTGGGTCAACCCGATTCGCACAGGTAGTGACACATTTCCTTCGAGCTTCTTGCCTTCAACCCAAGATTTTGGAATGAAATCACGACGCTCGTGCAATTGATAATTATGAGCCGTTGGTACTGTCATCGCACTGGCCGACAGGGCACAAAGCACAATGAAAGATCTCATCGTAATAGTCTTAGCAGGAGTTAGCTAATTCAGCTTGCTCCTTCGAACTTACGAATCATGTGGGAAAGACCCGCGTCGGACAATGCATCCTTTATAGCATTCAGGTCGTTCATTTGGACTAAAACCACCCAAGAGGAAGGACAGCCAGTTGATCAACGATGCTAAGACCCCGACAACCAAACAGGGCAAGGATAGAGCTTATCCTGCTTGCCATTAGCCTGTAATGATCTCGCTAAGGGTTGAACATGCCATTCATAACATGATCATACCAAATCAACACCCCTCGGAAGGTTAAGGCGGGTCACACGGGGTCCATATGAAGGGTTGCGTTCTTCGGCATCTTTTCAAAAACCGTGTCGTTACAACCCATCAAGTGGACGAGATACAAGACACTTAGAAACATGTATCTTCGTCTTCGGTCGTGGAGGTTCCATTGGTTTCAAACCTCCGAACATGATCCTAGCAATTACCGATATGAGAACAATGACCTCACGCGAAATTAACAGATCACCGGCGTTGTACCTCGGGAAAAAACTACCCCTGAGAGATTGACTCGCAACCAGCACATGATCAAACGCACAAGGCTTGGACCATTAGACGTCGAATGTCGAATCATAACCAAAAGATTTCCCGTTCTTTGGTGCCGAAATGAGGTCGTTGATACTGTACATTCGGAAATGTTGTGAGAAACTTGAATCGGTTCGGGACCAAGATCAGGCTTAAATCCACTGTTGATGTTAAAGCATCATCTTGCAATTCGGCGGAATTATCGGGGGATACTTGCCCAGGTGGTCAAATGGTAAAAGTCCAGTCTTATGCACTCCACACACTGTGCATCAATTTACGATTTAAAGGATTGGCGGCTATTCCAAAGCCATGGACACTACGGGGGACCATGCGAGTCTTGCATCGCAAATATCATCCATCCACTACACGGCTGCCTAAACTCCGCATATAGGGATGATCTCATGAGTGGTATTGAAGAGTTGATACAGAAGACCACCCAAGGCTGCATAATTGCAACGTCGGTGGCAGAAACACGGTTGCATGTGCCTTTTCCAGGCAGAAGTCATGCGAGCAAAGGATGGAAGCCCTTGGGGTACCTCATGTGCAGGGAACTTTATGTCGGCGGATGGCATTGCCGTCGATGTTCGGGTGCAGGTTATTAGCGGAGAACTGGAGATCAAAATTTGAATGAAGTCCCAGAAATCCCAGAACTAGAGACATAGGCAGACTGTTGCCCGGAAGGTTCAGGTGAAAATGGCGGCACTTCTGCCACATCGGTAAGGGGATGTGGTTGAAAATTCTCAAACTGACGGTTCGACCGCAAGGTCTCTCGTCCATGACGCTGACACGGGTATATTTCAACTGCCGTGCCTTGAGCGCATCAAAAGGCGGCCTCAAACTGACGACGTGATATTCGAGGGCACAATTCCCCTCTCAATCTGAAATAACCAACCATTCAGGATCCACACCATTTCCATAATAAATCCACCAGCTGCTGCCGATGCAAGGGCTTGGCGATGTAATCGTCCATCCCCTTCGCCAGATACGTCTCT
This sequence comes from Penicillium psychrosexuale, assembly GCF_028828465.1. Classification (NCBI taxonomy): domain Eukaryota; kingdom Fungi; phylum Ascomycota; class Eurotiomycetes; order Eurotiales; family Aspergillaceae; genus Penicillium; species Penicillium psychrosexuale. Next base: position 2,402,022 of record NW_026643190.1, on the reverse strand, counting down.
GCGTCTCCCTTGAGAGCATTGCCCGTCAACGCAAGGATGGGCATATCGAGTTTCATCCGTCGAATGTGCTCTGTGGCGGTTAATCCGTCCATGACCGGCATGCTGATGTCCATCAGGATGACATTATAGGCCAAAGGCTTCTGCTTGACCATACGCACTGCTTCCGCTCCATCCCAGGCAGCATCGACGCGCTTGAAACCCAGGCTGCTGAGAAGTTTCAACATAATAAGTTGGTTGACCTTGTTGTCTTCGACAAGGAGGATGTGTTTGTGTGGGGCGATCTTCTCGAGCGAGGCGGAATTATCCAATGCCTCAGGTATAGCCGGTTGCAATCTCTGCTTCACTGTAGACACTGGCGAGGTAAGGCGAGCCATTTTGGCTGTCATCCAGAACACACTACCGCGTCCGTCGGGATTGGCATGGAATCCAACCGCTCCACCCATCAATTCAGCCAGGCTCTTGCTTATCGACAGGCCAAGGCCCGTACCCTGGTACCTTTTTGTGGCCGTGTCCGCGAATCGCGTGAAGGGAGTGAAGAGGGTGTTTGTGGCATCTTCGGGTACGCCGATACCAGTGTCCACTACCTGCGTGGAAATTACATACATATCGGGGTCCTTTTCATCGATGGCATAAGTGGCATGAACTCGAACATGACCACTCTCGGTGAATTTGACTGCGTTGGTGACCATATTTTGCAGAACTTGGCGGAATCGCAGCGGGTCACCTTTGAGGTTTGGAGGAAAGCCCGCGCTAACATCGCCCATGATTTCGACACCGGGCTTCAGCGCCGACTGACAATTCCGAACGACAGCCGAGATCACGTCGGGGATGTGGACAACGTCTGTGTTCAAGGGGAAGGTTCCCGACGATAGCTTGGAATAATCTAGGACATCGTTAATGACCTGCAGCAAGATAGATGTTGAGTCTTCCAGGATAGATCCGAATTCCCGCTGGTCATCAGTCAATTCGGTCCTCATTAGCATTGTCAAGGCCAAGAGCATGCCATTCATCGGGGTGCGCAATTCGTGGGACATGTTGGCCAAGAAATCGGACTTGAGCTTGGCGGATTCTTCAAAGGCGTCAATCAAACGGGCCTCTGTCGCCCGGCGTTCAGTCATGTCGCGGGTAACTTTCACGAATCCCACATGGCTGCCGTTCTGATAGATGGCGGTGATCATGACATTGGCCCAAAACCGGTTGCCATCCTTGTGATAACGCCAGCCCTCATCCTCCAGTTTTCCTTCTTGTAAACAGACCTCCAGCTCGCGGACGGGTTTTTTCATTTCGCGGTCATCGCGACCGTAAAAGATGGAGAAATGCTGGCCGATGATCTCGGAGGATGTGTATCCCTTCAGAATAGCGGCGCCCGAATTCCATGTCGCAATATGGCCGCGCGTATCGAGCATGAAAATGGCATAATCCCTCACGGTGTCGACCAAGATTTTGTAAATTTCGTTGGGATAGGCTTCGTCGCTGATGGAATTCGACCGGTGCCGGTGATGTTTGATCCGCTGGGCTTCCAGTAGCATGTAGATCAGCGAGTCATCTTCAAAGATGGGTGTCACGCTAAGTGAGAAGAAGGCGTCGACTTTTGCCACGTGAACACGCTTGATGACCTGCACTTCGCGAGTTGATATGGCAGTGCCGAGGGCACCGATCAGGGAGGCGATATCGGGGGCTGGGAGGATGGAGGGGGAAGATCGTAGACATTCGCTGCCAACAGTTGGTCTCGTGAGTGCTTGAAGACTTCCACATGACTGTTGGACACTTCGACGATTCGCAGAGTGCCGTCTAAAACGAGAGTCGGTTTCCTACAGGGGTTAACGGGAATAATCCATGCTATCCCTCCAAGGGGTTCGGGTTCTCACGGTGTAAATCGATAGATGCGACTCAACGATCCGACAACGGGCTGTTCAAGGGATTTGTTCTCCAGATTCAAGTCACTCTCGGCCGGAGGCGTGATCACCATCGCGACATTGTTCATAGGACAGTCGATTCTCAGGTGGAGCATCTGATCCACAGGCATATTGCTAACAGCCTGGGAGGAAGTGAGGATGTCATTCAAGAAGATTTTCAAAAGCAATAAAGGGATAAGGATCAGGATGATCAGTCCAAAGGGGAAAAGCTGAAGAAAGTCAAGAGGGAAAGTTGGGGTGGACGGGAGAAATGCCCGGGACTGGACTTTTTCCAGTACAATCCAGGCCAAAGGTGGATAAAAGAAGAAAAACAATGTCAACAATGTCCAAATGAGCGAAACTGATGTTCCAAGAAAGGCAATTCGATCTGCTTTGTATATCTGAACTTGTAGAACTTCATGGATATCCCCTAAGGTATATGAAGTGATGTACGTCATTCGTTGTTTCACCACATCGAGGGGCAATGGAACGGAAATAACTCGGTATATTGTGAATGGATGAGGCTCGGAGTATCTGATATATGAACGATATGCTTCTACAAGATCACAGTCTCATGCTCCGTCCGCTCTACCATCTTCACCAACGCATCGGCAATCCCATATGAAAACGCATACCCACCTCCTCCAAACCCATACGCCGAGAGCACCACCCGACTACCCTTTCGCTCCGAATCCAAACGGAACCCTCCTTTTCGGGATGGTCGGATCCCAATAATGTAGCTCACCGTATCTGCAGCTGGGCGTTCGGGGACAATTTCAGGCGCTAACCGATGCGCGCGTGCAATCTCATCCCTCGCGATATCCATATCGACTTCAGGTGACCTAGGGAGGTTAGAGTGGATCGTTTTGGAGATGTGGGGATGTCCATACAGATTATCCTGTTGCTTCACCCCACCCAGGACCACCCCCTTGGATAGAGGCCGAGGAATCACATAGGTATATTCCTTGCCATTTCGGAAGTGAAGTGTGTTGCATTGATCAGTGGCCAGAAACACATTCTGCCCTCGCTCCGGAAAACAGTTATCATCTTGCACATCCGTCAAGGTTTTACTGCCCCAGCCGCTTGCATTGATGAATACCCCTGATTCGGGGAACATGTCATACAGTTCCTGAAGAGACTCGACACGTTGGCGGATAAAGCGACCCCCAAGAGACTCAACCTGTTCTCTGAGATAAGGCATATGTCTCGTAGGATCTGTAACAAGCGTCTCATAGGCCCAGGCACAGTTGAAATTGGGCGGGTATTCACCAGGACTCATCTCGCGGAACTAAACCGGACAGAGGATGTTAATATCAATCAAGCGGGAAGCACATGGAGTACGCATTACCTTGGATACTACTGTCTTACCCCATATCGCCGAGTCAGGAGCAGGTTTTTCTTCGAGGTATTCTCGTGCGTTGACAATGCTCACCCCTGCCTCGGGGCCATCTTGTGCCATCTTGAGTAGTATGCGATGTGTGACAGCTTGAAGATACCGTTGATCCGGAGTAATACCCCCAGCGGCATGCCACGCTGCTCCTGCCCAAGCCGAAGCATAGTAGATATTCTGGTCTCCCGGTAGATATTCGGCCACCAATACCACGGGGAATCCATTCAGCAGCAATTGCCGAGCAGTTGCACAACCAATGATCCCTGCACCGAGGATTATAATGGGTCTTTGAGAAAAGGGCACCTCGTTGGTATGAAATTGGTCGTATTCACCCATCGTGAGGCGGGTATAAGGTTCAAGTGACGAATGATATCAGAGGGGGCTCAGAGGATGGGAAAGGGGTCAGGTCAACAACGTTCAGGGTCTCAAACTTGGGATCCTTCAACGCGGCATTGCTTCTGTTTAGAATTAATCATTCAATTAATTCAATCATTCAATAGCAGAATGATTTTCCACACAATCCAAGCTATATCTCACTCCGGCAATAATTAAGTGGGTCTATAACGGCCTCTTCCGACGTCGCATGCCCGTCAGTCCCTTTTTTTTCCCTTCCTATATCTATTCGTCCCCGTTCTACCCAATCCCATTGAAGAGAACGGAATCCAAGATAGAAGTGATGTGCTAGATCCCCCGATGTCCCTTCTTCATTGGCTATTTTGTTAGCTCGCCCGTGGACATCCCTGTACGGAGTACTCCGTATCTGGAGACACTTCATGCAGCCATCGGTACCTACGGAGTCGTCGGTCTGACATTCGGCTCAAGCCGACTTAAACACTGCACTGGGTTTAGCTGTGGTTCCCTCCCTTTCTCTAGGGGAAGGCTCCTGCAGAGGACCGGGTTCAGGATGGAGAGGGCCGAGAAGAGCCAGGTGAGTGTCCACTTCTAAGTTGATCCAGATATATCATATCCCCCATATATATTGTTATTAACTGTTTCACATCTCAGAAATCCCCTTCAGAGCAAGATAGAATTGACATTCTTCACGATCGGGATGCCGAAAAGATCTTACCCTATGAAGCCGATGATTCGCCTTTTCCCGAGGTGCGGGCTGTCATCCAGCCAGTCAATGACTTGACGCTGCCTGTTAACACGGTCCGCATGTGGACTATTGGTATTTTGTTTACTATCGTGAGTCTTGTGTTTTATGCGACCGGACAATTGGCAAGATAACTAACGTCGGCACAGGTCGGTAGTGGACTGAACCAGTTCTTCAGCTTACGACAGCCCAGTGTGAATATCAGTGCTCTAGTAGCACAGTTACTCGCTTTCCCTCTGGGATGCGCCTGGGCGAAATGGATTCCCCTCGGGGTCTTGAATCCCGACCGGCATTTCAATATCAAGGAGCATGCCTTGATCACAATCATGGCAAACGTCTCTATTGGCTCTGCTGCTGCCACCCAAATTATCGAAGCGCTTGTCAAGTTCTATAACATGCCGTCACAGGGTGGGTTTGAAGTCTTGTTATGTATTACCACGCAATTGTTTGGCTTCGGCTTAGCCGGCATGGCGTCGCGCTGGCTAGTTGGCCCGGCATCGATGATTTGGCCGCAGGTGTTGTCAAATGCCGCACTTTTGACCACTCTCCATTCTCGCTCTAATACCATCGCAGATGGCTGGCAGATCACACGTCTTCGCTTCTTTCTTTATGTGTTCGTCGGTGGTGCCATCTGGTACTTCGTCCCGGGATATCTCTTTACGGGTCTCAGCACCTTCGCCTTCATTTGCTGGATTGTGCCATTCAATGTGGTTGTGAATCAACTCTTTGGACAAACCACCGGACTAGGAATGTCGGTATTGACCTTTGACTGGGCCCAGGTGGTCTATGCCAACCAAAGCCCCCTGCTTGTTCCCTTCTGGGCTGGCCTTAATGTGATGGGATCATTTGCACTCTTCTTTTGGCTTGTGTGCCCCCTCGTTTACTACACCAACACCTGGTATTCCGCACACTTGCCACTGCTCAATTCCAACACCTTCGATAATACTGGAACTCCTTATAACACCAGTCGTATCATGGGCTCGAGCGGGAGGATCGACCAAACTGCGTATCGGAACTATTCGCCCATGTTTTTACCGGCTGGCTACGCAATCACATTTGGGGTTGCCTTTGCTAACTTGACGGGCATCTTCTTCCACATCGCGTTGTATCATGGGAAAGACTTGTGGCAACAATGGAAGGGCACTAGCAAACAAGACGTCCATATTCGACTGATGTCTTCATATCGAGCCGTACCCTGGTGGTGGTTTGCTGCAGTAACTGTCCTGATGTTTGTCTTGAGTATCGTGACCAACGAGGTGTGGCATACGGGTCTACCGGCATGGGGTGTGCTTGTGGCATTCGTGTTACCAGTGGTCTACTTTATCCCTGTGGGAGTCATCAAAGCGCTCACAAATATCAGTAGTAACCAACTGAACCTGCTCACGGAATTCATTGGCGGATATGCATTCCTCGGGCAGCCCGTGGCCAACATGGCTTTCAAATTCTATGGTTATGTCGCCGTCCAGCAAGGACTCGAGTGGGTTACATACCTCCAAAACGGAATTGGCATTGATTAACATCATATTAGATTTGTCGCCGATATGAAGTTGGCTCATTATATGCACATCGCCCCACGCCTTCTGTTTGTAGCCCAAGGCCTTGCCACACTCATCGGAGCTATCGTTCAATGTGGTGTGACAGTGTTCATGATCACAAGAATTGATGGTGTATGCACCCCTGAAGCCCAGGGGAATTTCATCTGCCCTCATGGAAAGGTCACATATTCTTCGTCTCTTATTTGGGGTGAGTTCCATCTTATTGTCGATGTTCTAATGCTCTACCATTCCATAGCTAATCAACCTTCAGGTGCTGTTGGTCCAGGTCGGTTGTTTTCTTCCGGGCAGATATATAGCAATCTGCTTTGGTTTTTCCTGGTCGGACCTGCGGTGGTAGTCATCACCTATCTTCTAGGTCGTCGTTGGAAAGCTGCCAATCACGTCTCCTGGCCCGTCGCTTTTGGTGCAATGAGTCTAGTCCCACCTGCCACAGGTATCAGCTTCTCCTCGTGGTGGATAGTCAACTTGATATTTAATGGCGTACTCCGTCACCGCAAACCCGCGTGGTGGTCGAAATACAGTATGTTCATGGTTTCTCTTTCATCGTTGATTCTTTTGCTGATCGTCCGCAGATTATGTGCTATCCGCCGCGCTAGACTGCGGCGTTGCAGTCGCTACAGTAATCATTTTCTTTTGCATAACTCTTCCAGCTGGTTCGTTGAACTGGTGGGGAAATGCTGTGTCGAAAACCACAGCCGACGGCAAAGGCACGCCCTACATGGGCTTACCAGCGCATGGCTACTTTGGCCCCCCAAAGGGAACTTGGGAGTGATCAGGAATGTTTGCTCGACTTCATTTTAGTGTGTTTCTACCATATATTGCCGTAATTACCGTTTGTTGGGTGGACTTTGCGGTATCGCGTCAGCGGTCGGTGAGATAATTCGATACTCCCCTAAGGTTCGATGCTCCCACAGACATCACCCTCGCCCTTGATTTTTTTAGGACGGGTTCGAATCGATGCTTTGATTCCATCATCAATAGTCAAAATCGGTTTTTTTTATCTCCGAAACCACGATGTCGGTCTCGCTGATAGATAAGACAAGCAGCACCCGTTACGGACAATAGATCGCTTGGGGCACTCATACCATAAAGTCACTCAAAGGATTCTTCGAGCATAACGTGACCCCAAATCGATACAGCTATTTCATTCGCGATTCACCTGTTTTAAGGACTGCCCTTATGTCCGCGACTGGCCGCATATGCGATTTTATCGCCGAAGTCCCGCTGATCAGCGGTATATGTGCTTTGTTTTCGGTGAGGATGAGGTCGCTATCCTACAGGAAGTGTCTGGTCCGTTCTCGATACACCTAGAGAACTTCCGGTTGATTCATTTCCGTCGCCCGGCGTGATATCTCAAAAAAGCGGTTAATTATTCTAAATCCAAAGTTCAAACCCACCGAGACTTTGAAGGATGGCCACCTTGCACCATCAGTGTTTGCTCTAGGTTTACGAAGCCAGAAATCGACTGGCCGCAGTGATAGTAAGGTCGAATTTAATGCACATATACTGTCTACGTGACCAAAATGATGTTATCAACCTAGATGATAAATTGTGTAAGATGGATGGAAGATAATGATAATAACTACTGCCATGAAGCTCCCTAAATAGCTTCATACGAACAAAGCCACAAAGACCTTATCCTCTGGAATCCGGGAGAGGCATCTCTGCAGGACAGATAAAGAAACTGCTAACACAACAGGCTGCCTGCAAGATGAGAGAGAGAAAGAGAACTGCCAAAGAGAGGCCTGCAAACTACATAGGAAATAGTGAAAGCCCTAAATGCATCAGAATCTTTCAGCGCACATTTGAACGAACAAAGTGCCTACAATCTCTCATCCTGAAACAATCATCCTCAACTATATAAAATCGTCACTACTATTCTCTTAGATACATCTTTCCGACTGACCGATCCGCCGTCCTCTAATAGAAACCTATCAGATCGCCCCCAAAATCCTGGTACAACGGGCTCATTGAATGCAGGTACAATTTGTGCATAGCAAGTTCATCAAATGATAAATACATCAAACCATAGCGAGTTGAATGTCTCGCTATGGACGCTGGTAACTGACCGAGAACAAGGAAGAAAAACTATTGTGAAGCACCAACACTGGCTGTCTGAATGGAGAATAATACATGAGCAGCACAAATTATCAAGTATAAGCTTCTCCATCCATATGACCAGTACTACACTGAGCTCGTCCGCGGCCTCACAGGTCATTTGGGTGTCCTTATTTCCATCCAATTGGGAGATGACTGTACGCAATCTCAGGTGCAGCGACAAGCTCATCTTCAGATGGCCAAACAGTCTTTCCTTTTTGTCGCTTCGTCAAATCGGACTTCTCTGGATGGTGTGTTGCTTGAACAAACTCCAGGGTGACTTTGTCCTTCACGTAGCCATGACTAGCCACATGGGTACCCCGAAGAAGTTGATTCTCATCTTTATAGCAGAGAGTAACGTGTAGCCCCAGCGGATCTTTCATTCGTATACCGTTGATGCTTGTGGTAGGGTGGACCTCGGACCTAATATTTCGTTAGAATGTCAAAACGAATAAACCTCGGATGGCTCCAGAAAGAATATAGTATGTGCAGCCTTGAAATCTCAACTTGCCTGATAAGGATTGCTTTGGGATATATTTTTCTATCTCTTGCAGTCTGATAGGGCAAGGTGATCAATTGACGTATACGCTCCTGGGACCCTGGGACCATGCCTTCGTAGAAGTAGTACTTGATCATGTTGATGGTAAACATTCTGTTTGATGGTTTCGGCTTGATCAAATGAAGTAAGAAATAACAAGGCGGGGTTGGGAGACAGTATTGATTTTATCAATCCACGAGAAGATTGAATGAACAATCAAAGTCGCTCTGGAAACTATCTCGCTTTTATGGTGGTTCTGGAGCCCACGCTTGATCCTTCGGTCCTCATTTCGACAGCCAGGGTGAGCTTCCAATCTAACAATAGATCGATAGCCGCTGCCATGGCATTAATATGTAGCAAAGCGTCTAGCGACAGACATTAGTCGAACAGAATCGGGGGTAACTCCACAGCTGGGTCCAACTGAAATAACTCTGCGTCATGCATGAACTGACGATCAAGAACTCGATTGGAGAACACATTCCGAAATTCTCACACCTAGATCCTGGTGCGTACTCCTCACTATTATTGTGGAGCAGTACGTTTTGCTTGACGCCAAGTTCCTCTTTGGGAATCATCTCCCGGAAGAGAGTTATTCCGGTCGACCCGTAGCGCGCGCAACCTCGAACATGAACCTATTATTATCTACGCGCTGAGGAGTAGCTGAGACAAAGCTTGTGTCCCAACCTCGTAATGATTGTTTTCAGATGAGTGGAATTCGGCTCCAGAGCTAGCGCTGTACCATGAGGAATTTAATCTCAACCCGATTTCGGCCTTTCCAAACGCATTTATTGCTTTCTCATCTTCATTCCACTTCCAGCAAAGCCCGACAAACTCAGCATTACCAAAATCAAATTCGCGGCTTTTTCTGCACGGCTGCTCTTATGTCTCACTCTCCCAAAGATGACTCCTCGCATCACCTTTATGAGCCCATCGAAGGAGTGGAAAAACTGGAAAGCTATCGCATAGGAGGATATCACACCGTGACCATCGGCGATCATATTCACAATCGCTATCAGGTGGTTCATAAACTCGGTCACGGCACGTACTCGACGATCTGGCTGGCCCAAGATCAAAAAAATGACAAATACGTCGCCATCAAAGTGTGTACCGCGGATTCGAACCCTCTTGAGTTCAGCGTCCTTTCGGAACTTTCCAACTCGCAACAAAGCTCAACCACTAGCTTAGGAAAAACAATGATACCTTCGGTACTAGATAGATTCGAGATTAAAGGACCGAATGGTACGCACCCTTGTTACGTGACAGTCCCGGCAAGAATGAGTCTCTCCGAGGCAAAAGATGCCTCATATAACCGCCTTTTCCAATTGGAGGTTGCTCGGGCCTTAGCAGCACAGCTAGTCCTTGCAGTTGAGTACGTCCACTCCCAGGGATTTATTCACGGAGATCTTCATGGTGGAAATTTTCTCCTCCGGTTGCCATTTGACCTAAGCCAACTTTCTGTGGAGGATTTGTACAAAAAGTACGGGGAGCCGGAATTCGAAGCAATAAGACCGTTCGATAGTCAACCGCTTCCACCGAATATGCCATCACGGGCCGTTTTACCAATCTGGCTGGGCGAGGCAAGCGACAAACTTAAACTCCCAGAAGCCAAAATCCTACTCAGCGATTTCGGTGAGGCCTTCTCTCCTACCAAGCAACAGAGGTTTGAGTCGCACACCCCGCTTATAGGCCGACCACCAGAGGCTCGGTTCGAACCACACAAGCCTCTGTCCTTCCTATCAGACATCTGGTCACTCGGATGCTCTTTATGGAACATCATAGGTCAAAGCTCACTTTTTGACGGCATGTTTGCGACCGAAGATAGCATCACTTGTGAGCAAGTCGATGCACTAGGTATGCTACCACCGGAATGGTGGTACAAATGGGAGGGGCGACATATCAGATTCACGGAAGATGGAAAGCCGATCAATCGGGACCCTTACCGGTCGTGGGGGGACAGATTTGAACAAGATATGCAGGAACCTCGACGGAGGAAAGGGATGCCGTGCATTCAACCAGCCGAGAGGGATGCGATTTTTAAGATGCTGAAGTCGATGCTTAAATTCAGGCCTGAGAATCGCTCATCTGCAAAGCAAATTCTCGAATGTGGATGGATGGTCAATTGGGCTTTACCTGAGTACGAGAAGATTCGAAGGATATGAGTACTGCAAGCTCTCTGGATTCTCTGTCAATATCTAGGTATACAGGAGTCGAAAATGGTCTTTTGGATACCCTTGCAGATTGGGCTACGGGGGGGTTAGCGTTTATCTTCACATCGTAGCTCATGAATATATCATTTCTCATTTGTCATTTCTCATAATTCAAGACAGGCCATCAAACTTTCACTGACCGTCCGCTCACATAGACTTTCACAATATTCCGGTCATCCCCAGTCATCAGAAACTTCTCAAATATTACCTGGATAGTATCTTCATCTTCAACTGGGCTCATCACTCCTGGTTGGCCAACATCCGTGGTATGAACTTCGAGCGCATCAAACTCTTTGCCAACTGCAAAGTTACCGACACGGTCATCGAGACCACACACTTGCGCACCACCTAGAGTGGCAAGAAAGAAGGCCTCGGGCAACGAAAGCGCAGGGTCCCGTCCTTGGGTCAACTTCTGCTGCGCATTCGACACAATGAAGGCCTGTTTCATGGCATCCAATATAGACGACGAGTAGCCACCACCACTATCAGTGCCCAGGCCCACCTTGATACCGCGACGCAAATACTCTCGCACAGGTGCGACCATAAAATCTTCCATGGTGGTATTGGCGATTGGGCAGTGGGCAACCCCACAGCCAAGTTCTTGGATGCGACGCATCTCTCCTTCCTCTAGAAAGATACAGTGCGCAAGAATAGATCGATTATTCAACAGACCATATCGCTCATAGAGATCAGCTTCCGTATCAAATTCTGGAAAGAGCTGACGCGTGAACTCGATTTCCTGCTTGGCTTCATTGAAATGCGTTTGTATTGGAAGATCGGGATGTTCACGGGCGATGGCACCGACCCCATCCAGTAATTCCGGCTCACAGGATATCGCAAAGCGTGGCGTCAGTATTGGTTTCACCAGGCGGTATTCCGGATCAAGTTTCTGAATATGTCGAATGAGTTCACGTGTTTCGTGCAGTGAGTCGGACACCGACGGATCCCGATACCAGTCCGGGGCATTCCGGTTCATATTGCACTTCCCCACCAGAGCGCGCTGTCCTTTGTCAAAGCAGACATCCGCCAGGATTCGAGTTGCCTGCCCATGATGTGAACCGTAATATGAGGCGGTGGTAATTCCCTGCTGCAAGAAGCCTGTCACGCAAGAGGAGTACATGCGTTTGGCATATTCCGGATCTTGGAACTTGGCCTCGTGGGCAAAAGTGACCTTATTCAACCAGTCGAGTAAGGAAATCCCTCTTCCGACGCCACGCTGTGCCCACTGGGGTGCATGGTTGTGAGTATCAACGAAGCCGGGGCACAGAAATTCCCCGCGCCTGAGATACTTCACTGGGAAAACGTCGGGGACATGGCCATTTTCTGAAAGAATAGAGTTGATCTGATCCAATTCCACATTTCCTTGTAACGCCTGAATCTTGCCATCTGTTCCCACAATCATAATGCAATTCTCCAGTATCTCAAGGTCATCCAGACTTCGGGAATGGATTACCGTGCCGTGGAAGGCGAGGGGCAGCCCAGAGACCGGCGTGGCGTTCTTGTCGAGCTCTTCCATAATACACAATAAGATGATATAATAATCACCAGGGATTATTTGCGAATGATGGGTGTAGTTCTGTGAAATGTAGAAGGGAGATAGATGAAGATAACAGGTTTGGAGGTGAGGGGCATTAATAATCGGCATATGCTGAGGTGAGGTGAAACAGCCTGCAATTGTGAAGCTCCTTATTATCCTGGCAGAAATCCATGAGCCTGCTATTCTTCAAGCTAAAGAGTCTATTCCTTTCAATTAAGTGGGAGTCTTGAGTTTGTATCAATCCATCTTCATCTCTGTCTAGGTCATCACGAACTATATAAAACATTAAGTCGCAGATACTGAAACGATTCTTAATCTGATGAATCTGGTATGCTTTTAGTTGCGACAAACTAGTATTAACATGAAAGGAAAAAGCCTGGCCCGATGGAAAACTCCGTCTACGTCCGGTAGAGCACGGTTTGAATAAAGAGAAAGAGATTCGTTCAAAGGGTATAGTATGATGCCATCTCCTCCTGAAACCAATTGTAGGAGTAGAAAAGTTGTTCCGCCATCTGTGGATCGATCATCGGCACAGTCCCACTGCCATCCACGAGCAACACGTCATCGAGAACTGGAGCGAGTGGGACTGGGGGTGGAGGGGGTGCGGCTAAAGACATCGGATGAGCTGGGAGCAGTGCAAATGGTGGAGGCGGTGGTTGCGGTTGCGGTTGGTAATGGTGTTGGTGTTGTGGGTGATGGTGATGTTGCTGCTGTTCTAGTTGCTGTTGCTGATAGGCCATTTGGCTGAAGATCACTGTGCTCTGGTGCCGGAATGTCTCTGCCAACCGGTCCACCCCAGGCCGACGCTTGCCAAATTCTTCCAACAGTACGACAACGGCCTGAATACCACGTCGCATCGTCTGTTCTTCGGGATGCCAGGGGGCAGGCTGAGAGTCGCGTAATGAGCGGGCATTCTGCTCAAGGCACCACAGGATAGTGATACCAGCAAAATAAACTTGACTCAATGTTAACCATATCCATTTTAGCTTGCCGACTGAGTAGCTGTCCCAATAGGATCGAATGACTTGGATACTAGATTCACCACAGCTTATGATACTGGTTATGTCGGGCGTCGGATTGCGGGGGCTGGGGCGGTACATCAAGAGAAGCGTTGTGTAATAGAGATAATCGTAATAAGAGGTAGAATAGAGAAGTGCCGATGGGTATACTGGAGCTGTTATGCGCCAGTCATCAACCTCATGGCGGAATCGACTGAGTGTGGCGGCAGCTTCTTGGGGACACAGTCGTGGCAGGCTGCTATATACTACAGAGGAAACAATTAGAGGAAAGAAAAAACCAGACGAAATTCTCAAGACTTCACTTACAGTATTGATAGATGCGTGAAAATATCCGCCGCAGACGTGTCACCTGCAAGGGAATCGTCATCGCGCTCGCGCCAGGGGCTTCGGTTTCATCGTCATTGAGTTCTCGCAGAAGACCCACGCTAATATCGTTGTCCGCAATTCCCAATGGCCGACCCAAGGTGCTAGCGATGAGGCGATCGAGGTTGTAAAGACTCCAAAACGCGCGCTTTGCCATCTCCTCCTCGGCAATGCTAGAATAGGACCGTGTTTTGTGCAAACCCATACTAATTGACAGCCTCATTGTCGCACCCAGCAAATGCCAAATGCTGGGACCAGCAGTCGCAAACATAGTATACAAGGACAATCCCAGCAGTGCCCGCACAGCCGGTAAGTCTTCATTTTGCAATGCCAGTGGCAGCGTCTCCTGGCTGGCATGGTAAAATTCAGCTGCCTGGATCGGGTCCGCAGACCCGATCAGGAGGGAAATGGCAATGACGATGTGATAAGAATGATGCGTTTCTGGAGATGGAACACCACCGGTATAGATATGGCGCAGATTGGCCATAAACTCCGGACGAGACAGGAACGGGTACTGGTATCCCATACTATCGAAATATTGTCCAGCCAGCCGTTCCGCTTCCTCCAGCGACGACAAGCGCATGACTCGCCGGGCGGAGCAAGGTCGTGCGACCGACGGTCGGCGGTGCTCCAACTGATCGCGAAAGATCTCGCCGATGTTGGGGAGTTCGGTGCCTACTCCAGTCGAGGCCTCCGAGGGTCCTGCAGTCACCGACGAACCACCACTGCCGGCAGGGCTTGGCATTGAGGTGGCACGATTACCCCCGGTCGCAATCATGGCGGGCACCTGATACCACCAATCCGGATCTCCCTCGCCATCGACTGGTGTTCCCGTCGGCAATTCCGCTACCGAGAGGCCCGACTTACGGCGGACGACATCCTCCAACCATCGTACTCGTTTTTGTAAATTCTCCAGCTGATCTCGGGGGACGGAGGCGCTAGCGACCTGAGGACCGGGTGGGGGTATGGTGCACCGGACTCCGGCGCGGGTGCAAGCGGAACAATTGGGGTAACGAAAGTCGCATTTCTTCTTCCTTTTGCGACAAAAGTCACAGGCCGTCGATACTCGTTTGCTGCGAGTATGACTCGAAACATCTATAGACTCATGATGAACTGGCGGTGGTTGAGACCAGGTTGGAGTGTAAGTATTAATCGAATCCAAGCGAAATTTTCCCAGCTGATCGCGGAAATCTTTGTTTCCAGACGTGCTCATGGTCAGGGGCCACTTAAGCTATCCATTTCCCAAACATATCGACCAATTGTCATTGAAGAAAACGCACGTTCATCGAAAGTGTACTTTAGTGCTGTTGAAGAAGGGAAGATATGAAAAGTGGGGGGGCCCCGGGTTACTTTCGCTTACATAGGCGAAACGCCGATCTGTCCATGGCCGAAAGAGTTATCATTCTGCGAGATTGTGACTTTGGGGGGATTCTATTAATCTATATGGGGCACGGGGTACTACCTAAGTATCTCTGCGTTTATATTTATCGAGAATGGCTGGGACTATCTCAATATCCCTGTTTCGTCAGGCTTATCTTCAGGAATTAGGGTTACTTTGCATTTCCCGGTCTCTGAAGACATCGATGCAGAGCTGGACTATGAGGTCGAGGATCATATTGAAAATGTTTACTGATCAAGCTCCAGGGTCTTCAATTTGATATATGCCTATTCTTCTTACCGGATCCCCTGAGCCGTGGCAACTCCCGGGTGCTATATACGAGCCGTTGAAACAGTAAAACAACATGCAGGAACTGATCTACATAGTACATACCTGAAGTGGGATGAGAGCAACATTGAATGGACCCTCATGTTTCCACTATACAACGTTACTACAGCACTGCATGATATCCCCGTGTTATTTGGCCGATGATGCAACTACATGGAGCTTCTTTGCCTGGAAAACACATAAATAAGCCCTCAGTCCCCTCCCAAAATCTTGATTACCGACCTCAACTCACTCAATACACTTCTTCATTCACTATCCGAGTCTCACTCTCACTTTCAAGATGAAGATTACCGCCATCCCTCTCCTGTTCGCAACCGCTGCCAGCGCCACCATCCAGGGCTTCGACATCTCCAGCTACCAACCCAGCGTGGACTTCGCTGGTGCTTACAAGTCTGGCGCTCGCTTTGTCATGATCAAGGTGGGCTTTCCCGAATTCACAACCGTTCCCTTCTCCGTCCCAATACTAACTATATCAGGCAACTGAGGGTACCAGCTATACCTCCAGCACTTTCTCCAGCCAATACACTGGTGCCACTAACGCCGGTCTGATCCGTGGTGGTTATCACTTTGCCCAGCCCGCCAGTAGCACTGGTGCCGCTCAAGCCAAGTACTTCATCGCCCACGGTGGAGGTTGGTCCAACGACGGCCTGACCCTGCCCGGTATGCTGGACATCGAATACAACCCGTCCGGCGCAACCTGCTATGGGCTCAGCCAATCTGCCATGGTTGCCTGGGTCAAGGACTTTGGCGAGACCTACAAGGCTGCCGAGGGCCGGTACCCTATGATCTACTCCACCGCCGACTGGTGGAACACTTGCACTGGTGGCAGCACGGCATTCAGCGCGGACTACCCGTTGGTTCTGGCTTCATACAGCACCTCGGTCGGCACTATCCCCGGTGGCTGGCCTTACCAGAGCTTCTGGCAGAACACAGATTCGTATAGCTATGGAGGTGATTCCGAGGTTTGGAATGGCAGCGAAGCCGCTCTGCAGACCTTTGCCAAGAACGCTTCTTAAATGGAGCTAATTGGACCGAGAATTTCCCACAAGATGTATACTTGTATGTATCTATTGGTTTTTGATTCGTTTTCAGATACTTGTGCAGATCACCCGTTCTTGCCTCTTTGATCGAACGGCAGTGAAATTGATCGTTTTATACCTTCCCAGACGGGCTAGCAGCTCGGAAATGTCCGTAGATTCCCTAGATCGCTAATCCTAGTAAAGAAAAATGAAGGGACCTAATAGAGAATAAACCCGGGGGTGATGTAGAATGTGTGTCTTCTTATTGGTTAAGCCTTCTTCTTAATTAGGGTCTAATTTCAACAAGTCTTGGAATCCGATACCGGACCTATTCTAGGCTTCGACAGTTTTGACTTACAGTAATTGAGGGCAGGTTCATGCCACTACCAAATAAGCATCATAGGTAAAAATGTGGACAGTTAACTAAATATTTAGCTACTATGTCGTTGTGACTCATTCTTATTCATCGTGACGGATCCACTCCAGCGCTCGAAAAGGCAATGCAACTATACGGGGTAGGTATCGTATACTGTCAAGAATGGGATATGGCCCCTCTAGGCCTTAAACAAGAACCTTGGTTTTTGTTATGGTCTAGTGGTAAATTACGCTGTACGAAATTCGACATATACTTAAATCGTTACTTGTCTAAACAATTTGCTTCTAATGCGCACCAAAGTTTCAGGTATAATGTCATATCTCATTTTCAACTCAGATGGCTTTCTTACGAAAGATCTTTCTGTCGTATATCTTCTATTGACAGCCCTCTTGAGCTTCCTTGTTGTCCGCGCATGGCGCCAGACGGAAGAACCGACAATACCGATTGTCAACTCATACTCTGGTGATATAATTTTCAAAGAGGCACAATCGAGATTTATGTCAAATGCCAGGAGTTTGATCAAAGAACCAATCCAGAAGGTAACTTGAGCAGCTTTCATGACAAAACACTGCATCTAATGTACACGCTTCAGTTCAACGGCCCATTTCGCATCATAACCACTCTTGGCTCTCGGGTTATTCTCCCAGCATGGTATATAGAGTGGCTGAAAAATTGTCCGGATTTAGATCACCAAGCGCTTGTCCACGATGTATGTTGCAGCTCCCTTTACTAACGAAGGGTGGGAACTGACGACACACGATTTCATATAGCAATATTTCGCGGCATACCCCGGGATGGAAGGACAGAGATTTGTCACTGATCCCAGAAAGATTCTAATCAATGTCACCAAAACGAAATTGAACAACCAGGGCAGTCGTAGGTGACAGTTTTGGGGCCCATGGTGCACATTGGGCTCTCACTAACATGGCCTTCCATTACAGAGTGTGGGCTGCTTCATGAACATCTTACGGAGGCTCTCGACAAGACCTGGATGGACCACGATGGTACTTTTGCTCTATATTGTGCTGGAACGTTTGATTAACTTATTCTTCAGACTGGCACACCATTGATTGGTCTCAACACGCAGTCGGCTTCATTGGGCGAATGTCAGCATCTGTCTTTGTCGGTCCTGAATTAGCTCGTGATCCTAAGTGGCAAAACTTAATTATCACTTCGACAATGAATACCTTTATGGGGATTCGATCTCTCCGCGCCTGGCCGGCGTTTCTTCGTCCATTTGTTCATTGGTTTTTGCCAGAACTCATAAAGTGCCGTCAGCAAATGCGTCTTGCTCGTCTTATGCTACAGCCAATCTTGGATCGCAGGCGGCAGGGCGCATGGGCAATCTCGCTCTATTGAGCCTGGTAAGATAGAAAAATTCGAGGATACCATACAGTGGCTTGAAGAAATCGCTGCCGGACGCCCCTATGATGCCGCTGCGGCACAAATTGCGTTCGCAGTAAGTGCAATGCACACAACTTCTGAGCTACTCAAGCAGGCATTACTAGATATTTGTATGCATCCAGATCTGATTCCCGCTCTGCGAGATGAAGCACAGAAGGCTGTCGAGGAGAGTGGATGGACAACTGCAGGCGTCTTCAAAATGCAGCTGTTGGACAGCGCAGTAAAGGAGACACAGCAGCTCAAACCGGGATCATTAGGTATGTGTCTAACCCATCAGTACTCTCATATCAAGGTACTGAATTCACTCTCTCACAGTAAATCTTGAGCGGAAAGCGCTGCAAGATGTCATCCTTCCCAATGGCTTGACTATCCCTCGCGGGACCAATGTTGCAGTTGATTCATCCATGATGTGGGACCCAGCGATTTACCCCGATCCATTCTTTTATGATGCGTACCGTTTTCTTCGTCTTCGCAACTCCGGTAATACTGCAGCAGCACTCGCGTCCACCAGCCCGGAGCATATTGCCTTTGGAATTGGCAAGGCAATTTGTCCTGGGAGATTCTTTGCTAGCAACGAAGTCAAGATTGCTCTGGCTAAGATTCTTTTGACTTATGATGTTAGGATTGCTGAGGGGATGATACCCAAGATTGTGGAGATGGGATTTGAAATGCTAAGTGATCCAGAAGCAAAGCTGGAGGTCAGAAAGCGAAGGGTTTGATAGAAAATCATATTTAAATTGGTACTATATAAGACAATATAGAACATTATAAGACTAATAGACTGTAAATAAATTTCCAACTGAGAGGGGAAACCCTGTAATAATACAGTATATTACCACTAGGCCATGGAGGGGGCTGATATCTGTTCTGTTTCTTGTCTGACAGTCTCCCTCCACTCACTCATATATCTTCTTCGGAACTACCATGGATCTCATCGAATATGCCACCGAGGCCGATGGGTCAGGACTTGCCAAAGTCAACGTCCAAAGCTTTCAAGGCCGCCGTCTCCTCGAAGAAATTTTCCCAGAGGCCAGCTTGACCAGGTTGCAGGAATTCAAAATAATTATGGGAATGAAACATCTTACCAACCCCAATATGCACGTCCTCAAGATCCATGATCCAGACAGTGGGGAGCTGGCGACCTACAGCCGTTGGCAGTTTCCAGCATCATTTGGTCCGAGCCTGGTTACATTAAGTGAAAAGGCAGCCTTGTTGGCCAAGGACCCCGTTCCACATGCACCAAGACCAATGAATGAGGGGGTTTTCAATGCCTTCAAAAGGCTCCTAGAGGATGGTCGCAAGCGATACACCACAGATAACGATATCAGTAAGTGACCCCCACATTCGCGATAGGGGGTTTTGCTCAAATGGTTCATCAGTCCTCGATCTGCTAGCAACCCTACCGGAATACCAACGACGAGGGTTTGGTTCTGCTATCTTGAAATGGGGCATAGAAAAGGCAGATGCATCCCAGTCGCGTATCTTCCTCGAGGGTACGCCTGAAGGTGTTCCTATCTACCTCAAGCATGGGTGGAAGATATTAGAGGAGGTGGTTATGGATTATACACCATTTGGAAGTGTTGGGCAAGAGACTTTTTTCCTAATGATGAGGGATCCAATTTTACAATAAGAGTGCAGGGTTCCTATAAAGTTGCTCAATCTACTTTGGAGATCAATGTCGACATAAGGTACATTTACCAAACTGAGGATAGGCTTGAAGTACATACTACTCCAATACCTTCAGACATGTATATGTACATCGTACTGAGTGGATAAACGAACTGCCGGGCACGTCATTTCCCCAGGGAATTTCCTACACTTCCCCGGACATACTCTCTCTTCCCTCTTTCGCTCCCATATTCATCTTTTACAATGGCTCATTTCAAGTTTGCAATCCTTGACGATTACCAGGGCATTGCGCCTGCCTATTTCACTCACCTCGAGTCGCGAGTTGACATTTCCAGTTTTCCCGAAACCCTCGATCCCCGCGATCCTGCACAACACGATGCCCTTGTCCAGCGACTCCTTCCCTTCGATATCATCTTGGCGATGCGCGAGCGAACACCTTTTGCAGCCAATACCATTGCAGCGCTCCCTAATTTGAAACTTCTTTTGACCACGGGTACTCGCAACCTGGCACTAGATCTCGGGGCATTTACACGTTCCAATGTGGCTGTCGCAGGCACCGAGGGCCGCCCACCCGGTGTGAATTCGACGGTTCAGCATACATGGGCTTTGATCTTGGGACTAGCTCGAAATATAGCACGCGACGATGCAGCCGTCAAACGCGGTGCATGGCAAGGTTCCCTTGGGATCAACTTGTCTGGGAAGACATTAGGGCTGCTTGGGCTGGGAAAACTCGGGTCGCAAGTAGGAAAGATTGGCGCTCTGGCGTTTGGCATGAAGGTTCTCGCATGGTCAACAAACTTGACACAGGAAAAGACCGACGAGCAAGCGCACGCTCAGGGTCTGCCAGTGGGGACATTTGCCGTCGCCGCGTCCAAAGAGGAATTCTTCGCCCAGGCCGACATCGTCAGTGTACACAGCGTACTATCGGATCGAAGTCGTGGAATTGTTGGCGCAGCTGAAATAGCAAATATGCGACCATCTGCATTTATCATCAATACTTCACGTGGGCCCTTGATTGAGGAGCAGGCCCTCCTCGAGGCCCTGAATGCGGGCCGCATTCGTGGCGCCGCGTTAGATGTCTTTGACCCGGAGCCATTGCCTCTGGATAGCCCATGGCGTAATACTCCCTGGGGCCAGGATGGACGCAGTGAAGTTCTGCTTTCCCCCCACATGGGATACGGAGAGGAGGAGCTATTGCGGGGGTGGTATCGCGAAACAGCGGAGAATTTAGAGCGGTGGTTGAATGGACAGGAGCTACTGCGCAGGATGAATTGATGACCATAGCTATATAAATACAAACAACCGAGGTTGTTCCGAGAATGTGATGTTCTACATGTGGAGGTTCACCGAATGACGAATACGTACGATCCGGCTAATAGTTCGCCTTCACAAGTGTAAACGTCCAAAGGTCTTCGTTAGGACTCTTTTGGCAAGACAATTAATTGCGTTGTGCCTCGGTCTTCCGAGCGGAATGACCTCGGTTGAAGGGAACGATGTGGAATGTTCTCTTCATCGCTACTCCGTACGTCTTCGACTTAATAAAACCCCCGCGATTTCCACTTTTTAATTCCAAACATCTTCTTTTCTCCTATCCTCTTCTGTTCTCCTCTATTATCCCCTCTCCCCTTCTCATCTCCATACCTCCCTCACCATGGCCCCATCCGCCGATCCCATTCCCGCGACGCCCGCCATTGCCAACTTCCCTCCTCCGACCCATCCCGAATGTCTGCGCGTTGAGCGCAGTACGAAGGCATTTGCTAGCGGAGCTTATTCTCTCGTGGACCTCCCCGCAGGCGCCGTCTTCGCCAAGATCACTACGGCCACTCCCGGAAAGAAAGCCTACACGAGCGTGCAAACCGGCCGCGACACCCACATCGAACTCAACTCCGACCTAGTCTACTGCAACCACTCATGCGCACCATCGTTGGTCTTCGACATGGGTCGCATGGAGGTGCGGGTCGTGGATGACCATCCCTTGAAGAAAGGTGATGCCCTCACCTTCTTCTACCCCAGCACCGAGTGGGATATGGACCAGCCATTCCAGTGCACCTGCGGGGCAGGTGACGGGATCTGCAGAGGTTGGATCTCCGGAGCCAAGACCATGCCCGCCGACCAGTTGAACGGATACTGGCTTAATGGCCACATTTCCGAATTGTTGAATGAGACCAAGGCCAATTGAGGGGCTGGCACCCCAAATTGGAGGCTTATAGAACTATCGAAAAAGACACAAGATATCCAAATATCCGATAGAAAAATAGAGATTAGCGTTAAGACTAAAAAAAATACCACACAGACGCGCTATACTTTCATAACACTCCCGCGATCATTGCGAATTGAATCATCCTACGTCGGTCAACCTCTTTCTTCAACATCATCAAACAAGTCGCCACAATAACCGCTTCCTCCAGTTCAAGAGACTGTGACGCAGCTTCGTCGATCTGCAATTCACCCCCATTGCCCGCCGAAGATCGCGACGTTCCGGGCGTCCGAGCATCGTCTCCGCGGACCAGCTGTGCAATCCTGTGGCGCTGGGTCTCTTTACTCTTGGCCTTGTCTTCCTCCACGGCACGAAGAACAATCAAATTGACTTTCTGCCCATCCGCCCTTCTCTCCTTGGCATATTCCCATTCAAACTGTTTACCTCCAGGTATAGCAAAGCGCATTGAGCGAGAGGTCCATTTCCCCGCGACAGCCACTTCCTCGGGGCTGTCACCAGAAGGTTGAAGCAGGTGCACAACGGGATCCCGGCTCGGACCGAACAAGTATTCAGTCCGGATCAGATCTCCGCGTTTGGGGTGGGACAGGGTCGCATTACCTGAGCAACGTTTGTCGCGCGTGGAGACGTAAGCCTCGGTGCCGTCTGGGTTGTAGACAAAGATCTCAGTTTGGCGGGATGGCAGTGGGAGACGGAAAGCGCGAATGCCTTGGGCATTAATGGTTAGAATGCGCGATGGGTAGAAAGAGGATGGACTCTCGATGAGTGTTCTTGTCGTGCTGTTAGATCTGACAGACAAGGCCGAGGAGTGAATCTCCATTTCCTTCTGGGGGTCGGGCATGGCTGTAGTGTTCATTGTCCAGGTCTGGATGGCCACCGTGTCTCTACGTATGGCCGTGTATATATGTTCTTCCCCCGATACGACACTTTCCTATTTTGGGCTTTGGACGACCCATGGGTTTCCTAAACTTAACTCCATTTCTTGGCGCTCGTGTTCCTTGACGTCGATCACCACTTCCTTCCTTCTCTCATTCGCTACTTCTCTCGCCCACCATGTCTGGACTTGCTGAGCCTCACTCGTATAGCCTCTTTTGTAGTTCCCACGAGTGACCAGCCCAATTCATACGAGTCCCAAGGCGAAAAATACGATCTATTGACCTTGGCTCGAGCGAGAACCTTCTATTCTGGTGGATGGGCAGCGATGATAATGTCTGTCAGCTCCCAATACGAACTGCCGTCACCCGGTAGATGGTCTAAGCCGACTTACTTCGCAATTCCGATCAGCAAGTCCGCCAAGCTCCTTTCTACCTTTCTACAACTTCAGAAGAGAACAGTGGCTTCGATCTCCGATCTATTGACGCCGACTCTTTCCAAATGGGGTATTTCCTACGAGGATCCACTCCCAACAGTCCTAGCACTCTATTGGATATCACGCCTATTATTGGTTTCCGCTCTTGAGTCACTAACCGGCAGCCTTTTACATTCAACTGGGCTTGTGGTTTAGTGGTATAATACTCCCTTAGCATGGGAGTGGTCCGGGGTTCGATTCCCCGCGAGTCCATTTTTTTTGCTTTTGCCATGTTCATCTTGATGTGCTTTTTTGTCCAGCTCATGACCATTCTGCTATTTTGGCATGATCTGTATACATCTTGATATTTAAGTCTAAATTTTGTCCGGCTGGCAACAATGCCGCTATATCTACATCCCAATCACACTCGGGCCCAAACCTCTTGAGCCGTCAGCAGTGTACTCAAAACCATGGTCGATCCAACCACCACGTCCCCGGTGGGCATCCAGCCCAAAAGCTCCAACGGGATGAGCAAATCACAGCCATCTACCACGATCTGCTTGACCCGGGCAGAGGTAACAGTCGATTTTACCGCGGTCTTCTCAGAAGCGATCTTCCGGTTCTTTCTCTTGCCATTCTTCTTAGAAGGCTGCTCCGCGGGACTGACAAGCAGCGCCCAAATGGCTTCTGCAACAGAGAAAGAGAGCGCATATAACCAAAAGGTATTGGCTTGGTTCATGACAGGATCATTCCAGGTCACTGCGTAGACGCCCATTGCATGAAGCTAGCCCTTCGTCAGTCCTATTCACGGAGGAAGAAAAAACAGCAGTAAATAACATACAGTAGTCAGGTCTTCCAGGACAAAGTAAAGGCCAAAGCAAATGCATTTGGCTAGTTCAAGCAGTCCAGCCACAGAACCGAAGCCATCCTTGCCCAGCAACGCCGACATCCGCTGGAAGGAGTCAATGAACCCAAAGAAGCGGAAATATCTCCGCGCTACGCAACAAACCCAGTATCAGTATATATAACAGTCAATCGAGAATATATATCTATCAATCCAATATAGAATTCAACTTACTCAGTGCCAATTGCAGCTTGAGCGTGGTCAATTGCACAGCCAGGGCATTTCTCACAGTGAGTGCTGCGACAACCTGCGACACGCATTGGATCAGACGAAGGGTCTTTTCAAGACCAGCACCCGATTTGACAAAGCGAGAAAAGTGTTGGATCATCGTTGCCGCACTGCTACGGACTCTGGGGACAGTATACTCTTGTGGGATAGGGGTGGAAATTATGTGTCAAGGCTTGGAAGTGGGCTATTTTCACTTGCACTAGTGAGTAAAGTTGCTTATTCAGCCTTTGCATGTTCGAAGATTAGTATACATGAGTTATTTCACGTGTAGTCGGCCATTGATTGTTGTATCGAATAGTTCATATGGGTATTCTAAGCATGATTGAAGTTAGCTGGTGGGCATGTTGGAGATATATATAGAGCGACAAGTCCAGCACTACAAAAAATTTACATGAAATTGAAACAATTGACACGCAAATAAGACAATGCTCGCAAAATAGTACGTTGATATCGGTTCTCAGCCATTCACTCGACAATATTTCCAAGTCTGCTCTACCGTCCTTTGCCGCCCGAGATATCCTGACCCAGACGATATCCACCAACCTTCTCCCACTCCACTTTCTGTCGTGTAATGGGAAGCTGCCTCCGGAGACCCTTGAATACGCCCTCGGATGATTGGACAAACGCCCGGTTCAGCGCTTCCTGGTAATCGCGCTCAGCCGCAGCAATCCGCGAAACAATCGACTCAGCGGATACGGAGGGGATGGGAATGTTGATAGGCTTAGTAGTATTGAGGGCCACGTTGCCATCTTCGTAGTAGTGCACGTCAACGTGGATGTTGCCAGTCAGGGTAGAGGACGAGGAGGAGACGGGGAGTTGGTAAATTGCGCGGAAACGACCATTCCTATTGTCATAGAACAGACAATCCTCCCCAGAAGGGGAAGCGTCCATAACGATTAGCTTCCCAATATATTACTTGTAGAGATGTAACCACTCACCAGAAGTTGTTGGGGGAGTATCGGTTGGCGACCAAGACGATGGCGACGGCAGAGTCATTCTCAATAGGGTAGACACCATATGAGCAGTTGGGGTAGTGTTCGCGGGCATGAACACCGAACGACTTGAGTAGCGATTTGCTAAACACGGTAAGCGGAGTACCACCAAGACTTCAGCCGGGATCATTCCTTACATCAAGTCGGCGTGCTCTGACTCCAATGCGTATGATTGTGCTGCCGAGGCCGTCTATTGCCATGGTGCAAACCCGTAAGCCTTCATTTATCAGCCCAGTTGGTCAGGCGAAACCTACCTGTGTGGTGTGGTCGATCTCGAACGAGGTTTGGCTCTCAGGGTCGAAGTAGCGGTTGTCTTCGAGCTCATTAAATTCACTAACAATGACCTTCCCAGCAAACATATTAGTTTCGCCGCAGACATAGTTGACTCCCAAGCGAAACCCACCTCCTGACTTGATCCTGGCAATTTCACCGTTGCGAGCTGCGCCTCGTTGTACCGTTTGAATGCGGGTAGAAGGGAAGGAATGATATCCTCGCCTTCGGAAGTCAAGGCTTGCACATCTAATCAAGTAGTAGGGATTAGCACCGTCCATGTAGATGTCGGAATTGCGGGGATCGGGATAGGCAGCGTAGGGCTAAGAGGGCGATTTACCGGCGACAACATCTGCAAGCTAAAGAAAACATGTCAGTAATCATTCCTAAGCTCCAGGCAGACGTTGACCAGGGGAGTGGGGGATCCTGGATCATTGTTGTGCATACCTCTCCTGGCGGGGCACCCTCGATGAAGGAGGATGCCAATTCAACAGTGGAAGCCATGGCGTAGGAAAATACGATCGGGGTATTTGATGTTGAGCAGAGCGAGAGGTTCAAGAGCAATCCAAGTCCTTGAGTAATTCTAGAGCTGAGAAGTGGTAATTGTCTAGAGTCTCTGCGGAGAGAAAGACAGCTGTCGGAGGCGGAGAGCGATAAGCACGTGGCCTACTATACATCCAGGACTATGTGCGTACGGACATCAACATTCTGTAACGTGAAGTGATTCGTAAAATAATGTGCCAGGTATCTGAAAAATCGCTGGAATAACGAATGTGTATCTTGCTTCAAAATATCCATATCCAAATAACACCATGCTCTTAAAACCCTCCCAGAAAAACAAAATTCTCGAGCGCTAACGAATAATATCAAATTCCGCATCGCTGTAATAAAAGCTGCTTTCAATCAATGCTCATATTCATAAAGCCATCGCTGGCTTCGGTCATCCCTTGCAGGCCGACGCGTTTCGCACCTCCAGCATGAGCAATCGGTCGATTGCCTACATCAGAACTGAGTCGTTCAGAGAACGGTGGCCCGAGGCCCGGCTTTGGCGGCGGACCCCAGATGTTTGGGCCCATGTCACTGATATTATGGGAGTGGGTCATCACCGGACTACTCTGAGCACTCACGCTGGGTGAAACAGCCCGGCGCTTGAAAAGATTAGGATCGAAGTCATCGTCACGACGCCGCTTGCGACATATCTCTCCAATACTTGGCATACCCGGAGCATGGGGCGTGGAAGAGCGGGAACGCTGCTTGAAAGATTCCGCGGTGACAGAGCCCATGGTCGTAGACGGAGTCGTATCCATAAACATATCCTCATCTGCCACAGACGAGGGACCTCCCTGACGAACCGGGGGTGGGGTTCGGTATCGTCCATCAAACGAGTTCCAAAACTCGAGGCCACCCGAGTTGCGACTGGCTTGCTTGCCAAAAGTATCCGTAGATCCTGTGTCCATTCCCACTTTGACCGTCGGATCTTCTGTCGCCGTCGAATCCAATGAGGTCGAGGGCCGCAATGATGGGAATTCGCCGAGTGCAGGGGTGGGCTCAGGTTCGGTGTCGCGGACTTGCCGGACCACTTCTGCCTCTCGTTTCATATCGCTATCAACTGGAGCACCCTCCTCCATCAGAGCGGCACGAATGCGCGCAAAGGTCTTGGTTTTGGGCTGTTACTGTAGTTAGCTTCTAGATCACTGAATCAAAGGCACCCACATACAAGTAAGCTGCCACGTCGGGTCACCGCACGACGGATTACCCCCAGTGGACCGCCACCTTCCGGGCGTGGAGTGGGAATTGGGCTTCCGCTTCGCGTCGTGCGACTCTCACTATCGTCGCTCATATCGGACAAACGTAGGTCGCGTGTGCCAAAGCTGAGACTCTCTCTGCGTGAATGCGCAGTCTGCCGTGGAGCAAAATAACCACTAGAGTGCTCGACACTCTTCATGATAGGCGGAGAGTGAGGGGTAGGACTAGGTTTTGTACTGTTTCCACTCGCACTGCTAGAGCTGTGGCGACTACGGCCTTTGCGAAAGCGCGCGCGTTGGAAACTCATCAAGCTGGCGGCAGCTTGTGAATACCCTCCCATCCAGTCGTTGCCAGGGCTCTGAATATTGCTGGCAAACGGACTCGGCGCACTTATGCGAGTCGCCTGCGGCGTATTGATCATAACATCGTCGCGATCAGCCATGAACTCATCCTCCTCCTCGCTACTACTTGTGTCCGACTCTATCATATTCACACTCGACATGGAGCTTGAGATTGTTGTACGGTCAGCCGGACCTGATGTCGAGAAAGGCGGAACGGATGTCGCTCCAAGCGATCCGCGTCGCTGGGGTATTGCCATGCCCCGCCCTCCAACGGTGGGAGATGAATCTGGGGACGACTCGGCTAGGGTGGAATGGTGGAGGTTCGTACATGCGCGTGAGAAGTCGAGGCCCCGAGATCGTCGAGGGAGAACAGATCCCGGAGACCCGTAGATATGTGATGGGTCAAGTTTAGGAGAGAGAGGGGCGCAGTTCGTAAGTGATGACACGGCGGGTTTAGAAGGCAAGTTTAGCGAGAGGTTCGAATAAGATGCATTTGATCTTCGAGGTGTTGCGGGGAGAACGGGTATCGCATTGTCGTCTTTGCTTGATGCCCGACTGAGATCACCAGTGGATGGTTGAGTGGAGGATGTAGGTCTGGAAGCATCGGATAATGAACGCGATTTGGGAGAACGCGACTTGGGAGAACGCGACGGTTCAAGTTGGTGTTCTAGATCAATTTCATGGGGCTGAGATAATTGTTGACTGAGCTTGCTTTCAAACCCGTGGGCTGATGTACTGCGCCCTGGCGCTGGAGGTCGCACCTGCGCCATATTCAAGTCACTTTGGTCTGATTTGGCGATAAAGAGCAAGGGTGCACGTTGAAGGGCATCATTTGTCGGCACCGAGGCAGGGAAATCCGGTCAACTCCACAAGTAATGCCCGGAGAGCACATGCGCTGTAGTTTATGACAAGATATCCACAGTATTCGGATCGACGCGAGGTCTACATTGCGTTGCAAGTCGCTGGCTCTGAGCGGTTAACGAGATCAGATGACGTGCGCTAACCCGATCCGGCCAAGTCGCTTCTGTTACGGAGTAGTGACCTACATTATACAATCGTATACTTCCTATGTGCTACACAACTGAACAGAGAAATATGAGATCGATAGTTCAATGCTTTCGAATGAACAGACATTCCACATGCTCATTCTTTCTCATGCCCTCACGCCAGACTCATGGCATTGCTGATTGGCACCACATGCCATTCCCAATCATTGCATTGATTTTGCAGAACGGTTCCCTTGATCAAATCTGAATCGCGTGTCTGCCATAGCTTGGTGATCACTGCCCGTGTTCTAGCAATGTTCGAGATCGTTGAATCGGCCATTGTTGCCAGGGAACGTAGCACAATCACTCGTCCCGACTTTGATTCCATTTCCGATTCCGGGAAGAGCTCATCGTCAGATGGATCAAGCTCCACGGCTGCCACGAAGACTGGCCATGTCACATTGACTAGGGATTTACGGCCAAGGAGGTCCGATATGAGTCGCAGAATCTGGCGCACATAAGTCTTCACCAAAGGTGTGGTGGGACCAGCCCCGTACAGAGAGCAATGTAAGTAAAGCATTGCAGCCAGCCGCTTAGCATCTGCAACCAGTCCAAGAATTTCGTCAGCCTTCCCCATCTCTTGGACTAAGTTCTCTAGTTGGCGTTCAAGGGAGGCTGCACGTAGTGAGAACGACGCCTTGTCCGCATCAGACGTATTTTGTCTCCTTGTTCGACTCATATCTGTGATTTTGGCGAGGATTGACACCAATTCAGGACTGCATCCCATCCAAAGATCGATGTTGTGTTCGTCCGGTTTCCAGTAGTCGGTACCAAACAAGACCTCTTTGGCACAGGCGGTTCGGCCCATGACATCCTGGAAGGCAAAGAATTGCTCTGCAAAGCTCGTCACAGGATCCGATGGGGCTGCTGACTGCAATAATGTCATTTGCTGTTTTCTTCGCAGTTGGATTAAATCGTTGGCGCCTTTGAGATGGATGATCCATTGTTGATCACACTTGTCGACTATCTCGTAAAGACATAGCATGATCATGATAACCAGTACTTCGGGATCCATGGAGCATGTCAAGCTTCCCTCTGACGAGAGACGTTGACGAAGGTCCCTCAAAGTCTCTAATTTATAACGCAGGCCGATTGCACTATAGCTTGGATTGAGCCTTGACCAGTGGCATGCGCCCAATGCTTGGATGGCCTTGAAAAGCGTAGGAGAAGCCGATAAACACAATGGCAGAATCACAGAGACAAACGGCGAAGATAATGTGGAGCTGGCGGTTGTGCGAGGGCACACTTGTTGAAGATAGTAATCAAACAGCTCTCCGTGCCCAGATTTGGATAGCTCTGGAAATAGCGCAAGAGACGGAGGGAGGCTGGTGTTGAAATTCATGCTAACCACGCTGAGATGTGAGAAGTTTTGTAACCAGGACCATATTTGGTGGTTTCTGGAAGATGGTGAGTTTGAGCATTGGGCAACTGAAATCAATGCATTCCACTCGTCGAAGTCAACGTTCACTTCGTCTGGGTGTTCAAAAGTTGACACACCGCTGTTTATGAAGCCCCAAGGGCTAATAGTTGGCACTGGGCACCACTCGTGCGTTTCCGAAAGCGAGCCGTATGTAGGTTGATTTGCGCCGGTTTTGTTCCAAACACCTGCACGCCCAAAAGCCACTCCCCGACTGATGAATTCCGATTCCCATTTCAAAACTAAATTCTTCGTACATGGCAATCCTTTCTCCTGGCAACGTGTGCAAAGGGGCTTTTTGGTGTCACATCGGACACGACTCGCCCGACACTCTTTGCAACCATCGCGAGATCGGGTCTTCACCGGACCTGTGCGGTCTGCAGCTTTTCTTCGTGGCATACGAGTTCCGTATATATAAACTTCACATGGTATGAACCAGCCTGGGCCAAAGATAGTATGTGAGGTGGATAGTTGGAGTTGGTAAAGAAAATTGGGGGTGGCGGATAAGCGTTGGCCGCCCCGCCGAATCTCCAACTGATTTTCGACTGTCACTCCTATATCCGTATACTATGATGATGATGTGTATAGGTTACATGGAAATAGTTTGAATATTATCCTTAAGCATGATTCTTTTTCCACTCTGCCGCACACTCGCCAAATGTCACAAATTCAACCTCCTGCTGTTTGAGCCACGAAATCATTCGGTCAATCATCCCAACCACATGAGCCATTCCACTAGTATCTGGGTGCAGCACCAAAGGAAAAACAAAGCCTTGCTCGGAATCTTCCTCGATTGATTTTTCGACAGCCTCACTGTAGAGGAACTCAAACCGCGACTTCCAATTTTGCTCAATGGTGATCGGACTAACGAACCCGTGCGAGTTTTCGGCCGCTGGAAGAAACTGCATTGGAGTCATGTCCTCCATATACCAATTGCACGGAATTTCAATCAAAGTCTGGGGAGTTCTGGCTGCAGGAGCGGGGAGGGGCTTCATCCAAGTAGAAGCAGACTTGGAAGGCGAGAAGTCAATGGCCTTGGGCTCTGACATTCGAGGGACAAAGTACAACGACGAATCATGATGCGTGAGGGATGAATCTGTCTGAATTCAGTTTCCTGATAGTCACATATAATATGAGCAAAGTCGTATACCGTATAAAAATCCAAACTCTTCTAGAACTTGAATGGTGTGTGTTCGCAACTGATATAATGGTGCTCTCCATCCTCGAGGTTGCTTTCCAGTCAAGTCGGTTGCCAGCTGCACACATTTGGCGATGACCTCTCTCTCCTGTGACTCAGTCATTTGACTGGAGCCCTCGTGCGCATATCCATGGCAACCGATTTCAGCGCCCGATTGAACAATTGCTTTGGTCTCTGCTGGGAATGATTCCATTGAATGACCGGGGACAAACCAAGTCACGGAGGAACTAATTCCATGTTTCTTAAAGAGACGCAATAAGCGTGGCACTCCGACTTGCGCTGCGAAAAAGCCACTGCTATAATCGGCCAGATTGGTTGTAGCCGAAGCACCAGTCCCTAGGAAGCCCGAGACGGCATCAAAATCCACGGAGAGTAGAATTTGGACTTTTGGTTTCCTGGAAGTCATTGGAAGTGAATTTGTAATTTTCCAAGTAGTGAAAAGGTCCAGGTCAAGGCTAAGGGGTTATCAAATGACAAACAGACGAAGTTCAAGCCCCGAACCCCAGAAGGAAAGACGACCCGACACGTGGATCCACCCCGCCATAGAGTGCAACCATTTATCACTCCAACCTTTGCCTTATCAATTCACTTTCGGAGAACAACATGCTGTTAACGCCGATTCAACAAGTCTACTCTTGTTATCCTCTTGACTTGACACAGCAACATCTAAACTCGGGTTTCCCGTAAAGAAGTTGACCGGTTTGAGACCAACCGTCATCTTTTCAGAGGGCATCACTGGCCAATCCTCGATTCTCGGATTGTGCGTGGATCCAAATGTGTGCCAAATAACAATGTCCTCATTTCGCACTGTTGACTTGGAGTCCGGGTCCTTTCTCCGCTGAGCAATGGCTGAGTCGATTCCTTCGCTGCCAAGGGACTGCATAGTATGTTTTCCGGCCGGGAAAAGTTCGTTATCGTTATAACGGGTGATCCAGATTGCATGGTTTCCATATTCAGATCGCTTTGCATGGAAAGACTCTGGATGGGCCAGTAGCAGTTGGCTATAGCATGGAACAATTTTGAATCCAATCGGCGTACCGGTGATAGGATTGACTTTCGCCTCATTGATGATCTTGAACGTGCGATTCTTGTTAAAATCAAGATCTAGCCCTCCCTCTTCTGTCACAATCCTTGAATGTGTTGTGTACCCGACCCCGAACGGATTTAGGACAGATGGGTCGTTAAAGGGCAAAGGGTTGGACTCTTCAACCTGCAACGAGTTTGCAACTCCATCAATCGCAGGATCGATACGAAGAGAGAACAAGTGTTGGTGATATGGCGCAAGGACACCCGGAGCAACAATAGTACCATATCCAACTTCGTCACCAATGTTAATGGGACTGGTAGACAAGATCCCAGTGGCCCGGACTTCATAATGAATCGAAGCATCTTGGCCAAAGTGGAAAGCAAAGATATACTCATAGTTGCTGACCGTGATGATGGTCTGCAGCACTAGGATACGTGATCTGACCACCGCGGCATTTCCCGTACGGAAGTTTGTGTGCTTCCATAAAATCCCATCGTCTTGCTCATGACAGCAGATGACATTGGGCAATTTCAAGGGTTCCCCCGAGGAAGTGTTGTGCCATCCGTCAAAATACTTGATCAGTCCCAGGCAATCACATCCAAGCGATAAGTTGTTTGCGTTGATCCCAGCCCCGTCGTTCCCAAGGTCAAATGCAGCTTTGCGTGGATACGGAGCACGAGGATCCCCGTATGGCACAAACATCTCTGCCAATGACAGTCGGTAGAAGAGACTCCGACCGTCATAGCGGATGTCATGCAACGTGAGACCCTCACGGTAGTTGAAGCCCACGCGCATAGTCCATTTCTCCCAGGTCAATAGGTTTCCGTGTGACTTGAAGGAAACCCCTTCTGGCTGGACAACCTGGTAGGGCTTGGTGGTTGTGCGCGGTGGTGGTCGCAGACTGGGATGGTATTCACTCATATCAGTGGGATGGATCTTGCAGGGGTCGTACAGCCGTGCTTCTTCACGAACACTCTCGCTCACAGACGAAGGTAAATGGTAGACCTTGGTCACCCTGAGCTGCTCAGAGACCTCCGCACACAAGTCAAGTGGATATGCGTAATAGTTGGCGTCGGGATTGTCCACTAGTCGCATATAAAACCAACACTATTCATCTATGTTAGCTGGGATTGAGATATTGCGAATCTTATCAGACATGTACTGACCATGCTAGTCCGTTCCGACATGTCGTTCATGCCATCAGTGGCATAAGCCCACGGTTCGACAACGACCGAAGCCCCTCGAGGTAACCTCAACTTTCCAATTTCATTTTGTACCCTCTCGTCTGCCATACAAGCATTCTCAACATCTTTCATATAAGCCGAGTCAATGAAGGAGTGTTTTCCCACAAGGATCTCTTGTTGAATGACAACACTCCGGTCCAGATCAACTAGAAGCTCGGTGAGTTCATTTGGCTCCGAGTCGCCACGAACGACCACTTGGATGTGAGCGATACGACCAGGTCGGGAGACTTGAGGCTGGTTAAGATGTTCTCTCTCTAAGAATACTATCATCTCCTGCTTTGGTGGCTCTTTCAAGGTGATGAAGCGAAAGTTGAAGCTTTTTTCATGAAGTAGCTCTTGGACAACTTTTGCGGCCTACAATATGGTTGATACGACATTCAACTTTTGTTTAATTAAAACGACTTGACTTACCTTGGTAATTTCCTGGGGCACAAGAGGATCAAAAGGGTGCGTATCAGACATAATGGAAGTATCTAAGAGGTGAACGAGGATAATGAAGACAGCGTGATAAACCTGGGCTTTTATAAGTTGAACTGCAAGATATATCAGCCAACCAGTCACAGACAAGACCAGATAACGCAATGCATGATAGTCGCTAAGATATAAGAATAACCGGAAAGATCGGCTGGTCAATCGCTAAGGTAAAGAATAGCCGGAATATCTTCACCTCCAAAGGTTAGAACGGAAATAGACCTCTATGTATCATAGGAAGGTAAGCACTAGAGCCCATAGTATATTATAATCACCCGAATCAAAATCAGTGAGATGTTTGGGGATTTTCCTGTTCGGCTTATCTCCTCTTTTCCCCGCCTCAACTCTTTTCTTCCTCTCGCCAACCTGTATATTCAAAACATGGCTTCAACTCGCACCATTCTGGTCTTCCAGCATGATGCCAGTCTCCATATTCTTGAAACAACCGTGACGGCCATTTTCCCTTTCAAGGACTTCGAAGAATCCGATTGTCTACTCTTCAAAGACGCCAGCGAGGAACACCATATCATTGTCACCGAGAAGACTATTTTCCACCCCCAAGGCGGCGGTCAGCCCTCCGACACGGGCGTATTAAAAGGCCCATCTGGCACTTTCACAGTCACGGCTGTTCGCACGGATGCCAAGGGACAGGTGCTTCACCTCGGTCTCTTCGAGGACTCGTCATCCGCTTTCAACAAAGGCGAGACCGTTGAGCAGGCAATTGATGTGGAAAAACGTCAACTATATTCCCGTTTGCATACTGCAGGCCACGTACTAGGTGCATCAGTCCGACATCTTTTGGAGAAAGAGATTGAGAACTTTGATGAACTGAAGGCCTCACATTTCCCCGACTCGGCAGCATGCGAGTTTCAAGGCTCAATTGAAGGGAAATGGAAGGACCCTATCCAGAACAAGCTGGATGAATATATCGCCGCCAAGATGCCTGTCCAAATCGAATGGTGGGATGAAGAGGATTTCCGGTCGCGTGGTCTGGAGCGATTGATTCCTGACCGCAGCTTGGTGCCTGCAGGTGAAAAGTCTCGTGTGGTCAACATCGTCGGTGCTGAAGTGTACCCTTGCGGAGGCACGCATGTCGATACGACAGATTTGTGTGGGCCTGTGACGGTCAAGAAGATTTCGAGAAAGCAAGGGAACTCACGAGTTAGCTATGTGGTGAAATGATGTTGTTTCACTGGTTCGGCTTTTGGGAATACCATATAGACAAGGAGTGAGCGACCCAATAGACCAAAATAATAGATGTTTTGACTAGACCTCATCTTGAATCGCTTCCACCTCGGCGATATGTTACAGAAAAGTTCTACATTACATGTGAGAGCAATGGGAGGCCTATGTTGTTACCTTTCAGATGTCTAAATAAGGGCCCAACAGCAAATGTCTCTGATGGTGCGAGTGAATACTCCAGGGTAGAAAAATCATATTATGCCTAAAAGTCAGCGCTAGATTCATCGAGATGGCTCTATCTCCTGGAGCTGATAGCCTTCCTCCGAGGGATCAGCGCGTGAAATAAAGGGCCGCGCAAGAGCCTCCTCATCATCTAATTTGGCGAAGCCATCGGGTCCAGCAATATCAGCTTTGTCATAAGGAACGTCACACATGACCGACCGCAGCGGTGGATAGTAGCGGCGGTATGAAAACCAGGCTATCAGCATGCCCAAGAGTCCTCCACACGTCACATCATATACATCATGCCGATAATCGGCCAGACGGGACAGGGCGACCATCAAAGCACACAACAAGGGGAAAAACCCAAGTAAACAGCGTCCAAGATCCGTTCGAGGACGGAAAACATGCATTTGACCACACAAGAAGCTATAAAGTGACGATTGTTAGATGGAGTGTCCCAGCGCTGCGCATCAGAATCACTTACAGATATAAATAGCCCAGCCCGCCAAAAGAGAAGCTGCTATGCCCACTAGGGAAGCTCCTCCATCCCTCTTGTAGAATGTGCTGGTTCGATTCTGTGCAGACAGTCCATGCGACCAGCGCATTGTTCGATGTACCTCGGGAGGGTTTGCAGCGCGATAACAAGTCCGGACGTGGTCTCCCTGCTGCATTTTTTATTATGTCCGTCAGGAACGAGGTCAACATCAAAGCCACGAATAGTCCGAGTACTGTCACTTGCGTCTTATGCACACCGACGCGAAACGTTGCGGACCAGGCGAGAATCACCAGAAAAGGAATCAGACCAGCGAAGATGACCGACCACACTTTTACTCCGGTTAGAAACAAGTGAAGCAGACTGCATCATTGGAAATTGACTTACAAACAGGAACTCGTTCGTGGACAGCGAACGGGTACTGAATGGCTTTGTTATCCAGCGAAAACATGCGATGGAACGGGTTCACGAATAATTGAATCTATTCATGTATTAAAAATGTGCAGATCCATGATTTAGATCGTTTGCGACTTACCAGTACCCATCCTGCCACTAGAAACCCCAATGCGATATAGTCGGCGGCATAGGTGCGTTGCGCAAAGCGAGCTGCAGCACCAGCGAGTCCAACACGTTGTAGAATCGGGGTCGACCCGTTCCCCGAACCATTGTGAGGCATCCTGCACAACTGCCGAGGACGCCAGAGAGATATTCAGATCTTGACTGGGCGCATGTCGAGATTGGAAAAGGTCAAGTTGACATTCGACCCACATTGCGGAAGCACAGACCACGTCACCGCTCCGTCTTCCAAACAACTCGGAGAAACTTCAACTCTGCTCACTTGGCTCACTTTCTTTCTCCTTTCTCACATCTTCTATCCTCGTACTAGTCGGTATGGCCGATGAGAGCCAACAACGAGCTGTGACCACGTCATTTGCGCCCCCGCCGCCCTTATGGAAACACTTCACGCGTGAGAATATCGACAAGCTGGAACAGATCAAAGCTGAAGCTTCCAAGGGCGAGGATGGACGGTTGAACAAGCACAAGCAGTGGTCCGCAGCTGAATTGCGCGCTCTGGAGCTCCCCTCAGAGCTCCGGTACCTAGTGCCGCCCGACATCCCCGAAGGACAATACAGCGTCTTTGGCGAGTTGCAAACCGTTCGTTCCCCTACATCTGAGCTCTGCGCCGGACAATACTGACTCTGAAATAGCTGTCTACAACATTGCCGTCATTACAAGAGCAAGGCATCGAACAACTCTACCCAGAACCCCCCGCAGCCGGTACCGACCAGAACTCGCAGCCCTCACCCCCTCTCAATCACGCATACTATCTTCTCAAGATCAGCAAGTCCCTGCTCCTTAATTTCCTAGAGTTCACCGGTATCCTATCGGTTTCGCCGGAACAATTCGAATCCAAGGTCGAAGACCTGCGCAACTTATTCATCAATGCACACCACCTTCTCAACCTCTACCGTCCACACCAAGCGCGCGAATCACTCATCATGATGATGGAAGAGCAGCTCAACCACAGCCGAGAGGAAATGAAACAAATGGACAAAGTCAAAGCGGAGGTTGAGAGTGTACTAGAGCAGCTGCAAGCGGAGGGCAGCCGCATGGCTACCACTGGGTCAGGAGACGATACCGACCAGGCCAAAGCGCTGAAAGAAAAGGCCGATGAGCACTCTCGGCTGATCTGGGATCTACTGGACAAAGAAAACTGAATCCAACAACGGGCTGGTTTCTCTGAATTTGAACAGTATTGCCTTCTCCGAGTCGAACGACTGAACCATTCCTGCGTTACGTGTTTAAATGTGACACTGTTTCAAAGGTCAGCCTCGTTGAAAAGCCTACCGCGGAGGAATCTCGAATCGAGTATTCATCAGCATCCAACAAATCGTCCCTCGGGTTCTCTATCCAGGCGTCTCATGGGCACGCAAGCTCACTGGGCTGTCAAATATGATGTGTCGATGGAAGGATCGCGCGCTTCGTATCATCCAAGGCAGATATTGAACCACACCAATATCTTGGGGACATTCCGATGTTCTAGCAACCTGCTATCAAGAGCGCCTCGTTTTAGGATACTGAACTATCTAAGACCGGCTCTCTCGAAATGCCATTAAACCACTCGAGAGGCCAGCAACATGCCGGTTTTCGTGAATGTCTGCCGGAACTTCTTGCTTACAACTACAGGCAGTATCATATATCGCATATCATTCTATTATACACTGGTCTGACCATTTCTACCGAATGCAATGCAAATGACTGTTCTTCCTTCTACATTATTATTTCGTCAATTCTAAGTACCGTAGCCAATAAACTCCTCACGCTAAAGTAGCCAATGAGTGAAATAACAATAACAAAATGCAAATCAATGAGAGGCGGCGCGTTGCTCCGCCCAGGCCTTATCAATGGCACACTCGGCCAGTCGCTTCAATTCCACAATGAAATCGGCGACCAATTTGAAATGCACAAGTTCAGTTGCAGGTAGTTTCCGTGAAAAAATACGCTCAATCATGACCGTGGCGACATTCAATCGGCCCAAGTCTTCACGCGAATGTGGGTCCAATGGGTTCTGAAGAATACTGCAGAAGATGGTGAGCAGCGCGGACATTGGGTAGAATATCAGAGTCCTAGGAGGATTAGCTTGGGTTTCAGATACATAGCATGACAAAAATCACGTACCAAAAAACCCCGTCGACTACCACATGTTCTGCCGCCTCCAGGTAACATAGACTTGATCGACTGGCTTCTACCGAAAGTGCCATACTTGAACTCACCCCATCCATCATACCGCTTTGTCCTTGCATCCACGCCTTACATCTTCCACTCGCTTGATGGATGATGGTCATGCATAGGTGATAGTTCAGACGTAGCATGACGGTGTGCATGCGCATGTTCGGATCCGAGGTCTCGGAAGAAAAGGACATGGTTGGACGCCATCTAGGAGGGACCGATAGCCGCCATTCTTCTAGCGCGTCATCGAGTTCTCGGATTGACTTGAGCAGCTCGGCGTCTGATTTTTGGAGACAGCTGACTGAATATAGCTCTCGATGCGCCCGGGCTTTGATGATGCTCAGGCGCAAGTCGAATGGAAATACTGGACCGTACCATGGGGCTTCTTCGTTTTCCACGTCCAAGAATGCTCGATCGAGATATCCCGGAGGTAGTGTCAGATCACAATTTTCGTCAGTGATGGTAGGCGGCTGACCCGTGCGCAGTGCAAGATCCTTATCAATCGTGTAGCAAATCCAGAAGATATTCCGTAGTTGTAAATGCTCTTGCTGGCTGCGCTCATCCGTCGAGATGGCCTGACCGTCAAGCCGATTGCCACCCAGCATGAAAATGAGTCGCGCAGCAAGCGCCGCATAATAGTTGGTGGTCCGCATATTTCCCGAAGATAATTCGAAGAGAGTCTATGTTCACCGGTCAGTTATCGAAATCATACACTCGAGTGGCTCACTTACCAATATGGTAACAGCCTGCGCTGCGTCCAGACTGGCAGACTCCTGTAATACTTGAGGCATGAAGAATTTTGCCTTGGTGGCAAGTAGATCATGATCGATTGCAGCCGTCGTAGTAGTCGTGTTAACAATGCGCTTGACGTCAGGGAGACGAGAAACAAAGGTAAGAAATGCAATGACACAAACTCTGGCGCTAGCTTGGCCATATCTGAAGGTAGACAGCGATTGACTGTAAGCTGTTCTGATGGTTTCTTCAAAAAGCTCCGGATCTATAACAGGAAAGATGCGCCGCATCACGTTGGAGCTCTTATATGCCTGGAAGTACACCTGCATTGTTCCCCAGTCGGGAAGTTCATAGGGATTTGAAGTGTTCATGTTCATGTTCATCAAAACAGAGTTCAAGGTCTGTCCGCGCTCCTTATCCCAAGGCGCTCGGGCTGGACTCAGTTTATCAATTGAAACGTGCTGTCCGGTGCGAGCCTCGATCCATTCCTGTCCTTCGGGAAAGAGGAACGGCGTGCCAGTGAGTAAACTGATGACACCCAACTCTTTGCCCGCAAAGTGAACTCGCACTGACGATGAGTCTGGAGGCTGAGTGTTACTTGGGGAGCTGCTGGCCGTCGTATTGACTTCGAAAGATCGAGGCGAATCTCCAGGCACTTTTGCCAATTAGTTTCGGGGTGCTTCTGAGGTCTGCATATTGAAGAGGCACTAACCAGATATTTGATCACCCAGTAAATTCTCTACAAGAAGCTGCTCGATGCGACTAATTCGCTCCGATAGTCGTGAAACTTTGGGGCGTCTTATCTCCAACGTCAGACACATAGAAGAACAAGCTCGAGGTACAGACTCACCCCCCCTCGTCATCCTTTTTCCTTTTCCTCTGCACTACTCTATCGAATGTGCAAGGAATATTATGGTGGCTGCACCAATTACACTGCGGAATTGCAGCATCACATTTGATCTAGGACCAGTTTAGACGGGATCGAGAGTTGACGATGAACGATCTACCTTTCTTTTGTAACAGGAATCACAGGCACGAGCAGTCCGTGTCCGTGGCTGATCCGAGGCATTAGATCCATGATCCATTGTATAGTTGAGATGTCTTCAGCAAAATTAAGCTCAAAGGATGTGTCGGTGGAAATGGCTGGGTCCGAAAGCCGCTGACAAATAGCCGCTGACTCAGCCACGTCATGCCGAGGTCCATGAGATGAAGTGATAGAGCCATTGATGTCAATTAGTTTGGATAGTATTTATATGTAAAATTCCGGCTTGGATCGCTACCCCTGCTAGGGAGGGGGGGGGAGGTTGATATTCGAAGACGAATATTCAGTTTTGAAAGGAACCCGATCGGGTGAAAAGGATATTAAACCAGCTGCCGAGAAGCTGTTTTTAATTGTCTCTGATTTAAAAGCTTCAATTCGTACGGCAAGGTATGCTTCGAGAAAGTCAAGTTTATCAATATGGTTGATCCCATGCCGCGTTTTCGTTTCAACCAACCGACCGTACGTCCGTTTTGAGACCGCAAAACAGCCGATATCGAGTGGTTGGCTGCTATAATTTGAAGTTATATAATATCGCATTTACTATGTGTTTTGGGCGGCTCGCTTGGAAATTACGTTATCCAAGGATAAAAAAAAGATGTAGAACGACAGCTGTGTGATTCACACGCCTCCGAAGAGAATTGATTTCGAGCTAGTAAGGTTAGCAACTGCCGCTTGATTTGGTCGTTGGATTTAACGTACTCAATCGCCTTAGACCACTCGGCCAAACTGCCCTGGGACGCTGAACTTCCCCACTATTGGATTCTAGTAGGCATTACTCTTAACCTCAAAAAGCGATCGTCCGTAGCACATCAGTATCCTGGGATCATCCATGTGACAAAGGAAGCTGTTTCTGACCCCAAAAGCGGCCAGAAACAGCTCATAAACTACATATTAAACAGAGTCGAACAGAACAAGAATATATTGCTGCACTCGGGGGTATTGCATGGGTACCCATTAGAAACGCAGTCGTCATCCCCCCGGACCCTGATCCGCACAGATTCCCCGTATATTTTCCTTGTCTTGACCTCTCCACATGCGATCAGACCATCGCCACCGGAATTCCCAAACAATAAAACACATCCAAGCTCGAGGGAGATGAATGGCAGCTCACATCACAGTGCATATGCAGAAATCGCACTCTTCATCGCCGCAGTCACAGCCAAAGCATGGCTTAGAGACCGATTTGATGGGCTTTGTAATGGAGCTACCGGAGCTGCTGGAAGGAAGGATGCAGTCGAATGGGATTGAAATAGAGGTGACGGCCATGGTGGAGGATAAAGGCTTGGATCTATTGGAGATTGTCAGTCAAGTCCGAGCGAGAAAAAAAAAAAGCCGGTAGGTTAGAAAGCACAGAACATCGTACCTTCAAGCAAAAACAAACACGGTTATAGGGCTTTAAGCAGTGGGTTGGGAGAAAGGGGAAAGATGAAAAAGTTAGGCGACAGGCAGTCGGCTATTAAATGTTCCCACTTAGACCTCGTTAACTCCCAAGAACAAGAGACACGAGCCTAAGAATTGTTAGGCCATAACATCTTGTATTATCTGAATCAAAATGGACCCGCCACACACGTCACGGGAATATAGGGATATTATGCCAACACAGGATTGAGTCCTATAAGCGCACGAGCTGGAATAAATCAACAAAGTAGTAAATAAAAAAAGATACTTTGCCCTCTAATTAGTATGGCTTCACTCTGTAAATAACACCGTCTTCATCCCATTCAGATAACCGAAGCAGTGGTTCGCTATTAGTCTAGTAGCAAGAAGCATCATTTTACATGGGAATCTCTCAGTCAAAGGTGTGGGCGACGTAGCTTGATATTCTCTCCACTTGCACCTCTTCGTGAACACGGATACCGTCATTACTGCTTCCATACTGACCCACCAGAATCTCTTCATCGCTCCGGCTATAACGAGTAATGTACGACTCGGTGTGCCCCTCCTGTGCAGCATGAAAAGACGTAGTGTCCTTGGCCAGGTTCCGCATACGGTAGCGGGTGGAATGGTTGGAGTCGTCATGTTTGACACACTTGCCCTCTGAGCTCTCCGAATGCGATCCATGAACGATGGTGCGATATAACGGGCGGACGGTGGGGATGCCAACGCAGATAAGGGTGACAGCCAGTTCAACGGCGGACCAAATTATGAGGTTAACAGTGTCCTCTAAAAAAGGAATTAGTGGCATTGGATTGAGACGCGAGGAGGTGGCTTACCGGTGTAGTTGGAGCTGGCCAGCCCGCCCAGGTCAATAGTTCGGATAATTCCGCAAATGCAGGCTCTATAAATGAGGATAAGTATGTATTCATGAAGAATGGGATGCGATACACACATGAAGCCCAGACTCAAGCTGATTACGATAGACATCTTTTCCTTGACTTTCATGTTAAGATTCCAAATGAAGATCCACAAGAAGAGCAAAATAAAAGTCCACGGCAGCACACCAGCCTAGATTTTATCAATATCAGTATAGAACGTCTCATATAAACAGTCGAAGAGATATCGAACATACATCCAAGCATAACGGAGAAAGGGGTGACTGGGACAACAGTATACCCTGGGACGCGACGATCCCATATAGATCGAGACGGAAGACGCTGGAACCAGAAGATGAGGGCGGTCATCACCGACACAATCGACAAGCTGATCATTGAGGTCCATATGGAAATGCGATGCCATCGCTTGATAACAATACGAAGCAGGAAAGTTCCCAGCGAGATTTTCGCAATCGCCATTCCTAATATGGCAAATGTTTGTCCAATCATTTCGTTATACACGGCCTTCACAGCTGAGTCCATCTCCAAGGCATTTATCGATTGTCCGAATCCATGCACACCAGCAATCGTGAGAAATACAGTGTAGATGAGGAGGAATACCTATAATTAGGTCAGCGTTCTATCATAGGTCTAATCTTGGGTGCTTTGCGAATGGGAAAATATACTTACCCAGGCCAAATTGAAGACATGGTCATCCACCCCGAGTGCTTTCACAATATAGACTCGGGTGTAGAGCCTGAGCGGGACCAGAATAAAAGAGAGTAAAGTCATTGCCCACAGCACGGAAATGGCACGAACGCCTTTTCCAGCCAACATCTTCCAGATTCAGAAAGCCGGTTAAATCAGACCAAATGCTGCAGAACAATGGCGCCCGGAGCTTGCTAGATTGAGAGATAGAGAAACTAAACGGCATTATTGAGCAAATAGATCCTTGTCGCTCAATCCGTTCATTTCTGCACTTGCAGGGTTGTAATTCATATACCAGCCCGTTATGTGATAGCCTATATTATATATTAAAGCTAAGGAAACTACAACATAGTTAAGCATCATCGGGACGTTCAGGCTTGAAAACGGCCCGCAGTGTAGTAGCGCTCCTTCGAGGAGTTTGAAAAGCCAATTAGGTACTACCAATTGGATATTGCATACGAGGTACTCCATATTTCGTACTTTCGTCCTTTTCGTGCTTTTCGCTATTTTGATGGGTCTATGTGTCTTTACGCCAGCCTATTCGCCAATTGTCGGAGGATGGCCCGTTCGAGCAAGTCAATTGGAGTTGATTTTTATCCTATTGGCATTAACCAGACTACTTTGGAGCACAGCTGAGTCTAGGCCCAGCAATATGGAGTATGGAGGATCTTGCTATCTTCGCTTGACAACTAGCCACGTTTTGATTCGCATGCCCTTATACGGAGCCACATGGGATCGACATTGTGAGAGGGTATATGCGCATACGCGGGCTGTCTATATATTATTGTATATCACG
Source organism: Penicillium psychrosexuale (assembly GCF_028828465.1). Lineage (NCBI taxonomy): Eukaryota > Fungi > Ascomycota > Eurotiomycetes > Eurotiales > Aspergillaceae > Penicillium > Penicillium psychrosexuale. Next base: position 2,357,626 of record NW_026643190.1, on the reverse strand, counting down.
GACTTTTGAGGGTTGAAGAGTGTATCCAGCTGTCAACTCTCCGTCACATATCATTCCACGATATTAAAAGATCGCCTTTTTGCGATGCTTGGTTACGGGAATAGAGATGCTGCCACTATGCTTGGCTATGCATTTCTCATAGCCCTTCCAATCTGGTATTTAACGACATATCTCCTCTCCCCGCTACGCCGTTATCCTGGTCCCTTTCTCGCAGGTGAGTCGCAGTATCCTTCTTAAGACCCATTTAGCGTTCCGTATTGACCGTATTGACCTCTTATACCTCATAGGCTGGACAAACCTATGGCGCATGTTACATGTTCGCCAAGGAAATAACCATGTTGTCATCCACGAGCTGCACAAAAAGTACGGCCCCGTGGTGCGCATTGGCCCTAACGTGCTCGACCTGGATATCCCTGAGTTGATCAAGACAATTTACAATATCAAATCGGAGTACTTAAAAGTGTGTATCTTACCGCAGGCGGCTACTTGTCACTAGTATTGATCATAGTCTGTGACAGACCGAGTTTTATCATGGCAGTAGCGCGAAGAACAACGGCAAGATCATCTACAATCTCTTCAGCGAGTGCGATCCCAAGTTGCATGCACAGCAGAAGCGGCCCGTCTCGAAACATTATTCCATGACCGGGGTTCTTCCACTGGAGCCCCATATTGATGATATGATTTCCTACTTGTGTCAACGTCTGGAGGAGAAATTCATCGATGTATCCAACCCAACCGAAACGTGCGATTTGGGCGAATGGATTGCGTATTGTAAGTTCAAGCCCATCGCATCAATCTTTTCCAAGACTTATAAATCATCTAGATACCTGGGATGTGGTTGGCAATGCCACTTTCAGCCAACCCATTGGATACCTGGAAAAAGGGTATGACTTTGACAAGACCCTGAGTATCGCGAATGTCGCCATGGACTACTTTTCCCTGGTGGGACAAATGCCAGTTCTGGATCATTTGTTAGATAAAAACCCCATCTACCGAATTGGCCCGCCGTCCTTCGGAACCGTCGCCAACATATCAATCCAGCACCTCACGGACCGGCTTCAGAACAAGGACACCGACTACCATGACCCCAGCAAGCCCGATTTCCTGGACAAATTCATCGAGGCCAAGGAGAAATTCCCAGAGGTGGTGGATGACTCACAAATCATCTCGTATCTGATGAACAACATGGTTGCAGGAGCCGACACAACAGGCGTCACCATTAACGCAGCATTGTACTTCTCCTTGAAACATCCTCACGTCTGGGAGCGTCTAAGAACCGAGATTCCCGCCCACGACCATACCTCTGAGAACAAGGTGGTATCCTTCAAATCCGCCAAGCAGTTCCCATACCTAGATGCCGTGGTACGGGAAGCAATGAGATGTCATCCCGCTGTCGCCATGCTCCTGGAGCGATACGTACCAGAGGGTGGACTTGCCCTTCCCGATGGAAGCCTCGTTCCTGCGGGGTCGATCGTTGGCATGAACCCCTACATTGTGGGGCGCAATCCGTCTGTCTGGGGTGAAGATGCCGAAGAGTTCCGTCCGGAGAGATGGCTCCGCGATGAGACGGAGATTGAAGATGCATTCCAGAAACGTTTGCAATCAATGAACAAGCTTGACCTCACTTTTGGCGGCGGAAGCCGTATTTGTCTAGGGAAGCACCTTGGTCTGCTGGAGGTGTTTAAGGTGATTGCGACTCTCGTGTCACGGTACGATATCAAGCTGGCTCATCCGGAGAAGGATTGGACGACGCATAATAGCTTTTTTGTGCGACAGGAGGGTGTCGAGGTGAAGCTTGCTCGCCGGAGTTGAAACACTGTGATCTACAAGACAAGGCTACATAGGAGATACAGGGTACATATGCATGTAGCCAAGACACTTTTACAGAAAAAATTCAAAGTTAAAGATTCAAAGCATGTACTCATTCACACTATATACAGCAGCAACTTTTGAGGGGTTTCATCAATCATCGCCGCAGTGACTGGGGTATCGTCTGGTCATTCGGGCTTTCAAGCCATCCGTCTATCCATTAAAATAAATCCTTTTTTGTTCATCAATCCGTAACAGAGCAGTCGGTTTACAACTGCTCCACCCAGGGAGCAACACCGGGCTGCATCTGGTTCAGCCACTTGACAAGCTCGATAAGCTCGGCCCGACGCTCATCCTCCAGTTGATCCTCGTCGCTGAGAACCGACTGGAAGATAGGAAGGAGGCTGGGGGTGAGTTCACGGATGGTGACATCCTCCCACTTGTACATCTGGCAGATCATGCGGTACAGGGGCTCGTTCTCCTCGTAATCGTTCTTCAGGGGAAGAATGTTGACAAGGGCAGGAAGAACATCCTTGGTGGGGACACTGTCGCGGTAACGCAAGATCATGCGGCTGACACAGCCGGTGGCATTATCCTGGAGACGCGAGACGTCCATCTGAAGGCAAGCCTCAAGACGGGCAAGGATGGTGGGGATCTCCTTGATGATCTCAGCCTCAGCATTGGAGTGCTGAATCAAGCGGCCAATGGCGTAAGCAGCATTGGACTTGGTCTGGGAGTCCTCGTCGGCGAGGCGGTGAAGGAGCAGCTTCAGGAAGACAGGGGTGAAGGGGGTCACGGCAGCACCCATGCCGTTGATGCACTCAGCGAGGACACCAACAGCAGTGGCGCGCTCAAGAGCCTCAGTGCTACCAGCGTAGCGGAGGATGGTCTTCTCGAACACCTTCCAGAGCTCGGCAAAGCTCGGGCCCATGGCAGCGGCCATGCCAGAGACAACGTCCAAGGCAGTGTCGACAACAATCCAGTCGAACTCGGAAGATTCCTCACCAGCCTCGAGAGTCTCCTCCTCGGGGCCGAACTCGACCTGGCAGATATGCTGCTTGGTGATGATATCAGTGACCATCTGGATCACGTTGTGAAGCATAGTCTCGTTGGCAATGAGGGCAGGACCACAGAAGCGCAAGTTCTCGGCCATGTTGCGGTTGATATCGGCGACAGTGGAACTATTAATTATCGGTCAGCAATCAAGTCATTGAATCGACAGTTGATAAGTAATGAGGCAATGGTAGGAGTAGATCTCAGACTGTAGACTTCGCCGTTTACATCAAGTACGCCTTTGGCGCATCAAAGTGAGCTGGGTTAAGCGGAAAAAATCATCATAGAAATGGTTGGGCAAGGGAAGAAAAAAACAAAAACAAAAGACGGGTGAAACATACCGGTCATCTTCTTCGGTCCACATCTTGACAGTGGCTGTCATGAGAATCTCACCGAACTTCTGGACCTCCTTGGCAGGCTGAACCTGAAGGGGGAGACCAGGCTGCCACTTGGGCATCTGGCCATTCTCTTCGGCGATAGCAAAGAGCATAGCGTATGAGCGATGCAGAGTGCTGATGGTGCTCTTGCGAACACCCTCGTAAGGGTGCTCACACAAGGGCATCACATGCTCAATGGTCTTCTCAAAGTAAGGCAGGAAGGCGCTGCGGGTGTGGGTGACGAGGTCACCGATGACCTCAACAGCAATCTCCTTCTCGAGGGAAAGAGGTGTGGTGGCGGTAATGTCGTCCCACTCGTCCTCGTCTTCGAGATCAATATCCTCGATATCACCATCATCCTCATCGTCGGCACTTGCGACCTTGACCTTGCGGCCATTGAAGGTAACCTCCTGTCCAACAAGGTCCTTGGCAGCACTGCCGAGATCAACATCAAGGTCGCTCTCGTCCTGCTCGATGCAATCGTACAGACCCTTCACGACACCGTCAAGGAAGGGGGCGAAGTGCTCGCCGTAGACCTTGGCCATGGCACCCCAGAAGATGTATGTACTCTCCTTGAGACGGGAGTGACCGAGATGCAAGGCTTCCTCAGTGGCACGCATGAGTGGCTCAACGTACGGCTGGTAACGTTCAGGACCAGCGGCGGCGGCCATCTCACCCATGGAGTCAGTGACACTGGCACGGAGGTCGAGTTCATCCTCACTGTCCTTGACAGCAGCAAACTCCTGGAGGAGATGCATCGACTCGTCGAAGAATGAGAGGAAGGAGTCACCGGCAGAGGAGGCGAGGGAGCCAAGAGCACCGGCAGCAAGGGCCTTGATCTTGAAATCGGGGTGCTTGAAGAGATTGTGCAGGATAGGGACAAGCTCGGCCTGGTAAGGAGAAACATCCTTCTCATCCAGACCATCAACAACAGCATCAATAGCACTGATACCGGCCTTGATAATATCGAGTGTAGGGCCTTCCTCCTCGCCTTTGTACTCTTGCATGGCGCTGGCCAAGTTCTGGAAGAGCAACGGCATGAGGCGAGCGTGCTCGGAACTGAGGTCTTCAACGAGATCCTCTGCAAGACGAGCGACAGTGTGCAATGAAGCCTGGCGCACCTTAGGGTCCTGATCAGCAAGGAGCTGGAGGACCATAGGGAAGATCTCCTTCATCTGGGTGCTGATGAAGTCGGGGGCACCCTCAACACACATGCCGAGGGCCATGATACCAGCGCGGCGGTAGTCAGGATCGGGGCTGTTGAAGTACTGACCCAGCGCGTTGAGCAAGGGGACAACGACCTGGCTAGGAGGCAGGCTCTGGGAGAGCATGTCAAGCAGGCCGAGAGCAGAACGGGCAGGGGTAATATCATCATCACCAGGAGAGGCATCGCCAAGCTCGGTAACAATTTGGAGAGCAGTACGGGTGAGCTCCTCGCCAATACGCATACCCTGAACCTTGAGCTTGCGGTACTGGATGGTCTGCATCAGGAAGCTGATGGCCTGGGTGCGGACATCCTCGTCAACCTCAGTGTTGGCAGCGATCTGGTTCATCAAGATGACCAGGTCCTTGAGGTGGACGGTCAGCAAAGCAGGGTCACATCCAAGCAGATTCTGGAAGACTTCGAAAGATTGCATGATGTGATCCTCCTCTTGCTTCTCAATGGAGTCCTTGAGAATAGCGACCATGGCAGGGACCAACTCTTGGAAAGCCTTGACGGGAGCCTCATCCTCCTCCGAGTCCAGATGCATAGCAAGCTTGCTCAAAGACATGAGAGTGTTGATCCGAACTTCGGCGCTTTCGGGGTCGCGGATGGTCTTGTTGAAGAGGTTGAAGAGGTCCTGGAACTTCTCCTCGAAGCCCTCACCGAGAGTATCCAAGATGGTGAAGAGAATGTAAATAGCCACAGCGCGCTCAGCAGCGTTGCCATTGTTACCAGCCTGCAGGAGCAGGTTGGGCAGGTCAGCCCACTCGCCGTCGTTCAAATCGATCTTCGCAATAGCGGAGATGATCTGAGCGATGGAGTGCTGGACGAGAGATGAACTCTCGCCCATGGTAGAGCGAAGCAACTGCTCGCGAATCTGGGGTTTCTGGACCGCGGGGACCTTCAGCCAGTGCTTGGAAACGAGCGAACGGGACTCCACAGAAGAGAGCTGGCGCAGATTCTGGTCATCATGACTAGTGCAGATCTGGATAAGGAAGACAAGGGATTCGGGCTTGTTGTAGAACTCCTTTTGCAAGACTCCGGTTGCCTCCTTAAGGTTTCCCTGGGAGGCTACATGAAGGGGTCAGCGAGACGAACATGGGCTTCGACGTTGCAAGACGAACTCACGATCCAGGATAATCTGCAATTGCTGGAGGAATCGCTGTTGATCCATGATGGAAGGGAAATGTAGAAGATTTTCAAATGGTTCTTTTTTCTTTCTTGGACGATTCCAGTTGCCCCAGGTCTCTTATGAGAGACTCAGGCCGCAGGAACAAAGATTGAGCAGTCTGTCTCAGACAAACAACTCAAAGGGGGTATCACAAAGCAATATTGACAGGAAGCAAAAAAAGAAAGAGAGCGGAAGATGAAGAAAAAAGGAGAGTAGTGAGGGGAGGAGAGGGAAGAAAAGAGACGAGAAAAAAAATTTAGGGGAGTGGGTTGGTTCCTGATTGGGTTTAGCGCGGGAACAGTTGTCAACAGGCGGGAATTTGGGCAGAGATTTTTAGACGACTCCATTTATATGGGTTAGATTGGTGTGCATGTTGTTATATTACGATCATGGTTACAGTGAGCACTCATATCATTCACGTCAGTTGATCCTTCTTGCAAAGAGCGCAATTGGGACATGACCAATGGTATACCAGCTATACCTAAGGAACCGTAACCTGCATGCTGCAGAAGAGTGTAGAGATTTTCCACATCAAAGACAGAAACATAGAAAAGAAATAATTAAAAATTCCCTTCGCCCCAAAACTCCTCTTTCGTCCGTCTTGTCCGATGGAGAGCAAACCGTGCTACAGCAAGAATAACATTGGTTGGCAAGTGCTTGGATGTATTGACAGCCGTGCATCCGGTGGTTTCCAGAAGACCCACACACTAACGAAGCCCCAAACAGCCGAGGCATCACTTAATATTCATCAGACTCATATTCATCATGGAGTAGCGATGAGCGGTAGCCACGTGAAGCGAGATTGGCCTCTAGGCCACCTTCGGAGGCAGGGTCAAAGTAGCCTAAATATGTCAGTAGAGTTCTCCTAATTCAATAACGATGGGACAATTTGCACGTACCACCGCCGCCAAAGTAGCTGAGAGCCACTGGTAAGAAGATGAGAGCATGCGTAGCAGCAAAAACCACCAGGGCTAGCCAAACCCGGAAGTAGTAGATCTCGAAGATCTTGCTCCGAGTAAACGCCAGGACGCAAACTCCGAGAAGTTTTGTCACGGTAATACCACTGAAGACAGTCCCACCAACATTGACCAAGGCCGCCCATGCTCGAGCGTCCTTACCACGGAATTCGGCGGGCACCTTATCCATGATGGGTCGAGCGGGGAACATGAATGCTCGGGCAATGTGAGCACAGAACTCAACACCAATACCGACACAAATGACCAAGTTGACAAGAGACACCGCATTCAAGGAGACGCCAGCGATCGCCATAGTGCCAATGATATCGACCACTATCATAACCACTGTGGTTGTAATGACAGCGCCCGTGGCTATAGACCCCAGTATCACAGAGGTCAAGACGAAGATGATGGCCACGGCCGACCCAAGGAGGGTACCAGTAAGTCGCACAATGGAAACGTATTGATCAAAGAAGATGTAGAACTTGGAATATGGGAAGACGACGATATCATGTTCCCGTGAGATGTCATCTGCAATCCGGCGAGCTGCAATATATGCCTCGATAAATTCATTCTGGCTCCGAAGGGGCGTGTGGCTAGTACGGAAATGACTGGCGTTGATTGTTTTATACTTGTCATCAATGACCAAAGCATTGCTGTAGGGCGCTTTACCACCGAGGGGGCAGGATGCATCGGTGGGAGCATCGATCCATTTTTGGGCGTAATGGACAAATTCAGATCCTTCCGGCATTCCCGAAAGAGAGATGTTCCAGGCAGGAACGCGGTCCTCAAAACAAAGCTTGCCGTTTTCTTTGCAACAGTCTTGCTGGGGGTTCAGCCAATAGAAGAAATCATCAATCCAGCTGGCGGCAGAGCCTGCAAGATAAGAAACATTCGGACGCTTAGACTCTTGCTCAAGAATAAAGGGAAGTGAATACTCCTCGCAAGTGGTGAACCGTCCACAGAGCTGTTGTTGGTGACTTCGTTCGGTAACATTCACATTCCGAGTCACGAAATAGACCGGAGGCCCTGTGTCAAAGTATGAATCTAGGTCGTTAAAATATGAAATCAGATACGAGTCGCTAGGGAGCGCGATACGCTGATCTAACCCAAGAGGAACCTCGGGGATGAAGGCTAGACCGGCAGTCAAAAGACCCAAGAAAAATATAACAACGCCAACTTTCACCCGACGATCCAGGAGGAAAGGCGCATAGACCCGACGAATGAAGACCTGCAAAGTGCTCTCTGCTTCCTGGCCGTCGTAGTTTTCCCCAGGAAAGCCGAACGAATTTGCTTTGCGTACAGTAAGACAAGGGATACAGTCCGCACGGAGACTCTGCACCCGTCTCTGGTTCAGAGCCAAGACGGAGATGAACATGGTGATTTGCAGGATGGCGTTAATGAAGACAGCACCAGCGGCGTATGCGGCAAAATTCTTGACAGCGGGCATACCAACAAAGATGCCCAGGGCAAAGGCCACTGTCTCCGTCAGAGCAGACAGGAAGATGCTAGGTCCGATTCGACCAACCGCTCGGGCAACTCGCTCGTCGATCTCTTCATCGGGATGGCTGATATTGACTCGCTCGAATTCGTGGACGATCAAGAAAATGTTGTCTACTCCGACTGCCAGGACCAAGAATGGAATTACTTCAGCAATGATCAAGGTCACCTTGACGCCCGCTGCCGAGAACAATCCGACCGATGCAGAAACAGACATCAGGACAATGATGATCCCGACGATCCCCAGTGTAAATTTAGACTGAACAAGAGCATTGGACGGATTGGTCAGCAGAGACCTCCAGGTAACTGTGACCGAGCCCAGGGCCATTGAGACGTAGAAGAACATGATCAGGTAACTGATGACAACAATCTTCGCATCTGTGTTGGTAGACTTGTTCAGTTCCTGTTCCAAGCTGACCTCGGAATTAAAAGATACGCGAAGGCCTCGCTCGGCAGCCTCTTCTTGGACTACCCCGAGAACGGCCTGGAAAGTGTTCTCCCAGTCAATAGCTTTTGCTTCTTCTTCTGTTCCCTGGTCGTAATTATTTACCACCCAGGTCACAATGAGTGCCTGGGCATCCAGAACATTCCCTGTGTCTTCATATCCACCAAGAATCATTTCAGGCTTGAGGGGCTGCGAGAAATCGGGGAGACAGCTAGGGTCGCCAGGCGACTTTGTGCAGTGGCTAAGTCTGTCCTTCCATGTATCTGGGTCAAGGTTTGAGACGGAACCGCCGAAATACCCAGTGAAGGATTGCACGACACAAGCTTCTCCAGTCGGCTTGAAACAAACGTCATCGAAATTGAGAGCCTGGTCCAACGAGATCACGCGTCGCACACGAGATTCGACGTCAAACCACCAAGTAAGGGTTTCGTAGTCCAAGAGCGGACGTGAGTCATTATCTGGGCGGTTATTTACCAAAAATGCCTGCTCAGCTCGGAAGAATGGACCAAAGCTCTGATCGAAGAAATCCTTCTCCTGGGCGGCCGCAGATGACGGACTCACCCAGAGTTGCACCGGATCCGTTTCAACGGTGAAATTTAGCCACCCTAGGCTCAGCAGCACCACTCCGATGACGCTGGAGAATATTGTGATTCCTGGGAACCGCGCACAAACACCACCAATTCGATGGAACATAGCTGACAACACAGAGTTGAGCTTGTATACTCCATGTGATCTTTCCATATATCCTCCACGGTGCATGACTTCCCCTTCGTCTTCGTCATCGCTGGGCGTGGGGTCTTGTAGCAGCCGCACCCGCTCTGGTTTGCGGAAGCGGCGTTCCTTGTATGTGACATAGCTCGCGAGAGCAATGACAAACAATAGAAAGACGGAATAAACGAGAATGACGGCAAACGATAGACATGGTAGAAGTCCTACATGACATATCTTGTGGGGGGAGATGGCGGGCAACTCCGGACACACTTCCGGGCAGTCGACACAAGAACATCGGAATGATTTGTCCTCGTCATTGCAGGCTTTCGGCTTTATTGACAAAGCCTTCATTCCTTGCGGGTCAGGCCCAGTGGGCTCTGTGTGATAGTTAATCTGGAACGGGCTCCCGAGAAACTTCTTATCACCTAAAAACTTCATGAAATGGGGAGCGTCTTTCGCACCACCGCCGATGAAGTCAATGGCTTTTCCGCCCGAAGCACCGTTCTTTACGTTTTTGCAGCTATCGTAGAAGCCGTTCTGGTACTCCTCGGACCAAATATTGTCCAACTCGGTCACAAGTCTTTTACCAGATCTGTTTTCTTCTGTTTTGGTGACATTGATGAAAAGCGATTGGTCGGGGGAGCATGTAAAGGTACAGAATATGTTGAAGAAGTTGTCTCGGCAGGCAGGACAGGACGCGATAATTCCCTCTGCTAGTTTGAGGTTACTGGAAAGCGCATCGATCTATGGTTATTAGCATGATAGAATTATAAATATAGTGATACTACCGTTGATGAAAACAGAGGCCGGGATCTCTCACCTGTTCATCTCGACAACAGATCGGCCCTTCGCTCCATTTGCTGCCACACAGATTTACCAACTTTTGGCGTACTGCGTCTTCTGGTTGTTCCGCCAGGTCATTATCTGGACAGGGTAGTTCTCCTCCAAAAATAGACTGCTTTCCACAATGACCTCGAATAGCACAACGGCCCTTTTCGTGGATTTTAGTTTCGCCCTGTGCACCGACAAGGTTAGGTGCAAAAGAGCCCAGCCCAACGATCAAGGCGAGAGCCCTAGGCAACCGCATCTTGCGGGAAGAATGGGTGTGGTGCGAGAAAGAATTCTTTATACCAGACTTCAATTAAGATGTCTGGGACGGGAACACTTTCAATACTGGAGGTTGGCCATGCACTGTTCGGTTCGTGTGGGGAATGTTGCAGGCCGAGCTCAGGAGCTGGCGCAAGGAGGAGGGAATGTGAATTGAAAGGACAGCCGGACGATAGAGCTCAATATAAAATTCGGATTAAAATCAATAATTAAGCTCGATGGCTATGATAGTAGACGCGATAGAGTGAGTAAGAGGAGAATAAAGCAAGCTTTTAGAAGTTGAGTGACGTGAAGGCGGAGACCCGCGGTACATTCGTCCCCCGCACGGTCACGCAACGAACCCAAGTACCTTGTCCAGGCGCTAACCGTCAGGCACGATGATGTGGCTAATATCGTGGCTCGAATCACATTGGCCGAACTGACCTCTCTGTTCTTGGCATCTAAAACCTAAGGGCAAAATATATTTCTATGTGGTTGTGAATATATATGTTCTTTGTCCTCGCTCAAAGAGAACGGATGTTGTACGGAGATTTGAGTCTACGTTATAAGATATGTTATTGTAAGACGCTCATGATTTCATTCAATAAAAAAGAGAAATGACAGACTCCGAGCCGAAACCGCATTCTATGAACAGGAACTCCGAGTCTCAACCAGGAGAGACAAATGTGATTGCGTCTGCATCGCCGGTGATTCAGTTAGCAATGAGAACGAATATGGGAAGAACCCAGAGATGTTAAAAGATATCACATGTGAAAAGAAATTTGGCAAGCCATTTGCCCAAGGGGTATCATCACAATGCAGGCCAGGCAACATAAACATGTAACCTAATAGCCGTCATCATCGACCTGTTGGTAAACGTGGCGGGTTCGGGTGGGATCCTTGCGCATGGTTTGTCCAGAGCCTGTGAATCCCACTAAAAGATGAGACCGGTTAGCATCGATAGAGTAGAGAACGAATCATTTGTAAGGAATCCATACCTCGTGCATTGACACCTTCACCTGTGCGGAACATGCTCTCCTTTTTACCAAAGGCACCTTTGCCTTTGCCTTTAGTTTTGGCAGCGAAATCCTTCCATTTGTTCTTGCCTTCTTCAAGCTCTTTGTTCGCTTTGACCTTGCGGGGAATCTTAGCGGGGCGAGCCATTCCATCACCGGCCTTGTTGGGTTCGTTGCGAGCCTGGGTAGCTAATGCGGGGTTGATATCTGCCGCGGCGGAGATTACACCGGGGTGAGAGAGAGCGGACGAGGGAGGTGCCGAACTGCCTGGGGTTCCATCAGCCTTGCGCTTTCGCGAGTCAGTGCCAGAGATGGGTCGGATATCCTTGGCTGTCAAATTTTCCACAGTTGCATATGACTTGAATGTGACAAGGTACACTGGGTTGTCCGATGAGCCAGTGATGGAGTTGATTTTGGCCGGGTAGAAGCCGTGATCGCCGGAGACCCAGCGCGCAAGAACAATGTCGTTCACCGAGAAGGATACGGGAGTAGTAGGGGCAGTAGTGGTCTCCTCTGGGTGTTCAGAAGGCTTCTGGGAACCATTCGCCTTGAATCGGCCACCCTTGGGAGCGGGTTTGGCGGGCGCAGCTGGCTTGAGTTCAGCAATCTGGGTTTGGAGAACGGTAATGTATTCTTCGAGTTCAGTCTTGAGGCTGTTTAGTTCAGCATTATCAGGGTCTACCTCCAAGCCCAATGCGACAGTTTCAATCTAATGGTTTTTAAGTTAGTGGCGCGTGGTGAATTGGGGGATTTGCCGCAACTAACCTGAGACGTGCATTCTGTCAGGTCTTTCTCCAAGGAAGATACATCAGCCATGATGAGAGTCTGATTGATGTGAGATAGACAGTGATGTTAGGAACTTGATCTGTTTGATGTGTATCGGTGAAGAGCTGAGTGGATTGCGGAGAAATAATCTATCTTTCTTCCTGGCCCGATCACGTGCATTGTACTTCCGCCTTTCTCTCCGCCCTGATAGACGGTTTTACGCCACTGCATAAAGTCCATGTGGATCTGTACCTAGTGCACACCTTCGTTACTCGTATGTGGTCAAGACTTTAATTTGGGAAGACTGGGAAGACCGAGCAGTACGTAGCATATCTAATTCATTATGGTATGATATGCAAACAGGCGATGACCCTATAGCATCACAGTATCGAAAACATCGATAATCCACTTTCTGCAGATCGATGGGGATATATGCATGTTAAGGTCTATTAGAGCTATGGAGTACTCCGTACAATATGCTTTATACTAATATTCCCTGATTTAGGGGAAAAGTGGTAACGTCATTGAATGGCCTGATACCAACATATCGGACCGGGGATTGGAAGACCCGGGCCAGACCCGGCGACATAGGTACGGAGTACGGAGTCTAAATGCTCCATATATTGCATTGCCAAGTCAAGATATGAGTCAGAGGAGTCAATTAACTATGTTGTAGTTAGTTCGGGAACAGTGTGTAGTATGTTGTAGGTTAATTAAACACTTTAGGGCTTAGAAGCTACTCGAAGTGGAGAAAAAAAAAGAAAACTGATTTCAAAGCAGATACGCCAACAGCCAATCATATCAGCCACACCACTCACCGCCCATCCCTGATCGCCCTCCCCCCCTCTTCTAGTCCTCCAGTCATACAACCTCGTCCATCGTTTCTCTTGGATTCTGCAACTTTTCATGTTGGAATCGTTGCATATCAGCCTCGTGTTTGCTCAAGCCACACTTATACCGCAATTCGACTAGCGGGGAATTTTGTCCTCGCCTCAAGCCCCTCTCGAAAGCCGCTAGAAACTCTTCTTCTTCCTCTTTCCCCCTCCATATCCAATATCGCCCCCCATATTGGCCCCCCCCATTGGCCCCCCCCCCCCAAATTTGGAATTTTACTCTCGGTTCTTACTTGCGACGAATAAAGATTCAACATACTATCGGATTGCCGAAATTGCTCACTCACAAATCCGAATAAGTTGTGAAACAGCCCGTGAAGCTATATTGCGAGGATTGAATCATCCTCCAACCCTCGTCGTTTCACGGCATCCATCAATATCTGTTACGGGCGGGAGGCCCGGTTGGACTCTGTATTGAAATCCATTCATTTTTCATCACCCTTGCTTTTCTTGTCCCTCGTCAGCCCCTCTATCCATTGGAAGTAGACCGTCACAATGGGTGATTACGAACGATACCAACAAGGTCTTTACCTTTCCCCCAACCAGCAAGACCTCTTACTAGCCGCTCTATCTTCCAACAACCCCAGCCAAAAGCCTCAAAGTGGCTCTCCCCCAATCAAGTCTTCTCAGAGCCCCGATGAAGATCCCTCAAACGCTCTTAGCACCGACAATCCCCATGCCAACAATTTCGGATTTGGGGACGACGAAAGCCCGTTCTTGGATTTCATCCCGGAGGTTGACTTCGATTTCCCCGGCTCGGCTGACTTGATTGGTGACCTACCGGGATTGGCCGACTATGATATTGGCGGGAAGCGAAAGTCTCTCGACGGCAAGTCGGACATTGAAGGGGAAGAAACCGGAAAGAAACGTAGGGAAAGTGAGGCCAAGAAGCCTGGTAGGAAGCCACTGACTTCAGAGCCTACTACGGTATGCCACTCTTGCTGCACGCGGAAGTTGCTGGGACTAGAGTCGTGAACTGACGTAATTGAGCAGAAGCGCAAGGCCCAAAACCGGGCCGCCCAGCGAGCCTTCCGCGAACGCAAGGAGAAGCACTTGAAGGATCTGGAGGAGTCGGTGGAGAAGTTGCAAAGGACATCCAAAATGGCAAACCAGGAGAATGGCTTGCTGCGTGCCCAGGTCGAGCGGTTGCAGGTCGAGCTGCGTGAGTACCGAAAGCGCCTTTCCTGGATGGCCTCGGGATCAGGAAACGCCATCTCGGCTATGAGCTCGAATTCCATTCCGGGTGCCCATGCCAAAGGGGCCTATGGCCTCCAAAACAACGAGTTTCTCTTCGATTTCCCCAAGTTTGGCGATTTGCCTGGTGGTCATCTCTTCAACGGACCGGCCAACAAGAAAGACCAATCCAAATCCAATGACAACGTCCCTCGGGCACCTGGTGTCTTGGGTCGCGACAGTCTGAACAGTCCCTCGTCTCGATCGAATTCGCTTTCACAGTCGAACAAATCCAAGTCCACCGGAACTTCCACCAACGCTACTTCTACCAAATCGCCTTACTCGGGCTTCAAGCCTTCCGCAAATGATAAATCTACTACTTCGGAGAATTCTCCATCGTCTTCCTCCGACTCGCACCAGAGCCAGATGCTGTCGTCAAACGGGACGTCCCCAGAACCAAGTATGAACTCTTCTCCAAATGGGCAGTACCGCGAGCTAGGGCCAGGGGATTCTTGCGGCGGACATGTCACCACCGATGGAGAGAAATCCTTCTGTGAACAACTTGGTATGGCTTGTGGCAACATCAGAAATCCCATCCCAGCGGTCCGGGATAGCAGGTCCAAATCTCAGAGTGTTTCAAGCGGCCAACCAACCCCAATCGATGGTCCAGCCGGGGGCGAAGGCTCTCAGGATCTTGGAATTGATTGGCTGGCTCATCAAAATGGCGGGCAGTTCGATCCAGTGCTCTTTGGCGATTGGCGAGAGCCCCAGGATGCTGTTCTCTCTCAGGATTTCGGCTCTTTCTTCAATGAAGCATTCCCCCTGCCGGACTTGGGTAGTCCCTCCCACAATTTGTCCGAGGTCGCCACTGACGCGGCCGCACCCAAGAAGAACCTCATTTCTCAGATTGATAACAAGCTCGAGGAAGATGAGGTCGTTCCAGGCGAAGACCAGTCGCAGATGCTGTCATGCACGAAGATCTGGTACGTGCATTCTCATATAAGTATTCACCAGTTTATCTTCTTCCAGATGACTGACTTCATTTTTTCTCTAGGGATCGTCTTCAATCTATGGAAAGATTCCGCAACGGCGAGATCGATGTTGACAATCTCTGCTCCGAGCTTCGTACCAAGGCACGATGTTCCGAGGGTGGTGTAGTCGTGAACCAGAATGATGTTGATGACATTATGGGACGAGTTAAGTAGCGGCTTGCTTCCAGGAAGCTCACCGTCACTGCCGCCCTTAACACAACTCATACTCGGGCTTAATTCACGATTCACGGACCAACACCAACTCATTGATACTTGCGCTCTTTTGATTTATACGCATACCCATCGTCGATTGTCATTTAGGGGAGGAATCCTGCCCGGCGTCATGAATACAACACAGGATAAAGAGGAAAAACTCATAGGAGAGGAGAAATAACATCCTATTTACGGGATATTTGATTTTGAAAGCGAATTTTTTTTGTCGATGCCCATAGCTGGCAATCTATCAGTGTCCCTTCTCAAGGGGACACCACATTCCTTTTTTTTCCCTCTGCTCTCTTTGCAACAGTAATTGTCATTTGATTTGTTTTATGCTTGTTCTGATTGACAACATTGAGCTATGGGAGACACCGTCTCTGGCCATGAGATTTCAGCAAAAATGGAATGGCACTTCAAATGCCTATTGTACGGAAAGGGAATATGGCGAAATTGATATACTACTTTCTTTTGCAGCTGGGACAGAATAGCCCTGCTTTGCGATGTTCAATGTACTTTTCTTTTTTTGTACACAATCTATTCAATGGATCTCATCTCTACTCGCAATTGACTCAGTTCTACTAACCCAGCTAGATTAAGCATACGGTAATAGGAAGACTTGTAGGTACGCAAGAATGAGTACGAAGTAGCAATCTCGTAGATCTACAAACTCCAGAAGAAGGAAAGCTGTAAGGGTATCGATGTGGTCCACGGACGTAAAAAATAAAGTACAAAGAGAAAAGAGGTGAAAGGGTGTATTCTTTTTTTTTTTTTTCTTTTCTGATGATGTTTTCTCCATCCATTCCTCCCTCTGCAAACAAAAAAAGAAACTGTCTGGAGCTCACCGAAGGACTCTCACTTCGGAGTCCAGATCAACGCTGCAATTAGCGTCCATGTCCTGTGTCCCTGACCGGACCTGGGAACAAAGAACATAAAAGATTGAGCGCTATCAGAGTCAAATAAGGGAAAAAGAAGATTTGCAAATGGGACGAGATAAAAAAAGACACAAAAGAATTAGAGTATCAGGTGTGTAAGATCGAGGCAATGTCAAGGGCCGGGGGAAAAATATGAGACATAGAAATTTGTATGTCACCGATCAGGCATCGCCGGATGCGACAGGCTTGTCGCCTGAGGGGGTAGGAGAGTCATTAGGGCCGCTCTTGAAGCCACCCCGACCTCCTCCACGACCACCACGGCCTCGCTCGCCAGTGCCACGGCCGCCGCGGCCACGGCCACCGAATCCACCACGACGACTGCCATCGCTGTCACTGGCGCTCTGGTACCCACGCGGGGCGGTAGTGATGCCACCCCGGGTGCTGGACTGCCAAGTTCCGGCATTGCCGACAGCAGCACGGGTGCTGCGGTCCTCGAAGAACTTGAAGTTGGGCTTACGTGGCTGACCATGGGGAGTGGAACCGGGCTTCTTTAGCTCAATAGGCAAGTGGTCCAGAGCCGCCTTGGCCTCTTCGACGCCCGAGAATGTCACAACGTGGTTATACTTGCCGAGCTTTTCGATCTTGGTGATCTTCGATCTGTCCTCCTCAGAGATGAGGTCACGGACGGCCTGTTCGCTTTCGGCGCTTGTTACGAAAAGAGCATTTGCGGGCTTCTTTTCGGCACGTGGTGCAGGTGATTCACTTAGCTTTTCGTGCGGGGCAATACCGTTAGTCTCGGCAGCTGCGGTCTTCTCCTCCCCGGTGGGCTGAGCAGAGGCGGCAACAGGTGGCTGGGGGGTAATGGACTTGGGAATCACGGGAACAGGGGAGGCTCTCGGTCCCTTCTGGCCCTGAGGAATGGGTGCACGCGCAGGAGGGGCTTGGCCGAACTGGGGAGCCACGACGGGGGTCCGGGCTGCGCCTGTCGGGGCGGGTGAGGCAGTGGTCGCTGGGTGACCAGTAGAGACAGGTTGAGGGGCACCACCTGCCTGGGGTTTGCCAGTGCGGTGGGCGAAGTTGAATCCTTGAGCCCGCATCTCTGTCGCGATGCGTCCACCTTCAACCTCCAATACGAGATATCCGAACGCCGCATCGGCCAAGTTGAAGTTCCACATATTCTTGAATGCACTCTCGTCGACTTGTCCAGCAGCATTACCAGCGGCAACGGGGCCACCGAATGGATTACCGCCGTTGGCAATGGAAGGCATCTTGTGAACAACATCCAGGGCATTCTCTAGGAGAGTCTTCTGTCCATCATTAGAGGAGATAGCTGCCTCGACCTCGATCCGGACCGTCTCCCAGACATCGTTGAATGACGCCTTAGAGGCAGCAAGCTTGCCACGATAATGATCCAAAGACGGGTTCACGGAGAACTCATTGTACGAGGAACCGTAGCGGAAATGAAGACCAGCGGAAATTGAAAAATCGGCCTTGAGGGTGACGGAAAGCTGGTTCAGCATGCCCTCGCGGGCAGGAGAAGCGTGAGTGACAAAGATACGAGTCTCGGAGGGGTCGTAGACACGATTGGCGGTGTCGATGAGTTCGCCCATCTGCAGAAGTGTCGTCCACATGGTACCTTGGCCGCCGGCAATAGTCGTCTTTCCTTCACCATTGTCGAAAAGCTTATGCATCACGACAGCACCTCCCAGACCCAGCAGACGGAGCTTCACACCGCCGATATCGAGAAGGCGCGAGTTGGCCTCGTCGATAATGTGTAGCTTATCTACCTTGTATTCACCCGAGCGGAACTTCTCCAGCACGCGCACATCTTCGCAGGCACCCCAAACTGTGTAAACCGGCACATCAAGGGTGATGCGTTTGTCCAGTAGCATAGAGAGCTCAGAGAGGGGCAATTGCTCGGGCGGGAAGCGCTGCTTAATCGACTGCTGAGGAGATACCTGTGCGAT
The DNA here is from genome assembly GCF_028828465.1 of Penicillium psychrosexuale. Taxonomy (NCBI): domain Eukaryota; kingdom Fungi; phylum Ascomycota; class Eurotiomycetes; order Eurotiales; family Aspergillaceae; genus Penicillium; species Penicillium psychrosexuale. The sequence continues at coordinate 2,339,381 of NW_026643190.1, read as the reverse complement.
GGACCGTTTCACGTTCTCGGGGAGGAGGGGGGAATATTGTGCCACATGCTTCAATGTCCTGTTCGTAGATTCGGGTTAGCTGATGCTGTCCAGTAGATTTCGGTGCCTGGCGAGGCGAATGTGTTGGGCAGCAAACACGCGCCGAAAAGCTTCAGAAGAATACTCACTTGTCTGCAATTCGCTCGAGCGAGGTGTCATCGTAGAAACCAAAGTCACCGGTGTGAATGATGTGGTCGGCGCGGGCCTGCTTCGCAAGCTCGTTAAGAGACTTCAAGTTGCCTGTTTTACGCGTCCAATTAATATTGTGTCACTTTGCCAAGAAAGACATTGCCACAACGTAGTTACCTCGCACGTCTGCAATGCACAAGATTCGTGTCGGACCACTCTGAATCACACGGCCATTGTTGGGGAGAAGCGGCGTGGCACCGGGGACAGGGCCCGCAGCCGCACCATTCGAAATAGGGTAGCCTTGAGCACCGAAGTTGGGGCGGGGCTATAAGTGAAAAAGAAGTGATGATATTAGCCAAGCTCTCCAAAATCTCAAGATATGACATTCGTCGCGATTAGAAGCTGGGGTGCGCAAATGCGAGGGGACGTAAGGTTAGGGAGCCACCTACAGAAGCCATGGGGGTGTTGAATTAGATCGATGTGAATGGTAGGATGTGAAGTGTAGGGTGAAGATGATGGAGGGGAGAAAGAAGAGAAACGAAAGAGGGAAAAGGATGAAGGTGGTGTCGAGGGGAAAAAGATGTCGAAGATTCACTTTCTCATCGATGAAGCAGCAGGCGTGACATGAAGATTAGGTAAGCCGCCCCTGGGTGGACCTCTACAAACAACACTCTTTATATGTCCATGCATGGGGCCTTTGAACTGATTAAGTTGATTAAATGGATTATATTGACTGGTTTGACTGATTTGACTACATTGTATTACTCTTGGCTGTTCCTAGGATGTGGTATTTTTGTGTTTTTTCCACATTGGGCCGAGATATTATCATATAACATGATCTCGTCCTGAGCTCGTGAAGTCTAACATTGGTGAGACAGTCTCTCCTCGCCCGATCATCCGGGGTGAGTACTCTATGTAAGCTGTGAGAGATAGACTGAAGGACCCTAAATCCCATCCCAAGATGTCTCTTGACTATCAGGTATCAGGTATGTAGGTCACGACAATCCATGTGTATCAAAGTTCTTCGATATGATTCCCAAACAGGTATTGCTGCCTATCTACCATCTCTCCCACTGGCTCCAACACTGCTCCACGTCGACATGATAAAGATTGAATGGATCGAGGGCCTTTCAGTGCTAACAACGCAAAATGTCCCCCAACAGTCGGACGGGCCCTACACAAAATAGGAACTCCTGGCTCATTTCCGTGCGCAGAGGTTGCAACATACCGATCAGAGAAAGGCCAATTGTGTTTTCCATTGGTCATGAACGACCATAAGTCATCGACGAACTCGTCCCTGGCGCTCGTTTCAAAGGTACCAGCCAGCCACATATTCCAATCCGATTTGGCCCAGTCTTGGCGATTATCGAGAGGGACACCATATTCACCGCGAACAGATATGAAAAAGTTACTTCCCATTTGATAGGCAGCGCCGGGAAATGTATTCAGGCCCAGCAATACATCAGGGAAGAGATTATATGGGGTCTTCCAAGTACCTGGCCAGTCAGGATATTCCAAAACAAAATGTGTCTGGTCTTTGTCTGTTCCTAAGCCTTGCTGGAAGAAGATATTGGCATGCTGATCACCAGCACGGGAGTAAACCCCATCTCCACTCATCTCCCCAAACGCCTTGAGGCCAACTGCAGCCTTAATTGCCAGATTTGTCTCGTTCGCGAGAGGTCCAGCTGCGTCATTTGACGACAACTGATTGGCAATATTAATACTATTTTCCAGCAAGTAATTTGCATACTTCTGGAAAACCTCCATGTAATGCGCAGTCCAGTCGGTATCGCCAGTGGCTCGAACATACGCAGCAGCTAAAATAAGCAGATTTCCGCATTCCTCGATTGGCATCGGCTCTGCTTTCTGGTCATCATGACCAATAGCATGGGGATAATGAGTGCCAAGGTCATGAATCGTGTATGGCAAATGCCAGCGACCAGCAGCAAGGTACTTCATAATGGGCTCCAGCAATAGTCGGATGTAGTCCGGATCCATGACGTAGTAAATCGGGAAGGCGGGCATGATAACGTCGATTGTGTTGGTATTTCCATTACTAGAAAGCTCCTTGATGAAAGCCAACACCTCACCGGTGTCGAGAGAGTCATTGGGAATTACCAAGTCGATGCCTCCGTATGCTTGCCGGGTCGAAAGAGCTAGGATATCTGCATACTTGGGACCCGCAGCGGCAGAAGATAAGGCGACCAGCTCCCGATCCAGTTTCAATGACTCTAGCAATGCGTTGCTATAGTCATCCAAGAAGAATGAGAGGGCGCTCGATGTGGTGGGGTACTCTGCACGATAGAAACCAGTGTATGCTTCTCCAAGATAGTTGATGGCGGCTTCTCTTTCGTACCCGACCACGAAGTTCACAGAATGCCCACCAGTGACGTTACCAAGATTGTGAGCCAGTGCGACAACACTTCCCTCAGCCCAGGTATCGTCCACACCAGATAGTTCACCATCCTCACCAAATAGCCTTCGTACATCCTCGGGACTTCCCGAGAGAGCGGTTAACTGACTCAAGCTAGATGATCGAGAGGCGAGAATTGCTGAGCCCCAAAGAGCCATGTCGTCTGCCTCGGCATACAGCGGTGCGTCTTCGACCGTGAGCGAGTAAATGGCTAGGCCGTCTTGCTCTTCGAAGTCGCGCTGTGAGTGGCTTTCTCGCCCAGTCCACCTGGCATCGATATCCGAATAAATTTGGATCTCATAGCCGCGCGATTCAGCTACCTGTACTGTTAAATAACCTATTATCCCAGTCAGTTCAAAATATCCACAATCTACCATATTGCACATCACCCACTAAAAGGAAGCGACTGCCGAACATAGTTTGACGGTGACACAGGCGACAAGAAATCCAGCTTGAATGCCACGGGTCCAGCCGTGAGATCAAATATCGAATGCGTAGCGGTAAATTCAGCGCGATGCACCGTCGCAGGGCGGATATTGCTTACGTCCATGTCTGGAACGCCCATCAGACTATATGCCTGGCCATTCACACGGACAATTACAGACCAGCCGAGCTCTTGGCCAGCCCAGAACTGAGGTTCAGCATAGGGCAACTGCTGTACTCGGTCGCTGGGCATCCATGCCGATAGATACGGGTTGCGGACTGCTAGCGGGTAGGACGGTGGGAGGACAGGGTGATGCGTTACAGAACTCGATTCCTGGCCCGAGTAGAGAGAGAGCATCGATGCATAGAGGGGGCCTAAGCCCAGTGAGCTTAGACTAAATCGCATGTTGAAATTGGTGCATGTGTCGGAGGTTGAAGAGTGTGACCAAACGAGCCGGGCGCATATATTATGGATGGCAATATCCAGTGGATATATCCGAGCAATATCCACGGCCTAGATGAAAGTATATTGAAGTCAGAAACTGAACTACAGAATTCCTTGTCGATCTTCCTGCGTCATATTGGAGGGGCCCCCACAGTACTTACGCGTTCGCAACTATCTACAGCTTCCCAATTCGCCGCCCACTTTCATCGAAATGAATATGCTTTCCAGACACGAGCGCATCCTAGAGGTAATGATCAATCCCAACGGTCTTCACAACATTGGTTAGCTTCATAAAAACCGGCGTGTTCCCTAAGCAATTATCTTCCTCGAAGGTAGGGCTGGACCGACCTATGAGGAACTCGTCAAGTAATGCCACCGTTGTGGTATTAGCTGGTAAAGTTTCGCCGAGGGTTGTCATCCACTGTCAATTTGCCCTTAGTGCCTATTTCAGCGGTATCCTCCCCGGCAACCATCATGCGCTAGCAATACTAGGCAATCATGCCAACAAACACACCGTTGCACCAGGCTGTAGATTCGTCGTAGAAGCCGGCGAGATCGAACTTGCCACAACTCTAGCCGTGGATAACGGCAGGTCGTCCGATGAGATATTGCTCATCTTGGCCGGTACGAATCGGCAACGTCTAGACAAGTCGTACACCACCTTCAGATAGGGCTTCTTCTTAGCAGCCTAGACCACTGCTTTGCACTTTAAAAGATATTCATCAACATTTGTCGTAATTTCAAACAGGAAGAAAATACACGACTTGATGTCGGTAGACAGCGGCTTCTCCCGGAGAACGTGCAAGTCTTGCTCGAACTTGATTGTCCCCTCCGCGTGCACGTAGCCGTAGCAATCAACAGCCTGCAGATCGGGATGCTTGGGCATCTTATTGTGGGTGATGTACTGGGTCATACTGTAGGGCGCCAAGTTCAGTCCAACACCAAGGCTGAGAACACGGTATTTACCGCACGCCATAGTCTAGTGGCTTGTGAGTTGAGTTTGTTTTTCGCGAAGTATTGCACCGACTTGGCAGGGGGTATCATTCAGCATCCCCTCGACCAAAGGGCTGCGGAATCACCATTGCAATCCATGTATGCAAGGACCAGTTGGAATATGAACGCGGTCATCTAAAGATTGCACAGTGGCAAGAGGTTGACGAGAGTATGGATCAGGAGTGAAAAACAAAAGAGTAATTCAGGTCGATAAAGACCGATGACTCAGTAGAACGACCCGAACATGAAGGTGTCATGGAAAGTCCATGGAAAATTCTTCCCAAGTCTCCCAAACAGGTATGCCAAAGGGGTCTGGTCAAGGGGAAGATCTCAATCTCAGGGGGAGCATCGTACGTAGTCACACCCCACCCCTTTCTCCATTTTACATTATTTAAGTCACCGTTGCGCTTCGTTTTCTTTGATTAATTCCACATATACTACAACGTGCAGAACAAGAAGTACTTGATATCCTCTGTGATATCCTCTGCAAGACCCCGGCGTCCCCTACGTCCCGCCCCCGCAAAAACAACCTCGCGCTAGCGGAAGATCAGCATTGTCTCGGAGAAATTGCAAGCGACGCGCGTGACAGGCCATTTGTTTCGCCTCCGGTCTCACCTTCAAACATGAACACAATCCTCGCGTTCTTCCACGGGCTAGTCCCAAGATGTTTACGGAAATCCGATGTCACAAATTCCGACGCCTCGAGGAAACACTACTATATACCCGTCATGCAAAGCTCAAAGTCCCCCATGAGCGCAACCAAAGAGCACAAGATCATATCAATTCCGATTCCATGCGCATCCCCGCCTTCTTACAACGATGTAAGCGGCGCCGTTATCATAAACCAGGATGGCAAACCTCAGTTCCTATCACCACAGGAAGAGGTAGAGCGACAACACCGACTGCAGCAAGCAGTGCGCGAGAAGATGTTAGGGCTACCACGAACGACCAAGTTTGAATGGTATCACAGAACATCGGGAACTACAGGCCCTGTGAGCGAGGAACTACCACCACCGCTGTATACCCCCCGAGAAGATGAGAAGAAATGACGTCATACCAAGTGCTGGATATGCAGAGTATTGACAGAGCGTTGGATTTCCCTACTCGTGAGCAGGATACAGCCCGCAGTACACTTTATATAGACTGCAGGGGTCTTTGTATGATAATGCACCGAGGGTTCACCTTTTAATTTCATGGCCTTGGCTATTATTTATACAAGAATTGCATTCGTAGATGTATGCGAGGCTAGTTCCGGAACAGTCTCAAGCCACCTTCCTCCCGATCAACATCATCCTCTTCATCGCTAACATCTTCATCATCTTCACCGAGCAAGCCGCTGGCCGTTTTGCCGAGCAGAGAAGCAAAGAACTCATCTCGTGCGCGGGTAGACCAGGAACCACGGTCATCGGGGGCCATGAAGTTTTGGAGCTTTTCATGCACAGTGTACTTCATCTTGCGGCCCTTGGAAGCACGGGTATCAATATCTCGCTTCACCTTATCGTTGCGCATACCAGTAATGGGGTGAATAGGCAGGCGCGAGGGCAACTGGTGCAGGTTGTCAAAGCCACTGGTCATAGAATCGGCTGAGGACATGCGCTGTTCAACGAGATCGCGCAAAAGGGACTGGTAGAAAGCCCCATCATCGTAGAGAGGTTCTTGTTGATCAGATGTGCGCGAACGCTTCGAGGATCGTTCTCCAATCTCTGTGGCAACTTGAGCATCGAGAACGGCTGTGATGGTTTGTTGGCGACCGGAGGTAGAACCGAGCAGTTTGCCTCTAGCATTAGGAAGAGATGCAGAAGTGCCACGAACTTTCGAGGACCACTTGTCGAGAATGGAACGACGGTGCGAAATGGACTCAGACTCCAATTCAGCCATACGTTCCCATAGCGAGGTAGAGCTAGTGGTAGGCGAAGCAGGGGAGGGTCGCTTGCGCTTTTTGCTGCCTTCTTTGGCGGTAGCATCGGCCAGGGCAGTACGTAAACCTTCGAGGGTCGACCATAACGCCAGAGCAGCTGACTCTGCTGACTTGATTGCTTCCTCATCAACAACTTCTTCTTCTTCATTCATCTCATTCTCTCCATCTGCTTCGCTCTTTGAACCCAACACAGCAGCAATACCGTTGATAGAGGTCAATCCACTCTGAAGCTTCATCCGCGCGTTAAGGAGCGCATCAAAAGTGATACGTTGTTGCTTGACAGCCTTTCCCTTTGTAGCATCGGCCTTGGCTGCCGAGGAGATCGTGGCAGCGATAGTTTTCTGATCTGTTGCCATTAGTTTCCGAATCTCGTCGCGGTCAACAGACGGTCCGCTTGTGTCGCCATGTCGGACATCTTGGCGGGTTTTCTTGGAGTGCTTGTCGACTACCTCGTCGGCATCCTCACTTTCATCCTCATCATCCTCTTCGCTCTCTTCGTCATCGTCATCCTCGCCTCCCTCTGTGTCCTCATCGGAACTCTCCTGGGCCAGGGCATCGTCGCCGCTGGCAGATTCTTCGGAGCCAGACGAGACATCTGAGTTCTCGTCGCCTTCATCACTTTCGGCGCCTAGTGCCGCCCGGCTGACTCGGGCACCATCATATTGCTTCCCCAGTGGGAGGGGGTCATCTTTGCGGAGCTTTGCTTTCCTGTTTGATTATTAGCGCGTTGTTGATACCAAATACACATATTTTTACACACCCAACAGTTTCATAATGCTCTCTGCCTGTCGTCACTTCTTCTTTATCTTCACCTTCCTCGTCACTTGATTGCTGACCATTATCGATATCCTCGGGATCAAAATCTAAGGGCGAAGTAAGCATTGAATGACCGATACTCAAGAGGATCTGTTATGCATCATTCAGGCATACCTTTAGGAGTTGGATCTTCAAAATCAGCAAGCTGATCAGCCAGGGAACGACCTGCGCGTGGTTTACCCATGGTGTTTGGTATGAGGAGAGAATGAGAGATTGCCGAGCAACTTTTTTACTGGTTTTTCCGGATAACGGATTATTATTCCTATCTAGGTTTAGCGCCCGTAGGCGGTAGAGGTTCATGTGGGCGGTGTACAGCGTAAGAGCTTCAACTAAAGGCGGTCGGCCCTTTACTTGGCAGTATCGCAGTGGATATCTTGCACTACATATTCTGGAACTACTTCTGTTGCTCACAGATTATTAGGTCTTGCATTTTTTTCTTCTCATCTGCCTCATTTGGCCTGTGAGTATGTTGGTTCTGCCGTCTAGCTCCATCACTAGGGGTGCGAGGCTTTTTTCTACATATCGTGCTCTTCAGCATGACAATCCTTTGGTTAGTTGTTAATCTACATTTTAGAGCTCCGGTGGTTGTTTCTCGGCTCACTAATTGACTCTAAGAACCATTCTCATTTGTTACAATAGCTATTTTGATTTGCATTGACTGACTATGAACAGGGACTTCCACGCTCTGGTACCCCGCCAACTTTTCGTTCGCGCCGAGGGCTGCCTGAGAAGCGCAAGATTCGAGATGTTAACAAAATTGTTGCAGTCTCTTCAGCAAAGGGAGGAGTTGGAAAGTCTACAATAGCGGGTACGTAGATATTATCCCCCTATCTAGGCGCAAGTGTGAGCCCAAATCCAACAAACAGTGGCTAAAGAGATCTTATCAGTCAATCTCGCACTATCATTTGCACGCCGTGGTATCAGGACTGGAATTCTTGACACCGATATATTCGGTCCTTCTATCCCCACCCTCCTTAATCTCTCGGGCGAACCTCGCCTCGACGAAAGTGAGACTCCCTTTCTAAGCTTACCACCATTTCAGCCATAATCAACATGCTTATGAACATTGCCAGACAACTGCCTCGTTCCTCTAACGAACTATGGCCTTAAATCGATGTCAATGGGCTATCTCCTCCCCCAAACACAAGCCGACAGCACAAGTGGCGAGCTACCTATGGACACAACACCAATCTCATGGCGCGGGCTAATGGTAACCAAAGCCATGCAACAACTCCTTCACTCAGTGTCGTGGGGACCACTGGACGTTCTAATCCTCGACTTACCGCCGGGAACCGGCGACGTGCAGCTCACAATCAACCAAGAAATCATCATCGATGGGGCAGTGATCGTATCCACGCCGCAAGATATCGCACTCCGCGACGCAGTGCGCGGCATCGGGATGTTCCAGCGAATGGAAGTGCCCGTGCTCGGAATGGTGCGCAACATGGCATATTTCGCGTGTCCACGGTGCGGGACTCAGACCCGTATATTTTCGCATGGTGATAGCCACCACCACGCGCACGGTGAGAACCACGGCGTCGTGGCTGAGTGCAAGCGGCTCGGAGTGGACTTTCTCGGTGACATCCCTCTGGATGCTCGGGTGTGCGAGGATGCTGATCGTGGAATGCCGACTGTTGTTGCTGAGGAGAATGTTGAGCGCAGTGCGAGGCGGGAGGCTTTCCTTGGTGTTGCTGAGCAGGTAGCTCGGAAGATTGGTCTTGATTGGCACTGAAGGGTCGACTCATCTTGCCCAGACGTAGAGTTATGAACATTGTGTATTATTATATCAGACTCCCATATCCGGTGGCTGGCTACTGGCTATTTATCTCGGCATTCCGCTTATTTGGGTATAGACTGTATTTATTCTCAGAACTATGTACTTCCATCTACAAATGATGGTCGACTGCTAGAGGCCTAGTAGTTGACTGCAAAAAGGGTATATCCAACACAAGGAAAATAACAAAAGGAAATGCCAAGTCGCTGCATATAGTTTCAACAAAAGAGCCAGCAATCGAAGGAAACTTGGACATATTTGAAAACGACTGTTCAAGAGGATACGGATATGTTCGTAAAGCAATTCTACAAAGCTTACTCTGCGGTTTTGAAAACCTCCCTGTCCGGTATTTCAGGACGGTGGGACGTGGAGTCTCGACCAGCCGCGGAGAAAACAGATAGAGTATCTGTGGAAGGACGGCCATTCTCGCTAACCAAGGGGGCAATAATACCCCGCGCGCCAGTCACAGCTTGGGTGCTAGCAGTATCGGATGCCATTTTTGTATAGGCGACGGAGTCCTTGTCGCCGCCAACGGTACTGGAAGTCTCCGACAACATCTCGCTTCGGCCAGCGGCTGATCCTGCAGCGGATGATGACCGGTACCTGCTGTGAGCTAAGGAAAGATCGGATTTCATCGGGAGAGAGCCTGTTGCGTGAAAGAGAGCCCTCGTGCTGGCGTTCTCATCCGTGAATTTGTGATTGTTCACCCCGGGCAAGATAAGGATCGGGGCAGCACTTTTCTGTGAGATGGGTCGAGATGCGGCCTCGGAATCTGTAGACATGCGTCCAATAGAAGAATCGCCGTTACTGAGGCATTCGTTTTTATCCTGGTTGGCTGCCGTAGGCTGCGATTTGTTGTCGGTGAGGTCTTTATCTGTTCTGCTTTGGGGATTCGTCGCTGGAGTGCTAGACCATGCTCCAGCCTGCCCATTATCAGTGCTGACACGGGTGGCACGTCTGCCCGATTGCTCGATCCGATTCTCCATTTCCATTCTGCGCTCGTCATGCTTGCTTCCCCAGCCGCTCCACATCATCATGCCGTAGTTCTTCTTGGCATGTCGTTTTGGTAGGACGCCAGGAGCAGCTCGCCGGGCGGCCAAAGAGCTCGGGGGAGGACATTCGCCATCAAAGTCTTGGAAGCCATGCGCCAGCTCTATCAGGCGTCGCCTCTGAACCCGAAGTTTTTCCTTCGAAAATCTTATATCCCATTCCTTCTTTGCATCCAGCCACATTCGAATGAGCACGGGGTTGATTGCCCCGATTTGGGCAGGGGGGATTTGTAACGATGGGTAGGAAGAGGGAGTGTCTAGCGGGAAGACATGTCCTCGTTTATCAATTCGTTGGCGTATCATGTATTGATAGAACGCTGGAAGAGGATCTCCGGCCTTACCGACAGAGGAAGGCCCACGTGCGTTAGGCAGATTGGTCAATGCAGGTTGAGGCCCCGGCATATCTTCATCTTCTGAGCTATTTGACGAAACGGGCGAAAGAGCACTATCATCCATAATATCGACCTCGCCGTGCTGTGCACGCGCCAAGGCCCAAGAGCCGAACTGGGAAATGGAACGGAACATGTACTTGGCTGGTCGCGTAAAGCTCAGAGTGGGAGCGACATGACATAGGTCGTCCCAGACCTGAAGTTGTACATAAGTTGGTTCGTACTTGTTCAAAATCTCCCGGGTGGGATCATTCTCATCGAGATATACGTCGCTCGGTGGGTATGCCGATGGATTGGCCGCTTTGTGGGCGATGTAGAATTGCTCGTCACGAAGCGTTTCGCCGCCGCCGCTCAATATTTGCAGAGGAGGCAGGCCACCCAGAGAGGGTTGTAGGACTGGCGAAACAAGAGGGTGGGACATGAGCTGGTTCGTCGTGTAAAACTGGATTTGGTCCTTGAGTTCGACTGTTTTCCCGCCCAAGGCAACGTGAATATTATCGGGTTCGGCATCCAAACTAGCAGGATCCGGGGCTTGCTGCTCGCCAGGGTAGGAATATTCGGCTGCAGGGTTCTCATGGATAGTATAACCGCGGATAGCAGTCTCTTCAGCACTGCTGCGCGGTTGGGGAATAGCCTTATTGAGATCCTCGGAAGTCACTATTGGTTGGCGCGACAGTCTTTTCATTTCCAGGATATCATCAGCATTAGGAGGAGGCCAAGCGGACGAGGGTTTATGGCGGAAGCCATAGGCAGGAATATAATCACCTGGGTTGTCCTGAACAATACTCGGGAAAGAGTGTGTTAAATCAACCCAGGGTGAGATCAAGATGGCGCCCGCGGGTAAGGGAATACCCTGGTCTCTCATAACGACCAGCATCGATAGAGCCAAGCCTCCGCCCGCAGAGTCACCGGCAAGAATGATTTCCTTTGGTTCATAGGACTTGAGCAGCCAGAGATAAGCCGCCATGCAGTCATGCAAACCACATGGGAAAGGAAACTGCGGCGCCAGTCGATACTCCGGTGCAAATACACGTCCCTTCAGTTTACGCGCATGGCGCTGCATCATGTACCGATGCGTGTCGACACTTCCGAAGAAATAGGCCCCACCATGGATATATAGCATCACACGGTTACAATGCCCACCGGCCCCCTCCGTTTGAGCGTAGTGGCTCCGCATCTCAATCCACTCCCCCTTCATCTCTTCGGATGGCCCGCGCCATTGCCACCATTTCTCTCCTCCTACCCGTACGATACCCTTGGGGCCCAGCTGCTTTTTGACAGCGTCCGCAGCAGAGAGCAAGAACTCGTCCGGGATTGTGATGGTCTCGGTTCTCACCCAATGTGGACTTGGGACCCATTGGCGAGTGAACGCCTGGAAGTCTTCGACTGGGTGTTTGGATGCATAAAATAGGAATTGGCGAATGATATGGATACCTTCATCGTAGGTAATGTGAACGGTGGGTTTGTCCCGTAGCGATTTACGATGCAGGTACTATGGATCATGCGCTATCAGCAAGACAATCCTTACCCTATCAGGGTATTCCACAACTTACGTGACTGATGAGAGTATGAAGGACAGTGGGAGTCAATGCCACACCTAGTGCGACTGTATGTAATGGCATAATTGTTCTGTTCGGTGGAAAGAGAGTAGCAGGATTCTAACTGTCGCAAAATCCAAGGAAACCAAAACTAGGAATCAGACTTAAATGAAAGACAAAAGCGAAGATCGGTCGCAAAATGGGCCGACGTCATTTAAAGAGTGCAAGGGGATTGGAAGAAGAAAAGAAGAACATCCAAACCCAAACGGGAGGCGATGATGTCACCGGGCCTCGGGGAAATCGATCTGCACCTGACCTCCGATCTCTTACCCCATACCTCCAGCCTTTACAAATTGGGTCTCCTCGGTCTTCCAATCCAACTGACAGTCACAATATAAATCATGGCGATGACACCAGCAACAATACTAGTTGCAATGACCGCCTCACGCGGTGCTTTCGCAAGCTTGAATCCAAGCCCAACATTGATGATACCCAGAATCATCATCAACCGTCCAAACCAGCGATGCGTATAGGCGAAAGGTCCTTTTCCACCTGTCTTCCGAAAGAATCGATGCTGCAATACACCCATAGCAGGCTGGAAAAGAATAAGGCTTGGTACGATGATCATCCCTAGGATGGTATGGTAAGAGTTGACCAAATCAATCTGCCGTGCCAGGGAAACACCAACTCCAAAGCCCGCGATTACCATGGTCAGAGTGAGGAGTTGGAACGTTCCGTGAATGTTCACTGTCCATTTCGATGGGAAGAGATGAAGTCCGAGCGCGAAGAAAGGGAACATGACCACAAAAGCCAGAACCATGAGCACAGCATGGGCTGTCTTTTTCCTCTTGACTGTTCGTTGCAAGGCTGCAAATACCGGATCTTCACTGGGAGAGATGGGCACTCGGGCTATTTGGGCGAAGGGATTCACTGAACTGCCGCCCGTCGCTTTTTTCAGGTCGACAGTCATGACACCGTAATCATCATGTTGGGTGATACCCTCAGATAAACTGACCGAATTCAGGGGCTCTCCATATTTAACGGACCAAATCCACGGACTTGAGGGGCTGTTCACGTTTTCTGTTCCCCCATTCCATTCCAGGCAGGTATCGCATCGAACATTGGCAGTGATAACTCCGTCGTGTACACCACTGCCATTCAGAATGGTGATCTGGGCGTCCTTGTTATACAACGGTTCAATTTCCCCAACACCCGACCGCGGAGAAACGGTGACCTTGTTGCCAGACGTGTACACGACAAACATATTGGCGCCTGCCATTTGCATTCCTTGGCCCAAGGCAAACCACTGCACTTGGCGAGTAGAATTCATTTGAAAGTATATGGGGCCCGAGCCTGACTCAGCAGTATTGTCGGGGACATTGAAGCTATAGGTGATCTCACTGTGGCCTTGCGGATGAATGCTATGAACCTGGGCCAGGGCAGGAATAGCCCAGAGCCAAGAGAAAATATGCCGAACCATTGAAAAAAATTGAGATTGACTTATGATCTAACAAGGGGGTCATCCCAATAAATACCCTCAGCTCTTTGTTGCACGGTTGACACACCAATTGGGCTGCGTCAGGCCAAGTCTTTGTGGCTGTGACTTTTGAATTTCTTACAGACATTTGGAATACCTGTCAATTGGTTGAAATATTATCTTACACGATGTCGTCGTTTTGTGTCTGAGCTACCTAAAGTCAAAGGTAAAACGACTTTGCTGCGCCTCCCCATGTCAAACATGATCAGTGTCGGGTCAGCCGCATCAATTATCAAGGCTACGGCAATTCTCAGTGAGGTCTTATTATTGGGGAAATATGAGTGGTCAACCGACATTGATGGCTAGAGAAATGTCCATAAAATTCCGGTGTGCCTATGCTTTTGGAGTATTCAACCGATGCAGTAATGGGGAAGTAGAGTTAGGCATAGCTTCAAGCTTATATCTGTGTTTATACGAGGTCAAGGGTGTCATACGAGGGGAAAAGAAGACAGTTTGTTATACAGCATCTCATTTACTGTCAAACAATCTGTCAAACTATCTGTCGGGATAAGGACGTCCTCTATTGCAATGCATAATTAAGTCCTGTTTGCTCTTGAATTTCCCTTCTCGAACGCCTAGCATGGGAATCTGGACGACGCTACAACTAAACCTACCGATGAATACGGCTTCACCCTTGTGTCTCCCAAGAAAAGGTCGAGGTTCATTTCGACCTGCAGAGTCATTCAGTGTCCGAAGCCTTTCTTTGTAACCTCTGCTATCCTATAGTAGAAAAGTGGGTTCGTCCCAGCCCTGTCTCTACTACTTCTTAGACTGATAACCTTACATAATAGGGAGACAATGCAGGAGAAGCCCGTAAGGTCCCTTTCCACGCGGTAACGGCACTCTCCACGGAGAATATTCCCACTTTTTTGGGAAGATAGACAAAATGAGCTCAAATGATTGCAGCGGATATTGTCGATCGCATTCTCGTCCCTTTCTTGGCAACGCAGAAGGTCCCCAGGAACGAAGTGTGGGATGCACTAACAAGTTGAACATAAAAGCTACAATCCATTCCAGATGCTGATGCTGAGCTCAATCACAGTCACCATGCTCGGCAAATCATATTTCGCAGTGGTTATGATGGCCGCTCAGGCTTTGCCTGTATTCGGAGCGACGAGGGAACGAGAAATGGTCAAAGTGACAGTCTCCGAGACGGTTCGAGGTGGTGAACTAGCTAACATTCATCTCGATTGGCTTGGCCAACCGCCCACTTTGATCAAATCTGTCTATGCGCCCTGTGACAATGAACATTCGTTGGCAAAAGAGCAAATTATCGGACAGTTTTCATTTCATGCTCATCCTCCACAGCGACTGGTTTGGGTGGTTCCAGATGAGGCTCCGACGCACCATTGTGTTTACATATATGGGTCTGGCGGCCCAAATATGACGCAAAGGGTCTTAGGCAAAAGCAGTCCTGTCTCCTTGCAGAAGAAGCTTAGGAAACGATCCACGGCAGACATCATCCCATTGCTGAAGGACTTTGATGCGCAGGGAGCATGGTTCGACGGAGTGGCCAAAATCAAAGACAAAGTGGAAAGCAGCGGAGGCGTTGCTTCAAAAGGTTCACCAAAGAATACCTCAATCGCAATTGTTGGAGGCGGGATCTCCGGACTTGCAACGGGTTTGATGCTGGACAGCGTCGGTATACATAACTGGGAGATCATCGAAGCCAGCGACCGCGTTGGGGGCAGATTCCGGACGAAATATGTCGCGGACACTCAAGAATGGGCTGAGATGGGACCGATGAGACTTCCGTACTCTGTCACTTACAGAGATGACAATGAGACACTCCTGTATTCTGATCATCAGTTGACTTTCCAAATGGCCAACATCTTGAACAACATGAACAAGAATGACTCGCAGTTGAGGATTGATTTCATCCCCTGGATCCAACACAGTCCCAATGAGTTATATGCTCAAGGTACTCGCCGTCATCCAGATGGAAGAATCCCAACTCGCGCTGAGATCGAGGAGGATCCAAGCCTGAAGGACCCCTCAGAAATGACGAGTGCCGAATACAGCAAGACCGAGGATCAGATGAACAAAATTCTGAAAGATGAAAAGACTCTCAAATCTCTTCAGAAGGATGTCTGGAGAGCCCACAAGACCGCCATGGACCAGGGTCTCGATGACTGGAGCGAACAGGCAATGATGCGACATGTCTTTAAAGCCAGTCAGAACATCACCGACGAGATCTGGACCTCCTCCGACTACGATGTGTTCTGGGACGAGCTGCATCATAACTCCAATCTCGGCCTAGATGGAAGCAAGGACAGTCTGGGCGAAACAAAATGGCTCTGCATCGATAGAGGATTCAACCGCCTGTCCGAAGCTTTTCTTCCTCACGTCCGCGACAGGCTTACTCTTAATCGAAAAGTCCGTAAACTCGAATCAGTCAAGGGGAGTGATAGTCACACCCGCACTCGACTGTCATGGTACCCCAATGTCTCGAATCGCACCTTTGAGTCCAAAGAGTACGACTACACAATCATGGCAGCGCCATTTACCATGACCCGCTTCATGGATCTACCCAAATTCTCCTCGGTCTTAGACCGCGCGATCAGCGAAGCAGGTCTACGCTTCAAGTCCGCCTGCAAAGTAGCCCTGTTATTCTCCGAGCGATTCTGGGAAAAGGGCGACCGACCGATTTTTGGCGGCTACTCCAAGCCATCAAGTGACTCAGTCGGTGCACTCTACTACCCAGTCTACGGACTCAACGAGTCCCGCCCGGGTCTGATCATGCACTATCGAGGCGGCGATTGGAGCGACCGGTTTGTGAGTTTCTCCGACGAAGAACACGTCCAGACAGTGCTGGATTCGATTGTCAGCCTGCACGGTGAACAAGCACGCGACCTTTACACGGGTGATTATGAGCGCCTCTGCTGGCTTCAGGATGAATATACTGCGACTTCTTGGTGTCGGCCGGATGTTGCACAACATCAACTATACATTCCGGCTTATCATCAGACGGAGCACAACACCATTTTCATTGGAGAGCACACTGCGCCAACGCAGGCTTGGGTTAGTTCTTCGCTGCATTCTTCCGTTCGTGGGTCGGTTCAGCTGCTGCTGGAGTTGGGTTTGGTGGATGAGGCGAAAGAACTTAACCAGCGGTGGATGGGGAGATGGATCAAGCTATGATGTTTCTGTCAAGCTCCTTGGTTTAGAATATATCGTAGCTTACTCTAATTAAACCATTTTCGGTATTTTTTAAAAAGATTTATGATAGTATAGTATTAAAACCATTATCGATGGGGGACAGTGCCGGTAAAAGCTACGAATTTACTGAATACACTCATAGTTGAAAGCGCTTGAAAATTAAATTGCTTAGAAAACACTAGTACATGACGGGCATAAGAGGGTTGCAATGTAAAGACAGTCGAATAGACATTCGTGGCTCCTTGTTGCGTATTGAGATGTGGGCACCTTTTGTGCGGGATGTGTGAGCAATGAACAATCACTCAATGGTAATCTTCTTGGTGGTCGAGGTAGTGGCCTTGGGCACAATGATCGACAGAATGCCATTGGTGAGGCTGGCCTTGACCTTGTCCTGGTCGACACTAACGGGGAAGGAGAAGGTACGTTGGAATTCTCCGACCGAGCGCTCGCTGGCCCAGTAGCGGTAGGTGGGCTCAGATTTCTGTTCAGACTTCTGCTCAGACTTCTGCTCAACCTCATCGCCCTGCGCTTCAGTCTCGGGCACAGAGGTGTGGTACTCGCGTTCCGCGCGACCCTTCACATTCAGGGTCTGGGGGTCGGAGAACTCGATGTCGATATCCTTTTGAGAGAGACCAGGTAGCTCGCCGTCGAGGTGGTAAGAGTCATCGCTTTCGCGGACGTCAAAGCGAGGGGAGAACGAGCGAGCTGCAGGCTGGCTACGACCGGAGCGGTGGACATCATAGTCGTCAAGGAGGCGAAAGAGGGGAGCGAAGTCACTGGAACCGGGAAGGCTGGCACGCAAGAGAGACATTTTGTTGAATAGATCAGATATGCTTGGAGAGCAGGAAGTAGTGATAGCTTGGCTTGTGAGGATGTGTTGATGATGAGGGAAACGGTGGGTAGTTGAAGGGCATTATATAGCCAGAGGACCTATCTTCTCGAAACTACCCTCCATATTTCAGGCAAGTTCTGGAATACACCACAATTGCATCATGAGATAAACAGCTCGGCTTGTTGTTTCCAGCTGTCGGGTTGTTACTTCTACAAGATACTAGATGCTTCTCCACATTTCCACCACGTGACACGACGCCATAGGGCTATTTTTAGTTCAAGAAGCAAGAACAGAAACAAATAAAAGAAGAATATATACTTAGGGCTTATGTGAAGGCCAATCAGAACAGTTGTCAAACAAGTATAATGCTGCTTATATCCGATGCCCTATGTCTATATACAGTTAAGGCATTAAAACATTCAAATGCCAGAGATCCATTGCCAAGAGGGGTTGGAGAACAAGTCTTATAAAGAGACCGAATAATAGAATAATAGTATATAAGAAAAAGAAGAGCGATGTAGACTCCTAATGCACAGAAAGGGTCTCTAGCCATCCGCCTAGCCGTAGAGCAGTAAGCTGACCTAAATTTGTCGATCCATCTGCTCGCACACCTAGTTCCTCCACATCCCGGAGGACCTTCTCAATGTAATCTCCTGCGGCACTTAATTTGATTATGGTAGCGATCACGCGATGGACTGCGAGTAGACGGGACGAGAGAGAATCAATAGTTGGGCTCAATGTCAGTGTACGAGTGATAGGAAACAAAGGATCCCTAACATCTCAATTTGCTCTAACGAGTCAATCCTATACTGGTGCGGGATACCGGTAGATTCGAAACATATTTGGAACGTGCTGAAGAATCGGTGGTAAGAGAAAGCCAAGGTAAGGGCGTTCAAAGGGCTATCGATTTTCGGGCCGTCTATAAGATGACTGATACCAGGATCAAACATATCTAAGATTCGGAGAGCAATTTTCTTTGAATCACTCTAAGTACTATGTTAGAATGATCAATATAGTATCCCTATAAATAGACATACCAATTCTGTTTCTCCGGAAGCTAACGTTATTAGGCTGTGGGGTAGAATATAGGCAACCTTTAAGAAATCGAATTGTCCTCGGGGCTCATCGTTCAGGGGGTTTCTATCGTCGTCTAAACATTGTTCCCCGTCTTTTTTGAAACGATCTTTGAGTGTTACTCTGTCAAATTTCCGAGAAATCACACATCGGTGGCCGTCACGAGTAAGGCATTTCTGTCGGAGTATGATTCTGTAGCGACGATAACGAGGTAGGTGTTGACTGTGGTGTCTTTGTCGATATTGCTCTGACTAGAATAATAGATTAGCATATGCCTTCTTAAGAGATAAAAGCGGGTAAGTGACACACGAGGAAGCAGGAAGTTATCCACGATGAACTCTGCAAAAGCCTCAATCGCTTTCTTAAGGTCATTGATTTGTTCAGGGCCCCACTTGGCCCAATTGTCAAAGAAGGATAAGGTGCGAGTCATTTCGAAATCTACTACAAGCTCCTCTGTTGAGCACAAATATTCGTAGATGTATGATAGGAAGAAATTCAAAAAAGTATCTGGGAACGCAGTGTCTGGGGCCTCAAAGTGCTCAAGAATGGCATAGATAAGGGCAGCGGGCTTGTATCCTTTCTGCACGGTCTGCTCGGGGCCATAATATTGCACAAGCTGAATCACGAGGTCTCTTGCCGACTCACGCTGTTGTGATGTCAGTGAAAAAGGTATCAAAAAGTCTAGAACCCCTTCCAAAGAAGACTGATGACGGTTTCCGGCCATCTTGGCGTGTTCCTGGTCTTAGGATGAGTTGAAGCTTAACCTTAGGAGGACCTGATATAACTCAATCACGTGTACAACATATGTCTTATCGCAAGATAAGATCCACACACTCCACGTCAACAACAATTCTGTCAATGTAGATCCTGTTGATCTTTTCATGCTAGTATTCTTCTTATTTTATAACAACCGAGTACATACGGAGTACCGTATTCTTTCTTTTCTAATTACAGGACCCACTCCCTCTCTCTATCCATCTCCCCTTCTTGATTGTTATCATTAGTTGATCATGTCCTGGGATATTGCAACAGCTAGTGATGAATGGCTCATCGATCTTTGCCACAAGGCAAATGAGGAGGGGGGTCATATCGGGGGACCGACGGGTGGGGATCAAGCCGTCAAGCTTTCTGACCACATTGCGGCCAAGTTTGGCTTAGGTGTCTGCGCCCCTGAAGCAGCCATGCAGGAGTTTGCCTATAACAATGTCGATCGCAATATCGTCCGCGTTCCAAAAGTCTACCGCTATTTGGAATCTAAGCAACGAGATCCTCATGGATACCTTTTCATGGAGTATATACCAGGACAAAACTTACTAGACGTTGACCTCGAAGAAAGGAAGGACATTTTACCCCGGATCGCAAACATCATTATGCACCTGGGACAAATCAAAGGTTTGACTCCTGGCCCGATTACCGGCGCGCAACCGGTTGGTTATATATATGGGGATTACGGCGCTAGAACGACCTTTAAGTCTATGGAAGACATGAATGTGTATATGAATAGTCGTCTGCAGCCTCTAAATTCGAGCACACCCTCTTGTGCTCTGTCATGGCGACATCTGCCGAAGAAATATCATTCTTGATAAGGACGGATCTATTTGCTTTCTCGACTGGGCATATTCTGGATTCTATCCCCGGTTTTTCGAAGTGGCCACGATCATATGTGCATGGTATGATTCCTTCCAAGAGCCTCTCGTGCAGGAAGTTGAGAGTGCAATGAACTTGACGGACGAGGAGCGACGGGACATGCAGTTTCTTCTTCGTGTACGCCATGCAAATTTAAGATGGACATTGTATGCACTTCCCCTTTTGCTGTGATTGAACAAATAAGCTAATTATACTAGCATGAAGAGACAAACGCCCGAGGAGCTGGAAGCACAGAAAGCATCATTACTTGGGTCTGTTTATGGCAAGGACTGGAAGGCCATCAGCGAGGCGAAGTCCAAGGAATATATGGCTAGGAATACTACTCCGCAGATCGGTATCCCTCGACTGGAAGAGAAGGAGCATTCTATGCAGTCTGATGCCAGAAATGGGGAGGATATACTCGATGCTTCTCCTATCGGCGTCCATCAGCCCGAAGGGAATGGGCACACTACGCAGCCTGATGCAGAGACGGCGGAGGACATACTCGGCCCTGAAATTGAAGGGAATGAGAATACTATCTAGTCTCATACGAGAGAGATGGCTGGATAGGTCTTGTTTATCCTCGTTTCTTCTGTAATCGCCACTCATTTATTTCTATCCACCTAAGAGAAAACAGGTCACCTTGACCTGAGAATGGAGGTTCTCACTATAATTCAGCTCTTTATTCCAAGGTTTGGAAAGGCGGTTGAGAGAAAGGTGACATAATTTCTCAAGTTCTGCCAGGTTCTCCCACTGCTCAACTTTTTTTTTTCTTGGCCTCCTACTCGACAACCCATTCGACCTTCAAATCGACAATACATTCCTCTCAAAGGGGAGTGCGACATGCCGACCACTCGTAAGCGCAAGAAGATCGCTAACGAGCCTGACCTATCGCCCCCAGCTTTTGTTAATCACTCTCGGACACTAGCCCACCTGTTAGTGTTGACTCGACTATACCAAACTCTCCACCGTCAATGAGCCTTAAATAGATTTCTTCTCGCGGACTCTCTTCATTCCCTCTTCGGAAAGTTTCTCGCTTTTAAGCCAATCGCGAGTGACAAATGCACGATGATTGATAGATCCAGCTAATATAAGTTCTGTGTTAAGCTGGATGACCCTCGTTTCATTCATACTACTTAGGCTCTGGTTAATAAAGTAAGGCTCAGCGCCTCCGTCCGTCTTAAAGAGAGACTATCTTTCTCTTTTTGCTTTCAACCGGTTTAGAATGCTATCATTTTTTGCTTCTGATTCTCTCGGAATTTGATCACCTCTAAATGAATCAGATTATACTACCTCTTCTCCTAAAGTCACCCTGCTCCTTCCTTATTTCACTAGGTAGGAGATGTCACCTTGGCACCTTCCTCATCTGACATCTCTGACCTCTCTTTCCATTCTTTTATCCCCATCCTCTCTCTTCATTCTTCTTCTCTCCATCTTTTCTTTCACTGTTCTCGCTCTCTGGCACGTCACCTTGGAACCTTCCAAGGTTCATCCGATTCATAAGGTAAGGATGACTCATTACTCCAAACCTTATCTAACACTTACTAAGACTATACCTATAACTATCAAGCACTTTCTGTTCATGTCGATACCATTTTGGAAACACCCATGGCGGTGAAAAAAAGCCGAGAGCCTTTCTCCACATCCACTTTGCATGGGCCTCTTAACATCTTCGAGAGTGCAGATATGCTTCTCTTCGGGTTTTTGATATCCGTGATCACGACCACCATGTCGCAGCATTCAGATATGTCCGATGACTCGGACTCCCCCGACGTCAAGTGCTTCCAAGAACTACTGATGACACATACCAAGCCATCGGATTGGAGGCCAGAGCTATCCGAAAGATCATAAGAGAGCAGCAGAACCTTCCCATCAACGTGATGATGTTTCACAAACGTCCCACCAACTATTGCGGAAAAGTTTTCTGGGAGCTCCACTCGACATATGTTCAATCACGACACCCGATCTATACTTATCAAGCTCGTGACCGGGGCCCATGACACAGCTTCACGCAGCTTTGTGAAGTGCACGATGTGGTACGCGATATGGGACTGACACGATCGATTCACGCGGTAGGGTCTAAACGCATCCGAGCTGTGTCTTCTTCAAAGGAAGCTGATGGCTCGTGGGTCCCTACGCAACCTATTCCAGGTCGCAGTACAACATGGCCGACCGTTGTGGTCGAAGTGGGAGTATCAGAGTCATATCGAAAGCTGCGGGCAGATGCAGAATGGTGGCTCACGAACTCGAAGGGCGATGTGAAGCTTGTAATCATCGTGTCTATCAATCGAAAGACACCGAAGATCAAGTATGAGACTGTTCTTTTAGATATCAGCTCCTTATGACCCGCTACGTCCCAACTATCCGGCAGTCCATTACGACATCCCGCGGCGCACAGATTGCCACCAGCCCAGCAGTACCCTTGACAATCAGGTTTGAGGAATTGATTTGTCGTCAACCAGTCCCGCCTGAACACGACATTGAACTATCAGGTGCGCAGTCTGGGCGGAGCAAGGTCTATGAGTTATTCTTACCTCTGTTATCTCTTAGCTTTTTCAAACAATGGTGCAATACATAATATTTGTCTATATCATGGTGAATTCACGGTACAGCGTTTGGGAGTTTTGCACGGATGATTGGGTTACTCCGAGAAGCAGATGCTCAAAAGAGACGGCTATCACGCAGTTCAACAATTTTCTACGAATTCGAGCTTTTCCGAGCGTCTGATGTTCATAACATCAAAGGCAAGGGGCTCGATGAATACTTCTACGGAGTCATCGATGCTAAGTTGATACTTCGAGATCGAGAAGGATATCTTCTATTGTCGATCGCCAATCTTCCTAATCCAGCGATTGTACAAGCACGCCGGGCAATCAGTATGCAATGTGGAGAAAAGACATTTTGCTATTGCCAGGGACAATAACGAACTCACAGGTCCTCATTCTAGTTGTAAAACAATAGATCGCCAGACTTTAGAGTGGTTCACGGACTTGAAGCTATTTTTAACGTATAAATCTCTATATTCGCCTAATTCCAGGTAGTCAAAATGTATTTCGGCCACTATAAATATATCGGCGCGGTACAATCAGGCTATAGTTAGAGGCTTAGAATGACGGGCTAGGGCTACTTAACTTTTGCTGGAGTATGCGGAGCAACTCGAACGTGCGTTCGTACAACAGCAGTTTTGGACATTAAAGACGGACGAAATAGTCAGGATGTCTGTTGCTTTCCAACTTACTTCAATTTTCAACATATTTTGTTAAGATTGCTAGCATTTTGGAGAAACTCCTCTCTTGCGCTGTGATTGGTGACTTCCTAATATTTCTAGGCGCCTGATATTTCAGGCTCCATTCTAACCCGGTCAAGTCTGGCAGAATCTCGGCTTGGCCAATTTCGTCCCTCTTAAGATCAATTATCAGTTCACTCTGCACTTTTGTCTGACTGGCTCGGGTTGAACGAGATAAATCTGACACTAAAAGACTGTCTCGTCGACTATAAATCATCGGTCCATTGGCTCATAGACTCCCTCGGCGGTGAACGCCGAAGTGCAGTGCCTACCAATCCCTGCCGTCCACGTTTGGGCTCGATTAGGCAAGAAATACACATATTGCTCCTTCCATAACTCTCCGTACACCCGAGTCACCACAAATTTGGTAAACAACACGTCAATCCCTCTTTTATCTATCATGGCTTCACCCACAGCAGCCGTTGACAAGTTATTTGTCTGTCCTGGATGTCAGAGAGGTGGCTTCAAAAGCATTGGTGCTGTCAAGGCTCATTTTGAGTCTAAAGGCCACAAACTCGCTTGCAGTCCATGCGACAGATCTTTTGGGAATGTAACGGCGTTGCTCAAGCACTCCCAGAAGCATGAAAAGCCCCTAGATGGTTCCGTTCTCAAGTCGGTCAAGTCGGCCAAACCAGCACCAAAGAGCACGAAGCAACAGAGGTTCCCGGATCTGTCTGAGTCTTTTGTTAAAGCTGCAAACCCAGCGCCCAAGATCACGAAGCCTGAAAGGTCACAGGATCCTTCTGAGCCCTTGTCTGTCAACCCTGCGAAATCTATTGCAAAGAAAACAAAGCCTGAGAAGTCACAGGAATTGCTTGCTTCTTTGGCTGTCAAACCTGCGAAACCCACTCCCAAAAAAATTAAGCTTGAGAAGTCCCTAGATCGGTCTGAAATAATTCCCGCCAAGCCTGCGAAACCAGCTCAAAAGCGCACATCAAACCAGGCATCAGTAGGTGCTCCATTAAGGACAGACGATTTTGAAGACCTATGGACCAAGACTTCTGAACCCCTGAACATCTCATCGCCTGCCATCCAAAATGCCAATTACCATGTTATGCTCGAGCCGCTCGAACAAAATTTGATCTTTCGCTACTTGTCGGCACGATGTCACTCGGACACCCGTCTGGTCACACGAGGCTTTACCTTTCGGGATAGCTTGGCAGATGTCAGCAGGCGCCCGTCGAAGAAACCCTCTCCAAAGACAGGACATTTCCGCCAAGTTCCTCGCTCCTCCGACAACTTGCCGAGAAGGAGAGCAATCGTTCTTGACTGCGAGATGGTGCAAGTCGAAGCAGGGCGTCGGGAGCTTGCTTTTTTAAGCGCGATTGACTTTTTGACTGGCGAGGTTCTCATCGACAACTATGTACAGCCGAAATCGAGAGTGGTGAATTGGGATTCTCGGTTCAGTGGGGTGACTCCTAGTGCCATGAACAAAGCTGTCAGGAAGGGGACAGCGTTGTTTGGCTGGGAAGAAGCGCGCTCGAAATTATGGGAGTTCATGGACAGCGAGACTATCCTCATTGGTCATTCTCTCAACAATGATCTTGACGTCTTGGGTATCATTCACTGGAACATTGTCGACTCCTCTATCATTACCAGCGAAGCGGTGTTTTACACTGTACACGCCGGTGAACCACTCAACCGCACATGGAGTCTGAAGACTCTGACCAATGAATTGGTCAATTATGATATCCAAGTCGGGAAACAGGGCCACAGTGCGCTAGAGGATGCACATGCAACACGGGATATTGTGATCTGGTGTCTGAGATACCCAGAGCACCTGAAGGTATGGGCGGACAATGCCCGGGATCAAGAGGAGCAGCGCATTTACGAGAGGGAATTGAAGAGGACGACCGAGGAGCAGGTAAGGGAGCAAAGAAGACAACATGATATGGAGATAAAGATGCAACTGTTATCTCAAGGCGTTAGTGGTTTGGGTCTTCATGGCATTGGCCTCTCTGATGATGATGCCAATGACCCTGATTCTTCTTTTGTCGACCGTGATGGTGACGTTGAATACGAATCGGTAACTATTGAAGCGGCTGCTGTTTCATTCTTTTGATACTACCATGTCTATAAGTATCTGTTAATTATGATGTTATATGATAATTCAATTACAAGTATTCAGCCGTGCAATCATTGCGCTAATCGCCCTTGCTCTCCTTCTCTTATAATATTCGACAAGGGATATGCCTTCGCGATGCAAAATTACAGGAGCGAATTCTATCCACAAAGTCGATGCCACTCAAATTCAAAGAGCCATGGCCCCAACCAACCGCAACCTCACAGCCTGGATGCACTGTTATACACAGTGACCTCTGCAGTCATCGACACCGTTCGTGTCTCCCCAGCAATACTAAGAGAGGTCTGCCATATGATCGAATGACTCAACCTGGTATTGAAAGTGACAAAACTAGGCTGGATGCTAGCCACAAGACTGAGACGCTTCCCATCACTCATCAGACCATCGTGTCCAAGAACAAGCCGAAGCACCCTCCCAATATCGACGGGAGTATCACTCGGCCCAGCAAAAGTTACAATAGGATCCTTGAGCTGCTCAAACGCTTTCTCCAGCCCCAAATGCTGAACAAAGACATGTTCATCATTAGGAATGGTATAAAGGCTCTCCTCGCTCGGTTTGAGAACAATCTCCACTTTCGAAAGAATACTCATCTTAACCGCCGTAACCTCGACCCGTTGCACAACATCCCAAATAGCACTACTACTCCCGTCCCGCCGCGGAATAACCCTGATAAGAAGCGGAATCGGCGACGAGTTATCGAGCTGAATCGCAACCGGCACACCCATCACAACCTCAAAGCTGAATCCAGGAACAGAAGACAACCCAAGAATCTTCTGCGTCTTCTGCGTCAAGGATAACCCCACGTCCCGCATCGACGGCAGCAGTCGCTGGCTGCGCACCCGGCTCACGATACTGCACCGCTGCAGCGCAAACCGGATCCCGCCCGCGTCGACGTTCGGATGGGCCAGCGTGACGGGCGCTGTCGCGCGCTGCACCCGCCACGACCCATTGCGCATATACCGCAGCTGCGCCTGGAGATAGTACTCGATGCAGACCTTCGCCCCGCTCCATTCGGTGTAAAAAGTTCCCGGTAACGGGTGTTGCGTGATGCAGCTTGCTTCTAGGGGGACGAAGCTCTCTTCTTGTGTGTGGTCGCGCACTGCTGAGAGCGAAGCTGCTTCGGGGATATTAATTGAGAAGGGGATATTGATCCAGTCGGTTGGGGTGCTGGGGGAGGGTATGTGGATAGGTCCACGTAACAGGGTCTGTGGGGGCAGGTGGAAAAGCTTCCAGTTGCCGTGGCTTGTGGTTTTTGTTGGGTAGCCTTCTGTTATTAAGCGGGCTTTTGTACGTCCGATCAATGTAAGTGCGATCTTGGCATCTGGGGCCACGAGGTGCGAGTGGCGGTTCACGCTGCCGATTATTGTATCCCCTGCGGCGTATGTCCATATTGGAGGCGCCGCGATGGATATATTGAGGTTAGGACCTCCGGTTGCCTGGGTGGGATGCATGGCTTCATGGTGGAGGAGGGGGAAATTCTTTGAAAGAATTTCGGTCAAGCCACTAGTTTCTTACATAACTCAGGCAGGGGGCTAGGCTATTAGCCAAATAAGGCCGTTAGCTGTCACAAATAAGAAATTGCCAATTGTGGAGATGAGCTCTGCAAGGATAGTATGGGGTAGACGGGTCATGCAAAGGCAAGCGGGGATGAGGGAAACTCCCATAGTTCACATTCCGATACAGTTGTTGTAGGGAGGGAATAGATCCTATGCAATGAATGATATCTCTCTTGCTATGTGGTTTTTGCCTGTTGACCTCGACCTCGACTTTGTTTGTGCACTTCCAAGGTTGCCAGCCAGGCCCACTTTTAGTCGTAACTCCATATGAACTAACAACCAACTAACAACCAACTTGGTTAACTAGTTAGTTAGGTCAGATTAATGAACTACAAATTCCGAGGCATAAGTCGAGTTTTCTTGTAACACCTACAAATGTTGGGAGACAGAGATAATCGTTCGAAGTGATGCTCCAATTCTCCATCAACTACACATACTTCTGACCATCTATACTGCCTACAACGATAAGACAAAATCCTACGGTGTTTACTCCAAGCAAATACCAGAATCAAAATCAATAAATCCGGGTATCAAATTCGCACTCGAGAGTGCATACATACAATCTCCTCTCGCAGACAAAGTTCATACATACAAGTACAGTTCCAAGGCAGGTCGAGAATCCCACCAGCTCACTATAAAGAGGACAAGACAAGTCGAAAGTCTCGAGTCGAGCAGGGGGATCCTCAATCAGACCCCGATAACCTACAAGACACAATAACAAAAAGGATGCACGTCGAAATAATTTCGAGGTCACTGTGCGCCCGCTCAGACGCCGTGTAAAATAAAAGCCAATCAAGACGCCGCGTGCATCAACGATGCCGAATGTGTATAGTCGTAGCCACCAGTGACGGAGATAATATCAGCATGTGAAGGGGTAAAAGTAAAGTTGAGGTCGTTCCACGTATTCCCGGTGTACACCCATGTACCGAGAGGGGAGGGTATCATGTAGCGTGGGATAATATTTCAAGGTAGGGAGGTGATGCAGCTTTCGTGAAGCTGACAGTGAGATATATCACTCATTGGCCTGCTCGATTCTGGCAGGCCGTTAGGAGTCATTATGCCTTCCGGGCTCTGCAGAGCCATGACCGCCACCATTTGCAGACTCCGAGAACGGCGGTGCGGCCGTCGTCCTTTCGCTCAGTGCCGTCCGGGTTACCTAGGACCATGGAGAAGACCCAGAAAAATGCGGCCGTCCATGCGAAGAGGAGGATCACAATGCTGAGTAACGGGGATAGGAGCAGGACGAAGATTGAACTAGTCACGGCGTAGACCTCGCTCGGCTCGGATAGTACTGACGGCTGGTCTGAATCTGGCTCTGAGCGAATCCATTGGGTCGATTGGGTCGATGACGATCGGTCTTCCACTGATGGTGGCTGCAAGCAGACGAGCCGTTCATGGATGTGGAGGACAGGAGAAAGGAGATCGCAAAGTTGTGATGCGAACGTCGTTGCGCGGAGGTATGGAGAAAATGAGCAGAGGCGGAAAGGTGAGACAAAGAGTGCGAAGAGGAGGGCGAATATAGTGTATAGAGCAGCGCCGAGTGAGTAGAATGGGATGATAGTGAGACGGAACTGCCAGTTTGTATTAGCATAGAAGTATTAGACCACTATACTGCGCACGTACCAGCATTAAAAGAGCATCCTGGCCCTCATTGGTGATTAACTCAACATTTGAAATGGGTCGTTTTCGGACACGGGTTATGCTCGGATTGGAAAGTTCCCCCGACATTACTGACGGCTGGTCTGCCCAGCTGCTTGTCGTTCGCTCTTCCTTGTGTGCGCCACTTAATGTCGAGCCGCCATCCCGAGCATCTGAGCCGGGCCAGGCAGTTCCTCCCAGTGTCTGAGTATGGTACACACGGTGTTGCCGTGATCCGGAGCTGCGGGGACTGGCATCGCGGCTTGGTATAGGAGAGGAGGTTCGAGATTCGCCTACAGGGTGACCCAATACGGAGGACTGTTCTTGGGAATGACGGGTAGCCGGAGGTGGGGTAACGATCGAGCTGCGAGGGTTTGGTCCTTGATCGTGATAGTAGGCGGGACTATATGACATCTCCGGGGACCGCATGGCGGGCGAGGATATAAAAGGCAGGAGGTGAAGACGAAGCAAGAGTCGTACAAGGTAGACGCACAGAGGGCGACTATTGCATGTAGAATTCACCGCATGGTTTCCGTAATCGTGATCTTTCTGGCATAGGGGGCTCTCAGTGGACAAGTTGGAGGGTGAAGGGGGTGGGCAGAGAGGGCGGAAGAGAGACTTATAAGAGAGCACGGAGAGCCGCAGCTTGAAAGAGCGGAAAAGCCAGGAAAGGCCAGGAAAGGCCGTGTCAGGCAGCGGAAGAGCATTTCCTGCTGTTTGCAATCCCTCTCGCCAAGACGCCCAGATGCCGAGCCCTTGGCATTGAGTTGAGCACAATAATCATTTGTGGGTATGCTGCTGATCCTTTTATCTCAGATCCCGATCATCTATATTCGGCCTGTTCGATAACAGGGTAGGGTTGTGTTGGACAAGATGTGCAGCTGTCCTACCATGAGACCAAAGATGCTGAGCGGCCTAGGGGTCAAAGGATGAATTACGACATTTTACCACCTGCCAAGACGCCAAGCCGCCATCGGGGTTGATAAGTCGACTATTCCCGGCCTCTGATTGGTCAACCGTGGCGAGATGATCCGCGCTGAGACGAGGGCTGGAGTCTTGGCGGTAACAGCCGTACGCACGTGATGACATGTATTGCTCCTATTGCCCAATGTATATAATCCTGGCATCTTCCAATGTGACGGAGAGATGTTCACGTTGTATGATATGTGATCTACTACTCAGAGAAGTGAGCTGAGCAGAACCTCACAGGGCTACTATATACACGGGTGCTTACCGCCAAATCAGGGGGTCAACACGGTACTCCCCAAGGAGGAGACGCCCAGAGGTCGGCGGGTGTTGGCATTCGATTTCGGAGAAATATTCTCAGATTCCTCAGTATCTCTTACCTAACTTTCCCCAATAATTGTCCTGGGTTTGCCAAGGGATAGTATTGGCCAATATAGATACTCCGTACGGAGTACCTATCTGATATCCTTGCCAGACAGGAAGAGTCTTGGAAGTCTTGGCTTTCTGACCCTTTCATTCCGCTGCCCCATCGAGATGAATCCGACTATCTCAGCGAATCAACACCTCCGACCTCCGCCTCAGATCCAGAATTTGCTTTCCCCTCGATGAATCCCAACTCTTGGCTTGTAAGGTTTTTCTGTCTGGATGTCTGGGCACTGTATACAAAACCGTATTCTCTGCTTGGCTGCCCCGGTGAGCGGTCAAGAGTGACTCATTGCGCGTTCTACGCTCGGCAACCCTCTGGCGAGACTGTTGGTTTCCCTTTATTTACGGCTGCACGCTGTCCAGACTCCAAACTCCCTTGGCTGCCAGTCTTTACAAAGAATCATGCGCCTTTCCTCAAACTCAGCCCATGATCAACCACACATCTGCCATCAGCCAAGCACGCAAAGGCATGGCATAACAATGACAGGTGGCGAGTGCAGATCTATCATATCCCCAAAACCCGGGCGCTGTTCTAAACCATCTAACATGAGGGCTCATGGCCTGCTCATGCGCTGGCCATGGATCACCGTTAAAAATGATCGACTCTTCCACCATATCTCTCAAATCTCACAGATATCCGGTCGACCGAATGATCTACCTGTCATACCTGTCATATCGGACCGATTTTTCTACCGTTGGTCGCATATTCCCCTGGGAATGACAGGTAAGATGTTATATATGAAGACACCTTCCCCCCTTAACCCCTCGCAGCGCTGAGGTCGTTGTCTCCATGCAAAATCTCTTCTGAGCAGCTCTCCCGGCTATTCACTCACGAGTCACCACCCACGCCCTACGGCACATACGTTCAGCTTCCTTCCAGAGCTTTCCTCATCCATATGGTTGGTTTTCACTGATGTTTCCAGCACATTGTCCATACCCCAAGCTCATCGAATCCACGATGAATCTTCGCCGGCACTATCGAATCGCATAATCATTCAGAATGTGAAATACAGAAGCTTGGAAACAAATTACTGAAGCTGTCACTAAAATTCCGAACGGCATCTCGCTGATCTTTGCCAATCTTGGTATTTCTTACAAAGGATTTGTGCATGCTTCTGCGCTCGATCCTTAATCTTCGGTTCCTTGTACTAGTTTACAAATGGCTCTTTTCTAAACCTGCCCGTGGTTCATTTACTCCGTGCTGTATTTCTGCATCTCAACCAAACTGATGAAGTCCGACTCGGTAAAGTATATTCCTACGTCATAGACTCTTCTCAATGGACCATCATGGCCAAGACGCGTTCTTGGTGTCCACGGGTACCCTTTCTTTGTGTACCTTGTATGGATTGTATACTATTTGTTCCACTTAGACATTGTCTTGATATATGTCTATCAAAACACGCCGCAAATAAGGTTTCCTACTCCAGACATCCAAGTCACAGGTGGTCACGTGCTCATCCATTGGAAGGTTGGCTTTTAGGCAGTTGGAAGAGAAATATGAATTTAAATGCTTTTTCTTTCACTGCTGTATAGTTAGTCCTCGGTCGGAATGTTGTATGATACTAGCCGTACAGAAAAGTAATTCAACCAAATTTGGCATTAAAGAGTCGGATTCATAGCGAATATATAATGCCGATCTGAGGTTTCGAATGCAACAAGCAATCCCAAAAAACTCCTAATTCAAAATTGCAGTAGTTCATATGTTCAATAGACTATACTTTAGTAACCCCACTAGCAAAAAATAATCCAGGTTCCCCCATTTGTGGCTGACGGGGGCTTGCAGCCACAAGTGATCAAGATGTGATGCAACCAGCCGACTCAGCCCTCATCAATCACTGCTTGGTCTTATTGGCTCAACGGTACCTGAAAGGACCCGGGCCGCGTTGAAGGCTTGCCTTGGGGTAATGCAACTATGAGACCATAGACCTGATCCTTTAAACCTAACATCAAATGATAAGCATCCTCCCAGGTCATCATACACGACTAGACTTATATCCCTCGGGTCTCATCGCCAACACATAGCAACACAGACATGTTACCCAACAGAAAGTACCTGACACAAGAAGTATCTGTGCCCCGCGTCCTTGAACGCATCTGCATTGAGCCCGGTTGGAAATGGCGCACTCTTAGACCAACCTTGGAATCTCCCCACGATCCCTATCTTATCACTGATCGGGGAGGGTAGAAATGGACGCATCCGTTCTGGTGCTTTGGTCTTTGTCGAGGTCACTTAAATCGAACATCTGTCTTTCCCAACTAGACCGGTCTTCAATCCCTGCACTCTGCACTATCAGGTCTTGGCAAGACATGACTTGAAACTTTATGTTTTCTTTTTTGGTTTTGAGTTGCCTTGCTTTTTTGATTTCCTCATACGATCTGACTGGCGATGAGGCGTGTGATATTGAAGGGTCTACCGTTGACCGTGCAGATACGCCACGCCCGAGGAGAACCCAATTTGAGGATACGTATACAACAGTTTGTATGGATTTGCCTGACGGCGCTCTTCTACTGGTCAAGTCGGAAGCGCCAGTGATTTCTATTCCTGTCCATTCTAGCCTTGTTCCCTGGCCCACACACACCCCCCTGCCTCGATTCTAACTCTGGAATCGTGTCGCACGGTCATACCCACCGCCTCGGAGCATGGCGTCTGCAAAATCCCGTCGCAGGGGGCGTTGGTTCTTACTATTTATTTACGGTCTCAGGATATAAGTCATGGGGGTCTCCACAGTGGACACAGCGATGGGACCGCGATACAGAGGCATGCGCGCGGCTGATCTGTCTCTGGTCAGGCCATTACTGTGATTCCGGGGGTGCTTTTGCTTTTGCTTGCTTTTGACATGCTTCCGAGATTTGCAATTACAGTGAAGGTGTTTTTTGAAGATTATGTATTCTGCATTGATCAACCAAAGCACGGCGAGAACACCGAATCCAAGACGGCAGAGGTTGAGACAGGGAATGAAAGAGAAAGAAAAAGAAAATATTCATTAGCGCAAGTCACAGGTTTTGACTCGGTCGGCAAGTCAAAATAACAAGCTGCGTAACCCCAGAGATCTCTAGGAACCATATATAAGACAGTTCAACCGAGGCTGTTTTCTCCGTCTCACAACTCCCAACGGCAAAGACGGCGGCTCGGCTAGCAAACCCTGATGGAAATGAGGCGTACCCACGCACAAGTGGAGTCCATCATTGGGAGAAAATAAGGTACACACGTTCTTCGAGCCACGTATGTTGGATACTTACGTATGTAGGTCTTGTAAATGTACTTTGGATGAGACAATAGTGAGCATATCAGTACACCGCAAGGGCTGCAACAACAGGATTCCACAGCGTCGTCGCGGTTGTCATATCCGGGAGTCTCCCGAGGTCCACTGGAAAATGTGTAATCAAGATCGGCGCATCCACAGGCATGCACCAGCCACAAGCACAGGGCCATTTTTCCTGTGGCTGCCGAAAATTTAAAATGAAATAAGCTGTGGATACACGCTAAGCCGCTTAAAGCGGGTACAATAATGACGGAAGGGGCGAATATGCAAGTCAAGGTACCCTGCATGGGGACTCCAAACAAACCCATGGGCTTTGAAGGAGGTGCGACTTGGATTGTACACAATATACTCCGGAGAAAAATGGGAAAAGAGGAGAGGGGACACAGGGTCACTCGACAGCTGCACCCTGCACAGTTCCGGGTTTGGTCTGTCTGTGCTGGTCTTGCAGGCTATTGACGTAGACGGAGTACGGAGTACATCCGGAGGAATTAGGTCTATATTCTATGGCCAGATACGGACAGATCGAATAAAGTACGAAGACCGGGACAAAGAAAATCAAGTCACTAAGAATGATCCCCGGAGGTAGTCTCCGTTTTCATTTGACGGGGGATTAAGTACGGACAGTCTAAAGTGCTGGGCAAAAGGGGGGGGGGGAACAAGGATCTGAGAAAGCCAATGCGGCTGCACGGCCCTGTGGGCTACATAGCACCACGGAGCACAGTCGCACTAACGCACCTTAGAGGCAACCACGGGGGGAGTCCCCACTCGGCGTCTTTTGCCGGGGTTTGTGTGTTTGTGTTTTGAGAGAGATTGGGCATTATGGATTTATTAAAAGAGGAGAGACTATGAGTTAGGGTACATTACTATATCTCTAGAAACTGTCTATAGATTAAATAACCATAACTCTTCTTATATGCTTAATTCTCTCATGAGATCATGGGTAGGTTTTGACCAAAAAAGGAAAAAAGAAAAAAGAAAAAGCCAAAAAAGGAGAAAAGAAAAAAAGAAAAAAACCCAAAACGGGACAGAAAAGAATAAAAAAGGAAAAAAGAAAACCAGCATAACCGCCTCCAGATCTTTCTCCACAACGCTAAGCCGTTCCTGAGTGTCAGCTTGGCTTATATAATCCGTCGTGACGGTCGGAGCTACCCAACCACTAGCGTCTCTTGGCGAATTTCACCTTTCCTGCCAGCCCCTCGACTCTTCCTCTCTCTTCCCCCCCTTAGGCATTCGGATCATCTTCAATTCTGACTTCCCCTTTCCCCACTGTATCGCCTTGTATCTTCGCCTCTTTCTTCAATCTCTTATTTTTGCCCGTCTACCCTCGCGCATCAAGCTCGACATAGCTGTGACCTAACCCGCTGCCCCGAGATTGTGTCACTGCCATATCGCGCCACTCATCTATCGTCGGGACAGCGCCAAGGTCCAGTCGATTTTGGAAAACTGCCGCCCTTCACGGCTTGACAGTGCCGCGTGAGGGACCGTGATTTCTTTCGCGACCCGTTGTTTTTTTTTCCCTTGTTCCTAGTCGATCGGAAATTGCGCCTCAGGATTGGCGTGCGATATCACACGAGTACACTTGATCGGTGTCTAATAGTGGTGTGAACTTGGATTGCATCATCGTGTCGCAAACCTACCCCGAGAGTTCGGTCGCGACACGGTTCAACTCAAACCATATTCACGATTCTCGGGAACCATGTCTCATACTCAACCATCGCCCACCACGGGCGTGGCTCCTCACCATGCCGCAGCGCATCTCGCTCATGCGCAAGCGCAGGCGCAGGCCAATGGTCATATGTCCGCAATTCCCGTGCAAGGCCAAAAGGGAGTCCCTACTCTCACCACCGCGCAAAAGATCGCCACACTCAACGAACAAGTCTGGCTTCAAATAGGTAAATAAATATTCCCGGTCATCTTAATTTGGCGAATCCTAACAGCCTCGTTTGTAGGAAGCTTGACCGAATTGATGGGCGATCTGGAGGGTGCGATGAATGCCTACGAGCAGGCTCTGCGTCACAACCAGTGGTCTATCTCAGCGATGAATGCCATTTCATGCATTCTCCGGACAAAAGAGCAGTTCCCAAAAGCAATTGAGTACTTGCAAAATATTTTGAAGTTGGATCCGAGCAATGGCGAAACTTGGGGCAGCCTTGGCCACTGCCATCTTATGATGGATAATTTACAAGAGGCATACACCTCTTACCAGCAAGCCCTTTACCACTTGCGTGACCCCAAAGTAAGCCGTTTTCCCGCAACATTTTTCCTCGGATATTTCGCTGATTCAATTCTCCCCCTAGGAACCCAAGCTGTGGTATGGAATCGGTATATTGTATGATCGCTATGGCTCTCTGGATCACGCGGAAGAGGCTTTCTCGCAAGTGATGCGCATGGCACCTGATTTCGAAAAGGCTAATGAGATCTACTTCCGCCTGGGGATCATATACAAGCAGCAGCAGAAGTTTAATCAGAGTTTGGAGGTATGTGAAATCTCTTCATATGAGCCCTGAGAGCTGTCACTAACTCATCCCAGTGCTTCAAATACATTGTTAGCGATCCTCCACGCCCTCTGACCGAAGAAGACATCTGGTTCCAGATTGGCCATGTCCACGAGCAACAGAAAGACGTAAGTCATGCTTCCCTACACTCTTGATTACCTCGTACTCACTCAATCCTCAGTTTGAATCTGCCCAATCCGCGTACCAGCGCGTGCTTGAGCGAGATCCAAACCACGCCAAGGTTCTCCAGCAACTTGGGTGGCTCTATCACCAGCAGAGTAATGCTTTCCAAAGCCAGGAGAAGGCCATTCAGTTCCTGGAAAAGTCGGTCAATGCTGGTAAGTCCCAATCCCCAGGACTGCATACGTTGAAACTAATCCATCCTTTCCCTAGATAACAATGACGCTCAAAGCTGGTATCTCCTTGGTCGTTGCTACATGTCCATGGCGAAATACCCCAAGGCGTATGAAGCCTATCAGCAAGCGGTCTATCGCGACGGGCGCAACCCTACCTTCTGGTGCTCGATTGGTGTTCTTTACTACCAGATCAACCAATACCGCGATGCCCTCGATGCTTACTCTCGTGCGATCCGCCTGAACCCTTACATTTCAGAGGTCTGGTATGACCTGGGCACTTTGTACGAATCATGCAACAACCAGATTGCCGATGCTCTGGATGCCTACGGACGCGCCGCAGATCTTGACCCGAGCAACGTTCACATCAAGGCTCGTCTGCAGCTTCTTCAAAGCCAGTTGTCTGCTGGCACGGCTGGGCAACAGCCGCCCTCTGCCCCCGCGCCTCAGCCGCAGGATGTTCATCCTCAGGCTTATCAGGCACCTGGCGTTGGTGCACCTCCAGCTCCTCAGTGGGGTGCACCAGCCCCCATCGGTCCCCCTCCACAAGCTCCTGCACCCCCGAGACAGATTCCTGACTGGAACCGTGGGATCAACGAGCTTCAGTCTCAGAACCAAGCTCCCCCATCTAACGGTCTTGACCAGCGCGATTCTCGGATCCCCGGTGCTCCCGCTCAAAGCCCGCGACAGGAGCCTGGTCGGTCGTTCCCGGATCCCCGTGGCGCGCCTCGCTCGCCAAAGATGGGTGATCCCAACTCCTACCCGCCGCCTCACACTCTACCCCAGCTTGGAAATGCGCCTGGTCCAAGCCACGAACGCGCTCCTAGTGGCAGCAATGCCTTTGGTGCTCCGCGTGGTGCTCTACCGACTGGCCTGCCCGTCGCTCCTCCTGGTCCCCCTGGACCTCCTGGGCCCAATGGCGGTGCTCCTCCCCCTCCTTACCAGAACCGTCCTTTCAGTCCTGCTCCTGAGATTCGCCCTATTCGCGAGGAGCGTCCCTCTTCACCAGGTTCAGGATACCCCCTCCAACAGTTCCACCCCGGTCCTACCCTCCCCCCACAAGTTCCAGGTGGTAACTCCATCGCCTCTGGTGCCCCGGCCCCTGCTTCGGCTGCTACTGCTGCTGAGGCTGCCGCTCGTGATCGCGAAGATCGCCCCGCATCTGCAATGAAGCGCGGCCGCGAATGGGAGGCTGATGCTGGCCCAGTCAAGAAGCATGCAAATGAAGAAAGCCGTGCTCGTCTGGATGACCAGAATAACCGCCGCCCGAGCCCACCCGCTCGTTTGCCTTCTCCTGGTGAGATGCAACGACGAAGCTCCTCAGAGGCCCGCCGCGAGGACGCCCGTCGTGCCAATGAGAACTATCACCCCTCAGAAGCTGCTCACCACCCTCCTACTCTGCCTTCGATCCAAGACATGCCTCCCCGTCCTTCTGCTGGCCCCAGTCTTCCCCCGATGGCCGAGAGCTCTGCACCTGCACCTAACGCTCCCCCCACTGGACCTCCTTCCGCCAACACCCCGGTCAAGGAAGAAGCTCCTCGCCCTGAGGCTCCCCCTGCACACGAGCCCCCCGCGCGTAAGATGGATGTCGATGAAGACTACGATGATGAAGTTGAGGAAGAGAAGAAGGCTGCCGCTTCTAAGGGCAGCCCCAACGGCAGCACTGCTGGCAACCCCGCCAATGGTGCTGGAAATGCCCGTGCCAGTACTCCATCCAAGATCGAGCCTACGGCATAAAAATGATTCTTCTCCCAACCAGACTAGTGTCTGGCTAATCCTGGCAAAGCCGATTCCTTGCTTCTCCCTTCCTATCTTTCAGTGTGTGATGTACGGTACGAATGTGCGAGTTACGCTGACTGCGTAGTTTCAAGCGCGTGCGCTGAATACTCATGTCTGTTCGTTCTCTTCTTATGATTTCTTAGTCTCCTTTCACTGTGAATTTTTAATGGTGCATTAGGCACCCTTGAAGCAAAACATTTGTTTGATACTCTGAAATTTGGTAGAGTAAATTCATAAAGTCTCCTTTTTTTCCCTTTGTAAGGTCCATATTTCATTCCAGCCCACAATGTGGATGTCCTAAAACCATATTTTGCTGGCCGTTTGCCTTGGCAGCAGGAAGACCCATAAAACTCGTGGGCCCGGAAAATCTGGACAGCACGTGACTGGACCAGGGCTGGATTAGATAATTTGGGTTATTGTGGGGTGCCTCAGGCTCAGGTCCGCCAAGAGTCTCGCTTAGGTTAGCCCACACACCAAGCGTGCAAAATCAACTTCGACATTTCCAGATCGTCCTCCCACCACCTCGACGACTAACGATAACAGGGTCAAGATGTGAGTCTTTCCCGATTGAAGATTCCTATACAATCGCCATTGAATACAATTGCTGACCTGCTTTCGTCTTTCAGGAGTCACCGGAAGTTCGAAGCGCCTCGTCACGGTTCGTGATCACCTTTTTCCTCGATATCGAAATTTCGAAATACGGCCTCTGTGTGTGTACAGTATACTGATTATATCTCCAGGCTCCCTCGCCTACCTGCCGCGCAAGCGCGCTGCCCGTCACCGTGGTAAGGTTAAGAGGTCAGTACTTTCTGGAAGAATTCGTGATTTGTGGATTTGTGTGCTGAGACTTTTTGCGACAGCTTCCCCAAGGATGACGCCAAGAAGCCCGTCCACCTTACTGCCTCCATGGGCTACAAGGCTGGTATGACCACCGTCGTCCGTGACCTTGACCGTCCTGGTGCCAAGATGCACAAGAAGGAGATTGTCGAGGCCGTCACCGTCATCGAGACCCCTCCTGTACGTTTTCCCCGTTGTGTGCGAAAGTGAAGGAGACAAAAAAAAAAAAAGGGACCGGAACCTAATTTTTTTTCAGCTCGTTGCCGTCGGTGTCGTCGGTTACATCGAGACTCCCCGTGGTCTCCGCTCTCTCACCACCGTCTGGGCTGAGCACCTCAGCGATGAGGTCAAGCGTCGCTTCTACAAGAACTGGTACAAGTCCAAGAAGAAGGCCTTCACCAAGTACGCCAAGTCCCACGCCGAGAGCTCCGGTGCCTCCATCACCCGCGAGCTTGAGCGCATCCAGAAGTACTGCACTGTCGTCCGTGTGCTCGCCCACACTCAGATTCGTCAGACTCCTATCAAGCAGAAGAAGGCCCACCTTATGGAGATCCAGGTCAACGGTGGCTCCGTCGCCGACAAGGTCGAATTCGCCCGCAACCTCTTCGAGAAGACCATCGACATCGACTCCGTCTTCGAGAAGGACGAGGTGATTGATGTCATCGCCGTCACCAAGGGTCACGGTTTCTCCGGTGTTACTTCCCGTTGGGGAACCACCAAGCTGCCCCGCAAGACTCACAAGGGTCTGCGCAAGGTCGCCTGTATTGGTGCTTGGCACCCTAACCACGTCCAGTGGACTGTGGCCCGTGCCGGTCAGGACGGTTACCACCACCGTACCTCTTGCAACCACAAGATCTTCCGCATTGGAAAGGGTACCGATGAGGCTAACGCCTCCACCGAGTTCGACATCTCCAAGAAGCAGATCACCCCGTATGTTCCCCCCTGATATTTTCCGAGTGTTTTTAATACTAACGTTTCTCTAGTATGGGTGGTTTCGTCCACTACGGTGAGGTCAAGAACGACTTCGTCATGGTTAAGGGCTCCGTTCCCGGTGTCAAGAAGCGTGTTATGACTCTGCGCAAGACTCTGTACCCCCAGACTTCCCGCCGGGCCACCGAGAAGGTCGAGCTCAAGTGGATCGATACCTCCTCCAAGTTCGGTCACGGTGCTTTCCAGACCTTCGAGGAGAAGAAGGCCTTCATGGGTACCCTCAAGAAGGACCTTGTGGAGACTGTTTAAGATGTTTAAGCCTATGGTTGGCGGTAGTGCGACGTTTCATATTCAATAAAAAAGCGAATATCCTTCACGATTTGCATGTAGATGTATACTGTCTAGATTTATAAATTTATTCCAGTGTATGGAGAATTCTACATCAATGATATATTTCTTAAATCAATATTTCCTATCACTTGGTATATATCTGGTTCAGATGTTGTACGCAGCCGAACTGTTCAGCTGGTTTTTTTCTTTCCCTTCCATATATCTTGATTACATCCTCTAAAAAGATCCTCACTCTCTTTACTCCTTCCAATATATCATATTCCAATCCAACAAACGGGTGGTGAACAAGATGCGCCAGTCCAAGATTCATTGCGTCATCCCACACCTTTCCCTGCCAGCTCCGACAAGAAAACGGGCTTTGCCAATCTCATCCTACACTCTACGATCAACCTTCCAAATAGAACATCCCCAACACCAATACCGTCTTCTACATCGTCTATATAACCAAACCAGCATAAGAACCCACCCCACAAACGCAGCGCACCAAACCCGCTTCTTCCCCGCAACCTCAAGACCGCACCCACAAACCAGCTCTTCCCCCACCAAGTCCCCCTTCTCAACCTCAACACAAGCCATGTCCTCCGACGACGCCTACATGTCCTTCCTGGACAAAGCGAACGCAGATGTGAGCGGCAGCGCCCCACAGCAAGGGACCGGCACCGTCAAAACCGAGACCGTGCACAGCTCCCTGTCAGTGCCAAAGGCGCTCCAGTCCGTCGACGCATACTACATCTCAGATACAGACGAGCCCTTCGAGCCTGTGGCATTGAAGTGGGATGGCGCTGCCAAGGGAGCGTGGCCTAGTGCTGGTATGTTCCTGATCCTGATCCTGATCCTGACCCTGACCCTGTTCCTGATCCTCCTTCATGAACTTACTCCCTTGAAAACCTAAGACAAAAATTCTACAACCACCCTGCTAACCACCCTCCCTCACTGCAGACCAGATCTCCTCCCTGATCTCCCCAGACACCGACCTGTCCCAGTCCATCTCCATTCTATCCCCCTCCTCCTTCGACCCGAAAAATCAGTACTCTGCCGCCCTAGATGCTGTCCGCGCCGCGGCTGTCGAGAAGGATTCTGGCGCTGATAAGTCGTCCGTTGAGTTGAAGGTCTACCGTGTTGAACAAACTAGTACCAAGATCGAGTACTGGGTTCTGGCACTACATGCGCCTGAGAGCCGTCTTGTCGGTTTGCGCGCCAAGGCTGTTGAGTCGTAGGTGTCCAGACTATATCCATAATGAGAGGTCTTGGGTCAGTATAGGACATAATTTTGGTTTTGCTATTTGTCTATTCTACCGAAATATGATATTTTTATGAGAAAGATCGGTACGGATTTCGTGCTGCCTTGTTTTTCGATGTAGAAGCACTGGCGCGGAATGGATAAACAGGGGCCTCATCCTACT
This sequence comes from Penicillium psychrosexuale, assembly GCF_028828465.1. Lineage (NCBI taxonomy): Eukaryota > Fungi > Ascomycota > Eurotiomycetes > Eurotiales > Aspergillaceae > Penicillium > Penicillium psychrosexuale. Next base: position 2,297,861 of record NW_026643190.1, on the reverse strand, counting down.
CTGCCCTTGGTATAAGTTGGCCCTGACAGGTTTTTGTTCGGGATTTGTCGCATTCTTAAGCCCCGGGGTTGGGGTTTGAGGACGCGTGTCGTAGTCTTGAAAGGAACAACTCTGGTAACTAGTCTTGTACGTAGCTGTTTGTGCTTAAAGAAATCATATGCAGATTTATCTAGTTGTATGTTGTATATCGCGCTGGTAGCCGGCCATGTCTCTCATCTTCCCCGCCGATTCGCCCTTCGCTTCAACAACACCCCGTGCATCTATAGGAGCAACTTTAACTGCTATTATTACTGTATTCGAATCTCTCCAGGTTCATGACCATGGTGATCCCCAAATTCCAGCCAGCATTCATGCCGGGCCATTCCTTGGGGCCCTGGGGAGCAACGGGAATGCCGCACCCTAGAATAGCCCTACCTTGGGCGTGGGAGCTAACCATCAGCCTATTTCAATCAATCGAAGCAGACAGTCAATGATATAACGAAGATGTCTTGAGCTATCAAACTGAGTCTTGAATAGTATCTACTATCATCCACGGTCCATCCCAAAGGCTCGGAAAAAGAGAGGCATAGACATACCACTGGTTGCCCCCTTGGACCTCTGTCATTCCTGTCTCCTCGTGAACCCAAACAAGACCCCTCGGGCCATCTAGGCTCTTCTTTTCTTCTGTGTTTTTGGCCTTCTTTTTCCGTTTAGACTCTGTCTCTTTTATCGTCGCCGAGGGAAATTCGATGCTATCCGACCTGCGTTCGTTCTTTCGCTAAAATATTGCACTCGTCGACTGTGCAATATACCAGCTTTGGTCTTCAGTCTTTACCGTTGAAATAAATAGGAAATCGCTGCGTGACGAATCGGAAGAAAGAAGAAGCAGAACATCACATCATACCCATCTGCTCTGCAAATTCCACCAACGACTGATAGAAAAGGGCTGTTCTCGCGGCGGAATTGAAAGCACAGCAAGGCCTCACTAGTACGGAGCAGAGGGTCGTGTCGGACTTATCCAGGAAACTTTAAAATCGATCAAATGTCGGACCACGGCTCTGATACCTCAGAGGGGAAGGCGATGCCTCACATCCGACTCAACTCCGGGCAGCATGATCCTTTCCTCGAGTCAAATGAAGGCTACGCGCCTCTCACGTCGCGGACATTTCCCCGGCCCTTGACACCACAGGGACCCGAAGGGCCTATGCCGGTGAGCCCTCAAGCGATATCACCATACGGCGTATCAGCTGCCCCCGAGTCCTCGGAATTCCTGCTGCCCCCGAAGTTGAGGCCTACACAGGGACATGGTCTGACTGACACTGACCGGACCCGGTCTCCGGATCGGTGGTCTACGGCTCGCTCGAGTATCAGCTCCATGAGCCGCGAGAGCACTTTCCACTTTGATCCGTTCCAGGACTCGAGGGCGCCTTCGCACGCTGGTAGTGAGGATTATGATGTCAACACGCAGACTGTGTCCGGGAAGTTCAATATCATGCCCACTGATGGGTTGTTGTTGTACCCCGAGGACGTGGAGAAGGATGACTATTTGCACAACCCGGACCCGGCGGACAAGGATCGCGATTGTGATATCTGGAATCGACGGGGTATTGTGAATGTCGGTGGTCTGGCGGTTTTCACAATAGGTCTTCTGGTGCTTTTCATTGGTTACCCGCTCATGTAAGAAGTTGCTGGCTTATCTGACTGTCTCTCCATGGCTAACAGTCCTTGCAGAACTTGGTTGGCGGGCTTTGGGAAACATCCCCATGAAGGTATATGCCACCCTGAAGACACGTTGTGTTTGGATGTTGGAGAGCGACCATTGTTGGGAAACCTGCGCCAGGGCTTGATTGATCCAGACACACCGAAAGAGGCATACACCAAGAAAAGCGCCAATGGAAAGGAGATGAAGCTAGTGGTGAGTTGTTTCATATGTCGACAATGAGAAGTGGCTGACGTTCCATTGTAGTTCTCCGACGAGTTCAACATGCCCGGTCGAACGTTCTTCGAGGACGATGACCCATTCTTCCAAGCAGTGGATTTATGGTACGGAGTGACACAGGACAAAGAGGTTAGTATAAACCATGTCACTAATCATCGCTCAATCGCTGACATTGCCTAGTGGTATGATCCCGACGCAGTAACCACAGCAGAAGGCACCCTCCAGCTTCGATTCGATCACTTCGAAAACCACAATCTCGACTACCGATCCGGTATGGTACAAAGCTGGAACAAGCTGTGCTTCAAGGGAGGCCGTCTCGAAGCCAGCATGTCCCTCCCGGGCGATGGACACATTCAAGGGTTCTGGCCTGGTTTCTGGGCAATGGGTAACCTGGCTCGTCCTGGCTATGCTGCTACCACTGATGGTATGTGGCCGTACAGCTACCATGATGGCTGCGATGCAGGCATCACCCCAAACCAGAGTTCACTTGATGGTATTAACTGGCTGCCCGGTATGCGGTTGCCCGGATGTGCCTGTCCTGGCTCTGATCACCCGACTCCTGGTGTTGCACGCAGTGCTCCTGAAATCGATGTGATTGAAGGCAGCACTGCTCCGCTGTATGGTGACAGCGGTCCGTTCGTCGGTAGTGCATCGCAGAGTTTGCAGACCGCACCATTTGACCTGTGGTACCTACCCGACTATGGTGAGTTTTTTGATCTTCTCGATATGGAAGACATCCACTAAACAAAAACTCCAGACTTCGCCGCTGTTTACGACCCACGCGTCACCCAAATTAACGCCTACCGCGGCGGTGTCTACCAACAGGCCATGTCCGGCCTAACCAACCTGAACCACCGCTGGTACAACGGCACCGAATTCCAAACCTACTCCTTCGAGTATACACCCGGCGCAGAAGGAGACGTGACCTGGTTCGTCGGCGCTGAGAAAACCTGGACATTGGACGCTCGCGCCATCGGACCCAACGGCAATATAGGGCAGCGCATGATCCCACTCGAGCCTATGGCGCTGATCATGAACATGGGTATGGCGGATAACTTCGCGCCACAGAACAAGAGCATCATTGATTTTATGCCTGCCATCCTGCGCTTCGACTACGTCCGGATCTACCAGGACCCCGATGATGAGAGCGTTACTTGTGACCCGCCGGGGTACGAGACGACTAAGTATATTGAGAAACATCGCAAGGCATATGATAATGCGAACTTTACGACTTGGTATGTTTATTGCCGGTTTTTCTTATTTGCGCTTTACTAACGATTGAACTTTAGGGACGAGGCTGGGTACAATTGGCCTAAAAATTCATACATGCACGACTGTCCGGCTAATTAGATTCTATCATTTTGTTGTCTCTTTCTATCCTAAACTGTTAGTCGTTTTAGCGGCATTGTTTGCTGGCGTTATTGGGTTTGGGCATCACATTATATTACTTTCGCCATTCATCATTAACCATTTGATTCTCACTCTTTCTTCGTAGAGCTCATCTAGTCTTCTCTCACCTCAACTCCAACCGTATGACGTAATGATATACTTGATATCTACTAAACCTAGTTAGGGGGTTCAACATCGCCCCATTGTACAAACTCACCGCCTGCTGGATCTGGCCACAGTACGGACACGCCAAGAGGGCACGATATCTCAACACGTTGAATCGTTATAACTTGCCTTCTATCTGCAGTGCCGTGACTATGTATCTTCGAACTTCATTCTTGAGGTAGAATTGATTCCTGTCAACCAACCCCTCTTCCGGAGGTGACCAGTCTCTGCCCTTACGGCCAATATCTCTTTCTCATCCACTGACACTAGCTATAGAAATCCGGGGTCATACAATAGGATATACATGAAATTATCTGCCATTCATAGATGTGAAGCACATTCCACAGAAGAGGCCTTTTATTACTCCTATTTTCACCAGTCATTGGTTGCACCCCACACATCAACTTAAACCCCCCTCTCGATCACTTGCCCCCGACTTATATCCCATATCAACATCTTCACCATGTCCGGCGGACCCATAAATCTCATCTCAGACACAGAATCCGAATCAGACTCCGATGGCGGCATGCAACTCGACGACCTAAACCGCGCCGACGGCATACCAATGCACAACAACGGCGAAGGTCTCGAACTCAGAAACGTGGACGGCATACCAATGTCCCGCCCTGGATCAAGCGATGATGCTTGGAACGTGAATGGAACTACATCTGGATCGGACACGGGTATGTCTTCCAAGTTCCAACATCTCATCTCTATCTATCTCCCTGAACCAAGTGAATCATAGTCCAGTCTACAAACTAACACCGCAAAAAGGAGGATTCCGCGACCGCGCCCCGAACCCCCTCACGACATCATACAACCGCGCCGGCCAAGGCGGCACGGAGTCTCAAACCGCCTTCGAGAAAGACGCCCGCACACGCCCGCATCTCCGCGACGAAAAACACGCCGCGCTGGCTGTCCTCATGGACAATGAGTTGTTGATTACGTATGCGCTTTCCTCGCGAGAAGTACGTTTACCTCTCTGTCCTGTCCTGTCCTATCCTATCCCAGCCACTATCACTATTACCAGTACAAGTACAATTAAACTAACAAAACCAGACAATCCCCCAAACCCGCCGACGCTTCCTAGCAAGATATCTCGCGCCCAACGACCCGGAAAAAGCAGAAGAACTGTACAACCCGCGCTTCTACATCGCGCCTGACGGGGAGGGCGGGGAGGGATCGCTTATTCGCGGTCGGTACCGGGAGATTATTGGGGATATTGATGATCATAACTGGCATAAGCCGGGGCATTTGAGGACCTTCGATGCGAAGAAGACGGATGCTAAGAGTAAGAAGAGCAAGAGTGGTTCGCGGTCTGTTTCGGTGGGGTCTTTTTCCGGTGCGAATTCGCCGAGGGTTTCTGGGGGTGGGGATGAGGAGAATCTATGAGTTATGAATTTATGTTTCTTGGTCTTCAAGGCTAGATATTTTGAATTAGCACTCGATGACTAGAGACTACTAATGACAGATGATACCATAATGTTATATTCGCTAAAACACATTAAAATAAACTACTATACAGAGAAGCAGATCAACGACAGGGCCACCAACCCAGAGAAAGAGGAAGAGAACAAAATAAAGATAAAAGGGGTATCATCGAGGGGATCCAAAAAGAGAAGACATATGTAGCTTCTCTGTTCTTTTGAGTTCTCTCCTCCTTCGATCTCTGGGATATTACCCGAAGACCCAGGCAACGCGGTAGCACTGCAGTCCGACTTGCGAACTCATCTTTGCATTCTTGATGGAACAGCTGAGCTGGTCACAGATGCCATCCGAGTCGGAGGAAAGGAAGATGAGAGATAGGGGTAACCAATCAGAAGACAGGGTAGATGCCAAGGCTTACATCTCTTTCTCCTCTCTCCTCCGCTGCTCCGAGTGGAACAGACTCTCGATGTCTCCAACCTGCTTACGCTCCGAGACTTCTCGGTTGAGCATGCGAGAGTAATGGGCCTGGGCATTCATCAGTGTCAGTCCTCGAGACGGTACGGGATCGTATTCCGGGTCATTGTAAAAAGGTTGCAGGCGGTGCGAGGTGGTGATCCGGATCCGACCGTCTCTCATGACAGGTGATTGTCATTGCAAAGGCTCTGAGCTTGAAGAGAGGCGGTTGAGATGGAGGTAGACATCGGTCCCGTAGCTAGAGATCAATTAGCAATGGTTCAGACAGTTTAAGCAGGGATAACATACCCCTCCATACTGATCAACTTCAAATCACCGCCAAAGTACCGAGCGTATAGTCGGCTTACTGGTAGGCCATATCCAAATCCAGCCATGGGTGCTTTGAAGTCGTTCTTGTCGAAATCAGGGTCCAGGTTGGGCGTTTGCTCCACTGTCGTGTACATGTAGGTCCAGACGAGGGGGATCGACGACCGGGGGATACCACCGCCCTCATCGGAGATCTTGATCGTAATGTCCTCTTTGCCTTCGGCTACTATTACCTTGGTCACGGGGAATTCATCCTTATCGGCCCCATGTGCTTCAACGACCGCCCGGAGCGAGTTCTTGAGGGTCTCAAAGAGCATGTGCGATAGGTGTCCGGGAACATACATGAAGTTCAAGTCCTCCTTGCAGACCAGCTGCACCTTGGGCGACTCGAAAAGACCGTAGTAATCCTCGCAGACGAAGCGGGCGTTCTCAATGGCCTCGAGCGCGATGTCGCGAACGTTGGTCTTAGTACAAATTATTCCGACATAATTGGGGTGTTTGACATGCGTTTGTTCCGTGAGTGCGATGTGTTGGCCGATAAGCATTCGTATACCGATCCTTGACATGTAAAACCGGTCGAGGAAGGACTGAATCGTGGAGTCGATCTGCATGCGCTGACGCGCACGTTTCCATTCTAGGATACCTTGCGCGACGGTAGTCACAACCCCGTCGTGGCGTCGTTTGATCTGTTGAAGGGTCTTGGCGAATCGTTGGTTGTAGTCGTTGAGTTCCGGAGGCCAGTTTCCGCGGTCGTCGGAGGGGAAGAAGTACCGTCGGCCTGAGGCGGCGGGTGACCTGGCAACACCATTTCCATTGGATGCAGTTACGGATGACCGATACTGTCCTTCACGCACGCTGGGGTTTTGGGTTGTTTCAGAGAGGATTTTTGACGGGCCGTTCATCCGGCCGGGTCGCAACAGGCGTGCTTTCACTTCTTGAGTCAGAGTGGGGCGGGGAAGAGCAATGATTTCCTGATCGGGTCAGTATATGGATCCGGGATCATTGTTAATTGGTGAGTCACCTACCTCGAATGACTGCGCATACCAGTCCTGGACCTTTTTGATCGATGGCATCTCACTAAGTCCATCTGGAAGCTCACCCAGATCCTGCACGCGATGTGCGAGACGGATCGGGAGCTCCTCAGAGAGAAATTGAGAGGCGCGGAATAGAGTACCTGGATGAGAGTTAGATATGTAACTGTAGACAGCGCAGACCCGTTCATAGTTCATACCTGTTGAGGGACGGTCCCCAAACTGGACCATCTGTCTCAGTGAGACACCGGTTGCGGGGAAGCTGGCATAATGTCTGATGGTGTCCATCAGCCTTTCCGAGGGCTTCCACATGGTGGTGATATATTGGCCGAATGGCCTTGGAATTGTGTTTTCTAGAAAGTGATCTATCCAGAGAGAAGTTGTCGAGGAGGAAGTGTGAGTGAATCGAGTCATCGGTTTTCACTGCCGAGGTTGACCGGTCCCCGGGTTTTCTCCGCCTCTCCGCTTGCGCTCTCCGGGGACCGGAGGAAGATCACACGACAGGAATAAGCAACGTATGATTTGTATCTTAGGAATGCTGACGGACTGATTTTTTGCTGGGTTTTCTGTTTTTCTACTTCTTTTTTATATTAAAAACTACATTCACAAAGGAGAAGTGTTATATTGGAGAGACTATGGGATTCTAAAAGTCCGTTCACCCGTGGTCTATGACATAATTGTGTGGCCTCAGGCAGGAATCACATGTTAGATATCAGCTGATCTGATGTTGGGGATGTCCGGGATGATATCCATACCACTCATGTCTTTCTTCCTAGCTATTAACAAACTAATGGTACCTTAAACACAATATGAATCACAATCATTCCAATTATCAGGTCCGCCTTGATTTTATTAATGGCATTCATGGCTTATTGAAAAGAACGTTCGGTTTACCAGTATGTACCTGAAGATAGAATGAGTCATAAACGCTACTAAAGAGGCTGACTAGGCAAATACCCTGGTTGAACCAATTGTGTATGATCCTGAGTGCCCCTTTAAGTACAATAACTTTGTGTATCGCATCTCTCTGCCGTCTCCACTCGACAAAGAGAATGGTGCCTGTCAGCACATGCCCGGTTGTGTGGCTATTCCTTCCGGCACTAATGATCGGATCCTTCGTCTGACAAACCCTGATGCTACATCCATGGGAGCAGCGAATCGTGTCGAGAACGAGGTTGCTATGATGACTCTAGCCGCTGCTGCGCTAGACCCAAATTTCGAACCCCACGTTGTGCCTCGCCTGTATGGCTGGGCTGGAACCACATCCGAAAAAGGGGAGCCACAGCAAGGTTGGATCCTCCAGGAGCTCATGCCAGGCGTTCCTCTAGACGAAAAGCTAGATAACATGGAACTCGAGGAGAAGAAAGAGATATTTGCATAAATCGCAAAGCTCCTCAAAGGCCTTCAGGACTTCCCGCTACCCGCCTCTATTACTAAATTTGGAGGACTGACATTTGAGAACGAGAACAACATAATCAGCGCACCAATGACCATTACCAGTACTGGTCCCTGGCCCTCGTACGAGGCTGCATTTGAAGCATGGCTCAAGCAAGCTCTGAAGAAAACCGACGAGAATTCTTATATCCGGGGCTGGCATGAGAATGGCGTCCGGGACCGACTGGAGGCCTTTATAGAGCGAGGGCTCCCGGAATCTTTCAAGCAGCTTGAATCGCGCGACGACAAGGCAATAATCCACGCAGACTTTAGTAAGCATTGTCCCCTTTCACCTCCCGAGCCCAACCGCTTGTTCTTATAGATTTTTTCTATCAGCACCCAACAACCTGTTATTCGACATTTCCTCAGGTCGCATCACAGGATTAATTGACTACGACTTTTCGTGCGTTCTCCATCCTTCACACGAGTTCCTTTGCTCCTTTGGTGGGGTTGGGGGCAAGTTTGGGGGCTGGCCCGGTATTGAGGCCCGTGAAGAAAGGGCCCTCAAGGAAGCCAAGTTACACGGCTTCCCAGACCCTCTTCCCGATGACCAGCAAGGCAGCGAGGGAGTGCAGTGGAAAGTTGCTAAGGCCTGGGAAGACGCTCTTCAGAACGAGGGTTGCAAGCGCCCGATGACAATCTCAGGGATTGACATTGTCGCCGATGTCGATGCCCTGCTTAGTTCTATCCTGCCCGGCGCGTGACAAATTCAGACATTCTGAGGAAGCAAACTGATCAAGGCATTCAAAACTGCCGAAATGAGAACGAGAAAGTCCTGATTGAGATTCTGGAGCATATGGGGTTCTAGAATTATTAGCAGAACTCTTTCGGGTCCGATTTAAGCTAGCGAACAAAGCTCGCACCGATTCACTTCGAGCCTCGCCAAGCTGTTGATGTTTCATTTGGGTTCTGATTTATCCAGTTGGTATATTCAATGGACACGTGACCGTGACTCCGACTTTGGGAAGTATACGCCGTAGGAAACGAAGGATATACAAAGACACTCGTTCATGTACTTGGTTTAGTTCTTCGTCAATCATACATTGTTACTTGTTAACTTTTTACTGGTGATTCTCTTATTACTTAAACACGGAGGACTCGGTTATATCATGCATAATCTCACGTACTTTTGTCAACCCTGTCCTCGCCCCCTTTTAGCTCTTCAATGGCCATCGCTAAGAAAATGACCAGCACCGCGGCTATCTCGCATTGGCGCAATCACTGGTCTTCTCGAAGAAGACTCCGTTCATATCCCATATCCTTGATAGAGAAGAAAAGAGAGGGAAAAGTCATCGGATGATGCAACGGGCCACGTTCCCACCGCTACCCATTCGCCCGTGCAACAGATCCGCTTTCTGGACACTCAAGATTCCCTTTTCGAGCTCTTGCTGTTGTCGAGCGATTATTATCTCTGACTGGCTATTATTTAGCCCCTCCTACCTTTTTTCGTGTGTGCGTTGGCGGAAAAAAAATCCCAATATCCCCGAAAAGAAAAAAAAAAAAAAAAATACCATCAATTCTGGCCCTAAAAAATTATCTCAAATCTCCAAAACCTCAAAATCTTCATCTCTTCAATTCCATTGACAACCCGTGCATCGGTGCCTCGAATGTTTAACCCTCTCCCGGCCTATACATAGGGAGGAAAACCGTCCCTCCGAAAAGCGATAGATATATACCCTCCGGAATCCACAATCCACACAAATGTCTCGCCGTCGAATATCGCACAGCGAAATGAATGAGGCTCTCGCCTATCCCTTCATGCAGTCCAACGGCCCATACAACAGTCAGTCGAATGGGCAACCCCGTCGAGGCCCCATCGAAGGTCCCAATGGCCGTCGCCTCATCCGTCGCGTCACATGGCGCTCCTCCACATACAAGCTCATGGCCACCCTGTGGGTGCTGGCCGTCCTCTACATCGTCTGGCTAGTCCGTGACCTCTTCTTACCGTCCACCCCGTCCGAATCCAGACCAACCCCTCCTGCTCAACCCGAACAAAAATAAAGGCGCTGTGTGTGGGCCCGAGAATTGCGTCTTGGATTGGGTCGTTTCTGCTGCCGGAGTGGGGGGGGGGTTGTTTTGGGGGCCCATTGCGGGCTTTTGAGCGACATGTCGGGCTTTCTTTTGGCATTCCCGTATATTATTCGGGTCCCGAGAGAAGTCAGACTCAGAGCTCTTGGGCAGGGATGCATTGCGCTTGAGGGATCATGCTTTTTTTGTTTTGGTTCCGGGAGAGATGGCGCTGAAGATACGTCCATATTGCCGGCTTGCGTGGTATCCGGAGATTCTCCGGGCTAAGCCTACTGGTAATGGCGCTGTTGGGGTAGTTCCGGATGGAGCCCTGGAGTATTCTGCTTGTCATATGCGGGAGTCGACTATATCTGCGGTCCGGCACTCAATTGACCCAAACAGCTTTCCTTTTTTCTTTTCGTTTGCATGTCAGCGTTCTATTGCATATGGGTATGATTACCATACAGGCTGATAGCGTGATCGAGCATTTCCCTTTTCTCTTATTCTCTTATTCATGGGCGGTTCAATTGTCTTTTTTTTTCCCCATACAGCAAAAGCGTTGATCATTTTCTCATTCTAGAATGTCTGTTACATCCTCTTCCCGCTCTAACTCCATGACACTCCCCAAATTGACCCCTCGAAGATTTGGAGCGCGGGGCATCGGGGAAGCAAGGAAGTGGGGGGGAAATTTCCCTCAGAGAGATATCCACAAGTGGAACATAATGCCTTGCATTCAATTTGTATACACAGTGACTCCCTTCTCTTTCACCTATAGGAAATCCCATATCTCCCATCGTCTTTTTATATATAACTTTTCACTTTCTAACAGATACACAGAATACGACTGTACTAAGGGTACCTTAAACGAACAGGGAAGAGGTCTCGCCCTTGGCAATGGTGCTCGCGTAGGGCTTGATGGCCGCAGCCACCTCGGTGCTGGTGAACTTCTCGACCTGCTGAGGCGCGCGGCCAACGAAGGTGGTGGCGTCGAGGAGGGTGTCCAGCTCCGGGATGATGGGGGTGAAGAACGCGTTGCGGCGGATGCGCTCGATGAGGTCGTTGTCCTTGCCCTGCTTCTTGACGTTGTCGGCAGCTTCGCGGGAGAGAACACCTGCGTACATTAGAATTCCGGTTCGGAGAGGAAGATACGGAGAGAAACTTACGGATCTCCTCGTGGGCGTCCTGGCGGGAGAGACCCTTGGCGACGCAGGCCATGATGATGTTCTCGCTGAGATATGTGTTAGCAACATCCATTGGATTCGTTAAACATGTACTCACGTGGCCATAAAAGGGAGCTCGTCGTTGACGTGGCGCTTGATGACCTCGGGGTAGACGACGAAGCCGGAGGAGACGTTGTCTAATAGTGGTTAGACATAATCCGAGCTTCTAACAACTCCGAAACTCACTCAGGAGGATGAGACAGGCGTCAGCAGTCAGGTACAGCTCCGGGAGACTGATACGGCGGATAGCACTGTCATCCTAGTACAAAGTTAATAAATGATTCTAGACACACCCGCGGTATACTCACAAGAGATCGCTCAAACCACTGAGCAGAGTAGGTGTCCAAGCAGTCCTTGGGGAGGTTCTGCAGGTGACGTCCGAGCGAGCACAGACGTTCCGAGCGCATGGGGTTGCGCTTGTAGGCCTACAAATCATCAGCTAAAAAACCCAACGCAACGGACAAGAAAACTCACCATGGCACTGCTGCCGATCTGGTCCTTCTCGAAAGGCTCCTCAACCTCCTTGAGCATGGCAAGGTGACGGATGTCAATGCCAATGCGCTCGCAGGTGGAACCGAAAGAACCAAGAGCGTTGGCGACATCAACATCGATCTTACGCGAGTATGTCTGGCTGGAGATGATGAAAGCGGAGCTGAAGCCAGCCTTCTCAGTAACAAGCTCGTCCAGGCTCTCAACCTTGGCGTGGTCACCGTGGAAGATCTGCAGGAAAGACGCCTGAGTACCGGTGGTACCCTTGACACCTCGGAAGCGCAGGTCATTGCGGGCACGCTCGAGGTTGCGCAGATCCATCAGCAGATCCTGGATCCAGAGACAAGCACGCTTGCCAACGGTCACCAGCTGGGCGGGCTGACCGTGGGTGAAGCCCAGACAAGGGAGGTCCTTGTACTGCTGAGCGAACTGGGACAGCTTGTCGACGACAACAGCCAGCTTGGGGATGAGGATGTCGAGACCGTCGCGGAGCAGGATCAGATCGGCATTGTCGGTACAGTAGCACGAGGTGGCACCCCAGTGAATGATACCAGCGGCGGCGGGGGCAACCAGACCAAAGGCGTGGACGTGGGCCATGACATCGTGTCTCCGGCGCTTCTCCTCTTCGGCGGCAACGGCGAACTCGTCATCCTGGATAACCTCGTGGGCCTTCATCTGCTCGATAGCCTCGGTGGTGATAGGAAGTCCAAGCTCTGTAGCCAAAATTCAGTCAATTGGTGTGTTTCATCAACTACCTCCGATCTTCGACTCTCCCGTACCTTGTTGGGCCTCTGCGAGCCAGGTCCAAAGCTGTCTCCATGTGGAGAAGCGCTTCCGGGGGGAGAAGAGGTACTTCATCTCATTGCCTAATCAATTGAGTATGGTTAATCCCGATTTGTACAATTTCCGGGGTTGCCCCTCCTATAGAGGGGCAGTTGGGACCGACTTACTCGCATAACGCGAGTTGAGGGGGGTCTGGTAGACATCGTTGCTTCCGGACATTGTGTCGGTAGTTGTCTGAGATACTCAAACGAAGAATTGAGCAACGGGATGGACGATAAGACAGGGACAAGGCGATGTGCGGGCAAGGAATTTTGCTTGCGGCCCGGTTTTAGCGGGGCTTATCAGTCACGTTATCGTATGATCTACATGTCACATGATATCATACGTTCTATGGGATGTTTTGTTGATCTACCAGTAGCGAAAGCAGGCTTGGTGGTGCATACATTATTATGATATTAGCTCGTATAGATGGAGTCCTTTGTGAGTTCACTCTCCGCTCCGGAAAATCAAGCCAACTGCGCCAGCTGTACCGATAGGCTTGCCTTGTCGTACTTGATGTATTTACCGCGGCCTTTATCGATCTCCACGTATCGATCGTAAAAGCGCGCATACAAAGGCTCGAGAACAGTTTGCAACTCACGAGTCAGCAAAGAGCGCACCTCACGCTCCATGTGAAGGGTTTTGTGCCGAGACACCATATCCTCGAAGCTCGCGTTGAATGCTTTGAACTTGTCCTTGATCGCATCCTTATCCTTGGATGACAGGGACTTGACGATGGCACTTGAATCCACGTTGCCGCTAGAATTGCGCTGCGCCCCGCGGGAGGTATACTGCACATCAAGAAGGTACTGGGACGTTTCCTTCCATGCATCCAGATAGGTAGACGTCGCGCGCTTGCGGAACGTGTCGATTCGGGCAATACTGTCGGGGTTACCCAAATAACGTGCCAGCTCGGGGCTCTGTCGGATCGACCGGTCGACCACGCAGAACACGTTGGACAAGAACACACCAAGCGCTGCCTTCGATCGATGGAAAGCCCGACCTCGACCTTCTAGGGAGGTCATCAAGGCCTCGATCATATCTAGAATGAAATGCGACAGAAGTGTGCTGCTGTCTGGACCTACATCTAGAGGAGCCGAGCCGGCGGTGTTGGACTTGGCACGCCAGTTTCCATCTCCCAGAGACGTCAAGATAGAAGCCAAAGGGCCCGAGTACCCCGTCAGTGTGGCCAATGAGCTCATCACTTCTTCCACAAGAGGCACCGATCCACCGTCCGGAGGGAGCGTGGTGTTAGCAGCCTTGCGCTTCGTTTCCTCGAGCAATTCGGAAAGAGACGACTTGGCAGTCTCGCGTACAGGTCGAAGAGCCTCGATCAAGAGGCTCTTCAGTTCTGCGGCCTTGGAGTCAATCCGATAGGACATCGCGGTCACAATTTCGATGATCTCAAAAGCCAAGAAGCAGTCTGTCATCAGATTGGCCTTGATATACTGGTTGAGCTCACGAAGTGTTTTAGAGTATTCGCCCATAGCCGGGAAGAACGTAGCCTGCAACGCCAGGCCCTGCTGATCTCCAGTGAACATCTGCACAATAATACCGTGCTCGGTAGTTATAAAGGCCTCCAGCGCATTGGAGTAAATACCAATACCATTGGTACCCTGCTTGTAAGGGCCATCGGTGGGTCGCCGTTTGACGGTATTGAGGGATGCAATGGCAAGATTCTCCAAGCTGGATGCAATGTATGGTCCCCGTACCTCCGCATACGCCTTCAGCGCGGGGTTATCCCCCTTGCCGCGCTGAGATCCATGAATGGATGCCGAGCCGACTGCCGAACACAAGGGCGCCATGTGGGTGATGGTATCTTCGGGTATGGATGGGAAGGGGAGATCTAGAACCGTCGCGCATTAGCTCTGATTTAGGTCTCGTTTGGTCGTGATACGCGTACCTTTGGTCAAATAGTGTAGGGGCTCAACCGGAGTGGAATGCTGGCTCAGTTCCCCCCGTAGCACTTCTTGAAGTTTTGTGCTTCCGGTGTTTAGAAGAGAGTTGAAGTCGGCGATCGCATTCTGGTTTGATCGCAAATTTGTCGTGTTAAGGTCGACCAGCGCCTTTTCAACACGTTTCATCGCCCCTAGGTAGTGGGTGAGGCCGGAGCTCTGTGGTCTGGGAGACGATCAGCAAAAGACTCAAACTATATGTCCAAAGAGAGTAGAAGACACATACCCTGCGCGAATGATTCCATCTTCTCGGTTCTTTGCATCGAGAGGCTGGCGCAGGCGATCGATGGCGTCGTTGACCTTGTCGATATTACTGTTGGTGATTTGAAGGGATTGGGTGTTGCTATAGATGGGACCAATGGCTTCTTTGACAACTTTTCCTCCTGTCTCCAGGCGTACCATGGAGCCTTGTATCTTCTTCGTGAGTCGGTTGAGCTTCTCGAGGTTGGCATATAGGACCTCGACCTCCGCGCTCTCCTCCGCGTAGGCGGTATTCCTTGGCGCCACCATGGTTAATTGTAAAATTCAGGCAAAATCAATCCAGAGAGACCATATCACATGTCACCAGGACCCCTCATGTCCTTCGCGGGCAAACGGAATGGATCGATCAAATGGACTGATTGTCCCTCCAGCTCCATCCAGTCCAGTGATAAGGAGCTCCGCCACGCTAGTCCAAAAGAAGTCAGGCCCAGTCCGGCCTTGTCACGTGAATCCACGACGTCATCAACCCAGGGCTCGTTAACAGGTAGCTTGCAAGAAAAGGCAGGCGGGGCTTTGGCAGTCCTTCAATGGACCGCTAGATGCAGCAGGTCTCTTATTTTGGCCTAACCTTCCCGTTCACAATGGGCACTGCAAGGACCACTCGTCTGTGGACGGTGCCCCCTGCTGCCCTAGCTGCATACACTGCGGGGGAATGGTCTCAACCCAGACAATCAAGAGCTCAATATACTACTTCTCGAACACGATACGGCAATGATTCGGAGTCTAACAAGTCCAATTCGGGCAAGGACGATGGATCTATCTGGAACAACATCGGCCAGAAGCTAGATGAGGTTAAGCAAACCGTTGGCTCCGCCGAGTGGGCGGATGTGGGTAACATCACAGACTACATCATCCCAGACTGGACGCGATTTCTACCAGCTACTGCCAAAAAGCTCCAGCGAGAGCTCTCCCTGTCTCCCGGCTCATTAGCGGACGATATTTGGAAGGAGGCACAGGACCCCGATATCAACCCGGAGATTCTCCGCGACGCCAAGGTACGAGTAAGTGGGGATCTTTGCGACGAAGAGCAGGTATTTAGACGGCAACGACAACGGAAGGTTGTCAAAGCATTGTCATCCTACCTCAACATACCCGTGGAGGACATCCACCCCGAAGACGTACCGGTCATTGCGGTGTGTGGCTCGGGAGGTGGTCTGCGCGCTCTAGTTGCAGGCACCGGATCGTATCTAGCAGCACAGGAAGCAGGGCTGTGGGACTGCATTACCTACACGGCTGGTGTCAGTGGCAGCTGCTGGCTGCAAACCCTCTATCATTCGTCCATTGCGCAGCAAGACTTCGACAGGCTTGTCGACCATTTGAAGAATCGTCTTGGTGTTCACATTGCATTCCCGCCGGCAGCTCTCAATCTCCTCACTACTGCGCCGACAAACAAGTACCTTCTCAGTGGTTTTGTGGAAAAGCTGAAAGGCGATCCTGGAGCGGACTTTGGGCTGGTAGATATTTACGGATTGCTGCTTGCAGCGAGACTCTTGGTCCCGCGAGGAGAACTGGGAATCTCCAGTTTTGATTTCAAGTTGTCGAACCAACGAGCCAATTTGATAAATGGGGCTCATCCGCTCCCAATTTACACGGCGGTGAGACATGAGATTCCCGTCGAGGCCCTCAAACAAAAAGATCAGACCAAGAAGAATCCAACGCCTGAACAGTTGGCGAAAGAGTCGCGACATGAAGCATGGTTCCAGTGGTTTGAGTTCACTCCCTACGAATTCTTTTGTGAAGAACTGAATGCCGGAATCCCCACCTGGTCTTTGGGGCGTCACTTCAACGCAGGCCGCTCTGATGTTTCCGCTGACAATCTCCCCATCCCGGAGTTGAGGATTCCCGGGCTCATGGGTGTTTGGGGTAGCGCTTTCTGTGCGACTTTGTCTCACTATTACAAGGAGATCCGGCCTCTGGTCAGCGGCCTGGCTGGATTTAGTGGAATTGATTCTCTCATCCAAGGCAAGAACCAAGACTTGATCAAGGTGCATCCCATAGACCCTGCGGCTATACCCAACTACGTCATGGGCATGAAAGATCAGCTGCCCGACTCCTGTCCGGAGTCAATCTTCCGAGACGAGCACCTCCGTCTCATGGATGCGGGAATGAGTAATAACCTGCCAATCTACCCACTCATCCGACCTGGGCGCGATGTCGATGTAATTGTCGCATTTGATGCGTCTGCGGATGTTAAGCAGGAGAACTGGCTTTCTGTGGTCGATGGATACGCCAAACAACGTGGTATAAAAGGTTGGCCTGTCGGCGCCGGATGGCCCAAACATTCGAGCCTCAAGGATACTGAGAATGCACTGCGCGAGCCAAATAATATCACCGAGGGGCAATTGACAGACAAACTCGCCGACGCTATGAATACCTCTGAACCCCCACCCGATGATCAAGAGCCCAAGGCCGGTACAGACCTGGGCTATTGCAACGTTTGGGTCGGCACCACAGCCGAGCGAACCTCGAACGACGAGCCTCCGCCATCCAAACGCCTGTTTGATTCTACCTACAACGAAACCCCCTCCGAATCCGAGTTCCACCTGATGCGCCCAGATGCCGGCATCGCGGTTGTCTACTTCCCTCTGATTCCCAATCCTTCCGCACCAAACGTTCCTCCCAAACCTAGAACTCGTCCGCGCGCAGCTGCTCAGTCCATGCGACAGGATAGCTCTCAAACCAAAGATCCGGAACTGCCTCTTGCTCCACAGCCCAACTCGATCGACCCGGAAGTTGATGATTTCCTGTCTACTTGGAACTTCATTTATACGCCCGAGCAGATTGATTCTGTTGTTGGCCTTGCAAAGGCAAACTTCTTGGAGGGTGAAGAGCAGACTCGTCGTGTTATCCATGCTGTCTATGAGCGCAAGAAATCCGATCGCCTGCGGAAGGAGGCGGCAGAGCATCGGAAGAAGATGGAAGGCTTTGTGCCTCTATGATTCTCCCGTCAACTTCCACCGGACAAAACCTGATTTTGGTCGAAGCTGCATTTAATACTACATCGTTGTAAATATAGACGACACTTTTTGACATTCTTACCTCGCATACCCATGCCCTTCCCTTTCATTTTCATTGATTTTCAGTCGTTTGAGTTAGATAGAGCTTGACATAGACCTTTTGATTCATGTATATAGTACAGAGTAAACGACCTGTGACAGTGATGAAGCATAGAAGAAATCCAATGGTACATTCATAAATGCACTATGTACTATGTATTACTTATGCACTTGTACAAGTTCTAGCAAATAATATCAGAGCTCTGATCGGTTTTATCCTGCTGCAGCCCCATTCTTCGCAAAATTCGTCTTCACTCCCTCAAGCTCTTCACTATGCACGCTCTTGATTTTGGCCTTCTGGCCCTCATCAGTAGTCGTCTCATCGTCACTCCCCGCAAGACTAACATCCTGACTGTCACCCGTCTGCTTCCGCAGTCCAAGTTCCTTCTCTAGCGTATGTCCCAGCTTCTTAGTCTTGTCCGAGATACTTGTAGCAGTACTTTTCTGCGACGAACTCTCAGAAGGAGGCTGATTCTCCTTCTTATCCCCGTGCGGCATTCCGCGCCAGTCAGCCGGCTCGCGTTCATGGATGGAATCACCAGGTTTGGGCTCGCTGATCGCTACCGGCGCGCTATCTTCAGTCTTTTTCCCTTTCCTCTCGCTCTTGATGGCTGCGCTGGCTTCCACCGTCTCCGTCGCAGGATACCGCCATACAACTTTCAGCTTGTCTAACGCCCGGATCCCCTTCCTCGCACTCCCCTTGATCCCATCCATCGCCTCCCATTCTGTCTCGAAGACGCCCGAGTCGTGTTCGGCGCCGCCTTCGAAATATGGGTTGAACCATACGTGTGCGATGGAGGTTACCATAGCGAACCCGGTGTAGGATGCTTTGCTGCGACGCTCGAAGTCGATATTCACATCCGAGCTAGGGACAATGAGTGGCTTGTGGGGTTTGTAGAGAATTGCTGAGACACTGTGGCCCTGCGACGATAAGCCGGAGATATCAGATCCCGATACTGTCGGGGACGAAGTCGCAGGCGAAGGGATTGGATTCTTGATCCTGGAGTCCGAGTTAGGATCTGGCTTGGTAGCTTCTTGTTCATCAGACGTCGAGCCCCCGTCTTCAACGACGGTACGCTCGTTCCGATGGAACAGATGAAAACACTTAATCTTCTTCCCCCCATCCACATAACCCTCCACGGCAACCTTAACCCCATCTTTCAAGCCCCAGATATGAACCTCCAGGATCTCCACCGGCCGCTCGACATACTGCTTCCCCAGCTCATTCGCCCACTTATCGATATACCCGACATACCGCAGCTGGCTGGGGATGCTCACGCCGCTCCCGAAGCCGACCCGCATGCGTCGATCCGTAAATCGCTGCAGCGCGTCTTCCTTCTTCCACCCTTCCTGACTAATCAGATATGCACACGCGATCGTCCCGCTGCGCCCTTTGCCTGCTTTGCAGTGCACGACGGCGACCCGTTCGTTTTTGTCTGTGTCTGGCGACTCCTTGTCCTCGTCTAGTCGCTGGAGCCAGTTCCGCATGCTGCCCATTATGACGGGGATATACGCGAATGGCGGTGGGTGGTGGTCTGGCCAGGGGAAGTGGTGGATTCGTCCGTAGACTTCTGAGTCGGGGTATCCTGTGCCTTCGGCGCGGAACTCCCAGATACACCATTCTTTGCCATGTTTCGTGTCGAGGAAGCTGACTAGTGCGTCTAGTGGGTTGCGGTAGGCGCGCTTTGGGTATGTTGATGATGGACCGGAGGTTGCGATGACTGTGGAGTATGTTAATTGGTGTGTGTGTGTTTTTGTATGGGATCGATGAGGATGCTACCATTGTCTGTCACGTAGCAGAGATCTAGCCCTGCTTCTGGGTGGTGTTGTCTTGGACCTGCGACTATCTGGCGGAGAATTGATGACTGGCACATTCCAAGGTTAGCAGTGGGACGGTTACTGAGCTGGAGCTGGCGTACCATTGACAGAGTGTATAGATGTTTATAATTTGTATATTCCACCAGAAATATGTGGTAGAAAAGATAATATCCAAATCAAAACAAGCACGGGGAGTTCTGTTATTTTCGCGGATGATGTCATCCGGCGAATTAAGCCCTCTTGGCTACAGGTTATCTACTAACTATATTCGACCCCGGACCTTTATACAACAAATACTACTATAACAACTATATTGTAGCAAGAAATTCAATTCCTTTGTACATCGTACAGTCACAGACTAAATACATAAAATATTTCCATCAGAAAATCCAGAAATTTCTAATTGAGCCACATGTCGCGTGCCCATCCAAGACCCAGTGAGACCATCCATTCATTACATTAGAAAAAAACAGCCAAATCCACGCAATCCAAGGCATCACAGGTCCAGACTAGTAGCAATTTAGGCAATGCCATACTCCTGAGTAGGCTTCATAACAAACTGAATCGGGTTGTGGTCAGGGACGGTAACATTCTTCGCGCCGTGCTGGTACCAAGTCGCGAGGGTATTGTCACTGAGCTGGGATTTCCAGGTATGAGTGACATCGACATTCCAGACTGGGTTTTCAGCAGGAGAGACAATAGTCGTGATGTTCTTGTCGTCGCAGAGTACCCGCTCGTCTGTGACGCCGCTGCAGTTGGTGCGGAACTTGGGGGTCATTGTGTTCTCGCGGCCGACAATATCATATCTGTAGACACAGCCGCCTGGGGAGCAGCCTATGGTGAAGTTGGATACGCCCCAGATGATGTCGTCGGTGATGGTCTTAGTCTGTAGGCTGGCGGGGCGTGCGCTGGCTAGGCCGGCGAGCACGATTGGGAGGATGGTGGTGAGTTGCATTTTAGATTATGAAATTGGATTATTTTTGGTAGAGAAGAGTATGTTCAATAAATAAACAATTGAGTGGTAATTGGGTGGTTGGATAGATGAAATAATAAGGAGGAGAGAGGTGGGAATTATATACTTAAGAGGCGGCAGGCGTTTACCCTTCCCTGACGGCCGCCCTTGGCACTCGGAAACTCACGCCGATCACTTTCAGGGGAATGTGGTGAATGACCTCCCATTATTCGATATAATAGAACTCGCTTGGTTTCTAGAAAGCTTTCGGCCCATCGAATCAATCGCTTGACGTTCATAAAGGGTTTATTGTCCGACAAGTTACCCCATGATCGTCATTGAGGTCTTTCAGCCTGACTATTTATAGTACAGGGATCCACAGGGAACAGGGTTCATGTCAAGACGCCAGGTGTTTGCTTCTTGTGAAGATGATTTGAGAACAGAACAGGGCAGTAAAATTGGCTATGATGCCGGGGCAAAGGTGTGGGTAATACAAGTGCGAAGAGAGGATATATACATACTGACCGAAGTCAAAAATTGTGTGACATGCCCAAGGGATAATTGGTGGTCTTGAGGAATTGTGTGGCGTGTATTAACTGCAGGTTCGAGGCAACATGCCGTCAAGGAAATGGATATTCTGATCGAGATTGGAACATGCCCTCGAGGGACAAAGGATTCCACCAGTTGCACAGTTTCATGTTTCACTAGGACTTGGCAGAGCGATTGTCGGTGCCACTGGCTTCCCATTCATCCCAGCCCTCCTCTCTCATGTTTTGCTCAATGGCGAGACGACGGCGTTTCTTCTTTCGACGCTCTTTGTTATAATCACGTCGCTGCTCGTCCGACATGCTCAGCCGACGAACCGCCGGCGGTACAGGGTGCCAACCGGCTTTCTCGTTCGCTTCCTTTTCCCTCTGTTTCTGCTGTAGCTCTTCGTCTAGCTTCTTCACATCGTCCCGAATGAGAGGGTGATACTGCAGTCGCATCGCAAACTCGTCCACAGACCCGGCACAGATCTCACGTATTTCCGCCTGCGTTTCAGGGCTGAGACTGGCGTCCCGCTTAATCAGGTCCTGGAAGTACATGAAACCGGACCGGAAATTTCCTGCATCCAGACACATCAGGATGATAGACTCGAATGTAACACCGTTCGGTACCACTCCAAGTGACGCCATCTCTTTCACCAGGAACATGCCCGATTCGCGGTTGCGGGCCGTTCGGCACATCCGAATTAGCGCGTTGTAAACTCGGACGTCGGCGCCTTCCGGGCATAACGTATAGAGCTCTTTGTAGAACCCAACACCGTCGTCCACCACAGATGGATCATCATGGGCATCATGTTCACAGAGATCTGCGATGACACGGACAGAGCCGATGGGAATGGTCCGTTTCGCATTCTTCAACCGCTTGAGAATCTGCCACGCCTCCCGACGGTCAACTTTACTCTGTATCATATGCGCAAGAACACGCTCCGTCGAGCTATCCGTCAGGGGAATATGAGCTTCGTGCATGGTGCAAAGCGCTTCGAACGCAGCAGGCAGATTGCCCGCTGCCACGTGCGTCTCGACAAGTCTTTCATACTGTGTACGCTCGAGCGGGATCCCGCTCTCACCGAGGTAACGGAACACAGAGCTCGCCATCTCCGTATCACCAGTATTTGCAGCCATTTTCAATACGTCATCGCAGACTTCAATGAGCGGATGCATGTAGCCCAGCTCCACCATCCGTCGCCACACGTAGTGTGCCATGGGGTAATGGCCGTGCTTCCCTGCCTCGGTCAACACGTGCATCCAAAGCCGATGGGTCATGTCGTGGCCCTGGTCGACGCGCGCACGCATCACATCGTACACTTCATCCAGCTCTCCATGGTCGCAAAGCGTATAGACAATTATACTGTGTAGCCAGTTTTCCACAAATATATCCTTGCGCTGCATCAATGCAACGTGCTCGAGCGCGAGCTCGATCTGGTTCTCGCGGAGAAGACCAGCCGCCACAAAATGCCATCCGGCTGGGCTCAGCGTGAGCCACCGGTCACGGAGCTTGTTGAGGATTTCTTGTCGTAGGAGGTAGTCCGGATGTACAGCTAGGACCTGTATTGAAAATTGAATCGTTAGCTTCGCTTTGCCTATATAGCTCGTTTCAACCAGATAACCTACCTGCAATGCACCGTGGAGTGTCCCAGAGTCCGCGGTGATACCATTATTCTCCATCTCCTCCAGCAGACCGCGCACAAGCTCCGGCGAGCCCCTCTCATTATCGGTATTTGCAAGAATCAGCGCCTTGTAGTGGCGAGCATTCGGCTTGACATGACGGTCCCGAATGAGCAGTCGTAGGATCTGCGTTATGTGTCGAATGTTCGGCTTGTTGTCCATTGCATATTGCAATCGCGACTCGAGCCCTTCGTTCGTTTTACCTAGAAGGTCGTCTTGCACCTTATGTGTTCGTGTGTATAGCGGGCTCTTTCGTCGTGGAGGTGGCCTGGCGTATGTTGGATCTGGAGATAGGCGAGTGTCACGGTATTCATTCTCACGTGGCTCCCGTGGTTCGCTCCAATCATTATGATGTGCTGCATTATATGAAAATTTGGAATCATCGCCGCCTGAGGTGTTGTAGCATCGGCGCGAACCTGAGCTCGGGCTAGGAATCGAAGGTAGTGGGTATAGCGGGTTTCGACCCTTGGATTTGGGGAATGCCGTTGAACGACTGAGACTCAGAGCTGTAAATGACGGACAAAGCGAGTACCACAGTCCATCGAGGACCAACGCCCGCCGCGACATATCCGCTTGTGGCTAACTGATCGGAAGCTTAGCCTCCGCGGATTTGATCTAGAGTTTGATATCACGTGACATCCTCGAATATTCGCTTCTTGGATTGCGCGGGATTTACAATGAAATAGGTAAGTCAGGTTTGGCTTTTTGGAACATAACATTTAGAGGTAGTTGTAAATCGACCAAGTGACCCAGATGCCGTGAAAATACAGAGCCAGATACGCCACGGCCATGCTCGATCAAACCGTTCCACCAGACCTTTCGAGCGACCTCACCACCGTCTCCTCCGGGGGTATCTCGTTTGCCGTCTTCTTAAAATCATTGATGCAGAACACACTTTATGTCTAATTGGGGCCGCCTCGTCCCCGACCACGTCCACCGCGGCCGCCACCACCACCCCGACCACGGCCGCGGCCACGATCACCATCTCGCCCGTGGCCACCGCGACGGCCTTGTGGTTGGTTCTGTTGCTGCTCTTTAACAATTTCAACAATCTCTTCGGGAACTCGTAGGTATTTGATCTGGTGGATTGTTAGCGTATAGCCTAAGGAGCGGGGCTCTGCGTTGATTGCTTGTCGGAGGGCTTACGTTGTTGCCCCGGATGTAGACTTCGGGTAATCTGAAGAAGCGGTCGCCCTCAGGACTCGTCTGCACTACCTCGCGCAGAATCAGGTTCATGAAGTTATCGCACGTAACCAGGTGGCCGTTCAGAGTTTCGCCGTTTTTGAGTTCCACGAGCATGGGGTGGCCCTGTGCGGCCGTGAGGAGACCGAGAGGCAGCTGATCATAAACCGACTTAGTATAGGTATCGGAAAAGGTGTTTGGGTAAAGCTGGAGCTTACCATTTTGAAATGCGATCGAGGTGGGTGAAGGTGGGAGAGTTAGTTGGCGCACAGAGTTGAAAGAGCGCGGGTTGTTGCGTGTGTCCAAAGTTTGTGACTTATGGATTGAACGGAGGAATTAGACCCGGCACTGTTGATTTATCTGGTGATGTTGACAGTAGCAATGGATTCAAGCTCTAAGAGATGCGATGAGGAAGCCGGAAAAAGGGAAGTGCCGAGCCCAAATGTGGCTTGGGTGCCATCTACTACAAGGAACCTTCGAATTCTTCTATTTACATCCATTACATACCAAAAGCATAGATCTACAGTATGACAGCTTTCGGTAACATAAATTAGGGGGGATCGACTAGAATTGAGCTTTTGAAGTTGCACACCTATTGGAAGAAGAATAATCCGTTGACTTCGAAAACATCCTCGTGTGCATTACATAGTGCATAAGAGAACTGAGCACCGCAAGGCTTTTAAACCCTTGGTCGCTTACCTAGCTGTGTCCCGTCCTCCTCGTCATCATCATCATCCATAACCGTGAGCTTGCGCTTGACACGCCGGTCTCGGCTACTGGTAGGAGCCTTGCTAGCTTGTTCGTTTGCCTCTTCCTCTTCATCAGATTCACCTTCTGGCAAGCGGCCCTCCAGCGCATCCAATGTGATCTCGTAACCTTCCTCCACATTTTGGACCGTAGCATCAAGTTTCTCCACTCGGTCTAGAAGCTCCAGTTCGTTCAAAAGTTCTTTGTTTTTTTTATAGAGACGTTGCTTGGTTAGCATACGCCACCAATAGTAGCGTCGGTCGTCCTCATTTTCGGCCTTGTACTTCTTGATTAACAGTCGGGCAAGGTTTGTGCCGCCGGCCAGGCGATGGCTTTGAGGAATCTGACCGAGAAGGTACATCTCTAGAACGTGTGCGAACTGCGTAGGTTCGATCTTGAACGATCTGCGGATGTCATGGAGAAGCTTGGTGGGGATGAGGGCGGAAGTGGGTACATTGCGAGGACGCTTCTTTTGCGAATACGCCCCAAGGGGGTCGGGATTGAGATTCACGTTGTGCTTCAGGAACTCCGGCCGCAGCAGACAATAATCGGCTGTATCCCGGAGAGCGTCGAACTGTTCATTGGGGTCTTCGATGGTCAATTCTAAAATGGTCGGGTCTGCGATGCAGGCCGCGTGGATTGTGGTATATAGGTGCGTGCCGTGGCCGGCGCGGTGGTGTGGAGGGAGAATAAGGAACTGGGCAATGCGGAGCCGTGCAGGAAGCTTGGCGATATTGACTTCTGGTAACGGGAACACTTCGTTCTTGACCGTGGGCTTTTGTGATTGATCTCGCTGGTAATACCAATAGCGGTACGTTGTAGCATATCCGACGATCGAATATGATGATGCTGTTGCTGTTGGAGGAGTGACCTTCTCATATCTGTAAATCGGATTAGCCTCAGGTCACGGATATCAGCACAAGACAAACATACACGAAATATACCCTCCACCGGTCGAGCGTCCACTCGGGGTCATCTGTCTCTAAGGGAGTTCCAGCTTCGATGAAGAGGGAGACGAGAACCTGCATGCGATCCAGAATTTTCCGCACTTCAGGGTCTGCAAGTGATCCAGCCCAGACCTCATATTTTCGGTCTTCAACCTCGTAGCCAATGACAAACTCGCCCGGAGGCTTGAAATCTTTCGCATCTGGGTCGTTTTGAACAGCTTTCTCATAGTCTTGGAGATCGGCGAACGCCTCTGCGCAAATTTGTGGTTAGCTTATATCGCGCCCGCTGTCGCAAAGGCCAAGCTCACCTTCTTGAACAAAAGGTTTCAAAGTATCGAGAAGATCGACAGCAGCTGTGTCACCGACCGACTTGAACTTCTCGTCGTAAGAAATATGAACGTGAGGGCGCAAGTCATGGGCGGCGAAGCGCAAGCGGATAATTAAGCCCCTGTAGCCGAATATTTGCTCATCGTCGCCAAAGATAGGATAGGTAAATTGGGGGTGGAAAGTTGAAAGTGTTTTCGGCTTCTTCTCGCCGGGTTGAATGATCGTGACGTGAACCGCATCGTTGGCGCCGCAAGACCCTAAAGTGAATCTTGATCAGCTTATATCTTGGCAGCGTTAGATAGCGGGGGACTATGAGCTCACATCCAGCTTCGCTCGCCATTTTGACAGGATATGTGGAGTTTGAATGTCAAATGAGACAATGAAAGATCTGAGGTCTAAAGAGAGACGCGAATAACGCGCCCGGCCCAGGCGCGCATCAGTATTACCTAATCTGGATCTATGGCCCGCCTAGCTCTAGAGGTAACCAGTCACTACTATTCCGTACGCCGTAATAAGGATTGAATATCTCATTAACAGACTGCCTAAGGAAAAAGGCTCTATGGCTCCAGCTTTACGCACACATTTTAGAAGCCTCTGATTCCGGACTATTCACAAGTATAAGACTCGGACAAGACAAGTGAGAAAATATATCAGGGAAGTCAATACTATTACAATTTAGGAAGTTGCGAGTACTCTGATAGTAATAGGGAAAGAATCTTCCAAGGGAAGAGGCTAAATTGGAACACTATCCAGCTTCGTTCTCAATGATGATATAGACGCTAGTTGCCACTACAACTGATAGACTCGAAGGTTCGATAGTTATTGTCTAGCAACTATATCTTGCTGTCTTTAACTTTTAACTTTCATTCATGCCATATATTCTATTCCATCGCTTCTGATCTAGTTTCCATTTCCCAGCTGATTTCTTCAGTTGGGGTATCATTTCCAAAGCTCGCCGGATCCCCGTCATACGTCCTATTCGCTCCAGCGCTTCAACAACCCAATCATGAACTTCATCGGGGATCCCTGCTGCGCTCCCGGCAATTCCTAATGGAAAAAGCAGCATGAATGTACCATTTAACAATGGTATATCTGACGGGTCTTCATTGACTCCTTGCTCGAAGATAGCTTCCTGACTTGCAGTTCCGGCGCATATGTCACCTGCCATGCAAGAAATCGTGTCCAATGCTTGCTGCCGTTGAATTACATCGTCTGCTGTGGGTCGTGCCATTTTCGAAATTTGGGATACGATGGTCTCGTTGACCAGTAATCGTGCCCAGCGGTAGTGGTTGAAAGCTCTCGCAACCCACATGTCCGCGTAGACATGATACTGGCCACGAAAGGTGTGCTCGTATGTGTTGGATTCTTTTATAGCGAAGGACCAGTGGATCGGGAGGTGAGTTTCCCACTCGCGGAGTTCATCTTCAAATAATAGGGCTGAGTTCACTACTGCTCTGGCACCGGGCTTTTGGTGATGCACATGTGCATCGAACTTCGTAAATCTTATCAGTATGTCAACTAGGTCGACACCTGGTAAGATATCCGGTGGCGCAGATGGTATGAGATCAGGAGACCAATTCAGTAGATCTGGGGAGACAACCCTCTTGGAGAAATACTTGACAATTGAGACAAAGTAGAATTGTAAGTGAGCTCGGTGGTTCAAGTTGGTAAGTGATGACCGAAAGATGGATTGTTTGAGTAACGCGGCTGCACCATTCATATGCACTATCCAAGAGTTGAGCTGGTTTGGGGTACAGCTGACCATCTGCGCGGGTCAGTTTGAATTATTAAAAAGCAATTAGAAACGAAATGCATACCTCGTACAGACTCAGCATTACGATCAAGTGGAGTGTTCTGTCGGGATTGGCCTGAGTGGGGTTCTCCACTACTTCTCGTACAGCCTTGATGACCGTAACATGTTTCTCTCGAGATAATATCCGCAGTTCTCTGTCATTATTGACATTGGACAAGGCAGCGAGGCCGACCGAGACGATAGCATCTCGACTCGACTGATCGAGAGTAATGGCCCCAACTTCAGGAGATGGCTTCATAGTACCTATCTGTAAAGAGCCATCTTCTTTGGTGACAATTCTTGTCACAAAACGGTTAATAAAGAACCTCAGCCCCTGATCCTCCAATGGGATGGACAGCGGGGCAGTAATTCTCGGAGTCCAAATCGATTGGCTCCTGCTCCTGCAGACTAATGCATCTGACGGAGAACAGTCGGGTCGCGAGCCGGGGGTGGGTATATCATATTCTAGGGCTGCACTATCCTCCAATCTTCGACGGGCCTCGGTCTTAGCTTTCGCCTCTGCGCTTCGTCGAGCGGCCTTGTCATTCTCATCGCGGAACATTAAAGACGGCACATCCCGATAGCTGCCACATGGCTTGCCCGCTCTCCTGCATTGGGAACACAGGGGCTCAAGCCGGTCACACTAGACCATGTCAGTCTACAATTGGTCTGGTGTTAGCCTTTAGGCGACGCCACTTGCCTTTATCCGTCTTTCCCGACAACTGCCGCAACATTTACTGGGACGACCATAAAACGGCATTGTCTCTCAGTGGATGCGGGTGGTCGTATTCAATTCTAAATAGGCAAAGAATTCGTGAGATCAGCCCGGGCAGATGAGTCGATGACTGGGGGGCTTGGACTCCACTCTTTAGTGGGTTCTTGGCATCGATCGGCCTTTCCTAATTGGGTATCTGTTTCATCCCAGTCAAACATACAGTCTACAACATACATCAGATCTTAGTTATTTAATGTCTTTGATTGTGGCTTTGTCATTCCAGATTTGCAATTATATTTGGGCACTCGGCTGTTGCGCAAGACAGTCTCGGTACGATCCCTAGGAAGATTTAGTTCGACAAACATTCGATAAACATAAGAAAACTAGTATAAGGGGCACTAGCTAAACCGAGAAATATACATGGTGAAAGAATTCGAACAGGGTCAGCGGTTGAAGAAGCCCTTCTAGGGTATCTAAACGTAGACCTATTGTACATGGTAAACATGTGACTGACCCTTCACGTGGTAATGATGTGGCTGATGATGGTGATGAGCTTTCTGTGAGCTCTCAAGTGGGGCAGTGGGCAAATCTGTCGATGTGCTGGCTGGAATTGTACTGCTCACAGAAGATGGGGAAGTCCTACTGTTGGCTGCAATAGTTGATGTAGCTGTTTCGGTGTCCAAGACCGCAGAAACAGCAGAAACAGCAGAAACAGTAGAGACTGCAGCAAACTCTGTGGTGGTTGAGTATGAAACAATCGAACTTTGGCTGGATACGCCAGAAGTCGTAGTCGTTGCGCTAGGAGCCAAGCTCAATGTAGCGGACGACGCACTTGGTTTGAGATTTGCCGTAGATGAAGCAGCTTTGGAGGAGGCAGATACAACATCAGACTCATCCATGTGGTAGAGCAATGATCCCCAGCCCAACCCGTCGTAATGGCCAGACCCTTCTCCCCAGGAGCCCGCACCACCCTCCGCCCCGCCGTAATATTCAAGAGAGTTGTTGAGGTAAAGAGTGGTCCAAGGTGCGTCCAGTTGCTTCAGCACGACATAGTGGTTGTAGAGAAGCTCCCAGGTAGGTCTGATGGCTCCACGGGAGGCATTGCTGATCTCTGTGTAGCTGACTATACCGTTCGTGTAGGGGACGAAGGGAACGTCGTTTCCAAGGTTGTATCGCGCGAAGTACTCCGTTCTAGGGCGATATATTAGTAATTGATAAGGCGGAACCCTTGAGATGATTGGATGGTACTTACCCACGGAGAATCCGGCTATCGTTATAGGCAAACAAATCCTCTCCTTGGTTCAAGGCCTGCTGCCCGATAACACCGAGAAGCTGTATGTCTAACGCTGAGTGGCCCTGATCACGACCGGATTCTTGGCCTTGGCCGAGTAAAGTCCCAGTACTAGGCTCTTCAACGATATTGGTGATAGCATTGTTGATGGCGCCCGTTCCATCCCCGGCCTTGAAGTAATTCACAGCGAAATCCCATACTGTTTGATTGTCCGTTATGACAGCCATAGCCATCGCCGAAGCGACATTGCACAACTCCCAGTTCGCGAAGAAATGAAGAATATTATGCTCCGACGGCTCTTCGTGGTTCAGCCATGTGTAGTGCATCGGGATAAATATGTTATTGGCCATTTCCACGACAGATGGGAGGACATCATCCACGAAGGGCTGATAGTCAAGAAGGAGTTCGGCTGCGTTGGCGAGTTCATACCCCTGCAGGCCAGCTGTGAGGTACTTGTCATCGCCACCACCGATTGCAGTGAGATTGGTCGCCCATGCATGCAGGATATTGCTAGCGGCATCGGCAAAGCTCGTGTTCCCGGATATCTTCCAGCGTAGACCTAGATTGAAAGCTGCCGCGACGTCATGCCAGAGGAGCTGTGCGTTTGCGGCATTGTCTTCCCAGGCACTCCGATAGACAACGCTAACTGCTGAAGGAGTGTAGCTGGCGTCAGAGAATGAGAGGCTTGTCAAGGTATTCCAAGATGTAGTCCATGGATCCAGGCTGGCCTTGATCTTTTTCTGGGTGCGAGAGATATCGCTATCAGAGACGAGGAGGCCAGGGTGCACAAAACTTGCTACAAGGGGGAGAAAAGGGATAACGAAAGAAAGAGAGGGGACCATTGCAAAGAGAAAGGCAGCAATGAGTACAAATATGGCAAGAAAAAGAATGAATGACAAAACTAAAGATATAAGGAACCAGCCTAGTAATATAGAGATCGTTATTCTCTGGTTAGATTAAACTACAAATGAAGCGGAGATATCGAGATCTATGAAATTAATTACTCCGTTCTTAATTTAAAACAGCCTATGTTTCAGCTATGCGCTAGGAGAAATGGATTTCCGGACAGTTTCATGTTTCTGGATGTTTGTAGACATTAGCTCCGGTACTGTGGATCAAGTACTCCGTAGTTGTCCTGACATCGGAAATGAGTTTATATTCGGCTAGGAAATTCTGGGATCTATTCGACAAGAAACAGCCAAGATATTCTCATAGCACCTGGATTTATTATGGCATGAGTACTCGGTCTATGCTTCTCTCCTTAACGATGTAGCACTTCAGTAATGTTTTCACGATGGTATAAGGGGTATTATATGGTAGATAACTCCGATGTCTCTTGTTGGATGGTGTTTTCAGATATTTCTTTAGACGTCTTTTTATCCTTTTTTGTTTCTCTTCTTGGTGTTATAGCTAGAAGAATGGTCATTGACTATATCACTCTACAATAGGGGTAAAAGCATAAACCCTGTGTATAACCAGGTATCTTTTCTACAACTCAACGTTAATTGTTCCAGAATAGCTTCTAGTCGTATCGTTTGGTATCCTGCTTCTTCTAAGAGACGTCATCCATATGGGACCTATGTTCCCCGAGAGAAAAAGCAGGTGGAAGTCCATGAGTTAGGCCCAAGAGCTGCGCTTCTGATATGCCAGGCTAAGCTGCTGAGGTCGGCTACATGCCATGTTACTTTGCAGAGACTAGCTCTACTGAGATTCAATTTCGTATACAACAGCACACCGATATCTGGCCGAGGTAACATTTCCATTGCATCGACAGCTATTTTCATGTAGTATATTGCCAAAAAAATGATACTGATTTACGAATGTGTCCGGTTATAAGACTTTATGAGGGTTAAGACGCCTCTATAGAGAGTTGAGAACGAAGAAAGAGGAATAGTGAAACGGGCGAGTGCTATAGCCTATAGTTACGGTTGAGGGGCCTAGCACTTACCAGCTACCCTAATTAAGAGATGCCTAACCCTTATTTATCCCCTCCCGGCAGTAGATATTGTTGCTGCTGTCTTACATACCATTGTTTTTCTATTGACAGCTATACAATGGATTTGATATGGGTCTGAAGCGTTCCAGCTTGGCGGTGTAGTGATGATCTCTTCGGTCGATACCACAGAAAAGAAGCTTAATACGGGAGGAAACGGTATCCAAGTAGGTGTCATTATCCAGCTGGTAGCATTTGGCTTGTTCGCAGTGGCGGCTGTCCGTTTCAATTTCACTTCCAAGCGCTTCACAGGGTCTCTAGGCTCGATCTGTCTCTCGTCGACTTCACCGAAGCCACGACAGGATATTTGAGCACCTATGGGTGGCCGTTGTATGTATTTGATACCTGTATATGTATCCGTATGTTGTCCTTTCCGTCTGCCAGCATCCAGGAAGATATCTGCCATACTTGGGCTTTCGACTCCCAAAGGGTCCACACGGTAGCGGTGACCCGGAGATTCGGATGCGATAAGAATGGCGGGGTCGATCGGCTTTGGGTCTGTGGTCTGTGATCTCTGCATATGTATTCTAGTGGAGCATAGGTGACTGCTGTGTTCTTGAATCAGCATGGAGTATCAATGTGCAAGCGTGGCCGACAGTGGCTTGTGTGGCTTTCGCGGCTTGAACAATTCATATTAAATGACGACTCGATTATCTTTGCTATAGACATAGCAGGGGTAAAGTAAAGTGATTTAGACAAGGAAAGGAGGAGTAAATGCAGAAAGAATCGATCCAAGCAAGGATGGTTGCATTAAGGCCAGATGTGTGGCTGCACTGGCTGGAGAACATACAACATGTTCTAGAATAAACCTTCCAAGGACAAGCCCTATATGCATGCCTTTCAAGGGCATTGTCGAATAAAATATCCCTTCTAAATACGCATATGTTGCTCATACCTTGTACATATTTCCCCCTGGTATGTTTTGAAAGCGGTACCTGAGCTACGTGGGTCCCCCGGGTCCTTCCAACACCTTGGCCTCTTACGCCTTACGCAACCACACATCTCCAGACTCCCTCTGGACCCTCTATTCAATTCCCCTCACCATGATAGAAAGTCTATAGAGTGAACTGCGAGATCATCATGGAGGGACTATTCACTCTGCTCGCCCTGAGCATTGTGATGGCAATTACGTGAGCTACCTGTGTTCGGAAACCTAAGGTTCAATTGGAAGCTAATGCTCATGATTGGCAGATCCTTTGTCGTCGGCTCATTACCTCTGGCTTTTACACTGTCCCCCTCTCAACTCCGCTTGATATCATCGATTGGTATGGGTGTTCTGGTGGGGACGTCGCTGATCGTGATTATCCCCGAGGGCATTGAAACTCTCTACAGCGCGAACGCTCTCACTCGCAAACAACACAGTACACGGGCTACCGCTATTGAATGGCAGCACCAGGCCCCAGTCGTGGCAGCCACGTTTGGCCCAAACGGAGACAGCGCCTCAACCCTACCGTCCGATACCCCTGTCCCGGGTCTTCTTCTGGAAAGAGACCAACTCTCCGGGTCGCAAACACTTCATGTCCGAAAGGAGGATTCGGATGAAACAACGGCCAAGGACACAATCCACGGAGACGAGGAGAGTTCGCCACATGCGTGGGTCGGAATCGCCCTTGTCAGCGGTTTCATTTTGATGTACCTCGTCGATAAACTGCCCGAATTCGCAGCGCCGACAAAGAACGATCGGACCCCTTACCATATCTCTTTGGATAACCTTGGATCTGGGTTGCGGCGGGGCTCCTCCCCCTCCCGCGATGGTGGACTGCTTGATGCGAACCACGCGTCCAGACGTGGCCACAGCTTTGCGACCACGACCGGCCTAGTGATCCACGCCGCGGCGGACGGTATTGCTCTAGGCGCTTCCAGCTCGGATGCCGGGCTCAGTTTCATTATATTCTTGGCGATCATGGTGCATAAAGCTCCAGCGTCTTTCGGATTAACATCCATCCTGCTCAAGCAAGGGCTGTCAAGTCGCACCGCGAGAGCGCATTTGCTGGTCTTCAGTCTGGCAGCTCCTTTCGGTGCCTTGGCTACTTTCCTCTTTGTACAGATGATGGGATCTTCCGGTGCCGATGAGGCAGGCACTCACTGGCGCACTGGAATGCTACTGCTTTTCTCTGGGGGTACCTTTTTGTGAGTCTTCTTTTCTCGGTCATAACCATAGACCTTTTTATTAACCCGTGCAGGTATGTTGCGATGCACACCATGCAAGAAAACGGCCCGGGCTCATCCCCGCGCGAACTTCCTATTAACGGATATGGTGACCGAGACCAGAATGGATCAGACAAGTCCATGAGAGACTTGATTGCATCTGTTTTGGGCATGATCTTGCCACTATTCTTGCAAATTGGACATGCTCATTGAGCAAGTGCCCGTATGTATTCCTTGGGGATACGCCATAGTGCTTTTACATTTTCGCTTTTCAACTAGATTTTGGAGGGCTTATACCCATTGCAAGATACTTTTGGGAGATGGGTTATTCTAGCTGAGATAAATTGAGATACGGGAGGATATGTTTGAATAGATTTCCTTGTATAACTGCTGGGTGCTATATCGGTCATAATTGCATGATATCTCACGATCACAGCTACGTAGCGTCACTGTGCCATATTTAAAGCATGACAAGGTCCCCGACGTCTGACTTCTCCGAAGGATACTTTTTATCTTCCCATGATGTCGGTGATGACAAGATTCGTCAGTTTCGTCAGTCTGAATCATCCCGGCGTTCTTGACAGGTTCCACGGTCCCATTCCGATAGCCGCATGTCAATCCACAGCCTTGGGTCTATATCCTCGTGGGTGTTAATGAGTATCGTGAGCGTCGTGAATATTCAGGTTGCCTTGACAGTTCACGAGATTCAGCCCCGGAGATCTATGACTTGGTCTTGGGCCAAACCACATGCGTGTCTACATTCTCGACGCCTCACTTTTGCCTCTTTTGTCATAAACCCCTAAAAGGCAAATCTCAGGCAAATCAGAAGGCAAAAAGATGCAGAGGAAACATATGATCAGTGTCGGACACATAAGATCCATATAAAACCCATCTGCTGAACTAGTGCCGGCGAGGCCATGCTTTGTCAGAATCACGACACCTCCGCTGCAACTGTCTCCTTTCCTCATCGCCTTTTTTTCATTGGAAGTCGATTTCGGACTTTGATTGAATGAAAAAGAAACGACAAAAAAAAGTGATATATTCGAAAAAAAGAAAAAAAGAAAAAGAAAAACGGGGGGCCTCGATACATTCGGAGGATTATTAGTCTCACCTCCCTTCTTCCCTCGGCCGTTCGCCAGCCTCTCCTCATAAACCCGAACATCATACTCTTGACTCCCGACTCGCTTATAATTGAATGCCCGCCCTGAACGCTAGAAGGCTCAGTACGTTGCATCAATAAATACAAAACGGACAAGTGGGAGGATCATCCTAGACTGTGGCGGCCTCCCCCCTGTTCTGCGGCCATGGACTCCCATCGGGCATCATTCAGCGACATGGGAGATGGGTCGAATGCGCACACAACAGACCCGTTGGACCCTCATAGCCAACCGTCCCACGAATCAGTCAATACTTTCGCCAGTACTCCATCCAGATCACTCAGCACCAAGAGCACCGTCACTCCCATACCCGCCAACCTACTTCCTTCAGCGCCCGCATCACCCCCGACACCCGCGCCCAGCCCTACCCCCCATCAACGACCACCAACTTGGCACACAACCGATGACGAAGAGACTAGCTTTTTGTTAAGCCTTCGCATTCACTTCAGTACTCTATCCAACGGCCGAAAACAGAAACTCCTGGAGGGCCTTTTGGACATATGCGACAGCCAGCATCTGAGCTTTGTATCGAGTTATGTTGGACCTCGATTGAGGAAAGACCCATTTCAGGTTTTCCCTAATGAGCTATGCTTAAGAGTGAGCCGTTTGGTCGAGTTCTCTTATTATACAGTACTAATGTTGAGTCTGCTTAGGTTCTCTCCTTTATCGACGATCCCAAGACTCTCGCCCGAGCCTCACAAGTATCACGGCGTTGGCGAGAACTACTAAACGATGACATTACTTGGAAAAACCTGTGCGAGAAACATGCGTACTCGGTGCGACGGGTGCTGGACGATGAAGCGGACCTCGTCGACCCATTCACCGCCCACCCCGTAGACCCGGTTTCCGGCTCACGTACATTTGGCGGACTGCAGCGGCGCTTGACCGCATCCAGTGGTCAGGCCACGGAGAGTGCACCGGAGCTACCCCGCACGCTTTCTGGAGAATGGTTGCCTCCGACAAGCTTCTCTCGAAGACGTCGGACCCGACCTGTCTCCTACCGTTCACAGTTCAAACAAAAATACATGGTCGAGTCCGCGTGGAACAAAGGTGGTCGGTGCACCCAGCGCCATATCACTCCTGACCAAGGTGTGGTGACAAGTCTTCACCTCACTCCGAAGTATATTGTCGTCGCGTTGGATAATGCGAAGATCCACGTATATGATACCAACGGTGACAACCAAAAGACCCTTCAAGGTCATGTGATGGGAGTATGGGCAATGGTCCCGTGGGATGATATTTTGGTCAGTGGAGGCTGCGATCGGGAAGTTCGAGTATGGAACATGGCTACTGGGTAAGACAGAACATCTACGGCTTGCACGAACAAAAACTAACACATGATAGCGCGGGGATCCACCTTCTTCGAGGCCACACATCAACCGTGCGTTGTCTAAAGATGTCAGATCGGAACACCGCCATCTCAGGATCCAGAGACACCACCCTTCGTATATGGGATCTGGCTACAGGGACATGTCGTAACGTCCTCGTTGGACACCAAGCCAGTGTAAGGTGTCTAGCCGTCCATGGTGATCTAGTCGTGTCAGGCAGTTATGATACGACTGCACGTATATGGAGCATCTCTCAAGGTCGCTGTCTCCGCACCCTTTCAGGACATTTCAGTCAGATCTACGCTATTGCCTTTGACGGCCGGCGGATCGCGACAGGAAGTTTGGATACTAGCGTCCGGATTTGGGACCCGCACTCTGGGCAGTGCCACGCCATTTTACAAGGTCATACGTCTTTGGTTGGTCAGCTACAGATGCGGGACGACACCCTAGTGACAGGTGGCTCGGATGGCTCTGTCCGCGTCTGGTCGTTGACTAAGATGGCGCCGATTCACCGTCTTGCGGCCCACGATAACAGTGTCACCAGTCTTCAGTTTGATAAGACTCGCATTGTTAGTGGTGGCAGCGATGGCCGTGTCAAGGTTTGGAACCTACAGACTGGTCAGCTACTGCGGGAGCTTTCTACTCCGGCCGAGGCGGTTTGGAGGGTTGCTTTTGAAGATGAAAAGGCAGTAATCATGGCCAGCCGATCTGGGCGCACTGTTATGGAGGTATGTGGCGATGTTATGTCTTATGAGAATATGTTTTCTAATATATATCGCAGGTCTGGTCTTTCTCTCCACCACCCGATGATTTCGATGATACAGCCAGTGAGAGTGGTTTAATCACTACAGGCACAAGCTCTGTTAATGACCGCGATCTGGTCCCGACTCGACGTCGAACCCTCTGCTCCGTTCCCGCACCGATCCCATTAGGCACTGATAGCGATGCACTTATGCCAGACGCGCCCTCCTAATCCCTTAGCATTTGCTGGTCTGAACAGATCCAAATGCGTTTTGATATCCTGCCATCTAACGACTACGCATATCCATTTATTTTGTCATGTTTCTCTTCCCATCTTTTTAAGCGCGGTGTGTTTTTTTCAACAGTGGGTGGTTTGCCTTCAGAATGAGCTACTGGCGTCCCTCCCTATGTGTTTCTAGAGCACCAAACGGTTGCATATTTGGTGTCAACAAATCTGGTTGGTTACTGTGTCTTGTTCTTTATCCAGACTGATGAAGTTGCCATATTGGAGTTGTGAGGCCTTTCTTTTACATTGTTCTTATTTCATATCGGCCATTTCGGAGTGTTTTCTGGTTGAGTACATGATACCTTTTTGGGAACACTGGGAATGTGATTTATATACCATCTAGTCCGATGAAATCTATCATTTACATTCCTACTTTTCATCTCACCAAGTTTGAAGCCCAAATGTCCAAAGGGCTTACAGCTGATCGAATGTTAGAATGGGACCGCTAATTTAGCGTGAAGGAAAATATATTAATCCGTGTTAATCCGCGTTTCGACCATCTATCTGCTCAGAGGGGTCTTAGCGAATGTCGAGATCTCTCTTTATACTAGGATGTCTTCATAGCTTATAATAGACGTTCATAAAGACCCCGTGATCATTATTTACAGTATTATCTTTACCACTAAATCCTATCTTCTTCTGTACTAGGGTATTATAACCCCTAAAAGAATCCCGACATTCGCTGATGTCTGACATTCGCCGAGCTCTCGGAATTCGGATTAATACATGTTCCTCTGGGCCAAGAGGCGCTAAAAATTAGCGGTCCCATTCTAACATTCGACCAGCTGTCGGTCGATGTCCAAATGTCCAACTCGTGGCCTAGACCTAGAATGACTAAGCGGGTTTCTGGCTCACCCCGTTCGGGGAATGTCCCGGCATCATCTTCTAGACCTTAACGCGAGCATTGGTTACTGAAATACAGAACTTTGCTTTAGAAAAGCCATTCGTACATCCTTTAAGATGTGTATGTGCTTCGCTTTGACTAGGCAGCCGAGTTGATCCAGTTACCACCGATGACATAGGCCGTCCTGGACCTTTGTGAAACCCAGATCTGAGTCCGACCTGTCTGTAACTCGCAGTCCCCTTTGCGCTTTCGCTCAAAGTACCCGCAAGTCGAAGAGGTTCCTTAGACGACTGCCGGCGGGTAAACAATGGTCTATGGGGGCAAGCCAAGTACCGGATGTTACCTGTGTCGCAAGCGGAAGATAAAGGTATGTCCCGAGCTTCAATATTTGTTTTTGAATTTACCCCGCCAATGAACCTGTATTGTGTCTGTACTTATCTTTCTTCTTTGCATGCATTGAAAGGTCAAATGCTAAATTCCTCCCTTCAAGTGCGATGAAGCACACCCGGAGTGCCGGAACTGCATCATCTATGGCCGGCCATGTCCTGGGTACCGGCCGGATGCTGTCTTTCGCAACGAGACCAGGAAAGTCGAGCGGCTGGTGAAGAGCAATGCCGGTGTAAATTCCCATAGCAATTCCGACAGCCAGAACGGCTCCCCAACGCCGGACTCATCTATGTCAGCTGTCTCGCACCACCGACGCGCAAACTCACATGTCAAACACCATGGCAGGGCTACGCTGACGCTATACTCGCCCGCTGACTCCAGCTGGGAACAACGAGCACTCTGCTACTTCTTCGACCAGTACACCATCAAAGCTGATGCCGATGATGGCGGACACCTCGAATATCTACCCCCGCTGTACGCCCGCGAGCTCGGTCGCCAGAGCAGCGAATCGCCGTCTCCTTGTTTGCGGTGGGCGGTCGATGCCACGGCGCTGATGACTCTCGCTAATGCGAAGAATGCCCCACCTCTCATGAACAAGGCGCGGGAGGGCTATGGGCGGGCTTTGCGGGGCTTGCAGGAGGCATTGGCGTCGCCGGCTAATGCGGTTAAGGATGAGACGTTTGCTTCGGTTGTTTTGCTTTCGCTGTATGAGGATATCTCGGGCGAGCGGAATGGGCTACTCAGCTCGCATACGGCCGGGTTTGAGTTCTTGATGAAGCTCCGTGGAAACACACTGATTGATCATCAGCGTGGTCGAGATATGCTTACATTTGCTTATGCTCACACGGTAGGTTTGACTCTGGCATCGGGGCCGTATAAATATCGGTCCGAGACTGACGTTTGTATAGTATGTTGAAATACTTGCACTGGGAGACAAGCCCCGGTTCGACATCAAATGGGACCTCGGCATGCTCAACACCAATGACCCAGTCGAGCGGCTCATGTTCACCGTATCAAAGCTCTGCCAGTTATTCCTATACATAAGATCTCCACCAAACCTCCCAGACCAAGCAGCAATCGAATCATGGATCAGAGCCGGCCTCGAGTAC
This sequence comes from Penicillium psychrosexuale, assembly GCF_028828465.1. Taxonomy (NCBI): domain Eukaryota; kingdom Fungi; phylum Ascomycota; class Eurotiomycetes; order Eurotiales; family Aspergillaceae; genus Penicillium; species Penicillium psychrosexuale. The sequence goes on along the minus strand of NW_026643190.1, from coordinate 2,257,932 downwards.
GACATCGAAACTTCCCAGTGGACACAGACCCTCCCAGACCGCTGGCTCCCACTAGTCGTCTACTCAGCACAGGGCGAGCTCCTACTAACATACAACCGCCTCTCCAACGTCGTGATCTGGAACTACTACCGCGCAGTGCGCGTGATGGTCCAGCATCTTCTCCTCGGCCTAAACACCACACTTATCTCCATCAAGGCAGCGAACAAACAATTCTCCGATTCCTCGGATTCCAGTTCCGGACCAGAGTCCGAGCCCGTTCTCGACGAGGCAGCTCTGAAAGCTGTGATCCGCGAAATGACCACAGATGTCTGTCGCAGCATCCCCTTCGCGCTGGCTGACGTCGACTCCCTCGGCCGCCCGAATAAATCAGATAGCGCGTGGAAAATGCGCGCCGCGCAGGGTTACGGCTTGCTCTGGCCCCTCTGGTATATTCTCTCCTCTGGTTTGCCGACCCCGGCACAGGGGGAGCAGATCCGCACTGTGCTGTCGCGTGTCGGGTCTACGCAGGGCATTAAATTGGCGTTGGTTCTTGCTCGTGAGGCGGAGCGCATGCGTGGAGAGCAGGAGGACGCGCAAGGTGAAATTCTTGATTGGGATTTACCACGCGGTGCGTACGATCTGGATAACTAAACTTGATGCGTGTGATTTGGATTGCCGATTGCGCGGGATCTGAGAGCTATGCTGTACCACTATGACTTGAGGTGAAAAAGGCTCTTGGGAGAGTTTCAGTCACTGAATGCTATGCTAAACGCATAACGGCACCAGACCAGCACCAGATCGTCTGAATACGGCTGGGTAGACTTGGAGCCAGTCGCATGTTATACATGGAAAAGTCGTTTTACACATTTTAGACCTTTTTTCACCGCAGATATTTTCTATATTCTGCGGCTGTTGATTTTCATATTTCTCTATAACACTCATACAAAAAAAAACAAAAATATCCTCCCAAATCTCTTCTGGAGACCAAATGGATCAGTTTATTCCACCTCGTCAAGGACAGAGGCCGTATTATTGTCTAGTACTAGTGGCATCTCAGAATCAATATAAACATTAGAACTCCGAGTGCATTCAGTCCACAGCAAACACGTTCTCCTCTTCCGACTCTTCGTCACCCGACTGCGGCAAGAACCCTTTCCTAAGCAGTGCTGCCTTCATCCGACTGTAATCCTCCGTGGCGCGAGCGATGATGGCTGCAAGGTCGTTGTAGGTATCAAGGGCATGGCCTTTATCCTTCATACGGTACACCTCGGGGTCTTCAAGAGGCGAGTTGTACCAGGTCGTGTTGAATGGGAGTCCTCCGTTCTTGAGCTTAGGAGGTGCGTCCTTAGTGGCGCCCCCACTGGCCTTTGCGGGTCCAAGTTCCGACTTGCGACGTTTAGGCGCGTCCTTGGCGGTCTTCCGGTCGACCCTTATGGGACCAACCTTTGACTTTCGGCGCTTAGCGGGTTGCTCTTCGTCTGTATCTTGAGTAGCGGGTGTCCCGTTTGAGACGATGTTTCCGCGCACGCGTGAACTTTCAATGGTAGGTTGAGGTGTCGGGGGATGTACAATAGACACTTCTACAGCTGCATGAGGATATTGTTGTAGTTCACGCTGAGAGGGTACGTATTCGTCATCAATTTGTTCGGGGTTCGGGTGGGCCACAGGTGCAGGGAGATTTCGACTAGTCGACTTCGAGAGCTCCAGGGCGGTAGCTATATCCTTTGCGCTGTAGTATGTGCAAAGCAATGGATTCGAGGGCTCGCGTTCGGCCACGGCTGCGATAACCCACGCGGGCACATTCGGAGATACATCAGGACCTGTTCGTACATCAGTATTATCGTACTTCGTCCACAGTATAGAGTACAACGTACGAAATGAACATTGGTAGGGTCTTCGAAAAAATACACAACTAGCACATGCCCACATCCATTGTGCCTTGGTGTTCGCGAAAACTATCCGACAATGCTCGAATTGACCCTTGCCATGGGCGCAGCGCGTACATTTGTGATCCGCTGGAGCTTCGAGACCACACAACTGCCCCTGCACTGCACGCCGATACAAAGTAGATCTCAACGGCCTGGGCTGGCTATTTTTCCAATCCAGTTCGGTCCGCTCGGGGTGCAAATCGCGGATTTTCCGTTCGGCTGCCGTTAGAAAATTGCGCAGCATAGGCAATCCGGCAGTGTCTAGGCCCGGGTAGTGAGCTTAAGAACCCTATTAGCGAATGCGCGTGCTTGCAGGGCCAAAAAAGAATGGATATAGTGCTCACGGTCCTCGACTTGCGCTTTGATGGTAGCGTCGAGCTCGGCGGCCGTACGGGCTCGAACCGACGGGCCAGGGTCTTCCTTCTGAGCAGCGGGCTTACGCGTCGTCGTCACGGCATCAGTCCCGTATTCGCCGTTCGTCTGGTATGGATAATCAGTCGCATCGTCGTCACTACTGTCAGATTCGGAGGCTTGTAGGAAATCGGGATAATTGGAGTTGGAAGAGATTGGAGAACTGTCGGAGCTTTTTATTATTGCCTGGGCGAGATTGTTGGTAAGCATGCTGTCTTGAAGAGCGATTGACCCTCGAGAGTTGCGTTTGAAGCGAATCACGCGACCCATAGCTATCGTCTGAACTCGTGGCAGACGTGTTGAAAGGCCTTTTGTTTCCTTTTTGGTGAACAGCTCGGACTTGAAATCGTCCAGCACTTCTCAGCTCTCACAGTTCAGAAACTTGGAAGGAACGTAAAAAGAGACCATATGATCCCTTTCTAATCCCGAAAGGTTTAGTTTGTACGTAGCGGGTTGAGTATAAGGTAACTAATGCAGTGGGGGTTTCCAGAGCAGGATGACTAAGCGGCTATGTGATAAAAGCACTCCTGAGGCATAGATAGCAACGCAGACACCTTTCCACTTCCATTCTCAGTAGTCACCCCATGGTGTTCTCCTCTCTAGCACCCTACTTCTCCCAGTGACGACTCTGCTCTCACACCTGTTTCGCAGACAGGGCTGTCGGTGCCCCTCAGGGGTCCCCTCTTCACTAACTATGTTGTACGTCATTGAGGCTAAATGCGGGTAGACACCTGATAAACAAGGTATCTATCTCAACTAACTAAATATAACCGCATTGATCCAGGTAGTTAATTCAAGGGCTTTACATCCTCTTACTCTCTTGTTTCCCGGGATCTCCTTGTAGTTGTAGTCCTTGGGGATAAGTATAAGAGGCATTCCTCTGTATCAGCTGTAAGCTCAGATAAGCGAAGCTAGGGATCTCCGGCTAAGTCGGCTTGTTGTATACCACTGTAGCACCGGACTTGGCCGGATATCATTGACGTCATTTATATAGGACCATGGTGAATGCCCTTGAATGTCAGTTGATTTGCAGAATATGCAGAGAATCAATCGAGGTCAATAAAAGACAGTAAATCAACAACAGTGCACCTGGAGGTGTATGGAGTAGACGAAGACACCAAAAAAGGAAAAAACTCGGGAGGTGCGGAGATAAGCACAGGCCCACTGACGACATACTCCGTAGTTTCTTCCAAGGTACAAAGATTGGAAGCATTCGGACTTTGCTTCTTACACCTCTCCCCTCTTCTTTACAGTATACACCATGACTACACAAGAACGCAGGCTTCCCTTTGGGAAGATCGAGCCCAATTCGCTCAAGTACTTTGCCAGCTGTGCACTGGGCGGAGTCATCGGTATGTCCAAGCTCCCCATCCCACCAAGGCACGCACTAACAATATTACTCTAGCTTGTGGTAGGTGACAGCTCTCCAATATGCAACTAACCCACTCAATTGACACCCAATTCCATATAGGACCTACCCACACAGCTGTCACACCTCTCGACCTCGTAAAATGCCGTCGCCAGGTTGATCCCAAGATCTACACCTCCAACGTCCAAGCATGGAAGACTATCTTCTCCAAAGAAGGCCTCCACGGCGTCTTCTTCGGTTGGTCCCCGACCTTCCTGGGCTACTCTATGCAGGGTGCTGGAAAGTACGGTCTGTACGAGTACTTCAAGTACATCTACGGAAACCAGATGTTCCCGCATGCCAATCCCACTTTGGTCTTCCTCGGTGCCAGTGCCACTGCTGAATTCTTTGCTGATATGGCCCTGTGCCCTATGGAAGCTATCAAGGTCCGCATGCAGACCACGCTGCCACCCTTCGCTTCCAGTATGCGCGAGGGCTGGGGTAAGATCGTCACCAAGGAGGGCTATGCTGGTTTGTACAAGGGATTGTACCCTCTGTGGGCCAGACAGATCCCTTATACCATGACCAAGTTTGCCACCTTCGAGGAGACTGTCAAGCTCATCTACCGCACTATGGGTAAGCCCAAGGAAGAGTACAGTCAATTACAACAGACTGGTGTCAGCTTTTTGGGTGGTTACATTGCTGGAATCTTCTGTGCTCTTGTTAGCCATCCAGCAGATGTCATGGTCAGCAAATTGAATGCTGATCGTAAAGGTGAGTTTTTTTTTTTGGCAGTCTTGATGTATGCTAACTGCCCGTGTAGCCGGTGAAGGTGCGATGACAGCTGTGTCCCGGATCTACGGGAAAATTGGCTTCCCCGGTCTATGGAACGGTTTGCCTGTTCGTATTGTGATGCTGGGAACTTTGACCGGTTTCCAATGGCTCATGTAAGTGTTTGCTCCGTTCTAATTTGCGTGCATAGCGATGCCTAACATCCTTCAGCTACGACTCTTTCAAGGTGTTCCTTGGACTTCCCACCACTGGAGGTCACTAGATAAGTCATGGTTCTTAGATAGTCATGGTTCTTGGGGGTTCTTTTTTCTAGAGAAATTGTGTATATAGCAAGGAGTTAAATGGATAAACATTGCTAAAACCAGCATGTGTAGACCGCCTTCGATATCGGGGCAGAATAATGTTGGAGGTCATCGCATTGTTGCCGACGACGTTTGGCACTTCTCAGTCGGGTCACCATTTCAGTCAATCGTACTCACTCTCGTCACCAACGATTAATCAACGACTGATATAGGCATACTATATCCCGCTGTCTACCATCTGAGCATTTGCCTCCCTTGTATATTCCACATCACCCCCTTCGCATTGTGCTTCGAGCTCTGACCAAGAAGCTCAAACTACCGTGTCCAACTCCACACACAAATACCGACCTCCTCCCTCTTCACCAAAATGGAAGCCTCCCGCCAACCCTCCTCCATCCCACCAGCCAATCCCCCCAGCGTGGAGATCGCCTACAAGCGCAAGTGCATAGCGCTGAAGAAGCGCCTCGCCGAAGTCGAAGCCGAAAATGAAATCATGCGCACCCGCAACCGCCGCGGCTCCCAATACATCCAGAAAATGCGCCTGGAAACCTGCATGCTCCTCGAACGTCTAACAAAGGTCACCGGCATGGCCGACGAGGCAAAGACAGGCACCGCAAACCCGGAACTGCGTGCCCGCGCCGCAGCCATGATGAATCCTGCACATGGGGCTGGTGTGCTTCTGGAAGACGATACGGAGGGTAGCTCCGATGAGCAGCCGCGCACAGTACGTATCTGCATAATCCACACATCTTAAGAAACCTACACAGACCCACTGCCCGGCCTATACTCTCCTCCCTGATCCGTCTGTCTACCTGATCCAAGCTAACTGTGTTCTTTCTTTATATTGGATAGCCCGAGGAACGCCCGCTACGCGTTAAGCGCTCCCGCAAGTCCAACGCCACCGGCATCGATGGCCTGGACGATGATCTCCCCGCTCACGATGGACATCCCGAATCTGTAGATCCCGCTGCTGCTGCCCTACCCCGTCTTGCGCCGGCTCCGACACAGGAGTCTCTTACTCATTCCTTCCGTGTGCAGACGGGCAGTGGTGGCTCTGCCGAACAGACTCCTGTTGCTGCTGAGGCTGGTCCTGAGGCCGGGACTACGCCGATGGATGTGGATAGGGAGGAGGTTAAGGAGCCTAAGGTTGAGCAGGCTTAGTGGGTGGCTTGGGTCTTGTCGTGTATTTCTTTAATTCCTTTCTGGGCTTTGCATAGCCCGGACTGAGACTCTATTTTTCTTTTCATTTGAGGGTTTTATGCATCGGGTTCGGATGCGGTGCTGGTTTACTTTGCTAGGTTTTTTTCTTTTTTTGTTTTCGTTCCTTTGGTGGGCCTTAATTGGGCCTTTCCACTACTATACGGTCTCCTGGTGTCTATGTCTGAAATGAAATTCGTCCGAGAAATCGCATGCTGAAAGCATGGATGAAGTAATTGGCTCCTCCTCGTGGGTTTTTGATGTCGCTCATTTAGACTCCCGAGTCTGTTATGGTTACTACTAGTCAAGTCAGTGCGTAGAAGCAGACAGTAAAGGAAGTGGAAGGCTAGTGACAATGGAAAGGTGGATTTCTGTAGTTTTAGAGCACGGCTCAACATCATAGCGCCGATGGGACGTACGAACTACGAATACTTAGTTCCATTTTTAACCTTGGAAAACGTCTCCGAACTTAGTCCGCAAAGGCCCATAGCAATTCGATTTGATTTGATTGACACCATCTGTACAGAGATCACAACGCCGTTTTCCCCGTCACAGAACCAACGTCAACTCCAATACCAGTAAGAAAGACAGCACACTATTGGAAACAAGAATGGGATAATTATCTGGGTATGAATGTCCTCTGTCATGTACAGGTGAAGACATAACGAGTTTGGAAAGATGATACAGATTGCAAGGGTTGATGGTCAGGAAGATTAGACGCGGGTGTGTTTTTTGTTAGGTGCTTCCCCCTGGCAGGCTGTGTTCCTGGCTCGGCTGTCGATGTAGAGAGTCGTATTGGATTGTATGAAAAGGCACATAAGCATATAAAAGCCTAATACTCATAGCACAATTGATTGGTGAGACAAGCGTGGACTAGTCTACTCCAGCGTAGAGATCGACGACAATGTTGATTCCAGCCACGAGAATCTCTGCGGCGATCAAGACAATGACTGATATTCGTTAGCTAGGTTATTGTTAGAAATCATAACTCTGGGAGACTTACCAATCCATTCGAGATATTCGCCATGGCGATGTGTCAATTGATCCTTTAGGACTGCAAGCAGATCCGCAATGACATCCAGCCGTTCCGTCAGCAGACCAACACGCTGATCCATCTCCAAGTAGCTTCGGACTGCCTGGTAGACAGGTTCCAACTGCGGCTCTGCCCAGAAGAGTTCAGGGCTATCGAGGACAGATCCTTGCAAGTGAATATTGATACGGAGAATGAAGAGCTCTCCAATCTGCATATTGATTTGCCGACGGGTGAGATTGACGCTACCGGTTTGCGCGATCTGGGCAGGTAGCGGTGCAGTGTCGGTGATTGTTTCTGACACAAGATCTTCGAAAAGCGAGGTCTTGACCGATTGGGCCAGAGCATGAGAGATCGCCAGCTTGACCATGTTGTTGCGCGGGTCGCGAAGAGAGATGAAGTCGTTGTAGATCCTAGCCTGGTATTCACGCGCATAGTAGAAATTGAAGTTCTCAATCTGCGTGTCATCAGGACTCAATATGGAGGTCGCAAATTTGGAGATATCGGATAAGAATCTTGATTCTTGTGCGGGCGTCATTCCCCATATTACAACCGTTCCGTAGTCGAAGAGGAATACCTCAGGTGTGTGGATTGTGGTGTCAATACCAGGAGTGTCTTTGGCGACTACCTGGTCGGCATCATTCGAGTGACCGCGCTCGTCGTGCAGATCAATCAAGTCCTCTCTTCTGGTCTTCTTATTGTCTTCAACCTCCACGGCACTATCCGAGTATCTTCTTTCACTGGGTCGTCTCTCATGGTGTCCATTGCCATTTGGATCTAATAAACGTGCGTTCTGCTTTTCCTCGTACTCGTAATCAAAAGGAGAGTACACGCATTCATCATACAGCTTGGGATTGGCTCCGCGAGTCTTGCTCCGCGATTTGAGGAACTTGATAACGCCCTCAAGTCGATATGAATTGGCCGTGCAGTAAGCTGTCACTCGAGGTATGCGATCGCGGTCGGCTTTACCCAATCGTGCAGCATGGCTTCGTGCGGCAGGGTCCTTGATGCGAGTTATTTGTGAATAGACATCCCGAGGGAAATCTCCTTCAGACCCTTCTTCCCCCTCTTCCGTGACAGGGTCCGGCAACAGTTTTAGTTTTTGTGCTTTTTTGGTTGTCCGCTGCGGTCCAATTTTAGATGCCGCATGTGGTGTGTTCGATACGTTAGAGGGAGCCCCATGACTATTGCGACGACGAAGCTTGCTGTTCAATGCCGAGAGCATGGGCTGGCTGCCAGGACGGGGCTGGGCGTTGACATTCTGCACAGGAGGTGAGCCTGTTTGCAACGGCCGAAATGTTGGATCGGAGGTAGAGGCAGTGCCATAAGTGCTGATTTGTGTGAGCGGATTGAAGGATACCGACCGCGATGTCCGGTTTGCCCGTGGTGACGTATTGGAGGACGAGTTCTGCGGCAGCAGAGGAGAATTCTCTGCGTCAGACGCCATGGCAAAAGAGATAAAAGGTGTAGAGTTATATGCCGTGTGCCATTGACGAATGGAATTGGAGCTAGAGAAGCAAAAAGTGATGAGGAAAAAGCTAGAGGTAGCTGGCAACGTTGAGAAGCCAAAGATGTCCACCTTAATAATCTGAGAATCTGCCCGAGTCCGGTCCTTGGCGCTTTTGTATCATTTCAATTTCGACGCTTCTCTCTATATTTCGAGGTTTCGACAGTTCTATCTTTATATCTTTTGGAAGGACTTTATTGCCAGACATTATTAGACATGATTGACTGAATTCTATATACATAACTCCCCAAAGTTGAATTGCAGACCAGGTCTTACTCCGAACACCATGCAACCCTAGTAACAATTGCACAAAAATCCTTTTCAATGACCGATCACAAAATGGCTGCAGTAGACGCGGGGTTGGTTGCATGTCCAATCGGGCATCGAAACCCCCCGAAAGGAACATCAGTCGATGCAAGTGAGCATGTCCCCCGTTGACACTGCCAGGTCGTAGATGCAACTTCCAGCTATGTTTGAAGATATGTGACACTGAACAAAACTCGCTTTTGATGGCCGTAGACCATTTTCAATTTCACCGACGAACAAATCCAGAAGGACCGCCTGCCTTCTGTCGGAGCCCATTGCCCTGAGCTATGGTACGGGTCTTCTGAAGCATGCCACTCTTGAGGTTCCGTCCGGCCTTGGAGATCTTAGGGGCCAGCGCGGGCTTTGAGGGCTTCTTTGAGGATGGCGCATCCAGCACCCGGATAGAGACATCTCCCAGGTTGATATCCTTGGGAAGCTTGTCCTGCTTGTCTAGGAATCGCAACTTATTTGACTTTTGAGGCATGGCAAATTGATCTTCAGCCGGGGGTGTAGGAGGGCGAATGGCGAACTCGGCATTCAAGATGTCATCGGGAAGCAAAGCAGGAAGCGCGGCTCGTCGTGCATCTTGGGTAGTTGTGCCTTGGAGAGTAGCGGTGCTTTCGGAACGCATGTCATCGGTTGGAGACTCCTTGGGCTTGACAATCGATTTAGCTTGCAACTTACGACGCTCATCGAGTTTCCGTCGCTTCTCTCTCTTCAGTTGCTCTTCTCTGTGAAAAATCATTAGTCAACATCAACTTTACCAAATAAAAATCATACGTACAATTGCTTGGAAGCTTCTTGCTTCTTAGCCTGCTCCTTCATTTTCAATAGCTGGGCAGAGTTATCAATGGTCTCTGGCGCATCATCGTCACTATCGTCTTCGTCGTCGTCACCCTGTGTAGGTGTTTCCGAAATCTCTTCTGGCTGTGTTTCGAGTGTTTCAGGCTCCTCGCTACCAAATCGAGTCTTCTTGCCCGCAGGTGCTTTATCCCCAATTACGATAGATTTCTCTGGGATATGTTTCGTAGCATCTGCGGTTCCAGTAGCCTTCGGATCGCTTCTTCTTCTCCGCTTGGTCTGCTGGTCCTCGGTCTTGCTGGCACTTGCTGACTGCGCCTTGCGCTTTCCACTCGCAACTTCAGTCGCAACATTTGCGCGTCGGGTAGCTGTCGCCATCTTGGAATTGGTGGCAGAGGTGCCGGCGGATTGGGGCTCTTCTTCTTCGGGCTGTCGCGTAAATAGACCCTTGGCAGCAGTGACCAAGTGAGCAAACATAGAGTAAGAAGGAAATTGAGAAATAAAGCAAGAAACCCAAATGGGGGATACGGCTCCTCGTGTTGGTTAAGAAGTGAAGCAAAAATAAAAAATCTCTCGGCGATCAAGATTTCCCGAGAGCGGAGACGATAAGCAACTTTGCTATCACCTCACTTCGTCTACTTCACCTTCACTTGGTGGGCAAGTAGAGTATCTTCTTTTAAATTAATTAAATCCTCTTCAGCTAGCCTTGATTATCAAGTTTATCCTTCTCTAAACATCAATTGGCGCCAAGTATCTGCGCAAACAGCGGATTGTTCTACAAAGTCAAAAATATATATCGGTGTCGGTGTCCAACAAGCACTACCAAATCCAACGTATATTGTCGCATGAAAACACAATTTACCTGACATTTATTGCTTGGATTTTGCCAGATAGAACCCAGTGAGCACAAACCAAGCAATTTGAGCTATTTGTTGCAAGTCATCTACAGAGTCATACCTTTCTCTGCTGTCTACCCCAAAACTCAAGAAAGAAAATATCTGAAAATGACTTCTAAAATATTACTATCGAGCCAACGGATCATGTCGTTTCCAACTACATAGGCGGACGATTCTTGACAAGTAACATATATGCAATGAAGCATAACCTCTATATACTGATTACGGCAAGCCTGCTGGGATAAAACTTATGTCAAAAGTAGTCCTTTACCCCCGCTCAAGGGACCAAGGCGAGTGGAAATGGATATTGCATGAACCTTGAATATTGTACAACCAGATGCAAATGATACCACCCTGTGTGTAGACTCCATCGAAAGATAAGAACGCTGTATATAGCCCCAAGTTGAACGCCTAGACCGTAAAAAAAATCCTGGAAATCATTACTCATTGATGCCGTAGAGGTTCTTATAAAACTCCTCGTGCTTGCGAAAACACTCGGCGCGTTCTAGGGCCTCCTCACGAGACCGGATAAAGTCGTCCTCCCCAATGGGGCTGAGCTCCTCCCACATCTGATTATATTCGTCTTGATCACTGCCAGTCATGGCCCACATGCTCTCGCGCTGACGCTTGTTGCGCTCCCGGTCCTCCTCGATGCGCTGCTCGATCTGCTTCTTGTCAAGGCGCAGTTGGGGCTTCTCAGACTTCGACTTGCTGCCTCCCTCGGGGCCTTCCTCATGTTCAAGATCCAGGTGGGAGGGATGGGAATCGCGGTCTTTCAGAGCCGCGTCGATCTCGGCCACGGTTTCGGCGGTGAGGACTTCCTTCGCTCGGAGACCGTTCAGGACGTGACGGACATGCTTGACATTGGCTGCGCCGGTGCCATCGGGAGGAACGACCGAGTCGACCACGCGCAAAATGTCTCGTTGCATCATGCGCACGTATGGGAGGTAGTTTTCCTTGATGGCCATTTCGCAGAGGTGTTCAATAAAGTACATGATGTTCGCACGATTGTTCATGTTGTTCTGCCACATGTAAAGTCAGAATAGATCAACACACAATGAAATCGGAGCTCTTACCCGCTCAAGCTGCTCCAGGATGCAAGAGTGAAGATCCTCATCGAGGTCACGGTACTTCAGCGCATAATGCGCAGCCTTCTGCGATGATGTCACAGCAGCACTGAGGTGCTGCAGCTGTGTAGTGAAGCGCATGCGCACCTCAAAAGGATCGATCATCATTTTATCTTCCGGTGTTATGGCTTCCTCAAGGGTAGGAAGATCAGTAGCCGTACCGGTAGAGATGAGGGCGGTCAGTTGTAAAAAACCGACAGAAATATGTGGGGTCGGAAAGGCGGTGGGGCGAAGCCGCAATTTTATTTCGATAACCTGCTACGTACTCCATACATAACGTAGCGACTTCTCTGGCATCATTTGAAGTGAATATTCGTGAACATTGTAACAAAATCAAGATACACCGAGCAATATGGTAGCAAATATCATCAAAGGGAATCCCGCCTCAGCGAACTACCAAGACTAGATGTATCATTCCCATCAAGCAAACCAACCTCTTCAGCCTCATTACGATTTTCGAAATCCTGGTATTCTTCGTCTCGAAGGGCTTCTTCTCGGCGGATTTCCACGCCATTCAGCACTGACCAAACATCTTTCTTGGTCAGTAGTCCTTGTAGAATACCCTTGTTGGCAAATAACACATAACGCAAGCCAAGGCGCTGGAACATTTTCAAAACAATCAAAAAGGTGATGTTACTGTTCAATGTCATCGGTGTCTGATCCATCCAAGGTCGTAGATCAAGGGTATCACTAGGGTCTGCAAAAGGTTGATGCGAAAAGAAGACCTGTGTCTCGTCGGAGAGGTTGCGGGCTGTACCAGAGGTCGAGTATTTCAGCGCAAAAGAAATCTCATTGCGGGTGATGTAGCCTAGAAGGATGGGACTCGACGTGTCTGATACTATGGGGAATCCGCGATATGTAGTGTTAGCTAGGAGGTTGCGGATCGAGGCAATAGTATGACCGGTGGCAGTAATGATGCTGATATCGTCCACGGTTGTCATGACCCGGTTGGCAGATACGTCTGGCGGAGTGGTGTCATCGCGATGATCGAGGAAAGGATACTCGTTTAGTCGAATCCATGACTCGTAGATACCTCGCTTCCCGAAGATGTCACCACACCACTTGGACAGCATCACAGCAATCATGATCGGGATGACATAGGTCAGCGCGCCGGTCAATTCGAACATGATAACGACAATTGACAAAGTCATTCGAGTAGCACCACCAAGAGCAGCAGCAGCCCCGATAATTGCGTATAAGCCAGGTGTGACACATGGAATGTCTGGCTCGCACCTGCTAAACAGGAATGCTTGCGGATAAGATTCTTGCCACAAGCGAATTATAATGCCCAGAGCACGCCCGTAAAGAGCACCGATAGCGACCGAAGGAAGGATGATACCCGCAGGAATCTCAAGTCCAAATGTCAAGGAAGCCAAGAAAAAGGCAAGTAAAGCAGCAACGACCAGGTAGATTGCCACGCCGATTGAGGCAGATCCCGTGGCGCAGAGACCAAATCGATCATATGTCACACTGTTGCACTCGGCGAACAGCGACTGAACAAGCTCCGAGTTCTGAGCCCGCATGAAGTGATTTGGATAGTTGATCAAAGCTGTAATGAGAGCCACGACAACCACTTCGATGATTGGCCGAGAGGAAGTCCGAGCTCGCCTCCATTTGGTGATTTTAGTATTCAGGCGGATGAGGAATGCACCGTAGAGGCCGCCAATGATGCCAAGAATAATGAACGGGATGATCTCAAAGCGGTGCCAGCCTCGAGTGTAGGTGACTTGATACAGCACAATTTTACCTGTCCGGAATGGGTTCAAGGCTTGCAAAGTAACAGCTGCGACCATGGCACAGACAAAGCTTTGCCACATTGTCTTGTCGGGAAAATAATATGAAAGTTGCTAGAATAATCAGCAAAGTATATAGGACAAGATTGAAAATGGCTCATACCTCCAAACTAAAAAGAACACCTCCGATGGGTGCCCCGAATGCGACTGATATACCTGCTGCAGCAGCCGCAGAAAGAACCTCTCGTTTGCGTGCTGTGAAATGAGTAAATGCGCAGAGGGAAATATAGAATTAATCACGTACCTTCATTGCCTTTCAGGCTTTCAAAAGGTTTCATCAGGATATTCGCGCAACAGCATGCAACATGCACAAGTGGGCCCTCTTTACCTAGCCATAGACCGGAAGCCACAGAAAGACACTGATCGTTGTCAGCAAAAATGCCTTATAACAAGAAGAAGCTTGACTCACCAGGCCTAGTGATTTAATGGCAAGCGTCCATGGTCCCATGAAATGTCGGATGACAGTTCCACCGAGGATCGTTTTTATCTCGGGGATTCCACTGTGTCTAGCATAAACGGCATAATTTCGCACCAAGAAGCAAGCACATGCAGCAAAGAAAACCTAGATATGTACTGTCAATAGAGCCCTAAAGGTAAGAGACAGAGACATCATTACCGAAAATGAAACATAAAAGACATATCCAACCGTATATGCCCCTCCACTGGACTTTGCTCCTAATGCATTCCCCCAAGGTGTCCAGTCTAAACACTTGGACTGATCTATACCAAATCCAGATTCAGTAGTGAGACTTGTGGAGACTTGACGCCATCGGCTTACCATCGAGACCCCAGCAGCAAAAGCTCTTGTTGAGATAAAACTTGCCACCTCCACTTCCATTTTTGCAATATCCGGACTTCAGGTCACCTAGCCAATCCGTTGCAATATCGATAGAAGCAGCGATTATTCCTACAGCAATGCCTGTCGCAATCAACACTAACCAGACATTGCTTGCGTCAAGCAGTCGACGAGCATGGCCTAATAGACCCTGTCCACTCGAGTAAAGAAGCCGTTTCCTTTGCCGCTCCTTGGTATACTCGTAGATCCAATCGATAGCAGTGAAGTCGTCGTAGCCCACACGTCGTCCTGGGCCTTCCACGTACCAGTCCAATGGCGCGCCATCTTTTGAGGCTTCAGCGCCACTATTGAGCCCTATCGGCGCGTAAGGATCGAGTGGCGACGCATCGCCGTTCTGACCACCTTGCGGCGCCGGAGAGCCAAAGCCAGTATCCGATCCGCCGGAGGGAGGGGAGAGAAGGTTAGATAGACTGAACCGTGATCGTTGTTTTTGTTTTCGCTTGAAGGAGATCCTAAATAAATAACCTGATCAGCGCCGTAGCGAAAGGTGGAGGCTCCAAGGCATACGGCTCATGTAACCTCTCGGCTTCCCGATTCACTTCTTGAGGCTGAAGGATGTCTTGATCAGATCCTAGTTGCGTCCCAGATTGGCCCTCGCCACCTGAGCCCTGACCACTCATTGGAATTAGTATAACATAAATGAACCGCGATATCGCGATATCAGCATCTCCTCGTAAAAACGACCTTGTTTCAAGGACAGCTTTGTTGGACGCGCAAGTGTGGCGCAAGCTCCGCGATCAAAAGCGGTGGGGCTCAGGTCTAGGCGGGGCTGCGCCACAGGCGGCAGAAAGAAAAAAAGTTGGAGCGAAAGCCGATGAAGCGGGATTTCCTTTTTTATTACAAACTTCACAGTTTCTCTCACGACCGGATTAAACATGGATCGGAGGCCGGTCTATGAGAGGACTCTTACTGAGTCCGAACTTCTCGAGCAGCTTCCGAGTGGAATCTCGACTTTCATTCGGACTGCATCGGGGACTCAACACCTCCACGCTCTTGCGCTTGGCGCATTAAACAACGAATTTACAGAGAGCATTTTCAGACTATACGAACCGATTTTTGTCGATCTTGCAGCTCGATGGCTTCAATCGGATTTACATGCCGACTACATTCATGTATTAGCGGCATTCGCGCAGATTTTACCATTTGCGCCGCATCTGCGCTCGCTTGCCAGTCAATATGCCTCATCACAGACTGGACCTTTGGTGGCTTTGGCCGTGTCGAAGGAATTAACACTGCTACAGTTGGATCAAGTTAGCATTAGACTTCTACTCCTCGCCCTCTTCCGACTTCTTTCATTTGATCTTGAAACCTTCTCTCCCATCATTTCACCGCTTCAACTGCAGTCCCTCTTCCAATCCCAAGATCGAGTAACACGATACCTTGCTGTACGATGCTTTGCCTTATATATGCACGCAGCCGATGCGGCAACCGAAAAGATGGTCCGCGTCAATACCGGGACTGAGCCTATAGAAGGAGAGTGGGAAGGCACTCTGATCGATTACCGTGTGCTAGGATTGTGGGAAGAACGCCGATGGGAGACTCTTGGGGGAATAATCCGGGCCGAGAGGTCTTCCAGGACGGAAACCAACACCCTGGCGTTGATCGAGAGGACACGGGACTCTTTCACAACCAAGACCGCAGAAATCTGCGGAGTTTTGATTCCCAGGTTGAAAGATACACCCGCGGCTCCTTCGTCTGTCGTCAAGACTACTACCACAGTTGAAAATCTGCGCCGAATTGCAGGGTCATTACTCGGTTACAAACCCATCCTGCTGGTCGGTTTGCCCAACTCCGGGAAGACCTCTTTGATTAATGATATTGCTGCCACGATGGGCCAGGTTGAAACTATGGTCACGCTTCACTTGAACGAACAGACAGATGCGAAGAGTCTGCTTGGAATGTATGCCACTTCATCTGCCTCCGGATCATTTTCTTGGCAGCCTGGTGTATTGACCAAGGCTGCACGCGAAGGTCGCTGGGTGTTGATTGAAGACCTTGATCGTGCTCCATCTGAAGTAATGGGCCTCATTCTCCCGATCATTGAGAGGGGCGAGCTCACTATCCCGAGCAGGAGGGAGCGAATCAAGTGTGCCGAGGGCTTCAAAATCATCGCAACCATGAAGTCATCGTACAACATTGCCGGCGAGGAGATCGCACCGAGCAATTCAATGCTCGGAAGCAGACTTTGGGAGAGAGTGCAAGTCAAGTCTCTTCCCGTGGATGAGATGCGTGGTGTCATCCTGCAAAAGTTCTCTTTGCTTGAGTCTCGTGTGCCAACTCTCATGAACGTCTACGGACGAGTATGCTCTGCATTCCATGGAAGTCTTGCGATCAAGGGCTCTCAAGGCCGTACCCCGGGCTTCCGCGATTTGATCAAGTTGTGCAGCCGTCTGCACAATCGTCTACACCGCATGGGTGCGAAGACTGGCTATGAGCCCACGTCAGAAGGTACCGAGGATGAAATATTCCTCGACATTGTTGACGTGTTCCTCCGGTATCTGCCCGAGAAGTCAATGCAAAGCACTCTCGCCGCCGTTGTGGCCGAAGCGCTTCAAATTTCTCCCCAGCGAGCGCAATATTGTCTCAATGAACGCACCCCCTCTTATATCGACAAGAACAACAGCCTTGTTCTTGGCAGAGAAACCTGCAACAAGATCAAAGTACCAAGTGGATCTGCATTGAAGCTTGCCGCAGCAGCTTCACGATTTGCCCCCACCCGAGCGGCATTAACCCTCATGGAACAGGTAGCTGCCTCAATCCAGATGGCAGAGCCTGTTTTACTTGTTGGAGAAACTGGTATCGGAAAGACCACGGTCATCCAGCATCTTGCATCTTTGATGCGTCAGAAACTCACAGTAGTAAATTTGTCACAACAGAGTGAAAGCACTGATCTGCTGGGTGGTTTCAAACCCGTCAACATCCGTACAATGGCAGTTCCAATGCTCGATGAATTCACTCAGCTCTTTGAACTGACTTTCTCGGCCAAAAAGAACCAGAAGTTCTTGTCGTCGATATCGAAGAGTGCCGCGTCTTCCAATTGGGTACGATTGGTGACCTTGTGGCACGAAGCCGTTCGTCTTGCAAATGGCGTGTTCAATCCCCCGAATGCCACAGGGGAGAATGGCGATGAGCAGCCAGCCAAAAAACGGAAGCTGGATTCTCCCAAATACCAGCACTTGCGGCAAAGATGGGAGAGCTTCGCAACACAGCTCGGAGATTTCGAGGCTCAGGTCTCACAAGGTGATGCCAAATTTGCCTTTGCCTTTGTCCAAGGTAAGATTGTGAGAGCTCTACGAAACGGCGAGTGGGTCCTCCTGGATGAAGTGAACTTGGCTTCCCCTGATACCCTTGAGAATATTGCCAGTCTTCTGCACCACGGAAGTGAGGGAACGCCATCTGTTCTCCTCTCCGAGGCTGGCGATGTTGAGAGAGTCTTCGGCCACCCGGAATTCCGTATCTTCGGTGCTATGAACCCTGCAACAGATGCTGGAAAGAGAGATCTTCCCCCCGGTTTGCGTTCTCGGTTCACCGAATTCTACGTACACTCACCCGATAGCGACTTGGATGATTTATTGGCTTTGATCCAGAAATACCTTGGTGATTTGACAATCAGTGACCAGCGTGCCGTGCCAGACCTCGCACAGCTTTACATGGTGACCAAGAAGCTCAGCAACGAGAACAAGCTTACCGATGGAGCTGGACAGCGACCTCATTTCAGTATCCGTACTCTTGTGCGGGCCTTGATCTATGTCATCGACCACGCACATGTCTACGGGCTACGCAGGGCAATGTTTGAGGGTTTTAGTATGAGTTTCTTGACCGTGCTGAGCTTGGTCTCCGAACGAGCTTTGATTCCTCTACTTGAGCTTCATATCTTTGGGAACGCGAAGAACGCCAAGTCTCTTCTCGGACAGACCCCCCGCCCACCAACTGATGGCAATGATTATGTGCAATTCAAACATTACTGGATGCGCCGCGGTCCTATGCTTCCGGAGGAGCAACCACACTACATTATCACCCCATTCATCGAGAAGAATCTGAAGAACTTAGTCCGGGCTAGTTCAACTCGGCGATTCCCCGTTCTGCTCCAGGGTCCGACATCAGCCGGAAAGACGAGTATGATCGAGTATCTGGCAAAGGTGTCTGGAAACAAATTTGTACGAATTAACAATCACGAGCATACAGATCTGCAAGAGTACCTGGGGTCTTACATCTCCTCAGACGATGGAAGCCTGCGTTATCAAGAGGGTGTGTTGGTGGAGGCGCTGCGGAACGGTTATTGGATTGTGCTGGATGAGCTGAATCTAGCGCCTTCTGATGTTCTTGAAGCCCTTAACCGACTCCTCGATGATAATCGCGAGCTTTTCATTCCCGAAACTCAAGAAGTTGTCCACCCGCATCCGAACTTCATGCTGTTTGCCACGCAAAATCCCGCTGGTCTGTACGGTGGCCGAAAGGTCCTATCCCGTGCCTTCAGGAACCGTTTCCTCGAGCTGCACTTCGATGATATTCCAGAAAGCGAGCTGGAATTTATTCTGAAAGAACGTTCTCAGATCGCTCCCTCCTTCTGCACGCGGATTGTTGAAGTTTACCGGAAATTGTCCTTGCTGCGCCAGTCTAATCGACTCTTTGAGCAAAAGAACAGTTTTGCCACTCTGCGTGATCTTTTCCGATGGGCTCTTCGTGATGCCGATGATCGCGAGCAGCTAGCAGTCAACGGTTATATGCTTCTCGGCGAACGTGTTCGAAATCCCCAAGAGAAAGCCGCCGTCAAAACCGTGATCGAGGAAGTGATGAAGGTAAAACTGGACGAGGATACTTTGTATAGCTCTGCAGAGCTGGAAAAGAATGCTCCTGAGATGAGCGAGCTTCCAACTGGTATTGTGTGGACTAAAGCCATGAGACGTCTATTCGTTCTCGTTTCGAAGGCCCTCAAGAACAACGAACCAGTCCTTCTTGTCGGAGAGACCGGTTGCGGTAAAACCCAGCTATGCCAGGCCGTCGCTGAAGCTTTCCGACGCGAGTTGTTCATTGTCAACGCTCATGTCAATTTGGAAACCGGTGACTTGATTGGTGCTCAACGGCCTATCCGAAACCGGGCTGCTATCGAGAAACAGCTTGTAGATGACCTTCAAATTCTCCTTCACGGGCAGCTGAGCGGCGCGTCTTTCGATGACTTGAAGCAGGAATTCACAGCATTGACCGCGGAGCAGCGCCAAGCCAAGGATCAGCTTCTCTTGAAGAAGATTGAGAAGAACGCTATTCGTTGCAATGCCCTGTTTGAATGGTCCGACGGAAGCCTGATTACCGCCATGAAGACCGGTCAATTCTTCCTTCTTGACGAGATTTCTCTCGCAGATGACTCCGTTCTTGAAAGACTCAACAGTGTTCTGGAACCTGCTAGGTCGATTCTTCTCGCTGAGAAGGGCCCCGTTGATTCAATGGTTGTGGCAGATGGTGGATTCCAATTCTTATCCACTATGAACCCCGGAGGTGATTACGGAAAACGTGAGCTTTCGGCTGCTCTTCGCAACCGTATGACAGAAATCTGGGCACCTCAGCTGTCTGAAGATGAGGACATCCTGCCGATTCTCTCACAGAGATTGGATCTGAAGGATGAGAGCGTGGCAACGGCTATGCTGCGATTCGCCAAGTGGTTTAAAGTAACCTTCCAGAACTCCTCTGCCACATCGCTCTCGATTCGTGATCTTCTTGCCTGGGTTGACTTTGTCAATACTTGTCAAAGGGCAGACACCGCATTTGCTATCGTACAAGGTGCCGCGATGGTCTTCGTCGACACCTTGGGTGCCAACCCTGCCGCAATGCTTGCCATTTCCCTCAACAATCTTGAGGGTAACCGCAAGTCATGTCTCGACAAGCTGAGCGAACTGTTCAATGTCGATGCTTCCAAGATCTACTGGGAATCGACCACCGTCTCCGCGGAACCCGGCGTTCTACGCGTCGGACCATTTGCTCTACCTACGGCTGGTACAGCAGACCCCGATCCTCAATTCACAATGGATGCCCCAACTACAATCGCCAACTCTGTGAGAATTGCTCGTGGTTTGCAGTCATCGAAGCCTATCCTTATGGAAGGAAGCCCAGGTGTGGGTAAGACTACACTTGTGACGGCTCTGGCCAGAGCTCTTGGCAAACCTCTCACTCGAATCAACCTCTCGGAACAGACAGATCTTACAGACCTATTCGGTTCAGACGTTCCAGTGGAAGGAGGAGATGTCGGGCAATTCACTTGGCGTGACGCTCCATTCCTACGAGCCATGCAGCGTGGTGACTGGGTTCTGCTCGATGAAATGAACCTGGCCTCGCAATCTGTCCTTGAAGGTCTCAACTCTTGTCTCGATCATCGCCAGCAAGTGTATATCGCTGAGCTGGACCAGACATTCAAGAGACACCCCGATTTCGTTCTCTTTGCCGCTCAAAACCCTCACCATCAGGGTGGTGGCAGAAAGGGTCTCCCTGCATCTTTTGTCAACCGATTTACAGTGGTCTATGCAGACAGCTTCACTGACGATGACTTAAAAACGATTTGTTCCAGACTTTTCCCTGGCAGTCCCTCTGTGCAGACCGAGAGATTGGTCGATTTCATTTCCCTCTTGAACCAAGCGATCACACGAGATTGTCGGCTGGGAACCATCGGCGGGCCATGGGAAGTCAATCTGCGTGATATCCAGCGATGGCTTCAACTTGCCGATCGAGGAAACCTACAGATCCAGACCAAGCACTTCCTTGATGTCGTTATCAGCCAGCGATTCAGAAGCGAAGAGGATCGTAACGTGGTCTCTCAGATTTATGACCGTGTTTTCACAGACTCTGATACTGGCTCGGAGAGCTATTTCCACAACCTCACACCCGAATACTTGCAAGTCGGTCTGGGCGTTTTGACCCGTGACCCTCTGCTGCAGCGCTTGGCCGAGCCAAACATGAGGATTCTACCAAATGATCTTCATATTGCCGAGTCGCTCATTTTGTGTATCGATAACTCCTGGCCGAGCATCCTAGTTGGTCCTGCTGGGTGTGGCAAGACTACTCTCATCAGAAAGCTGGCAGCGGTTAACGGTGCAAACCTTATCGAGCTAGCTCTGAGTTCTGATACTGATACTATGGATCTAATTGGTGGATTCGAACAAATCGATCATCGCAGAGAGGTTTCAGGCTTTGTCCATGATATTGAGATGTTCTTGCGAAACCAGCTCATCCAATGCTTTGCTTCAGGAGATGTATCTGATGTTGTGGTTTCTGCACTCCAAATTTGCGAGCATTTCCAGTCTGCAGATATCTCGCTGGAAAATGTCATCCCCTCGCTTTCCAGCCTTTGCCAGTCTTCTTCCGACCCTGTCTACCAACAATTCCTCGAGAGAGCCCAAACCTTGTTAAATGCTATTCAACAATCCGATAAAATGAAGGTTGGATTTGAATGGACAGAAGGTGTCCTCACTCAGGCTGTTCAACATGGAAATTGGGTTATTCTTGACAATGCTAACCTGTGCAACCCATCCGTCCTCGATCGACTGAATTCGTTGACGGAACCGAATGGCACACTCATTCTCAATGAGCAACGGACAGAGGATGGATCTGCCAAGGTTATCACGCCCCATGCCAACTTTAGAATCTTCTTGACAATGGACCCCCGCAATGGCGAGCTGTCTCGTGCCATGAGGAACCGTTGTACCGAAATCTGTTTCTTGCCAAGTGAGATGCAAGACATCCAACCTACCATAGGCCCATCTTACACCTGCGAATCGTTCCTCTATCGACTTCGCCATATTTGGAACTTGGATACCTCCTTGCCATCGTCTGCCTTTGAAGACGCTCTCGAGGTGTGCTTGGATCATCTTTCACCAGCGGATCTGGCCTACCTTCAACAGTCACCAAGCAACCGTGTGGCTATCAACTCCGAGCACAACGGAGAAGACAAGCCATCCAATGTTCTGCAGCGCTATACCTCTCTGTTCCATGACAACAACAAATGGAAGCCGCTTGACATCGCCAGCGGCGAGATTGTGCTTGGCGGGGCCCACCTTGGTATCCGAGGAATGTTGCAGCCTCTTCACCCGCTTACAAACGAGCCTCTGATCGCTATTGCAGGAACCAGTGATTTCCGGTCTAGTTTGGTTGTTTTGGCTTATCTCCAGGAGTTGAGACTTGATATTCATCGCCTCAGGGAAGGTTTGATTCAAGCCGACGTATCTGGAAAAGAGCTCAAGCCTAGCCAAATGACACGTTTGGAGCGGTCATTGGCATCTGAGCGGATCCCTGCGTTGATGAAAGACACAACGCAACCTGTTGCCTCGTTCTTGTCTGATTGTGGCCAGGCTCTGTATGATTACATTCAGTCGTTGGATCAAATCTCTCTCCAAGGCCCTGTAATAATCGCAGCCCTTCGGACCGTGATCTGTCTATGCTGGGACATTTACAGAGCCACAGAGGTTAGTCAGGTTGATGAAGGAGAATTCCAAGTCTACCTTCAGATGGGCCGAAAGATCTGCGGGTCGTTGCTCGACTCGTCCCCTCTTCTCAACCCGCTCCAAGTCGCTTTATCACAGGCCCTGGATCGATTCCAGGAAGGGTGGGCTTTGACGACTGGTCTTAGCATGCAAAGAATCTGGGATTCTTGGAGACATGTCACTCCTATCTCTCAAGATAAGTTGAATTCTCTAACCGAGTTGGAGTCAACAGTCTTTGAATTCACAACTTTGGCTTTGCAAACCCGTGTGGAATTGTCTCAATTGAGTCGTGTGCGCAACTCATTGATTGATGCCCAGCGATTCATCCTTCTGGATGGTGCTGATGGTGACGTACTTGTTCAGGTATTTTCGATCTGCTGCCAAACCCGAAGAATTATATATGCTGACTATCAATAGGGTATCAAACAAACCGTCGCTGAGCTATCTCATGCAGTTCGACGTTCAGAGTCAACCGAGTATCCATACTTTGCAAACGATTTCGAAGCTCTTTGCCAGTACCACGACATCTCCTCATTTTTCCAGAACCCAGTCCACGATACTGTCATCCAGACAGTCCTGCCACTCCTCGCTGGTCGTGCGGCTCGTCCATTAGACACGTCGAATTTCCAAAGCGACGTGCCAAATATTCTCCATAGAATCTCGCTGTTTGCGGGTTCTTCAAGCAAATCCGAGTCTGCGCTTGCTACTGGTGGTATTATTTCTCTGTCGCTATTGGATAAGCTGGCAACTATCGGCAATACAAAATTGGGGCAGATGGACATGCTTGAGGCAGAGAAACAGGCTCTCTCCAAGGCTATTTCCTTGAGCAGTCAACAGATCACAACAGACCAGTCCATGGTCCTTGGACGTACTATCGCTAAGCTCACAGCCGAGCTGGTGGCTTGTCATCGGGAGTTCTTCGAGCCTCGCTCAGCCGAGGATCTCATCTCTGTTCTGCAAGCGATCCAAAATGGGGATCTTTGCGTTGAACAGTCACCTATCAAGGTTGAACTAGACCAAAGCTTGCCAAATAATCTCTTCTTTAGGCCCCTCGCCGAACAGGCTCTACCGGCTCTGATTTCGTCCCTCCAAGCATCAAGTCGTCAGCAGAGCATTCGAACCACTGGACTGGCAGCAGTACAGCTAGCAGTCATTCTTCTGCGTCTATTCGTACCCGACAAGACATTTGACCCTTCTCTCGGTCTCGTTGTTCAACGCAAACGCCACTCTCAACGCCTGCAAGAATACACGGCCAAGTCTGCAGCAATTCTTGCCTTTGAGAAGTCTTTCACCAACCAGGTTTCCAACCTCCGGTCTGAGCTTCTGGACAATGAAATCCGTGATCTAGGTTCTGCCCCCCCTCCTTCACTGGTAAACCGGCCCCAGCAGTCCCAGTTGAGTCTCTTGCAGGGAGAGTTCGTCAATTTAATCAACACTGTCCTGAAGAGAGACCCGGAGCAAATGGTCCGCTCTGCCGAATCTTCGCAGTCCCAAGATATGATCCAGCTTCTGCGTAATAACATCAAACAATTGAGCAGTCGTCTTAGCACTCACTACAGATCCTATGACGATATCACAGTGCCCGTGGTTCGTTTCTTGCAGCTTTTGGACCTTGGTGTGTTCCTGGCGTCTAGCCAGCCGGAACAGTCTGGCGATATCCCTGATATTCAGTCTCTGAGCGCGCGAACACCCTTTTTAGGAGGTATCCACCACCCCGTTCTTGCTCAGAATGATCGGAAGGCCCCTGGCACCCTGAAGAATGCAAACGAAATGCGCCTTCAAGAACTGTCGGCCCTTTGGGCCGCCAAGGATGCGGATTCCACAATCTTGAATACAAAGGCTGGACGAGATATTATTCGCCGTGTTTTCGCTGATTTCCATCAACTATGGAAGACTAAGCTCGAAGAAGATCGGGAGCTAGAAGCCGAAAAGGGAGAATTGTACCGCTTCAAGGGATCCTGGGAAGAGGAAGAAGAAGTCAACGAAGCCGAGCTACATGCACTATTCCCTACATTCGATGAAGGATCAGCTGAAGACACAGAAACGACGGATGCTGCTGACCGTATTGACCCCAAGAGCATCGCTCTCCGGCTTGCCTCGCTTCATGCGAATATCGTCTCGAATGAGCGCAGTGGAACTGCATTGACTACCCTTGTCAAGCAATCAGGGCATCTTTTGGGCTCGATCTGGTCTGAAAACAAGACATCATTCTCGCCCATGTCACCCCAGAACCATCTTCCTGCAGTTCTTCTGCTTCTCGATGATGCCATAGGCGAGGGAACCAACAATCACCAAAAGAATTACAACTTCTACACCGATTCGAATCTCGAAGAGGCAAGGAAGCTGGTTGCTCTCGCGCTTTCTGTTCAAGCCCGCTTTGCCCAGATCCAAACTGCCTGGCCTGAACATGTTGTCCTCGCTGATGTCATTCAATGCTGCGTGCAAATCCTTCAATTTAAGCACACTGAACCTGTTGCCAAGTTCATGACCAAGGTTGAAAAGCTTCATTCATTCGTACATGAGTGGCAGACCGTGGCCAGCAGAGAATATTCAGCTGTTATCGTCTACGACGAGATTACATCTATTCTCATTAGCTGGCGCCGTCTTGAGCTGTCAACTTGGGCTAAGCTCTTAGATATCGAGAAAGAGCGATGCGAGGACGAGGTGAGTGCTTGGTGGTTTATCGCCTATGAAGTACTCATCGGCGCTCCCATCATGATGGTCGAGGCAGGCGAACAAGACATGACCGAACACACCCAAAACTTGGTCTTGACTCTAGAGCAATTCTTCAATTCTACAACTACAGGGCAGTTTGCTCGCCGTCTACAGCTTGTTGCAAACTTCCAAGCATTGCTTGAAGTTTTCACCACAGATTATCCCTGCCTCAAGAAGCTTGTCTCTGCCTTGGACAACTTCCTCCACCACTACGGACCCTTCCAGCCTGGAGTGGACAAGTATCTGACGGAGAAGCGGTCGGTTCTTGAGAAGGATATCAAGGAGCAAATTCAGCTTGCGAGCTGGAAAGATGTCAACATTGTGGCTTTGAAGGAAAGCGCCAGAAGGTCGCATGTCAAACTATTCAAGTTGGTTCGAAAGTACCGTGCAGCCCTTGGCCAGCCAGTTCAATCAATCCTTGAAGCAGGCCTTCCGGAAAGCACCGAGGAGATCACTTCCATGTCCCAAGCAGAGCCGGTTCGCCCCACTGCCACGTTCCCCGAGGCAATGGCCATTTGTCAAAATGACAAAAAGCTGTGGTCCACTCGAGCGCTCAGATTCCAGAAGCCGGATGGAACAGCCAACAACATGATGAATTTGTATTCTTCAATTCCAGCTGAGTTCGACATTGCGAAGGATCTCGACAGCTTCATTGTCTCCGTGATTGAAAGTATGAATGAGTTCAAGTCCAAGACACCCAAGGTCCTGAACGAAGACAACAAGGACGACGTCCAGCACCTCAAATCCCAGAAACGCCGTCTCTATGCCGAGACCCTCAAACAACTATATGAGATGGGTGTGAAACGTAATGCTGGATCGAGTGTGATTGAAACCCAAGAAACAGTTCCTCAAGTTCTCGCCACTAGTGCCGCCTTTGAGGCTGGCGCTGCAACCTCAACTGCAGTTCAGAGTGCCGACTGGTACTTCCACAGACTTCTGGATCTCCTGCCTAAGACCCGCCTAGCGTCTCGCAACTATTCCGAGGAGCTAAGCAACGTCGAAGTCCACCGAAGCATGGGGTCTATTGAGCATCTCATTTTCACCGTCCGCCGCCAGAGAGGTGTCATTTCGCCTGCCCTCACAGGCTTGGGCAAGCTGAAGTCTACGCTTGACAAGGTGCAGAACCTTTGGGCAGCGACTTCAAACTCTCTGTCGCAAGACCATGCTTCTGCATCGGAGAAGCGAACCAATCTAGCCAGAATCGTGGCTTGGCTAGCGCCTATTCTTGGACTTGCCGCAATGATTATTGGAGTGCATTCCAAGTTCTCGGGAATTGACGCATCTAAGATTGTGGAACAGCTCCGCGCCAAAAAGGCATCCTTCGATAGCCTACGCAAGTCGCATGAAGCTCTTCCCATGCTTCCTACGAGGATTGCGTCTAACGCAAACCACGAGATCGCGCAGCAGGCACAATCGTCGCTCGATGAATTGACGGCTGACTTGAAGCAATGGAGTCAAGCTCGCCCTGATCTGTCCTTCGCGCTGGATCAGATTACACCTTGGGTCAAGACAAACATTGCTGATCTCCCTGAGGTTAATGATGAGAACAGCCTATCCATCCAAGCCTTCGATAGCAGCCTCCTGACGGCCATTGACAAAATGCTCATCGGCCTGCAGAAGCTCAAGGATGTGCCTTCTGCCATCACCTTTGATGGATTGCTGTCGAGGAGTGATGAGTTCTTCTCTCGCGGTATTAAGGCTGTCCATCTCCCAGAGATCACCGCCGCATTGGAGAAGGTCCTTGACCAATTGCACCTCCTGCAAGATCACTCCGCTGGCGGCCTCTCCGTTGCTGCCGCACTGATCACCAGTATCTTGCCTATCGCCAACAGATACTACCAAATCTGCCGGGATCTGGCTGATCGGTTCATCGCCGTTCACCGCGAGATCTGTAAGACATCCTACATCCTGACCAAGACCTTCAAGCAGGTCGCCTCCGAAGGCTTCTGTAGTCCTGCCGAAGCCTCCCAAGATCAAGGCAAGGAAGGCCAGATGGAAAGTGGAACAGGTCTCGGTGAAGGAGAAGGAGCGGAAGATATCAGCAAAGATGTTGGCGATGACGAAGATCTATCTGAGTTGGCGCAACAAGAGAACAAGAAAGAGGACGGTGATGATGAGATGGATGATTCCAAGGATGCTGTCAACATGGATCAGGAAGAGTTGGAAGGTGATGCCGAGGATCGCAAGGACGAGGAGGAGGAGAACGACGACAGTGCCGACGAAGGAGATGACGATATCGACGAAGAGACGGGAAGCGTTGATGACCTTGACCCTGGTGCTGTGGACGAAAAGCTCTGGGACGGTGGTAATGATGAGCAGCAGAAGGATACTGAGAATGAAGAAGGAAAGGGCCAATCGGAGGCCGAGCAACAAGCTGCTGCTCAGGAAGAGAAGGGCGACAAGGATGAAAATGGTGAAGAAAAGCAAAAGGAAGGAGAGGAAGAGGAAGAGGAAGAAACAGAAGATGAAGAGGCCCCCGAAGACGAGGGTGAGGCAGTTGGCCGTGAAGAAATGGACGTCACCGACCCTCAAGCAAAGGAAGAAGAAACACTTGAACTTCCCGAGGAAATGCAACTTGATGATGGTGAAGGCAAGGATGACAATGGCGAGGACGACGATGACATGGATGACCTTGACGACGATTTCGGTCCTGCCCCCGAAGAAGAAGCAGAAGGGAAGGACGAAGATGTCAATGACGAAGCCGGCGAAGAAGACGCCGAGGCAGCAGAAGATCAAGTGCCAGGTGAGGAAGATGAAGAAATGGCCGATGATGCGGAGGAAACCAACGAAGGCGAAGCCGGAGAAGAGGAGGAAGAGGAAGCTAGTGGCGAAGATCCCGAGGAGCCTGAGCAAGACGACTTCCTCGCACAGCGTGATGAGAATGATGCCGCAGGTGACAACGTCGCTCCTAGTGAAGCTGTCACTGGCGGGCTCGGAGCCGAGCAAGACCAAAATGAAGAAAAGGGTGCATCGGGCGACGCTCAGCAGGAGAGCGGCTCGACTGATCCCAGTGCCAATGTCGACCAACAGACAGGCGCTGCTAAGGATAGCGAGGAGAGCCAGCCCAGCCGAGACGCTGCTGGCGGCGAAGATCACGGGCCAGATGAACCTCAGATGCAGGCATTCAAGAAGCTCGGTGATATCCTCGAGCAATGGCACCGACGACAAAAGGAGATTCTCAATCCATCCCAACAGGAAGAGGAATCCCAAGCTATGCCCCAAGACACTGATATGGCCGACGCGGACTTTGAGCACCTAAAGGATGGCGATGATGCCGCAGACACCCAGGCCCTTGGACAAGCAAACGACGACCAAACGCAAGCCCTCGACCAAAGCAAGGGTGTGGAGTCCGACATCAAGCCTGGCGAGAACGATGTTCTCCCAGACGTGTCGGACGAGCAGCAAGATGCCGTGGACAACCAGCTTGAGGATGAGATGGAAATCGACCGCGAGAATGTTCCCACAGATGGCGAGTCCGTCGGCGCCTTCATTCCTAGCGGTCAATCATCCCACGATCGCGCAGACGGAGCACAAGGCACCGAAGAAGTGGACGAGGAACTGGACGAAGTTGACTCGCAACTCGCAGCAATCCATCTCTCCTCTTCGCTTCCCCCATTGACTCCACAAGACGAAGCCCGCCGCCTCTGGTCGCACTATGAGTCTGCCACAAACGACCTCTCCCTCTCCCTGACCGAACAACTCCGTCTCATTCTCGCCCCCACAATGGCCACCAAGCTCCGCGGTGACTTCCGCACTGGAAAGCGGCTGAACATCAAGCGTATCATTCCCTACATCGCATCCCAGTACAAGCGCGACAAGATCTGGATGCGCCGCTCTATCCCCTCAAAGCGTAACTACCAGATCATGCTGGCCGTCGACGACAGCAAGTCCATGCTGGAAAGTGGCAGTGGTCAGCTCGCCTTTGAGACCCTCGCCCTCGTTGCCAAGAGTCTGAGCATGCTGGAAGCTGGTGACCTGTGTGTTCTCGGCTTCGGTGACGAAGAGCACGTTCGTGTCGCCCACGAATTCGGAAAGCCTTTCTCCTCCGAGGCAGGCTCCCAGGTCTTCCAGCACTTCAGCTACCAGCAAACTGGTACCAATGTGCGCAAGCTGATCGCCGACTCTATCGCTCTCTTCCGCGAGGCTCGCTGGAAGCGCTCGCCTGGTTCTGGCTCTGCCGATCTCTGGCAGCTTCAGTTGATTATCTCTGATGGTATCTGTGAAGACCATGATACCATTCGCCGTCTTGTCAGGCAGGCGCTTGAGGAGCGCATCATGGTTGTCTTTATTATCGTCGATGCTGTCAAGGGTAGCTCCATCCTTGACCTCTCGCAGGCTAGCTTCGAGGCCGATCCTGGCTCTGGTGGTGAGATGAAGCTCAAGATGAAGCGATACCTCGAGGACTTCCCCTTCCCTTACTACCTTGTCGTTCGTGATGTGAGGGAGTTGCCCTCTGTTTTGGCCACTGCACTCAAGCAGTGGTTCGCCGAAGTTGTGGATGTGTCTTCTTGATACCCCCAAAAATAAAAGGAGTTGGAATGTGTATTTAGAGTTATTTTGTTACATTTGACGGCGTTGGATGATTTTTCTTTGTATATGATAGATTTTATAGATGTGATACATCAGTCGAATGTACAACAACATTTTTTAAATTCTTTATTCAAATTCCCGTATGTCATTTCCTACAGAATGTTATGGTATCTCAATGCTAATGCGCTTGACAAAAATTCCCCCAAAGTGGCCTTACGTATGCTAAAACTACCATCCGTACTTGGATCCAGCTTCCCTCTTGTTCCTCCGACCCGTTGCAAAGCTTTCCTCCAGTGCCTCCTTCTGAGAGCTTGCAACATTGAGCAATTGCTGTAGGGTATGCTTTCCCGGCGCAATGGAGCGTACAGGGTTGTGCTGCGCTCCGGCTAGCTCGGTTTGCGCCAGAACCTGGTTCGACATGTACTCCTCGTCTGTGTTGAAGGTACGCACCTGTGACTGCGACGGCGTGGCGTTCCGACCGAAGAGCTGGCGCCTTTCGGCCTTGGACAAGTTCAGGTCGTTGGCAATGCTATCCAAGGATGACGTAGGATTGGATGATACTGTTGCCGTGGAATGGTCTACGGCGATTGATGCAGGCTCGGCAAAGACTGGACCAGCTGCTGATACCTCTTCGTCTTCGGCGTTGTATACCAGCGGCTGGTAGGTTGCTGATGGTCCAGGTGCCGGGCCTGGCTGAGAAGTGGCCTCGTCCGAAGATAGCGAGAAGAGACTGACTTTGGGTTTTGGTGGTGCAGGAGCAGGGACGGGGGCCTGCTGTAGAGGTTGAGCGCTCGGCGCTGCTGCCGAGGAAGGTTTTGGTTGCTCGGCAATCTTCTCGGCAATCTTGGTGGTCTTTCTCTTCTTTTGAGGTCGTCCGACGGATAACGGTCTGAACATCATCGGATTTCCTTGCAATTTGACTTCCGCTGGGGTTTTCATTGTGTCCGCCAGTGCATCTGATGCAGTGTCGGGGTTTGAACTGCCAGGTGCAGATGTAGTGTCCTCCGCATCTCCGCCCGCTAGATTTTCGAATGCGTAATCATTCTTCATCTCCGCATCAGCTGTGCGATCAAACCCAGGGCCTGCTCCTGTTTTGAGACTAAACGGTTTTCGTGTTGTCGCCACTTGTGCTTTCTTTTCGAGTGTTCGTTTCGGCGCTGGAAGGAAAGCGTTGAATCCGGAAAAGCCTCCTCCTCCACCGAGACGAGCCTTTTTGCGCGGACCATCTTCGGTTTCTTCGCCAGATGTGTGTTCAGGTTGAATTTCCGGAATCGCGACGCGGATCTTGCCTGGGTTGCTGCGGTCGACCAGGGACCCGGTTTTGGAGCCGAGTTTCTTTGCCCTGCCAAACTTGGGTACAGGTGTAGTGGTTGGCTCGGCGTCTGAGCCTTCAGAGTCAGAGTAGCCTACTAGCCCCATGATGGGAGAGTTTTGGTGGAGTTGTTGTTGTTTCCTTGACGTTTGAGGGATTTGGCGACAAGTTAAATTATTTGCCGCCTGACCATTCAGGCATAATGATATTACGTAATCATATCATCCCGAATCTCGATTTGGAGATGGAAAGGAGAAGCAAGACATTACATAGTGGACTGAGGGATGGGGATGGAATGGACCAACGAGAAAAATGTCCGAAGCCACAGCCTAAAACTCTCCTTTGACAGTGAAACACCAGGGATGATCCCATCACTTTGTAACGTCATCGCATCCGGGTTCTCCGCTTCGAAGGAGCTTAACAGGATCATACATTGGACAATGGTGTCAATAGACATGCATAGTCACTTGGATCATCTGAAGCAACTAGCCCTAGGATCTGATCTGATATATATAGAAGTTGAGACATGTTGATAAGTCAAAATAGGAGTGACTCGACGGAATAATGGAATAATAACACCACCATGATCAGAAAGTAAGAGAAATAGTTTCTAGTAGAGACCAAATCGACCTCATAAACCAAATTGACCAAATATTAATCTCCCAAATAGACATATCAGCTCAATAGGGGTGTTCAAGGGTTCAGGTGTGAAGTCCATAATGAAAGATCAATGCGTCATTCTGGCCGCTGCCCCTCCCCACTTAATCCGGACCTCCCATTCCAGCTTCTCTCCTTATCCACCCCCCCCAATGGCCCCAAAGCCCGTCTAATCTTCTCTTCATGCCGAGTTTAGGAGGTTTATTGAAGAAGAGGCGAACGAAGGATTCGCAAGACCACGGGAAACCAGATACTCAGAACCACGACGGTTCAGGCGCATCCATGCAACCCGCTTCACACGGTACGCCCCAGCACCACACGGGTACGGGTACACACAACAATGTCGCCAGCATCGACCACATTATAAACCAGGAGCAGCCGAAGCAAGAGCGTGTTACAAAGGGAAAGTACTCTCAGGAGGACTTTGAGCTTCAGCGCACCTTGGGAACAGGGAGCTTCGGCCGTGTGCACCTGGTGCAGTCTAACCACAATCATCGCTTCTATGCAATGAAAGTGTTGAAGAAGGCCCAGGTGGTCAAGATGAAGCAAATCGAGCACACAAATGACGAGCGCCGAATGTTAAATCGGGTGCGGCATCCATTCCTCGTTACCTTATGGGGAACTTGGCAGGACTCTCGGAACCTCTATATGGTCATGGACTTTGTGGAGGGAGGCGAATTGTTCAGTCTCCTGCGCAAGTCACAAGTGAGTGATCCCATGACCACTTCCTTGGTTTTGTGTGTGTGAACAAAGAGCTCATTTGTCATTAGCGCTTCCCGAACCCGGTGGCCAAATTCTATGCCGCGGAGGTTACCCTAGCGCTCGAGTATTTGCACTCACACCAGATCATCTATCGTGATTTGAAGCCAGAAAATCTTCTGTTAGACCGTCATGGTCATCTCAAGATCACGGATTTTGGGTTTGCTAAAAACGTGCCGGATATTACGTGGACACTTTGTGGTACCCCAGACTACCTAGCACCCGAGGTTGTCTCTTCCAAGGGATACAACAAATCAGTTGACTGGTAAGGCTGCTTTCAATGCTTCTGTCGAATTGCTCTAACTGTCCTAAGGTGGTCATTGGGAATCTTAATCTTTGAAATGCTGTGTGGCTTCACTCCTTTCTGGGACAGCGGATCCCCAGTCAAGATATACGAGAATATTCTGCGGGGCAAAGTCAAGTATCCTCCATACTTGCACGCCGACGCAGTCGATCTGCTCTCTCAGCTGATCACAGCTGACCTCACCAAGCGCCTCGGGAACTTGCACGGTGGCCCGAGCGATGTCAAGAACCATGCCTGGTTCGCCGAAGTCACTTGGGACCGGCTGGCTCGTAAGGATATTGATGCGCCGTATATCCCACCCATTCGCGGTGGACAGGGCGATGCAAGCCAATACGACAAGTATCCGGAAGAGACAGAGCACTATGGCCAGGAAGGAGAAGATCCGTATGTATTTCTTTCCATGCCACCCGCACACCTGACTAACTCGTTCCAGATATGGTCACCTTTTCCCCGACTTCTAAGGTGCTTGTATAATTTTATGACGCGACGAAAAGTCCTTTGGGGGAGGGCCGGAACTGATTGACCTCGGGAGGAGTCGTGAAAAACCAGGAGCCATTATATGAAAATCCATACTTTTCTATATGCACATCATTTTTCTTAGCAATTACAATCGAATTCTTGTGTTTCTTTTTTCTTTCAATTGCCTGCTCGATGTACAAATGGGTTCGTCGTGAACCCTGTTCTATTCCCAATCTCTCCAACCACCGGGGCACAAAAAGTCACGCCCATATTATACACGGGCTACCAGGCCGCTTCTATCGTACAGTAGTTCATACACAGAGGTGTGTGTGTGTGTCTTTTTCTTCTTGTTTCGTCCTTCAAATTCCTTGCTTCTGATTCGATGATGGACCCAACTTAGCCCAGGATTCCGCTGCCGCCCTCGGGCATGCCGGTAGCCATGGAGGCAATGGCAGCAGCATCCTGACCACCGAGACGCTTGGTCTCCACGCCGATACGGGCGATGTAGGTCTTGCTTGTGGTGTTCCACATGGCGATGTACTTCTCCATGCAGCTAGACAGGCAGGTGTTCTCCTTGGCCGAGAGCGAGGTACCGGGGGCAGGAACGCAGGCCTTGAAGCAGTGCTTGTTGATTTTCTGAGGTTGTTGTTAGTTGGTTGCCGGATTTGGATATCAAGGGTGGTGACGTACTCCGATCAGGGCGCGGGCGTTCGACATGGCGGCCTCCTGCTGGAGCTGGCGCATGACTGCTGCCTTGATCTCCTCGGAGGTCTGAATGGGAGCGGGGGAGCTGGAACCGAAGAGCGACATTATGAGAGAGTGAGGTTGGTGGAAAAGTGCAAATGAGATGGTGTTGAATTGGATCGAACCGAAGAAAGTCGGACTTCAGGATCTGAGATGCAGGGTTGTGGCTGGTGTGTTCGCTGCGCCACATCCGATGTGGACACCTTAGCATAACGAGCTGTATAGTTACTTCACCTCCCTTGTCTCCACGCCTGAACTTTGCCTATTCACTCTTTCTTGTCATTTTTTCGACTTCCTCAAGGCCTCTTTTCTTATTTTCTTTCTCACTGGGTTTTCGGGTCCTGGTGACACCGTACCCCGTCTATCCCACCTCCAGTCTATCTTTGAAACACTTTGGGCTCCCCTCCATTGAGCCCTAATACAATTCCACAATGCGTCTTCCGTCTATTTCCTCGCTTCTCTGCTTCGCGGGCTTGGTCGCCTTACCCGTGAATGCCTACGACGACCCAAATATCAAAAGCATCCCCGTATGTGCTCAATGTTGACTCCGTTTCAAGCCGAGGTACTAACTTTGGACATCTGTTAGCTTCGCACCCATAGCCTCTCTCCGGTATGATCATAACCTGCGAACACGCTGTGCACGGATCGTGCTCCGAGGAAGAATATCAGTATTGACCGCCCTAACAGCCATACCTCGATTCGGACTTCCAAAGCCGCTGGTTCGACTTCGGAGGAGATACAGTAATCCGCGCTGACAAGTGAGATATTCCGGTATTCAGGCGGACTCTGTAATCAGTGCTGATTTCCGTCTTTGTTCAGATACGTCCGCCTCACGGCTGACCGGCCATCGCAGCAAGGATGGATCTCCTCCCGCGTACCTCTGACAGCAACCAATTGGCAGGTAAATTCACGAACCCCGCGGAACAGAATATGGGCCAAAAGCTCACGTACGCCTCTGCTAGATTGAACTCGAGTTTGAGATCCACGGCTCCGGCAACTTGCATGGTGATGGATTTGCCCTCTGGCTCACCAAGGAGCGTGCCACACAGGGCCCTGTCTTCGGTTCGACAGACAGATTCGAGGGTCTCGGTGTCTTCTTCGACACCTATAAGAACAACCGCCCCGGTGTGTCGTTCCCTTACGTCATGGCGATGATGGGCGATGGGCAGACCTCCTATGACCAGGCGCATGACGGCAAGGCGAACGAGCTGGCCGGTTGCTCTGTGAGTTAACATTGATTCGCGGCTATTTTGGATATACCTCTAACTTTTCGCAGGCTCGTGGTCTCCGCAGCGCCCCAGTTCCCACAAAGGCTCGTCTTACCTACTTCCAGGACAAGTCCCTGTCCCTGGAGCTGCAATACAAGTCCGAAGACACATGGACCGAGTGCTTCAATCTTTCCGCTGAGGATTCTAACATCGCCATCCCCTCCGTCGCATACCTGGGCCTCTCCGCCGAGACCGGCGAGCTGAGCGACAACCACGACATCATCTCCCTCAAGGCCGAGAACCTATACTCACTTAACCGCGGCAAGACCACAGAAGACCGGTCCAAGGGCCGTGTCCGCTCCTCACCCAAGCCTGTTAAGGAGCTCAAGGAGAAGAGTAGCTGGACTTGGTTCCTCTTCAAGATCGTGCTGTTCTTCGGCGTTGTTGTCGGTGGTTACTTTGGCTGGACGGTCTACCGGACCAAGACCCGGTCATCGCGTTTCTAAATTTACGTTGTATGGACATTTGGTAAAGCACAGATCTTCAACCTTCTTCTGTGCGGTTCAAGTTGGTCTCTGGGTTTGCCCAGTTTTTGCATACATAGCCCCTTTGAAGCTCTTCTTTTTACTTTCATCTACGTTCAGCTCGCACTACAGTTCTTGTTATCTTTTCTCTTCATCTTTGAAATGAATTAAAGTCATGATCATTCAAAATATGCTCTGATATGCAGCATGATGCTTGGGGTATCAATATTAGATTACAAGTAATAAAACAAACGCCGCCCAATGTAGACCTCCGTCGTTATTTCTGCCGCTCTCTCTCCTCGTTCCACAAGCCATCCACAATCTGGAAGACCTCGGTAACGCTGCGCATAACAGTATCATCAATCCCCAACGCGCTATAGCGATGCTGGATCTTATCGGGATGCCAGCGAATGCGCTCCGCCTTTAGCGTACCAAGCAGGTCCGCCGGCGGCGGAGCATGGCGCATGAACTCCTCAACAGCGTGAGGTCGAACATCAACCCTCTTCCCAGAGCGAACAGGCCAGAAGAGCAGATTGCGCAGCGACTTGGGAGCAGATTCCTCTGCAACCTTCCCAATAGTCTCCCACCTCTCCAAGTACTCAGCCCAGGGGGCACCCCACTCAGTCTTTGCTCTCTTGCGCTGCGCTCCTCGCCGTAGACTCTCGTCCATGGCACGTTCAAACTCCTCCCTCCCAGACTGCGCGTTCCTCTGAGCCTCCTCCTTCCTTTTCTGCTGCCGCTCAGCCCGCAGCCGCTCCTGCTCGGCTAACATACCCTCCCGTGTCCGCTCCCACATCCGTCGACGTACGTAGTCAACATATTCCTCCTCCGTCATCTGTTCTAGCTCGCCCTCCGGCCCGCGTTGTACGTCCGGGACGCGGTAGTTATGGATGGGCTGGCCGTAGACGGATTCCCAGTATGCGGCGCCTTCGTCGTCGCCGAGAGCGTCGAAGAGTGACTCGCGGAATGTGTCCGCTGTTGAGTTGAAGGAGTTTTCGTATGTCGGGTCGGACTTCTTGTCCTCGCGATGGTGTCGCTTGGACGGTTCACTGTCTCGTGTCCGTGATCTGTGACGGTGTTTCCGCTTTCGGTGAGGCTGACTCCCATCTTTGAAGCGAAATGCCCGGGTGTGGCCTGTCCGGGTATGATCTTTGGGGTCTTCGGTAGGTTTGGTGGCTCGAGGATGCTCTGCGGGGGGAGATGCCCCAGGCCCCTCGGTAGGTGTGGGGTTTGAGTTCATTATAAATTGTATTTTAGATGGCGGAGTAGCTCCAATTGGCAGACCTCATTGTTTGGGAGTTGTTGAGTCAAGTAAAACATCGGGTGAATGTCAAAAAGTTGAAGGAGCCAACCTAATCTGGAAAGCGGAGATAACGTGTCTTAGTCATCTTATCTCCACCCCCACATCTACAAGACCTCATCGAAGACATCGCCTCCGTAAGAAAGGCATTGAATGTATAAAATCTAAATTTGGGACACAGCTTCTGGACGATCATCGAGTCTTCATCTTCTGAGGGTGATTCTTTGCTGTACTTCCATGATCATGCGAATAACTCTGGTTGAGGGACCGATGGCTTTGAATGTATCATCGGGCAACGTCTCGAAACACTCGAGGTCTGGTTTTGAATCATCATATCAATGTTCTCTCGGTCGTGAGATTCTTTGGTAAAGAATCGAGAAAAAGTGCGCAGATTCTGAGATTAGTGGCTTCACGGTCGTTCGTCATCCTTACCATGACGATTAATACAATAACCCTTCCCCATTGCAGCAACTTTAGATTCAGTTATTTGAGCATCGTAGTGAAAAATTGTGTTATACTTTGAGGAAAAGCTAAGAATACAAGTAAAAATAGCTTCTTTGAAGGGCGTTCTATATATCTTGTTCCAATATCTCCTAGACATCTTCTTGATCTCGGAAATAACTCCGTAAAAGTATTCATCAAGTCCTTTGCCTTTCATATGAACATCCGAGGCTCCGAAAAGCTCTAGTTCGTAGAAATTGTTGAATTTGTGGCTTGCCAGTTCGATTTAAGAGAACGAGTGCATTTTTACCAAGATACTAGGTACAGGAAAGGAAAGAAAAGAAAACCATGTAACGGTTGCATTCTCCTGGTTTTGTATGATCGTCTTCTATGAGAAGAACCCTCGCTTAAGTTCCCCTTCAATTGAGGAAGGAGCGCTTTGTAAGACCCCTAGGTGTACCTAGATGCCTAAAGGAATACGTGGGGTGTAATGTAGGATCGGGGAATAGAGATGGTAGTATACGCAATAGTATAGTGGAACTAATACATAGCTGCTTCTCCAAAGAAGCAGCATACGAGGATAATATACAGGTTTATAGGTCACATAACCCAAGGGGCTGTGCAGGCAGCATACATTGCTCCTGTCTAGTCTACAGTCCCCCACGCACCATGACAGGTGCCATACTTCAGGCATCAGTCTTCTCATTACTGGGGTCCTGACAATATCCCCCTCCTTGTGGCATGCGGGCCCCGTAGGCTTGAAACAGGAGAGCAAAAGGGTATAATAAGGAAGCAGCTTAGTCCATTAAGACTCATACGTCTAAAAGCCGTGCAGTGAGG
Source organism: Penicillium psychrosexuale (assembly GCF_028828465.1). Classification (NCBI taxonomy): domain Eukaryota; kingdom Fungi; phylum Ascomycota; class Eurotiomycetes; order Eurotiales; family Aspergillaceae; genus Penicillium; species Penicillium psychrosexuale. Next base: position 2,219,401 of record NW_026643190.1, on the reverse strand, counting down.
CAAAAGAGGTACGTAGGGAAAGGTATCTAGTATTAAGGCTCCAAAAAATATGAAATTATGAAATTCCCCGCCCTCCGGTGCGGCGTCGTCGTCTGTTGGGCCCCCGGCCTACAACTCCACCACCTCGCTGGGTAACCCCTGCGTCAAGAACCGCGCTCGTTTCCGGCGCACCAGTGAGAGCGTCAAATAATTCTTCGACCTCAGAAACCTCCTCTGCGGCCTCTGCGACTTCTGCGGCTTCTGCGGCGGCAGCGGCTTTTTTAGCCTTGTTCGCTGCGTGGGTCAAACGCTTGACATTTTGCTCAATAGCACGCACTTGTGGCACACGAGCAACCGCGGGCGACGCACAAAGAGCTGTGCGAGCGGCAGACTGAACCTCCGAGGGAATCTGCGTTATCGTCAGCAACGAATACCTCCCTGCAATGGCGCAGTCAAACTTACAGGAACGCAGCTGTGCTTCACAGAAGCACAGTAAGTACACTTAGTGCGACCTTCAAGGGTTTCGCACTCGTGATCAGGTTGGCTCTGCAACCTGAAGAAACACCGCTGGCAAGGGAGTGCCTCCTCGACAGTTCAGGTGTCTTACACGCTTCTACCAGAAGCAGAAGGTGCGGATGGGGAATCGGGCAAGTAGGAGGTCAGATCGTCACAGAATTGACAGTAGCTGCTGCTTCATATTGAGATGGTCTGACGTAGCAAGATAGTCATCCCGCAACTCCACCAGGAACTCTCGCTTGATACCGTCGGATATGGGGAGTCCAATCGTATGCCTGATTTATATCCCTCTGCCCGAATGCGTCGGGATCTTCTTCTCGGACACCAGCCTGTCCTAGCCGCTGGGCCGCTAAGGTCTCCCACCCCAGCAAAGGCTCGTCATCGGGGTGGGGGGGGGGATTCCTCCTGCGCCTCAAATAGGTTCTTGAGTAAAAGTTGTGATAAGCTAGGTCCAGAAATTGGAAGACACAGAAACGGGGATGGAGAGAGAAGCCACTTCTGCAACCAATGCAAACCCCGATATCTCGAAAAGTAGTAATCTCTCGAGAGTGAGTTCAGCGGCCCTCTCCCTTCGACGAGGACGCCTCGCCCTATGATGAAGACGCCTCGCCCGCTCGATCTCATCGCCCAGATCCTCCCCGTAAGCATGTATAAGCGCGCAGTGGTCGTACGCAGCCGCGAAGGAGGTAAAGTGGTTCCCATCGCATTCGAGTCGATTATTGATGACACGAAACGGATGGTGGAATATCAACTTGACACAGCCACTGTAAGAATGGATTCAAAATTAGGGTGACAAACGACCAAAACGACACCTAAGACCAAGGAAGACTTACCAATTCACACTGTTTCGTGTTCTGACCCAGTGTTAGCAACGCTTGTTGCAGTTTCATCCCATATATAGTTTATCTTGAATGGCTGATCCCTCTTGCCTTGTCCAATCGTGCAGAGCGATATGGAAGCAATGAAATATACAGGCTGTCTCTGAAGGGACCAGGTTTTTCGGCAGTTTGTGGTGGACTCAATGACTACCAGTGAGTGCATTAGTAGTAGCATAGTAGCGTAGTCTTGTCACCGCAAACCTGATGTCTGGTCTGATTTTGATTAGCCAGTTTAGCATACCGACCATCGTGTGGTAGTAGTCATAGTCGCCTTTTTGTATAACTTCGGCTTTGGAGATGATGAAAAGAGAACAAGAGCACTTTTATAACGGGGGCATCGCCTTCATCAATGTAAATATTCTTTTCCTTTTGATGTAGCGACATGCGCTGATCGGTATCAGCGAATCATGCAGATGTGACCTGTCACACTGATCCTTGCAGCGGTTGGGGATCGCAACGATAGCAACGGTGTTGATAGCGTTGGCCGGACAAACATAGTAGAGTAAACATTAAAAACAAGAGTGCGGGACAGGTCGAAGTAGAGAATGTAATTCTTACAACCTAGGACATCAGGCTAAGCTAGGTATCCATATTCAAGTCATTCTTTTATTCTTTTACTATTCTCCACAGCGGAGCTGTGCCATATGCATTCCCGGGCGCGGTCCACCTCCAGGGACTTGGTGCGATCTCCGATGCGCTGGTTGGACGCCGCCGATGGACCAATACCAGTGTCATTTCCGAGCTGGACGTTCTCTTTGGGGCCGATACCCATGCAGCCGAGGTCTTTATCCAGCAATAGCGCCAGCGAGCAGCGCAGGCATTTCTTACTGCATTCCAAGAGGTCCAGAGACTAGAGGCCTTATACTATGGAGCAAACTCCCTTTTTCGCCTCCGGGGACTGGTATGATTTTATATGGCCGACTAGGAATTCATATAGGCTTAGGGTGTGATTTACTTCTATACATATCGCAGATAAGGAATTTCAGTAGTGATTCATTTCTTCTATAGGATTCATTTCTAGTGCAGCTTTTAACTTTGATCATTGGCACCACGTAACAGGATTGATAGAGGCTTATTCGGGGCGCTTTGCAGACCGCTCACAGGGGCGGAGGTAGCGATTATCCCACAGCATCGCTTGACAGAGCTCCCGCTCGCTCACACCAACTGTTTCAGCGATTGTACAGCAGACCAAGCGCCAGTGTTCGTGGGAGAAGGCAGAGTTCGATATCTGGGTTCGGCGAAGCATGTCTGAAGCGAGCTCGCGGCTTCCCAGAGGCGGGATCGGTAGACAAATGGTCCCACAGTCGGGATATAGGTGATATTCTTCGGGGCTCACAGGCATCTTCGTCCAGTCAGTATATATATATATATATACACAGTGAAGTCGCAGGAGAGTGTAGAGAAAAAAGAAGGGGGTAATTTATAGGGCGAAGACATAAATCGAAATGAATAACCACGGTTTGTCTTGCGAAAAAAGAGATAAAGAGAGAAAGACATGGGGTTGAGAATCAATGGTGCAGGCTTGGTTATCTTAGAAACTGGTGGTCGTTGCACGGTCCTTGTATGAAAACTATGAAAGAGATTCATATTCAAAAGTGCCAGTTCGTTGTCTCTTATTTGCCTGGTCGCTTGCCAGCCATCATCTCGTCGCGTTATACTACGTAGTATAAGCTTGAAAACTCCCCTATAGAATGGGTGGATGTTTCCTTAGGCTCTTCTGAAAAAAGCGAATTAGAGCTGAAGTAAAATTACAGTTATAATTCTTTACCGCTGAGAAAAGGCTGTGAACTTCTTTGAAAAAGAATTGCGAGAGAAATATAGTTGAAGAGAAAGATTGCAAAAAGAAGATGAAAGAGAATGCAGGTCGCTTGGTTTTAGTTGTTATAGTTACTTCGTCCACTACCCTATGGAGCATCAGGATAACTTTGAAATGGTCTTTTTAGGAACAACGAGGTTGATCATTGACTGAAGAATAAGCCAGTCTGAGTCCATCAACTACTTCCAATGTTTTATCACGTATGGGTTGCACATAACACAATTCTATATTTGCGGCTAATTCCTCTTATACTCTAGCTACAGCATCAAATAAGGTGTCATATCTTTTTTAAAAAAATCCTTGGAAGACCACCACACCAGAAAGGACATTAACAAAGAGTACCAAAAGAGAATACCAAAAAGACATGACAAGGACTAGTAAATGCTTGTAGGAGTTTGGGTTGAGATAAGGTTATGCCAAGAGGGCGACGAGTGGGACTGGGATCACGTGGTATGGGGATACCAAGCTAGGAGATGATACGATAATCTGGGCAGCTCTCTAACATCCCCCTTCTTGGTGAACTACTTAGAAAAGTCAAGGGCTTGAAAGATTGATTGAATGTTGAATGTGCTTTGTTGAATAAGGTGAAAGCTGCAATATATCTGTACACCGCCATTCCCTAACCCGAAATCCAAGCCTTCTGCCCAAAACGTAATTCCATGTCCGAAAGAGCAGAGGATCAAATGCGATAATGCGCCATATTCTTCTTGATCTCATCCACAATCTCCACAGCTTCATTGGTACTCCTTGCCTCAAAGTCATAACGCTTCTGCTCCGTGGCATCATTGCCGCGCACAATCATCACGCGGAAGCTCTTGGGGTGCCGTCGGCTGACCTTAGATCCGATCACGTCACTGAAGCTGATCGATCGGGTCTTACCGCCGGACGCCGTTTTGCCCGTATCACCGGGCACGATATGCATATAATCATTCTCAAACGTGAGGATGCGATGGTTGGATGCTGTGAAAGACATGGGCTGTTTGCGGAACACGTGGTATCGGCGGTAATATCCGCCTAGGTGATCTTGCTTCTGAGAAGATGAGGGCAACATGCGCTGCGCACCCTTCTTGGCCTCCTTTTTGCTCTTCTTAGAAGTTGTCGGGTCTGCGGTGTCCACCATCAAAGGCGCATTTGGCGATGAGCTGCCTGGCGAGGTTCCGAGTGCGAGAGGCCCGCCGCCGAAGCGACGACGCACCAGATCAAGGTCGGTGATGTTGCCCAATGCCTCCACTGTGCGGTCAAGTGGTGCGATCGTGTTCGACCCCATCACCTTTAAGAGGTAGTTGCCCTTATCCTGGCCCCATCTTTTACATACAGAATCCAGAATCTCTGCTATATAGCTATCGGTAGATGTGTTGATGGTCATGACATGTGCGGAAGCCTCCATGTTGATGAAACGAATCTTCAATGTCTTGGATACACCAAGTCGGGGAGTCGCATGCGAGATAGGTACCACCGGGCGATCGGCAGGAGTAAGAGTGCTGTGGTTGAGTGCAGACGAGAATGGCTGGCCTAGGATAGGGTTTGTTCGGCCTGGTGTGGCCTGAGGGCTCTTTTTCTGTGCAGTGGATTGCGCCCCTGGTACTGCAAGATTAGCCGGCTGATCTGCCTCTTCCAACCCAATGCTTGAACTAAATTGGGGATATAGCCGTTCATTCTCCTCAAACTCCGAGTTCGATGCTTCAACCAGTGCGAATTCATCGTATGGCTTGCCCCTTGACCGTCCTCGGGACTTGGCGGATTGGTTATTGTTTGACGTAAAATCCGTCATTGGAAGTGTCCGCCCAAGCGCTGGGAAGTCATACTCGACTTCGCCATCATCGACCATCCGTAGCGTCCATCGGTTCACGGTCAAATGCTCGCGATTAATTGGTGGACCGCGACCGTCGGCCGCATATTTCCATAGGGCAAGACCAATCGTCTCAGCAACGGTCACTTGTGCGGGCTGTTCTGCAAGCTTAGATTCGCGTGTAAGTGACAGATCGAGCGGGTCTTCGGGGTCGCTTGAAAAAGGAACGTAGATCTTCAAATATAATGAGTCCTCTTGACCTCGCCCAGAGAGCACCACGAATTTATCCACTGGATTGCTTGGTGCTCGCTTCCGCGACGTAAGCTGGCTGGTTAATAAGCTGACCGGCTTGACCATGCTGATAGGTCGTGGCGGGGGAAGATCTTGCAATACAGGAGCCGGATTGCGATGCTTGCGCGGTGAATTATTCTGCGGCCCTGTGCCAGAGGGTAACTTATTCATCATAGCCATGGGCGAGGACAAATTCAAACCGCCCGCCACGCCTGCCAGCAGCAAGGAGCCAGATCCAGCCGTATTGTCAAAATCAGATGAAAGTGCAGAACCAACAAACTCGGCACCAGAGTCCTCGTCCTCCTCGTGGAGTTCTCCGAGAGCTAGGCTCTCCGCGCCTCGACTGCCAGTTCGCTCGCGCCGTCTGCGGGGATACTCGACGACCTGATCACTCGCGGAGAATTGAACCTGTCCTTGTTTGTAGCCTCTAAGTTCGGTTTCGTTATCCGTCGACAGATCACTGCTCGTGGTTGTATCTCCACGGGGGCGTGGTTTCAATTGACTGAACTGACTCGCAACGTTTTGTGTTGATGCAGATGTTACCATCACTTCTGGCCGTTCCCTCCGGACCCCAGAACGGATTGGAGAGGAGTCGGCGCGATCTCGATGGATGGGCATCTTGTCAAATTTGATCTGATCAATAGCACTGTTGTTGTCAGATAGGGAAGTAGAATACCACACAATAATTCACCAACCTGCTAATGTCTCCAACGTTGTCCCCATCGTCGTCGCTGTCATCACTCAGATCGCTGCTATCGTCGTCCTCTGCTTGCGCTTGTCTCTGAACCTCTTGTTGCCTTTCCCGTCGAGATTTCTTCTTTCCGCCTCGTGCATGATTCCGCCGCGCGGTCATATCCGTATGGCTCTTGCCGGTCACCATGCCACCATCATCCTCGCCGTCTTCCAGGCCGAGGCCTTGCAAATTGTGGTGCTGAGGTTTCGCATTTCGTTCCGCTAGCCTGTAATATTCAGATGAAACGTTTGCCGTGGTTGGAATCGGTGGGGAGTAAGTGCGCTTCAGGGAGGAGCTGTGTGTGTTCGGGTACGCAGCGGCGGTTGACCAGCCCGCCGCGCGAAAGCCAGGTGTATTCAGGACGGAGTCATTGACATTGATAAGTCGGTCCCCGATTCCATCTTTGATTGTTGAGAGATAAGAGGAGCGTAATTGCCAGATCGTAAAGCTTCACTCGGGTTAGTTCTTGGAGACCCTTCCGCGGCGATTTGAGGGCCGGTCTAAGATTCCGGACGCGACTTACTCTTCATTGTGAAGAAGGGACATTTTCCAGGCTCTCACGAGGACATACGTCTGTAATAACCCAGGGGTGTGCTGCGCAGTAGCGACCGAGGTCTAGATATCTCACAGCAGCTCTAGCTAAAAGCGCATGCTCGGGGAATAAAGGGAGGGAAAGCGAATGGGACTAGCTCATACAGGACCAGCCTGGAAAAAACAGATAAAAGAGATAAAGAGATCAGGAAAGGAGAGCAAGGAGGGAGAAAAAGGAGAGTTGTATGTCGGAAGCAAGATGAGAGGGAACTTCGGTGTTCGCATTCATTTCCCCGCCAAGGGGGCCACACTAGTCAACTACATCGATGTTTACATCTCCATACAGGTACAACACTTGACGAATCAGTTATTATACACATGGTTATGCTCTCAATCTCGAGGAATATTGAGAATTCTGTTGATGGAACATATCATAGTACTATGTTGAACTACTCCGCCTCAATAGCTGACGACATGACAACAAGCATTGAGATTCAAATAATCGAACAATACTAAACTCTTTGAACATCGTCACAAGTGTACCTAGAAAGAAAACACGACACTCTCTCCAATATTCGTGAGCTGAGCAGCCGCTGCCAATGCATCCTTCCACTGATCCAGACCAAATTGGCCAGCAACATAGCATCCGTCCTCTTCTTTCAGGCGAAGATTCCCCCTCTCGATCATCTTGATCAATGCAAGAACATCCTTTCGCTCATACATCCAGTTTCCCTTCAATGTGATATTAGAACGTGTAACAAAGATATTTGGGATCTCAAGCTCTTCATAGGCACCCATCAGACTCACCCGGCCTCCAGGTCTGAGCGACATAATGCCGGATTTGAGATGGAAAGATCCTCGGGCCCCAGGAGGAGAAATGTCGAGGAACACATCTATCGGACCGAATTTGTTGATGTTGTAGGCATCATTCGTGCGGTTGCCTGTCCAGGTTACCGTGGAAATTCTTTCGCAAGAACCGTTGAAAGTGCATGATAGGATCTGATTGAGACGCATGAGCTTAGCATCATCGTGAGACCAGGCTACAACTTTTGCACCTGATATTCAGTTAGCGAAAATTCCTGATTGTCTGGGGATATCTTTGGTAGCCAAAGAGAGATATTACCCATAGCCAAAGCAACCATGCATGCAGCAACGCCGTTTGGATAAGTGGCCGGAGAAATCAACACGGTTTCACCGGGCTTCACGTCAATGCTACTCAGTCCACCGAAAGGCCTGAGGAATGTCGCAATAGCACAAAGTTGTTCTGGGGTATAATTAAAGCCCCAATTCGTCGGATCTCCCATCAACTTACCTTCATCCAATGGATAGCAATTCTCAAGTGGTGCCCTCATGAACTCGGCATATGAGCCATCTGCAAAACCGCTATAGGCCATGATTTCCTTGATTTGAGAGTCAAATCCATGATACACGGGGTTGGAAAATCGAACCGTCTCCGGGTTATCTCTTCCTTTCATGACCGAGTCAAAGAAGACTAGTTGACCAACCTTCAGAGTGGTTGCATCGTCACCGACCTGGCTCACACGGGCAATTGCACTTGAGCCGGGAATAATCGGGATTTCATAAGGAGATCTGAAATGGTTGTAAAAATCAAAACCTAGCTTGCTAAAAGAGTGGAGGGGCGTTGCGAGAATACGCAGAAGAACACTTCCAGGCAGTAGAGATGGCATAGGGACTTGTTCAACTTGGGGTTCGGTAAATGGAGCAGGCCTAAGAACGAGGGCACGATGGGTGCTTTGAACCAATGGAAGAAGCCTTCTGTGCGGGATGATTGGACGCGGAGTGTCCGGAGAATCTGTAGAAAGACAGTTCAGTGTTTATACTCATGATGGGCGAGAATACTTGACGTACTTGTTGTGACATTGTCAGAGTCACCATATTCAGAGACACGAGTCATATTTGCATGCAGGAACAGGTCTGCACAGAAGAAGAGTCGAGATCGGAAGAGCTGAGATAAAAGAAGTGGAAGGGTTTGAAGGCATTCACGAGGGAATAGGAATAGTGGGAAAGCAGCAAGAGAAGAAAACAAGTCCTAAGACACGTCAAAATGTAAACAACTAAATTGGTGTACTCAGAGACAGCAGATTAAAATGCACCAACACTATTGAAACGCGTGCTCCTTGACAAAACGATAATATGTTACAAAAATGAGAATCTCTCAAGCCTTGGCCTTGGCCCTACTCTTACGAGCTTTCTTCGGCTTTTCCTCATCGGCATCAACGTCACCATCGGCCTTCTTCGTCTTCTTGCCCTTGGCCGGTGCCTTCTTTTTCTTAGGCAAGCTCACATACTTGTCCTTCTTCAGGTCAAGTTCTTCGTCCTCATCCTTGATCTCTTCAACAACTTCTTCTTCGTCGGATGCTTCAAGGGCATCTTCAATATCAGGCTTGTCCTTCTTTCCCACCTTGGGTGCCACAACATTGCTAGCCTTCATGAATGGCATCGGGTGCGAACGCGAATTGTACAGACGCGTGAAGGTTGCTTTCGTCTGTGTCTCAAGTTTGATCTTAGACTCGTCCATTGGGCCTAGTCCTAGTTCAACCATGGAATCAAAGTCCTCTCGAGTGAGATAGTATTCATCCATGAGATCAATGACCGAATCGACACAGTCCTTGCCTTCGTCCATCATTCGGCGTATCATCTTCTCCTGGAGCAAGGGCATGTACTGTTGACGGATCTCGTCGCGGTTACCTGTAGTACGAAGACGCATGTGGCCCTGTATTTCCTTGACGTATCGGGAGAGTTTGCCTGAAGAGTAAATCAGTTAGAGAGTGTACTATACAGAGAATAGGGGAATGTCCAAAACATACCGTGTTTGCTATTGTTGCCAAGCCAGCTAGTAAATGCAGGCCGCCCGTTTAAGTTTCCGTACTGGAAGCTGGCTGGCCGCACAAAGCTGAAGATCGCATGAGTGGGCATAAGACTCCACTGCTGCTGGGTGCCGTGGATCATGCGGTCGACGAGGTCGCCATCGCTGATACTCGAGGCGGCATTGTCCATCAATTCAAGCGCTTTCAGTCGCTGTTCCTCGCCCTGATATTTGCCCACAAGAGCAGGTTTAGTTCTGAGGTAGTTCTCCTGAAGCATCAGGTAGCTGAACTCGTGATCGTTAAAATAAAGCTCGATCTTGTCGTTCAGGGTAGCAGTGGAACTCGGGGAAAACATCTGGGCGCTAAGAATTTTGCTAACAATATCCCACGGCTTGAGAATGATATTCTTCTCCCACGACTTTGACATTTGCTTCCCTTCATCGTAATTAAGACCCTTTTGATCCAGTCTTGCGGTGGAAAGCATGTTGATGACCTGGCGGATATCGGCATGTGTTCCCTCAATGAGACCGTCGAGTACAGGAGGCGGAATCTTAAGGCCTTCTCGGAAACAGATAGTGGACAGTCTTGCCCGAATTTGCTCAGCAGTCGGGCGTCTGAAAGGCACGTCATAGGTGATGAAGTCGAAAGGTTTCATCTTTGGAAGCTTTCGCTCATTGCAGATAAGGATGATTGGAATCTTGGTCTTCTTGACAATGGCTGCGACAGCTCCCACACCCCCGCGATCACCGGCAGACATGCCATCAACCTCATCCATGATGAGTACGAGCTTTTTCTTTTCACTATTGACTTGCTTGCCTTGTCCGGCGAAATATCCTTGCAATGATGTTGTATCTAGCACACCCAAGGTAGAGCTCTCGACAAGCTTCTTACTTCTGGTGTCACTGGCATTGGTCTCCACGATATCGAATCCTTCCAGCTTCGCCACAAGATGGGCTGCTGTGGTTTTGCCGATTCCTGGGGGGCCGTGAATAATGACGGCACGGTATATCCCCGAGCCGTCTTTACCACCCTTTTTGAAGTCGGCCTGGGCATTGGTATGCCAGTCCCGCAGCCAGGTCTGAATCTTTTCCACAGCACTCTTATTACCACAGATCATACTGGTCGATGTTGGGGCATACTTCGTGGTCCAGAGATCACCAGATGATGCGGGCTGTGAGCTTGGTGGCGTCTGAGACCCGGTGGCCGTGGTCTTGGATGCTTGAGCCGCGGCCGTCTTTCGTTTTTGCTCATCTCGTTTCTTCTCTTCTGCATCAATTTCGGCTGCCATAGCACGGACCTTGGCCTCGTCGGCTTTCACTTTCTCGGCGTGCTTTTCGGCAGCCTTTCCATCCCCGCCGTTGGCAGGGAGTCGTCGAATCAATTCGAAGAGACCATCCTCGTTGATGGTCTTGATCTTGTGCTTTGCAATTGTCTCAAGCTTCTTTGGGCCGGCATCAGATCCGAGGACTACATAGTTCGTCTTAGAACTAGGAGCCCCCACGACTTTGCCACCATACTTCTTCACCAATTGCGCACCCTCTTCACGACCTAGGGATTCCAAAATACCGGTGAAAACAAACGCCAAACCAGCAAGGCAGTTTTCTTCTCCAACGGGCATCTCCTTAGTCCCAGCCATTGCCGGATCCCGGCTTTGTTGTGCTCCAAATTTGAATTTCCTTGGCTCTCCCTTAGGAGGCTCTGGGGCGTCAATCGTAGGAATGCTGTCGAAAATATCTTGGAGCTCTTTGCTTTCTGGTTTGTCCTCCTTTTTGGCCTTTTTAGGGCTAGCCTTCTGCTTCTTCGCAGCTGATGCTGCCGCGGCTTTGGTTTTCGGAGCTGCCTTTTTTGTTTCCTTTTTGGGTTCTTGGTAGTCGTCTTCATCCTCGTCGATGAGAGCTTCCGATTTGCGCTTGCGACCAGGTCGAGCCTTCGGGGTAGGAATCGTGGGGAGATCTTCCATGACCACGTCATCCTCGTCATCGCGAGAAGGTTGCTTCTTCTGTGCCTTCTTCGATGCTGCAGTGACTGGCCTCACCTCAAGCATTTCGAAGTCACTGCCATCGTCATTATCATCCTCAGCCACATAATCGTCGTCTCCTTTGCCGGCTTTACCATATTCGGTTGCAAAAATGTCATCGGCGCCGAGATTTTCATCCTCAAGGACCTTTGTGGGTTTCTTTGTTGATACCTTAGTGGTGGTTCGTACTTTGTTCGCAGGTTCTTCGGCAGTCTTCTTGGGTTTGGGGTTTTCGGCAACAATCTTGGCTTTATCGGGCTGAACTTGCTCAGTTGGTTTTGTAGGCCGTGCTTTCTTCTTATTGGAGGCGAAATAGTCGGAGGAAGTTGTAGGTTCTTCTTTAGTCTCTTCGGGCTTTCTGCAGAGGAAGCTCATCAGTCAAATGGTATGAGACATTTCAATCCAGCGATGGACATACGATTGACTTTTGGACTTTGCTTTGATAGCGGGCGCTTTGGTGGGTGCTACATCTTCTTCGTCACTGTCATCCACAATCTTTCTGCTGCCTGTTGTCGCGTTAGACTGGTAGTGCAGGACTATGGGTTATGGAGAGCATACGTCTCTTTCTTGTAGCGGAGGAGTCCTGCATTGTCGGATTTGAGGTTAGACTATAATTTCAAGCAATACGAAGGGCACCAGTACACATATAAAGTAACCAGGCCCTCCTTTCGTGAGCAAGGCACCAGCTTACCTCTTTTTTAGCTGAGGGTTTCGTAGCGGCGTCGTTGGAGCCTTGACTCGACTTGCCGCCAAAGAAATTCCGGATGTCCATAGTGAGTCGCAATTAATGACACGGAATTTGGCACAGAACAGTAAATGAAAGCGCGGTGTATGGCCAATCGAGCTCTTGCCGCAGCGTTTGCTAGATCGCGAACGACGCGCCACACTTCCGGGGACGTGACTGGCTGACGTAAGGCAGCACTTCCTTCCCTTTTAGGACTAGCGTATATAAGCTAAGACTATAAGAATCAGGAAAGGACTCCCAAGGCCTCAGTAGCACTCCTTACCTCAAAGTCATAAACGCTTCGGGCATGAGATGGCTGTGTATAGTGTCATTGGTGCCGAGAGATATATATCGGATAGCACCGGCTGTGCATAGCATATCAAACTATTACAGGGCAAGACAAGAGGATTACCAGTCAGACATACTACATATCCATAGTTTCAATTATCGAGTTGCACAGCGCGGGTTTTCTTTAGTACGATTGAGTGCATCTTCTATCAATAAAAAGCTATTTGGAGCTACAACGTACTATATTAGAATATGGACTGAAATTGACGCCTGGTTTTCAAGGCATAATTTAGCAAGTATGAGCAATGTCACGTGCTCTCTGTCTTTCCACTTTGGGACTAGTGTAAATCATCGAAAAGTGCCGGAGTAACGAAGCCTTTCGCAACACTGGTATCTCTCGCCGCCTCCCTCCTCACAATGGGTCCACAGATCAAGATGTTTGCTGGACCGCTTTCCGCCTGCACACGGCCAACTCGTATGAGCCATTTAACCCCCAGAGAATCCATTCGGCCGAAGACTAACAGTGCGACATAGTGTCGGGACCGCTGGCCACCTTTTCTCTATCACGATGCTTCTCTACCACCTCGCCCACCCTTGATTGGCTGACCCCGAAATTCCAAGAAAAATCCAAATCCCCCAAGGGTCGCCCTCACGTTGCTACCGGCGGATCCACCCGAGGAACAACAGTCGTGTGGGGAGACTTCGGTCTGCGCATGAAAGACCACGACCGCCGCATGCCCGCATCGGCGTTGAAGATCGCCGAAGAGACCATCAAGCGGCGGCTGCGAGGAATGAACTATAAGCTGTACAAGCGTGTCAGCGCCAACGTCGGTGTCTACACCAAGGGTAACGAGCAGCGTATGGGTAAGGGTAAGGGTAAGTTCGACTACTGGACTGTCCGACTGCCCGTGAGCCGAATCGTCTTTGAGTTGAAGGGAGATGTCCACGAGAAGATTGCCCGCGAGGCTTTCAGATTGGCGGGCCACAAATTGCCAGGTAGGTTATGCATTTTCTCCATTACTAATTCCAGTGCGAAAGATGCTCATTCTTATTCATTAGGTCTTTGGGAGTTCGTTAACAAAGATGACCCGCCTGTCGTCGGTATCACAAAGCTCGGAAACGGAGTCACTCTCGACTCCCTCAAGCGGGCTCGCAGAGACCCGCCCCTTGGTACCAATGACCTCGTTTCACCTCCGCAGAGCACCTCATCCAGCTCCGACTCTACCCAATAAACTGCCGTTTCCTGCATGATACCGTTTTCTCTTTTTTCATCGGTCATGTCTTTTGCTTTTGTCGTCTTTGCCGACTAAGCCCCGACACCAGACCCAGGCCCATACCCCTGCTGTCTGCGGGCCTTGGACACGGCATCGTCCTCGTCACGTTTCATATCTTTTGTACATTATCATCAGCTGTTTGCGTCTCTTTAGGAGCCATCGAGGCACGGGCTCCTCTGATGGATCTTTTGTCTTGATACAAGGAGTTTAGACAAGGAAAATATATTCACGATTTACCTTTACCGGAGTCAGCTACTGCTCCCATTCCTAGCTTCTGTGCCTGGGCATCCTCGTCGTTGCTGGATGCTGGCCCTGGGCTATGTGTCCCTAGACCAGGGCTCGCTTCGCTTATAGTGTGCTTCTGGCCAACTTGGATGAGGTCAGTCATTGCTATACCTAGTGCACTGAGAATTATCTCCAAGGAAGCGATATACCCCCTAGTTGTCCGGTCTGCTTGGGAGGACTCTTAGTGAATTCCCTAATAGACTCATATCTGCACCCTGTATATTAGCGAATAGCAATTGCAAGAGATGGTCTTGATTCGGTCCATACTGAGTGCTCTCTCCGCCCGGTTTCATATCAACAAGTCTGGGGTCGGTCATTTTGGATGATATTCGTATGGGATAGAATTACAATAGTAGAATTGTATTAGGAAAATCAGATGAATGCTATTCCGATGTTCCCACTGGGTGGTCCAGTTTATGAATGACGGGGATGCGATGACGTATGTTAAGAGGTCAACCGACATACACAATTCAGGTTTCTTGATATCATTGTATAAAATAGTATCGAATGTGCTCTATGTATTTAGAATCAACCCCTGCTCCAATACGGCTACAGCTTCACTGTTGAAGTATATATAGCTACGACTTGGGCACGTGTGGTTCCAGAAATAAATAGTCTTGGTGCATTCTTTATACTACAACATTTAGCAACATTGCGCGTTGAATCATAATGGGGGATCAAGCACAACATATTCGAGAACGTATCATGGATCAAACCCAGACACAATTCATAGACTCCTCCGAGAAGTTGATTCAGGACCAATTCGAATACTGGGCGACACCCCCAACAGCCTACTCGACCCTGGAGATTATCTAGGATCTATACGTCTATTCGTCTCAAAGGCACAGTGTTCTATTCGCAATCATCGTCTAGACGTCTAAACTCGTTTTCTCGCTGTGAACGTATACCCTGGAAGTCACGCCTATTTCGTCCTGGACGTTAACAATGTCGACTATGTCTATGAGACCGCTCATACCGATACGAGTCCCATTCCCATCTACGTTCTTCGCCTATCGAAGAGGAAAATCAGCATCAACAGGCAGCGAGAGCTAGACGCTACCATTGCTAAGAGACTTAGAGCGATGCACAATGGGCATGGGGATGACCCTCTACCGTTGCTTGATGATTTTAATCGGACTGTTGAATATCACAGTCCGCGTAGTCTTCGGCGGTAGATCTTCAGCGTGATCATCTGAGTTTCCTCTCTATCGGAGTTCGACCCCCATCTGATTTGATTTTTGTTTTCTCAATGGAAGCTGCAATGCTGGGGGCGCCTCAGCCCAAACCCAAACGTGCAACCTTGAAGATAACCATGAGTGAACTGTGCAATCCCTTTGCTCAAGTGATATAGACTTTAGCGACGTCCTGCGGGTCCAGATTCCGGAGACTAGACCCCCATCACGACAATCCTTGCGTAATTTAGATACGGTGATATCAAATCTTTGTAAGCAATACTGGGAGTCCGTGACTTGCAGTATTAAATGAAATGTGATATAACGCCAGAATCCTTTTCAAAAATGCCTTCACGCGCCTGGAAAAAAGTGAAAAGTAAATCAGATACCTGGGGATTTCGAAAAAAGTGCAGTTCTGCATAATAGCAGATCATAACTTCCGAGATCCCATGCTCACCGAAAACCACCTTAGTGTACAAATCGTCATTCATCCATTGTCTTGGTTTGTTGACAGTGAGTAATTAGAAATCCATGCCCATCAGATAGCTAAAGTGCTATTAGTTATATGCCTCCATTAAATTATCCAGGGGAAGTATACCTTTCATAGATGCGCATGAACTTGGCCACGAAGGCTTCGAGATGGAAGATTATTTTCTGTATCGAAATATTCATTAGCTTATATTGATGGCAATGATAACCATCAATAACTTACACTTCCCAGCTTGATGCGGTGCTCATAGAACGCAGACCACTTGATAACTTCTGGCTTCAGAGCATCGTCAACTCGTGCAACAAGCTTGAATGTCAAGGTCTAGCACCAGCAGTTAATATCTGGAGCATGTTCATTAAATAGGTGTATACACACCTTCAAAATAGTTGTTGGAGGGATGCAATGGGTCAAAAGATCATAAAGACGTGCGCGGACTTGCAACAGCCGAGCTGGTGAACGCTCAGCCATAATCTCATCAGCCGTTAGGGCAACAAGGGCTTCCCAGTCCGGAGGCGGGATGAGGGTCTTGTCCGTAACCTTTTCACTACATTTCCAAAAACGTAAGCTTCTAAAATCCAGGCCAATGGGAACCGAAGTGGAAACTAACTTTTGCGCATAAATAGACTCAAACATGAGCAGCGCACGACGCAGATTGCGTCCACTCTCCTTCGCAATCCTCTTGTTCAGCACCTGAGACTCGGTCCATCCTTCCTTTTTTCCTGCGAGATGGAGCGCAGAGCAAATGTCAGCTTCAGTTGGCGCTGCAACCCTGACCAGCAGGGTTCGAGACCGAATCGGTGCAATGATGTTGGAGGTACTGTTGGCCAGGAGAATCAATCGTAGATTGGGACTGTATTTCTCCATGGTACGTCTGAGAGCTGCCTGGGCATCTCGTGTGAGATGATCGGCTTCGTTAATCACGACGACCTTGAACCGCTGCTTCGCGCCGAGATCCACCTGTTGCGTCTGCGCGACCTCTTTAAGCAATTCCTGAACGACTACTCGGTCATAGTTTCCGACATCTGCGGGGGTGATCTCGAGATGGTACACCGATGAGACAATGTTGAACTCTAGCTTTCGGTTGCTCGTCGTTTGGAAGACTCTGGCGTCGATCTTGATCTTCTCGACACCGGGGCCGTACAGTTCTTTTAGTGTTGCAATGACCCGTGTTTTCTTGCCAGCGCCGGAGGGTCCATATACTAGTAGATGGGGGAAATCTCCGCTTTGTGCCTGTTAAGTGTACCTTATGTTAAAATTGTGTCCCTTTCCGCAGCTCAGGCTTTCTTACCAGTGATCGCAGGCGATCAGAGAGCTCGGGGTGGTATGTAAGAGCATCGAGGGTGCGTGGCCGCAGTTTGTCCACAAGGAGAGCCATTTTGAAAACTCCAGAAAGCTGTTGAGATGAGGAATCGAGGTGCTTGTGGTTTTCGATAGAGGATGCGGACCGGAGAACGCGTCCAGACACGCGCCTAATTAATCACTGGTCCGTGCACGCTCCCACTATATCAGCTTCGAAGAAATTATTTCGGCGTAGATCGTACAATTACATATGAATAAATTCAACGATATATACAGCTATGTAGTTTTCTAGGCATTTGGCAGCCTTCCGCCAAACTCCGAGATGTATAGTACATGCAAATTTGCTTTGAGAGATGAGATGAATGTTGAAAAAGCCCGACACAACACCACGCATGTTTCTTTGTTCACTGTTAATGTCCAAGTCTATACAAACTCACACAATTGAAATACAGTACCCCAATGCGCCCTTGGTGTGAGCTTTTTATGATGCGATTGGCGTCAGAACACCATTGTCATCATATTTAGCTTCTGCTTTGGGTTAGACCGGGCCAAGAAAGCAACGAGTAGACATAAAACTTACTAAAGAAGGTGTATGACAGGGTAATAGTATCAATGCCCTTCATATTAGGATCGGTAGCAAAGTCAGGATCGATGAAGAAGAAGACAGGCATATCAACCGACTCTCCCGCATTGAGCTTCTGCTCCTCAAAGCAGAAGCATTGGATCTTGCTAAAGTACGGCGCAACCTGACCTGGCGTGACACTGTATGTTGCAACTCCAATAATATCCTGCGGACCCTTATTCGTTGCGGTATAGAATGCCAGCGCCGTCTCGCCGGGCAGCACTCGGACTTCACGCTGCTGGGGAGTGAACTTCCAAGGGAGGACATCCGATACCGAGCCGTTGAATGTAATGCGCAGGCGACGAGAATCTGTCACAGGCGTCACACGTGCAGAGGTATCACCGTCGCCGATTCGGTGGGTGAGAATGGGCTGACCGCCCCAACCGGTCTGCTGGCAAATCTGCAATTGGGATCAGAATGATATTCCGTTTGGATGTACCCTAGATCGAGTGAGAGCTTATCATACCATTTTGTAGAGAGGGACAGATCCATATGCTAGGGCAACCGTTCCAAGGATCATACTGATGGTATAGTACCTGGTCGGGGGTTTTGTTAGCACATGGGTTCCCTCCGGTCCCGGTTAAATGGCAGCTCACAATGTAGAGTTATTGCGTTTTTGTGATTCCGGGGTATTGAAAGGCGCTGTAGATGAATTGCGTTGTTCATGAAGCAGGATATTCTTCGAGAAATACCTTCGCTCCACCTCGAAGACGCTCTTTCGGAGATAGATTGATCGCTGCGGGATCGTTCCCGTCAGCGCAGAGCGCCCTAGTGAGGGGATTAATCGTGAAAACATGGTTCTATGACTTTAATGGGATTGGACGTTGAGTCGCATGAGATGCAGAGTATCCAACACGTGATAACTCTGATTCAACGGCTTATCGATAAGGCCTAAGCTTCGGAGTCACGTTACATCTAAACGGCGGGCGACATTGAGACAGGTAATCCCTATTGGCATTGAGACAAGGTTAGAAATTAGAATGTATGTGTATCTTAAATTGATTCTTGGTTTGTTCATGAAGATTAACTGAATCAAGAATTAAATAGGAAGGTTCGACCCCACCCTTCCGGCTGCCTAGGCTGCAGAGTTGGCTTTAGCAGCGACTCATTTACTGGTATCGAGGCATGAATATTATTCGCCTTATTCGCCTTGTACAAAGATATCATTAAGTTCGGGAGATTTGAAAGCATTCATATGTAATGATGCAGAGTTCATAAAAATAATACAGGGTAATGGCACCCAGAAGTTAGACCCGAAGTCTAAAATAACCAATAACTAATACAACCGTTTGATGGCATCGAAGCTTCACTGGAAGTCTAATTCAACACACTCGATGTGATGCGACCAAACACTCCTCGTACCATGCTAGGTCGCTCACGGAGGCAAGTGATAAGAACAGCAGCGCTAACAGCAAATGCGATGCGCTCTCGGTATTGATACTGGGAAACACAACACGCGTCAGCATCTCGTGATTGTTTTGGAACATGCCACAGGCTAATTTGAAGACATTGAGAAGGGGTTGGAGGGGATGTGGGTGTAACCCTGTTGTGGACAGATGATGCGAGGGTCCGATACATACCTTTTTCTCATACAACCGTGGCAAAACCGTGGCGGCAGCCCGGGGTGCCACAAATAGCGCCAACTCCTGCCTCTTCCGCGTCTTTTCAACCAATATACTCCAGCCGCACATGAGACATCCCGCACCGACACATAGCCCAGAGTCCCACATCATCGGAGTGACCGTCTTCGCGTCAAAGACCTTGGGGCCGAGTCGTGTCCGAGCGAGACAGACACCGTAGTAAAATAAGCTCACAAAAGATGCGAGGAAGGCAGATGATCGTGCTGCATCAGAAAGGGCCCGACGAAGGGCAGTTGCAGATTTCATCCTGCGCAGACGGAAAATAATCTGTAGGGGTATATAGGTTGCACAGGCATATTTGAAGGTTCTGGCAAATCGATACAATGCGTGTTTTTCACAGCTGGGGCCACAGCCCATGTGAACCATTTCGCAAGGAATCGGGACAAATTTTGATGGGTCACCCCATACCTCTGGCCAGTTGTAGTCATTGCACATCGACTGGAGAAGAGGTGCCTGGCCTGTATCCTTTCCATAGACGAAAACTCCCCGTCGAGCACGGCGCAGGGCTTCAATTAAACGTGAGTCGACCTGAGCAGCTTCCCCGATCCACTTCTCATAGGCTCTGGGCAGTCTTTCGGGGAGATAAAACCACGCCCACATGACCACAGCCGCACTCATGGCAAAGACAGTTGCGTCGGCGAAGTCAGGGACAAGGGATTCGACAGTCGTCCAGCGATTCTGGGCCCGGCGGCGACGGGACCAGCGACCCCATGCAACACATGCGAGCGCATCTACGGCTCTTGTGACCATGTAGATGGTGAGGTCCATTGTCCTCCCTGCTAACTCTGGGCGGTGATGTTCCAGCGAATTGGCCATAAGCTGACTGGAGTCTTTCCCCTGATCTGTGGAGTTCCGGATAGTTCTAACATCTTCTATTGGCAGACAGATGCGGTTCTTGTTGAGCAGTTGAAAACTGAACCATCCAGATAGAAGAGAGATGATGAATCTAATTAAGCGGTCCAGCCTTTGTGAGATCTGAACGTCACGTTTGGAGAGACCTGCCGTGATCAATGCACACAGACGATACAATCCTATTGGTAGTAGGGTTGAGCCACCGACCAGGGAAGCACAAGCTGTTGGGAAACTGTTCAGACGTAAAGGACCAGCCAAGACTTTAGCTAACTATTCAAGGTGAGGTCAGCTATAGCATTCCATTTATACAATAGACTAGGGGAGAGTAAGTCGTGACAAGAGCCCCATACTAGGTAATACTACGACGTACCTCTTGAAGTTTCTGTTGCGCAGTCCAATCGTTATTGCGCAGTCGGCGGACATAAGACAACAATTTCGGGGTGACAGAAGATAAGTACCCGAGTGCATATGCGCGAAGGAGGCTACAGTCGTAATCAGCAAGGGCTCTTTAGATCACACAGTTGCACCAAGCCACAAGGGTAACAGATCGCATGGACTCACGGCTTGAATACCCGGACGTTGTCCCTTCCATGGCGTCTCCGGAGTGTAGGTTCCATGCTGCCGGAAACCTTCATGTCATGATCCGTCGGGAGGTGTCAACATCACAGTCCCCCGAACTAATCGGCGACGAGGGGTCAGCCAGCTGTAAACTCTGGTGGGATTCACAAGAATCTCCTCGCCAATCAGGGAATGAGATGTAAGAGCTCAATAGGTTTTATCCGCGGGTGACCTACAATTGCACCTCCCGAAAATTGGGTAGTATTCTCCGGCAGAGGGAAATTGACACCTACACGATCGTTTTCCGAAATATGGATCAAGTGAACTCCGTGTAATGGGCCTGTTAGAGACTTGGTGGTTGTACCCAGGTGGGAACTCCAGAAAAGCCCCCGCAAACAAGATCCAAAATCGGGGGAGGGACCTGTTTCAAGAGAAGACAGAGGGCGATCATCCGAAGCAATGAGCCTTTTCCCTTTCGGAGCAGATTAGTCGGTATTGCGGGGCTAAACAAGGCGAATGATCTAACTCCAACCCCATAATAAGAGGATGATCTCAGGAGAACAATTCCCAAACAAGGAGATGAACCGCACTGACCCAATGATCCTTGTCAATAAGAACGAGAGAAAGAGATATATAAGAGAAAGGGCAAATTGTATCCGAATGTACACCAGAAGCCAGCTGGAAGAGAGGGTACCTGCAGTGTACTTTGCGTTGACAAGTCGGTGCTTGTCTCGCAGGGCCCTCGGGAAGGGTTCTCCGGGAGTCAACAGCTCTCCCCAGGAACGTATCAAATACCGATGGTACCATATAAGCCACAGCGGAACCGCCGTAATTTATGTACTGTTACGTCACGCGCTCAAATTTTTGCATGTGATCAGGCCGATTGCTTTTGATGCGAAACTCTCCACGTATTCTTCTATAGGACGCATCTCTCTTGCTTTCGGGCACTCTCTTGATCTTCTTCTTTTGCTTTCTTTCTTCGCACTTTCTTCTGGTCTTCTTGTTCCTATCCCCATTGCGCTGAACCATCTCCTTATCGAGTCGCATTATCAGCCCTAGAGAACTCCCGTGGCCTTGATCTACCCCCGCGTTCCTCTTCTGTGGAGTCAAACCTTGGCTATCATCTCGAGCGCATACAATTTTTCACTCCATTCCAAGGCATGACAGTGTCGCCTTGGTCCGCGCTACTCTTGCCATCAGAGTAGCAACCGTTTTCTTGACACCCTGTGGATATTGAACCGCTTTTCACTATGAATGGACATGGCACTCAAGTTCGGACTGGGCGCACGTCTCCCCCGGCTGCTCCCTTTGGATGTGAGTCGCTCCGGGCATTATTTGTACCGTCCACTCTTTAACCCGATTCCAGACTCGTTTCTCTCCCCCATGGACACGCCCTTTGAACAGGCACCTGCTCTACCCCCAGGACCTTCTCTTCTTGACGATAACGAATCCAATATGCTTGATAACTTCTTTACTACCATGAACGCAAACCACTTTACGAATGATTTCTGGATGCGACAAGAACATAAATCCGGGGCACCCAACTTTGACTGGTCAGGTGAGCTGCCGCCCAACTTCGAAGGATCAACCACATCCCTATCGCAGCCCTCATTTCAGCAGCATGGGCTAGGGAAAGCAGCCGGGGGAACCATGACAGACAATCCTACAAGCTCGGATATATTCGCCGCAGCTTCCATGCTCTACCACAGTGGTCTAAACGGATCGGAGTTAGGCTCCACGTTAGCACAACAGGCTTTCGCGGGACAGTCTCTCCCCACCCATGGGATACAACGAAAAATTAATTCACATACTGGCAGTGTTGCACAGGGTTCAGCTTCATCTCCACCCCGGGCTGGTGTCCCGGTTGGATATCATACCTCGGAGATGTTTTTTGACGTCCGTGACCCCATTCCTGCGGACCAACATCCATCAAGAAAGGCCCGCAGTTTGCGATGGGGCTCAGATGCCAGTTTTATGGACCAGGGCTATCTTCGCCCCCCTGATCAGCCTGACGAGGAACAGCGGACAAGTGACCTGCTCGATCATCTCGGGTGCTTTGAACCACAAAGCAGTGCAGCAAACACACGAGCACCTAGTCCAGAGCGCATGGTTGGGGCTCCTCCTCAAGGTGCCGTTTTCCGAAGTGGAGCTGTCCTGGACGAGAGCTTACATCCCCGAAAACGGCCAAGAATCGCCCTGAAATATGAGGGTGACGAAGACTCCGATGAGGATGATGCACGACCTCACTCAAGAAAGTCTAGAGGATCTATCAGCAAAGGCCGACGATCATCAACGGACATGTCTCGAAAAGCCCGAGTACAGCCAGGGTCCAAAACTGCGCGAGAGAATCTCACTGAAGAGCAAAAACGGACCAACCACATCCTTTCGGAGCAGAAACGTCGAAATCTTATTCGCCAAGGCTTCGAAGACTTGTGTACACTGGTCCCTGCGCTCAGAGGCGGCGGATTCAGCAAAAGCGCAATGCTCACTGGAGCTGCTGACTGGCTTGAAGACCTTCTCCAGGGGAATGACATACTTCAAAGCCAACTGCGTGACTTGAAGGGCATGAATGGCTTGGTGATGCCGCGTTAATACCCTCTGTGGCACGACCACAACGTTAATATATGATCTCATGGATAGCCCTGCCTCTTTTCTTCGCGGGGATTGCAAGCGTTTCAGCGGGACAGTTTTGTGTATGCATGTCGGCGAGTTGGCATTTCATCT
Organism: Penicillium psychrosexuale; assembly: GCF_028828465.1. Lineage (NCBI taxonomy): Eukaryota > Fungi > Ascomycota > Eurotiomycetes > Eurotiales > Aspergillaceae > Penicillium > Penicillium psychrosexuale. The sequence continues at coordinate 2,196,095 of NW_026643190.1, read as the reverse complement.
TTGCAAATCCCGGCAACAAGATACCATTTTTCTTTTCTCTGCATACTCTTTCTTCGTCTTTTTTTCCCATATAACCGCTGTAGGTGATACAAGTCATCTTTCGGCTGGTCCTCGGCAAATATCGATACCCTAGTGCATAATTCGAAAAGCCTGTATTGAACATAGTTTGAGTAAAGAAATATTCCTTTTTTTAAATTAGTTTTGCCAATATACTAAGACATAGCTTTCCGCATAGCACATAAAAGAGAGAATAGATGATATAGGTGTATCGTTGCTCCCTACGCACGTTTGGTCAAGCTGAGACATTTCAGCGACAGATTTGGATTATTTCAATTTTCATCAGTTTTCATCAGTTTTCATCAGTTTTCAATTTGAAACATTAGTACGGACGAATATGCTAATAAAGGCCAAGACTACCAAGACTCTGTGGGTTGGCATGCTATCTACTCCGTACTTCCGTAGTATCTCCATGTTTTGTCCCCACCGCTCTGTATTGCCTGCATGTGAAGACGCGTCAACATCCTTAGTTTTGTACCTCGACCTAACACCCTCAACTCACTATGCCTCCAAAGCGAAAACACACGGGCGACGATGCCCCGCAGGAGGACGACTCCAAGGGCTACGCCTATCTCAAACCGCACATCCGCCGCGTCCCAGAGAAAACCATCAAGTCGAAATGGGCCCCTCTACCGGAACCCGTCCAGGGAAAGGTCATGGACATGTTCCACTCCCTCGAGCGACCGGTGATAATGCGGAATCAAAATGAGCGCAAGCGAATCGAGGCGCAGGGCGCCGTGCAAGCGGTCGTGCGAAAGTAGGGCGCCGTGCACAGTCTGGTAGCTTCCACAGAGCTACCAGTGTCTTGAGGGACGATGATACTAACCGTATACCGCGTGTTGTTTAGTCTAGGCAAAAGACTCCCGCGAATGCCGTTTCCGCCCATAACAAAGGACTCCAACTTCGACTACGAATCTGCCCTGAATGAGCACGTATGCGACCCTCTGCGATTGTCGACAGCAAGTCCATACTGATTACATTCTTAGCGCTCACTCGAGGCCCACTTGGCTACGATGAATGATAGCGTCGATCTACTAAAAGCTGAGATTGCCAAAGAAGAAGCGCTCCTTGCTAGGGAAACAAAATCGCTCCAGGAAATGGACAAGAATGCGAAACGGGCCGAGGCTGAAAGGAAACGACAGACTAAGAATGTATGCAGCAGATCATCTCGCTTCAAAGTGGACTGGCTAATGTTTTACGACCGTAGGAACACCCCGTGCTCCGACAGTTGGATGCACTTCCTCGAACTGAGGATTCTGGGTCCTCTGAGTTCATGCTTCTCGGCGCGAAAGATAGCCAAGTGACACTAGATGAGGTATGGACTGCTTGTGAACCACGCGTGCTTGCCCTGTCAACTTACCATTCTATTTGATTTTAGTTGGAGACCGACCCCGAAGTCCAAGGACTCATGAAGCAACTACATGGCCATCTTCAATCCATGCAAAGCAATACAGCGCCCTTCGCAGGACTCGGGGATGCCATCACTCGTTCACAAGCTGCCTTGGATCTATACTCGATCCCCAATGACTGATTATTGCTGGACATCACTGCACTTGCAAGCTACCAATCCCGGCATTTTGATGCTTCTTATGATTGACACATGAAGGGCCTCGGACCCAGGGTTTGCACGTTTATTAGAAACTCAAACCAAGTATCGCCCGAGCTTGGCGATCAGGAATCACATAGGCAATCCTGGTCGCGTGCTTAACTCCAATGCATTCGTTGAATAGCTGCATACGGTGGAACCGCACGGTTGAACGCACCTCTCTTCAACAGATGATACCGACTGCAGGGGTAAATATGGATCACCCTAAATTAAGAGAAGGGTAATGCAGATATGTTGCGCACCTAGTTTAATCTTGGCGGTCATGCTTCGAGGGTGATCAGACAACCGAGGCTCCACCCCATGAAAAGGGGAAGAAACTAGATCAATAAACACGAGCCTCCACCTTTTACACAATACCAATGTAGTTTCAATCGAAATCCGATCAATTATAAGCATACAAAACGCAATTTCGCAGCCGAGGTGGTCTCGCCCCCGACAGTGACGTGTGCCCAAACTGCCAACCCCATGCGGAGCAGTTCGGAGGGGTGACTCCGCTTTCTCCATCCCCAAGAACTTTTCGACGTTTACCAACTACTACCAACTGGTCTGCAGGCAGCCATTCCGCTCCGGCCCTGGTGGTTCTCACTGAACTCTTGCGCAATGTCCGAAAAGAATGCGCCGCTGGGCACTTCCAATGCGACAAAATCCAGATCTGATGCAGGGAAGGATACGAGCATCAAGAATCCGCAAACAGCTGCGGCCAAGGCCGAAACGACCGGCTCGGGGAGTCACTCCAGCCCCAAGAAGCGCCGGAAGGTGAATCACGGTAAGGTGCCGTTGCGCAGCATGCGACAGGGATCTGGGCGCGTCCGATCCTGTTGCGCATCACCACAAGAACATTTTCGCTAACGCAATTCCAGCCTGTGTATATTGTCGCCGCTCGGTAAGTTAACTTCTTGGGAATGCCATTATACTTGGTTACTATATGCGATACGCCATGACATCAATGCTAGCGCATATCTATTCAAGGAACTGGCTTTGCTAACGGGGGGTTTTGCTCGCGTGGGACAGCATATGACCTGCGACTCGGTACGACACCTCTGTCTCCCTTTCCGCGTTCGCGACCCGTCACGTCTGAAACTTTGATCGCAAACCTGCGGAAAATAATTTGCACCAGCTGACCTGTTTAATTTCTGAAGGAACGGCCCTGCACACGCTGTATAAAGCGAAACATCGGTCACCTGTGTCATGACGAGCCGAGGGAAACTGCGAAACGAGGACGTGGCGAACACGAACATTCTGCTGCAGACGACGAGGGCTCGTCTAACAATGAATTGGGCTCCGTTCAAGGCATGCCTACGAGTGTCGACATAGCCGATGCTGCTGGTCAGCAATCATTCCCTGATACCACGATCGGAATTGCACCCTCAGTTGTGAATCCGCCTTCAACGGTGCCGCCTGGGAATCTTTCTGCGTCTAGTCAGTCACTCGAGGCTACCTCTCAGCGTGAGTTCGCAACAAATCCTGTTTTGCCGCCGGACTCAGCTAACGTGGTATGATAGTCATGCCATACAACGATTGGGTAGGTGGTCAGAATCAGTTCCAGGACATGCATTCTCTCCACCCTTCCTACATGTTTAATGCACACGAAGTGACCAACGAGTACAATCTGCTCGGCGATTTCCTCAGTAACAGTCTCTTAGACGACGGGGCAATGTTCCAAAATCAAGATATGCAGGGAATCTACAACGATTCGTCGTTGATGAACTCGATGAATGGTATGCCAGCACCGAACGGGTTGCCTCCTCCAACACAACTTCCGCCGCCAGCACAGAGCCAAGCACTGCCAGGAGACTCAATTCAACGCTCAACCTCCACGACGGGTAATGACAAAGCCCGGGAAACGTACTACATGACCGCCGCCGACCCGGCAGGAACTGACCCACCAGAGGAGCGGATGAACAAGCTTCTCAAAGCGAAATATGACGCCGGACTACTAAAACCGTTCAACTACGTTAAGGGATATGCACGGTTGAACCAGTACATGGAAAAGAACATGCAACAAATATCTCGCCAAAAGATTCTGCGGCAGCTCGACAAGTTCCGGCCGAAGTTCCGAGAACGCATGCAGAGCTTGACTGATATCGAACTGATTCTGGTGGAGATGTGGTTCGAGCGCAGTCTTATGGAGTACGATCGAGTCTTTGCCAGTATGGCTATCCCAGCCTGCTGCTGGCGTCGAACGGGCGAGATCTTCCGAGGGAACAATGAGATGGCACAGCTGATTGATGTCCCGGTTGAGGGTCTTCGAGATGTAAGTTTGAAGACTGGAGACTCGCCACGTCATATTACACCCAACTCACATGTTTACTCTCTGTAGGGAAAACTGGCTATCCACGAGATCATTGTCGAAGACCAGCTGGTCAGTTATTGGGAAAAGTTCGGCGCCATCGCCTTCGACAATACCCAAAAGGCTATGCTCACTAGTTGCACGCTGAAGAGCCCTAACCCTAATTCAAGGAGTGACGGTATAACCTGCTGCTTTTCGTTTACGATCAGACGAGACAATCACAACATGTACGTCTTCATTGCTCACCACTGTCCACTAGATACTGACATGCCGGAACTAACACTGTGCAGCCCGTCTCTCATCGTTGGGAACTTCCTCCCCATCGATAAATAGTACTTTTCGATAGACTGTTATTTATTCCATGACACATAAGGACTTCTCTTTTGGTATCATCCTTTGATTTAGTGATTCCCCAAGTTTTGGCTGTGCTCCTCACAGAAAAATGTATAGTGCTTGATTTTATGTGTGTAACATCAAACAGTATGTTTTGAGTCAAATCATATATACATACGAAGTAACAGGGTCTGGTGCTCTGAGTAGTGCAAATGTTCTGTTTGCAATGGTCAAGGGACGACACGAGCACCTGGGGTTTGACTCGGTCGTCTCTTTCGTCCCTCCACGCTCTTCCAACTCCAAACAATCTTCCCTCTCACTTTCACTTTCTTTCTTCCTCTTCTCCTAACCTCTTCGTAACCTTTATTATCCCCTTTTATCTTTCTTTTCATCTTTTTTCCCATTGGCTCCCAATTCCCAAGTCTTCTCTCCATGGCGCAACCGTCTAGACTACACCTGGCTCTAGCTGGTATGAGCCACACATCATGTCCCCGCTATGCGCAGCAGCTGACCCCCATATTCTTCTATCTAGGCCATGCTCACACTTTGCATATAGCCTTATCTACAGTCGGAACCTCGAGTCCTCTCCTTCCTCCCAATGCCATTTCCAGACTGGATAGAGGGCTCAAGCGTAACCCGTTTGTTGTCATGGCAAATACATCGAGTCGCCAGCAGCTGGATATGGTTGGAACATTACTCTGGAACGACTGCGCCCAGCTAATCAGCTTGCGTGGTCAAAATCCGGAGGATATGCTGATTCTCGGCAAAGTGAGGGCGTTCGCGTTTGCTGTGTTGAACATGGCTGTCATGCCTGACCTCCTAGGTTTTTGATGGCCTCTAATATATGTTGAAGTGACCTTATCTAATCTCTTACAGGGGATCTCCGGGCTCTCGATCTGGCCGTCAAGGCTGCGCGTATTTGCATTGGTATACCATCCTATATCTCACTTGATGACTTGATCAGGTCTAACGACAAGAACAGTGAACCAGCAAAGCGAAATTGCGGTAAATATCTTGTCAGTGGCAGCCACGAGGTTGTCAAACATTCAGCCTGCTCATCTCGGGCTTGACGCTGCGATTAACCGCACTATCACCACCCAATACTTGTTGCTCCGTATGCGACTGGTTAGTTGCATTGTCTGAACACTGCTTTGTGTGTCAACACCAGAATTGACATTATTTCAGGCCTGGTTGTATGAACGAGCAGATATCGCCGAGCATTTCTATGGCAAACTCCCTGTCTTGCATAGGTCGAATGATGAAGAGTGGATTTTCGAGACTTGCTTTATCATTGGTGACTCTGCACTCGCACGGCGCCTGCCTGACATCGCTATCACATGGCTGCAGAGAGCGAGCGATCACTTGCAGTCCTTACACATGATGATTAAGTTTCCATATTATTATGATTGGGACTTGGTTATTCGACATTCTCTTGGTGGGTGGGTTGATCTAGTTGATGACCCGGACTAACATGCTGCAGTTGTGGCTTGTTCACAAGTCAAAATCCCTCTGGCAACCGCCATCTACGCTTTTGAAATGAGCTACTTGAGAGAAGTACGTTTGTGGTGAATGTGGTAGACTTGAAGCTGACCTTTTTAGAATTACCCATTTCACCCTGCTGTGATCCTTTTTGATCTATCTATGGGACATGGAAATCCTAGTAATGACGGGGCACTACAAGGTAAGACTGATCTTTATCTTGAATGGAATTGAATTAACAATATTGTTGTAGCTCTAGAGAGGCTGGTTGATGGCATGACCCTTACAGATATGAACATGCCGATGTGAGTTATCCCAATTATTTACTGTAATTTTTGATAAATGTTAATTGTGGATTTAGAATTTTCCAATATGCCCGATCTCTGGGTCATACAGGGTACCTTGATACACCTATCGGTGAGAGACTTTGCTGACAGTTCTTTAGTGGTTCGGATAACGGAATGGAAGCACTTCGAAGGCTGCTCATGCGCCCTCTGCCAGCAGGAGAATGGACAGAGAAATGCTTTGTTGCTTTTCTTCTACTTTTGAGCAGATCGGACTTGTCTGATTCTACGCGTATTCAGACCCTCCATGATGTGATTGACGCACTAGAGCGACGTGGATATCCATCTTTTAGCAGTAGGGCATCTCACGCCACATTGATTGTAAGGCAAACTCAAACTCTCATCATCTTCAATTCAAGGAGCTGACTATTATATACAGTGCATCTGGAAAATGACTGCTGGTGCAATTTCCCAGAATCGCCGCTGGAGTGCAAGGCTATGGCTTCAGTTGTGCAGTGATCCAAAGATCTTCCAACGCTGCTCCCTGCCCATCCAGATTGTGATACAAAAGTTAGTGGAACAAGAACTGAGATTTAACTAGCACTGTGAGCTGACATATTTCAGGAAGCTGCTTGCATATTACATAGAGACTGGACATCTTGCCGAAGCTCGTTGGTTAATCGATCGGGGTCTAGTCCAAAGTCAGGAAGATTGCCAAAGGATGTACTTGTCTTACAAGTTGACATTGCTGGAGGGAAAAAGCGGTGCTGGTACGAATATTCTATCGGAAACCAACGCTTCTGGCCTATTCTAACTATATGCAAGCGCATTTCTATCTCGGCTTTCCTTCGCACCCCGTGCCGCACAAGCAAATGAGCCTTCTTTCGTGCGCAATGGAAGCTCAGAGACAACACAAACCAGAAGAAGTCCTGAATTGTCTTGAACCATTTATCAACTGTTTGACTTCAGATGACATTTATCATCATGACTTTCCCGCCGCCGAACATCACATGTGAGAATGTTTCATATTTTTGACTTGCTATGCAAGGCTAACTTGCCTACTATAAATAGGTTTGCCATTACTCTTCTCTCCGAAGAGCTATCCAAGGGTGGCTTTAACCAGAGACTTGGCAAATGCATCGAGACTGTACTCGAAAGTGGTGCGTTTTCCCCCAGGCAATAGCAATTTGTGATGCTAATCATTCAATAGCCCTGTCTTATGCCAAAGAAAACAGCCTGTTTGAAGGTGGCGATCAGGAGGTCTCAGTCACTCAACTGGAATGGCTGTATTTGGCAACTTACAACGTTGCTCTGAAACTTATCAACTCTTCCGGATTCCTGTCGGCTACGCGTGCCTTAGATCACTCCAGAGATGTCTGTTTCGACCAGGCAAAGTTTTTGCTTGGCTATGTTTTACTAACATCTTTTCAGTTTGCGCTTCAGTATCGTCAGATTGAATACCCTGAGGGGGGATCCAAAGCACCCCGGCGGCATTTGTTTGCGGTTATTTACCTTCGTCTCCTTGTTAGCACACTTAGGGCCCGCTGTGCTGATCCGACTGCAAAGGTTAGTTCCAACAGTTCTTGTCTACAACATATTATCCCCCGAAAATGTTGCAACATTATAGTCCCATAATACTAACTGTCTGCAGAAACCGCACTACGAGGATGTACGCACTTGTTTTCAACAACTAGGTGACTTGCGTGGTTGGGAAGATGGAGAAGAGAGAGACGCTGGCGCAAATTACAAAGAAGAAAAGCACTATAATATTGCCCGATTTTTCAACCTTGAGGCTACCATGCACCTCAACAGGTGGCAGGATATCGTCAGGATATGTGCATCCGATGACACGATCCCTGATTCAAAGTTTTACCCACAGATCATGGATTTGACTCTCCGATTGAACCTACCACCCACACGGGCGATCTGGCTTATCAAGGTTCGTTGTTTCTTTATTACAGGGAGACTACATTCTTTGAAAAATACTCACATCCATACAATAGCGGATCATGTCGAAACTCAACGAGCTACGGGACGACCCCCCTACCACATGGCAACACGATTTCCGAGCCTCCCTCCCTCGTTACCTCCACTGTCTGTTCATACTAGCCATTGAACCGGACCCCTACGCAAGCACTGATAGAAGTGCCAATCTTGGTTTTAAAATGGCCGATGCTGAAGTTGCTGAAGAAGTGCTCGACAAAATCCTCGCAATGGCAGACGAAGAGGCAGCCGTTGCAGAGGAAAGATACGGTACACAGCACAGCCTCAATGCCATCCAGGTCAGGTCGGAGATGGATTATGTGTTTACATATCCAGCGGGGGAGTTAATCAATGTTGCTACCATGTCCTTCAACAAGGCTATTGACTTTTACCGTGCTACGCGGGACCAGGATTGTCAGCGTTGGGCGAACAAAGCCATTCGTATTGCCCAGCTTGTGCCTGGTGCTCAGGGCAAAGCGCTGGTCAACGTACTTCAGATCAGACTGGGAAGCTTGATTGGAGTTTGAGTTGGTGTTAGTGTTGGTGGGCTGGTTTGGGCTGGGGTGGGTATGTGGTTCAGATAAATTGTGACAAGGTGGAGGATTGTGTGTGTAGTGTGCTAGGTACTTGATATGAAATTGAAAAACTCAAATTGATTGTTCTTATGCTTTCCCGATCAAAAAGAAATATGAAGAGAAAGAAAGGATTGATCTTCGTGGCGAGATGGCCTATAGCCGAGTATAAATATGTGGGTATCATCAGAAGGGAAATGATCTCTGAGAAATCAGAAAGTAGAAAGGAAAATCGCCCAAGCCACAAAATCCAGTAGATGATGCAAAGATGCAATGGAACAAAAGGGAGAAATCAAGAGAATGCTCAAGCCAAGATGTCAGTAAATAAGAGAGGAGCAAAAAGAAAGAATCAAGGAAAGGCACTACGAAAGCGCCGTAGCAATTCCACGAAAGCCATAAAACACCAAAAATGCAGTCTGTAACTTTTCCGAAAGCAGACTAAAGATCCCCAATGAGATAACCCAGTTCATTCCTCCCCATGCGCATCGCAGGAACGGCTCCGCGAAGCCTGCCGCACCCCCTTGGACCGCAGCGACGGGGTAGACGGCATACGATGAGGGATACGAGGCAACTTGGGCATGGCCGAGTAGCTCTGTTTCGGCTCCCGCTCCATGTCCTTACCGCTACTATCCGTCTCTGTCTCGCCGCTCTCATCGCTGCTTTGTCTATGACCACCCACAATGCGGAGTGTGAGATTGAGCTCGCGCTCGAGCTCCTTTTGCGCTTGCATGCGCTGACTCGAGCCGTTGAGTTTCTTGCGATACACTCGCAGAGTCCGGCACAGCTGCTCTGTGGATGTGTCTAAGCTTCCGACCTCGCTGCGCGGGGTTGTTTTCCCGCGGTTGCGGAAGTCGATGGATGTGCGGCGGTTGCTGGTTCTTGCGGTGTGTGGTTTCCGGGGTGTTGGGGTTTTTGATTTTGGGCTTATTGGGGATGGGGACCGGCGGTGTCGGTCTTGCTTTGGGCCTGGTGTTGGGGAGAGGCGGTTTGGAGGGGAGGATCTTTCTGAGACGGCGTGGTTTTTTAGTGATGATGGTGCTAGGGATAGCCGAGACAGCTTGCGGAGTAGAGTTGGAGAGTGCTCGCGGATGGGTGTTGGTGTTGGGGGATTCGGGCTATCCGGTCGTTGAAATCCGGCGAGTTCGCTGCGGGAAAGGACTTTTCGGAGAGGGGGCCTTGCCGCTGTCATTTCTTTGACGGGGCATTCGTCATCCTCCCGTGTGTTTGCAAGGTCTGGGGAGACCTGTTGCTGGACAGATAGGTTCCATATCATCACAATCCCGTCCATACCGGCACTCACCACTGTGCGCTTGGTTTGGGACCCATCGGACTTATCACGCTCTTCCAGAAGTAACACATCGGTCACACCTTCTGTATGGCCAAATTCACCAGTGAGGAGCTGGTCTCGCTCTAGATCATAGACGCGAATAGATTTATCGGTGCTTGAAACACCTATAAGAACCTTCGGAGTCTGACCTGAGATCTCGGGGGCAACTGTCAAAGAGCCCAAAACCACCGCATCAGCTGTCTCCGAATCAGATGCCTTGAAAGAGTGAAGTTGACGGCCGGTTGGGATATCGAATTTCGAAACACAACGGTCCATGGTAGAAAGGTATAGAATGTTCGAGTCGTCGGGACAGAGTGTCATTGACACGGGGGAAGCCTTTTGAGTGATGACCCTTGAGATCAGATAGGCAACAGATGTGCCACAAGCCACCTCGCGTGTCGCGCGATTTCTTATGACAACGGTGCGATCTGCGGAGCACGAAAGCAATTTTTCGCCTTCGTTGATGAACAGCAACTGATTAACAGCCCCGACGTGATCGTCCATGGTTTGAATCAACTGCAACTCGGTGTCCCTTGTTTCGAATAGTTGCACCATCCGATCACGCCCAGAACTAGCTATCAACCAGGTATCGTCCATTTTTTGGATGGCCACATCCGTGATCTCTCCGCCATGGGCGCGCGCCTCGTTGAGGCAAGTCCAGTCGGCGTTCGAAAAGATTCTGCATCACAGTCAGCTAAAGAACATTCGGTTCATATCCTAAATTTGTACATACCTCAACACACCAAACTTGTCACCAGAGACAAACCAGTCCGCATTCTCAGCGGTCCTCAGAACTTTGAGTTCGTTTGCCGCATCGTCTTCTTTTCCGGGAAATTGGTCGAGATCGATATTCTTCGATCCTCGACACTTCCCTTGTGCATCCCAAAAGTTCACCGTACCATTGCGAGACCACGTGAAGAAGTCTGCAGACAAGTTATTGGGAAAATCCATGCGACAAATACCGAGAATCGGGTCCCGATGGGCCGGCATGGAAGCCTCGCCTGCCTCCTGTTCACCATCTTCACCTAGAGTGTCAATCGGGTAGACATGAATCGCGCGGGTTGATTCAACAGTAACCAGATGAGAACTAAGAGACCCCATGCAAGTGATCGCCGGTGCCTTGCCTTTCTTGTCAAGTGCACTCTTGTCAAGGCGCGCAGGAGACGTCGGCGTGGATGTTCCACGTAAGACTTCAAATGATAATCGCTGCATTTGCCTTCCTCCTCCACCTACCCAAATGGACTCCTGGTCAAAGTCCACGGCCAACGAAGTGATGCTAAACCCAACTTGCTTTACCGTGATCATCTTCTGAGATCCTTCACGATCATCGAAAAAGCAAACTGCGCCTGAATCTGTGCCGATTACGGCCTCATTTTGGGAGATACTGCTCACACAGGTGAAAGTGTTATCGCCCAGGGTGCCCAGTAGACAATTCCTGCCGGTAAGTGCTTTTGGAGCAAAACTGGCCGAGGGGGCAGCTACCTCGACATTCAAACGTGACTTGGTTGGTGAAACAGGCCGAATCGCCGTGGGAAGACGCCAGACCTTAACATGTCGCAGGCCGGTCCTAAAGAAAAACATTAGTTGGCTGCTAAGTATCACCATCCGATCAAACGTACGTGACCAAAGTATGGCCGACCCAGCACATATCATTGATAAATGAGGTGCATTTATTCGCAGAGTGTAATTTGGCCGAGCCATTCTTGAGGTTTACTGTCCACATAAAGAGAAATCCATCGTTCGGATTTCCGAGTGTTGCCAAATATTGAGAGTCTGGGCTAAATGCCAGACTGCGAACACCAAAGGTATGCTCGTTCAGAATGGATAGAGGAACATCCGGTAAGGCATCTCTCGCCGTCGAAAATATCAAGACTCGAGGATTATAGCCAGTCTTGACGTCGTTAGCTGCTGTTGTTGTGGCAATAATTTATATCTCGACTTCCCACTTACCTCTCCCACTGCAAGGAATCTTCCATTCGGGCTGATCGAAACACTCGTCACTGCTTTGATTCTTTCCCTCGAAGACCATCCACGTGGACTGCCGATGTCGATGACTTCGCTCGACGGAGACCCATTGACATTGAGATGCGGATTCGACCGGATATGGGAAAGGGATCGTGATCTTGGGTCCGGGCTGCCCGGGGAGTCGACTGGTTGTAAAAAGAAGTTGACGGGTTGACACTCGTCGCGGAGGGGCGGGCTCGGAAGAAGCGTTGTGTTATGTTGTCGTTCTCGTCCAATTCTGCAAGAACCGCTGCCGATCCAGCACATAGCGCAAAGCTTCTGCTCTGATCATGGCTTGAAAATCCGTTTGGAGTTGTTGTTGTTGTGCCGATGACGGTTTGGAGGGACAAGGAGGATTGGTGAAGGGTCTTGCTGGGGGTTCGTGTCCCTGGTCGGAGGACTGGAGAGTTCGAAGGAGTGATTTTCAAGGATGCGCTGGGTCCAGCAAGCTTGCTTTTTGCACTGGGGTGAGCGGTGGTGGCCATATCCTCGGGGAGGCGGTCGGCGCTTCAATGTCCTCTAAGAGCGTGGGATATTTGCATGTCAAGCAAAGTTCATCAGACAGGTTTGAGGATGCCAGTGAGGCTGTAGTAGGCGTCCGGAATTTTTATGTCGGAGAGTCGGTCAGGAGACAGTGTGGAGGATTGGTAGAATTAGTGGGGGCAAGCTAGGATGAAGCTCTGATCAGCTAAGTCCGATCTCTATCCACACACACATCTATAACTCACCAAAAGAGGGTATAGGACGAGAAAAGTCAACAAACACGAAGCTCATTCCGCAGTAAAGCAGATCATTCCAGTCAGAGGAATTTGAACCTTCTGGATGCCCCTGGCTCCATGGGGTTATTTGGGCTTTTTGCTTGGCTTCTGATTGGCCTCTTGAATTTGAGGAATTACCGGATTCTCACTTTTGAGACCGGAGGACTTCCTTCGATCTGCGGAAAAGCGTGATATGAACGGTGGGTCGTGTACGCACAGGTCGCCGCACTACCCGCACCATCGGCTCAGCGTGAGCTTTAATGGGAGTATGCTATACTCCATACGTTGGACGTAATTAAATGGCAAGATCACATCAGATCAGATCAGATCAGATCAGACCCAAGGGAGGCTCATGGGAGGTTCCACTACCGAAGGCCCACAGCTCCGATTGCTCGTCCGATCGTTGCATTAATCTTGGAAGTTTCCTCGATTCGATCTCACGTGCCTGGAATACGATCTCGTGCCCCCCGATGCCCTAATCTCACTGGCATAATTCGACCTGTCCATTGCGATACATCGGCAGCTCCGGTATTGAACTTCTTGGCACCCTTACATGTCCATTTCTACCAATCAGGTAGATCTGTACCCCGTAAGCACGAAGACCTCTGCACATGTGGGATCTAACCCGTGACAATCTCCTTCAAATTCCCATCATCAACGTAGTAGCTCTCCCTGGAATTTCTCTGGAATTTCTCAGAAAGCTCCATGTTGAAATGCAACCTTCACAGGTCAAGATAAAGCGAGTAGTCTTGGTAAGCTTTGGAAGGAAGGTTCCGGGTAGTTATCCCCATATCATATGACTTCCTATTATGTGTCCTTTTTGGTGTCTTTCATATTGCTTTTTGCAGGATTCTGATACTATCATGTGGCTTTAGTGTTCTAAACTACCACATAGAGTTGACCATAGAGCATATACACTTGTAGAGTATCAATTAAATGCACTTAAAGCGTATACATATCGTAGGCAACTTGATACAATTGTAGAGGTAAAACTATACTGCACTTTCAAGATACTACCTGGTAATACTAAGCAATGAGAGCGATAGACGCAAAGTGAGAGATTGCAATAAATGGGGAAAAGAATGAAGGTCATATTTTATATCTTGGGTTATTTATTACTACCTGCATATCATCATTCGTAGCCTTTAGTATGGAATATATAGCAGACATGAATAGCCCTATGGTCTTATATGAGAGACGTACAGCTTATATTGCCGAGTTATTTATTTCTTGCTCTCTCCCCCTGCTACTCTCTAATGTCTGATGTCACCATGTCTGTTCAATTAGACAATCGCCAGTCAATTATTGACTATTGCCGTTCTTATGCAGAGTATCAACTTATTGAAGGCACGAAGTATGGCAACCAGGTCGTTAAACTACTACCGGGTTGTGACTTGGTGGTTAAGTTCGGCCGTTAAGTCTCCCCCTACGAGGTAAAGAATAAAAGCGTAAAAAACAATCAGATACCATTATAGTCCCTTAGGTTCGTTAATTTCTTATAGGCAATGAGGGTTGGGGCTATATAGTATCGGATTTATTCCGGGCAAGACTATTGATCCTCTTCTGAACTCTTACATTTAAAGACTCGCCAAAATTCTTGAGTATTTTCACTCTATTACCGCCGATGGCGCTGGTAGCCTATGTGGTAGCCCGTCAATTGACTTACTCTGGCCAGAGTCATATCTAGTAACTGGAGGAATGGTTCAATAGCCGGCTTTTCCCTAAATATGGCAAAGTTCAATTTGATCTTAGCCTATTGGTATTTTATCATTTAGATATAGCCCCTCGAAAGCTTCTCTGGTTAGATGGTGGCCGTCTTTGTATATTAGACTGAGCATCAGCAGGGTTTTATCTGAGATCATTGGAATTTGCCAGTCTATTCTTTCAAGAATATCATTTCAGCCAGACGCTTCTGAATGCCGTCGGTTTTGGCTCTGGCGTGAAAAAGAAGAGCAGCAGCTGCCAGGCATTGTACAACACTGAAAGGTAGTCCTTGTAAGTCAGCAGAATTGCTTGTCTCTGTGAACAATGCTGATCTGAAAAACAGTCGTTCGAGGGACATTTTAGAAGGGTCTTCGCACCATCGACCAGCTGATTGTATATTTCCTCTTCCGCTACTACCGGAACCACAAAAAAACTTCCGAGTTGATAAAGGGACAACCTTAGAATGGTAATGCCTAGGTAGTGTCCCATGGGACTAATCAGATTACAAGATGAGTGTTAGGGCAGGATCGATGTTGGTACAACTTAAGTGGCTTTGTGATTGCAATGTATATAGTTCTGGTGTTTAGCAATTTTCAACACGATATGCAACACTTGGTCTTCTAAATTGATTTATAGTGTTAAAAATTCTTATCAATAGATATTGACAATAAAATCCAACAACGACTATCTGTATGTAGTTGCTGAGATACAAGGAGGTCTTGCTATGTATTTTGGGGCTCGCTTGTTAGTGCTCTTATCGCCACCTGGATATTTTCTCTTCGATGACCTCGGGAACTTCCAGATCTCACATTATCTATCAACTTTGCTCTGCTCGTCACTCCCTTTTTTCATTCATCTACAACATATTCCCAAGATGGCTAAATGCGCTGCCTCATCGAGGCTGGCCTTGCCTGCCGTTCTGCGCAATGTTTTCCGCTCTCAGCTCACCAGCGCTTCTTCAATAATCTCCTATCGCCGACCTCTTGCCTCCGGTCCTCTCTTCTCCTTGAACATCCACCTTCAGAGATCCTTCAGTTCAATCCCGCGCTTGCGTGATTCTCAGAATGATCAACAAATACCCGCAGCCCCTGAAACCACGGCTGTCGCCGATGACACCGTGCCTTCTCAACACAAAAAACCAAAGAAAGATTACGACTCATTCGGCAAGACAGGTGGTTGGAATACTCATAAACGCCACCCCAAAGACCAACGAAGGGACCCCGATAGTACCGGAAGAACCGACAGAGAGCGCAGAGCTTTCCGCAACGAGACTCGCAGGGAGGTGAAAAAAGAACCTCGCAGGGATTGGCAAGACAGAGCCGAAAAATCGAAACAGTTCTCAGAGAACAGGGGAAAGAGAAAGCCCGAGAGCTGGCAAGTGCAAAAAGCCGCTCTGAAGGAGAAGTTCGCCGGTGGTTGGAATCCACCCAAGAAGCTTTCACCTGATGCCCTCGATGGCATCCGACATCTTCACGCGAAGGCACCCGAACAATTTACGACTGCTGTCCTCGCAGAGGAGTTTGAGATGTCTCCGGAAGCTATTCGCCGAATTTTGAAGAGCAAATGGCGCCCATCGGAGGACGAGATGGAGAGTCGGCGCAAGCGATGGGAAAATCGGCATGATAGAATCTGGAGTCGTATGGCTGAACTTGGTCTTCGCCCTTCGACAAACCGCACGCGGAACCTTTCGGATTTCCATGTGCTGTATGATGACAACAACCGCGAGCGAAGATAGTCGTCTGTGTACATGATACCATGTTATATATGGGGTTTTAAGTTGCGCTTGTTCAATAAATAATATCACCCAGAAGAAACAACATATTTCTTATAACTAGTATGTAGTTGGTTGCAGTACGGAGTAGGGTGGGTATCATGGCATTTAGCCCGTAGTTCGGGGTTTAGTTCGGGTCGGAGCTAGGAGCAAGGATATCGTCGCCACGCAACTCCCCCGGCAACACATCTCAACTCTCCAACCAGCATGGTTCATTCGAGGTGACAGAATGCTAGCGGCGGCACATTTCACCAAGCTTCGACCCAACTACAGCTCAACGTGCCGACAATTCCCCCCAGACCTTGGCCCTCGAACCGCAGCCCACATGCTGAGACAACCGCCATGCCATCCAACATCCAAGTCTTTGTGAAATGGAAGGACCAGACTATATTTGCAGGAGAGGATGTGGAATGTACTGTAACATTCAAGAACGTGGCCGATACTGGCGCCGATGCCAATAATGCGGGTGAAGGACAACATTCACGGAAGGTCTCTCGAGTCGCAAACCACACACCCAAGTCGAACTCGGAATCTTTCTTCGGATTCAAATCGCCCCAGGCTCTATTTTCCGGACGGCGATCATACTCCATCAGCTCCCAACGGAAGCCTTATCACCGGACGGCCTCGTCCCTGAGCTCTTCGTTGGTCGGCTCCCATAGCTTTCCTCCGAACAGCGGCCCCTCTACACCGCGAGAATGGCAACAAGGCCACAACCATAAACGATCCGTCTCAATCCTCTCCATTGATAGCGAAGGCCAGACCGATCCGACGCCTTCTCCTTACAATCGACGTCAGCCAGCCAGGGGTCATGGGCGCTCGGCGAGTCTCCAGGTTCTACCGCGGAGGAACAATAGCTACGAGGATTCTTACAAAAAAGGTAGATGATGGACAGTGAAAAACATGCTAAGGGATTTTCAACTAATGAGTGTCTCTTATCAGCGAGAACTCCCTCCCATATTTCTCCATTTCCATTGACAGAGGCTCCCAACGAGCATCCCAATGGCAATCTGAGAGTCGATACCTCCCACTTGGGGCGAGCCACCCAACCTGGCTCTCGCGCGACGAGTCCAACAGGTGCCATAGAGCCATTGCGTCCACCTTCCCGACGGCCCCAACCACCTCCCCTCGATTTTAAGTTTCCGCCCGCGGCTTCAGCCGATTCGACTAACAGTCGCACCGTGCGTACCCCATCACCAAAGTCGGCGACAACGAACGGTACATCATCAACCGGGGGAAGACCCACTCTCAAAGATGTACAGGGTCTATCTGGACCGGCGCATCAGCAACTAACTCGGATCATATCAGTCACAAGCGTGAATGGGAGCAACCGGAGCAGTGGGGAGTTCTACTCCGTCAGCGACCACTCCACCGAGACCCTTGGATCAGAATACACGAATTATTCTCTACAGAATGCGCGAGCTCCCCCGTGCGGCATGCGCGGCATCATTCGAGCGTAGTTGCATCTCCTGCCAAAGCCTCCAACAGCCAGGCGCTGCTGATGGGCTATGCGCAGGTTAACGCATCATTCACGGTCGATGGTTCGTTAGTGAACCAGTCCGCCTTCGACGAAGTCAAGCGAAAGGGAGTTGTTGGTGGCCAACCGAGTTCAGGCGGACTTCCTGGCCGCCCAACGCCAACAGCCGAGCGACCACGTAAGAGCGGTGGGTTCTGGGGCGCACTCAGATGGAACACTATCGAGGAATCTATCAATGGCCTTCTTTCAAATAACGAATTGGACGGATTACGAGAAATGCGTGGTGTTACATCGTCGAGATCAATTCCGCTGTTGTCCACCTCGCAGTCGCTGCTTTTTGTTGACCTCCGACTGGCACCAGGAGAGGAACAGTCATATTCCTTCTCTTTCTCCCTTCCGAAAGGACTCCCGGCAAGTCATAAAGGAAAAGCAATCAAGATCTCATATAATTTGGTCATTGGAACTCAGCGGCCTAGCGGGCCTAACGAACCCCAAAAGGTCAACCGCATCAACATACCCTTCCGTGTTTTCAGCGGCGTGAATGGTAAGTTACATTCTTTGCTTTTCCTTCCATCCCAATTTCTCACATCCTTATAGAAAAGGGAGACATTCTTGGCCATGACTTGATGTCACCTTATGTACTTCTACGGGATGAAGCGAAGGTCCAAAAGGTTGGGCCAGTGATGCCTGTGTCAACGAAGAACCAAAGTATCAGCAAGCCTCACCATTCCGCGGCTGACTTCCTTAGTTTTGTGGATGAGATCTTGGAGCAACGTGCGCGTTCCAACACGCTGTTCCCACCTGGTGCTACGCCCTCGAGACGACCTAGCGTCGAAGGATTACCCCAGATGCTTACTTCCAAGGATGTCATCGACATTGCTATCCTTCGCAGCAACCAGGCTGTGAACTCTCGCCGCAGCCCCAATCGGTTCGAGATTGCCCGCGAGGGTAAACGTATCGCAGTGGTCGTCTTGAACCGACCAGTTCATCGACTTGGAGAAACCATTATCGCCACAATGGATTTTGGAGATGCTACAATTCCATGCTACGCTGTGCGTGCCTCGTTAGAGACGTCCGAAAAAGTCACCCCTACTTTGGCCATCCGGTCAAGTGCCAGCATTCACCGAACCACACGGCGCATCCATGCTTCTCTGTTTGAGAACACACTCCATGCCACCCGAGTGGCTTTCAGCCCTGCTATCCCCATCACAGCGACGCCTTCAATTTTGACGAGCGGTGTGACCCTCGATTGGGAACTACGATTCGAGTTTGTGACATCCAGTGTTCGAGGCGATCAAGGGGCCCCACCATCAGGCACTCGCTTACTCGAGGCCTTGTCGTCGGATGATCGCGGTACAGTGCTGTCTGCCATGGAGCATCTGAACTGTGAATCATTCGAGATCGCTATCCCGCTGACAGTCTATGGAGAGACTGTTCGAGAACGATTGCCCGAGGAGAATGAAGGCTACCCAATCTAGAACTCCGGATGTACACCACAGGTATACCAGATGCACATGTGCTTGCCTGCTGTGCAGGTTATGCTTGATCCTATTTTGATTAAATATTCCCCTTGTGCCATCGAGGGCGAAACCCCCAGAAATATAGGCCCCACCAGGCTCTGGACTCCCATGTATAATTGATACTATATTTGAATCGGAAATAACGACGGCGCTACTGCTACCAAGTATGTAAATGTAAAATATATCTTATACTAGTCTGTGACGTAGACGCGGTAACTGGGGCAACGCGGTCAGTCAACCGATCGGATCTGGGCACTTTATGAACTCTGGTGGAGCTGAAACCCGATAACATCTCTCTCCTTGCGCTTCTCTCGAACATATCATCCAGAATCATTGTCAGGTAGGTTCATTGGCATTATCTGCATGTCAGCGCGTCTATTCATCTGATGGCGTCCCTCAAATATCGGACAGCGACTGGTATCTGACATTGGAATGCAGGCACATCGCGATCAGCGCAAACCCCGCCGGAATACACCCCTACCGAAGGGATTACTTTTTTTTCTCGAGCCTGAGAGAATATGGCTTCGTTCATCACCACCATGTCTGTCCCCGCTACCCCTCCTGCTGCCCATTTCATTTCCCCTGGGGAGCCTGCCTCTCGCTCCCCGCAAGCACTCCCTTCCGTCATCAGCCCTTCCGTCATCAGCCCTTCCGTCGTGTATCACACTACTCGCACTTCCCATCTCCCCCTCTCGGAGCCTCCATCTTACCTGTCGCCGGCAGTGCGCGCACTCAAACAGGGCTGTTTTGGACTAACACCTCCCAGCAATGCACGCACACGCGCCCCCTTCAAGCCCCGCTCGTCCGCCAAAGGCACAAACAGTTATCAGCTACGACAGTTCGCCGAGGCTACACTTGGAAGTGGTAGCTTGCGCAAAGCCGTGAAGCTGCCCGAAGGCGAAGATCAGAATGAATGGCTCGCCGTGAATGGTAAGAAACATCTTGCGGAGTTGTACTGGGGGTATCTGCTGATATTTTGGCGATCTAGTGGTCGACTTCTACAACCAGATCAACCTTCTCTACGGCTCAATAACTGAGTTCTGCTCACCGCAGACATGTCCCGAGATGAAGGCTACAGATGAGTAGGGTGCTTCCTCGACAGCTCGTTGACCCCGGCTTACACGTTTGGATAGGTTCGAGTACCTCTGGCAAGACTCGGAGAACTTCAAGCGGCCAACCAAGATGTCCGCCCCGGAATACATCGAGCATCTGATGGCCTGGGTTCAGAGCAACGTCGACAACGAACAAATGTTCCCTAGCCGAATCGGTGTCCCATTCCCCAAGACCTTCCCCAGTCTTCTCCGCCAGATCTTCAAGCGTCTATACCGTGTCTACGCCCACATCTACTGCCACCATTACCCAGTGGTAGTGCACCTCGGCCTCGAGCCTCACCTCAACACCAGCTTCAAACACTATGTCTTGTTCATTGACGAGCACAAGCTGGCTAGCGGGAAGGATTTCTGGGGACCGCTGGGTGATTTGGTCGATAGCATGTTACGCAGCGACTAAGGATTGAATCGGGATATTGGGAAGTAATTGTGTTTTGCATCTGATCTCCGCAGTCAGGGATACTGGCTGTTCTACGGAAAGGTGTCTTAATGGCGTTTCGGGTGCGGCATGCATTGCAGTATTTTAGCATGGGCTTTTGGCGTTGGGGGCTTGACCTGACGCGAAGACCGAAGCGATGAATCCATGTATTTTTTTTTCTGATTTTTGGTAACAAGAACGCTTCGATGCTCATTGTACTCCGTAGGTTATCGCAGATTGGATCTCCTTTGTAGTCTCGCGGGAAGCGGACGACAAAAAGAGACAACCACATTGTTATCCTTCTCTCTGTTGAATCCACTCTCCATACTCCGTAATAGCCTACGACTACAATACCCAATCATTGTTAGGCCACCAGATGCACTAGTTAAGCCTATTATGCCGCTAATTCGTGATTTGATCAATCTCATGTTTCCCGCTGCATAGTTGACCCCGAAACTCGACGGATCTCCAACATTACTAGCATAAATATCGAAGTCCTTTGAGAGTCGAAGATATGCCCAGCCGCCAAGCAATTATACAAACACGTGACTTGGTCCTTGTGTGCGTACACGTGACCACGGGAACATTCGGCCCGGAGGTCTCAACCTTGCATCCTTGAGAAGCAAGCACTCCGAACGTCGATATCACCTCCTCATCCAACCCCTCTGCGTCTCTCCTCCCTCCTCGAGGCCAATCCTCTAGCCAATTGCACAATGATCTCCGCTCGCTTCGCCCGCGCTGGCCTGCGTGCCGCCCAGTTCTCGGTTCCTCGCACCGCCGCCGTTAACGGAATCAGGACCTATGCCACCCCGGCCCAGGATACCCGCGCCCCCGTCGCTCTGTTCGGCGTTGATGGCACTTACGCCTCTGCTCTGGTATGCACCTCCATTGCCTCGGTCTTGTCGCGACCGTGTGCTTCGCCTTTTCGCGACGAACACCCCGTCTTTCCCCGACCCCTCCCACAGTTGTGTTCCACTCTTCAAAAGCAGTGTTCAAATCCTCATCAAAACACCGCAAGCAAAAACCCGGAATGAATTACCCGTCTAACCATCCTCGTGAATAGTACACCGCTTCCGCCAAGTCCGCTGCTCTCGACCAGACTGCCCGTGCTATCGCTAACCTCGGCGAGACCCTCAAGGGTGACAAGAAGCTCGTCGGCATCCTCAGCTCCCCTATGCTTACCGACGAGGACAAGAAGGCCATCGTCGAGGAGCTCTTCAAGGTCGCCGGTGCCGACAAGGCCGACAAGGCCGGTGTCGTCAAGAACTTCCTCCAGACCCTCGCCGAGCACAACCGTTTCAGCTCCCTCGAGGGTGTCTGCGAGAAGTTCGCTACCCTGATGGGCGCTTACCACGGCGAGATCGACCTCCACATCACCAGTGCTCAGGTACGCCCTCCATGAGCTGTGTTTCACTCGCAGAAAAAAAAAATAAGGATATAAGCTAAAAGTTTGTCCGCAGGAGCTCGATGCCAAGACCATTAACCGTCTTGAGAAGGCCATTTCCAAGTCTCAGTTCAGCCTGGGTAAGAAGCTCAAGGTTATTACCAAGGTTCGTTACAATCGATGGAATTCATATTTTGTGGCTGTTTACTAACTCTATTGACCAGGTCAACCCTGACATCGTTGGTGGACTCATCGTTGAGATTGCCGACCGCACCGTCGACCTTAGCGTTTCTTCCAAGATCGCCAAGATGAACAAGGCTCTTTCCGATGCTGTGTAAATGTAAATTAGCCTCAGTGTTTGAGGGGATGGTTAGATTATAGCATATCGTCCCGGATGAACGGTAGCGTTCGTAGGGGAAAAGGGGGATTCTAAGATTCCACTTTCTACCTCCATTTTGTTTTGTTCTCATTACTTCAATTGCACAGATTCATCTATAAATGATGTCTTATAGATCGATGTTTGCCTGAGTCCTACAAGGTACGGTAGGCGGCTTGTCTAGTGGGTTGATAACTTGACTCAATCTGTTTACCTTGATGTTTGCCGTCCCTTTCGTATGTCTGGACCCGAATTGCCGTTCTGATCGCTGGTTAATCTGCGCGATGACTTTTTTATTTCTATATCTGACTTGTAGGAGTGCAAGAGCGGTATGTGATACACCCACAAGGCGAGCAGCTATGTCCCTTCTATTTGGGAGCTAATGATATCATTGACGTCTACTTCGCTATCAAATGCTCTAGAGATCAAGACTATGCTCCGAAATGCCATGTATGAATGGGTTGGAAATGATAGATAGCAGGAGATGCAACACATGTAAAAAAGGGAAGAGTAAGCACAAAGAAGATCGTGACTGTCGTGTCCAGAAGCAACCAAATAGGAAACCGGCCAGCAGAGAAGAGAAAGAAGAAAGACAGATATCAAACGAGGACGACCGGAATGCAAAAGTTAGACAGCATCCAAAGCCGAAGAGACTGCCCCATTCTACTAATTATCCCTGTCAACCTGCGTCTCAAACTCATCCTCGTACGCAGCAATCGAAGCAGAGCTGCGCACTCTCTGCAGCTGACTCTCCACATAGTGATTAACATGATCTTGGGCATCAGCGTCCGCAGTACTACCCCTGCGACTGGGCCCACGACTAGGACCACAACTCTCACCATCATCATCCAAGACGGTCGACGCAGCGGGCGTAGCATCGCCGGAGTAGAAGTCACTCCGGTTCCCGATGGAGCGAGTAGTCGACGAGCGACGAACAGACGGACGGCCCGAGCTGCGCGGTCGTCCAGAACGGGAGAAGATGTCGTCGAAGTAGTGCGACGCGGCGGCGAAGGGCGACCGCGGCGTCTGCGGTAGACGGCAGTTGATACCGGTGTCGTGGATGATCTTTGCGATGAGGCCTGTCCATCCGCACTGGTGCGATGTCCCCAGCCCGCGGCCGTTGTCGCCGTCGAAGAACTCGTGGAACCAGAGATTGTCTTTCCAGTGCTCGTCGAAATCGAGGAGGTCCGAGCCGCCGTTTACGGCGCGGCGGCCTTCGTCGTTGCGGGCGAAGAGGTGCTGCATGCGGTGCTGCAGTTCTTCTGCTACGTGGCCGAGGTTCATGTAGTCCCCTGAACCCGTGGGACACTCGACTTTTAGGGTGTCTCCGTAGAACATGTGGAAGCGGAGGAGGGACTCGACGAGGAGGAAGTTGACGCAGAGCCAGATCGGACCGCGCCAGTTGCTGTTACCGCCGAAGAGGGAGGAGTCAGAGTCGCCCGGGACGTAGCCGACCTTGAAGGTTTGGCCGTTGACGTCCATGGAGTAGGGGTGGTCTTCGTGGTACTTGGACATGGAGCGGATACCGTGCTTGGATAGGAACTCTGTTTCGTCGAGCATTCGCTCCAGGATCTTGACGAGACGGTCCTTGCTGACAAGGGCCAGTAGGAGTCGGTCGTCTTTGCCGCGGCGCTTCATGCTGGCAATGTTGCGCTCGGCTATGTCTGGTTTGTTCTCGATGAACCAGTCCACTCGCCGCTTGAACGAGGGGAATTTATTGATGAGCTCGGGCTCTAGGGTGAGAACCGCATACAGCGGGATCAAACCGACGAGGGACCTAATGGGTAGCTGCTGGGTCCATGGCCCGCCGTAGGAGATGGCATCGTAGTAGAAGCTGTCATCTTCGTTCCAGAGGGACTGCACAGTGTCATCGCCCGAACGGAAGGTCATTGCATCACTGATGAGCAGGAAGTGCTCGAAGAACTTGGATGCAATGTCTTCGTAAATGCGACGGTGCTTAGCCAGCTCCAGGGCTATGTTGAGCATAGTCAGACAGTAGAAGGCCATCCAACCAGTACTGTCAGCTTGCTCAAGCACACCACCAGTGGGCAATGGCTCCGAGCGATTGAATAGACCGATGTTATCGAGTCCCAAAAAGCCGCCCTCAAACACATTCTTGCCACCGGAGTCCTTGCGGTTCACCCACCAGGTGAAGTTCAGCAGCAGCTTTTGGAACACACGTTCCAGGAAGTCCAGATCCTGTCGTCCATACATCTTCCGCTCAATCTTGAACGTGCGGAACACAGCCCAGGCGTGTACGGGAGGGTTCACATCGCCGAAGTTCCACTCGTAGGCAGGCAGCTGACCGTTCGGGTGCATGTACCACTCACGGGTGAGAAGATCGAGTTGCTTCTTTGCAAAATCGGGATCCATCATAGCCAGTGGGATACAGTGGAATGCAGTATCCCACGCAGCGAAGAATGGGTACTCCCAAGAGTCTGGCATCGATAAGATGTCGTCGATGTACAGATGACGCCACTGCTCATTACGAATGCCCTTTCGGCCCGCCGGAGGAGGAATTTCACCTGGGTCACCGTTGCTCCATTGATCCCAGATGAAGTTGTAGTACTGCTTGCACCACATCATTCCGGAGAAAGCTTGACGCTGGATGTTGCGGAGATCCTCGCTCATGGGGAGAGGGTTGAGGTGGTAGTAGAATTCATCCGCCTCGGTGCGGCGCTGTTCAATCACATCGTCCAGAACTTCTTCGTCGACAAATTCTTCCTTTTTACGGGACACTCTGAAACGAACAACGGCGCATTCGCCGGGAGGAACTCCCTCGCCGTTGTTGAAAGCGTACCACGCAGCGAACTTGGTACCTTCGTTGTCTGGGTTGATCGCGCCTTTCTCTTCGTCGACAATATGACGGTGGAATGCGTCTTTTACATAGGGTGTGGTGTTCTCGGTACCCCATAAGAACTTGTTGTTAGTCTCGTTCCCGGTGAACATCATCTGAGGCGTAATATCGTCATCGCTAGATCCAACTGGAGGTGATGGCGCGAAGGAGACATATCGCTCGCCGATTGCGCTGTGCTTCGATTTGGCCACCATTGGTCCCTCTTTCTTGATAGATGGTTTTTCCTTTTTCTTCTCGTCACCCCAGCCCCACGTGTTTCTGAACCAGACATGGGGGACGATGTGTAGATGAGCAGGCTCGGGGCCGCGATTGTACGCGATGACACGGAAGAGCAATTCTTCCTCGTCGTCGGCCTCCTTGGCAGTCTCGATGAAGATATCCCAGTAGCGATTATCGTCGAAGATGCCGGTATCAAGGATCTGGTACTCCTTCTCCAAGCGTGAACGCTTTGCATTCTCATCGATGAGGTCTTGGTAAGGGAACTTTCTCTGGGGGTATTTGTAGAGGAATTTCATGTAGGAGTGCTATACTCCGGGGTCAGCATTCCGAGATAACGGGATTGAATTTATAGAAGGGTTTACCGTTGGGGTGTTGTCCACGTGGAAATGTGCCTCCTTGACACTCTCACCATGATTACCCTGAGGGTTGGACAAACCGAACAGGCGTTCCTTCAGGAAGTCGCTGTGCTCTCGTTAGATTCCATGACCAGACACGGCGTTCGAACGGAGCCTGGACTTACTCTTCGCCATTCCAAAACGCAAAGGCAATATTCTGAATGCCGTGTGTATCAGATACACCAGCAATTCCATCTTCGCCCCAGCGGAAAGTTCTCGATCTTGCGTGATCGTGGGTGAAGTAGCTCCAGGCGTCACCGTCTTCGCTGTAATCCTCTCTGACTATACCATGGTAAAGCGGCATTAGCCCGCTGTTTCTCGATTTGGTATGATTTGCAGATCTCACCTGTGGCCCACTGTCTCTCCGCCTATACCAATAGAGCTTTTAGCACTGCCAATCTGTCTGTTTCAAAGCTATCCAAGGCCTCGACTTACCACGTAGGGTCCCCAGCGCTGTTGAAGTAGTTAGCAGGAGTGTTCTGAAGCTGGTTCCAAGTTGGAGAGACGTTACCTTCCAATACTTGGTTCTCTCGCGGTCTTCCTTTAGGCGCTTCTCTTCCTCGGTAATGACCTCTTTCCCATCGATTAAGACCATAATGGCGATTGCAAAGCAGTAACCAAGTTAATGCCAAACAAAAAATATATGAAAATGAAGAAGAAGAGAGGGGGGGAAGCAGTCGGCCAGAATGGAGGGGAGTCCTGTCGAAGGTGCAGTCTGTGCCAACCTGCGGCCCTGGAGAAAATGACGTGAATCACTGTCCCACCGGTCCACCAGTCGAGGTTCGGGTGGAGAATCGGGTCGCATTAGGGAATGAGGGCCGCTGATTGGCCGATATGACTATGTTCGGTTCGGGCCTGGAAAGGTGTGCAGGTCATGGACCTCGTTTTTGCCCGAAATAGCTACGAGATCAATTGACTTTGGATTAGCTATATAAATAGCTATAAGCTCTTATATCTCGCTTATTCTGTTTTTTGCTTTAAATTTGCTACGTTGGAGTGCTTTATAACAAAACTACCAAGGTGGAAAAAGAGTCCATATCTCACTCCATATAAGGCGGGGAACAATTGAAAGATCACAAATCATTATGATCTGGCGAGAACTGTGTCGATTTGGTGATACGGAGTGGACAGTGCCCAAATACCGGCCCGATTGTTCTAGCGTTGAACGTTGGCATCGGGAATGTGTTCTTATCATTTTATAGCGCTGTAGCTGAGACATTCATAAGCCGATGGAAGTGCGCGGCAATAACAGGTCTGTGATGTTACAGCTAAGTTGAGGCGATATGTTGCTTGACATAGCCTGGAATAAGCACAGCATAGTGTTATAAGCTTGGAAGAAAAAGAAAAGAAATCCAGAGTGGATTGCAATCAAATGAATTGCCACCAGGCCCACCCCCTAGATCCACCTCCCATATCTCTAAGACATACATGTACCGAGCACAACTTGCATATCCATCTTTAAGCAGGTCATTTTCATATAGGGAACTCTCCCAGGGATCGGTATTATTTCTAATGCGGCAGAGTCTAGCAGAATCGAAACGGTTATAGCAACCTACATATGGTATAGGTTCTCTGGTGTAAAGATGTCAATTATCCTCTAGCAGGCTACACAGGCTATCTAGAAAATAGACCTCCAAAGCGAAACCCAAAAACAATAACAATCAGGGTTTTATATATGTATTGTACTATTGCTGTTCACTACACCTAACATCCAAGGACCTTGCTTCAAAAATCAAGAGAGTAACCATAGCGAAGTATTTAAATGAAACAATATATTCTCATGACATCCTAGTCAAACCCTAAGTTATAGGAGCCCGGAAAGGATTAGCTTACTGTTGCCACCATGCAGAGAATATGTAACAAGTAAGGAAGCATATAAAAGCCACAAAATCATACCCCGCAGCTCTCCAGGAGCTGATAGCTCCGTAGCACATCAAGTCCGATCCTCTGAAGTCCGTGCCTGGTTTCTGCGCCTCGACCAGAGAAACAGGGACAATGACGGAATCGAGTGGATAGTTGGGCGTTCAATTTCTGACTGCACGTCTGTGATTGGACGCCATAGGAAGCCCATTAACAAGTCGCCTGCTTATCATTCGGCTCGGGCCTGGGGTTGCAGGACAAGTCCCGGAACTATATCTCCAGTGACTCGAAAGAGGTACATCACCCCAGGGTATAAATATGCAGATACATAGTATCTCGGGTCCGGTAAGTCTGATTGAAAGAATTCATTTCCAGGCACAAAGGCAAAAAAAAAAAAAGACATGGGTGAATCGCATCGCCGTAGCGGTGCAAACGAGGGACGACCTTGGGAATATTCCAAAGCCATATCCATACAATAAGGGGGTCTCTCAAAGGATGCTAGAAAAAAAAAGATAAAACTAAAAACATCATCCCAATAAAATGACCACGCCGACTGGGACATATTGCGTCTATCAGACGCGGCGCGAGTCCAATATCACGGATCGTTTCAGATTTCCGCCCTGATGCGCTCGTCCCAGCCTTAATCTAGTCCCGACTCCAGGAATCCGATGGCCTATGTTTTGACCGTCCAGATCTTGAAATTCGCAGATGTTCGGAATTCAGTTGTTCCTCCGCTGCTCAGACTGCTCAGAATGCTCAAACTGCTCAGACGGTTCAGACTGCTCCGGCTGCTGCTCGTTGTTGGATTCTTCTTGGGATGCTGTTACACAGTCAGATCCCGCTACAGCGCAAACCCGGCCAGCTATATCAAAATCGGCCCGCAAAAAATCAAGTTGAGCGCTCACCAGCTGACTGGTCTTGTCCCTGGCTGGTTTGGGACGCAGTGTGGTCACTCCAGGTAGACTGGGACTGGAGACGCCTCTCGGCCTCGCGGATGCGATTCTGCAGCTCTTCCAATTCACGGGTCTGGATCAACATCTGTTGTTTCCTTGGCTTTGAGGTTAGCGCCATGAAAATGAGGGTCGTGATAACAGCGAGAGTCGCGATATCGACGGTAAAGGGATAAACAAGTGCCACTCACTTCTGGCTAATGGTTTGCGAAAGGTTGTCGACGTCAGAATCCAGCATGAAAGCGCTGTCCAAGGCCGTCGAGAATGCTTGCGCCATGGTCCTGAGGTCACGGTTAATACTACTATCCGAAGTTCAACGATATAGGGAAACGAACGACTGAGGCCGAACCTTCGGCTTCCATTCGCGATCCATGTCGGACATCGTGTTTGATGCTTCGACCTCCTTGGTTTCTGTGAACATAGCGCGGGTCCCAACAGCTAAACGGCGACAGAGGGGTATGCGACCTTGAGACAGGCGGGGCAAGTGCAAGTTGCAGAATAAGGTATTAGGCGGTTTAGGTATCGTCGAGACCAGGACCGCCAAGAATCAAGCACAGATGAAAATGAATCGAGGGGTTTGATGCTGTTCGAAAAACAAAACAGGGTCAGTCCTTTATACTTCTCGACAGATAAGCCACAATCCGGTGGGAAGGTGAAAGAGATACCAGATATCAATAGCAGTCGCGATGCGATCGAAGAGTGATAAGCAGAGAACTTTGGGAGCCAGGAAGCTAAAGGGGGGAAAAGAAGGAGAGAAGTGCGAAACGAGAGATGATCATAAGCCCACCGACTATGTTACTAGTCGCGGAAATTGGAGGTCCCATATATCTCCACCGGCAAGGAGAGAGCTCGTAAGTGTTACAACTGTATTACAGGGATTCTACGCCATTATGCGTCGTATTTTGATGATATATAGGGGTTTCCAAGGTTTGCTTCAGGGGTTGACTAACTATTTTATACTTCCGTGGTTTACGTGTATGGTTCTTCTTTCTTAGCATTCTGTCTATATAGAGAAATAGGGGTTGATACAGCATATGTATGTACTTGGCTCACCTCTGAAACAGGAAATTGGAAATTAAGAGGCTGCCTTTCTTAATAGAAAAAGGCAAACTAGCCCCTGACATGGGTTTCAGGGCAAGGGGATCAGGGGACTAAGGGATTAGGGGATTTTCATACCCTCAATTCTACGGGAATCGAGAGATATAAGGTTGAAAACGTCTATGCTTTCAGATATTAGAGAAAACATTCAGATCTATAGATTTTTAGACCAATACTAACTTATACACAGCACGTCGTACGTTGCATAACTTGCATTCTGGCAGATTCCTCCCTGGCAACTGGTCACATGACCTATACCATACAGTACAGTAGCATCGTGAATCTCCTCAATTTCAGTCTCCATTTCCATTTCCATCGGCATTTCAATTCTACAGGGACATTTCATCTCGTCGCTTCGTCCACCTGAAATCCGACGTGTTTTATCTGACCCGTTGTGGTCGCCGTTGATTTTTTCCCGCTCAATTTTTCGCGCGGATAGATTGAAGGGTCATGCGTATTGCGTTTCTAGCCTGTCGCGTTCGCTATCTCTAAATACCAGCCGACCTAGCCCCCGAAGCTCACAGTGCAGCGATACCAAGCACTTTCCGTGACCACCCTGATCGCCGATCACCGACCACCGTGGCCCCCATCCTCAAAGCCTTTTCCCCCAGTGGCCGACCGGACGGGCAATGGGGGATGCCTCCTCTGTCGGCATACACTTCGTTTGAATCCCTTCTGTTTTTCCAGTCCCTAGCGACTTCGGATTCCCGACCGACAAGCTTCGGCTCAATATCAACCTTCTTGCGAAACAACCAGCTCGTGCGCGAGAATGTCGATTTCGATGCCGATCGCCTGACCCCGGAGGCGCTAGAAGACCTCTACGCGACATTAATGCGCGACGGACTTAGTCGTGATAGTGCGCCCTCGCTCAATGGACGATCCGCAGATACCTCCAGTCCGCCTAATACGAAGAAACGCAAGATCTCCAGTCCGCGATTAGATGGATTGGCTGGCGGATTCACCCACACCACGCTCGTTCCAGAGCTAGTGGCACACCTTTACGACAAATACAGGGATCTGGTCACCACCGAAATTAGGGACGATGAGAAAAAGTATACAGAAATCAGGGCTGAGCTGGAACGGCTACAGCAGGAGGATAGCAAATCAGCCGCTGCGGCAGCTACAACATTCACACCGGTACAACCGGTGTCTATCGAAGGGAAGGATGATGTTCTGAAGGAAGAGGCGCCGCGCCCAGATGTACAAGATCAGACAGGTCAACCTCTTGCGACGACTATCCCGCTCGACCAGGAGAAGGCGAAGCCCGAACCACAGCAGATCCCAATAAATGTGCCCTCCACGACAAAGGAACCTCCGACAATACACCCCGCCCCTCTTATGAACCAACCTCAAGCTCCCCTTCCCCAAGCGCAATCCCCGACACCCCAACCGCAAGACTTAGCTGGGCAAACACCTCAACCGCAGCCGACCACCACTCATCCCATACAAAAACCGTCCATCCAACCTCCACTTGCTCCATCTACCCAGAAACCCCCTCCAACCACACCAGCCGGTCCACGAGTCACCCCTGCACACCCGTCGCAAATCGCACCTCGTGCCAATCCCGTCCCACCTGCGCCCATTGTTACGGGTAAGGCTGGCCCCTTTGACGCCGGCGTCTCAGCGAACCCCCGCTCAGCCGAGTTTCCAGCAGTGGCAGCTAGATCCTTCTCCCCACTCACCATACCCCGTCGTCTCTCCAGGTGCTGCTACACCTCAAGCAGCCCAGGCTATTACCAAGCGACCTGTACCACCACTTTCCACCAACCCGCCTTTGCCAGGGTCACAAGCCCAGACTCCCATCCAACCTCCTGTTCCACAAACACCCAGTGCCGTCCCGTCTACAGCTCACACACCTGTCCCAATTGGCCGTCCGCGTGTTTCCCAAACCCCGAGCGCCACATTCCCGTCTTTCTCTGAAACGCGCGCCTCTCATCCACGCTTGTCAATTGACACACAAGGCTCCTCCACACCGTGGAAGAGAACTCCTCGTCCGAGGATTTCACGCTCTCCAAGCTCACCGCCACGGCCACGGCCGGAGGACGTTAGTCCCATCAGTGAACGAGGCCAATCACCTGTTGATGCGATGGAAATGTCACCTCCGCCGAAGATTAATCTAGGCCAACGAACTCAATCCGCAGAAGACAGGAAACCACAACGCGGCCAGCCTGACATCAAACCCGCCCCCATAATCAAGACCGAGAAACTAGGTCCAATTCGGAGGACGCGCGCCGTGAGTTCGGGCTCTTCTCGGAGTCGTGGGCGATCCATGGCTTCGCGCGATGGGTCTGCTGCGCCATCGGAAGAGACTATGCGTGAACCACGAGCAACAGGCCGCCGAAAGGGTCCAACTGTTACCGCCGATGAAGGGACCCCCAAACCGCGGACAAAACGTAAACGCGGCGCAAGTGAAGCAGTGGAACTTGAGCCCCACCCTGCGGATATCCCGAGATTCGACACGACTCAGTATGTCATGGCTACGCGCAACTTCCACCGAACAGCGGCGCCGATTATGAACGATGTAGCTACCCACAAGCTCGCCTCCATATTCGCCAAGCCAATTAGCGAACGTGATGCCCCTGGCTACCACGATCTCATCTACCGGCCATCTGACCTCAAGTCAATCAAATCTGCCATCCACCAGGGAAGCAAGGCCGTCGCTACTGCAGGAGAAGCAGCCAGCACTCCAGCTGGGGATGGAGAATCTCCCGCTCCTGGTGGCACACCGTCTAAAAGCGGCGTGCTCATGTTGCAGAAGCATGAGGATTTCATACCGCCCAAGGGAGTTGTGAACTCTGCACAACTGGAGAAAGAGTTGATTCGCATGTTCGCCAACGCGATCATGTTCAACCCCATTCCGCAACGAGGATTCGGGCCCGCCTTCCCCATGTCCAGTGACCGTGGTTCACGAGAGAGTACTCAAGTGGCCGATTCCGGCGAGGGCGGTATCATTCACGACTCGCTGGAGATGTTTGAGGATGTTCAGCAGGCTGTTACCCGATGGCGGGCCGCTGAACGCACTGCTGATGAATTGGCTAATAAGAATGTCCTCTCCCTTCGGCGTGGAAGTCCCAGTGAACCCAACACTGACAGTACTGATGATGTGAAGGGGTGATTGATTTGGAACGCCATCTTGTATTATGAACTTTGTATTTGATTAAGATCGGTTTATTTGATTTGGAAATGAATGCCATGATGTCTTTCGTCGGTGCCTTCGATAGCCCGGCGGTTATTAATACTCCTGCTCTCC
Organism: Penicillium psychrosexuale; assembly: GCF_028828465.1. NCBI lineage: Eukaryota > Fungi > Ascomycota > Eurotiomycetes > Eurotiales > Aspergillaceae > Penicillium > Penicillium psychrosexuale. Next base: position 2,163,017 of record NW_026643190.1, on the reverse strand, counting down.
GTGTATATTCTGAGCCCGTGATAATATAAAGGAAACATATCAACATGTATATCATTGTCATAACCTTTCAGCAGAGCCAGTCCTGCTGCCCTGAGTCTATAATGGGGTATATATTTTCTATTTTTCCAACAGCCGACCTCTAAGCCTGCCCCGGCCTCGTCCGCCCAAGTCCCTCCTTTGCATAGAAGTCCATCGGATACACGCCCTTATTCCCCGCATCCCAGTCCTGGCGCACCCCCAGCGCAACAAGCGCCTCATACGGCGTTAGCAGCGGCCGCGTAAACGCATATCCCCAATCAATACTCAACCGCGGACAAGCAATCTGCACCCAGCACTCCACATCCGCCATAGAAGCCAGCTTCCCAGGGAAGATCTCACTCAGCAGTAAGTTAACGATCGGAATGCCGCGGTCGCGCAGGTGTCGCTCGATCATCGCCATCGTGTGCGGGTTACCCTGTCGACCAAGCGAACCGAGGATAATGCCCCACTTGCGCGCGGTCTTGGCTGTGGCGATTGCGTCGCGGCGGATCGTGTGCATCTCCTCGTGCTCGTAGCTCTCGCGGGTCAGGGTCCGCGAGTACGGGTCGTACCGGTAGGCTGGGATTGAGGGGTTGTGGATCATGGCAGATTCGAGGTGGAAGCGGCCGTCGCCGAGGTACAGGATTGCGTCGATTTCGGTGTCGGAGAGTTGTGGTGATGTACAGCCGAGGATCTCGCCTTTGGAGAGCGGGGTGATTTGTGGGATTATGACGCGGAAGCCGGCGCGCTCTAGCACGGGTTTCAGGCCGTGGAGCGTCGCGTTGAATTGGATCGTGCCTACTGTTGCGATCGACTGGCCGGGCTTGAAGTTGCGCTCTAGTGTTGCGAGGAGGTGGGTTGTGTCGATGCTGATGTCCACGAAGATGTAGAGCGTTTTGATCTGCGTTACATCGACGGGGATCAGGCAACTGTGCGCGTAGTGTACTAGCAGGTCACAGCCTAGGGCGCGGGCGGTGTAGTCGTCGATGCAGCAGGCGCCGTATGTGACGTCGCCCATGATGAGGGTTTCGATTCCAGGGCAGAACTGGGTTAGGATGTCGGAGATGGTTGTCGCGAAGATGAGGAGTCCCTCTGGGAATTGGAGGGCTACTCGCTTGGCTCCTGATGTGCGGACTCGGTGGATTGTCTTGGGGATCTCGAATGAGTAGTTCTTGGGAAGAAGCTCAATTGCTTCTTGAATCTCGGGATCGTTCAGAATCTCTGGTGGCACTTGGTTAAGGGTGCGGGGTGTGCGTCTGGGAGCGGCTGGAGGAAGTAGGAATTAGTATGGGTAGTTCAGTTGAGCTAGAGTTACGTATGTACCTGTTTGCACCGCTGTGGACTCGACATCTTTCTGACTGGTCGTATCTTTCTGGGCTTGGGCATCTGCTGTTCGTCGTCCGACAAATCTCTTCTTTGGTTGCCGCATTTGGCTTGCGGCTTGTGAGCCATCCTCAATGGAGGGCGAAGTGATGTTTGGCTCCATAATATTCAGCTGTAATGTTCGTCAAAAAAATCAAGAATTGGAGGTTTCACTGATCTTGATAACAAATGTTGGAATCGATATCATCCCACTTCTTTTTTTCTGCCGACTGACTCAGCAGGAGGTGGGGTGATGTACTAGTCCGGAAGTGGTAAAGCGCTCTCCGCATTCTCGGCTCCCACAGTTCCATGATCCCAAGCTCACCCTTTTACCTGCCATTTCTCTTACAATTCTGGTTTCTGTGTTTATACAAATTGGCCTGAACTTTGTCATGACGATAACCCGCCCCAGGTTGAGTCTTTTCTCTGCCCTCCGATCTCCATACTCTGCACGCCGCTTCTCGACCGAGTCGCGCTTAACATCGGACCATGTCCGCATCGTGGAGGTTGGCGCTCGGGATGGACTGCAGAATGAGAAAAAATCAATTTCAATGCAAACAAAGCTTGAGTTAATCGAGCGACTGGCTAAGACAGGTGTCACCACCATTGAAGCTGGCTCATTTGTGCCCGCAAAATGGGTACCCCAGGTATGACCTCAGCGGAGCATCATCGTGCCATTCCAGACGATAAAAACCGATTGCTTACGTTAAGACAGATGGCTAGCACAGCTGAGATTTGTGAGCACCTCCTCACAAAACCGCCTCAAGCACAATCTACAATTGCATACAATTATCTTGTCCCCAACATCAGAGGACTGGAGAACCTGGTCAAGATCCTCGATGACACAGGAGTCTCCGCGGACGCGACTGGAGAGACCTCAAAGTCAGCGACGACTACAGAGGTATCTCTTTTTGCTGCAGCAACGGAAGCTTTCTCTAAAGCTAACACCAACTGCTCCATTGCCGAGTCACTGGAGCGCATCAAGCCGATTGTCGCATTGGCAAAGAGCAAGAATATCCGGGTGCGCGGATATGTCTCTGTTGCACTAGGATGCCCATATGAAGGCCCCGACGTGGATCCCGTCAAGGTAGCTGATATTACTGCCACGCTGCTGGAGATGGGAGCGGATGAGGTCTCAGTGGCGGACACAACGGGTATGGGCACCGCTCCTCGGACCATGGAGCTCATGCAAGCGCTCAAGGCTGCTGGCATCGCTAATACAGACTTGGCGTTGCACTTCCATGATACCTATGGACAGGCCTTGGTGAACACAATCGTTGGCCTGGAGCATGGTGTCCGCATTTTCGACAGCAGTGTGGCTGGGCTTGGTGGTTGCCCGTATTCTAAGGGTGCGACAGGGAATGTGGCGACGGAGGACCTTGTGCACACAATTCACAGCCTCGGAATGCATACAGGGGTCAGCTTAGATGAGATGTCGAAGATCGGAGGTTGGATTAGTGAGGAGTTGGGCCGAGCTAATGGCAGCAGGGCTGGAAAAGCGACTCTCGCTCGTCTCGCAACAAAAAAAGCGTCACTTTGATAAATTTTCCTATAGTCTGTGCTTGTCATCGTCCGGTGTATTTATTAGTTTCCAATGAGTTTCAATATTTGCCAACACCACATGTAAATATGCATTGCATTGTCAGTCTAGCCATTTTGTTATGTACACTGTAGATGTGATCAACCAGAACCAACACCCACCCCTCCATCTCCGTTACGGAGACATTATATCCCTAGGCAAGAAACACCAACGCCAACATGATGCAAATCTCTGGTCAAATCACTCAGAAATCAGTGCAGCGACCACCATAGCTCCAATCACCAGCTGCGCCCCATCGTAGAGGCTCATTCTTGGGACCGCCAATTTCGCCAGTCTTCGGGTTCTTCTCGCCCTCAAACTCAGGCTGCAGTCCCTTTGGCGCATCGGGGTGAAGCTCGCCACCTCTACCGTCCGCCTGAATCTCGGTCTGTGGAGACTGGTTGACCTGAGGTGTGCTGAATGCGCCAGTCGAGCGTTTCTGGAGCTGTTCGAAGATCTCCTGTTCCTCCTTCGGGAGACGCGGGGGAGCCGGGGAGTCTGAGAAGGGCATGGGCTTGTCGTCGCCACTCTGGCGCAGGAATCGAGTTGTGGAGAGTGGCCGAATAGCACCGCGGGCTGCGGCAGCCGAGAGGACTGAACGGCGAATAACGAGAGAATAAACCATCGTGTTTGTGTATTTGTGTATGCGGGCAATGATATATCCAATGAGGCAAGTCTGGAGTTGCACGATGTACAAAGTACAGGGAGATCTCGGGAGCTCGGGGTTTGTTGACTCACTCCACCGATGTGACTAAGATTGCCGACCCCGATATCGCCATTTTTTATTTCTCCCGGCATGTCGCTGATCCGATCAGACGGTTCTCTTACGATTCTCACTCTCTTTGCCGTAGATTCGTTTTGGTTTCTCTTCTATTCTTATAAATCAAAAGTTTGCCATGTCTGCCCTCCGTGTGGCCGCGCGCCGTCTGCCTCGCGCATCCAAATTCGTCCCTGCTTTCGAGTCACCAGTACAGCGTCGATTCGCGACTACGGCCACTGCCCCTCAAAATGTGAAATCTCAGGTCAAGGTATGTGTGATAAAAAGTGTCCAGGACATCGTTCGGATTTGGAGCTAACAATCGCATAGAAGGAATCAACTCTGCCCAACCCCGACCCGTCGCCGGACTCAGTCACGGCGTCCTTCATTAATGAGCGGGCTCCTTTCATGGTCCCGACTTATGTTCGCCCGGCTCCTATGATGATGAAGGGACAGGGTTGCTACTTGTGGGATATGGAGAACCGACGTTATCTGGACTTGACGGCGGGAATTGCAGTGAACTCTCTTGGTCACTGTGACCCGGAGATCGCGAAAATTATTGCGGAGCAGGTGCGAGATGATTTTATGGACTGTATAGTGATAAATTGCTAACAAAAAGACCCCAATTACAGGCTGAAACTCTTATCCACGCTTCGAACCTCTATCACAACCCTTGGACCGGTGCTCTGAGTCAATTGTTGATTGAATTGACTCAAAAGTCCGGTGCTATGCGCGATGCCTCGCAGGTCTTCATCTCCAACTCCGGAACCGAGGCGAACGAGGCCGCCATCAAGTTCGCTCGCAAGACCGGCCGCACTCTGGACCCTTCAGGTGAAAAGCACGAGTTCGTGTCCTTCAACAACTCGTTCCACGGCCGTACAATGGGCGCCCTCTCGGCCACTCCCAACCCTAAGTACCAGACTCCGTTCGCACCTATGCTTCCCGGATTCAAGTACGGAGATTATAACCAGATTGACCAGCTCCAGACTCTTATCACTGATAAGACATGCGGTGTCATCGTTGAGCCTATTCAAGGCGAGGGCGGTGTCAACATTGCTACTCCTGAGTTTCTTGCCGCTCTCCGCAAGCGCTGTGACGAGACTGGCGCTGTCTTGATCTTCGACGAGATCCAGTGCGGTCTGTCCCGTACCGGTACTTTCTGGGCCCACGCTCACCCCACTCTCGCCCCGGCCTCTGGCGAGGCTGCTCACCCCGATATCCTGACTACCGCCAAGGCTCTTGGTAACGGTATTCCTATCGGTGCCACCATTGTCTCTGGCAAGACAGTTGGTCAGCACATTAAGACCGGTGACCACGGCACCACCTTCGGTGGTAACCCATTGGCTTGCCGTGTCGCTCACCACATCGTCGAGCGTCTGGCTGACCCGGAGCTCCAGAAGTCGGTCCAGGCCAAGTCCGATCTCTTTGTTTCGGGCTTCCAGGCCATACAGAAGAAGTTCCCAGGTGTGATCTCCGAGGTCCGCGGGCGCGGCCTGATTCTGGGTGTTCAGCTCACCCCAGAGTACATAGCTAAGGCTGGTGATATTATCAATGCTGCCCGTGAGCGTGGCATGTTGATAATTACTGCTGGTAACGGTTGCATCCGATTCGTCCCCGCCCTGACGATCACTGAAGACCAGATCCAGGCTGGCCTGAAGATTTTCGAGCAGGCTGTGGATTCAGTTGTGGCCAAGTCATAAGCGTCTTGTCTGAATGCCGGTTACGATTTTGTTTTCCTTTTATACCATCTTGTATTGCGTTGGATATGACAGGACATATTTTCATCATATAAACTAGAGCAATAAAGGAAAAGTGTCGTGTGTCCAAGGTTTTATGTGGAGAGGCTAGCCACGTGTAGGGCGGAAGGCGGTGGATCGGTTGGAGATAAGGAGTCGTCGTCACTCTTCGCGGTTGATTCGACGTGCCTCCGTATTCTTTCTTGTCTGTTTCTCCTGAATATTCAATTAGAATAAACATGGACTGAATATCTTTTGTCACTTTGTTGTAGCTTCTTATCAACTTCCCAACGCAACAACCGAATGCCTCTCCCTGTGCCCGATGAGGATGCCGCGACGCTTCCATCCCAAGAGCAATCATCTCCCATCTGGAAACGTTTGAGCACCCGTCTAAGTGGTATCTTTAGCGGTGCAGACCCTCGAGTCTGTGTTGCTTTCTGGCTCTTCGGTACGCACCCTAAACCAGCCCAGTTGATTAGCTCAACTCCCAACTAACACCCATACCGACAGGCCTTATCAACAATGTCCTATATGTGATCATCCTCTCCGCAGCTGTAGATTTAGTCGGACCCGATGTACCCAAAGGCGTCGTTCTCCTTGCAGACGTGATACCGTCATTTGCGACCAAACTCGTCGCCCCATACTTCATCCACCTGGTTCCATATTCGATGCGCATCCTCGTCTTCGCCTTCCTGTCAACTGTGGGCATGCTGGTCGTGGCTATGAGCCCAGGCTATACCGATGGGGGAACGATATCGTCCAAGATTGCTGGAATCATCCTGGCTAGCCTTTCTTGCGGTGCTGGGGAGCTGAGCTTTGTGGGTCTCACGCACTTTTATGGCCCGTTCAGCCTGGCGGCGTGGGGAAGTGGTACTGGCGCCGCTGGGCTGATCGGAGCTGGCGCTTATGCCGTTGCAACTTCGGCGCTGGGTTTCTCCGTTCATGTCACGTTGTTGGTTTCGGCCTGCTTACCAGCCATCATGGGTTTGAGCTTCTTTGTCGTGCTACCCAGGTCCCCCCTAAGATCTGCTGAATCCGACGCTGATAGTTATCGCGCCGTTGAGGGCGGGGGCCCGGTGGAGGAAGATGAAGTGGACGATGGCGCTGGTGGAGAAGACGAGGGGCTCTTGGGAGTGTCGCACAATTCCCCCGCCCACAAGTCCATCCATGTCAATCAAGGTGGTTCCTGGAAGGATCAGACACGCATGAATCTACGTCGTATCAAGGGATTGTTCATTCCCTTGTAAGTATCCGGGTCTTTCGATAGTCCCAAATTTAGGCTAACAGGCATCTAGCATGGTCCCGATGCTACTGGTATACATCGCTGAGTACGTGATCAACCAAGGTGTGGCTCCAACTCTGCTATTTCCTCTACGTGAATCGCCCTTCGACCACTTCCGCTCGTTCTACCCCACCTATAATGCCATATACCAAGTTGGCGTCTTCATATCCCGCTCCTCGACCCCATTCTTCCGCATCCACAATCTGTACCTGCCATCATTCCTGCAAGTGGTCAACCTTGTGTTGCTGACCCTCCATGCTATGTTTAATTTTATCCCCACTGTATGGCTTGTGTTTATCATTGTCTTCTGGGAGGGCCTTCTCGGTGGTGTGGTATATGTCAATACCTTTGCTGAGATTGCCGAACGTGTTCCTAAGGAGGACCGTGAATTCTCATTGGGAGCTACCACTGTCAGCGACTCGGGCGGTATCTGCATTGCGGGCTTTCTCAGTATGGGATGGGAGGTCTGGTTGTGCAGCTGGCAGGTTAGCCACGGGCGTGATTATTGCCGACGAAAGATATAGAATAGAGTGGAGGTCTGTAATGCACATATATCCACAGATACTTCGTCATAAAAAGATATAAGAGTACGAAACATAAGACTGAAACCAACGGCCTGAAGTGGTCAGCTGATGTCGTCACTGGCATGTGAAAGTGGGACTTTGTTGACATGTGATTCAGCTTCCCCCAGGGTTTTTCTCCAATGACGAGGTTGCATTACTTGGACTTCGCTGCTGATTGATGGCATTATGTCTTTGTTCATTGTGGCTGACTTGTCTAAAATTGTCTCTTTGTCGCTAGCTTTTGGTTCTGTGACTGTCATTATTCTTTAAACTCGACCTTTGCATTCTTATTCTGGCTTCACATAGACTACACATACACATACACGCTACAGGCTGAACTGGGTAGACTGACTAGACTCAGCCCTAACCTTGAGAAATGATAGGTATGCAACATGTATCCCACTGCAACCCACCAGGCTAATCGATGTTTAGACCATGTTTTGGGGAGACCTTCGACCCGCTTCCGCAAGATCCAAGTATTTGCAGTGGTTTCCTTCTGGTCGGTTTACTTATTAAGGTACAGCATATAAGGCCGATATCTATCTAAGAAATCCCAAACGCTGAACGTCGAACAGAGCAGATAGACATGGCCCGCCGTTTATTCGATCGCTCTCAGCCCGCCTCACAGGAAAGTTGACTGCATGGCAGACAACAGTGATCATATTCCTCTGGCTCTACCTCAGCCGGAACTTCGCCAAGATCGTCGGGCTGGAATGTCCTGAACCATTGGCAAACATGTACTCGCGGTCCTTCTTCCGAGCAACATGGATAACCACTGGCTTGGATGCTGGATTTTGGACGGCGATGAACATCAAGCCAAAATGGCTCCGAGATATATCCTCACTAGTATTCACAGCCTACTACCTAATCGCTGCTGAACAGGCCGATGAGAAGGTTCGCCGGGTCCGTGCTACCCTGACACTGGAGCACCTGCGCGTGTCTTGGAACAAACCAACCACCCCCTACCTGTGGTCATTGGCAAAACTGCTACGGCCGCGAATGACTCAGTTTCCGGCTCGGGCGATTCGTATTCCTCGCCCGGCGCAGTCTGTGTACACCGACCCGGTGAATGTGTGGCTGTATTTCGATGGTCCGTTGAGTGCGCTCCGAGATCAGAGTCTCATTGTGCTGGATGTACCTGGTGGTGGGTTTGTGGCTATGAGTCCCAGAAACTCAGAGGACAAGCTATTGTCTTGGGCAGGACGGCTCAAGGTTCCCGTCCTGAGTATCGATTATAAGAAGGCACCGGAATTCGCATACCCGTATGCGCTGCATGAATGCTACGATGTTTACCATAGCATCATTGCCACGAACGGTCGTTGTGTGGGTCTGAGTGGTAGGGCTCGTCCTAGGATTTTTGTCACTGGTGAGAGTGCTGGTGGCAACCTGGCAGTGGGTATGACCTTGATGGTGTTGCAGTCTGCGATGGCTCAGGGCTGGCGTGGAGATGATGTGCTTCCGGCCCCGGACGGAGTGGTTTTGGGATACCCTGCGTTGAATATGAAGGTCGAGAGCTGGATGAGCGATGAGCAGATGTCATTGATCCAGGAGAAGAGCACCCGTCAGACAAACCGCGGTGTTCTGCAAAGGAAACAGGATGAATATCGTAAACTCACACCATTCACATCACCAGGTCGTTCGGTCGAGGATCTAACTGCTATCTCACCACCGGAGAAGACAAAGAATAACAAAGAAGCCAATGTGGCCACTGAAGCGGCCAGAGCACTGGAAAAGAAACTCCAAAAGAGCGAGGACCTAGCCCCGAAGCCTGCCGTTAAAGCAGAAGACGAAGTCAAACCAATCAAGACCAGACTAGCCGTCTCGTCCATGATTACTTTTGTCCACGACCGCATTCTCACACCTGAGATGACACGTGCGATGATTATTCTATACATTGGACCCCACCATCGCCCTGACTTCAACACCGATTTCCTCCTGTCTCCCGTCCTGGCTCCAGATGCTTTACTTGCCCGCTTCCCGAAAACATATATCATGACCGGAGAGCGGGATCCTCTGGTTGATGACACGGTGATATTTGCAGGCAGACTGCGTCAAGCAAAGCTGCATCACTTCCGTGAGCGCCAGGACCTAGGGTTGGAGAGGGCCAGCCGCCCCTTCAACGAGAGAAACTACGTCGAGATCTCCCTGATCCCCGGTATTTCACACGGCTTCATGCAGATGGCTGGCTTCTTCCCCGACGCGTGGAAGTATATCCATCGCAGTGCGGACTGGCTGGAAAGCCTGTTCCAAAATATCAAGACTGACAACTTCGAGGCGGATTTACTTTATCCTGACCAGGATGTGAGTACTTTGAATGCCAGTACTTCCCTCAAATCAAACGCTCCAAAAAACGGACGTAACCACCGTCGCAAGTTCACTGGCGAGTCTTCAGGTGATGACGACAGACCATTAGAAATGAGCATGAGCAAGACCACGCTTGCTGGTGACGAGGATGCATTTGCATCAAAGCCCGAACACCGCACTCGTCGGAGGAGATCACGTTCCTCTTTCGCTTCCTCGCGGATTACAGGCTTTACGTCGTTGGGAGATGACCGCAACGCTAAGGAGGATTTCATCGCTAAGCTCCGATGCTTGGAAAGAGCGGGTCGTTTTGACCCTTTCGATCCGGACGAGACAAATAGTGCACCTGAAAGTCCAAGTGTAGTTCGCCCGAGAAGACGGAGCATCGCTTCTCTTGATAGTGAAGAGGATTTGCTGGATCGTCGCATGAATGGGCTCGCTGGTGGGTTGATGGGGATCGGGGAAGGGGCACAGACTCCCGGGCTGTGAGAGGACAGGGTTACGATTCATGATTAATATCTGCGTTTATTTTCGGTTTAGAGTGGGATTAAGCATGTGCGTTGGAAATATATACCTTCTACCTGAATCGGAAGATGTATATGTAGAACTTCCTAAGATTGTGTCACCGCATATAAAGGAATCAGATTTGATTAAACTAGAGCAATAAGGCTGTTCATTCGAGGGTCTCACTTGTGCGAGTAGTTTCTTAGGGCATCCTTCCCTATTTCCATAACAGCCCCTCTCGGTGGGAAGGTGAGATGGTTACATGTCATGATCTCGACAAGAATATAGTACTGCGATATGGGGAATGTAAGAAATCCTTTTAATTCAGGAGGGTCAAGGACGCAAATGGATTTTCCCCAGGGGGCCAATTTTCTTTCAAGAAGGCAGCTCGATCTTCCAGAAACGCTTTATACGGCAGTTTTGGGACAGTCTTCTCTTCATCCTCCCATACTTGATATCCGACTTCGTCCCATACTTGAAGTTGGCGAGTGAAATTAGCGTTGGGTTTGACTTTTTGTTTTGATTTAATAAATTCCAACGCCTCCATTGGTGGGATGCGCAGTTTGCGCATAATATAGGCGATGATGATCGTTGGTGTGCGTGAAATGCCAAAGTCACAGTGAACTAGGATCGCCTCTGGCGTATAATCTGCTGCAGGCTCATCATCTATTACGAGCTCATCATCAACAGGTAACGAGGATACTGACAAAAGAGCAGATGATGCACGTTTATCGATGAAGTCGCGAGTATCGCTCATATGAATAAGGAGGTCTTGTGTTGATGTATCTACAGCCCGAACCATTTTATGATGATGCCGTGGGACTGTCGTTCTTGTTTGAGACCACTCTCCCCATGGGCACTGGGAAAGAGAGATAATTGATTTGACACGATTATTAACCAGCATTTCGGTATTCCATGACGACGAGGCATTTCCTAGAATGAGGCCAGGGACAATCTGTATCATCCATGGTTCGAATGCCTTCTGCAACTTCTTCTCCCTTTCAATTTGCTTATCCTTTTTGTTTTGGATATCCTTGTCTGTAATATTTTCACTCATGTTTTCCGTGACGTTCATCTTGAAGGCCGAAGAAGGGTGGAAATGGGAAATGAGAGAATGAGATTGAGTGGTCAAACGTGGGCTGGGAAGGGGCCGGGGCTATGGTCCCCTTAGTCATCAGAACGAGTCACCTGGGCACCTGACCACCAGGCCTGGAAGCTCTTTGTTAGGGTTATTGGAAGTAGATGCATGCAAGTTTCTTCGATTCAACTTGTTTACTTTCCCAATTCGACGACTTACTGCCGTCTGCCTTGGCCCAGTTCTAAAAATCTCCATAGTTCCAAAACACAAATCGAGTAACACTTCTCATCTTCATTTTCTTTGAGCAAAAGGCCAACGGGAAAACCTCAGCCAGGTTCGTCTAATCTACACGATTGTTTTTTTAGTACGAAGGCGCTCTCCGTACTTGTAGAACAGGACAGGCGCTGGAACGAACGCCAACACTATAAGCCCTAACACGGAGTTTCCCCATCCGTAGTTCAGGCTGCTATACATACTTGGTCCCGCAAGAGGCAGGAATGTACTGGAAATGTACCGAAGCAGGTTGCTGGCCCCCAGAGCTGATGCTGCAGCCTCGGAGCCAAAGACATCAATAAGGTACAGCTGTGCAGGCGTCTAGATGGAAATATTAGCAACACAGACTGTCAAATATGCAACTATCATAGCCGACAGGTAACCTACAATGACAAAGAATGTGCCAAAGCCCATCAAGCTTGTGCCAAGGATAGGAACAATCCAGTGAACCTTATAGTATGCCGTCCAGCCGTATAGGAATAGGCCCCCGGCCACGAAGGGACTGAACCAGATCATGAGCAAGAGACGATACTCTGGGCGTGGTTGATGCACGCCCTCAGCTTTCATGCGTGCTGCCTGGACGTGACCATTCAGCAGGTTGAAAAGAACCATGCTGATCACTAGCACTACGCCTAGCCCAAGATAGGTGAGCCCCGAAATGGAGGTCGAGAATCCATATTGGCCCTCGAAAACGCTGGTAAACGTGGTGAAGAGCAGATACATCACTCCAAATACCAGTGCCACATAGAGGGAGATCACGAAGAGAATGGGTGACCGCACAAGCAGTATTACCGGACGGACCAGCACCTGCCGGAGGACTTGGCGGGATGTCAAGATGCTGTCCAATTTTGATCTCCAATGGGGATTCCCCGTAATAGCCCGCAGGCGAGCGGCCTTTCGCTCAAGCAGCACCTTGGGATGTGTTTCCCGCAGAAGAAGCACGGCGATGGCGCCAAAAACACCGCCCAGGATGGCAAGAAGCCAGAAAGTCCAACGCTACCGGCCGCAAGGAATCCTCCAATGACAGGACCGAGGACCTGAATAAGAAAATTAGTACTTGGTCTTTCTCAAACTAAGTGAGAAGGTGGAACTCACTGGTCCCGCAAGTGGACCCATACTAAACAATGCCATGGCAACGTCCCGTTGCTGCACGCTGGTAATATCTGCGATGGTTCCCCCGCCTAATGCCATTGGAGTACCGCCCGCGCATCCCGAGATAAATCGGAAGACCATAAACTGGCTTGTGGTCTTGCTCAAAGCGTTACCTATGATGAAGGCAACAAATATTATAGTCGCACCATGGTAGACAGGCACACGACCATACATCTCGCTCAGGGGTGACATGAACATTGGACCAATGGCAATGCCGAGCACATACAGGGTTATTGTAAGCGTGCTGACAACAGTAGAGGTAATATGGAGATCGGCAGCGATATCTTTTGCCCCTGGAGCACACATTGTGGGGGCCATGTTCCTTTACAAATCGCGTGTAAGAAAGTTTCTCAGAAAGCAAAGAGGATTCCAACGGTACAGCGGATAAGGGAAAAGCGCAAAGGCATAACAAGTAAGCAAGCGCAGAATGGGTAAAAACAGAGACATACGTAATCAAAGCCAATATTGAGATGATAACAACATGCGCCCATCTTTTGAGCGGTGACCAGTTTCGAGGGTTCTCACGATCCTCGGGTCCATCCCAGTCGACAACCATAGAGTCGTCCTTCTTTTCCAGGCCAGCCTCTAGTAGGCTTGGTGGGATGTCGGTGGAAGTTGTGGTGGAAGACATTCTTACGGTAAGATGTAAAATAATATGAAAGTAGGATGGTAGCTTTCAGTTTCTCCATCGTTGCGCAGCTATTTAAACTCATTTGGAGCCCAAGACACTTCCCTGCAGGGAAAGTGGATCACGGAGATAAGATTTGTGGCTTCATTGGATATCATTAGTCTCAAAGGAAGAATTATAATGGTGCTCCGATACTGGTAGGGTGTTGAAAACAGAGATAGACAGAGAGTTGCAGAGTACTAGCGGATCTCCAGGGCTGTATAGATCGCGTGACCCACTCCGGGACCGGACCGGACGATCGGAGGGTCGGAGATCAGCTGACTTCCCCGGCTTTGTTTTGGGAATTTCTGACTTGCAATTCACAAAATTTTGGCTCGGCTTGAGCTGTTGAATTTGGTATACGAAAGTGGAGTATATTGACCTCGATAAGATCATTCGACGGTCTCATACACGGAATCAGTCGAGAATCACTTTGATGTCCACCCATCCAATATCCTCCTCAACGGGATCAGAGCAATTGCTTCCCGAGGCCGATTCTATATCACAACCTCGATCAAAGTCAAGTCGACAACGAGAGAAGCCACAGCTGTCTTGTAACCCGTGTCGCCGCCGCAAGTAAGCATGCCATCCCACAAACTCGTTTGTGACTAGTACTCACAGGACGGTCTGTTTGTTTCTACTATCCAGATCGCGATGTGATCGTCAACGCCCATGCTCGTGCTGTTCCAGCCGAGGACAGATCTGCACATATGCCGATACCTCGACCACCACAGGCATTTCAAAGCCTCGGCCTGTGACTTCGGCCCCAGGGATCCACGACCGATTGGTACAGCTGGAACGACTGGTCGTCTCGCTGATGGACGATTCAGCAAATAAGAGTCATACTGCCTCGGCCCTAGATTCTGCACGCTCGATGTACCAAGGGATCCCCGCTGTGGATGCTGTCATGGAACCACCCCTCGATGGGCACTCGGAATATGGCAGCATGCGCATCAGTGAGTCCGAGCTCCGGTATGTTGGTGGTGACCATTGGGCGGCTATTCTCGATGGAATCGCGGATTTGAAGGACCACTTTGATCGGGATGAGCAACTTCGACTAGCTAACACACCAGATCAGCTGGCATATGAGCAAGGGCATGACCTGTCCCGAGCCAAGTCCGGGTATGCGCTACTCTTGTATGGGTGCCGCAGGATTGTGTCTCACGACGAGATTTTGGCGGCTTTGCCACCCAAGGCTGCCGTTGATCGCTACATATCTCGCTATTTTAACTATCTAGATCTAGTTTCGTCTTGTTCGTACTCCCTTTTGCGTTTCAGCATCTGGTATTGACTACTCTTGCAGCAGCTGTTCACGGCCCAGGCTTTTTAAGAGAGGTCAGTGTTCTTCACGCTGAACACTGAACAGTTTCACTGACAGGAGTAGTATGAGGAATTTTGGACGAATGTATCCAACGTGCCAATCATGTGGATTGGTCTTCTGTTCAGCATGATCTGTCTTGCTTGTTTAACTACTGATACATTCGATGCCGAAGTGGAACGTCTCTCGCTTCAGATCGACCTTTATCGACAGAAGATCGTCCAGTGCCTAGTGCTAGGCGAGTACACTAGAGCAGGACCGTACGTCTTGCAGACAGTCATTAACTACGTCTATGTGGAGTTTTTTCTTCGTACCGACGCGGATCAAGATACCTGGTATCTGCTGGCCTTAGAAGTAAACCTGGCCATGCGGATGGGCTACCATCGCGATCCCAGTCATTTCCCAGGTATTTCCCCCTTCCAGGGAGAGATGCGTCGCCGACTGTGGGCGACAGTGTTAATGGGTGATACACTTGTGTCAAACCAAATGGGTATGCCACGCATGATCTCCGACTGGAAATGTGACACAATGGAACCGCGAAAATTGAATGACACGGACTTTGACGAACAGTCCACCGATCTTCCTCCGTCACGTCCCTTGACTGGATACACGAATTCCCTAGGGACTTATCGCACGACGACGCATCCTTGCAGCACTGGGAACAGTGGCCGATCTCACAGATGCAGTTAAACCATGTAGTTATGCAGAGGTGATGCGCGTCGACGGCGTACTCCAAGACGCGGCAGCCAGTATTCCTCCCCTCTTGCAGATGAAGTCTATGGCCACTATTGTGACAGATTCTCCGCAGGTCATCATGTCGCGTTTGTTCTTAGGTCATATGATCTACAAGGGGCAGATTGTGCTTCATCGCCGGTTTCTATACACAAGTCCGGACGATGCGGATTATGATTCGATGAGCTACTCGCGGAAAGCCTGCTTGGCCGCTTCGCTGGGTATGCTGAATATCCAACATGTGCTTGATGAGGAAGCATGTCCAGGCGGCCAGCTCTATACCATGAGATTTCGAGTGACTTCCATCATGAACCACCAGTTCCTCACTGCTACTATGGTACTATGTTCAATTCTTCATCGTGGGAAGACAATACAGCGGGAACAAGATATACGGGCGGCCCTTCATCTTTCCAGGTCCATTTGGATGCGAAAGAGTTCCACTTCCAAAGAGGCAAAGAAAGCGGCTGAGACTGTTAGTTTTGTGCTCGCCACGGCCGGCGATGGTCGTAAGCCGGACCTCGCTTTTAACCAAGATATTTCCCACTATGTACAAGACAATGATCAAACGAAGACTTTCCAGGGAAGTTGTGCCAAAGGCACAGGCCAAAATCCAGACGAGGAACTGCTATTCCCAGACAACATGAGTTTATTTGAGCGTAAGTCTCAGATACCAATCCTCCTCTCTTGACTGATCTGACCAAAGCTGTAGCCGACCATTTTGTTATGACTAGCTCCCTCGGGATGTTCGCGTCGCCCGGCCAGCAGAATCAACACTTTGGGGTTAATTGCAACGGAATAGAGAGCCCATTTGAGGAGTGGATGGTGATGAATCTGCCTCAGCCATGATGGTCATAGCTGAGACAACACTTTGGATCTGACAACCGACTTACGAGTTTTTTCATAGTGGAACTATATAAAGACTTGAAGGAAGATTCCACTACCAAATCGGGTTGAATTTATTTTTAGATATCATATTAATTCATTTTTACGTACTTTTTGAACCCTTTTCTGGGATAGTTAGTCGCCACTTATAGAACGAGATAAAAGAAACAACGGCTTTTGATATTTAATACCTGCATAGAAGTGCTTACTCAATTAGATTTACACTATAAAGCCAGATAGGCTTTCAGCTTATAGGAAATACACATGAAATGACTCAATGGCGGAACTACAGCATCACTTCGGAGATTGTTTACTTTGTCTCTCGAAGGCGGAACATGTCCCTCCGCTCTCGTTAACTCTGGCAGAATACCATAAATCCAACCCTCCAATCATCAGCCCCCATTAGGCTCCACGGTGGGGAATAGCCGTAGCCAATCAAATCACAAGGCGAAGTATATAGGATACATAGTAGGAAACAACAAGGACAGGATGTATGTACATGGCCATGACCTTATCTGATCCCCAGCACGTATAAGGGAAAGAACGACACGCCGCCTTCCATTGTCGCGTCAGACGTGCTTTGTTTACTTTTCATCTTCCCACTGTCTCTTGCTCTTCTCTATCTCCATCCCACTCTTTTCGCTCCAGCCGACTTTCAATCCTGGTCTTTCCCCATTGTTTTATTCTCAATCATTACCAACTTCACTCTGCCTACACTCGGGTTGGATTAGCAGCTGCAACTCCTCCACCGCTCTTTTCAGTCTCCGTATCAACTACATTTGGCCGATTCTTGACGCGCAACATGACAGCTGGAGTCTGTTACTGGAGTGGCAACGGCTCTTACTGCTGCCCTTGTCTTGGCCAAGGACAGCATGATGTGAATGACTTATCGATATCTTGCCGGGAGTGTGGACATCCACTTAGAAATCATTTCCAAATTGGGCGTAAGGGATTTCTTCTCTCTGCCAAACCGATTCTAATTCTCTTCAAGCGCACCCAAGTGATGCTAGTGCTAGCCAAGTTTTGCTACCGAGACACCAAACCGTGAGAAAGCTTGCCAATCGCATCAGTGAACAAAGAGTGGTGCTTGCCCGTGGAACGCCCTCGTCGGGAAAGACCTTTCTCGCCCGGTCTCTTCATATTTACCTTCGTGGACAGGGAGTCAAGTCGATTTGGATCAAACAGTTTCCCCCTAGTTTAGAGGGTGGTCCTACCGCGTTGCATTACCTGGTCGAGGCCTGTCTCATCCAAGGCTATGTTGCATTCGGCCACAACGTTCTGCTCGACACGTTTGTGTTTATCATTGACGATGCGCATATGACTTACAATAACTCTGAGCTGTGGGTACTTCTGAATTCGGTGAACCAGAACCGTCTCGCGAACATACCAGGGGCCAGTTTCTGTTTGTTCAGTGCATTTGGCACCCCCGATAGGGGTGTTATGCCACAGAACATGGGGAGTGACTTGATGGTATTCAATGAGCGTCAGCGTCTTTTCTTGTCCACTAGGTTTTCCGAGGACCTCACACTTTTCTACAACCGAGAAGAATTCGATCTCTACCTGGAAATGCATTTCCAGGCTCGAGGTTCTGATTACGAAATTTGTGAGATCTTGAAAGATACCATCTTTGGATTAACCGACGGCCAGCCTGAATTGATGGATGCATTCATGCATATCTGTGACATGGTATGTGATGGTCAGTAATGTCTAATATTTTCTGTCATGCTAACATCTTGCCAGTGGTATGAGGTTCTCTACAAGGATGACGCGGATGACGAAATGGAAACCATAAGCTATGATGACTATGAAATCATGCAATTCTTTCAAATTCGCGGCATCATGGAAGCAACGATCGCGGCAATTGTCAACTTCGCGGGTCTTCCGCTTTCTCCCGAAACCTTTTTCCCTCCCGAAGCAGAGTTTGAAGTTCTTCGCCAGGTTCGGCAAAGCGGTGATTACAGCATTTCGTTCAACCCACAAAGTGAAGCTATGCTGTCGTGTATCACGAAAGGTTGGCTGCACATAGAACAGAGCCGACAAGGAGGATTCAGATGTTACTTCCCAACTTACTTTCACAACAAGTACGAGACATGTTATTTTCCCAAGCCTGGTATGCGTACTAATAATATAACAGGGTCGTGGAGTACCTCATGGGAGTCCAGGATCTTAGGTATCCCACCCCGCCTACTTTGGACAGAGCGGAACTTGAGTTGATGTTGAGCATGCGCACCATGACGATTTCCTAAAGAAAGTTGGCTCATGCAAACGCTGAGAACAGCGTTCGCCAGACGTGGAACTCACGCTAGATATTCGGTGGTATCATCTTTCTGAGGGGGTTGCTAAATTTGTGTCCGTAAGTGATGAGCGTAAGTTCGAGGAATCGTCTTATGCTGCATCATCGATTTGTGTCCTTTTTGACCATGCTATCACGTGTAAAGTGTAAGTTTAGTTTGTGGAAACATTGCAGCAATTCAAGTTGATTTTAATTTGGGGGTCCCTGTAACTATCCCCTATGTTGTAACCTGTAAGATGTAGAAATTGAGTTATGGCGACTATTGTAGGGCGGTGGAAAAGCGGTATGTAGAAATAGCCAATAATAGCCAATCATTTCATAGTCGCGATTGGTGCTCTTAACAACATCATCGATTGATTTTTCCCCGGATCAAGATATCCTACAAAATGTCAGATCGAAATCAAAATGAGACCGATAATGATTCAGAAGGTCTACCTCCTTCTGTTAGACGGTATAATTATGAAGGAAAGGATCACTTTTCTCGAATACTCGCACTTGAACGTCAACGTCTGCTTGATTCAATGCGCAAATCTCGTGAAATGTCCAACATCGATACAGCATCCGAGCCAGATACTGAGACTACCGAATACATCATATTTTCTATTGATCCTACTACGTTTCAACAGGATTTCGTTGGCCCGGATACCATCCCTATTCGTTCGATCCGAACATCTTTTAACCCGAAAACCGAATTACTTATTGTCAAAATGGTCACTCGTGAACATACTCAAATCGTCTTCGCCATCCACGAAGCCATTAGCACGGCTCTTCGACACATGGGGCTTCACCAAGCTGTTCACCATTACCAAGGTGTCGACATCGATGTCAATGGGCAGAGCAAACAGGCAGATATGGGCTGGGGGCCGAGAAGACCCCATCGTGGCTGTGCTAAGCGGCCTACGGTGGTTTAAGAAGTCGCTATATCAGAGACCGAAAGAAAACTTCGCCGTGATGCCAATCTCTGGCTTGACCCTGTTAGAGGAAATGCTAATGTTGCGATGGCAATCACAGTCAACCGCCAACGACCTATGATTAATATTAAATGTGGGTATGGGATTATGTCAATGGCAAGTCCCACAGATCCCACCATATTCAGGTTTCAGAAAGCGAGACCGATGGGGTCAAACAGTCCGGGGGTCCACTCGTCATTCCCTCTTTTTCCTAGGAAATCCTCAAACCCCAAGAGAAACCAACGTGGTAATCGATGAAGAATCGTTACAGAAGATTGCCGAGTGGGGATGGGATATGCAATTTCAGTAAGGACTTATGACTGATTTTGAATGTTAATTCAGTGTCTCAGCCGCACACAGATTGCGTTAAAAGAAGATTGGTGATCGACGACAGAGAGATTCCTTTCGAAGAGACAACCACATCTTGCCAAAGTTGATTATTATCGACTTTGTAAGATTCTTTACTGGCTTTTGACCTCGGCGGGAAATTGTGACAGGCGTTCCAGGTTCCGGGAGAGCAGGTTTTGCTCTAGCATCTAGCTGCCTGACAAAAATCTACAGTCATCAAACCGTCCTAGTCCGTTGCTCTTAATGGAACCTTCGTCCTCCTAAGCACTTGGCCCTATGAATGATGCGACTTCGATGATGGTGAGCATTCGTTGTGATGTGCAATCCTCACGAGGATGAAGAAAAAATAAATGTACTTGGGTTTTATCCATGTTTCTGAGTGTAAATTCCCTGTTTCTCCATTTATGTATTTCTTAAGCCTTGGGACGTTCTGGGATATCCTTTTCCTTATTAGCCCCAGGGAAGCGGGAACCTCTATCCTTGACCTTCTTCTCCTTCTTCTGTACAACTGGAGGCGGGTATGCCTTGAGGGTGATTTCCTGCCATTCGGGCGAATCTGCGTAGGCTTTATGAATAGGTGCCATGAGACGGGTCAGAGCCTCTGCTGCTGCAGGCTTTAGATCTTGGGGAGTCAACTAGGTGATGTTAGTAGGTTTCCGGGAGCAAGCAAAAATATTAACATACAACGTCGTTTGTGTAATCCTCTTTGAGTTGTTGGATGTTAGTGTAGATGAGAGGTTCGTTATCCCGGCGTGCCACGCGGAATTCCTTCTTGCCAGCGAGGGCGGCTGCGGGGAGCAAGACGAACTCCACCATGGCAATTATGCCATTGTTCTCGACGACTCGAGGGACCGCTTCCGATTTACGGATCTTCTTGGCGACTATCTCAGGTGGGTCGAGGAGATCAATCTTGCTATCTAGATAGGGTTAGTTTGGAACGCTTTAGACGAGAGTTTTAGCTTTACATACCTTCGATACTAGAGCTCATTTTGCCCCCGCTGAGGCCTGCAACCATTGGAGTGATAAGATGGGCACGCTAGGAGTTGAAAATCATTAGCGATATTCATTAAGCCTTGCCCCATGGATATATCCTTTACCTTTCGGTATCCGAGTTTGGGTAGCCATTCTGTTGCTGCGGTGAAGAGCTTCCTCTGATCCAGGCCTTTTTTTTCGTTAGAAATAGTGTAGATATGCAAGTAGAGTTAGACATACCGCCTAATTCGGCATCGACCTTAAGATACTCCTCATCGAGGACCTGAAGGATCGGGTAGAGCAGGCCGCTCATTGGGGCGTTGGTAGATTGCTTCACAATCTCCGCACCAGCCTTCCTACAATCATGCTCAGAGGTCATGGCGGCAAGCCGGTAGACATCCATAACATAGTCGGAACTCCGCTGGTAGGAACTCCCGAGCACGAACTCGAGCTTCTCCGTCGACACGCCCACAGCCTCTAGGACTGCCGTGATGATCTTTTCGTAGTATTTGACACGGTTTTCCACCAGTTCGAGAGGCGCTTTCATTGAATCTAGAAACGCGTGCACGTCCGCAAGGAGAATCACCACCTCACACCCTGACGCTAGTAGCTGGGCGATCTTGATTGCGGCGACGAAATAACCGGAATGAGGCCGACCAGTTGTAGCAGTGCCTAAAACAGGACAAGAGATGTCAGTTCGCCATATTGAATAGTAGAAGGTAGGGAGTCATTACCCCAGTACACACGGGGATTGCGCCCCTCGGCAAGGATGCTCTCGATCAGTTCCGGGTTAAGAATCTCGCCGAGATTGTCCCGAATGAGATCAAATCTTTCCTCCGCAGATAAAGCCATTGTTAGACAGATTGAAGAATGGGCAATACTACTAATGTAAGGGGAACAGATAAAGAAAAAGTCGGTCCAAAATCACCCCGCAATAAAATCTGCAGAATAAGGCGGTCAGACGGGGTGAGTCACAGTCACGTGACTACGTAACATCTGTACCTGACCCAATCAATCAATATAGGGGATTGGTGAGGCTCTTCAACACGAATATAGTCAAGTTCTATTATCTAGCTGGCTTATCTTCTGTCACACGTTCCATTCCCTCTTGACATTTCATCTGCATACGTGCCTCAATAAATACAGAGAAGAGATTTAATTGGTATCTGCTTGAAAGTGGTGAATATGGCTAATGTACGGAGTACAGTCTATGGAATTGGGACTTCTTCAACGATCACGATCAAGCCTTCAATATCTGGGTGGCCAAATCTTTACATCAACCACTTCATTCGGCGCCCCACGGTAGAATCTAGGGTAAGGGTAGCCT
The DNA here is from genome assembly GCF_028828465.1 of Penicillium psychrosexuale. Classification (NCBI taxonomy): domain Eukaryota; kingdom Fungi; phylum Ascomycota; class Eurotiomycetes; order Eurotiales; family Aspergillaceae; genus Penicillium; species Penicillium psychrosexuale. The sequence continues at coordinate 2,140,923 of NW_026643190.1, read as the reverse complement.
CGAGTCGCGCCCAAACCACAGCCAATGTCGCCACAACCAGCAATACACCGACCATAATGCTAGTATTCTCGTAGCTTCGCGGACCGACACTCTTCTCGTGGTTTCCGCGGATCAGTGCACCCGCAACTGGGGTTCCAACTAATGTCGCTAATCCTCGCACCATATACAGCAAACCATTGACACTGACAAAGTTCTGTACACCGAACAACTCTACTAGGCTCGTCGGGAAAAGAGCGACGTATGCTGAAGCAAAAACGCCATAGAAGATCGTGAATGCAATGAACAGTGTGCTCCCGGTAGATTGTGTGGCGGATAGACACGAGGGAAGCCATAATGCGAGGACAGACACTGCTGAGATGAGGGTTGTTAATACCAGTGTGTTGAGTCTTCCCATACGATCAGCTGCATGACCGATGACGACCTTGCCTAGCGCATTTGCAGCATTAGAGATGGCAATGAAGTTTGCAGACGTTGCCTGTGAGTAGCCTAGTGTACGAGCAAAAGAAGCGAAAAAGAACACCGGCGTGTAGTATGCAGCGGACTGCAATGCTGCACCCATAGCATGGGCAACAAATTTGCGGCTTTGGACGACGCGCCAGTCCACCAACGGAAGGCGGAAAAATGTAGAAGACCGGGAAGAAGCGGCGTTCTCGGCTTGAATACGGGTGATCTGACTAGCAGGCCAGCGTATAAAGGTCCCTGATCCGCAAATGAGTGCGAAGGAGATCCCCGCCGTGACGCGAAGTGTATTGCGGAATCCGAGAGACTCAATGAGGTATCGAAAGGCGAGGGGCCAGGCAACACCGCCGATCCCGGTTCCCGCGAGGATTATGCCCATGGCTAGTCCACGGTGCAATGTGAACCAGGTCGGTGCCACGGTTACAGATGGCATGTAAGTTAGACACGTGGCCATACCAAGCAGAATGCCTTGGGTGAGGATGAATTGCCACAGGTGTTGACTGAAGCTTGCAAACAACAGAGCGCTTGAATGAATTATTCCGCTAGCCCAGATGACATATCGAGGGGGGTATTGCTTTGTCCAAGCTGTTGCGAATGGCGCACCTATTGTCATCAGTGCGATTGAGAGAGTACCGATAAGGTCAATCTGCGCCGGTGTTGCGCCGGTGAACGGGGTGTTTGGCTCCTTTGACATGGAGTCGTAAAGCTCTTGAAAGACACCGAATGCGAAGTTAATTCCGCATCCTGTAAAGACGAGTGTTGTCGAGGCGATTATGATGATGGTGGAGTGTCTGTAGCTGTGTTAGTCCACCTCTTGTGGAGGTGACTGGTACGTACAGACGAGTTGGTGAGTTTGCCGGGTTTTCTCCGTCAACCAGCATGGGTGTTAAAGAACGTTCCATCCTCAGCAGTAGTATAGGTCGTATTTTTGATGGCAACGGGTTGGACGCGTGTTGAAATTGTAAAAGTGAAGACGTATATGAAAGGTGACATGTAAGGATGCGCAAGTGAAGTTAAAGAAAAAAAAGATTCATGTCTTAAGTTGATTGTTCTTGGCGTTTAAGCTTATATTAACTGTGAACCCGGTTTAACCCTAACCTTCTGAGTCATCGCGGGGTATGGCCGAGGCTGTCGGATTTAATGCCATGAAGATAAACATAACTGTGGCGACAAAAAAATGCAGCAGAAGGGTAAAAAGACAGCAATGTCCGAGTGAATTTCCATTGAACTGGAAAGCCTGAAAATTCGGCTCGGGCTATGATTTAGTTCCTGTTTAGGGGTAAAGAATGGTACGTAATCGCCGTTAGATTCTTAACAATATTTATATAGATCAACATCTTAAGCCTTTTCACCCTTTAGGAAATTACCGCGTTATCCTTTATGATGATAGCAATGCGTCGTAATGAGGGCAAAGCTTCCGTCAAGAACAGAGCAACGGACCAGGACGGTTTGTTGACTGTAGATTTGCTGTCGGACAGATTAGAGGCAACATACACTCCGTGTGTCTAATAAACCGAGTGTGTTGGTTCTTGCATATGGTCCGTTATCGTCTCACAACCGCACTGAATTCGGTCGACATCTTGGATAGCTGGGCGAGCCATGGCTCGAAAATAGCAAAAAAGATACACAAACAAATACGGGATTATATAAAGCTGCGATGCAAAACTATAACAATGTCGTTCGAATTGCCCCAAATGACAGCCATAGAGGATGCATTTACCCTATTTTACTATACCATAGCGGCATCAGACTTGGTAGTTCGAGCAACATAATTGAAAATGACAGATGGGCGTATCAATCCAACTACGGGTTCGTAGTCAATTGTTCAATCTTTGGCTCCATGTTCGCAATCCAATATGTTTTTGGTAGAAGACGGTTTCGGAATTTGGAAATGCCGGCACACTGTGCTGGACGACAAGAGGCGGTAGTGACTTGGTGTTTCTTCGTATCATGAAGAGAGGAGAAGAGAAAAAGGAGAGGGGGGGGGTGTTGAAATAAGGAAAGAGAGGTCAGATGACATTAAAGAAATGAGGAAAGAGCAGAGGTCTATACGGCAGGCCCTCGGGATACAAAGAGAAAAATCATCAGTCCTTAAACTTCGGGCATTTGCCCCATTTATCATAGGGTTGAGGTATTAGATGAAGAGGAAGTAAGTGCACTACTATATAAACATCCATGACCTTCAGTCTCTTTCTTCTTCCTTCAACCACCTTCCTTCAACCATCTGTCTCTCACCTCTGACTTCTTCATACAATCTCATACCGTTCTCTCCTTTTTCACTGAACTTCACCGTGATGTCGATCTCTGAGAGAGAATGCCAATGCTGCGATGGCAATCAAAGTCAACCGCCAATGACCCATGATTAGTATTGAAATGTGGGTATGGGATCATGTAAATGGCATATCCCACAGATCCCACCATATTCAGGTTTCAGAAAGTGAGACCGATGAAGTCAAACTGTCCGGGGGTCCACTCGCCATTCCCTTCCATCTCCTTTTCCTACGAAATCCTCAAGCCCCAAGAGAAACCAACGTGGTAATCGATGAAGAATCGTTACAGAAGATCGCGGAATGGGGATGGGATATCCAATTTCAGTAAGGACTCACGACTGGTTTTGAACGTTAATTTGATGATTTATAACGATCTGCATGCTATTCTATCATATGCTCAAGATCGTTTATTTGCTTTGTTTCCTTTGTTCTACATTTACTACTAGTGCTATTTTAGATAAGAATAGTATTTACTTTATACTATATAGAGGAATTATTATTATTTCAAGGATGCTCCACCTTCACGAGCTATGTACTAACTTCTTTTATTTTGATCTATTTCATTCGCAATAATACGACCAGCCATTGATCTTCGACTATATAACTTCTGGGTCTTTTATACTGGTTTTTGTACCACTTGTTATGTGGTTTTCAAATAATATGATAGGCAAGTTATATGCAGCCCGAAATGTATACAACATACAGGTACATTCCATGGAACCTTCCAACCCTGGTTCCAGGGTTCCAATCCATGGATGCGAGGGGGCATGACTAAGATTATGCCCGGCAATAATGTCCAATAGGAGAGTTATGCACCGGCTAATCGCCCGGAGGTTATCATTCGGCGAGGGCTCCCGATTTACCCCGCATATTATCTGATAAGAGATAAACACTATGTTCCGAGGTCCACATGTCTCCTGTCTAATGTTCTCTTGACTTTCACCAGACTCTTCTGGTATTTACCTGTTCTTTCCATGACCCCCGATCGAGAACTAAATCAGGGTACTAAGCGTAAGCGCGGGGAGCGGAGACGCGCCTTCTTAGCGTAAGTACATTGCTGCCCGGCATCATTTCGCTTCTCACATTGACAATCCTCAAAAAGTTGCGAGACATGTAGAAAACAAAAGGAGAAATGTGAGGGCGGTCCACCCTGCTGGAGATGTCAGCGACTAGGGCGACCGTGCCATTTCCAAGGCCAGCCGACCCAGATAGCGACATCCCCCTGCTCCTCAACCGTCCCCGTCGCGTCCATTCCGAAAGACCAGAGTCGGCGAATACAAAGCCTGGAGGATATCGCCCGTCATTTTCTTGGGGATGTGCCTTTAGATGAGGAGAATATCGTCCGTATCGCGGACAAATTACGAAACTCGACGAACACCGTCCTGCCGGAAACTGCCCTGGATATCAACGAGTCATTTGACGTTCAGTTCGTGTCAGATAATATGGCACATTACTCGGGAGAGTTTTCTCACTGGAATTTTTCCCAGACATTACGCCGCAAAATGAGCTGCCAAATAGATCAGTTTGATTTGAGGGTTTGTATCTCTCCCCGCAAGGACTGAAGCTTGTCTAATGACGTACAAAAGGTTAAAGAATACTGGCGGCCAACCCAGCTTCAATCCCCACCAGAAGTGATAGTGGAGACATTGACACATTTACCACCAAGAGCTATTGCCGACTTCCTCATCACCATGTTTTTCAAATATGTTGAGGTCAACTCCTTTTACATGGAACGGAAATGGATTGAAGAGAAAGTAGCGCTCTGTTACAGTCCGAAAACTACATATACGGCCATTGATTTCCCTTGGGTATGCTCTGTTTTTGTTGTTATGGCCATTGGGACTCAGGTAGCCCACATGGAGGATGAAAAACCAAATCCCGCTTCGGAGATCACGGAAGAACTGAACTTGTGCTCTGAAGACTCTGTCGGGCTAGTCTTTTATCATGCGGCATGCAAGCTCATTCCTGATGTTCTTTTGGTTGCTTCTCACGAAAGTGTGCAGGTTTTCTTGCTTCTCGCCACATATTCATTACCTGTTTCGACGGGTGGCCTTGCATATACCTATTACGGTCTTGCAATGAAGATGGCGATTCAAAATGGGATGCATCGCAAATATCAAGGTGGTAACTGCGACTCCAGAACTATTGAAGTCAGAAATCGGTTATTTTGGACAGCATACACTATTGAAAAGTACGATATTCAAGAGGCTATTTCACACTAAAGCTAATCAATGCTTCATAGATATATCAGTATCCTCCATGGACGCCCTCTGTCGATTGCACGATCGGAAATAAACGCGGATATGCCAACAGACTGTCCCACCTTTGAGTCACCACGATTTGCCAATCTAACCGCGTTCCATACATTGATTTCATACTTGGGAGAGGTCTCCGAGACACTGTAAGTGGCTCAAAATGTGAAACCAGTTTATCGACGACATGCTAATACCTCAATAGTGCACAATTTAAAAGATGTCCGAAAAGGCTTCTCTCTGAATATTTAGAGCGACTCGTACGGCTAAGGACCAGTATCAAGCAATGGTGGGACTCACTTCCAGCCACTGAAGAATGTCGGGATCTATGCTCGCAAGGCCCGAATTTCCGACAAAACTCGCATCTCCGACTGTGTTATCTGCTTATATATGTGTACATGGGCCGTGCATTCATATTCGTTGATGACAGGAAACAAGCAGATGAAGCTATAATTGGTCCAGATCAAGATTCAGGACGGGCGCATCGGTTAGTTTTGGTGGACGACTGCGTGTCGAGTGCTTTGGACATTCTTAACACTCTGCAATCCTTATCCGACCATGTTGGTCTTTGCCGCGCTTCTTACAATGAATTCGGTGCTTGTCGTGCGGCTATTCTGGTCATCCTTGCAGAATGTCTCAACGCAGGAAAGTCCCAGAGGCTTCAAGATGGCCTACACCGTGGAATGAGCCTCATACGTCAGATGGTCGGAGGAAGCTCTTCGAAATCCGACATCTCATATCTCGAATCTATCGAAGCAGCTATCAGCCGGCTAGAAGCCATCCCTGAAGAAGGATCCATTTCCCATCCACAAAGCGATGAAAGCTCTATCTCTGCCTATTCGAAGTTCAAAGACTGGACGCAGTCACTGAAGAAGGACAAATCTGCAGGTGGAAATTTGGAGCTGTCTTCTTTTAGCCCGCTGTCGCATCTCACACCTAGCACAGAACTTTTCGCGGACCCGGAGCTGAATGATATGACAGCTTTCTTTGAGCCTCATTGGTCTAATGGGGATTTCCAGTTTGATGCGTATAATCTTTCATCTCTGTCAAATTGATTTCATATGGAGGCAATAAAACTAAGATTCTATGTTACTTCCTCCCTTATCCAAACACCGCATACTGAGCACGTTTTCTCCAAGTCTTCTGCATGTCATTCTCTGGGTTCCGCTCCGCATCTTCGGTCGCAATAGCATTGATAAGGTCTTGTTCATCGAAGGCTCTGGCAGGGCCGAAATCCATGTCAACCGGCTTGACTATCTTCGTTTTGAAATACCACTGTCAAAGTCAGACATTTTCCATCGTCAACCACAATTTTGAAGCACTCACCTTGTATACGAAGTAATCAAAGACGAACAACGGAGCCGCGAGATAAGAAGAGAAGAAGCTCTTCACCGAACCCTTTTCTCCGAATGGCCAGCAAGCCAGGTAGAATTCACAACCGAAGACAAACGCCACAATAAGGAGACTAAAGTATTGCGCCCATGGAGTGAGAAGACCTTGGAATGGAAGTGCGCTGAGATCCTTGTTTTGAGCTCGAAGTCCTTGCCGGAAGCGAAGATGAGCAATATAAATCGAGCCCCATTGGAAAAGCGTCGCTATAGCCACCTAAATTCAAGTTGTCAGCAACTTCACATATTATCCCTTTTGCCGATGTACTTACCAAGGCCGAAAACCAACTATACACCAAAGTGCCCACACTGTTGCAGTTGAGATAGCCTAGCCCACCACCAAGGCCCAAACTGATCAACAGGGACACATAGGGCCGACCCTGCGAGTCCTTTCTTCCGAAGAATGGATGAATGATCTGCAGGTCAGCTAGTGCTGTCAAACTTCGACTTGCGATGTAAACACTAGTAATGCCACAGCTAATGACACTAAGGAAGATGAACCCGTTGATGGCGTGTGCGAGACCGTAAACATCCGCCCGCTTGACTGCAATGACAAAGGGGCTTCCCATAGTCCCGCTGGCGTTAACAAGATCCACGTCATTGGAGGGAACACACATTCCGACGAGCCAGATGTTAACCACGAAGAAGGTAAACATTCTCCAGAAAACGGGTCGAACTGTCTTTTTGATAGTGCGACGGGGATCGGCTACCTCGCCGGCTATAACAGCGATGTGCTCGCCTAACTTGAGTCAGTACATTTTCCTCGATTCGCGCTCGGATCTCATACCGCCGCCGAAACTGAAGGCCGCCTGCACGAAAGCCTTGGAAATGCCCTTTATTCCATTATTGAAAGCACCGGGGTTCTTCCAGTATCGGAACTCGATTGATCCGTTTGTTGCTGCTATTCCGCCCGATGTCATGATGAACATGAAGAATATCATCAAGATAACTGCAATACACTTCACAAAGGACATGTAATACTCGATATAGCCGTAGACTCGGACGTGGAACATGTTTGCGATGGCAAAGACTACCAGAAATATAGTGATAAATCCCGCGAGTGGCACAACGTCTGTCTGTGGCCAGTATTTCAGGACGGATATCGCTGCTGTTATCTCTGCTGGGATGATCATCACCCACTTCATCCGCGTCAGTACATACGACCTTGATGTTCTAGTAGGCTGACATACCGCAAACCAGAAGTTGACACCAATCGCAAAGCCGAATGCGGGGTCCACATATTCAGCGCATTGTCGGATAAAGCCACCATGAATAGGCTTGTATGTAGTCATCTCGCCGATTGAAGAGTATTGGGCGTACACGATCATCCTACAGATGGTGTTAGTTACAAGAGCACAAGACCAGATTTTTCTGGAGTACCCTACGCTGTGATCGTATAGGTGATTGCTATACCGGCAGGGCCGGCTATTCAATGTCAATATATGTCTTGAGGGAAATATCGGGGTTTCAACTCTCACCATAGTGCAATGCTTGTCCAGTTCCCACCCATAGACCAGTGCCGATACCAGCTCCAAAGGTCATCATCATGATCTGGCGCCTGGTCAAGGAACGGTGGTACCCAGCATCATCCGATGCAGATAGAACGAGAGTATTGCCATGACGCTCAGTTCCTGAGCTGGCTGAGCGTTCGATGTCATTTGTCTCGTTTGTCTTGAGCTCAATTGCGTCCTTCGAGGTTTGCAGTGAAGATTGGTTCATGCTGGTGCCTGCGTGAGTCGTAGATGTGTTTTCAGCCACAGGAAACCTACCATCTGTCAATTTATCTGAGATTCCTAGAGTTAATTCCCGAGGTCAATTGTATCCTTATCGCTATCTCTGGTATCTATTTAAAGTGTTTACATTCCCGGCGGGAGCAATTTCGCACTTCCCACCGGCACTGCACTGCTAGTGTCTCTAGGGCTATGGGGTACATGTACATACACGAATAATAACCGTATATTTACCTGTAATTACCAGTATGAGGAGGATAATTTGAATTACGTACAGTTCAAGCCTCGAATCAAAGCATGCTATAGATATAGGATAGGCCTAACTATCCAAGATCATCAGATATTGTGTTCTGGATTCCTGGATAAGGTCTCCCCATCGGCATTGCCTCGTCGATCTGTCAGTTGCATTGAATTATATTCCCACTTTGTTCAATTCGAATCTGATACGATGGAACACAATCGGAAATTGAAGGTACAATGCCTCTTTGAATTCGTCGTCTCGATCATGATAATGATAAAAGCTATATGCCGCAATATCATATCCCTGTGGTGGTAGACCAGCTCCATCGACAGAACACTCGAGAAAGAAATTCCTGGGACGGTCGTAGTAACGGCCTATGTACTCTTTGGGCTCTCGTGGGGTGTCCCTTTCGTGCAGTTTTGTAGCCGTTGGCCCATGATGTAGTTGTTAGGGTCTGAGGTATCAAGAAGAGCCTCTAGCAGAACCTGGCTGACTCAATCCGGGGTGTCACGGAGATCAGACGAGTTCCCGAGGACGACAATGGCAGTTTGTGTCCGCAAGAAGATATACAGCACTAAGCCCCTGAGACAGATCCTTGAATAAACTACAGGGGTTCTCATCTGATTGACGCTTGCAGTGTGAAAGGATGAGTGGCGTGTACTTGAATCCATGTATCCTTAAAAGATAAACACAATGCTATATACATGATTGAATGACTTCCCTAGGGAAATTTGATATATATCTGGATAGTACTGGCCACCAAAATCTGGGAATACAACCAATCTTAGTCGTAATGAACTAGTAATTGTATGATAATTACCAACAGTTTCTAACTACTAGGTACTACCAAAGTACAATCTACATCTGTACATCGACAACCTCACAATCCGACCACGTAACCGGTGCGGGGTACTATATGATTCATAGTTTCATAAGTCCGAAATAAGTTCAACAAGGGTGACTCGCTACTATTTAACCAATCTATACCCCTGCCTTTCTTTATCTGCTTGAAAGATCATTTCGCTTCAAAAAGGTAATCGAGGATAACGATTGATACTACAAATCCCCAACAAACAACTCCAACATCGAGACCCAACCATGTCCTCATCTAAGCACGTTGTCTTCGACATCGTTGGTACTCTTGTCTCATACGATAATGTTTTCGACGCCATTGATACCCGATTGGGAGACCGATTGCGCGCAGAGGGAATCAAGCCCCGTCTGCTGGGATTTACCTGGATGGAAGCAGCCGAGCGCGAATACACCAATCTAAGTCTTGCCCAAAGCTACGTCCCCTTCGGTCAAGTCTTCCGCACCCTATTCTATCGTATGCTCTGGATGGCTGGCATTGCTGAGCCACGGACCTGGGCTTCCCCCGAAGATCTGGAGTATATCATGGCGGAATACCAACTTCCCAAGTTCCGTCCAGGTGCGGCAGAGTGTGTTCAGAAGCTGCGTGATGCAGGCTTTACAGTGTGGGCTTTTACCGCAGCTGATATCAAGCGTGTTGGGGGCTATTTCAATAACGCGGGCGTTGAGCTGCCTGCGGAGAACTTGCTCTCTTGTGATGACGTCGGTGTGGGTAAGCCTGACTTGGCGGCTTATCGTCCTTTGCTGGAGAAGCTGAAGTCGGAGAATGATGGGAAGACGCCTTGGTTTGCGGCAGCGCATATGTGGGATGTCTCTGCGGCGAGGAAGGCTGGGTATGTGTCTCATCTTTGAGCTGGAAGTTGCTACTGGCTATTACTGACACTTTATTATACAGATTCAAGGGGGCTTACTGCTCTGTGTGGGAGAAGGAGTCTCTGTCGGAACTTTTTGGAGAAATGGATGTTTTGGACGGGACTTTGCCAGGGATGGCAGAGAAGATCATTGCCCACCAGGCGTCATCTTGAAGGCTTGCACTTAGTCTTAATTACATCAACCTGAATAGAATGCCCTTTTGTTAAACTTATTGATTCCGGTGTATATGTAGAAATTAGAAGTATTAAGCCATGAAAAAAGAAGTATATGGCCTGAGACTATATTCTTGTTCTGACAGTAAACATTTTCCAACCTCAACTCTTCTATTGACAATGTTGATTTAAGTTCAAACTTCTCTTTTTTTATCTCCCACTCTAAACTCGAATCATTCAAGCCAACTCCTCAAAGTATTATTAGATACCGCCGGACGAAGCGTTATCACTGTACGTCCGATGTTAACTAGCCGGGTCAGGACCGGGAAAGTTACCGGTGGAAAAGCCGCCGGGAGGGGAAACACCTCCCTAGTCCTCAATTCCAATGCCAATAAATAATTCCGATTCATTTGTGTTTCCTAGCCTACTTCCAAGCCCGCTAATAGTCTTGGACTCTCCAAAATGGAATCGAAGCATACCCCAGTCCCAAATGGGATGACGTCATTCTGGCGGACAGAGCCTCACTTTCTGGACAGCCATCGATCAACCGAATCTCTCCCTCGGGAGTGTGATATTGTCGTTGTAGGAGCTGGATATGCAGGAGCATCTGTTGTGCACCATATTCTCGACCAACTTAGCCCCGGGTCGACGCCGCCTTCGATTGTGATTCTGGAGGCTCGACAGGCTTGTTCCGGTGCCACTGGTCGAAATGGTAAGATTGGATAGTTAAAAGTGATAAACTTTGCTAAAATATTTCTGTTCTGCTTATTGTAGGAGGACACATGAAGCCGGATGTTTATAATGGTATCGCTAGCTTGGCCGTTGATCATGGTGTCGAGGCTGCTGCTGAGGTTGCCGCTTTCGAGGCTAAGCATATCTCGTTTCTGAAGGAGTTCGTCGAAAGAGAAAAGATAGACTGTGAATACACCGTCACAAAGGCTATCGATGTTCAGTTGTCTCGGAGCTATAGCGCAACACTCAAGAAGGCATACGATGGATTGATCGAGAAGGGGTGTGAAGCGACCACAAAGGCAAAATATATCCCCAGGAATGAGGCCGAGAAGGTGAGCACATGCTCGAAATGTCGTATTTCGATATACTGACCAGCTGTACATCAGTTCTCTGGAGTCAAAGGTGCACAAGGTTGTTTCACATATGACGCCGGTCACATTTGGCCATACAAATTCGTGCTGCACCTTCTGGAAAAAGCAATTGCGAAAGGTGTAAATTTACAGACGCACACACCTGTATCTGGAATTACAAAGTCTACTCCCTCAACATCCAGCCATCCTTGGACAGTGAATACTGCCCGAGGTTCTGTTGCCGCCAAGACAGTGGTTCTAGCAACGAATGCGTATACTTCGTCTCTGGCCCCGCAATATAAGGAGAAGATTATCCCTGTCCGAGGAACATGCAGCCGAATTGTCGTGCCTCGAGGTTCTACCGCTCCTCCTCTGACGAATACTTACACCCTGCGCTGGAACAATTGGAATTACGACTACCTCATCCCACGCGCCGATGGGAGTATAGTCGTTGGCGGTGCTCGCCCGGCTTTCATCGATGATCTAGACAGCTGGTACAATGTCAGTGATGACAGCCTGGTTCTTGAGCCTGCTGTCCGATACTGGGATAATTATATGCAGCGGAACTTTGTCGGTTGGGAAAATAGCCACGCTTACACGGACAGGGTCTGGACAGGAAGTACGTTGCTCAATCTATGATTTCCCTGCGTGTACCACTGAACTGACTCAACTTCTCTATAGTCATGGGCTATTCGTCGGATGGACTACCGCATATTGGCCTTGTCCCAGGACAGAAGGATCAGTACATCATCGCTGGGTTCACGGGACATGGAATGCCTCAAATTTTCCTGGCGGCCGAGGGCTTGGCAAAAATGGTACTCAATGATATCGATTTTGCACAGACTAGACTCCCGCGGCTATTTGAGTCTACTCAGTCCCGGCTTGATAGTCGCCAGAACAAGATATTCGATAGCACCCCCGGGGCTGGGAAACCCCAAGCAAGACTGTGAGCAGGATTCAAATTTTAGATGCACCACTACTAGCGATTTAATGAGGTACATATACACATGTCTTTGTATTGCATGTTAGCATAATAAATAGTGGTGGATTTTTATTGTTTATTCCGTATAGAACCTTCCAGGTTTAAATACCAGCTACCTGTAAGCGACCACTCGGGGTGGTGACGCATACGGGTTATAGTTTGCTGAGCGTAGACGAATCAAAGTCTAGGTTATATACTCTATATGAGCCTTTAGGCATTCGAACCTACCCCCACCCCTACCCCTGGGGGGGGGTAGGCGGTAGGGGTAGACTTATTTGCTTATTTACTTACTTACTTGCTTAAATGACCTACAGCCGGCTTAGTGGCTACGCTGTGACTTACTTACTTACTTGCTTACTTGCTTTCTTAAATGGCCTATAGCCGGCTTAGCGGCTACGCCGCGGTTTAATTATTTAATTATTTAATTGGTTGATTGTTTGCTTGGTTAAAGGGTGGCTACGCAATCGCCGCCGGTATATCTTACGTAATCATGCTATACAGTCACGTGCCAGATGCATAAGGCATATATATCACGTGATTAGCCCTACCCTAGTCACGTTACTACCGAATTTTTGACCAATCAGAAGCCATACATGAGAATCTGAGATTACGTAAATCGAAGTAAGATGTTGGAAATAAGGTAATCAAGTACCAGCGTACCGATCAACTCATCCTTCTTGTGGGTGCTCTGGGATATTTTTTATAGCATACTTTTGACTTAACATTTTAACGTTCCTCTTCATGTTATAGAAAATATAGTCCAGCGGGATTAGGTTAGAACACCTGCCAACAAACGGAGTAAGGACTAAGCAGGATAATGTTTCCCTCGTTTCAAACACCCCATGGGCCTTATTCTGCCGGCTGGGCCATTCTGCCAAATCTCACCGTACAGCTTTTCGCCGCCTTGAAACCTAGGGACCATAAGAAAAGGCCTATCACGTGATACGCACACGAGCTTCGCTCCCTTTTTTACTTGCGACACACTCCCCGCTAAACTACTTCGGGTATATCTCCCGCTGGCCGCAGTTTCCAATCAGCTCGTGTAATTTACTATGGTATCCCTAGAGTGATTGTAAGGTACTGTCAGCCATGAAGCTATTTAGAGATTATCTGATCTATCGAACATGAAGCTATTCGGAGATCACCTCCCTTCGTAAAGTTTAATGATCGAAAAATACAGCGCATAACAAAAACCAAGGTTCCTGTTTAAGGCCTAGGGGGGCCATATCGCAGTCTGATATTCAATTCTTAATGCTCAAATTCTCATTCTCTATACTGAATCTAGCCTAGCAGACAAGATGAGAGCGATACAACAACCCAAAGGTCAGCTAGAGTTACAGACTATGGAGATCATCCTCGTATCCTAATGGAATGACATTCTGTAAAACCCTTGTCATTCTGTGTCTCTTGTCATCCATTCTCCTCGATCTTCTCCGTCTCTCTTCTCCGTTGATTTCTCTCTGTGGTATTTATTCATTCTTCCTTCATTCTTTGTTATGTCTCAACTGGATGTTTTCCTCAATAGGAAACACGGTCAGGATCTTGCCTTATCCTGCAAATCCTCGCATTGAGAGCTGACCAGTTAACCAAATATTGATAATGGCCCTCCGAGGTGGCTAAACAGGACTAGATCAAATATAGAGGGGGCATTAAGAGAAAAGCGAAAGCATAAAACCAACCGACGGAGAAACAGTTCAACTCAGACTATCAATTCAACCCTACGATAACCGATCGCCAATATCTCAGTTTTCACCTTCCATATGTGTATATTTTCTCAAGATGAGAAGATGGAGCCGGGCTTGACCAGCAATCTCAGGGAATCAGTTCAACCCTGGGAGGGAAGTACTCGAACGATTGCCATGGTATCGCCTACATAGCCTTTGTGAATCTGGATCGACGATATGAGAGGCTTATACAATACTTGGAGTGACTTGAGCTTTCAAATACACGCAATTATAACCCATTTCCCTCTAAAATTAGTGCATGCATTCTTTATGTAACTTCCAAGCTCGTTGTTGGAGGAGAGTAGGAACAAGCTGTAGGCCGAGGCGAAAAAATGAACTCCAGGGCTCCTTCCTCGTCAGGGAACTTTTTTCTTTATGGCTGAGGTCACGTTCCAATTCCCATTCATTTTACTCTTCCCCTCGACTCCTCTTCCCTTTCGACTAGATCTAAGCTTCTGGAACCGGTCATCACTGTACTCTTGCCACTGTCCACCGATCATCATCAGTGCTTCAGTTCCATCGCATATGCTGTTTCTCTACTTCTTATTGGCTTCTGATCCTCTGACGAGGTTAGGTCTCTTTTTCATCTCACTTCACGATCCTCTGACGAGGTCGCGACTCATTTTCATCTCAATTCTGATCCTCTGGCGAGGTCAGGTCTCCTTTTCATCTCACTTCACGATCCTCTGACGAGGTCGCGACTCATTTTCATCTCAATTCTGATCCTCTGGCGAGGTCAGGTCTCCTTTTCATCTCACTTCACGATCCTCTGACGAGGTCGCGACTCATTTTCATCTCACTTCTGGCCAGCCTGCTGCCGTTCGAAATGAGCTCAAAGCTACCTCCCCGCCGCACCAGGGCGGATCACAATGGTAAGCTATTATTTCCACAGCCCCCCGTGTAACTGACATGAGCTGACTTGAGATAAATCACACAGCCGAAGAGTGGTGGGCACTGCTTGAGATTCCCAAAACCGAAGAGGAATGGGAAGACGCAGCCTCAAATCCATACATTCCCCCGACGAGCGCTAAGAGCGAAACAGAAAAGTCAAAGGGCAAAGAGCCAGCCAAAACGACAGATAAGCCACAAAAGGCACCCGATCCGCGCCATGGGAAGAGGATTAGGGACCTACATGTCCGAGAAATGAAAGGCTGTCTATCCGCATCTAAGATTGGCCTCCCAGAATACCTGACTGGACGTATCATATGGCATAAGGCTAAAATCAGCGACCTCTCTATCGATGAAAACCAGTCTAAGCCATTGACAGATGTTCAAAAAGGGCTAGGATTTGAGAAGGCAGCTAGAGAGTTTGCTGCCAAGTACCAAACGAAGAACACGGAATTTAAGAGGTACTATAAACATATAAAGAAATATGGTAGTTCTCTACGTGATGATGAGCGCCGTTGTACCGGCGAGTACGCCTTCGTCCGTGACCTTCAACTCAATATCATTCAACGGCCCGACATCGAAGATCAACACTTGCGAGAGCTTTCCGAAAAAGCTAGGATCTGCGAGATGTGGGCGAGGTCGCAGGAGGATCCCTCAGAAACCACTTCCGGCACTATTGTGACAGGGCATCAGAAAGGGGAGACAGACGAAACAATGATGTCTGGTGATACCCTCAATGCAACCTTGCGCAGCCACGACAATATTGTATCCAGGGAACAGCGCTCAGATGATATCACGATGGGCGAGGAGGTTACCAATACCTCTCTCATGCAGTTTCTGGGTACCTTGTGTCTGGATTTCCCTCGGGAGTCCAAAAGGAGGCTGATGTGGAACCCTTGTAAGCCTTACATATCATTCATGCAAAAGGAAAGTCGATTTTTCTTGAGACCACAATCCGAGCAAGGTGACATGGACATGGACCGGAATGATCAGGAGTCTGATAGACCTGCCAAGAAGCAGAAGAAATCAGATGAAGATGGTAGATTGATTCTCTACGCGGATGGACAATTAGTCAACCCTCAGAACAGGAATGACATCCATTGTATCGTGGAGGTCAAGTCCAATCTCCTCCGGTCCAAAACTGGCTATGAGAATTTCCTGCGCCAGATGGGCTGGGAGATGCTGTTTTGGATTGCGAATTGCCACAAGCTGAACCTCATGAAAAACCGGTAAGCCGAAATTCCGCGGCAGCTAATGCAGAACGCTAATCAAAGATACAGATGGATCATGATGGCTGAATGTGCTGATGAGGTTTACCTGGTCATCGCCAGGTTTGAACAGCCGTGGCTTGACTATATTTCCGGAGAAGATCCAGAGGACAATCAGCCTGGTGACAGCTTTCTGCATCTCTATCTTGCAGGGCCGCTGAGTGTGTACAACCACAAACACGTCAAACTCTTCGGGAAGTTTGTGGTCACTTTCACTAAGCAACAACTATTAGATATACCGCCTTGATCAAGTTACTTCGGCGCAGAACATTGTACCCGGCAAGCTTTCTCCTCGGCTTTCTCCTGTTTTCTTCTGGGGTTTGTGCCAAGAACCTCGATTTCTTTATGACCGCAGGAGATTTCATCGCGCTGTTTGAGGGTGCAGGGGGTCCACGGCTCAGCGGTCCACGCGCTAGTTCAACATCGGCCAGTTTCCAGCGTCTCGACTCCGGTCAGTCGATCGTTCAGCGGAGATCAACCCTCCCCGCGAACCGCCACTTCAGTGAGATTTCGGTGATTGTCGGGAACGAGTCATGCTCTTGCTCGCTTGACAGTCCGTCCGAACTCTCTATCGGTATTGTACGCATCTGATGACTGGTGGGGGGATAGCTAGACTCCGTCGCCGCTACATAGTTGCCCCGGACAATTTCATTGCTCTAAGCTTCCCGTTAGCATCAATTCGCTTATCCCAAGTAAATTAATTATGTCTTTAACACTTACACTTTCATCGTCAAAAATAAAGGCAGAATACGCGGCCGACTATTCTTGTGGTTTCAATTTAAAATGGAGCAAAGGCATATATCGATTATGCAGAAAGCAGCAACGTCTCTCTCCTCCTAATGTCAATTTGAACCACCCAGACCAAACATAATAATATGGAGCCATCATTGTAGCAACATCAATGTTCACCGTGTCATACCCTGGCCCATCACAGCTCATTGCCCTCATTTTCCATGTTTCTCGATATAATGGGCAATGTGAGAGTCTGAACGGTGTTCATCTGTGCCAGAGGCCATGCCCAAGCAACCAAATAGCTCATCAATTTGCCATACCATGTATCATTAACCCATTCCCGGTCCCAAAGTTCGCCGTAATCATATTTATCTGTCGTGCACCATTCAAAGTCCACGGACTCGGTGAAATGGACTTTCAGTCCATTATCGTAGTACCCAGATATTACACGGGCACGAGTGTGATCATCGAACGTGACAATTGTTGTCTGGCTTTCCTTAGTATTGAAATATGCAATATCAGAGGGAATACTCACGGGGAAAAGATGGTGCAACTGGATGTTCTCGTCCTGAGATGTACCGAAAAGTCTTTTCTGGGAGTTCATTGCTTTCAACATTCGAGTGGCTAGCACTAATAGCTCGGTAATGGATGGTCGGTTCTCATCAGACTCGTCAATCAACGCCACAGCCCATTGATGGCATTGAAGAGGATTGTTTCTCTTTCCTGTGCGAACAATTTTGAAATCATGATGGTTCTCCCGGGGTTCGAAATCGTAGGGCATTGGATAACTATAAAGACTGTCAGTGAGCGATATGATTTCGTTTTTCAAGCATTCCCACTGACTGATAAACATTCCATTCATATACCATCCGGGCTTCCTCAGCCTCATCGGTCTTTCTTTGCCTCTCTGCGATCTGTCTCCACCTCTCTTCCTGTCGTTTGCGCCGCTGTTCTTCATGCTCTTCACTCTCCTTGTCACTTTCCTCGTCACTATCCCACTCACTACACATATCTTCCTCGCTCTCCTCAGAACTCTCATCAACCCCTTGAACGCCGTTGCGCTCGTTTTCGTCATTCTTTTGCTCACGCATCTCTTCGTCCCCCTCGGTACTTTTTCCGTCCTCTTCGTCTTTAGGTAAGTATCGGTTGAGCCATTTAATTGCTGTTTGGTAGTATAAGAAGGCTGACATCAGGTAATAAGATGGTAGAGGCCGGCGGGGGGACCTGAATCCCCGTTCCCACCGCCGGCTCACAAAGGGCTCTTCTTGAATTCTCTCTCTAGTAGGGTCTGGCACATGTTCTGCTCCATTAGGTGTAAAATAAGGAGATTCAGAACCTGTCTTCAGATCCATTTCAGCGACTGAGATACCTAGATGCTCCATAGTTTTGTCAGTAATGGAAGCACCTTCCATCTTCCGTAGAGCCGCATGAATGTCTTTCATATGGTCATAGCTGTGATTGAAACGCCGAAGCAGTACTTCAGGAATAGAGAGGTCCATCATTTTCAATGAAAATTCAAGATGGTGTATCGTTCAATCAAGTAGATTGGAAGAGAATAAGTTAAGGGAAGAGAGCAAAAGAAGACTTTATGTGCGAAGGGAATAGTCGACGTGACGTCAGAGAGCATAATGGACACTTGCTCAAATTGGTTTAGTACTATCGAATTGTACCATTGGTCATGAGAATATAAAATGGGTTGGTCCGTTCTCGAAAATGGCACCGGAGCTCAAGTGACTAGTACTACTGGCCCGGACGGTTAGTTAACTAGAGAATTCCAGACGAAGCGGTCATGTGATAACTATAAAAGCACCCCTGGTGCACAAATCCAATTACCTTCCTTTCTACTAGTAGTCATCCCAAGTGTTGTCCTCTCTAGCACCCTACTATTCCCAGTGAACAACTTTACTTTCACCCTGTTTCACAGGCAGGGCGGACTGTCGGCACCCCTGCTGCCTCCGTTGTAGAGTTCCCTCTTCACTAGCTATATATTGAAGGTACAGGTGAGATAGCGTGGTATATAGACAATTTTATCGTAGCTACACCAACTAAAGCGATGCTATACCTAAGCCTAAGCCTTAAATAGGTACCTTGGTTTTTGTTATGGACTGGTGGTAAAATGCGCTCTATATTTTCCATCAAACCTTCCAGATTTCTTAGAAACATAGTAGTTTTCCATACCAATGAAATGAACTGCTTCACTCAGCCAGTGAAGTGAGAGATCTGTGCAATCTAAGGAAAGCATTATGTTTCGTATTAATCTCGAAGGCCATGGCATGGCTAATGAATAGAGTGATGTTGAAGATACGCTGCTTATGATGTTTCAGCAGCTGTGCTTGTAATACCTGGCATACCAGATCGGCAGACAACATTCCTTTATAGTTACATCTGTAGACAGCTTTAGGTTTCCAGAGACACAATGACTGTTCTTCTTTTTACAGTGAGATCTTTCACATATAGGGAACGAGAACTCAGATTATAGCCATCATCTGACAGTAGAACAAAACATGTCAAACTTCAACCCTAAAAATAAAAGTAACAGCAGTCTAGCTTTCATTTTCCGCAGTTACAATTCTGAAAATTTCATTTGCGACATGTGAGCCAAGAATGTCAAGCGAGCCAATGCTCATCATCTCCAGCATCGGCATATCAAAAGAGAATACCTGCTTAATTAAAGCGCGTAGCTCGAGAGATGGCCATGGCGTCAATGACATCCTGTTCCAGAACAGGCTTGAAGCCACTGCGCTATATCTCGCCCATCATACCCTGGTGCTCCGAAATACAGCCAACGTCTTCGACGGCTCCCATATCAAGGATTGCATCGTCGCCAGCGAGAGGAACACGCCTTGCTTGATATCCGAGAGACGCAGACAGCTGCGAGGTAACGACTTCGAAAAAGAGGCTCTCAGCTGGGTGGTTGTAGGCTGATCCATAAGCGAAGGGAAAGTAGAGTTCGTACTTCGAGTAGGTGTGTTCTGTGGATAGGACATCGGCTACCACTTATAAGATCAATTGTAGTCGGGGTAGGGGGAATTGGTCTTGCTGAAGCACCATCTTTTATGGTCCGAGAAGGACCCAATGAAGCCATGGAAAAATCAACAATTCTCAATATTCTGGGCCGAGCTGCACCGAAAATCCGAATACTAGTTAGGAATAGAGCGGAAGTACGACGTATGGAGTGGTAAATGGAATAGTATTGTGGATAATCTAGAAGTGAAACCCCCACTACGAAGCGTCCTTTTGGGGGGATTTGATGCCTGGATGCCTTATCTTAGAGCGGCAGAAATTTTAAATACCTGAATTACCATAACAGTAGAAAATGGCCTTATTTCTCGGCATTTGAAGCCGTCTACCAACGCTTAATCTGGCCGCCGCTCGAAGTATCCCTCGAGGTAATTCACACACCCTTACATTCCTATTCCGTCGCTGACCCTGTTGTTGTCGCAGCCGCAAAACTAAAGCCAGTCCGTCGCAAGCGTGCTAGATCTCTAGCTATGTACTACTCCTGCACCTCAGCGGAAACGGAGGATTTGATCCCCTCTACCTACCTCCCTCCCCCGGTTTTATGCCGAGGAAGAAAGAAGGAAGAAGAGAGGAGAAGGAGAGAAAACCAACATTAGGGGCTTTTATATATCAATTCAAGTAGAACTTTTTTTGGAACTCAAAAACCACCCAGAAACATAGAGATGGCGAAATTTGTATGGGCCCAAAGGCTTCATCTTTTTAAACTTGGAATTAAATTTTACAATACATTGTAAAGGGCGGTGTCGAAAGCGGTGCTAAAATAAGGCAACCAGGCACCAAATCCCGGTCTTCGTACCCCCACTGCATTAGTTATTGTCAGAATCTAGGATGAATACTGTCATTTTTCATCCCTGATACAGTTGGGTCACGTGACTGACCAGGCTGGTTTTTCGCCCGAAAAACATCCTTTCATTTTGTTTTGTTTGTTTGATTACTAAGATGTCCACAAGATTGTCATGTTTTAGGACTATTGTCATTTTTAGAGAGTTAGAGAATTGATTGAGATTTTTCTGCCACATATACATTCGCCTTACCACCGTTTTTCCGTCAGTTATAAAAGCACCCCAGAGGCGGAGATAGCAACGCAGACGGTCCGTACGGAGTAGCTAGATTATGGACCATCATTATCCTCCCCAGGACTTCTACAGATACTTTGCGTAGCATTAGAAGTTAGAATCAGTCGTTTCGCTCTGCAACGACTATCTCGACGGCCTCGGTATTAGACTTCTGGCCTAGTGTGTATATTTGGAAAAGGTGAATGTGGCTGTATTGATGGGTAACAGCTTCAAGTAACAGCTACGATGTTCTCACCAACATAGAATCACAGAGAAAGGAGTTGTTTATTCGCTAGGGAAAGAAGCAGCATCTCAGTCCTTCATCTCTTCGTCCTCAAGTTCCAGCCGAGCCATTTCCTCACCCTCAAATTCCAACCGGATCATTTCCTCCTCGTCCCGGGCCACCGCTGCTCTGGCTTCCGCCGCCATTACTCTGCTTTCTGCTGCCTCCATCTCTGCCCGATGACGCCGCATTCTGGCTGCTAACAGTTGCCGTCGTGCTACTCTGCTACCCGGGTTTCGATACAACTCTGTGTGTGCTGCTGTCGCAGGAGGAGTTCTAGAACGAATTGGTGGCTTAGTAAGAGTTGGTGGGGAACGGGATCTGGACCGAGCAGCTGGCCGAGGAAGTTGAACCCGCGACTGCAAGTCTGGGAATGGATTTAGTGGAGTCGATACCACGCTCTGAGCAAACGTCCGAATGGAAGGGTCATGGCCAAGAGAACCAGAGACACTATCAACGTCCATCATGTTCGAAATCGAGGTGGCATTGCTGGAAGTTGCAGGGCCCGCTTGTTGCTGAGAGTGAACAATGTGCCGATTGCCCTTGGCTGTTAGAAGTCGGAGAGTGCCGGCAAAGAACTTGTTATGCTTCGATCTTCTCTCAATGTTCTGAATGACATTCTCAGGCCAGAGGCGCGCGTTTCCTACAACGACGATAGCTTTCTGAGCCCGGCTCAAAGCGACATTGAGTCTATGCTGGTCGGCAATGAAGCGGACCTCCTCAGCAACTTCGCTAGGCTTCGTCAGCAGGACAACCACGATGGGCGCCTCTTGGCCCTGCGCCGCGTCGACAGTCAGATTATCGCGATATAAACAGCCGCGCTCGGTCTCCGCCAAAGTGGCGGCTACAAGGTTCCGCTGGGCTGTGTACGGGCTGATGATCATGACATCGGACGGGCCAATTTGCTCGCCTTCGGTGGACTGGAAATTGTACAGATTTTCCAGCAGAGTCTGCACGGCTTGTACCTGCGCCATGTTCGACCACGATGTCTCATTCGCCGGGCGGAAGGCGACACTGTCCACGGATAGGAACAAGCGTCGGCTGCCAGGAGCGACGGTAGGCATCGCATGCCTGGTCCAAGCATCCCATGTCCTTCCCACTCGATCCAAGTGGTTGACGTTGCTGCCTGAAGCGAGCTTTCCACTGTAGATTGCCTTGTTGAACAACTCCAGGATCTGCGGATGATTCCGGTAGTTGGTCACGAGCGTCTCCTGGGGGTAGCCCGCTTCCATGAGACGAGACAGGAGGGACCGCTTCAGGAACTCGGAGCCCTCATTTGCACCGTCTGAAAGAACAGTCGGAGGCAACTGCCGGGGGTCTCCGATCAGCACAATGACCCGCATTGATTCCATTGTCATTGGAATCATACTTTCTCCCTCCATGCTCTGACCGGCCTCGTCAGAAACATTCACAGATGGTTTGAAGTCTGAAAACTTCAAACATTCTTGCGAGGCATTTGACAGAGTTGTTGCTACGACCTTGCTTTTAGCCAGGACCGTACACACAATCTTGCCGTAGAGGCTCTTCAGCTTGATGACATCCTGGAGGTTGAGTGGGTGGTTATCACTGGTGTCTCGGTCACACAGTTCACGAAGCTCAACACACTCAGGATCATTCGGATGCTCAGCGATATGGTCAAAGACCAGAGAGTGCATCTGGATCGGTTCCATCTCGAGATCCGACTGACTTATGATGGGCTGCCGCCGTAGAGTGGGCCGTTGATTCTGGCTCTCGGCTCGGACCGCCGACATGTGGTATGATGGCGTGCGAAAGCGAACAACCTGTCCACACCAAGATTTCAGGCGACTATCCCGGTTAAGGGCCCGGATCAGAGCCAGGGTGAGGTTGTCAACGCCTTTGTTAGAGGCAGAAGTGAGTAACACCTTGATCTGGAGCGCCATCATGGCAAGAACTATGGCTACCGCTGTGGTCGTCTTGCCTGTTCCAGGGGGACCATGAATAAGGCTTACACCGACCGTGATGGCGGTAGTAGACTTGGTGAATGCCTCTTCTTGTGTTGGATCGAGGTGGCAGAAGTTCCGAACATATTGGAGGCGCTCTTTGGCAATTTGGGAGGGAAGGGAGGAGAGCATCTCGATGGACAAAATGAAGTAGTCAGGACTGGTAAAGTTAAGCTCTGTGCCATGTGCGAGGATAGTCCGACTAAGTGAGAATCCCAGTCCATGGTTTTCACCCTTGTCGCCATATACGAGCGTTTTGGTACCCGCCGTAGTCAATGCCGCGATTTGTTGATCGATTGGAAGGGTATTTGGCTTCGTGGTCATCACAATCTTTCGCTCACTTTCATCAGTCCAGTCGAGGTGACCATAGTAGTCAATGATGAAATCACCTAACGTTTCATCATCGACGACTGTGCCCTTGTATCCCTTGGCCTTGAAATCACCCTCGGTAACAGGCTCAGCTGCTGATATCTCGTCTAGCAGTAGAAAGCTGACGGATGCCATTGCTGTCAGTGTCGGAGGCCGGCCCTCGCAATTCAATTTGACGTGAATGCGGTGCCTCATACCGTTGCCTGATATGGTAGTGATGATTGCGCGGTGTCGAGTGTTCAGGTTGAACACACTGGTTACCAAATCACGCGCAAAAGCCCTCTCAACGTAGCTGGCTTGAACCAGTCTGCTCTGCCGATCGTGGTCGTTGAGGAAGTAGGGCCCAGGGAGTTGCCACACGATGGAAGGCTTGACTCCGCTTGGATCCTCAAGCCACTTTGGCACTACTCGCGGCTCTTGATTGGCCGGATGTTTCCGGTAGAACCAGAAAGCCTGTGGGGGGGCGAGCGTTGCGGGATCAATGCTTCCATACGGACGACGAAGAAGGCTGTTGAGAGTGACGGGATCGGTGTCGCCAAATGGCAGGCGAAGCAAATACTCCAGCCCAGACATTAACTTCCACCCCTTGGAAAGGAATCTCCAAGCTGGGTCACTCCACTGACCCCAGAGAATCAAGTTGTCCTGGACACCAAGAAGCCTTTCCCAGTCCTGAAGAGTAGAAGGGCTAGCATTCTCCGGTGGGAAGCCGATGACGACTGGCGGCCTGCGCATGTGGACTTTGACAAGGTATGCCGTATCCCAAACTCGTTTTCCATCTGCGAAGATTCGCGGCAAGGAAGCTCGATACTGACGGAATGTTTCAGCATCGTCCAGTTCAATTCCTTCGCGGGCAAAGTGGAAGTCGCAATCCTCCGCGGTAAAGATCAGAAGCCCGTTGACACGTTTGCCAATGCAGATCTCGAGTCTGGGCTGCTGTGATTCTAGCACTAGGCGGGACTTCACGTTGACGAAGCTATTCCCGAATGAGATCACGCTAGGCTTCCATTGTCGCAACTCGTTATCACCCTGGGTATCGTGACCCATAGGCTGGTCAAATCCTCGTGCAAATGCGTTGAAATCCATTGCTGGTGATTGTCAAGACCCTATGAGAGTAGACTATGTTAGCCAGTTGATCGTGAGTAAACGAGCGAGGAGCACGGAAAACAGACTGACCTCGTCAGAGGATCAGTGAAGAGGAGCGAGGAGAGGAGCACAGAAAACAGACTGACCTCGTCAGAGGATCAGTGAAGAGGAGCGAGGAGAGGAGCACAGAAAACAGACTGACCTCGTCAGAGGATCAGTGAAGAGGAGCGAGGAGAGGAGCACAGAAAACAGACTGACCTCGTCAGAGGATCAGTGAAGAGGAGCGAGGAGAGGAGCACAGAAAACAGACTGACCTCGTCAGAGGATCAGTGAAGAGGAGCGAGGAGAGGAGCACAGAAAACAGACTGACCTCGTCAGAGGATCAGTGAAGAGGAGCGAGGAGAGGAGCACAGAAAACAGACTGACCTCGTCAGAGGATCAGTGAAGAGGAGCGAGGAGAGGAGCACAGAAAACAGACTGACCTCGTCAGAGGATCAGTGAAGAGGAGCGAGGAGAGGAGCACAGAAAACAGACTGACCTCGTCAGAGGATCAGTGAAGAGGAGCGAGGAGAGCAGCACAGAAAATAGACTGACCTTGTCAGAGGATCAATCAGTAGTGGAAAAATAGAGGAGATGGAGGAAAATTCTCTGCAGGCAAATGGTTCTGGGAGAATGTGGAGGGTGAAGATGTGAGGAAGATAATGTTGGGAAAATCACTCTTGGGATGGGGGTATGACTACCTACCTTCTACACGTGTCTAGGCACGTGAATATCTCAGCAATTCGTTAATCGATGGATAGCTATGAGGTGCTCCCATTACCAACAGACTCACCTGCATCAAAGTGAACAGATGGCATGGCCAACGAACGGCTCACCAAGAATGAAACAACAAACGAAGACGTTTCACGATATCTCTCTAATGCAGTTCTAGGTACCTTGTGGCCACATTTCCGGAAAGTTGACTTGGGAGATACTGTTCTGGATTGCGAGTTGTCACGAGAAAAACTCCATGAAAAGCCGGTAAGCAGTAATCAATGGATACTAATTCATGATATAGATGGATCAACTATGGCATAGGATTTTCCTCAGTCGGCCCATTCTTGCACATGGTACGGAGCTTGATAACCAGTCCTAGCCATTTCGTTCTGTCAATCAAGCCACTCCCCTCGATTCTCTCCCACGTTGCCAAACAGCGCCTCCAATATGTCCGGGACTTCGATTCAAACCAACAAGATGATGCATTTACAAAGTTGGTCAATAAAGCGATTCACAACGGTCGGCACACTCCAAGCAGCGCGAACTAGAGCGAGTCGGAAGAACATGGGATACTTGGACCAGGAGTAAAACATGGAGGTCGAGGTATTTTCCCCTGTCCACATCGGCACCTGGCGCTGGCAGTGAGGTTCAATGGTCATCAGCCTCGGTTCATTGCAAACAAAGAGAGACTGAACTTCTCTTTGAGTCTCGTCATTGTTCGCAGCATGCCTTTAGCCCGAGCATGTGATCAAGAATATCGAGGGAAGATTGAATTGCATCAAGCCTAATTGTGTCGTTCTCCGATTGATCGCGGCCAAGGGCAATCGCCAAATTGTTCACTCTCGGTTGCAAGCGCCCCCGGCAACCTCGAGCATTTCCTCATATTTCTGAGCTGATGGACGCTATCCTACAGTTAGGACAGTGGGGATTCGACCAATGACCCAGAAGTTTCAACCCGTTCGTTCAGAGAATGGTATTGAGCCCACCAACTCGCACCCGGCCGTCAATTCGATCTAAAACTCCTACGAGAACAGCACACGCGGAGTTGTATCGAAATCCGCATAGCAGAGAAGCAGAACGTCAACTGTTGGTAGCTAGAATGGAGCAGAGACGGAGGCAGCCAAAAGCCAGATCAGTGGTTGCCTGGTATGAAGAGGAAACCAGCTAGAACTAGAGGACATGGATCTTGCAGCCAGGACAATTCTTTTTTGCGTGCGATACCATGTTAATGAAAAGATCATGTCACTTTTCCTCTGTCGTTGAAGCTGTTACCAATCAATGCAGTTACGTTGGTTTTCTCACACTAGACCAGAAGTAGAAGTGGGCCTTCCGGCAGCAATTTTATACCCGGCCCTTGCCAAGTGCTCCTCGCTCAACTTACAATCACAGGTTGTCCCCCAAAGGTGGCAATATTAGATGTAGACGATAGCGTTCTGTGATAGATCACATGCTATGAAATATGAAAGAAATCAGGGAATGTTTGTTGAATTTTAGCGTCGAGTTTTATTTTGCCCCTAGTTATTCTATGTACATAAACCTTTCAAAATATAGCGAGTGACCTTAGAAGGTGACTATGCTTAGTCGGGTAGACGCGTCAAGCGGTGACGTTGCTCCAGAAGTGGTCCAGCCTTAGGACTAAGAGAATATCAGCTAACCCCGCATGAATCGCCTGAAGTCGTCATTAATTTTTATCTTTCTAGATAGTGGCGATTTCAGTCGATCCTTCTTCGGATCTCCTCCGTAGAACGATAAGTGGCATTCAAGCATAGAAGCTCGGCCATTTGTTGGTCGATGGAATCAACGGACTACCAGGTGTTTACAAAAGCTGTACAAGCATGACAAAATAGGTCAGACATGTAACACTGATATGATATATTCTTTTGTTTGCTGTGGTTTTGAATGCCTTCGAGTGTCTTTTAAGTGTCTTATTTGAGCTCCTTTTTGAGTGCCTTAGTTTATGTCTTTCTATTCCTATTTCTTGGTATAGCACTTTAGTCAGAAAAGGGCGAAATGGTAACGCTGCCCAGGTGTGATATTCCCACACCGTACGGTCAAGACTGACGAGCCGTGCCGACAAAGTTAAATGGGCCCGGTCTTGGCGTCTTGGCGTCTTGGCAGATGAGAATGACATGCTCTTATTGTGCAACTGTCGGGTATACGATGTATCACACAAGTACTTTGTGCGAATGGCCTTGTTACCTTCTATAAACTCGTACCTAGCACAGCTTCTTACTGTAGATAATGTGCAACTTAATCTCACCTTCTCCGACGATCATATAAATGCCATCGCCAATCACAATGGCGTGCTTCACGCAATTCCCCACACAATTGCGCGATATCCCCTCATTTAAGGTGAGTAGGGAGTAGTTATACCTCGAGCTTTAATATTTATATCATGCACCTCGCACAATTAGCTTCTAATCACTTGCATTCTGCAACCTGGTTCGCCTCCTTATACGAGCTAGATCGCGCCTAAGGATTTTCACCCTGAAAGCTCGCTATGGAAGCTATCAATGCATCGGACGAGAAGACTATGGAGTTCTCAAAGGATTTAGACCTTGAGGCCAACACACGATTAGAATACGACCCATGGCTTCTCGACGACCATCCCCTACGATCGTACCCGACAGAGTGCATCCCAGGCCTGTCACTTTACCTCGACGAATACTACGAGTCCATTGGAAAGCGAAGGGCGCTTCTTTTTCGCGCGGGATGCCTTATCCTCGGATGCCTGTGAGTGTTTCTGTCCCATCTCTGCTAGACAGCCAATCTGACACATTCCTCCCCAGAGCCGCATTCCAATGTCTCCGATGGCTCCCAATCCATATCACACGCACGGGCCCACACCACGCGCACCTTCACCCCCAGAGTGGCGCGTGTACATTTCCGACGCTAGACACGCGACCACAGGCCCTCGAGTCGTCGTTCAACGAGGGATGCGATGGCCTCCGAACGGCGGTCTGGATGCACAACGGGGAGCTGCAGATTGGAGACGCCGGTGTGGAGACTGAGCACGAGCACGTCCTGCAGAGACTCGGTCTCGACCCTCTTATGGAGAAAGTTGCTGAGAACGATGCCACCGCCCGGGCATCCGTTGATCCTGGGATGTCAGGCAGCTTTCATCCTGGTCGGGCTCGGACTTTCTTTTTGGTGCTTGAGGCTAGGACCTCGCTTGACGAATTGTACCCGCGTCTCGTTGAGCAACTCGATACTCTCCGGCAGAGGGGGTATTTGTCCCATTGGGATGGGCAGAATGTTGTTCCGCGCCATTTGACTGTGGTGGTTACGGGGGAGGCATTCTCTGGGAGTGACTGTGTGCATCATTCTTATTCTGACGTGTTCTGGTCTTTACCGGGACCGTTTATGATTACTAAGGATGGCCTCCATCTCTCGCCGGTATGTGTATAGTAGCGTAACCGTTGTTGACTGTGATACCCAATTTGAGTTTAATTTGATGTGCATGATATCATTATATCATTTCCAGGATTGAGTATGTGCTTTAATTGTGTACACATCTATATCTCCACTGCAAACAGCGTAAGATCACAGCACAGAGGTCCACTTTAGAATCTTCTCAGATCTGGATCTAATTCGATTAGAGTAAATACCTCACGGCTCTAAATGAAGCATAAATACGTGCATAGAAATGGAACTCCCCTTTATCCATCGGCCCTGCTCCGTCCAGGTCCCACCCAGAAGAACAATACCGGTGGTCCACGTGGGGCCTTTCATTTCCTCATCGGGACTAGCCGGCTCTTCTATTGAAAATTACAGTTTTCTTTTTGTATTTCGCGTCTTCTTCTCGCTTTTTAAATATCCCCAGTCTATACGCCGTGTAGAATTTCAAATCTAGTAAAAAAAGAGAAAATATGTCGCAAAATGATAAAAGTAGTCGATATACGTCTTTGAAATCGAGAAATCGATTTTATTTTCTATTTTTAGGTGCATGTTATTCCTCGTCACCAACCGGTTTATTACCGGTTTATCACCGACCCGGTAGCTACCCGGTAGTTAATTGACGCATTTCGATCGGTGCAGGGGGTAATTGGCGCAGGTAATCTATTCTTTTCGAGACAAGCGGGAACATCGTCAAAAACAAGCCCGCTAATCCTTGCCCGTTGTGTTGTTTTTCTCGGTGGGACCTGTACCTCGATGGGGCTCCCGTGGGATGCCGGTGAGGATCCAGCGAGATGATCCACGGAAAAGCAGGAAACCCGAGATTTGCAGAGTTCACATCCACAGTTGGGTACCAATTGGCCACCCGATTGGACAAGATAAAGAAAAAAAACAACGCACAACATGGAGAACCCCCCGAGGGAATAAATACAATATACCAGCAGGCCCTAAGAACGGCAATGCCAGCGGTCATCACGACGGGCAGACTTGATATCGTCAACGGTGCAACGAGCCAGGCGCGTGCAGGATTCGCATGGACCAGGACAGGTGCCGATGCACCTTATTGACGAGGTTATCATATCCTGAAACTATGATCCACCTTGTACGCCAATTGAGGAGTTCAATGAAGATCCTCGTGGCGTAATGGGGGTGGAAATTGTCCCTTTTGTTCGGTCATTTCTTCTTCTTCACTCTTTTTTTTTCTCTACTTCGTTCCGTTCGTCTGACACCTTTCCCACGTTAACATTGCCGATCGTGCGGGTCGAATCAGAGTCATTATGAGTGGGGGTCGTCCGAGGGCGAGAGTAAGTCGGAGTAGAACTATCAGCTAAGAAACCACCATCTAACACCGTTCCAGTCCGATGCTCTGCCACAGTCACCGAACCGCAACCGAGCCGCCAGCGATGCAGATTATACCTCACCTAGGAGAACTACCTCACCCAGGAGAACTACCTCACCTCGGAGAACTTCCGCTGAGGATGGCGGCGTTCCTCGGCGATTCAACTCGAATACCTCGACGACACAAAGTAATGGTAGTGCACTACCCAGTCTGATCCCGCGCACCACGCTCGCGCAGCGCACCCAGGGCAAATTCACCCTCGCTGGGCCGGATGGAACCCCCCAGCTGCGTCTGGCGCAGGAACCCTTCGTCCAGCCGGGCTACGCGGATCTCAATCCATCCTATGAACAGGCCTCCAACGCCAGACCGGTCTGGTCGCTGGCCAAACCGTTGCCCCGTGTGGTGCGGCCGAGTATGGTGCCGACCAAAGATGAGCTCTTGCAGAACATGGCGAATGCCCAGCGGCCCACGGAGAACTCGGATAGGTTGGGGCTGGACGTGGACCCGAACGATGTCGAGCAGGGTCGCATTGATAAGACGTCCGATCCGCGGAAGATGGCTGCCCAGGTGAAGGACGCTCGGTTGCAGCGTGAGAATACCTTTATGAGTAAGATTCTCAGTGGGGATGGCGGCAGCTCCATGAGACAGACTTCGCGCATGTCGCGTTCGTCCTCGATCCCGGGGAGACGTACCTCGACATGGGATATGCCGCCGCCGGATCAACAACTGCCCACTGTAGAAGAGGGTGATCATCCAGCCGAAGATGAACATGAACAAGAAGAGCGGCCGATGTCCGCTGACGAGCAGTTCCAGAATAATCAAGACATGGGTGCGCGATTGGACGAACTCTTATCGCTTCCCGAAATGGAAAAGGGGAATTACCCCGAAGACCTGCATCCGCTTGTCCAGGAACTGGTCGAAGACGAAGTGCACAACAACCACACCACTTGGTCCGTCGTCCGTACACACCACCGCGAGGCTCTCGCCGAGGGCCTGGGTGTGTTTGTTTCGCTCACCATGGGCTTCGCCATCGACGTGTCCGTCACCGTCGCCGGCCAGGGTAACCCCAACACAACCGCCTGGGCCTGGGGCTTCGCAACTATGATCGGCATTTACATTTCCGGTGGTGTTTCCGGTGCCCATCTCAACCCAGTCGTGACCATGGTATTGTGGTTCTTCCGTGGTTTCCCCGCCCGCAAAATGCCCGAGTACTTCGCCGCGCAGTTTATAGCCGCCTTCTGCGCGGGTCTCGTCGCGTACGGAATCTACTACGAATCCATCCAGAACTACCTCCTCACCAACACAGACACCGGAATCATCAACAGCTTCGTGACAAATGCGCGTGAGTCGTGGGTGAGTCATACCACGGCGTTCTTCACCGAGTTCGTCGGAACCAGCTTTCTAATCGTCACCATTCTGGCGCTGGGTGATGACCAGAACGCTCCCCCCGGTGCTGGTATGAACTCACTGATTGTCGGCTTGGTCATTACGTCCCTCCTCATGTGCTTTGCTTACCAGACCGGAGCTGCGTTTAACCCGAGTCGTGACTTTGGTCCCCGGCTTGCGCTGCTCGCTCTCGGCTACCCGAACTCGATGTTCACGGACCCTTACTGGTTCTACGGGCCGTGGGTGGGGTGTGTCGGCGGTGGGTTTTTCGGTGCTTTCCTATACGACTTCTTCATCTTCACCGGTGGTGAATCTCCCGTCAACTACCCGCTTGAGCGCACCCAGCGCGCCTTGACGAAGAGTGCGATGAGGTGGAGGCGCCGACTGCGATTGAAACCGAAGCAGTGAGACTGTCCGGTCGAGTGTGGAATATTGTGTTTTTCTATGGCGTTTGAGCGTCACTGTTTTTCTCCCTGCATTTTGTAACAGTATGTCCGGTTAAAGAGGCTAAACATATATCAAATAATACCCAAGGCCTAGTACAATAGGATGTTTTTTTTTTTCGCATTTCATGTCTGAGCAGGGTCATCCTGGCGTTTTCCTGCATATGCAAGTTTCCGGATAACAAGGAACAGGTAATACAAGACACAAACTGGTTTGCAGAATAGGCTTGCAGGTTGGGCATCCGAATGAAAATAGAACTCGATTTACTTACATCATTGGGTTATTTTAGGTTTGTCCCTTCCTGGGCCCGTGACACGGCTTAGTAATCTGGATGGACCGTCCACTGGGTCTTCCAAATTGGTATCCAATTCACGTGAATATCTCGTCTGTTAAGGTTAAGCATTTGTGTCAGTACCTAGGACACTGCCAAGCCAAATTCCAACATCATGCCTCAACTCTTGAGGTACTATAACTGATGTTTCCTAAAGGCTGCTCCTGGCTGATATTCGCCCAAGTCCCGTCAAGGATGTCTTCTCCTTGTCCTCCCATACTTCATATCCGACTTCATCCTATACTTGAAGTTGGCGGGTAAAATTTGAGCTTTGTCTACTCTTCGTTTTGATTTAACAAACCCCAACGCCTCCTTTGGCGGGATACGCAGTTTGCGCATAAGATAGGCGATGATGATCGTTGGCGCACAGTGAACCAGGATCGCCTCGGGCTTATCGTCTGTTGTGGGCTCATCGTCAATAGGTAACGAGGATAATGAGGAAAGGGCAGATCGTCGATGAAGTCGCAGGTATCACTCATATGAACAAGGAGGTCTTGCGTTGATCAGTCTATAGCCTGAACCTATTTGTGTTGATGCGCTGTAACCGTCCTTCTTGTCTGACACCCCCACCTTCTCCATCGGGCATCAGATGATTACGTTGACACGATTCTTTACATGCATTTCGTTGTTCCGTGATGACTCGAGATTGTGAGATTGATGGATTGGGCCCGGCTATGGTTTCCTTAGTCATCAGAACGAGCCACCTGACCCTGTTTATCGACGTTTATGAATTTACCTAGATCTCTATGATCGAGCATGGGCTTAAGTAACTATGTATGCAAGTTGTAACTCCAGTTCTCAGTTTTGCCCACTGAGTAGCTACTTTTCAAAGAAATACTGCCGCTAGCCTGAGTCGGTTCGGTGGCTTAGGTGCACTTAGTCATGACTACCTCATGAGTCTATGGTGGTGCACGCAGCACCAGGGGTCTAATGATACTCCATGTTGCTCAGGAGGTTATCCTTGTATCTTTGTCGCTTAAGAGGCTCATTGTAGCTAGTTAATAGCATGATAGACGCGGGGGCATTCAAATTACCCCATACAATAGTTATTGTATACCTAAAATAAATAGAGGGTCTCTAATATATATTTGACACGTTAAGCTCTTTATAGGGCTAGTATACATTGGGAGCGCGTTGGGTTTCTTGGCAAGGACATTCAGAACAACTATATTATTCAAGATATTTAAGCATCGAGCCAAATTCTAGTTAGGTATTTGTATACGTGTATATAAGATATAAGTCTAAAATGCAACACTTCCCCCCCTTTTCCCCTCTCATATAGGTGCATATGTACCCTGCCACACATCTATGTCGATGTACACAATCCCCGCATGCAAGATTAGGTCTTGGCCCGAAGGCCCATCGCGCTAAAGACCACCGTCATCGCTCACCGTTTTTTCTCCGTTTCCCCCCATCAACTTCGGAAGAAATTTCAAAAGTGGATTATTCTATTTTGATTGTATTTGTGTGTTGATTGTTGACACATTTCCGCCCAAACGCCTATTTCTGCACGTTCCCATTGTCTTGTGCTATCTCCCGGGTCGCGCGATCAACCGCTGATCCTGCAGCTCTGGCCCATTTCCATTTTCTCTTTTCTTCTGCATTTCACTATTCCACCGCCATTCTACTTTCTCATACTTTTTGTCCCTCGATCTTAATCTAGTCCACCAACACATTTTGAACATGGACTATCGACGACTACAACACTCATACCCGCCACGGCCCTCGCCTTTGGGGGCCTCGCAAGAACCTCGCGATCCACACTTCACCGCGCCTTCGACCGAGTCTCGTCAAGAGATTGACAAGTCTCGCCCGTACCCTTCCCCCGCTTCAAACGCTACGAACTCTCCGTCACAGCTCTACCAGTCGGCGGCTTCACATACATCGAATACCCCTCGTGGAGATACTTCCAGCGCATACTTTCCGAGGAATGGCCCAACACAAGCACACCGTCGACATGGGAGTCTCGAGACAAGGAATCATGAACAAATGCATCGCAGGAATAATTCGCAACCTCAGGCTGCTCGTTATCGTGAAGGTAGGCAATCTGTTTGGTTTTGTTTTTACTTTCCCTCTGCTCGGATCCCCCAGATTGAGGATTCCAAGGATCGGACTTGTGCCGTGATTGGTCTGTCCTCCGCAGCCCCGTTTCTGAGTATGGGCGACCGGGGGAATGGTTTCCGTAATCTCCTGATTCAGATGCTCAAAACCACGCGACACATCAAATCCCATTCTCCAAATCCTCCCCCTCTTCCCTTGCCCAGACACCCTGCCCCTGATGGATTTTCCCCGGTGGCGCAGATCGACTGGACGACAGCTCGGGAGCGCTAGTCCAGGTCGGGTCTAGTGCACCCAGAGGAGCCCCTGCCCCTTTCGGACTAGCGTAGGAGCTTCCGGAGTCACGGGTTCTCCTCGCTCTGGCCCTTGCTTTCCCTTTGAACTATTGCTCACTCATTCACAGGGCTCTTAGGTGCCTCCATTATGAATAATACGCCATCACAACACGAACCAGCGCGTCTTACTTCCCAGGGGAACAGTGGAAATCCTGGATTTCCTGGTAAGCACCCGACTGAGGCCCGAGAGCCGTGCAACCGTCCTTGTCGCGATACATGCATTTCGTCACTTATGCGACCGGGACATGCGCGGTCATCTTGAATTTACTCGCTGTATCAAGGGAGATTTGGCTAACTTGAACCCGTCTGATAGGTCCGAACGAACAGCCCGCACCATCCGCGTTTGGAAATCGCCAAATGCCGCCTCCTTCACCCCCACATTCATATTCCTCGCGACCCCAATCAACCCACGCGCCTGGGGGCTCTTTGATGGCGCGCGATATACCTAGCAGTCAGGCGCTCCGACCGGGCAGCAGCATGTCGATTTCCGCTATGTTAGGCTCGGACCCAGATCGGTCTGCGCGAGAACCTGCACGAGAATCTGCGCCGTTCTTTTCGCGACCACCTGCATCGTCGATATTCGGTAGCGCACCATCGTCATCTTCCGCCGCCATGTCCCCACCCAACGCCCCAACAAGACCATTACCGCTCGAAAACTCTTTCTTCCGTCGTTCGAATACACCAGAGAAGCCATTCTCCAAGCCTCAAGGCGCCCGTACCTACCGATCTGGGTCTGGTGGGGGTTCAAGTGTGGGCGCAGAGCAGTCGGTGTTCGGGAGCTTGACGCGCTCATCGCTCTCACAGTATCCCGAGAAGCCACATTCGACGCACCCTTCGCCTAGAATCTCCACGGCAGAGCCACCGTACAACGAACCTCGTCGCATGAGTCTCAACGGTCCAATCACTCGGCCCAGTAGTCAGCCACCCCATGCAGACGCACCCACACGGCCCCCGGGCTACAGTCCGATTTCCCAGCCCGGAGGGGTCGCGGATCGCCCCTTCGAGTCCGGCCCTCGGCCTGCATCTGGGTCGTACGGGAGTCATGATCCACAGCATGGTCGGTTTGCAAACATATTTGGCGAGCGGCGCTCGGAGGATACTGCACAGCGAGAGCGAGAACGGGCTCCAGCGCATGGATCAGACGCCAAGTTGGCCCAGCCTGGATCATACCGGTATGGCTCCCACTACGGCGAACGTGACTCGCTCGATCGTCACCAGAACGGCTCTACATGGGACATCGGTCGCTCTCACCCTCCGTCGCCGGAGAGTAAGCGCTTCCCTGCCCCCGAGCCCGGGTCGAGTTTCGGGTTTGGGGCCATTCAAAGCTACACTAAATCACTGGGGTCGCAACCGGGCGGCAGACAACCTCGGCTTACGCTTCAGTCTCTAAACAGTCAACCAACTCCTCCGCCGCCTCATGATCCGTATCTCAGACACCAAGGGCAGCCTCCACGTATATCATCAACACCTGCTATCACCACATCCACAGCTGCCGCATCATCGGGTTTAGCCGCCCTGGCTGATGAGGGACGCCGCAAAGGAAGTGATGAGCTGCTCCATCATCGCAGCCTACTAGCCGTTGGCGTTGATGGTAAACGCGGTGGCCGTGCATCGCCGCTTCCCCAGGCTGTACAAGGCGCTCAAGCCCCATACATTGGTCCCGCTGGAGAGCCAGCGATCAAGAATGAATTAGGTCGAGTCTTCTCCGGTATTGGCAGCGGCGTGGGTGGCGTCACCGCGACTACTAGTGGCAGCGGGCCATCGACACCATTAGGCTCTAGTCCTTTCAAGCGCGATAGCCTCACAGGCCGCTCAATGAATGGAGAAGGGATGGATGAGGCGTCCAAGCTTGCTCGACCATCCTCTGCAGCCGGCAGACGGTCGAAAAAGTCACGCGACGAGGAGCAGATGGAAATTGAGTCGAATGATGCCCGAGGCGTACTATCAGCACGTAACGCCCGTCGTTCTCGGCATTCCCACCACCATCACCATCAGTATGTTCTACCCAATCAATACAGCTGTCATATGCTAATATTCCTCTAGTCACCACCACCATCGCCACAAGGCAGACGAAGAGGCGGCTACCCTGAGCTCCCTTCAACGTTCTAGCTTCTTCCATCGAACATCCCCAGTGGAGTCTCCTGCCGCACACCATCACCACCCACATTACCACTATCATCACCATCATGTTCCTCGACTCACTATTCCGGTTACATCTCCTATCCGTGAGCCTCGTACTACCGTGAACCTGGAGCCGTTGCTTTCGAGTGTGGCCCATCTTCCTCGACACCACCTTGGCTCAACGCTATACACGCCACGCATCAGTACTCCCACTGCCAAGTCGTCTTTAGATAGCTCCAAGTTTGGATATACAACAACCCCCCAGCCCCTTCCCCGCTTCGAACAGCGAGAGAATTGCACATTTACCGTTCGAGTCCCCCGTTTCCGAATCAATCAATCTCACCGAGAGGAAATCTGCGCCCGGCGCGCGCTCTGGGGGACTGGTATTTATACAGACGACTCCGACCCTGTCGCCGCTGCCATCCACTCCGGCTTCATTCGCGGTGCGTGGGGCGACGACGTGGACGAGTCAATGCTTGATCTCGAGATTAGAGATACCTACCAGCACGCACCGCCACCCGAAGCCACTCCTGACGGCGACGTTCCGGCCAAGGGCCCACGTCTACCACCGATACCTCCAACCGACAAGGACCTGCACATAACCCTACTGATTCTTCCCCGCCTAGCCCAGTACGATAGCACTCTCATGTTCGGGCTGAAGTCCCGCAAATGGGACGGTCGTCATGATGGCATGAGCTTCAAGATTCACGCCGTGGACTGGGTGGACGAGGGCGTTGCTCGTGGCGAAGAGCGCAGCGGCGAGGCCCGTCGGAAACGTCTCCGCACGCTTATGCAGACCGGTCGCATCTGCACCGGGCCTGCCATGGCTAAAATGGATGAGCTACGTCGTACCGGGGTGCAGGTACCTCGCGCCATCGATGGCCAGGATCAACCGGCAGCTGTGCAGCCCGTCTCCTAATTGCGCACCACGTATTGGCTGAATGACTTTTGACTTTTTATTTCCTTTTCCCCGTGGAGCCTAGTCGGTGTTCTGGGTATTCCAAGGTGTTGGCTATTTTTCTTGTCATTTTCCTCTTCGAATTTGTTTTGTTTTATTGGCCGGGTCAACGGGATCGGATGAAAGGGGGTTTCTTTGATTTATTCTTCCCATCTATACATAATCTAGCGCTTTATTTCTTTTCTTACTGCATTGCGCCTGTCATATACTCCATATATCGTATTCCGTACCTTTACGCTAAAAGCTCTCCCCGCATTAGAGGGGATCTCCCGGAGAACCGGAGTATTGAAGTCGGGCTTTTTATATTTTGTGTATGTTTTATATGTATAACTATATTTTATACAGTCACCCCCATTCAACACTATAATAATGTCCTTCACATTCTACATATTTCTCCAGTGCCCCAGCTCTCCCTTGTGACTGTAACTGGGGAAATGGACCGAGGCTCGTGGGTGGATCAGGTATTGGTATTACCGTACTATATCCTTTGCCCCAGGTTCAGATACATATACAAGTTCATAGTCAACACGATAATAAGTACCAAAATTGAAGATAAAAGACATCAAGAAACCAATTATCCAGATCTTCAATTCACAATTCACCTCTTCACCTTCTCCTCGTTCCCCGTGGCAAAGAAATCCAAGTCGATCGGGACTGAGGTCATGTATTTCCCCAGTCCCCGTACCGCGTTTTACCGGCTTCCCCGCCAGCCGAGGTTTCTACTTTTAAGCGTCATTCGGCCATTCTTTCTATTCTCCCTTTAAGCTTCACCTGGACGTCCACTCCTCCGAATACCCCCAAACGAACCTTTCAGTCAACCAGAGGGATGTTCACTGCTTCTGCTCGAAGCCGTCTTTCTAACCTGTCAAGGCAACGCGTTCCGAACACTCTGCTCGCCCGCTCGGTAAGTCGGTTACATATGCTGTGGAATGCTGCGGAATGCAGTGAAATCGCCCGGGATCAATCCATTGACACGCATATAGACTCTCAAAATGGCTCCCCGACGAGCAGCATCTTCCGTCCCTGAGGGTTAGTGACACAGACGTCCGGCGCGACGTGGGCACACCAGATTCAACGCTGACAGAAGAGCAGGATACAAGGAGGACCTCTCCAAGGGCAAGATGCTTCGTTTCGAAGACTCCCTCCCCAGACTCCCCGTTCCCTCCCTAGAAGAGACCAGCCGTCGATACCTCAAGTCCGTCCACGCTGTCGTCTCCGAGTCCGAGTATGAGCGCACCAAGCACGCCGTGGAGGAATTCGTCCGCCCCGGTGGTCAGGGTGAGTCTCTGCAGAAGCGTCTTTTGGCTCGTGCCGCCGACCCGAAGATCAAGAACTGGCTCTCCGAATGGTGGAACCAGGCCGCCTACCTCGCTTACCGCGACCCCGTCATCCCTTACGTCTCCTACTTCTACTCCTACCGGGACGACCGCCAGCGTCGCAACCCAGCCAAGCGCGCCGCTGCCATCACCACTGCCGCGCTCGAGTTCAAGTCGCAGGTCGATGATGGCTCTCTGGAGCCCGAGTACCTCCGCAAGGAGCCTCAGGCCATGAGCTCGTACCAGTACATGTTCAACTGCTGCCGTATCCCCTCCGAGGGCGCGGATTTCGCTCGCAAGTATCCTGCTTCCGAGAACCAGCACATCGTCGTGGTGCGCAAGAACCAGTATTTCAAGCTCCCGGTCGTTATAGACGGTCAACAGCTCAACGTCTCTGAGTTGGAGAAACAGTTCCAGCGCATCTACGATACCGCACAGCCCGCGCCCCCTGTTGGCGTGCTGACTGTTGCGGACCGTGATCACTGGACCGCTGCTCGTAAGACCCTCGTTGCTCTTGACCCTGCCAATGAGCTGGCCTTGCAGGATATTGAGTCTGCTGGCTTCGTGGTCTGTTTGGATGATGCGCGCCCTGTCACTCTGACTGAGCGCTGCTCGCAGTACTGGCACGGTGATGGCTCCAACCGCTGGTTCGACAAGCCTCTGCAGTTCATTATCAACGACAATGGCACCGCTGGTTTCATGGGTGAGCACAGCATGATGGACGGCACTCCCACCCACCGCTTGAACGATTACGTCAACAACGTCATCTTCAACAAGAAGATCGACCTTTCCGCCAAGACCGTGCGCTCGCAGCTTGCCGACCCCAAGCCCATCGAGTTCAAGCTGGACGACGCCGCCAACGAGGCTATCGACTTCGCAACCCAATACCACCGCAAGCAGATCGGCTCCCACGAGCTGGTCGTCCAGGCCTACCAGGGCTACGGCAAGGGTCTGATCAAGAAGTTCAAGTGCAGCCCCGATGCCTTCGTCCAGATGACCATCCAGCTGGCCTACTTCAAGATGTACGGCAAGAACCGTCCCACCTACGAGTCCGCCTCCACCCGCAAGTTCGCCGAAGGCCGCACAGAGACCACCCGCACCGTCTCCGACGAGAGCGTCGCCTTCTGCAAGGCTCACGAGGACAGCACCACCCCTCGCGAGGAGATCGTCAAGCTCTTCCGCGCTGCCCTCGCCCAGCACACCAAGTACACCCAGGAGGCTAGCGCCGGCCACGGTGTCGACCGTCACCTATTCGGTCTGAAGAAGCTTCTCCAGCCCGGCGAGAAGCTGCCCGAGATCTACCAGGATCCCGCATACACCTACTCTTCCTCTTGGTACCTCTCCACCTCCCAGCTGAGCTCCGAATACTTCAACGGATACGGATGGAGCCAGGTTATTGACGATGGTTTCGGAATTGCCTACATGATCAACGAGAACAGGTAAGCACTAGCCCCGACCCTATATATGCTTATC
This sequence comes from Penicillium psychrosexuale, assembly GCF_028828465.1. Lineage (NCBI taxonomy): Eukaryota > Fungi > Ascomycota > Eurotiomycetes > Eurotiales > Aspergillaceae > Penicillium > Penicillium psychrosexuale. The sequence goes on along the minus strand of NW_026643190.1, from coordinate 2,100,327 downwards.
TAACTAATCTTTCCAGCCTCAACTTCAACATCGTCTGCAAGCGTCTTGGCGCCGACCGCATGAGCCACTACCTTAGTGAAGCTGCCACTGAGCTTCGTGACCTGCTCATGCCCGACTTGGCTGCCCAGCCTGAGAAGCCGAAGCTGTAGGTGTGTCTTGCATATACCCGGTTTTTATTACTTTTGGTGCTTTTGGATTTATGTTTCCTTACTCCAGCGCCTGATAGATGAATATATATTTCAACTTGGAATGTCTGTACGGAGTATTTACATTTGTTATTGTACACACCTTTTTCTTTTTCTTTGAATTGATATATTTATTCTTCGTAACCATTTTTCTATTCCAGAGTCTATCAAAGTACGATAGTATTTCTTTCCCGGGGTTTCAGCTAGCATTAGTTCGTTTAGACAAATGAAACCCCAACTTAGTGCTGTACGATAATATTTCCAAAGTCATATCTCAACCCAGTTCTATATTTCAAGACATTCCGAATACCCTCAAAGATCAAAGTCCACGCAACTCCGAGAGCTTCGCAGGAGCCACCCACATCGGGGAATTAAAGCCGTCTACGACTCCACCACGACATTCCTCTCCAATCATTGCAGCACCACTCTATGAATCAGTCGTTTTTCGTCGTTTCTAGCCCAAAAGAGTCAGAAATAATGTCGGTGATACGACCACGGCCCGACGCTATAGCACCGTTACGCGTCCATGGCGTCTCTACTATCAAAACCAACGCCCACCTCAATCCCATCCCTCAGTCTTGCTCTCCTCAACAGAGATACATGTACTCCGTACATACATACCCATTGAACAATGCGGTACACAGAGAAACGCCTCTGGGCCCTGTCCCTATCCCTAACCCTCTGTTCCCCATCGCAAGCATTCACCCTCAATAATACCAACACAACAGCCAACGCAAACTACATCTTCAACTCAATCCAGTCAACCCTCCGCCACTATGAATCATCCATCTACCCAAACGGCATGTCCTTCTTCATAGCCACCGTCGAAAAGGGAACACGCTTCTACCACGGCACCGGGACGCCAGACCCTATCGTCGGCGTGGAATGGTTAGCCTTTAAACCGGAGCATTCGCTTGGTTTCGCGCATCGTACACACGGACAGAAGGGATTCATGCACAAGAATGACGAGCATGACCATCGAAACGAAGATAGAAGTCAAGGTCAAGATCAAGATCAAGCTCCTCTTAGGAATCCCCCTGTCCATCCGCACGGAAACAAAAACACAAACGAAGACACAGACCCCGTCAACGCGGGCTACCTCCACACCTACGCCGCCGCAAAAGACCTCCGTCTCCTCTACATAGACGGCATGTCCGCCGGTCCAGGCGGCGCCCTCGAGTCCCAGGACCGCATCCTCTTCAACGATACCATTTCCCATCCGACGCCCGGCCCGCGTCCGCCTGTCGGTGGTCCGCCGGAGGAGAAGGAGCGCGCGTTCCAGACTTGTCGGATGGTGAAGGAGGTTTGGGGGGAGAGGGTTGATGGTATTGCTCGTACCGAGGGCGATTTTGAGATTATTCTTTGTTCGTTTGAGCGCGATCTTGAGGTTGTGGCTATTACGCAGACGAAGCCGCAGGTTGGTGGTGGTGGCCCCGGTGGTCCTGGTGGTCCTGGTGGTCCTGGTGGTCCTGGTGGCGGAAGGGGGGAGGAAGGGTGGGAGGAAGGGTCCCGGTGGTCCTCATGGCCCTGGTGGCCCCGGTGGCCCTCGTGGGCGGCCACAGGGTGGTGATTGTTGCTCGATCGATGCGCGGTATGACCGGTTACTTGGGCAGAAAGTCCGTCTGGACTTCGATCACTTCGTCACGGCGTATGGATACGACCTTGATCTTTTCCCTGGGGATTCGAAAATTCCGTTGCTGGATCATATTCCCAGTGAGGAGTTTGAGCCTGTTCGATCGGACATCAATGAGATGGTTAACACTCTTCGGCCGGTTGACTATCCCTTTGATTGGCAGGCTGTTGCTGATATGATTGTTTTCCGGTACTCGGATGAACTGCGGACTCTGGCAGCTGGCAATTTCTCGTCGGTTGATGTTCTTCGGGCGAGGATTGAGGATGTGTTGGAGCCTTTCATTGATTATAGGGACTTTGGGGCCCGGGAGGATATTGTTGGGTTGTGTCGGAATGAGTTTATTCCTGCTTCTGCTCCTGCTCCTGCTGAGTCTCTTGCTGGCCAGGTTGTGTCTTCCATTTCTCGGGAGGTCTGTGCTACTTTGGCATCCGGGCTGTTGGATGGGAAGGATTTGGATGAGACTGTGGAGAGTTTCAAGCAGCTTGTTTCGTTCTTGGGCTGGACTACGTGGAAGTAAGGATGGGTCGCTATTCGAGTGAGACTGTTATTCTTAGACTCGGATAGAAATGCCAATTAGGTCTTGTGCAAGGGATTACCTTGAATAATTGAAGTCGTTTATTGCGTTGACGCAGTTCAACTTCTGAGTATTTACGTATAACGCAACGAATGAAGTCGACATGTATTGTCATGGATTTCTACATTAATTTCAGGTTTCCCATAGACCTCGCCACTTCCAATGGGAAGTTTTGCTAGCGACAGCAACAGGCCATGAACTTCATACAAAACACTGTCAGAACTGCAACCTTGACAAGCGCATAGAGTCACATCGCCACGAAAGAAATGGGAACCGTCCTCGAAAGATGGGATATACTGACCCTCATGAAAATCTAGGCGCCAAGACTGAAAAATCGAAACCGGTTGCTTGCGGGAGGATTGCCTGTGGTTATTCTGTGGTATTGCATAGAGTATTGAACAATTAGGCTGATGTCCGGGTTCTCGCCTGTATCAATCATATCACCCCTGTGCGGGTCAACGAGCTACGACTCGTGATGAATGCGCTTTTCAGTCTTTACCGTCTCGCGTTGTACTCACGGCAGGCGGGTCCGTGGTTTCGGTCCCCGCTTGCCCCGACGCAAACCCCGAAGGAGTTGTTGCGGAGGCGGAGGACGCACCGTGGGAAGTCGTCAGGCCACCGATTTGCCTCTCTGTGGAGAAAATTAGTATATGTATGGAGTACGCGCTTAAATAAGATCCACTCTCGGGGTGGGGTTACTCCGAATTACTGTGGGCTCAAGAAAAAAAAACGCTAAACCGGAATTCTCTTACCTAGTTCCCGGATGCGTTGCCGAAGGAGCACGTTTTCTCGGGCTAGAGAGCTCGCTTCGGCTTGGTAAAATGCACTCTCGTCCCGGCTACCGCGCCGAGATGCACTATCCCGCAACCCCGGAAATGGCTCCACGCTTTCTCCGCGCGAGTCTAGCGGTCGCAAGTTAGGTGACGCCGCTTGACTGGGAGGCCGCGAGCTTCGGCGGTTTGATGAAGAAGAGATCGATAATCTGTTGCCGACAGGAGGTGTCGGGCCGGGTGGGAAGAAGGCCGATCGTTCCGATGCCGGAGTTGTGTCGTCGATTGCAGCGGTGGATTGTGGGTTATGTTGCTGCTGGTATTGATGCAATTGGGCCTGCTGGCTGCGGATCATCAGAAGAAGCCGGTTCTACATTTCATAGTTACTCGGTTAGCTTCCTACAAGGCTGAAAGGGATGATTGACCCACCACTTGTGCTTCTTGTTCTTGCTCCAGCTCTTGGTGTAGCTCCCCCAGCGATGGTGCACGCTGGTGATGAGGATCTGCTGTCGCGAAGATGGGACTTGACGGGCTGGCTGTGCGGAATGCATGTCCGATCGGGCTGCGATGGTCACGGTGGTCTAACGCGGGTAACTCGCTGCTAGGTCCTGGACTAGTACCCAGCATCTCGTTCACGTTCGAATTAATACCGGCAGTGGATCGACGTTCAGATACCGATAGTCGGCCTATGCTTGAGCCACGGGAGGTGTTCGGGTTCACGGGCACCGGACCAGTTCCAGGAGCGGCCATATTACGTTGCGGGATGGAGGAGGAGGTTGAAGAGGAACGGGATGGAGGAAGGGAATTCAGATCCGGTGACATCTTTGATTGGTAACTGCGTTGACGTCGAGGAATATGTATGATGCGAAGCTCTAATCTGTAGTAACGTCAGACAATCCCGTGAGGATCTGCTGACTCAGCTACCGCTTTCGCGGGGTCGGTCATGTGACACGGACGCCGTTTATGGAAACCGACGCCTGAGGCTGAATGGCTAGAATGCTCCAGCCTGTCTCTACAAGACCCAGTCTGACAGTATTTACACCCCGAGTGAACATGGTACAACTCGGATTCTTTCTCTCGGGGCTTATATGATTCTTCCGGAATATGGACCAGGCCAGACTTTCCACGGGTACGAAGGTCACGGCACAGCAAATCATATCTTGGCCCCTGGTTGCGCGCAAGCCAAGGAGAGGAACACGCCGGTTTCTCTATGTGGCGCTCAAATTTACAATTTCTAAAAGTCATACTTCTATACCGACATGTAAAACAAAATCCGGGGATCGCCGCAAAGATCTTCAGTGTCGCGTGGCGCTCCAGATACGATCGACAAAAAGCACGAGAGTCCGGGTCCGGGGGATGTGGGATGGACTGTAGTTGTTTCCGGACAACGTACATTCCGTACATTCCCCCTTGAATGTGACTAGCAAAACCTTCTTTTTGCTTTTACCCCAGTGGGCAATGGCGGGTATCGGTAATCATGGGGAAATGTACTCCGAGTGAACGATTCTGCAAGGGGGAGATCAGGCCATCTGCTGGTAATGCGGTTATGGTTGTGGTTGACTCGTTGACTGGTTGACAAGTACGTAATTGGCCTCCTTCCACTCGTTATTCTGGAACGTAAAGCCGAAAGATGACCGAAGAGCATTTTCCCTCCTTTGCAGATCGAAGGATTTGATAATCCGACAGACAAAGAAAAAAAAAAAATTTCAATCCTCCGTACTCAGCCGATTACAATGTAAGCGAAGGGTAAGCGTGCTCAGGTCAGAACAAGAGTTATGGCTCCCAAGCCCTGATGACGATCTAACGCCACGCCCGTAATATGAACCACAGTGACTCTAGTGCATTTAGCCGCAGTGCCTGTCCTGGATATGATTGACGAATGACCTGATCTCTTGTGGTCAACCTGACGTCACATATGGGCAAGGCAAGTCATGGGCGACTTGGCAATATCTTGTTTTAACAAGGAACATGTTGAGTTTCGTGGGAGCAATGGGCGTTTTTCTCTTCCCCACAGCGTTTTTTTGTTTTTTTCAGCCCCTTTTGTCATTTTCATAGACTTTGTACCCGAGTCCACTCCGTACCACGCAGAACTTCAGTCGCATATGGAGAACCATGCGGCCGGGCACGGTCGGCAATAACCCCGGCTCCTTGCTTCGCGGGGCACATGGGGTTTGATATCCCGATCGTCGGTATACTTTGATGTAGATTTGACGTGGCATGTAAGAAGATATTGGACAGACTCGAAGCGGACATTCTCTCGGCCCAGAACGGCAAACGGGGAAGTCGACTGGACATGACCGTAGTTGTCTCCAATGTGGGTCCGATTACCCCAATGAGAGGGTTCCTATTCCGGCTAATTAGCCCTGGAAGTACCAGAAAGCATCGAATCCTTTTCACCCATGGGCTGTATATTGGAGGCAATTCCGTAGACGACAAAGCGTCCAAAGAGGCAAAAGAGGGACAGAGAAAAGAGGCAAAAGGAAACGGATCTGGAGAGTCTGGAGAGAAGATTCGAAGTCTGGAGAAAATAAAGTGGGGTACACGGGGGACATCGGCATCCCGTGAGTGTGTATAGTCAGTACCAAGTACTCCGTACCTCAGGTACATTGGTAATAAATCCAGGATTCATTCCACTGAGACAAAAGTATACAATCACGGAACATGCGACCTGGAAACTTTTGTACCGACCTTGTACTAACCCGGTACTGGAAATGTACTGACAGGGCCAGCCCGGGGGACCGTTTTGGTTCTTTCCTGCATTTGGCTCTTGCCTTTTTCTCCCCGTTTCTGTATTTAATTCCTCCTTTTCCTCTTCCTCTTGATCTTCACTCTCTATCTCTCTCTCTCCATTGATCTTTCTCCAGACTGCTTGAGACTTCTCCACACTTTCTTGTCTCATTTCCTGGGGTTTCTTCTACTATCAACTGGTCTTGATACCAGTTTACCCTATACTACCCCATCTCTACACAAAGTGAGAGTCAACAATGACGATTAACGCCGACAAGTACGGGAGGGACACCGTGCAGGCAGCAGAAGCTGCCCACGCCCAAGCCGTTGTCAATGCCGCTACGGAAAAGTTGGAAGACGATCAGCTCGAGGAGGCCTCGCCCACACCCGATGAGGTTGTCGAGCTCACCGAGGACATGTGCTACGACAAACTGGGATACTCGTTTACTGAAAGAAAGAAGTGGATCATCATCACCGTGATCTTCCTCGTTCAGACATCCATGAACTTCAATACATCGCTCTATTCGAACGCCGCCACCGGAATCTCAGAGGAGTTCGGTGTCTCCATGCAAGCTGCCCGTTGTGGTGCCATGATCTTCTTGGTTCTTTATGCTTTTGGCTGTGAACTCTGGGCCCCCTGGAGTGAGGAGCTGGGTCGCAAGCCCATTCTCCAGGCATCTCTCTTCTTTGTCAACATCTTTCAGCTCCCCGTGGCTCTGGCCCCCAACTTCGCCTCCATCATGGTCGGTCGTGCCCTCGGCGGTCTCTCGTCCGCTGGTGGCTCGGTTACCCTGGGAATGATTGCTGATCTGTGGGAACCCGATGATCAACAATACGCCGTGGCCGCCGTCGTCTTCTCATCCGTTGGCGGGTCTGTGCTTGGTCCAGTGGTGGGTGGCTTCGTCGAGGCGTTCCTACCTTGGCGGTGGAATATCTGGATTCAGTTGATCTTCGGTGGTTTCGTCCAAGTGGCCCACTTCCTGTTCGTCCCGGAAACCAGAACTACTGTCATGATGGATCGGATTGCCAAGAACATGCGCAAGTCCGGCGAAAACCCCAACATTTACGGTCCTACCGAGGGCGTGTCGTTCCGCCAGCGTTTCCCGCCCCGTGAACTTTTGGCTACCTGGATTCGTCCCTTCAAGATGTTCCTGACTGAGCCCATTGTATTGGTGCTTTCTCTGCTGAGTGGTTTCAGCGATGCCCTTATCTTCATGTTCATCCAATCGCTCTCCCTTGTGTACGGCCAGTGGGGCTTCAACACCTGGGAGAAGGGTCTGGCCTTCATCCCAATTTTGGTTGGCTACTTCATCGCTTGGTTCTCCTTCTTCCCGGTCATCACACGCAACGTCAAAGAGCGCCGCGACCATCCCGAGAGCGAACGGGCACAGTATGAGTCTCGTCTGTGGTGGCTGCTTTATACCGTCCCCTGCCTACCAATCGGTCTGATCGGATTCGCTTGGACTAGTTTGCCTCAGTGCCACTGGATTGGATCGATGATCTTCGCTGCCATCATTGGTATTGCCAATTATGCTATTTATATGGCCACAATTGACTACATGATCTGCGCCTACGGACCATACTCTGCCTCTGCAACCGGTGGTAATGGTTGGTCGCGTGACTTCCTTGCTGGTGTTCTCACTATTCCGGCCACGCCGTTCTTCACGAGTAAGTTGCCACATTCCACACATTTCGCATTATCATACTGACAATTTTTGACAGATATCGGTGGCGAGCACCATCTTGAATACGCCTCGACTATTCTCTGTATGTCCATCCTTCCCTGTCTCTTCACATGAGCCAGTGGTCTAACCTGTTCCTAGTCTGTATCTCCGTACCACTTGTCGTTGCGGTCTATATCATCTACTGGAAGGGCCCGACATTGCGCAAGCGCTCTCCATTCGCCCAGCAGCTAGAGGATGCTCGACACCAAATGCAGGTGCAGGTGCAGAGCCGACGAGGGTCCAAGATCCCTCCGGCATCACGCGCCAGTTCTTATGCTCGCTCTCAACAAGACCTCCGCATCCGCCCAACGATGGGTAGCCGAGGCAACTCCCGGGTCAATTCTCAAGTGAATTCCCGTGCCAACTCTCGCGCCAATTCGCGCCGCAACAGCATCAACCTCAATTCTTGATCGCTGTTCGTTTTTGTTTTGCTTTCTGCTGTGAATACTCATACAATGGGAGTGAGATCACTGTCATAGGAATCTATGAGCATCTTCACATCCCCTCTTCGTGCATGCGCCAATCCTACGCTGTGCGTGGCTGGCACTAATTCTTGCACCCGACGCTCAGTGGATATCCCACTCCTGGTCTGTGGCTTTTTGTTCTTGTGCACTTCAATTATGATGGGAATTGGATGGAAGGGGGAAAGGGCGCGGGTTTTAAAATTAATTGTCTTGTTTTTTTGTGTTTGCTTCCACTCGAAAAGACAAGATTTGCGATCTGGGGAGTGTCATGTATGCTATGGGTTTCGTGACTGAGCGGTACCAATTATGAATTATACCATTATTATTCGCTATGAATGCTTTGTGGCTATCAGTATGTTAATTTAGTAAAGGTGGAGGGAAAGATATTACCTGCAGCAGTATCTCGTTCGATCTAGTACATCAGTCCTATCTAGTAGTACATTAGTACAACATGAGGTCATTGACTGCCCCAACACCAAGGACACGGTAGAGACATCCTACTAATCCCTGTGCGGTTCCAAGGAAGAACCCGCTTCTAGTATGACCTGTGGAGTCACTATACTCCCACTTGTACCTTCGTGCTTCCTCAAACCCGGGGCCAGGCCTGGTTAGGGTTAGTGCTAAATGTTAAATGTAGTTTAATATCACTTTACATTGAACTTTCGCAGGATTGTTATATGACGTTCATAGGTTTATATGTATCTACTCACCCATTATCCCTTTTTGGTTTCAAAGAAATGGGCTAGTCATAAATGCACATACCCGTGGACGACAACTTAAATCTAACGACTGAGGCTAAATAGTAGGAGATGACAGGTCTCGAGTAGAATGGTGGAATGGTGCAGTCCATACAACTAACGCAGCAGAGTGTTTCTCTACACAATGGTTGCAGCACGAATTACCGGTGCGACTAGGAAGGAGGCACGCTCAGTAGAATAGTGAAATATTTCGATTGTTTTTTTTTCATTCGGTCTTCTGGCCTCGCTCGACGATGTATTTGCCAATTATCACCCGTTCAAAACTAGTTAGGACAGATTGTTGGACACTGTAGACACCCTAGATGGGATATTTGGCGACTTTGCGTGCATTTTGGAAGATAGTAATCCAAGTCCTCACCAATTTGATATTGGATGACAACTGCGCTAATTTAGGCAGATGAGTATTTGGAATTGCATGCCGGTAATGACTTCAAAGGAAGATTTTCTAGCAATAAGACTCTTTATTATGCCTATGCATAGTCTATAACTTGGGGTTCACGACCTATAAGGCATTTCCCCCACCTAGGAAAATGCATAGATTTGGAATAAATCGCACCTCTGCAGTTCTATATCAAATTCAAAATATAATCCATATACTATACATGGATGTACGAACAAAAATAGCATCATTGAGGTCTGAGCCATACAATTCCGATAAGACACTCTTGGCCCGTGCGCCTCGACATTTAACAACTTTCCAATTCCTCGATATAACACTCTGTACCTACTTTGTACCTTAGAATGAATTGTCTTACTTCCATGCGTCTCTGTGCCAGACACATCTCCAATACCCGACCTCTCACCCGACTCCCCAGTCTGCACGCACCCGCATTTCCCCTCTCCCGTCCATTCCCGAGAATGGCATCCAGCGCGTTTCAGTTCGCCGAGGGCGAGGATGCGCAGCAGCTTGCGCACGACGCCGATGCTTTATTGCAGCGGGGCTGGGCGCAGGACGGAGACGGCATGGGGGTCACGAAGACGTTCCATTTTAAGAGTTATTTTAAGGCTGTGGTGAGTTGTGTTATTTGTCTGATCTGGACTGGGACTGCTTCCGCCCTGCTGTGAGACTGGATTAACTGACAATCAACTCCGTCTAGGCGTTTGTTAATATGATTGCAGCCGAGAGTTCGTCCAAGAAACATCATCCCACCATGACTGTGGTAAGTGGAACTTTTTGAGTTGGTGCCTCGAAAAAAAAGAAATTAAGGCTGACGCCTCGTTAGCGGATTGGCTCGGTCGATGTGCACTGGACAACCCATCGCCCTCGCGGATTCACACAAAAAGATGTTACGATGGCGCAGCATTGTGACAAGGGCGCTGATCTGATGGGCGCTGTTGATCCCGGCCAGGGACTGAAATGTGGTCCAACTGTCTAGGTTGTCACATTTCCTCAAATTTGCGTCTCGGCACTTGCAGATGGTTCTTTATTCCCCCGGTCTGGCCCCCTCGACGCACACTATCACCAGTAGATCCCCCCACCGGCGGTTGGAACTAGGCTGGATGCGAATTTCCCCTTGAAATCCTTGGTCTTTTTTTTTCTTCTCTCTCTGGATGTCTTCTTTCTCTCCCGAAAGGGTCGTTCCTCGATTGCGATTTCAATCTCGACTCCGATTTCTCTCTATTACATATTTATAGATATATTCAAACGGCTATTTATTGTCGGATGTGCCATGACGTCGAGTCAGTCCATGCCCACGTTCCCTTCCGATGATCATTGCCTATATTAAACCTCGTCGCTCCTTTTTCTCCAATGCGCTCGACGTCCTGAACTCCCGAAGTCTTGAACTGTCTAGAGCTGTGTGGAACTCTGTGGGACTGTCTTGAACGCGCTCCTCGACAATGAATCCAGATCCGCCATCAATTGGCGAACGCAGAGGTCATCGACTTGCGCCCCTACAGACCAATTTCAGTCGACCAGCTGCTCAAAAACGGGTACAACGCCCACGGCCAACCGAGTATCCAAGTACCAATGGATCAGAAGGTCCCGTTCCACTTCAGTCCCACGTTAAACGGCAGTCCTCTAAAACGAGTCTGCGCAATCTCTTTGGTCATAAATCTTCGCGCGCAGACCCCAAATTGGAGGAGATTATGGAGGCACAGCCAGAACCTCAAACTGCCATTCTCTTGGAAACCGCCCTGTCGCCCTCTACTATGAGCCCCCGAACTATAGACTCCAATCCCACCATTACCTCCCCGACAACTGCATCCGCGACAGAACGATCGCGCGCGACATTGAAGTACACCCGTTCGAAACCCGAACCCAACCCTGCGAGCCAGGAACAGTATGGCTGGAAGCCTCCCCCATTATTCCAGGCCTATCCCCAATCCACCAAGCATGACTGCCTCCCTGCACCCGCTCTCTCTGCAGATTCTATCTTGCGCCTGCACGCTACAACTACAAGGAGCTCTACTGACGACAACCCTGCCAATCCGTTAGAGCAGGATGAGGCTGCCGATGCCGCTCGTAAAAAGCGGGAACAAAAGCAAAGGAAGCATCTCCGGACACTATCTGGCACCATCAACAAGGCGGATTGGACTCAGAAAATATATGTCCTGGCTACTACCGGTTACATTCTCCAATATGCAGGCGAAGGAAAGCACGACCGTCTTCCCGAGAGGATGCTGCTGTTAGGACCTAAGTCTGTCGCATTTGCTAGTGACGCTATCCCCGGGAAACATTGGGTAGTCCAGGTCTCTCACAATCCGACAACTGATGATTCCGCCGTACCAGAACCTCCCAAGCATCGATTCGCGCGCTTTGGCTTCCACAAACATACTAGCCGGCGATTTGCGCGCAACTTTCTTTTGGTGTTCGACAATCCCGAGGATATGATCGGCTGGTTAGCGGCTGTAAGAGCTGAGATCGAAAAACGGGGAGGACGTAAATTCACGCAAGAGAAGCAATCGGACGAAGACACAATGCCTCAGCTGCGGTCCAAATCAAGCGTTCGACAAATGGTAAAGAAAGATCCCCATCGCATTTCCAGTCTTTTCCTTCAGCCTCAGACCCTCCAATCGCCCGCCGAGGACGAAGATGGCCAGTCTGTCGGCGGTGCCACATGGCAATCTCGCCGCAGTTCATATGTGTCGGTTAATCGTCGCTCAATAATTGAATCTCGATCCGGATCGGTGTCGACTGGCCGAACCGACGCCACAAATCCTACAAACGGCTCTGCTTCTGTCGCGTCTGACATTCATTCTTCATCATTCACTTCTTCGAATATACCCAACTCGCCGCCAATAGGTACCGACGCTTTCAGGCCTGATGAGCCTGTGCCGGAAGAGCTTGACCGAGTCTACACGCGCACCCCGCCCGCTTCTGTCCATGGAAAACGACAATCCCTATATGTTCCCCTGCCATCTCAGCCTCCCCCTATTGCCGACTTCACAGAGGAGCCACAAGCGCATCACCCACCAGCTATTCCCGAAGCTCTCATTCGCAGCGCTTCACCTCCAGCGCCTAATTTCAGTGTCCCCTCCTTTAGCAAGAAATTCGTTCCGCGATCCGGGCCGATCCCTGTCTCTCATGCCTCTCCCCCTTCATCACTCAACGCCTTTTCACGTCACGTCGACACCGACCCAAATATATCCGCCTTTGCTTCTCCTCCGCAATCTCCGACATTCAGTGTCGCTAGTTCGCGCTACACAGATTCATCAGAGCCCAAGCGCATACTACGACCTTCGAATTCAGAGGATGCCCTGACCAAAGCCGTTCGTTCAGCACAGAACGCCAAAAACTTTTCCCGAGCACCCAGCACAGCGCCTCCTACGTGCCCTCTACCTGATCCCAGAGCCCCTTCCCGTCCACTCAGCCTGGTCGGCCGCCCTAGCATGAGTCGGAAAGGCGCCTCTGCAACACAGATCCCTCCACCAACAGATCCAATACCGCGCAAGAGAGTCTCCACTGTGTACCCGAACAACCAGGATGGTCCGAGCATGTTGCGGCGCAAGAGCATGCCCGGTCTGGGATTATCAATCGGGCCTCCATCTGCACCACCCCCCAACTGCCCACTCCCTAAGCTCCCTCCACCCGCCCGTCCTACCGTCAATACCACTATCCCTACTGCTTCCACCGGCACGACCGCGCCGCAGATGCTATCCCCCTGGTCTGCAACGTCCTCAACGCACCGATTCTACGGCTCCCAGCCAGTGCGTGATCACGTTGAAGATCGCAAGAGCGGTGCCGATCCCGCACACAGTGACCCAGCAAGCAATATCCCACGAACTGCCCGACACTCGAAACTGATCAAGAGCCCCGTGGTCTAAATCCACCCTCCCCTGCTGTGACTCAACATCACATCCATGACACTTCACCTCGCTCTAACACCGATTCTCCGATACCCTACAAGCTCCTTCTCACGACAGTACCTTGAGATGCATTCCCTATACCCTTTTTCCTTTCTCGCATCTGTCATTACTATATCTGGCATCCAGGCCTCGGCCTCATAGTCAAATACCCCGGTTGCATCTATTGCATATCTGACAGCCTATCATATCCATTCTCTTATTGCGCACTTTGGTCATACCAACCCTAGCGTGTGTTCGTTGGTTCCTCTTTTGTCTTTACTATCTACAGATTGCTTCTCTTCGTTGCGTTTGTGTTTTTGTATATACCCAGTTTTACTCTATTTCTAGGAGCATATCCCTTCCCTCTTCTGAACTCGGTATCTTCTGTCTTATATTTCTGTCAAGAAGTATAAGTCACGGAGATCCGAGCCTGTACATTACCATATTTCCTTCTTATCTAGCGTCTGCAATATCCGAATACAAAAGAATCCTACATCGATTTGATGCCCGAAGAGAAGTTGTGCAATGAATTAAAGACATAAATAAAGAGAAATAAAGGCATTCCCAATGATCTCGATTCTCAGAGCAAGGCCTAAAACGCCAGAATGAATATAGAATATGGATCTGGAAAATACAAATAACATGGATGATTCGAAATAAACACCCGCGTTGGACCTCGTTCGACCAATTCTGGTCTATCGGCTTTGAATATCGTTCACAACGTAGCAGCACTACTCCTCCGCCTCTTCCACACTTGCGCTCAGAACTCGTCGCGGTGCGACTGCGGATGGGGTAGAAGTTGGCTCGGCGGAGGTTGTGGTTGCCGAGGGGGCGTTTTCTGAAGGGACAGCTGAGGGAGCAGCTGCGGCAACTGGGGCGGGAGCAGAGGTTGAGGTCTTGGATTTGCTAGCCTTTTTGCTCTTTTTCGTCTGTGGGGTTGAATAGTCAGCTTTACGATTTCCGAAAATGTGTCAATAGAGAAATGCGTACCTCTTGCCAGCCCCATAGAGGCTTGAAACTATCGAAGAATCCAACATCCTCAAACAGATTGGGGAATAGCCAGAGACCCGGGGCCACAGTGAAGACGGTAATGCAGAATAGAATCAAACGGAAGATAGCCATGGCGAAGAAGAGACCCAACAGTCCCATCATACCAACACTCAAATACCACACTCCCTGGCGCATAATCATAGGCCACAACGGGAACAGGACAACGGCGAAAATACCAGCAACCACAGCGGCGGCCATGGCCTTTTGCTTCCACTGCGGGCCGTCGTACAACCAAACATAATGCATCATAGGGTCAGTCTCCTGGTGCTGTTCGATCTTCACGGTCCATAGACCCTTGGTGCGGTTCTTCGGCTTGGCATGGTTGTGACCTTCATGGGCATCAACCTTGCTCACTCGGAGAGCCAAAAGGGAAAGTGGAAGAAGCTTGAAAACGTTCTCGGCGGAGGCGCGGTCGGTCACTGGGGGGAGGAGGGAGTTCTTCTTTGAGGCGGCTTTGGCATAGGCGGGGGATTCAATGGCTCGGATTGCGCGCTTGACTGCATTAAAGAAACACTGTTAGATGGCGATTCCTCGTAATGATTTAGATCTTGGTCGCTCACCCTTGAACATGTCCTTGCGCTGTCCGTCCATGATACATGTGCGTGGCTTGAGGTTTTGCGACCGCAGCCAGTTGGCCACTGCGATTGCCTTTGGGTCCGGGGGATTGTTGGGGTTCACCGGAACCTGTTGTGTGGTTGTGTGTTGGTGCTGCTGGGGTGCGGGCGACGGAGCTTGTTGTCCTTCTGTTGCTGCTTGGGCCTGTTGTTCGGCCTGGATTTTCTGTTGCTGCTGGTGAGCTTGCATTGCTCGCATGCGCAACTGCGCAACATATTGCTCAGTAGTCAGACCGAGCTTTGTAGCATCGGCAGTCAGCTGTTCACGCTGCTTTGCGGCGAACTGCTGGGGCGTCATCCCTCGTTTGGCGGCTTCGGCGGCGAACTGTTGTTGCATCGCCGCCATCTGCTCAGGGCTGGGCTGGCCAGGGGTGGCCATTTTGAATTAAAATACGGGATAAAAAGCAGAAGAGAAAAGGAAGTCCAAGGCAGAGGAAGTTGTGAAAGAAAGAAAGAGAAGTGGCCACATTGACTCAGCTGATTTGTCCGCCCTCCCGACTTCCCCGACTTCAATCTTCTTCCCTTTTAGCAACGAACATCACCCTGGACATGCACTGAACATGCGCTTCGGAGCTATTTTTATGTCGATGCTCAATGTCTGTCCAATATGACTCTTCAGAAACCTTGTTAAACGCCACCTGGGTGGCTGTTCAACTGGTATGTGTCTCATTGCGCAGTTGATGCCTCCCCGCTTATGCGAATATCTTAATTCAGAGCGAACGAGATGTCGCTGGCCAGATTCCACTTAACTATGTGACGAACCCTGCTGTAGCATTGTCGGCTGCCTGTTTCGGAAACGGCATCTATGATCGACAAGATGCTGCACAATGTTTCTCCAACCTCCTCGCAATCGGTTACCGACGTTTTGTTGTCGATCTTTATTGGTCGGTCAGCCGTAGAACTTGGTATTTCTGTCCGGTGTCTATTCCAGTTAGCCCTGGGGTGACTATATCCTCAGCCACCTCCACAATGAAGACAACCACAGCAACAGCTAGTGCGGACTCTGCGACTATCACCGGTACCGACGATTCAAGTGGGGACACACTCTATGAGCTAGGCTCATACAAGTGCACCGACAACCTCGATCCCTACACCTTGGCGGAAGTCCTTGTTGGTTATTTCCGAGACACAAACTCCCGTTTGACCGTGTACACGACCTATCTCGTTCTCAATCTGCATGTCGCCGCAAGTGACTCCACGCCAAATGAGCCTGCTTCTACCATATCAGGAGGTCAATTGCCATCGGGAAATGAGCTAGCCGGCTCAATCCTGGGAACCGCGCTTGATGACTTTATCTATAGTCCGGCTCAGCTTGCCACGGACAGAAGCAATCTGAACCAATCATGGTATAAGGTCGATGAGGGCTATATGCCCATCACGGAGTATTTCACCGTTCATGAAAATGAAGCGGGTGAACAGAGCACTCCGGATGGCTGGCCATCATCAAAGTACATTCAGCTCGCGAAACGCGATCGAGTGCTCATTGGGTACGGCTCCATCGATTCCCAACTATTGAATTACAATCTGTCTACCGAAGGAAATTCGGTCTTTCCTCCCGGATACCTGACTTCTGATGTGACGGTCTCCGCAACCAACGGCACTCTCACTTCAGGCTGTCTGTATGAACCTGGGTTCACAAGCGTGTCTCAAACCAACTCATCATGGGCTATATCCAGTGACCTCCCTGTCCCTGATGGCCTTTCCACAGATGAGACGATGGCTTCGCTATCGAATGTTCTCTCCGGCATTACAGCTTGTGGTCTCTCGCCAATGCTCAACACCACTCTCTTCGACCAGACTGCAGACCAGCAAGTTGAACATTACCGTAATATCTCACTTTCCTCTTCCTGGGCTTGGGTACTTGGTGAGCCACACGATGCGAACTATGGCGGCGGCGATGGTGATCCCAAGTATGACCGCTGTGCAATCATGGATCTAACACTCAATGGCCACTGGCGGTCCACGAATTGCACTGAGAAGCGTCGTGGCGCCTGCCGAATCGGTAATTCGCCTTTCTCCTGGGTTCTATCAGACACAATCGAATCTTTCTCTAAAGTGTCGGACAGTTGTCCACCAGGATCAAGCTTCGCTGTACCGCGTACCGGTCTCGAAAACACGTATCTCTACAGGCATCTTCTCTCTCTGCCAGAAACAACAGTCGACTTGAGTTCGGCAGATCCCGCCTTTCGAGAGGTCTTCTTAGATTTCAACTCCATAGATGTTACTTCCTGCTGGGTCTCCAATGGCTATGGGGCGAGGTGTCCCTATGCCTCTGATCCGCAGCAACTCGAGCGCAAAACTGTGCTTGTCGCTGCAATTGCAGGTATCATCATTCTTATTATCACAGCCTTGACTTTCTTTGTCAAGTGCAACGCCAACCGCCGGAATTCCCGGCGTAGAAAGCGTGTCATCGAAGGGTGGGAATATGAAGGTGTTCCCTCATGAGACACTCTATACACTTGACATTTATCTCCCTGGAAGTGCTGTCTCGGCCTTTTTGGCTTTATATCAAGATTGAATATCTTATGTACTTCACATCTATAATTCCAAGGATCCTGTCCTCTGCGGCATCGAACTTGTCTGAACGCACTCCTCTCAACACCCTTGAGGAGCTTGACTCTGCAGTGGCTGAGAATAACAATCGGCGACTTTTTGAAACAATTTGGTTCTGTATTCTATTGAGTTCCCTTTTGGCTCGTCTCTCCTTACATGGAGTTCATTGTTTCTAAAGTTTTATAGAGTCTCTTAAATCGTATAAAGCTGAAGTTTATACACCTATTCTTTTAGACCGTCATGCTTGATTTGAATGTTCATTAAGGACCAGAACTACATACAGCAAAAATAAAACCATGATACATAAAAACAAAAATCCACACATATTTCCATGAAATCAAACCAATGGAAACCGGATATAAGTGTCCCAAACAACGCTACATGCCACTCATGAAGACAAACCGTAAACTCCTAGAAAATACCCTGGATATCACATTCAAAGCCCGGCAAACCGAGCCCATCCCGCAGCCCGATTTGCTGAAGAGCTCGGAACCTGTGCGTGAGTTTCGTTCTGCTCGTGGCTGGGTTGCTCATCGAGAAGGCTTTCACTGCGCCCTTCTTCGGCAACCTTGCCACTCACGTCGCGGCGGCGTCCGACGCCTAGACCGGCGATGTAACTCCCGTACGTAGATAGGGATGCACCAACTCCGGCTGCAATACCAGGGCGGGCAGTGTCTGCGCCGGTGTTGCTCACGACACGGCCCTTGCGGTCGCTTTCGATGGCGCGTGGCGAGGCAGTTGACAGGTATCCATTTTCTTCATCGTTGTCGTTCTTCTTGAGAGCCGCATAAGCAGACATCTTGCTGCTGCGTTTCTTCGTAAGCTTGGCCGGCTTGCGGACGACTTGTTCACTTGGATCGCGCGACGCCAATCCAGGATTGCCATTAACATCCAGCTCACCATAGAAGCGGGTCTTGGGCGAGGTGGGCTTGGGGCTATCGCGTGGAACAGGCTCTGTCTGTGCCTGTGTATTGTTTGAGAGATTGGGGCTCTCGTGTGGAAGAGACACTGGCTGTGCATTGTATGAGATATTGGGGCTATCACCCAAGACAACGCGCCGCACGGGATCGGTGTTCTCGGGCCTATCAGTCAGGATAGGTTGCGGAGTTGGTGGGTTAAGCATGAGTGGGTTAAATGGAAGATACTCGTCATGCTCGTCATCAAAGTCGTCTCTGTGATATTCTGGGTCTGGGAATATGTCCATACGCTGATCGCCCACATCTTGTTCACGGCGGTTATCATCAAGGCCATAGAATTCATGTGTGGTGAGCGACGCATATTCCCCGCGTACATCTTCTGGGATCGCACTCCCAGCACCTGGCTCAGGCTTGGGGCCATAGGCAAACCAGTCTCGAATACCACTACTGACAGACGTCGTGGTCTTGTTGCTTTTTCGGCTGTAAACAGAGGAGGACTGGCGGAGAGTGGCTGCGTTCTCGTCCTGCATCTCACCCGTTGGCGATAGAGACCGTTCAGAGTATGCCACCCAATTATCGGACAATGGGCTGGCAGTATCCGACCGATCAGCAGTACGTGATGACAGATGACGCAATTGAGCAGTAGCATCGATGATTTCGGGGGCATGCGAGGCAACTTTTCGATATTCTGGGGCAGGTGCCTGTGATGTGAAGTCATAGGGCAGACTCGCGGGTTGTTGGAATAGTGTGTCGGGGCTGGAGGGATCCATGTAAGGTTCTGTTGGGGATTCCAAGTGGGATAGGCGGTGCTGATAAAAGGATGGATGTGACTGCCGCTGCTCGTCGAGCATACCCATCGATTCTCGGTTGTAATCACCACCAAAAGACTGTTCACGTGTGTGCATGAACGGCACACTGCGAGGAGATCCAATGAGCGGATCCTCGAAGCTAGAATTCATGGTGGATTGACTGAGATGTTTCTCGTCGATTCGAGCCTCCTTGTGGCTTATGCGGGGACGTGCGGTCAAATTGTCCTCAAGTGGGTTCATGTCAGGCGGTAGGCGGGAGATCTTCCGGAATGTGACAGCCAAGAAACCCGATATAGCAAGGGAGATGAGGTGCAACCCGCCATTTGCGATCGCCAAGATGAAGGTGGCCTCGGACAGTTTTACAGTCAGGTCGCTGTTGTTGAAGAGAGTTCCCCAGTGATATGCATTGGAGGTCCATTCACCATACGCGATAAACGCAGTAAACACGTAAAATGGGATGATTCCTAAGTCGACAATCGCGGCGAATAGCCCATAACTGGCCTGGGAACCTGTGGGACGCCTAAGAGCAGACCGGCAATTATGGTAAGCGCCATATATGGTGTGGAGTATTGCAACTATGGGCTGCAATAAAAATCAGCAAGGGAAAGTCTTATTGGGTAGACTGTACTCACGCCGACGCGAATGATCCAGATGACGGTCACTGCAGCTCCCTTGATAACGATAGAGCAAAACAGGGACCCAAGGGCGCCCAGAAGACTGAGCACTCTAAGTCCGAGCTGACTCCCTCGTGCGTACTTGACCCGATCCTTTGTTTTGTAGCTCATCGGTGTAAATGAACTGACCGTATTGAAAGAACCCCACTACATCCACATCCACCATTAGCAGAATCCATCACTAATTACCGAAAGGACACACATACCGTGTCAGGGTGTCGGTTTAAATTCACTTGGGATTCTTTTTGCTTTGGCTTGTCTGTTGGACGAGTCCAAATCCTCCCGGTCGCGTCCCTCGGGTTGAAGCCGCGGTCGGTCGGACCTTTAAAGGACGGACTCTCATAAAGGAATGGAGGCGACGATCTCCCCATGGTAGCGACTGAATGCCACTCGTGGCAGCCACGCGAAGCAGAATTAAGGAATGTTGACGGAGTTGAGGATGTGGAATGCGACTGTCAACTCCTGGGATGTGCCCAGGTCCAAGTATGTCGTACATCCGCAAACATGCGATAGTCACCCGGGGCAACCGATAAGAGTCACGTGCCATGTATCATTATCTCCGATCACCTCTGCGGTTTCTCGAATCCATACACCATGCAATTGAAACAGGCCTTTGTATGTGCTCAATGCACAGTACGGCTTAATCGCCGGCCTCTTTTACGGTGTCAGAGCTTTGTCTCTCAATTTATATCCAAACGCTCCAACAGTCATGTCGCCCAATCTGATCGACCCGTCCGTGTGGCCATCGTGGGCTCCGGCCCAGCGGGATTCTATGCCGCCTACCGTCTTTTGGCTAAACAGGAAGATGCGATAGTTGACATGTATGAGAAGCTACCTGTGCCATTCGGCTTGGCTAGGTACGGTGTTGCCCCGGACCATCCCGAAGTCAAGGTGAGTCACGGTAAACCGCGATTCAATGATGAGTCGCTCATTGAACATTGTATATAGCAACAAGCTCATGATTATATGAAAATTAGAATTGCGAAGATAAATTTACAGAGGTTGCCGAGTCCTCGCGCTTCAATTTTGTCGGTAATGTCGACATCGGACATGATCTGCCGCTCGCTGCCCTCAAACCACACTATGATGCCATCATATTCGCCTACGGTGCCACAGAAGACAAGGAGCTGGGAATTCCTGGAGAAAAAGCTCTACATAGTGTGCACTCAGCCCGTGCCTTTGTGGGGTGGTACAATGGTCTTCCAGAGCACAGAGATCTGGATCCAGACCTGAGCGGAGAAAACGCCGTTATTGTCGGACAAGGCAACGTTGCACTAGACGTTGCCCGGATTCTTCTTACGGATGTCGATACTCTTGAAAAAACAGATATAGCAGATTATGCCGTGGAAAAACTCGCCACAAGTCGCATCAAGCGAGTGCGAGTTGTTGGCCGCCGCGGACCCCTACAGGTGGGTTACAATGAATCGACTGACGGTATCCAGGTTTCTAATTACTTAACTCAGGCTTCCTTCACTATCAAAGAGATCCGTGAAATGCTCCAGCTACCAGATGTATCATTTGATCCCATTCCAGATGATATCTTTCCGCCGGAAGAGGTCGTATCGGCACTGCCCCGGGCGCAGAAGCGTCTAATGCAGCTCTTGGCTAAAGGATCAGCCAATGACCCTCTGACATCATCAAAGTCTTGGTCTTTGGATTTCTTACTTGCACCCGATTCTCTTCACTGGTCGCCTGATTATCCATACCATCTATCCCATGTGAAGTTCTCTCGCAACGAACTTGATCCATCCGACCCCTACAGCCCCAGCTCCAAGGTGGTTCCAAAGCACTTATCGAGCGGAAAGCGTGCACAGGTGAACCTACCAGCTAGCGTCTTCTTCCGAAGCGTAGGCTACAAATCCCTCCCCCTTCCAGGGCTAGAAGATCTTGGTATCGACTTCGATACCCGGCGCGGTATCATCCCTAATGATGGATTCGGCCGTGTAACAAGCTGGTCGAACAAGGGCCAGCCTGAAGCGTTACCTGCCGGATCTCTCGTCTCCCACCTACCCGGCCTGTACTGTGCTGGCTGGGTGAAGCGAGGTCCAACGGGTGTAATTGCCTCGACAATGACCGATGCATTTACTACTGCAGACACCGTTGTGCAAGATCTCTCAAAAAGTGCAGGTTCAACGTCCTTGCTCAATGCACCCGACCAGGGTAGCGGTCTAGGCTGGGATGGGGTGAAAACCGAGGCTCAGCGCCGTGGCCTCCGCCCCACATCGTGGGCAGACTGGCAGCGAATCGATGCGGCGGAGCGAGAGAGCGGCCAACTAAAGGGCAAGCCTCGGGATAAGCTTGGGCGTGTAGAAGAAATGTTGAAGGTGCTTGATTGAACCTTTATGTATATTATGGACTATCTGCACAGAGTTTGACAATTCTAAATACATACTCGGTCCAGGACTCTCGTTTTCCCCTGGCATTACACCGCTTTCGTGTACTATTCCGTCCCTTCATTATCACATTCCATGGATCTTGTTTAACGCTCAGAGCCCGCACGCGCTGGCATCCGCCTCCTCATAAGTGGCGTCAACACGACCAAGTTGCTCCGCCAGGCCGTTGGTGAGCGTGTTCATGGCTTGCAGGCCAATGTTGAAGCCACTCGGGGCGGCGTCGATAGCAATGACGTAGATTGTCTCGTCAATCTTGTCGTTCGAGTAGTGCAACGCGTAGCATTTGCCACAGTTAGGGCTGTTCCAGCCCGGGATGGTGATCGCACCGCCAATGTTCGGGAAGCTTGGCAGTGATGCAAAGTCGGTGTAGCCTTGAGTGACCAGGCCATTGACACCGTCGGAGCAGGAGACGGTGTTCAAGGATGATGTTCCAATATCATATTTGGGGTCGTAGGAGACGGACACTGTTTCCGCTGCCACCTGAGCCGGAGCAGCAGCAACAAGGCTGAGGGATGCCAAGAAGGCGGAGGTGAAGGTGATGGTGGACTTCATGTTTGTAGAGGATGTTATGATGTTTTGAGGAAGGGGGTATAATGTTTTGATTGCTTGTTGTATACATTTCCCTCCCGACGAGGTTTATATATCTCCATCCGACAGGCCTCCCAAGTAAAATTGCTCTAGTTCCTCTTTGCTGGCAGGCCGCATTCGGCGCAGGTTTTAGATGAAGGTCTCAGATTCACAGGTGACACAGCCCAAATAGGATGCCTTTATCTTGTATCCATCAGCCGATACTCCCGTAATAGATTATCCCCCAGAAACAGGTGCAATAAGGCCGATGTCTATTGTGGGGTTCTCGAGGAAACATGCAGGCAGAGCCTGGCAGACTGAGACACGGCTTATCCCGGGTGCTATTTTCATGCGATCTGCAGAAGGATGACATGGTCGATCCACATACAGCTCACGCGAGATTCTCTCTATGCTACTACATACAATAAATAGGGCGACTGCATCTGAGGTTGCATCATAACACTCCGTACGGATAGAACGAAGCAGCATAGCCACATTTCATTTTCGTCTGAGTTTGAATCACAATTTAAGATTATTTCAAAAGCTGACCTCATTAAACCAAAAAAAAGAAAGGAATAGGAGGAAATGAGGTTAGAGTAAGTAGATGAGGTGAAAGGCAAAAGAAAAAGAAACGTCCCCGGGAAGGCTTGAACTTCCAACCTCCCGATTAACAGTCGGACGCGCTAACCAATTGCGCCACGGAGACGTGCTCGTTGAAATAACGTGAACTATTATGCTAGTTGATCTAAGCCAAACATTTTATGAAAAGTTTTTAACTCAATAACTATGGTGATAGAATTAATATGTGTAGCCGAGTATCTTGCGGCCTTGGGGGTCTCTTGGTATATGAATCCCTTTTTTGCTGTCTCGGCACAACAAGTCTCCGTGGCGCAATTGGTTAGCGCGTCCGACTGTTAATCGGGAGGTTGGAAGTTCAAGCCTTCCCGGGGACGCTTGTTTTTTTTTTCACTTTCCTCTTTCTTTGCTTTTGTTTTGGACCAAAAATGACCAAAACTGAACCTGTGGAGCTGGTTTCATAGTTGGTAAGCCCCGAGTGATTGTCTCTGGTGCTACAAGAAAGTTAAAACCGCTTAATCGTGACTATGTACCACTAACCGCAGGCCGTATGGCCACTTCCAAGGTTCCCATGGTGATGTGCCAAGTAAGGCCGAGTCATGGCAGACTGACATATCACGATTAACAGCATTCCCATCGTAAGGGATTCATTCCATTCCGTAGGAAGGGATCTTGCTTTGGCTCCCGATCATACTGATGATATATGAACATGCAAAAAAAAGAAGGGCCCGAACCGCGATTTGAACGCGGGACCTCGCACAGGTTCACCCGAAGCACGAATCATACCTAATTATTAATTAGTTGAGATTCGCAGGACAGCTTATTGAAGTGGAACGTACCACTAGACCATCCGGGCGTTTGTGTGCTAGAAATCTCTCTTTTAGGATATCTGACTTCAAGATTTTTGCCACGATCTAGTACTCACGATGTTATCATGTGCTTCATATTTACTTGCTCGCTTACTGCTTGCATGTTTACTAGTTTTCATTACATATATTGAGATAACTAAGTGAGACGTTCAAGGTTTGCAACGTTTGCAAAGGGCCAGCTATATGGGTCAGGGTCGGATGGTAAGACGGCTACCAGGGCAAGACTTGCTAGACGTTGACCTCGAAGAGAGGAAGGACATTTTGCCCCGAATCGCAAATTTCATTGTATACTTGGGACAAATAAAAGGGTTGACTCTTGGTCCGGTTACCGATTCTCAACCGGTTAGTTATATATATGAGGATTGCGGCGCTAGAACGACGCTAAGTCTATGGAAGATATGAATATATATATTTGCAGCCTCTAAATTCAAGCATCGATCTGATATCACACCCTCTTAATCCCTGTAATGGCGATATCTGCCGAAGAGATATCATTCTTGATAAAGACAGATCTATTTGCTTTCTCAATATTCTAGATCCTAGGCCCAGTTTTTCGAAGTGGCCACGATCATATGTTCATGATATGATTCCTTCCAAGAGCCTCTCGTGCAGGAAGTTGAGAATGCAATGAACTTGACGGCGAAGAGTGACGGGACATGAAACTTCTTCCTCGTGTACGCCATGCAAATTTAAGACGGACATTGTATGTATTGTGAGAGAAAAAGTTGCCTGGGCAACCCGATTAGAGGCTACTTAGATATATCGCCATATCTAGCGATCAAGTCTCTCATATCCTGAAGCATTCTATGATAATGTGAGCTGGGCGGATTGTCCACTTCCATGCCGATGAGTGTTACTTACTGTCCTCGAAGATGTCGACCCTGGGGGAAGAGCGCCGAGACATGCGTGTTAAATCGCCTAGATTTCGAGTTCAGCGATCGATCTGATATAAAAAATATGGGATTGGTATATACACACAGTTTATAGAGATCGATGCGACCTTGGTAGTCCTCCACCGGGGATGATATGGGGAAGTGTAAATGATACGCTTGAACATACTCGGAAGCAAACCGGTTGCAAACTGGTGCCCATTGTCCAAGTTCATCTATCAAGTTTGGTTCATGGTTAGTCGGTTAGTAAATCTATGGGTTCAATCCAATCATACAACATACATTCATTATGAGCGTAGAAAGAGCAGGCGTCAAACATAATGGGATTTCCTGTGGTGGCATTCTTCCCGGTATTTCCATACCATAAATCGCCATGCACTAGACAGGGCTTGACAGATCGACCTTCACTTTCGAGGGGTCGCAGCAAACGTGGGATAACCTTGTCAAATATGACAGGACTCAAAATTTCGATGTCTTCGCTGGGACCCCGAGCTGAAATCTCATGCGTCAGTGCATGTCGCATTGATCTAGCAAAGCAGGTCTCCCAGCTGTCTGACCACTCAGTGTGCTGTGACAGGTTGCCGCTATAGGTAGTGACGTGGAATCCAAACTTCCCAGTCGGTGATATGCTATTATTGTGTAGGGCTCCAAGACATTCGGTAAACTTTCCCACGTCTGGCAGCTCTTGGTCAATATCCTTGAATTCACATAGGAAAAAATGTGTGTCGGGTATTGTCTCATATGTACCCCAGCCGATCGGCTTGGGAACAGAATCAGGAATGAGATTATAGATTGCAGTCATAGACTCAAATTCGCCTTGAGCCATCGCTCTGCCATTTTCCTCTAGCAGAACTTTCATGAAGAATCTGCGAACCGACCCGTCTACCAACTCAACATCAATGCGCCCTGTTGTGGCCCGAAAGCTAAAGCCATGATTCTCAGTTGATATGACTTTGGCGCCATCCGGAAGCTCTGGCACAGTCGTTATTATCAGGACACTTTTCAAGTAAGTCAAGCGAAGGATCGCTGATACTCACTAGCAACGACAGCGGGGTCAACTTTTGCGTACGGATTCCCGACCCCCAAGTCTTGGTTTGCTTGAAAACTCATGGCTATAGTAAAAAAAAGGTGGGGAGGGTATTTTTTTCTTCTGAATCTTGCCGATGAATCTTGGATTTAGAAGCGTGAGTGAAAGTTTGCATGAGGCATGAGGTTTCAAGAGGTTCGTTCCTCGGTACCTCGCTCCGTATACCTCAGACGTTTACAGCTTGGGGCCTAGTATAGGGTGATATTGCTCTTACCAGAAAGGCCCCTTCCTCCACGACAAGCAGGTGACATTGGGCCTTTCTTGGCGATCTCGTACATTGTTTTGTTTGCGCGTATTTACAGTCACGTGGTAAACATTCACATAGGAGGAGATATAAGACCTACCCGTCCACTTATCCTCCCTAAAATTATGTCCTCAAAATGACCATTGATCATATTCTACAAACTGAAATGCCGGCCGCAACAGCCCCTGTTTCTCCTTTTACCATTCCTGACCTAGAATTAAAGTCGTACTGTGAAGACAGGGACTTCCGAGCCGAAGGGAGGCCCGAGCCTAACAGTCGCTCGCAGGCCTTGATCTACCATTTTGAAGACAAAAAGTGGTGGATCAAAGTAACTTTCAAGGGCGCGGTATCTTCGTTTCCCCACGATGTCGAGCCAGAGCAAGTCAAATCAAAACGCGAACGACGAAAAGAATTCCAACAATTTGTCACGCTGATCGATTTTCATTCACTGGCTCTTCTGGATGACACTGTGACTGAATTAATCTTGAGCGAAGACCCGAAAACAACGGAACCTGTCAATATACATCGCGAACCGGAAGATACCAATCGGTTTGCAAAGCTCATCAACAACCTCCGATTCCATATTCGGGAGGACCCATTGAGAGTGGCTTATCCGCCATGTATTCAATTCCCGTCTTTTCGAGCAATCAATGTCGCAGAATTGATAGAGGAGGATGAAATCACCGACGGAGTGTTCCGCGTTTTACACAGGGGCGACAGAATACCATATATTCTCAAGGTAGTCAACCGCCCCCTTTACCAGCCACGCGATACAGACGTTATACGAAAAGAACTGGAAAATCTTGAACATTTCAGAGGCGTGACAGGGATCGTTCAGCCAGCTGGTATTGCGGTATTCGCCAACCCATACGCTACCTCACAAAAATGGGTCCAACAAATGGTTGTCAGCGGTATCCTATTGGAGTACTATAGCGGTGGCTCCTTACAACGTGTTCTAAACGAACAACGTGTGAGGGAATTCGGCTGGGAGCGATGGGCTGTCCAAATTGGGAATGCTTTGGGCATTATTCACCGCGCAAAGAAAACCCATATGGATTTGAAACCTTCAAATGTTGTTCTCGACGATAATGGCAATGCGGTCCTCATTGATATTAGCGGCATCGGTGGAGTAACGCACGGGTGGCGTGCTCCAGAGATACGGGATGAAATATCACCCTTTGATCTTCCATTCCAAACGCGTCGATTGAATGGCATTTGGGCATTCGGAAAGCTTTTGATGGAAATTGCATCAAACGCCGGGGACAGCCCCTTCGTAGGAACTTTAAAGTGGGTTGCGGATCATTTAACTGAAGAAAATGTTCACAGCCGATGGACTCTATCTGAGGGAATCTCTCAGTTGAAGGGCGATCCTACCCCGGAGTTCGACCTCGTGGACCTTGTGTAGGATAATATCACCATTTTTTTTAAGTGTATACGAACTGCTATATAGGAACCATAATCATATCTCATAGAGAGGTGGCAGCTATAAATACCAATTAAGATTTATTGTCCAGTTGATAACCATGAAAACTGAGACTATATAGTATAACTACCCACTTACTTCTTCTTCCCTGAGACAATCACTCTCTTTCCTTCATATATTCTTCACTCCACACCATTATACCAACCCCATTTTATCCAACCACACCCAGTCGCCGCGGTACAGATATCTAATGAGTTAAACATAAATCAACTTGAGGGTGAGGTCGACTAACCATTTTATAGAAATGTCCTCCCAGGAGCCACCTCGTGACCCAGTCACCAATGAGCCCAGAGCTACGGCAGTTCCTGACCCGGCCCGCCCTGATTCTTCTCAACAAACTGAAGCCCCAAAAAGCACTTTGGTGGCTCTCAAAGATGCGTTGGTAGTCTCTGACAGGTTGATCGGAGATGTGTCCTTGGAGCGAAGCCGTATTCGAAGACACATCATTCAACAGCGCGCAGTGCCTGATAGCCAAACTGCGCACCTTTCTGCAACCAATACCCGGACCGACAACCTTCAGCTTCTTTATGACAGGACAATCAAATTGGGGTCGAGAGCCAACAACTAAATGGCTGTCTTACAACGTGGCTCGGATATTTTGCAGTCATAGATTCGATATTATTGGAGCGCGACGGAAAAAGGAGCAACGCATCGTCCATCACCCCTACTACCTAATTTCATTGATTGGTTGAGGAAGGAATGCACGTCAGCAACAACCCAGGAATCAAATTGAGGAGTTCTTGTACGAAAACTAGTCTTTTGGTGCCTTGTAAATTTCCTCATACTTACCTCAGTCTCTAGTATAACTAGTTATGGATCACCGCTACTATCTTGACTACCGGTGAGAGATGTATATTGGGCACCCGCGTAGTACACAAATCGACATTAATTTAATTAAGTGGCACGACGAATCTTAGACTTCAGCTGGACCTAGTAAAACCCAGACCTAGCCTATTCTGTGTTAAAGCCTGAAATTGGGTTATAAAAACCATGTAAACACGCTAATTATGTGTACAATTCTGCTGACTTTACAGTTTATGAACGCCAAGACCTAATTTGGGTTGGGCCTGGGAGTATCGATGCATAAATACTTATAGTTAACTATAACTAGTTAGTTAGGAAATCATATGATCTTTGTCAGCATATCTGTTCAAATTCCAGTGTCGTCATTCAGCAAGAGAGTAGAGTTACCTGCCAGCAAATCGCCCAACTAAATCGGCCTAGTGGGTAAAGATCAGCAGTGTCTCCCCGATATCTGAAGTGGACAGCCGGCTGCGGCCAATCGCCCCGCTTATCTAACGCGTGGCCTGCACCTGGGCAACCTTGGAAGGCAGCGAATTTTGTTAACGGAAGATTGTTTCTTTTATTTTCTTCTCTTCTTATCATTTCTCATTGTGCGTTGCTTCAAACATATCTTGGATTTCACTGTTGGCTTTCTGCACTCGCTGGACCCGGCGGGATTGTTGTTTCCTCTTTCCTCATTGCTTGGCGCATACGACACCCCATCAATTAGACCATCCGCCCAATATGCGCGACGATTATACTCAAAATGACCCTGGCGGCTTCCAATCGAGCCATGTGTTGCACAGTAAGACAGCAGTGGGTAGTGCACACCCGCCTGCTTACGGAGAGTGGAGCGGAGAAGCTCCAGATACATACTCCAGATGGGACCCGCGGGGATGGTCCTTGAAGAAGAAGATTTTCCTAGCGGCCGGCATCGTCGTGGTAATTGTGGCCGTTGTCGTTGGCTCTGTCCTCGGAGTGCGAGCCAACCGGTACCCCAATTACTCGAAACTGGATTACAGCTTGAAAGACGAATTTTCGGGATCGACCTTCTTCGACAACTTTGAATATTTTACTGCCACCGACCCAACCAATGGATTTGTGCAGTATGATTCCTAAAAACCAAGCCTCAGGCCGAGCAAATCAACTAACGTGTAATTCAGGTATATCGACCGAGCCGCATCCGAATGGCTTAATCTAACATACGCCTCGGACACCTCCGCGGTGCTCAAGGTGGACACGACATACAGTGGAACGGAGGCTGCTAATGGGCGCCAATCTGTGCGAGTCACATCCAACAATACCTATGCTGATGGGCTTTTCATCTTTGACATTATCCACACCCCGTACGGATGTGGAACATGGCCAGCCCTGTGGCTGACAGACCCCAGCAACTGGCCCGAGCACGGAGAGATTGATGTAGTGGAAGCTACCAACGCCGGTACTTTTGGAAGCCAATCGACGCTTCACACGTCGAAAGGCTGCACCATGGGCGTTAAACGGAAAGAAAGTGGCACTGTGGATAACGAGAACTGTTACTACGAGGCGAATGACTATGCGGGCTGTGGAGTGAAAGGCACTGAGAGTACTTATGGCCCCGAGTTTAACAGCAAGGGTGGCGGAGTAAGTGTTCATGCTTCTTCCATCGAAACCAATTTACTAATAACCACCCCTTTCAGGTCTACGCGATGGAGCTCCGTGACGCTGGTATCCGCGTCTGGCAATGGGTCCGCTCCAAGATCCCGTCCGATATCACCTCGGGCAGTCCCGACCCATCCACCTGGGGCAAAGCACTTGCGGACTTCCCCAGCACGGATTGCAACATCGGTTCTCATTTTAAGAACCAGAGTATCATCATCAATATCTCTTTGTGTGGTGACTTGGCGGGTGCGACCAAGTACTACACGACACAAAGTAGTTGCCCTGGCAACTGCACAACATTTGTGCGGGATAATGCGACTAGTTTCGACACTGCATACTGGGAGTTTGGCGGCTTTAAGGTCTATCAAACTTCGTGATTTCTTGAATTGTCGAGTGCGATTCCCCTTCTAATGTGTTCCTGAATTGATGTATATGGGGTTCGATCACTGCCGAGGTTTTGGTCTGTGTTTTATTTTAAAAGGACGGAGTTTTCAGGGCAGATTGTGCAATCAGAGCTTTACATCTCATCACATAGGTGATGATGAACAAAATCTCGTTCTGTGTATTTTTCTTTGTAATAGAAGGCTAATTGGCAACAAGGCCAACGTTATATCTTCCTTCGTGTCTTTGATCCACAAGTTGACCGGGAATTATTGCACCTTGCCTCTCGAGTCGACAGGCCAGATTTCCTCAATGACTCCCCCTCGATGGGCGTAATAGAAATCGTGCAAGTTTACGGTAGGGTCAATATGGCTCGGTACCATCTCAACGCGATCCCCAACCGAAAGCGCCGGGGTCCCTTCGTCCCAACTGAGTGAGCCGTGCTCGTCACCAAGCACACCATAAGTGTACCTCGGGTCCTTACACTCCGCCAAGCCACTATCCGTCGTCAACGATTTCAATCCGCTGTCGATGGTGACCGACCGAGGACCTTGTTTGCTCAAAACAGTTGATAGAATCGTAAGACTATTGGAGTAGAAGGTGCCGACGGCATTTCGGTAATCGGTATCCATGAAAATAAACGACCCAGGCTGGAGCTCAGTGACGCCCGGCACTATGGCGCAGAATTCCGCCGTTCCAGTTCCCCCGGTAGTCACCACCTCGATATTGAAGCCTGCCTTCCGCAGCACGTCCGCAGTATTTGTGAGGACCTCCATAGACTGTAGACATTGACTCTTGCGATCTTCCTTATCATGCAAATGCTGCAAATGACCCTCATACCCGTGGAGCCCGATCAGTTTCAAATGCTTCAGACCCTGCACATGCCGCGCTAGTGTCATGGCTGGTTCACCCGGTAGAACACCAGTGCGATGAAGCCCAACATCAAGATCAATCAAAACAGAGATAGGTTCGTCGATACCGGCTGTCGCCAACGCCTCGTCAATAGCCGTTGCGCCGGCTTCACTGTCAACCACTATCCTGATTTTGCGGTGTTTGCGGAACAGTTCCACCAGCCGTTGTACCTTTGCAGGGCCGATAATCTCACACGTGATAAATAGGTCGTCGAACCCGGCCGCGGCGAGGACTTCTGCCTCGCTCACTTTGGCTACGCAGCCTCCCTTTGCGCCCGCTTTGACCATCTTGTTGGCTAGGATCGCGCTCTTGGTCGTTTTCAGATGCGGGCGGATGTCCAGGCCAGTTGGTAGTAGCTTGTCCATTAGCTTTTTGATGTTGGCTTCGACGAGGTCGAGATCTGCGATCATGGATGGTGTGTCGAGGGTATCGACCCTGTCGCCGACTTTGGGGGAATACATGTTGAATTCGAAGTCGCGGGTCTGGATGGGGTTCGAAGCAAGTTATGTGCTGATGATTAGTGTCTGGGTTTGAAGCTTGACAAGGGGTGTCGCTTTATAAGTTGGCTGGAGAATGCAAGGGGTAAATATGTGCCCGTGCTGTTCCATAATGGACCCCGCACTAAAGATGGGGGCATTCGTGCGGGGTAAGAAAATATAGATTAGAGAAGAAAGTGCACTAAATTGTTATGTATCCCAGAGGATTTTGTTCCTAGAACATTTATTCCTTACCTATGCATATCCAATTAGGTTGAGGCATCTTCTAGATCCATATCTTTTTTGTATCAACAAGATACCAGGCATAATAGCCTTGTCTTTGCAGTAATCGAGATGTTTTTTATATCGACCAAGGTTTAAGCTAAACATTACAGTACCATGGATCGGCTTAGACTAGTCCCGATTCAATCGCAGCTGCCATCCATAGATCTGTTCCGCACGTCGACTAACTTCACTTTCTTAACAATTGCGAAGTTTTCAAGGAAGTTTGATCTATCAACCTTCCAGCTTGGACGAGACTCATAGACCCGCAAGCAATCCCGGCAGCACGATTTCCTCCGAGAACTGCCAGAGTAAACTACTATCCTCCGCCCTGAACGCTTCGCCAGTCCAGTGCGTATTTCTCAAGCCCTGCAACGCATACAGCTTCTCGTAAAACCCGTCCTTGATATCCCCAGCCCCAACTTGAAGAGTATAAGGTGCATGCGATCTGAAATCAACGAATTTCGGCTCTGTTTGGCTAAACTTGTCCGGATTCTCCTTCTGGAGCCTCTTGATAGTCAGGATAATGTCGGCCTTCACGGTCGCATCAGGCAGAGGAGAGGATTTAGGACTCTGCGGAGTGGCGTAGGTGACCATTTGCAATCCGGCAAGTCCTGCCGGGGCGAAGCTGTACGGTCCTGGGAGCGAAGGGAAATTGTATTCCGAGTTTTGGGCTGCATTCGAGATGCTATTGTTGTCGGGGAAGCCCGTGTTCTTGACGATACCGACGTAGTAACCCGCATCAATGAACTTTCCAAAGAGTGTCTTCTCTTTGTTGCTGAGGTCTAGCGGGGCCAGGAAATCAAGCTTTGGGGGTATGGCAATGAGGAGCTTCTTTGCGAGAATAAGCTTGTTGCCTTGGGGTGTACGAACAACAAGCTTGATACCTGCCCCTCCTTCGCCTCGATCCGCATGCCCGACCACGGAATTCAGGAGAAGACTTGAGGACGAAGACAACTCCACTTCAGCTTTGGTGTACAGTTCGCTGCTGTTGTGGTGGGCCGTAGTCAGAAAACCAGTCGATAGATCCTGCACCATCTCCAACCCCCAGTATCGGAATTGTTCGAGCGTCGGGTTCGCCAATATATCTCCGACACCCGGATTGTAGTTGAACATGGTGGGAACCGCTGCTTGAAGTCCATACTTCTGTACGAACTCCCCGAACGGTATATATAGCTCCTCGGGCACAGGGCTTGGAAGGAATGTCCCATCCTTTAGCTCCGGGTACTTGGAATACTGTGCCGTGTAGGCTGCGAAGGCTGCAGATATCTCCGTATCAGATGGAGTGAACGACAGATTGATTGCTTTTCCAGTACTAAAATCATAGTTCAACACTGATTGAAAGAAACCGGTAGAGTGGGTGATTGAAATATCAAATCGTTTGAAGTAGTCCTTTACAACGGTGATGTTGTGCCAGATCATGACTCCCATATCAATAGGAGTGCCGGTTGTGGGATCAATGTATGTCTCAGTGTGGCCACCCAGTCTGTCTTTCTTTTCAATGACAATGACCGATTTGCCTTTATCCTTCAGGCTAATGGCTGAGTATGTGCCCGCAGAGCCGCCACCGATGACAGCCACATCCTGTTTGATAATGTCCTGGGATTTGAATTTCTTGAGATCAAATGTTGAGGGCGTATTTGAAGCAAAAACACTCGATGCGAGGAGACAGGCTGAAAGTGAGACGAAGGAGAACGTGACGAGATGCATCGCGAAGTTGGTGTGAGTACGAGGCTGATGGCGGATCGATGTTGTATAACCTCAGAGCAGAAATCCAGTGCATTTTAAAAGTTGGGCCAAGGCCATGCATGAGAAGAAGGCGACATAGAACATGCAAATTTCCATTGCCTAGGGCGGGCTGGGACCCTAATGGGGAATGGCTAAATTAGGCAAGTTACCGATCTTATGCTGATTCATGTCAACTTCAGAAAAAGTAATCCCCAAAGAGGCATATTTCGGATGATGACAAGAGTAATAAACACATTTTCGAAGCTGGCGTGGATTATCATCCTTTGTGATCGGTGCAGTGCCTAATCCGGCCACTCACTATTCTGCGGGGGGCATGATTCCAGTGTCCTTGCTAGAGGGAGCATAACTGAAATCTGAGAGGAATTGGCTCTTTGCTTCTACCCTTTTATCAAACATCCCTTGGCATTTCTTTGACACCCTGTCTATGACACTATTAAGGATTCCTGGACTAAACCTTCATGCATTTATCATATTGTAGATTAAGTTCTGAGTGAGAATTTCTGATGAATTGAGCTAGTAGTACGGAGTAGAGTTAAGATAACAAATATTATTAAATGCGAAGAACTAAGAAAATAAATTGTATACATGATGTAGAACGAGCGTCCTGATATCCTTCGCAGGGCTACCGGTTACTTGACCAATTCGCTGCAGTGGCCGCGGTCTTGCGACCGTAGGTGTGTCAGATAGACTAAGTGGTCTTGGTGGCCGTTTTCTTGACCTTCGGGACGCGCACCCACCAGTACAGTGCACATGCCGCAAAGATATTGAAGACGATGAACACCCACATAATGCCGAAGTTGCGCCACACATCTGAGTAATTGGATGAGACAGAAGCAAGGTACACGCTTGTGTCGCTGATGGGGCAGAAGTTGCAGTTTGAGGTTGCGAGTTCGTGTTCGACGTAGCCACCCATGGTGGACTTGTATGCTTCCATGTACTCGCCGCAGGTACCGTTCAGCGGGTCGAAGTGCAGGTACTCGTTTGTCGCACATATGACTTTCGTGTTAGAGATACCGACGGAAAGCATACCGCTGACGAGGTACGTGAACGGCGAGACGCGGTACATGAAGATCCAGAAACCTGGGAGCTGTGCGGGGGTAGCAAGGACACCGCAGAATAGGAGGCAGAGCATAAAGAGCATGTTGCCCGTGTTACCAGCATTCTCGGCGGTTTCGAAAGCCGCGATCATGAAGTGTGCGAAGGTGGATGAGAAGAGAAGGAAGGTCCAGATGAAGAGCCACATTTGCGCACCGCGGAGCGTGACGGAGTCAGTGGGCTCGGCGTTGCGGTACATACCGACGGGATAGTACCAGCAAACGAATATAATGACGGACATGAGCGTGTTCCACGGGAGTTCAACAACAATATTAGATATCATGAAAGCTTTCCAAGAGTAAGCTTTAGATGGACGTTCGCGGACCTCGTACAAACTGCGCTGGGCAACGAAATGTGGCATGATTTGCTGGATGAGCTGACCGAAGAGAGTCAATAACATAAATATGGCGAACATCTGGTTCTGAAGCCCCTGCATCGTGTTGGGGGTATTGTATAAAGAGAAACCGACAAAGAGAGCCGAGCTGCCGCATAGTGCAGTCTTGGAGTAGATGTACGTGGGTGAGCGCCAGATTTGCTGGAATACTCGGGTCTGGACTTCGCAGAGTTGTTCGTAGAAAGGAGCGGCGAATTCGCGGTAGCTGGCCTTGTCCTCGCGCTTGCCCGAGACAGTGTGGGCAGGGTTGACCAGCTGGGAGCGTTCGAATTTCAGTTCGGTGAGATGTTTTTGGACATGTGCATATTCGGGGGAGTTGCGCCATGTCTCGTACCAGTCGATATCAGTGTAGGATCCAGGAGCGGCACCGATAACGTCGAGCATCCATTCCGCGGGGTTAGCGGTAGGAGGGCACGGGGGACCACCGTTGCGGACGAAATAGTCAATAAGAATTTGCGAGTTCTCGCCAATATCTCCGTAGTACACGGTACGACCACCGGCCTGAAGGAAGAGGAGACGATCAAATCGCTGGAATAGCATAGCAGAGGGTTGATGGATGGTACACAGAATAGCCTGGCCGTTCTTCTTCAGTTTGTCAAGGAGATCAAGGATAGCCCATGATGTCTGAGAATCAAGTCCAGAGGTAGGTTCGTCCAAGAAGAGAAGTAGAGCTGGCCTGGCGGCAAGCTCCACACCGATTGTGAGTCGTTTGCGTTGTTCGACATTGAGACCTTCACCAGGTACACCAATAACAGCATCAGCATACTCGGTCATTTCTAGGAGCTTGATGACTTCTGTGACATAGTCGACCTTCTCTTGACGAGGAACGTGAGCGGGCTGGCGTAGAAGAGCAGAGAAGGTAAGGGCCTCGCGAACTGTACTGGTGTTCAAATGCAGATCTTGTTGTTGAGCGTAGCCGGTCTTGCGCTGGAAGGAGTCATTGCGGGGTTTGCCATCGACAAGGATCTCCCCAGTGATGACACCCATAGTGGTACGAGTAGCCAGAGCATCCAAGAGCGTGGTCTTTCCGGCACCAGAGACACCCATCAGTGCGGTCAAGGTACCCGGTTTGACCCATCCATCAACATGATCAAGAATCCTGCGATGATCCTTTCCAATCTTGATATCGTAGCAAACATCTTTCCACTGGAAGATAGCAGTCTGGCGTTCGATGATGGCAATGCCGTCCGATTGGGTCTTCACGGCAATGCTGCGGCTACTACCGCCTTCGACATCGTCCTCTGACTTGCTCTTCTTCAGGGCCTTGTGTCCGCGACGGAAGACTAGGATCTCGCCCTTCGACTTCTTTTCGGTGATGAACTCGGTAGCAATCAGATAGACAACCATGAGGGCGAACATGAAGGCAAATATAATGCCGATGTTCCTCCACTTGTGCGAGGCGGTATAGCCATAAGCTGACTCAATGTAGTCGTCGCCATTGACGTAGGGCTGTCCAGGCACTGATCCAACTGTGGAGCAAACACGGTTGTGAGTTCCGACATCCGTGTAGTCAGGACCTGACGGGACGTAGTTGACACAGATGAAGTCGCGGTTGTGGAACTCATTGATCATTAGAGACTCAAAGCCATAGCTGATGGGATTGATATAGGCGATCCAGCGGGCCCATCCAAGCATGTAGTGTATCGGAATGGTGAATCCGGTGTACATGGCGAGACCCAGAATTAGAATCGCGGCGGGGGCCAGGGCTTGAACGAGGGATCTTGTCAATGATGCAATGGACCGGAAGAACATAGACATCGTTAGAGTCAGGACGAATGAGGTGAATACAAAGAAAAAGAAGGCACCAGGTTCGCGCCTCAGGTTTGTCATGAAGTAGAGAACCAAATTGTAAGTGATAGCGTTGAGGACCTTATAGGGCAAATCCATTAACATAGATGCAAATGCTTCGGCGGACGGGTGGTAGAGGGCATATCGAGAGTGTTTCTCCACAATTGCCCGTTGAGCATAAAGAGTGAGCATTTCAAGGCCGGAACCAAACGCATTCATGAGAACAGCAAAGAAGAGGAGAGCACCGCGCTGGAAGAAGCTGTTGGTATCGGCCTTGAGGTTGTAAAATATACTGGCGATGATGAGAGCCATGATGGAATTTCCGATTAACGAAGAAACTGTGATACTAGGATCACCCTTTAATCGTTGAAAACTGCGCCATAAGCACAATTTAACCTGTTGCACGTATGAAAGAGTGTAGGGTGACGATACATGCTGGGCCTTGGCTTGCTGAGCTCTCCGAGATTGCTTGAACTTGTCCAGGTATTCACCACCGAGTGCAAACTTTGCGTTATACACCTCAATGTCTTGCACAAGCTGTGCTCGTTCTGCTGAGGCCTTCCATCTTGCCGCGAACTCATCGGGCGTCCGGGGGACGCGGTATTCATACCCTGGCTGCACGACACGCTCGAGATGGCTAGTCATAGAAGTGAGGAAATCGGCATCAGTTTGTCGGTTAGGGCAGATGAAACCCATGTCAAGGAAGTACTTCTTAGCCGCGGTCGTGAGACCAAAGTAGATCTGGCGACCTTCGTAAAGAACGAGGACCTTGTCGAAGTGGTCGTAGGCAGCCTGGGGAGCTTGGTAAAGGGAAACACAGGCCGTGGCGCCGTTGATGTCAGTCTGCATGCGTAGAGTCTTGCAGAATTCGATAGCATTTGCACTATCAAGACCACGAGTGGAGTTGTCCCAACATTGCAGCGGCGCCATGCTAAGGCAGGCTTCGGCAATACTGACACGCTTGCGCTCTCCACCGGATACACCGCGGATGAAGTCGTTTCCCACGATGGTATTTTTGGTGTGGCTGATACCGAAGATGGCCATAATGACGTCTCGCATATGCGTGGCATACTGGTTCACAGTTGCTCCTCCAGGAATGTGGCGTGGTGCTCGGGCCCGGGCAGCAAAGAAGAGGGTGTCTCCAACCGTGAGCTTAGGGAAGTGGACGTCGACCTCAGCGGTGTAGATGGCTTCTCCCCTGAACTCGGTGGCCATTTGCTTTGCGCTCACACCTGATGACTATTAGCAGGAAGCCTTCACGTGGATGACGTCGGACGTACCTTGGAAATTGATGTTTGAGTTCTTGTCGACAAAAAAGCCGTGTGTCTCTCCAGCGATGGTCTTCAAGAAAGTCGAGCATCCCGATCCAGGTGGTCCAAGAACCACAAGCATCTCTCCAGCCTCCACCAAGCCATCCAAGCTCTGCAGAATTTCGATTTTGCGTTGATGTCGGCCTGTGATCTTCCTCGCCAGACTGAGAGTCTCTAACCAGACGTTGCCAACGCTCTTCTGATAATCGGTATCGGAACCGAAACCGTGCACATTCAGGTTGCTGAAGGCTATACCCAGTGTCCGGAGTGGATGCGCTTGTTTGTCCTCGGTCTGCATCTGTAGCATGGCCGTGCACCAAGCCCGGGCATGGAAGTGTTCCCCATTGGGGTCCAGGGTCGATCCAGGCTCCGCTGAAAAGGGGTTCTCGCCAGTCGTTGAAAACGTTTTCTGCTCTGTGAATTCTCTGGCCAGTTGGTGAACCTCGGCTTCCCTCTTCTCCACACTGGAGACGTCGTCTTTCACACTTTCGGTCTCGCGGTCGCCATTGGCCACGAATTTGCCCAAGCTCATGTTTGCGGGTGTTCTGGTTCGACACCAATAAGCGTCAATCGAATATATTGACTATAGTAAAGAATGAAGGACTGAAGTTTCGGTATCAATTGTTAGGAGCAGAGGATTCTTATATAAAGCAGCACATTGCCCTAGGCTTCTTCGCTCTCAATTTGGACTGAAGGCATGGATAACGTGATCCACGCAAACAAGGCCTGGAGGCGTTTCGCGAACATTTTTGGGCCGTGTCATGTAAACAAATGTTCACCTCAGCCAAGATCGATGGCTCACATCAGCCACCTGGGCAGATCAATGGGTCACGTCAGCCAAACCAATCAAAGATCACATCAGCCAGAACAATCTCGGCCCCGGGGAAGCGCTATTGGCCACATCCACATTGATCTAGTTTAGATTAAAAGCCAAAGCGGGATTGAGCCGTTTCGGGCCAGGGACCTGTTCAGCCCTAGAGTGATCTGGTCTGCCCACCCACCCACGTTGCTCTTGCTTCTGGTATTGCAGTGGATTTCGAGCTTTTATCGCAAGGAAACTCAGATCCCATCTATCTCCTACATCCTACAATTCCGTATTCAGCTAGAGATCAAAGCAGCAATGGTGAGCCTCCAAACCATCCAAGCCCATAATGCGACTCTCAAATCCCTAGCCCCAGGTCTCGTCGCGGTGTTCGGTAAGTTCAACCTGCGTCAACATTCTAGTCTTTACGATGCCCCCGAAGCAAATAGCCCGATCCAAAGGCTCTGCTCTACCCCATCCCCTCTCTTGGAAATTCCATCTCACTAATACCCCCCAGTCGGCGGCACCTCCGGCATCTCCCTCTCCACGGCCCTCGCCTTGGCCCGTCACACCCTCTCTCCCAAAATCTACCTCATCGGCCGCAGCCAGTCCGCCGCCGACGACGCCATCGCCTCCATGAAGACCATAAACCCCTCCGCCCAACCTACCTTTCTCCAGACCGACATATCCCTCCTCAAAAACGTCGACAGCGTGTGCGACGAGATCGCAGCCAAAGAAAAAAAGCTTAACCTGCTCTTTATGACACCCGGATATATGACGCTGAAAGGCCGGGATGAGACGGCGGAAGGCTTGGACCGCAAATTCGTGCTGCATTACTACGCGCGGATGCGATTCATCACCAAGTTGCTCCCCCTCTTGACCGCAGCCGCAGAAGACCCCTCAGTCAACGCCAACGCCAGACTATCCCGCGTAGTCTCCGTCCTAGACCCGCAGGTCTCTGTCCGCGCTGGCGGCTCAGGCACGCTCGACTTCTCAGACCTCAGTCTCAAGCACACCTTTAGCCTCCAGACGTGCCAAGCGCACGCCAGCCTAATGGGCGATTTTTTCCTAGAGGGAATGGCGCAGCGACACACGCATACTAGCTTTGTCCACGCATACC
The DNA here is from genome assembly GCF_028828465.1 of Penicillium psychrosexuale. Lineage (NCBI taxonomy): Eukaryota > Fungi > Ascomycota > Eurotiomycetes > Eurotiales > Aspergillaceae > Penicillium > Penicillium psychrosexuale. The sequence continues at coordinate 2,059,746 of NW_026643190.1, read as the reverse complement.
CCTCCGGCGTGGCCACAGGTCTGATGCGTGAACTGCCGGTTGGACGCGTGCTGTCGTCTGTGCTAGGGACGCTGTTGAGTCCATTTATGGTGCCGATTCAGGAGAGTGGGGAAAGGCATTTGTTTGCGGCGACGAGTGGGAGGTTTCCACCGAAAGCCGAGGGGGCGAAGATGGAAGGGGATGTCGCGGTTGGCAGTGATGGGACGAAGGGGAGTGGTTGTTACTGGGTGAATTGGGACGGGGAGGTGTTCCCGGCGAACAAGAAATTAGGGAGGACGAGGGGGGAGGGCGCGGTGGAGAAGGTGTTGCAGCATACCGACGACGTGTTTAAGCAGGTGTGCGAGGATGGCAAGACATACGTGTGAAATGTCATCGAGGTAGACGAAGAAATAGACGTGATAGGGCGGAGTGGTCAAATACCAGGCTTATTCATCAATTCCCCCATTTATACGGTATTGGTGTTGTAACAGCGTATTTGTATAGACCGAGATCGTTCAACTGATCTCAACACTCACAACATATCGGCCATGTTATCTGCTCGGCATTTGACTCTTCCATCTACGACAAGGAAGGTCTTTGCAGTGGAATCGAGATTAGGAGGCATGCGGCTGCCGACCTTGAAGAAGTCGGTGCGTTCAGGGCCCAGGAAGACTGGCGCCGCTTGGTTGGGCCCCTAGAGAACCCTTTCAGGGGTGGCTTGGGCCCACAGTTTAGTTTCATAACTGTCGCAGTACCCGAGTGTCTCCCGGATAGGCTGGAGATTACCAGTTATGCGCTTGAATTTGGTTTCATCCATGACGGTAAGTGCTCCTTGTCTCTGGTATGTGGGATATCCCGAATGAGTCTAATTCACTGCAGATATCATTGATAAAGAAATCCAAGACGCAAACCTGGAGGAGGTAGAACAGGCCTTGGAACAGGGCGGACAGACTGGCAAGATCGAAGAGAAAGGTGGCTCCTCTGGAAAGCGTAAAATCGTTGCCCAGATTCTCCGCGAGATGATGGCAATCGACCCCGAGAGAGCAATGGTTGTCGCCAAGAGCTGGGCCACTGGCGTCCAACATTCGAGTACCCCGGCAGGATGACAAGCAATTCAATACTCTCGAGGAGTACGTCCCGTACAGGTGCTTTGATGTGGGATACGGGTAAGTCTCCGGCACCCACCAACGACCTTAGCATCCTAGGTCAAACCTATCTACCCGGGACTAATTTTATCCTGCTATCAAGGCTCTGGCATGGCCTTGTCGCGTTTAGCTGCGCTATTACTATCCCCGAGGAAGAGGCCGATGAGGCGAGAGAGCTTCTCATGCCTGCTGTGATCACTGCCTCTCTCACCAACGATCTATTCTCCTTCGAGAAGGAACGCAACGATACTAACGTCCAGAACGCCGTCTTGGTTGCCATGAGGGAGCACGGCTGTAGCGAAGAAGAAGCCAGAGAAATTTGCAAAGAGCGCATCCGTGTCGAATGCGCCAAGTATGTCCGCACGGTCAAGGACATCAGGACGCGGACAGACCTCTGCGATGATGTGAAGAGATACATTGAGGTCATGCAGCACACCCTTTCAGGCAATGTTGCTTGGAGTACTCAGTGTCCGAGATACAACGAAGGAGCTAAGTAGAATGAGCTACAGTTGCTGAGAGCTGAGCATGGCGTGGAGAAATACCCGGCAATGTGGCCAAGAAAGGACGCAACTGACGGTCTTTCCGTCAATACCGAGAACAATGGGCTCCTCATCAACGGCAATGGCACCAATGGTCACAGTGTTGAATGTCAGGAATCCATCAAGGTGAACGGCCACAAGAGGAAGAGGATCGGTAACAGTTCGGGTGATGGCATGAGGACAAACGGTACTAATGGTGTCAAGAAGTCGGCACATATCTCGCAATTGAGCACGGATTTATTTGTTCTTGCGGATGTGGTGTCTTTGGCCCTTAATTCGAATTTGCCGGACTTGAGCGATAATGTGAGTTGGACAATTTTTCCTTCGCTGATTCTCCTCAGACAATAGAGACAACCATGAAGCGTAACTGACAGTAATTATTAGGTTGTTCTGCAACCATATCGATACCTTATCTCCCTCCCCTCCAAGGGTTTCCGTGACCAGGCCATAGACTCCCTGAACACATGGCTCAAGGTGGCGCCGAAGTCGGCTAGGATAATCAAGAACGTCATCAAGATGCTGCATAGTGCATCTCTCATGTTAGTCTTCTCCTGCTCATACGGGCCGATTCCCTCTCTACCATTCTTTCTCTCGCGTTTCATCGCTAACGACTCCCAGGCTCGATGATATCGAAGACAACTCGCCACTTCGTCGTGGCAAGCCCTCTACCCACAATATCTATGGCACCGCCCAGACAATCAACAGCGCGACGTACCAATATACTGAAGCGACAAGTATGGCTGCCGAGCTCAGTAACCCGACATCCTTTCGCATCTTCACCGAAGAGATGAAACAGCTGTATGTGGGGCAGAGCTACGATCTCTACTGGACGCATAACGCACTATGCCCGTCCGTGTCAGAGTATCTGAAAATGGTTGATCAGAAGACGGGTGGCCTGTTTCGCATGCTGACACGGTTGATGGTTGCCGAAAGTCCGGTCGGCGGGAAGGTATCAGACAACGATCTGAACCTGTTGAGTTGCCTCATTGGGCGCTTCTTCCAGATCCGCGACGACTATCAGAACCTCGCGTCGGCTGACTACGCTAAGCAGAAGGGCTTTGCCGAAGACCTCGATGAAGGAAAGTACTCCTTCACACTGATTCACTGCATCCAGACTTTGGAGTCAACGCCCAAGTTCACGGGTGACGCGATGCAGTTGCGGGCATTCCTCATGAAGAGGAGGCTCGAAGGAAAGCTCGGCAATGAGGCCAAGCGGGAGGTGTTGGCAACTATGAGAAAGACAAAAAGTTTGGATTACACGCTCGGCGTTCTGAGGGAACTGCATGGCGAGTTGGAAAGGGAAGTTGGAATTTTGGAAGCGAAGTTTGGTGAAGAGAATTTTTCATTGAGGTTGATGCTAGAGATACTGAAGGTATAGGTTATGAAATGGGATGACAGTCAAATAGCAGCATGTTGGTCATGTACATACCCTGCAAGGCCAATCCTAGCGGCAAAGAGCCTGTTAGAAATCCTAGCCTGCATAGGTGCATATGCATGGTACGCAGTTTATTTCCTTATACTGTGAGGTTCCACGGGGTCGAGTTTCTTAGTGAGCGCCGCCACCCTTGTATTATTGCGGGCTTGGCTGTTGTCAATTGTCCGCCTTTCTACTTAATGTAGCCGCCATCAATAAGCTGATGGCCCTGATAGTGTCGTAAAAGTCTGTACGCTCGGTCTGGTATGCTGATATCACGCGCCGCCAGCCTGAAGCCTATCAACGACCCGGAATTAGATTTCTAATTATATTTCTAGCTGTGGACTTATGTCCGGCGTGTCTTCCCCTCTGGTACTGCGCCACCACTCACTTTGCCGCACAAGTTCTCCATCTTCACCACCTAGCAGAGTCCAATACTTTGTCAAAAACCACACCCTTGCCTCCCAGCTGCGGACGTCCCACGGCGTACCTGTCGAAACATATCCAGTGGAGTTATTTCGATCCTTCTTCCCAATGCCTGCACCTCCCCAGCATACTAAACCGTTAAGCATGTCGTGGAAGAAGTTATCCTCGTCAACCTCTTCCTGATGGGCGATGAGACCTTTTCGTAGTGTCGGAAAAGGTAGAATATCTATGTATGGATGATGCTTGACAGTGATTTGTTCGCTGCTCGGCCTCAAGTCCGGCTTCAGTGTCTTGAATGTTCTCTTCACTGTGCAAATCATATTTGCTTTGGCCATATCATCCGCCGACTCCGTGCTAGACTGGAAGAATGGCGAGAGAGATTCGTCGGCACAGAGCGTCTCCTCGGTAATGCCAACATGTATTCCAAGAGTACTCAGTGCAGCTATAGTGCAGACTGTTTCGATGCGAAGGTTGTTGGCATATGGATCAGCTGCAGGTGCACTTGGTCCGAATCTGAGTATCCTGACCTCCCCACAGCTAAAGGGGCCTGCTGGACCTTCTGTCCGGATCTGGAAGTGTGGGCTGGAGCAGCCGCAGTCGATGTTGGTCGTCCAGTATAGACCAAGGGCGTCATTTTGTTTATCACAAATGAGAAGAGAAGGATCAACATGTGTTGTAGAATCCCATACGCTCAGTGACGGTGGTGTGCCGTCTGACTGCGAAATATGTGTTGTAGAATCCCATATGCTCAGTGATGATGGGGAGGTATCTGCCTGTGGACAATATGTTGTAGAGTCCCTTACACTCAGTGCTGATAGGGTGTCATTTGACTGTGGAGTAAAGTATTGACATTCTCTCGAAGTCGCCGTAGATGGACTGGAAGTAGATATATCCCAAGTATCATAAGCTGGGAGGCTCTTTGCAATATGGGTTGGAGCAGTGGTTGAGCCAATCGTTGCGACCGCCTCGGATGGGCCTGTACCCGCAGTTGGTGTTCTTTCAGTAGCACGGCCCTGCGTAGCAGATGCTGCAAGTGCTTCGAGACTCTCTAGGCGCTCACGAAACTTTTCTCCTAGACGAAGGATTAGTATTCCTTTTTCTGGGGATCCCTGTACCCATGATCCGTGTGTTGCCGGCATGCCGATGCCAGAGAAGACCTGTACTCACGGTACTTTCTTTGTGCTTGAGCGTTCTGCTGCCGTCTCTTCTCTGGGTCACGACGGACAGGCTTCCGATTCGCCTTTCCCACGCTGTCACTCTGTAGTGTTCCCTCTCGAGTCTGAAATGGCATCGTGTAAAATGTTGGGAAGATGTCAAAGATGTGGCTAGAACCGTTGCGGGACAGCTGCTGTGGGGGCCATGGCTGACGTGAGCCACATATTTTGGCCCGGCTCCACGATTGGCTCTTCTTAAGTACCGCCCCACTTTTCTTTGTCCCACAGAGATCGGAGCAGCCGACAACTATGCCTAACAGAGTAATATTGATGCCTCAGAATTCTGCTAGAACCCAGAATGCAGGATTTTGACAGTGCTCTTCCAAATCCGTCTACTTCTACACTTTACACCCTGAATATTGAGATCAAAGATCCCGAAATTACTTGGAAGGATATTTAGATGCATCTTAATCGCATATCTTAATCTCATATTTTCATTGATTTTATATGGTTAATGAAAAGTATACGAAAGTGACGGTCCTCCTCTAGAGACTGTGACTTCATCATTTGGAGATGGTTCCTGCCCTCAGAGACGACTTCTAGGTCATGTGACACGTAACAACTATTAATCCTATCAGGCTAAGCCCATTTGGAAAACCGGAAAACATCGGCAAATCGGAATTCTGGTTTACTCGTGAAAAAGAAAGGAGCGGTCTCTTGATATGGCTAAAAATTGGCAAGAAAGCAGGTTACAGGAATAATGTGTTTTCGAGGTATTTTTGATCGAGTATTGACAATGTCTGTCAGCCATCCAACGTGGAGCGGTGGAAGTCAGTTGGTGCTCTTTCAAGCGTATCTGAGGTGGTTGGTTCTCAAAAATTTGGGAAGTGAGGGTATAATCAAAGATAGTTGATATTAATGGTTAAGTCATAGCTAGGTGAGAGTATAGATATGATTTATGTGTGATTTCCGGTGAAGGAACAGCCTAAATAGATTTCTCTTAACCTAGGATCTGCCATCCCTTGTAGTGCAATGAAGAAAAAGCACTGTCGCAGTGTTGCACTGAGTGCCTGCCCACCATGAAAGGTCTCATCGTACCTAATCACCGGCGAATATTCAAGACCCCAGTCACTTCCAACATCCACTTTACGGGCAAAAATAGTCTCATCGTATGTTGTCAGGAACGCATACTTGAGGTCCAGCTCACGCATTGACCGGCTAATTGCCCTATCCGTTATATGAATGTTAGCCTTAGAACATATTGAGCTTGGGGGATTAAGTGATAACACGAACCTAGGTAGCGCCTCTCTTCGCCGTTCTCGAAAGCAAGAATAACCGTAGCCAGTATGTCCACACTTAGACAATCCCATGGCGTTTTTGCCTTTCCGACGATTTTGATGGCTTTGTCCGAATCAAGGACGACGAAGTCCGGAACACCTCTGAAGGCTGTTGCTAGGGTTGTCTTTGTTGGGACGCTCAGGGAGTGGAGAGAGAGAAGAAGAGTTTTGAAGTTGGAGGTAATAGTAGTAAGATACTGCTGGGACAGTGATTTTAGTAATGGTAATAACGGGATCTGAAGGCGACTCGATATGAGGTGAGAGTATAAGGGGATCCGGGGACGATGCAATGGGAGCCAACGCCTGCTCGGTAGGTGCACGGTGTCTAGAACGCTCTCTCTTTTGGCATCTCGATAAGATTGACCCTGATCGGTCTCTCGATTGCTAGCGCACGAGCAAAATAGCTCTTAAGGACGCGAGTGACCGCATCTAGTATATATTTTGAAAGAGCTATAATGATAGAGAAAGATATATGAGGATAGAGAAAGTAGATGCTTAGACAGAGATATGCTCTGCCTGTATGCTCAATGCTTGAATGATCAGTATGCACCCATAGAGATCCTGGTCACATGACTCAAACAGGACAAACAGGGCATTCAACAGCCTCATTTCCCACAATTGTGATAAATCTGCCTATGGATCGACAAGCCACTGAAAATTGGAGACGAGTTTCATCTTTTACCTGCAAGTCAAATACTCATCATAGATTCTGCTCGTAAAAGGAGCCTTTGATATGGGAATGTACAGAGTCTTCCTGTCAACCTCGGCAGTTACCACCGGCTCCACTCACACGGACGTCTGCACTCCACAACCGGCCCCGCCACGAAGGGACCGAATCCCCACAAGGACAACGCCATGGAAATCGGACCGGAACCGAACAAGAAGAGGCTAGCTCTGAGTCGGAGTCGGAGAAAAATACATGCAGATGGTGGTGTGATGAGGTTAAGAAGGGGCTAGAATGGCAGGGAATAAGTTTTATTCAAATCTTATGGAAGAACTTTTTACGTTATTCGTAGGTGAAAGGCTAGGCTAAGCAGTCGATGGGCTAATGATGCGAATAAAATGAGCGACATGGTTAGGTTTCTATCGCAGAAGAATATAGGGCTGGCGTCCAAGCACAACTAGACAGAGCATTACTATCTGTATTGACGCAACGAGATTGAGGCCACAGAGGGCGAATATCTCGCTTACATCGGTTGGTCCGTTATAGCTAGGTTTGCTAGTCGAGTAGTTTGTTTATTTATTATCTCACCGAGGTTGGGCTACTGTCATGAGTCACAAGCCAAGATACAAATTATGGTTCAATGGCTTACTGATGATAAGAAATTAATTTACTGAAGCCAGAGGACCGCGAATAAAAGGTGTAGAGGAAAAAGAACCCGGATCAGATTAGAACAATCTATGATATGTGGTCTTCGGGCGTGCCTGCTTTTGGTTGGCTCGCCTCTTCGGTGAAGATGCGAAAGGATGTCAGGTTGCTGAGCTCGGCAGCCATAACTAGTTAATGGATTGATGCCAGCAAAGCTGAGTCATAACTATATTAATGTAAGGGCGGTGTGCATGATGATACACATGGCCTTGGCGCAACTTGTGAGCTTTATTTCCAGCACAAGTCACATATGAAAAGTACCAGCGAGCCATGGTATCAAATGCCACATATCACCTCAAGGATGTGGAGGAAGAAGCTTTTACACAAGTCAACACCCTGCTTCTTGATGACCTGAACGCGAAAGTCAAAGCATCTCCCTCTCGAGATATGACCGACTTGCTAGAGCACAAGGCTAAAACATATCCTGCACTGCGGAAAGTGTTTCGTGATTCTTCGATGCAGTCAGCAACGCAAAGAACTGACTGCTCTGATGATGGTATTGCGGCTGATGAAAGACATGAGTTCCAAGTTCCAACCAATGCCACGATCATACGGCCACTAAGTGTAACTGCGTCACGGGCAGCCCTGAAGGATTCTGATGACTGTGGTCCACGTTCTGATTTATCTGCCATCATCAAAGGTCTTAATAGATTGGTGGCAACCAGTGAGGTCATTTGGCACCTTGGGTCAACTGCAGTGCTGGGTCTCAATCCAGAAATTGTGATGAAAGCCGGCAATGATATCGACATAAATCACATCCACACTCTAGACTACATCAAGCACCATGCACCGCGCGTTCCAATACCGGATATACATGGTGTCCTTCAAGAGCCTAACAGCAATCGCATCTTCTTGCTCATGTCACGAGCGCCTGGCGAGCCGCTGGATTCAAAGTGGAGGTACATGGGCGAAAACGAGAAAGCTTCAATCAGAGAGCAATTAGATACGATTGTTGGCTACTTTCGGTTCTTGCCTGCTCCAGCCTCTGATGAGACCCATGCTGTGTTTGGTCGTGGCAACCCTCGCCGATGCAAAGATGCACGACGACAGATCCGTGTTGCACAAGGGTGCATCAGCAATGAACACGAATTTAACGAATTTCTCACTTCCCACCCTCACCGGACCCGAACTGGCAACATCGCTATGATCAGGTCCTATCTGGAGGATGACCACAAAATACTTCTGGCCCATGGAGATTTGCATCCACGAAATATCATGGTAGTTACTAGCCTACATGACCCAGTTGTGGACGCGGCTCCACTCAAAGAGCCACTCTGCACCACAAACGGCATTGTAAATCAATCAACCACTCGAGTTACCATCACCTGCGATTCTTGACTGGGAAATGTGTGGCTGGTACCCGGAGTACTGGGAATACGTGAAGGCCCTGAATACTATTATTCCCGGCAACGATATGGATGATTGGTGGGCCTATCTGCCACTGACAGTAGGTGTATGGCCTAGAGAGCATGCGGTTGACTTGATGCTAAGCAGATGGCACGGCTGAGTTGCTCTGGATGATTTAAAATTCATTATCACTGCCAATTTTACCTCTCAGACTCTAGTTTCACTTTCGTGTCCGGGGTAAGCTACGGCAAACGAAAGTTTACCAGATTGTTCAGGTTTTCCATAACCCACGCCTGACAGTTCCAAGTCGAGCTCTGATTGTCCACTGGATTGGACTGGATCATCGAAACAATTTGATTGTGCTGGTTTGCGGGGATGGTTCCCCAAGGGACAACCTCTTTAAGTCTGGTTGATCTCGTAGGTTCCTTTAACATGGACTCCTCTGAATAAGCTCTTAGCAAAAAAGACCTCATGTCAGGTTCATGGATTCCTAACCTTAGGACAAATCACAGATTCGCAGTGAGTTTGACTGTCGAGTCGATAATAGAAGAAATGAAGTTGTCGTTTGGCGTTAGAAACAATATTGCATCGGAATTAAAATGCCAGGGTGCCAAAATCAGCAAGTATAAGTAATGAAAAAAGGTGTTTAGAGTACTGTTTGCTCTGAGATGCCGTTCGGATTGAATTGATACCTTCCCTAATTTTTGAGACCAAGTACGAATGGGAAATATAACAAGCCGAACCAAGTATGATTAGATATAGAACTTCGAAAGCCATATAAACATAAGAACGTTAATCATTACTGGGACTAACAGATGAACAGCCGCACACTTCCCCTCTCGCACTTAGTATCTAAAAGACAGCCCCCTCCCAAATCACCGAATTTTGCGTAGCCCAATCGGAACATCATCGTCGACTTTATTCTGAGGTGCGTCGTCATTCCAGTCCACATTCCGGGTAGAGGCCTTTTGCCGGAAGAAGCGGTACTTCTGCAAAAGCCTTCTATAGAAGAAGAGCAAGGCAACTCCAATGACCAATCCAGCCACAGAGCCAACCACAATACCCGCAATAGCCCCGCCTGAAAGACCAGAGCTTTTTTCACTCGTGCTAGCCGAGTTCTTCGTTGTGCCCGACGCCGCAGTAGCGGTAGATCCAGATGCGGCGGTCGTGGTAGTAGTCACGTCGGTGAACTCGTCACTTGTCACATTGAAGCAAGGGACCTGGTAGGTGAATTTGCTCGCAGCGACGTATGTGACGTCTGCACACGCGTAGTAGGTTTCGTTTTTGTCAGTGTCGAAATCTGAGGTGTATTTGATCTGAAAGGTGGCGTTCGTTCCCTCTTCTATGTCGATCGATGGGTTGGGGACGGAGTAGCATTCGTGTCCCGGCTCAATCTCGCTAAGAGTGGAGCCGTTAATGAAGGGCTCAAAGTCATCATTGGTAGTTGGGTCTAAGGGAAGGTTAGTCTGGGTAGATAGAAATGACGGAGTAAACTTACTGCTCTTGTGAGAGATGGCAACCTGCATTTTCCATGACTCATCTTGGAGTACAAGTGCGAGCTTGCCGTTGACTACAATGTCTTGTCAGTATATGTGCTTTTTTGTGGATAGTGAGGCTCTTACTAAGTGGGAAGTTCGTTCGGTTCACGGGTCCTGTTGATGATCCGCATGGGGCGTTGTTGTCATACGCTGCACCCCAGAGACGATCGGGTGGCCACAGGAAGGCAGCCGGGCCCATCTCTTTGCTCGCTTCGTCGCCATGGGCACACAGCCCAACTGCAGAGAGAGCGAGTAGTGCGAAGTAACTCTTCATTATATTGAGAGGATATACTAGAAGGAATATTATAGAGAACAATCTTGAAGGGAAAACGAAAAAACGAGACATAGCCGTTTATAAACATCCAGTCATTCTCGAGTCCTCGACTGCATGACAATCTAGAATAGATGAGTGCCGGCTTGAGCCGACTCCGCTGCCACGAGGTTGACAAATTGCCAAGTGTACCAAGTGCTTGGCAACCATAGTTTCCTGCAAGTTATGTCCGGGAATCTTCTCACCGGAGTTGGACCACTGATAGGGATCCATTCAGGCCGAGTCACAAGCCAAAAGTCACAAGCCAAGATGCAACTTACGGTTCGATGGCTTGCATATGATAAGAAATTAATTTATTGAAGTTCGAGGAGCCCGCCGGATAAAAGGTCTAGCGGAAAAATCATACCTAGGACCCGGATCTGATTAGATTAATCAGATAAGATGGGTGGGTCTTCTCCGGCTAATTTGGCTGATTTTCGGAGCTCGCTTAGACATAGTATTCCCATGATGGTCTGGGTTCATTTGAGACATTGCTCTAACGGGCAATCTCAGCCGGAAAAGCTCTTGGTTCTCCGAGGGTACGTACCACTAGGTAGTTCTCGCTCCGAAAAGACCATCCTGCCAAGCATCGTATCGTTCTTGGGGGGACATCCGCAGGTGAATAAGTAGACACTGAACTGCCGTCACTTGGGGTCTACATCTTCTGTCTCTATAATTCTAAATACCAACTTCATACCTCATTTCATTCGTTAATATCATCATGCGTCTTGTTAACCTCGCTGCTCTTGCCTGCGCTGTGATCAGTGCCAGCGCATTCGACTTCCCGGAATTTGTCCCTCTGCACCGGCGTCAGGAGGCCGGCACTCCAGCATATGAGTGCCACGCCAACTGCGGTATGTTCCATATCCTCTATGCAAATCATGACTCAAACTAACAGATTAGGCGGCGTGATTGTCGATGGCCGTACTGACGGGTACTGTGATACCGATGATTTCACGACCGAGTTGGCTGCTTGCTTGGAATGTGCCGTTGAGTATGACATTTGGCAATACTACGGAACCTCCGTGTCAAAGGCCGCTACTGCGTGTGGATTGGATGCCACCCCGGTCGAAGCCTCTTCCACCACTACATCTGCCAGTGCAACCACTACGTCTGCTAGTGTAACCACTGCATCGGATAGTGAGACCACTACATCCGACAGTGCTAGCACTACCGAGACTGCAGAGGAGAGTGTCGCTTCCGCTGAGAGCACTGCTGCGGCGACCACCTCTGCTAGCACTTCGATCGCGACAACTTCCGTGAGCCCCCGCGTGTTTCTGGTTCTCCTCGCCCGTCGTCATTGATTCCTTCGGCCACACCCACTGGAAGCTCGGTTGGTTTCTCTTCTACTTAACTATGGACTCATAGCTAACTTGCCACAGACTGCTTCTAGCACTCCTTCCTCGACCCCCGTCTACACTGGTGGTGCTATGATTAATATGGGCAGCGGACTGGTGTCTGGTGCTGTTGTCGGTTGTCTCCTTGCAGCCTTCCTGTAAATAGTGGTGTATAGTAATACTTGATGGAGCGAAGGAAGATGTGAGAAAGATTGGTGGATGCTGTATATTCAATTCTCTCTTGTGACAGGTCTTTAACCTGTCTACTGCACTATTGCAGCAAGAACCCTTTATTAAGACTCGAAATTAACGTTCTAATCCAAGAGTCTCAGATTGTAGGCAGTATTTTGCTTGAAAAGATAGTCCCAAACTTGAACCACCGAGATCAAACATACGATCGAATCCTAGAATGACGAAGACGAGCGACCAAGAATCATAATGATACGTAATATACCACTAATTGCGACGATGTAACCCACTCGCGACTTTTAGTTAGAAGTCCTCAATCCGTTTTTTTGACCAAGTTTGGTATTGATATAATCTTCCCAGTATACTTAGGTACACATCGTCCATCCTGCTAGCTAATTAATACCGATGGACCATTATGAATTAATCTCATCACTCTCTCCATCTAGTGAGTTAAGGTCTGTTTCCAAATCTAACCCACAGCCAAATTGAACTGCCCTTTACCTTCAGTGACTTCGAACTGCCACGACTTCCCATCATACTTCTGTCTCTTTTTCACGGTCACGGGGAACATTCCCTCAACCGGACACATGTTGGATATGGTTGCCGATTTCACTTTCGGTGGCGCATTCCAGGACCCATCGACCGGAGCAACATCGTATCGTAAGGCAATCATAGCTGCCAGTGCCAAGATCTCACTAGTGGCAAAGTGGCGTCCTGGGCAGATTGAGGGAGAAACACCGAATGCCATGAATCTGCCGATGCGCCGGGCCTCCTTTTTCTTGCCACCATTATTCTCGGTTGTTGTAGTGGATCTCATGAACCTTCGTCCGTCGAACTCGTCAGCCGAATTTCCCCAAGCGCTCTGATCTCGGCCTAATTGCTTCGCTGGCATGAAGAGCATGGTTCCAGAACGGAGAAAATATTTGTCCGCGAGGACAACATCCTGTGTCACGACCCGGATGGTTACCATTGTTGACCTTGTCCGTAGAACCTCTTGGTACACCGAGAGCAGAAGTGGACAATCATCGCGAAAGTACCCTACATCAATGATATGCGTACCGTCGGGTGCGATCTTGAGGGCGTTCTGCTCTATCTCTTCGCGTACCTCTTCGAGCAGTTGTAGTCTCGAGAAAAGCTCAAAGTGAACCCAGAATGCGGCAGGAACGGTGTTTGCTAGTAATCCTACAATTAGGGGCATTTCCGCATATGCTATTTCTTCGTGAGTAAGTCCAGCCCCCAGGAATGACCTATATCGCATGGCTACTAGCTCCGAGCCGTCTTCATGACCGCCGAGGTCGAAATAAGTTTTGAACGCAGCACACAAAGTCTTGCGTGCCTTCCAGGTCTTAGGGGCAAGTATCCATGGCAAAATGCTGGCCAGTAGTAGGGCCACATTACGTTCGAGTTCCCTGTCCGGGTATTTGAAGGGTTTTGTAGCAAGTTATAGGTCGGATAAACTCACCAGAATGTGTCTTCAATGTGTCGATTTTTGAATGGGTTCAAATTTCCATATGTTGCATTTGTGCTGACACTAGTAATGGTATGCCGAAGCCATGCATTCAAATCAACAGTCTCATAGTTGCCCATGTCATCAATGATGGGGAGTAGGTGCTGAAGCATTATCGTGTTAATTCCGTCAAGGGATCTCCCCGCAAGGATGGGCCCAGTATCATGCACAATTTTGGAAAGGATGCTCGAACCATAGCTTTGATCACATAAATGGACCAGCTTATTGCGCGGAGTTTGACATAGCTGCTTCTGTGTGAACTTCACCAACGGTTCCAATGTAATGGCTGTTGGGTGCTTTTGAGCAGCACGCATGATGGCAGGTGATGAAGTCACAAAGAGCCTGAAGGAGAATATATTAACCCTGAATATTGGTTGATCGCGATGTTTTTCGCTGTCGAATATGTTGGGTTAGTTCAAACTGTACAAATAATATGATCGATGACTCACCATAACATGCTAAGATATCCTGGGCCATGTTGGATGAGGCCAATCAGATGGCCCACAAACGGAATCGTACTCGATACCGAGGGAGGCTCGCGCCTTTGACCGTGAAACGAAGTATACGATGAGGATAGAACCACAACCAATACTACACCGATAATCGCCAGATCATAAAAGTCTAACATGGCCAAGTTAGTTCAAGATGTTTGAGTGAAGCAGAGTTTAGGGAATTGTCGGTGAGAGGTAAGTGAGGCAAGAAGCAGCGCTGAGAGTTTGTGATTGCCCACGTCAAGGTCCTGGAGTCTCCCAAATAGGTAGTTGCTGACCAAACGACGTTTCACAGAATAGGAAAAGTACATGTTTTCAACTGAGATTGGCTAACCCTCCCGTTGATCGACCTTCATTAATCTCGAGCCTTATTCATGTTATTTGATGCTATTACTTAGATAAAGTTGCGTCTGGTAAGTTTATTTGCACTACCAGTCCACATAACTCACTAAGACGTCCTATTCCTCTAGGAAATTCTATACTAATGCTCATGTTTAGAGAATCAAATTTGAAATGGTTTGTTAACCAAAGTGAGGCTAACAGTACGATCGGAGAGTGACGTGGCACACCGTGACACGCATGAGATAGTAGCCCCCACTCTCTCGTTTCGAACGTTTGGTAAAAGGATAGTTTCAGAATATATCGGCGTGGTAGTTATTTTTGTTTTGGCATAACATAGTTATCGTTGAATTTGACTACTGAGCTTGTACGTCAACGCCAGGGGTCATAGATGCAAGTATATCTGCGAGTCCCGCATATCACCTTGATCAAAAAGCTCTTTGGCCACTTCTCTTCCCTTAATAATATTGCAAAATGTTTGTTTTATAGGAGACGAATCATATCTCAAGTTCTCAATAATCTCTGACGTTTCATGCAGTAGATATTGCAAATAGTACAGCGCATATTGCCACTGGACCATAACAAAGACCAAGGTTCCCATTTAGGGTCCACAGGAGTCATAACTGTTGTCTCCACATTACCCCGCCTAGACTAAGTCAGATAGATAAAGAAGATAAAGACCAGGTTGATTTGGCTCTTTCCTTCAAAGTCTCTTCGCAGAGATATTTGATCAATTATATATTCTCAATATGGGAGGAGAGACCCTACAAGTGAAGCGTTCCCTTCTGTGGGAGAGGGCTCTGAAGAACTATCATCAAGATCTTGCCGGTGATAAGGAATTCGTCAAGATACTCAAGACTAGCAGCCTTGAGGAGCTTCTTGCGGATATCCCCGTTCTACGGCCAGTTAACTCGTCGGAAAGGCCACTTCCCTGCACCGTTGATCGACTGGAGCCAACATTTAAACTGTTGAATGATTTCTTAGTGATACTAAGAACGTCATGTGGCGCGGAGTCGGCGCAAACAGCGCTAGTATGGGGCAGTATACGAATGATTATCACGGTGGGCTTCCTTCATGAGAGTCTACACACTCTTATTTGAGGCTGACTAGTGTGCAGCTGGCATCTACCACCGACAAAATTTTGCAAGAAGTCTTCGATATGATTGAAGAGCTGGCCTTGACATTACCACATCTGGAGTCCTGCAAAATCACTGTCTCAATGACCGCGGATATGGAGACGGCACTGTTGAGTCTTTACCAAGAGTTTATCTGTTTCTATGCCCGCACTATCCGTTTCTTTCGGAATTTCAGACAACGTAAGTATTGTGTTTTCAGACTCAACCCGGTCTTCATACTAATTCGAGCCAGCGTTTATGATGCGCAGCTCATGGCCCACCCTCCAGGGCGATTTTCAACGAACGATCCAACGAGCTAAGCGCCTATCTAACAATATCGAGCGCGAGATTGAGCTCAGTAGAATGCGACTCGATAACCAGAAATACCATGTGGTTCTCGATTTCATGGCGAGTTTCAAATCCCAGATTCCGAAGAATGGCGATCAAGTTTCGCACCATCTTCCTTTCGTGGAATGCTCCCATTTCTATGGTAGAGATGATATTCTTTGCCTAATAGATGAAGCGCTATTTGTGCAACCTTCTGCCCGCTCACTTCGATCCTTCGCGTTATATGGCATGGGAGGAGTCGGAAAGACACAGATCGCATTGAAGTACGCCAACGCATCGCGTGAAAAGTTCGATAATATTTTCTGGATTTCAGCCCAGAATTCGATAACAATTGGACAAAGCTTTCGAAATATTTCAAAGGTACTCGGTTTGATTGAACTAGACACAGAGCTGGACGACCATGCCACCATTCTCAAAGTCAAAGACTGGCTATCAGCCGCAAGTAAGCCACGGACACCCGGCTCTGATGGGTCAAATATTGAAAACTAACGAACAAAAATATAGAGACCAGCTGGCTCCTTATATACGACAATCTTAATGACTTGAGCTTGATCAAGCATGCTTGGCCGGCAGGATATGGAGGGTCCGTCCTAGTTACCAGTCGAGACTCAAGTGCGGCCTTGTATCCCGCCTCGTCGGGATGTCAAGTACACGCTTTTGATACGGATAATGGGACCGCCGCGTTGCTCCACCTACTCGGATTGGATTCTGAGTCTACATCTCATCAAGCCGAAGCTAAGCTAATCACTTCAGAGCTTGGAGGTCTGCCTCTGGCGCTCAACCAGATCGGCGGATTTATCGCCCAACGGCAAATGTCCCTGAAGAGTTTTCTCGGCTTCTACGACCGAAATTCAACTACTGTCGATGCTGAGCGTCCAGAAAGTATGGATTGCAGTCAAACACTCGCAAGTGTGTGGGAAATGGCGCTGAGCGACCTTTCCCGGAATGCTAAGGTCCTGATCATGATTTTATCATTCCTAGACCTCAATGGTATAAATGAGACAGATCTGAAAAACGGCACGGTTCTAGCAAATGACGCAGCCGTGAGGTTCATGATGGATGAGATAGAGTATGTACGTGGAATCCTTATGGATAACACTACTAACCTTATCGTTAGCTTTTTAGATGCCCAGAGAGACCTCCTCCAAAGATCTCTCATAGACAAGTCCAGCGAAAGTGGAGTGATTTCCATGCATCGGGTTGTTCAGCGTGTCGTCATCCGTCGAATGAGCGACAAAGAGCGAGACGAAACCTTTTTGCTCGCTATAGCCATCGTTTCCGCAAACTTCCCAGATACATACAGCGCAGATATCGGTCACCAGATTGCCTCCTGGA
This sequence comes from Penicillium psychrosexuale, assembly GCF_028828465.1. Classification (NCBI taxonomy): domain Eukaryota; kingdom Fungi; phylum Ascomycota; class Eurotiomycetes; order Eurotiales; family Aspergillaceae; genus Penicillium; species Penicillium psychrosexuale. Next base: position 2,042,527 of record NW_026643190.1, on the reverse strand, counting down.
ACGATTGCAAGAAGAACATGACCCACATTGAGAGCATTGTGAGCAAAGGGACTGAGTTCAAGATCTTTGAAGGGGAGAATCAACCATTTGCGGAGCTTCTGCTCCGCTGCTCCTGGTATGCTCCAAAGTTATAATCCCAAACATTAATTCTCTAACCAAAGGCAGGTATCTGTATGAGACAGAGAATTACAGTCTCGCTCGTTCGTATGTCGACATCGCTCTGCAGAAATTTGTCGACAAAGATTCCCTTGCGTATGCCAGTGCAGTGGATCTTGGAGGTTTAATCGATCTTGACATTTGCCATCCGTCGGCCGCACTGGAGGCCTTCGAAAAAGCATACGCACTACGCACATCAATCCTTCCGAGCGATGACTTGTTTCTGGCTGCCAATCAGGTCAATTTAGGACTTGCTCTCACTGAGATTGGCGAGTTTGAAAAGGCTCATGACTATCTCCAGCAGTCAATCGATATCCGGCTCATGCACAACAGTGACAGGATTGGTAACTCTTACAGTAACATGGCCAGTTTGTTATTGAGGATGGGAAAGCCCGACGACGCTGAAGCTACACTCAAGAGCTGCCCATCATTGAAGGACTTTTCAGATGAGACATTTCTCGAAACCGGAAATCCTAGGTTCTCTGGGTAAGTTTTCTCGTGAAGGCCCGGAATGTATGCTTAGAACTAACATCATGCAGAGATATGGTACTATTGAGCAGAATAAGAAACGCCCAAGGGCTTCACGACGAAGCACTCAAGTTTGCATCCGAGGCCTTAGATTTCCGAAGGAAGTGCTCCAGTGAACGGCTCAAGGTCTGCGACTCGCTTTATCAAGTGTCGGTTCTTCGGCACAAAATAGGCGAATTGGAGCTTTCCCAGTAAGTACAAACCAATACACAGCAAATGACCATGAATGCTGACATATTTCAGACAACTACTTCAAGAGTGTATCATGATATCTGAGGCCCTTCCCCAAGCTGAGGGCCTAGGACATCTCGCACGGGCAAGCTACAAGATATCGCAAGTTCTGGCAGACCTTGGAAAACCCGAGGAAAGTACATTTTATCTTGAGAAGGCGATCGATATACGAGGAGAGTTCATGAAGCTGGATGGAGATTACGTTGTTGTGAACGGAGGTGCCTCGGATTTCGAAAACCTGGTCCCGTGGATGCTGTGGTGATCCACATACGAGGCCAAATATGTATGCATGTCGCCCATGACTTGAATAGCGAGGAATATTGAGAGGGGCCGGATCCCACAACAGATATTCTAGCTTACCGTGAATTTTACAAATTGATCATCTTTGTTGTTCAAATTTCATACTTTGAAAATATCATGTGACATGGGACTATTAAGGAAGGTGCGATGGAGGGTGTTCATTCTGGGAAGGCACGTGGGTTTGGGGTATAAAAGGACCCTTCCCCCCATTTCTCCTCTTCTTCTCTTCTTCTCCTCTCCCTATCCCTCTGACCACCATCTCACCGTAGCCCCCCGAGACAGCGTAGGCAGAGGGTCCCGTAGCACATGTTGCTTCACCTACCACAGGGACCATGACATTACCATATGTATGAGGTCCATGTAGGTCTGCATCAAACATCAAACCGGGTTTTCTCGTGGACATCCCTGAAGCCGTGGCTCTCATTGCCACTTGACGAGTCCTACGGAATACATGAGGGGTGTAAATCTCCGTAGCCGAAGACGCGTAGGTTTGAGTTAATTGTAAGCACGCTGGTAACCGGAGTAGCCACTGCAACGGCAAACCCATTTCCACTGTCTTGTTAAGCCGAACAGCGAAGCTAGGTGATCGTGGCCTTACCATTCCGCACTAGTGACCCAATTCAAGAAAAGCATCACGACGTCCTCATAATCACACCACGACACCCGAAGTCACAAGTTTGCTCCGACAATTTCGAGATTTGACGGTAGCTGGATGGAGAAGCCAGTTAACCATCGCTTCTTTTCAGTCCTGGGTTGCATCAACATGGTATGGCCCCAAGCACCAACGCGAGATGCTGAGATTTTGACCATGTTTCGGACGCCGTCCATGCTCTCCCTCAGCCTCGACGCCTATTTTCGCTCTAACATATTTACACAATATACAAGCCAAGCCATCAAGCCCTCTGACTCGATCTATACAGCCAGTCCCTCGAGCGCAGCCTGCTCTGCCAATGCCTTTAACGATCTCTTCTCTTTTTCAATCCCATTCCGTCGCTGAGCCGTGTCACACAGTTCCAGATTCCCACATTCACATTCCCCATCCCTGAGCCACCGATAAGTGATACTCCACCGTTTCCCGCGCGGTCTCATCGTCCCATCCGGGAGGGGATCATTCTTCCGCTTCCTAATACCATGCGTCCAATGCAGCCTCGAGTCGCCGCTCATCTGCATCATGCTCCGCGGGGTCAAGTCGACCTCGATGCGTTCCTCGCCCCGGCGAAATATCATCACCGCCGGCGCACCAAGAGATAACGCGTAGAGCTGGTCATACGGTCCGTGTGCATCTACATGGGGCGGGATGCCCGCCCCTGGAGGATAGTACTGCAGACAGACCTGGTCTGGAGGTCGCTCCTCGGTTTTTGGGATGAGAGGCTTGAGCCATTCTGGGAATTCCTTGTATGGAATCTCCGGGTCTATCCCGAAAGTTTTATAGTCGAAGGTGTAGCCGTAGTGGAGTGATATCCGGCCAGGGCGGTCGGGCCATTCTAGCTCGTTGGCAAACAACGAGATGAGTCGTTGCTCGTGTTCGGCATTGACAAAGTCTTCTTGCCAGAAAATGCCGTAGGGCTCGGTGGGCAACTCGCGGAAATTTTTCCGATCTTCCATAGCCCTTTTTGATCCTGTCGGACCTTGAAGGTGGGAATAAAGTGCGTGGAACCTTTCTTTGCACGTGTAATTTTCAAACTCTGATTTCGGGATGTATTGATTACCGGTATCAATACCACACGCTGTATAGACTCCCACCATAATCTTGGAAATTGTCCACCATCAAGTGTTTTGAGTTGTATTGAAAAATTACCGATTCTCGCCAAGAGCATCATCAAAATGTATGTTTTGGAGAAGTCCTTGTTTGGGATTTTCAACAGGCTTGAATTAAATTCAATCTAGTATCGAAGAGTGTGCACGATCAGCCGGCTTTGGTCTTGTATCTCCACAGGGAACGTCGATTTCGGTAAAAGGACAATGAGGCAATCCATAAGAGCATCGACAACCAAGAAATTCCTTATTTCAGCCCAATATCCCGGCTTAAGCACTCCAAAATTCGCCACCAGTTCCCCTGACCCTATACTGCGTCTCCCTGCTCCGATCGACAGAGGGAAGAATAGGGCCCGGTAGCGAGGGGACTTCTGAAGGGCGATTCTCCCAGTAACTCGACATATCTTGTAGCGAAATCCCTGGAATTTGTTAACCTTTAGGCACATCTTACTCCATTGGGATACCCACTCACGTTTATACGGTTGAAGCCCATCCGAGACAAAAATGGGTGTGCTTTCGCGTGGCGATCGTCGTCGACGCATCTGAAAAGATTCTCCATCTCCATCTCCATTTGTATGCATGAGAATGCCCACGCTGACAGGTCCTTCAACCTTAGGACTGCCTCCTCGTCGTCTATTCCCTGAGACATCATTGTCGTCCGAGAATGGGTGTTATAGGAGGGGCCGAGGTATCCAATTGTTTCTTCGAAGGTAAAAGATAGCTTGGTGCATAGTATGGGTGATTATTATCACCGTTATGATCGTAGCGCTTGACCTGCGGACTGAATATGTAGGTGCAGGTGGTTATGATGGAGATGAGTAAAGGGGGAAAGGAAAGCGTTTGCGGTGTAACTCAAACTCAAGGTCTACTTTTTCTTTGTCTGGCATAAACAAGCGAAGGCCATGTATTGATCCGAGTCTATCCCCGGCATAAGATGCAGTGTCTTCCCACTTGATATCATCCATAGTATATGAAAGTTGGCAATATACTAATATAATTACTTGACATTGGCTACAACGAATCGTTTTAAACTGGGTGGCCAACCTTCCTTCGGTAACTAGCATAAACTTGAGGCATTATTGCAATCCAGGCCAGTCTGTTCTAATATAGCCCACATTGTTTCTTTGTCTCCATAGCAAACCACATCGCAACACGAAATTAAATACTTTATTAGATCACCGTCTACCAAATTGTATCAATGGGATTATACTCAACCAAAAACACCGGAAATATCATACAAGGAACTCCGTGGTGACGTTAGAACTTGAGGCTCAACTCGGAATTCCGGTTGTGTGTTTGGGCGCAAGAATTCCCTATTTAAAGAAGACAGATATAGATTTATAGGTAGAACATTTTTCAACTACCCACGCAATCTAAACAGAGTCATGTACGATATCGTTTTGTTGGGAGCGACCGGATTTACCGGAAAATTGTGCGCACAATTCATCGCACAAAATTACCCTTCGATCACCCAATGGTGCATTGCAGGGAGGTCACTGTCTCGTCTAGAGGCTGTGGTAGAGGAGTTGAAGCAACTCTGCCCGAATCGAGTGGCACCAGGTATGACTTTGCCGTCGATTGTGATTACCCCGATCGAATCTGACATCCACAAAGATATTGAGATCATAGAGCTCAATCCTTCGAGCCTCGACCATTTGATACAGAGAACTAGGGTGGTGATCAACGGGATTGGGCCATTCCATCGCTTCTCGACTCCAATTGTGGCATCATGTGCCACGCTCGGAACACACTATATTGACTTGTAAGTCAGCCTCTGCGCCTTGTGAACAATTCCCCAATCTCATAGTTTGCAGTACCACAGAGGTTTTGTGGATTCAAGAAGTGATTGAACGCTACGGCGAAGTTGCTCGGCAGAGCGGGTCACTGGTAAGTATAAATTCCGTTCATGAAACAAGGGCACTTGGAGCTAATAGTGAACAGCTGATACCCGGCTTGTCGACTTCGACCCCATCGGATATCATCGCATGGCTGATTGTAAACAAAATGCAAGAGGCATACTCTACCGGCACAGCTGAGATCATTAGTTCCGGAAATCTTGAGTATGGTCATTCGGCAGTCACTTTGGGCCATAAGCTGATTACTTTTTCCAGTATCAAAGCCATGACCGCTGGCTCTCTAAACACAGTGCTTGACACGTTCGAGACGTATGGTTCTGGTTGGTACCTATATGGCGACTCGTCGATATTGTCTCGATCGCTTCAAAAACAGACACAGAAGATGTCATGGAGCTCGCGTCTCTTCGGCTTTCGACACACACAAGAGCTGGGTACTTTGGCAACGTCCTTCACAGGCCCCGGAAATCAGGCGTTTGTTTACCGCAGTGCTTCTCAGAGACCAGACCTCTACGGACCCGACTTTCACTTTGAAGAGTATCTCCCAGCAAATGGTGTACTGTCCGCTGTTTTCGTGCATCTCCTCATCAAAGCTTTCCTCATCCTCTTATCCATTCCGTTTATCCGTGGGCTCATGCGACGACTCGTATCGCGCATGGATCCAGCTCCCGATCTGGACAAGCTAAGGCATGTGGAGCGGGCGGAGTTTCGTGCTGTTGGAAACGGGAGTGAAGGGGCTGACCCAAGTATTTGGGCATCCTTTGTACAGAAAGGTGCGTTGTATGAGTTCACTGCGCTTGTCACCTGTGTCGGGGCAAAGGTACTGCTTGATCGGAAGATTAGTGCCGAAAGGGCGGGAAAGGACACTCGTGGGCATGGCGGAGTGGTCACACCATCATTCTTAGGGATGGAATATGTTGATCGGTTGAAAGATGCCGGGATCGAGATTGAAGTCGGATTGTTGTAAAGTAAGACTCGATGTTCCTGAACATCCATCGATGTTTGCTTTATCTACATTTATACCTTGAGGATTATGCTCTCATTCTATTTTTCAGTCTATAGTGCACGAGACTGATTTTCAAGCTTGTACCTTCTGCTGTACCTGTATTCCCAAGGTTCACAAACCAGGCTCACTATCTAAATAACTACAACTTGGTTAGTTCTAATATTTTTTTCTACTACTATTGACTCCCCATCCATATGCCTTAACAGTTCTTCTTTTAGTCTGCTATGTCTCTTGGTTTATAATTTGACTTGCGAATATCTCGACGCTGCAGTGGGGGTTTCCAGAGCAGGATGACTAAGCGACCATGTGATCCAGGGCCCGAGACATAGATAGCAACGCAGACACCTTTCCACCTTCACTTCTCAGCACCCTACTACTCCCAGTGACGACTCTGCTCTCACACCTGTTTCGCAAGCAGGGCTGTCGGTGCCCCTGTCCCCCGTGGCAGGGGCCCCTCCTCAATGCTTATCATCTCCCAACTTAGAATCCCTGGCAACCCGGAACTCCGAGTGCCGATAAGCGCATACATAGTGGGCTTGTCTATTCTAGGACTATCTATTTATACAACTACGAAACCCCATTACCTTGTTTAAAGTCAAAGATCTACAAATTCTAAGTCTTCCGTTATGTCTCACAAGGCCCATGATATTAACTGTGAGCGCCTGTTGGTAAGCAACCCTTTGAGAGCATATTGTCCTTGGACATATTTCTCATGTACCGAAAACAGATTACGGGTGTCACTGGCTATATTGGATTCAGAACACTCACAGTTGCCCTCGTAAGAGGATATCGTGTTCGCGCTGTCGTTCGAAGCGAACGTAATATCAACGAACTGAAAGATAAATGTACTATCATCGCACCGAGTCTTGATCGGGAACAACTCGAGTTTGCTGTCATTCCAAACTTTTTTGAATCAGATGCAATCTTCAAGTCACTTGAAGGGATTACTGCCATTATTCACCTTGCGTCACCGTTAGCAATCGAGGTAATTTATACATAACGAACTGGGTCTTTCTCGTGGCTTATATTCTTCGGTAGACCGACGATTATGATGTTGAAATCGTTAAGCCAGCTATCTCGATGGTGATTACTATTTTGGAAGCAGCCACTCGAATGGCATCAATTCGTCGGGTGATTTTAACATCTTCATGGATGCAATTCCTAACTCTTATTTTGATCTAGGAAGCTAACTCCTTCCACAGGCGTTACCCTGATTCCATTCGAATGGAATATCAACCCCGACAGCGAGCGACTATATTAGTCTTCTACCTCATCCATTCATAGTGGTATGCCAACTCATAATCTATTTCGATCTTCAGTGGACGATGTGAATACCAGTGTTACTGGTCCTTTCTCGACTGCAATGGAAGCCTACTGGGCATCCAAAGCTCTTGCACGAGTTGCCACTAAAGCATTTGTTGCCCATGAGCACCCAAACTTCGACTTTGTCAACCTCCTGCCCTCAGTGGTAATTGGACCAGACGATCGCCTGGACGCAGATCCGACTGCAACAGTCGACAGCCTCCTTCAGGGCACACGGGCAGCGGTTCTTGCACCAGCGCTAATATCCTCGCTCAACTCCTCGTTTCCCTATGTTGGCACGCCAGTTCATGTTGCCGATGTCGCGCGCGCACATGTTGATGCCGTAGACGCTGGTTTGGTTCCTGGAAATTTCGAGTATATTCTGTCTTCGGATACTCCAAACGGGGTGGTCTGGGATAGAGATGTTCAAGCTGTCTGTAAAAAGTTCTTTCCGAAAGAGGTGACGAGTAAAAGGTTGGCGCTCGAAGGGTCTTTGACGGCAATACAATGGAGGCTCAGTGCCCAGCAGACGGAGGAAACGTTTGGTTGGAAGTTTACCAGTTTTGAGGAAACCATGCGACAGCTTCTGTCGCAGTACTTGAAGCTCGAAGAAAGGTCGCGAAAGTGATTTTTAACGTGGTTTCGTGAGCTTTATTGAGGAACTTTTTAGTAATCGAACAAGGTACAATGAATCATTCGATGATCGACTTCAGTTGGAATTCTTTCAATTTATTCAGTCAGGATTAACCGAACTAAGCAAGTGATTATGTAAAGTACTTGATTAACTCGGACAACCCGGAATTCCGAGTTATTTTGAACTGCATCTCAATTCAACGCCCATCTCTTCTGCTCCTAAAGCAACCAAGTTCCGCAAACAAGCTCCGCAATTGAAATGAAATACACTGAGCAAAATTCCGACTGTCCATTTTGTGCCACCCAGTTCAGCCATCGTACGTCTGGATAGTTCCTCGTCTTGAGTCCGAAACTCACACCCCTATAGGATCGTCGCTTACCCGTCACCTGAAGAACAACTGTAATAAATCTCAATCGCAGTCTCTGAGACGCAAGTCCTGCCATCAGTGTGTTGCAAATAAAACGAAATGCAACCTGAAACGTCCTAGTTGCTCTCGGTGTTCCGTGAGAAGCATACCTTGTCAATATACCAACACAGATGCAACCGAGAGTCCGGAAGTCGAGAACAACGAGTACAGAATTAACCATGATGCCACAACTGTTTCTTTACCAGATACATCGCTGATGACCCAGCCACAAGAGTTACAATCAGTCTTCGATCCTAATTTATTTGATTCCTTTTTCACGGGTCTAAGTCCTTGGGATCTGACACAGCCCACGAGTCTTACCTCACGTTCTCCACGGGCAGCTACCCCGGAGTTCTTCTCTTTGAATAACAGCAGTGCATGCGACGCACCCGAGCTAATCCAAGGAACCCCTCCTCCAAATCCTCTGTCGGGTTCTCCGGCGGACACAAATTCAATAGCCCTAGCCAATCATAGCATGGAGCTGATCTTCCGAATTCTTCGGACTTGGCCAAAAATGCTCGCTGAGGAGTTTCAGCTTCCTCCTTTATTCCACTCTACTCATATTGCGCCAAATAAGACACTACCGTCGCCACTAGCGAACTGCATAACCTTGACGAAAATGTGGCATGGGCAATGCGAAGGCGCAGAAGACATGGTGCGAACAGCAATTTTAAAAGAACTAGACAGTGTCGTAGATAAGGTCAGTTTCTATCATTTTTCTTTATCCCTCCGTGGTTTTAACTAAACCGAAATCGTGTTGTAGTTCAGGAATCTCGACGAGACAACCCTGTTGGCAGCCCTACAAGCAGTGGTCATATACACGATCATTCTGATCTCCCCCTCAGCAAGGTCACCGCGCCCTCTGATTGACCGTAGCATCATATTGCGCAAAGTGGAACTCTTGGTTTGTCATGTTGTCCACGGAGGCATATTCCTCCAGGAAGAAAGAACACAAATGAGACCATCCTGGAAAGCCTGGGTACAAGTAACATCGAAGCGCCGTGCGATCCTTGCTCTGTATCTCCTTCACTGGGCATATTCTGTGTTGCATAAGGTGCCATGTTTTGACTGCAGAGACCTCGGCTTCATGCCTGCGCCAGCAGCAAAGGTGCTTTGGCAGGCGCAGACAGAACAAGAATGGAACACTAGTTATATCCATTGGATGTCGCGGTGGAGTGGTCGAGGATATCTGCAAGGTGAATTTGGTAAAATCAGACCAGGCGTTGTCATGGATTCGCGGGCAGAAAGGTGGTTGGAAGAAGCTGATGAATTTGGGTTCATCATGATATCGATTGGTATGTGGTGACTCAAAATGCGGTGAACGATAACTATATACTGACTCTTGCAGTCAACGCTACTGAGTTTGATGTCCCGGCGCTGAAGACATTAGCTTGTTGAGTCACGATGGAGACTGTACAAGACCAGATTCAAATCTTGCGAAGAGGACAATAGATATTCTTCAGCTCATTTGGCTTATTGTCGGTTTGAATCGTGTCAATGCAGCCCTGATATAGTTTCTTTGTAATCATGCGGAGAGCCAGAAATGAACCTGGTGGCCTGAGGCCAGACAAGCTCCTTTGTTTGTTTCTTACAGGAACTACACCCTCTTCTCCTCTTCTCCTCTTCTCATCTTCTGCTCTTCTGCTCTTCTGCTCTTCTCCATCACCAGACATGAATTCAGAGTTCTCTTTCCAATCTTTTCCGCCTCTATAATTACATATATCATTATCTTGTCGATGAGGTTAGCTAGCACATCCTGCTATGCGCTGAATGACGGCCCAAACGGTTGGCCTGGTGAGTCTACCAAATGCTAGAGTCCTTGATGGATGCAATTCTGATAAGAATGCTGAACAGTGTGGCCTTCAATTATCGGGCTGTTGAGGATGCATATGATGGGGCCGGCATTTTGATTTGCGCTAGCGAGGCGCTGAATGGGGTAATCGGGAGCCCTCCCCGGAGGTCTGCCTTCTCCTCCTCCGTATACGAGACATTTTTACCTCGACCATGAGACCTCTTCCCATCGAATCTCCATCCGTTACTCTTTTTGCGGCCTTTGCTTTATTTTCGCCGTCATGGATTCTGAGGCCGAGAGAATGAGCGGCACAGCCTCTGCCTGGATTATTGCAGTGAATCGCGATGAACGAGCAATGGAGGAGAGTGCAATTCGAACAAATTATTTTCGACGGTCAGCTCCTTCGTCGAAAACCACGCACAAGTGATGTCGATCCTTCTTCACTTCACAACAAGTGGCGTCAACAGTAGCCACCCTCCTATGGCTGGGCCTGTTGCTTCCACTGATCGCCCTACAACTTTCCTCCCTCATTGACGTTGTCGTCAGCGACCGTGATTCGATGGCGAAAGGTCGTCAAACTACAGCAGCCATCCAAAGTCTTCCGCTACAATGCCTTCTGCACTACGACCGCTAAACAAAGCATATCGAAGCAACGAACAAGTACGGCTAATGGGCCGGTGCTTTACCCGAGGAGGTATTCTTTTCATCAGTCTCCTAGCACTTCGCAAGCAAGGAAGCAACATCTTTGGCATCGTCGAGGCCAAGAAGAGATCTCGGTACAAAGATATGGAGAAAATCATGATACAGGAGACATGCCAGAGAAAATCCTTTTTCTCTAAGATATGTAATTCATCTATATTTTTCCTGCACCGGGCAACAAATCAGGCATGGAAACGTTGCCTATCATGCCAAAACCAAGAACGGGTTCATAAAGTGCCCGAAAATGAAGCTGCATGGTCTTTTGCACTAGAACGAACCATTTAAAGATGGAAATTATTCTCTTCTCCTTTCATTAAGCATTTGAGGGGGAGATTGAGATTCCCTGTCGGTCCTACCGACAGATAGATTGTCAACAGTCTGATGGGGCTCTCATCATAGGGCATGGGTCTCTTCTTTGCCTCCCAAAGTGAGCATATTTAGCAATATATCTACGCGTGACAACGGAGATCCTTCAAGCCCCCTCTACATTCAATGTGGGATCGTCTAAGAAAGCTTCTTTTGCAACTCACCCTCTAGAGTATGTTGGGAGCTCAAGATCGCTTTCAACAAGCCATTTGGCAAGTACTTGGAGGCCGTGAATCTTTGTTCCGCCGACTTTGAGTGCTGTATTATGTCTTGACTTGGGTGGGCGATGGGCTTAAGCTCCCGATATACTTTACAGGGTGCTTTGCGCATGAAGTTCCTCTAAACGATCTTTCATTCAATGTAGGGTTTTGTGGCCTTTTTTTCTACAACCATGCTATTGTCATAGCCTTGGGTGGCAGGCTTTATCCTGCAAGTTAGTTTATTCTCACAAATTTCAATTGAAGCAACGAAAAGCTACCATCATATGAAACCATTGACAGGGCGTAGTTAAAAGAATAACAGTGAAACAAAACGAACTAGCTAAACACACCTAACCTAAGATGTCATCAAAAACAGGTTCCAGTCTAGCAAGTGACGTCTTGTACAATCTGGGTAGACCAGTATCCTCAAACGCGACCGAGCTTTGCGCCATATCCGCAACAGCCTTACCAGACAAGAATGCCACAGGCATACCATGGCCATTGAATCCCGCCGCGATAAACTGTCCCGGTTTACCCGGAATACTGCCAACATGAGGCAACGAGTCTGCGCTGTATCCCATGACTATAAGTGAGATGAAGGTTAGTAGAAGGAAAACAAGCCATCGTATACAAAAGAATCGCACATACCACCAGCCCAGATATGTTTGATCTCCGCTTCACTATCCTCCCACCCAAGGAATGTGCGTTGCATGTACCCATCAAAGTAATCCGCCGCAACCTTAATCAACTTCCCATCATCGGGGTTGTTATACCACTCTTCGCGATCATCTTTGAAAAGATGCGACGCTCCGCCGACAATGAGCGGCCCGTCGTTCCGGGAAATCTGATAAATATACCCCTCCGGACCGATTCGGATACAATAAGTACCAGGCAGTTCCTGGTGAGGCGCACCAGGTGCCGCAGCAATCTGGCTGCAGATGCCCTTGCAGGGAATGATAGCTTTGGAATACTCCGGGGCTAAGGCGCTGGTGAACGCGTTGGTCGCGAGGATAATCTTGCGGGCGTTAATGACCCCACGACTGGTAGTTACCCGCCAGGATCCATCTGCGTTTGGCGTCTCTCCGATTTCGGATACCGGTGTATTGGTCTGCAAATTCAGGCCGTGGGAAACGGCAGTACGAATAAGATGGGCAACGAGTTTGTAAGGCCAAAGATGGCCTGTTGGGAAACTGAAGCCTCCCTTGGCATCTCGGACATGCGCTATCTTAACGCAAATATCGTCAGAGATAACGAGAATGGAAATGGTAGCCTGAAAGCCCTATCAACTTACATCCTGGGTCTCGGCTTGAGACAAGTATTTAACATCATTCATAAAGTCCAGTCCCTGGTCAACCAGAAAATCGTAGAAGGCTTTCGCCTTCTTAAGCTGGTCTTCATCAAGATACATATCATAAGAGCGGGTAAAAGTCAGTTCGCAATCAATGTTCTCTTTACGGACCAGCTCTTCCATGATCTTCAAATGCGAGATTTCGAACCGCACGATCTCTGCTGCTGCTTCGATGCCATAGCGCTCGGTGAACAGGGCCGTTGCTGAATATATATCTGGTCTCAAGTGGCCACCTATGCAAACATTGAGTGAGCTGGACTTGTATACATAACTCATACTATGCGTGATGTGTGGGTCTTACCATTGCGCCCGGTGGCACCGGAGCAAAGCTCCCGAGCCTCGACCAACACCACCCGAGGGGTTGGATTTTGCGGGTTCTCTGCAAGCAAACGATAAGCGGCCGAGGCTCCGACATAGCCGCCGCCGATAATTAGGATGTCGGCTTCTTTTGGTAGTTCTGTTGTAGTTTGGTGGTTGTCGAGTGGATCTGGTTTTGTCCGCCAAAATGATTGGGTATACCCCGCTGCTGGGCGAGGGAAGCATTTTGCGTTGGAGTTGGATGTCATGATGTTTAATTGTCAAATAGTAGTTTACGATGCGATTCGAACTCCAGGGATATGCAAATGTGAATACAAGTGCAATGCGAAACAAGAAAAGTGGGCGTCCACGGGTGGTATAGCAAGGCGTTATCGGAGTTGGGCGCGCAGCCTATCGCAGAGGAGACCGAACTATGCGGGGCTGGAAATGAAGCTGATTGTGCGACTTTGATCTGTACATGTATTCTTGAAACTCATGATATTGCTAATTCTCCGCTATGTTCACCTCTGGGAACCTGCTCGATTCGGATTCGTTGAGCTGGCAGTATTTCCAGGCTGCCGTTGTTGATCTTCAAATGCCTCGATAACATCAATGCAGCTCGATTGGGCCTTGCCTGATTGTCTGGCCAGATATTCAGACTCTGTCAATCGAGCTTTCAGAAGTTGATTCCGAGTCTTGGAATGCATAGCTGAATGCAAGCTTTTGGCTAAGCCCTGTCCCGGATAGGCTATTAAGCCCAAAGCGCCTAGCGATGATCCATTAGCGTACTCCCGCTAGTGGTGTAAATGTGCATCACAAACCTGATGCAGCTTTCGTGCCCATTCCAATAGGACCTTGAACAAATCCTCTGATTGCACCCATGAAACCATCTTTCTGGGCACCCTCGTAGGGCTGCCGGAAGATATCAGCGAATCCAGTTGTGAACCCATTCCGAAAGTTATCGGAAGCCGCAGCTACTCCAGACTTAAAGTCTCGGATGTTGTCGTAGTCTTTCACCTCCTCGCCATAGAGCCTAGGAACAGCTCTCAGGCCTTCATTCACTGCTCCAGGTATGTCTACCAAAACGCCCTTGTAGTAGTAGGCTATGATCCTCCCAACGCTTTTGGCGGAACCCCCCAGTGCCTTTCCTGCAACTATCCAGTCTTCATCTGTCTGGTTGGTTCCGGGAGTTCGTGAGATACCTTCGGATGGACTTTTCTCGGATTGATTTGTAGGCTCGATGACTACAAGCTCTGGCTGACTCTGCTGATGGGCACGAGTGATCTCTTTGTAGGGCCGAATGACGACGTCGCTTGATGCTGTGAGGATATCCTTATACATGCCTAGCACAGACGATGTGCCGCCCGTGATAGGATCCCATCGCCGGGTCATAATGAATATAGTTTTTGTCTCATATCTAGTTCAAAATGTGTATTAGTATAGGTATATTGAATAGGATGGTTGGATATATGGTCTCACGCTTTCAAGTCCCTTGTATCAATGCGAGAATTCTCAAGCAAGATCCCCGCTGCCATTTTCGACAAATTTATAGGGGTCTTTCCGTTCTGTTTTAACTGCCAAACAGCCGGCTCGGAATCAAGAAACTGGCATTTCATTTTATCGATCGGTAAGTTGCGATGGAAAGATGCAACAGCCGCAGAGACTCCAGCTTCCTCGGTCATCTCACGAGCAAGATCACCGGCTGCTGTTAGGGTATCAGGATGCAGGCAAAAACGGATGGCTTCCGCTAGATTATCTGCGTTTAAAGTCCGGTGTGGAATGGGAATTGGTCCAACCCCACGGGACGCGACCATGTTTCCCCAGAATAGCTGACTGTGATAAGTTAGCAAAGAGATAGGAAAAGCCTACAGGAATGACATACTCTCCAAAGAATGGTACAATAAGAGAGGGTCTTCCAAATCGTAAACCACATGCTGTAGTCCCTGCTCCTCCATGATGTACAACTGCAGCGACCTTCTGGAACAGCCATTCGTGCGGACAGTCCCCAAGATAAAAGATCTGATCGTCCGATTCTTCTTCGCCGAGCTTACTCCAGCCACGGGATATAATTGCACGTCCACCCCAGGACCTGACTGCCTTGACAAGTGTAGCAGTCATGGCTGGGGGATCCTCAATAACAATGCTGCCAAATCCAATATACACCGGCGGAGGCCCGCTTTGGAGAAACGCAGCAAGGTCTGCAGGTGGTGTGAAGTCCGGGGGAGCGCGGAAGAAGAAGCCACAAACGTCGATATGTGCCGGCCAGTCCGTTGGTTTAGGCATCAATGTAGGGGACCAGCAATACGTGAATGGTATCTTCAAAGTCTCTGCTAAACGGGGACCTTCGGTGAGCGATATAGCTTCTAGGTCGATGGATTTTCTCCAATCATTGATAACATCGCCCAGGCTGTTTGAGGTAAGCCTATTGAATCAAGTATAGCAGGGATGTATCTGGTTGTTACCCTTGCCATGTCAGCCATTCGACAATCCCGTAAGAAAGGTAATTCGCCATTTTCGGCTCTGTGGTTGAATATTTCAAGTTTGCTAAGGGATGAGGAAATGATCTTGTACTGGTCCACGGCATGGTAAACATCATATGTAGAGGGATGCCAAGCGCCTGAGCGCAGTGGATATGAGCGAAGCTTGGAGGGTTCGCAATGATAGCATCAGCGACAAAGGGCGTCTTAGTCACGGAGTCATCCTCAATACATGACCGCCAGCATCCCTGGAGAATTTCGCCGACCATGACACGCTTGCGTTGGATATCACCCTCTTGGATGGATTTCATCTGTGGTATCAAGCCTGGGTTCTTCACCATGTATGCCATCAGCTCCGAGGGATCTCCCCCAATAGAATAAAATTCTAGACCAGAGTCGCGCACGAAGCTCTCAAATACACCATGTGTGGCTAGTCGTACGCGATGTCCATGGCGCTGAAGCTCGTTGCCTAGTGCGACAAAGGGCTGGACGTCGCCTCGGCTGCCAACAACTTGGATAACGATGTTGAGTTCAAGGCCACATTCAAAATCACCCGACGGCTCTGGCTGTGGTTGTAAATGCTCCGCATGTAGAAATGGTATCAACTTTGACACTTCCCTGCCCACTTTGGAGTCGAGATCGATATCAATTCGACCATCATCTTTGTGAAATTAGCAAGATATTCTTGTGAATAAGACAGAGATATAAGGCCGCTCCTACCCTTGACTTTTGTCCCATCCTGAGTAAATTGGTTACGTTCAAGCCTAGAAGGCCGGCGCGGTGGTTCTTCCATCGTTGCAGCCCGATGACATCACACACGGGAGAGCTATCCGATATAGAATTTCGTCAAGAAGACAGATTTGAGGTAGGTATTTCCAAAACCCTGTGAAGCATCCAATATTTTCAAACAGAAAACAGTATGAAGAGGAGTAGTCCCAAAACAAATGAAGACCATGGTACCTAGGTGGTTCTGGGCCGCGTGGGACGGGTGGACCCCTGACCGTTGATCCCACGTGACGGCTAATATCAGCCAATCATAGGCTGTCTTACAGCAGCTATATGACGTCATTCCTACAACATTGGGGAGTGCCCAAGTCAAGGCCTACGACTTCAATCTTTCTTGCCAAGCAGGTTTAGAAACTGTTTAGAATAGGTTATTAGAGATTTCTCGGACGGGAATGGGGCAAGGAGCAAAAAGTCAATACTATGAATTTGCGTTCATTCTGTAAGTTGTAGCTTTGTGTTTTGACTTAGGGAGCCTGTTCATCTCTTTCAGAATAACATATCTAATAATACCCAAAGATCAACCCTCTTAAAAGATTAGCATGGCTTGTACCACTACCGCCAAAGCCAGGTTAGTGGGAACTGAGGATTATGAGTGGAGAGCTACGAAATTGGAGTCAGTGTTAAGAACATCCCACACCGGTCCATCCAGAGTCAACTGCACATCGACGGCGCACGGAAGATTGTCCGGAGCCAAAGAGCGTCTGGTACGCTGGCCTCGAGGCAGCTCCTCCTCGGTAGACATGATGATTGCCAAACCGTCAACCCGATAACCTTCACTAAACGCCGGCGACACCAGAGAAGGGGCAATGCGCTTGGCATCGACAGTAACATCAAAGTCAACCCCAGCGTATGTCTTGCCCCTACTCCACTGTGTAGCAACGAGGCAACCACGTGGGACTTTCTCCTTGAACCTGATGTGACGTTTGTTGGGTTGTGCGGCAACCCATTCGAACTGCTGCTTGACTTTGTTCATATCAACCGAGTGAATTGCATCATGAATAAGCTGGGCAACCTCCCAGAGCGCGCCTTTTTCGAGTAGTTCATGGGAGGCGGAAGCCGAGGGGCAGTAGACGGCATTCGGAAAGTAGCGTGCGGGAAGCTTCAAACGAGCGGAGTCGCGCATGTCCATGGTTGTCCAAAAGCCGCGAAGTGGCTCAAGCGATTTGGCGTCTGGCGTGAGTCCCTTGTTACGCAAAACCTGAAGTCTTGCTTGATAAATGCGTTGGTAGAGATAGGCTGAGATGAGCTCGAACCTTGTGAACGAGGTCGGTTCCTGGGCGTTGCGGTCGGTTGCAGCATTCTTGATTGCAATCAGCTCTTGACCTTGGAAGCGCAGAGGATAACTGCTGACAGAGGGAGGGTCTGCCTCAGATATGTCCGTGGCTTTCTCGTCCAGACAATAGTCCACAGGTTTGAAAGCAAGGGCTTTCTCCTTCTGGCTGGCGGATAGGCTGTTCGTTCCTCTAAAATAAGAGAAGATCTCAGGGGGAGAGATGAGTGTTGGCGGAGAAGAGTCGCGCAATTGTCTGTAGATCTCGGCCAAATCACGCACAAGCTGCATAAACCCAGTGGCATCGCAGACCTGATGGTGAACTCGAATACCCAGTGCAACCCCTCCGCAGCCGAATCGAGTGTGCTGGATGGCGAAGATAGGATTGTGGGAGACAGCGCCCATTGTCGAATGAAAAATTGGAAGAACTGCATTCCCAGAATCTGGCAGAAAAGTTACCAAGATACGGGCTGAAAAAGCAGAAACTGCAATACTCGAGAGCCTCCTGGGGCACTGCGCCTCCCAAAGCTCAGCGCCAGCACCCAGGCTACCAATCTCTAGAGCTTGGCTGACTGAGTTCTGCTGCAGACGGCCAGTCAAATGCGGGTAATAGTCCAGGAGGTGCGATGCAGCCACCTTCAAGCGCTCGATCGTAAGAAAATTGTCGCCTACAAATTTTGCTGGCTTTCTGTATACGAAGATGCCTTCGATCGTCAACATAGCCGGCACGATATGGTCCATTGGTCCTAGACTAAAAGGGGACTCGAGCGCGGCAACTGTGGCCTCATTGGCGCAGTTAAGCGTGTGCCGCGTAGAAACGCGGACTTGATCCAGTGGCATCGCTGTGATTGGACGAAGCAGAGACAGGATAGCGGGGGAATCAAGATGGATAAACACGTAGAAGAGTTGACAACGATGAAATATGACGAGGATAAAAGGGGATGTAGATGAAGGGGAGGTAAAAGAGTGAAAGTTTGTGCTGCTTGAAAGCAATGGGGAGGGAATCTTTGCCGCGTTGTTAGGATGATAAACTAATTTGTCCCCCTCCGAGTGAACAAAATTAACTACAAAGACACCCGGGGAGCAACTGGCCACGGTTTATTCTATATAAACTGTCAAATAAATTTAAAAAAAAAATAGAATCAAAGAAAGCAGTCAAGGAAAGGAATCCGGGGGTGACGCAAATATATATCGAACAAAGAAGTGGACCCGTAGATGACTTTCCGACCTTTACAAAGACAACGCAGATTAGTATCTCAGGGAGCTGAATAGCTTCTTGTACTGTGGCCATGTCAATTGGATCGTCTATTTGGGATTAAGGAAGGTGCGTGGGAACTGTCGCACTTTAGGAAGGCAGGTGGGTTGGGGGTATAAAAGGGCCCTCCCCCCAACTCTTCTTCTCTTCTTCTTCTATTCTCCCCATCCCTCTCAGCCACCATCTCTCCGTAGCCCCCATGAGACAGCGCAGGCAGAGGGTCCTGTTGCACGTGCTGCTTCACCTACCACAGGGACCATAACATTACCATGTTTGTTATGGGGTCCATGTAGGTCTGCACCACACATCAAACCGGGCTTTCTCGTGGACGTTCCTGAAGTCGTGGCTCTCATTGCCACTTGACGAGTCCTACGGAATACATGAGGGGTGGGGATGGCTGTAGCCGAAGATGCGTATTCTACCTAGATTGTCTATTCTTATCCAATGATACCTGAAGCGTGAAGGGGACAAATTGTCACATAGCTGGGAGATATTCTGTTGAAGATACCACAATGCAACTCTGGAGAGTATTGGAACGTCTCATCAGTGCTACCATATTCTTACATAGTAATCCCTGAAGAATGAATGTGCTCTAATATCCAAAGATCTTGTGTCTGATTCTCTCACACCGATAGTAGCTCACATAAGCTTTGCGTAGACAAGACATCAAGCCTCCAAAACACTCTGGGGTGCATAAGATGGAACTACATCTCTGTACTAGTATGTGACCGTTGAATGCTCGGGGCGGCTCCGACCAAGAGACCCACTTTTAGGCGGCTCCGATGTGGGGACCATATCTACTTGGGTATCAAATGTTCTAAATATTTAAAAGCTTCATCTTATCTTACTTCAATCTCAATTTATCACACTCTATTCCTTTGCTGTTTGAATAGAACTCTACGATGGCCAATCCCTCAATCGTCATTGTACCCGGCGCATGGCACCGACCTGCGCACTACCAGCACCTCATCGAGGAGCTCGCAAAGGTCAACTACGATGCAGAGGCCGTGACTTTGCCTTCGGTGGACTCCAATCCCCCACTGGCCACCTGGAATGAAGACGCGCAAGCTGTCCGACAAGTTATTATGAGCAAACTGGATGCTGGAAAGGATGTCATCGTGCTCGCACATTCATTTGGCGGCGTCGCCATGTCCGAGGCAGCAAAGGGTCTAGGAAAGAAGGACAGAGTCGCACAGGGTTTGAAAAGCGGGATTATCAAGCTGATCTACATGTGTGCAATGGCGTTGCCGAAAGGCCAAACCCATGTCGGCCAGTTGGTCCCGCAGACGCCCGAGGAAGAAGAGATGGAGCGTCAGAGCAAGGAGATGGAGAAAAAGCTCGGTGGACTAGATGTGTCACCGGTATGGACTCGAGTTTTTGCTTATATATCTTCAATGCTAATCTGTCCCCAGGATGGAGCAATCAGCCTCCCGAAGGACCGTATCCACCTCGTGTTTTATAACCGTTGCGAGCAGAAGGATATCGATAGGGCTGTGGAGTTGCTCGGCACATTCCCCACGGGCCCGTTGACTGTTCCTGCCACATACACCGCGTATCGTGAGATCCCGAGCACGTACATTGTCTGCAAAAATGACCAGGCATTGCGGGAACCGTTCCAGCGGAGGATGATTGCACAAGGCGAAGGCTGTTTTGACGTGGAGGAATGTGACGAGGGCCATTCCCCATTTATGAGTAACCCGGGCTTCATCATCGATTGTATTCGGAGGGCAGCCGGAGAGAAGGTTTAGGCATGCGAAGACGTTGACTATGCCTTGTCGCCTCTATGTGCCTGGAGTTTTCCAGTAACATCCTTGGACCTGGGAAGCGCACCATATTTGAAATTCTTGTGTTTTATATGACGATTCTCCTCTCTTTCAAATCTATTTGAATCTAGAATTTAACGGTTGCCTCATTTAAGGCATAATCAGGCATCAGTCGTGGCGCGGAACGGAAAATCAATCCAGCCGCGTCGGAAATAACCCGATCCAGCGGACACCTCGTCTTGTAGTTATCATGTAGACACGGAATGCCGGGAGACCTCAATTCTCCCAAGGCGTCAACATCTCCCGTGAATCCCCCGCGGCGCCAAAACACAAGTTGTGATTCATGCCGGCGTTCCAAGCGGCGATGTGTTGTGCAGTCGGATCCAGACGGCATTCCCAATGCGATATGCACGAATTGCCAGCGTTTGAGACGCCAATGTACGTTTGAATTTGCTATAGCCCATTCCAGTATTCCTTTCTCGCGAAAACGACAGAAGCGCAACTGCGAGGAAACCAGTGGGCCAACAACGCAAAATGAATCGAACGACTTCGATACAACAATCGAGGAAATCACTGGAAGCTCGATCAATCGATTCGATGCTGCATCTATTGCTGACCAAGATGTTATGGCGGCTTGGCTGAATCTTGATTATGATGAGATTGTCGCGGATACCGCCAACTCCTTTTCAACCAACCTCGAACCTTCTAATTCATTCGATGCGCTTCGTTCTGGGTACATAGTGCCAGCAGAGTGCGAGTGCGAGGGTCAGCTTACGGCTACCACATCCCAACTGACTCGCTTACATCGAGGACAAAATCTCGAATCAGATAATCACCGGCCAACAATTGGGCTTTCACTCAACAGTCCCATCTACCTGCTGAATTCTGGAATAGACGCGAAGATCTTTGGTGATCGTCTCGCCCGGATCTATGAAGCAATCGCAACAGCCAGTGCATCCAGATTTTTGGACTACGACTGCAATCTCTATGCGACTGGCAGTCGCTACCGGTTGGGGGACAATGACTCAGGGAGCTCAAATGGATCCGAAACTGCCAGGCCAACCGTTGATGTAACCGCTATCTCACCACGGCTTGATCTTTCAGTATCATCGCAAGCAATGTCTCATGAAATTTCCTTGATAGGAAGTGTTCGGTTCCTTGATCATTTGGGCGGTCTTTATGGCAATCGACTGGACTCGGCTGCTCGGAAGAAATCAGATGACGCCTTCAAGGCTGTCCTTCGCGCATTCTCGATGCAATGGTTACCGAGCTCATCTTCGTTTGAAGCGGGCTCTCCTTATGATCACTTTGCTCGGAATTCAGAGGCGGGAGATGACTCTGCCTTGAACGCCTTCACTGATGCTTGGGTGCGGGCAAGATCACTCCTCAACGATGCGCACGACGTTCGGTCATTTCGAGTTGTATTGGCAACACTCATGTTCGTTGGGATCGTTATACCAACTAAAATAACTGATAGAGAGGATCTCGTACCGAACGACTTCCTTGACACAGCTCTGCAAAAGTTATCCTATTTAGATGGACTTGTTACGCAATACTGTGCGAACCTAGGGCCGTCATCTACATATGGAGCTCTTGCTGAAGCAAGCTTAAGCATTGTCCGATGGACCGCGTATATCCGCGACACAGGCGCAGCGTTGGCGATGGATCGGCAATGCAAACTTCCAGATCTGTGGGGTTCTACAAAAGGTTAGTATTCTCCGCATGGGGAATCTCAAATTCAGGCAACTAAACAAATCCGCATAGTCCTCTCAAATAAAGAGGCCGTGGCAGCATTGGCAGTCTCTCAAAATATCTTAGAATTGGATATCAATGTCCAACCCATTTGCCGGAAAGCAAGTGCGGAAATATTTTGTGTCTGGAGGCAGATCATAAGCATCAAAACCGTTGCTAACCAGTGGCATGTTACTGTCAATGAACGGTCCTCGTCGATCATTGAGGCAATAAACTTGAGTGTGGCAGCTGTCCGTGACTTCAGCCAATCATTCCAACCTTTCATCTCTCAGTGCATCAGGAAGTTCGATTGTCTGTCCACGTCTCCCAGGATATCTCTTGGTAAGCTATACTCCTACCATCCCTGACTCGTCGTTCTCTCGTAATGCTATCATCGGCATCCCACTGACAGTTTATGCCCTAGTTTCCCTAGTGATGTTCTGGAACCTTGGCATTTTCCTGTTTGCCGAAGTATTCAAAAACGTGGTCAAAGACCTTGATCGCTCCATCCAACAAGAATCAGGCCCAACCGTCCGGGAATACCAGCGCGAGGCAGCCTCGTGTGTGGCACAGGCAGTTGAATGCGTACTCAACTTGCCTGCCGAGGAAGCTTTCAACCTCCAGAATGGACTCGGCGCCGAAGTCCCAATCATCGCTTATCATGTCACACCGAGTTTGGCTGTCACGGCTCTTCAACGGGCCATTGAGAGTGTGATAGACCTCCAACTTCACCCTCGTTCTGACGCTGATTTATCAGACGACGCGCAGTTTTTGATACCGGATGGGATCTGGGACCGACAAATTGACATTCTCATGAAAGGACTCATGTCGCTTGATGTTACTATTGGCGGATCACAGACTAGTGGTTTGGCTGTTAGAGGGTTAATGCACAAACACGGGGACATAATATCCGAGTGCTGGACTTCGGGGTTTGACTCATGACATGCAAACGTGGTGGATTCAGCGGACGGGAATTGGTCGATGGCAAAGCCAAGCACATCCCGTCGATATTCTTAGGATACGAGAGGATGCTCAAGCCTGGTTGGCCCCGGCCTGGCTCAATTTCAAAGGTGGCCCTCGAATCTTCATCGGCCATCAGTTTGTACTGGCTGTATTCACTGTTACTACTAGTAATATGTAACAGATTGGAATGATCGGGCGTTCATGTGGAACTGGCAAACTGGTAAGTAATCGATGTCGTCATCCATGGATGGGTGCAACACAAACGTGCAGGACTTTGGCGGCTGCAGTCATTTCACTGGCGATTGGAAGTTCAGAGTCATTAGTGCAGACACGTCTTTGGAGCCCTACACGTGTATACGGAATGTTATATTATACCTTAGTCCTTTATGACGTGATTCAGAATTTGTCGTGAACATTGCCAACATCGGACAACTCTCCTCTACGGGTGGACTAGGCGCCCCACCGCCTCACCCGCGTGCAAACCCCCGAGATTTCCTCCTAGCTGTGATAGGTCAGTAATAAATTGGCCATTATTTAGACTTTTGAGGCTTGCGCCAGACTGTGGAGAATGAAATCTCTTTTCCAACCATCAAGGTGAAAAGTGTATAGCCAAGAACTGAACCATTTTTTCATGGCCCCCAACGTGCCAAAGTACCCTCCAATCATGTGGACAGGCGATGGATAATGCTGCTGCCTTGCTGCTACATGGATGGCGCGTCTATGTTGTAGGAAAGCGAAACCAAGAAAAAAAGCTTTTAGAAACTTTGTCTAAGCCTTTCAATCGGCAAAGGATCTCTGGCATGAAGAATAAAATTAACATATTCTACGGTCCATAGCTTTTGGAACATAGGGAAGCACAATTTGTGTAGGTCAGAAGCAAGACGCTGATACAGGGATAAGAGTGAATCAGATCCAACCGACACATGTAACCTTCTTTCGAACATTCGGAGTTTCAAGGGAAAGCTTGTACATGCAGCCAAGCTCTCCCCAACGGTAGCCCAGTCTTGGTGATTTGAATTTATCTGATCGCAAATAAGGTTTAATCTGATCGAATTTATCAGATCCCTCAAGTTATCTGATCAAAAAATTATCTGATCACGCCACTCGGAGAAACCCTTGGAACCAGGCCCCCACAATCCATGGATGTTTCCTTCGGATGAGGAGTTCTATCTGAGACCTTACGAAGTCGGGGTCTCGGAGTAATTTCCCTGTATACTACCACAGCAAGGATTGTATATTAAAGGACCCACATGGTACAGGAAACGCCACCCTCGCTTACACAAATGGGAACGACCTAAATTTTAATATATTCGAAGGAAAGAGGTTAAAAAATACCCCCGCCTCTAACCATTCATTCCAGGATTCCACAAACTACCTGACACTTCCAAACTCATGGATACGGAGGACACGTCCACCGTCAAAGGGGCCACCACGGAGCACCCACAGCCCTTAGACACAGAGGAAACAGGTATTCCAGATGGCGAGATTCAGCAAGATGGTGTTCAGATTGCCGACGCAGTCACAACTACGTGGTCTCGCAAGCATCTGATTATTGCTTATACTAGGTGAGCAACTTTGCTTGCTGTAAGGTGTTCCCAAATGTCAGATTTAATGTGAATATAGTATGTGGCTGGTGTATTTCGTCAACAATCTCAACAGCAGTCTCACTGCAAACCTCTCCGCTTACATCACGAGTGACTTTTCGGAACACTCGCTGCTGACCGTGATTGCGGTGGTGACCAGCGTGATGGGTGCTGCATGTTTGATGCCCATCGCCAAAGTCCTGAACCTTTTTGATCGAACTGTTGGATTCGTGATCATGATCTTGATTGCAATTATGGGGTTGATCATGATGGCTGGTTGTAACAATATTGCGACCTACTGTGCTGCACAGGTGGGTTTACATCATCTATACCCTTTACAGCGCTATGTCAAGATCACTAATGAAATAGGCATTTTATACTGTCGGATTCACCGGTGCTATTTTCTGCATTGACGTGATAACCTCAGACACCTCATCCCTTCGTGATCGAGGTCTTGCCTATGCTTTCACCTCCTCTCCTAGCATGATCACAGCCTTTGCTGGCTCTCCCTTATCAAACCAATTCCACGAAACCAATTGGCGATGGGCGTATGGCACGATTTGCATCATTCTCCCTATCGCTGCGTTTCCCCTGATTTTGACCTGGGAAATGGCCAAACGAAAGGCCGACAAGAAAGGCCAATTACAATACAAGCAGAGGACAATACGAACCTGGACAGAAAGCATTTGGTATTACACTATGGAATTTGATGGTTAGTTACGCTCTCAAATCGACTCCTTGCATCTTTACTCACCCTGTTTCGACACAGTCGTTGGGATCTTCCTAATGATAGGCGGCACGATTCTTTTCCTGACATCTTTCAATATCGCCGGCAACACCGAAGGCCAATGGCAATCGCCCAAGATCATTGCTATGATGGTAGTGGGATTCTGTGTTCTCGTGGCATTCGTCGGTTACGAGCGATGGCTGGCTCCGAAGCCCTTCATCCCATTCTATCTACTCACCGATCGCACTGTCATTGGCGCATGTCTACTCGATATCACCTACCAGGTCTCCTATTATTGCTGGGCCAGCTATTTTACCTCCTACCTACAAGTCGTCTACAACACAAGCCTGATGCAAGCCGGTTACATCAGCGCCATTTTCGATTTCATGGACCCGATTTGGCTGATTGGCTGTGGCTTTCTCATCCGACACACCGGTCGCTTCAAGTGGCTGCTCTGCTGCGCCTTGCCTCTTTATCTCCTAGCAAGCGGTCTGATGATCTACTTCCGCCAGCCGGGTCACAATATAGGATATATGTGCATGTGCCAAATCTTCCTCGCTGTGGGTGGCGGAACATTTATTCTGATCGAGCAGGTTTCTGTTCTTGCTGCGGCCTCGCATGAAGACTATGCCGCCATGTTGGCGCTTCTCAGCACGTTTGGGAATATCGGTGGCGCGGTGGGCAGTAGTGTTTCCGGCGCCATCTGGACGAATACACTCCCCGGCAAGCTACGCCAGAATCTGCCTGCCGAGTTGAAGGACCAGTGGGAGGATATATACGAGTCGTTGGACGTACAGCTCAGTTATGCGGTTGGTTCGCCTGCTCGTATTGCTATCCAGAATGCGTATGCATTCAGCCAGCGAAACATGATGATTGCCGGTACTGCGGTGATGGGACTTTCAATTATCTGGGTGCTTATGATGAGGAACATTAAAGTACAGTCTAACAAGGATCTTTCCAAGGTCCTTTTCTAGATAGAGGGCCGAATACGGGGCTCGGAAGAAGATACATAGACTGGTTGAGAACAGACTTTCTTTCTCAAACCGATCCAATCCATCATGGATCGAACCCGGTTCAGGGTAGCTGGAATTAATTGGTTACGGTATTCTACACATATTGCAACTTTAAGATGCCTTTCACACATTTTCAACCAGCGGATCATTATGATATGAAAATTTCTCACTTCTAGTCCTGGGAGACCATCAAGATGCCGACAAACGCACCATGAACTTAACACTCGTACATCGGCACTCAAAATCAGCTTGAATTACCGAGCTTGCACATTAAACAGTGACTAACGTGGGTTTCTACAGACTAGTCGATTTGAATTGCTGTAGGCTCCATAAATCAAGATTCCCATCAACACTTCTTCATAGCTATGAGGATCTAAAGACTAGTATCGACTCTACTCGGCCCTCAATTTTCGAGAAATACTCCATGACTCCGTACAAACCCTCATTACTCACCTCCACTTTCACCTGAACTTCCTGGGTACGTAGATGTCCTTGCTTTTTGTTCTTCGTGTTGTTGTCAAATTTGGTATGTGGGAAACTTTGGATAGAAAACATGAGCTCGAGAGATGTTTGTCTGCCAAGGGGGTAGATACATCGGAAACCAGTATTGTCAATATTCTGCTATGTCATTTTTGATATAAGCTTCACTCTCACATAAATTCATCCGTTATCTTGATCTCTTTCAGCTTGCGAGGCCTTTTAGGCAACCTCCCTATATGCCCATCATGTTCCTTGTTGTAGCCAGCCTGGTATTTCCGAACACACAAGTACTCTAGCCCAGGTGGTAAGCAGTTTACCAATCTAAACCTTTTCCTCTCCTTGTAAGGCCCACTGCGAACACCAGCGGCGAAGTATAACAGAAAGTCTATATCCAAGCTCACCCGTTTTAGGGCCACAAATTCTTTCAGTGACCCAGCTTGTGTCCATATCAATTGATAGAATTCACGTTCTGCGTCCCTGATTCCGCGTTCAAATGGACCCCCGTGTCGATTGAAATGATCGTCTCCCGCTTCTCCCCCTCCGATGTCTTCCTCGTCGAATGGATCAATCTCATATGTCAAGCTAACATCAAGGATCTCCAGTGTCTTCTTGTGTGCACAAAGCGCTTTTATAAATGCTTTGGGGCTGACGATAGAGACGCTGCCACACATTCTCGCCGTGAAATTCGTAAGTACCTTGCAAGACCATATCAGATTCGCAAAGTAGAGAGAGCTAGCTGCCGTATAAGAGAGGGAGATCTTGCTGATATTAGAACTTTTTTCTTTGAATTCAAGTTTTCCATCATCACCCTCCTTGTCTCCATGACTGCGGACGGACTCAATTGACGGGAGAGTGTCAAATAGCCTCAAGCAGCGTTCAAAGTCCAATGAGAAATGAAAACCAGCATAATGTGGAACAGTTGTCTCGGAGAGGTGGAGACTACGAAGATTGCGAAGATATGACTTGTTTTCGGGACTGGCATTAGCTTGGCGAAGGAGCTTGACAAGCGGGAAGTCCATTATATTGTCGTAGCTCCGGCCACGGGGTTGGTCCACTTTCATCGTCACAATATTCGGCGATACCACAATCAGAATGGTGACCAAGGCTTGGATGATGAATGCATCACTGCCGACATTGCGTCTGTCCACCTGATTAGATGGTCACTCGGAGACGAGGATCGAATGAGATTCTCACCCATGAACTTTTGCTCTTTTTGTCATAAGCATATTGACCACTCGATCCTCTTGTAGGCTTGTAAATCCGCCAGTTCTGAGCGCTTTCCGCACGAGACCTATCTCCTCGCTGCTCAAATCCCGTTGGAATTTGACTTCCTTGTTGTCCGTATTGGCTGAGGTATATCTGTTGCTTAACGGTCTGGTGGAATCGGCTTTGCGCACGTAATGACCCAAAATAGGTCGTTTCAAGATATCCATAATCATGGCTAATGGCTTGTCGGTATTTTCTGAGCAGATTTGAATTCGGTAATACTTCCCGCGCGCTACCATATCGCACAGAGAGTGAAGAGTTCGACATTGTCTTGATAGAGCAGCCACGTCATAGATTGAAAGAAGGTATGAGATAATCCGATAGAGAACCTCGAGGGGTAGACTGAGAAATGACATGGCTTCTGCACTGTCAATGTGGAAAGGGGGAAGGGGGAAGGGGGTTATTTGAACTACATTTGCACGGCTTTGTCTGTCCTGGGAAGGAGGCTATTACCTGGGATTTGTCTTGGCGTTTTTAGAATTTCAGTTGACAACAAAGAAGACAAAGAGAATGACGAAAAACAAATTTGTCATGTCGTGATGGCCCAAAATCTGTCGTTGGCCCCGCTGGATCTCTCCGCGGAATGACTTTCCTATCCTGGTGCGCGGGGATGTATATTAAACTCCGGCCTGTCCAACTTGAACCATTTCTAACAACTTCAGTTTCAAAATGACTCAAATCTTCCTGTGAGTGGCTTTATTTCTGATAGAGCATGATCCATGCTTTGCTAACTCAAATTCTAGTACCGGTGCAACGGGCTACATTGGGGGCGCAGTCCTCCACGCTTTACAGCATATGCATCTAGATTACGAGGTTGCCGCCTTGATCAGAGATGAGGAAAAGGCCAGCAAAGTTTTGGCTGCATTTCCCAAGGTCCGTGTAGTCCTTGCGGATTTGGACAATGTGGAAATCATTGAGAAAGAATCACGCAAAGCCGATATTGTCATCCGTGGGTCAATTGACATCTGGTAGCCTAATGTATCACTAACCTTCTCCATTTAGACGCTGCTAGTAACAAGCATCTCGAAAGCGTGAAAGCGATCGCAAATGGCCTGGCCGGACGTCAGAATGGTATGTCGTCTACTGCTTCGATATCTTCTTTCGGGTTTGATCGTTAATTGAAGTAAAATGCAGCCTATTACATTCAAGTTACCGGGGCTAGCGTTCTGTCAGGTCCTGAAGTTGATAACAACTCATATGGTGAGCCCTCGGATCAAATCGTTGATGATTTGGATAACGCTGCCGATCTCCGAGACATAATTCGGGCGTACAAACATCGTCGGGTGGTGGATAACTACATTCTCGACTTGGGATCAGGTGGTCCCAAAACCGCCATTCTTTTCCCTCCTATCATATTTGGCACTGGTAACGGTCCCGTGAATCAACGCAGCATCCAGGTTCCCTCATTGGCCCGGGCCGCTCTGCTGCAACATGTTGGTCTATACCTTGGCAGGGGACTAAGTCGATGGGGCATTGTTCACATCGCTGATCTGGCGGATCTCTTTGTCAAATTGGTGGAGCATGCTGTCAACGCCACCCCCAGTCCTATCTGGAATGAGAACGGCCTTTTCTTTGTGGAAAATGGTTTCGAGGTTAGTTCATGGCCTAATATGTCCCAACTTCTCCGCGCTGACCTTCTTTTTTCCTTTCAGAGCTTCAAAGATGTCGCTTTGGTGATCGCCAAAGAGGCGCATAGCCTCGGTTACATTGATTCGCCTGATTCAGTGCAATCCATGAATCTCGATGAGGCCAACGTAGTTATACCTAATGGAGCTGTGTTCCTGGGTACTAATGGTCAAGGCCGAGCTTCACGGGCAAGAAAGCTGTTAGGATGGCAACCAGATGGCGAGAGCTTCCATAGCGCCACGCGGGAGACAATCATTGCTGAAGCAGCACAGCTGCGATGATTTCTCAAGCATTGATTGCAAGTTCAATCCATATTATTCAGCCAAACTGCTATCATTTATTTCACATTCTTTACGTAGGACCAATGTAATATTAGGGTTTCTATACCCACGGGGCTACATTTCTGAGATAAGAAATAAGAACATTCTATAACCTTGGCGAAAATAAATGATGGCATATACAATCTGTCTCAGAATGTCCACTCGACTACTCCGTACTGATCTTTGAATTCTCATAGATAATTAACAAAAAAATGGTCTTGGAACTAAAAAGGGACTGGATCAATTGAAAACCACTAGCCACCACCAGGCTGAAATCAACCCAGATAAACCTCCTTCTTCAAATTGCATATAAGCTTCAACAGCAAATTTATATCCAAATAAGTTGCTAATCATCAACGGCCTGAACGAAAAGTCAGTGTACCGCCCCGCCGCCTTGTCTGACCGCCTCGAAATTTGCCGGACTTTACTTTTTTTCCTTTACGATTTTTATCACCGCCAAACAGCCCTCTTTCTCATCACAATATATTGCTTTCTTTGACTCTTCTCCACCTCGTCGTCCTCAATCATCATGGCGACTCTGGCGGAGAAGCTTGAGAAGATTAAGTCTCCTAAGCTGCAGAACCAGCATCACGTAAGTTTCCCTGTTGCACACCACCCAATGAATTGGCACTAACATTCATGAACAGACCGCTGTGGTGCTCTCTGCAGTTGAGGATACTCTCCGTGATCAAAAAGCAGACTTCTCACCCACCGCATATTTTGCTGCCCTTCTTGCACTGCTCTCGCAGTCACTGTCCGCATCCCAGGGTATTGTCAACAAGGACCTAGCGACATCCGTTGTCTACCTTCTCGACATCACAACCGTTTACGTCCCCGCCCCGATCCTTTGCTCCAAATTTTCCCAGATCCTCGAAGGCCTTGCACCCGCGCTTTCTCTCCCCGAGGTCGAAGCCCCGCTCCTGCGTCCTTCAATTGGCTGTCTTGAGTCTCTGCTCATTGCCCAGGATTCTGCATCATGGAATCTCCCGCACACACAGGTCGGCCCGCGACGCGCAATGGCAGGTCTGCTGAGTCTCTCGGTTGACCACCGCCCCAAGGTACGGAAGCGTGCCCAGGAGGCTCTTGTCAAGGTTCTCAAGGCGCCCCCGCCGAGCCCGTCTCTGGACCACCCGGGTGCGGATATGTGCGCCCAGTCTGCGATGAAGACTCTGGGTGATAGCATCACAGCCGCCCATAAGCAAAAGAAAGGTCGTCATGATGCTCAGGCCAACAATCATGAGCCCCTTATCATTCACTCGTTGCAGCTGATCAAGACCATTGCCTCGGCGTCAGGTGGCTGGCCCAGCAAGAAGATCGAACCGCTCAGCGAACTTCTGATGAACGCGTCCCGCTCTAGCAATGAGTACATCACTATGGGTGCCTTTGAGGTATTTGAGGTCATTTTCGAAGGAATGGCAGATGAATTCTCGTCTTCAAAGCTGCCCCGTCTTTTGGATGCTATCTCCGAACTCAAGCCTGCGCAGAATGACTCCCAGCTTCTCCCCCCTTGGATTGCAGTGCTCTCGCGCGGTTACGATGTGGCCGCACAAATCACTCCTGAAGATACTTTCGAGAAGTTGCCGGATCTGTTCACTTTGATTTCTGGATTCATGGCTTCGCCTTCCAGCAACATCCGCGTTTCCGCATCAGAGTGTCTGATCTCATTCCTACACAACTGTATCCCCAACAGTGTTATTGTGGATCCATCTGTGTATGACGAGAAGACCTTGGAGAAGTTGTCTCGTGCAGCCATTGATCTTCTGTCGGTGAAGTACCAGGCTGCTTGGAAAGAGGTGTTCAATGTTTGCTCTGCCCTCTTCGATTGCTTCAAGTGGCGATCAAGCCCATATCTGGTCAAGATTGTCTCCACCATCGGTGAACTGCGCAGCAATGGCGGCTTCCACGGCAAGAAGGAAGCCGACGCCGTCATTAGCAGTGCTATCGAAGCAATGGGCCCCGAGGCAGTATTGGAGATTCTTCCCCTCAACATTATCGAGCAGAAGGCTGGTCAGCCCGGTCGTGTCTGGATGCTGCCCATTATGCGCGACAGCGTGACCAACACGAACCTCCGCCACTTCCGTACCGAGCTCGTTCCCCTGAGTGAGGCACTATACCAGAAGGTAGTGGACTTCGGTGCCGCTGAGAAATCTGTGGAAGTGAAGATCTTCGAAACCCTCGTCCAACAGACCTGGGGTACCCTTCCCGGCTACTGCGAGCTGCCCCTTGATCTTGAGGAGGCGTTTGACCAGACATTCGCGGAGCTGCTGTCCAACGTTCTGTACAAGCAGACCGAATTGCGTCTCGATGTCTGCCGGGCTTTGCAGAACCTGGTTGAGTCTAACCAGGCTATCTTGTCTGTCGAAAACGATGAGGACGATCTGATCTTGCAACGACGTATCACCAAGGCTGCTGCGAAGAAGAACCTCATTCATCTCGGCGGTCTTGCGAGCAATCTGCTGGCTGTATTGTTCAACGTCTACAGCCAGACCCTTCCTCACTACCGCGGCTACATTCTGCAGTGTATCAATGCCTACTTGAGCATCACCCCTGAAAATGTAAGTTGCCTTCAGTCGCAAATTAACACGACTAACACCCTTCATAGGAGCTAAACGACACTTTCACCCGTGTTACTTCAATGCTTGAATCTTCTTTGATCACCGAGCAAGAGACAGCAACCAAGCAGAGTGCTTCGGCTCAGAACTCGTCCGACAAGATGCCACCGACCTCCCACACTCTGATTGACCTCGTTATCGCAATGTCAATCTACCTCCCTCGCTCCAGCTTCAGTGGCTTGTTTGCCATGGCGGCGGCTATCCTCAACAGCACATCCCCCAACCCGGATCAGCAACTCATTAAGAAGGCCTACAAGTTGATTCCCCGACTTGCAACGACCGAGACTGGTCGCGCCGCCCTCCAGGAGCGTAGTGGGGAGTTGCAGGCTCTCATGCTTGCCACCACCGATACCACCCCTGCATCTGGCCGTCGCGACCGTATGCTCGCTATCACCGAGATAATCAATCACCTCCCCACCTCGGACCTGCACTTCATCCCGGCCATCCTGTCCGAGGTGGTTCTGGGCTGCAAGGAAAGCAACGAGAAGGCACGCACAGCGGCCTTTGACCTGCTGATTCTCTTGGCCAAGCGCACAACCGATTCAGAGCGTAACCCTCCCGGCACTCTCATCCGCAGATCTCTTGTGCCAGGTGTGGCGGACGATTCCCCGGATGCGCCTGCTACCCTGGAGGAGTTCTTCACAATGGTCTCCGCCGGTCTGGCTGGCTCGGCTCCTCACATGGTCGGCGCCACCGTCACTGCGCTTTCGCGTCTGTTCTTCGACTTCCAGACACAACTCCAGCCGGAGATGCTCAAGGAACTCGTTGAGACCGTTGAGCTCTTCCTTACCTCCAACAACCGTGAGATCGTCCGCTCCGTCCTTGGCTTCGTCAAGGTTGCCGTCGTCGTTCTCCCCGACGAAACTCTACGCCCCCGTCTCAACACCATGGTCCCCAGCCTCATGGCCTGGAACAAGGAGCACAAGGGCCGTCTCCGTAGTAAGGTGAAGGGCATCATCGACCGCCTTGTGCGCCGATTCGGTGCACCCCTTTTGGAGGCTATTGTCGGCGAGGAGGACCGCAAGCTTATAGTCAACATCCGCAAAGCCCGTGAGCGCAGCAAGCGCAAGAAGAGAGAGGGTGCCGAAGGTGAAGACGAAGACGAAGAGGAGAAGGCCTCCAAGCCGCAAGCCGGCAACGCCTTCGACAAGGCCGTCTACGGCTCTGACTCGGACTCCTCCGACAACTCGGACGACGGCGACAGCGACGTCGACGTCGACAACGTTGCCCAAATCAAGGGCCGCAACTCCAAGAAAAAAGCAGGCCAGAGCACCCAGTACATCCGCGAGATGTCCCCCGAAGACAATCCTCTCGATCTGCTCGGCTCCAACGCCCTGGCCAGCATCTCCACCACCAAGCCCAGCCAGCGCTTCCTCAACACAGGCCCGGGCTCGAAGAAGAAGCAGCGCAATGCCAAGGTCGACGCCGACGGCCGTCTTGTCCTCGGCGATGACGGCGATATCGTCGACGACGTCGAGATGTCCGGTGCTGGCGATGGTGGCGTGAACGCCTACCTCGCTGCTGTGAGCGGACCCGATGCTGTCCGCCGTGGCCAGAGAGGCAAGGTGAAGATGGGCCAGTCGTCGAAGAAGAACGCAGGCGATAGCATGGATGTCGACGAGGACGACCTGAAGCAGGACCTGCGCGCTTCCGGAACCGGTCAGAGCTCCGGCCGTCGTGGTCTTGGTGCGCCCAAGACTTCCGGTGCGTCTGGCGGCGGTCGCGTTGAGAAGCGTCGTAATCCAGGCAATGCTCCTCGCGGTGGTAACCGCTCGGGATGGGGCAAGAAGAGATAAACTATTTACTCTACGGTGAATCGTATATTTTTCTTGCCGGTACTGTAAGTGGAGAAGAGGGTGGCATATAGCAGATCCCGGAGTTATCGTTCTGAGTTTCCCTGTTTTTGATTTTTGATTCTTTTGTTTCTGCCATCTGGTCTTCGGTCCCTGTCGTGCTTGGTTAGTGTTGACGTTCTCATAATACCCTCCGCTGTGGTGATTCCGTTGACTCTGGGCTTTTTCTGTTTCGATGCAGAGTTATTGACTCCGTGTTTTTCATGATATGATTACGATTCTGTTCAAAAGTTTCTATTAGGTCAATGGACATAGATATTGTTTTATTTTGTGCATGGACGTCTATGTAGGATCGATGGGTAGCTCTACATTCGACACCGATATCACATGACACTGATGAAATGCTACTAAATCTACAACTACTGCTAAATACCAGAACCCAATGCAGTGATTTTATCATATCCTCATTTGCAAAGCAGTTTCTCATGCAAAAAAAAGTGTATCGAACATATCAATCAGAATTTCATGAACGCGAGCCAGCCAACCAGGCAGCTCAGCAGCATTTCCCACAGCATCCATCGCTCGCTCCGAGAAGTGGAAGTAGACGTAAATGTAGAGCGCGACGCAAAAGGGACAGACAACAAGAAGCTGCAAGCTTAGACCAGACGACATCACATCCATCCAAGCGCATAGCGTCGACAGCTTCCTTTCCTCGCAGTATACAGCAGACAGGACAGTACAGTACAGTAGTATCAGCCCACTGCGAGCATCCGAATCCAGCCAAAACTCCTGCCGATGCAATTTGCAATTCCAAACGACGACCATCCGTATCCGCACGGCGCGAAATCAAATCGACACCGTCGCTCATCGGAGGTCATCGAGCAGTTTGTGTCCTGGCGCCCCTTTGTTCTTTTTCCTTTTCCTTTTCAACACTCGGTCTTTCAAAGGTATCGACCCGGGAAGGAGAGCAAGCGATAAGTCGACAGACCAGACCAGACCAAACACACAACAAGCACGTGGTAACAATGCGATAATTAGAACAGAATCTCCCCGCTGTGCTCGGGCTCGAAACCGAGCGCTTGGAGTTCGTCGTAGCGCTTCTTGTCGCCTGTTTTCCTCTTTGCGTCCTCTTTCTTCTTCAGCTCGAAGACTTCTTCGAATGGGGCTCTGGTCAGTGTGGGCGGGATATCGTCTTCGCGGTCAAGGTCCTGTATGGAATTGAGAATGCGTTAGCGGGGTTCCTACCGGTATACCTTAACTTGCAGCAGGAATTGAGGAGATCATACCACTTCGCCTAGCAGGAGCACGTTCTCTCCACGAACAATGAATATGCCACGTGAGACATCGGCGTACAGCTGTCCGGCGTAGACGCGCTCTATAGTATCCTGGAAAACAAGGTTCGCTAGAAGATAGCATGTCAGATAAAAGAGCGAGACAGATTGGGGTTGAGCGTAGTGCGACTGGCATACCGAACTGGTCCCAGCTTCTGAGAACGCCGATGAGTTTGCGACCGTCGCGAAGGATGAGTACAAGTTTCTCTGCGATTGTGTCAGCCTTCTTTATCTCCCTTGTTCTTCAGCTCTAGGTCGCTTGAGCGCAGCTGCACATACTATCTGTTAGATCGAGCAGCTGTGCGGCGGTCGTGAACATCTGCGGGGGTAATTGCGGCGGGCCGCCTGTTGGCTGGGGGCCTGCTGGGCCGAGGGCATTCTGAGTGAATTGTTGGTTTTGCTGCGGGGTGCGAGAGGCCGGGGCAGGGCTTTCGTTTAGAGATAGGCGCTCCATGGCGTTCCGCTCCATGGCGTTGTCTGTGTTGGATTGGCGGAGGGAAAATCGGAAAGCGGTGTGGAGGGGTAGGGAGGGAGGCGGGAGGACGCTGATACAGAGAGATTCAGGAATTGGAGGTGGAGCTTCTCATTCTGTTTCTGATCATTCGCGATGGAGGGATCGAGGTCGCAAAGGCCGTCATCACGGGCGGTGAGTTTGTCTTGTTTGCTCGGGGCTGATCTATACATTTTGGTTTTTGATATTCTTCTGAGACATAACATACTCTATGGAAGAAAAAAATACACTTGCCAGTTCTAAGTCTGAGGAAAAGTACACGCTATACAACAGCGAAAGGGGGAATATCCAAAAAAAAAATCAAAAATCAAAAACCAAAACGTGTCTATATCTACAACACCCCGACACCCCTCTGCTGCCCCCTCATCCTCTCTTCCCGTCGCTTACTATACGGCGCACAGTACGGCTCATCCGCAGAGCCAATACTAGCCCTAACCCCATCCTGCGAGCGATGATAGGCAGGACTAGACGGCGCAGGCGGCAACTGCATAGCCTTAAACTGCGCATCTGTGATAACGCGCATGCCATACAGATACCGCATAAGCTCGAAATCCGGCCGACTGCCCGCAAGCGTCTGGCCAAGACAGTAATGGTCAGCAGCGACGTGATCGAGCATTCGATCCCACGCCGAGGGAAAGTCTCCAGACAGAGGCCGAACAGCGTCATCGCTAGAGCGGATCGACTCGCTGTCCTCGAGAACGGGGTCTGAAATCCCGTCCACAAACTTGGTATTCGGACACAGCGGACACCGCGCTGACGGCGGCGTCGGGTACGAGCGAAAGTGGCTGACGACGTGGGCGCGCCACTCCGCGCTGTCGGCGAAGGACTTGTGGCAGTCCAGCATGTGGAAGAGGCACGCGTATGTGCGCTGCTCGGTGTTCGTGCTCGTGCTGGCTGTTAGAGGGGGGAATCTTGACGGCGAGAGAGCGGGGTCGGTGGTTAACGGTGTCGGGTCACCGAGAACGTAGATCCCGAGCCCATCTGTGCTGGTATCTCCCTGTGCGGAGTCAACCCCGGTCCCGGGCCTAGTGTCAACTGATGATATTGACGGGGACGGGGATGCGCTCGACAAGTCCGGCACGGCGGGTGAAGAGGACATGGCGGTGACGACGACGCCCGGTTGCTTTCGCTTTGGTTGTCTTTGCGACAGGGCGGGGGTCCTACTGGAAGCGGTGCTGCTGGCGGTCGAACTCACGCTGATACTGACGCTGCGGGTAGAAGACGATCGGCGAAGGTCGCGATCTCTATGGCGGTCTCTATTGCGTGAATAGAGGAGCTGGTCGAGGTCGCCTCGACGAGGGTCCCGATGGTCCTGGGGGCTTGTGGGCTTGCGCTCCGACATGCTCGATGCAAAAGACGGGGAGGTCTAGTACACGGGGTGGATACGGCTGGTTCGTGTCAGAGTCAGGTTAC
Organism: Penicillium psychrosexuale; assembly: GCF_028828465.1. Lineage (NCBI taxonomy): Eukaryota > Fungi > Ascomycota > Eurotiomycetes > Eurotiales > Aspergillaceae > Penicillium > Penicillium psychrosexuale. Next base: position 2,004,734 of record NW_026643190.1, on the reverse strand, counting down.
CCGGGGTTACATAGCAATAGGAGTAGCCCTCGACGGGTAGAGGTATGTATAGGATTAGGGAGGAGAGGAGAGGAGTAAGTAATACGGATGAGGGGAACGGGATAGAACGGGAGATACATACACCCCAAGGATCCGATATAAGATCAGCAGAATACCTTCAGATCTGCACTTTTTCAGCATGCATGACATCCATGGGCCGTTCTGCGCGTACAATGTAGACAAGGGTATATAGAAATGGGCTGAAGTGGGGGTGCGGACTTTTGGATTTTTTTCTGAATCTTAGGGCGGGGCAATTGGGGCTAGTTGGGTTATAAGGATTTAGATGGCTTTACTATATACACTATCACCTGGATTTGTGTATATTTTCTTTACTTCTCTTTGTTGAGGATAGGTCTGGGATACAATGCATGGGCGGGTGTCTGCAGGTTGTTTTCGTTGGATAGAGGTTTACTCTTTATAGGAAGTACAAGATGTATTCGTCATTTGTGGATATAAGATTGTATAAAAGATCTTCATAGTCTGGACCTAGAGGAACATTGAATATCTAGGCTCCATGGATCTACGTCAGTATTCTTCACAAGTACGAAGAGCAGGGTTGCGAAGGAATCTAGATCGTTGGACGTGTTCTAGATAAAGCTTCAGTTGACATGTGAATGTATATTTCTGATTCTATTCTTGGAGATAATGGAATAGAGTTGCAATATTGTTTCAGATTCGATGTCAAAGACATCCGGAGTATTCAGATAATACTAGGCTGTATACATATACGGCCAAGTGGATTGCGGGGAGGTATCACATGCAAATAAGCCAAAACCTCCGATACTAAGAAATCAAGAGTAAATGTCTTGATTTGCTCACAATGTGAGGAATTAAGTAAGTGAAGAGAAGTGAAGTAAAGGAACAGGTTCAGAAGTAAATAAGACCACAGGCCTCGGGAGAGGAGAAGGACATAAAAAAGTAGGTCTTTCGACACGAATTTTGAACTCGAAGTAAAAAAAGAAAATCTCCAGAGGAGTGACCAGGCAGGGGTAAAAAAAGATCCCAATCCGTCTATTTGGTGGAAGCGCCAGAGATAAAATCAACAAACCCAATCCGACACCGTTGATGCCCGCAAGCCAGGTAAAAATGCACAAGTCTATATCGTTTCGTGGCGCGCATAACATAAGTTTTCAAGGCATAAAAGGTTGCAAAGAAGATGAGTTAGAACCGGTCTGCCAAGTCACCGCCAGCAACGGAATTGGTGGCTGACGAGTTCATGGAAGAAAATCCGGCCGCGGGGTTGAGCATGTCCTGCACCGCAACCTTGGGAATCTGGGGCACGGGCAACTTGCGCTGTGTGCCGTCGGGTTTCGACATGATATCGGAGATGGTTGGGCCCATGTGCCCCTGGTTGGGGCTGTAATAATTGGGCCCTTCTGGTTGCGGCTCCATGGGCGCGAGAGCAGGGGTGTGCTGGAGAGACAGGTGGCGAATCGAAGGCAGATGCAGCTCGCTGGCACCGAGAGGACGCAGACGGGGCGAGTGTGCAGGAGTGGCCAATGGAGTGTGATCAGGGGTAGGGGAGAGAGAATCGTGGGAGAAAGTAGGAGAAGAAGGAGCAGTGGAGTTGGGAGAGTTGGGACGAGAGCGCTTGACACGGTGACCATAGCCATCGTCGTCATCGTTGGAATGCGAACGGGTCATGTTCTGCGAAATCGCATACGCGGAGAGAGAAGGGAGGCCACGGCTAGTGCCGTGATGACGGGAGCCGAAAATCTGGTGTCCCCGCGAGCCGTGGAAGCCCATGTGGTCATCCCGCTCTACTTGCGACGCAGCTGTAGCCAGGAGATTGATATCCATTCCGGAGGAAGCACGCTCAGCGGTGCGGGAATAAGGACCCAAATTCGAGCGCATGTGGTTGGCGTAGTTGGAGAAGGAGTGGGGAGGGGAGACATCCGGGGATCCGACCTGCGATACTGGCGCGGAGCGAGTGATGGGCTTGCTAGGAGGTGGCATCATGTTGGAAGCATTCATTCCTGAGTCTTGGCCTGCGGCGGCTGCGGCCGCCGCCAGGTGCTGAGCCTTGTTACTGCGGCGCGAGTTGGGGTTGTTGTGGATGCGCGAATGGCGAGTTAGCTCATCTGATCGACTGAAGCGCTTCGTGCAGCCGGGGAACTGGCAGGCGTGTGGTTTCTCGCCGGTGTGCGTGCGGATGTGTCTCGTCTGGTGCTCCAGGCGGTGGAAGGCACGGTCGCAAAGGGGACACTTGTACGGCCGGGGCAGATCCTGGCGGATCTCCTCGGTCGCGGGGCGCGCCCCCTTCATGAGCGGCGGTAACAAGCTCACTGACGAAGCCATTGAATCTCCACTCGAGGATGTGTCGGATTCGTGGGGATTAAGTAGATTTGAAAATCCCACTGAAGAACCCGGCGGTGGCATGTGAATCCGTGCGGCGGATTGATGGGTTATTCTGACAGGAGGACCGGAGGACCGAGAACGGGTTTATCGCAGGGGTCCCGAGCTAAGGTCGATCAGATACCCGGATTGGGATGGGAAGGTCGATCGGGAATCGGAGTGCGGCGGAGAGAGTTCTGATAGCTCGGGTTGGTTATAAACCACGTAGTCGAGTAGTGAAGAAGCGGGAGCCAGAGGAAAGAAGAAGGGGGAAAAAAGGAACCTGGAGACGACGATCTGGGGAGTCACAAATAATATAGGGAATGGAGGGGGAAGGGAGAAATCGGGGGAGAAGGGGCAGTGTCGGAATCGGACTTGGAGAAAAGAAAATTCTGAAAAAACGCAAAGCAAAAAAACGAAAAAAAGAAAAGAAAAATAATAAAATACAAGTGAAAATGTAAAAATGGAGAGTGTGGGGGAGAAGAAGGGGAGACATGGGGCAAAAGAGGAAAAATACAAAAACCGGAAATTCCCAAAGGGGAAATGGGAAACTAAAAGAAATAAAAAAGAAATAAAAAAAAAGAAAAAAAGGACGGTCCTTACTGGATGTACATCAACCTATCTATGTACTATTTAGGATAGATAACTGATTTAACTAAGAACTATTCAAATATAATCATATCCCTCTAATATCTAATATTCTTATAGTATTGCTGTTGTATACTTAACTACGTAACTGCATAAAACAAAAATGTGGGGACTCGCATTTTTGCTGAAGAACCGTGTGGCGTGAGGTGCGTGTCCCTATCCGGCTATCGGGCCTCTAACAATTCTTATCAGAACATGGGGGAAGATATCAGCGCTATCTCGGGATGACGAGCAAAAGACAGTGGATGAGAATAGAAATGATGGCATGCGGAGAGCCGATAACGAGCAGAACCCGGGGTCGCCAGTACTCAATATAAAATGATATATACTCCGTACTTCCGTGCTCCATAGCAGGTACGGAGTACCTAGACATAGTCCTGCGAAACCCAGGGCCAAAGTCTGGGGGTTACGGTCATTCTAGGCCCGACCAGTCCAGGCCCATGTACAATGGATGTACAATGAAGATCCTGGGGACCATCTGATCCCGTCACGGAGTGACGATAGCGAGGATCATCGATGATGTCGACCGAAACGAAACGCCCAAGGGTTAATTCTGGTAATCATTTAGTCATGCGAACACAACCAGTCAACAGGTTATCCAGGCATCCAGCGCGAAGACGAGATACGAAAATGATTCGGGTTGTTCATTGCTCAAGACTTCATCATCCGGAGGAATCACCCCCGAACCCTATATATCGAAACCCTGAGATCAACCCTAGGGTCCTCTGCTCAGGTTCGCCGACAATTCCCCCGGATTTTGGGGTAAGATATGACGAATTTATATACGGAGTACATATAATTGTATATTTCTTTAACCGACTAATATATTGATTGTGGAACGATAGAACAAACACCGCTGATAGGCGCGGATCATCCAATTATTGATAGCCCCGATGCAGCTGCCATGCAGCCGCAAAGCCGCGTATCTCTAGATGCCAGTGTCAGCCCCTGCACAATGCGCACTCGGCTGTATTCCTTGCGCAATCAGACGGCGGTATCCCTGACTGCCAAGACGCCTAAGTATAGACACCGGGGGTTGATTTCCTGGCTGAATCTCACAGGGTAATAACCGGGGTCTGGGGTACCGGTTCAGGATAATATTAAATACACTTCTTGAATGCAGGTATTTAATATTCTCCTATCAGCGATCGGGACCTGTTCACGCTTCTCTAAGAAGGCAACTATAATACAAGATTACATACTTTCGCCCGAAGTTCCCCCGGCTTAATGGAAGAAAAAGGGCCGAGGTGCGGGATAAACGGGACGGGGCAAAGATATGCCCACTCGGCAAGGCCGTCCCGCCGAGAGAGTCCGGTTTGCGCTGGAAGGCGTTATCTTTGGGTCCGGCATAGCGTTACTCCGCGATTCTATTGTATGTGTATGTGTATATTGATTTGATATACAGATACACATATGTTGTACATATACACTAAACTTTACACTACAATACATATCAGGGGATACTCCATCTTGCAGGGTCTAGTGGCGGATCCTAACGGAAGTTTTACCCCCGGCCAAATTCACTCGATCCCCACAGTTCACGATGGCTAAATTCCTTGGCAAATTAAGACCAGCACACAAAAGCAAATCTGAAAGCAAAGCTGAAAGATAACGGAGTATCAGGGCCCAGATGCCTATGTTGTATGCCGGCCCGGCTACCGAGTTGGTACTTTTTTGATCAAGGATCTAGAAATCGCACGAATCCCCGTCAGGTTTAAGAAAATACATACAAGGTAAAATGAGCTCACAATATACCCGACGGTACGGAGCACACTGCCGCAGCCTGGAGTTCTCCATTTTTCTCCACGGGGAATATGGCGCCATTCTGGTCAAAGGCCGGACTCGGAGTGGCAATAATAGCGGTCTTCTGTTATTCTTTATCTCAAGAAGCAGGTACCGTCTCTAAGCAATTACCAGCCTTTTGCCGATTTTGCGACGTGTACGGAGTGCATTTGCTAGGATCGTGAAACTAATAAGGGTTTCGGTTTCAGGTGACGAATTCCGATCTATCAGTTGATGTACTCCTCGTGCACCTATAGAAATCGGAATATTCACAAAACAGATATCCGGATTCAAAGTTCCGACATATATTCCTGAATCCTTCCCCAGAACTCGTCTCACCTGCCCCGATTCTCACCAAGATCCGCAAACCTACGAACTCGATCCTACTACCTGTTTAGTACGTAGATAAGTGCCAGGTGGGGGACACCGAAACCGGCAGTTCCAATCGCCGACAGTCCTAAATCGCAATATCACGACAGAACCTCATCCTCCGGTCTTGAACCGGTCTGCGCCCCAGAAAATCCAACCTATTTTTTAGAATGATCGACAAAGTTTATCAAGCCGATATACCCGGTGATGAACACTCCAAAACACACAGATAAGTACATACATACATACTACATCCATAAGTCATCCTACCCCACAATCTCCAAGTGAGAGCCATGGGGAGAGACCCGAAACCGTAGAAGCGATCTGCGATGACATCTCAATCCAAATCTGCCTTGATCACCGCGATCGCCTTGAATACGATCATCCGATATCGCTGTCGTCATGCGCTCCTCCACACAAGGTCAAGGTCGATCGTCACGCCATCCGGGGAGACGGGAGACTGGCAATCTACGGTAGTGGTATGTAAGTTGGATATTAGACAATGGAATTACCTATATGGTACTCCGTACATCTAGCTTGCAGGTATGTGGGACTGTATTGATGCTCCATGAGAATTGAATCGGGATTCGTCACTCAAGCATTCCCCTTCCCACTTTTCCTTGCCCACTATGCTGATCAATCCCATTATTCTGGCATGCAGACCCGCGCACAGGGCGGGTACGTCGATCCTGGATGGGGGGAAAAAGCAAAACTAGTCCCACAACCGAAAGGGGACGAGGTAGAGAGAAATGGAAATAGAAATGTAAATAACAACAGCAAGGGAAAAGAAAGTGAAGGGAATGAGTATACGCAATACTAGTAATGCTCGATTCGGGCGTGGAGATTCCCCGGACTCCCTCCGTTATCAGTTGGAGCCTCGTTCAGTTGTACGCGGGGAAGTCCTTTTTCTATCCGATTCAGCCCTCAGGGTACCTATTTTAGTCAAATATCGGCGAACTAGTGATATCTATTTCTATTCCCCGCACCCACCCATATTGTTATGTAAGATCACTAGTAGTGGATGAGGGGAGATGAAAATACTTTTATATTACACCCTATTATCCATACACTTATTCATACCTATTCTGGATACGTTCCAGGGTAAGGCAGTAAGTAGCGTACGAGTCCGAGTCTGGACGCGCCCGTCCCTTTCAGCCCACACCCCCTTGCTACATAAGCTCAGCAGTTGCTACTGGCTGTACGACACCCAAGTTCCAACACGGTGTGAGTCATGACGTGACGTGCTCACGGCCCAGCTGGGGAAAAACCAGCTGGGGAATATCCAAGTTGGAAGCTGAAAGCGAAAGCGCATAGGAAAGCCAAAAATAAAAGTGACAGGCCAAGTGACAACAAGGGATCGGCTCTTGTTTTGCGCTACGTTTCCAATCGCGCTGTCTTTTGTCTGAAACCCCTATCGAGAGGTGTCATTGGTCGGCGAGACAAGATGTAATTTAGTTAGTTACCTAGTTACGTTATACGTTGCAAAGGGAAAGGTGATCTGATACTTCAGTATATAATTATGGAGTACAGTTGTATGCCATTGTGTCTCAAGGTGACATTTCGTTATGCTTGGCAGGTCTCGATGCGGGGGAGTAGTTTCAAAATGGAGAATCCGGGGTAGGGTTGGCTTAGAGTAACATTCCACAAGACCCAGGAATGCTAGGAGGTCATTGCGGGTGCGGTTACTCTGTGGAATATACAGCGGGGTGTAGACTACATACGTTTCCCAGACACACATGCTTTGAAGAAAGTGCAACCCTAATCAGCTCGGAGGTTTTGCCAGCGATTACCTAACATCCTATCACCACTCACTCTCCTTATTGCCCCAACTCCAGACGATCATCGCTCCACACCTTCTAGAACAAGCTACCTCACTGCACCCAATCAGCGGCGCGAATGGCCTCACACTGATATCACCTATGCGGGGCCGCTATTCCGCGATCAGGCCATTGGTGGAATGGCGGTCGATTACACTATCTTACAATCTCTGTCCTATTATCTGGAGAACATGTGATATTCTGGGGAATAGATAGCGAAAAGAAGAGAAGAGAGAAAGTCGAGGCGGGGAAAAGCAGCCCGATACCGCGTCCAGGTCCCCGGTGAAGCCCCGGACACCCCTCCAATTCCAACATCCCACGTCGAGGGGGAAAACGAAAAAATTTTCTCTTTCAACTCCACTGAGCGATTTATCGTCATTTCTTACCCCATATTCGCCTAACGTTGTATAATGCAACCCACTCGCGGATGCGGTTCACAATGCCCCTGTCGCAAGATCCACATTGGGCACAGGTGTTGTGTGTACGGAGTACCGTCTTGAAGGCGCTATAACCAGGTACCATATGCAGGAGATCAGTTAGTCTGAGATGAGGCAGATCCTAGCTTGGATTTGCATTCCATAGGGCACTAGAGAAACAGGGGTAAGGGAAACAAAGGTGCGGAGTACGCTGTGGCTACCATAACGGGCGAATACCCCGAGCTCAAATTAAGCGAATTCGAGCTCCAAACCAGCGCGACTCTCGCTGGCACGTGTACCTATGATATTATCCTTTGTTAGATCCTTGACTATTGGAAACGGGATCAAAAGTATAACTGCGGGAGCTCCGGACTCTTGTCTTCCCTTATTGGGAGTATCATAAAGCGGGGGGGTCTAGATCTGCACGGACATGATAGTTAGTTAGTTAGCTTGTGGATTTCACATGTCAGTGAATGCGCGAATCGTATGTTTTTTATCTCGCTGGCTTCGAGCTTGGAATGCGGGATGTGGAGGTCTGATAAGAGTAAGAGTTACAGGAATGCGCCCATATGCGCCCATAGGTGCATGACTGCCTTGGTTTCCCTGTGCATGCCTTGCATTGTGCAAGTGTTAGCTACGGAGTACCTTCGGGAGTAACGAGGAGATGGCGTCATTGAAGAGGGGCCAAGTGTTTTCTCCAGATTTAGTACGGAGCGCATTGATAAGAGATTGGACGTATTCAACACGTCTTCTCTGACCTGGGAAGGTCTATCTTACTAAGGATGTGGTATGTGGATGACGACAGAGCTCATAGCCTAGATCATGCAGGTACCACAACATCAGTCCATAGACCATAGGGCTAGCTGGCTGGACAGCGACAACCGGGTGATCTCGGAGGACGACATGGTGACATTCTCGCAGGTTTAGGGCACCCAATTGCGGGGCTTAGTGCCGATATGGGAATCTACCCTCCGCTTTACATATTAGGAAGGTCTGCCATGGCTTGGCTCTCCATTTTCGCCTATAGACGGAGCTATGTACTTTGTGGGGGATAGTGTGAGACTCTATACAGCACTACTCCGGAAGTCCTCGATGGCAAATTTGGCAAATTCAAGGAAATCAAATTTTCACGGAGCAACCACTGAGTTGAGTATGTAACCGCAATTCAAAAAGGGGCTCGGTGAGACTTCAATTTCCTTTTCCCCGCTGGAGCCTCCCGATTTACGCAACTCGGGCGAGATTCTTTCGGCATCGCCGTGCCGATTCGGGCTCTTTGGTCGCTTTGCCTGGCCGCCGTGCCGGTTTTTTTCTGACGCCAGACACGCGTATTGGAGTGGTACTCTCCACACTGTCCACAGCTATTCTTATCGTTCCATACGGTAAGTGCCGTACCAGCGTTGGTGCCTCTCCTTTTTGAGAACCAAAACCGCTGGAATGCCGCCACACCCCGAGATTCCTCCGAGGCTCGGAAGTTGGGAGTCTGGGGTGAGCCGTGGGATGATCTGCATGAGTAGCGAATGCAGGTAATCCACTAGGGTCTCCCCCGTCTAATCGCATTGCATTTCTCTGCATTCTATTCTGGTGGATGGAGTCCTGGGTACTCCGCAAGCCTCGGGATGGGAGAGCCTCGGGATAGCGGGATTTCTTCGGATATTGGGAGGTAATTCTTGTATCCTGCTTCTCCGGGTTTTGTATACCCAGTCTACTCCGCATGTAGCGGTGAGGCCCCAGTGTTTCAAGTCTGATAGGTAGGTTGTGGAGATCGATGAAAATTTGCTGTCTGTATTTGCCTCTTGAGGAAATATCAAATTTAACAACGCAACTATTGAAAGCAAATTCGATGGTGTCGAAAGAATACCGTCTAAATATACTAGCCAATATCCAAACTTGGAGGGTCCAACTCAACTAATGCGCAACACTACCAATTTCATGAATACATGCTCATTTGATATTAACGAAAATAAGCATTCTGCTGATGTCATTATAACCAGTCACCTCTTGGCTTCTATGTATAAGCAACATTTTTTGTAGCCCTAATCTTAACAATTTGCCCTATCAAAAACCCTAATCTGGCGTCGGAGGCTCTTCTTCATTCTATATCGAGACTCGGCCAAAAGCATGAGCATATAGTGGTAATCCAATTGGCATCAGATAGATGTCCATTCCATATTGAGATTCGGACGCATCAGTCTGACACATCCGCTGGTAAGTTTCTGCTAGAAGTATTTATTTCCAAGTATTATCTTCTCTTCTTCTCCTCACTCAACTGATACATGGCGCTCTGCTCTATGTTTCCGCTCATCCCATTTCTTATACCATGCCTTCTAAACTGCGTTAGTCGATCCCCCCGGATGCTATGAAGGGGGTGCTGGACGCTACCCAAAGATCCCTCATACGGATTCTTGCAGAGGAGGCCAAGGCCTCTGGCTAGATGAGGCGCAACTTGAATATACGCCGCCTCAAGCTAGCTAGTCGGTATTTTCTACCGCTATAAGGAGAAGTATGAGCGATCATAAAGATCATACTTGGTATGTCATGCAAATACAGCCATAGCTCCTTTCCCTCTGTCCAAATCTAATTCTATAAACAGTATAACGCAGCATTCTTGCAGAGTACCCCTCCATAACCACGGATATACCGTACAGCGATGATGGGATGCCTGAAGGACCTCTACACGCACTAGAGGTACAGGCTTGATGAGACACCAGCTTCCTCCCCCGAACACCGATCTAAGAGCCTGGTGCCACAGATATCCCTCACAGTACCCCGGGCCAAGCCCGAGTAGGCACTGGTCGTCGGGACTCCTCATACTTCCTCTTGTAGAGGTGGTATAACTTGCCGACTGCCCAACCGGAGGCGACATCCACGATGCTCACCACCCAACTAGGAGCCTTCGCATCCTCCACAAGGATCCGTATGAGGGATCTTTGTGTGGCGTCCAGCACCCCCTTCACAGCATCGGGGGGATGGACCAACGTAGCTTTGCGGGCATGGTATAAGAACGCGGATGAGCGGAAACAAAGAGCAGACCGTCATGTATCAGCCGGGACCCGAGGAGGAAAAGAAGAGAAAGAAAGAGACGGAGACTCGAGGGAATTTACATTGTGAGGCCATCATGGTTTGGGCAAGTGCGATTAGGGCAAGAACGACCTTGATGTCTGCGGTCATGTCTAGTGCAGGGAATTACGAACCCGCGATGTACCTAGAGTATTTGGATTAACAGAGACACCCTTCTTTCTAGATATATTTCTACATGGTTATATGCCAAGATTCGCCAATTTGGCCCAGAACTAAAATGTATGACTCAAGTGAAATAAATGATCAGATTTCTGTTCACCAAACCATCTGTGCCGCAGAGAAACCCAACCCTACATTGGTCGAGGCCAATTTGGCATATCATGCAGCATATAGCACAGATGAGACCCTGCCTATTCAAAGACACAAGCAAATCGAAAGGACCATATCCGGAGCAATTCATGTTCTTTGGGAGTCTCCCCTGACAGCTGCCATTCGCGCCAATACGCCACACAATGATAGACCAGGCTTTTATAGTTGCTGCGAAGACAGGCAGTCTCGAGATGTTTGATATACTACGTGCTGCGAAGCAGATGAGTCTACATGGTGCAGAAATCATCGTTGGGTGATGAGCAGGTCCAAATTCAAGAAGCGGACTACTCAGTATCCGCTCTCTCTACCTCTTCGCCTGTTCATGAAGCCATCGAGGCTGGCAATTAACCTATGATACGGCATCCCTGAACCGTCGTCCTTACGCAGCTCCAACCTTCAGTCTCCTACCGCTGTCGCATGCCATCACCCGTTGCGATTCAACCAATGCTAGCGTGCAACGGTGTCTGGTAGATTTACCGTCTCACCCTCAGCTCAGCCCCAATCCGCGCACGCCATCTTCCATGTGCACATCATGATCCAGATCTCCTTTCATGGTTGGTGGCTTTCATACGCGGTAGGATTGGTAGCGTAGGAACAACGGCTCTAGGACATACGCTACTTCACGTTGCTTCGCTGCCTATCACTGCCAATCAAATTGTAGCTTACGATCCAGTTGTTGCAAGAAATATACTACGCCCGTACCCTTGATTCTAGATGGCTTCCCTATGGAATTCCAAGTCCGCTGCATATGCAATTTCCAAAACCAGAGGGTAAGGGCGTAAGAAAACTACAGCCATTGACAATCCCAGCAACAGGCGCAGAATGCGACTGTTCAGCCTTTGTTGCAATGGCGAGGGAATGATACTAGAGCAAATGATATAGACGGTGTCACGGTACTACTGAATTATGGCTGGGACTTGCAACGTCAGTGAGTATATTGTGATGGTTCGACAAATAGATGGAGGCGAGGAAACCTGGCAGAATGCGACAAACTGCTATGGGTAGTATATAAAAGCCCTCCAGTACGAGCTCCAGGTTCAAAACAGCAAATCAGGTGAGCTTTGTATCCCAGGGCAGTAGCACCCAATTAGGAAAGACTCTCCGCGATAACGGCTTATCGCTGCTTTCCAAGGTTCTCCTTAGGCACTAAACTACAAACAGAAATGACGTTTCTGCCACGCCCGGCCGCCCGGGGAAACGAGAATCTCAAGTGTCAAGTCCAGATTGAGAGCGTCATCCACTCAATCTACTTTATTCCGCGAGTCCCTATATGATTTGACCCTCTCGGCAACCCCTCAATTCAAATCCTAGACATTGAACAACACCCCCATTCCAATATCCCTCCAGCCTCGAGCTCCGGGACGCAATGGCACCCCCGCGCCAGCGCACCACAGCTATCGTGGATGACTCGAGGTCCGAAGCCTCGAGTGGTACGAGAGAATACCACAAAGCCACCAAATCCCGCAGACCAGCTGCGGCAAAAGAGAGAGCCTCGGTCACCAGCGCGCCCGTCGTGGAACACCAGAACACCGAAGAACAGCCCCGAGTATGTCTCATTCCGAAAGAAACGATCAATCGCAACTCTACAAAAAACACAGCGAAGAGACCATAAACTAATCCCCCTTTTACCTCTACAGCTCCCCTGGACAGATCTACCTCTCGAAATGCTCCACTCCTACCGCCACGTCCATAAACTCCCCACACCCTCCGCCTTTTCGAGCGACTACTCCCGCATGATCCTCTCGCAAGGCGTCGGCCTTCGCTCGCCAACCACCCTCGCTGCCCGCCGCGCTCAATCCTTATCCCAAAACCACTCCCACCGAACCAACACCTCGTCGGACTCCGTCTCCGACTCCACACTGCGTCGCACCGCCGGCCAGGACCGCGTGAGCAAAGACCAGTTCGCGCTTGTTGTCAGGAAGCACTTCAACAGCGCTGGTCTCTCGGAGCAGGAAACCATTGCGCGGTTTCTGTACACTGTGCGTGAGGACAGGAGAGGGAGGCAATTCCGATTGCGGTTTCAGCCGTAAAGTGAGGGATGTGTCTAGCTTTGGTCTCTTGCTCTTCTCGTTTCTTTTCCCTTCCTAGCAGGGGAAATGGGATTATACAGGGCTTTGGACAGAGCTAGGGCTCTTCTGCTTCTTATCCCACCGTTCTGGTGCTAGCCTGTCCTGGTTGACGGTGCGCTTGGTTCGGTGCGGTGAACATACATGGCGTGTGTGGCTTACTGGGTTGCCTTGCTTTGAGAATCTGGCGGCCTTTTCTCTTTTGATATATTAAGATACCCATTGGCGTTCCGTGTGTTTATCTTGTTCTATCTCTACTTCTTGGTTTGCGGGTTGCGGACTCTTCCTTCCACTATGTAACTATACTTTACTTGACTTGTACTTTTGCCTATAGGAATGCTACGTCGTTAGATCGGCGCAGAAAATACTACTCGAGGAGGAGTAGCGACAGCTCCAAGCGTTAAATGACTTACTAGTAAGCGATAGCGATATCCTTCCACAGCTCTGCAATAAACAAGTATCAGTAATCTGGGACCGCAAACGAGCAGTTTAGGCTCTTTGTAACGGTGTTGTTTCAGCCTTAGAAGCGAGCGATCTTTAAGCCTACTCTATCGATAAGCCTGAGCCTTGATTGAGTCTCCAGATGGTATGGGTAGGAATAATGATATTTGATCTTCTACTAGCTATTTGCGCTAAGGATTAGCGCTAGCGTTAGAGAAGGCCTATACTGCTGGTGAGCATTCGTTGAATTTGGTGACGGGAACGGTGCACGGCTGTTGATACATCCAACGTATTCTAGATCCTCCGGTATTCTGTGCATTTTACAGTCGCGAAACCGTATTAAATGGTCCGTGTATTGAAAATGGAGTGCCAAGATTGACCTATACCAATTAGGTTAGACTGCTGTGCCAACGGTCATTGCAGTCATTACCCAGTCATTACCCATCGACTCGACTATACCGTTGCCCGCAAAATGGCATCTGCTCGCAGCCTCGATCAGCCGCCGTCCACCGCGACTGAATGTCCAGCGAATGCTACATCGACACTATCACCCTGCCCGTCTGCATCTACCCCGCCCACCGAGATATCGACCCCGCGTGACGAAATGCCCGAAGTTAACGACGATATCTTGGGAGGACTGGAAGACGTGGTCGTTCTAGATTTTAAGGGGCCTCAGTCCCTAAAGAAACAAATCGACTCCCGACAGAAGGAACTGCAGGCTAGTCGCTCCTGCCAGCAGTTCATCGTGTGCCGGAACGTTAGGAAGGAGCAATTGACTAGCATGGATCAGCGACGAAGCCTCGGTAGAGGCATTCGAAAGTCCTATAATTCAAACTTACAAATTCTCGTGCTCAAGATGCTGACTACAATTCACGAAGCCGCTCACTTGACCCTATGGCAGATTATTTGGAGGCAGCTTATCGCGATGGGGGATGGAGAGTTGATAGCACCATGCGGGGGGGGACCTTCCTAAGCCAAAGCAAAATATCGTCTAAGGAAGCCGATACAGCGTATAAACCAGTGACACGAAACCAGCAGTCTGACTGGCCTACTATCGTCCTCGAGTGTGGATACTCCGAGTCGATGCGTCGCCTCGCAGTCGACGCACGGTGGTGGCTAGTTAACGCCGGCGGCGACATAAAGACAATCCTCCTTATCTCAATAAATAAGGAGAGGCAGGCCCTCCACCTCGAAAGATGGTACCTTACTCCGCCTCACAACCGGCCCGCAACCCGCAACCCCCGAGTATGGTCCCGACAAAGACAGGCGAGGTAGATATTGTTGCAGGTAATCCCAGGCCATACTCACGTACTATATCTATAGTACCGTACTAATCATTGCAATCATAGGTATTGTGACAGGGGCGCCGCTATGCCTGAAGTTTGAGGACCTTGTGGAGCGGCCACCCGGCCCAACGGAGAGGGACGTTGTCCTAACTGCTGATCAGTTGGCCACATGGGCCAACTTCCTGTGGACCACTTATCAGTAACTGCCATCTCGGTCGGCTGAGCAGCAGTCAGGCTAGTACTACCCTAGCGTCTTATGCCTCTCTCCTCGAATCTCTCGCGCAAAGGGGTCCCAGACGTTGCCAACCAGACACGACCTAGTTTCGGTCTTTCTTCGGTCTTTCTTGAAGCAGTTCCTTGAATTTGTAACGGTGCCCAGAAGCTCCAATCATTTCACTAGGCGCTGAAGCCATTCTATTGATAGTACAGCGGAACATGTTATCTTGTATTCTCAGAAGTCTTGACATTAAGTCTAGCAGAATTGAGAGGATGTTATACTTAACAAACATAAACTAATACGATACATATAGCACCTAGGAGAGAAAGCAAGAAACGATGAATCTCAATGATAAAGCAGAGCACTGTCTCTACTATATAGTTCATTGGTATAGCTTAATACAGACAAGAAATAAGGCCCCGGTACTATGTGTTTTACATTTGGGCGACAGACGTTCGTTATTAAATTTACCATCTTTACTTCAATTCAATTTCTATCTCCTTTATAGAAATCTTAGCTCTTAGTCTTTAAGTTCAGAGTCCATATATAAGACGCGCGCTAGCGTGTATGTCAGGTTTCTAATTTATATACCCTTTTCACCCCACTCTTGGTGCACCAAACCAATCAGACCCAATACTAGATCCACCTTACACAGAAGGGGTCTAACATCGTCCTCCGTGGTGCTCCGGACAAATTGGCTAAAGTCTAGCGCCATTTCTAGTGTCCACCGGATGTTTGGGGGCCGGAAGTCTGAGATCCGGCGAAGCAAATTGTCTCTCAAGCGCTTGGGAAACGTCGGATGTGTTGATATGCCAATATTCCTTTCCTGTACTGTAGATCATTCCAAGATTTGCCAAGTGAATAATGCTTCCCGGAAGCTTTTTTGTTGTGGGGCCGGAGTGGGATCGACCAATCAGATAGCTTATAATTTATGGACGGTGTCCGGTTGTAAAGGTAGGCTGGTCCAACAATCCCACCACTCGCTTCTGAAAGTCTGCTCGAGTACCTGGGGCCAGATACTTTGAAGGACGGACACAACTCTACTAGAGAGGCGGATCTCTTCATCACGAGGAGACTCATCCCAATTGTTTTGCCTGGCTCGTTTTATCTCCCATGCCCTTTTCCCAATCTGCTCCATGACAGGTACTCCTGGATTCTCAAGGTTATGACCTGTAAGCCGATATGATCGCGCAAAGCAGTCGAGTAAGTAACGCTCCTCTTGGGCAAAGCACACATTTCCGTATGGGAAAATGCGTAGGTCTTTCAAACTGGGGCTCTTGTCTTTGATCTTGGTCCAAATCTGGAGAGCCAGGCTCTCGTCCATGGCTGCATTTATGAAAGTTCGTCGGAGATCGGGATCGTCTGTTTCGGGAGAGCTGCCCATCCTCGGTACCTTTGGTCGAGCATCGAAATCCAAATCTAGAAATAGTCTTTGGAGATTGGGGAAGGTACCTAGCGCTTTGTACATCTCACACTCTGCTTGGTTGCCCGCTGACCTCTTCATTTGAAGGCGCAGCTCTTCCATGTTCGGACAAAGATTCATCATTTCGAGGAGCTTGGAAGAATTGAGTCTGGGATACTGGTGGACCTTGTTGAGCACGAGAGCAAGTCCCTTCAACGACGGTCCATGACGCTGGATGATTCTGTCCAAGGTTTCAACATCGCGAAGGCCCCTGATATAAAGATATTCCAAGGGGCGAAAGGCAAGTATCCCAGCTATTGATTCTTCGATGTCAGTTTCGATAGTCGTAGGTCTCT
Source organism: Penicillium psychrosexuale (assembly GCF_028828465.1). Taxonomy (NCBI): domain Eukaryota; kingdom Fungi; phylum Ascomycota; class Eurotiomycetes; order Eurotiales; family Aspergillaceae; genus Penicillium; species Penicillium psychrosexuale. The sequence goes on along the minus strand of NW_026643190.1, from coordinate 1,988,174 downwards.
GGTTCCTTCTATCGAGATCAAGGAAAAGCCTCTTTAGATTTGGCAACAAGTCGGCAACGTTGACAAGTTCCCCCGGTTCACAAACGCAACCAATGTCGAGTGAGCGGAGTTGAGAAAGGTCTCCGGCGGCAGCTAATTTGGAAAGCATAATTCCTTCGGGCCGGTTGCTGGGAATTGTGACCGATTCCAACTGGGATATTGCCTTCGGCTTGGCTTTATCAATCAAGCTTTGCCATATCGCTTTCAGCAGATCCACTCCAGCTTTATGAATACCATCAGTAGGCTTCAGACAGAGATGCTTCAGCCCCGGGCTGGTGAATAAGAAAGGCATCATCTCCCAAAGCTGCTGATGTTCAGCCGACCGCCTGTAGTAAATGGAAATCGCCGTTGTCAGGGTATGAAGGCCCGGCAGCTGAAGAGTATCCATTTTGAATTTGCTAGAATCTCTAGACACGGATTAGTATTTGGATAGAGTGGACTAGGTCCTACTTTTGGTTACCGAGAATATTCAGCCTGCAATCGGGATGGTAGCGCCAAAATGCTTCCGTGAAGTCGGCTGTGAAGTCGTCGTTCGTGATAAAGTCGAATTGATCAAGATGGTTCAAGCTAGCAATGAGCGATACGACCGGTGCCCAGTTTGGAGTTTTCCCAATACTTCTATGGGTATTTGAAAGTAAGTCTCCGCCGGTTGTTGAGTAGCAAGAGGTCATATAATGCTCCAAGAAGCCTTTTCTCGTCGCCGGGTTCGGGTCAGTCACCATGTTGAGTGCCCATGGCTCTAGCGTCCATGGCCGGGCTTGTCAGAATTCAGACTCCGACGACAATTTAATACAGACAAGGGATAATCTCCTAGCAAATCTCGCGAAATTACTCGCCCGGGGAGCTTCTGTCACTTTCGACAATGCAGCCTCTAGGTCTTGGAATGTATTGAATATCAGTGTGATGTTTCGGTAAAGGATAGGGACTGCCGCCTGGTTGCAGAGATGGTTGATCTGACTGAAAGATGAGGTCTTTGGGTGGGCAATATGCAGGACTCTCGAGCTAATCCTCATCAGCATGAGAAATGGCGTGAACTGGGGAGGTCCCGTTAGCGACGTACATTGAGGCATATTTGCTGTAGAATTTCAATCGGAAGGCGATCCATTACGAACTGTGTCGAGGTTGCAAAGGGAAGAGAGAAATCGACTTGAAATCGTCGAGACTAGTCAACTCTTAGCGCGTATGACTTCCAAGGTCGAACCCGGTCCCACATGCACCATTTTAAGGGAAATCCCACCCATCTATAACCCACTCTCTTGTTACCCATAAAGCGGCACTCGCCCTTTACCGAGGTGCCATCCGATCGCATATTGTCAACACCCAAGCCTGTAGTCTATGGAGCCACAGCCCTCCCACCATAGCTCCCCGGCATTGGACGTGCATCACTCGACCACTGGCTTGCCCAGATACTGGTCCCTAAACCGCAGTCACTGTTCCTAAGGCTATGGCCTATAGTCCCAGGCGGCTCATGAGCCACGGACCATGGGCCAGCTAGGCTTAGTATCCACCATCTGGCGACTCGGTTGCTAAATACATGATGCGCAGCAAACAATTCAATTATGAGTACTACTAATATGATCGGTCTGGTATATAGTAGGGAGCGTAGCTTCTAGGTAATAATACCGAGGTTTGCCTAACATTAATATAGAGGATAAAGTGAACCTGGCGCTAAGTAGGATAATTTCTATGGCAAGACTGGGCGACGGAATTTCTGATCTACATGCTTGGTGTAAAATTTATTAGACTATGGGGATGTCCTACGACCTCTGAATAAGTAGACGTGTACCAAATTCCAAGTCCTGAGAGGGTTCAAGTCAGAATCAAGCATGTGGACCTTGTCCCAAGGCCAGCAGAGGTGTTGGACCAGAATCTCAGATCTCGGGGAGTAACAAGAACGATGTCTAAGGGACAATGATTTACTACCGAGAACTGAAGTCTAGCAGCCTAAGGCCAATTATTGATTGAGCCGTCGTCAAAAACCTTGCTCTTCCCAGACCTCCTGAGCAATCTTTCTCCAAAATAGCGCCGTCAAGGCTGATCTTCGTTTCTTTCGGGATACTCGGCGGGCAAAGAAAGAGCTTATCGAAGCTGATAATAAGCGGCTGGCCCCTGAGGTAGACACGATTGTTCTCGCCTTTGCTGATCGTAACGATTTGCTGACGTTTGACCCTATCGTTCACAAGTTCCCATAACTCCAGCACGATATCAGGCGAGCTCCGGCCGATCATTATTGTGATGACCATTTGAACATCGCCGTTGGATTCGGAAAGCCAGAACCGAGTATCCGATATTAATTTGCCAGGAGACTTTAAAAAGCCCGTTTCCACAATAAGCGTGGGCCATTTCTTCGTTCGAGCTAGAGGAAGTCTGTTTGGTAAAAATTGGCAGTCGGGCTGTTTAGCGGAGCCATTTTCTGCTTTATAAGTGGCGGATCCAAAGCTTCGAAGATAGTAATCGAGGCCCATTGGCTTAAGATAATCAAAGAAGAGCCTTTCAGATAAGTGTGCCGTAATTTCATGAGTGCGTGAGACTGTCATTTTGACAAGGAGAAGGTGTTGGGAAGAGTCGTAAGAATTCCAGCAACGCTGAAGGATAATGGAAAGCCAAGATCGTTTGAACAGATAGACCAAGCCAGTTGCTGGCACATCTGTCCGCCTCTTTCAAATATCTCTCGGACTTTTCGTGTTGCTGGCTAGAAGGCTAGCGAGCGAGACAATTTAATATTTGAAACTGTCGAACAAACGTGCCAATAATTGGCTTGATCGAGACTTTCCAAGGCAGTGAATGTGACTTCGTGATTTTCGATGCGGTGCGCGCCAAGACGATTGTCTTTGAGCGGTGAGAGAGATATGTAGAAGGTTAGATTCTCTACAACGATCGAGATCTAGTTAGTTAGTTAAATAGCTAGGTGAAGCCTGGCAAACCAGGCAACGGCATGTGATCGGCACGTGGCCACCACAACAGATTGGTTTGTTGCGTTGAGTCGTGATATGACTGGGTAGATCCAGGAAAGCCATGAAAGCCATGAAAGTGTTTTTTCACTCTCGTAAATTGGCATGACCTTGACGTCGACTGCAAAGTAATTATCTTGCTCGTATCCAGCCATTTCGTTCTCATGCCCTGCAATAGCCACATATCCAAGACCATGTAGTTTTGGTCATTCCAGAAAGCGATAGAACTCTTTCTCTTCTCTGACCTCCGGAAATTAGGTCTCAAGCGCATGAAATACCAAGATGGTACTCGATGTACGGGTTTATCACAATCAGTCCGTGCTTTTAATTTGCAAGGTTACACAAAGAAGCCGAATGAACTTCAGGGACAACGGGTGAAGTGAATACTCCATATTTTGAGGCTGTGTTCCTAGGTGAAGATATATATCGGATCTGCTGATCGGCCACATACGTCATTTAATATCGGCAGAGCCGCGTCGAAGGAACCCTAATGAATGCAGGACGTACTTGCTAGTATATATTTCATTTATCATTTACATAAGAGCATGCATGTCCTCTCCAGTAAGCAAAGAAGGCAGAAAAGACAGGGATACAAACCGAAGACGAGAGCAGGACAAGCCCCCGAAATGAAACAATTCAGACAACATAGTAAAAACCCATGAAACAGCAAAGAATCAACCGAGGGCGACCTCAAACAACAGTGTAAAAGTTCATAAACGCCGAGATATATATACCACCCTGCTCGACATGTTCCATGTAGCCAGTATTAGCAATCTCAATACAGGAAAGTCAAGTTATTTCCAGGCGTTGAGACCAGCCCACGGATCGGCGGAGGAGCCGGGCTGCGACTGAGGCTGCGACTGTGAAGGGGTCTTGTGGTGCCCGTACGGTCTGCTCTGCGCATAGCCACCAGGACCAGAGGCGTATGTAGGACCTGCTGTAGGAGGATAGGTTGTCTGCTGGGGACGCGGAGGAGGCGGAGGAGGGATATAGCCCTGGGCAGCCATATAGTGCGAGGGCTGAGGGCCAGCGCCAGGAGCCGGCGTGCCGGAGTTTGAGTAGCTGCCGTACGGGACCGGGGTTTGAGAGAAAAATTGCCGATTCGGGGGTGGGGACACGGGGGTCTGGTAAGGATATGCCATGGGGTTGTAGCCATCGGATAGGGGAGCTGCGGCACCTTGCTGGAAATGCTGGGCTGGGTAAGCTCCTGGACCACCTCCCATGTACTGCCCGTAGGGCGCTGGAGAGTGGGACACGCCTGGCAAGGTCGGAGGGTAGCGGGGTGACGGCTTTGGGGATGGACCGGTGGTTCCATACGCCGGTGTCTGAACCGCCGGGGGTGGTGACTTGACTTTTGAGGGCGGTTTTGTTGACCCCGCGGAGGGAGGTTCCGTTGATAGGCGCTCCATCAGCTGGCGGAGCTTCTCTCGCTCGCGGTCTTCTTGCTCTGAGACACCGCTGGACTGATCGCGGTTGTTGAACGAGTCGGGATTCCTGCGGAGACCGTCTGCACTGTTGCCCACACCCTTTTCACGCTCAATCTGACTGAGAAGCTGCGCACCTTCTGACCGGCGGTTGTTGATGAAAGTTTCGACATTCTTGCGGAGACTGTCGACATTTTCACACATTTCCTTGTAAAAAGTCCGTGCTTGCTTGATACCCGACGAGAGCCCATGGAAGGCTTCATAGACCTTCTTGTATCGAGCTAGCACGGAATTGCGCTGTCTTGTTATAGACTCCCACTTCAACTTCTCGGATTGAACTCTTTTGTCTCGACGAAGGTCATCGTATAGCTTGTTGAGTTCTTTTATCAAAGATGATTGTTTGTGATTCGCCTGTACAAGTATGTTCTGATATGGCAGGAACTTTGGCAATTGTTTTTTGAAGCATTCGGTTTCTTGGCCGACAATCGACTTCAGGTTTAGAATCAAGAATTCCGTGATGTCATCTGCGTGGATCTAAAGACAGGGTTAGAGATTTTTCGTGAACAGACACGCTAGGATGCTTACCGCCGCTTTGAGATCTGTGAGCAATTGAGACCTCTCTCGGTCCACGAGATTGAGTTTCTTTAGAATCACCTCCACTTTAGCAATCTGCTCTGCAACAGAGGCGCGACCCTCATCGTACACATCATCAAGCAGAGTACCTTCCGCCGGACTAGTGGCACCGTCCTTGCCCTTGCTATGCTTCGAACGGACTTTGATCAATGCTCGCTGGAAGAGAACATCGGCCTCATCCGTTTCGCCAGCAGACCGCATCTCATCAAAATCGCTGTCATACTGCCGAAATGTGGAAGACAACTGAGAATCACTTGCGCTGGCCTCGTTGATAGTATCTCGATAAGATCGGACATCCCCTCGAAGCGTGGTATTGAGTCGAGAGCTGGGTTGCTGGCCCCAATCTGCTCCATACTTTGATCGCATCTTCTCACACACGCTCTCTTCTAGATCTAGCTGCTTTGAGCACTCATCTAATTGCGATAGCACTTCTAGCTTGCGCTCCTGCAACTCGTCGAATGCCCTGCGGAAGGGACTGTGACCAGCAAGTTCTGAACACCAGCGACGGAACTCACTGTCCACTGACATGTCCTGGTTCATGCCACCCTTCAAGACATCGAGAGAACCTGGCAGGTCGAGGGAGAGCAAGCTAGCGGCCAGCTCACTCCTGGCAGTCTCGGCCTTTTCAGTCTCAGCTCGAAGCAACTTGTCCTTTTCTTCAGAGTAAATACTGGCGATCTGAGTTACCTTCTCAGGCACTAGTTTTTTGAAGATGTCTGGCCCAGTGATTTCCGTAATATCTTGTCCTTGGTATAATTCGCTAACCGGGATTGCCTTGGCAGCTGCAACCCTTGCAACTGGTGAAAGACCAGCCTCATTAGGGACCGGTTGGTGATAGATGAAATCATTGTCTTTGACCATAGTGGCAAGTAAAGCTTGCACATTTGTTTGATTATGCTTGACGAGGTCCACGAGGTTCGGACCCGCCTCTGCCGTCAGGCTGGAGGTCGCTGGAGGCGACGAGGGGAAAGTCTTTGCCCAGCTTAGAGCAGTGGCGGACTGCTTATCGGCCATCTGTAAACGAGCAATAGCAATTCCATAAGATCCGCTCTCACTGTCCGCAACCGCCTGGTAATATGATGCTACTGATCCCATATGTGCTGCCTTGGTCTGCACAACAACCGTCCAGACCTTGTCAAACACATTCTTTTCCACGAAATTTTGCATTATCTCCGCAGCCTGTGAGTAGAGGTACGCTGCCTGTCCAGCCAGCTTGGCCAAAAGCCCAGGCTTCCTCTGGTCTGCCACTTGTTTCTCAAAAAACACCTCTTGGGCTTGAGCTAGTGTGACATTTATCAGTGTCTTGATGGTGTCCTCTTTCAGGTCGGTTGATGGCGGATGTAAGAAGTTCTTATTAATATATGTAAACATTCCGGCGGATGCCTGGAAAGAGTGATAGGCGGTCTTGAGACCGGTGTCGTCGGCCCGGCTCTGGTTGGCAGCATGGCAACATAGGATGGCGGAGATGTTAAAGATAATGGATGCCTTTTCGAAGGCTAGCGAGAATTGAGAAGTAGACGCATGAGTGAAAGCATCGTACCTATAGAAAATAGTAAGCAAAAGTGGAACACACACGAGAAAAATACCCCTACCATGTGAAAGAGATCTTGATGTGGTTGTCATCGATGGGGAACCTGAGGTCCAGCAGCTCTAACTGACTGTAGTATCGATACAACAGATCACGACCGATAGCGCTGTCTTTCCCTACACCCCTCATGTCCTGGCGAAGTCGGTTGAGAGTCGCGCATTCTTGGTTGTATCGCTCGGGATCCTCGCCATTGCTCTGTCGAATGTAATCCTTGAGGGGCTGGATCCAATCAATCTCGTTGGTCTGCTTCAACGGACATGATAGCATCGGCGACTGAGCCATTGTCGGATGGTTGCCAGGAGCGATATGCTCCCATCCAATAATACGAAAACCGGGCGAGAGAAAAAAAAACGCGGGGCAGGGATGGTCAGAAGCTCCGTGTCTGAGGGGGTCGGAGTCGAGGCTGTGGGGTAAGGGAGACGGAACGGTCAGCGCCTGATCCCTAGTGCGTCAATGACGTCGGCCAATCAGGTATTCTTCGATGCAAACAATCTAGAAGGTGACAAAATAATGGCAGTATTTTGGGAAAGAAAAGAGTCGCCTAGAGTGTTGAAGTGTTGGAATGTCGGAGGAGGGAGATGTGGGATGTGATATCCGTGGCTGTGCCTCGATGGGCGCCAAACCCCAAATTAGCCGCTCAACTACAAATACATATAGAACGCCATTGAACAAAACATTTGAATTTTGAGTAATATAAGATAATTAATAGATGGGAATGATCATAGTACAGTCAGAAGTAGAGAGCTTCTAAGACATCTATCACTCGAGAATAGTAATACAAGTATTCTGCCCCTAAGACCTGGGCAGAACAGGTCCCCAATATCGCCGGCGCTATGACATGGGTGAGGTAAATACAAACGGATATAGAGTACATGATGATTTACATTTTCAGCTCGACTTCTTCGAGCTATCCTTGCTGCTATCGTCAGCATCCTTCTTTTCTGTGTCCTTGTTGGAGTCTTTAGAGTCAGCCTGGGATGGCTTGGAGCCATCATCATGCTTCTCCGTCAGTCGATGCCATACAGACTTCAGGAAACCTTCGTTCTTGGCGGCATCTTCAGCACTACCGGAGGTAGAGAAGGGGCTACAAGTGTAGTCAATTAGTACAAAAGCCAATATTCACGATGAACCGTGCATCTTACCTATCCTTGTTGAAATTCATTGTCCGCTTCGCTGTCTTATCGTTCATCTCGTCTGCAAGGACCTCCAAAATGGTGCGCTGATTGCCTGTCAGATACTTAGGCATAGCAACCTTGAATTCGACCTTGAGATCGCCATTGGGAGTGAAACCGCGAGCACGGCCATTAAGTTTCTTCATGCCCATTCCTGACAAAGTGATCCGGTCACCGGTACCCGTACCGGTGGCCACCTTGACCTTCACTTGATTGTCGAGAGTTGGGATAGTCACTTCGCCACCAAGGATAGCAGTGGTGAGGGGAATGGAGGCTGTATATAGAATGTCGGACCCGGAGCGGCTGAAGCGATGGTCTGGAGCAACTCGAATGGAGACGTAAAGATCACCGGGCTGGGTGCGAGCACCAGGGGGAACAGCCGTTCCAGTTGGCGGGGAGTCACCTTCACCGGTCACTCGCAGACGCATGCCGTCTTCGACACCGCCGGGGATGTCTACCTTGATGGTCTTGCGCTCTCGGACAACGCCATGTCCGTTGCAGGAGCCGCACTCTGATCCCCGGGGAACAGACATACCCGAACCTCCACAAGCGTCACAGGTGGCGGCGACTTGGAAGCCTCCCTGCATGAGATGAACGCGGGTACCTGTGCCGTTGCACTGACGACATTGGGACCGTTTGGCACCAGACTTCAATCCGTCACCTTTGCAGGTTCCGCACTTGGTTAACGGCGTGATGACAATTTCCTGAGACGTGCCCTTCGCAGCATCCATAAACGAGATGTTTGTTTGCACCTCAATATCTTCGCCGACCAGAATTTGTTCTTGGAATGGGTTACGCCCACCCCGGGGTCCACGCCGCGCTCCTCCGGTAAAGGCGCCGAAAAGATCCTCAAAGTTGATGTCGCCAGAAAATCCGCCGCCAAAGCCACCACTGGCACCACCACCAAAGCCATGGAATCCTCCCGCACCAGAGAATGGGCTGCCGCCAGCGTTTGGATTGAACCCGCCATTCTGATCGAAAGCGGCTGAACCATACCGGTCATAGTTCTCTCGCTTCTGGGCGTCAGATAACAGTTCATATGCTGTCTGGGCTTCGGCAAACTTGTCTTTGGCCTGGGCATCCTTATTGGTATCCGGGTGGTACTTCTTGGCCAAGCCGTAGTAGGCCTTCTTTATGTCGCCGGCGGATGCTTTCTTATCCACACCGAGGACCTTGTAAGGGTCGGGAACAGCCGCAAGAGGAGATGTAGTGTGGAAGGCCTGCCAATTAAAAAAAAATGTTATTAGCAACCCGAACCCTGACAGTCCGTAGAGACGACATACCCTAGCCGATATCACCAAAGATTCTTTTCTCTTGCAAAGGCCCTCCCGGAAACTCCTAGCCGGAGAAGCAGAGACAGTGGCATGGTAGTTCCTTGTTTGCGTAGATGAGTGGACGCTATTGCCGGAAGTCTGCTTAGAGCATTGTCGCTGGGTCCGCAGCAGGCGCGCCGGGAAAGCCGCGGCCTTGGGAAATGCCGTGGATGGATTCATGGATAGTAATAGCCGAACAACGGTTGGACGGCAGTGGTGGTTGTAAGAATGAAAGGAGATGGATATTTGAGGGAAAATGATTCAAGAAAAAGAATGACAGTTTGAACTCTAGAGCACCAATAACGTTCAAAACCAATGTAAGCTTCTCTCCGGATCACAGAAGCTTCGAGTCCTTCGGCAGAGAGAAGTTTCTCGGAAAAACGTGTCGCCGGATGATGATGAAAGAGTTGCTTACCGAAGCAATGGGGACGGGTGCTCCGACTACGGAATTCCAGCTTCCACTCTCCCCATTTGTATCTAATACTTATTGCTGTCCTTTTGGAGCTGTGTCACGGGCTGCCACGGTTCTTCACTACATCCTTTCTTATTTCCTTCATTCCATTGCCCGGACGTTCACCTCATACTCAAGGAGCATGCTCCGCGGCCAGACCCTCCCCTGGAGAGCTGTACTCCATCAAACGCCACGACCTCTCCTCCGACGGCCGTTTCTTGCATCACCGAGATATAATGCAACATTCCGATCAACACTAATTTCGGCCCGCTTCGGTGCGTCTCTTCCGTCGTCTTCCCGCGCCTTCTCTGCAAGCTCCATTCGGCGTAGAGAGAAACCCCCGCCAGAGGACCCTAAAGAGGAATCGGAAGAGAAGGAAGAGGACGAAACCAGTCAGGATGATAAGGGAACGGAACGGGCACCTGAACCGCGGAAGAAGGGAGCCGACTCAGGGAAGCATGTCCCTTCCGCAGATCAGGCAGCTCCCGCGCGGAGAAAAGACCGGTCATCCGATAAAGAGCGCGGAGTGGAAGAGGAAGTCAAGAAAGAAGCCAATGTATTAGATAGCAAGGGGAACTCGAATGACACACCTTCGCCCATCCCACCAAGTGATGGTCCGGCCGACTCCAAGCCTAGCGGCGCAAGCAGCGGCGGTCATGGCGGCAACGATGATAGCGGGAAGAAGGGCAAGAAGGCCTCCGGGGAAAAGGCTTTACAAAAGCCGGCAGTTCCGGACGTTTACCCACAGGTGATGGCAATTCCTATCGCGAAACGCCCGTTGTTCCCCGGTTTTTACAAAGCGATCACTATTCGCGACCCAAATGTCGCCGCTGCGATCCAGGATATGATGAAACGGGGTCAGCCGTATGTCGGAGCGTTCTTGTTCAAGGATGACAACGCGGATGGTGACGTGATTGAGAAATTGGACGACGTTTATGACACCGGAGTTTTCGCTCAAATCACCGCCGCATACCCTCTTCGTGGAGAGTCAAGCGGTGTGACAGCGGTTCTCTACCCCCACCGGCGTATCAAGATCTCGTCGCTACTTCCCCCGGAGAGCATACCAAGGCCGCTACACCTCCACCCGCACCTACATCAGAAGACAAGACGACCGAAAAGCGAGGTGATGTCGTGGCCAGTTTCGAAGAAGGCGCACCCGAGCCAACTCCCAAAGACCATTACGAACCTACATCCTTCCTGAAAAAATACCCTGTCAGCCTTGTCAACGTGGAAAACTTGACCGAAGAGCCGTTCGACAAGAAAAATCCAATTATCCGCGCGGTAACCAGTGAAATTGTCAATGTGTGCAAAGAGATCGCCACCTTAAATCCTTTATTCCGCGACCAAATCTCGGCATTCTACACCGATCAATTCCCAGGAAATCTCAGCGACGAACCGGCGAAATTGGCTGATTTCGCTGCCGCTGTATCTGCCGGTGAGCTCCACGAGATGCAAGAAGTTCTTGAGACAATGAATATCGAGGAGCGTCTCCCCAAGGCACTTGTCGTTTTAAAGAAAGAATTGATGAACGCTCAACTGCAATCCAAGATTACCAAAGATGTCGAGGCCAAAATCCAGAAGCGCCAGCGCGAGTACTGGCTGATGGAGCAAATGAAGGGCATCAAGAGAGAACTTGGTATCGAGTCCGACGGGAAAGACAAGCTTGTCGAGAAGTTCAAGGAGAAGGCCGAAAAGCTTGCCATGCCCGAGGTCGTCAAGAAGGTCTTCGACGAGGAGATCAACAAGCTGGCACACCTCGAGCCCGCTGCATCCGAGTTCAACGTCACTCGTAACTACCTAGACTGGTTAACTCAAATCCCCTGGGGCCAGAAGAGCGTGGAAAACTTTGGCGTCAAGAACGCAGTCAGTGTTCTCGATGAGGATCATTACGGGCTGAAGGACGTCAAGGATCGTATTCTTGAGTTCATCGCTGTCGGCAAGCTTCGTGGAACTGTCGAAGGCAAGATTCTGTGCCTTGTTGGCCCACCCGGTGTTGGAAAGACCAGTATCGGCAAGTCCATAGCTCGCGCTCTGAACAGACAATACTACCGGTTCTCCGTTGGTGGTTTGACCGACGTGGCAGAGATCAAGGGCCACCGACGGACTTACGTTGGTGCTCTGCCTGGCCGCATTATCCAAGCTCTCAAGAAGTGTCAAACCGAAAACCCTTTAATCTTGATCGACGAGGTTGACAAGATTGGGCGTGGTCACCAGGGCGATCCGTCCTCTGCTTTGCTTGAACTTCTTGACCCCGAACAAAATAACTCATTCTTAGACCACTACATGGATGTTCCTGTGGATCTTTCCAAGGTCCTCTTCGTCTGTACAGCCAACGTGACTGACACTATCCCTCGGCCATTGTTGGATCGTATGGAACTAATCGAATTGTCCGGCTACGTGGCAGACGAGAAGATGGCAATTGCTGAGAAATACCTCGCCCCCGCCGCTCGGGAGCTGACTGGTCTGAAGGATGTGGATGTGAACCTTGAACGGGATGCCATAGAGGAGCTGATCAAGTCGTATTGCCGTGAGAGCGGTGTCCGTAACCTGAAGAAGCAAATCGAAAAAGTCTATCGGAAGGCAGCTTTCAAGATTGTCCAAGACCTAGGCGAGGATGTGCTGCCCGAAGAGGCGGCACTTACCGAAGCGGGCAAGGCTGCTCAGGAAGAGTCAAAGGAGCATGAGCCAGCGGATCCTGCGCAAGTTCCGGTCGAGCCGGAGAAGTCGACCACAGAGATCCCTCGACTGGCTCTCAAGGTTCCCGACACTGTGCATCTCAGCATCGGCAAGGGAACCTTGAAGGATTACGTTGGACCTCCTGTTTTCACATCCGACCGCCTGTACGACCAGTTCCCTCCTGGTGTCACCATGGGTCTTGCATGGACCAGCATGGGTGGAGCGGCTCTGTACGTTGAATGTATCCTGGAGAACGCGTTGAATCACAACTCGCGCCCCGGGCTCGAAATCACCGGCAACCTGCAAAACGTGATGAAGGAGTCCACCCACATTGCGTATTCATTCGCCAAATCTGTTATGGCGCGACAATTCCCTGAGAACCGGTTCTTCGAAAAAGCCAAGGTCCACTTGCACTGCCCCGAAGGCGCTGTTCCAAAGGATGGTATGTGAAACTTGTTGGTTAATATTGTAATAAGTCGGCGGCTAACCATTCCAATAGGACCCTCTGCCGGTATCACCATGGCTAGCGCCTTGTTGTCTCTGGCTTTGAACCACTCCCTTGAGCCAACCGTTGCCATGACCGGAGAGTTGACTGTAACTGGTAAGGTTCTGCGCATTGGAGGCTTGAGAGAGAAGACTGTGGCTGCCCGTCGGGCTGGTGCCACAAAAGTCCTCTTCCCCGCGGACAACACCTCTGACTGGCTTGAGCTACCTGAGGTGAGTCATCAAAATCATTCCATTCTCAGTGGTTACTTTAGCTGACTGTTTTCTCTAGAACATCAAGGAGGGCATTGAAGGCCACCCGGTGAACTGGTACTCCGAAGTGTTTGACATTCTCTTCCCCACTCTCGACCAGGAGGCTGCTCGTACTGTCTGGCAAAAAGCATTGGCCAAGCCTAAGAAGGAGAGCCACGAGGCCGAGGAAGAGTAGCATGCTGATACCTATTTGGGTTTGGGTTTCCTCTTTGGGTAATGTCGTATATACCTGTTGTGTTTTACGTTGTATAGGATTTGTGTGATTTATTGTGTACATGGCGTCTTTGTCTTCCGACACGGAATGCATGGCCGGAGTTGAAGGACTGCTAGTAGACCTTTTCCCATGCGAGAGCTGTATGGATTAGAGCGAGAGCCAAAAAAAGATTACTCCACTCAAAGCAGGAGGTGTCCTAGTAAGGTTCATGTATAGTCTATAGTGCTATTGCCAGCGATAATGCAAAGATAATGCAGGCCTCACATGCACTCCGTATTATCGAGTCATATTAATGTATCCCGATTTAGGGCTGCTGTCGTGTCATATAGATTGACGCCAAACAAACAGGGCGTGAACGGAGCCCCCAATCAGGCATAAGGGTCAGGCCGCAACGCATCCTCGAATTTTTGATCTGTGCGCCGTTCGATGAATCATATCTTTATTCGATTTTTTACTCCCTCACCCTTGTGTCCCTTAGAAGGGCTTCTGATTGATCTCCTGCAAGGTCCTTTTGCCTCCAAACATTTCGAAGCCTTGCAGCGGAAGCGTCTCATCACCGCTATCAAACGGCTGCAGGCGATTCCTTAGGGGAGAAAATTTAGAGGAAAAAAAAAAAGAAAAAGAAAACCACTTATATCTAAAGAAATTTCGTCTTGACCGACATATTCTCTCCTCTTTTTGCACCCGCCCTTTCACCTTATGAGCTTGTACTGGACCGGTCTCCCAGCCTCGCCCATTGCAGCCCGACGTTGTGCGACACTTGGACGTTGGACCTCGAAGTGAACCTTCCAACTCTTCGAACTAGAAGGAGACTATTTGGAACTGGTGGGACGAAAATCGTGTCAGTGCGACACCTAACTTTCCTACCTCCTTGACCCTGTCTCAATTCTTATGGACATCGGAGATTCAGCCAGCGGGGTGTTCGAGTCGTTCCTTGCACGACAGAGCGGCTTGCCGTATGGCCATCTCTGTTCCCAACTCCCGTAGCCCGACGCGGCTGGCTTTGGACGACAAAGGCGGAAATCCGCCAAAGCAGAGCATGTGGCACCGGTTGGGTTTGCGAAAATTATGGCAGGGCCGCGACGATCCTCGAGACACGTCTGCCGGGGAGAGTCAAGACGAGATTTCCCCCCGCCCTTCTTCTGACCACTCGCGTGCCAAACAAGACAATTTAACACGTCGACTCTCGCGAAAAGTTGGCGTCGGTCTACCCCGAGCCACCCCCTTTAAACGACAAAGCTCCGATCTCGAGCGACTGGCTCCTCGAGAACATGATCATCGCCGTGCCCTCTCCGCCGACCGCCGCCCCTTGACTACCCAGAGAAGTTCTCCACCGCCCACCGTGGGCCCCAGACTGTCCGCGCCCGAAGTTCAGTGGCTCGGCCCGACGCCCACAACCACGGTCGATGACCCCCCCGAACCAGAATCCGAAACGAACGATGCCCACGAGATTGACGATATCCCCGTAAATACGCACCCCTATCCCGGAATGCAGACGGATAATTTTGAGGTACCAGAGGAGGAAGATGACGGCTCAATCGATCTGGAAATGGAGCTGGAACAACGGTGGATTTTGAACCTGAGCATGCACTTCCGAGATGGGACAGAGCGAGAGAAATTCTTTGTGACGTACGCGGAGACACCGACCCGATGGCGCCGAGTAACGATTTCCTGCGATTACCACGATGCACCGCCCTATTCACTGGAGCGGGAATTGAAGGAGCTGCGGTATCAACGCGACAAATGCGCGCGCATCTACGAATCCATTCGCGAGTCCCTTCTTGCGATCCAATTCTATGAAGGTGTCACGAATCTCAGGCTCGAGACGAGCGATGGCCGCTTACACGTTCATGTAACGGAGGACGTAAATGAAACAATCCCGTATCCGCCTATCTCCAGTGTCAGGCATTTGGTCAATGCCCCTATGATCCCCGAGGACTTGTTGCATTTCGAATCTCATTTATCGGGCTTTGTTTACAAGATAAACCTGGACGGACGTTTCTTTATCAAGAAGGAAATACCGGGCCCCGACACTGTGGACGAGTTCCTTTACGAGATTAACGCTTTGCATGCGCTGAAAGACCGCCCAAGTGTGATCCAGGTGGAAGGAATCGTTGTCGATGAGTGGCGAGGTGTTGTCAAGGGCTTGCTGATTAGCTATGCAGAAAATGGCGCACTGGTAGACATTCTGTATGAGCAACGCGGAAAAACGAGCTTTGCGCGACGCGAGCGATGGGCAAAGCAGATTGTCCAGGGTCTTTGTGAGATTCACGAATCGGGCTACGTGCAGGGCGATTTCACCCTCGCGAACATTGTGGTGGATGCAGACGACAACGCCAAGATCATCGATATCAACCGCAGGGGATGTCCAGTGGGGTGGGAGCCCCCGGAAATTGCCGCTAAGATCGAGAGCAACCAACGCATCTCCATGTATATTGGCGTCAAGACTGATCTCTTCCAACTGGGCATGACGCTGTGGGCATTGGCGATGGAGGAGGATGAACCTGAACGACAACCGCGACCTCTTCGAATGGGCGACGACGCGAAGATTCCAGACTATTACCGACGGATAGTGGACATCTGTTTAAGCCCGACTCCGCGACATAGGCTCTCTGCGAAAGAGCTTTTCTCAATGTTCCCCCCACTGCCGGAAGCACGGGTATCAACGCCTGTTCGGTCACTGGAGGCCATTGCCAACGAGTCCAGGCACTTGCCAATCAGGAACTGGGCTCAGCCTCAGCCGGGCATGATGCAGCAAGATGGCCACTATTACCCCGAAAAGGAATTTTCGGAAGATTCCTACGGTGATCTGCAGCACTCCATATTCTCTGAAAATCACGACCTCGTCCAGCGATCAACAATACCTCTCGCAGAATCGAATGGAGACATGGGGTTCTCATCTAAGCCATCTTCTTCCTCTACCTTGAATCACCACGAACCTCACAGCCATGACGAGTACATGGATTTCTCCCGCCAATTCAATGATGGCTCGTCACTTTACCCACCTTCTTACAGTCAGAATCCAGAAGCTGCTCCAGTTTCTCAGACAAGGTCAATGGGCAATGGCTTCCACAACCAGCCAGTGGAACTATCAGCCTTTCCAAATGAGCCTGTCTATCTCGAAAGTGCCCCTATGAATAATCAGCAAGAGACACCCGATGAGCCGACCTATCGTAGGGGCTCTCCAATTACCGCACCTCCACTCCCGCCCCCCGTCAGCACATCTCTTGCTGAATCGCAGAACCAGAAGGCTCTCAACCCACCCAGTCCAAAGGCCGCCAATGACGAGGGTAAACTTGAAGCCTCAGCTTTGCCAATCAACCCTACTTTGCGTGACTCCGGTAGATCAAGTGGCACTCAGGCCATCCCTTTTTCGACAATTCCGTCTTCAATTAAGCAAGCAAAGCAAGACGGTGTGGATCGGCCATGTGCGAAGTCCGCCAATGACCAGGATGACCTTGAATCCTCATCTTTGCCCCTCAGCCCTAGCTTCCGTGACTCTGAGGGTTTTATTGGCCTTCGATTTGGGAAAGCTTCTCCTATCGACTCACCAAAGGAGAAGAATGCGGACTTACCATGCGCAAATGTCGAAACCGAACCTAAATCAACTGAGCCATCGCCCTCATTATCATCCCTGTCTCTCTCGGAACTGCCTATCAGCCCTACTCTCCATTCTTCTAAAACTTCCCTCGGCGCTTTGGGCACCACTTCATCGCTGAACTCTTTGCCTGTCGAACCGTTAAGGCAGGATAACTTCAATCGACCACGTGCAGAGGCTACCACCTGTACCAAGCCTATACCCACAACACAATCCAACTCAACACCTTCCCAGCTTCGCCCGACATCGTCGGCCAATCCTACCCCAGCTCGCTCTGAGCCTTCGCCCGAGCTTCCAAGCGTCTCTCAATCAGTGAAATCTTCTCCTATCGAGCCGCCGAAGCAAACTTATACGAGTTCACCGTGTGCAAACACCGGTATTAAACCCAAACTTACCGAGCCATCGCCCTCCACATCAAGTCTGGCCCGTTCGGAATTGCCTATCAGCCCAACATTCCGTTCTTCCGTGACTCCCATCAACACTCCAAGTTCCCCTTCATCACAGGGTCCTTCTCCTACTGAGCCACCAAAGCCGGAGATGCCACATGAGAACGATATCACACCCACATTACCGTCAACGCCACCTCGACTTCCCTCAATGCACATTTCCCACCTCCGTCACACTGGGGCTTCCATTGGCCCTCTACCATTCGCTACAAGTCCATCTGTCGTTGGAATTGGACTGCTAAGACGGCCATGGGAAAACCCATCTGCAAATAATCCAGATGTCAAGTCCACCTCGACAATGCCAGCCTCATCCCTCGGGATCTCTCAGACTTCAAAGAAGCCAGAGAGCGCCATTTCGCCGGGCAAAACATACCCCATCGAACCGCAGGGGAATGAACCTTTAAGCCAATCCAGCTCAAAGACAGCTGCACAAACAAGTTCACTGAACTCCAACTCAAATCTGCTGGGTTCGAGATTGCCCATCAGTCCCACCCACCCAAATTCAATGCCTAGTTCAACTTATCCTGGGGTTCATAGCTCACCTTCAAGTCAGGCCAAACCGGGCATTTTGAGCCAGGCACGTTTTTCCTCAAATCGAATATAGTCGCAAATATATCCCCCGCACAAACAACTTCGCCCTGATGGGCAAATTCAAACCTCGAACCAACGCAGGATCACTAATATTTCTACAAAACAATCTTGCTACATTGGCCGACGACGCCACGACCCATTTCTCCGAACGAGCCCCATATTCGGGGCCGAGCACTCGATACCCTTTTGATTTGCTCTGCTTGTACAGTTTATGCCTCGTCGTTTGCCTCGTGTTATTCAGCTTTTGGAAGCATTTATACCGATGGCGGGCGAACCTGGAGTTCTAAAAAGTCCTTTGTTTTTTCCTTCTTTGCATTTTGGCGGATTTTAATTGGTTTTTGCTAGGGTAGTAGCTTTTTTTTTGTTTTCCCCTATCTCTTTTGTGCTGTCTTTTCTTTTCCTTGTTGTCTATTCTATGGTTTGCGGAGGCCCTCGTTCTGCGTTCTGGTGTTCTCACCCGGGAAGTCGATGTATATTGATGGGATTTTTTTATACCTCTTCTTGTCTGACAGGGCTGTATTATTTTCTTTTTTCGTTATTTGGCAATGCAATTGTTGGCTAGGACTGACTTTCGCATTCTAACCGTAAATAGGCCCTGCTGTCTCCTTCCATGGAGCAATGATTTCTTTTTGCTTGATCATAGACAATGAACTCTCCTCATTTGGCAACCAAACAAGATTCAAAACTCTCCCGCCAAGGCTCTGCACTTGGCCCTAGTCCTCGTCCGATCAGCACAATTTTGCACTGAAGTGGTTTAGACTTATCCTCGGTGTCTATAGGCTCCGCATCTCGAATCTCGAATACATCCCGCACAGCTTGGATGATTCTGCTTGTCCCGTTATCCAGGATCAGTATACCTTTTAACCGATGAACCTCAAAGTCTACGGGGTGTGGTTCGGATGAGACTGATTTCGCAGGCGCAGGGAACGTTGTATCCCACAAGACAGAGCGCAGCCAGGCATCCACACAGTTCACCTTATCTGCCGGGATTGGAGGTGTAACGATCGCAATAGTAGAAATTGCCTGGTTATAGTTAGAATCACGAGAGCATTCCCTGTTTGCAACAAGCAGGAGACAGAAGAGGATATAAACATACCGGGTCCATATGGCTGTGTCCCTTCTTACTGAAGTCCAAATCCGCCAAGTGATCATAAGCATGCAAATCCAACACAACGCCTTCAATCTGCGGCGTCCGACTATGATCTGTCACATGAATCTTAGCCACGCTGTTAATAGAGGCAACACGATCTCGAACAGCCTCCAGCTCCTCGTCTGTGACGAGATCCGTTTTGTTGAGGATTACCACATCCGCATGTGAGATCTGCATATGCGCCATTGACAGAACAGGGCCAGAACCGTGGTCGTGGTGCACGTCATGCGACTCGGCCTTCTCTTCAGGCGCCGGCTCATCCAGCAAGCGCATGATGTTCTTTGCGTCGACAAGAGTGACAATTCCATCGAGGTAGATAGAGCTGCCTAGTCCTTCGTCCATCCAGAAGATTGGGGCGATGTTGCCCGGGTCGGCAAGACCAGTGGTCTCTAGAAGGATGTAATCGAAGGTGCCGCGGCGTTCCATCAATGACTCGATAGCCATTACGCCTGAGTCTTTCACGGAGCAGCAGATGCAGCCATTTCCAACTTCCATCCACTCGGTCACTTCTTGGCCGCCCTGGTTTACTGTCATTGGTTTTTCAATATCCATTGCTTTGTGATAATGTTAGAATGTAAGTTTTTAGTCCTTTGGTTGGACACCTTACAGTCACCAAATTCTGGAAATTCATTAGCGACGTGTATCATATCTCACAGCCCGGTGTAATAGACGAACCGTTCATGATCACCGCAATTTTCTTGCCGTGTTTCTCTGTCAGGATATAATTCAACAGAGTCGTTTTCCCCGCTCCCAGGTAGCCTAATCGGCGTATTAGTCTCATTTTATTACTTAAATCAATATGCACTCTATTCAATCATACCAGTAATCAGCGTGATGGGCACGCGACCTGTTGGTTCTTCATCTACCGATGTTTGGTCTGCTGGCGTTGCAGACACATCGATAAGCTCCGGAGGAGCATCCTCATCTTCAAAATTGGCAGACATAATGTGCTAGTCTTTGAATGTTGCGTAAATAAGTAGAAGAACAGATTCTGAAGAAACCTCGTAGATGCGGCGGATGACGTTGTTTCCCAAAATAGACGTTAGGGCACAGGGCTCGGGCGGTCAGCGGTTGTTATGTTGATGGTTATCTTTAGCGTCTATGCTTGCTCTCCATACTCGACCTTTGCTCTCATTAACACAGTTTGACAGGGCGTCTAGAGACCATTCACTCTTTTTCTGTTTCTCGGTTTCTCTCATTTCATCTAGCGCCCTCGTTTTACTATCGTCATGACTGCTGCGGGAGTCTCCCCGTCAAGCTCCCCGCGGCTTCCCAGTCCTCCTCCATTTACTGAGGTTCAGTTTGGGCCTCAGTCGCCATCGGTTGGCGACTCCTTTGCCAAAGATACAGACCTGCTTGCCGTCGCGATGGGACAAAATGATGGCTCGACGCGCAGAATCCGGCCAGGGACCAAATCCGCCAACATGGCATCTGGTCCACCAGTGGTTTCCCTTTCACAGGTTAGTTGCTCTCCACTCGCTATTTTGGACATTACTGATAAATACAGCTTGATTCTCCATTCCAGCTCCAGGAACACCTCAAATCCCAGTTCAATAAGCTTGCGCCCCAGTACCCTAAACTCAAGGAGAAGTACGATGTGCTTATGGAGAAGCACGAGGTGCTTATGAAGGAGTACACTGAGCTGAAGCTTAAAGCATCTGACAAGGCGGACCCGAACTACGATGTGCTTATGAAGGAGTACAATGTGCTTCTGGGGGAATACAATAAGCAGAATCCCAAAGGATTTGACAAGATGGACCTGACGAGCGAGGTTGCGGAAGAGCCGACAGAACCCCCGGGAATCGAGATGGCGAAAGAGCCGTCAAGACCGGGGAGCGAGGTTGCGAATGAGCTGACAAAACCCCCGAAGGGATTCGAGGAGACCGTTTGGAAATACGAACTGTGCCGCTTCTTCACTATAGAAGCCAACCGCCTGATCGAGGGCTTTTTCTCTGAAAGCCCGCCCTGCTCGTCGCAAACTTGTCCCGAGATGCGAGTCAACGATTGGCAGTATATTTGCGCGGGCGCAGGACACCCGGAAGCCAAATACTGCTGCGCGATTGACTATTGCTGCCATACTCTGGACTGGGCCATGAACATTCTCACATCGGAGAAGATTTTCCCTAGCCGACTTAGATTGTCAGGCGATCAGAACACCAGAAACCGCTTGCATGACATCTTCCGCCGCCTTTACCGTTTCTTTGCGCACGCATGGTACCGGCATCCTGCTGTGTTTTCGAAAGTAGATAATCATGGTGGTTTGTACGTCTTTTTCAAGACTGTTTGTGTTTACTACAACCTTGTCTCGGATTACACAATCCCCCTTAAGGCCGGAGGACCTGATGAAGCCGCAGCAGCCCAGAAAAGGGAAGCGGCCAAGAAAAGGAGGGAGGAGGTCGAGGGAAAAGAAACCAAGGAAAAACCTGCCAACAGCAACAACCGTTTCACTATTCTACGCAAGGAAAGTGATAACACATTCGGTACTGCTGTGGAGAGTCAAGACCCGGCGCTCCTCACTGGCGCGACCACCCGTCGCCATAAGCACAGTCCCTCCACAGGATCGCGTGTTACAACTATCGCGGAGGATGCGGAGGATCTGGAAGAGATTACGTCATCGTCATTGCATGAGCCCCTGAAGCAATCGCTTGAACCGCGGCCTGTTTCTGTTTTGGAAATACGGACTCCAGGGGAACGTACCGTCGCGGATGAGCCAACTGTCGATGTGGAAGAATCCTCTGAAGAGCTAGTTGAGGAACCTCAGGAACAGCCACCGCAAGAAACCCATGAGCAGCCATCTGAAACTGCTAAAGAACAGGAGAATAGTGAGCAGGTTGAGCAGACCGAACAGACTGAGGAGTCTTTCTCCGAAGAGCCGGCCACAAACACAGAATCGACCATCAACAAGCATGCTACGGAAGGCGATGAAAATACAACTTCCCACGAAGAGGAGACTTCAGCTGAAGAGCTCAAAGAGGCGGTCGAGGCGGTAGAAGAGCCTTCTGTTGCCCCCGAAACCAAACACGAGCCAGAGAAGGAGGAGTCGTGATATCAATACCCTCTCGAACCTTTTATGCCAATGTTACACGACTGTTTGTATGTATTCTTACCCTTGATCAGCGATGAGTCGCAATTCTTTACCTACCAGATACTTTTTTGTAATATAGTTCAGGATATTGTTTATGACCAATGTCAATGATACCCATTTTCCTGTGCTTTCTATATATTCATGGATAAAACAAGGAATGTAGTCCGCGGGTGAAGGGGACCTCGGAGTCCCGAGGTGTGGTTTCGAGATGGATCTGATAAGCGCTTATCAACACATCGTCCGACATCACCGAAAAGCTACCGGGGACAAGTTGACAACCTTCTTATTCACCTCAATATCCCATATCCAACTCCAAAATGCCAGCCCTCAAAGCTACCACAGCGCCAATCTACTTTGGCTCCTTCATTGTCACACCACAGGTAAATTGCTCATGATCCACACAACCCCCAGTCTTCTCAACCAACACCAACCACAGAACTAGCCATAGACACAAGCACAAGCACAAGCACAAGCACAACCATAACCATGAACACAACTAACGCCAACACACCAACAGGTCTTCTACACAACGTCCCTAACCTTCGCCCTGGTAAACCTGAAACCAATCCTCCCTGGCCACGTCCTAGTCTCACCACGCCGCGTCGTCCCCCGCGTCACAGATCTCACCCCAGACGAAACAAGCGACCTCTTCCTAACAGTCCGACGCGTGGGTCGGATGGTCGAGCGCGTATACGGTGCCACAAGCTTGAACATCGCCATTCAGGACGGCGCAGACGCCGGCCAGAGCGTGCCGCATGTCCATGCGCATATAATCCCGCGCAAGTCGGCGGATTTAGATCATGCCGGTGGCATGGATGCGATTTATGACTTGCTAGATGGGCAGGAGGGGGATTTGGGGAACGCGTTTAAGAATGCTGCTCCTACGGAAGAGGGTGACCAGTCTGCGAATTCGGGGAGGAGATCTAGGCTCCCGGTTGTGGATAATGAGTCGCGCAAGCCTCGCAGTGAAGATGAAATGAAGGCTGAGGCTGAGATTTTGGCGAGGGAAATGGAGAATGAGCCTCTTGATTAATTGGGTCTATGTCTTGGATATGAAGGTCCGAGGCAATTGTGTATATTTGAGGTTATTCCCTCTACCGAGGCTTCAATTGCTCGCGGACATAGAAGCCCCAGGTAGAAGCTGCGGTCTTGTGGCACGGATGAACTTCGGAAGTTGGATCGACTGTATTATAAGGTCAAATAATCAATCGTGTTCCTCCCTCATTCGTATTGAATTGAAGACTGGAAAAGCTGCATAGAAGTTGCCGAGGTAGAGCTACACGTACTTACCAGATAACCAAGTATAGTGAAATAGCTTTGTAGTAACCATGTGCTCTCGTGATTCGTCCTCTATGGTATCTGAAGTACCCGGAAAAATGAAATGCAAATGTAAAAATGAAGAAGCAAACGCCAAAATGCAATGGGTCTTTCAAACAAGCCCAGTGCATGCCAACTCCCCCGTCACCCATTCCCTGCAATAATGCGCAAGCTGCATGCATATTTATGCCTTCTTCGGCCTTTCCTGAATGACCTCCGCAGCCCAGGCCTGAATCTCGGGCAACCGAATGCGCGAGGCGACGTGGGTGAATTCGGTGAGATCAACCTTGTCCGAACGCTCATACTCAACCATTTGCAACAGGAGCTCCATCTTGTCGATGTCATGCACGAAGTGGGCCTCAAGAGTCTCATCCTTCTCGTACTCCTCAAAGATTTCCTTGATTTTCCCGCCCGAGAAAGCGCCTCCGGGGACCTTGTCGAGGAGGGTAGTAGCGATGTATTCCATAACGGAGGCCTCGCGGCGAGCCTTCTCGGCCTTGGGGATGTGGTAGTCGACTGGAGTGATATCGCCGACAAGCGCCTCGGCCATGTCGTGGATCAAGGCCATCTTTGTGCAGTGCGGGATGTTTATCTTGGTTGCCAGAGACGGCGGGGCCATCATTGTCATGATCGACATGCGATACATATGGTCGGAGATGGACTCTCCATTGATACCGAAGCGGCGCCAACCCTCGCGCTTGGTGGTCTTGAGGCGCTCAATCAAGTGGAAGAAGGGGACAGGTGAGGTAGAGTTCTCCTCTGGACGGTAGGGAAGCGTAGAGAGCACTGCGGATATTAGCTTTGCGTAGTCTGGAAAGAGGAGTTGAAGGCTTACCGGTCTCGGGGCTCCATTCAGGAGCGTCGGACGCCATGGCTGATGTTATTGAAGAGAGAGAATGACCGAGGAGAGGAACGCAGCACAAGTAAAGAGGACAATTGAGGAGGGGAAAAACAATCTACAACAAAGGCGGGTCTGATAGGCGCTGCAAACAGTGCAAACATTCGTTATCTATGTTTACTCTCCGCCGCCTGTTTACTAAAGTCCCCTTCGACACAGGATGGCTGCAACAAGGCCTGTTCGGCCGAAACCCTTAGACTGGCCAGGTCCCTCACATTTGGATGTGTTTATTCGCAGTCTAAAGCTATTGCATCTGGATCAACGCGAGGATTGGCCGGGTATATCTCTCCCCACCTTGAGCCCGACACCACAGAACCAACGAAACCGAATCCGACTGATAGAATGGGCCTTGTATCACCTCTACGCCATTTGGGATCCAGAGAGCGCCCATAATGTACAGTCACTCAATCACAGGCCTCCAATTCGTGAACTTGGCTGACATCCCCTACAGAAACTCCGACCCTTCTTCCCCCCGTTAGAGCCTCTACAGTCCGTCAACCTCCGCGCGGCTTTATTTCGATGCCTAGGCGAATTGAAGAAGAATGGCGATCTGGGAAGGGAGATTGTCCTTCGCAAAACCATGCTGGATGATTGCAAGGGCGATAAATTCGAGGAGCTCCTTGCTAGCTTCTCCGCGGCCGTTCTCCGTAAAGTTGTGGCGGTGTCCGCAAACGAGATGGTTTGGAATCCTGCCATGAGACTTTCGACCGCGTCAGCCATGACCCCGACCGACTACCGGACTCTCCTGCCGCTCATTCTTGCCCACCAAGTATCTCTCGGTTCTGTGGGAGAACGCCATGTCCGAGTTCAAGTGGCGTATGACCGGTTCTCGAAGCTGCTAGATGATAAAAGGGTGGAGCTGACCGAACGTGCGGATCAAGGCTCAGGAGGTCGTATGAATGATATGCAGAGTGATCCCGAGATGGTGCGTGAGTTACAAACAAATTGGCTGGGCAGCGAGGAATGGGCTGCTGCACTGCTCCAAGGCGGATCACAAAGCACCGCCGACGCTTTTCTGGAACTTCCTTTCTCGGCGGCATGGATGCAGGCAAAAAACTCGAATGTGGACAGTTTCAGCAGTGGCTTGAAGCAGGATCTAGTCCTTGATTTGGAGGCTCGTGTTCTGGCCCAACGAAGTCGACTGCACAAGTGGCACGAATATAACAAGTCCCTCTCAAAGGAAAGAGGCACCGACGAAACGAGCACAGCCTCTGTTAAAGAACCACGTGTGTTATTCCGGGATCACCAGTCTCTCACAATTGCTAGTATATCCAAAGCTGTTCGTCAGCCTGGGGATCGCGCGCGGACGTTGAAAGGGCCGGATAAATATCTCCTTTCCTCTGTAAATGAGGCGCTCTCCCGCATCAATGGGAAATCCCGCGTCAAGCCTGCAGGTTTTACACCAGAGGTTAGAAAGAGCAGCAAACTACAATTCAGAAGCTTGTCAGAGATTGTCAGCTCGCCATCAACAGTGGCAGAAGACTACCACACCCCAGGTCATTCACCAGACTTGGAAACCACAGGGCTCCATTCAGAGCCCGAGCCCAAGCCACATCCAGAATCAGAATCAGAACATATTCAACGCTCGCCCCCAACCGTCCGGCTCTCCCCAGACCTCCCCTCGTCTGACGAGGAACCAGCTCCAGAACCCATCAAGCGCTCCGATACCTTAGCCGAGCGCACGCGCAGATCAATGTCTCTCCTCCCACCCGTGGCCCACGAAGCGCCACGGCGACGCCGCAGACCCCGCCCTTCCTTCCCAGTCAACCAGTTCATCACGCCGCGAAAGGCTTCCACGCACTCAGCTCATTCAAGGGATGATATCTCGCGTGCTTCGACGCCGCAGGATCGGCTCTTTGAGGAAGATGCTGAGTACGCAAGTGTCTTCAAGTCCCGGCCGCGTGTGGCACTTAGTCCTATCTCGTCCCCTGCTGTGCATGTCGGTCCCTCTTCTGAGGAGGATAGTTTTGATTTGGATTATTATGATGATGGGGATGAGAGTGAAGATTTTGAGTGGGGGCATATTGATTCGCCTCTAGCTGCTCCTCGATTGAGGCGGTAGTTTGTGAAATTAGTCAAATTATACATATGTACCTATACAGACCCGGATTTTCTCTGTAGGGGGGGTCTTTCCTATTGCGTTGGACAGACAGTATATTACGCGCGGATCATAAAAATGTCTTTGTTAATGGACGATTCATACGTGAAATGACATAGCGATGTTGTTGACAGTGAGTAGGTTAGTAGCAGCAAGTGATATCTAACCGATGTGGTGAGACACATGCTATGGACAGCATCTTGGTCTGATTTAGGGTAAATCCTGCTGATGCGGATGAGCGTTGTCAGATTCCTAGGTAAGGTTGCACATCACTTGGTAATAGACAGTTTCAATTAGTTCAAGCTCAGCGTTAGAGTGCTATTTAGTGGCTTGACTCCTTAGATCATGTCTCCGTATATTCACGGGTATAAGATTACGTTTATAAGGTTTAACATGAAGCTTATCTCGAATCTTAATATACTACTCCGTACCTAAGCTATGGACATATGGATACTCCGTACATCAATTCTAATAATATTTTTGAGCAAGGTAGAAGATAATAAAGAAAGAATGTATAACTGAAAAGTACATTTCGATAGAGTAAACTATTTGAAGTACCTCAAATAGCGGTAGAGCGTCTAAAAAGCACAAAATACTTCTCAAATATCATTGGATTATAATTTCTACAGGCTTTGTAAAAACAATATCCCAACAACAGAAAATAGCCAAGGATTTTAGTATGCAAATGGCAAAGTGGATCTGCGACGAGGAATCCCATAGGACAAGATGTGAGACGTAGGTAACTCGTGGAAGTCACTACGTGTTTGGCCGGCATAGCCCTAATTGGTATAGCCTGCCTAGGAACCGGTTATACATGTATATTGTCCAACAAGGTATGAAAAAGTAGACGGTGAATACAGAATGACCCGCACGGGAAGGGAAGGTCGAGTGGGGAGTGTCTCCCGGAAGATGAAACACTGACGTTTGAGATAAATTGGGGACCTCGGTTTTCGAGCCCTATACTAATGTTAAATCCTTGGAAGTACTTGGCACTCCTTACCTATATGCATACTTCTACTGTACAATAGTATAGATAAAGTGTGATTCTAAATTGGAAAAAGTACGTCGTACTATGAAGTAGTAATTGCATGTGAGATCCTGGTAACCTGCAGCGGCCATAAGCAAGATCAAGCTCCTAGAAACTTCTCCACGTTTTGCCAGCGTGACAGAGGGATCAAGTCTCCGGAGGCCCTTGCTCATAGTCTGGCGATCTTACTCTTTGTAGTGTGTAAATGCTGTAATTGCCCTCGAGCATTGGTCTCGAGATAATTGCCCCGCCCTCGTGCGCTACTTAGGCCCCTCAATATTTTCATGTCCGAATGTTCATATTTTGCGAATGGTGTCCTAGAAATTAAGATTAAAATCAGAATCTTCCCTTCCGAGGTTCTTCGGCGTCAACTTCTCCCTCATGGCGTCTCCCTCCACACTCGTTCACTCCCTAGGTCATAATACCCTGGGAAAGACAGATATCGCTGTCCAGTCGGTCCTTTTGGGTATTGTTTTTGTTTTTGTCGGTCTGCGGCTATGGTCGCGACGATTGCAGTGGATGTCGCTCCAATTGAATGATTTGTTGATTATAGTTGCGACGGTAAGGCTATCTATTTCATTGCTTATTCTCAATGATTGGCGCCATGGCTCCCCGCAATATCTCGACAAAGCTGACCATAAACATATAGTTCTTTATGGTCGGTCGCTATGTGGTGGAAATCATGATGGTCGTGCTGTGTGGAATGGGACTGCATTCCACAGAGGTAACCCAGGTCCGAGGGTCTGAGGTTTTCGTCCAATTTAATGAAGTAAGTCACAATGAGTGGCGTCTATTTGGCTCTTGTCGATGTATGTTTTTTAAGCTAACCCTACCATCAGCTTACATATGCGGGTGATCTTCTCTGGGTCACGGTGATCGCATTGGTTCAGCTGTCCATTCTCAACTATTATGTGCACAACTTCAGTCAGCGAGCTCTGACCGTGTTAGCATATATTATCATAGCCCTATGTTCAGCTCTCTGGGTTGCGAGCTTCTTTGCAACAGCGTTTTTCTGCACCCCGCCGAAGAGAATATGGCTTGCCGACACTCCGGGTCATTGCGGTGATCGAGAAATGTTGCATAGCAGTGTCAATGCGAGCGAGGCGGCTCTCAGCTTCTTGGTTGTCATTCTTCCTTTTCCCTGGATGTGGCGCATACCCTTATCGAAGACCAAGAGGACTGCACTAATGTGTATCCAACTGCTAGGGCTGGGGTGAGTAATCCGTGATTGTATCTGGACGCAACGAATATATATATTACAGACCTCATGACTAACCAATACCCTAGAATCATCACTATTATTGCCATCCGCATGAAAAGCGAGTTTGACCTCGACCCAGAAGACGCAACGTACAGCTCAGCCAGGAAGTCAATACTTTCATGCATCGTGCCTCCTCTGGGAATAATTGTTGCCTGTCTCCCAACTCTGGATCCAGCCATCCAAAAGATGTTCAGAGTATCAGTGCCTACATCTACAGCCCATAATTCCATATATGATCCAAGCTTTGCAAGGTATTGGAAGGCGACGGTCCTTTCGGGTAGGGGGTTGGAGGAACCAGAGATGCCTCTGGTCGGTCTTACTCAACCCTTCATGGCAAAGATGAGCTATCTTGCTCCTGGTAATATACAGGTCACTTCACATTGGGAGATTCATTCGTCGCGAGGTTCGGCAAGACTTGATAGATCACCCGTGCGATAGGTCCGATGGGTTTGATATCGGGATATTTGGGGCTTATATAGATTGAAACGCATAGATCTAGACTTCGGGGCTGGTACCCGAAATGAATTAAGTTCCTTTTGCTATATATTCCCTCGAAGTACAGTAGATTCATATTTAATAAAAGTTGGAACGGAAGTCATACTCGACGAGATGTATGAGCCTGAAGGATGAAGATCTCTATGCATATGGATCGGTTCACGTGCCTCCTTTTTCCCCCTTGAATTATTAATTACGGTATACAGCAAGCCTAGGAGAGAAAATCTACTCAATAAAAGACAAAGGCGTAAACTAGTCTACGTACTCTCAAATTGGTAAACAGGGCTATGCTTTATATGTCCCGGCCGCTGATACTTATCATAACAACTCATCGTGGTTGGCCAATTGGCCTAGTGGTAAGGCATCCGTTTCCGGTGCGGGAGATCGTAGGTTCGAATCCTGCATTGGTCGTTAACTTTTTGCTATTCTTCTATAGGAATACATTTTTGCGTCTTTTTAGTTACTGCAGTCACGGGTGAATGCAGGGTTGTTAGGGCTTCATGTTACTGCGCGAGTTTCCCTTTCCCTTCTAGTGCTTACCCCCTGCCGCTTTTTTCTCACTGAGTATAACTGAGCATGGCCCCGGTGTATTACGTAATCATCCGTTTCGCGCAGTGAGCATCAGCTGAGCAGCTAATAATCCACCCAGTGCGCTCTCTGTTTTTTCTAAAATGTCTACAGGCAGGTCAGGGCGGAGAGGACGAGGATTTGTCAGCTTAAGTACTTATGATTTGGGGTCTCAAAATATATCAGAGCAACAAACCCATCATCCTTTGAGCCTACGAGATTAAGATCACTGATATATATGACTGACGATGGATAATGCAATCTCGACGGACTCACCTCGTCAGCCGAAGAAAGTGACACTTGCATGCGAAAAATGCCGTGTCCTTAAGGTCAAATGTATTCGACCCGAGGAAGGACAGCCTTGTACTAAGTGGGTATCTCATCCCTGACCGTATACTTGCACTCTGGTTAATTTGAGTAGATGCGCCAGATCAAACGCTCAATGCGTATTCTCAGAGCTGAAACAGCGAGCTCGAGCTTCACAACGAACGAAACCGTAAGTGGACGTGGAGGGTACTCCCCTCAAGATGTCACTTTTGCTGACAGGCGATGAAGGAGACTAGCCGAGCTGGAGTCAAAGCTCACCGATATCATTGGTCTTCTATCACAATCTAGCGCACCCCTTCCTGGAGTCCAAACACCCGTTGATCTAGATTATGGGCTGGCTGAGATTCCTGAATATTCCAGCGACAACCCACACCCAACAGCTGAATGGATGAGCCAAGGGTACCTGGCTGGTCCTGAATTGAACGAAGCCCTAGGGGCGAGCGAAGAGCAGAATACCACCGAAGTTGTCCCAGAAAAGTCTTGGGACGCCACTACGATGGACGCCGCGTGGATTACCGAATTAGGACTCGGTCCTGTCGTCCTCGAGCATCTTCTAGACAAGTTCCGCGGTATGGCGTCCTATTTTCCATTTGTGCAGCTTTCATACGCCTGGACTGCTGCATCGATGGCTGAAGACCGCCCCTTCTTATTGCTTGCAGCTGTTGCTGCTGCTTCCTCACAGTACTGTCACCTTCAAGACGCCCTGATCAGACAATTTAAGCAGACTCTCAGTCAGCGGGTAATCATAGCTGGCGAGAAAGATCTAGATCTGCTCCAGGGATTACTTGTTCACCTTGCCTGGTAAGATCTCAGTTTCCATACTGCCTTCTCAGCATCGGAGGCACCGGCAAGCTGACCAATGTCAGGTACCATTTCCACTTTGTTCCAGGAAGTGCACAATACTACCAGTACTTACAAATCGGCATCGGTATGGTCATTGACCTTCGCCTTGATCAAGAAGCTGCCAACTTGCTTGAGCAACGAACCAAGCTGGGTGATGCTTATATCCGAGAAGCATGCCGTGCTTATCTAGGCTGCTATTACATGTCTAGCATGTAAGATGCCATTTCGCACCTGACAAGCGCTATTTGGCTTGAGCTGACTTGGATAGAATAGCAATGTCTTCGGGAAAGCCCAATAATCTCCAGTTTCACGAGGCCATGCTTCGGTGCGCTGTGATGCTGCAGCAACAGCCAGAATTCGACACAGACCTTTTGATATACCCAGTAACAAAAGTGCTACAGTTCGCCGAGGAAGTCTGCGAGACTTACCGGTCCGAAGGTATTCATGGGACTCGGCTGTACATCCATGCTGAACGATTCACGACACGGTTAGAGGAATGGTGGTCGTCTCTATCGACGGATCTTCGCAACACGGGTAGGGCCCTCTGAAGCTCTGGGCTTCCGATTTAGCTGATTGAGAATCCCTAGTGTTGCTGATCAACTGCTATCATACTGTCAAGATCCGGATTCAAGAAATGGGCTTGGTATATTGCTACGGACAGAGAAGGCCACCGTCTCCAAAGGCACAAGAGGATTCCACCATGTTATCTACACCTCCAATGGTCATCAGCAACTTGGTCAAATGCGTCAGCTCCACCAAGGAGTATCTCGATTTGTTCTTCACCATTCCCGCTGCGGAGCATAATAGCTTGCCAATTTCCGCGTGGTATCAAGTCATTTTGACGATATTTGTGCTTTACAGGTTGTCTGTGGGACTGCCAGAAGTACCTGAATGGAACGGGGAGATTGCACAGGAAACTGTGAATCTGGAGGAATACCTTGATACACTGCTATCTAATCTACAGGCTATTAAACCATCGCCAGATAGACAAATACCCACCAAGAGCCTCTTTTCAATGCTGCATGAGATTATAGGAAGTGTGAAGAATTCCTATGCATTGACAAAAGAGAATCTCGCACATGTCCATGATAGTCACCATGCGCATCACGACCTTGGGGCTTCAAAAAACACAGCCGCATCTGCTCAAGGGCTGCACCGCTGCCCTGCGTTGCGGTATTCGAGTCGCCGCGTCGCTCAAGCTCCGGATCAGCCTACACTACAAAACGCCATTGCTACGGAAGTCCAGAAGATAGGAGATGAGAAGCTGTGGGGTGATATTCTATTGATGGATGCATTTCATAGCATGACAGGTTCATCAGCTACAGCGTTTTGACAAGTTATCCATGCTCCAGACCTCAACCCTGCAAGCCCAAAATAACATCAGATCTCGTCCGGAAAGACATGGGTGGAAATCTGATTTCCGGCCGAATCGTATCGGTGGGGCAGCACATTGAAAAGTCCATCAACATCCCGCGGTTCATAATCAAGCGACAAGCCCGCGAGAGTAAGAATTTCCAGCCCAAAATTCTCTTTGATCCAGTGGGCAACCATATCCATGCCCGCCACTGCTCCACTCCCAGTCCAGATATTACCATCAACAATCCACTTCTTCTCCTTTGTCCACTTGACATTCGGGTACTTCTTCTTCAGCCAATTGTACTCGACGTTATTGACCGTGGCCCTCTTGCCATCCAGAACGCCGGTGGCTGCGACAACCCCAGCACCAGTGCAGGTCGTGAACAGTAGCTTTCCAGCGGCGACATGGCGGCGAATAAGGTCCTGCAGCTTCGGAGCAAGATTGCTGTTCGTAGGATTGTCTCCGCCGATGATGAGGATATCCAACTCCGGGACGTCATCCACAGTGACCGTAGGCACGATTGTCACAGAGCTTGTAAGCAGGTGCACCGGCTCCAGGGTCTCTGCGATATGGTGGAAGACAAATTCGGGAGCCTTTGCTATAAGTTTCGGATCGATGGGGTTGAAGAAACTGATAGCCTGGAGGAGCGCCTTACTCGCGGAATTGAGTACATCGAATGGTCCGATAACGTCGATCGCCTGGTAATCGAAGAGCAGAGCGCCAACGTGGATGGGAGCCATTTTGGTAGGTATATCAAAGATAAATGTCAAATGAAGTTGATTTGCTTGTTGATTTGCTTGTTGATAGTCAATAAATTGTGTTGGCTGTCTTTGCTACTTAAATACTTTAGGACTGCCATTTTCTGGAATACCATAATCGCGGAGCGGGATTGCTCGAAGGCTCCGTCCTCCGTGGTCGAGGGTCTTGGCACGGACAACGAGGTAAACTCATGGACCGTGTCCGTGATTTGTGGATTTGAAATCTATATTGGAAGATTATAGAGCTTTAGAGTGCAAAATTTAATATCGAGATGCTTAGAGTAAATGTTATGAAGGTATATATTCCAAGAGTTATCAATCTTGTCTCGTTACGACTTGGTTTCCCTGTGTCGATTCTAGGCAGTTTTGATCCCAGAGATGATCTGTTCATACTAGCAGATCTAGACCTTCAAGAAACGGTTCATAACGATTTGTTAGTATGTACAACATACAATGTAGGTCCATTTAGACGTACTCATTTCTCAAGCTAGCCTCTTGGCAGTAGAGCCAAGGATGAAAGAATTAGAAGTTGAAATACAGAGTAGAGTCATCGACAATGGTCAGTCAATATTAGATAGAAACTGGACTGAGTTGGATAGAGAAGAAGGTCCGATAGATATCAATGTTCGTTAAGTATATATGCGTACGTATTGATAGGTTCTAAGTACTGTGTAATCGGTAGCGAAATCAGCTTCCATACCAAACATAGTCTATTACCGGGCCCCGCTGCCAGGACGATAGCACAATGAATTATTCACGTACTCAATAAGCCGATAGCTACAAAAGTACTACGTGGTATTTGTTAGCAAAATTACGGTGTGGATTTACTGAAAATACCACGAAGGTCCTGTAGGCGATGATCGTTTGGACGGAGGGGTAACGGTAATGGAGCAATCTTACACCCCTTTTTCAATCAGTCCCTTCAAGTTTCCTACCATCTCCTCAGTGTCAATCTAAAAGACAGCCTAACACAAAAATGCATATCCCTCTAGAGATATGTGACCAAGTAAGCACTCTGCTCCTATGGCCTTAGGTTCGGTGCTAATTATCTACACAGATTGCATTTTATGTCTGGCTCGACGACGGCCGTGCTACATATTTGTGGGACGCTGCAAGGCATTACTCGGTACCTTACTGGAGGAGTCGAAAAGACTTAGGGAATCTGCGCCTTGTCAACAAAGCTTTCTGTCACAGTGCCGCATCCTGGTTGTTCCGGCACATTGATGCGAGATACAGCGCCTCTAGAGGACATCCACATCTTGAACGACTTATGAAACTATCAAAAAGCCCCTACGCTGTGTATGTTCGTCATATTGATTTCGGGTTTCAAGAGACGGGCTCGGATTCTACCGCGAATACCGCCGCATTGTATATCGAAGACCTCTTTGGATGCCTGTCATCTTGTTTGATTAAATTCTTCAACCTCGCGGCCCTTGAGTTTCACGAACCACCCCGGGGTCTTTCACAAGAGCAGAGAAGGGCCTATATGGATGCGGTTTCTTCGACTTTACGTTACGTGCCGCTTTCAAATTTGAGAGAACTGGAGTTGAAATTCCCCCTAACCTATGATTTCGGACGTTTCTTCCCGACCCAGACCAGTTCGGTGCAGATCCCTATCGAGGATGTCACGCAAAGTCTTCGACATCTTGGATTATATTCCTGTGAATATACAAATTCGCGGGACCAAAGGTACTGGCTGAAACCAGTTTCGCCTGAAAATGCTGCACTTCCGAACAACATGTATGCCACCCGAATGTTACGGATGATTGAAATTGCGCCAAATCTCCAATCGCTCGCAATACATACTCTCGACGTTCTGGATATTGACTTTCTCGCCTTTCCATCCTCTCTCTGCCTACGGTGTCTTGATCTGGGGGGAGTTTCTATTTCATGCAATAATCTTCTCTCACTTATCAACCAATCTATCCACAGTATACGCTATATCA
Source organism: Penicillium psychrosexuale (assembly GCF_028828465.1). NCBI lineage: Eukaryota > Fungi > Ascomycota > Eurotiomycetes > Eurotiales > Aspergillaceae > Penicillium > Penicillium psychrosexuale. The sequence continues at coordinate 1,953,193 of NW_026643190.1, read as the reverse complement.
ATTTCTCGCTTGTTAAATTGAATTCTGGAACATGGAGACAGGTCTTGGTACGAATGTGCCAGTTACCATATCTTCTTGATATCATATCAATGCCAGTGGGTACTCGTTGACTGGAACCAGCTCTGATCTAGCTCTTGGGCTGCTTCCAGAACCAGATTGTCCTCAGGATATCGAAACCATAGAATCCTTCGATGTGCCTGCCTTAGGCAACTTACAAAGACATGTCAATTTGAACAGGATCGCTTTTGGGCTGCAGCCATTCCCAGAAACTGATTATCGACATATCAATGGCGCCTCTTTGGAGGATATGCTAGATTTATATCATATCTGATTTAAGACTAAACTTCACTATCGGATGTTTTGTCCTCGTGTCATTTTGATTACATTCAAGATTCCGATTGGTAAAGTTAGAACGCGTTTTATTGGAACTACTCCATTGAGGGGCGACTTTTTTTCTCTCAGTAATCGTACATTATCCAGTTTTTTCTCCTTTAATCCCGATGCCAGCAACAATCAACGACATAGTTATATATTGTAAGCCGGGATATACATCGGTTTCCTAGTAGGTTGTATGTTTCTTGATCGTACTTCAGCAAGTCTAACTATTTGCAGTTCCTATAAGCATTCATTAAGTTGAGGGCAGCAACCGGTGAGCCTCCGAGAGCCAATCATTCCAAATAAAATACTACGTTAGTGACCTAGCGAAGTGAGAGTAAAACAGTATTAGGATAAAAGATATTGCACCTTAAGCAGTCTCAGTACCTAAAAATACCCCTTGTGTGGAATAGCTTTCAACTAGTGGCTTTGCCACCTATAGAGCAGACTGAGATAATGAAAACGCATGGTCGCGCAGGAGTTGTGGAGAAGCAGCGCGCCGCAGCGTAGTTCGAAAACCCCTGTACTTACCAATAGTTTCTGGCCGCAGCATGCATGAATTTGACTACGTGTATGCCTTGGGCGCCAGACTAAAGGTTGGGCAGACAAATAAATCTCTCTACATCTGTTCTTCACGCTGCGTCTACGTATGGTTATCATTCCGACCAGCTTCAATGTTATAAACATGGTTAAAAAATATTCTATTCGGCTTTACTGTCCTGGGTGTGAGAGGGGAAATTTTCCGAGTTTGGTTAGTGCTAGAAATCATTTCCAAAAGAAGCGTCACTCTCTCCAGTGTCCTATTTGCGAAAAAACCTTTCAGGATGAGACGGCGATTATACAACATTACCAAAGCTATTATACCAAGGCAGCCTCACCGGGTAGAGCAAACGATGTTCAGATATCACCACTAAGTGTACTATCAAGCGCAGCGGTGACACCCGTTGTGCGGTCGATATCTATCCCCACAGATGTCCCCTATGAGCCCTCGAGACCCTCTGAGCAGGGACCGGAAATTCCGGGTGGTCATTTGTTACATGGTTTACTGGCTTCTATGCCAGCGCTAAACATCAACGAGGGCCCTATACTAGGTAAGGAGCCTCGTATCTACCCACTGAGTAATCCGAGGCTTATATTCATTTCAACAGAAGCTCTACCATGTGTTGCATCTAGCACTGCGGCTTATCCAACAAATATGAACCTTCTGGAGCAGGATCTCATCTTGCGATATCTACGTTCGAGGTGCCATTCATGGAATCGTCTTGAGACGGAAGGATATATCATAGGTCCCACAACCATCAGAAACAAGAAATGCCCACGCAAAGGATCAATTCCAGCCTATCAATTTCGAGAGACACCTCACACGGAGCTACAAGCTGCGGGCACTGTTTGTGCCATCGCCCTTGACTGTGAGATGGTCGGAGTCAGAAACGGTCGCCAAACACTCGCTTTTCTCAGTGCGATCGACTTTTTGAGCGGCGAAGTGCTTATCAGTCGCTATGTGAATCCGTCTGAGGAGGTGCTTGACTGGAGATATAAGTTCACTGGCGTGACGCAGACCATCATGAGTAGCGCCGTTGCCTGTGGTGCAGCATTTAGAAACTGGCGAGAGGCACGCGATAAATTGTGGGAGTTTATGGACGATTCGACCGTGTTGGTTGGTCATTCTCTCCAGTACGATCTTGAAGTACTAGGCATGGCTCATGCTAAAGTTGTTGATTCTGCGATATTGACTGCTGAGACTGTCTACCCTTCCATTCCATCAACGAAGCCATTGACCCGCAACTGGGCGTTGAAAACACTTGCGAAGGACTTTTTGGGCTTGAACATACAGACTAGCGATTGCGGGCATAGTGCTTTAGAAGATGCATATGCAGCACGAGATGTCGTCATCTGGTGTATCAGGAACCCGGAGGACCTTAAAGTATGGGCGGAAAAAGCTCGACTCCAGGAAGAGAACAAGCTCGCACAGAGCCGACAAAGATATGGTAAAAGCAAGTCCAAGGGCAAGTTTCCTGCCACCCATTCTACTCCAATTTGGGAACGTAATACAGCATTCGACGATGACCCCGAAGATATTCGATAGTGGGATCCCGCGGAGGAGTTTGAATGGCCCGAAGGATATGACCCTTGGTCTGATTGATCCTGGAATTGCGCTCATGGACTTCCTGGAATATGCACCATTTTTAGTCCTGCCTTCCCTCCTCTACCTCTTTACTTTGTGTTGTTGATTGATTTTGGAACCATTTTCCGAGTGCCAGGCATCATCCGGTACATATGTCACTATAGCGACCTATGTGTCGCGAACAATTTATAGCTGTAATTATCAAGATTGGCCAATCATATCTACGTACCATGAGTGAGCGCTACTATTATTTATTTCTCTTATATAGTTAGGTAAAGTGAATTAAGACGAGCGAAACCTCGAGGATCAATTGACGCCTTCACCGCCAAGTTCGCCGAGTCCGGACCTGAGACGCGCAGCTGGGAACTCCCGAATAGTTACAGGCCGAGATTACAATGATTGGCGTTCATTCAGGGTACGTGCAAGTCGTACCTCGTTTTCATGACCTACCATACTCTTCAGCCAAACTCGACGAACTTCCCGATGATCCGGTCCTTGGGATTCTTCAATTTACTTTCCACCCCGAGGTCGACGTCTTCGATGCATCACAGCGCGCATCAATACTCTGGCAGAAGTCTTTACGCTTTGTTTCGACTATCCCTGGTTTTCAAAGACTCTATTGGTCATCAGTGAACGATGTCTCGCCGTGTCAGCAGATTATCGTATTGATCCAGTGGGAAAGCGTGTTTGGCTGGAAACTATTTCAGTATTCTCTTGGCTTCAGCATGATGTTGGGATATATCTCCCATGCCTCCAATCGTTGCGTTCAAATTGATTTGCCCCTCGAAATTCCTGACTCATGTCACCTCGAACTGGTCTCCTTCCAGTTTCCAGCAGCTCTATCTGCTTCTCAGCTAGACGAGAAAGCTGGTTTCGAAGCCAAATGGGGAAGCGCATTTTCTAGACCCGTCAATGGAAATTTTTCTAGCTCTGAATTAGCATACGCCTGTGGGCAATGGCTCCAAAGAGACAAAGACTCGGAGGACCAGTTTTTCATTGGACTGCTCTTTTGGAACTCAACTCCACAATTTGACGGTCATCTGCAGCTTCGAGAGGGAGGCAGTCAAGATCTCACAAAACATATAGCGGAGCTTATCAAAGATGCGATGTATATGGTCTCGGCTTGCACGGGCCAGCTCAATCACGTATCAGATGATCCTCTTCCAGACTCCCCGCAGTGTCAAATCAAGCATCAAGCTTTTCAAGCAGATGTAAAGCCAATATACAGCGCCAAACAAGATCAAAATGAGTCTGGTAAAGATAAGTATCATGTGGAAAGTATGTCTCAGGCGCGAAGAAACCCCCGGGAACGCATAGCCGCTGGGCCCGCTGGTGCGTGGTACATGATGGCACATATAACTCGGCATAATCTACCCCTTGAAATCAACAGTTCTGAGGCGGATTGCATTCAAATGATTTCTTTCCGTGCTCAGCGTGGAAACACAAAGGTACAAAGCCAACTTGAAGCACTTCGTGCGAAATTATGGAAACTAGGAGATTGCCCCCCACTAGCTTGGGGTAAAGAAAAAGAAAGTGGAGGGGACAGCGACAAATTCTTACTATTCCTTGGTATGCTTGCCTTCTCTGACATGGCAAAATGAATCCATATTTAGGTAGCGGGGCTGACTCTGCTTCTTTGAAGAACTCACAAATACCAAATTACCCAAGCAAGAACGCGAAGCTCGACTGCAAGAATATCTTCGGGATTTCTCGGATGGATGTGGAAATTCCATCCAGGAGCTATCATACAGAGGAACAGCAGGCCCACGGAGGCTGGACAGTATTTCCAATGCGGACATAACCAATTTCCATGTCTCAGAGAATATAAATGACCGACGCTCCTTTGGATATGCCATAAGAAATTACACGCAGTATGTGCACACTTTCAATGACACGTATTGACTCTGTTTTACCCACCCTCTTTATAATGCTATTTTACTAACAATCGATATCTTAGGACTTTGATCCAGCAAGTCTTTGCACGCGGCCAAACTTCTCCCTGGTCCGCTTTCGTCACCAATTGCGGTGCATGGGCTCCGGATCAACACTCCGCGGACGAGATCAAGGAACCCGCAACGAAGGAGTTTGTCTTAGTGTTTCACTGCGAGATGGAAGGGGCAAGAGAAGAGTGGTACAGTGATTTCGCTGAAAGATCCCGAACTCAGTATGATCTCCTAGGTCATATCACTGACTGGCTACGGACATTATCGACAAGTATTGAGAACCACTATGTCGTCTTCGAAAAGCCAGATCCCTGGATGATCACCGATATGGCGGAAAAGAAGGAGCGTGAGAAGCCAATCGCTCCACGGTCGATTTTTGATGTCCCCTGGGCTACTTGAAAAAACACCCTCACCCGATTTTAACCCCTTCTTAGACGTCAAGAGGCGGGTCATGTTCTCTCCTTATTAGAGACGCTTTTTGAGGTGAGAAAAACAGTAGGTCTAGTAGAGTGAATCAGTCAGCCGAATGTTTAAATGTATAGTGGTATTTTCAATCCTATACAACTGCTCTGTTAATAGTCGCACTTTTATGTCCCTAAAGAAATCAAGACGATTCTAGTCCGGTTTGTGCAGTATCGTTGGCTGAGTATTTAGTCCATTCTCCGAAAGTGTCCTAGAATCTAAGACCTACATCTCCGTTACTCCGGATTGCTAACCGAAGATGATCTTAGACTTCATGACTGAGCCTACTAGGTTCCGATTGATCTAATGCTCATGACAGTCTCCCTGAAGTAGTGTCAGCGAAATTGATCGGTTCGACCATCGCAAGTGAAAGAAATGCCAATCTAGAGGACAGTCGGTAATACGACGAGTGAAATGAAGGCTAAACTCACTGTATTATTCAAAAACAGTCTTTCTAAATGTTTATGCCTGTCTCCAAGTAAGCTCTGTCTTTAATATCGAATCGTATCTGCATGAGACCTCTTCCAGACCAAGATTCTGGTGATACGATGTGTACTTCCTTGGGGAATGCTGACAGAACAATATAAAAATGTATGAATCTGCCATATGAGGATGAACAAAAGCCCCCAAAGATAATAATAAAAGTCCCATCTACAGTGGCGTTGCATGAGTATTTGCACCCCAGTACTTCCATTGTTGACCGCCCTGGCTATACCGCCTTTCGATTACTACTGGTATAGACCCCACTCGCATAGCAGGATTAGATGTGAGTGGATGCAAAATTCTTCCGGCAGAAAATAGAAGTACCCGGGTGCAAATACTCATGAAATATGACTGTAACTGATGGGATGGGGAGTAAAAAACAAAAAGATAACGACCAATGCAGGATTCGAACCTACGATCTCCCGCACCGGAAACGGATGCCTTACCACTAGGCCAATTGGCCGCCTTGTGTAGAAGGTGATGAAATATATGCATCACAAAGAAGGGCACAAAATACATCTTTATAACCAACATACAGTGCGTATGTAGATTGCGGTCTGTAAATACTAACCAAAGGTTGAGGTCACATTTAAATATATACGGGCGCTCCGAGCGATCATTACCAGTGGCAGTAAACAAATCGATGAGATCCCAAGCAGGAGGCAGGATGTCTCCCAGGAACAAACAACAACCCCTTAAGCAGGGCGTATTGCTCACCACCAATCAACCACCCGGGAAGAAGCTCGCGGGATTAAATGTTCAGGGCAGAAGCACCAGCAGTGCAGGTTTTGGACCCTACATCGTCTCCCACGATCAGCCAGGGTCACCCCTTGCATAGCAGGGAGGTGAACCCATGATCGACGGGGAGATTTGTCGAGATCAAGCATTGGTGCATTCCTGTTGAAGGAGAAAAGAATCCAGCCACACTGTCAGAGCGGCGAAAGAAGCTACAGGATTCGCCGCGAGGGGTGTTGATATTGGAGCAGGCCGCGACAACACCCCTTCATATCTCAGTTCTGACAGAATGCCACGAAGACGATCCGTGCTAGAAAGATTATAGAAAGTCTGAAATCCCCCGAGGTGACTCGCATTCCCTCAGACGTTCATTAATATCCCTTCTTGTTTTTTATTTCCTCCATCCAGCTCCGTCGCTCGCCGACACTTCCTTTCTTTCACCTTGATACTTGCGATACAGGTCTACAGCCGACACAATGGTTAAGACTACTTACGCCCTTACACTCTTTGCGGCCGTCAGCTTGGCGGCCCCCGTTGCGCAGCTTACTGGGCGTGCCGAGGCGCAGGGTTCGGTTGAGCAGAAGAATATCATTGGGGATATTCCTCTTCTTGGACCTATGCTCGCAGGGGTATGTGCTTTTAGTCGATAGAAAGTGAAAGAAAAGGGACTGACAGCAATCGAACAGAAGCAGGATGCCAAGCGCGATGAGCACCATAACCTGATCGACGAGCTTCCGGTTATTGGTAAGCTTCTTGGCAACGTTAGTTTATCCTTCTCTCTCGAATAGAGATAAAGAATAGGGGTATTAACAGAGACGTCCTATAGGACAAGCAGAACCAGCGCCGAGATATCGGGAAAGATGGTATTAGTGGCTTGCCAATCATCGGAGGGCTGTTCGGAAAGGTATGTATTTTCGGTCAGCAGTCAGTTTAAGGGGCGGGATATTGACGGAACCCTAGCACACGCACACTGGCGGCGAGAATGGCATGAACAAGCGCCGAAGCGTCGATCAGAACTATGGCCAGAATGCCGGTCAAAATGAGGGCGAGAACGCGGGCCAGAACGCAGGTCAAAACTCAGGTCAGAACGCGGGTCAGAATGCTGGCCAAAACCACGATCAAAACAAAGGCCAGAACGGAGGTCAAAATGCCGGCCAGAATGGAGGAAAAGGCTTGGAGGACGAACTGGAAAGCAGCCTCCGGGGTATTCCCATCGTCGGAGATCTCCTTACGAATGTACGACACGGGTTATCAGGCATTGAAGCAGTCCCTAGAACCAGGAAAAGAAAGCTGACCTAACATAGGACCAGGATAAACAGAAGAGCGGAACGCCTGCCAAGCAGCTCGATACCCGTCAGGCGGGCCATTCCAAGGGGATCTTCGGTGTCCTGCAGTCTTTGACTAGCAGTGGTGTAAGTTCTATCCCAGGCCACACTTGGAGGAACACAAGCGCTAATAATCCAAATAGCCCGTTACCCAGAACCACAAGCGCGCCGAAGAGTTGGAGCAACTGGATTCCGCTGCGCCGAATGCGAACGAGGCTAAGCAGGGTGCCAAGAAGACAGCCGCAGAACAGGCAGCAAAGCCGAGCGAGAGCTCCGGCGGCCTCCTCGGCGGATTAATGGGCAAGGATGGCCTCGGTGCTCTCAAGGGCAACGCTCATCACGGCCTTGGCCTTTTGCCCGTATGTGCCACCTATAGCAGAGAAGCAGCTCACCAAGCTAACATTCGTCTAGATGCGTCGTGACCAAGCTCCCATCGAGGGCTCTACCCTTGCTGGTGTTCTCCTCGAGGGCGGTGCTTTGGGAAAAGTCACCAATTTCCTTTCCGGAGGTGCTATGCCCAAGCCTGGTTCCAGCTCCCCTTCTAAGATCGGTGATGGTTCTGTTGCGGGTCCTCCTGACCCTGCGTCTGGTGCTGGTCCTCACTCTGGCCCTGGTCTTGCTGGTGAGCAGAAGCAGGCCTCTGGTGCTGCTTTCTGAGTAAGCTATATGCGGGACAATTGCGTGTGTTTTATTTCTTCTCGATCAGATTGTGATGAGGATTTTATGAAAGTAGTTTGACTAGTCGACCGACATTCGGGATGTGCGATCGGTTATGCTATTCAGTTGTTCAGTTTGAGTTGTCATTTATTCTTCCAAACAATGTCAAATGCTTTCCTTGATTCAATCATAAAGCGAAGCTTCAGTGTAAAAACACAGGCAATTTTGAAGTCTGGGCATAGAAACCCGCAGGAAAACCGAAACCCTGCCACATAATGAGACAGACAGACGAAGCTGCAAGAAGCGCAAGCAAAAACCAAGCTGCAAGAAGCGCAAGCAAAAACCAAAGACAAAATCGTTAATCGTAGCCAAATCAAAACCGGGGTTTCCGGTCCGGACCACCCAGTTAAAGAGCGCCCTTGGGGGGTATCAGGTCGTTACACGCGATGAAATCAAAAACAGCCATACCACTCGAGATGGAAAAAGATGCTCGGAAAGGCGAATCGCAGCCTAATCAGAGTCATACATGTCCACATCGTCTACTACCACCGTCGTGCCCAACGCCTCCTTCCCTTCGCGGATCATCGCCTGCAACTGCTTATTCAATCGCTGGAGACTGGCATCTTCTTGTCGTTCCTTGCGGCGCATCTTAGCAGCCTGTCGCTGTATATCGGCAGACACGGGGGCATCTTTTAACCGAGGGGATGGCAGGCCCCCCTGTCCCTTAGTAGGCGAGTGGGGTCCGACGGAATACGCAGTCCGTTTAGTGAGCCGGGGCATAACAGCGGATTTCCGACGAGGACTCGATGCCCGAAAAGCGCGTCGTGTGCTGAGTGACGGGCTAGCAAGCTCGCTGCCCGCGAATGCATCCGAGCTCCCGGAGACCACAACCCAGCTCGGATCAACCTCGTCGTCTGGATATTGACCGGGCACGGGCGTCGAGCAAAACGTGCTCGGGCTGTACGTATCTTTCTCGGCGGATGGGCTGGTTGAGGGCAGCCAGCTGGATTCGAGAGTTGTTGCTGGGCTGGATGACATGTCGTAGCCCTGTCCTCCTCCTGCGTAGAACCCTCGGAATGCGCCCGTCCAGCATAGATCGAGGACTTTGCTCACAGCTTTGATCACGGTCTGGCCCCAGCCTGTGGGTGTGGTGCTGGGGCTGTCGGGGCCTGCGGATATGATGCCAGAGTCACGGCGGCTGCGCTTGCGACTGCCGTTGTAGTCTGCTAGGTTTGCTGACTCGTCGCTGGAATCGAATGAGGGTGGGAGGAAGGATTCGCGGTATCGGTTTGGACGGTAATCTAGCTCGGCCGAAGCGTGCAAGTCGTTACCTCCGCTAACGCTTACTGAGCGGTAGTTGGGTTGGATCATCGGAGACCCAGTAAAATTGGACTCAAGATGTGACGAATGTTTCTCTGTGTTACGACGTGGTCGCTTGCGACTGACCGAGAGAGAATAAAGCGACGTGGAAGCCGTTGAGGCTGGCACTTTGAATAGCTGAGAGGGTGCATTTGAGAGGTCGAGTCTAGGAGAGTTGAAGACAGCGTGCATGTCTGGCATTTTGAAGGAAAGAAGGGATAAAGACAAAATAGGTCCAAGATCAAAAGATCAAAAGATCGAAATCGGAGAAAAAAGAAGAATTTCTGAAGAAGAAAAAAAAAGCGAGAGGTTGGATGTTGGCCGTGGCGGCAATTAGTGTTTTCCTTACAAGTCACTTCTTTGTCTCGCAGTATTTAAACCCCCTACATGACCTCATATATCAAATCCATTTGGAAATTACAATCGCTGGCTGGTCCATTGTATTCCAGCTGCCTCCAATCCCTCATCGCCATCAACTAACACACACCATCCCTCGCTGCCCCGTCCTCCATCGCCCGCAATCACCGCCTCAAAGTGACTCTGGGCGTAGTCCAGCACTTCCTCATCAAAGGTGCCAGGTTGCAACCAGACTGCAGGGATCCCCACCGAGTGCGCTTCCTTCAGCAACTGGAGCGTCACAATCGGGGGAGTCACAACTGAGAGAGAAGTCTGCGCCGGCGATGGCAAACCGGCCGGCGACGGGACTGTATCATAGGCACGCGAGGGGAGGGTGATTTGCGCTGCTCGCGGATTCAGCGGTGTCACCGGTAGAGAGTGTTCATGATACCAGGCGAGGACTGTAATTATTTAGTTCTCTATCCAAATGCGAACAGAGCGTGTTGCCCTACTCTTGTATCCGAACTTGTGAGTGTCATTGCTGGCCCCCGCCACCGCAAAGCGGGGGGAAGAGAAGAATCGCTTGACTGCTGACATTGTGCTTTGAATGATAATCCGATAGAATAAATTGATTTATGTTCTTGAAGAGTCAAATAGTTTTGTTAAGTTGTAAACGGTAGCTAAGTAGGAAAGTTGCAGGTTGCAAGTTGCAGGAAATAAGTCAAGCGCTTGCAACCTCGGCCGATGACGACTATCCCTTCATCTCCCATCTCCGACATTCGGCGAGCTTCCTTATTTCTCATCTTCACATTCATTCGTACAATTTATGCCACCATTTCTCCCCCGCAAGCGCGTATCCTCCGAGGACCCGCCCCCGGCCAAGCGCCAGGCCCGGCCCGATAATTCTCAAGCTCCTCCCCAAGCTCCCCAAGCTCCCCAAGCTCCGTTCCACCTCTCCGATTCCGACTCCGACTCCAACTCTTTGAGCGATGCACCTGAAGGTCTCCTCAAAGAAAATGCCTCTGCGTCCGAAGAATCCGAAGATGAAGAAGAGGATATTGACTGGGAGGATGCGATAGACACAAAGACCAGCGTCACTAGGCCCGTCGCGGCCCCGGAGCTACAGGACCTAGAGTTGACTCTGGACCAAAATGAGACACATGTGTCTGATCTTCTGGAGGGTAAGAAAGGGCCTAGTAAAATTGAGCGCCAAATCCGGATCCAGACGCACTGTATGCATGTCCAATGCTTGCTTTTCCACAACGCCATCCGCAATTCCTGGAGCAACGATTCCAAAGTGCATGAGATCCTGCGCAAAAAGCTACCGGAAGGGATTCAGAAGGAAGTCAAGAAATGGCGTATAGCGTCGGGCCTAGAACTTCCAGAGCCGAAACCCGAACCGAAGAGTAAAAAGAAAGACAAAAAGGCCAAGAAGAATAAAGACTGGAGTGATGAGTCCGAGCGACTAGAGCCAGGCCATCCGGATATGAGCCGTGGTGATCCAATCATCATATTGATGAAGGTGCTGGTCGCATACTGGAGGAAACAGTTTCATATCACGGCGCCAGGATTGCGAAAGTATGGATATCGGCCGGTATCTGCTCTTGAAACTGCAATCACCGACTTCCGCGAGGAGGAGCATGACCCGGAGCACCATGGTGAGCGTATCGCCAACCTGGATGAGTTTCGCGCGACCGCCGAGCGTATGCAGGGCTCGCGGGACGTCGGCGCACAGCTCTTCACGGCTCTCGTCCGTGCTCTAGGCATTGAGGCCAGACTGGTGGCTAGTTTACAACCGCTGGGCTTTGGCTGGACCAAAGGAGAGACCTACACACCTCCCACACCTTCCAAGGCAGATAAGGACCCCGAGGATGAAGAGGAGTCGGAAGGATCCGAGCCTGAGACTGACGCTGAAAATAAAGTGCCAGCGAAGAAGCGTAAACAATTCGATGCGGATCTGCCATTTCCTATCTACTGGACCGAAGTTGCCTCACCCGTCACGAATGAGATCATATCTGTCGACCCGCTTGTACTTTCCAACCCCGTGGCGCCATTTGCAGATACAGACCTACAGGCAAACTTCGAGCCACGCGGTGCAAAAGCAGACCGGGCCAAACAAGTCATATGCTATGTTGTCGCCCACTCGTCCGATGGTACTGCTAAAGAGGTTACAACAAGATACCTTCGACGGCGGACCTGGCCTGGTAAAACAAAGGGCTTCCGAATGCCCTTGGAAAAAGTACCCGTAGGTCCACGCGGGCATTACATCGCCTTTGACTGGTTCGGGATGGTAATGCGCGGGTACCAGCGAGCCCGCAAGAGCAAAACAGCAGTCGACAAACTCGAAGAAACCCGAGATTTACAACCCAACCAACCTGAAAAGAAGAAAACCGCCCAAACTTCCGATACTCTCCAAAGCCTCCGAACCTCCACCGAGTTCGTGCTAGAGCGCTTCCTCCGCCGCGAAGAAGCCCTCCGCCCCGGCGCCGAGCCCGTGCGAACCTTCATAGCCGGAAAAGGCGCGCGGGCCAAAGAAGAACCCGTCTTCCGACGAGCAGACGTGCTAAAATGCCTGTCCGCTGAAAGCTGGCACAAAGAAGGCCGCAAGCCGAGACCGGGCGCGGTAGCGCTCAAGCGCGTGCCCATCCGCGCCGTGACCCTCATACGCAAACGCGAAGTCGACGAACTGCACCGCCAGACCGGCGAGAAACCCCTGCAAGGCTTGTACGCACGCGACCAGACAGAGTACATCATCCCGCCGCCTATTCAGGACGGCCGCATCCCCAAGAACGAATATGGTAATATCGACTGCTTCGTGCCGAGTATGGTGCCCGAGGGCGCGGCCCATGTCCCCTTACCTGGTACCGTGCGGGTATGCAAGAAGCTTGGCATTGACTATGCGGAGGCCGTGACGGGGTTCGAGTTTGGGTCGAAGATGGCTGTACCGGTTATTCAGGGTGTTGTTGTTGCGGCTGAGAACGAGGGTCTACTTAGGGATGCTTGGAAGGTTGAAGCTGAGGAGAAGAGGAAGAGGGAGGAGCTGAAGGCCGAGAAGAAGATTTTGCAGACGTGGAGGAAGTTTCTGTTTGGGTTACGGATTATGGAGCGGGTGAGAGATGAGTATGGAGGTGGGGATCCGGATGCTGATCGGGAGCGCGATTCGCATAATCCCTTCGCTGTGGAGAAGAAAAAGCGGGACGACGAATCTGATGATGATGGTGATGAAGAAATGCCTGGCCGGGAGTCGTCATATAACGCGATTGATCATGGCGGTGGCTTTCTTCTTCCTGGTCATGAAGATGATGCAGACGATGGGTTGATCGTCGAGCACCATGATCAGCAGCAGAGTCCTGCAGGTCCGTCTCACACCGATGATAACCCCGATGACAATGAGCCATTCGAATCCGGACCTCCCGTTGCGGAGTCCCCGCCGGTGTCTGTCTCCTCGGGTTCAGATAACGAGGTGGATAATGGCGAGGACGAAGCAGAACCTGAATACATACCTCGCTCGACCCGACGAACGCAAGGTCGTTAATGGAATCAATGTATGTACGTACCATCCATATGGCTGGGTTTGGGTTGTGTATCTTACTCCGTAGAACATATGAACTGGTCGGAATGCCATCGCGATGTAAAATATTCCCCATGCAAATAGATTTTGTCACATAATTCAGGATGCTCCCGCAAAAGCAAGTCTATTTTAGGTTATAGATTTTAGACATATAAGACTCTTTTTGAATGTTCATTACGGGCATGCCACCGGTTCTATAGGCGGTGACACTGTCACTGGCATTATTTCCATCATCATCTGGACAGAACCATCACCCCTGTCATCAATGCTAACAATGGTAGCTGATTCTGGGCCACAGTCCTTTCGGGATCTCGTGCGAAACCATAATCGCTTTCTTGTAGGTCCTCTACAGTGGACCTCGTATCATCTTGATCTGGTGGGGTGTCGATTCGAAGATGTCGCAACTCCCCCTGTCTCTGTCACGCTTGTCTCTACAGATTATTCTCACTACGAGAAGGGTCCACGCCACCGTATTTACTGGGATGAAATTAGCGATCCTGAAGTCTTGGCTATTGGTCCGCAACCTGAGCTGAAGCGTGAGCGTCTGATCAACATCTTGGTAGGCAAGGATTGCCCATTTGCACATACTAGGTGAGAGCTACAGGCTGGTAGTATGACCAATATACCCGGGGTAACTGACAAATTCACCGAGCAGCAAAGGACCTCCTTTCTTTTTTGATCGTCGGTCTATTCACCGGCCAGAGTATATCATGTTTCATAACAGTCAAGAATCGATCGAGGATCCCTCACGCTCATTATTGGGCTATGTGCACTACACATTTGTCAATGGATCTCGCAATCGGCAATATCGTCCAGCTCCAGGGGGACGTAGCAACGAGATCGGTTGGAGAATCCATCTAAAGCGAAAAGCTCGGACAACTCCAAAGGAATGGACCGACGATCCATATTTTGTGTGTCATTTGTTGGCTCTTGCGCAGCTAAAAGACCGCAACCGCACCGTCAATCCATCAAAACCAATCACTTACACTGTATGTTCTGTATGCTTACATTTTATTGGTCTATCGCGTCCCAGCTAATTTGCTCCAGTCACGTCTTCTCGCGACTCACATACATGAAAAACATTTTATCATACTTTATGAGGCCCAGATCACTACCGAGGTCCTGAATGCGCTCAGTCATTGGAGGGATGCAACAACCCCCATCCAATGGCCTACAATTAAGCGCAAAAGAATCCCATATCAGCCCTATGATACGTTTGCTAGCCGGCTTATAGCGGAGATAGGGGAATCTAGGCCTTCCGACAGTCTGTCAAATACATCAGATGGTGTGGATGGTATTGATGAGCACGGTGGTAAACGGCCATGCGAACCAGAAGATAGTGGGTCATCCAAGATGATGAGGACTTGAAAAAGAGGGCGGGTCTATAAGGAGACCTGGGGGTAGGAAATTCATCGGCATGATGGATTTTCTTCGGATGGGCAATTTTAGGGGCGTTTCAGGGGCGTTGTATCAATATTTTTCATGTTCTGAGCATGAGTGATGACTATGTAGTATTCTTTCAAACAGTTGACCTGTGTTTATTCTTGATACATGACTCTCTTGTTTGCAAAGTTTGCATACCTTGTCAATATATCCTTGAGTCCGACTTGGCTCACGTTCAGCACATTGCTTATAACACAGTTCACTCTAAACAATCAAGTAGTTATTGCGAAGAGCTTGTTTATGGCATTGATTTCCGGGTAACTAACCAGTTAAGGCACAAAATATGGCCACAAACTTGGTATGAAAATCGAGGCAAAACGATCAGAAAACACATTTAATACCGTGATAGCCAAGATAAAATAAAGCTAGTTAAGGACATGGCCCATTCACCAAAGCCGAAAGACAAGCGTCCACCATCTCATTTAAGCAGCCGTAGTCGAGGAACTGCCCGGGGAAGCACCGCCGTCGGGAGGGGCCCCACTACCACCACCGGCACCAGCATTCTCATTCTCAACACCACCGTCCTCAGTATAATAAGCCGCAGGGGTAACAGTGGTATCCTGTGTAGGGTCCAAACCAACAGTGATCCAAGCGAAGATTCCCTCGGAGACATCGTCGCCCAGATAGATGTATTCCATGAACGGGTCGATGACGTCGAGCTCTTCGCCGAGAATGCTGTCGTCGGCGTTGGTGGTCAGTTCCTGTGTGTTGGTGGAGTAAGGGGCGACTTCGTCGACGGCGGCGATGAGATCCTGGTCGAAGAAGATCTGTCCGACGTGCGACGAGTGCGAGGTGTAGAGGCCGGAGATGGTGCCGTTGGCGAGGACTCTGGTTTCGTTGGCTGGGTGGGCGAGGACTATGAGTTTGTTTGTTAGTATTGGAATCGGGTTTGACTAAGGGGAATTGTGTATACCGTGGATGTGAGTTGCCCGGCCAGTGTAATGACCTGGGAAGTTTGTTTGGAACTGAACGACACCGTCCCTGTTACTCTTCTGGATACCTCGGTTGAAGGTCGTGTTGAGGTTGGTGGAATCGTTAGAGTTTCCGTTTCCACTGGCGACGACTCCAGAATAGACACCCTGTGATGATGTTGTAAGTAAACGGTTCGTATTGTATGTGATATCGGGGATGCAGTATACTTACAGTGGAGTTGCAGTGCCACAAGTCCGTGTAGAGCTGTGGAATGGGTTCGCAGGTGTTGGTGTTGATCAGCTGGATATCCAGATAGAGAGGGATACCTTCCTGGGACTCGGCGATGTTCTTACGAACGAGTTCACCGGTGACATCTAAACCGAAACCGTGTGAGTAAGATTCAATCACAAGAAAGAAGGGAAGCTAACAGTAAGGTCCCTGTGTGACCTCCGGTCCGAGAATGCATGTCGCCTCGGCGCCAAACAACACTTCGGGATCGGTCGAATAATCCACACTCGTGAGATTGGAGTGATGCGAGGTATCCAGGGCATCATCGGAGCGCGCCTTGAGGAAGTGGCTGGCTATGGGTTGTTAGAACGTGGTAGTATGTGGAAGATTTCAAAACACAAAACATACTAGGCTGAAGACCAAGGCGGCGACGAATGTTCTTCACGGACGTATGACGACGGGCCACGTTTCGGCTTTGGTGGCCTCGACGCTGAAGATGAGAGGTACACTGCGCAAGGCTGCGCGAGTGAACAGAGGCACCTTTCAAGAATGCAGCTCGCTCGGCGGCTTCGGCTTTGACATCATGTCCCGGGTGAGCAGAGACAATGCCAGTCAGAGCAGTCAGGCCGACGGCAACAATGGATGCGAGATGAACCATGCTTGCGTTATCGAGGCAGTCAAGGTGAATGAGAACGAGGAAGTTGAGGATACCACAGCTGGGTGTCTCGGGGTGCTTTATACCCCTTCCTGTTGCCTCCCTGGCTAATACCAAGGCGGAGCATGTCTAGATTCAGGATATACCCGCTTCAGGTAAAACGACATTTTGATGAAGCTGACGAGGAATATGGGGTAGTACTGGGTCTGCATTGACAAATGAAACGCTGCAAGTTTCTCAGCGAGAAAGAGATCCAGGTAAGTGCGGCCCCTTCAGCGGAGCTCCGATTGAATCCCGATATCACAGGGCGAAGGGTTGCAATTGCGTGCCGTTGATAGGACATGCGTGGATTCTGAAAGAGGCAGAGGTTTAGTTCGACACCAACTCTAACCCGCTCTGACGAATCCACCGTCGATCATACTGGCATTATTGCCCTGCCAAGGAGAGAACCAGCCAGTGACGATTTCGCTATTTACCATGCGGGGAATTAAGGACGCGGCCCAATGCGTCGCAGGTGCAGATGTATACGTATTCGGTCTTGGCGGTCCCGTCCCGGGGTCCCCTGCAAGATCAGTCAGCGGAGAAAGGAGCGCCGATAGCTTTGGCTACATATTCGTGCATAAGATCAACAATGAACTTGTCGGACTCCGAGATTGCTGCCGGAAAGTGTCAGATTTTGATGCATGCAAGACAAGACACATGTGCCAAGCTTTGCTTTGTGAAGAATGCATTTCCCGTTGTACTTGAGCTGTTCGGACCGACCTTGGATTTTGCCAAGGCGATGACATAATTCCGGAAAGGCTTGGCAATTGCTTGCTCTCCGAAGATCTACCGATGGCCAAGTGTGGTTGGTGGATAAATGTGGGTTTCAACCTTATGTTGAGAATACGGAGTAGCTCAACTAGGGTATTATCAATAATTCCCATGTCAAAATGGTTAGTATCAAGTATAAGTAGGTAGGTGCCTAGGTGCAGTAGAAGGAGAGAATGGAAGGAGTATGAGAAATTAAGCATTCATTGGTTAAGTATCAAAGTCAGTGTGGTAGGGGTAAGGACACCCAGTGGCCTAGTTGGTAACTCTATCGAGCAGCACCTGCTCTAGACCACCCTCTAGGTCAACTGCCTGGTTTAGAACACTGTCGAGAATTACGCACTCACGGCTCTGGGTTCAAACCGTTCGTCCACTTTTTCTTAATCCTTTTTTTTCTCGTTCCTTATATTAGTATGACAAAGGATTAAAAAACTAGCAAGCAGCCGTTGGTTAAGTATCAAGTCAGTATAATAGAAATAGCGAAACCCAGTGGCCTAGTCGATCAGGAGCCATACCTGCTCTAAACAACCCTCTAGGTCAACTACCTGAGTTTGAATCTCCTGGACCGCGAGTCGCTGTCGAGAATTTCGCACTCTTGTTCTTTTTTTTTCAGTATCAGTTTCCGACAAACCTTACAGCCTTGAAAGCATACAAGTATGCGATAGTTAAATAATGCCTACGAGAATTAAGAAAAAAACCGAATCAAAAACCATCAGAATTAATTCCATCATGTTAAATGCATATTCGTAGATATTGAAGCAATATCGCGTTAAACCGTCAGCTCATGATAGAGAAATAACTGAAGCAAGGCCCGTCAAGAGGGCTAGAACAACGTAAATGGTAAGAAACAAGAGAACCACCACGCAGAAACAGTCCGATGGATTAAACCTCCTGCTGACTCACGGTAGGGTTAATCTTCTCGTCCAATCCAATTTCGGCAGCAAAGGTGCTGTGAGGCTGCCACTTGGAGGAAGTGCGAGGAGTAGTCTCTTCCATCATCTTGTCAACCTGCTCAAGGGTCAGACCCTTGGTCTCGGGAATGAGGAAGTAGGTGTAGACAAAGGCGCAGGTACACAGCGAACCCCAGATGAAGAACACCTTGGCGCCCAGGTTACCCTTGTCGGCATCCGTCATGTAGGGAGTGATAACTGCGATGATGCAGTTCCAGAGCCAGTTGGAGGCGGCGGAGAGGGCAACGCCGCGGGATCGGATAGGCAGAGGGAAGATTTCACCGATGACGACCCAAGCGCCGGGACCCCAGGTGCTGGCAAAGAAGAAGATGTAGATGCAAATGAAAGCGATCATTGCACTGACGGCCTTGGGGTTGTTGCCATCGGTGACACCGATAATGGCGACAATGAACTGGCACACAACCATACCCAGGGCACCCCAGAGGAGCAAAGGACGACGACCGTATCTCTCGATGGCGTAGAAGGAGAGCGGAGTGGAGAAGACATTAACAATAGTGGTGATCATGCTGATCAGGAAGGGGTCCTTGATTGTGCCGAGTTCCTTGAAGAAAGTGGTTCCAAAGTAGAAAATGAAGTTGACACCAGTCCACCTATGGATCATTAGTTCCTGTCCAATATCAGGGGGAAGGTGAGACATACTGCTGCATCATCTGCAGCGAGGTACCCAGGATAGTACGACGAAGGTTGCTGTTAGGGTGCCAAAGGCTTCCAGTGAAGCAGTTGAACCAGGTGACGAAGTATCCACCCTGGGGGATTACCAACAGTTCGTACTGGTTGTTGGCGTCGATCTCATTCAGCTCCATCTCGACAAAGTCCGAATCTTCTGGCTGGCCACGGATACGGGCCAGCACAACGCGAGCCTTATCCTTTTGACCCTTGCGGATGAAGAATCGAGGGGATTCAGGCAGCATGAACAATCCAAAGGCCAAGATAACTGCCCAGAGCATTTGGAGGCCAATGGGGATCCGGTACGACCCGCTGTCTGTACGGTTTTGGGTACCATAGTTCACGCACGAGGCAAGCATCAAACCAATGGTGATGCAGAACTGGTAACCCGAGACCAGGGCACCACGGACCTTGCGGGGTGCAATCTCAGACATGTAGAGAATGATGATAGCCGAGACAAATCCGATACCGAAACCGGAAATGAGACGACCGGCAACGAGAAGCCCAATGCTGGTTGAAGCGGTCTGCAGGACGACACCGACGATGAAGATAGCGCAGCCAGCGATGATAGTGACCCGACGACCGAACCAATCAGCCAGATCACCCGCGATGAGGGCACCGAAGAAGGTTCCAGCGGAGAGAATGGAGACAATGAGCGACTTTCGGGAGGACGGGATGACGAATTGCGCTGCTGTAGTAGTAGCAGGATCCTAGTCGGTTAGTGGGATCCTAGTAACTTGGAGACATTGACGCTCACGAGGCCTTCAAACTCTTCGATGAAGTAGTCCATGCCGAGAACACCGCTGATGTAACCAGAGTCATAACCGAAGAAGATACCACCAAAGGCAGCAAAGGCACACATCAAGTAGGCCTTGAATGTGACCGGGGCCTCGACGCGCGTGGCGTCGATGGGCCCAGAGATGACTGCTCCACCTGGCATGGTAGCAAGTCGATAAGAGTAGATGTAGTTAGTATATCAAGAAAGAGATGAAGTGGGACGTCTCAAAATAAGATAATGTGAGATGAGAGGTGGGGAGAAGAAGAGGAAAGGAAGGGACTGGGAAGGAAGAGATAATTTATATTCTGGGGAAGACAGCTACTTGAGCTCCAACCCCGGACCCTTCCCCATGTCTGAAAAAAAAAAAACACAAACAAACCAAAACACTACAGGGAAACATTAAAAACCAAACCAATCCACATTCGGTTTGGTTACTGCATAAAATACCAGAAATCTAGAAATCGGCTGGAATGACCTGTGTAGCCAAGTCGGCTCTGGAAGTTGACCACGCGATAGAAACGGCAAGTATAGAAAACCGGGGAAGTGTTGCACGGCCTAAGCCGTAAACCTGTCTGATTGGAGGCCCTGATTGGCTGAAATTCCCAGAAATGATCCGTGGATCCCCCCAGGGCTGTCAAAGTGAAAAATACCCACAAAACACTAAAAAACACTAAAAAACATTAAAAAACATAAAAAACACATTACAAACGTCCAAAACCAAACAGAGCCGCGCGTGGAAACTTTGAAACCTCGGAGATGTCCACTTTGGGACAATGGGCCCGGGGAAATAAACTCTAATTGGTTGGCTTCCACGGGACAGTACCCCACGTGCCCCGCAAATACTTTTTGTACTGTGACTCTTACATCTGGGCAGTCAACGGGTAACTATCTCCTTACTAAGTTATTTTACTCATTCACTACCTGGGTAATACTACTAGATCATTAGACAATCCATGGATAAAAAGGTGGCTTAGTTATGAGTCTGGTGACTGGAAAGGACTGCAGTTCACAGTTCAAACTACCAAACTAAATAAAACCTATATCCAAGTCAATGTCACATTGATGGCAAGCCATCCAAAGCACAGACCCAATGGACGCCACACAATCCCACTCTCCACTTTACCTTAAAGGAAAAAACATTCTTGGCGTCAGGCAAGCTGACTATGCAAGGATGGCGGTGTATACAGTAAGAATCAGCACGTTACAAGAATGTTAGGCTTACTGCTTTACAGCTCAAAGGGTGTATGTTCCTAGCCATGTGTAAAAAGAAGCAAAACAAAAACAAGACCATGCTCAGCATAGTCAAAGTGCCAGCTAGTCTATCAAACAAGATTCCCGAGGACAGAAATGGGCTTTTGAGGCTTTCGCCCACGGGGAAACCAACCAGTTACACGTGGGAGACTATACCTGTTTCAGTTCTCATCTCCGCATTCTGGCTTGGCTATCACGTGAAGTCGGTTTTAGTTTGATGAGCGGGCTATTGTCGGGACTTCGTGCTGGTCCATTAGCTGCCTTGCGTTGTCTCAATGGCGCACTTGAGCGGTGGCATGCTATTCGATATCACAAATTGTGACTCTACTAAACGAACCTTCCCCCGCTACCTACCCAACTCTGGAATGGCTAAATACAGCCAATGCTACCTCGTGCTCGTACTCGGCTTACAGGGTACAGAGCTGGTAGACAACTTGCCATATGTTGTCAGTTGAAATGGCACGAGTGACCCACTTTGGACATACGATGGAGACGGAAGTTGGATGGTGAACTGGGATTCTCCGACCAAAAAAATGAGAAAATAGAGGAAGCCGAGGGAGAATCTCCGATGCCGGTGAACATTTTCCATAATGGGGGGTTGGTGTTCCATTCGAGGGAAAATATCTATGCACGAGATCGAGTCCGGAGTAAGACGTACTTATGCCCTACTCCATACTCATTGAGGATATGCAGATGTTTCGGATCTAGCGGCTTTGGGTTAGTCGTCTGGGCACGTATAGATCTGGTATGTTATTACCTATGTACATCAATATCCTCTTTGGGACTTTGATACATGGCCTCGACTATGATTCGTGGCATCCCGTTTTTCCCTTTGGTCAAATCTGACACCTTTTGGCTACCAATTGCATTTAATTGTCCTACGTTGTACTCGTACGGGGATCTCTAGTCGGTTGCACCTGCGTCAAGACTCGGTTCCTACAGAAATAGGTACCGGGTACAATCTTCATTCTCAATAAACGAAACTCTCCGTGTGAACATGCCAAAACTACGCGCCATGTCGGGGCTGAATATCAAGTCCGACCAACCCGCCCGTCTGTCGCCAGTCCTCAATCTCTTTCACATAACTCTTAATCCCCTCTCCCCAGATACTGAACTGCGCCGCCCGCAAGGCTTCACCGTCGTCAAATTGGAGGCCCTCCCGATTGAAGTACCCCGGAGTGCAATCCATCACACCTCTCAGCGCTCGGGCTCTCATCAAAACCTTCGAAGTCCATTCTCCTTCGGAGCGACAGTCCGGCTCAATAGTAAGCCCGGGAACGGTGACATCTGGGTTTCGCTCCGAGATCAACTTGCCGGCTTCCGAAATAATGTAGGCGACATGAACGGCAAGCTGATCGAGAACATAGACCTGGTTCGCTGATGCTCCTGCTTGATACGGACCTGGGAAGAACAGATTGGGAAACCCATTGGTCATTACTCCATGGAGTGAAGTCAGCCCCTTCTGCCATTTTTCCTGCAGGATCTGGTTGTCACGTCCGGTGACGGTCATAGCCCCGCGGTCGGCACTACCCCCAAGACTGTAGCCGGTTCCGAAAATGATGGTGTCCAGGTCATACTCTTGGCCCTCTACCAAGATGCCTCTCTCTGTCACAGTCCGGATCCCTTTTCCGTTCGTGTCCACCAGGGAAACGTCGGGCCGGTTGAATATCGTGAGAAAGTTGTCGCTGAAGCATGGCCGTTTGCACCATCCAGGATACCACGGCTTCAAAGCACTAGCAGTAGCGGGATCGACCACAGTGGTGTCCACGCGATGGCGGATCGCCTCTTGGCGTTGCAAGTCCAATTGATGCATCCGCGTCAGATAGTCTGGGTCAAGACCGGAGGGACTGCCGATCAGTACACCGAGAGACTGCATCTTGGTCCAACCATCATCGACAAGGTCAATATCTGGGAGGGGATTCTCGTTCGAGCAGAAGGCATTGAAATTCTCCATGCGCTTTCGTTGCCAACCGGGGCCTCCTTTGATCATTTTCGCCCACCAGGTGCGATCGGTGAGGTGATTGTAACGCGAATCCACAGAAGATGGTGTGCGCTGAAAGACAATCAATTTCTTTGCACACTCAGCAAGGTGTGGGATCGCCTGGACGGCAGATGCGCCCATTCCGACAAACCCAACTGTCTTGTCTCGTAGTCCATCCATCATCGGGCTGTCTGGACTTCCTCCAGTGTAATCATAGTCCCAGCGCGAGGTGTGGAAAGTCTTCCCCTTGAACGTCTCAAGCCCGTCCAATTTCGGTATCTTCGGTGAACTCAGCAACCCAGTAGCCAAGATGACAAAATCAGACTGTATCGCAGTGGATGACTGGCCACGAGGTTTGATATGGACAGTCCATTGAGAATCCCGCTCATTCCAAACCAAGTTATCGACCTCGGTCTGGAACAAAGCCCGCTGACTGAGCTTCCATTGACTGGCAATGCGCTTCGCGTGTCGCCTCAATTCCGACCCGCTGACATACTTATGCGGCGGCATGTATTTCGTTTCCTCTAGCAACGGCATGTAAGTGTAGCTCTCGACATCGCAGACCAAGCCTGGGTATTTGTTCCACCACCACGTTCCTCCAAAGCCACCTGCTGCATCCACGAAGAGGATCTCGCTCGCACGGAGGAATCCAGATTGGAGCAGTCGCACTGCGAACAGCAGACCTCCGAACCCGGCACCGACGATGAGGACTCGGGTTTGCTTCTGCTGGAGCAGATCGGTGTTGACCACGATGAACTCGTTCAAGTGGGCGGGGTCATCGGTCAAGTCAACATATTGGGTTGGACCGTCAGGGCGTAGGCGTTTCTTGCGTTCTGCGTCATACTGGTCTTGTATCTTCTGCAGATCGTCGCTTGTCTCAGCTATACTGGCTATGTTGGTGGTAGGTTGATCGGGAGCAGGAGGCGCTAGGCCAATAACAGATTTCTCAGATTTCTCAGACATCATGGCAAAGTGATGGAAAAATAATATCTACATGTAACTGAGCAAGACGAATAGGGGGTTATAAATGCCATCGAGAGCAATGTGCTAGCTTCAAACAGATACAAGATGTTTAGCAATCGGTTGTGTTGGTAGTTTCTAGCAAACCGACAGGTAAACGGAAAGCAGAGCAAACGAGGAAAAAGAAATGGGCGTATCTAGGATGAGATACGTACGTATTACGTATAATAAGTAAGCTGTAGATTCCGAACGCAAGGGGCCAGACAGACCCGTTTGGAACTCAATCCAAGAGCTACACTAAGCCCTCGTGCATATTAGAATGGGACCGGCTGTGGATTCACCGTGATAGGTAGGGTATAGGGATAGACTGTAACAGGCCGCTGCGAGAAGGCGTCCGCAATGTGCCTCATTTACTCTAGCACTTCAGAACGGATAGAACTTTATTACTGCGGGCTGTAAATTATAGGACGTTAATGCTGAGCCAAAATAAAAATAAATGTGATTGGATATTATCTGATATTAGCAATTTGGACTCAGGCCTACATTCTCCTCCTTAGCTGGTCAAAGGTTCCTCGAACTCAATCTACATCCCAGTGATTTGCATGCTCAGTGTTAGACTGGGGTAGTAGTGTCCTCCGCGGTTCCTCAGGGATACCATTCTCACCGTCCCCTTCGTCCTGCACCTCCGGTTGTAAAATACGCTGATAACCAGCCCTCCTGTTGACAGATCCTGTGCTCATCCAACTCATCCGATGGCTGGAAATCCGAACGAAAGCAATCTGTACAGAGTTGCAGAATATTAGCCACTACACTACAACACAAATCTCACTATGTCGTATGCAGAAACCCACCTTAGCCGCGAGAACAAAAACAGCCGCCGCAAAAACCATCCAAGACGTCCGCTGCTGGTACTCCCTCCACGGGGCAAAGCAACTCCTCTGATATCCCAACTGCAACTCACACGCATTATCCCCGTGGGTACGGTCCTTGAAAGGCCATGCCCTGTCGTGAATACTTCTGAGACCACAGCATCGGAGCTCATCCTGGATTGACCGGATAGCCTGTGAATTCTTCGACCTGAAAAACTCCTGCCATTGTTGCTCCAGGTTACAAGAGAGGATCCTATCGGGAAAGAGGTACGCGAGTGCTAATGTGGCCACGATGGTCGATATGGCTGTTTGGGCGTGATTGAGTATACCCGATATTGTGTTCCATTGATAATTGCGAGCTGTGTCGTTGTTCAAGCGTGTAAAAATGATTCGTGTGGCTACCAGTGTGAGTATTGTGGTCGGGGAATTTAAGGTCGCGAGGGCTGGAACCCATGTCGGCAAAGGGAGAAGCAAAGCGGAGGTGCGAGCCCAAGATAACCTGTTCCGATGTTAGTCACTATTCTCGTTGATTACACGCTGGTTAGAGGTGTGATGGAGAAGGTCGTAACTCACGCTCCAAGGACCAAGGAGATGGTCACTCCCTAGTGGTGAGGTTTGTTAATAGAGGTCATCGCCAGGCTGGTATTCAATATCTTACCGCAATGAATATGACATAGAGAAGAACAGTTGTATCTAACTTGACCGGCATTATTGTATATTTAGTCAGCTGTTTTAGTCGATGCTTGATTGAAAGAAGGAGAAGAAGAAGAGGTGGACGACATGGGCGGGGTAGGAAGCGGTATGGCTACAGGGCATAAGTACCTTATTTGAGGTACCTTGCTTTCCAGGCAGAATGTGCTTCCGTCTCCTTTCTATTGAGAGTTTGAAAGTGATATCTTATTCCTTTACTTGTTGCAGTCTCCGCAAATTTGGGCAACAGTAGTAACACGAATCGATGTTCTATTACTCAAATCCTCGATGCTATGTCGACCCTATAGTGTAGACATCATATATCCCACAGGCGAGTAATTGATAGCGATAGTGCATGATCTTCGTGTGCCACTACCAGGCCTAAGCCCGACCAGCAAGTTCCTTTTCATGCATGGGCTGGACCTCCTCTATCGTAGGCACAGTATCCAATGCGTCGAGAATGTCAGCGCGAGGACCGGTGAAGTTCTTGCTTCCGTCCACAAACCACTGGAACACGGAGATGATGATAATAACAGCAAATGCTGCAATGCAGTAGTCTATATAGAAAGGTTAGTACGAAAACTGTCATAGATAACCTCGCAGGTTACTCACTCATACTGCTTCCCGTGACCGTGCTTGACGGAGGGAAGACGAAAAGGACGGTAGTCAAAGCGATATATGATAAAGCGACCTAGTCATGATTAGAAATGTTCGGCTTCATTCAAATTCCCTGGCAACATACAATGTCGACAAACCATCCAACTGCATTAGGCAATTTCCATTTTCTTTCCGGGAGCGATTTGCGCCCCTGAAGACAGTTGATGGCAATGGGGATTCCGTAGGACAAGTCAAGAGCCACGACCGAGGCAGATATAATTGCGTTGAACGCACTAGACTCTGTTAGTTACCATTTGCGTTATCGCATAGGTGATGGCGATTACCTTGAAGAGCCGAGGAAGATGCATCCGAATGCGATGACGACAACAACACTGAGAATGAGTGCGTTGAGGGGCAATTTGAGTGTTGGGTGGACCTTTGCAAAGAACCGAGAGGCAGGAAGGCCTCCATCTCTGTGAAGAGTCAGTATACGCACTGTATGCCAGGAAGAATATCAAATACCTTGCAAATGCAAAGATCATTCGGCTACTGGTGGTCATGACGCTGATTATAGCAAAGACCAAGCAGACCAGGGGCAACCTGTAACCTCGCGTCAGTGGAAGCACAATAAGGGAAGTTATGACAACGTACATCAAAAGGCAGATACCACCCGCGTTGCTCTTGGTCGCATCGATCAGGATCTGCAGAAGAGGACCGGCTGCGGAGGTTGCGACCGTTTGCATGTTTCCTGCGACGAATAGAAGAACGATCAAAAAGATACAACCGGTGAAGACTCCGATACCCACGCAGGTAACCATGATTTTCGGTCCCTCGATGTCAGCATTGGGCACCTCTAGAAACGCGTGTCAGTCCCTCTCCCTAACTTCTCAACCCCAGAGTAATCTTTACCTTCGATCATGTGTGCCACCGCATCCTAGATAGTGTTAGTTGAATTGGTTTAGTTTCGCAATGACCATGACTTACAAAGGCAGTAACGCCAAGCCCTCCTTGAAGCAACTGGAATATCTGTTAGTATCATTGCATCGTTACGGTGGATGCAGTAAACATACGCCTAGAAGCCATGCGACTCCATCAGGCCCTAGGCTGAATTAGCAAAAATCATCATAATAGGGTTATCGGGGAGCCATACAGCCGGTTGTATTGACAAAGTCACAGAACACGAAGCTGTGGATGTCAGTAGTCTGCCATAACTTGATACTGCCGAGGATCTCATACTAAGCTGTGTTGTAGTTGGGAGAAGCGCATGCGAGACACGTAATTGACACAATCACAAAACCTCCAATCGACCACATGACTATATATATTGTTAGCGATAGCAAGCCAAGCTGGGAGAGGTAACCCACAAGCACCGCGGTAAATGAGCGGCAAGATGGAGTTCATGAAGGCATTGATGATGAAGGAACCGACGGTCAATCCAACGTAGATGAGGAATTGATGCCAGCGTTGTGGGACATAGCTCTGCATTTCATGTTAGCATTGTAGGAAGAGTATGGAGTGAGCTTCTCACCTCGTGAAGAACCGAGATGATGCCGACAATAAGTTGACTGGAGAGAAGGGAGTTCGTAGCTACGAGTGCAACCTAGTAGTGTGTTAGGTTGAGTACCGCATTGAATGATTGCCTTGCCTACCCAGCCTGCCACATTGATCCAGCCTGTAACCCATGATAGGATTGGGACTGTGCTCGGCCACGCGACTTCGATTCGTTAGTATGAAATGTGACGAGGTATCGGAGGGGAACATACTGGCTAGTAACAGAGTTAGGGTTAGTCCAGGTCATATAGCATATAGTGTCTGTAGGGATAGGATGACTCACCTGCTACCCAATGATATTGTCCACCGGCTCTGCAAAAGGATCAGCTGGTAATATACCAAAAGGGAACATGCCGGAGCTTACGTAGGATATGCCGAGAGAAATTCAGCCAACGAACATGCGATACAAAGATTGCAGAATCCTGCAGTAACCAGTCCTAGAATGCGTGTCAGCGAGGTAGAAACCAAGTATTTCTAACCAACGTACCCCAAATCACACTGGTACTTCCACCAGATGTAAGACTGATCGACAAACTGGCCGAAAGCGCAGTCCACGACTAGCTTGGTTAGCCAAATATCCCGGTCGCAATCCAGGTCTGACATACATTAAGAACCGCAAAGGCCAGACCAAGCATCGACCTAGAGAGTCCTGTCAGTATCAAGCCTGCATATGCTAGCGCATCCCTTACCATGTCGAATGACTACGTTGGAGTTCGGGCTTATGGCCCAAAGCCGCCAACTTGGCATCATCGCCTTGGAGTGAATCGTCTTTCATACTGGATACCGATTTCCGACGTGAATATTTACAAATCTAAGAACTGGGGAGAAGACGACCGCTCTAAGTACGTCCCCTGTTCACACGTATCAGGAAGGCATTGCCAGACGGGTTCTCTTTACGGTTAAGCTCCGATAGGCGATTGACTATTCCATATGCGGGGAAGCTGTGTAGCTGCAAAGTATCTTATCGAGGAGGCTTGACAGGCTTGAGAGGCTTATCAAGAGAGTTTATACGCTAGGCTGCTAGTCGATGTCGCATGGACTTGCCCAACATCGTATAGTCTCGCCACCGGGAATTAGAACAACGGCAAAATTGGGCCTTTTAATTAATTCTTCCATTCAATCGAGGGAGCTTAATAAAATATAATGCATCATAATGTACAATCCAATTTCAAGATGTGAATCAGGTCCCCGCCTTAATTAATTAAATCTCAAATAAAACATAATGCCACGTGACTGTATTTGCTTATTTGCTGTATCTTTATGGTCAACTGCTTCATCAAGGGGTTAAAGGAATCAGGTAGAATTACGGAGGACTACAGCCATGGGTAACTTATTTACTATTGCAACTTACCTAGGTACCATCCAGGGGACTCTTTAAGATTCGAATACAGGTAGTATGACGGTTATAATAACTACAATATTGCGATTAGGTGATCAGATCATTTAACAACTAATATCATACAAGTAGTTGGTTTAAGGCTGTGGTTTTTACAGTTGCGATACCATAATAAATTATACAACCTGATTAAAATTTGCGGCCAGCGGGAGACATACCCGAAGTAGTTTAGCGGGGAGTGTGTCGCATGTGTCCGTAGACGTTCTCTTGGCTGAAAGTGTCGAGGGCGAGAGTGGTGCGATGAATGTGGAGTCGATGAAGGTATTGCCCAGCGTGAGGATGCCTCAAAGGCGTAACGATGAGGCTCACAGATCCCCCCGGCTGGGCGTAGAAGATCGATCAGAAGATGTATGTTTTTGGTAAGAAAACAGTGACAGCCTGCTGTTGAAGGCTCATCACATCTTTGGAAGGATCCACAGGGAGCAGATCAGGAAAAGCAGCCTTGATTGATATGAAAGAAGAGAAGCTAGAGAAGCAGAGATCTGGGAGAAATGGAAGAGGCAGGGTCACCTTCATTACCCTCACCTTCATCCTTACTATTACGATCCACTCGTCATACTCCTGTTTGCCTATCTGCTTGATTGCTTGCTTGCTAGTTTGCATTAGCTAGATTGTTTGCTAGATAGAAGTTTGCATTGTTTGCAAAGGGGACAGCTATATTAACTAGCTGCTTCCCACTTTACAATCTGCTTCTTCTTTCTCCCTTATCTTAGTTATTTTGAATAGAATGCACTCTGCTTCCTTTGCAAGATCTGGCACGTCACACTTACCTTCATCCTCACCTTCATCCTCACCTTCATCCTCACCTTCATCCTCACCTTCATCCTCACCTTCATCCTCACCTTCATCCTCACCTTCATCCTCACCTTCATCCTCACCTTCATCCTCACCTTCATCACCAATTCTTCATCGACCTTTACCAGCCTTGCCATCCTTTTGCTAGATAGCTAGGTATCTATATCTCGTCGTGGTAAAGGTTACATACGGGCACGCCAGCCACCTCGCTTCAAAGAGGATAAGGTCCAAGTGCAAGCTACCCAGGGTGTCCTTTGCCCAGATTGTCGTCAATTCAATCGATCACATAGCTGTGACCCAGTTTGCCAAACCTGCGGCGATCATTTTACCCCACAGACTGGCTGTTCAGATTTGTGTGATGCTGCTCCCTGCTGTGGCTGTTGCGATAAGAAACTTGTTGATGAATCGTCTGAATCTTTTGTGATCGGCGCTAACGGGTTGCCAGTCTAGAAGGTATAGTTATCTTGCTACTTGCAAGAAGTTCATACCCACTAATGGGATTTTTCTTCTTTTAGGTTATTTTCCCTCATTTACAACCCGTCATTGAAACACTTCTCGACTTCATCCTTTCAGACCAGACCTTAGAGGTTGATTTTATCCGTGCCCCCTACCATACCATAGTCAAATCTATCGGAGGCATAGACGCCTTTACGGATATAGTGTACAATACAACTCTACCAGGAATCAAGGCTTTACAGGGCAATCTTCTTACCATGGAATTGTATGTTAATATGTAGGCCTTTTCTCTCTGGAGTAGCTAATGAATCGTACGGGTGAGCTCGGCTGGGGGTACTCGGGGCATATTGCGCTGGGTACGTACACTGTACAGATACGAGGAGTTGGTGGCGCCTTTAACATTCGCGACGATAATGGATATAGACTGTGTATCGGAATCGGGTTTGCGGGGTAGCTTGGTGGGGGACCGCCTCACGTCGCTGATATGGATGGCGCGAGGAGATGGGTCAACGATGTTGCTCTCTACTGTCGTAGCCGGCGCTTATGGTGCGGGCTTGCTGCCACTAACGCGGAGCTTGCGGAACAAGATCAGACAGTATGGGTGATCGATACTAGGAATGTACCTGGAACAGAGGCACCCCTTAGCCCACCTATAAACTGGCAAAATTGGGCATTTTAATTAATTATTCCGTTCAATCGAGGGATCTGAGTAAAATATAATGCATCATAATGTAGAATACAGTTTCGAGATGTCAACGTTATGCTATCTTGCGTTTCATCTCTCTACTGTGGATTTTCATGCTAAATGCCCTAAACGAATAGTACTCCGCACATTTATGATAACGAAGTATTAGGTTATATATACAGAGAGTGGATAGTTATCGAGATATCACCTAGTTGTAGATATATATTTCAGTATTTTCTATAATCGGAGAGAGGAATGTCCAGCCGAGAGTCAGCCCTACATTGTTAAGGGGCGGCCTTGAAGAAATGCAATGTACAATATACATTTAATAATATTTGGCGATTGCAAAGTTACTTCAAATGAAGGTTATAGATGTACATGATCAACCTGATAGCAATAACTCCAGATATGCCTATTCTCAGCGCATATAGTGCCTTGGAATCCACCAAATGCCAAATCCGATCCCATATCCCAAATCCAAATCCCAAACTCCATTCAACCCCAAATCGCAAATCGAGCAGAAAAGTACATCCTCCAGTGGTTCAAGACGACCAGCATCTTGAAGTACGATCTTGAAGTACGAATCCGATGTTCAATGTATCATCGAGAATACGTGTCGAGTGCATGCTGGAGTTCATGCAGACTATTCTTGTCGCCGTACGCGTCCATCAACTGTTGGTTTCGAGCCAGGCGCTGCTCTTCCTCTAGTAGAGCTTGTTCCCGACGTAACTTGGCAGCGACGTAATAATTGTATGCTCCAAAACCTGCACGTGCCATAGTTAGTATGGCCCACACCACGGAAGAATACGCATTGAACATACCGAGACCAATTGTGGCCATGAAAGGAATCAGGCTAAAGTAAAGCGAGTCAGTAAACCATCCCAAAAGAGAAAAAAAGGGGCGGCATAACGTACAGCCGCCCATTCCGAGGCTTAAAAGTGGTTCTGGTTGGGTTTCCGTATGGTTTGTTCGCACCGGGGAGAGCAAATTGAGACAACATGGTATATATTTTGTATGTTGATGTTCCTGGGGGAGTATAATTTGGATATTCAGGAGTATGGAAGTGAAAAAGGGAAAAAAGTAAAGAAACCAAGGAGTAAAGGAGCAATAGAGCGAAAGCCGGCTTAATGGGGTAACGGAAGAGACGGATTGCGGGGAATAATGACGTTAAGTGCCGAGGATCGCTTCTTATACCGCCAGCCCTCTTATACCGCCAGGGGAGGGGAGATCATGCCACGTCCACTGATCTTCATCATACAATTGTGTGGTGTTGTCTAGAGCAAAAGTCCTACAATTTGGAGTATGTTACATTGAAATCATATCATAATTGAATCATCGTGTCGTGTGTTACCTGCATTCGGAAAAGATCAAACCCGCCTCGTCAGTGTCTCGCCTATAATTTATTGTTAACTGCATAAATTCCATTTGCCGAAGTATCATATGAGACCGACGGCCTGAAGCCTGATCGTCCAAGTGGCTTAATTGCCGTTTAATTGCCATTGTTCTGAGGGGCAGGAGTTGCCGGACCCTCCGGGGTCACATAAGCCTAGGATAATTCGTCAGCGCAATCCGGGGAAATTACCCCATACGGAGCATTTACCTTGGTCATTCCACCATCGACTACAAAGTCCGTTCCATTCACGAAGCTGCTCTCGTCGCTGGCCAGGAAAACCACAGCGTGAGCCTGCTCAATGGGTTCACCAAACCGACCGGTGGGGAAGTGCACCTCTCGGCGGAACCGCTTGGCCTTGTCATCACCCAGCCAGTCTTGCAGAAGAGGGGTGCTATACCGCGTGAGCTAATTTCACAAAAACCCAGTAGGAAAACTTACTTTAGGGGAGCCGGACAGAGAGCGTTGAAACGGAATCCCTCACGAGCGTGAACGATAGCCAACTCCCGAGTCATCGCCAGGACCGCACCCTTACTCGCCGTGTACGCAAGCTGGGGAGTGGCGGCACCAACCAAGGCGACGACACTAGCTGTGTTGATGATACTGCCACGGGACTTCTTGTGACGACGCAGACTGAGGACGGCGTGCTTGCTGCCGAACCAGACACCCTTAACATTGATGTTCTGTGTGAGGTCCCAGATCTTCTCGGGGGTATCGATGGCATCTGCGTCGTTGGCGTGCATGATTCCGGCGTTGTTGAAGATCACGTCGGTACCTCCCCAGCTATCCTGTGACTCAACCATTGCCTGCACATCCGATTCCTTGGACACATCACATCGGATCGACTCGACTCGAGCGGTGGGAACTAATTCCTTCACCTTGGCCAGTCCCTTCGCGAGGGCGGGCTCGGAGACATCGGCCATCAGGACATTGGCACCCTCTCGGGCGAAGAGGATACTTGTTTCGAGACCGATGCCACTAACCAAGTTCGGAATCGGTTAGGCTTGTGACGGCATTGTATTTTTCAGGGTTAAACAGTCCACATACCCGCCTGCACCTGTGATGATGGCATTCTTGCCTTGGAGACGTCCTCGGGGAGTAGTGGCAGCCATTATGACCTTATCTTGAGCTCTGTTTGTATAAATGGAATCTAGATTAGCAATGACTCAACCGCCAACATTACAGCGTGTGATATATCTATAGAAAATGCTAGAAGGAGGCCACCCACATGAACTGAGAATATTGAATTAATATGAGAGTTGTCGATAAGTGTGTTGCACCAAAGGGGTATACGCGGGGCACGTGGGCAGCGTGGATCCCATTAGATAAGCGGTGACGGTGTTGGCCCGAAGCGGTAAGGCGACACCGATATCCGCTGATAAGCTTCCAAGCTGTCCAGGTGCGCTGGCCTGTCGATTTGCTTGATTTACCCGATTTGTCTGACTTGGAACGTGACTGTTATCGCTTTATCCCGGCTTTATCTTGCTTCCCCTCACTTCTTTCTATACTCTGTATCCCTATACTCCCAATCCCACTCTTTGGCCAGATCCATCATGTCGAGCCCCGCAGACCCCGAGGTCACAGTCGAGAATGTCGCCGAGATCCTCAAGAATGACACAAAAGTGAAGGTGGCAGGAGTCGATGTGGATGGAATTCTGCGCGGAAAACTCATGAAGAAAGATAAGTTCTTGTCTGTCATCACCGAGGGCTTCGGGTTCTGCTCTGTGATCTTCGGCTGGGATCAACATGATGCGACGTATTATAAGGAGCTGGCCATCAGCAACAAGCAGAACGGATACCGCGACCTTCTCGCAGTCCCAGATTTGCGCAGTTTCCGTCGTATCCCTTGGGAGAACAATGTGCCCTTTTTCCTCATCAGCTTCTTGGATCCAGAGACACGGGAGCCGGTGTGCGCCTGTCCACGAGGTTTGATAAAGACTGCGGCTGCCAAAGCCGAGGCGGCGGGCTATCGGGCGATGGCAGGAGGTATGTCCGATCGCTGACCAAGGAGTGTGCGATTCAATGGCTGATCAGGATATTACCCAGCGGAATATGAATTCTACCAATTTCGCACGCCGGGCAACCATGCCACCCCCGAACAAGGCGCATCCGCAACAGCTGCCTTCCTCAAGTCGAATCCAGTCGATGCATTGCCGCCTGTGACAGAAGGCATGTTTGGTTATTCAATCACTCGGCCCCTCCACAACCAAGATTACTACTATGGCATTTTCGACGCCTGTGAGAAGTTCCGATGCGATATTGAAGGGTGGCATACTGAGAGTGGACCAGGAGTCTATGAAGCTGTTAGTGCCATGATAGTACACGGTCGTATTGGGACTAAACATTGTGATAGGCACTACAATTTGGCGAAGCAAAGGACATGGCTGATAAGGCGGGGTTGTTCAAGTGGGTTTGTTCCTTTGCCAGTCCGGGTTGGGCCAGCTAACTTGTTATAGGTACGTCGTCAAATCATTCGGAATCAAGCATGGCATCACCCCATGCTTCATGGCCAAACCCCGACAAGGCCTGCCAGGGAACAGCGGACACATGCACATCTCGCTCGTCACGGCCGACGGGAAGAATGCCTTCATTCGTGATACCCCGGATCCATCCCCGCTCTACCCCGATATCGCTCATCTATCCGACTTGGGTCGACACTTCCTAGCTGGCCTTCTCGTCGGCCTACCGGATATCATGCCGATCTTGGCCCCGACGATCAATTCCTACAAACGCCTGGTGGAGAACTTCTGGGCGCCGGTCACAGTCTCCTGGGGACTGGAGCACCGGGCCGCATCAATCCGTCTGATTACCCCACCGACAGCTAGTCCGAAAGCGACCAGGTTCGAGGTGCGAGTGCCGGGTGCGGACACCAATGCGCATCTCGTCCTGGCAGCGATCCTAGCATTGGGATGGCGCGGAGTCGAGAAGAAGCTTGAGATTCCCTTGCCGCCTCTTGCTCGCGGCGAGGATATGGGCGGTGCCAGTGATAAGGGTGTGCGTCTGGCCAAATCCTTGAAAGAGGCGGTCGTTACATTTACGCGACCGGAGAGTATCGCACGAGAAGTGTTTGGCGATTTATTCGTCGATCACTTTGCCGGAACTCGGGAACACGAGGTGCGCTTGTGGGAGGAGGCGGTGACTGATTGGTATGTGACATCATTACCCCGTACTCATTCGTATACTGACAAGTTCACAGGGAGATGAAGCGATACATCGAGACGGTGTAAATGCCGTATTCCCTTTCATATCGATTTTTGATTTACAGAGAGACACGGGTTAGAAGAATGAAGAATTGTACATAGTCGCATTGGCCTAGAGATTGGTGAAGGGTGTGTAAGGCACGATATTAGCAGGCATACTACCCCAGATATATACCAAATGACATTCAACGAATTGGAAGTTGTCGATTTACCGGAGTTCGGATGTATTCTATATATATCGAGTTGTCACATGCCGATGAACACAGGGTGACGCAGAAAACCGCCGGGACAACTCGGCTTCGGATGTGACTCTTTTGAACCCTGCGAGATATGGACGATCAGAGACAACCGCGGTTGATTGGAGTTTCCGGGGAATGCGGAGAGCTTCTACTCCGTACAGCCACTTTCGGGTGAAGCAGGGGGGCGAATTGTGCAAAGCTTGCTATTACACTTCTTTATTATCATTCTAAACAACAGTCAAGCTGTGGAACTGTGTTCTTCGAAAGATACCGACGTGAACAGCCTAATAATACTCGGTGTGCGGCGTACGCCGTTCTAATTGAGATCGTGTATAGAACTAATATAAGCTTAAAAGATGAAGATCGGGAAATGTCGGCCGAGAGGAAGAGTTTCCCGTGGAAAACCCATGAAAAGTCGTCCATCGAACGCGTTTCGGTATCAGAAAGACACAGAAGAGTCGGGAAATTATAAGAAGCGACACGGTCAAACGGGGAAAATGGGGGACAATCGGCTTTCCGGCTTATCATTGGGCGGGTCCAGAACAACCGCGGCAACTTTTGGGTGACTCTGACGTATTCGATACCCTCGGGCAGATGGCTATATAGGAACAATATCACTCTGGCTTTTCCTGCTTTCTGCTCTGTGGAATTTGAAAATTGACGTTCTATACATGGAATAATACTACACACACTACCCATCTACATATTCCATACACATACGTCATGTCTTTCGTCGAAACACAGCTCAAGGATGTCGCTATCCTAGGCGCCATCAACAACGATGCTCGCAAGATCCTGACCAAGGAGGCATGTGCCTTCTTGGCGATGCTGCACCGCACCTTCAACCCTACCCGCAAAGCTCTTCTCCAGCGCCGTGTCGAGCGCCAGGCCGAGCTTGACAAGGGAAACCTCCTCGACTTCCTCCCCGAGACTAAGCACATCCGTGAGAATGACGCCTGGAAGGGTGCTCCTCCCGCTCCCGGTCTCGTCGACCGTCGTGTTGAAATTACCGGCCCCACTGACCGCAAGATGGTCGTAAACGCCTTGAACTCCGATGTCTGGACTTACATGGCCGATTTCGAAGATTCCAGCGCCCCCACCTGGGACAACATGGTCAACGGCCAGGTCAACTTGTACGACGCTATCCGTCGCCAGGTAGACTTCAAGCAGGGAGAGAAGGAGTACAAGCTCCGTACTGACCGCACCCTGCCCACTCTGATTGCCCGTGCCCGTGGCTGGCACCTCGAGGAGAAGCACTTCACCGTGAACGGCGAGCCCATCTCCGGCAGTCTGTTCGATTTCGGTCTGTACTTCTTCCACAACGCCAAGGAGCTCGTCGCCCGCGGCGCCGGTCCTTACTTCTACCTCCCCAAGATGGAGTCCCACTTGGAAGCTCGTCTCTGGAACGACGTCTTCAACCTGTCCCAGGACTTCGTCGGTCTGCCCCGCGGAACCATCCGTGGAACTGTCCTCATTGAGACCATCACCGCCGCTTTCGAGATGGACGAGATCATCTACGAGCTCCGCGATCACAGCTCCGGTCTTAACTGCGGCCGCTGGGATTACATCTTCTCCTTCATCAAGAAATTCCGCAACCACCCCAACTTCGTCCTCCCCGACCGCTCTGACGTCACCATGACCGTGCCCTTCATGGACGCCTACGTGAAGCTCCTCATCAAGACCTGCCACCGTCGTGGCGTCCACGCCATGGGTGGCATGGCCGCACAGATCCCCATCAAGAACGACCCCGCCGCCAACGACAAGGCCATGGAGAGCGTCCGCGCCGACAAGCTGCGCGAAGTGCGCGCCGGCCACGACGGCACCTGGGTTGCCCACCCCGCCCTGGCACACATTGCCTCCGACGTGTTCAACACCTACATGCCCACACCCAACCAGCTCTTCATCCGCCGCGAGGAAGTGCACATCACCGCCAACGACCTCCTCAACACCAACGTCCCCGGCAACATCACCGAGGAAGGCATCCGCAAGAACCTGAACATCGGCCTCAGCTACATGGAGGGCTGGCTCCGCGGTGTCGGCTGCGTGCCCATCAACTACCTCATGGAGGACGCCGCCACAGCCGAGGTCTCCCGCAGTCAGCTGTGGCAGTGGACCCGCCACAACGTCCTCACTGCCGAGGGCAAGCGCATGGACAAGGCCTTCGCGCTGCGTCTGCTGCAGGAGCAGGCTGATAGCCTCGCTGCTCAGGGTGCCAAGGGCAACAAGTACCAGCTTGCTGCTCGCTACTTCGCTGGCCAGGTTACCGGTGAGGATTACGCCGATTTCTTGACCAGCTTGCTGTACAATGAGATCTCCTCTGCTGGTAGTGCTGCTAAGCTTTGAATGGGCTTTAATTTTATGATGATGAATACCCTTTGTTTCTTTTTGTCTGGTCTTGACTTTATCGCCAGATTACCATCTGCAGTTAGCATAGTTGTATAAAATTTATTTTATTCCGATTATCCATTTACTAGTGTAGTATTTAGATGGGTTGTTTATGTTTTGCGTATTTCAAGTGTTAAAATAAATTGTAATCGGAATCATACTGACTGATGTATTACCACCCACGTCTTGGATACTCTTTGATCCGCAATATTCTGTCAGAACGAGAAATACACCATTTATCCTTACTAAGTAAGGTGTGCACCTTTTTAGCCTAGTCGTAACATGCCGTGTTTTTTTCCTCCGACATATTGGAAACGCCAAATTCCCCAGGCAACGATAAGGTGTCGGAGCATAGTCATCCTGCTCTGGAAACCCCCACTGCACTAGCTAGTTAACTATAAATTGTGCAAGGGGGCCGATACAGATTATACACCATTGATTGGACCCCCATTATTACACATACGGTTTACTCCGACATAAGGCAATGGACGATCGATGAAGTAGCGAAGATCAAAGAAACTTAATCATCCATTTGGATACTGGACGAAGCAATGGAAAGTTCTCATTCGAAAAAAAAAAAAAGATACAGCCTTAAGTGTCGACGAGAGAACGCTCCTACCATAGTTCATTGCTCATTGGATATCAACAATTTTAAGAACATTATTGCTTCGAAGACACATTGCAAGTTTTCTTTGCATTCATAGTCACAATCAAACACTGCCCTTAGAGGAACTCAATTATTCCTGTATAGAGTAATGCCCCGGAAGTGTATAGCTGCTGACGCAAGATCGACCCGATGATATAGAAGATGGTGGACATGGCACTCTCTGCAAGGTGTAGCGGGTATTTGGCTCTCCAGTTCCCAGCATGCAAGGAGGTTCTGGATTGTTTTCATGAGATGCATCTGAGCACTGCATACTCTGACCGTGTCTTCGATTTCTTCTTTACTATCAAAGGTGTCCTGTCGTGTGGGTTGTTGATCTGGTCACCTTATCCATGACGCGTAGGCAAAGATGGTATTCAATTCTCTTCAAGACAAAGACTCGTGATCTTATAGCATAAGGGAAAGCATCGGAGAATTTTTTTCAGGGAACTCGTTAAGCTACATTTCAACTCCTATAGGTGGTTTCTTTTCTCTCCAGTCCCTTCCCAGTTCCGGAGAAGGATGCCAGCAGTATCAAAGCGCATCATAACTTCAACAGGGACAGTAAAAACCTTTCGTTCACAATCGACCCGAGAAAGACTAGAATCAAAATAGTCTACCATCCTTTCAATCTCGTAGTGCGTATCAATATCAGACCTAATCTGCCCGATAATTCGGTGCCTAGATTTCATCCTTTTGTTTCTCAAGTCCAGAATAGGGTTCCATTCTCGAAGGAGGTCACAGCCCTCTTTGGTGCATATAAGCTGGGCCGGAGATAGCCTCATCTCATGAACCTTCACATTCGGTTTCCCTTACCACGAGTCCTGGTAGTGATATTCTTCGCGTTCAATTCTGTAGGTCATTGTGCCGGCTGGGGATATGTCTTGTGTAATAATTTTGTACTTGTATTGAGCTCTCAAGTCGTTGAACTCGTTTGGGTTGAGATCTCCTATTCTAAACATGAGTTGACTTGGTTCGGTTATGCTTGCACAGGCCAACAAACCTAGATGGGGGACCCGGTTGTTGGATATAGGAATGGCCTGCGGAGTTCTCGGTTGAATGCATGCAAAGGAGTTCATAATAAACTGAATCGAATCTCTGAAAGAGTGCATACTTGCTTGGTTCCCATGGAGCATAATACACGATCCTTATACATTCTCTGTTATATTAAGATAATTCAAGTCTATGGACGGCGAGAACTCCTACAACGGATTTCTCTCGATTAGGGCGTGCAGCGAAAAAATCAAACCCCCTGCTGCCGGTCTTCGTGTCCCGCCCGTGGTTCAGTCGTTTCGTTAGACTCTAGAAGCTCGGATACGCATTGCCATAATTGAACAAATTCCATTATGTGGCTGGCTGATGCAGTATGAAGGCTTGCCAAGCTTCGTTCTATTCCGTTTTAGTCGAATCTGTCAAGAACCCGACAGATTCGACTGAAATGGAATAGTGCGAGGTGTCCCCGGGCCCGCATGAGCCTAGGCTTTGTACTATTCCATCTCAGTCGAATCTGTTAAGAGCCAGACAGATTCGACTAAAATGGAATAGTAAGAAACCAACAAGCTTCTATGCCCCGCTTCCTACGGACCTGTAGCACTTTTCTGCAGGTTAAATCCTACGTATGTAGGCGTGAGCAATTTTCGACGCATCGCTCGTCCGGATGCTTGTAATACTACTTGAATGCAAAAGCCGTAATGCTTAGGCAGCCTCAACTTTTCTATTTAAATGTGGCCATAGTCGGTCTTTTCATCCATCAACCAAAGAAACAATACCCAGACTTGCCTCTTATTTGAATTATCGTCTCGTGAAGTACTACCCTGGTACGGCTACTGAGCTCCAAGCCTACACCTTTCGTTTTCTGAAGCTAACTAATAGACCTAAAGCAAAATGTGCTGGCAACGTTGGAAGACTCCTGCGAAGTTTCCTGATTGCAAAGGAAAAGCCGAAAACAACTGCATTTTGTTCGAACCCGATCATGACTACATCCAGTGGTGTGAACCGGCCAAAACGCTTGGCAAAATATGCGATGTTTTGATCCCCACTGGCCAAGGTAGTTCGACTAGACGCGGATTCAATTGTCTCAGGCACCGATGATCGTATCAATATTGAGCACACCAAGCTTGGTATCCACAAACCGAGATCCGGAGAGGGCAACATAGGAGTCGGAGGAAAGATATATCAGGTCATGTGATTAGGGGAATGTACCTAAAAGGGAGATCTCCCCCTTGTTTTGTTTTGTAGCCAAATCCAGTCCAAGAATCATTCCTTCTATTCCAACCATCCAACAAAAAAAATGACCTCTCCCTTTTTAGATCTCTCTGGAGATTCCATCCCTCAAGAACAAGTCCTTGGATGTGGATCTTCAGCGGTTGTGGTTTTGCGTGACGGCATCGCCGTCAAAACACCCCTAAGATATATTTGGAGCTCGGATATCGATGTTCAGATGAACCTTGAAGTCATCCAACGTGAACAAAATGTCTATCGTCGGTTTCAAGAATCTAATACCCAATGTGGCGGTATTGTTAACTGCCTTGGTTTCTTAAGAGATGCTACCCAGCTCGCTTATATGGCAAATGGCGATCTTCGCACCTACCTAGCAACCAACAAACCACCCCAACAGCTCCAACTTTCGTGGTTTCGTGATATGACTCGCGCGCTCGAATATATCCACGATCGACGTGTGCTTGTGGCAGATATTGCTAGTCGAAACTTCCTTCTCGATTCAGATCTAACAATCAAATTCTGCGATTTCTCCGAAGCATCTCTTCTACCCTTGGATACCGATATGGATACTGTCGATGATAACGGATACTCAACTCGAATAGATCTTGGCTTTCTCGGGGCAGTTATCTATGAAGTTGTGACTGGCGAGAAATGCGAGATCGATCTCTTTAAAGATAACCTTCCGAGTGATGGCCGCGCTACCTGGCCGCGAAGAGAGTTCCTTCCCAACACCGAAAATGTTTGGCTTGGCTCAATCATTGAAGACTGCTGGGTCGACGGAGGATTTCAAAATGCGCATAGCTTGCTACGAGCACTAGATTCAATCGCTCTACATTCCCCAAGCCCCAAATCTTTATACGATCGACCTTCATTGACAGAATTCATCCAAAACTTGGTCGATGAGCGGTCGATCGTAACGCTGGCAGTCATCCTCGGTGCCTTGGGTACGCTCGCCCTATATGTGAATAGAAAGCAGCTGTCAGTGTCTTGATGATCAATGTGCTTGATGTTCTATATTTTCTTTCTGATCGCTTCTTCGGCTGATCCTATCCCTCTCTCTGGGTTGGGTTTATTGTACGTTATTGCTAGGATTGTTCATGCAAATATTATAATACACTCTTCATTCGAAACCAATCTAGTTTAAACTGTTGGGGCCCTTCCCCTTATGGTTTCTTTTCTCCATTCTTCTGTCAAGCATCAACACCGGTACGCCGAGAGACTATTTCAGTCTATTATACCCAATCCGAGCTTCATCGTCGAAAAATCCCACATATCACTAAAGTCGATGGTAAAAAAGGTGACCGTGATTCAATTGGGTAGCCTATTCATAATGTGGGTGACTTGATAGAGAAAATAGTTATACTAACGTCGTTGACTTGATGTTTTTGATCAAGCAATAGGCCCTCGTATATTGACGACAGGGGGATGCGAAGCGATGTATCAGTTAGGCAATTGGACATCGTAACAAGAATATTGAATATTGCCATGAAAGAGGGTCGTCCGATTGGATTTTGGGCGAAAAGAAGATGGATCAAGGAGGGGTAGGGTAGACACGTTGTGCGTACATGTAGATATATCGCCTGACATGATTAAAATTAGGTCATGTGACTATAACCCTCATTCCCCTCCTACTACCCCTCCCTCGCCAACACCAATCTAGAAATATTCTAGTTTAAATCGACAGGTTGATTATCTCAAGGTAAGTGACAAAAACACTCGATTGATGGCTAGGCTAACCCTTAACCAGGAATCCACATTATGACCCACTATGATCTTCCTCCTCCGGTTGAATCCATCCGCAAAGTCATAAAGGAACTGATACCTGAAACTGCTACGTCACCGAATAAACTAGCCGAAAACCAAAGCGATATTTCACGAAAACAAAAATGGAAACAAAACATATCGGGGAGACTTACTCGCGAAACAAATCTCTCTTCTCACGGAACAACTCCGCGTCACGGAAAAGCTGCAAATCGGTGCTGTATGTCCATTGATTATCATTTACTTTGCAGACAACGGACTTATCAGAATATAGGATTGGCGGTGGCATTTAGTGCATTTTTCGAAAGATACCAAACTTGAGAACGTTCGGAAGGAAGGCTACTTGATCATATTATCCAATACCATCACCATAACGCCTGGAGGAGTACTAAAAGAGGGATCATACATCTATATAATCAATGAGCCCGTCCTAAGTGCAGGGGCAACTGTCATATTCATTGTTCCTCCGCCTCTTGACTAGGACATCGGTATTCCTATTTAGCTTATGTGTACATACACTTTGTTCTTTCCGGGTTCAGACTGTCAATTCTTTATCTCTGTAGATTACTGAGAATTGTATCATCGGAGAAAGCAATCCTCAGGTTGACGAAATAGGCTCAGAGAAAGACGACTCAACACAACTCCGACCTTCGCCAAATAAAGCCGGTATCCACGGCGTAGCAACAGAGGTTGGTTGTACTTCGGGTCTCTGAACCGTTCTCGAAATTGGGGTCATTGCGCTCTCGATTCCAGCCATGGCTCGGTCTTCTTGAAAAGAGAGGTAGTCCATCAGCTGACCATCCTCAAAAAGGTTGTATGAGGTCTCAGCCACAGCTTGATCGGCTTGACAGGGGAGGTAGTCCATCGGCTGGCCATCCTCAAAAAGGTTGTATGAGGTCTCGGCCACAGCTTAATCGTCTTGAAAGGGAAAGTGGTACCGTCCTCTGATGGACTGGGATCCCTGGTTTGTCTCGCCGTTCAAATTGTTTCTAGATTGTGCTTCTAATCTCATCGAAGCGCTCAGAGACTCGATGGCAGCGGTGACTGCGGAATCTATGACTGAAGAGCCCGTGTCTGGGGTGTTGAGGTGATAATGTGGAGTCGTCAAAGCCCTGGTGCATGATTCATGAGATTGCAAAGACCGATTCAGTTGTGTTGCTGAGTTTTGCGACTGTGCAGCCCTTATATCTTGAATATGAATGGATTGGTTTTCACGTGCACATAAAGAAGGTTGATGGTACCAGTTCTGTGAGAGCTGTGTTGAATTTTCCTCAGCTTGTGGGCCTTGGATACCAGGACCTCGATCTCCTAGCTTAATACTGTCTTCAAGAAGGGTTGATCTTAATGGAGAATCTGCCTGGATGTTGACGGCTGTGGATCCGGAAGCCGAAGAACACGGGCCTGATGTCGGCGAATAAGCGGAGTTTGGTGTATTCGGTTCATCATTCTCTGGTTCTCTCGCTGTGTGTATTTGGAAAGCCTGTGTACGTTGTATCGCCCAATCTGCAGGGAGCCTTTTGTCAGCATTCAAAAGCAAGAAGAGGAAGTACACTTACTTGAATCTAATTTAGATGCAAGGTCTTGTATCGAACTTTCAACTTTCTCCCACAAGTAGTCAAAGATCTTGCTGGCCAGGGCATCAATCTTCTGCTTTCCTTCAACGCGTAGTATACCACGATCCCGGAGGTGGTTAATCACTGTAGATCGAGGTTTTTCGTCTAACGGTATGACTCGGATACTATGAAATGTTAGAGTCTGCTAGTATACCCAGGTAGGGGACCCACAATTCATCATCAGCATC
Organism: Penicillium psychrosexuale; assembly: GCF_028828465.1. Lineage (NCBI taxonomy): Eukaryota > Fungi > Ascomycota > Eurotiomycetes > Eurotiales > Aspergillaceae > Penicillium > Penicillium psychrosexuale. Next base: position 1,908,489 of record NW_026643190.1, on the reverse strand, counting down.
TTCAGGCAAGCAAAACAAAACACCGAGGTGTGTGTTTTCCAGAGATTCGGTTTCGTCGATATCTTTGCATAAAGTATCAATTCTTTTCCCTTCGGTGACCCATTTGGAGAATTTTTCCTTGACCGTTTTTGGGTCACTGCTAACCATCCAGTCTTGGAAATTATTTCAGCCAATATCTCTAGCTCATTGGCACGAACATAATTAAGACACAGCCTGTCCTTAAGCCGGTAGTATACCACTTTGATCAAGCGAGAGCGTACTATATCTTTCCCCGTTCTCTGCTCCAGGTCCTTGAGGTGGATGTAGAGTTGGGCCACTGGTGATCCGCTTAAATCGAGGTCATTTCTGTCTTCTGTGAAGAATGATAACGGGTTATCCTGCCATCGATCCACACTAGTCAGGAAATCGAGAGGAGTGTTTATTTTCAAAGTATTGATGAGCTCGTTGGATTTTCTGGAGGAGATCTCGAAGCTTTTCAGAGAATGACGACCGATTTTTCTTCTGGATTTCGCTGGAATAGAAGCCCAAAATCGTCGGACCGAGTCCATAACCTATCTGTGTTAATATGTTGCCTTGCTATGTCCTTGTAGAAGACACACCTCGGGGTCCAAGAGGATGTCACTAATGTCATCCTTCCCATTAGACTCACAGTCTCGACAAGCCTTTTCGAGTTTCTGGCTAAACAACTTGCTCTGTGAAAGACCCATGATAGGGTAAGTTGGGGAAATGTACAAAAATGCTTCCCTGGTTTGTGATTAAAAGAAATTAGGGGGCGTTGCGTCAAATCTTCCCTTCTGGAGGTCACATGCTGTCGCACCCTTGTCTCTTGAGCAAATTGGTCGATCAACAAATACGAATACAAATAACAAATTGAAGTGGCTGTAAGCACCGTTGTGCATGCCATAGCCAATCGCTTTTTAGGCCAGGGTAGCGGCATGAGCCTAATGCCATCTAGGCAAAGGTCAACCATATAGGTGATAAAGGTGATTTCAAATTAGACCAATGCGGTTCCAATCTACCATAAACATGCTTAGTGGAAAGGTACTTTTGAGAGTTGGTACGTGCCCTGACAAGGCCATGATTGGATTTTCAGAGAGGCACGGGTCGCGCTGACCAACAGCAATCGCTGTGACTTATCTCAAATGGTGGCCGTGTGTACGACCTAGGTATCGACAGACCGGGTGCTTCAGGTGGTTTCGGTAGGTATCGAGAGCTGCCTTATGATAGTGGCCTTAAATGATCCATCTGCTAATGCCTGATGGTTATGGCTGTAATATCCACACCAAATTTCCAAGGACCCGGCAGAACGGGGAACAACAACACGAGGTGATAATGTAGCGACAACGCAGATCTTTGTCAAGATACATCTCATTTGGTGGCTATGTGCAGATGCCAAGGAACCGAGTGTTTTAGGCCCGACTTACAGTCCAATCATCTCACACTTCGAGTCAGCTGAGGGGATCAGCATTGCGCGACCCAGAGTGATTATTATTCTCACCGTCGCGCGACGCTACAACTTGCCCCGCTTCTTTCACCCAGGCGACACCCCACCGAACTATCGATCGAGTATGAGCCGCACGCTGGCAGGCTATCGCGGGAGTGACTACTAGTTTGCTCGGCTCGCCTCCTAACTCCTTGCCCCCATATTTGGAACCCCCTTTAGGGCTGCAGGGCAGATAATATGATTGGCCAGAGAGTAGCCAATCCTCCAGTCCTTAGGTCACGTGCAGCCCTGATACCTGCACTGGCAGTCCACGACGGACGAGATCGGATACGGCCAGTTCGGAACGGGTCGGCCCGGCTAAACGGTGGTAGATTATACACCGCCTACTGCATATTCGCCTATTTACACCATTTACCACCATTATTGACCCCGCTCTCTGTTCTCCAGCACCTAGTGAGGCTCTATGATGTTGCCGAAAAGCTTCTTTGGATCTTTATTCCTTGCGGTAATAACTGTTGCAACCTTCGCAATGTCGACAACCCGTTATACAGTACCAATTCACGAATCGATACAAATTTTGGAGACTCGTGAACAACTGAATAATATGGCGATGCAATACCCACTCGGAACTATGGACGACAGGAATGGAGGCTATTATCTCCTAGACCATGATGATACCGTTCTAGCTATCGCATCTGATCCCCTATGCGAAGAACTGGATGCTGCAATCGAGGAAGCAGAAAGGTACCGCAGCGCCCATCCCGAAATCGACGATGAAAGCGAATTCGCTGCACCTACCTCAAAGTGACAGTGACAGGCACAATCTAACCTGTCCAAGCGTTCTTGTACCCATCCACATTGTCACACACATGCCCTATGTCGGAGCCACAGCGATTGCCACGTATGCGCTAGAAGCCATCATTGGTGTTTCTGAGCAGGCCGGAGACTAGGATGATACGGAAACTCTACATGTTAACCTCCATTCCTTTAGAACTGCTCAAAATCAGAGCAAAATTGAAAGTCGGCGAGCTCCAAAATCCTTTAAGTTATTCGGGTCCCTTCTTCTATTTTATCATTCGTGTATATGATGAACCATAATTGTGGATGACACCTATGTATATCAACTGCAGCTTCACATATTAGTTATTCTTCTGTTTATATAGCTAGTAGAATCGCTCTCTATATCCTCCACAGAATGGTACTTAATGATGAATCTCTATACAGAAAGAGACGGTGGCATTTACTATCGAAAGGAGCGGACCCAGAGAAAGACAGAAGGAAATAGGGATTAAGTGTTACTATTCGCCACGTTCCTCGTTGTTCTTCTCGTCAAAGCAAATACACAGAGCCGCGATTAATGCTGCATCCACACCAGGTGCCACAACAACGGCGTAGGTCTGCTGGCCAAACACAAGGTCACGGCCGCTAAGCAATTTCCGGTCAATGCGAGCCACCGTTTTGCCGCTTTTATGGTCGACAATATCGGCAGTACGATCGAACCAGCCTCCTTTTATATTGAAAATCACCGCCTTGCCATTACTATCAGTGAAAGTGGCGGTGGCTTTGGAGCCGAGCACTAGTGCAGTTAGTAATGTGTATAACATGAGTCTACTTTGCTGAATATCTTGGATCATAAAGACGGAACTTACATGTGAGATTACTCTTCACCTCACAGATCTTCTCGCGATGGGTGTCTTCGATTGCATAGGTCGCATGGACGTGTAGAAGCTCCCTGACAATATCAAACAGGTGCTTGCCGTGGGCGTCCTCGACCTTCTTGCGGCCAGAAAGCGATACCCAGGCTCCGTGCACTTTCAGAATTGGTTGACCATTGGCCAATTTGACGTCGAAGCTATCCCCAGACGCGGAGAGCACCTTTTCTCTCAGGACTAGTGTCTGCGGCTCCTTTGCGACAAATTGTTCAAAAAGGGCGATTGGCTCGGCGAATGGCTCGAGATTGTGGTGGCCCAGGATGCCCATGACGACAGGTGGATTCAATTAAAGCTTTCGAAGGATAAAGATTAAATAATCAAGCAGGGCAATCGACCACAGGAGCGCGGGGTTAGTCTGAAGCCGATCATCGGTTGGCGATATCATCACGTGATAGCTTGAAGAAGGTTTATTCTCCTTGGCTGGAGCCGTTGTGGTTGTTTTTTCCGATCGCTTCGCTATTAACGATATAGCCAATGTAAACGAGTGATTTGTGAGGCGAATTCGATTTCCTGAGTCTTGTTCCTTCAGGATTTTTTATTAGCATTGTAGTGTACGTACTCCGCCCACTAGCATACGCGGTCGTTTTTAGAGCTCTTCCACCCGACCAGCTCCTTCTCTTCAATTTATTTCTCTTCAAAAGGCTCATTATCGAATTCTGCGCTCCATCTTTTGTCAAGTGAACTATCTCTTCAGCGCCAAGATTGTTGATCGCGATCTCCAACGATCATCACTGGCCCATTCGCCCTATACCCCACTTCATTGGTAGAATTTAATCGAACCTGGAAACCCGGCGAACCCCATGCTAATATTAAAATAGCTCCTTACCTTGAATTGAATTGATCGTTGGCCAGCAACATGCTGGATATTGTGTGGAAGGATATGGCGCCCACTGTGGCTGTCGTGGGAATCGGCCTTACAGGCTTGCGCCAGTATTCCAAGTTCACCAAGGCCCAACGAGTCGTCTTTCAGATTGGGCTTGTTTGCTCTATTCTGGGACTTTCTCTGTTTGTCGTGACTCAGTTGATGGGTCTCGTTTCTTGCAAGGATATTAAAGCTTATGTGTGATGGGGCATTTCGCGACATCGATTACAACACTGATACTGTAATGCGTCTTCGCGTGCGCGTGGATAGGCGTGACAAATCGCGCGTTTCTGTATCGACGGGCTTTAAGTCTTCGATTTTCTCGTCTATGCTCACCAAATTCTCCGCAACGTCATATGGTGCTTGATTTGAGCTAGATTATGGGAATAATATAAATGACGGAGCCGGCTAAAAGGCCCAATTGCTAGCAATTTCCGCTATCTACGCCGGTTTCGGTAACTCCAACGCCGATAATAATGAGACCGATCATTACCTACCCTGCCAGACAACGAGCTATCAGCTATCACCAATCATAGCTAACAACATCCATCCTTTTCAACCGCGGATATTCGACAGAAACACGAAACGCTCACTGGGATGTCTGCAGATGCCAAGGCAATGTCGCGTGCAGGTTCAATAAAAGCCGCTTCGGTAGTCTTTCCAAGGCGAGTGAGACATTCATATAAGCCATGCAACCCCCACACATTGTTGAGCTTTGCCCTGCGCCGAGGATAGTCCAGGGCAAATCCAAGATCCTGTTTGAACAGCACTTCTGCCTCCTCGGCGCGATTCTGCTCCAGGAGCAGGCCGCCGAGGGCATGGCGGACTGGCTGCATCCAGGGGGGCGGGTCAGAGTACGCAAGTCCATCCTCGCGCACAATCGCTTCCCTGAGGAAGGAAAAACCGTTCTCGAGGTTTCCTTTCCGGTACTCCAATTCTCCAGCAAGCATGGCCGAGGCTACCCCGAGGACGTTTTCCTCCTTGCAGGGAATGCTGTTGAGTCGGGTACTAGGGACTGCCTTGCGTGCCGCTTCAAATTCTATCTGGGCAATTTCGGCTTCTGCAATCCGTCCAAGTGCGCTAAACGCAAGACCACGGGTGTAATAAATGATAGCTGTGGTCACGCAATATGTATCGCGATCAGTGGGAAGCTCAAGGCTGAGAACCTCCTCCCAGCGACCAAAACGCACCAGAACATGTGCCTTGCTCCCCACAAAGCTCTCGATAAAGTCTGCCATTGGGGGACTTTTTATCGCCAGTACTTGAGGATATATGACATTTTCGAGCTTTTCCGCAGCAGAAATTGCGTCCGAGAAGCGACCGGACATCATAGCGGAATACAATTTCGCACAGATATAATGTACCCGGTAGGCTGTGTACATAATTGTGCCCGTCTCTCGGGCAAAATAGATGTCGTCCGCAAGCATCGCTTGATGATTGGAGTCGATACCACGGCGGTAGTCGCCCACTGCCGCATCGATGTGCGTCGGCATATGCAACATGTGCGAAGCATGCGGAACCATTCCACGCAGTCGATCCGCAGCCGGTAGAGCCAATTCCGGGAATGGGGACATCTCCAACATGTGTATGTACAGATGACAGAGTGCCGGATGATCGCGACCGGTAGGCTGCTTCAGCCCCAGCTCAATGACCTCGCGAGCCTCAACCGTATGATTTCCTGTAGGTTTGCCGCTATCCAAGTCCCACAGCCCGCGTGGGGTGATACACATCAGTGCATCGGCGAACAGAGCAGCGACGTCCATATCGTTGCTGAATTTCTGATACACAGGGCGCATGGCATTTGCGTATGCATGGTCAAAAGGACTTAGGTCGTCGGGGATGTCATGGACGGATGGAAAGCGGGCACCGATGGCTTCGATCAATGCCTGTTCGACTGGGGTGGCATGGCTTACCAGCTTGCGTGCTCGTTCTAGGACATTATTGACCTTCTCGATAGAAGCCCGGCGACCTTTTGGATCGAAGAACTTCCAAGCCTTGTTGTAATTCGGCCCGGCAGCGTAGGCGACTCCCCATAACGCTATCACGCAGTTGGGGTCACTGTCCGCTGCTCGTTGGAAGCATCGCTCTGCCTCGTCATGGTTGAAAGAAAATGCCCATATCAGTCCGCGATCGAACCACAGTTGGGTTTCTGCCGAAGAGGTGGTCACTGGTCGATGATGCGAGCCAAGATCGTAATAGGTTTCTTGGCCAACCGAGGCAGGAGATTTGGACTGGTCCCTAATTGAGGTATTATATTAGAATTCGAATTATCAGAACCCGAGACACTCACTGCATGCTGGGTACTATGGTCTTGCGAGGAGATCACACCGTGGTTCCTCTACCGTTTAGGTTTCCTTCAATCCAACTTTCTGTTCCTGTGAGAACAGAAATCGAAGGTGAGCTAATCAAGCTTAGCCTAGACAGGAGCTGATGAAAGAATGAAGCATCAAGATGATAAGTGGCAAAAGAGAGAGATAAGGAAGAAGATCGGGGTTTACCCCGCCTTTTAAAGCCACCCGTGGACCTTTCTGGCGCTAAGCCTCTGAGTTTATCTACGACATGACCCACATTAGATCTATATATCAAGGAGCATAGTACATTTGCACGATGCGTCTCGACAGCAAGTGGGCCGCTCTTCTCCCGGTCATTCAGGATATCTGCAGCATCTCGGGTATCCCAGGGGTGTCACTGGGCATTGTGGAGAATAACAAAACCGTCTACACCGCTTCGCTGGGCTACGCCGACATCGAGAACGAAACCCCTTGCGACAGCGACACAACTTTCGTGCTAGGGTCCCTCACCAAAAGCCTGACGGCTGCTCTAGTAGCCTCTCTTCATGACGACGGTATCATTCCCTCGTGGGATGCTCCATTGAAGACGTTGCTACCAGAATTTCATCGCGAAGATATCTACGGCGAAATTACCCTCACCGATCTGCTTACACACCGTACTGGCCTAGCATCTCTTGACTCTCTCTGGCTCGCCTCTAACAATGTTCCTTACCTGCCTCGATCGGAGGCCGTTCGAATCCTCAATTACGCCCCGGGTATCCAGCCATTTCGAACCCAGTTCATTTACAACAACTTTGGCTACGAGGTCCTCGGCCAGGTGATTGAAAAGGCGGCTGGTGAAACATTTGCAGAGGTTCTGCAGCGTCGCCTTCTGGACCCGCTCGGTATGTACCGAACATACTACACAGGGGAGAGCCGTGAAAACGAAGCGAAGCCCTATGCTGCGCTGGAGGACGGGTCTATTGTCCCTATTGCACCGCCGTTGCATGGTGAGAATGTGTTGATGGGGCCAGCTGGGGGTGTTCGAAGCTCTGTCAATGATTTGTTGACCCTCTATAAAGCCTTCATGGGTGCTGCTCTTCATGAGATTATCCATCCAGACACGGGCTCGCCTGATCAGCCCAAGTCCACCATTCGAGGTATCAATCAGCTATGGAAAGGCCATCAATCTCTGCCCTTTCATTCCATCAGGGAGCATTCGTATGGATTTGGCTGGGCCCGGGCCCAGTTGCCTGCCGTCATATCCCAGGGAAGCGATACAAGCACACCCAATCCTATGCTTGGAACAGGTGCACCATCGCAGCTGGCCTTGTATCACGGGGGCGTTATCCCTGGGTTCAATACTTACAATGTCTTGCTTCCTGAAACTGGCAGTGCAGTTGTTGTGCTCACCAATTCTCAGTCTCTAAACGGTGGAGTGCGGTGGATTGGCGAGCTCCTTGTCGAAGCCCTTCTGAACAACTCCCACAATGCGCCTGACTATTCCATTCTGGCAAAAGAATCGGCGGAGATCGCGTTACAACAAGTAAGGGATATCAATAAGAGTCTGGCTGCGGGCCGAACTACTGAGATTCCTTCTAGGCCACTAGAAGCTTACGTCGGACAATACTTCAATGGAGCTGGGAATTTCTTTATTGAAATAGGGTACAGCAGAGACAAGGCCAGTCTTCAGCTTGCGTATATGGGCCGAAAGGCCGATACATTCGCACTTCATCCATACCAAGAAGACAGTTTCTATTGGACCTTGACGCATGATGAGTCTGCGAAGCTCGCCCGAGAGCCTATTTTCCCGATGGAGTATCACGTTCTCAAGTTCGGATCTGAGGTGAATGGAACGAGCGTCTCTTGCCTTTGGTGGCAGCATCAGTCGGGCCTGCCAGAACCTGGGGAGCTATTCAAGAAGAGGGAAAAAGAGGTTGAACGCATCCGGGTAGAATTATGAAAAGTCCATTATGTGTTGATTATGGTGGCCTGGTTCAAATAAGACCAACAATTCCCTGGTCGAAGATACGCGCTGTGGTATTTCTAGGGACTCCATTCGAAGTCTATAATTCAGGCATATCCGGGCATCAACCCTACAAAATCAGGCATTTGACCTTTAGCCGCTCTGCCCGCCCAAATTGAATGTGATGGATTATTTTTCTATTTTAACCCATGCATATTTGCATTTTACATGGCTATCTACTTCAGAAATGTAGCTGACGTTCCCTAAGTTTGGAAAAAGCCAAGGTTCCTGTTTAGGGAGGGAGATAGTAAGTAACATCACGACATATCCTCGTATAGCTGCTGATACAGTGTGCATATACCAATAAACATGAAGCAGATATAGAAAATATGGGCCCGTGTGGAAAACGAGGCCTAGATCTATGCAATAAGAACCGAATTTGCACTATCAACATCAAGGATTCTCCCGTAGCCTATAATAGCCTACAATATATAGGTGAATCAGACCCCCAACTAGGCACCGGCCGGGTCAACCTATCAAAACTGTGGTATAACGCCCAACATTGCACCATCAGCCGGGATAATATCGCATAGGTGCGAATTGATGAGAGGAGTTATCTAAACCCCGCGCCACGCCTGATTGTACGAATATCCAGTAATCTAGACATGGAGAGCGGACTTGGCGAAGTTAACCTTGGAAGACACTGCTACTTCGCCCCTTATCTTGTACAAGCGGTGGCGTTTATCTGTTATCTTCTTAACTGCAGGCATTACGGCAGAGTCCGGTTCAATGCAAATATTTGATTTTAGATACATTTTCTATGGAGCACACATACAAGGAAAGGTTCCTCAAAATCAGTCTCTTTGAAACCTATATCTCAACCAAATCATACAATTGTAGGAAAGTGATATCTCAGCCGTGTGCCCCCTTCCAATAAGAAGCAAATTCCTCCATCTGACGGTTTCAGACCTTTCCCTCAATTCAGAGACTTCAGCTCGAGCCGAGCTAATGATTAGTGGCTCGTTTCATCTGCTTCTGAGGCACCGGGACGAGTGCCTATTTGGATAAAAAGCTGTGAAAGATGCGTTTCAACAAACTTTGACCAGCTACATCTGAATCTTGCCTCAAAGGCGCATCTTGAAAAGGCCAAAGTTTTTCCCACAGCGCCATTTCCTGGTCGTTTGCTGATTCTCGAAGCAAAAAGTTTTGCTTCGATGTTATGAGTCTCCTGGATATTTCGTCGTATTGGTCAGGAGGCACAGCCCCATTCCAACCGGAATAGACGCCTAGCTCAGCGATCACTCGTGCTTTTCTCTCAACGTCCTTTTGCCACTTTTCGTAATCCATCTGCTGCTTTGATATCTCTTCCTTTGAGTAATGCAAAGGACAGGGCACACTCGGATCACCGGCTGCATTCACCCCAACAACCTGTTTCCAGGTATCCTCTTGGCTAATATCGGCAAGCAAACTTTGTACGTATGGTTCTCCGTCACCGTAGGTAGATGAAATCATTCCCAGAATTTGACCTGGTAACGTATCCCTGTAACGAAATGCCTGTAACAGCTCGGGAACAGCTTTCTTAACCTGAATTTCGTAGGTAAGCCAAAATAACTGAGCAAGATACGTAGCTTTGGCGGATTTTTTGGCATCGGGATCGAGTGAATCAAAGTCTTTCGGAAGCTCGGGTTTAACAAATCCATCGAGCCTCGGTCCATCGTACTCTATTAGGGATGGATGATGAGCAATCAGGAACATCGGATAGATAGGCACGCATTGCCAATCTATGATATTTGTAATTTGAGACGGATTGTTGATATCGACAAATATATTCTCTGTATGAAGGTCGTTATGCCATATCATACCGGTAGAGATATTCTTGTCTTGGGGTACGATATAACGGTGTATCTTGAGGAAGTCTTGCAAGACCGACAGTTTTGCTTTGTGTGTTGGGTAGTAACAACCGGACCCACCGAAAATACCTTGCTGGCAGTCCCGGGGGAAGGTCGAAAACTTCTTTAGGCATGCCATTTCTCGTTGAACAAGCGCTTCCAACACATCTTCTGCCGAGGACCCTAGAACAAAATAAATGATTAGAAGAAAGATTGCGCTAGGTAGACACAACACATACAAGGCCCCCGATAAACGTCCACTTCCCCTCTCCCATAATCGAACCATGCTCGATTGACCGTGGGACCTACGGCAAAATCATCGTCAATGACTTTGCTCTCAGATATCTCAATATCATTCCTTCGGTATAGAGCGCCGTAGTACGGAAAGCGGAATTGAGCGAGGTTGCATGTGATATGAGCAATCTGTTTCACAATGGCCAGTTTGTCGTTGGGCTTGAGATCATCCCAAACACGACCTAGTTCAATACCGGCGGCTTTCTCCATCACGATGTATTCTGCCCCAAGCTTACTTTCGCCAGCCCGGGAGCAATATGCAAGGATCTTTGGCACTGGGACATGAAGCTTCTCTTGAAGCTTCAAATACAAGTCAGCGTGTCCTGTTGCAGAATCGCCCCAAGTAGATAAGAAAACCTTACAAATTGCATGGTTGCTACTTCAGAGGCTGTGGTGTAGTGGGCTGGTCCCGCATTAGGGTTTGGTATTTTGACAACCAGCTGCTTCCCATCTTGCATCGTCGCGAGGAAGACTTTGTTAAAGTTCCCCTCTGGTAGCCTTGACAAATTCAGACAGACTGCATCGCGACCTGCAGCTTCTTCGGCGATGTGGATAAGTGCATCTACGTCGAATTGGATGTATCTGCGTCGTAATTGCTCTGATTCATTCCATAACCATCTTTGGGCGGAATACTGGTAGAGAGACTCCGGGTCGGAACCTATCACTTGGTGAGTCAGAGATAATGCAATAAACAAAGCAACCTACCAGATTTGGCTCTTCCTCTGCTGGGCGACATGGTGAATTTTCGAGTGATGTGATGGACGGGTAATTTCAGGGGTTTGAATCTAATCCGAGAGTTCTTACAAGCTTGAAAAATCATTTTGGGACGACGCAGCATGGCGATAATATGTGAATGAAGTTGTGTTGGTTTGCCAGGGGGATTCTGATCGCACGTGACGGAGAGAAAAAGGAAACAATTGAGGCTGATAGATCGTAGAGTGGCTGGTATTTGCGGCAGCCCGCAGATGGCCATGGTCTAATCACATAAGTCGTCTTAATGGAGTGATATTGAGAATACCGAGGTATCTCTGAAGAAAGGCCGATTCCGACCCCATTGCTCGAGACAGCCAAGTACAATCGAATATAGCGTGGTAATTCCGAAATGGCCAAAGAATACAAGATCAACGACACCAAGTATTCAACTTCATTATCTATATCCTTCTCGGGACCACACCTAACAATAATCCTGTACAATCCAAATGCCAGCTATAAACTCAACCACTTTAGACGTACTCCCAAGCAACAGGGGTGCTAGTGTTGACAGAAACAGCCAGAGCATCGAAGCCGAGACAGTCACCAACCTTGCCAGTGGGGACAGTAGCGTTCTGCAGAGCAGCAAGGACCTGCCACTTAGGGGCAGCAGCGCCCCGGCGGGAACGGCGGGAGCTGGTGGTACTGTTGGTGGTACCGTTGGCAGTAGGGCAAGCCATGAAGCCAGATGCACCCAGGCCGTTGAAGCTCCAGTGGCCGAAAGAGGCGCCGGGAGTGTAGACAAAGGGACCATCAGAAGAACCAGCGGGCTCGTAGGCAGAGTGGGGAGATGTGAAGCGCAGAGCACCCTTGTTATCAACGTAGATAGCCTGGCCACCGGGGACCTCAACGTCCTGAATATGAAGTTAGCAAATGGACCAGTGGAAATATACATGTATGAGTATTTCTAACCAAGTAGTGTCCGTTGGCAATCACGGTCTGGTTGGTGTTGGGAATTCCGGGGACGGGAGAATAGGTGTAGGCGTTGCCACCGAGCCAGAAGTAGCTGCCGGCGGCATTGAGGGGCAGCAGGTGGACGGGAGAAGCCGAGCGGGCAGAGATGACGCTGAAGGCAGCATCAGAGCTGTTGGCCTGCTTAGAGCCGGGGATGGCAGCCACCAGAGGGGCGAGGGCGAGAATGGGAGAGAACTTCATCTTGAGGGATAGGGGAAGTGATTGATACTGAGGATGAGAGAATTATCAATGGAGAGAGATATTCAGGGGAGCTATCAGGGTCATATATAAGGTACGCTTGGAAAGGAACGTGCTTAGGCAACTCCATAAGCGGACCCAGCTGAGAAATGTTGTGATCGACATTGAATCCGGTGGAGCCGAGTTGAAGAGAAAGAGGGAAATGTCTTAGCTAGACGATACAACATAAACCTGTTCGATATATATAGAGATGGGAGTATGTATAGGGAGCCTGGAAGACCCAAGATGGGAGGAAACCCTAATTAGGTAGGAGTGACAACAAACAGGTCACATACAGCAGCAGAATATCTCTACCCACTGTCTACTTGGACTATTGAGAGGGGCTTCAACCGTGCGGTGGAGATCGACTAACTGGACCACACATGTATTCCTCTTCACGGTGTCAATTGACACAAAGGCAGACACCCCAATTGATCTAAAACACATGCTGTTGGACCCTGAAGATCCTAATAGAAGAGCCGGAAAAAGCTGTTTCAGAGAACTCATGAAAGTTCGACAGTGATTAAAGATCGACCGGAGGTCCGACAGACCTTGCCCCTAAGAAAAAAGAAGAGAACGGCAACCTCTTAGCTGCGCCATATGGGGATCCACGATATCCACATTGTCTCAGGGCACATCGTGTTTGCCATCATTATTGGCTGTGCCGCCAACTGGCATGATATCGGTGATCTATCGTGAGTGGCTGTATTGCTATTTTAATTTAGAAGTTCTCGAATGTCTCGAATGTGTCGACTGAATAACTATATCATACCTCGGTTGATAGCATTGCCACCGTCCGATGTATATATTGTCTCACATAAATGGATTGATGATGTGGAATAATCAGGATATAACAGCCCTACCAGCGTAGCCAACCCCCCAAAGTACATACTCCGTAGTAGATTGTTTATTGTAGGAAAAGGCTTACAATAGGTGGGATAATTCCGCAAACTTCCTCGTACACCCCACGATGTTTTTGATAAAAGGGGCATTTGATATGATGTCAGCGATATGATGTCAGGTGACCCACCCTTTTTTCGTGACGCGATGCAAATAGAACAACAATCAACCAAACTTGTGCTTAATCATTTTCAGAAGGTCTACAAGATCATGGGCATCGAAGAGTGAATGGCTTCCCCACGTGCCAAGGCCGGAGCTTCGCGCTCGGTCAAATTCTCCCCTTCCACGCGTCGCGGCTATACGTCACTCCCGAATTCAACAGTCGAACACTCAATCTCAGAGAGCAGTTTGGGACAAAATGATGACCTGGAAACTCCTTCAAGTGGGGATGAGTCCATCGAACAGGCCAATATAAAGCTCCTACCTTTGAAACAAGGTAGAGCTCGAGATTCACGGCCCTCGAGCCCCAAAACAAATGAACCGAACCCCACTATCAATGTCCCCGACGACGAGCGTGATGCTTCAGAGCGAATAAAAGAGATTCTCGAGGCGAATGGCACCATACCATTGAATTCATTCTCAACAGATTTGGAGGAAGGACATTCGGACAGAGACTCTCTGGTTCTCAGTGATCGATATAGTGACGACTATGGTATCCCGTCTGACAAGGGCTTGCTTTCGAACGATATAAAGCGTGAAGATGTGGGAAAGGGCTCTGACTGGAGGTCATTGTTCCGTCTGACTTCCTGGTGGAACGTTCTCGGCTTGTTGATAATCGCCCTACTGGTAGTATGGTTTTCGCTCAGGGGACTGGGCTGGTCCTCTGTCGGAGCTGCCATTGGTGACTTTGTAGGTCTTTGTTCCTTTTCGTCTGGTTATTTGAAGATCTAAAAATCAGCCTCTAACAATCACAGCAAGCGGTCCCCTGGTACCCTACTCCTCTCGGCGGAACGAGCGAACAATGGAAGGAGAGCTATGCCAAGGCCCAGAAAATGGTCAGAGAAATGACCCTCGCCGAAAAAGTGAACGTTACAACTGGAACAGGCTGGCAAATGGGACTCTGTGTTGGCAATACCGGTAGGCCCTTGATATCCGTTCGCTACCATGGCTATGCAAACTCTAACGCGAATTGGGTTGTCTAGCACCTGCCGAACTCGTCAAATTTCCCTCCCTTTGCCTACAAGACGGTCCACTCGGACTCAGATTTGCGCACAACATTACAGCTTTCCCCGCAGGGATCACCACGGGTGCGACATGGAACCGCGAGCTTATGCAAATGCGTGGCTTTGCTCTGGGAAAGGAGGCGCGGCTGAAAGGCGTGAACATAATCCTAGGTCCATCCATGGGACCGATTGGTATGATGCCTGCCGGTGGTCGTAACTGGGAGGCATTTGGTTCAGATCCAGTTTTGCAAGGCGTGGCTGCGGCGGAGACCATCCGCGGTATCCAGCGGAACGGGGTCATGGCCACAGCGAAACACTTCATTGGAAATGAACAAGAACACTTCCGTCAGTCATTTGAATGGGGTACTCCAACTGCGCTCTCGTCGAATATTGATGATCGCGCATTACACGAAGTCTTTGCCTGGCCCTTCGCTCAGAGTGTGCGTGCGGATGTGGCTAGCGTCATGTGCTCCTACCAAATGGTCAACAACAGCTATGCTTGCGAGAATAGTAAACTCATCAACGGTCTTCTGAAAGATGAGCTCGGATTCCAGGGATTCGTGCAGTCGGACTGGCTGGCTCAGCGTTCAGGCGTGCACAGCGCTATTGGAGGCCTGGATATGAGCATGCCCGGTGATGGCCTTCATTGGACCGATGGTGTCGCGCTCTGGGGTAGTGAACTGACTCGCGCAGCGTTGAACACGTCTGTTCCCATTGAGCGCTTGAATGATATGGTCACTCGCATCGTGGCCGCCTGGTACCATCTCAGACAGGACTCATGGGAACCCCCTGCACCCGAGGGCGACGGCGGGCCGAACTTCTCGTCCTGGACTCAGGAGCGAGTCGGACACTTGCACGAAGGCTCGCCGGATAATGATGCAACAGGTGTGGTCAACAAATTTGTCGACGCACAGGGAACAGGCAAGGACGCTCATTCTATTGTTGCTCGTCATGTCGCTGCAGAAGGCACCGTGCTTCTGAAAAATATTAATAATACCCTTCCACTCTTGCGGGCACAGTCCGCAACCAATGGCAAATACCGGGTCGGTGTATACGGCGAAGACGCTGGCCCTGGCCAAGGACCGAATTCTTGTGCTGACAGAGGATGTAACCAAGGGACCTTGGGCTCTGGTTGGGGTAGTGGAGCTGTGGAATTCCCATACTTGATCACTCCATGGGAAGCACTGCAATATGCGTGGTCGAATGACTCTGTCGATGTCAAAGCTTATTTGACGAATAATGTTACATCCCAGGATCTCGCAGAGCAGGACCTCTGTTTGGTCTTTGCCAACGCAGACGGGGGAGAAGGATTTATCCGCAGTGACGGCATTGATGCTGATCGAAAGGACCTCTTCTTACAAAAGAACGGTACTCAGTTGGTAGAGGGGGTGGCCAAACACTGCGGCGGTGGCCAGGGTAAAACCGTCGTCATAGTACACTCCATTGGCCCCGTTGTGATGGAGTCTTGGATTGACCTTCCTGGTGTCCACGCTGTACTGTATGCCAATCTACCCGGGCAAGAAAGCGGGAATGCATTGATGGACGTTCTATTTGGAGATGTCGACGCTAGTGGACGACTGCCATATACCATCGGACGAAGCCTAGAAGACTACGGCCCAGGGGCACAAGTCCTGTATGAGCATGCGGACCCATCCGTTCCACAGGTCGACCTCAGCCAGGGCCTGTATATCGATTACCGATATTTCGACAAGTTCAACGTCACTCCTCGGTTCGAGTTCGGCTTCGGTCTGTCATACACAACCTTCGACTACTCTGCACTGAGCATTGAGAAGCTACAGAAGAAGTCCCAATGGCCTTTCAAACGACCCACAAACGAAGTCGAACCTCCCACATACGACAAAAAACAGGAGGACGCCAGCAGCATTTTATTCCCTCCAGGTTTCCGTGCACTCCGAAAATACATCTACCCCTACCTCACCACCCTAGAAGGAACCGAGCCCGGTCCATACCCATACCCGGAAGGATACAACAAACACCAAAAGCCATCCGCCGCAGGCGGCGGACCGGGCGGGAATCCATCTCTCTACGAGCCTATCCTCGAGCTCACCGTCGAGGTGACAAACACCGGCACGCGCACCGGACAGGATGTGGTCCAGGTGTATGTTTCCTTCCCCGAAGATGTCGCCGAGCACCGTGGACTAGGCTGGTCCCGTGAGTCAATTGAGTTCCCCGAACGTGTACTGCGGAATTTCTCGAAAATCCTCTTGCAACCGGGTGAGACTAGAAATGTCAAGATGACGTTGACTCGGAAGGATCTCAGCTATTGGAGTGTGCGCGCGCAGAACTGGGTGTTGCCTACTGAAGGGAAATTCCGTATCTGGGCTGGGCGTAGTTCTAGGGATTTACCGCTCGTGGTTGAGTTTTGATCCAGGACTTGGAATACTGTTGTTATAATTCTAGAATTGACTCGGATTATGGCGTTGGAGCTATATAGGTAGAAGATCATTATTGAATCCGGATTCCCAAATGTGTCTAGTGATTACGAAAAATCACGAACTTGAAATAAACGGACCATAGTATATGTCTATTGTACTGAACAGGGCCATGAAAGCCGAAGCGAAACAAAACCAAATAACGTATAAACTTTTGCTTTGACATGGTAGATGCACTGAGTTAGGTATCTATCCGAAACATGTACATACTGGCGGAAATGGCAATAACAAAATCTATGCCGGTAAAAAAAAGAAAAGAGAACAGAACGCAGAACGCCGAAACACCGTCTATGAGATCCAATGCAGACCAAAACATTATCATGGTGCTCATGATGCGAGGACATCTCAGCGATTACGAATCATAATGTTAAAGCACGTAGAAGCACGTCTATTCGTCGTCGGAGTCCTCGGGCTTGGGAGTACCCTTGGGGGAGTTCAACTAGAAAATGGGTTAGCATACTGTGGGAAGGAAAGAAATGAACATAAACATGGAAACTCACCCATTCGATGTAGCGCAGACGACGACGGATCTCACGCTCCTTCTGCTGAGCACGGGTCATCTTCTTCTTCTTCTTAGCGCGGAACTTGAGGTCGCCTTCATCGCCAGAGTTAACGGCAGATGGGGCGGCGGATGGGGCGGCACTGGTAACGGCGGAGCCAGTGGCGGGGGTGCCAGGGCCGGAAGGCGAGTTGGCGGCGCTGTCCTCGAAGCGGTCGAGGCTGACGGCGTTGTTAGTGCGGCTGACAACGCGACCGTCGGCGATGTGCAGTTGCTCAGGGCAGAGAGCGCCCACGAACTCTTCGTTGTGAGAAATCATAACGACACCACCCTTGAAGTCACGGATGGCAACAGCCAGACCACCGAGCGAGTCACGATCCAAGAAGTTAGTCGGCTCGTCCAGGACCAGCAGATGGGGGTTGTTCCACATGGCACCGGCAAGCACGACCTTGACCTTCTGACCACCGGAAAGACCTGAGATCTCGTTGTGGTTGGCGATCTCGGGGTCCATACCAATGTCCTCGAAGTGCTTGGTGATGGTCTTGGGGTCCAGGACACGGAAGCCCAGACCTTCACGGGACGCCTCGTGATCGTCGAACTCCTGAATCAACTTGAAGAAACCGAGCTCGAGCAGGGTCTCACGCGAGATCATGGTGTTGTACTTGGGGAGAAGGCCAACCCACTTGACCTCATACTGGAAGGACTTCTTCCACTTCTGACGACCAATCAAGGTTTCGATGCGACGGGCACCGCGGCCGTCACCCAGGTCAACTGGCTTCTCCAGCTGGAGCTTGTCCTCTTCGGTAAGAATACGGGTCTGCTTCATGAACACTTCACGATCGTCACCGTTGGCGTAACGCCACTGGAGGTACTGGCTGGGAGTCTTCTCCAAATGCATCTCCACGTGCTCCAAAGCGTGCTGCTTGATGTAACCGATACGCAAGTTGGGGTGCTTCTCCACCTTTCCGCCCTGGGGAATGGTCTCACCAGTCAGAATCTTGATGAAAGTAGACTTGCCGGCACCGTTTCCACCAATGATAGCGACACGGGAGGAGAGGGTAAGGGACAGCGAGGCATCGTGCAGCGAGGGGCGGGCAGCGCCCGGGTAGGTGTATGAGACGTTGCTCATGCGCATAATGGCACGAGTCGCGGACTTGATACCAGACAAGATGCCTGGGGGAGGGAACTTGAACTGCACATTGGATGCGGACAGAGTGTAGTAACTCTTGCCCTCGGGCTTCTGCTTGACGAATTCGGCAAGATTACCCTTGTAGCAGACGAGCTTCTTGCCCTCGTAGTGGTAGATATCCGTGCAGACAGCATCGAGGAAGCCGGAGTCGTGACTGACTATCAAACTGGTGATCTCGGTGTGCGATTTAAGGTACTCCTGGAGCCACTTGACGTTTGCCACATCCAAGTGATTAGTAGGTTCGTCGAGCAAGAGCACATCGGCCTTCTGGAGCATAGCACGGGCCAAAGCCAACTTCATCTTCCAACCACCGGACAGAGAGCCCACGGGCTGGGACTGGCGGCCCTCGGGGCCATCGGTGAATCCGAACTCGAGGAGAACCTCGCGAATGTGGTCCATGCCCTGAGAAACAATCTTGGGATCCTTGGCAACATACTCAAGGATGGTCAGGTTGGCATCTTCACCCTGGTTGTGCTCCACGAAGCAAGTGCGAACCTCATCCTGGGGCGGGAAGCCTTCCAACTTCTCATTGGCGATACTGCGCATCAGAGTAGACTTTCCGGCACCGTTGCGACCGCAAAGACCGTATCGGTGGCCCTTGAGGAGACGCAGGTTGGTGTGGGACAGCAGGAGCATACCTCCGTAAGCAAGAGAGAAGTTGGCGTTGACAATCTCAACATCGTTCGGGTCATCTGGGATGGGCTTGCCGAACTTGATCTCATCCTCTGCGATGTAGTGGGCTTGGACAGCAGCGGCGACAGCCTCCGCGTTACCGTCTGCAAGCAGACCGCGAAGGTATGGGCTAATGCGGTCGGAGATACGGTCGTGCATGCGGCAGTTGACATCTTCGCGGACCATGCCGGCAATGAAGTTCTTGGCCAGATCCTGCAGCTTAGAGTCTAAACCAACCAGACCACCGTGCTCCTGAATCTTGGCATTCAGCACGACCAGGACCTCCTCGGGGGTGATCTTGGAGATGGAACCAGAGGCAAGATGGTTGTCTCCCATGGCAGTCTCGATAACGTCGAGAGCACGAGTGGCGAGCTCGCGAACCTCGGGCAGGGAGGCAGTCTCCTTGACCGACTTCACACCAGGCTGGAGCTTGGGGAGGAAAGTACGGGCCTCAGCGGGATCGTGGACCAGCTTGGTCAAATTCTCCACAACGACCACGGTCTGGCGAAGGGTTTCTTGGGGAGTAGCAGGGGTATTGAGGGATCGAGCGAGCAGAGGAGTCAACATGGCCAGCACGGGAGATGTGACGATGGCGACGAAGGTGGTCTGAGACAAAGCGTGGATGGCCTTTTGAAGAGTCTGGGCGGAGGGGTTCTCCATGGTCTTGATCAGAAGGGGAATACGGGGGGCGACATCGTCGTTGGACAGGAGGGTGGTGAGAGCAGTCATGGTCTTGCAAGACTGCTTGGTCACTTCACTCTTCAGGTCGTGCATGCCGGACTCGACAATGGGGATGAGCTCCTTCAGGGTCTTGCCCATAGCCTCACGCAGCAAGTCCTTCTGGCGCTCCTCGTCCTTGGTACCCTTGCCCAACTGCGCCTTGACGGCCATCTTTTCGATCAGCGAGTAGGCACCGACAAAGCCTTGCCACTTGCCAGATCCCTTGGCCAGGTAGCGCTCGAGAGCGGGGATCAGCCCGTTAACCATGGCTTCGGGGCTGAGACAGCCGAAGAGGGCATCAATGGCGTACTGGGCAGCATCACGGACGACGGCACCCTTGTCAGACAGGGCATCCAGAGCAAGATCGAAGACGCCTCCGTCGTGCAAGAGGAAAACGGCTTCACTGAGAGGGAATTCTCGGGGGAAGCGTTCGAACAAAGCACCGATGATGAGCATGGCACACTCGCGCTTGGTGGGATTCTTCTTATCGGAAGCAGCCTTGCGAACATCGGCGAGAACATTGTAGTTCAGCAGGCCGGCTGTGCCGGCGCCCTGCATAAGCAGGTTGGTCAAGGCATATGCGCCATCCAAAGACTTCTGGGAGGTGTCGGAAGTGAAGATGGTGTTGAGGAGTGAGGAAATCTCCTCGGAGGTGGGGGGCACGCCGGAGGGGCCCTTTGCAACGATAGTCGGCATGGCGGGAGTCTCAGATGGTGAGACAGTATGCGGCATTTTCCAGAGAAACAGAGAGTCGAAGATCGAGTGTCGGTATCGAAGGGAGATACCGAAAAAAAAAAAAAAATGAAGCCCTTGGGTAGAGAGGGGCAATTCGACTTTACGGAAGATAAGACTGTTCAGAGCGCAACTCACGCACACAAACAGAGGAATAGAATCGGGTTGAATCGTAGAGTATGTACACACGATTCTGAAGAAACCCTGAAGACCCGAAACACAACGAAAAAAGAAACACAAAGAGGGGAGAGTGGTCTAAAGAAGTAAAAACAATCTTCGCCATCGCCGATTGCTGACCCACGGGCGACCGAAATTTTTTTTGCTTACTCATCCAATCAGCGGGTCCGGCGGTGCCATGGGACAAAAGGCGCCTAACCGGATTTGTCTGATTGGGTCAGTGACATGTCTGCCTTGGTGCCTGGAACCCTTGATGCCTTACTGCCTGAATATCCTTCTGCCTTGTTGCCTTATTCTTGAAATTGATCTATGCCTGAGGCGTTATGTCACAGCAATCAGAAGTACCAACGTGAACCGACGCTTCTGACGGATAAATGGATGTTCTTTTTCACTCTGGCGAACCCCGAGGCTCATATTATAAGAACATAGGCGGCATTGGGTTTAACTCGGTCCGAGGCCAGCCTTCACCAAGTATGTGTAGACATTGTATAGAATGCATGTCAATGAAAGATATCACGATTTATACCACTACTCTGTAGACTATCCAGGTAGACTGAATTACGGAATAACACTATGTTCACTGAGATGTGTCATATCCGTCTATTTCATCATCTCCCAACGTTAGCACAGCCGATATGGCCGCATGACCCCGGGCCTCGGTAGACAACCCCTTGTTCCCCGCGTCCAACCGGTCTGCATTCGGTCAAGGCGATCTCTGAGTTCGGCTGTTTCTTTCTCCTCTTTTTGTACATTTATCCTCGTCAATCCCCCGAGTTTGACTTCAATTGCTGTTTCTCCCTATCCCCGCAATTCATCTCCGCCCCCGCAAATCCACCCCCGGACCCCATCACCACACAACACAAAATGGCTCTCAGCTGGAGATCAACCCGGCATGTTTCAAGGCTTGCACAGGTGAGTTTGAATGATAATGATTATTTATAATGTGACATTTCGGGCTTGCTAACTTTTTTTTTCAAGGCAGCACGACCTGTCCTCTCGGCACGTCACTATGCGACCGCCGAGCCCGACCTGAAGACTACCTTGAAGGAGGTCATCCCGGCTAAGCGGGAGCTTCTCAAGCAGGTCAAGGCACAGAGTGAGGAAGTCATCGGCGAGGTGAAATTCGCAAATGTCATTGGTGGTATGCGGGGTCTCAAGGCCATCCTCTGGGAGGGCTCTGTCCTTGACGCTGATGAGGGAATCCGCTTCCACGGCAAGACAATCAAGGACTGTCAGAAAGAACTGCCAAAGGGTACAACTGGCACAGAAATGCTACCCGAGGCTATGTTCTGGCTGTTGCTCACGGGCCAGGTGCCCTCCACCGGACAGGTTCGTGCCTTCTCGCGCGAGCTCGCCGAGAAGTCCGAACTCCCCTCATACATCCTAGACCTGATCAAGACTTTCCCCTCCTCAATGCACCCTATGACCCAGCTGTCAATTGCTGTGGCAGCCCTCAATAACGAATCCAAGTTCGCCAAGGCCTACGCGGATGGCATCAACAAGGCCGACTACTGGGAGCCCACCTTTGACGACAGCATCTCCCTCCTTGCTAAGATTCCTCGCGTGGCCGCCATTATCTTCCGTCCCAATGACATCGATGCCGTTGGTACTCAGAAGCTTGACGTTACTCAGGATTGGGCACACAATTTCGCAGAGCTGCTGGGCAAGGGTGGTTCAGACCATGCTGACTTCCACGACCTACTCCGTCTTTACCTTGCTCTGCACGGTGACCATGAAGGTGGTAACGTGTCAGCCCACGCGACTCACCTCGTCGGAAGCGCCCTGAGCGATCCTTTCCTGAGCTACAGTGCTGGTCTCTTGGGCCTGGCTGGCCCACTCCACGGCCTGGCAGCCCAAGAGGTTCTCCGCTGGGTGACTGCCATGCAGGACAAGATCGGAACCAAGTTCACAGATGAGGATGTCCGCAACTATCTCTGGGACACCCTCAAATCGGGGCGTGTGGTCCCTGGATATGGTCACGGAGTTCTGCGCAAGCCCGACCCTCGTTTCGAGGCCCTGATGGACTTCGCCGCCACCCGCCCTGATGTTCTCGCCAACCCGGTATTCCAGTTGGTTAAGAAGAACTCGGAGATCGCTCCGGGTGTGCTTACAGAGCACGGAAAGGTATGTCCAACAGCAGACATCATCAAAATATCTTTCTCAGCTAATGATTTTTACTTTTCTACAGACCAAGAACCCATACCCCAACGTCGATGCCGCCAGCGGTGTCCTTTTCCACCACTTTGGTTTCCAACAGCCCCTATACTACACCGTCGCTTTCGGTGTCAGCCGTGCCCTCGGCCCTCTATCCCAGCTGATCTGGGATCGCGTTCTTGGCATGCCCATTGAGCGCCCCAAGAGCATCAACCTCTCGGGCCTGCTCAACAAGAAATAAATACCAATATGTTGCCTGGTGCAACCCAAAACTCCTTGGCCTCGACGGTTCAAATGATGAATGTGAAGCGAGCTTTCCTGATTTTTCATTTTTGTTCGGTCGCTTTCGCTTTCTCTTATGTATTTCATCCGACTAGACAGAATTACCTCTATAGAATGCTTGTTTTTCTGATCAATTGGATCTCAATTTTGAGCGAAAGAAGTACTTGAGCTTTTGTAGGAATGTAAACCGGATGGGAAGATCATCATGGAGATAATGTAAGACATGCAAGGCAGCCGTTTGTGATTGACTTTCGAGAGATGGCCATATTCCCTGTAGCCTTGGACCAGTTTCCACAGACTGCGTGTTGGCGGTCGTAAGGAGCTCGGCCTGCATATGGATCGGAAGAAGACCGAGAGCCGAGGAGTATCAAGTTGCAATGTAGGAAACTCGCTTGATTGAATAAACAATGTCAATATAACGAACAGAATGCTGATATGTGCATTATCTCCATGTCTAGCTAAGATAAAATAGAACTGGTCGTCCTAAAAACGCACAGCAAAGATGTAATCCTATCCAGAATCTGCATCTGCCTCGGCTCACAAACGAATACTCCCAGTCGACAATTGCTCCCACTCTCTCTGTCCATACGGCGAATAGCTCTCATCACCAGGTGCAATCCACAAGAAGTGGTCATCCTTACCCTCGGGGGCTTTAGTCCCAAGCAAGGCAATATCAACACCCTCATCCCGAAGCGGTACCTTGTTCTGCTTATGATTGTGGATGTGCGTGGGATTCTCGACGATGCGAAGGAACAACGGAACAGCATATTTAGGCAGCTTGGAGCGTACGAATCTCGCAAGCGCTGTGTAGTCAAATGTCTGTCGGGCGTCCGGGCTAATCTGAATAGCTGCACACCCAGCGCGTCCCTCGTGATTGGGAAGACGGACGCCGTACACATTGGCCTCGGTAATACCAGGGAATTGGCCTAGAACCTCTGAGACTTCCGCGGTTGCTCTAGTCCATGGATGCTTTGATTAGCTTTGCTGGAATTCCCTCAGGTGATTTCAACTCACACGTTCTCGCTCTTCCAGCGGAAGGTATCCCCAAGTCGGTCGAGGAAGTACCAACGGCCATCGCTCTGCCGACGCAGAGCATCTCCAGATCGATAATAGAGATCCCCCTTCTTGAAGACATCGCGCAGGAATTTCTTATTGGTCGCCTCATCATTGCGCCAGTACCCCTGGAAAGCCTCTTCACCAGGAACATTGACGATAATCTCACCCCCCTGCTCATAAGGCGCGCGAAGCGCAAAGCCAGTCTTAGAATCGCGCAGAATATCCCCAGTCTCCGGGTCAATAGCAACAGGAACGAAGACATTATGCAGTATCCCGCGCATGATCAAACCATGATGACCAACACTTCCAGACGTGAAAGGACCGCGATTGTAATTAAACAGACCGAAAACACCTTCCGTGCTATTAAAGAACTCTCCGACTTCAGCGACTCCAAAGCGCTCCCGGAACCGCTCCCAGATATCCGGCCGCAGACCGTTGCCGTACATACAGCGGACCTTGTGGTTTCGGTCTTGGGGTGATGGGGGTGGCGCGAGCAGGTACCGCGCTGTCTCTCCAACATAGATGAAAATAGTCGATTCCGAGTCGCGGATATCGGTCCAGAATCTACTCACACTGAACTTGGGAGCGATGGCGACGCTCACGCCCATTACTAGACATGCGATTACGGCGATAGCTGCTGTGCCGTGGTATAAAGGCATGCAGCTGTACCAGCGATCGCCGTCTGGGCCGGGCGTGTCTCCCATCAGGGCACGACGGATGAAGAGAGTGGTATACAGTCTGGACATTGTGAATGCACAGCCCTTAGGCATGCCCGTAGTGCCAGAGGTATATAGGAGGATCGCCGGGAAGTCGCCGGTCACATGTTTGCTCAGTCCCTTGGGTGGGAGGGTTGTTGGGAAGGTGCTGATATGCGCCTTTAGGGAGCTATCCAGTGTCATTGACTTCATTCCCAGATTACCGGTAATGGCGTCGTGGCTTTCATCGACGCGGGCACGACAGTCGGCGTCTTCGTCCACGAGCAGGATATTCGCGCCACTGATCTTCAGACAGTGCAGCAATGCGTCCCCGGTGAGATTGTAATTGATCGCGGCGGGGGCACAGCCAATGCTCCAGAGGGCGATCCATGCGACGATGTACTCATTGCTGTTCTGGAGGTAAAGAGCAACAAGGTCGCCTTTCTTCACGCCCTGTGATAAGAAGAAATGGGCGTATTGGCAGGCTTGGTCTTGTATTTCTCGGTAGGTGTATGATCTCTCGCGAGTCCAGACACAGCTCATGTCGGGGTATTGCTTCACGGTCTGCAGTAGGACGAACCATGGATTTCCTTGGTTTTGACGAACTAAAGCTGATCAGTATGATTTGCAATTGTCGGATAGTATGTAGAACATACCGGCATTGGCATATTGTCGTTCGGCGTGCTTCAGCGTGACCAAATTTGATACATCCTTCTGAATATGAAACTTGGCATTCAGATATCCTGCGACTGTAGCTCCTCCGACGAGAGCAGCGGCGGCGGTTGCTGTCAATTGTCAGTAAGATTGATCGGGATTGTCGTTTCAGCACGCACCTATATCCATCTTCCAATCTTGCCTTGTCTTGGTATACAATTAGCCAAGGGAATAGTCGCTTTAACAGTATAAGTATAGAAATGAGGGGATCTCAGTAATTGCCGTTGACCTCGGCACAGGTTCGCCAGGAAGGGATGATTTCCCAAAGAAATGCGGGGGAAGCTAATAATAATCTGGTCTGGCCTCGGTCGCATACAAAATACGTAGATCCATGAAAGCCATCATTTGACGTATTGATTGTTTGTACGACTTTGCCGATAATTGTCCGAATTGGTGACTTGCTCACGGATTTGAGCCCAGGGATACCCGCTACTGAAAAAGCTTTTATTCATATAAGTAAGATATCCCAAATAACGCCAGAATATATTCAAACAGGTCAAAATATCTCAGTAGACATATCTGATCTGGCCTTGGGGCAACCGCCGGTTCATCCACCCGTAATAAAGTCTCAAAGAAACACATACGGAACAAGCAAGCAGCAGGAGCGCTGCGTTAGTCCAGTGGCCAGTAGGGAAGCCTTTCTTGGCTTGATTGGACTTGTAGATCCAGACACCTACGATTTGACCAGGAGCTCCGAAGGAAATATTCATCGCAATGGCCAAACCAATTCCAGCCGTTGAGCGGAGATTGGAAGACAGCCAGCCCAGAAGAGGAGGAATGCATGAGAATGCACCCGAGGTAGCGACAATCAAGCATCCATAGCGGTGCTGGTGAGCTGATGTTAGCATATATTCGTTTACAGTGTTGTGGGTAGATCAGAAATTGCTCACCAGATAAGCGTCTGCAGGAAGGACAGCGGAAGCTAAGAAACCCATAGCACCAATAAATGAGAAGATAGCAGAATGCATACCGCGACTGTATTTTGATTAGCGATGTCAATTGACTGGGAGTCTGAAGAGGGGGACGAACGCATTGAAGTAGTCTGCAGACCAGGAGACCGCCAGAGTTACTACATATGCAACGGCATATGGAGGAACCGTCATCAACTGAGCCTGTAGATTTGCATAGCCCAAACCGGCGGTGATTGTTGGTGTGAAAAGTGACAGACTAGAAAATGGCACGGAAATGGAAAAGTATACCTAATAATACCAGTCAACGAATGAATCCAACGGTTTCCCCCGAAGACACCTTGTACATACCAGGTAGTGGGCATAAAGTCGCCATTCTGTCAAAACTGCCTTGGCTTCACTCCAAGTCATTGCTTTGGCCCCACCCTGGCCTCCTTCCACGGCGAGTCGCTGTTTAGCCAGTGCCTTGTCCTCCGCGGTTAAGAAACCACAAGTCTCTGGGTAATCTGGAAGAAAGAACCAAACAAGGATCGCAGACGCGCACGAAGGCGCACCTTCAATGATAAAGAGCCATCTCCAGGCGGAAAGACCCCTTACACCATTCATATGCCCGACTCCGTATGCAATGGCTCCTCCAAACGCGCCAGCCAAGGTGGCAGAAGCCAAGATAAACGCGACTCTCAATGATCGTTCCGACACTTTATACCAAAATGTGAGGTAAAATACTAGTCCAGGGAATAGGCCAGCTTCAAGCACCCCAAGGAGGAAGCGAACTCCTGCGACTTGTGCAAAATTCTGGGCACCTCCAAGGCCCATGGTGACTGCGCCCCAGGAGAACATTAGGAATGCAATCCAGCGCTATAATCACAATTAGCTTAGAATTTGTAAATCACATGGGACAGTTACTCACACTTGGTTTCAGCTTCTTGAGGAAATAGTTGGAAGGGACTTCAAAGAGGCCGTAGGCGATCAAGAACACCATCAGAGCGATTCTATTTGAGTCAGAATTGCCGCGAAGTATGGGAACTCGCATTGCCTCACATGTATTGGTGGTCTGTCATATTCGTTTCGTCGAGCAAATCATTGCCTGTCCCTGAGTTAAGGGTCTTCGCATTGCCTGTTTGATCGACTTGTCAGTACTGGTCCGGCTAATTGGCATACTGAATCCAAACATACCAACATTAGAACGGTCCAGGTAACAAAGCAGATAAATTCCAGCACATAGGGGTAGAATTCGAAGATCTTGCTTGCGAATGAGGGACTTTTCTTGTTCAAAGTCGACCTCGATCGCCGGGGAAGGACTTCCATTCTACAGTTATGATTAGTTAAGATACAGATATCAGGGGTAAGGATGTAGTGTATACCTTCATCCCTATCTCCACATCTTCCACCATATCTGCTGGACTCTTGTGGTTCTGCATCGCCAGAGGAATCAAGGTGAGGGACGGAAAAGTGCAGCAATCTGGGGTAGCTAAAATCCGGGGAAAGCAGTTTCAAGATATACACAATTCCCCAACCGTGCCCCATAGTTTAATTTTTCGGGGTAGGAGGCCGTCTCCGATGGCTAAACGGCTATTTGTGGCCGGTACGGTAGCCTAAACGGGCCACATTTGACAACGCTTAGTGATACATGCAGCATTATTTTTACCGCTGAAGTTTCCGCCTTGGTAATATACAACTTAATACAGACCGCGTATTATGGGGCCGCGTGGAGGGATTCCTAATTACTATGCTCATTCTCGTCACGGTCGGTCTGATCATGAACTCACTACTACTAATTCTACTCTCCCAGAGTCTGTCGACTTCAACTGATGCAGACCTTCAAGGCTTCGTTATGACTTATATTGTGTGAAGGCACAGTCTGGAAGCAATTGAATAAGACCAGTGTATTCGAACATATGATTACTTACGGAGTAGTTTGATTGCAATTGCACTTTATAGAACCTATCCATGACGATCGCTTCAAGACACGAGCGAAAGGTGAACCCTGTGAATACACAAGATGATTAGTCCATGTGGAACTGTCCTCCTATTGGTTGATGCTTATGCTTATCTGGTTTGATTACATCGCTGGTTGGAACATCTCCAGGGCTACAACTGCCTTTTACCTTCTTCCTTGCTTTCGTCCCTGGCCACCTGGATGAATTACTCACCTTCTCCATGGCCCCCAATAAGTCACCTTTGCAAGCACCATCGAAAAGAACCGGATCTCGCTCTCGAGTCGGATGTGCACGATGTAGGGGACGACGTCAAAAATGTGACGAAAAGCAGCCACAATGCGGCCGTTGCCATTTAGCGGGTGCCGATTGCAGTTATATGATGAACATTCGCTGGGGCGGACGGGATTTCCACCGGTCACGATTTGGAGATTGTCGAGTCCGACGGGTCGGTAAGTTGCCATTTATTCGCAACAAGCAGTTTAGAACTAAATCAATAGAACTCGGTCTTGGCAACTTTATATATTCAGCAGAAAAAGCAGAAAAACTTTCTCGGCCAGATTTATGTTACCACACAGACAAAGATTATCAAACCCGACTGCTCGGAATGGACATGAACCAGTTCCCAGATGTCGCACCAGATCAGCGGGATCTCATCCAATATTTCACCTGCCAGGCATCGGCTATGATTTCGTGTCACCCACAGATGCAGCATGAAGCCTGCAATGTGTTGATGTCTTTGTCATCCACAAGTACCGCTCTGCTTTATTCTCTGTTGGCCTTCGCTGCTGGCCACCAAGCCTCTCGTACCACAGACGAAGTCAAAAAAAGACATCTCCGACGCCAGATGATTCAACTCGAGACCAAAAGTGTACGTGATCTTCAAGGGGAGATTTCTCTTCAGCTTCGGTCAGGTGTTCCCCTTATGGCATCTAGTTTGATGCTATGTCTGTGCTCTCTTTGCCATGAGGGTGACGACTATATATCTTGGAGAGCCCACCTCCGAGGCGCAAAGGCGGCCTTTTCTATTATAAGCGCTACAGAATTTGTAGGAAACGAATCTCAAATCGAATACCTGACAAAGCGCTACCAGTTGCTAGAAGCTATTGCAATGCTTACAGCCAAAGGATTTGAGGCGCTAGAGCCGAAGGACGGCCAGCAACCATCCTCTCAAGCCTTTTTGAACGATCATGTGGCTTGTTACAACGAAGTTCTGGACATGTTTCGCCATATTGGAGCTGTAGCTTTCGACCGACGCAAGCTTGATGTTACACCACAAAACTCTATTCTGTCTCCGAGTGATTTTGAATTGGAAGGTCAAAATATGGAGTCTGCTTTACTTCAAATGATACACAGAGACAATGATCTGCCGCCCAGATTTCTTCCAAGAGTGCAGGAGATGCTTAACGCCGACCAAGTCGGGGAATTTACCATCTGCAACCAAATTTACGAATACACGGCTCTTCTTCATATCCGTACTCAGATTCGACGCTTACCTCTCGATACACCTGAGGTTATGGAAACCATAAAAACCATAATCCATCTCTCAAAGCAAGTTGAGCCCCGATCTGGTCTCTCTCCCAGTCTTGGGATCAACACCGCCCTTTCCGCTGCTGGAATGTACGCCTTGGGGGATATTCGTCAGGAGATCAGAGAACTTCTTCTTCTTCATTATGAATCAACACGGAATCAAAGCATGATGGTTGCACTTCAGAATATGGAAAGACACTGGCTAGAAATGAGCTCTTTTCAAAGAATAGCATCAGGTAAGTGCAAATCAGTATCTACTATATCTACAGTTTCCTTTTGTCCATACTAATTGACCCAACCACATCAGACTCCATAAACCAAGATTTCCTCGCATATTGAGATGAGAATGACTTCACACTGGTAAATTTATAACTTCGTCTTCAGAAAAAACCATTTCCTTCGCCAAGGCTGAACCGTACCTCTGTAGCCCCATATAAATCGGACCAAGGAGTAGTACTATTAATCCCTGCGTGACAAAACACCAGGTATAGCCTTGAATATTTGTGAGCTAACGAATGCATGCAATGTTGGAGTGGGATATATTTACCGACGGCTTCAACCCAATAATTAATGAACCATGGCTCGACAAAGGCAGAAAACTGTCGCTGTTAGTATTGGAGTACTCCTTGCCATAGATTGCAAATTAACATACGTTCAATACGACGGCATAGAATGTCATAATCTCGGTAATATGTTCCGAGTAGCAATCGAAAATGTAGGTCGAGACAGCGCAATTTCCAATTTGCATTCCAGCAGAGACTAAGTAAAGTCAATATCAGTCATCGTTTCAATATATCTTGTCCGCCATATTCTCACATAGAAAGAAAGCGACTTGGCCTGTGATCCAGTGCCATTGGCGATCGATTGAGAGGCCCCAAATAATTGTTCCTGCCGATGCAAGGACCACACCAGGATACATCAGGTAGAGTCGCATTTCGGGAGTTCGGATGTTGTTATTTGCTGTCGCCAAGCGGGAGCAAATGATGTCGCTAAGCCTACCGGAAGTCAAGAGCTCGGCTGCAATTGTTCCAACTATAAGACCAGAGAAAAGAAGTCCCTGGATTTCAGGCTGATAACTGGAGTATGCGGCAGGCACCATGGTCATGAAGGATAAGACCCTATTCAGGCGTAAGTATGGACTCAAGGTGTCTAAATGCCATCTATCTTACCACCAGTACAGACAGAAAACATAAGGCAAAACGCCGAGGACCAGCCTGGGATGCGACCACATCTTGCAAAATCTTATGATTCCTTGTTCTGGGCGGGGATGAGCTACACCAGGAATTTCGATCACATTCTGGTTTGTGTTAAATGATGATGCATCGAGGGAATTTGGGCCCTACTCACCCAAGGTTTAATCATCTTCGTTCGGTTGATATCGGCAAATGATTGCCCATTCCTAATTCGGTCCAATATCAGATCGCGGGGAAACAGCGTTTCTGGCAGGAAAAAGACTTCCAGAATTAGCAAGACGCCATAGGCAATTACAACATGGTAACCAGCCCAGTATTGGTTGGCTAAAGCTGTAAAGCCTCCAACTAGACCGAATTGTTAGCAGTATTTCACAAAGTTACGTTGTCAAACGCCACAACCGCGGGGCATACCTAGGCAGCCCATAGTACCGCCGATATCAAGTCCCATAACCCAGAGGCCAATCATAAACCCACGCTCGTGCTCAAACGAAATGTCGCGGATGATACTTAACCCACCGACAATGGACGGACCAGCACCGATGCCCTGTATAAGCCGAGTGACCATGTATCCTCCGAGTCCTATAGACCTGATTGTTGTACAACCTGTCGCAAGAATTGTGAGGACGCATGTACCGATGAGGATGGGTCGGCGACCCCAGCGATCACCCAGGGCTGAGAACAAGAGCGGACCGACCATCAAGCCTAAAGAGGGAATGGCGATTGTCCAATTGACCATAGAGTAGGAAGCATTGAACTGCTCTTCAAGTAAATAGAACGACGCAATGGGTGTTCCTGTCATATACACGGATAGAAATCCTGAATAACATGCTATAAACAAAATAAGGCTCTTCTGTGATTTAGACCAGTTCAGTGGATCTAGGGGATCTGTCGTCGGCGAAGGGGATAAAGGAATGCCGTAAGGGTCGAGCTGTAAAATCTCGATTTCCAGCTCATCGGTGTGGGCTGGAGAAGTGGAAAGACGAGGAGACTTTTTCTGCTCATCCAAGGGAGGAGCGTCCGTCATGTGTTGACTCATTATGAGAATGTTAGAGCTTTATGAACAGGTAATGAGCAGGAAATCAGAGCGATGGACAATAATTCACGCTGGCTCATAGTCCTAGGAGATATAATGGTTTTTATTCTTTGGCTAATTCTCTGACGTACTTCGGTCCAGGGGCTTGGATACACGCAGTGATACAGATAAGAGCTTATCTTGTACTCATTTCGTTGATATCGTTCTTGTTACGAGATGAGAATAGAAAGAATAGAACTGAATCCCATTTCTCAAATGAAGAGAGACTTGATATCTTTGATCGTCTGTATATTGTAGTTGACTCGCCCAATGTACGTTCATCTCCAATGCCTTCCTCTTTTGGACTGCCAAGCATAATTCCATGGAATATGATTGGGTGGAAAAAGAGCGCACAGACCCTATTTAGTCAGCGACTGGTCGACTTCATACAAGGTTGTAGATAGCGCATATCGGGGCAGAGACGTATTCCTCTATTCTCGAAATATCTGCAATACTTTCCTTTTTGGTGAAGCAAGGGAAGAAGGCTGTTCATGCGTCAATCTCCTGAATGACATTATTCATGCATATTAACAATCTCCCAGTTCAACTGCATGTCGGATGTGCTTTCCTCTTTGGTGTGGTTAGGATCTGCACTTAGACCTCGACACCTAAAACAGTGGGAGGACTTGATATCCTTAAAAGTTTTTGCGGCCCCTTCTATTCTCCTGGATTGTAGAACATTTCCAAAACAGAAGCCTCTACAAGATGACCATCTTCACAGGTTTTCTGGTGGAACCCACATTGGGATGTATCTCCATGATCATCCTTATGGGCTGGCTACTATATCGTCTGATATTTTCACCGTTGAGCAAGATTCCAGGGCCATGGTATACCAACCTGAGTGTTCTTTTTCTGGTATACCATGAGTACAGGGGCTCGAAACGACTTTGGATTCACAGCTTGCACTTGAAATACGGGGAATCTGTACGCATAGCTCCAAATGAACTATCTTTCGCCAGCGCGACCGCGATAAAAGAGATTTATACAACTGGAGGTGGCTACGCCAAGACTGAGCTGTACTCTCTTTTTCAACATGGGCCTCACAGGAATCTTTTCACGGCCCTTGATAAGAAAGAAGTCAGTAACGCACTTGGAGATTGAAAAGGATATATATAGTTAACTCCACTACAGCACAACGAGAAGAAAAAGAGACTAGCGGATCGGTACTCAAACTCAGCGGTCCTCCAGCCAGGGATACAGGCGCTCTTGCGTGATCGAGCAGATGAATTTGCCAGAGTTTGCGCTGAAAAGAAAACTTTGGATGTCTATGTATGTTCATGTCAGTCTTTTCTCAATTTCTGTTCATAGACTGATCTATCATTACAGTTATATCTACATTGCTACGCCCTGGACTGTGTCAGTGCTATTGCTTTTGATCCATATGGCACGAGGTCTATCGAAGAAGGCAATGACAACGATATGGTTCGTCATCTCTCGTATCATAACAGCCGACCTGGTATGTATAACGTGGAGATTGCAAGATGATCCAGCACACTTACTATATTAAAGGTTTGGTAATCAGGCATTATTTACCCTGGTTGCATCGCTTCTACAGCCTATTTGATACACAGTCTCAGAAGGGTGGTGAAATGATCGACGAATATGCCTGGGCATCCATTCGCAAAGAACCTCATTCGGTCTTCACCCTTTCCACACGACTACTCCAGTACCCTGAGATAGGGACCGGAAACATGGTGTCCGAATGTCTAGATCATATCGGTGCGGGTATTGACACAACTGGCGACGCACTATGTTTTCTAATGTGGGAGATATCTCAACCTCACAATAGCAAAAAGATGCAACGCCTGAGCGAAGAGTTGCGAATGCACAGCCCGGAAAATGGAGATACACTCATCGACCTACCCTACCTAAATGCTATAATTGAAGAGACAATGAGACTTTGGGCTCCAGGAACACAGTCTCTGCCTCGGTACGTGCCTGATGGTGGCCGCTGCATTGACGGTCACTTTGTTCCAGGCCATACAATTGTCAGCGCTCAGTCATTTACAGTCCACCGAATGGACCAGACCATCTTTCCCGATTCGGAAGCTTTCAACCCCGAGCGCTGGCTTGAGGTCGAAGGGAAAGTTGAGAGGCAACGTTTGATGTTTGCGTTCGGTTCCGGTGCCAGAACATGTCTTGGTAAATTGTGTGTCTTTGTGAAGTCTTTTAATTGATATTGATCTTGACTTTTTGCTAACCTACTCATAGTCTCGCAATGTCAGAAATGAGACTTCTTCTGCATGCTGTCTATTCAAGATTCCGTACCCGACCTGCGGATGACATGAACGCATCGATGGAAATGTCGGATCAGTTGATGACATCACGACCAAAGGACATGCTATGCAAGCTTACCTTTGAGCCCATTGAGCTCTGAAAGTTGTGGTTTCTCTTTATTATTACTGCCTCATCCATCTGTCATGTTATCTAGATCCTTAAGGTTACGCGAATAAATTTCACTGGTATTGTATTGTTCCATCCGCGGCGTGCTCGGATTCTGCACGGCAGAAATCGTATTGTCAAATTGCCCCATTTTGCCGTACACCGGGGTTGACTGCGACATACGGCAGTCTTTAACTGCCAGTGCGAGATTTTGCCCGCAGTATATATGTATTTTCTAGCATAAGTAGCTTGTACGTCTGGATACATCAAGTGTTATTTTAGAGGTCGCGTATAATCAGGGTGCAATGGAAAGCCGGCAACCTTGTGAGCTAGGCGGTTAAGATTCCCTATGGGACTGCCGATGGAGACTGCCGTGCCCCGTCGGGTCTTCGCATCCGCCCTCCGATACCATTTTCCCCCTTTACCCCAACAAAAAAAAAAAACACTAGAGAATATGCAAGCGTGCGATAGATGTCGGAGGCGAAAATCCGGATGTGACAAAGTCCACCCATCCTGTGGGGTATGCAGCAAAGCGGGTGTGGCCTGTGTATACACCGACAGAACGAAAGAGCCTCCGATCCGACGAGATGTAATCGAAAGGCTTGAACGCCGATTACGCCAAACAGAAGCGACAAATCGAGCATTGACAGCGAGATTGGCCGCCTTCAATTCGACTTCAAACAATCAGAATACTCCTTCTACGACTAAGAGCCCTCAAGCGGAAGAAAGCCGACACGAGGTCTCCGATGAAGTTTCATTCTTATCTCTGAATGCTGGGGGTGAGCGGCGGTTTCTGGGATCCACGAGCGGTGTTCCTTTTGCAGATTTGATAATATCCACCATTAAAGCTGATGCCTCGTCTAATGCCCAGCTGAATGCTCAGGGATCCGGGTCTACGTCGGCATCTGGGGCGTCCACCAGGGCTGTACAGTTGTCGGCTTCAATCAGAGAAGGACCACCAGCTCTGCCGGAGAGTGCAGCTCGCGACCTCCATCGCGCATACTTTGAACATGATCACCTGTGCTTTCCAATTCTCTGCCAGCAATCGGCAATGGATAATCTAAGGAAAGTCTATGCGGAACCGTCTACATTTGAACGGAAACCTTACGAGACATTTTGCTTCTATATGATTCTAGCTATTTCAGCTTCGAATGTTCAAAAGCTTCATTGGCAGTCATTGCCCGAAGCGGAAACATACCATGCACAAGCCATGTCCAGATTGAACGATATCCTAGCTTTGGGGGGCATCGTAGCGCTACAGGCGATTCTACTCCTCTGTCAATATCAATTGACAAACTCCACACAGAGAACATCTGGAAGTCTATGGCACATGGTTGGGATGGCGGCACGAATGTGTTTCGAGATGGGCCTCCACCGGGAAGAGGCGTATAATTATCGAGGAAACTCTACACCAGCCTCCACTTTCACGGTACATCCTCGATGGCTGTGGTGTGTATTGGCAATGGATCGGTGAGTTCACTGTGGTTATTTATTGAAGATGTAACTCTAACCTTTCTTTCGCGCTCAGCGTAGTCAGTATTACGCTAGGTCGACCATTCGCAATACACCTAGAAGACGTGGACCTCGCACTTCCAGATTACGGAATCACACAACCTTTGAGTACTCCAGAAGGGCATGAGGTACGCCCAACGGAGGAGCAGTACCGAGAAGCGGTCTTCGCGCATATAATCCGGTACCGTATTCTTTGCGGCAGAATCATGTCATCTCTGCACCGAGGCCGATACACCAATAACGAACATTCCGCCTTGGCTGCACAAGCCGAGCTTGCCAATGACCTGGAAGAATGGCACACCAAGACGAGCACATTACACCTTGAAAGTGGTGCGTCAGACGGAGCCAAGGTCTCCAGTTTCCTAACCGTTGAGTGGTACGAGATGGTCTATCACAATGCTCTGCTCATGTTGTACCGGCCTTCTCCAGCGCTCCCATTGAACTCATCCAGAGCAGCAGTGGCAGTGCCAATCATATATGAGTCGGCAAAAAAGGCGATTGGTTTCTACGCACATCTTCATGAATTACAACGGATCAACTATACCTGGATTACGTTGCATGGCGTCTTCATGGCTGGTCTTTCCTTTGTTTATGCTGCTGGACAGCATTTCCGCACCAAGAAGAACCAGCGTCTTGGCCAGGGATCACCGATGCTAAGCTCCGATCCATCAATTCTGGAAATCGTCAACATCTGCCGCTCTTGCTCCAGTGTCTTGGTGGCGGTGTCAGAACGTGGGGATATCGCTCGTCATTGCCATCGTGTTTTCGATCGGCTGAGCGATGCTGTATTATCAGATGCGGTCGAATATCACACAGCACCTCGACTTGGTAGCTTGCCGCAGCCGGTTCCTCCCACCCCTCCTGCGTTGTGCAACAGTGTCCCTCCAAATATCGCCGCCTCAAATTATACAATGGATACGTTGCCGTCCGAGGGCTGGTCTTTCCAGGATCCAATGCTATCATCTCTGCTTGCGGTCGATGACGTTTTTCGGGATTGCTTTGACGATCTACAACATTTCCACGAGTCTGCATTCGGCGAAGACCCCATTGGTCAACTTTCACAGGATTGGCTAGGACAGATCGGTGGTTCGCAACTACCTGAAACCGAGACATGAGACGAGTAAGAAAGTTATAAAACACGTTATGTACATATTCCAATCGTAGAAAGCTCTAAATACATCCTCTCTCCAAAAATTGTACCGGGATAGGAACAACCTTACTTCTCAAGTATTCCCCAATCCCCTTCCCTAAGCCGTCAATCCTGCTAGAGCTCGCAATACCCCCGTCCAAGAAGTCTAGTACCCGGAAATGAACGGCGAGAATATTGGGGAACTCACATCTTTCCACCCTTCTGTCGGCATGATTCTCCCCCTTCGTCCAGTCGTCCCCGAATAGGCTCTTGATCCGGGAAACCGTCAAGAATGACTGCAACCAGGGATATTCGTCCTGATTTCTGACAAAGAAACCAATATTCGAGTTGTCTGCCTTGTCTCCTGATCTGGCGTGGACAATGTGGCCCAAGGGAGCTAGTTGCGTAGGTCCAAAGCTCGCCAAATCGACTGCGTTTGCAGTCTCATAGGAATCTCGGATATCGGGGTACTTGGAGGTTATCTTCGGAGGCTCAATCAAAATCGGACTGGAAACAGTGCTTCCCAAAACATGTGTTTGGTGGTCGAGAGACGCCATCGAGATGATGACTGGGAATATTTCCATGAACGGCTTTGGGTCCATGGTCCGGAAGTCGAGATTCATATGATATCCAGGGTAGCTCTGCATCCGTAGAGCGTATATTGGGATCTTGAACTTTTCCGCACAGATATCTTCCTTCTTTTTGGCCTGTGCGAAGACGCGTAGGAAGACTGTGCCGGCCTGCTGGCTACTGGGATTTGATGCAGGGGTTCCATATAACTCGATTGAGAACTTGCTGAATTTGTGGTCTCGGAAGATGTGCAGGAGCTGGTTGCGCATCATTTCGACTTTCTCCGAGACGTCGAGGCCGTTGATGTAGAATGTAGCCTCGGCCTGGTATCCGCCCTTGGCTGCAATCATTGCCTTGGTTGTTGCCGGTGGGGGAGATCCGGTGATACCATGTACGTGCACCCGATTCGGGCCGACCTGCTCCATGGTCACGTTGTGGAGGTTGGCAACCACGTCTGGGTTCAGGTACTGCTCTCCCTGGAGTTCGTACAGGAATTGAGCGATGGTGTTGTGTTTTGTCACGGCTCCGGCATGTGCCTCGGGCTTTGTGATGGTGCAACTTCCTTCGCTAGTGATCTCTGCGATAGGGAATGCAAGGTCCA
This sequence comes from Penicillium psychrosexuale, assembly GCF_028828465.1. NCBI lineage: Eukaryota > Fungi > Ascomycota > Eurotiomycetes > Eurotiales > Aspergillaceae > Penicillium > Penicillium psychrosexuale. Next base: position 1,869,871 of record NW_026643190.1, on the reverse strand, counting down.
CCAGCTCAGGGAGGATAGATTTGAATCCGGAGAAGTTGGCTCCTGTCACATATGGCCCGCACTCGATCAAATCTATACTTAGTTAGTCAATTTAGCCAATTATTCTCTATACGAAGAATACTCACGGCCCGCAACTAAGCCACCTGCAAGTCGATCCCAATCATCTCGAGCCCAATTGTGCCACCATGCGGCAGCTCCAATCACTGGTGATGCATCCGTGACTCGTCCGCAAATAATAATATCTGCGCCCGCTTTGATTCCTTCGACAATACCCCAGCCTCCAATATACGCCACTCCACAGTACGGCTCCAATTGCCAGTCCTTGAGTGCCCATTCTGGATGGTCGAGATGCAGGAGGTTCTGGCACTTAGCAGGATCGGTTACAGTCTGGGAGATATCATCTCCTAGAACCATGGCAATCACCACATCCTTGTGGCCCCGCGCACGACACATCTCCTGCACCTGAGCAGCCAATGCCTGCGTATTCAAAGCACCCGCATTGGTAATGACCTTGATCCCTTTATCCACGATTAGATCAATGGATTCAGATAATTGCGCCAAGAAGCCCGCTTCATAGCCCAACGATGGATCTTGGTCTTTGGCAATGGCGTTCCAGGCAATGTTCATCTCTGAAAGCCAGTCGCCGACAATTACATCGACGTTGCCGTCTTGCGCCATGCGCCGCATGGCGTGCGGGCTGTCGCCCGTTGCGCCGGAGACATTTCCGATGCGGATATCGCGTTTAGGGGGCATGCTTTTTGGATCGGATATGTTGAAAATTGAAAGAAAAGACTCGCATCGATCGATCTCAAGGTAATTGCCTTTCTTTAAAGATCATTGAACGATCGGGCTTTATCGGCTCAAACGGGTTAGCGCTAAATGCGTATCGGAGACCCAGTCCGATGTTTCGGAGGTCTTGGCCCGACAGATGAGGCTAACACGCGGATTTGGAGAAGAGGGAAGTTGGAGATTATTCGGTCTGATCAAAAAGAGGCAGTATGTACAGCTGGGTTCAATTACCGATATCTCTGGCACCAAAGTGATTCAACCTGTCATTTTCAACATCACACGCAGCGCTTGTTCGAGAAGCCATCTATTAATCGTTCCCCAGCATCATATTAACCTAGCTGAAGGATACCTGCCCTAGAAAAGACCCTCAAAGGCCAATCCTGGAGGGCTACACGAAGGAAAGCGTTATGCTTACTTGAATCCCCCATCTTTTCTCCAGACCAGGTGGCCCACTAACGAGTATACGAGCAAAGATCTCGCGATCTCGCTCAATGCTGCCTAGGAGAAGCCCCTGGTGAAATATCATCGAGGACTTAGTCAAACCGCCCGCAAGAATATCATTCTGATATTATCGAGCTCAGGGCCAACCGCAAACCGGAGCTACACGCTCGTCGAGTGCGGTGAACCGGGTCAAACGAGTACCCTCGGCTATAAAGCGCCAAAGAAACCCAGCACCGAATCATCGAGGCTGATGAACGTATTAAACACACGGTGGTTCATCCTTTTGCCTAACCTAGAACGCCTTATCGAAGTCGTAAGTCCGTGTCTGTTCAAACTGAGGCCCCCGAAGTATACACCCACTCACCTTGTGCTCATGCTTCTTCGGTTGATCCTACGGTGTGGATCTTGACTTCCGCCTTTGCAGGATTCAAGTTGGTCCTCAATTGTGCGACCGTGCAGGGAATATGAAAAGGGCTAAATGGTCCGCTTGCAGTTTGAATTGGGTATTCGGTTTTCATTGGAGGATTCTTGCCACGATAGGTGTTTTGAGCGGGGATTCATCTCTGTCATTGTCTATTTTGCTTCGGCTATAGACTATAGTTTCGTACATATTATATTGGATTGAGTTGTAATTGCAGAACACTCCTATACGGTTGGGTTTTGTTACCTATCGTATAGGCTAAGATAGAACTATTCCATTGTTATTAACAGTTAGTAAATATGTTGAGGGTTCAGATTGATCCTAGAAGTGTTGATCTCTCTATATTTAGTCCAAGAGCGTGTCGGCTATATAAAAGGCATATCATTGGTTGGAGAGAGTGTGGATAGCCATGACGCACTGGAAGATATTTCCAAGGTTTCTGTAGAGAAAGAAGAAAGTATTGCAATAATTACGAGTGATTTGCATGTTGTAAAAGAATATACGCGCTTATATCGTCAAGTGGAATATGCCCAAAAGGGAAATTCCCCCACGGACAAGTCACAGCCGAGTCAATTCCAATCGCCCGGGGAGAATGGACATGTTGGGAATTGGCTCAACGGAGTATTCAACCGTATTCAAAGGATCTCCACACAGGAAATAACAAGGTCAGCAATTCTTTTCCCGAGACGAAGCCCAATAAGCCGGCGGTATTTTGTTCCCCACACGATTGAACCGGTGAATCAATCTCGGGCTGCCCCTCTCAGAGTCATCCTACTATCAATCTCTCCTCTGCTCTCAACTCACCACCATGTCGCTGCCCATTCGCTCCTTGTCCCGAGCGTTGGTTCGGTCCTACGGTACCGTCCAGGGTTCCCCCAGTGCTGCTTCATTGACCAGCATCCCCCTCACCTTGACCGATGCTACGGGTGCTACCGGTCCCCGGACCAATTGGACCCTAGATGAGGTCAAGCAGATTTACGAGACGCCATTGAGCCAGCTCACTTATGCGGCCGTAAGTGAAATTCACCATATGGCCCAATGCCAACTTTCCGCTAAACTGACTCCTCCAGGCTGCTGTCCACCGTCGCTTCCATGACCCCGCGGCTATCCAGATGTGCACCCTGATGAACATCAAGACCGGTGGCTGTAGTGAAGATTGTTCGTACTGTGCCCAGTCATCCAAGCACAACACAGGTCTAAAGGCCACCAAAATGAGCCCCGTCGACGATGTCCTAGCCAAAGCCCGCAATGCAAAGGCCAATGGCAGCACCCGGTTTTGCATGGGCGCCGCTTGGCGCGACATGCGTGGCCGCAAGACCAGTCTCAAGAACGTGAAGCAGATGATCTCCGGAATCCGCGAGATGAACATGGAGGTGTGCGTGACCCTGGGCATGATCGACGGAGACCAGGCCAAGGAGCTAAAGGAGGCCGGCCTGACCGCCTACAACCACAACCTCGATACCTCGCGTGAATTCTACCCCACCATTATCACCACCCGCTCCTACGACGAGCGCCTGAAGACGCTCTCGCACGTGCGTGATGCCGGCATCAACGTCTGCTCCGGCGGCATTCTCGGTCTCGGCGAGAGTGACGGCGACCGCATTAGTCTCCTGCACACCGTTTCCAGCCTGCCCGCCCACCCCGAATCCTTCCCCGTCAACGCCCTCGTTCCTATCCCCGGTACCCCTCTCGGCGACCGCAAAATGATCCCCTTCGACCGCTTGCTGCGCACCGTCGCCACTGCCCGTATTGTCATGCCTAGTACCATCGTTCGCCTGGCTGCCGGTCGCATCGCGCTCACCGAAGAGCAGCAGATCGCCTGTTTCCAAGCAGGTGCCAACGCTATCTTCACCGGCGAGAAGATGCTCACCACCGACTGCAGTGGCTGGGATGAGGACCGCGCCATGTTCGACCGCTGGGGATACTACCCCATGAAGAGCTTCGAGAAGCCTGAGCCCAAGGCTGATGCCACTGCTCCTACTCCACTTCCTGTGCACTCCGAGGCTACTTCTGCGCCGGTCGCAGCGAGCGCTTAGACTTATAGTTAGACTATTGCCTCTATATGACTGCGTCAATAGTTTGGATCGGGATGATGCTGCAAAATGCAATTTCAATACACTCAATGAGACTTAGGTCCTCTATGTAGTTATTACACTAGGTATTGGTCATCCTAAACCCATCTTGAGATATTGTATTGCCATGACAACCTTCAACTTAGAACTCAATGCCAAAGACCAGTTAGTTCGCTGGGCTTGATGCTTGCATGGAGATCAAACCTACGCGACCTGTTCTCGGCTATGGAGATTTACACCCCTCATGTATTCCGTGGGACTCGTCGAGTGGCAATGAGAGCCACGACTTCAGGAACGTCCACGAGAAAGCCCGGTTTGATGTGTGGTGCAGACCTACATGGACCTCATACATATGGTAATGTTATGATCCCTATGGTAGGTGAAGCAGCATGTGCTACGGGTCCCTCTGCCTACGCTGTCTCGGGGGGCTACGGTGAGATGGTGGTCAGAGGGATGGGGAGGAGAGAAGAAGAAGAGAAGAAGAGAAATGGGGGGAAGGGTCCTTTTATACCCTCGACAAACGGTACCTTCCTCGAGTGCGACAGCTCCCTCGCACCTTCCCTGACAATGTCAATGTCACATGCTTTGCGCCTTCTTTGTTTGTTTACACGAGGTCCCAGGTTTAGGAAGGAGCCTTCAAGTCAAACAATTATTCCTTTTGGCTTTGTCGCCGATCGTACTTCAAACAAAGTCATTCCACATATCAGAACTAGTCATCTTGACCGTTCGTCAATACCTCGGGCTCAAGCTCATCATCATTGTCAGTCTCGTAATCTGGATCACCAAGCTGAATCCGCTTCCAAGTAACCTTTGAAGCAGTCTTCCACTCAGCCTGCTGAAAGTCTGGCCTCGGCTTTTTATAGCTAAACCGATCCGGATCGCGCCCCCCACGGATTTCATAGTCCTCGATATGCACAAATGCTCGGGAGTATGAATAGATGAACTCGATATCCACCGCTGATCCCGAGTATCGCAAATATGGCAGTCGCTTCATCAACGAAATCACAACTGGGTTAAGGTGAAGCTCCTCGCGTAGGGCCTGATGAATAGCGTGACCTTCTGCAAATAGACGCGATAAATGTCACTGATGACGTTGACAATTGTATCGGGGATGCGAGGAAAGTCAAAGTCGGCAATATTTCGTCCTTCGAGGTCCATGACTCCACGTCGACTTTAGTCCTGTTTGTAAATTAAATCCCGCATTTAGCGCAGATCACCCGCACTAAATAACCGGCCATGTCTACCAATTAGCTATCCCCCGTTTTATGAAGTTATTTGTCCAGTCAGGTGACACTCCCTATTAAGAAGCGGTGAACACAGGCAATAAATGAATTGACGTCGGTGCTCCACTCTTCACGATCAAATGCTGAAATACCGAGGCTCAAGCCGAGTGCACGGTGTCGACTCGACCCACGTCTTCTGAGTCTATTCGGTAGAGGTCAATCTTCACACCACAAATCGCAATGATTGTCATTGATTTCCCTTTTGGTGTCAATGCGACTGCGTTTTGATGTCAGGCTTAGCCATTCCCAACGACATAATCTGCAGCCAATCCTCAAATGAGCATTCTCTACCGTCTCCTGTTGGGGTAAACTGATCCATATAGGGAAGTGAACACACGTCATTCAAATGTTGTGTAACCAGCGCCCTCGTGGGAATGATATAAACAGGATGGCCGCTGCTATAGATGGCAGAGTCCAACTCGATCGTGGATTCTAACCATGCTAAACCGTTATCCAAAGATTCCATGCAATCAACATGGCGCACAGCACCTCGCAGCGAGTGGAACATCTATCATTACATGCTCGACACACTCAACGCCTACCCCATCGACATAAACAAGGAGGTACCAGTCCATAGCAAAGATGATAAAGTGCCACACATGCCCCAGTGGCATCTTCAACGCTGGGTTCTCTTCTACTCCGCCATCCCCCTCCTCCTCCACGAGACCTACATGGCATTCACCGGCCGCACCATAAGCCCAATCGCCGCAGTCGCCTTTTACGTCCTCGCCTTCAACGCGATGGTGATACACGAAATGCACATCCTCCGACGTCTCGGCCACAAATACGGCTTCCTCGACGGCGACAAGCACGCACGGGATGGCATCCCCGACGTCGGCATCGGCAAAGTAGTAACCTCGCTATACAAACTCACCGGATCCCGAATGATCCTCTCAATCGTCCTATCCTACGACCAAACCCAACGACCCTCGCAGATGTCCTGGAGCTGGCTACCCCTCGAACTCGGACTATACGGCGTCGTCCTCGACTTCTGGTACTACTGGTACCACCGATTGATGCACGACGTCAGCTATCTGTGGAAATACCACCGAACCCACCACCTGACCAAACACCCGAACCCGCTCCTCTCCGCGTACGCAGACCACGAGCAGGAACTCTTCGATCTATTCGTTATCCCAATGATGACGTACTTCAGTCTGAAGCTGGTTGGTCTGCCGATGGGGTTCTACGAGTGGTGGATTTGTCATGAATATATCGCTTTTGGGGAGGTGTTTGGCCATAGTGGATTGCGGATGCATTCGGGTGTGCCGTCGACGCTGAACTGGTTGCTGGTGAGGTTCGGTGTGGAAATCAATATCGAGGACCATGATTTGCATCATCGGAAGGGCTGGCGGAAGAGTCATAACTATGGGAAGCAGACGAGACTGTGGGATCGGGTTTTTGGGACTTCTATGGAGCGTATTGAGGCTGTGGAGGGGAATGTGGATTATGAGAATACGGCGAAGATGCCTTTGTTCTAGGGGTGGGGTTGTGTGAATGATGGGAGATTGGAGGGAATGCTGGTGTGGTTTTGAGTATCTTATATATAGCTCTTATGAATTATGGCACTCTATGCTAGAAGGAAATGATTATCGCTATGTGTACGGAGTACTCAAATCCTAATCCTATATAATACTCCCACTACTTAGGTTCTTCTTCTTCTTCTTCTTCTTCTTCTTCTTCTTCTTCTTCTTCTTCTTCTTCTTCTTCTCAACCCTCAACTCTCACCTCAACTCTCGCCTCTCACCTCTCACCTCTCACCTCTCACCTCTCAACTCCAAAAGATACTACCCGATCAGCTACAAGCCATCATCTGTGTCCAAGCAGAACATTCGACAACTCACCGAAATGTTCGACTTAAAGCTCCGTCAGCTTTGATCGAAGAAATCGAGACAATGATGAAGAGCGCGCCCCAGTGTATAGCCCTATGGGAGACGTCTATGACTTGTGCGCGATTCTAGAGTGGGCTAGTGAATCCTGGTCTCACCGCGGAACCCCTGTACTGGATGTTGGCGTTGAACCCACCAAAGAACTCTGTGGACAGCATTTCCGCACCAAGAAGAACCAGCGTCATGGCCAGGGATCACCGATGCTAAGCTCCGATCCGTCAATTTTGGAAATTGTCAACACCTGCCGCTCTTGCTCCAGTGTATTATTGGTGGCAGTGTCAGAACGTGGGGATATCGCTCGTCACTGCCATCGTGTTTTCGATCGGCTGAGCGATGCTGTATTATCAGACGCGGTCGAATATCATACAGCACCTCGACTTGGTGGCTTGTCACAGTCTGCGATGCGTCTGCGCTCATGATCCCACGGGGGTTTTCCTAGATGGTCTCTTCCTGCGACCGCAACTATGCACCGGCATACGTCTGATCTCTAAATCTCCTCTCAGAGATCATGGGTCAATACGCTGATCTAGAGAGCCGCTACGGCGTTTTCTATCTCAACTTGTTTCCCTTCTATTTCCGTTTTCTGATATCTTACCTTAATGCGAAGTGACTGGGTCGCAGTGATATAACTGAGAAGGTAGAGGCTAAGAGATTCTGGCCATCCGGAGGAGAATCTGCCGTGTTTGTCCTTTTGATAGGCTTCATCCAGATACATAAGTGGCTCTCTGTTTGTTTGTAGAGAATCAACTTCTTCTCTCTCTCTCGGCTTCATGAGCCTTAGACCAGCTCTCACTTTACTCAATTGTGAGACTTTCTCAATTGAAGCAGTGAGTTTCCGTTCATTTCTGTTTGGTATTAGTTTGACTTTTTCGGGGTAATCTGTATTTGAATTAACTTACGTTTAAATTAAATTCGTCAAATTTTTTACCGGGACTCGAGGTTGGATACATATCTGAAAGTCTGAATCCCGAGATGATACTTGTTGATAGCACGCTAACCTCATCCACGTTTCCTGCTAGCCCGTGTTGATAATCGAATGTGAGGTCTAGACCGAAGCGCTAAACCCCTGTTCTGGCTCAAACCCAGGATTCTTCATGGTATTGACTATCTTGTGCTTGATGAAAAAGTCTTTTATGTATCTGTGCAGAGATCAACCTGAGCGATGATGTTTAGATATTACAATTGATAGCTATAATCAAGCAGACTATTCCTATCAACCCAGAGCATGAGGTCGGCAAGAATCTCCTCAATTCCAGAAGCAAATATCTTACTACGACTAGTGGATGCATCTCGCTCAACTCGGCCATCGTCCGATAACGCTAGCGCTGACCTACACGAACCATTATACACGATCGGCAAGTATTTTCCGAACCCTAGTTAGCTCTCCCCCTCCGTACCTGCAGTCAAAGCGCCCTACTAGTCCCGGGAATACCAAGACAACATGTGGCGTGTGTCCAATCCCCACAGTAGCTAGCGCGAAGTACGTGGCTCTTTCCACGAGGTGGGGATATGTATGAGCAAGCGTCGGAGCAAAGAGAGTTTAGTACGTGTGCACTATATAAACAGCTCCACTGTGTTCCTGGTATCAGGGCCGGTGATACCCACTCCCGCGAATGAGACCGCTCGCAGCAGCACCGCACAGGACGCAGGCCATGTGGTCGGCTCATGCACAGGATCTGGCATAGCCGGTTTGATCGACCCCACCGGCTCGGCACTAGTAGTATGGAACCAGGGGGCTGGGAATAAGGGAATAGAGGGTCGAATACGGAGTAGTAAGTATGAAACTATTACGCACGTAAATTTCATAGTGTTCACAAGGATGTGTGTATATGTACATATTCGTGACGGCGTAGCTGATCTTACAAGTCTGGTCCTATATACTAATTATACACTCCGGTCTAACTCCCGAACGAGCGATCTTTCTGCATAGGTGGTCTGACATCTGAGAAAACTGAAATCTCTACCTGCTTCGTGATACCCGGACCGGATGAAGTAGGGGAATCGGGCACGCCTTCGATAGACGTACCCGTGCGCGCGCTGTGCTCATGGCCCAGAATGCGATCGATGCTGTTGTTCTCGACATCGGACTTGAACCTGCGCGCGCGGCGCGACTGGTTCGTCTCGTTTGGGGCACCGGTCGTTTTGCGCCCGCTGAAAGGCATGCCGAGTTCGTAGGTGTGGGAGTATTTGCCGCTGGAGAGCTTGCGCACGGAGGACATGATCAAGGGGCGGATGCAGGGGACCGAGGAGGTGATTATGATAATGACGTTTTCGATATATCCCCAGCGGATTAGCTCGATGCCGCCCGCGGCTCCAGTGTTTGTGATGCTGGGTACGGAGTTCAGTTTGGTTGTTTTGATGATGGATGCGATCATTGCACTGAGACATTAGGTTAGTATATTGTGGCTATGCGGTTTGGGTAGAGGTACTTACACAATGCCTAAGCTGAGAAGAGCGATCAAACCGAGCTTGATGGGTAGTTTCAGATTCAAGTTCCAGAACACGACTGTCGGGAAGACGGCCAAAAACAGATCGGTGGCTGAGTTGAATGTGTTGGAATAGTAGGCGAATTTCATCACGGCATCTACGTTGCCGCAGGTCGTCGTAGCTGCAGCTACTGGATCCCAGAGAGCGGCTACATTGCGACAGATGCTAAGTGGTAGCACGGCTGATGCAACGTTCCCGGCGAATTGGATCGCCAAAACAACCCATAACGCGGCCTGGTAATACTTGTAGGTTCCGACCAGGGGGATGATGTAGATAATGAATGCGGAGCGGGCGATGGTGGTGCTGATGGTGACGATCGGCACCTGGATTGCGATATTTTTCAAGACCGCTGCCTTGTCGTCTGCCGTTAGTGTGCTGAGATTCTGACCGAACCCATGCCTAACCGACAGGGTCAGAAACGCGCTTGATACGATTGCAAGGATCTAGAGAGCATTGACGTTAGTCTAGGGTAGTCCACAAGCTAGCCAGGGAGATCTAAATACCTCTGCGAAGATCATCAGTCCATCATCGATGCGAAACCGATTGATCTTGATTTTTCCGACCACGCGTAAAATAACGATCACCGCAGCAATGGCCACCGCGGCCCAAATTCCCCTCTCCAGGGATGGGCCAAGATTTTGTGACATGGTGAGAATATAAAGAGGCTAACTGGATAGCATTGTGAAGTGATATATAAGAAATTTCAGTTGACATGACGGGTGAGAGTCCGGAAGAAGAACGAGCTTAGCAGTTTGTGTCATCAACCCCGGGAAGCCTTGGAGAAAACGATTGGATTTGGAAGGTCAACTTAATCCATCGGGTATTAGACCGTAACCGTGGAATGCTCTAAGATGATCTGTGGTTGAGCCATGGACTGGCCAATCTACGACCTTGGCTGGAGTAGGTTTCGCGACGATCATTTCTATTTGAGTCAAAATTAGCCTTCGAGTCTTGGAAGTTGCATGTGAACTATTATTAATCCTGTACAAAGTCCCCAACGTCAACTTGTGCATTTCTGGTTCTCTCTCTTAACTGCCTATTCGGGGGGATTGAAAATGCGAATAGGAGAATAATTGGTTCATCTATCATAATGTCATAGTAACTGTCTAGATAAGGCCCTATAAAATACCCCTGAACTGCGGAATTGTTAAACGAAGCCTCAAGCCACAAAGCGTACAATATATATTAAAGGCTGACACCCTGAGGTGGGGCTTAGTGGATTTAATTAAACACCAATTGGAGGGATTTCATCTGTCTTACCGGCGCAGTCAAATACCGTTAAAATATAAGGATTGGCAGAGGCTTCAAGTAAAGGGGTGTCTAAAGGAGCATACAGTCCGAACCTATATCCTCTTATAGTGGCAAGGGTCTTGGCATGAGGTATTTCTCGTTTACCCTGGCAGAATCCCGACTAAAAAGGCGGAAGATAGGGCGAGACCAATAGAAGTATAGCAGCCACGTGGGCGGTAGACCTTAAAGCTCACCTCGGAAAGTAAGTTTCTCCAATATATGGGGCTAAGCCTAATTGGGCAGCCTTGGCACTCTTTCCCACAGAAAAGTCTGGAAGCGCCAACCTTGGGATTCCTCAACCTTCAACATTCCGAATCTTGGAAGTGACCGGGGGGTTCTCTCCAAGTGGGGATTTAACGGGGTTTGACTGAAGAACTGGATCAGATCCTCGGTATTTCTGGTCTATCCGGGGCCTCCGTGCCGAGATTAGATTAAAAAGCTGAGGTTCGCAAAAGGAGAATAGCATCATGTTCCTAGAATAACGCTGGAACTAATCTCCGGTCAAATAGCTGGATAACTATCACAACTGACATGTCGATCACCGTGCATGAACACTATTATATTGCACAACCGGGACTTGTGCCTGCCGTTCAACTTACTATCTCGGTTCCACCCCGGCGAAATTGTCCTCCCCATATTTATTGATTGGACTAGACGCACTAGGAAACATCTCCGAATGTACAGAGATTCAGGTTCATTGCAGGAATGTGAAGTCAACGTATATAGACGGGAATGATCGGCACCTGTGCCTTCATTTCTCTCCAACCTTATCCCTTTCATCTCCTCCACCATGAAGTGGACATTGCCTTCCCTCGTGGCTATTGCCGCCCCGGCTATTGCGTCCAACTGTCACTGTTTGCCAAGCGATAGCTGTTGGCCTGCTCCGTCGGCTTGGGCCTCCCTCAACAACACCGTTGGTGGTCGTCTGGTTGCTACCGTCCCTATCGGTACCCCCTGCCATGCGCCCAACTACGATGCTGCCGCCTGTGCAGCGCTCAAAACCGACTGGAACAAACCCCAGACCCAGTAAGTGATGCTAGTATAGAAAAATTGACATCGCTAATCGCCCCAGTCTTGAGTCCTCTTCATCGGTGATGCAAATGTTCTTTGCCAACCAGAGTTGCGACCCATATACCTCCAAGTATAAGCCGTGCCGCCTCGGCAACTACGTGAACTACGCTGTGAACGTCTCTTCCAGCGCCCAGGTCATTGCTGCTGTCAATTTTGCCCGTGATAACAATATCCGCTTCGTTATCCGTAATACCGGCCATGAGTAAGTCGCCTCAATGGTCTTCTACAGATAAATGCTGATTTTATAGTTACCTTGGCCGTTCAACCGGTGCCGGTGCCCTCTCTGTTTGGACTCACCACTTGAATGATATCGAGTACCAGGACTGGTCTGGTCCGACCTACGAAGGCCCTGCCTTCAAGATTGAGGCTGGTGTGGTTGGCTACCAGATCCTCGAGGCTGCAGCCGCCAAGGGCCTTGTCGTCGTCGGTGGCGAATGTCCCACGGTCGGCCTCGCCGGTGGCTACACTCAAGGCGGCGGTCACTCCGCCCTCAGCAGCAACTTCGGTCTTGGTGCCGATAACACCCTGGAGTTCGAAGTTGTCACCGCCGCTGGCGACCTGGTCAAGGCCTCGCGCACCGAGAATTCCGATCTCTTCTGGGCACTGAGCGGTGGTGGCGCCGGCAACTACGGCGTTGTCATCTCCCTAGTTGTCAAGGCATACCAAGACGCGTCCATTGCCGGTGCCGCTCTTGAGTTCACCGCAGCTGACATCACCACCGACACCTTCTACGAGGCTGTTTCGCAGTTCCATGCTCTGCTGCCCGCCATGGTCGACCACGGTGTCACTGTCATCTACCAGATGACCAAGAGCGTCTTCATCATCGACCCCATCACAGCCTACAACCAGACCACCGATGACGTCAAAGCCATCCTCGAGCCATTCACCTCGAAGCTCACCGAGCTGAACATCACGTACCAAGCCAGCTTCACCGAGCACGACTCGTACTATGACCACTACAACACGTACATGGGTCCTCTTCCTTGGGGCAACCTCGACGTGGGCGCCTACCAATACGGCGGACGTCTGATTCCCCGCAGCACCCTCGAGCAGAACTACAACGGGATGGGCGACGCACTGCGCACCCTGACCCAGGGCGGCTTGGTCGCCGTCGGAGTCGGAATGAACGTCTCCAACCCAGTCAACGTCTCCAACGCAGTCTTCCCAGCCCTGCGCAACGCAGCCGTGACGATGCAATTCGGCCTGCCGTGGAACGAGACCGCGCCCTGGTCCGAGATGATTGCGGACCAAAAGAAGATTACGACTAAATATGTGCCTGCGCTCGAGGCTGTCACTCCGGACAGCGGCTGCTACCAGAATGAGGCTGATTTCCGTCAGCCGAACTGGCAGCAGACCTTCTTCGGAAGCAACTACGCTCCTCTGCTTACTATTAAGCGCAAGTGGGATCCTTCGTCGTTCTTCTATGCTCTCAAGGCTGTTGGCAGTGATGCCTGGTCTGTGTCTGATTCGGGGCGGATGTGCCGTACTTGAGCTTCTTGAGCTAGCAGATTTCATTTCATAGCGATTTACAGTTCCTGTTTAGATGTTAGAGATATTTTCCTATTGTGTTGATTAATTTTGTTACCGAAGATCATGCCCAGACCTGCACATACACATCGAATATCATCTCTGCCGGTTTTTATCCGAGCTATGATGGATCTTCATGGCCCTAATTCATCGAAAAATAGTATCTTTGAAATAGCTCGAAATGCTCAAAGCCAAATCTATGTACAGAAATCTATAACCAAATCAATTGATATCGCCAAGTAGCGAGTGTACATCAAAACATATATATACAAACAACAAGCCTAGACCGCAGCATTATTACCGCAAGAGAAGCTGTCATTAGAAGAGTCATCATGAATAGCCTTGCCGGAAACATAAAGGCCAAGACCACACATACAACCACCAATCAAAATAACGCATAAATTCACAATAGTGAGAGCAATCTTCCGCGGCGAAGAGAACCACTTGCCCTTATTAATGAACAACCAATACACACCACCCAGACCATAACTGAACCAACTCGCGAACAGCGAGCTAATCAAACTCAGCAAATCACTGAAGACGGGAATGGCATCGGCAATAACCCAGGCAATAACCCAGCAAGCAAGACCAATGCCTACCCAGGAACCAATGGCAACCAAGTCACGCTTCTGCATGCGGTCGGTGCCTCGGAACATGCGCACGTAGATGTACTTCAGACCGATGTGGCCGTTGACGACACCGGCACCGATAATCTGAGAATGTCAGCAGCTGGATATGGGATCGGATGGGGAGAACGTACAGTTGGGATGGCAATTCCGTAAGCCACTTTCTTCATAATAGGACCTGCGGATCCAAGAGCCGGAGACGTGACTTCCTGACCGACATAGTAGTAGATCACGACCGCAGCAACGACGTAGAAGATAATCTCAAAGGTCTGCAGCATGACCAGAGCCTTGGGGAAATCCCTCGGTTCTTCCATCTCAGCGAGCAGACCGAAGAAAGCGACGTGGGCGCAGTACGCGAAGACGATGTTGGTGACGGCGCCGAAAGCCTGGACCAAATCGGTGTCGACGGTAGCCTTGAGATTCTGACCACCCTTGTTCTGCACACCGACTGCGACCATAGTGATGATGACAGCAGTGACGATACTGATAAAGGCTATCGAATGAAGTTAGTGATGATGTTCCAGAGCCAGGCGGGATCTGGTACATACACATGCACGAGATATAGGTCATGTTCTTCATAGTACGAGGTAAAGAGCAGACGAAACAGATGACGAATCCGACAGCGGTGAAAACCATCGTGCAAGTGCCGTGTTCGGTAACGGTGTTCATCATGACGCTGAAAGTCAAGATGTGAGAAGCCATAATGAAAATCGAGAAGAGTAGCTGGCCGAGGCCGAACAGCTCGCGTCCAAAAGGACCTAACAAGACCTCGCCAGCGTCGGCTAAGTTCTGGATGTGGGGGTATCGGTTGCGGAATTGGTAGATTGTGTATCCGGTGTAGGTAGCGAGAATGCCCAGTCCGACGATCAGGATGAGAGCTGGGGCAAGGCCTAGCTGGGCGAGGGTCTTGGGCAGGGACAAGACTCCGAGAGAGACGGATTCGGCGATCATGACTAGATGGTGGTCAGAGTTGGTTCATTGTACCTAATCAACCGATGAGAGTTTTGATCATGCGTGTGGTAGCACTTACACATTCCCGTTTGCCTATTACGGAATTAGCCTATATCCTTGATGATTGTTTCATTGCGTGTACTTACCACCACTTCATAGTCTTATACTTAACCTCGGCACCCTCCTCATCTCCAAAGGCATCCTGATACTGTGGCCTCTCCTCCAGAATCTTCTTCTCATTATATCCCGACTCCGAGTCAGTCGGGTCCTGGTAGGGTGTCACTCCATCTGGAATCATGATGTCGACGCGTATAGAGCCAAAACTGGAATATAGAAAAGACAGAAAGGAAGAGAGAGCCCAGCCACTTGTATATGTGCAAAGGGAAAAAAATTCTCGACTAGAGGTGGATCTTTCCTCAACGTTGACTGAGACAACCCCGGCTTCACTTGTATGGAGAGTTGGAGGGCAGAATTCTGGAGCCCGGATCTTCTGGAAGGTGGGGATGTACCGGGCTGAAGTTCTGAACGGTGAATGAATTCTATTTCCTATTTCCTATTTCTACCATATTTGGTTAATATTGAGGCTCACTGAGACGAAAAAAGAGAAAAGCTTTGGTGCCAAGTTGCGATCATATAAATTAAGCGTAGGGGGACCCGCTTCTGAACAGATGAGTGGAGTCATCATGACCCGCTTTCCTGGAAACGGGCCAATTACAGACTCGGCTCGGAATTCTATTATCTAAGAAGAACGCCGGACTGCGCTGCTGGCCGATGGTAGCCGCTTCCAAGCTTATCCCGGGCCAATCCCGAGTAAATGGCTTCGAGCTGTTACTAAATGCCAAGACGTGCAGCCGTATAATCGTGGTTACTCTATGCACGTTATGTCGATTATTGTGAAGATGGATGAAGAGCATCGTACGTTGTAGACCGTACCTGAGAGAAGGCAAATCTTAGGGCTCAGTAGCCAGAAGAATGCCAGTATACAAAGAGCAACTGTGGGGAAGTGAAGCTCTTTCGCCACCAGAAAAATCAATCTCAGTCAAGCCTTGCCAAGCTCGCGTAGGCAATAATTCGGTTATTTCGTAAAGCCGCATATCCGAAGGATATTCCAGGCCATTGGGGCAGATGCTGCTATTTGTTTGGACCAAATAGACCCATTTATTATAAATAATAACTCAATGCCTTCCTAATCGGGACCATCTATTATAGACCACTTACCGAAATGGACAATGGAGTCCGTACCTATGTATTGTGTATATTGTACTTCGTACCTCCCTCCACATTCTGGTCCCTGCATCTCCAGACTTACCCCAGGTTGCAAGCAATTCAAACGTAAGTGAAAGTTCAAACGCGTGAATAATGATTATCCGCACTCAGGCTAGTCGTAAAAAGTACTCCATTCGCAGTTATCGTGGGGTCCGTTTTGTAATTTAGTTAATGAGAGTACATATTGCTGCTCCACAAACTCCTCCTTACGGAGTATCTATCCACCGAATATGAATTCATGAACCAAGGGCCGGAATTATCCGTGAATATATTGACTAGTTGTCCACACCCGCGGAATAGCCGTACCCCACTAGTGTAGCGAAGGTGGTCTTAACGTCGAGATTCCATGGGGCCGACAACGTAGGCGTGTACAACATACTGTTCCGTAGGGAATGTCATTAAGTTGCTAGAATTGACCTATCTATGGTGGCCACGTGTGTACATCGTATATTGTAGACTTCTAGGAAAGTTTGGCCTGGGCCTTGAATTGAGATTCCGTCTGTAGAGGCTATAGTGGTCATTTCCTCGGCTTTCACTGATGATTGGGGTCCTGTCGGATATGTCCTCATCGTCACAGCTGGTACATGTAGTGTGTCGAGGAATTTGTTTAGGGCAGTCGTCGTGGTATATGATTTGCCTCGACGTTGGTTGGGTTTAAGCAAGCGTGCTAAAGAATGGGTTTGCACATGAGAACTATGAAAATATCCTAGGAAATACATTGAAAAATATGAACGATTCTAATTTATCTGATATTCAATTAGGTCAGAGCTGTCGCTCAAGCTTCTATCAGACTCATCACACCTCTTCCCTGTCAACCTTGTGAACCACAACAGAGTCAAGATGGGCCTTAGGATTCGAGCCTGGTAGTTGACTCGGTAAATCAGTATGGGACGACTTAGCCGGCAGAGCGATGTGACCCAATTCAGCGTCTTGATGAGAACTTCCTGACGTCTGTGGCAACGAAGATGATGGATGTCTTCGTCCTTTCTTTTTCCATTGGCGCCTGTAAAATAGGAACGCGCCGACGAAAGCGAGCACTACGCCAGACGTAGCACCGATACCGATTCCAGCCATTGTACCCCTTGAAGTATTGTGTGGCGGGCTATAGGTGCTCCTGGGGCGTATGCTAGTACTCGTGCGGGTTCCATCCGCGGTACTGGTAGCATGCGCTGCTTGGATCGTCGCAAAGTCAAGACCTGCAATCGTTGGCAATGCGGCACTGGGGTTGATAGGCCAGTATGCATTGATCGACGGACAGGAAGGAGTAGGAAGCGTAGGTGGAGGGGGGTATTTGCAGTCACGGCAGACCACCTTTTCAACGAATTGTAGTCGGCCAGGGTTGTTTGCGTGCTAACCTCGAAGAGCCGCGGCGCATGGTGGTTGCAGCTAGTTTCAGAGATGATAACGGGAACCCCTAGGCCTCCTAGCCTTGACGTCAATACATCGTAGTCAGAGGCGCTCATGGACGAGTTGCACCCGAGTTCATTGACTGCATAGAAGTCGATAGCCTCGTCACTCTTGCCTCCGCACACCAAGTATTCTCCCAACGTTTGAATATAGGTATAATCTGAATCTGTGGCATATCCAATCGGTATAGCACGGTACTTCCTAGCAACAGCATACGCTTTCATATCCCGGGCTGCGGCCTTTAGATATGGGGCTAGGTCGATTGTAGGGCCTATGCTATACATTTAGCTCGTGCAAAAACTGTGAGCGGTGGGTTTCATACCTTGACCAGTAATAGTTTGGCTGGAAATAATATTATTTCCAATAAGAAGCCCCAGGAGATTGCTATACCCGGCCATTGAATCAAGAACAGCCGCATATTGTTCGAAAACGTCCATTTGCCATGGTGAGTTGGCCTTGCAGAGATGTTAGTATCCATAAAGAACACACGAACAACCGGAAATGCTTACTATGTTCGAGCTGACATCCGCCCAAGCCCTTTGAGTCGCCATGTTTGCAATTACGTATATTCCATTGTCCTGGAAAATCTGCATGCATTTATCGTGGCCCTGAGTCGCATCTGTATAGTACACCCTGATAGTGTTGGCCCCGAGTGCCTTTAGGATAGGCGCATCGATTGCGCACTGGCTAGCCCTCGAATCTGCCAAAACATCGATTGCAGTCGAACCAGAGGCATCTCCGATGTAATCGACACCTATTTCAGATGTTATCTTGGCTTGGCATCGATAGCACAGTTCAAATGATCTTACCTTTGATCTGAAATCGATGGCCCCTACTCAATAACCCATTCCCCGCGACCGAGATAACAGGCAGTGACATCTCAAGACACGAAGACACAAAGGTGGCAGGAGATGATAAACACGGGGAAAGACTGCGGGGGAAGTGAAAAACAGGGTCCGAGGCTATATCTAGGGCGCCATGGCCCCTACATAGGCTTGCCCAACCCGGTATAGCGCTTACATGTGAAGCGATTTTTTAAGATTGCAATAAGCCCGGTTGATAACGAATCCTACGTTGAGGTCATGGCGTATCTTATGGAAGTCCAACTCTCACGGATATAAACTGTGGAGCTACAGTCCCTTAATTGTAGGATTCATTCATCCATTTTCCGTAATATTGCTCCGCAATATTAATCGTAAGGTCTTAGACGTTATATATACGCCAGCCCCGGACCTGCAAAAACTCGCTCATTCGCTCAGAGCTTTGTCTGCCCTATCCGCACCCTAACAACACTTCGCACCCACGGAACTCCCCATTTACTACTCGTTCGCTTCCATTTTTACTCACATTAAGGATGACACGTTGAAGGGAGGCCACAAACGGCCGCTTTTGACACCATTTTAAGCCGCTCACGTGGCCGGTCTTGGCGTCACGTGCACCAAAGCCCACGACCCGCTGCGGGTTAGCCGTGCCTGGTTCCACGTATCTTCAACTTCCCCTGTACATACATACATACACTCGCGAGATTGAATCCATGTTCCCGTAATGGGGCTCGTCGAACTACCCACTGAGATCCTGTGGATCATCGCATCATGCCTTTGCCGCCAAACGGATATTTACGCCTTCGTCCACACCAATCGTGATCTATACGAAAGACTTATCAAGTTTCTGTATTACTTTCACGCCCGGTATAGACATGGAGCCAGGCTCTGGTTTCTCGCCCAGCGGAACCTCTTTTTATAAGTTCAAAGTTTGCTAGACGGGCTAAATGCTGCCAGCAACCAGCCTCCAGCATCCCGGGCAGTGATAGAAGCAACGGAAAGGAAGCCTACAAGAATGTACGAAAAAGGCACAATGCTAAGAATGTGGGAAGAAGAAGAAGACACGATGCACATAATACGAGAAAATCTGGACCCTATGGCTGTTTCTATCCACCCTTTTTTCCAACAGGGATACAGCATCCTGGGCATTAGGAATATCCAGCACGCTCTAGTGCTGGCAATTAAGGGTGGCTATACCGAAACCGTGACCGTCTTATTAGACTTTGGTGCATAGGCCAACTTCTACAGTGGGGAATCTATATTGGCTACTCACAACTGGTGGCATACTAAGGCGATTGATTACCCGCCCCTCTTTACTGCGGTACAGCACGTGAGGGTGGAACTGGTAAAGTTACTGCTTCAGCGTGGTGCTGATCCAGAGCTGTATGCCCTTCACCGTTATATTGTGCTGTGGAAGATGATGGACGGGAAATTACCCCTACATTGCTCGAATACGGTGTGGGGCCGCAAGCAACAGCGTTGAAGCTAGCTGTACTAAACGAGGATGAGTATATGGTGAGATTTCTTCTTGATGGAGGATTCAATATTTCAAAGTACGGACATACTGGACTCTATGCTGCTAAAATGAAGGGTGACCAGGATATGGTCGACTTGTTAGAGTCTCGGGGTGCAACTTTAGCTGCACTTACTGATGCCGAAAAGGAAAAGTGGGAGACGGCGGACGGGGATGGCACTCTGCCTCTTTTTGATAATGTGTTTATTTCCTTCGAGGACGAGGTCGATCTGGATGAGGGTGAGGATGACGAGTTCCAAAATTATTATGAGTATTGATTAGTACATTTTCTTGTATCACACATTTTGAAATTGGTTCCCTTTATTTTTTTCTCTCTCTTATATTTTTGATTTTACAAATGAATGCACAACTGCACAACTGTACAGTAGATATGTATAGGTATTCACGTCTACAGTACCTAGACTAATGCTGAACGGAGGAGACGCTCTAGCTCTCGAAGCGACTCGGGCTTGGAAGTGACACTAGACATCAGGTAAAGCACGTTACCAAGGACGCGCGAGTGAACATTGAACTGATCACCGCCAACAGCCAGCTTCTGCTGCAGTCCCTTTGCGGCATTGGAGTTGTAGCCTGCGATATATTAGCTTTATCAATGATTCAGGTCTGAAGAACATAACATACCTCCACCAGCTGCATCACGCAGTGAGATACTAAGCACGGTTCCAATGGCAAACACGCTCTCCACGGACTTTGTGGAAGAGAGGTCCTCAAGCAGACCGTGTGACCAGACACTCCACACTTCGGGAGCTGATTCAACAGTAGCAGGCGAACTGCTACGCCAGTCAGTGCGGTATGCATCCCACGATCCATCGGTATCAAGCTTAGCCATGGTCTTCAAGGAGTCAACAGCGACCGTGCATCCAACTGCATGGGCGGTGTAACTGTGGCCATGGAGAAGGGCATCGCTCTTCTCGGGACTCGAGAAAGCATTGAAGATTTCCTCGCTAGCGACAGTCGTGCAGAGTGGTACCAGCCCGCCCGTGAGGAGTTTGGCGTTAACGGCGACGTCGGGGTGCACACCTAAGAAAGAGGCGGATGTCCGCCGACCGAGACGGTACAACCCGGTGAAGACTTCGTCGAAGATGACTGGCAGGCCGGACCATGACGGGGATTGTTTATGTGCGGGAGCGTTGGGGGAAAACAGCTCTGGGTGGTCGCGGACCACATCGGTCAGACATCTCTGGAAGAGAGGATCACTAAGGGAATCGTTAGTTCATGTAAATGAAGGATCGTAGCGGATTCTTACCAGAAAAGCATTCCACCCGCACCTAGGATGACCGGTTCCAGGATCAATGCTCCAAACTTCACTCCTTGGCGCTGGACCAGGTCTTCAATAGTGCGACGGATGTAGTCCTTGTAACGCTGCGCAGTGGCCGATTCAAGACGCTGGCTGAGGTCAAAGACCGATCCAAATGAAGCGAAAGCAACATCCTCGCCGAGTTCTCCCTGCAGCTCACCGGGGATCTCAACTTTCCAAGATCCGCCAACCATCTTGACAAGAGGGAAATCGAACCAGTGGCCACGACCACGATACCACTCAACCTTCTTATTGAATGTCGAAGGCTCCGAGCAGTCCATCACACCGATGGTATCACCGTGGTAGCTACCCTTGAGTCCAAGAATACCAACCTGCTCCTGGGAGGCATCCCAGCCGTACCGGTCGCAGGAAGCGCGTAGACCCATCTTCACAGCAACCTCCATCCCCGTGCTTCCATTGTCCGTGTAGAAGACTTTAGTAAACCGCGGGTTTTCGATGGTTTTCAGTAAATTATCCGCAAGCGTCAGTGCTGGCTCATGGACAGCTCCTGCGAACATGACATGTCCGTACCGACCGGCGGCATAGGCAGCAGATAGTGCTAGCTCGGGGTTACCGTGGCCTAAGCCTTGAGTCCACCAGGACGCGGATCCGTCGAATGTCGGGCGCAATTCACCCTCTGCATCTTTGGATGTTTTGGAGCCAAATGTTTGGAAGTAGTCATCATGCGCTGAGTCGATGACGGTAATGTCCTTGGCCTTCATGCCTTGGTGCTGGGTAAAGGGGTACCATATCAGCTCTTGCGCACGGTCGGCCATCTCTTCGAGACGCTGGACGCGCTCGGTATTGTTGACGGACATTTCTTCAAGCAATCGGAGAACCTCCGACTCCTTTGCGGAGTTTTGGTAATAGCTGAACATGGCCTCCTCGTCCCTTATTTGGGAGTCGGCATCCAGCTGCGACGGTCTGGCTGGAGGCGCTGGTAGCGATACCAAGGGAATGCTCTTCTTCTGGAAGTATTCCCGGAGGTATTCATGATTTTGATAGTACTCATCTCGGAACACGAGAACCGATGAGATATCATAGCCACGGAGGAGCAACGACTCGTAGGCAGAAATCGAAGAAGAGATACCCCCTAGACGAGAGTCTGCCACCAACACGATTGGCATCCGGAGTGGTCGATACAAGTCTGCCTGTGAGTTGCCATTGGGGCCCGGGGAGTGCACGCCCCCGGCCGTCTCAACAAGGGCGAAGTCAATGTCGGACCGCGCCCAGCCGGACAGTGTGTTGTGTATGGATGCGAGAAGGTCATCGTCTCGCGGAACCTGCGCGATGAGCTTTATGTCTTTTAATTAGGACAATCGCACTTACAAATTTATCCTTTGCTGCCAAGTGCGGGCTCACGGGATCATCGAATTGGTAGAGACATTTGGTGAGCGTCCCGGCGCCATAACGCCGCAAGTGCCTGCGACCGTCAGTGACCGGAATTAATTCAATCGAATTGCTTCAAAGTTCGCCTACCGATCATCGGCATCATCTAATGCCCCCGTAGAAACAGGCTTGAGGAATGCGGCGCGCTGTTTCTGGTGTTGAACCGCATTACACAACACCGTGGAGATAATTGTTTTCCCCACGTCCGTGTTAGCGCCGTAGACTTGGTGGGCTCGTAAACTGCGCCAGAGCGCTGCGCCGACCGGAGGCATGACGAGATGAAGTGAAGTGAGTCACGATGAAGTCCAAGAGACCTCGGCGGGTCAACTGCCATTGAGTTTCCGACTCCACGCAAATCCCCACAATTTTGCATTTCACCGGATTGTCCTGTTGGGTTTCTCAACGACTTGGGATCTTGGCTTTGGGAATAGAATCTGTTCTCTTGCCAATCTCAACAATCAACAATATCCGAATCGAAAATCAAGTGGATAACCGTTGACAGGAACAGTACGGGAACAGAGCAGGAACAGGAACAAAGGAATCGACGTGATCATGAAGGCCGATATGACTCCTCCAGGGACATCTAGGACATCCGGGACAGCAGGGAAAACATCGCACAAAACACTCGTTGACTCACTATCCGCCACTTTGTCGCGCCGGGAAGCCAAATCCGCCCGTCGGAGGCTGACCGTTTTACCCCGGACAGCTGTGGATTTCTCCTCCAATGACTTCCTGTCACTGTCAACTTCCTCTGCATACCGAGAACGCTTTCTGGCACTGTTGAACAACACGCCGCCATCATTCCCTCTTGCCAGCGGGGGATCTCGGCTATTAGACGGGAATTCGGCTTACGCGGAAGAGCTCGAGAACTTCCTCGCGACATTCCATCAAGCCCCGACAGCACTTCTATTCAACTCCGGCTACGACGCCAACGTCGGCGTACTATCCAGCATCCCTCAACCAGGCGATGTGATTTTGTACGATGAGTTCATTCATGCCAGTGCCCATGAGGGCATGCGTCTGTCGCGGGCCGGTCCTCGGGAGATGTTTGCCCACAGTTCGCCGGTTGGCTTGAGAGAGGCTCTGCAGTCGCAAATAGATGAAGACCCAGCTATTGCGGAAGGCGCGCGCAATGTCTTCGTGCTCATTGAGTCCATCTACAGCATGGACGGCGATGTTGCGCCCATCAAGGAGTTTATCGCGGTTGTTGATGAGCTGCTACCTCAAGGCAATGGATATTTCTACGTCGATGAAGCGCATGCGACTGGTGTGTTTGGACCGCGGGGTGCGGGCGTGGTTCAGGAACTCGGCGTTCAGGATCGCATGTTCATCCGAGTGCACACATTCGGCAAGGCACTAGCGAGTCATGGAGGTATGTATGATCTGTTTTGATCGCCCGTTGAAATACCGAACTGACCATATCCAGCCGTGGTTCTCTGTGGACCAGAGACAAGGGATTACCTGATCAACTATGCGCGGAGTTTGATCTATACCACCGCTCTGGGATTCCCATTCCTGGCATCGATTCGCGCAGCATATGAGATCCTGGCATCTGGTGAAACCGAATCAGTAAGTTGATCATGTCTCCATACTCCTAATACCCAGCTAACTGGATCACAGTTACAACGCCGGCTTCAGGAGTTGATCGGTCATCTCCGACAACGGCTGGCGGGCCTCCATACATATGAATCAGTCATGTTCGAAGTCGACCATTTCCCCACATCTCCCATTATCTCCCTTCGCACATCGCAGCCACGACAGCTGGCGAGTTTCTGCCAGGAAAACGGATTCATTGTTCGCGCGATCATGCCACCGACGATTCCCGAGGGAAAGGAACGGGTGCGAGTGTGTTTGCATGCAGGAAACACCGAGGCGGAAATCGATGGTTTGACGCGGATGATTCAGTCGTGGCTCGATCAAAGTCACAGAAATGTATCAAAATTATAAAAGTACGAGGTAGTTGGTTTGCATCTAGGGATTGTCTACTAGTAATCTCTATTCAAGCCCATTCATTTAAATTGTTATCTCATAGGTCGTTATCCGGTTACTTGAATGCCTATATGCAAACCAACAAGACGATGTTTCATGTCCTTACAATATCAACTGGCAAACTTCAACCACCCCATCCTGCTGACTATGGCCCATAATCCAAAATCCAGTCCGATCACGTTGTCCTGCTTCGGGTATCAAAATACGCGGCCAGCCCTTAGCCCGACGGTCCGAGGTTGCCACCTGGTCTTGGTACCTATTGCCCAGCCTCGGCACCAGGGATGGATGTCGGCGTTATATGTGGAATGGATCCGGGATTCGGGCCGTGATGCCCACTTATTCTCCATGTCGAATACCTCCGCACCGAGACTATCAGTGCGGAGTATTAGACGAATGGTTGATATTGCCGACCATTACCGAGGGTGTTTGAATGGGATACCGACGCGGAAATCATGCAGAGCTAGTAGATCAAAGTACATCGTTGTGCTAAGGCCTGAAGTAGTTAGTGTAAGGTCACTAATTTCGATCTCCTGGCCGATGAAGAGAGTCCATGGAATATCACTGAGATTTTACTAGGCATTCATTTTGTAACATGCATCTATCTCTATTGATTTAAATCCTCTGCATTTGAAATTACTTGTTCATATCTAGACCATAGATTGCTCCACCTTCATACTAGCCTGGGTATCCGAGCGGTCCATAGTGGTATACCGACTGAAATCTCTCAGATCCCGACGGTCATCACCAGGCGAAACACCATTCGCCACCGCCTTGCGGTCCTGACGACGGAAGTAGACACGCTTGCACCACTTCCAGCTCTCAATACCCAAGAAGAAAAGCACCGTCTCAACAAAAACAATACCCCACTCCCAGGAAATGCTGGTATGCTTGAAAACACTGTGGTTGATAACAGGGATGTAGATGATAGGGAATGCAAGAACGAAACCAGTCATGATGCCGAAGAAGAGGAACTTGTTGCGCCAGATATCATGCATCCACTGGGTATAGCGTTTCTTGGAGTCGGGCTGCATGTGGAAGAAGCTGCGGCGCAGATGCATCATCTCCCAGGCGAGGAAGAGGGCGAACCAGGTCATGCAGGTGAATGTAGTGGCGCGGGCGCGGAAAACTGTGTCGCAGTCGTAGGGTTTATTGGGGTCGTTGTAGTGTGTGTTGCAGCCCTGAGCGAGCTCGCCGTTGCCCCATCGGAACATGACGAGGGAGAATGCGGACAGACAGAGGGCGGCCATCCAGACTCCGTAGACGAGGGTGTCGATGATGATTTCCCAGGTGAAGATGCCTTGTTTCTGTGGTTTGTTAGTCAATTGAATTGTTAGGGAAAGGCTTGGGGGAACTTACGCTTTGCGGTGGTCGGTCCATCACTTCCGGGGCGGCAATCTCCATTCCTAGACCCATATCAGGGAGACCAGAGGTAACCATAATAATCCAGATGATCTCGACGGGGGAGATAGGGAAGACAGACTGGTTGGTTTCATCCTTGAAGGCCAATCCAATAAGAAGGGTCAATGCTAAAGCAACGTTTTCCGCAAGAAGATGCAGAACGAATTTCTGGATATTATCGAAAATGCGACGACCTTCCTCAATACCGTTGATGATAGAAGCAAAGTTATCATCAGACAGCACCAGCTCGGAAGCATCCTTGGCCACATCCGAGCCATTCTGACCCATGGCAATACCGACATCAGCCCGCTTGAGCGAGGGAGAATCATTAACTCCGTCACCAGTCATAGCCACAAAGCGTCCACGACGATGCAGGGCATCAATCATACGGACTTTCGTGTTAGGAGCACAACGAGCAATAACCAATGGAAGAGTGGGAAGTTCATCAATCTCGTCTTCGGTCAATTTGTCAAACTGAGAAGCAGTCATAACCATAGCATCGGCAACGTCCTTCGCGATCATATCCATGTTTGCGGGAATGATGCCGACCTGCGCTGCAATCGCACGCGCAGTACCGGGGTGGTCACCAGTAACCATGTGCACGGAGATTCCAGCCTTGTAGCAGAGGGCGATAGCACCAGCGGTCTCCGGACGAGGGGGATCGTAGAGACCGATCAAACCGTAGAAAGACAAATCCTTCTCGACGTCCTCGCGGGGAAGAGGGCTGTCGCCTTCTTTTGCGGGATTGGTGTTCTCGCGGCCGGCCATAGCGAGCACGCGAAGACCCTCTTTAGCCAAAGCCTCCATGTTCTCCAAGATTTCATCGCGCATTTCATCGTTGATAGGGACGGGCTCCGAGTCAGGCTTCCATTTGATAGTGGTGCATGCCTCGAGCACTCGCTCGACAGCGCCCTTGGTGAAGATCATTTCGCGACTCTTCCCTGAGTTGTCGTCGCGCTTTGTGAAAATAACAGACATTTTCTTCACGGTTGAGTCGAATGGGTACTCGGCTTGTTGGTGCCAGATCGGCTTATCGCCCTTGGTCCAGCGAGACAGGCCCCAGTTAAATCGAGAGGCGAAAACCTGGATGGCAATGTCGGTGGGTTCGCCACGAGCCTGCCATCCCTCGGTGGCACTTTGGTGGAGATGGGCCAGGTTAGCCATGGCAGTAACGTTGAGGAAGTCCTTGAGCGTGTCGTTGTCTTTTAACAAGTCATCTGGCGATGCAACATCGCCCAATTTTTCCTCGCCCAGTTTGACCGGGGGCTCTGCAATCAAGCTCAGCTCACCGTCTTCGGGGTTGAGAGGTTCATTCGAGGCACCGACGGAGTAAGTTCCCAGAGATGGGAGCCAAGCCCTTTTTGCGACCATGCGGCCTTGGGTCAGAGTACCAGTCTTGTCCGAGCAGATGTTGGTAACAGCACCGAGCGCCTCCAAGGAATCCAGCTTCCGGACAATAACATTGCGCTGGACCATCTGCTTCGTTCCGACGGCCATGGTGATTGTCAACACAACCACCAAACACGCCGGAATCATAGCCAGACCAGTCGCGACCGCATAAATGATAACCTCGCTATCACCGCGCCAGTCATTCGACGCAGCAACGACAATCGCAAAAATAACAGCAATGGCAAAGAGCAGAAGCGCCAGCTTGGACAGTTTTCGTTGTAAAGGGGTACCAACATTGGTACCCAAGAACCGGCCAATAGCATCAGTGGTCGTCAATGTCCAAGCCTGGATATACCATCGCTTCTTCGTTTCGCCTTCAGGTCCACGCTTAACAGGGCGACGCTTTGGGTCGGTTCCACGAAGGGCTTGAGCAATAGCTCCAATCTCGGTTCTCATGCCGGTTCCCACGACGACACCGCGAGCACGTCCTCGGGTCACGGTTGACGAGCTGTAGGCTATGTTCAGTCTGTCGCCTGGGCCTGTGTCGACCTCGAAGGTGGCCTCTGCGTCTTTCTGGACTGGGAGGGACTCGCCAGTTAGCAGCGCTTCATCGGTTTCGAAGTTGAATGCTTCAACGAGTCTGCGAAGGGTTAGATTGGGATTATAATATATTCTCTCGGGGGTTGTACATACCTGACATCAGCAGGGACAGTGTCTCCTACTTTCAATTCGACCATGTCACCGGGGACGATCTCATTTGCTGGGACGGTTGCCGTCTTGCCGTCGCGAGAGACTACACCTGTGGGCGAACTGAGCGATCGCAACGAGTCCATGGTCTTCTCAGCGGCGTAATCCTGGTAGACACCGACGACGATGTTCAGCCCGATGACGGCGGCGATAAAACCTCCTTCGATCCAGGACTGGATGCCGAAACTGACAGCCATGGCGATGATGAGGACCTAGAACTTCTTAGCAATCATTTTTTAGTGGATCTTGGCTTCTGACTTACCAGCATCATGGCGTTGGCAATCTGTCGAATGACAATCTTCGCCAAGGAGACGCCTTTGTCTCCTTGAAGCATATTCTCGCCATATTTCTCAAGGCGTTGCTTGACCTCCGCAGTTGTTAGACCATCGTCCGAATTGGTCTGGAGTTCGCTGATGACATCTTCGAAGGTGAGACTATGGGCGGGTTGGGAGAGAGGTTGTTGTGTAATGTCAACATGGCTCTCGGAGCCGGAGCCTTTGTGCGACATTTCGCAATATCGGATGGTAGAGTGCTGTCTCTAGTTGGGTGGGTTGAGTGAATTGAGTGAATTGGTGAAAGATGTACTTCTATGAGGCTCTTAAGGGGGCAACTTATAGAAGGTATCTGTAGGAGAATGAGAGTCCATACACCGGGATTACTTGAGTAATAGGCACACTTCTATGCAACAACCTTCTTTTCTTTTCTCCCGAGGGGGGTTCTCAAAGTATAAATAGGATCAGAATACCACTCGATGGCGAAATGCAATCGGCAATTATGACCGGATGTAATCTGAAGGAAATTGTGTCCGACATCCGGGGAACTAGATTTTATGCTGGCGAATCAGCTTCATTTACCACATCTCTGTATCAAGCGGACGACCTTGGCGCATCATCGATGACGCAAACGGAGTCTGGGCATGTCCGGGTGGGTCCCCACGCGACAATTCTCGGGCGTTTATTTGCGCGGAAATTGCTTGGCATAACCTTGGCTAGACAGGTCGTCGGTTTCTATCTCTCTGGCTTATTTCCCACCTCTGGTCTTCTTGGCTCTTGGCACTTGGAACCTCTTGGCATTTCGGGGCTCGAGGGTTCCTCCGCTTCAAATCCGCCTCTTTCTCCGGAGGAATTCTTCAATTCTTACGTGGCGAAACCCCCATTATCTTTGTTTTTCGCCTCAGATAATGGGCTATCAATTGCTCCTGGAGACACGGTGCCTGAATACATGATTGACCCGAGTGATCCGATCTAGGTTGCACTGTCTTACATTGCGCTATTCCTCCATTCTCATTGGGTCTACTATCGGGCGATACTCCAATTCTTTATTTTTATTTTCTTCTCGTATCTTCTTCGCTTGGACCTAAAACCCATATGACCCTCCACTCATGGCGGACGATTCTATGCCGCGAGAGGAGATACTCGGGGTTGTGATTGGGGCAGTTGCGCTGTTTTCCCTGATCAGCATGATTCCGGTGTAAGTACGGAGGCGCGATAAGTCTTGGCAACCCCCGCGCTTCATGCATGCGAATTGTTCTCGAACTTCCGAAGTGCCGATAACTGATTTGTATGATTTTCCGTCCAGGATGATCATGAGGCATCACCGACGACGCGCCGCCATGCGGGCCATGGCCGCATCCCGAGTTCTCCCACCGGTACAGTTGCAGAACGTGTTAGGCCAACCTGTGTCTGTGGACCGATGGTTGGAAGAACAAAACGTGCCTGCCAATGCGCAGCAATACGGCCAAGATACTTGGTAAGTGCGCTATTCCAGCATTCCACCGGTCTCCGATTCCGGCTGCCCCTCCTCGAGCCTTTTGGCCCCGCGGCTGGATGATGTCGTGTGGGGACACTAGGGCTGGGCACTCGGTCCCTCCGCCCTATCGGGATCCGCGAGTTTTCGTGGAGGCGGATTCATGGTTTCTGGGCAAGGCGTTATTGCGCCCAGGGCCAATTTCCGGCGTTCCTGGATAAACATACGTGGTCTTGGCTAGAGATAGCAGGCCGTGCAAGCGACTCTGGACACATCGACTGAATCTTCTAGAATCAAGCTAACTCGCCCAGCCCCATCTGTCTGTCAGCACTATCTTCGTCCCCATACCTCGCCTGTCCCGATCCAGTCGTGCTGGCTGACGACCAGCATAATCCCAACCCGACTACACGGTCAGACCCCCGCTGCAGCTGCGGGGCACATTCCCCGCCCGATAGCGAGGTCCTCGTACTCAATCGCTGCAAGCATGCCTTCCATCTGGATTGTCTAAAGTCGTGGTTTGAATACCGTCGGTACAAGTGTCCGATCTGCCAAGCTTCGTATTCGCCAGAGGAGGAGGCACGAGGATGATTTCCAGAAATAATTGTTGACCTGCATGCATGATCCTGCGGGGTTGCCCAAGTGCAACTTGCATTTGGTCAGCGATATGCCCTTTGGCTATCGGATCAATACGGCTTCTTTCTTATATTTTTCTCCCTTTTCTTTTACCTCTTTTGTCTTGCTTTGCTTTTGAGATATCCGTCAACGTGACATGACATGTTTGTTCATTTCGTTCTTTGATCTGCATTTATCCATTCGCCATCTGTCCAAATAGGCCGCAGATGATCTTGTTTTATGTATCTATACGCAATCATACTCATCATGATCGTGATGAAATGGGCTATGTATATTGACCGAATGGACACCTTCCTAGTCTGTTTTCACAAAAATGTATACACTAAATCACCATGATTGTACTCTCATCTTCTCATCGTCCGCGATACAATAATCGGGCACCCAAATAGGAAATTTATCTCGGCACTCCGCGTTTCCCGTCTCTACGGAGACAACTTGTAAGATGCTCCCATTTTTTAATTTCCCCCAATGACACAATAATTCCATGTATACCACGGAGTAGCATCGGACTCTCCTATCACACACATCTCATCAAAAACCAATCAAACACCTCCACCATGGGCTTAACTGCCAAAGAAACCAACCTCGTCGAGATCGCCAGAGATACCATCAATGCAATCCCAAGGTCAAGTACCCACAGTGTCTCCAGCGCAGCCCTCTCAATCAGCGGCCAGGTTTTCACCGCCGTGAACGTGTTCCACTTCACGGGCGGACCATGTGCCGAACTGGTAGTCCTCGGTGTAGCCGCCGGAGCCGGGACTCCTCGCCTATCGCACATTGTCGCTGTTGGCGAAGACGGCCACGACGGAATCATCCTCAATCCCTGCGGTCGGTGTCGACAGGTGCTGTACGATTTGCATCCTGGAATTCGGGTTATTGTGCAGAAGGGCGGCAAGGCGGAATCTGTCGCTATTGATGAGTTGCTGCCTTATGCTTATGAGCCTAGGGAGTGAGATACAATTATGTGCATAATGGAGATGCCGAAGTTACCGGTGTGGAATACTACGGAGTGACAGTCGAGCCGATCTAAAAATACATTTCGACGAACTAGGCTCCATAGTTCACTAATAGCCTGAGTCAATCCAATCAGCATATTCGCTTCCTAAAACCGTGTCCTTTGTGACTGCCGCCGATATAGGAGTCTCGTATTCGCGCGCAGAAGTATCAGACCCGGCCCCGGTATTGTTGTACTCATAGTAGAGTGGTGTAGCTCCCTCTGCTAACGTTGTCCAGCCCTTGGCATTGACTATACCACCCAGGTTGGAGTTCTGGTAGATGACGCGAGCAAGGCCTCGCCATGGACGGCCAAGATAGACAGTGCCATCGAGGACAGCACTGGATACAGCCTTTATATTGCAGCGGTCGAGTGCATACCAGGTGGTGTCGGTGGTTGTCTGGCGCGAACTGGCGGTGATGGCGCCAGGGCCGTTGGAGACTATGTCGCAATTGCTGAACCAGGCGGAGGCGGCGCCGAAGATGTAGTCCACGGCTCCTGTAAACTGTTAGTATCTATAGTGAGATAGGGATGTGATAGAAAATGACTTACCCTCGATCCTGCTGTTGGCATAGTACTGTGTTCCCGACTTGGCATACAAGGTATCCTGGTATCCACTGAACTGACACGCATAGAAGCCAAGTTTATCGGCATTGGCGACGAGTCTAGTACAGTCAGTCAATAATCCAATACCAAAGCAAAGCAAAGAAATATACTCACGCAACAGCCTGCGCGCCTTTCCCGAACCCGTTAACCACATTGATATTGTGCATCTTGAACCCATCCGCGACAACGTTCACGGTAGCACTCGCATCCAGTGAGCCAGCCTCGGGCGAAGATATCGTATGCGTAATGATAACAGTGTTCTCCTTATACGTCTCCTCATAGGTCGTCTCGCCATACAAAGTCAGAGCGCCGGCATAGTTTATAGTAAGCTGTTCCTCGTACGTGCCGCTTGTGACATAGATACAAGCTGCCGCTGAGGAAGAGCCGAGGGCAGTAAGTGCAGCGCCGATAGTCGGGTATTTCCCGCTCGATCCGACTGTCAGGCAACCTGCGGGGGCAGTCGTTCTAGCTGTTCGGGTGGCTAGTTTGGCGGGTGCGCCCAGGACCGCCGTGCTGAGGGCTGCGAGGATGAAAGCGTGTAGTTGCATTGGTAAATTGGTGTTTACCGGAGAGAAGGGAATGATTTCAGGTTATGTACTCTACGTCTTTATAGAAGTTGTTTCTCCACCGGAACTTGTATAGTTATGGGACATAATTTTCCGAGATAAAGCAATATTTCCTCATCAAGGGGCGAATATATTCAATTATATCCACAGTCCAATTCCTATTTGTTTCACGGAGTCCCACCCCGTTGCGTAGAAGTGGATATCCAGGGCAGATCGTAGATCGGGGAGAATAACGCGGGAAAGTCACCGGAGGATAACCCATTGGGTAATCAAAGGGAATTTATGGACCCTATATCTGTTTGAAAGTGAATGAATGACATTGACTGAAGAAATTATTCCTCGAATGGCGGGCCTGGGGCTAAAATAGATTGTTTTATTTCTCCGTTGACGAAACATTGAAACTATCCACATGCGAAACACTTAATAGATTAGAGAAGAGAAAAGGAGAAGACAAGTTATGAAAGGTATAAAACTAGAAACTTAGTTATTCCGACCATAGCTGCGATACCATACCTTCAATCACCACGCCATGTCGATAACAAAAGCCCTCGCAGTCTTTGCCCTCCTCGGCTCATCTCTCGCCCTACCAGACAAAGCAAGACGCCACCATGCTCGTGCTTCATCTTGCACACCAGTAGCAGGCGGATCTTCTTCAATCGACGATGTTCCCGCTATCACATCAGCAATCGCCTCGTGCGGCAAGGGAGGCACTATAGTCATCCCCGCTGGCACGACCTACAACCTGAAGAGCACATTGGACTTTGCGGGGTGTGTCGACTGTGACTTCCAGCTAGAAGGCACCTTGAAATTCAGCTCGTCGACATCTACCTGGAAGGGACAGACAGCAATGATCAATATCAAGAACATTGACGGACTTAGATTCCGATCTGTAACAGGCAGCGGAGTCATCGACGGAAATGGGCAAGATGCGTACGCATTCCTTTTCTTCTCTTTTCGCTCATCCCAGTCCACTAATATCACGTATAGATGGGATCTCTTCGCAACAGACAGCACCTACGCACGCCCAACCCTCCTCTACATCACCGGCGGCTCCAACATCGAAGTCTCAAACCTCCGCCAAAAAAACCCACCCAACGTCTTCAACTCCGTCAAGGGAAACACCAAGACGGCGAAATTCCTCAATCTAAAAATGGACGCCACGTCCAAGAGCGACAATGAGCCGAAGAACACAGACGGCTTCGACATCGGCGCCAGCACAGACGTGACCATCAGCAACGTGAACGTGAAGAACGACGACGACTGCGTGGCATTCAAGCCCGGTGCAGACGGCGTCACAGTTACGGATATTACCTGCACCGGAAGCCATGGGCTGTCGGTGGGGTCGCTGGGGAAGAGTGCCGAGGACGTCGTGAAGAATGTGTATGTGTCCGGCGCGACAATGGTTAACTCGACCAAGGCGGCGGGGATTAAGACGTATCCTACTGGTAATGGTCATGCCATGTCGACGGTGAGTAATGTTACTTTCACTGGTGTTGTGGTTGATGGGTGCGACTATGCGATTCAGATCCAGAGTTGTTATGGGGAGGATAGTGATTACTGTGTGCTGAATCCTGGGGATGCGGATTTGACGGGCGTTGTTTTTGAGAAGTTTAGTGGGAAGACGAGTGGGAAGTATAAGGCTGTCACGGGCAATCTTGATTGTGGATCTCTTGGGACTTGTGATGTCAAGGTTAGTGCTTATACTGTTGAGGCGCCATCTGGGGGTAGTGAGGTGTTGTGCGCTAATACCCCGTCGGCTTTGGGGGTGACGTGCACGGCTGGTGCCTCGGGTTGAGAATAAGGAGACATATGTATAGTTAAGTGAAGAAACTGAAAAGAAAGTTCTATACAATTTTGCGGTATATAATATGTGTTCGTCATACATGTGTGATCTCTAGCGCAGTACGCCAGAAACCCCGTTCTAATGCTTATGAGGAGGCAATCATCTTGTCCTTCACGTAGAGGTCGACATACTGGTCGACGTCGTAGTTCTCCAGCTGGGAGCGGTCCCAGCCCAGCTTCAGCAGCTCATCAACACGGGCCTTATCAAAGTGCGCCTCGATGTGACGCTTGTACTTGGCCAGAATCTCGGGCTTGGCCTCCTCGCGGCGGAGACGGTGGCCCAGAGGAGCCTCGACGACAACCTCCTCGAGGACAGTGCCGTCGTTCAAGGTGACAGTCAGCGCATTGGGGATGGTGCGCTTGGTGGGATCGTGGTAGTCGGTGGTGAACTTGGGGTCCTCCACGCAGCGGATCTTCTTGCGGAGAGACTCCAGCAGAGGGGAGGTGGCAGCCTCGGAGCCGTCAGCGTAGTCGCTAGCGGTCAGGCGGCCGAAGACGAGCATGGTGGCAACCATGTACTGCACACAGTGGTCGCGGTCGGCGAAGTTGTCCATCTCCTTGAACTGCTTGTCGATAATGCGAATGCATGCCTCGTGTGTGCGGTTGGTGATCTCCTTGATGTCCTTGGCGCTCTTGCCCATGGACGCAAGCTTGGCATTGACCTTTTCAGCGGCCTCAATGGCAGTCTGGGAGTGGAACTCGGCTTACAGGAGTTAGCTGTCGTCAATTCTGTATAGTCATTTCTTCAAATTTGAACTTACCAGGGTAGGAAACCTTGAACAAAACGTTCTCCATGACGTAACTGCCGTAGGGGCGCTGGAACTGGAACTTCTTGCCCTTGAACAGGACATCGTAGAAGCCCCAGGTAGGAGCAGTGAGAACAGTGCGGAGACCACCCTCACCCCTCTGGACCTTGAGAACCAGGTTGACAGCGCGCTGACAGGCGTCACCGGCAGCCCATGACTTACGCGACATGGTGTTGGGCGAGTGGCGGTAGGTTCGGAGAGACTGGCCGTCAACCCAAGCCTGGGTAATAGCATCGGCGGTCTGCTTCTCGGTAAGACCCAACATCTTGGAGACGACAGCGGCGGTCGCAACCTTGACGAGAACAACGTGGTCGAGGCCGACCTTGTTGAAGGAGTTCTCCAGAGCCAGGACACCCTGGATCTCGTGGGCCTTGATCATGGCCTCCAAAACATCATGGATCTTCAGGATCTTGCCGTTGCCGAGGTTTCCGCCGGCGCGGTTGGTGCGGGAGACCCAATCGGCCACAGCCAGGATACCACCGAGGTTGTCCGAGGGGTGACCCCACTCAGCAGCGAGCCAGCAGTCATTGTAGTCGAGCCAGCGGATCATAGCACCGATGTTGAAAGCGCCATTGACGGGGTCCAGCTGGTAAGGAGTGCCCAGCACACGGGTACCATTGGGGACAACAGTGCCCTCCACAACGGGGCCAAGGAGCTTCGTGCACTCCTTGAACTTCAGAGCCTCCAATCCACAGCCAAGGGTGTCTAGGAACACCAGACGGGCAGTGTCAAACTGTAAAATTTAGAATTAGTCGGTGCTTAATCTAACCGGGCCGGGCAAACTTACTGCCAAGTCGGAATCCACCTTATAGTCGTGGATGTAACTGGCCATGTCCTGAATTTCAGTGTCATAGGACTTGTCGGTGTGCACCGCCGGGGCGGCAGATTGACGAGCAGCCATTGTAGAGAAACGGGGAGTGCGAGGCACCGAGATACGCGGAGAGATGGAGAGGGAAGAAGTCAAAGTGGGAAATCTGGAGATGCGGGCCAAAGTGCGGGGAGACGTGTGGGTCAGGCGTCTCACTGCGGGCAAGGACATAGTGAAGAAGGGTTTGGAATAGGATTGTTGATCAACAATTGACACAATTGGAGAGACTAAGAGGGGGAGATGGTCAGTTATTTAAAACAAATCATGGACGAAAGGAGAAATGTTGGGGAAAAAAGGGAGAGAAAGGCCGGGGATGTGTTCCAAGCTGACTTCATACTGCCGAGGGTCGGTTACAGTCGGGTATTACATCTCTCTACCCTTTGTACAGGCCTTTGTATGCCTTCTTATTCTTTGTTTATGGGGTTGACTACCTTGTCTACAGACGGTAGACTGATAATTGCACTATTACTTTCTCAATAGGCCGAGTTGATTGCTATGTTACCGTCGGTTGAGCTTCCTGGCCAAAATCCGAGGATCGGACATAAAAGGACAGCAACAGACCAGGATGCAAGATGTAGCGAACATCGGAATATACGGTCCGAATGTGCAAGGAAAGGACAAGTCAAAGGAGCAAAAATGTTGTTCGAAGGAGCTCACCCCGAGCTCATCTGGGCCGCTGCCCTCGGCTGATCTGCGAGCTCACGTGCAGATCATCACCCCAGGGGGCTTTCCCCAATCCCCAATCCCCAATTCCCCACCTTTTCTCTTTTCCTCCTTTCTGTCGTCACCATCACTCTAGGATATCAGTGGAATATTCCCATGGCCTCTTCTGTATCAGTCTTATACAGAGACTTGACGATTTCTCCATAGATAGCTTTGGCAAAGAGCGGGGGCACGGCATTCCCAATCTGCTTGCGCATGAATCTCCCAGCAAACTGGAAGTCCAGGGGAAATGTCTGCAACAGGGCCATCTCACGACTGGTATAGGGCCGGGTACCCGAGGGGTGGTAGTTGTATTCGCCACCTCCGCAAGTAATTGTCCTGGCTAGAGAATGGCGATCAAAAGACGGTCGGTGGCTCAAAGCCCAACGCACCAGTGCCGCTTCAACGTTGTGGTCGTCGGCATCGGGAGGAATGTTGTCAATCGTGGACGAAATGGTCTCACGAGGACGTAAACCGTGACCAGGCATGCCGTGAGTGGGTTGCGCATAATGTGGTAGAGCTTCACCGGGTCTATGAACACGTTGTTAGATATAAATTGGAATATGAAAAGCATCGTCTTTCACTCCACTTACCCCGCAGCAATGAGAAGCAGTCTCTTGCGCTCCTGAGGCACTCCATATTCATCACAGCCCAGCACCGACCAGCGAACGGAATATCCAAATTCAACCATGTCCAGGACAACTCGATTGAAGATAACGGGGAATCGTTGCGGTAACCCCATGGTTTCCTCCATGGTCAACACCCGGGGACGGGACTCCCGAATCAGACTTCCAGCCGAAAATACGCACGCCGAGTTGGCGTCATCGCGAGGACAGGGCACAGTATGAGCAGGAGACCAGGTTTGACACGGAGGTGAGCAATGTGCAATATCCACTCGCAGGAATTTCGGATCGTTGGTAAGAAAACTGAAAAAGTCGGAATGCTCGACCTCTACATCGTCAAAATTCAGCTGATAGGTTTCTAGTGCATGCTTATCGATATCCACGGCCCATTGGAGCTTGACGCCGGCTTGCTTAGCCCCGCAAGACACACCACCAGCACCGCAGTATGCGTCACCAAAGGTGTATGCACGATCAGGGACGGTCAAATCAATCACGCCCTGTCGTTCGAGATCCCTGGCCATGGAAGACACCCTAGCCTCGCCGAAAGGCACAGTGTGGCCTCTCCATTCCGCACGCAGCTGGTTCGCGCGCTTTCCAAGTCCTAGGTCTGATTCGACAAAGGTCAACCATTCAATGGCACACTGCTCTGCACTTAAAGGTGCATTACCAGGAATAATGACAACTCCGTTCTGGCGAATGGTGAGCTTCAGTCGACAAATCAGTTCATCTCCCGGTGTGAGGTTATTGAAGTCAGTCCGATAGTTGGTGAAGCGGATGGACACAACCCGCCTAACTTTCTTGATGCTGATAAGGTCGGTCTTCTGAGTGAGCCAGACCAATTCATTGTTAAGTTTTGGCAAATATGTCTTGGCTTCGGGGTGCGTGGTGCGGTAAAGATGCCGTCCGAAAAAAAGCAGATCATGCGGCTGAGGAATCATGTCCTCGACACGCAGGAAGGAGCCGTCATCAAGCTCCAGAGATATTCCGGGTTTGAACACAACACCCCCAATGTCTATTTCTTGCTGCACTGTCTGCGGTATTGGGCTGCAGCTGGCGGACTGGTTGCTGATGAGAGATGAGTTGCCAGAGGAAGACCGGTCACTCGCT
The DNA here is from genome assembly GCF_028828465.1 of Penicillium psychrosexuale. Classification (NCBI taxonomy): domain Eukaryota; kingdom Fungi; phylum Ascomycota; class Eurotiomycetes; order Eurotiales; family Aspergillaceae; genus Penicillium; species Penicillium psychrosexuale. Next base: position 1,831,294 of record NW_026643190.1, on the reverse strand, counting down.
GAGTCGTCGCCGGCGTCAATGACGGAGGCAGCCCCAACGTGTGTTATTCCAGAGGTCAATTCCTCAATGTCTTGATTAGTCTCATCATCGCAGGTGAGGTCGATGACGATCTGCAGTCTCTCGGTGGGCTGGAAGGTGTGGCTGGCCTCCTGCATGGGTGGAGTGGTATAGACCGCCGACGGATCTAACATGATGATACCTTCATCGGGCATTGTCCGCTCATGACTGACTGCTCGAAACTCTGCAGTGCTCACAGGGACTGGGTCTCCAAAGGGAGACACTGAAATACGGGATCGATCATTGATATCAGCCATCGGTGTGATGGTTGACTGATGAAAATGTTCCATATTCGGCTCGGATGATGCTAAATCCGGGATCTAAATGAAGGCGAAGAAGATGAAGTTCGATTCAAACCGATGAATGATCTTAGAGATCTTCTTGAAGGTCTTTTTCCGGTATGGTCTCACGTTCGGATGAGTTGGCCTTCAGAAACACTTCTATTTCTATAGCCGGTTCAGACTAACCCGCGCAAGTGAGCACAATTTGGATTCAAGAGATGGCAGGTTTGCCAGACCTTCTATACATAACAGGTCCAACTGAAGCAACACGGATTCGTCTTTGTATTTTTATTTGGTCTACAAAGCAGAGATGATATCTAGCTCTGTGCCACATGAAAGACTGGCATAAAGCCATGGTATTCATTTTATCTCATTGAAGGTCCGCATAGATGCTCCAATCTGGTTTGTATACTCATCTATGTTTGTATGTCAATATCAACTCTATAGACGCTTAGCCCGTTCCGGATAGTAGGGCATGCCCGGGGAATGCCCGGGCACGTGCCCATAGGCCACTGCTTACTCATATCCCCCCGAAGTCGGCCCGGACGACCACGGGAGGGAAGAGAAAATTTCTGTGGGCACCGAAGAACCACAACCGCAATGGAATATTTTCCTCCCTCTTTCTCTCTCTTCTTGGGGTGGTGTTCATTTTCAGTGGTCACCATTCTCTGATCTTCACTCCTTCTTTTACGTGATCTGGTTTAGGTAAGTCGCATGATTTCATTGTTTTCAGCTACTTTATGCAAAGCTGCCCCTCTGTCTCTTGTGATGAATTATGGTATTTTATAGATGTTAGACTTCCTAAACAATTGTTGCGGATAAACACCTGGACTGATTTGAGACACTTCAATCTTGCTATACTGTGAATGCGATGTGAACACTGGTACTAAGTGTCTTCGTCCATTGCAGAAAACCTACTCTTCGTCAGGATGTGTGGTATCATTGCGCTGATCCAGGCGAACCCCTCGTCTGCGGCCGCCGTGGATCTCCACGAGGCACTTTACCTTCTCCAACGTGAGTTCCGGCCAGAATATATATACCTGCGACCGCGAGACTAAAGGTTCTGGTATCACAGATCGTGGTCAGGATGCAGCCGGTATTGCGACATGCGCATCCGGCGGCCGGATCTACCAACTTAAGGCCAACGGCATGGCTGCCAAGGTCTTCCAGGAAGGTGCTAAGGTTTCCAACCTCCCCGGTTCCATGGGAATTGGCCACCTGCGCTATCCGACCGCGGGATCTAGTGCCAACGCCGAGGCCCAGCCGTTCTACGTGAACAGCCCCTACGGTATCTGCTTTGCGCACAACGGTAACCTCATCAATGCCGGGGACCTCCGGAAGCACCTTGACCTTGAAGCCCACCGTCACATCAACACCGACAGTGACAGCGAGCTGATGCTCAACGTCTTCGCCGATGAGCTCAGCGAGACCAAGAAGGCCCGTGTCAACCACGAGGACGTCTTCGCCAGCTTGAGTCGCATGTACAAGCGTTGCGAGGGTGGATGGGCCTGCACTGCTATGCTTGCTGGTAAGTTATGAATCATTCGTGGTGTCCTCTCGTCCATAGCGCTAACTCGCGAGTAGGCTTTGGTATCTTGGGTTTCCGTGACTCCTACGGTATACGCCCCCTCATTCTGGGCTCTCGTCAGTCCGCGGATGGGCCCGGCATGGACTACATGATGGCCTCTGAATCAGTAGCCCTGGATCAACTAGGTTTCTCCGACCACCGTGACATTAAGCCTGGTGAGGCGGTCATCATCGCCAAGGGTGGTGAGCCGGTCTTCCGCCAGGTGGCCCCCCAGAAGGCCTATGCCCCGGATATTTTCGAGTATGTCTACTTCGCTCGCCCCGACTCCGTCATGGATGGTATCAGTGTGTACCGTAGCCGGCAACGCATGGGTGACCGTCTCGGTGCACGGATCCTCGAAGTCTTGGGTCCCGACGTTGTCAAGGACATTGACGTGGTCATTCCCATTCCTGAAACGGCGACTACGTCCGCGACCAACGTCGCCCAATATCTTAACAAGCCTTACTGCCAGGGTTTCGTCAAGAACCGTTATGTCTTCCGCACTTTTATCATGCCGGAGCAGAAGACACGGCAACGTGGTGTCCGCCGCAAGCTCAATGCCATGAAGGCTGAGTTCAAGGGCCGCAACGTCCTGCTGGTTGATGACAGTATTGTGCGTGGTACTACTAGTCGCGAAATTGTCAACATGGCCCGGGAAGCCGGCGCCAAGAAGGTCTACCTTGCCAGCTGCGCGCCGGAGATCACACATGCTCACATCTACGGTATTGATCTGGCCTCTCCTCAGGAGTTGGTTGCGCACAATCGGGACTCCGCGGCTATCGCCAAGCACATTGGCGCGGAAGCGGTTGTCTTCCAAACTCTGCCTGATCTGAAGGATGCCTGTGCTTCGGTTGCCCGTGAGAATGGTCAGGAGGAGCCCACAAACTTCGAGGTCGGTGTCTTCAGTGGTAGCTACATTACCCCTGTTTCATCCGGTTACTTCGAACATCTGGAGGCCGTCCGTGGCGAAGGCCGCAAGGTCAAGGCTGTTGACAAGGCCAAGGAGGCTGTCACCAATGGCTGTGCCAACATGACCGACTTCCAGATTGCCGCGCATGGAGTCACTATGGACACCAATGGCAAGATCATCCCTGCCATTGACAATGAGTCGTCGGCAATTGGTGCCGGCACGCAGACCAGCAACTCCGAAGACCAACAGAACCCTAAGGTCTCGGACCGCATGGACATCAGCATCCACAACCAGGCTGACCATGAGGCATGAGGCATTATTACGAGACATCTGATTTCCATTTTTTTTTTTAATTTTTTTTTCTCTACCGTTCTGGTAACTTGCATTGGGTATCTGGGCGTTTATTTGAGGGAGCATATTTGCTGAGTGGCTGATTTGCTACTGTATGATATGGAAATGATGCTCAAAGCATTGAAAATACCAAGACCCGATGTCTTGAGATACACTTGTCAATAACTCTTGATGAAACAAAAATAAATGCAATATTCAATGTTGTTGAAATGCTGTTCTTTCGTCGTTGGCTGTCCCGAAGAGGCAGGTCACGTGCCTGTCATTGGCCAGTAGCATTCCCTCCGCATCATCGACAGACCCACGATGCGCTCATCGGCATGAATTAAGCTTAGCCCTCTGTTCGGTTGAAATGAATTGATACATCTTGTTATATCGGTTCTCGTATACGTTGCTTCCCTTGCAATATTGAACGAAATTGACGCTCCTTCTCTATATAATGGAACGCCGCATTACTCGTTCTGCAGCCCGGGCAGCCTCTGCATGGAGTGCGGGAGAAAACAGCCCGTCTGTCACTCAACCACCAAACACTACTAAAGGGAACAAACGAAAGCATCGAACCCCCAATAATCTGAATACACCCAAAATTAAAACAGTCAATGAGGTGAAATCTTCCAATGATTCCGATCCTGCAGTTAAACAAGAAAAAGTGTTGCCTCCTCCTTTGTTCGATGAGCTCCCTCATAACCTAGGGTCTATGCCGGCCCCTTTGTCTGTAGCAACACAGCCCACAGACTCAATTACTGGATCTGACAAGGAAAATCAAACTTTAGACGGCAGCCAAATTGGCAATCCGGCTACTGAGCTCCAAGACACTGTGAACAAAGCTACAACCAAGTTGAAGAAAGAACCCAAGATTCAAACTACCCAAAGCGGCCGCAAGCCAAAGAAGAATACTTATGGCTTGACGCCTGGTATCTCTCCTTTCCCCGAATTTGTTCGCCCAAATGCCGAGGAGTGCGAAGATGTCAATCGGCTGTTGTCTAGCATCCATGGCGTAGTCACTGCTCCGGCAACTATTCCTGAGCCATCCCTGACAGTCACCGGGTGTGGTGAGGTCCCATCCGTTCTGGACGCTTTAATCCGAACTCTTCTCAGCGGCGCTACTACAGGTAACAATGCCGCCAAGGCCTTTGGTGGGCTTGTGCAACGATTTGGCATTCTTTCAGAAGGCATCGGCAAGGGAAGCGTGAATTGGGATGCCGTACGGCAGGCCACAGTGAAAGACGTGTTTGAAGCGATCAAAAGTGGCGGCTTGGCCGACATCAAAAGCAAGAACCTCAAGGCGATTCTTGACATAGTCCACGAAGACAACCAGGCGCGTCGAGCTACATTGTTAGATTCCGAGTCCAAGAACGACTCAATGTCCAACCTGGCACCTGAAAAGGCTGAAAAGGACAAGCAATACGAGATTGCCTGCGCAGATCAAAACTTCCTCTCCCTCAACCACCTCCACAATCTCACCAGTGAAGAAGCCATGACCGATCTGATCAAGTACCCCGGAATCGGACCCAAGACAGCCGCTTGCGTGATCCTGTTCTGCCTCCAACGGCCCTGTTTCGCCGTCGACACGCACATCTTCCGACTCTGTCGTTGGCTCGGATGGATCCCCGCCCGTGCAAACGAAGTAACCGCCTTCAGCCACCTGGAAGTGCGCATCCCCGACCATTTGAAGTACTCGCTCCACCAGCTGTTCATCCGGCATGGGAAGATCTGCCCCCGGTGCCGAGCTGCTACCGGCCAGTCCAGTGCTGGCTGGGAGGACGGCTGTGTCATTGATCACCTTTTAACTCGCGACGGCAAGCGCAAGAGCAATGGTCCGACTGTGGTTTCTAAAAAGAAGGCTCCTGCTACGAGCGCGGCTGGTAAGCGCAAGAGAATGAGCAAGGACTCCGAGGAGGAGACTGAGGAAAGCCTGAGTTCGCTTTCCGACGGAACGAGTGACGAGTGAATGCATTATGACAACGAAATTATGTGAAGTGAAGGTGGAATCTTTACGAGGATTGATCGTATCAATCTATGACGACGAATGGCTTAAGCCGAATATATGATTATATATTTACCATATCGCTATTGGTCTCAATACAAGTGTGTTATTATTGCTAAACACCATAAATTAAGTCTGATATTTCCTAGATGATCGCTGGTCTACCTATGTTGTCGTATAGCACAAGTACCCCTTATCGCCTTATCGTAAACACGAAAAGTCACCAGAAACTCCCTTTACTCCCGACAACACTTTCCAGTTGTCCAATTGCACCAATTCCCGCCATGGGCTGTCTGGCATCCCACATTCCGCCCTCGCTGCGCACTCTTCTGGAGGCCTACGCCCCTCCCGGGTCGGCAGAGTACGCCCCGCACGTCGGAGTCGCGTTGACCTCCCTTCTCGCCGTGTACGTGGGGTACCTCTACATCCAAAGCTTGCGAGAGGCAGCGGTCGTTTTCAATGTTCCTATCCCGTCAGAAATTCGCAACAGCAGGTCGATCAAGACATGGGATGATGTTCAGGGGCTGCAGAAAATAGTGTTGGAGGATCAAGCTCAGGGAGTGAGTTAATATGCCTGGTCTTTGACTCGGGGTCCTTCTCTTTTTCTCGTTCTTGCGCTAATTGCTCTTCTACTACACAGAAATGGAACAACGACTTGATTGTGAGCTACTGTCCTGCCGATGGGAGGGTGCTCGGTAACGGAATCAAGCCCGCCACGGTTGAAGATGTCAACGAAGTCGTTCGGGTTGCGGGAGCTGCTCAACCGGAGTGGGCAAAGACTACCTTTGCAGAGCGCAGAAAGGTTCTCCGGACATTGTTGAAGTATGTGGATTGGGATATTTGCTCCGCCCTATGAAACTATTGCGCTATGTCTACGCCCCGTGAAGCTTGTCCAACTAACATCCCGCAGATATGTCCTAGACCACCAAGACGACCTCGTTACCGCATGCTGTCTCGATTCGGGTAAAACAAAAGTCGACGGTTCGTTCGGCGAGATCCTTGTGACAGTGGAGAAGCTCAAGTGGACAATCGACCATGGCGAGAAGGCACTGCTGCCAGAGCGCCGGCCGACCAATTTCCTGATGATGTACAAGAAGAACACGGTCACATATGAACCGCTGGGCGTGGTGGGTGCCTGTGTGTCCTGGAACTACCCGTTACACAATTTCATCGGTCCGATCATCAGCGCGCTGTTCACCGGTAACGCAGTGGTTGTCAAGCCGTCTGAGCAGACCGCATGGTCCGCAGTCTACTTCCTCGAGATGGTGCGCGGCGCGCTCTCTAGCTGTGGCCACTCGCGCGATCTGGTCCAGACGCTAGTCTGTCTACCTAATGTTGCCGATGCATTCACCTCGCACCCTGATATCGCGCATATAACATTCATTGGATCCCGGCCCGTTGCCCACCACGTCTGCACATCAGCAGCCAAGTCACTCATTCCCGTATGTGTCGAATTGGGCGGCAAAGACCCTGCCGTGATCCTGGACGACTCCCGCACTCTCCGCAATCTCCCTTCCATCGCATCTATCCTCATGCGCGGTGTCTTCCAATCATCCGGCCAGAACTGCATCGGCATCGAGCGTATCATCGCTCTCCCCAACCCATACGACCGACTCATCGAAATCGTAACCCCACGCATTCAAAATCTCCACCTCGGCTCCGTCCTCCTCGACACCGCAACCCCAGACGTCGGTGCGATGATCTCACCAGTATCATTCGCCAACCTCGAGAAACTCATCAACGAAGCCGTGCAACAAGGCGCCCGCCTCCTCGCCGGCGGCACCGAACACAAACACCCAGTCCACCAACACGGCCACTACTTCACACCAACCCTACTAGTAGACGTGACACGCGACATGCGGATCGCGCAAACAGAGCTCTTCGCCCCGGTCTTCCTGATGATGCGCGCCGAGTCCGTCCCCGACGCAATCGCCATCGCAAACTCAACGCCATACGCACTAGGCGCGAGCGTCTTCGGACACCGACAATCGGACGTGCAAGCCTGCGTGTCACGAATCTCCGCCGGCATGGTCGCAATCAACGACTTCGGTGCCTTTTACGCCGTGCAGCTGCCGTTTGGCGGCGTGCGCGGGTCCGGATATGGCCGGTTCGCGGGCGAGGAGGGACTCCGCGGTCTGTGCAATATCAAGGCTGTTTGCGTTGATCGGTTCCCTACTTTGATTGGTACTGGGATCCCGCCACGCGTGGACTATCCTATCCAGAACCGGGCGGACGCGGCGGACGCGAAGGGTGGGGTTGCGGCTTGGGAGATGTGTAAGGGTATTGTTGAGATGGGGTATGAGTTGACGCTGGGTGGGCGTATTGCTGGTATTCTGCGGTTGTTGAGGAATATGTGATGTTTGCTATTTGGGAAATGTTCAAAATTCCTGTTTCATATCGATCTTTTGTACTATACATAGTCCATATTGCTTGAGTGATATCTCTGGCTGTGGGAATATTTAATTCAAAGTGTATTCATATTTCACATCTAACTTTTGTTACAACACCAATCTAAAATCCGGGTATAACGCTAACAACAAAGTCCTCATGCACTCGGAAAAATCTCATGGAGGAAGAGGAGGGCCGAACTTCTTCAGCCAGTGATCCTCGGTCCGGAACGAACTTTCCATCATCCAATTCCCCAATGGTTCCCGGAAGGGTTCAAGAACCTCATCGACAAAGCGCGAGCCCTCGAGATCCAGGATATCCAACTGACCATTACAGAACAGTTGACCAGTCGGGAAACCATGGGCATACTCAACCTGCGCAGGAAGACGCAGCAGGAAATCCGACAACCAGCGCGCAAACTTCCCATTCATCTCGTTATAGGTATTTGGGTTCGTCCTCGCAAGTTCCATATTATCGACAGTCCACTTCGTGATCTCGGACGACCAGCTAGGCAAAGACTCCGCACTAGCACGGAGGAGAGCCTCGAAGAAAGCCAAGTTGAGGTGTGGCTTGTCACGGCCGATGCGGGTCACAGCGAGGAAGTGCTCGGATGGGATAGTAAAGTAGATGTCGCGGCCCTGGTTCTCTGATTTGTAGCGGCAGAGGAACTCGTCGATTTTGAGGAGGGAGAGCATGGCGTTGAAGTTCTGGTGACGGATTGCGTTCTGGATTCCTTCGTGCAGGGCTTTGCGGTCCACTTCGGTCAGGGTCGAGGGTGATAGTTGGCCCTTTCCATGGGTCCAATTGCACGAGGTCATGCGCAGCATCTCCAGGAAAGCAACGTCTTCTGGGGGGAAACCGTTGCTGCGGCCTCGGAGGAGATGGGATGGGAATTTGCACAGGTCCAGTGCGGGCATGTTGACGGTCAATCCCACATCCACACATTGAAGCTCGGTGGTGACCATCGGCAAGACATGGAGCGTGTACTCATGGATCCCTTTCGCCGCGTTCGGGGCCATCCGGAAGAACTCCGGGGGCATGCAAGCGATTTCCCTCATCGGCCCGCCCTTCCCATGGAATACGCGGATTCTGTCGTCCTTACGCGCTATAAACTTTTCAAGGGCAGCCCGCTCGTTCTCATCCGTCACGATACCGGCGTTGATCCAGCGACGATAGATGGTGAGGATCTGCATTGTTGGAACCTGTTCGCGCACGCGGTCCACGGTACACCACCTGCACTTGAAGACGGCTTCCTGTAAGCGGGCGCGCTCGTCCAGTGTGAGGGGAACGTAGTCGAGCGGGACCATCATACGGTCAATAACCTTGCTGCGGGGGTTTTCGAGCGCATCGTTCCAGAACGCAAGGAGGATGAGAGCGCGATATATGTGTTCACCGGAGAGGGCGCGCGACAGGAACGGCGAAGCTCGAGGAAAGTTTAGATTGAGCGAGTGTAGGAAGATCTGCTCGATGATCTCGACGGGCAGGGCCTCAAGGAGGGACAACATCCTGCGGTGAGTATGCGGGCGCGAGATTCTAGGTGTGGGCGAATTAGAAGGACGGTCATAGGGGCTCGATCTCGACCGCGAAGACCGAGATGAGCTGCTCCGAATCGGGTTCTTGAAGGTGCGACGGCGCTTCGATTTGGGGATAGCGGACGAATGCGAACTTGCGGGCGTAGGCGGAGCCAGCTTTGTCCGCGTCACGGGTTCATCTTCGCGTTTTGGTGGGCTCATGGAGCAATTGAACGTTCTCACTATCTAGGGTACATCGATCTGTGAGCTGGAATCATTTCTGAGTCGTGTATGAGAATTATTCAGTGTTGCAGTATGTTTTTCGCATATCAACTTTGGAAAGTATACAACTTTGCAGGCCAAGTCCGTAACCCCGTCTGATTGGCGGGGGAGAGCCCGACAGGTGTTAGGGCTAGCCACTTAAGGGCTGGTAGGTCACATGGTAGCACGTGATGTCTCCCCACTCTGTTCCTAAATTGGGTTTAGCCCGTTATCAAATGACGTCAGGGTCTATCAGCAAAAGAAAAGTTGTCGAACAAGAAGAATATCATTCCAAAGGAGTCAACATGGTTAAATTAGAAATCAGACCTGGAGACATTTTAAAGGCTAGATGGCCCATTTAGGATCCACCAATTGCCCCACAAAGCCAGCCTTGTCAAAAGATTCTGCACTTTTGAATAATCCAGCCGAAATCAAGGAACAGCCTGGTGTCGATGTCGAAATGACGGAATGATCGTTGGACTGTTCCTGGTGCCTTGTGTATCTAATTTAGCGATTGCAAACTTTCACTCCTTTTCTCTCATTCCTCCACAAACCTTGAATTCTGTCATAGCTTCCCCAACTACGTCACCGGCGTCTGCACCTTCTGATCTCTGACGCCTCGCAAGACAAGCTTAGCTGCATGAACTTGTCTATCAATCGCCTTTTCTGGACACCACTTACACCACTTACGTATCTAAACAGGAAATTATCAGTCCCTGTCTTAGATGATCACCCTTGCCATTCTTATTTAAACCACCGGTCCATCTACTTTACTGTCTTCAATATGCACCCTTTCAGTGATCCAACAGTCCATACACACGCTTCCTCCAGCTCAGACTCTACTCTCAGCTCCAAACCGAGATAAACACTTCATACAAAACAACCAAACAACCTCAAGAAAACCTTTTCATCTTCAATATGGGTTGCGTCGTCTCTTGCGTATGTGAACCCCATCTGCTTTCTATGCGATCTCAACTAACATCCCGCCTCTAGATCCAAAGCGTCTTCCGCGCCATCGGTAGCTGCCTCATGGCTATCGTCAATGCCGTCGGCTCCATCTTGCACGCCATCATCAGCGGCGTGGTCACAGTGATCGATGCCATCATCTCCTGTCTGACCTGCGGCTCCTGTGGAAAAAGTAGACGAAGTCGGCGATCAGCAGTCTGATAAGAAACAAACCATCATGTCTGTGTGCGCCTCTTGAGTCCATGGGGATAAGAGGGCTTGGATATGGGTTCTACGATTGTTATGCCAGCGCGGATTTTCTTTTGTTATTATACCTTCTTGGAGTAAATACCCCATGGCGCAGTTTTTTAATTGTGAATTATGAATCAAATTTTGGGTTATGAATTACTTTACCTCGATTTACATTGCTTCTCTTCCATGAATGATATAATTGTAGAGGATGCATGTACGCATGGTAAGTTTTGAAGTATGAATTTACATTGGTGAGTATTAATCTTGGAAGCAAGTATATCAATTCCCATCTTCTAATGAGGACGACTCGACATATCGCAACAAATCCTGTTTTGCATCTGCGGGTATATCACCCCAACGCTCATTCAAGATAACATCTGCGAACGGATCCCCAGGCCCACTCCCATAGCGCCGGACAAGGGAATAATGTGAATGCTGTAGCGGCCAGCGAGCAGGGACACGACAATTCGCAGCACGGAACGATATCCGCAGCAAGCGACGAAAAGGCTCGATCTTGCGCGTTCGAATGAGCCGATATGTGATATCCGAAGATCGGTCCGGCCGCGCCTCATCCTCGTCCAGGTAAAAGTCCGCAGAGAGCAGCTGCAAGAACTCGAACTGCGCATCCGACCAGGGCGAGCGCAAGACCTTGTCCGGAATGCGGCCAGGCCCAATAGCCACCGCGCACGGCAGCCGGAAGAGGTCGTTCTCGTGGTATATCTCGTGGGGTTTGCGGATCTGCACAGCCCCAAAATGGAACCAGATTGCCACTTTGCGGTCGACAGTGCGGGACGGGGTCCGTGAAGTGTCCTCCACCTGTGCGGGGATCACCAAATCGCCTTTCCCGCGCCGGCCGAGTACGGCCCAGTCACAGGCTTCTAGGTTTTCGAAGCGTGGGTCCAGATTTGACAGCACTGCTTGGTCGTCCGGGTGGAAGACTAGGCCGGCGCATTTGCGTCGGATGGTATGCGCAACGTACTCACGCTGGCATTTCCGGAACAGGGGGAGTGTGCACCACCGACATGCCAGCAGGTCGGTCTGTAATTGTTGGCGCTCTTTCCAGGGCAAGGCCCAGAAGTCCAAAGGTGGGGGTAGGAAATCCGGGGTAAAAAATCCCTCTCGCGAGCCTAGATTGGGACTGCTGAATGCAAGCCGAATGAGCCAGGTATAGAGCAATGGAGTGGACAGGGCTTGGCTGAGACGTGGTGAGGCACGAGGGAGGTTCACTTCAAGACTATGAAGAAAGATCAATTGCAGGATTTCCACGGGCAGTGACTCCAGGCGCGAGCACGGGTGGTCGGCCAATGGATCAGACGGGCCTGAGCCCATTTGCAACGTGCGTCTAAAGGTGATGTGTTATTATATGGCTTGTATAGCTTGATCGTAGCAAGACGGTGTTCACTTGTAAGATCACACGGTATTTTTATGGTCGTAAAGGGCCAGGGGGAAGAGCAGAAACGGATATGGTTTATCTCAATGGAAACACAGTCCATATATCGACTGCAGACTTCGCATAATGTTGTCCCTGTAGCTCCTCGTGACTCATAGGAGAGGCGCTTGACAACGCTTCCAGCGCAGTCTCCAATGAAAAGAGCAATTGAAAGGAAAACCCCGGCCCATTGCTGAGAGAGGGGTAGGACCCAGGGGATGTGGGTAAACTGAGGTGAGCTGCGTGTCTTGGCAAAGCCAGCTTGAGAGCTCGTCATCAAGCGAGATTCTGTATGTGGCTCAATCTTTAGTGCATCTTATCAGATTGGAATAGATTGCTGCTCAGTATTTCTTGTCGGAGTTCCAAAATAACCATTTTTCAAGTGATACTTCACTATATATCCTCACTCAACCTACGAAGATATATATCGGACGTACAATGTTTATTGCCTTATTTTGTTCTAAACCAGAGCCCATCTCCCGATCAATTGGTTTAATATCTTGTTGAAAAGTACTAGATTACAGTGGAATCTATTAATGAACGCAGAAACGACAAATGTATTGTTTCTATACACATCCCAACTGCCCCACCACACTATCGGAGGTATCTGACCACACACTGGCTGAATAGCCGTCTTCTTGGCTCCAAAAGTCATGATCACGTAGTGCAATGGAGCGAGGAATAAAAAGGCGGATTTGAGGCCACAAGAGTCCACGCTTAAACAGCGGACAGATCGCCGAAGCGCTCCTACAGAAGGGAATGGTATAAGTATCGCAATGGACGTATTGTTCTCAGCAAGACAGTCAACACGTACCTTGTAGCCAGGGGGCATCCACTTGCCCTTGGAGACGAGGGAAGCGGTCTTCTCGTCGATCTCGGGCTGGGCGGCGGCAACCTCGTCCTAAAAAAGCAGACATGTGAGTAATGGTCCCAATTCTGCAGTCTACAGCAGATAATACGTACGACAGTGAGGTCCTCGAAGGGACGGGCGGTCTCGATGTTCTCCAGGGTCTTCTGCAAGTTCTTCAACTCAGCCTCGACCTTACCCTTGGTAGCCTCGGCGTTCTGGACAGCCTGGGCCTCGAAGGCGTCAATGGCCTTCAGCTGGCGATTGACATCGTAGGTAGCGGGCTTGAAGGCCTTGAAGTGGTTCTCGAGCTCGTCGACGATGGCCTGGTTCTTCAGGATGCCGCGGTAGTGGCTGAAGTCAACAGTCTGGGGGTGCTCGGAGAGGACCTGGACCTTGCGGCGAGCCTCGTCATTGCGCTTCTTGAAAGCTTGGAGGGAGGTAGCGGTCTGGCCGCGGAGGCCGAGGGAGGTCGACACCTTGACCCAGTCGATCTTGAGAGCGGCGCTGCGCTGTTTTCGGGTGAAGGGAGTTAGCGGGAGTTATCCGGACGGGTTGACAAGGGATTGTCATAGCGAGGAGCAGGAGCGAAACATACAGCAGCCATTGTGACGGGTATGATAGAGGTTGGGGGTGGGGAGAAGAGAGGGGAGTTCAATGTGCAGGGAGTTGCCGAACGAGGAGCGACCGGAAGGTTTGGATTGTTCAAATCACGTGATGTCCATTCCGAAATCCACCGTGCATTGTATAGGCGACAAATTATAGAGCGATCGTGTTAATTCTTGTAAATAACTTATAAATAGCTTATATCTTTTCTCACTACGAAGTTCAGGTTGATTAATTGACTCATCCGCGGGTTCAATTGTTTTTTGGGCTAAATTGTGTACACTATGGGCGACAACATGCCAGATATCTTCATCTGGCAATCATAACCCAAGTCCCTCGTAGAACCTTAAATAGGGTCACTCGTTATATGCTGAGAGCCATGATGGAGTTAACGATATCGTTGTCGTTCTCCCGAAGAGCCTTGACGGCCTTCTTGCGGGACACGTTTGCTTGTGCCATGACCAGCTCGATATCCTTGGACTCGAGGTTGGTCTCATCGACCTCCTCACCATCATCCTCCTCGTCCTCCTTCTTATCCTCGGTCTCGGGGGCCTTGCCCTTGCCGAGAATCTCCTCGTGGTCGTGACCGGCGTGGTCGCCGGTGGCCTCGGAGGCAGCGAGCTGCTGGGCGGCGGAAGCCTGGGCCTGGGAGTTCAGGTCCTCAATCTTGGCCTCACCGAAGATGCTAAAAGGATGTTAGTGAATGTCGTTCACAGATGAGCGAGTCCAATTGGGTTTCACGTACATCCAGCAGTTGCTGTTGGGAGAACGGTAAACCTCGGGCTGGTTGACAACGAAGAGGATCTTTAATACCAACAATTAGCATCTCCATGGTAAAAATATATCAAGCGATTTCATCTCGTTGGTAGCCAGTGTTGCGCTTCATGGTTGCAATCACATTGTACTTGGCGGGGTAGAAAATCTCATGACGGTCGCATCGGGATCACATACGTTCTTGGGGCGGCGGAGGGTGACACGGGTGATGCCAGGGACGAGCTTCAGACCGAGCTTGCCAATGGCCTTGCGGGCCTTCTTCTCACCACGAGAGTGGATAGCGACAGCGGCACCGGCGGGAATGTTGGGCTCATCGCCAGCCTCGGAGCCAGACTCAGAGGAGCTCTCCTCGACGGTCTTGGTGACCTCGTCATCGTGGATTTCTTCAACGCGGGGATCAGCCATTTTTGCGATGTAAAAGGGCCTAAGATGAATGCGAAAAAGAGTTGATTAGTTGGGTTGGTTCGTTCGGCAATGGATGTCAGGGCTGGTTGAATGGTATGAGAGCGGGCATAGTAGGAGAGAATGGTCAACCCCCCACGAATCGCCCACACTAAGGGAAGGGCGGAAACTGATGTTGAAAAGTCGATAATTCAGTCGAGTAAACACTCATACATACCTGAGAGGTAAATATCAAGCTGTTGGGAGTGGGGATGGATTTTGTTGAAGGTGAAGGTGCGTAGCTGTGCGCCAGACCGAACCCGAAAATCATTAGCGAGCGCGCGCCCCCAGACTGCCCTGCACACATTGCCCTATATGGAACTACATCACCAATTCCAAACTAGATTGGCTAATAATTTATAGATCCCATCTAGATCAAAATATATCAATAATACAGTTAATACAGTTTGCAGGTCATTATTTACGTATCTGCTCGTTCTATTCTTTTTGTAGAACCAGAAGTTCAATATTCCCCGTTGGGGGGATATAAAAATGAGTCCAGAGCCAGAGGTAAACCAAATGACAGAAGGCCCCTTTGCCGGGATATCAAGGATTTTGAATCATTTTTGCTGTTCATTGATGATGCATACAGCGATTTTGCCAGAGTATTACCAGCAATGGAAACCCTTCCAGGACACCTCCTTCAAACCCATGCACCGAAACCTCGTAACCATCTATGACTTGTTGGCAGCGCGAGCCTTGGCGTGGGACTTCTGGACCTCGTAGCGAGCCTAGAGTGGTGTTAGTTGAACTGTTTGTAATTCCCCCAGATTATCAGATCGGGTGGGCCCAGGCGCATTCATGCCAGAGCGATCCCCCCCATTTCAAGATGTCGAACGTACCTGCTTGCGGAGGCGCAGAACCTTGAAGCGCTCGAAGTCGGAAAGGTTCTTGCGGCGCTCGGAGCGGTCGGTGCGCTGAGCGAAGGTGCTCTTGGCCCACTTGCCATCAATCTCGTTCTTAGCCCAAAGCTTCTTCACGGGACCGGTACCGGCAGCACGGGGAAGCTTGGGGATGGTGAAGTGAGTGAGGGTAGCGTGGGCGAGGGGAAGGACGTGACGGGGCACGATCTTCTGCTCCTCGGTGGAGGGACCGTCGACCAGGACCTGAACAAAAAAATCGCAAGTCAATACACATTCCCAGTCTTAAAGATCTCCGAAAATCCCGAGTCCTTCGAATTTTGTCACGATTTCCGGATTCAGAGGGCGATTCCACATACACGGCGGTGGTCCACGATCTCAACGATGGCAGCAAGCTTGCCTTCGAAGGGGCCGCTGCGGATCAGCACTAGGCGGCCAACCTCAACCAGCTTCCACGAAGCGACCTTGACATCGATATCGGCCATGGCGAAATTCTGCGGGACGAAAAATTCAGCGTCGCGGCTCTGTAATATTTGTAGATTGCACACTCACGGTCGACAGGGGGTATGAGTCGAGAGGGGGTTGTCGAAAGAGTTCAATTGTCCAAGAGTTGTCTCGAAATTCGGATGTGCCCACACTCGCAACATTCTCGCTTAACCGGCCACTTGCAGGTCTAGGGCTCTGCTTAGGTCAGCATTCGCATTAACCATTATCCGAGCCCGTGCATTTATCTAGTTTTTTTCGCCGTAGAACTTTTGTTGATCTCTTTAAGCTACTCAGCTTTACAAGCTTCAGACTTTGATGATGAGTCTGCGTTGCTTCTAGTTTCGGCAACTGCTCAAATGTAGCATTTACTAAGGTATGCTCATATTCCCTTTTTCCTCTCATTCTCGGTCTTCTTCCCCTCATTCCTCATATGATGCCGTAATTTGCGATTGACCCAGTGTCTGTGAGGCCCTCGCCGGGGCTCTCTATACAGCACTGTCGGATGATATTCAATTTCTTACATATTCTGATATGGATTATAACTCTCACGTTATATTGTTAATGCTATTGAGAGACATCGCGCTGACTGTTTCAAGATTTAGGACATCTGCCTTGATATCCAAGGACCTCTCGACAACATCGCATTTCTTCAGCTTTCCACAGGGTACGTTGATACAATCCTCCATTCAACATCCCCAGGTCCGATGATTAGAACATTTTATCACGCCTAGATAGTAATTGAGCTTCTCGCTATGAAATTACCTAACTACCAAGATCTCTGAGAACCTATCACCTTGCACATTATTGCTTGTTATGTTGGTTGTGACTTGTCGCTAACCTTCAAAAGAATATAGGAACTTCTGTGTCAGTCTGGCAGCTCGCTGTCTTATATAGCCATTGAAATGAACAATATATTAGAACAACACCTTCTCCTTCAGTAGTTCAGTTTGTAAGCTTGCTCCAGAACATGCATGAATAACTGAATTTACCTCGGTTCATCTATGTTGTACTCCGTATATGGTACATCTACAAACACCTCGGTACAAATGCAAGTAGTTTTGATTACAATAAGTCGTGCTATATCGTTACCTCGGCCGTGCAATGCCCCAGAGCAAGCCATTTGTCCCTTCATGCTATGCCTTCCTACCAACCTAGTCTATCTCTCCCAAATAGCAAAGAGCAATCCTTCCTTGCCCTTCTCGACCTAATTATGACGATGCAGAGCCGGTAGATGCCGCAGATGACGGTCCCTCGCGGCTGAGCACCCACATGAAAACGAACTGAACCGCGTAGGAGTATACGAACAAGAACTGACCGCGTCGGTTGCGCTGGGACCGAGCCACAGCCTGCATCGAACCGGCATGCATGGCGGAGTCGGTCGAATCGGGGAGCAACACATATTTCAGCGAGCGAAGCTAGGGTTTAGAGATTAGCAACTGCGGAACGAATTGAAAAGCGATAAAGTCGTCACTCACCAGGAAGAACGCATTGGCTAAAAATGTGTACGCAAACACCGTCCAGCCAATCCAGCCCCTAGTCTCTTGTCCGGGGTTGAAGATCTCAGAGACCACCATAGTGACAATGATCCCAACGAACTTGTAGCCCGAGTACGCCAGCAAATCCAGCAGCTGGGAGTCATTGTTGATGCTTAAAATGTACGTCGCCAGCTTCAAGCAGAGAATCTCAAATGCGATCACTGCAATGGCTGTGGTGGTGATCGAACCGAGAAGCTCTGGGTGGAAATCACCTCGAAATCCAGCCAGTAACACCGACAGCAGAATATATGTGACCAGGGCCATGACGGGAATATACATGTCCGGTGAGTTCAGGTCGTCGCGAGGAGGCAAGAACATCGATGAGTATTGTTGCTGTATGATTTGACCACCTGGACCAGAAGTTGGAGCCATCCGGGCTTGCTGTCGGGACCAGGGTTTGTGTCGCCAGGGGAAGAGGACAAGGACCAGCTTGTTCAGGACGTAGGAGTTGGAGACGTTAAAGTAGTGCTTGAGAGCGGGTATAGAGACATAGCGATTGAACTGTAGATTATCTCCAGGTTAGCTATAAGCGATAGAAATTTGTAGATGATGCATACGTTATTTTCCATGTACTCCTGTCCAGCCGCCATTGCGCTTTTGCCGACTTGGAAGCCCATCTGAGCCGTGGGTTCGTTCATGAACCCACCGAATCCGGGAGTACCATAGCCACCCTGAGCCGGTGACGGTTGGTACGGGTTACCGCCATATCCAGCACTTGGGGGTTGCTGGGGAGCTGGTGGTGGAGGTGAGCGCATCATAGGGACGGTCGAGACATGTTGTGGGACGGGGTGATGAAGAGGCGGCGATTGCGCGGGTGGCGGAGCGAAAGAGCCCCGATACATAATGCACCTGAATAGGGAACGAAGATAGGAGGATAATGAGCGTGGAAGTTCAGTGGCGAACGTGTCGTCTAGGTCGTGTGACGGGGGTTTGGGGAAGAAGCGAGGTTGATAGCGGAGGGAAGTGTTTATACGTGGCTGAAGATCCAATCCGCTCTGAGCTCCCCAACTTCGCCCGTTCCGCCACCAACAAGTCACACCGGGCTTTTTTACCTCCTACATTTATTATCTGCTTCTCACATTCGTCGATAAATTGCCGGAGATACTCGAAATGTTGGAGGCTTTTGAAATTTTAACGACTTCGGGCGTGGTGCTCTGGTCTAAGGCGTACGCTCCGGTGGGCGCACATGTTATCAACAGCCTGATCAACGATGTCTTTATCGAGGAGAAGGTCGTGCCGCAGAATGCTACAACTAATGGGATCTCGCCGGCATACAAGAAGGAGAAATATACACTGAAATGGAAGAGAGTCAAGGAATTCGATTTGATCTTCGTGGTATGTCTGTCGCATGCGCATGCGCTCGCTGCTTCGACTAACTCTGGGTTTATGCAGGCCGTCTACCAATCGCTACTCCACCTTGGCTGGATAGACAAACTTCTTGAGAACATTTCAACCATCTTTATTGATCTCTACAAGGACCAAGTGAAGGGAAACCGCGCGAGAATCCAGACCTATCGGTTCGATCAATACTTTGAACAGCAAGTTCGGGAGCTTGAAGACAACACTGGTGGATTTGTAGAAGAACATGTGCCAGAGACGGGTGAAAAGAAAGACCCGCTTGTTTCGTCGGACAATGGAGGCCCACCGCCGCCACCGGTGCCTGGCCTGGTGAAAGGTATGGAATGACAAACCCCAGACTTGGTTCAAGCGCATGCTGACGATCCTAAAGCGCAGCCCAGAGCTGCGCTAGCCGGGGCGACCTCTGATGAGGGTACGCCACCAGCTACACCAGAAATTTCTAGGTCTTCGACCCCTCAGGGTCATCTTCTTACAGCGAAAGCCGGGCCTGGAGGTCGTGGTTCCCGACGTTCCCGTAAGGCTGCCAATTCGAACGCCAACGCATCGTCTGGTGATGAAGCCCGGAAGGGAAAGCCTGTCAAGACCCCTGTGAAGAAGATGCGCAGATGGGATGCCAGTGGGATGGCAGATGAGGATGACGGAGAGATCCTCGACTATTCTGCCCCTGCGGAGGAAGGAGAGACCGTTGCCCCTGCGGTGGAGGCTGTCTCCGAGGAGGATTGGGGTCGTCGAACTGGCAAGGGCCAATTCGTGCTGAAAGAGTTGGGCGAGGAAGTTCAATCCATCCTGGACCAAGCTGATGCGGAAAAGTCCAAGGGCACTGCTTCATCTGGTGTCGTTGGCTCCAGGTTCAACGCAATTGGTGGCTTCTTCCGTAACATCGTCGGAGGAAAGGTTCTGACAGAATCTGATCTCGAGAAGCCTCTCAAGGCGATGGAAGAACATCTTTTGAAGAAGAATGTCGCCCGTGAAGCGGTTGTCCGGCTCTGCGAGGGAGTCAAGCTTGAGATGATTGGCAAGAAGACTGGAAATTTCCAGAGTACTGATGCCGCATTGCATGTGGCCATGGAATCCTCGCTGCGGAAGATCCTGACACCGACCTCTTCTTTGGATTTGCTGCGCGAGATTAACGCTGTGGTCGCTCCCACCACCAAGCAGCAGGCGCCTCGTCCATATGTCATGTCTATTGTTGGCGTCAACGGCGTTGGAAAGTCGACCAACCTGAGCAAGATCTGCTACTTCTTGCTTCAAAACAAGTACCGTGTTCTTATTGCCGCTTGTGATACTTTCCGTTCCGGTGCCGTGGAGCAGCTCCGCGTCCACGCTGACCGCTTGAAGGAACTGAGCGTCCGCGAAAATGCAGGCGATGTGGAGATCTACCAGAAGGGCTACGGCAAGGACGCAGCCAACGTTGCCAAGGATGCAGTCGAATACGCTGCGGCCAATAAGTTTGATGTCGTCCTGATCGACACTGCCGGTCGTCGGCATAACGACCAGCGGCTGATGTCCTCGCTTGAGAAGTTCGCCAAGTTCGCTAACCCAGACAAGATTTTCATGGTTGGTGAGGCTCTGGTCGGCACGGACAGTGTCATGCAGGCTCGCAACTTCAACCAGGCATTTGGCACCGGTAGGAACTTGGACGGTTTCATTATCAGTAAATGTGACACTGTCGGCGACATGGTGGGAACACTGGTCAGCATGGTCCATGCCACGGGAATTCCCATTGTGTTCCTGGGCGTTGGACAACATTATGGAGATCTGCGAGGGCTCAGTGTTCCCTGGGCTGTTAGTCTGCTGATGAAGTAGGGACGACTTGATATCCTAGTTTGTTATTTCTATTTTTTAGCTGTATATAAATCCTTACTTTATTACCTGCGATCATGTTGCTATAGTCTCGTATAATGAACTCCGTAAAAAACAGAATCTCTGTACAGTCAACTTCCTGATCACATATAAAGCCACAATCTGCTGCAATTGCCATCAACCAGCCAAGTGGCCGAGCAGTAACTCGGCCATCGCATTCTTCCTTGGTCTAGTGGTGATGATTTCCGCTTGTCATTAAAACCGATAAGCGCGGGAGACCGGGGTTCGATTCCCCGAGGGAGAGATTTCTTTTTGCACTTTTTCAACTATCTCGGTGCAGATCTCGCATTTATTTTGGCTCGTCGCTTCTTTTTTGGACTTTAATTACCCTGAGACTGTTGAAGGTGATCTGATATATGTTGTAGCCATGGTTGGTGGAGAGAATGGCTTCTGAACCCGGTACATATGAAAATCCCAATTGGGACATTTTAAGTGGGGCCTTGCCCTAAAAACTCTGCTGCCCCATATATCCAAACTTGTCCAGATTCTCAACAAGGCCGGCTGGCCCAATGGCAAGGCGCTTGACTACGAATCAAGAGATTGCAGGTTCGATCCCTGCGTCGGTCAGTACTTTTTGCCCTCGTGGCTTTCTTTTTGCTCTATTGTCAGAGGAGATGTGGTTCAACTAGCGGCTGGTTGGGTGGTATGCAGTAGGGTGTGTGGTGATTTAGTTTTTGGGGGTGGTTGCTGAGTTACCAAGAGCATGAAATGAGAGATCATTATGTTCAGATATGTGGCGTATGATCAAGGATACCGATGGTGCTGGCGGAACTACATATAGGAAGAGTGGACCATTGTGGATGCAGGGTTGGGGGATATCACCGAATTGCCAACATGGCACAGCTATCGGTAAATGCAAACCCAAGGGACTAGGAGTTGACAGCTATATATGTCAGTGGCGATGGTGGAGGTTTCAGGCCGAACTACGTATCGTTGAACGCTACCCTATCAGTCTTGTTCAATAGGATCTAGATAAGTAGCTCTCTGTTTGTTTATATAGAATCAATCATTCTTCTCTTTTATTCCTCTCCTCTGGGTGTGCTAGCACATATCAAGTCAAGTACTTTACCATATTAGAAGGAAGTGATCATTCTAACACTACCAGTGGACGCAACGACTCGTTTGCGGATCCGAGTACGAACAGGTCGTTAGCATGTTGATCCATCTCTAGCCAAACTAATATTCCAACTAGTATAAGACTCTACGGCAGGACAAGCTGCTTAAGGCAGAGTGATATCTCGATATAGCCGGTGACGTCTTGGCGTGTGATCACCAAGTACGACAGACATCGAAGGCTATCATATCGAGTGCGCCGACAAAATGTAACTTTATCACCAAACAGTAATTTACACAAGCTGGTTAGGAATTGCGGCCAGCAGTAAACATACCTGCGGTAATTTAGCGAGGAGTGTGTTGCTTGATAATAGTGTGTTCGTAGTCCTTGTCTTAAATATAATGCCTTTGAAGAAGAAGATCCGAATAATATCAGAAGGCTGGTAGCAGCCGTCGATAATTGGACAGAATTTGAAACGTGCCCATGACCAGGGGTTCCTAATAGACATCGACGTTGTGGTCTAGGGAAGAGAAGTTGATGCTGATCTTTGGAAAAGTCTCGTGACGAGAACAATAGCTTCGACAGAAAGAGGGTTTTTCGAAATCGAAATAAACGATTATCACGGTGAATGAACCGGGCCAAGTTACAGCGAAAGAAGGATACGTCTAGGAAATTAGCTGTTTATATACATGTGTATCAAGTCGGGGCATTTTTGGATTCGCCTTCACATTCTTGGATTGTCAGTGGTTGGCACATGTTGTGATCTTCTTCTTAACTGACTATCCTCAAGAAATCCTTACTTGGCCTTGGGCCTTTGCCCACGATTATTCCTTAGCAATGTTTTGAGTATGTTGAAATGGCGTCAAAAGTAGCCATTTCAGTGGCTCTATTACCGTCATTTGGTGCTGTGGTGTAATATATAGAGTTAAGATACATGATAAAGCAAGGGGCGCCATGTTTCGAGTCGTATAATTTGTATTTTGGGTAATATGTTGACGATATATGTGTCTGCATTACTGATTTACATACGTATCCCTTGAGGGAGGCTATAAAAGCTAATGATAATTACATGGATGCCATTAATGCTATGCATACAAGGGGTGTTTCCAGTTATATATTCTGGGGATTATGGCGAATCCTACAAATCACATCAGTATGATACCTACATAGGTGGGCCCACCTAATAAACTGTATGATCCTGACTGCTACAGCGGGTCCTGTCATGTCCCCGTAAATATCCTTGATTTTACTGACTTGGTCTTGGATAGAAGGAAATCAAGTTATAGCTGCTGGAATAACTTGTTGAGCCTCGGCACTAACGCATTGTAACACAAGATCGACACATGCAAGGGCTATGAACATATAAGCCAATAAGGAATCGACAAGCCTCATGCACCTGGGCAGGTAAATCAAATGAATAATTGTACTCCGTACCACTACCCAGTTAACCAGTTAGCTCCCCAGGTGCTCGCTCTAGGGCTGCCTAGATCAAATGACTCAGCATAGATCTGCAACATCGCTTACATCATCATTGTGTTTCTCCAGGGCTTGATCCGGCTTGAGATCTTTTGCAGCCAACTTCGACCATCCAAAGCTTCTCGGCAATTTTTGTTTCTCGACCTAGACCTGCATCTACAAATTTGTCCTCTTGGCTAGGCAAATATTCCATCCGCGCAGGTTGAAACTTATACCAAGAAGCTCTCGCACGACATTGCGTCTACAACCAGACTTTCAGCACGACCCCAAGCGCATGGTTAGCTGTGACAAGTCTTCATTCAATATTTATTTTGCTGGCGTGTCGCCAGAATGACGGGTCCAGACCTGGCTTCGCTCAATCGCCGCTCCTCCACGCAGCATTACCACACCTTCGATACTCCGCCGCCCAAGTCCCGTGGGCGACCTAACTCGGGCCAGTCCGAGTCCTCTGGGGATGGCTCACACGATACCCACAATGAGATCGCTATTCCCCCACCAAAGGCATCACCGCTGCCGAAGAGGCAAATGGCAGTGCTAGCGATAATTGCACTGGCGGAGCAAACGGCGTTGAACTCGATCAGT
Source organism: Penicillium psychrosexuale (assembly GCF_028828465.1). Taxonomy (NCBI): domain Eukaryota; kingdom Fungi; phylum Ascomycota; class Eurotiomycetes; order Eurotiales; family Aspergillaceae; genus Penicillium; species Penicillium psychrosexuale. The sequence goes on along the minus strand of NW_026643190.1, from coordinate 1,807,475 downwards.
CCATACCTCCCGGACATGGCTTCGACATTCCCCGAAGTGGAATCGACCCAGGTGGGCGTATACGTGGGCAGCATTGCATCGGCGTTTGCGCTGGCCCAGTTTAGCACAAACTATTTCTGGGGCTGGCTCTCGGACCGTGTTGGTCGCAAGCCAGTGATCCTGCTTGGCACCTTTCTGACTGCGCTGTGTTTCCTTGCATTCGGATTCTGCAAGACTCTTGTACAAGCTATAGTTGTGCAAGCGTTGATGGGTGTGGTAAATGGAAACCAGGGTTTGGTGTCCACCTGCCTCGGAGAAATCACCGACCGTCGCAATCAGTCCCAGGCTTTTACCTACCTCCCGGTGTTGTATGGAATTGGAGGTATAACAGGACCACTCCTAGGAGGCCTCCTCGTTTTTGAGACCAACCCTTTTACTGGCAACAAAAATCCGTATCCCTATCTCGCGCCAAATATAGTGTCCGCTGTTATCCTTCTGGTGGACTTTGTTTTCACAGCTATTTTCCTGGAAGAGAGCCTCGAAGATGCAGACAGTCTCCCAAAGATCGGCAAAAAGGTGCGCAGCTTGTTCGCATGGCTATGGCAGTTCACTGGCAATTCCCGTCACCCGACCTATGTGGAGGTCTCTCAAGAACCGATACACCCCCACAACCACCGCGATTCAGAAACCGAGGGTCACGACAGTGATCTAGATTCTGCGTCTGAGATGTCAAGCATTCTTGGCCACTCAGAGGAACTCAGTTGGGATGAGATATTCACTCGTGACACACTCTTACTTCTCTTGACATATCTGATCTTTGCTCTCTGCAATGTCTCTTTCAACTCGCTGTTCCCAATCTTCGCGCAAGCCAAGCCTCCGGCCGGACGGTCACTCACCCCGTCCGAGATCGGCCTTGCTCAAGGCTTTGCTGGAATCGTGACGATCATTTTCCAAATCTGTATCTTCAACCGTCTGCGAGACAAGATGGGCAATCGATGGTCTTACCGCGCAGGCCTATTTGGCTTTGTTGTCTCGTTCATCCTGATGCCCTTCATTGGGTACAAGAGCAAATCTAGCGAAGGTTTGACTGGCAAGTCCGCCATCATGGCTACCGAGCTTTGCCTCGTGTTGCTGGTCAAGACCATCGCCTCCGTGGGTGGTCTGACCAGCGCTCTGCTCCTGGTAAGAACTTCCGATATGCTTTTCCTATGAACTCAAGCTAATCATTTCCCTAGGTCACAAACTCGGCACCCAACCATGCCGTCCTCGGCGCCTTGAATGGCCTTGCACAGACTCTCTCCGCAGCCGGACGTGCAGTGGGCCCATTCCTCTCCGGCGGACTGTTCTCCCTTACAGCCAAGTTGCAGCCTAAAGGAGAGGCTGTGGCATTCGGAGTTTTTGGAGCGGTCTCCTTTATCGGCTTCATATTGAGCTTCGGCATCCGTGGCCGTTCACTTGAGGCAGAGGGCTGGGGCGAGGACAGCGATGCAGGAAAGTCGGATGACGAGGAGCCGAGCGGTGTTTGATTAAAATACACGAACCTATAAAATGTGCCGACATGACGATGTGACGAGTTTATGCTTTCGTTCCAGCCTGTTTTTGCATTTGAATATACATTAGCCCCCTTTTCTTTTATGATAGATATTGCTTTTGCTGTTACTTTACTTGCTGAAACAAAATCGGGTGTTCGATTCAACCTTGAGCCTGGAGGTTTTATTCGAGATGTTGCAATGACCCCGACAAAGAATACTATTCAATTCCTGGGGTTTCGAGATCCTTAAACTTCCCTTTATGGTTAGATTAAAGCTGAGTGAAGACATCAAAGGTGAATGTCTACTATTGTAGTAGTACTCAGCTAGGCTGAGATTACTTTTGGAATAGATGTTTCCTTGTATGCAAAAAATACTGGAATTTATTCGCTGAAATGCTCATAAGGATATTAACAACAAGAGATTAGTATCAACCAGACAGCAATAAGCACAATTCGAAACTGGATAGAGAGATGAATTGAAGGAGTGTTGAAACGAAAGACGACCTTTGAAACATTCAAAGAGAACTCGAAATTGAAAGATAAACAAGGGTATATGGTATATAGCATAACGATCGTGACAGTAAATAATGGATAAATAGCGTGAAGGAAATGCCAAAAAACCAAACAAACAAAGCAGTCAAAACACGAATCAAGCCCAGCGCCAGCCCGACTCTTGTGGCTTTTGACGCTTGATAACATCCGACAGCGGGGTATTGCCTTGACCAAGGGGATTGCGCTGATTATTTTCCCGTTGACGCTGAAGCAACCGCACAGCAGCAGAAGCATCAATCCCCTCACCAGTATCGGTAATCTTAAGAGCCCACTTAGCATCTTGCGTATTGAAGCCAAGCTCATTGACCATCATATCAATGGCACGGTCAACAGGGTCCAGAACCTGCGGCCGCAGAGGCAGAGGCATCATAGCCGGCGGAGGAGTATAAAACGCAGCAAAGCCAGTAGTATGATCAGACGAGTGAGTCGGGGTACGAGGAGTAGTCCCAGCAGTCGAAGTCGAGGACCTGTCAAGAACGATCGCAGGTACAGATGGAATGGGCCGGTGATCTCGGATCGACCCGTTGAGATTATGCACAATAGTGCTGAACTCCGACATGGGGCGCTCAGCAGAGAAAGAAAAGCGGCCTGTGGTATCTGGATCGAAACCGCGCTTACGGCGGCGACGGAGCTCGTGGGCGAATCCGGCTTGACGCTCGCGGATCTCGTGGTCATTTTCGATAGGGCTTGTTCTTTGCGGGCTGAGTTCGGTCGGGCTGTCGAGGGCGCGTTCTTGGAGCTCGTAGGCGCGCGAGACTGCTTCTTTCAGGAATGAGGAGCGACTTGCTTCGGTTTCGGTTGGTTCCCACTTCGCGAGACCGATTGATTTCGCCTTTGTGAATGTGGCGGCGGTGGTGTCGGCTGGGCAGACCGAGCTGAGGGTTAAGACTGCGCCTAGACCGAGAGTGAGAATGTAGGAAGTCCATTCCTCTGTACTTGAGAGTTAGCCGTGCTTAATAGATAAAAATGTTGGTTTCGCTTACCGAGAACGGTTTCCTCGCGAGCTAGATCACCATCCGGGACGTTCATGCCATCGAAAATGCCGACTTTGCGAGCTTCAATGCACTTTCCATGCAGCGGCTGCAACAGAACACCCATGCACGTCCAGATCTCCGTCAGATCGTACATCTGCTTCTGCGATAGACCGGAAAGATTCCCACGACCGAATCCCTCGGGCGGTTCAAACAGAACATTATTCATAGCGAAAGGCTGCGTCATCGTCGACGTCGAGGTGAAGTGATTCTTCGCCTGGACACCACCCTTCAACCAGTCCATTTGGCCAGCGATATCGTTCTCCCGCCCCTTCCCACTGCCGAAAATCCGACAGAAGGTCCAGAGCCGCCAGAACGCATCGTCGACTTCTTCAGCGCGGGTGTTATCCACACCTGCCAGACCGCGAATGGTATCGCGACGCAGGAACGGCGAGCATCGCGCAAGGACCAACGCCTTCAGCTTGGCAAGGGTGTAGATATCCTGCGCGTACCTCTGCAGATACAGCGTGGGCGTGTATTCCGGAACCTGGGAGTCGGGATTTAGAAGGAGCTGCCACTCCATTTCCCATGGCGGACTCATCTCGCGCATCTCCCAAGCGGGCGGGGACATTTTGAACAGGGCGTTTTTTAGCATGGGCAGCTCGCGGCCTTTGAACGCGGTGTAGATCTTTTTGTTCACGAGAGCGAAGTTGAAAAGGTCATCTAGAGAGTGGATGTTCTGCATAATTGACAGAACCAAATCCACCGGCATATCCTCGGGGAGGGGTATATTGACTGGGACATTGCGCTTGGTGTTGGGAGCGAGCGCGGATGAAGGAGACGGGGGAGTCGCGGGGAGTTCATAGATCTGTTCGGCGAGTTGGACGCTGCTTGCCTGCGCAGTCGAGACCAGGGCCCAACTCTGACGAATTTTGGAGGCTATGGGCTTCTCTAGTTTCACCTCCATGGCGAGAGGGGACAACAGTGCTTGTTCGACTTGATCGAAGGGATTCCCGGGATTCGTTTGCAGACGAGGCAATTGAAGTAGCAGGCTGTCGCGCGTGGGGGGCAGATCGAGGGGATCAACAGAACGCGATTCCAATGTCATGAGAGAGCCCTCCGACCGTGAGCTGACGCTAACTGCATCGCGGGGCGTTTGCATTTGCTTGCGAAAGGCCAGGAAGGATTTCTTGGATTTTGCTTTTTTGATTTCCTTTGTGTCGGGCTTTTCGTCAATCTCCTTTTCCTCCCTGCCCGATCGACGGGCCTTGTCCTTCCCCTCCCTCCTACTGAGTTTGTAGCTTTTTTCTTTGCTTAGACTCGAACCCCTCGATATGATTGTATTCACCCGACTGTTCTTCGCCGACTTCCCTTGCGGTGTCTGCGAGTGAGGCTTCGTGGAGGGGGGGAGGGGCGCGGGCCGGGTAGCAATTAAGTCCCCATTATGCCGGCTGATCTGCAGCGGCCCGTCAAGGATCAGCGTCTTGCGAGAAGAATCCTGACCAGCCAGGCCCGTAAGGGCATCTTCGAGTTCCTCGGCGGCCTGCGACAGTGTTGGGACATGACGAGTTCGATGACTAGCGAGATCTGACCGTTGACTATGATGCTGCGGCTGAGGCTGACTGTGTCCGCATATATGGCATGGATGGTCGGATTGCCGGTGGGTATCCAACTGGTGTAACATGGAATGCTTCCAGTCGTCATGGCTCACCGTAGATTGTCGCAACGAGAAGAGCGAGTCTCTCATGGAGAATTGCGTTGACCACTGTGACTTGCGTGGTGAGACTACCGAAAGGGGGGAGTCGGGTCGGCTTGGGACTGAACTGGGACCGAAGGATGGTTCTAGTGGCAAGGGCTTGTTCCTGTGGTCGTTCATTGATGCATTTTTAGTGATGGGGATTTGGAATCCGAGTTTTGACACGTGCAGGTGGCAGGGCGAGGAAGGCCGCGAAGAACATATGGAGTGGGTATCGTCGAAGACCCCGGCGGCGACGGGGGAATATATCGAGTATGCATCGGCCGTTCTATAAGGGTATCGTCCATCATCTCCCCAGAATGTGCTGCCGACACTGGTCACCGAACTGCGATGGCTATAGCATGATGAAGTACAATCCAAAGCCTCATCAGTCCCAGAAGACGAGAGGGTGATATCCGGTTGATTGGCAGATCTATGTGCATCGTGAGCGAAGCCTTCAGAGTGATATAAAGTATGCACTCGTTCTTCTAGTTCCCGTTCGAAAAAAGAGGGCCCCGTCGAGCGGTCCATATTGAAATCAGCGCTGGCCGGGGAGACAACGGAGAAGTGTGAGGACAGCTCTGGAAAGAAGCGGGCCAAGCGGGAAACTGAACGCAATGGAGGGAGATGGTCCGACAATGGAGAAATTTCAGAATCGTCTTCGGAATCCTGGGGTGATTCCAAGTCAATCATAGTGCCCAAAGATTCCTGCGGGGAGGCAGACTGGGTGTCCCCGAGGCACTCGCTTGTGGTGTATTCTTCTTTGAGACCCAAGTGGTGTGATTTGCCTCGGGTATCTTCACTATCGGATGCTATGTGTGTCGAAGGGGCCTCTAAAACTGCTCCAGACGGGCCATGGGTGGTATCCGCAATCTGCACTGGCATTGTCCGTAGGTCTTTGTTGACTGTCGGACTCGATCGATCTGAAACAGTGGCCCGAACTATGACTCGAGTTTCCAGACCGAAGGGTTTTCTTCGAAGCTTCAGTGACAGAGGACGAAAAACTATTTTTTTCTGATTGGAGGTCTTAGTCTTTTGATTTAAAGGATGACGACGCCGAGAAGGTGACATTGACAGGCAATAAGTCATATCTCAGCTCTTTTTCTGTATCTTGATTCATGGGGCATTGTTGGCCCGAATAGGCTGCTCTTGCCCTTTGTTAGCATGTCACGATGTTACTCTAAGCCCCCAATCATCTGTCAATTGCGTTAGAACATACCTTCAGTCCGAAGTTTGGTGGAAGCAGACTCGTGGAGGCGTTCTTTGTAGAAAATGATTCGTCTCGGCTGTGGCTGCGTAGAACAAAGACCAGAACCCAAATGTTTTTTGTCTTCTCTTGCAAGTATAGGAGTTTGCAAAGAGGAAATAGAAAAGAAGCTCGGAATGGGAATTATGCTCTAATACCGCATGACACAGGCACAGACCGGTTGATATCGTCTCGAAATCAGCAAGTCCTACGGAGTACAAGGGTTTGTCTGTACGGAGAGTATGGAGTTTCTCAAAATCACATCCCAGCCGAATAAGCAGACCGTCATGATTAGTCTGTTGATTATTGGCTTAGTGTGCTGCAGCTACGCAGCGATACCCTGGGGTCAAAAGATCACCCCCGTAAGTCGTTAAGATAAGGAGTAAAGGTGTTGATTCAATTCTTACTAGAATAGCTATTTCTATAGCCATAGTTGCATCGAGCTTCGTGTTCATCCGTACTCCCGGCGCAGTGAGTTTACGCCCCAATGATATGCGGTAAATTGTAATACATCCACAACATACTGAGTATATGCATGATTGTCCGGTGCCCCCAATGACCGTGAATAGCTGGAGCTGTTTCGGATGTACATCGTATTATAGTGGCCCCAGTTTTCCGCATATGGAGAAGACCCTCCCTTACCGCGTGGGGTCCAATTTAAAACTGACATCTTATATGAATATCGCCCTTACGTAGGGCTTGGACTTGGATGATTTGCGCATGCACGAAAGTAGCTCGAGTCCACATCCCTAGCAAGTGTTTTCCCATCGTCGCCTTGCTTTCATAATAGAAAAGCTCGCCCACCAAACTTGAAAGCAATTCTAGACTCCTGGTACCACCGATGATATGTAATATGAATACCGATGAAGAGCCCGAGGAGGATCTAGTGGGCCAAGATACTCCGTAGAGATCCTCGTAATCTCGCCCGCTTTGACCTTGTTTGGACTATCTAGGCAAGCTACTCGGCGATCTTGCCCAGTGCGTTAACCTAAGGCTTTGCCAGATTTGTCTCTTTCAAACATGATACCCCAGAGTGGTAGGACTAAGCCACGAATGTTGATTGTTTCGCGAGCGGGGTGTTGCTAAATATATTCAGGGATAAGCATTTCAGGAACGAGAAGTCTAGAAGTGTAGAAGAATTAGATGTGAAATACGAGAACATGGAAGATTTGCCATGACACTACTAATAATAGCACAGGAGGGGCTGCTTTTAGTGCTGACTTGTATCTTGATGTCTCATGTCTCTTATACGAACATTTTTCGTCTCAAGAGTCTATACAGCTATTCATTTATCTCTAAAGGTAATATTTCATCTGCAGGTCTCTGCAATAGTATTTTTTGTCCTTCTTTGTCGAACTTAGAGGCAAATTGCTATCAAATTCCATACGAATCTTCTTTATACAATTTAGTATCTGGTACACACATTGCAGTGCTTGAGCAAGTAAAACTAAGACCAGAGATTATGGGCAGCTAGGTAGACCTCTCCCATATGTAAGAAGCAAAACAGAAAACAATTCACTTCAATTTGCATCTAAAAACCACAAAATCTTGCAATTTCTGGGCCATAAAAGAACCTCTTTGTTCTACGGCACTAAGCCACCTCTTCCTCGTCGAGTCCTCGACTCTTTTTGATCAACTAGAACAAGTTAGTTCTTCGACTCTTTGTTCATTTGTGCTCTTAGAACCATCCTCGCCTACCCTTTTAGGAAGGATTCATGTTGCTCCTTATCCAATAACTACGCCTGAATCTATATTTATCCTCTTTGCTTCCTGTGATCAAAGAAAAATGCAGAGGATTGTCACATACTAACATTATTAAGGGTTGGAAAGATGAAAAAGATATAAACTAGCTGTGTGTCAACGGCTTCACGACCTCATAAAATCTACAATAAACCCTATTACTTTATCATGGTTGGCTTCGACGAAGAAGTGCTGGACTCTTGGGGTCCAGCAGTTTGGGGGGTCATCTTCGACCGGTTGCAAAGTGGAAATGTCAAAGGTGGTACGCTTCAGGTTGCCTGGCCAAGCAACGTCGACAGGAAAACAGCAGCCCAGCAAATCCAATGGGCCACCAAGTTGCCTCTCGCCCATCTCCCTCAAAAGGCACTCGATATCATATTTGACAAAATGGTTGGTTTCTCAGTGGGGGTTCGATATATGGAAGAAAAGAAGATCCACGCTATGCATGGACTTCTAAAACACAACGGACCACTCAAAGCGAGTGTGGAAAAATGGTTCAGACGGCCGGGGACCGTCGAAAAATGGAGGGATTTGATCCGGTCTTACAAGAGTTACGAAGATGCAATGGGACACTTGTCGGATTGCACTACGTTCCCAAGAGAAACCGACAATCATCCATTCAAGACCCACCCTGCATACAATGCCGCAATGCAATGCTCTTCCTGCTTGGAGTTCCTGGTTTATTTCGGGATCGTCACGCCCAATGGCTATGACTTATCAGGAAGAAGCTGGATCGAGGCAGGACTGAATAGTCCTAATATGGATCTGCTCACCTACCTTGTCAGCAATGCAGATCCTCAACATCTGACCAAACCCAGAGATATCCGAGAAACCCGCGAGAACCACATCCTTCTCTCACTCGTCGGTGTCGGCGCATTTTCTCAATTCGTGATTGCCCTGAATAGGCTACGCCAGGCAAAACTTTTGCCAATCGACGAACTTCGCAAAATCTTCCACGAAGCAGCGATGCATGAGTTCTGCGCTGTCGCACCCGTCGCCGTGGCAGAAGCACTCTACCAACACGGAATCAACATCGGCAACGTCGAGCACCAGTACCACGAACTCGGCGGACAGCTAGAATCCTCCTGGCACATCGCCGCAGCCTTCAACCCCGCCGGAGCTGAGTTCATGGCCTGGCTCGAAAAATTCTCCATGCTCAACGCCGAGGTCCGAAACTCAGAAAACATGAACCCGTTAATGTACGCCGCATGCTTCGACGAGCCAGCGTCAATCGATTGGCTCTGCCAGAAATGCGATCCCATGCAGCCCAGATTAACCGGAGGCGCGCAGGGGTACGCCTTGATCTGCGCAGCTCGAAGCTCACACCTCCACAGCGGCGAGATATTCTCTATCATCATCTCCCACTTACCCGATAAGCTATTCACCAACGAATACGGCAAGATCTTCGGCACCGAGATCGCCGAAGGACTAGCATCACACAAGCGCAAGCTCGCCGACGGCCGAGTCCGCGACCCCACGCAGAACGTAATGGAGCTGCTTGCTGTGCGCAAGATGCAAGCGCTCGTCCGCCGTCTGTCTAATCACTGGACTGGGAGTCAATGGCATCTGGCTCTGGATGCATTCATACGCGATAATGATCTGGGTATCCTCAGGCACAGTATCGGTACAGGCACGCGTCTGCTTCGGAGCAGCTCGCGGGATGGCTCGCGCAACCGCCGTAATGTACGCTATCCCAAGAGCCCTCAGCTAAGCAGTATTTCGGAACATGAGGTGTTGCTGAGGGAGAATGGTAATGGGTCGGATCCTGCTCTCGCGGATGCTATTAGGAGAAATAGGCCTAGTCGTGTTACTGCTCGCAGTGGCGGCAGACAGACTCTTGGTCCTATCAGGGATTCTAGCAATATGGTCACTAAGAATGTGGGTAGGATGGGATCGAATCGTCGAATTTGAGAGGTTGTGTCTCAGCCTGGTAGGATCGGCGTTGAAGCATCGGAACACGCTTCTGTGTATGATGTTATTTCTCATTTCGTTGCTTTATGTTGAAGTTTTACGTTGTTGTTGATGTTTTGATTCGAATTCCTATCGTCCGGTACTGTCAAAACTCAATATCGATACCGTCATTTTCATGCTTGTTACAGACTGATCATGTGACCCTGTGTGTTTTTGATTACTAAGTTTGTCCGTCTCACATTAACTAGTTATCGAATCAGATCATTGTCTAGTTATTCCGTAACATCTCTTATTCAAATTAATATCCATCCAGATGTCAGTCCAATTGTTAAATAAACAGGTTTACCAAAATAAAGGATGAGATTTGGACAAATCTACCAGTCAAGTGCACTTGAAGCACCGCTCTGCGATCCACCGCTAACACAGTCTAGCTCTTTGCAAACTGCTGCCAATTAGTAAACAGTGAGGTAACTTGAAATAAAACACTCACGTTGGTCTGCCTTTTGGAATAGAGTGCTTCCTTCTGGCTTGTGCATGGCTGGGAGGATCTGACTCCCTTCGATCCGTTCGAGTTTTGTATGCTCCTGGAGTCGACTCAAAATTTGACGAGTGTCTGATTAATTAAGTTAGACAATAGAAAGGAAGTTCACATCCAAGATACATACCTGTGTTATTTAACTCGCCCGAAGACCTAGTTAAAAATAAGAATTAGCAACAGGTCTTGTCGGACAATAGCTTAAAGTACTCACCCTTGCTTGGTGGGGATCGATTGATATTCAAGCTCAATCTCTCCAATTAAATTCTTCACCACGCTCTGCAATACTTCGGTTATCTTCTGAATTTCCGGTTCATTGACAGCGCAGTGAGCGAAGAGGTCGTAGCGAATATGCGTCTTCGACTCAGAGGCAGGAAAGAAGGAAAGGGCAAGACATAAACCCGCATCCTGAAATGAATAAATAAGTGTAATCGGGAATAAAAAAGACCTTTCCCGAGTGCTCTTCCCCGTAATGGCCCTGAAAAGCTTCATTACGGGAGATGGCCTCGATATTTCAGACATTCTACGATGTAGCTCGCTGGTATAGGCATCGAGGTGACGAGATCGCGCTATTGAATTGTCAGCTATTTTTTTCCAACAATTCTTGACATCAATTACTTACTTCCAATCTTCCAATTGAAGTCTCCCGCCAAAGTCAGGCCAGAAACCCAAGTAGATTTCCCTTCTAGACCAGCCAATCCACTCAAACGCGAAGCCACACCGTCAAATGCAGCCGGCTCACCAGAATTGAGATTCACAAAGATCAACCCCTGATCAGTGGTATGAGTATGAACCTCAAACAGACTATTCTGCGACTTCTCAAACCCAGGAACATCATCAAACTGAGGAGCCTTCACCAGCCGACCAGTGGTATCATAGCTCCAGCCGTGATAACGACAACCAAGAACAGTCGAGGCACCAGTTTCTTTTCTGGTAATAGTATACGCACGATGGCGACACACATTATGAAACGCGCGGATCTTGTCGTCCTTACCGCGAATGAGAAACACCGGGAACCCGGCGATCTCGAAAGATTGATATGAGCCAGGCTTATAGAACTGGGAGCTATGGGCAATATAGAGCCATGTCTAGAATGCGCATTAGCGAAGCTGTTCAGTGATGTCGTACTGGGATTTCTATTACTTGGCTGAAGAGCGCACGCCGTTCGAGCTCGAAGACTTCCCGACCGCTCCACCATCCTTCTGGGATTTCGGGTTCTTTGGAAACAGCCAAATCTAAGTTATCTAGAGGGGAGATTTCAATAGATTCAGTGACTTTATCGGCTTTTGGTTGAGATAAATGGGGCCATGTTCGGTGGAGTAGAAAGATAAGTGTCACGACGGCCACGAGGATGGAGGTTAGAGATGTTAGGTATTCTGTATCGGTGGACTCCATGATAAATAAAGGATTGCGATTCTGAATATTAGAAAGTGGTTGGCATGCACTGATATACTGTCACTGGGAGGTTTACATGTTACCCCTCCACACATTACAATCTCCACAGTTAGCGCAGATGCCTCCATTACCCGATTGGGTTGGAATTTCCTGGCTGTATCACTCAGATGACTTGTCATTTGATCCTGTATGGTTGGGATTATTGTTATCATACGGTGAGTACTGTGCAAGGCATTAAGATATAGTTGCATTCACATTCATATCTCATATCTCATCAAAATAGCGATCATTATATTCCTGCGATACTACGCTGCCATTTGAACCATCGACGACGCAACATGCTCCTCCAGTCCCGAATCTTTCGCTGCCTTGGCAGTCCTGTCAAACTCATGCTGCTCGCAGACCATATCAAACACCCGTCTCTGGTAGTCTAAGGGCGACATGTGTGTTAGCATTATTGCATGAACTAATTTTAGAAGCCACAACTCCAACTCACAAGACACGCCATTCTCCTTGTTTGGGTTCAGAATTCCCTCGTGATAAACCCCCTAGCCAGATTGCTCTGGGCCTTCTCGCAAAGCTCAAAGTCTTCCATAGCAACTTGGCGCACGAATTTGAAGTATTCTTCGAACTTGTCTCCAGATTCAAGATGGAAGTAATCGAATTCCATCCGGGTGACCTGCGGGTCAGCGGTCGGACATACCCTGAAGCAGGACATTCCACCGCCATAGACATTCAGCGTGCAGTTGGGAAAGAAGTACAGGAAAAGGCCATCATCTGACTTGTTCGGGTCTGCAATATGCTGCGAGAAATTGTGCTTGTTCCGCACGGTGTAGAAGGTCGGCGGATAGTATTTGGAGAAAGAGGGGTGAGTGTATTGGCAGTGTAGACACTCTTGATATCCGTCGACCCTGACGAAAGTTAATAATAACACAGTAGAAAAGGGCAAGGTAAGATATTACATGGTCTTCCAGTTAAACCGGCCTTCATAGTTGATGCTCCGACGGTGCGGTAGTTTAGTGAAGTCGACTTTACCGAGCAGCTCCTCGAGCTCTGGGAAGAATTCATGGAAACTAGGAGCATCGTCGGAGATAGTTGAGAAGAGGAGTCCAGTGGGGGTGAGATGACTGCGCAGTTCTTTGCCCTGTAGATAGCACAGTGCTTAGAAGGGGCTTCACATTTCATCTGGATCACACGTACCGTTTTCGCGCAGACAACCTTCAGCTCCTCATCGACGGGGTTGAGAGTCTCCCCTGAAGTACGAACACCAGAGATGGGCTGCTGCGCAATCTCGTATGGGACATGCTCGCCCACAACCTGGAATCTGGTGACTGGGCCGAGCAAGTACCAGGACTAGAGCACATCTTAGTCTTCAACTGCCAGAACTGAGAAGACTATGTTACAGACTTTGAGAAAAACCGCCCGCCGCTCCATCTGATACAGTGGCTGACTGCAATACCAGGAGGCAGGTAAAGTGCGAACAAGCTCGGACATGATGCCGATAAAATTAGCCAGTGGATTTAAATTTCAAATAGACACGATGAGAGTTGTGGACTGCGACAGGGACAGCGAAAGAGACGGAATTAAATGTCGCTATCGATTTGTTTTGCTTCAGTAGTTTTATCGATCTGAATTGATAAAAATGTGTTTCTTGTTGACAAAAAGGTTGTCCAACCTTGAGTGCTGGACAGATGCGGTATATCGTTTCCCAAACGAGTTATCGAGTCCCGTCGATGTCACGCTTGATCACATGGCACACGCAGATCTGAGATGTTCTAGCCGTGTAAGGCCCTAAAGATAGACATAATATTTCCAGGGTCCTGGGACTTTTATGAGCTGAGTCAAAGGATCTACGAGGGCATATACCATACCCAAGTAGGCATTTTTAGCCTGTATGTGCTCAAGCTAGATTTTCAAGATGAATGATATTGAGAGAATTAGTAAATTGAAACGTTTTACAAAAATGCCCGATAGCAAAAGTTGCTCCAAGCATTTGTGGTCCTATGTACTTGACTTCCTCCTTTGGGTTTCCTAGACCTTGCCGCTTTTTGTGAGGACCTCTGAGCTTTCGAAGTAGGGGTTTTTCTTGGCTAGTAAATGGGAAATATAAGATAGAATCGAGGATTAAGGAAAAAAATTTGTGTTCCAAACCCCTCGGTTTTGGATCTAGGAATCTGCTATCTAATAATCAACGCGCCCCGCACAGCCCGGAAAGTAACGATCTCTGGCAGACTGGTATAGTTCATATAGTTCCCCAGAGCTAAAGAGGGACCCTCTAAAGTATTTGATTCGGCAACATTATCCCACACGCTCTGGCCGTGTTCATCCACCCAGATAATCTTGATCATACCAGTAGTAATCGCCTCTTGCATAAATCATTCATAAATCTGCAAAGTCAGCAGAATTATGCGCATAATTAGTGTGTTTGCATTGTTTGTACTCCATTTGGACCAGCTCAGGTCATTTACGCTTTATGTTGTACGCACAATTTCTTTGCGTATATTTAGAGAAAGAGAGAAACCACAAAGCTGCTTAATACAGATCTTTTGTTTGAGATATATATGCAAATATAATATTGGTGCCAACCTAATATTCCCTGTGCGGCTCGGATATGATCCTGCCCGTTGAATACCGCCATTGTAGCATATCGCTAATTTTACTCTGTCCTGAAGAGCTAACCAGTGAGAGTGCAATTTCTAGATAGTTTCCCCTAGCAAACCTTACGAGGTACTCTATTTCAAGGGGGTGACGGGTAACATTGATGAATTTTACGAAACCCATGCTGGCATATAAAGGGAAAAAAATATGGCACATGTGCGTATAGAATGCATGGAAAACATGATTTCCGCAGCCTTTGTTGAATATCGAGAAAACCAAAGTGTTAATGTGATATTTCACGCAGCATGGCATGACCAAGCGCCCCTTTGATTGACGGGCGACGTAGAGAATTCCTGTTAGGTTTTTGTCCTTTGGCGCCCTGTCTAGCGAGCGAGTCATACGTAGCCTGCCTATATGGTACTGCTGTATCATGTTGCTTATCAGGATAGCTGTAGATTTAGCCATGATATCGAGTTGATCAGAGTATTTTATCATATATTGTATCAATTGAGAGTTAATACCGCTGGTATCAATCCACCGCTGCTGGTCTGGTATGACTACTATTTCACCATTTGAGCTAACATATAGTCGGTAGTCAGTACCAGTCCCATCGAGGCACCGTAAGAAACTCTCCAGAGCGACTTGATCTAGGTCACATGGTACCATGATCGTTGTAGCGGCCACAAAGCCAATCAACAGAAGGAGCAAAAGGACGCGAAATTGGCGCATGTTGAAAAAAAGGTATGATTGGAAAATGGAAGGTTTCTCGTATGATATGCTTGGGATTAGGTAGAAGTGTCGGGTGAGGATTTACAGAAGATAATCGCCTTGTTATTTACAAGACCTGCATGAAAACATTCTGTCGACCAGAAAGGCTCACTTTCTATATCGTCATTTTGCTTCCTTGTTTTGTGTACTCAGTCATTTACCACCTCGCCGTGATTATAGAACATACAGTAATAGGATATAATGAATAACTGCTTGGAAAGTGCTCATGTAAACAGGTACTACATATAGAAATGATTGCTTCGCTGCACTCTTCACTCGACGTTGAAATTTCTGTAGTCTGAAGTCCTGGCTACCTGACCCTTTGCCAAGAGGATCTCCTTCTCCAGATGCTTGTTAAACTGAAATGGCGATTTCGCCCGAAAACCCACGATTGTCCTCACATTATTGGTCGTTCATCGACGCTACCGACCTTATTAGCACTAGTCGGTGGAGTGGATTGGGGGCATTTGATCGCTGCCTAATATCGTGGAATCTTGAGAAAGCCCTCGGGAGAACCCTATACCCGCAAGCCTATGTGATATACTAAGTAGGTCTTGGTCGTAAGGCCGTTTATATTGTAGGCTGGGTTTTCTTTGCGTTGCAATCGAGTCGGTATTCACCTGAACGGTTCTTCTTGCAATTTGACTACCGGCTGGAGAACCCACATCTTACGAGCCATGAGGAGACATCAGATCGAATGGAAGGTGATAAATTGCTGACCGCTCATTCTGGACCACCGTCGTGAAGTATTTTGCGGGATATTCTAGGTCGGCAAAACACAGCAGCCCCGATGCACCCCATGCGAGTCAGACTTTCGAATGATCCCACGTCATTGTCTTTCCGATAGCTGACAACCCCTCTCTGTTTGTTGAGAGCTTAACGCTATGCGGAATATACCGAAGTAGTTATATAAGTGACCCTCCCCCGATACTTTGATCCCAACAGATCATACGAGAACCCTTTTTTCTGATCATACATTTTTTTTGCTTTTCAACATGCGCCAGTTTCTCGGCGGCCTTTTGCTCCTTCTGTTGGTTGGCTTTGTGGCCACTTCACATGCAGTGCCTAGTAGTGCAGGTGTCACAATCATCATGGGACCAAGTGACCTAAATCAAGCCGCTATAGAGAGCTTCTTACGGTGCCTCGATGGGACTAGTGTTGACTACCGAATATATGTTACCCTAGGTGGTGAAATAGTAGTCATACCAGCCCAGCAGCGGTCGCTTGATACTACCGGTATTGATTATCAATTGGCGCAATGTATGATAAAACACTATGATCAACTCAATATCATAGCTGAATCTACAGCCTATCCTGATAAGCAACATGATACAGCAGTACCATACAGGCAGGCTACGTATGAGTCGCTCGCCGGACAGGGCGCCAAAGGACAACAACCTGTCGGCACGAAGCCTACAGCTACGGGTACTCCAAGAAATGAAACATTGGGTCATCATCAATCAAAGAGGAGCTTGATCATGCCACATGTCACGTTGCATTACTATGGTCATCCCGAAAAGGCTGCGGAAGTCATGATTTAGATGCATACTATACGCGGGCGTGTTATAGTCATCCTTCTTCATATGCCGGTGTACGCTATGAAAACTCCGGCAGCAATAAGTAGCTGTACATGTTTATATGTCTTTTTGTCTCCATCAAGCTTTAGAGAGCTTTATGGTAGTTAGATCATCACCAGCATTTCTCATTACATCTGTTGATCATTTTCTCTGTCACTCAGATATCTGCGAGCAACTTGGACTACATACTACACATATACCCTATACTTTTCTCACAAGAAATTAGAGAACCAATAGGATGAGAAGTAACTATACGAATGGAGGTCAATGTACATAAAGAAAGCATGATCGGCCAATCACAATACGTATTAGCCATCACGTGATCCATCAGACAGAGGAAATATGGTGAGAGCTACATACAGAGGTAAGAAGTATACTATAACCACCCAAAAAGACCAGGAATGAAATACAATTGTAACGGAAACTGCAAGAAATAGAGAGAGATTGATATTTCCCTCTGTTGAGGTTCAAAATGAATTTAGCTGCCTAGAGGATCCGAGAGTGGCCACCGAAGGCGAAAGAGCAAAATAGAAGAAGAGAGAGATGTATTCAGCTTCCTCAATTCAAGAAATCAAATATTTCATCAAAAGCCCAACGATTCAAAGAGCCAAAAGAAAGAGAAGAGTGAAAGAAGCATCACCTAACTAACTATAAGAGAGATCAGACGATCCGTATCTCTTATCGGGCAATTACGTCGTCAACTTCCGCCGACTTGAAAGGTTGGAACTCAACACCTTCAGGGCCCTGAACTTTCCATGATGGCCCCGATCAAATATACTCCTCCTCCTACGCCCTCACCTCCAGCGTCTTGCTACGCCATGAGTGACGACGAAGAAGATGAATACAACACCATCGCCCAGGCTGCCTCGAATAGAGGGGTCAAGCTGCTCTTTTCCAAAAGCAAAGTATGACAATTTCCAACAAGGAGGAATACCAATCTAACAAGAATCCAGGTCTATATTCATCCAACTTCCTCTGCCAAAGACAATATCCCTGGCTTTATCGCCCTCATCCAGCAAAAACCTCTCCCCGCATCACATGCATCCGCGACTCATTTCAAAAACCCCGATACACCCTCCTATCTCCTCGCATGGGTCCCAGAGTCCTCCCTTGGAGAAGCTTATGATACATACGTGAAAGTAGACCTCTCGGAAGGTGACTCTCCGCCGCGCCAGAAGTACTTGGTTCCGCCGCTTCCGACCACCACCACCTACAAAGACCCCATCGGACTGTATTCTTTTGCAGTTCCGCTATCACAGATATACTCGCTTTTAGTACGACCGCCGAGCATCGGATGGTGGTTTGGGAGTTTAGTGATCAATACCCGAGCGGGCGATGGCTTCCCCGCGCTATTTTTCCATGATGACGAATGCGAGTCAACCATCTTACAAAAGAGGAAGAGGGTCAAGGAAACCTTCGATCCATTTGGCAAGGAAGGGGGTTTGTTTTGGGGCGGCGATGAGGTACTGCGCTGGTTACGGAAGTATGCGGAGGTGCAGCGCTCCTCGGTGGACAGGAACGTCTACCTCGTTAACCCGTCAGATGAGGACCAGCTGTCTTTCGGCCAGCTAGTGACCCATGGCGACAAATCCATCCCAGGGAAGACACAGCCCGAAGCCGGGGCTTCCGCCGGATCCCGAGCCGAACAGCCTGATGCCAGCATGGATCCATTCATGAAGACTCTCAAGGAGACACGGTGGAAAGTGCTGGAGCAGCTCAGCAAAATCACGACGTTTACCCGTCGGACTGCCAATGATATAGTCGATAACCCTCTCATACCGCCTCAGATGCGCCGTCTTCTGAAAAACCCAGAGATCCAGACGTTGCAAGATGAGTTCGACAGCGCCAGGGTCTATCTGGCTCGTTGGGCGATGAGTGTTGCCGAGCAGAGCGACAAAGACCGAAACCAGCGTATATGGACCGCGCAGGATATGCTGGAAATGGAGAACAGCTCGGTTGGCGACTTTGAGATCTTAGAGCTGGAGACCGGGAACCTGGCTATCCAGGAGCGACGCCGTGTTCTCCAACTGGAAGAATGGGAGGGCTTCTTCGACCCGACCTCGGGTAGACTCCAAGTCACAGTGGAGGAAATTAAAGAGCGGATCTTCCATGGCGGCTTGGATCCCAATGATGGCGTCAGAAAAGAGGCATGGCTCTTCCTTCTCGGTGTTTATTCGTGGGATAGCAGCCACGAGGAGCGCCAAGCAATGATGAACTCCAAGCGTGATGAGTACATACGGCTGAAAGCAGGCTGGTGGGAGCGAATGGTCGAGGGCAACTCAACGGCCGAGCAGTTTGATCATTGGAAAGAGCAGAAGACTCGGATAGGTGAGATTACACACTGGATTCGACATGGTGGCTACTAACAAATGGCTATAGAAAAGGATGTTCACCGTACCGACCGTACCATTCCTTTGTTTGCGGGCGAAGATATCCCTCATCCGGATCCTGATTCTCCGTTCGCCGAGACAGGTACCAACGTGCACCTGGAGCAGATGAAAGATATGCTCTTGACGTATAATGAATTCAACCCAGACCTTGGGTACGTCCAAGGGATGAGTGATCTCCTAGCCCCGATATATGCTGTGATGCAAGATGACGCCGTAGCTTTCTGGGCGTTTGTCGGGTTCATGGATCGAATGGTATGTTTTCACGCTGCAAATCGCCGCAATATCTTACTAACATCTCTGCAGGAGCACAATTTCCTCCGAGACCAGTCTGGAATGCGTGGCCAGCTATTAGCGCTAGATCACCTCGTCCAGCTCATGGACCCGCAGCTCTACTTACATCTGCAGTCCGCCGATAGTACCAACTTCTTCTTTTTCTTCCGTATGCTCCTGGTGTGGTACAAACGGGAGTTTGACTGGAGCGATGTCCTGCGTCTATGGGAGACATTGTGGACCGACTATCTCTCCAGCAGTTTCCACCTGTTCATTGCGCTCGCCATACTCGAGAAGCACCGAGATGTAATCATGGACCATCTCAAGCACTTTGATGAGGTGCTGAAGTACAGTACGTTGGTATCTGAATGTGATATTAATTTCAAATTACTAATGTTGCAATCTCCAGTTAACGAACTCTCCAACACAATGGATCTCGTACCCATTCTCACCCGCGCAGAGTCGCTCTTCCACCGTTTCGAGCGTTCCGTGCAAGCCATCGACAAGAGAGGCAACTTCCCCACTGCGCCCACCGCTCACCAACGTCGTCCAGGGACAAGCGACCAAGATCCATCTTCGAGCAACAAGGGAAAATCACCCCAGCTCGCTGTCGGATCAAGCAGCGGAGTCAACACCGGCCCCTCTACTCTTCAAAAGGCAATCGATTCCCAGAAGCCGAAGGTGGTTTCTCCAGAGCTACGCGAATTACTTCGCAAGGACATTCCCTGGAAACGCCAACAAACTTCATGATTGGCATCGTGTTGAAGTTGGGATTGGATGTCTCCCTTGATATGATGTTACACTCTTGACTAAGTCATGCTTTCAGTTCTCGAAGTCTTGGCTATTGACGATTTACGATTGCCTCATGTATATTTTTCCTTGATTTTTTCTTTACTGTCGGGTTTTGCGGAGCAGGATATGGCTCACGGACTTTTATTTTGGAATGAACACCCCGCATTTGAATTCTCCAATTACACTGATAGAGATATCTACAATAAGCAGACTCCACGTAGAACTACATCTAGTAAGGTAATAGACTTGTCTAATAAGGACCGCGGCATACCAAAGAATACATTGTTGTCAATAAAGAAGTGTTTAGAGCTGGTCAAACGGTTCTGGATTGCGCGAGGGAGATAGCCTCCACGAGATATTATCGTCAGTACTGCAAATAAAGTGGCAGATAGAGTAGATGGTAGACTCACACGAGAGGAACAAGAAAAGACAAGGTTGCTCATATAGACGTCAACAGCCGCCAGCAATGATTCTGGCGCGCATATGCCTATATTCATCGTTCATGCAACGACGTACCTCCCGATGCCGCTCGAGAACATCTATAGCTCAGTCCTGATCACTCAGTTTATAAGCCAGCGCGATATCGAGGGAGCGATTCACGTACGCAGTATTACGAGCGTCGTCGGCATCTGGCCCCAATCACGGGCCTGATAGTAATCTGTCGGGGACTGATGACTGAGAAGGAAATGATAAGATGAGAGAAAAGAAAAGAAGAAAAGCAGGAGGAGAAGAAGGACTATGAAAGGCAGAAAATCAACGATAAATAAGAAAAAGAAAGTTTACTTGGCCCGAAGTGACCAGCGACGACCAGGGTCTAATTCATTACAACCCGTAAGACCGCTGCGGGACCATCTGCGGTAAAACCAAACCTCCAGTGAACTTCGCTCCTGTCCTATGGCCGTCGCGTAGTAGCCAGCCGGATGTATTGCATCCGCCTGTGAAGATGTACCAGCCTTTCCATACATACTGGGAGTGTTGGGAGACCGTTCTGCGAGATCGTAATTGTTGGTCCGTGTGGTACTCTTGTCTTACGGATCTCTCCTTTAGAGTCGAAGTCCCAAGCGAGGTTTTCGGTGCGGTAACTATGTCGTGATTCGTGAATGCAAAGCGAGGCAATGGCTGCGTCGTCGGTCAGGCGTACGTTACGGGGTCTCCACACGATCTCGATCTCGCCAGTGGTTGGGTCGATTACGTCTTCTTCGTGCTCTGGCAGTGTCGTCGCCGCTTCGCTGGCTTTTCTGGGTTTCGCAGTCGTTCCATCGCCGGCCCAGTCAAGGGGGATCGGGTACATTCGTAGACGTGGTAACACAGTAGTTAAAGAGAAATCGACATGTCACATGATTGCGTATCAGAGCAGGATGAAGATTCATGTGGCAGAATACATTGCTGGTTGATGTAAGAATGGAATTTGGATCGCAGTTGGCACCTCGTCAGAATAGAGGTTCGAGTAAGCGGCGACTTCTACTGCGAGCCCTTTCTTGCTCTTGCACATTGTCAATTCACTCCAGTCTGTCTCGGTATGGATTGGCGCGATCAGCACTCGAGCTGTGTTCAGGGAAGTATCTCGGTGATTGATAGATGGACTCTTGATGAGGAGCACCCCCCTTGAAGGGGGGGTGTGGGAGGATGTAGAGTGTAAGAAGGAGGGAATTCAAGAATGATACTTATTTGTACAATTAGCTGTATGAAGATCATCTGACTGGGGGTTACGTCTTTTGGAGTCTAACTCATTCTTTTGTCAATCATCAGCAGTTATTAGTTAGGCCTTTCTTTGCACTCTTTGCCTCATATCAGAGATGTTGGAGGCTCATGAGAGTAATTTACTTAATGAATTATACATTGAATTCTTCATTTTCCCAAAGGCACTCCGTCTTAGTGAACAAGACGTGAATGGCAACCTAAAGATATCTATCAGGCTTCCCAATGAGGAAAACCTAACAGTGTTGACGGACATCGTTGGTTACTGCGATTATCGACGAGCTCGATGTCTCAGTTTTGCTGTCCATTTCAGTATAGAATAGTTTTCTTATATCAAATGTCTATCATTGACCTACTTGGCCTATCCCGACAGGACTAAGCTAGAATCCACGTGACATGCTCTAAGACATGTTATACAAAGAGTTGGACCCATTTGCTATATATTACGGCCTTGCCTTCTCTCTTCTTCTTCTTCCTCTCCTCTCACTCCCCCTTACACAGCCCCCACCTCCTATATTTATAGATAATCTGACTGCTATATTTGATACCGATTTGCTGCAACATATAGAGCAGGGTTTCACCAACCTCCTGCCTATACTGAGTTTCCTTACACTGGCCATCGTCCTCACCGTGCGAACCCATCTTCGATGTTACCATATTGGCCTTCATAGCTAACTTGATACAGCAGATTTCGGATTTCCTAACGCTCCATTGCACTCGCGAGTCTCGCAAGCATGCAGAAGTCGTCCAAGAATTTGATATTTTTATATCCATTGTTTTTGGATTAAATTTCGGCCTAAGAAGAAACCGAAGAATGAAAACAGCCATTCAAGGTCAACTGCATTCGAAATGCCGCCGCCTTGGCTCTGCTAGCGCTATTTCAGGGAGCGAGTCAAATAAGAACTGGTGAGCTTTTCTTAGGTCTTCGCCTTCATTCTACCCATGCATCTACATCACTGTATATCCTTTTATTGTCTTCAGATCTGCTAACCACCGCTGCATTTAGTCTTCAGCCTCTCGAGCTAGAGAATTGTGACTCATAGAATGACCTCCGTCGAGCAGCGAGGTGAAGAAAACGAAAACGCCATCCAACAAAGTGTCAGTGAACTGGGGTGCTACAAAATGAGGTCCCAAATGGATACATCATTGCTCGGTCCGAGCGACGAGAAGTCTGCCTCGTGGCTTGGCAAACGAGGATTGAAGACAGCGTCAGATTGCGAGCCTTTGAGTCGATGCGATTATGCACAGAAAGAACGCTCGGGTTACCATTGCGAAAAGCATACTACCCTCACTTTCCCTGCAACCAAAAACAAAGGCCACCATCAGCATGGTCGCCCAAATCCAATAGCCGCCGCCGGCAAGCACCTGACTCCAGACAACGTGAATGATGAATGCCGGACAGGAACCCGTTCAGGAAGTGGTACTGACTTTACCCGGTGAGGAGGACGAAGCCGAAGATGAGCCATGGAGGAGTTGATTAGCGGAAACCGAAAGGAATGGATTTGTTCTTTGAGAGGGGTTAGAGGGGGTCAGATCTCTCAAATACGCCTGAGCATATATATCGGCATTCGCTTTCACGGATTGAGAGAGAAAAGAAATTCAACAAGACTCCAGGAACAAACAATGACTGTCAATGGATTGAAAACACCACTCGCAAAGATTACGTCCTGACGCTGGACTGCTTGCTATAAAGTGCATCGAATTTATTTTTACATACAGTGAACTGATTAGGTGCGGTCACCCAGTGGGGGTCCAGATCCCACCATTGGTTATTGTCTTTTTGGGTGTCTCTTGTCATTGTCTCAGAACTATGTAGCTCCTGGAAGTCGAGATATCGCGCATTGACCTTGGAAGATCTTTAATTACTGAAATACGTAGCGTAGCGTCTTGAATATGAAGAAAATGTGATATGTATCCAACTATTAAATGCCAAGATAATTCTATCAACCAGATAACTGTAGGGTATTGTTGAACCACACCAAATCCCAAACCAAACACAAAACCAAGTGAGAAACAGATTCGCCACGCTGATGCAAGTAGAAGAGAAGATATAACCCGAGATAACGGACGGCGTTAAAATGTACTGCCAAATGTCCATATGTCCAAGAGCGCAGGGCCAGGACGTGAAGAAAAATAACTGTAGACCCATCGATGACGGGTGAAGCGGGGGAATAAGAAGAGAGAAAAAATATGGGAATCAAAAGAAGAGAATTTATATGCGAAGGATCACTCTGTCGAAGTTCACGGCCTGCGAGACCCCAGACCCTTCAGCACGACCCGCCTACTTGTGCCCATTGAGCCGATATCGCCAATGCTGCGGACTTTGGGCAAGGAGTGTTCAACCACGCTGCCATCGCCAATTTCAAATCGGTCATCAGCATCGTGGTCGGGCGGCATGCTCAGTGCAAAATGGGGTGGGTTCTGGGAGCTGGAGCGGCGGGTCTTTTGGAGAACATCTGCAACCCAGGCTTCGCCCTCTGGGCTCATGGATTCGTACCGAGCACGCGGTCTGGGACCAGCTAAGCCCAGCGGGGTGGAGCGGGATTCGTTGGCCATGGAAACAGTAGCGGTGGCGTTAGGGGAGTGGGCGTCCCCAACTGAATAGCCGGAAGACATCGACAGACGTCTACCGGTCGAGGAAGGGAGAGGGGAGACAGCGGGCTGAGGCGAAGTGAAGGAGGAGATGTGGCCAGTTGACACTGCCCTAGTGTTCATCACATCGGATGCGGTTGAGCCTCGTCGTTTCTTGTGAACGGTAAGGGATGAAGGTGGCCGAGCGCTGAGCACGGAGGATGGTCGGGAGGGGGTAGCCCGGCCAGAGGCAAGATATGAGGTAGCCGGGGTTAACTTAGTACCCGGAGAAGCGTGGGGTGGTGAGGAACGTGTTTTAATACCCTGCACCTCTACACGAGGCGTTTCAGACACCTTACGGCGACCGTGATGAATGACATATTCACGAAGGTATTCGCCCAGGTCGGCCCATCCACCGCCAACACGAACCATCACTCGCTGCCCCTCTTCGCCAACGGTGCGAACGAACAGTTTTGTCGGTGCGGACTGGCCCCCATGGTGGAGGTGGTAGAGTTTGACACAGCTGTCCTCCGTCTTGTAGGCATGAGAGTGCCGTCTTCGGGCAGCGGGCATTAATGTCAGAGAAGGTGCGGGCGTGGTGCTGCGAGTTGGACCAGTGGGAGATTCGGATCTGTACCGCATTCGTCGGTCCACGGATGAGACCGATGAGGATGCGTCTACTTCGTGGTTGGAATCGACCAAATGGATTTTACCCGGCAGCGAGTTGAGAATCGAGTTGATCTTTTCGTCGAGCTGGTCTCGCGGTTGTTTGCTGTGCTTGGTTGGCGAGGAAGGGCGGAATCCGAAATCGGTGAGTTCGGATTCATGCTCTTCTACGTATGACAGCTCTTGTCTCTTCACACCCAGACTTTCGAGACTCGGATGGGTAGTCAGTCGCTGACGCCATCGGAGAGACTTGGGCTGAAGAAGATGTTCCATGGCTCTTCGAGCGGAATTCATCCCGAATGTCTTTCTGTTTCGTTCCGCAATTTTTGCCATTTCATTTTGAGTGTTCAAGTCACTTGCAGACTTCCCTCGTGACAGTTTATGGTGAGTCGGGAGACTTGGAACTGGTGGAATGGACGAAGCAGAAGTATCTTGGAATGTGATTTTAGTTCGTGTCTAAGATAGTCAATTAGAATGAGCATATTATCAAATGGACAATGGGCCACATACCTTTGGGGATTTTGCGAAGTCGGCAGATGTAACAGAGTGTGTCCTAGTCCTAGACGATTTCACACTAGCCACACCTGGCGCCGACTCGCTTCCCATGCCCAACTCCAAGCGTTCATTGATGAACCGCTCGAGGGGTAGACTGACCGTGCGACTTTGTTGGAAGGAGATTCGCGGGTCAAGCTTCTGGTTTTCCAAACGACGCAGACGATCCTCTCTCAAGGTATGATCCCCATGCGAAGGAGGATGCGTAGATTCAGGGCGAGACGATGGCCCAAGGGGCGTCACATTAGAGGAAGTAATGTGCTGCCCATGTGCCTCGGGACTGGATATGAGAGAAGAATGGTCTGAAAGCAAAGAACCCACAGATCCAGTAGATGACCGACGACGACGCGTGATTTTATGCGCCACTTTACCATCTTTGTCGAGATCATGCTTCCCTTGGCGGGATTTGGAAAGTCTAATGGGGCTCTGCAATGGCTTGCGAACATTCCGTTGACAAGATTCTGCTTTCCCTTCATTCCGCGGGTGGTGAGACTCAATCGAGCCTGACTTGGGTGATGCCACCGCCATGGGTATTTGGGAAACCCTGCTAGGCGGTCTCGATTTCGGCACTCGGATTACTGACCTGTTTGGTGTGAGAACCGGGGAGATAGTTGCTGCTACCGGAGTATCACACTGGTTCTGTTCACGGGGCCCGTTTGGAGATTTAGGATCCTGGCTAGCAGGAGAACTGATGGTTTTAGGCTTAGGATTGAGTTCCGTTGCTTTGTGTTGTAGAGAAGGCTGTTTTTCCTCCCCGTCGGAGGTCCTTTCTTTTTCAACAGCCATAGTATCACGAGGCAGGTCTTTGAGACCAGCGGGGGCATTCGCCTCTTCCGCGGCGGTAACCCCAACAGAGAAGACAACCTTAGAAATTTGGACTTCCATTTCAGGTACAGTGGAATGTTGAACGAAAGGATCTTCAGTATGCTCAGACAATGGACTTGGTCTTGTCGATACCTGACTGGGAGGTGACATAGCTCCGTCGAGCTGTTGGAAGCCGGGCGGAGGAATGTTTTCTTTGTTTTCCAAGCTGCGATCAATTCCACAAGGCGTATATGCAGGAGCTAAAAAGGGCTGTCGATTGATCGCAGGAGCTGGTGGAAAGTCGGATTGTGTTGGTGTTTCTATCTCCTCATGCTTCTCTTCGATTGGGGACTTGGATAGAGATATTGAAAGTTTAAGATTTTGCGACACATTCCCTTCGACTGCAGGAGTTGGCGTCTCGTCAATAGGCACCGTGATGTTTTCAACAGATTGTGAGCTAGTTGGTTTTGCGTCACTGGATGAGAGTCCAACACCACACTGGATTTCAGGCTCATGCTTGACGGCCTGCTCCTGGGGGAAACGGCGATCATCGGAAGGTTCCGATACAACTGTATCGAAAGTTTGGTCATGCTGTGTTTCCTTCAACGACTCTGCGCGCTGTAGGTCGGCTGCGCGCCTCTCAGCCATTTCAGACTCGGCTTTTGACCGCAGCCACGCATTGCGAACCTTGTAATTATCGGCCTCGACAACCCACGCAGCAAAGTCAGACTCAATGGCTTCCAAATCATCAATCCATTGTTCGGGCAAAGAATCCGGACGACCTTCCAACGCGTCGAGAACTCGGTCCATCCGCCTCCCCACAGCCACAACTGCGGACTCAAGTTTAACATGATCAACAGCTAGGGTAGCATCGGATAATTCGGTAGGGTCGGGGAAAAAAGAATGTGGGGCTCTGATGGCGTGGAGGGAGGAGTCAAGGGCGGAGCGGGTCAAGCTGAGCTCCCTCAGCAGCCCAGGAATTTGGCGTAAGACAAAAATGCGAATGTCCCAAGTAGCTAGTAAAGCGTTCAGTCGCGACAGGTATGGAAGAGCGCGCAAAATGGTTGCTGTGATGACAGCTGTAAAGTCACTCAGCTGTACATAGCTGAGCGGCGGAGGCACGGACACACAGCTTGTGGCGGACGAGGGCCGAGACCTGGAGGGAATGTGGGCATTCAAAACGTGTTCCTTTAATTCTTCCACGTTAAGATCTTCCATTCCATCGCGGATTTCGTCCGCCCTCCTCTCGTATCGCTCGACGACGCTGGCTGACAAGCTTCCGTAGTAGCTTTCCTGGGTGTTGCTAGGGGGAGCCAAAAAGCCCCAAGGGATAGAATTTTCCCCAGAGTACGACTCAGACGGAGGAATAAAACCCATCCCGACCTTTGCGTCGCGTTGATTTGGCCAATCCCATGATTGGACCTCTTTGTGCCACAAGTTCAGGTTTTGGGCAGCTACCGCCGCGCGTATCCCTAGGGCGCGTTCCGACGGCGACACCTGGGAGATACTTCGTGAAAGAATATCATGAGCACCTTGTTCATTCGAAGGGACTGCGTCGATGGATGTGAGGGCTTGGAGAGTTGATTCGGGAGAAAGGTTGCTGAGGAGAGGGTCGAGTTGCTGATAGACGGAGCCGGGGATTCTCTCCAGTGAGGAGGTTGAGCGCGAGTTGTTTCGGGAGTGGGAGGGAGAGAGGCGAATGAAAGGGCGATTCGGATTTATTCGAGTGGCCGCCATGCCGAATAGATGCTCAGCCTAAATCTGAGATGTAAAGTCACAGGGAGCCTCGACTGGCTCGAGGATGGCATGTAAGTGACGGACGTCGGAACGAGGGCGGGAAAGAAGACTGTCGAGCCCGCATGCTGAGACGCGCGTCTTAAGAAAGTGCAGAACTTGGCTAGCAGCTCGAAATTGGAAAGGAAATAAAGAAATGAGGAAAAATGATAAAACGATTGGAAGTTGAGGGGGAGGTCGAGGTACAAAGGTGAGAGGATGCGAGAAGCGAGGGACTGCGGAGAGTGGAGGGGTGCTGAAGTGGGCACAAATGAGCGACAAGAAGAGAAAGACCGGCTTTCTGATCACAATGATATCCAAACAATAATCGGAAGATTTTCTGAAGTTGAATTTATTATTGAAGTGGAGATTAGATCAGGGGAAGGGCCCTAAGGTCCTAGTGGAGTTGCCGACACGAACCATCGCCGGGTGATCCGCCCTTTACTATGGGGATATACTACAGTTCTTCAGTTCATTTTCTTATTTACGATATAACTTGGACTATTGAAGCATATCGGCGGATCGGAGGCTTGTGGAATCGGTGAGGAAAGCAGCGATATAAAGAAATATTACTGGAAGGGGAAAACAAGGCTATTTGAAAATAGCTTCAACTATAGACGCAAGGAGTAAGAATATTAATTATTTGCCCAATTATTTCCTATGGCCTCCGTAGAAAGGCCTTGAAACAGCAAAATCAAAACAAATTACCTATTCGATCGATCTCTATCACTATGCGGTAATGATGGCGTTGTCGGAACTGATGGCGCACCTCCTAGCCTAGGGCCGGGGAATATCCCCGAGAACTCTTCAGAGTTGCAGAGTTGCAGCAAAAGTATCTTCTACCAAGCCAGTCTATCATCATGCAAGGGTTTCGCTACCGCCCAGAACTTGTGAAAGATCTTCCCGAAGAGTTCACTAAAGAGCTCAAGCAATATGAAGATTGGTTCATGCTCGATGCGCCCAAGTTGAAGATGATCACAGATCATTTTGCCCAGGAGCTGGAGAAAGGTCTGAGCGTGGAGGGTGGGTCTATTGTCAGTATCAGTTGGCCTTGAAT
Organism: Penicillium psychrosexuale; assembly: GCF_028828465.1. Taxonomy (NCBI): domain Eukaryota; kingdom Fungi; phylum Ascomycota; class Eurotiomycetes; order Eurotiales; family Aspergillaceae; genus Penicillium; species Penicillium psychrosexuale. The sequence goes on along the minus strand of NW_026643190.1, from coordinate 1,778,364 downwards.
ATCAAGTAGATGCTAACTGAAACGTTGACCTGAAGCCTATGAATATCACGTGGATCATGAGATACCCAACGGGCCAGGAGAAGGGACGCATTCTCACCGTTGACCTGGGAGGAACCAATATCCGTATATGCGATATCTGTTTTTCCACGGGGAAGAGAGACTTCGAGCAACGTCAGAGGAAATACAAGCTTCCGGATGAAGTCAAAAAGACCACGAAAGAAGCCCTGTGGGGTTTTATTGCGGAGCGAATCCAACTTTTTCTCGACGAAAGTCGCTGTGAAATTGAGAGTGCTAGCAGTGCTCCCAGTGCTCCCAGTGCTGCCCGTGCTGCCAGTGCTGCCAGTGCTTCAAGCCCACTATCGATGGCGTTCACATTCTCATTTCCAGTGGAGCAAAAGTCCATCCGCAGTGGTATTCTGCAGCGCTGGACCAAAGACTTTGATATTCCCGGAGTGGTAGGGCACGATGTAGTACCGCAGCTGGAAGAAGAACTTGCAAAGAGGGTAAGCCCACGTTGGATACCAAGAAAGTCGGAGCTGATCAAAGTAGAACGTCCCAGTGAAAGTGGTTGCCCTGGTCAACGACACAGTGGGGACCCTTATCGCATCATCTTACCGGGATCCGCAGATAAAAATGGGCAGCACTTTCAGTACTGGCTGCAATGCAGCGTACATGGAAGAATGCCGGTTGATCCCCAAGTTTCATGATTCAGGACTACCCGAAGATGCAACTGTAATCATCAACACCGAGTACGGCTCCTTTGATAACGAGCGCAAGGTGCTACCCTTGACTCCATTTGACCGCCAAATCGACGATGAGTCTGCCCATCCAGGCAGGCAGATCTATGAGAAGATGGTGGCTGGGTTGTACATCGGAGAGATGCTGCGCCTGGTAATGCTGAAAATGCACGACAAAGGTATACTCTTCAAGGGCCAAAATGTCTCACGTCTTCAGACTGCGAACTCATTGGAGACATCGTTTCTGTCAACTGTCGAGAAGGACATGTCGGAAAGTCTGACCGATATGAAAGAGGAGTTCAGAAAGTGCCTCAATTTAGAACTCTCATTGGATGAGCTGAAGGCGTGCCGTTGGCTTGTCGGCCTGGTCGCGACGCGTTCAGCGCGTCTATACGCGTGTGGGATTGCGGCCATCTGCAAGAAGAAAGGAATCCGTCAGTGCCACGTTGGCGTTGATGGTGCGGTGTTCAATAAATATAGTATGTTGAAGGGACGGGCAAGCCAGGGTCTTCGTGATATTTTCGACTGGGAGCCAGACAGATTGGACCTGATTTCTCTGAACCCGGCCGAGTATGGGTCTGGAATAGGAGCAGCTCTGGTTGCAAGTTTGGCTGTTGACCCGGGTGAACTAGAAGAGTGTGGCACAGAGGAATATTTGTAAAAGTGAATGCCATCAAGCTGTTCCAAAGTCGTGAGAGAGAAGAGTTGTCGTGAAATCATAGGACGATAGCGATAAGCACGTAAGTGAGGTGTCGAACCTCCCTCCATCCCCAACTCGCACAATGCGGTTCCGAACACAATTAAGAGACAGCAGGACCTTCTCCAGTAAGACTAATTGTTAAAATAAAAGATCAGAGCTAACTCAAACAGAGCTCACCGCGTCGCTGTCCTCGCTAGGCAAGGTATGTTGGATGCGCCTGGAGCACGAAGTCATCCGCTTCACCATCATACCTGACCAAGGCACACAAGTGTGGGCGTCAATACCGGTCGTATGCATAATGATATCAATTTTATCAGTCATATGATCTATATATTAACCATTTCCCAGGAAACCATTTTCGATGACACGACCTACGAGCTACAGTCCAATTCCGACGCCATCAACATCGAAGTCAACATCAGCGTCCTAAATCGAGCCCTGCGCTCCGCTTGGGGTTCAACACATACACAGCTCCGCCTAACTAAGAAGGACAAAATTCCCCTCTTAGCACTAACAGTCCTCGCATCAGAATGGACAGAGGGAAACATGGCCTTGGCCACCAATAATGACACAGATGGCTTTGGCGATGACCCAAATCCAGAAGCAGCTCCAGCCGATACGACGGGCGATCGAGGACCACGCGAGCGCCAGACATGGATTACGCAAGAAATCCCGATCAAGATCCTCAACGAGGCAGCAGTCGAAGGCCTGCACGAGCCACACTGTCCAGACCCCGAAGTGCACATTATCCTACCCAATCTAGCGCAGTTGAAGAGTATTTCCGATCGCTTCACGAAACTCGCATCCACAGATAGCAAAGGTCGAAAGCCGGGTGTGATGGCGCCCGATGCACCGGGGATGCACTCTGTTTCTTTCGGCGGGCCGGGCGCCAATACAGCTGCCACGGCACTGTCCACCAACTCATCTCCCAAGCTTGAATTATCTGCTAATATGCATGGCTCGCTACGGTTGGCTATTGCTACGGACGAGCTGCGCATCGCGAGTGTCTGGTCTGAACTCGTGAACCCGCCGTTGGATCCTGCGCAGATGAGCCAGGAGCAGATCAGCCAGCTTCCCAGTGAGCTTAATCGGAGGCGGGAGGCGAGTGAGGGATCCGAGTCTGGTTGGGCTAAGGTGCGGATTGATGGAAAGGATTGGAGTCGGGTGCTTAGTATTGGGAGACTCAGTCCCAAGGTTGTCGCCTGTGGGTTTTTTGATGAGTTGCCACTCGCTGGTGCAAGTGCTGACTCGATTTCTCGTTCGTTGTGGTTAGGCTTCGTCAATGAGATGGCACTAGTTTTATACGTTTATCTGCCAGGTAATGGACAGGGAGAAGAATCTTGTTTAACGGTGAGTTGACATTACTCCAAGGATGCATTACCCAACAACCAAGCGTTCTAACAGTCGTCAGTATTATATTAATTCCTTCACCACATGATACTGTCTGTGGTGAAACTTGGGCTACAATGTCATCTTCGCAAGGTTCAGGCGTTCGAAAGTCGGAATGAATTATTAGAAATCGTTATTAAGACACATGCATGTCAGAAACCATGCAATAAGAAACCCCCAGGTCCCAAAAGTTCCAGCAAGCAACAAAATGTCAGGCCAGAATAGAACAGCAAGGGGAGGAGGATGATATACATAATGCCAGGAGTACGAGCCCTTGACTCCATGGATGAGGTGGCACCAGGGAACAGCAACGAGCAAGCTATGTGCAAAAGCAAGGCTTCCGATAACGTTCAGTGAGCGAGAATGCAGAGAGATGTCGTGTCTGCCGAGGCAAAAAAACAGGACACATGCAGGTTGATGGGGCAATGACAAATCTAGTAACAGGGGAAGGTTGTATTATTCAAGGGTAGGGGGATGTTGTTCATCAAAGTAATCATGTGATAACAAATAAAAGGCATAACGATGAAACGAACATAATTAGACAAAAGAAAAGGACATTATAGCACTCAGCTAGTTGAGAGACTAGTAAAGTACTATATCATCAGCCTTTCTCTCTGAATGGCTGATGATTATTTAGCCATCACGTCAACGTAACGTCCCTTCTTCTTGGCGCGAACTGCGCTGCCCTTGCGCGCCTGAGGCGCACCGATCAAATCATCAATTGAGCTAGCATGAGTCAAGGACGAAGAAGGCCGTGGCGGCGGGCCACTGGAACTACCGGGCGGTGTTGGCATGGCCGCTCCCGTCGAAACGGACCGAGGCGCGAGACCAGGGAAGCCTGGGCTGGGGGACAAGAAAGGCGGTGCGGCGGTAGAGGAAGGTTGAGGCCGGCCACCAGAGACCGACATTGGGGGCATCGGGGGCATCGGGGGCGCACCGTTTTGGGGCATACTATTTGAGCTCGCAGTCCGACTGGGGGGAGCGGATCTTCGAGGAGGGGGCGGGGTGGCATGCACAGGCGCGCTACTACCGGGGTCTTTCTTGTTGACCCATTTCTTCAGTTCCTTGTCGTAGTAAAAGGAGCTCTCTTCGCCAAGTTTAGCTTTGATAGGACCGCCACCGGAGTTTTCTTCTTTCTTAGCTCCGCCGAACCAACCACCAAACCAGCCCTTCTTGCCAGATTGTTGGGGACCCTTCTTAGCTGCAACACAAGTCAGATTAGCAAGTGAGATAAGCAATAGGCGTTTCTAATACATACCATCTTCCTCGGCGGCTTTTGCGAACGCTTCGTTGGCCTTGCGATCATTCTCCGCTTTTTGGATAGCCGCTGCCCGGGCAGCAAGATCGTCGTCGTCGTCATCCATGATCGACTGCTTCCTTGGCTGCTCCGCGGCCCGTGGCAGGTCCTCCTCCTGGGAACCGTAGCCCATGTCTACACCAGCCGCAGCCGGCTCGTAAGAATTTGGCTCGTAAGAGACCGGCTCGTAAGATGAGCTGGCAGCGGGAGGTGCGTAGGGTGACTCTGAGTCTGGTACACTAGCTGGCATACCAGGAGGGCCTTGGTAATATGGGGATTCGCTGGATGTGGCAGCCTGGCCAGGAGGATGGTAAAAGAGACCATTCACCATGGGCTGTGCAGCCGGATGAGCTTCAGCCGGTGACGTAGCTTCTTCTACTGGAGCAAGAGGAATATAAGAGGATTGAGGTGGTGTTGGTTGATACCCACCCGCGCTTGGCGAGCCATACCCTGGAGCTCCATAGGACATCTGTTGATCAATCGAGGGCGAGAGTTCCTGTGAGCTTCGACGTTGTCCATAGGGTGGGAAGTAGGAAGCAGATCTCTGAGAATCTATTGACGATCGGCCCTTGAACTGCTCAGGTGAGGCACCAGGCGCATATTGGCTTGATGGGTGATACTTGGACGCGCCGCTGGTAGGAATAAGCGGCGCTCCAGCCGCTGCTCCAGGATAAGAGCCGTATATTTCAGATACAGAAGGTGAGCGGCTAATTGTTGGGGTGCCGGCCACGTTTGCAAAAGGACCAAACTCCGCATGCTCGCCACCCTTGCCGGATCCAGTCGATGCAGCATCGCTATCATCGCCTACCACGAAGCTATTAAAACGAGCCCACATAGACCCCGAGACCTTTTCCATGCTTGGCCTCGAGATCCAAGAGCCACTGTCGCTGGTTGTTTGGCGCAGACGAGCAGACAACTCTTCAACTTCCGCAAAGAGGTGTTGGTGATAGTAGGGCGAGGGACGAGTGGTTGCTTTCAATGCCGCTGCCACTGCGTCGCAATAGCCTTGCGCCTCTAAATTGCGACCCTGGTCTACGAGGCACCTGGCATTCAGGATCTTAAATGCCAACAGATGTGGCAGATGAGCTGTGGGAGAGTTGCCGAGAACAGACATAGCATACTCATAAGCCTCGGTCAGCAAGATAGCATCTTCATCCATCAAGGAAGAAGGGCAACGCTGATGGTCAGCACCAAGGAGAGTGATGTTGGCCTGTGGATCATCCGGGCCACCGAAAACGGCAGCGCGCGAGAAGATGTAACAAACGTGAGCTGCCTCTATCCGTCCATAAGAACGAAGCAGGTGCCCAAGGGAAAAAAGGGCTTGGTGATCCCCAGGACTTCGGTTACTCAAAACCAGTCCCAAGGTATCCCTCCATTTGTCTAAACCCTCGAGGGCATTTTTGGTAGACCCCTGGCCATTGGCCATGCTAATAAGTTGCAGACCTGCCCGGGCAGACGGGGCAACGAGTTCGTCGATGCTTTCTTCAATATTGCCAGCGAAGATCTCGTAGAGGGCTGCAAGTGACTCGGTGTTTGCGGATTTCGATCGGACCTCGCGGCGGACAAACTCCTGCGCGACCTGTTTCGATATCGACCTGTCCATGGTGGATGAGATGATCATCGCATGTCCCCAAAGACGTCGATCGACAGCGCTCCACACGGCCTTCTCCCGATCACCACATATTAAGTGTAGTCGAAGCTCTTCCAACCACTGTGCATCAACAGCATCAGCCTGCAAAGGCGTTTCCGAAGGGGCAACCCCTCCCGAGGGGGCTAAGCTGCTTGTGTATGATCCGTCTGCGTCGGGGTTGGGTAGGTTGGGGAAGATGATCTGTCGGAGAGAGGTTTGAATTTCAGGGGAACTCTCCAGATTACCGTCATTCTCTACCAGAAGCTTCACAACTTTCCAGAGAAGGGTTTTCTCCTCCTGGCGTTTGTGCGTATCAGACTGAACCTGTTCGTAGCTTGGAAGGTCTGAATTTTCGAATGCTGCGATCTTGCTAGAAAGCCAAGCAACCAAGTCCTTCTTCTTTGACTTTGCCTTGAGAGGCCCAGGGTGCTGGACAATGGTATCAGCGGAGGGCAGCCACTCGCTCAGCTGGGAGATTTTCGGTTCACCAAGAGTGGGTTGAATCGTTGGCGCCACTTGTCCAATGGAATAGCGAGGGACGTGCTTGGGAAAACAAGATACCATAGATCCACCGAACCCGAATTTGAAGATCGGAGCACCTTTCCATCGTTCCAAGGGATCATGCTCCTGCCCATCATTGGGAGCGATAAATTCCAGATGATGCGTCGGAGCACGGGTTTGAAGAGCAGGCTTCACAGGAGCATACGGATTCACGGTTTGAATTGGCAAGCTTGAAACTTGCACCGAAGCCGGCCGTTGGAGGGGATCGATGTCTTGTCCGTAGGATCGCGGGCTCGTCAAGTCCCGGGCAGGTGACTGGGTCTGAGATCTGCGAAGTGGACCCATTTGGAAATCGCTAGGTGGTGGAGACAATCCATTCGCCGGGGGAGCAGGAGGAGCAGGAGGAGCGTGTTCTGGACCCGGCGCAAGACGCTGAGCGAATTCATTGAGATATTCCTGAGGGGCATAGCGACTTTGAGGCGGAGATGGCTGGAGAGGTGAGCCCGCACTTTCTCTCCGCGGTAGGTTGGCAGGACCGCTGAAATATTGCGGAGCACTAGGTGGGATTTGTCCGAAACTAGCTCCTTGCTCGCTCGGTGAAGAAAGGTTGATCGCAGGCTCAAGCGATGGGGGCCTGTGTGATTGATCAGGCTGGTAAGAAACCTTTTCATGGTGTGCAAGAGGACTTGAAGTCCGTGGCTGGAAAGGCAAGTTTTGGCCAGGAACGTTAAGTGGCTGTGAGGCATAACGATTGCGAACAGAAGAGGTAGGAGGGGGCGCAGGCGAATATCTCGGCAACGAAGGTGGCTTTGGGGGTGCTTGAAAACCAGGAGGTTGAGGAGAATACCTTGCAACGGTAGGAGGTCCGACCGGGGCACTCGATGACAGGCTAGCATATGGATCCAGCTGTTCAGGTGGCTGAAGTGTGGATTGGATTGGGAGCCCGATAGGCCGTGGGGCTGGTGGTACAACAGAAGCATATTGAACCTGGGGAGGAGGAAGAGACGACCCGGTCATCGTCGGCGCCGTCTGCGGATTAGGGGTGTACCGACCTGAGCTGGCAGGCCTAGATCTTGGTGGCGGCAGAGGGAGTTCCTCGTAGAAATTCTTCGGCGCAGGAGGAGCGGCCAGGGCTGAGGGGGGAGCTGCCGGAGGGGGAAGCCAGCTGCAGCAGGAATCGGTATGCCAGAGGCACATGGAAGAGGAGGCGGTGGCATACTAATTACTGGTGGAGGAACAGGTTTGTGGGTAACGACCGGCTTTCGGGGTCGGGAGATATCATCTGGAAGGTCGTAAGGAGATTTATAACCCTCTTTTGACCGCTCAGCAAAGCTCTCTCCCCTGATTGCCACAGGGTTCTGCGGCTGTTGCGAGAAGTATGATGACATCGCTCCCGTGGTTGGCGGCGCAGTTCCTGGGAGAGGAATACCCTGCAAAAGATCACCAGTGGACGGTTGGTGGGGTGTGTATATATTAGGAACAGGTCTTGGCTGAGAAAAGACTTGTGGGGTCTGGAACGGACTGTTCAAGCCAACCACCAAACCGTCGTTGACAGGCTGAACAGGGGTTTGATGAGCGTGCTCCTGTGCAGAGACAGACTGGGCGGCTTCAGTCTCCAGCAGTATGTCGTCATCGTCCAATGCCGCCTCCCAACGAGCCGCCAGATCATCGTCCAGTGAGTCACCGAGTTCAGCTTCCCACCGTGCCGCTAGCTCCTCCTCCGATGGATCGGCCGTTGTTTGGGGCTCCAACGACGCAGCCTTCAGGGCATCATCAAACTGCGCTGCGGCCGAAGTGTCACTAACCGGGGAATCGAGAGCAAACCCGGCTGATTCCAAGACCTGAGATGTGCTCTTTCGTGCAATATGAACAACGGGTTGCTCCTCGGGCTCTTTCTTTGAGGTGGAGGCGAAGAAATCCTCATCGGCGTTCTTAGCCTCTGTCTTTGGAGCCGAGATGAAGAAGTCATCTACATCGTCTTCATCGTTGGAAAACACACTGTCTATTGATATCTCCTGTTCCGTTGGGTGTTGAGGCGAAGCCGGTGTAGACTCATCTAACAACGGAACCCCTTCCTCAAACCTGGATTCAGCTTCTGGCGGGGCAAAGATAGGCTTTGTCTGGCTGTTCAGTTGGTCAAAGAAGCCGTCCTCATCGGACTCCACTTCACCGCTCGACTCGTTTGCCCAGAAAGGTTGATCCTGTGTGGTTGTATCCACGTCCGCTGCGGCCGGATCTAGATGGGCGTCGTTGGTCGGCGCAAAGGTCTCCGCGATAGGAGATGGTGATTCGGTATTCCCAGATTCAACATTTATCGAGTGAGACACGAGATCAATTTGCTCATTTTCGGTCGGGGCGATGGCATTTTCAGTTGAGTTGAAGACATCAATACTCTCCTCATCACGTGTCGCACCTGTGAATGCTGTTTCCTCTGGCAATGGACGTACAGCTTCTTCAACAAAATTTGCCTCGTCGCTATCCTGGATTTGAGTAGAGGTTGAGGCGAACTCTGAGATATTATGAGGGGTGGCCTCTTCGGTGGAGGGCAGCGTATTGCTCAGGTCCTTCTCGAAGGTGGCCCAGGGATTTTCAGAATCGGCATTGTCTGCGTCCGTTCCCGGGAACAGTTCGTCGGTGGGAGTGGACTGAGTGGTATATTTATGTTTAGAAGTGTCCAATGTAGGCTCGGATGCCGTTGTTTCCTCTCTTGGAGGTGTAGTCTCTCCCACAAATGTCGACTCCGGCGCTGTTTCTTGTTCAGGTGCGACAGTGGGCACAACAGTATCTGAGTTTTCGGTTTGAACAGAGGGTAGCCCGTTTATAGTGGTGGGAAAGCTATTACTAGTCTCCGCGCCATGGACTGAAGGTGCTTCAATCTGAACTGGTTGCGTGGGTTGAGTTTCTGGCAGTGTCTGGTTTAGCACGGTATCTGCATTTTCAATAGATGGCGTAGTTGTATGAATCGCTGCGATCGTCTCATCGGGGACTTGACTGCTCTTATCGACGGAATCGGTGTCTAGGCACACATCCTGGTCCACCACTGGTGATTCATTGTTCACTAGCACGTCTAAGCTCGTGTATTGAGGCTGAATCCCATCTACCTCATCGGATATATCCCACGCAGAGAAATCCTCACTCTGTGGCGATACAACATCGTCTAGTGACTTGTCCTTTGGCCCGTCCGCCGCAATCGGGTCCGACCACCCACTCTGGATCGTAACAGGGGAATTATTGTTATCGGGCCGTGATGCCGGATTCCATGACTCCGAATCATTCTCGGTCGCTTGGTGCGCCATATGTGCAAACTTATTCTCGATTGCCAACGTGACTGTAGATGGGGGCGTCCGCAGGGACCAACCTGACACGTCTCCAATGACGCCTCAGGAGATCAACAATCGTAAGGAAAATGGGGGTCGAGGGCGTCAACTTAAGCATCCATTAAACAATGTAGATATAAACCAGAGCAAAAAAACTCAAAGAAAGAAATCGACCATGAACGCATCAGCTGATGGCGAAGGGAAAAACCAAGCAGTCGGATTGTCTGCGACAGCGAAGGTCGATCTCCGCCTATGATTCCCCCGGGGCCAAATGAATGCGCTGAGTCATCAGGATGCTGTCCCGAATAGGAAAAATACAAACCCGTGACTCGGAGTAAGTGATAGCCCGGCTCTCTTATGCCTAACCTTAAAAGTGAAGTATTACGTCAGCTAGTTATCGCCGCGAATTATGCACCCATGTGATTGCGTGGCCCCGACAAGGCAGTCATCGACCGGTCTTCAAAAGGATTCGGTGGTTCTTCGGTTTATATATCTCACAATTTTTTATGATAGTGGCATTGGCTGCATTCTATACAAAGAAACGGTTCATTGTGACCCTAGCAGCATCCCTCCACTCTTTCATCATCATGCTGCATATGCGTTTTGACCAATACCACCGCACATGATAACTTATACTTGAGATGAACCTTCCTTTGATGCAAGGCCCAAAATCACCACCTTGGATGCAACCAGCAATCCATTTGACTTGAATCATATCAGCTTCCCGAGAATGCCTTCCTCATCCGACTACCAACACCCCCTAGACCATCCCGATGCGCCGGACGCCTTCTCGGACTCGGACGATGACTTGGATCTAGAAGAGCTAGACCCCAGCACGACATCCCCCCAACAGTCTCGGGATTCTCGGGACTATACTGGCCGCAAAAGAAGCTACGGGCCGGGTATTGCGCTGCGCAACTTACGTGTCGGAGCGGCAAGTCGGTGGAGACGCAGTGCGTCCGGACGAGCAGACATGGAGGATGATACCGATGCACTTTTAGAGAACGGGGAGACACAAGGCTTGCGGGACTCACATGCAAGCTCCCGGAACCTGGAGGATGATGACGCGCCTCTCCTAGATCGCAGAAGCTCGACTCGCGATTTGGACGATGAGCCTGCCAAGCAAGGCAGCCGCTTGCGCTTCCCAATATTCAAAATTCCTGCATTCCTACAGGGCACATCAATTCGATTTGGATCAAATGATATTCCCTCTGAGAACCAACCTCCCCGTGAAGTATTTGTCGGACAATACCAGGCGGCTAAGTATCCGGCTAATGTGGTCTCGAATGCAAAATACACACCCTGGAGCTTCCTACCGAGAACCCTTTACAACGAATTCTCCTTCTTTTTCAACATCTACTTCCTCCTTGTCGCTTTATCGCAGGTCATCCCGGTACTGCGAATTGGTTATATGTCGTCTTACATTGCCCCTTTGGCCTTTGTGGTTTCAATATCATTGGGTAAAGAGGCACTTGATGACATTGGTCGTCGGCGACGAGATGCCGAAGCCAATGCGGAAGAATATTGCACTGTCGCATTAGGAAGGTCCAACGCGATGGAGGTCACAAAAAAGTCGCGAGATCTGAAAGTTGGTGATGTGCTCAAAGTCCGCAAGAACCAACGCCTTCCTGCCGATGTGGTAATTCTGAAGAGCATTTCAAATGATTCAGGCACTCCTCGTCATTCGTTAACAGAAGAACCTATCCCTGGGACGTCTTCCGACTTGCTCGAACCAGGTCAGGGATCGTCCGAACCCACAATCAACACCACATTGAAGAATGGTGAAGATGTTGAAGATTCACCCTCAGCTGATACTTTCATCCGGACTGATCAATTGGATGGTGAAACTGACTGGAAGCTTCGTCTGCCTTCCATGCTGTCTCAATCGCTTCCTCTGGGTGATTTAGCTCGACTACAAATCACAGCTAGCGCTCCTGATAAAAGAGTCAACGAATTCTTGGGGACTATTAGCTTGGGACCGCCCACTGGTTTCTACGATGCTCACGTTGACAAATCATCTGGGCCTCCAACCAATCAAGGAACGCCTGCGCCTGTGGAAAATCAATCAGCTCCCTTGACAATCGACAATACCGCCTGGGCCAACACTGTTCTTGCGTCCAATACCACCACTTACGCCGTCATCATCTATACAGGATCTCAAACCCGAGCTTCGCTTTCGACTTCCGCTTCCCGTTCCAAGACTGGCCTGTTAGAGCTCGAAATTAACAACCTCACCAAAATTCTTTGCGCCCTCACATTCACTCTCTCAATCATCCTTGTCGGGTTGGAAAGATTCCAACCAACAAACGACAAGAAATGGTACGTTGCTATCATGATCTATCTTATTCTCTTCTCCACAATCATTCCCATGAGCCTTCGGGTCAATCTGGACATGGCCAAGTCGGTATACGGGCGGTTCATCGAACGGGACAAGGACATTCCAGGAACTGTAGTCCGCACCAGTACAATTCCAGAAGACCTGGGAAGGATCGAATACCTTCTTTCGGATAAGACGGGAACATTGACCCAAAATGAGATGGAGCTCAAAAAAATACACGTTGGCACTGTCTCATACGCCAACGAGGCAATGGACGAAGTCGCCTCGTTTATTCGTCAGGCTTTTGCGTTTTCGGGCAATGCCTTGATTACCCCTTCAACTGTCTTTGGTACTCAGGCCGGACATGCCACAGCGCCGCGGACAAGAAGAGAGATTGGTTCCCGCGTCCGGGATATCATATTAGCACTTGCTCTCTGTCACAACGTTACGCCGACCACAGAGGAGGAAGACGGCCGGAAGGTGACGAGCTATCAAGCGTCATCGCCTGATGAAATCGCCATTATTCGATATACCGAAGAAGTTGGATTAAAGCTAGCATATCGAGACAGACAAAGTATCGTCTTGGAATCCACCGAGTCCAAGCAGGTTGTGGTCCGCGCTCGGATCCTCGACATCTTCCCATTCACATCCGACTCCAAGCGAATGGGGATTATCGTCCAATTCCAGCACGATGAAGACATACTTGAATCCAGCAAAGATGATAGTGAAATTTGGTTCTATCAGAAGGGTGCAGACACTGTTATGACAACTATTGTTGCAGCAAATGACTGGCTTGACGAGGAGACTACGAACATGGCTCGGGAAGGGTTGCGAACTCTCGTTGTTGGGCGCAAAAGAATCTCCGCACAGCAATACCAAGATTTCTCTGCTAAATACAAACAAGCGTCACTGTCTTTCCAAGGGCGAGATGCAGGCATGGCGAAGGTTGTGAGCGAATACCTTGAACAAGATTTGGAGCTTTCCGGTGTGACCGGTGTGGAAGATCGGCTGCAACGCGACGTCAAATCCTCTCTCGAGCTGTTACGCAACGCCGGTGTTAAGATCTGGATGCTGACGGGTGACAAGGTGGAGACAGCGCGTTGTGTCGCTATTTCTGCCAAATTGGTATCCCGGGGCCAGTACATTCACACAGTCACCAAAGTCACAGACAAGTCGACTGCCCAAGAAGCTCTTGACTTCTTGCGCAACAAGACTGACTGCTGCCTGCTCATCGATGGCGAGTCCTTGAACCTCATGCTTGGTCAATTCAAAACAGCTTTCATCTCTGTCGCGGTGCTACTTCCCGCTGTGATCGCATGCCGATGCTCCCCTACCCAGAAAGCTGAGATTGCAGACCTGATTCGCCAACACACAAAGAAACGTGTTTGTTGTATCGGAGATGGCGGTAACGATGTCTCGATGATTCAAGCAGCCGATGTCGGAATTGGTATCGTGGGCAAGGAAGGCCGCCAAGCATCTCTGGCTGCTGATTTTAGTATCACGCAGTTCCACCATATTACCAAGCTTCTCGTCTGGCACGGCCGCAACTCGTACAAGCGGTCTGCTAAACTAGCGCAGTTCATCATGCACCGTGGGTTGATCATCAGTGTTTGCCAGACTATGTACAGCATTGCCAGCCACTTCGATCCCAAGGGCTTGTTCATCAATTGGCTGATGGTCGGCTACGCCACTGTTTATACCAACGCACCGGTCTTCTCCCTCGCCTTTGATCGGGATGTCGACGAGCGTCTCGCCAATCTCTACCCAGAGCTTTATAAAGAGCTCAAGACAGGGAAGAGTCTAAGCTACCGCTCGTTCTTTGGCTGGGTTCTCATTTCCGTCTACCAGGGTGCAGTGATCCAGGGTCTCTCTCAGATATTGTTGGATACCATCACAGGGCCGCGCCTTATTAGTCTTTCCTTCACGGCCCTCGTCCTCAATGAGCTTGGCATGGTCGCCACTTCAATCACAACATGGCACCCGGTCATGATCTTTTGTCTGATTGGTACGCTGCTTGTATACGCAGGCAGTATCCCCTTCCTAGGCGAGTACTTCGACCTTAGTTACGTGATTACCCTTGACTGGCTGTGGCGAGTTTTCGCTGTGCTGGCTGTGTCTCTGGTTCCGGTCTGGGCTGGCAAAATGATCAAACAGTCGTGGCACCCACCAAGTTACCGAAAAGTTCGTGGATAGAGTTGTTGCTTGTCATGATTTCGGTGTATCGTAGCCTTCTCTCGCTTGGATTTTGTTATCTCTCTCTTCTTCCATACCCTAGCTACCACCGATCTAGTATCATGTGGCTCTCTGTATATTAATCTTGAGCGTTTTCTTGTTGAGCGCATCGGCATTGGGCTAGGTACTTCCATACTAGATTATTCAATCATTTCACTTCCATTATTGTAATTCTGACCATCTGGACAGAGTACAAGTTCACATAGTGTCAATATTGTCTCCATCAACTCTTCCGGAGGATATATATTATTCTCATTCATACTATATATCTTCGTCATGAACTTAAATAATTGTAGCATTCACTCCAGCAATTAAAAAAAAGGCATTTGAAACCATATATATAACAAGATCGCAGATGGATGTTGTACTTACATATAGTACTCCGTAGTTGGATGCCATTAGCAGGCGGATCCCCCGGGCCCTCCAATGACGTTGCGCAGAATCGATAAGCAAGCACGTGATCGCCCTAGTCAGGAAGGCGGTCAATCCATATCGAATCTTTTTTTTTTCTTCGGGGTCAAACATCTGCTGCATAGATTCTAGGACCAACCACTTTTCGGTTGCTAATTCCTCGCCCGTCATGTCTGACGAAATTGTCTGGCAGGTTATCAACCAGCAATTCTGCTCCTACAAACTCAAGTGAGTATTAATCGGAGCTGCTGGCTATTCAGTCCACAGAGCCTTTTATCTCCGTTATACATGGATCGAAAAACAAGAACCTCCCATTAACCATTCCAACCTTCTCTCCAGAACTACGAAAGACCAAAACTTCTGTCGCAATGAATACAACGTCAGCGGTCTGTGCAATCGCCAGTCCTGCCCACTGGCCAACTCGCGGTATGCGACGGTGCGAAGCGATCCCGAAACGGGCGTCATGTACCTGTACATGAAGACTGTCGAACGAGCCCACATGCCCAGCAAATGGTGGGAGCGTGTGCGCCTATCTTCCAACTACGCTAAGGCCCTCGAGCAAGTCGACGAGCGCCTCATCTACTGGCCCAAGTTCTTGACCCACAAGTGCAAGCAGCGTCTCACCCGCCTGACGCAGGTCAGCATCCGCATGAAGAACATCGCCAAGGAAGATGAGCGTCTCGGAGAAAAGGTTGTGCCCAAGCTGGCGCCAAAGGTCCGCCGTCGTGAGGCGACTCGCGAGCGTAAGGCCGAGTCTGCCGCTAAGGTCGAGAGAGCCATTGAGCGTGAGCTTATTGAGCGTCTGCGCAGCGGCGCTTACGGTGACCGGCCACTCAATGTTGAGGAGGGTATCTGGAAGAAGGTTCTCCGTGGTCTTGAGCGGGCTGGTGACGGTGAGCGTGATATGGATATGGATGACGGCGAGGAGATCGAGGAGGAGGAGGAAGAGGGTGTTGGTGAGGTCGAGTACGTCAGCGATCTCGATGAGGATGAGGACCTCGAGGATATGGAGGACTGGCTGGGAGTCGACTCAGCTGATTCCAGCGATTACGATGATGATGAGAGTGACGACGATGACAGCGAGGACGACGAGGAGGCTAGCGCAGATGAGAAGAAGCCCAAGCCCAGTGCCAAGCGGAAGCATGTTGCTCCCCAGGCGAAGCCTCGCAAGAAGGGTCCTCGCATCGAGATCGAATACGAGACCGAGGGTGCTGGCAAGGACCAGATCATGGCATGATTTCATCGATGTTGGAGGATTTGGGAAAAGTTTACCTGATCTTGCATGGCGTTTGGGCTGTCAATTCTTTTGTTTTATATTCTTATTCTGTGCTTAGTGATCGGGCATCATACCCTTGCTATACTGCATCCACTACAACTCACGATCCTAGATCTTCGAATGTCTATTTTATTTTCAATCCTACCGATATCTTCAATATAATTTATTGAGCCAAGACCGGGCTGTTGCTTTATTTAGGTGAAACACGTGATCATGTGGGCCAATGAATGCCCTCCACTATCGTCGCCTTTCATTCTCCTTTAAACAACTTCACCTCACCAGGAGCCGGTTCTTCTGTTAATATCTCCCTTAGTAATCATTCCAATCATCATTATACCTTGTTCAACTCTTTGACTCTGAATATCTTGCATTGGGTCCCCACAAGTAAAGCTCCAGCTTCGCGCCAACCCCACCCCGTATCGAAGCTGCCATTCTGCAGCCGGCGCATTACTCAACCAAACCACTCGGCTGCTGCAATATGAGCTCGTACCTCTCATCCTTGACCACGTCTTCGGCCATCTCTGGCCTGGGTTCGCGGCTCACCAACCTCCGCCGTGCCATTACTCTAGGCGACGAGGGAGACGACCCCGACAACGAAGACTGCTCCCACATCTCCAACGCCCTTCGAGCCTACTACACCGAAAAGGGCCGTCCATTCCCACCATGGCTCCCACAAGATCCCAAGGGCCCAGCTCCGGCACCCTCGCGCGCGATTGCGACTTCACAGCTACCCTCCGGCGGCTACAATCAAGGGTCCCCCGCCAACCCCAACTCCGGCCGGAGCGGCGGTCTAGGTGACCTATGGGGTGATTCTCCCACATCACAAGCATCAATCCCACAGACAGCTAGTCTTCGTCGCGGACGTGGTGCACCGCCGCTCTCCTCGGCCAACAGCGCGCCGCCGGGTCCGGCCATCACACTTTCCCAGTACGATTCGCCTGGATCGGGTCCATCTGGAGCCCGGCCATTGCCTAGCCAACGAGCTGGGTCGCATCAGCCTGTTCAGAATCGTCCGAATCTCGACCGTGCTGGGTCGGGTGGTGGTTCAGCCCAGGAGCGACTGCGGGCCAGATTACAGGGAGGAAGGTCTCCTAGTCCCAATATTGACCCGAGTATTCGGAAGCCTGTTGGAGCGTCTGGGAAACGGTGAGAGTGCTGAGGCTTACATTGCATAGTGGAGAGCATGGCGTCGAGGAGTTATTTTCCAATGTTTACCGAGTACATATCTCAAGAACAAATCTCATTCAACGATAGTCAGATGATTCCAACGGAGTAGATCTTTACCGGATACATTCGTATGTTTTGAGAATTCGCGCTAGTTTGACTTTCCCCCACGCTTCGGGGGCATATTAGGCTGAGTTCTTCAGACGGGCAGAGATCACCCCACCGTCACCTAACGAGCTAAGATATGCAATCAACCCAGAATTGCTTAGCAGCAGCCACCAATACTAAACCACAGCCAATGAATCGCAATCTCGGCCTGCGATGGGGAAAATCCCGCATTTTACCCCGACGTCGTCATCCCGTGTTTGGAGGGGCCGTGTTGCTCCGGCAAGGAAACATAACGCAATTCGGAAGGTGGTTTCCTTCCTCTCTTCGAACGGTTGATGGGCCCAAGCCCAGGTATCAACTTGACTAAAGAAATCATGAGATACCCCCAGTTTCCCCGAAATGTCGCCGATGGCAGTCCTCTCCACGGGGACCCCAGGCCAGTTGAATACCGAGTCATGCAACATAAAGTCTTTCTAGTCCCTGGATTATCTCCGAGATGTGGCTTTTGTCATATGAAATTCTTTTTCGTTTGCCGCTAGATAATACATTCGGCTTCTGGTGTCGGAATTGTCTTCTTCCGCAGGACTCCCTCCGTCCAATTATACGTCTATACCGTGATATATGCCAACAAAACGGGAAGCCGGGAAGATTCCAGAAGTGCCAGACCACGTTTGAAAGTGTCTGAGGACTAATTCCGAGTATTGGTGGTTGTGTGGCTTGGAATAGTCGACATAAGCTTTGATGGCACACGATTCGTCCACAGTCCCGATGGCTTGACTCCCCGTCATTCCAATCCCTGTTGTACACCTGCAGTACACCCGCAGACTCAGTACACTGCGTATTCCAGGTTTAGTCCTGTTTTTACCTTCCGATGAGACCGCATTTTCGTTCTTCCCCTTCTCCTCAACATCCCCGGACTGGTCCTGGATCTCCACTTCTCTCACATGGGAAAGTACCGAGTGTATACTCCAGGCCGAGCCTATAGGCCTTGGCCAATTTCTACAACATAACGCGTCCCTGAGCGGTTTTTTGACTTTGCTTTTTGCCCGACCCCCACACGGAGCCTTTGTCGTGCGTCATATCAACCGTCGCTATGGCCATCATCTGCACGGCCTCAAATAGTCCTTTCTCCTCTTCTAATGGCTAGTGTCATTGCTTGTTCCATACTTCTCTCCATTCCCTATTAGTTCTGGTCCCTGCTCCGGCAGAGCCTGAAGTGACAGTTCCACTCCACTATTATACATATATCCTTTAGTAGACCCCCAACTCATATCCTGAGAAAGTCTCCTTCATTATGGCCGACCTCAAAGATGTCGAGACACCTCAGAACACGCACAGCGAAGACAAGGACGCCGCCGCCTTTGAGATGGACGATGTGGCGGACCAAAAGCTCCAAAACGGGCTAAGCGAAGCCGCCATGGACGCGGAACTGCAGCAGCTGGAAGAGCAGGTGCACATTATCCCCAGATCCCGCTTCGATATAACCATGTCCAATCCTGCTGCCTTTACCTACGTCCTCGTCGCCTTCGCGTCCATGGGAGGTATGTTGTCTGGTCTTGACCAGTCGCTTATCAGTGGCGCAAACCTCTACCTCCCCGTTGATCTAGGCCTGTCTGCAGCAGATAACAGTCTAGTCAACGCGGGCATGCCACTCGGAGCCGTTGCCGGTGCTCTTCTCCTTTCTCCAGCAAACGAGTACCTCGGTCGTCGTATGGCTATCATTGTCTCCTGTATTCTGTACACAATCGGTGCCGCCCTGGAAGCTGGCGCTATAAACTTCGGAATGGTGTTCGCTGGCCGATTCATTCTTGGCGCTGGTGTCGGTTTGGAGGGTGGTACCGTCCCAGTCTATGTCGCAGAGTGTGGTATGTATTTCATCACACTCCATCCTACCTCTATACCCAATTCTAACCCCACTGTTTAATAGTTCCCCGCAGACTCCGCGGTAACCTCGTATCCCTGTACCAGCTAAACATCGCCCTGGGTGAAGTCCTCGGCTACGCCGTCGCTGCAATGTTCGTTAGCGTCGAAGGAAACTGGCGTTACATCCTAGGCTCCTCGCTGGTCTTCTCAACAATCCTCTTCGTGGGTATGCTCTTCCTGCCAGAGAGTCCCCGATTCCTAATGCACAAGGGACGCGAGGTCGAAGCGTACGCAGTATGGAAGAAGATCCGTGGATTCAACGACCTCGAAGCCAAAGACGAGTTCCTCGGCATGCGACAAGCCGTCACAGCTGAAAGCGAAGAGCAAGCCCAGTCGAAGAACTACCCCTGGATGGACTTCTTTACTGTACCTCGCGCACGCCGCGCCATGGTCTACGCCAATATCATGATCTTCCTCGGACAGTTCACAGGCGTCAACGCAGTGATGTACTACATGTCGACGCTGATGCAGGCCATCGGCTTCGGCGACAAGGACGCCGTCTTCATGTCCCTTGTCGGCGGTGGGGCATTGCTGGTCGGCACCATCCCGGCCGTGCTATACATGGAGCGATTTGGTCGTCGGTACTGGGCAAATGTGATGCTGCCGGGTTTCTTCATTGGTCTTCTGCTCGTCGGTGTTGGCTACACTATCGATGCTGATAAGTACCCCGCCGCGGCACAGGGCATTTACTTCACGGGTATTGTGCTGTACATGGGTTTCTTCGGCTCGTACGCTTGTTTGACGTGGGTCGTGCCTTCCGAGGTCTTCCCTACGTACCTGCGTTCATATGGAATGACGACGGCCGACGCTAACTTGTTCCTGTGCTCGTTTATCGTTACGTACAATTTCACGCGCATGATGGAGTCTATGCAGCGGATTGGTCTGACGCTTGGGTTTTACGGTGGTATTGCCATCCTCGGCTGGGCTTATCAGATTATCTTCATGCCGGAGACTAAGAACAAAACCCTTGAGGAGATAGAGGAGATTTTCTCGCTTCCTACTGCTGTTATTGTTAAGCGGAACTTGAAACAGACGGCGCAGGTCATTCGGGACTTGTCACGCTTCCGTCTCAAGAAGGTTTTTTCTCCTGAGCCGTACAACTAGGCTAGTGGTGCATCTTTGTTTGCGAGATTGAATGATGAAGAATGGAATTCGTTTTTGTTAATACAAAATTTGCTATTAGTTGCATAGTTAATAGTTCCATTTTCTATCATGACTGAGTAGATATAGGCAAAGCTGACTAGTTGTATCTCCCTCAACGTGCTACCAGGATACTCGAGGAAAGGTGTCATGGAATGCCCTCTTGGGTCCAAGGATGAGGAGGTTTGTCGACACTCTGCTAAGTAGAATCGTGGGATATATAAATGTTTGGAACGCGGAGCAACTAAACTTTTCCGCAAGCGCCGATACATTTACAGATACGATTCCTAGGCAAAATATCGAAATTCTCTAATTAAATGCTGATTTTGCGATTGGCAACAACGAAGGAATGGCCGACTCATGGCAACTATGGGTCTGTACTTGGTGGAAGGAAAGGGATGAGGAAAAAAAAAAACTAATGGGACGAGCCGGGATCGAACCAGCGACCTTGCGAACTTCAATCGCACGCTCTCCCAACTGAGCTATCGTCCCATTTGGGATGATGATCGAGGCATAGTTATGCATCATGAACAGAATATAGCTGCCTAGGTAGAATACGGATATTATATCTCAGGTTGTGAGATCACAAATACATAATTATGTACCTGTTATTTTAAGCTGATCTATATGAACTGATAAATCTTTACATAGACAAATCCTAAAAACCCGCGGAAAATAACCATTATGATAGGAATCATCCAAACGTAGGACTACGGAGTACGAGTTAAGAAGGCGGAGACAAAAACGGGCTACCTAGGCAGCTATAGTCTGTTCATGATGCATAACTATGCCTCGATCATCATCCCAAATGGGACGATAGCTCAGTTGGGAGAGCGTGCGATTGAAGTTCGCAAGGTCGCTGGTTCGATCCCGGCTCGTCCCATTAGTTTTTGCATATTTTTTGCCTTCCATACCTTCTCTATGTCGGTGGATGGATGGCTTACGTCCCGAATAATAAGGTCAAGCGGAGAGGTGGACATGTTTACTTTAAGATTTTACCGCGGCTTCCTCCTGCTTAAGTGCTGTTTTCGAATCTAGTGAACATCTCTATTATTCGCAACCACTCCAGCCTCGGGATGGTCCCTCTAGAACACATCTACCCCAAGATGGAAAGTGAGTATAAGTACAAATATAACAAGTATAAACATAAGCGTACAGTAGGCCAACAAACCGCCAACAAAACATGAGTATGTCGGGTGTCACATCAATCCCTCAAAGCTTCAAAGTCCGCTTGGATTGACGAACATATATGGTCAACCAGTGACATTTCCTCCTCTACTGGCACACCTAAGGCTCCAGCTTGCCAACTCACCGTGCACATCAAGCTACCCCCTTTGACACTGATGATGTTGAAAACAAGCGGGGCACTAGTAACATTTCCAGGCTGCGAGAACACCATCTTGACGACCTTGCACTTTTGGACTGACCCGTCACTCGAGTTATCGAAGGCAAGCAAATTGCTCAGCTCGTACGAGGAGTCCCGCTGCTGTCCAAGTTTACTCAATGTCCAATGTCTGATGCTGGGAACGTATCTCAATAGGCCGATTGCTTGATCTTGCAGTCTCGCACCGCACGCAGCGAGATTTTTCGTCATCGAGCTCGCGGCTGCCCACATCTCCTCGGAAAAATGAGGCTCCGTCACATTCGGTGCCCGTGGATGTGCCTCGTAATAGGCAGACACGAAAAGACCCCATGTGAGACCAGGCGTCCCAATAGACGCTCGCATGTCAACCGGCGTCCCCGAGACAAAATTGGTTACGTCAGGGCTAGGAATGGCCCTGCTTAGCGCCCGGACGATCATCTGGTGCATCGTTGCCGTGAGCTTGGTGTCATGACTTCTTGAAGACTGTAGGGCCTTTTGGACTAGCGGAGCCTCAATCTCGAGGAGTCTTACTCTGCTCTGGAGAGCGGCTGCCGGATCGAAGAACATGGGTGACCCAATCCAAGTACCGGCATCTAGCGTGCTGGCAGATGCGCGGAGCCCAAGAAAGTTGGCCACAAACTTCGGCAAGAAAACTGCAATCAATGGCTCGAGAAGAAATTTCCAAGATATAGGAAGCCTTTCGGGTGTGTCAAAGGGTGCCGGAAGCGTTTGACTTGGCGGAGTCACTAAGAAAGAGGCTTTCTCCTCCTTGCCAGTAGTCTGGCGCCATACATCGAGAAAGGTACGATGGAATGCAACCCCGACCATGCCGTCCCCGAGAGCATGGGAGAAGGCAAAGGCGATAAAGCATCGCGTCACTGTGTCTTGCGGCGATACCAAAGGGAGGACCACGATTCGCCAAGGTGGGATATCAGCAGGCCATGGGCGGTCAAGGATGGCTGGTAAGATCTTTTGAATTGTTGCCGTATCGCCATTAGTTCTGGCTTCGTCTTCGTGAATTATAGACAAGTGATCGTGCAGATCAATACTAGAAACCGCTTCGTATGTTGGCTTGTCCGTCTCCTTCGCCTTGATGACCACGCTTAGGTATGGGAAGTTCTCGATGCAGTGTCTCAAAGGTGCAATAAATGACTGAGCGGAGTGAACATCTATATTTTCACTCGCAATTTCATAGATTGCTCCTATGACGAGCGCGTTGTAGAAGCCGACATCTTCGCGACTAATTGTACGGCATTCATTGGGACCTGCGTTCCGGTTAGCACTACGGATATAGCTCAAGAAGTAGATTTGACTAACTTGCAAGTCTCATGAACTTTGTGGGGAGCGACATTTTCGTACAACGTGTCTCCCCCGTAGGCTCCAGTGATGTGAATTTATAGGATACGATTTAGCGTGCCTATTTGAGTTTAGCGTGGTCCTGCCATTAGCGTTACCAGGATAGGAACAAGTAGAAGTTCGTAGAGCGACTACAAAACTAATCGGTATATCAAAGTAAAAGAGTGCTTCCAAGGTTCAAATCTATTATCCATGCAGAGTAACGGATGAGGTCCGGAAGACATAAATAAGTTGCCAAATTAGGCAATGAGTGTCACCCGCAATTGTCACAATCCCTAAGTAATGGTGTTTTTATATATAAATCGAGGTCTTTCGCAAACTGGAGTGGCTAGGACAGCAAGCTGCCTATGCTATTCTTTCTTGTAATAACTGTATAACATTTCGTTCGAGCTATAGAATCATCTAGGCATGCACACTATCATTGTAGACCTAGGACAAATGATCTCTGCTAGCAATCTTGATCCAGAAATCATGATGCACCAACAAAGCTAAATTCTCCTGTTTCCAAATTGGCCTTGTTCCATTGTTAATCTTGGGGCGGAATAGACGGAAGAACTACCAGCTAGTCAGCGAGATTGAATAGTGATCTTCAAGAAAAAGAAACATACCTGAACCAAGAGCTTATACGTCTCCAAAAGTGCAATATTCTTGCCTAAGCAGATGCGAGTGCCATATCCCCACGTGAGAATACACTTATCCATCAAGGCAGCCCGATCTGGATCCTCCAACCAGCGCTCGGGGCGGAATTCATGAGCATCCTCGCCAAAGATCCGTCGATTCCGATGAACAACGTACGGATTGGCACCAATCTCTGTTCCAGCTGGGATAAATTGGTTGTGAAGTGTCATGCCTCCTTCAGAGACGTAGCGGGGAATGATCATCGGGGTGGAGGGCTGATAGCGCATTGTCTCTTTGTAACAGGCTGAGAAGTAGGGCATATCTTTGATCTCATCGTAGAGCGGAACCGGATGGCTGAGAAGTCCTCGCCGATCATAATCGTCAATCTCGGCCACCAACTTCTCATGAACGCCTGGAGTTTGGAGCACGTATCGTAGAAATCCGCAGAAGAATGCGGCTGTTGTATCAGATGCCGCCACCATTAACACAAAACATTCGGTTTTGACTTCGTCCAGCGTAATTGTGGACCCATCGGGATTCTTTGCGTTTAGGATATTGTCTAGGAAGTCACCCTGCTGTCGTTGTTTGGGATTTTTCAGTCGCTCTTCAAGGAGCCGATCGCGAAACTATTCAATTATTAGCGTTATTCTGCCTTTCACTGAATGACCAGGTACTGAAAAGATGTATACATACCGCCATGATCTTTCCTGTTCCTGACCCATCTCCGGGCTTGGGCATGAAATACCGCCTCGTGATGGGATTCTCCAGAAATGGTCGAGCTAGCCATGGCAAAGCCCCAACAATTGCAGCAAAAGGGGCCATTTTATGGAAGTTCTCAATCAAGTTCTCCACATCACGGCCTTGAGTGATGAATCCAATCGGTTCACCAAAGGAAAGCTGGCAGATCATGTCGTAGGCAAACCATCTATCAGAATCAGCTTCTTGTTCACTATTCATATCCCATATCACGGAGTCCACTCACTGCGACCAAGCAGCAAAATCCATTTCACGGCCAGTGTGAGCAAACCTCTCAGTCAACACATTCGTCCATTGGAAAATGCGCTCATCAACCTGACCCTCGAGTGATTTCAAATTCGTCAACGTAAACGAAGCAGCCACTCTCTTGCGCTTCATAGCATGCTCATCATGCTTAAGTGTCTGGAAAGGTGGCGCGATTTCTCCCAGAACCCCAACTGTATACACATCAGTTTTATCTACTCGGCGATGGTAAATCTGGGGCAAAAACATAGGATCATCCACGGCCAATAGATTCGGTGCGGCCCGCACGATAGATCCGTATTTTTCATGATACTCAATGCCTAACGTGTGTGCTTGTTTGGTGTGTAGGATCCATAGTTTGAAGAAGTCGGAGATGGAGGCCCAGAAGGGACCAGGGAATCCGCGTAGGGGATGGAAGTAGCGGTTGTAGATGCCCCGGTAGAGGATGTAGGTTGCGAGCGCGACGACACTGAGAAGGTATAAATGCATGTTGGTTGATTGAATGAATGCTCAATTCGTATAGTTTCGAGAAATGCTGGGTGTTTTATCAGTCATTTTCTGACCTAACTTGCATATACTAGGTATGACAGGCTGATGGTCAGAAATCAGACCACCGTTCATTGGCTGAGTGAGATCATTTGAAACGCAAAAGAGACCAGAAGATGGCAGTTGAATAAATCTCGAGGCGCTGCTTCAATTTTACTAGATCTCTGCGCCTAATTTCGATTATGAATGCAATTTTTGTAATCGTCGAGGCTCTCCCCCTTAAATTGAGATACTTGATGGAAATGCGGGATATGACAAAGTAGTAAGATAGATGAAGAAGAGGAACTATCTGAGGAGAAACCATGTAAGTACTTACACCTGGCGGGGGAAAGCCTTGTACATGACAATGTGTTCTGGGTTTAATATAGGAAATGACGTAAAAAGAAGTGAGAACTTCATTCTTTGCTAAGTCCTGTAAATAGTGGATGGCAGAGGTGACCTTAGTTTGTATTCATCCTAGTCAGAGGCTTTTATTCATAAATTGTGATACTACATGGCAGATTTAAAGGTTAAAAAAGACCCATATGACAAGGACAAGGACAAGGTTTATGATTGAGGCTTTATGTAACTCTAATAGCAGAAAAGACGAAAACAAACAAATTATAGAGTCAATTTGCTCTCCACAGCATCAGATAGGCTCTGCAGCGACGAGGTCTGATTCAAAACATCCAAGAAAGGAATATCAACTTTGAAAACGGTGTAGAACCACGACCGGAACTCCGACGCAATCATACTGTCCATTCCGTAAGAGGTGATTGGCTTGCTCGAGTCAATCTTATCCAATCCCATGAGCAGCAGGTTTGAGAAGCGCTTCCTGACAAGAAGAAGAATGGCTTCGTTGAGGGTGGACGCGGATGCAATTTCACTGTTAGTTGAGACCATGGTCTTGAGGACAGTGGCGGGGATTCCAGCAGCCCAGGGGAGGGCAGATACGGAGGTAGCGGAGGACGACACAGCGGAATCCAGAGAAGCCGGTGAATCGAGCGACGCAGATAGAAGAACGGCTCTGGGATCTTGCATTGTGCCGTTGCTGACGTCGAATCCTTGATCGAGCAGTTTGCGGATGGCCTGCGGCTCCAGTCCCGTGAGGATGTGCGAGGCAGAAAGACGGTCATATTCGAGACCTGGGGCCAGTGACTTTGGTCCATCAGCCGAAGTGTGGGCGAGTGCGAGGTCGACGACCTGGATCAGCTCAGCTTCGTTGAGAGGCTGGATACCCTTCCGGAGGAGAAGCGCCTCAATTTCTGGGTTTTCATGAAGATAACCCACCTCCGAGATCATTCCGAGACCGATGGAGACGATGGGCTTTCCGACGCTGCGACGGTATCTTGCGAAAGCGTCAAGGAAGCCGTTGGCAGAGCAGTAGTTGGATTCGGTGGCTGTGCCAACACTGCCCGAAACCGAAGAGGTCAGGAGGAAGAAGTCTAGTTCGCTGTCACCGTGAGCTTCTAAAGCATGGTGTAGGTTCCAGGTTCCTTGCCACTTGGGCTGGATGCCCGTATGCCAAGCCTTGTGGGTCATGGTGGAGAAGAGGGCCTCACTGAGACCCATTGCGGCTTGAATCACACCGCCGATGGGCTTGATGCAAGCGGCGACGGCGGCATCGGCATCGGAGGCATTGACGATGTCTCCGCGCACAACTTTGACAACAGCACCAGAGGCCTCAAGGTTAGACACCAGCTCACGGGCTGCAGGCTTGTCACACCCAGAGCGACCGAGGAAAGTGAAATGACGAGCGCCGCGATCGAACATCCAGCGGCTGAGACTGCGACCTAGACCACCAAGACAACCAATGAGGAGGTAAGACTTGTTTGGGTCAAAGGTGGTGAGATGGCGCGCATGGGCAACTTGGATGAGACTGGATGGGTTCTCCAACGAGATCACGACCTTACCAATACGGCCCTTGGTAGAGAAGAAGCGGTATGCTTGAGCGATATCACTAACATCGAAGGTGGAAATGGGAACTGGCTTGACAGAGCCAGCTCGGTACAGCTCCAAAGCCTCGGCAAATTTACTAAAAGAATATTAGTTTGTTGTAAAAACAGAATGGAGAGAGGATGTCTTACGTGATCCAAATGTTGCGGTAGTGTTCATCTTCGTGGTAGAAGAGCTCCGTCAGATCAAAGGCAGTGAAGGTCACGTTACGCAAGAACATGCGCATATCCAACTGTCCGGCATCGATAATGTCGCGCTTGCCAACCTCCACAAAGCGGCCAAAGTTGGCACAACATTGCCAAGTAGCATGCAGCAGATCGCCTGTCAGGGAATTAACGACGACATCAACACCCCGACCGTTGGTGGCGGCCAAAATACCGGCAACAAACGAATCATTCCGGGAGTTGAAGATATTCTCACGAGGAACTCCAAGTTCGTTGACCAGATAATCCTTCTTTTCATCTGTGCTGACGGTGGTATACACGGTCGCTCCGCGTTGAAGAGCGACCGCAATAGTGGCGGTTCCAAAGGCACCGGCACCGGAATGCACGAGAATAGTTTCGCCGGAGCGCAGGTGAGCGCGATCATCCAGGGCATATAGAGCAGTTCCATAAATAACAGGCAGGGTGGGCATCACTTCAAAGCTCTCGTGAGGCAGCATTTTGAGACAAGCCCAGGCCGGGACCCGCTCGATAGTGCTGAAGCTATTTGGCGCCAGGACAACAACACGATCACCAGCAACGAGATTGGAGACGTCTGAAGCAACGCCACGGACGATTCCACTGAACTCAATGGCAGCCGTGCCCTTGCGGGTTTCGATCTTGCCAGACAGCGTGTAGATGTCTTTGGCGTTGAGACTAACGGCCTTGACTTCTATTTCAACATGACCAGATGGAATCTCGGTGGGGGGATTGGCCAGACGCTGGAAATAAATCGAGTCAGTAATGCCAACGCGTTTGATGGCAAGCTGAGCAGGGGACGCTTCGGCCAGAGTCATGGTGTCAACCTCGTCAGTCCTGCGCTTGCTGAACAGATCATTGAGTGTGGTATCGGGCAGGAACCGGCTCACGTGGAGGAGACCATCGTGCCAGACAAACTCCTTGTCATCGGCCGTGTCCTCGACGGTGAGTATGTGCTCGACTTTCGTGCAAATGGTATCGCGACCGGTGTCGTTGGGGTGCTTTCCAACGTCCAGAACGACGAAGCGCAGAGCTGGTTGTTCGAGCATCAGGGCACGCGAGAGACCGCTAGACAGAGAGAGATCAGGAGCATCACCAGTGATAGTGGAGGCGCCTGTCAGCCAAATGAGCTCTGCAGCGTTGTCCGTGACGATCTTGAAACGCATCATCTCCTCTGGTGTCATGGTTGGGATGAAGGGGGTCTCCATCTCCAGTAGGGAGATGACAGTCGACTGTGCGATCATCTCCTCGGTCACTTCATCAAGGCGTGCAGAGGAGATGTCCTCCGCGACAAAGAACTGGCGGAGAGCATCCGCCATCTTCGACGGTTGATCGTGAAGCAGGACCACGCGGCGGTTCCATTTGCGCTGTGGCTGAGAAGAAAGAACAAGAGTGATTCCAAAGGGTAGATTGAATACAGTGCATCCAGACTGAGCCAGAATGTCAGACGGGACACTCTCTGTTCGGGAAACAATGATGCCATTCACATCGAGCAGACTCAGAAACTGGTCCACCTTCTTCAACGACTTGGGGTATGCGCTATGAGGAAGCAAAACAACGTCGTACTTCTCCTCGATCTCCTCGATCTTCTCGCTCTCGGCGGTCTTCCATTCTCGGATGCGAGGGAAATCGGTCTTCTCATCCAACAACTCCCGCCATCCCTGGGTCTTGCAGTCGCATCCCTTGCCGAGCTCCAACACGCGCAGTCGAGGATTCTTGTGCGCAGCCAGATCCAACAAGGCAGAAACAACACCAACCTTGCCATTGTCCGCCAAATCGGGGTGATTGACAAGAAAATCGGTGATGACCTCTTGCAGATGAGG
Organism: Penicillium psychrosexuale; assembly: GCF_028828465.1. Taxonomy (NCBI): domain Eukaryota; kingdom Fungi; phylum Ascomycota; class Eurotiomycetes; order Eurotiales; family Aspergillaceae; genus Penicillium; species Penicillium psychrosexuale. Next base: position 1,749,403 of record NW_026643190.1, on the reverse strand, counting down.
TTGATCAGCGGTTGTCAGTCGGCTAAGGTCTGGCTTCCAGACCACTCGCAAGCATGGGTGACGGCCTGTGTCGGAGTCTTCTTGTTCAGCCTTGCCGGTGTACAGAGACAGGCGAACACCGCGCATGTTGATCACAGAAGACCCAGAGCCATCTTGCAATGAGGCATCAATCGACTTGGTTCCAAATCCGGTGCTCTGAGACAGAGAATGGATAGATCCGGATGCATTAACACTCTCTGTGCTGGGAGTGTTAATCTCGCACAGGTCGAGGAAGACGGGTAGATAGGCGCGAAGTCGGTTGAGATTACCGGCTGTGCCACCCATTATGGCGGCCTGCAAACAGGCATCGATGGTCAATGGGTGAACGGTGTAGTAATCGCCTTGATACGATGTTCGGGCAACACGTTGCTTGATAACCGTTTCAGAGACGGCAGCCGGGTTGATTCTCTTCTTGTCTGTCTTCATCGACACCAGGGATTGGAAAGTGGGACCAAAGACAAGCCCTTCCTCGGCCAGCTTGGAGTACCATGGGCCCATTGACCATTGCTCATATTGGGCGGTATCAACTGCGATGGCTGGCAAGGACTTTCGGTCGAGTCTTATGCAGCCTGTGCAATGCGAGACTGCGGCTCCAGCCTGCCACGACGAGATAGCGAAGTCATACCAAGTGTTGGAGACGGATGCCTTGGAAATGCGAGCTGGGGAGACAGTTGTGTACAAATCAGCCTGTTGATGTTCATCCGCGTGTATGATCAATGCGGAGGCGATGTTGACGTTGCGTAAAACAAACGATGAGTCAGCCTCGGCAAGGTTCTTGATCTGCGAAATGGCCTCAATCGCCATGGAAATGTATCCAGCAGCTGGGAAGACAACCTGGCTCTCAAGCTTATGGTCATTCAGCCAGGGCACCTCGTTCAGTCGCACGGTATTCTTCCAGACCCGGTCAACACCGTTACCAGCGGCCATTTCTGATCCCAGCAATTCATGACGCGGGTAGGCGCGACTGCGAAGATCACTACTCAGTCGTGACTCTCTCCACAGAAGCTGGCTGTAGCTCCAGTGGTAAGTAGGAAGATCGGGAATAACCTTGGCCACGGCAGAAGAAGTATCGTTGACGGCCATGACGTTGATATCCTGTCCACGGATGTAAAGTTCTCCAGCGAGAGTCTTTAGGCAGATATCGGCATCTTTGCCGCGGACGAGGGTAGCGCTGTATGGTGCATCATCGATAGAATATTGCAAGAATGTTCGAATCTGCTTGACGGGCAATTGCAGGGCTGAATGGGGTCCAATCTCAATGAGATGGCATTTGCCCTTCTCCAGGATTCTGGTAACGGCTGCCGAAAACTGCACGGAGTTCTCGAGATTCTGGCGCCAATAGCTGTGAGGCAAGACTGCAGTTGTCTTACGGCTGTACCAGTTGGGCCCGTCCACACCCACACTCGAAAAGAACTGGATGTCTTTGTCGATATAATTGGCGGGAAGAGTTGGCCATGCCTGCTCAATAAGGCGTTCGTACTCTTCACCAATCTCCTTCATCATATAAGAGTGATAAGCCTTGCCACCTGTCTGTAGTTTGCGGGCGAATTTTCCTGCCTGGGAGGCTGTCTGCAAGAGGGTTTCCACACCGGAGACGCTACCAGAGATTGTCACACTCTCAGGGGAATTGACACATGCAACAACCACTTCCTTCTCGAGAGAAAGCTCTGCAATCAATTTTTTGGCCTCTTCTGCGCTACCGCCAAGTGCCATCATGGATCCTTGCGATTTGAGCTGGCCGACAACATGTCCCCGATAATAGGCAATCATGATCGCCTGGGCTTCACTCAACAATCCAGCGGCGTATGCTGCAGCAATTTCTCCAGAGGAATGACCGGCCACCATTTGAGGAGCGACGCCCCAGCTGTTAAGTAGGTTGACGAGACCGATTTGCACTGCAGTACACAGAGGCTGAGAGAATCTCGCATCGCCGACGCGACTGGTAGCAGCGGGCTCCATTAAAACATCCTTGATCGACCAGGCGGGTGCCTCAGGCAGTGTCTGCAGCACATTATCGAGGTGGTCGATGGTGTCCCGGTAAATCGGGCTCTGCTCGAACAGTTGGCGGCCCATCTCCGCCCATTGAGCACCCTGGCCGGTGAAAAGGAAGGCGATGTCCAATACCGGAAGGGTTTTGGTGACCAATCCCTCGACTACGAGATCAGCTGTTGCAGTGGCCTGACTGGCAAGGATATAACCACGCTGAGACAGCTTCGATCGACGGTTTGCGAGTGTATGGGCGAGATCCACAAAGTCATAGTTCGCGCCGTTGCGGATGCTATAGCTGAGATCGGTGATCCGGGCCTCCAAAGCTTCAACGGTAGAGGCAGACAGAGCTAGAAGGTATTTCTTATCTGCAGGTTGGTTATGTGTGATTGCCTTGGGAACCTTGTTGACTGAGGCCAAATACTGAATCGGATCTTCCAGAATCTATGACGGTTAGTATCGCATTATTTTGAATTGGAGAGCAAATCGCTTACTGCATGGGCATTTGCACCACCATAGCCAAACGAGTTAATGCTGACACGGCGCATAGCAGATGGCCAGTCGGTAAGTTTGGTCACGATTTTCATGTTCCAATCCGCCAATTTGACTTTCTGGTTAGCATCATGACTCTCATTCAACTCGGATATAGGACTCACGCTTGGGGTTCAACTTGGTCACGCCAACTGTAGCAGGGATGGCCTGGTGCTCGAAGGTGAGGATTGCCTTGATTACAGCAGTGATTCCACTGGCTGCCTCACTGTGTCCGACATTTGTTTTGTTCTAGGTCCAATTGTTTAGCCGACCGCATATTCATTGTTGAGTTGAAATACTCACAGCACCAATTAGCAAAGGAGATCTTCCCTTGCGCTTGAAAACCCGGCTCAGGGCTTCAACTTCCATGGGGTCACCGACGGCAGTACCAGTACCATGGCATTCGACGTAGTCGGTGTCTTCCACGAAGAGCCCAGCCATGCGGTAGGCCTTGCGGATGACGTCTGCCTGTCCCGAGATACTGGGTTGAGTGATACCGGAGGTTTTACCATTTCTAGAACAGTTAGTATGCTTCGACGCATCTGGAATGAGAAAACATACGCATTGACGGCGCTGCCTCGAATCACCGCGCGGATTGGGTCGCCATCTCGCAGAGCAGCCGACAGCCGCTTGATATACAAAGCGCTGACACCCTCAGCACGACCGTAGCCATCTGCACTAGCATCGAAGGTGTGGCAAGTCGAGGTTGGGGAGAGAACACCTCCCTTCATGGTTCCGAGATGCTGCTCCGGGCCCATGATCAAATTGGCACCGGCCACCACAGCGCCTTCGCATTCCCCAGCCTTGATGGCGTTGACGGCGTTGTGGAGACAATAAATTGATGATGAACAAGCTGTGTCGACAGTGAAACTATTGATTTTGTCAGATTGAAAGATGGAAAAGTCCATTGGTGCTAATGACCACATACCTAGGACCGCGAAGGTCAAAAATGTAGCTCAGACGGTTGGAGAGGATTGCAGTACCGGAACCAGTGGCACTGTATCGGTGCAGCGACTCCGGATCTCTGGCCTGCATGGTCTGAAAGTCCACGGTGAAATTGCCGACATAGACACCAATGTCTGCGCCGGCAACCTGCTTGAGGGAAACACCAGCACTTTCAAAGCATTCATAGACAACCTCGAGCAGCTTGCGCTGCTGAGGGTCCATGTACGTGGCTTCGAGATTGTTGATTCCGAAGAAGGAGTTTTCAAATTGACGTACATCCTCCTGCAAGAAATAGCCGCCCTTGGTGTTCATCACACCGGCACGATCGCCTTCGGGGTGGAAGAATCCGTCGGCATTGAAACGCTCCTTCGGAATTTCGCTTTGACCTGTTCGCTCATTGATGAGCATCTCCCAGAAGTCATTGGGGGAGGAGACGCCGCCGGGAAGTCGGCAAGCTTTATCGGTTAGCTGTATGGACCCGAGAAGATGGAGTAATACTTACCCATTCCGACAATCACAATGGGGTCATTGGTTGGCTCTGGTCCATTGGACAGAGTAGCCTCGAGGGAAGAAACGTCGATAGAACCCATTTCGTTGGTGTAAACCTCTTGGATAGAATTGTCCTTGGGAATGGAATTGTCAATTTGTTGATTCGGGAATAAACTTGCACTCTTCAAACTGTGTATATATATCCCCTGTACTATTCTATATAATCTCTAAATGTATACAGCAAGGATCTGACCAAGTGTGCAGTGACAAAGTGACAAGGCTCACTGTCAGACGTCAGGCTTATACGCGGTCAGATCGGTCAGATCGACCTATACTTTAACACCCTCAGGGCAATTAAGCATCGGCAAAACCAAAATGAAGTCCGTTTTAATTACAGGGTCAGTTTTGTTTTGTTTGTTGGATCTCCCAATATTGACGAACGATTCAGTTGTGGAAAGGGAGGCATCGGCGAGGCCTTGGCTCTTCAGTATCGCGCTCGAGGTACAACTCCCATTTATTATTCATGTGCAAGCAACTCATTAAACCAATCAGGTTGCACTGTTCTGGCCACTGTTCTGCCCTGGGAATCTAAAGAGCATCTTTCTTCGGTTGGCATCGCTTGTTTTGAGTTAGATGTGACGAAAGATGACTCCGTCCGAGCCTTGCGCAAAGCAGTCGAGGAGAAGATTGGGGATCGACTCGACATTCTAGTGAACAATGCGTAAGTTTTCGTGACAATCAATCTTCGATTTGGTTTATTTCAATTTAACAATATATAGTGGGATCTGTAAGCTTCTGTTGATGCAGTACAGGATGAAATAATACTAAGAAGCAGGCTATACAATGACCGCCATCGACACCGATGTTAAACAAGTGCAACAGATGTTTGAGGTCAATCTCTTTGGACCAATTCGAATGGTAAATATCTTCCACCCCTTGCTAATTCTAGCCAAAGGGTGTGTCGTCAATATTGGCTCTGTCGGAGGGGTTGTACCCTACATGTATGGCTGTATGTCTATCTGAAATATGGGTTCGGCTGAAATCCACAACTGACTGCAATTTAGCTTCATACAACGCTAGTAAAGCTGCGCTACATCACTGGGGAAATACACTCCGAGTGGAGATGAGCCCATTGGGGTCTGTCAATTATCCACCTCTGTACTTTTTCGCTCGCTAATCGTTCGAACAGCGTTCGAGTCATCAATGTGATTATCTCAAGGCAGTATAATATAAGAGTTCGGACTAACAATACATCTAGATTATATCTGGCAATATTGGCACCAATATCCTTGACCGGGATTCATCGCGTACTCTCCCTCCAGGTGCGTCGGCAACCCCTGCAGTTTGGCTCCCACATTGTCAACTAATAAAATATATAGACTCATTCTACGCTCCTCTGCAGAAGGAGTTCCAAGCTCATGTTCAAAGAGTGCCCAGTAAGCTGAAATATTGAATATTGTTCGTGCAAGGTTGGCTGACCAACAGATACAACCGATCGCATGGTGTATGCCAAATCGGTGGTGCAGCAGTCGCTAAGAGCATGTCCACCCGCCTGGCACTGGGTAGGCAATACCTCGACCCTCGTGTGGTTTATGGATATCTTCGCGTTTCGCACTATCTGGGTAGGTTTTTACTCTACGGTTCTGGACACATGGCATCCACTAATAATAACAGGACCACGTGCTATGGCCTGTCTTTAGTCTGGGGAAACTGAAGAATGCGATGAAATCCAGATCTATCTAGATAGCGAATCAACAATTACTGTCATTCAATGGGAATAAACATTACTAGTTCGCTTCCAAAATTTACGTGGTCAAACTGCAGCGAGCGGGCATTTCAATTACAGGGCACATCCATGGCAGTGTTTCTGTTGGCTTAGATTATAATCTTATATCCAAAATAAGCTAATATCTAGGTATAGGATATGCTTTATTTAAAATTGAAAAATATTCTAATGTTATCACTTTTCTGGATCACAATAATCTAGTTGTATTTATGTTATTGTATGCTTCTGAGCATCTAGTTGATGTAAATCATAAAGCCTAGGTTCTGCTAAGATAGTCATTAGAATGTATGACGTTCAATCTAGATTGAGTCTGTGCTTCTGTGTCGTTCAAAATCCCAGGTCTGACGATCTGACACTGTTTCTGACAGTCTGACATGCAGGGTGTCACTCTTTTTGAAATATATAAAACAGATCAAATCCATCACTACCTAGTAACATGTTCAAACAGCTATTTCCTATTAAGATTCCCATCACCATGTCTCAAACTTCCGGATTTCCCACTCTTCGCCCCGCCTATATTCTCAAGGTGTGTAAATAGATGCATCTCTGCAAAATCACCTCACTTGACTAACAACGAGATAGCTGCAAGTAGGAGAGGGACAGCCTGTTGGTATGAAAATACGATTGTGCACATTACATCGCCTCAGCCTAATCATTTTTCTGCAGGCGCAACATCTTCAGGATCGACCTTTATCCACTATGTGAGTTTCCAGTCTCAATCTCCCTCATGGCCTGATTTCTAACTTTTGTTCAGAGCACCCCAGGCGGAAGCATCTCCACTGTAGAGGGATTTTCACCTAGCATCGATGCTGAGGTTGTCTTTGCTGGCGACTGGTTGTATTTCGATCCCGATCAGCAACATAGTCGGATGAATGTCAAGGGTGTTGCGAGGTGAGTTTATATCTCACATGCTTATATACATCTTACTGACAAATCAATTAGAACTACCGAAGGCGAAGTGAGTATCGTCAATACCAGCAAGAAAACCCAGAACTAACGAACTGGCAGGGCATCAACTTCGCCTATTCGGGCGTCTCCGGAGTTTCGCCCGACTTGGGTGCCATTTTCCAAGGACAACCGAAAACTATTCCATTCGGATTATCAAGTTAGTTCTTTGACACAAATCTTCATGATATGATATGCTAACACATTTTCTAGCCATGAATCCCACTTTTGAGGTGGGTCACCCTCGTCTCAAGGACCTCGAGAACAGCACTTGGGTTGGCAATGGCCGATTTTCATTGGAGGGAGACAAGTTATACGTGGAGGTCCGCATCTCGCAGGTTGTTTCCAGCAAGGATATGGATTAGATGGACTCTTTGTGTTGATAGTAACATAAACCAGCTCCTAAACTTGCCAGTTGACACATCAACATATACGAACAACACGTGACCGACCAAATCAAATCAATCAAACCCAGTAGAACACAGTAAGATGTGAAGGGGCAGACGGCCAAAGGTCAAATGGATGATTTTGCAGGATTGAGGCCTGGATTCTCCTGGATTCTGCCTTATTTTAGACTGGCATACATCACATGACAGAGGGCTTGATCCGCAAAGTTTCAAAAACAATGAAGCTATTCCCACCATAAATCTCCGTATGCACCCATTTCTAGGCGCTGAAGCTGTTGCGACCGTACAACTGATTTGTGGGGTCGGAATAGCTTCAATTCAATGGTTTATGCAGTTGGAGACGGTTCTCAACGCTAGGAATTCGAAGAAACTGATGGTTTGTATGGTGGGAATAGCTTCAATTTACAGTACACGGGATAGAGCGGTGTCAAAAGCGGTCTATAATTCAGGCATATTCGGGCATAAACCCTGCAAAATCCAGCATCTCACCGCTCTGCCCCTTCGCAGACCATAACAAAAACCAAGATTTCTATTTAAGGCCTAGGGGCCATATCCCAGTCTGACACAATCGAATAAAAATGGATAGCATTTGAATATGACGGATAAGTTACTCTAATGACCACGCCTCATCCCGAATTCGCATGAATGGCGCCATATCAACATCTTGACCCTGTTCCCTCTTCAGCTCCAACGCAGTCCGTCCGTCCCCAAGATACGACCACATATTTTCATCCAGGTATTTGATCTCGTAATCCTCAAAACGAGGTGTCTTGAGCGTCTTGAGCATGTGAAGCATACTTCCAGACCATAGCTGGATTCTGTTGTTATACTTCATCCATGACTCACACGATTCAGCCCATACTGAATGCTCATCGTGCCAAGTGTCTACATGGCGTCGCCATTGTGTCGTTACACTTTGCTTGGGTGTCAAAGAGTGCAAATTCTCGTTGCTGATCTTGGCGGCGCACTGAAGCGCATATTCGACTTGGGCTTCGTGCTGTTGGAGAGAGTCAGCTAAGCGTTTCACCAGAGTCGAGCTCGAGAGGGATTCATACAGTAATCAAAACGGAACCCTGGGCCCAGTTTCCCGTCGGTCCACCAATGAAGAAAAAGTTGGGGAAGTTTGGTGTGCTCATGCTGAGATAGATGTTGGGGGACTTTTCCAGTTAGCTTCCTTTCTCTATTCTCTATATCTGTAGGTGGGGTATTACTTTTGCCCATTCTTCGCGCATAGTTTGTCCATTCTTGCCGGTCACGGTACTGGATATGTTAGAGTCATATGCCATACCCAGTGGAAACAAAAGAAACTCACAAGTGAGGTGCGAAAGCAACATCAAAACCAGTGGCACAGATGATCAAGTCGAATTCGTGCTCAACTCCTTCTTTTGTTTCGATTCCCTTTTCAGTAAACCGGGTGATTCCACTCTTGATGACTCGGACGTCTTGATTGTCAGCCTTTTGCAAAACGACCCACACATTCAAGAAATGAACTTACTGTCTTCTGTCAATGCTTCCAAGAAGCCATCGCCGGGCTGCTATGTCAGCTCACCTACTTTCAAAAGATATTGGTAAGAACTTACAGTGGGCCTACGACATCCAGGCGAAAAGTCAGGCGTGAATAGCTTGGCCAGGTCCTGCCGGTCTGGTCCAACACGTGCCTTGATCATCTGGGCGATCATCTCGGTTGTCATATCATGCATGGGATGATCGCGTAGGAAGATTGGGAATCGCTCTTGCATGACTCCATCGACAGATTTGCGATATTGCAAAAAGCGAGCAGGATCGTTACGGAATACTTCTTTCTCAGCCTCGGTATAGAAATGGCTTCCAGCCGGTGCGGGCGGAGCTGACTTCTCAGGTTCATCGGGAAACAAGCGCAGATCTTGGAATGCCGCTGGGGGAACAATCCATTGCGTAGAACGTACAAACACTGAAAGTGATTTGACGTCTAATGGTGGGAGTCAGCAGAAGGTTATATCAGAGGGAGGCATAGGAGCGATACCCTTGACAATTTGAGGAATGATTTGAATCCCAGATGAACCAGTTCCAATGACTGCTACTCGTTTATCCTTCCAGTCAATAGAGGAGTTCCAGTTGGCTGTGTGCGTAACGATGCCACGATAGTTGTCGATGCCGTCAATTTTAGGCCCTAGAAGGATTAGCACCAGATCATAGATGCAGTCGAAACATGAACATACATTTCCATTTATTCAATGGCCCAGAACCATTCACTAGGACATGGCATCGATCCGTAAAGCGAGAGCCGTCTTTGCGCTGCAGCTCTAGTTGCCCTACATCAATTAGTTATCCGTGATTATATTTGATGGTAGGAAGACAAACATTCGCCATCATCTTCGCACCAAGTAGCCTCGACTACCTCCGTTTCGAATCGAATAAAATTGTATAGACTATACTTCTTGGCAAAGTTGACAAAATATTGCTGGATTTCCGGTCCTCTGGCATAATATCCACTCCACTCCGGATTGGGTTCGAAGGTGAAGGCATATGAATGAGACGGAACATCACAACCCACTCCTGGATATCTAACGCATTGATGATTTAAGTTAGGACTTGTTTAATGGAGTTTGTTTAACAGGGGAAAATAGAGGGAAAGAAGGTGGAAATAAAACGAACTTGTTTTCAAACCAGGTTCCTCCTACTTCGGTGTTTCTACAAAAGTGTCAATAGCAGATACATCAAGTCTAGCAAGACGGTTCCTTACTTTTCGTAAACTGTCAGTTCATAGTTGGATAGCATATTCTTTGCCTTGTAAGCCATCATCAAACCGGCTGCACCAGCGCCAACGTGGACCACTTTGAGCCGCCGTGGCTCCGAGTGGCACTTTTCGGCATAGTTGTTCGATATGGAACCCATGATGAATAATTGGGTGATCAAAATTTGCATGCGCTCGGCCAAAATATTTATATTGAGTCTTTTGGGTCGGGTTCTGACTGTCTGACATGAAGCATCATACATTCTGACCTGACATGCATCTTTAGCGTCTAGCCGAAATTAGCTAACGTTCCATGTGGTCAGATCTCAGCCTCCATCTAGGAACTCCTGTTTGCATTGGGATCTACGACATGCAGGTCTCCGGATGAAAACCAATGAATGATTGATACAGGGAGAAGGAAAAAAGAAGATGCAGAAGCTAAGCTAAGCTACTGAAAATGGCTGCTACACCTGAAAGCGGAGTAAATGGCTTACTTCCTCAACAGCTTATTGTCATCTATAGATGAGCATGGAATCGAAGGGGTCATGCCTCGTAAACTGATGGCACGATTCAGCTGTCCTGACATTTTGGCCCCCATCAGTGTCAACCTTTGAAATATAAATACCATACTGAATCATCGCCCATTGAACAAACAGAATATTATTCATAACATTCAATCTGAACACTCAAAAGTTAAAGCTTGGTGATCAACATGCATATGCAAGGAACTATGGCTGCATCTCCCCTGCTCTTCCTGTTTGGGGTTCTCTCCTTCGTCTATCTAGCAGCCGCTTCAAACATCTCATCTCTCGTGTCCACCCTTTCTTCCTCCTCCCAGATTTACTACCCCAGCGATGCCGACTGGGCTGACACCATCCAGCGATGGACCGCGTGGGATGAGCCCACCTTCTCTGTGGCCATTAAGCCTGCCTCTGTTGCTGATCTCCAGTCTGTTGTACGTTTTGCCTCTATCCTTATTCTTTTTCCTATCTGACCATGAAATAACACAGGTCAAATACGCTTCCAAGTATAACATCCCTTTTTTGGCCAGTGGTGGAGGCCATGGATATAGTACCTCTTTCGGAGGTCTTCAGAACGGTCTGAAGATTGACCTAAGCCTGTTTAACAGCGTCAGTATCGACAAAACTGCAAGCACAATGACTATCGGTGGTTCTGTTAAGTTCTCTCAAGTCATGGGACCTCTCTTCGAGGCTGGAAAGGAGATTCGTAAGTATCTAGTCTATGATCTGGGTGCGCATTCTTCTCTAACACTTTAATAGAAACCGGCTCTTGTCCTTGCGTGGGAATGGTAGGTGCTACTCTCGGCGGTGGTGTTGGCAGATACCAAGGCCTTCACGGTCTCATACTCGATGCTTTGAAGTCAGTCCAGCTGGTCACCGCTGCTGGCGATCTTATCACCGTCTCTGCCACGCAGAACGAAGACCTATTCTGGGGAATTCGTGGCGCTGGATTTAACTATGGAATTGTTACCTCGGCTACATACAACGTCCACGATCTCACAAACGAAGGCAATGTGCTCAACGCCGACTTCATGTTCCCTGCTAGCCTCAACGAAACGTATTTCAACATCTTGGCTAGTTATGGAACTTTGCCCGCCGGTCTGTCCTTGTATACCTTGGTCATGAATTATCCTTCCGTGGGAGTAAGTTCTCTCAACTTAGATACTATCAGCAGCCTGGCTCATTTTATTTAGCCCGTTATCCTCCTGAATGCTGTCTACCCCGGAGCCGAGCAAGAAGGACTCGATCTTCTTGCCCCCTTCCTCAACCTGACCTCTATTCAACGCAACATCACCATGATTAAGTGGGATGCCGTCGATGACGATGCCGGCTTCGGTCTAGCCACGGCTTTCTGTGTCAATGGCGAGAAGCACGATATGTGGTCCCTCGGTGTACGCTCCATCGACGCAGCAACACACATCGATTACTTCAGCAAGCTCGTTCAGTTCTGGGAAGACTATCCCTCTGCGTCAGGAACCACCTGGCAGGTGGAGTATTTCCCCATCCAAGCTGTCACTGCTGTTGCAGATGACTCCACTGCGTATCCTCATCGCGAGATCAGTGCCCATGAGTAAGCCTCCTCTCTTTCATTATGTATCCGTGTGATTTTGGATACCCATTTAACACTTATTAGAATGTTTTCCTTTAACATTACCGACTCCTCCCTCGGCGATAAGATAGACGACTTTGCCATTGCTGCCCTGGAGTCTTTCAACGCGACCAGTGGCTTTGATGGTGATATGCATATCTACGTCAGCTACGCCCACGGCACCGAGGGATTGGATCCCATGTATGGCGCAGAGAAGCTGCCTACGTTGCTGAACCTGAAGAAGAAGTGGGACCCCAAGGGCTTGTTCAGCTATAACAATGGATTGCCCAACTGATGAACGTTGTGTTTGATAATTGAGTGCAGAGAATGATTTGTATTCTATTCTAGGATATTTTGCCATTTACTGAAATATGTTATTATACGTTCTACTGACCATATTTCCTCTCTCTGATCATCTGATCTGCCGCTACAAAGCAATGTAAATTAATTCTACCACTACTAATAATAGAGATAATTTCATGCTAAAACCGGCCCTTAATTACTATAGAGTAAAGCTTACCAAATTGATTAAATGCGACCAGTAACTCATTCTATTTGTGGCGCAATTATACAAAGAAGCTCAAGTCAGGATGAAAATTCTTGTACTATCATTCTGACAAATTACCGATCGCATTTAATCAATCAGATATAGCTATTTAATGACTTTTTAGAATTAAACTATGTCTGTTATTGGTGTTGGTAGAATTAATTTACATTGATTGATAGATGAGGTGATCACTGAATAGCTTCATAACTATTCACGGATTATTAGGTAATCTCCATGTAAAACCTTTGACCCTCGTACAAATCAGGTGACAATATAAAAGTGGATGGTATTCAATTGTAAAATAAAAAAAATGAAATGCATTGTAGCTTCACTTCCCTTGGAGAGATTCTTATTCTAATTGTTTATTCTGTCTGCTACTTGCCCACCCATGACTAGGGGAATTCCCCGAACTATATTTTTCAAACTAAAGCTGATTATTATCATCAACTCGGCTAGGTTTAAGATGTTCATAGTAAATTTGGACGTTATTCTCATTTCCAAGATGTGCTTCGATTCATTTTCACTGCTTAAGTTTACGTGGAAGTGCGTATAAATATATCTTTCCCATTCAGTATCAAGTATGATAGGCAGTAACACCCCAATCATGCACTTCTTCCTTCGTATTCCTTCTCCAACTCACCCAAAAATCCCTCAATCTTCTTTCCCTGAACCAGGACCTCCTTACAGTCAAGCAAGACATACAACATCCGCCCAGCCTGTGTCTCTCCAGCAGTGATATTCTTCCACTTGTGCGCCGTTGCCCGCTGCACACTAATGTCACCCTGCTTCATGATGCGTGTCTCGCCGGAGTCCAAGGTCAACTCGAATTCACCATCCATCACAATGCCATAATCGATTGACATGGCCCGATGCATGGGCGACTCCACTCCAGGACCAAAATCGATCATACGTACGACCGTGCCGTTGGTGATATGGAGACCGGGCTTTGTTTTGGTTAGGTTTGCATTCATATGAAGATGTGTTGAGGCTTGGTTGGGCTGACCTCGTTCTCCTTGGCATATTTGATGTCTTTGTCCTCATTGAGGTCGACGGGGTTCTCATGGGTGGAGTAGATAATATTGGCAACGGCCTGGTTCTCACCCATGACACGGTGGTGGTCGCCATTGTCGGTGACGAGGAAGTGACCTTTGCCGTCTTCTTCTTTGTTGCCCGTAATGAGACGTTGAGTCGCGCGCAGACCTGGGGCTGGGAAGCCGTCGGTGATGAAGTTGATGGCGGCAGTGGTAGTCATGGTGAATGTTTGTGTAATGGGATGTTTGATGTGTTGAGTGAATTTAAAAAGTAAGGAGATAGCAGTCTTATATATTTAGAAGTGTATGTCTTTATAATATCTGGTACCTGAATCTGACACTCCCATCTGACATTATCTGACAATGACATCGGGGAACGCTCAAGCATGACTTGTCAGAGTAGTTCCCCCATCAACAATCCAGCTACTACCCGTGACATAACTCGCTTTGGGGCTACATAGGAACAAGATCAAATCGGTTATCTCGTCCACGTGTGCAATCCTTCCCATTGGCACGGCCTTTGCAATCAGCGCCTTCAATTCCGGATTCCCCTGCACGGCGCGGTCCACCATAGGCGTATCAACCCACGAGGGACACAGACAGTTGACACGGATATTGTACTGCGCGTTATCCAATGCTTTTCTTTTGTTAGCACTTTTCTCTTTCTGTCCATTGTAATCACATTAGACGTACCGGCGTTTCGAGTCAATCCAAGAACGGCATGTTTAGATGTGGTATACTGTGTCAATAAAGGCGTCGCCACGAACGATGAACAAGACGCCATATTGAGAATAACACCCCGAGTAGAACCCCGATCGGGATTTGTCGAGTTCACAGGCTTCAGCTCTTGCTCTTTCATGGCGCGAGACACAACCTTGGTGAGAAGGAAAGTTCCTTTGACGTTCACGTCGAGGAAGCGGTTAAATTCCGACAGGGATGCTTCAGCAATCTCCGCTGCGACTTGAACGCCAATCTACATAGAGGTATCAGAAAATCAAGTAGCAAGAAGATGGAGAGAAAGCTCATACTCCAGCCGAATTCACCATGTAATCAATTCTTCCAAACGCCTGTTTCGTCTCTGCTACCACGGATTCCACGTGCTCCTCATTGCTCACATCGAGGGTCAACACTAGTGCTCGATATGCCGGGTGTGTTGCCAATTTCTTGCTTTCTTCGGCTGCCTTCTCGGCGCTCTCCCGGTTTAAATCGGCAAAGACAACGCCAGCAGCTCCTTCAAAAGCAAAGGCCAACGCGCAGGCTCGGCCTATTCCGCTCCCTGAACCGGTAACGAGAGCAAATCCGTTGATACTCATTGTGCTTGTGGAAAAGATGACGATGGTGAGATTTTAGATGCGGTTATGCTAAAGTTAAATATGTCCGTTGGAATTGGTGGTATCAGATGTTTCAAGTCAGCCTCAAGCCACCTGCAGTCAGGGTCAGACAGTAATAATTCTAATTGGTTAACATTCGTAAGAGGGGAACATTCTATGTACAATGCGTGTAGTTGATAGAGGGAGAACCATCTACTCGGAATAAGTTGGCTTTTGGGGTCGCTCATGTCCGGAATAGATTATGATGTACTTTGGTTCGCCCTCTACCTCTCTTTCTTGCCCTTCCATTTCCAAATCAACCGATGAACTATGCCGTGTACTTTGCTCCCAAGATGTAGGCAACTCATATTCGATCCGCACATTTGGCTGTTCAGCCAACTCAGCCAATGCCGGATTATGTTGAATCAACATCTCCACTAGTTCCTGCTGGCTTGGCCGAGGGGCTTCCCGCACGGCCACATGGCAGCCACAATTGCTGCATTCTACCACATCTTCTTGGGAAGACTGATAAGGACTATCCTCGGTTGTAGTGGTGGTGGTGCATTTCTTCCATGGACGAAACAATTGCTTTCGTGTCGTGCCATTGCTTCTAGAAGATCCCATTTCAAAGCCGCGGGATAGCATTCGGGTACTCCATTTGACTGGGCAGCCCCTTGATGACATAGATTCGTTAGATGTATCCAAGGAAGAAGACGCCGCGTAGCTGGATCGGGGAGTGTGTGGCCTGGAGTTATCGATGTGGATTAAAACATTGCCATTTTTAAATTCCCTGGGATGCAAAGACTGGGGAGAGACCAATGTATCCATTGGGAGGATTGCCGGATCCAAGGCGATCTGATCATCATCGGATGTGAGATCAAATGGTAGAGAGTCGAAGTCGAAGTCGCCGAGTTCTGCATCTGTCGTCTGCGATGGTGTGGTAAGTGATGTCTCGTCTGGGCTCCACGGAATGGTGCCCTCGAAAAGAGTATTCACGTCTAAATTTGTCATGTCGAAGTTTGCCTGCCATTCGAGGTCGATGGGAGGATACAAAGCGTCCATGGGATCCGGAAATGTTTCTCCAATTGAGTTGCCCGCGGTATTTGCTGCAGACAAATCAGGGCTACTATCTATGGGAGGCGTTAAAGCCACGATGTTGAAGGGGATTGGCTGGTTTTGTAGCTTCCTCTTGGCTCCTGTAATTGAGTTAGTGGATGGATACAGTCTGGCCCAGGAAAGAGAAAAACATACGAAGCTTGCGTTGTGAGATACGATTTTGGATGCGTTTGCGCAAAGCTGGCTCGGATATTTGACTCCAGTCCTCTTTATCGATCATTTTATCAATTTCATCAGTTGAAGCCATTTTAGCCATTGTTGAGTGATAGAGATGAGTGATAATCAAGATAGTAATCAACGCGTGCGAGAAGTAGATAGAAAATGACAATTGTTGAATAACATTGCCATTTATACTCCGTACTGGATAAGCATTCTTCAGATAGATTATCGTATGTGAACTTGCAGGAGTATAACCCCTGGTGCCGTTCCAACCTACAACACTGCCTCGTGTTTTCTACGAGCTAAACCTCGACGGGAGCGGATCTATGCAGTCAGCATTGAAAAAAGATGTCAGCATATCAAAGGCGTCAGCATTGATCAAAGGTACCATGCAGGAGAGACGGTAGTATTACTGCGTTTCTAATCATCTCAAGAATAGTTACGGTTGTTGTGCTATTGTAATACTGCATTTTTATATAGTATTTTAGAGTAAGATACCTTAAAATACCCGCACCGATAGTGGACGAGTCATACAAAATGAGGTGTATTGTTATAATACAAAAGGTAACGTATTCGGTAACCGAGCTGGACACGCAAGACCCCCAAAGCACCATAGTAAATGTGATGAATCACAACTTGATATCTGTAGTCTATCCCTATTTTTACTTCTAGGCTGATACTATTCAGGTAATATATACCATCTTTATTGGTTAAGATATATATTCTAGCTTTTGGCAACGGAATTATCGGTAATTTTTGAAATGACCATAATACGGCGTCGTACTTTCTTTGAAATTGACATATAGTACTAATAAGCCTTATCAATAGCTATCGGCAAATAGAGAAATAAAGAAAAATCTTGGTTGTTGGGATACTGAGTCGCTGAGGTTTCTGGACGATCGCGGTCATGCATGTGGCGGACGAGGCTCCACAACCACACCACTCAGCGAGAGGTATCTGGCCGGCCCCAACCAACGGGACCCTATGAGAGAATTTATTGGTCGACTAAACTACGGAGTACTCCGTAGGATGTGGTCAAGCTGAAGAAACCGGACCGGTAGCAAATGGGAGTTGAGAATACACATCAGCCCCGCGGGGTGCCGTACGACATCCTACCCAACGGACCGTCGGGTTGGTCCGATCCGTCATCAATAGTCGGGTACGGGTTGCCTCGGGCTTAACTAATCGGTGGATGAATGGAGGAGATGGAGCCTCAGCAAACGAAGTGAATCGAGGCGCCCTGCGGCCTCTTTCCCTCCGTTTGGAGGTTGACAGCCGGAGAAGGCAGATATAGATAGTAGCTAGTCCTAAGCTTCTCTCTTCATCAATAAGATTCCGAATTGACGTCGCACCTACTGCCATCCAACTAATTTCAGTAGCTCGGCAACCGTCAGTCATAAGTGTAGAATATATCGCATTTACTATGATGTTTTAGGTGTCCAGCTCGCTTACGTGTATCCACGCTATTGGGATGTTTTCGTTACGGATAAAGGCCGAGATGCTTCTTTTGTTATTTGTCAAGAATGGGATATGGCCCCTCTAGGCCCTAAACAAGAACCTTGGTTTTTGTTATGGTCTAGTGGTAAATTACGCTGTACGAAATTCAACATTATTTTATCTGTACTATTAGCCGGCATACGGAGTAACACGAGGACAGATCCACAAGCAAAAATTCTCCGATATCCATCTTTCCGCCCTCATACCTTTCTAGGTATATGGTTGGGATGGTGAGACGGCTACCCCGTGGATTTTCGCTTGGTATTGATGTAACGGTTCGATTTCTAATCAAGTCCAAAGCAGATCGGGATCTCTGATAATAAAGATGTATTTTTAGTATATGGAAAACGGTCCAGCCGGGTCTTGTGGAGGGCCATTTTTATGGCTTCTGGTAAAATGAGGGGTTGGTACTCTATTAATTCACGCGAGAAAGCGCACTAGTAGATCTTGATTCTTCACGGGTTGTATATGATCAAATAATCATTTCCATAGAGTGCTTCGCATGAATCATGATTTCTTACTTCTAGTACCCATAAATCAAACGTACCATGCGTAATGCGTACAACATACACGCACGTGGCACTATGCGTCCGCTTCGTCCGAATCCGGTCTAGTTATCATGTAAGGGAGGCTGAGATTGGCTATATTCACGATGATGATGATAGAAATGAGCTCGAAAATGGGGCGAAAACAACGCAAAAATTGGTTGGAAAGAATTGAATATCTTTTTTGGCCAAGTGCTACAAAATCGAAAGTTCTCGGAGTGAGTTTGGTTTGTTATTTGTTTAGGGGACCAGAAGTGGGCAGAAATTATGGCAGAGATTATGGTGGTACCTAATTAGGAAGGAGGTACTGGAAGTTCAGGCAGGGGGGTTGAATGTCATTCAAGGGGGAGGTTGCATTATCAATCCCTTTGTTAATATAGTAAAACGTCACATCATCACTCAAAACAAACCGTCAAATCATATAAAATCAGTATGAAAAATACTCTTCCCGCATGGTAGAAAACACTTCCCAGATCTGTGCCGAGCAATTCCCCCTTAATCGTCGGGCGATTTCATCTACCAATCTAATAACGCGACCTTCCAGAAACCATTCTCCTCTCAGTGGCTGTAGAAGAATAGCATAGTATGACAATAGCAGTAAAGCACCCGGGTTGTTCTGTTTCAATAAAGACAGGTAGTCAGGCGAAACGCGCATTGGCCATGAATTAAGAGCATCCCAAATACTCGGCGAGGGTCCGCAATTCTTGATAAATGCAAACGCGACTGCCAATTTGACGGCCGAGTCGCGGTATATAGAGCTTTCAGCGGAGTTGGATTCACGGTCCGGTATGACGGAGAGTAGAGTAATTAGAAGCGGGTCGTTGGGGTCGGCAGTGATGCCGAGATCCTCTCGCCAAAGGGTCGTAAAAGGTGCCAAGGGACCAGCACTGAGTTCCGTCCAGACGGGACAGAGCATGGAGCAACCGTTACGCAGTATCTCGATCCAGTTCGATGAGGGCGCGTCTTCTGGGTTATCATCATTGCTAAGAAACAATGGTTCGTCGTTGGATTGGGAGCCTAGGGTGTAGACGACGAGGAAGAATGCAAAAGCCAGCACGGCCTGGCTATTATTACTATCCACGTGCATAGTTGCCCATCGGAATGCAGGGGCTGCCTGATTTTGGTGTCGGATTGACTGGATCGTGTAATATACTCGATTGGGTGGGTCGATAAAAGCAAGGTGGAGGGCGGAACAGGAGAGAATTCCATGAAGTAGGAAGGGGAATTGCGTGCCTAGCTGGGGAACAATGATTCGAAATGCATCATCTGTCTCCGGGCCGCATGTGAGGATTTTGTAGGTATGGTTTTGGTAATGATCGAGTAATCCTACGTCGGTTGTGATCAACGGTTGCAAGGGACTTGATTCTCCGTGATTCGATCTTGAAGCTGGAGTTGTCACAGCCTAGAGGAATAAATTAGTTGGATTGATAGTGGCTGGTGGTCATTATCTTTACTTACGGTACTCGTTAGCCCATCGGAACTGGCAGATGATGACGACGAGATCAACAACGCTGGGTTGGTGAAGTAGCGGAAGGCATTTCCTCGGAAAAAGCTCTGTAGTGGCACTGGATCCCAGAAACCTCCGTTATCAGAGGCTGCGATATGGTGAACAGTCATCCAGTGCTGCTTCATGCGCTTGATTGTAACGCAAAGATGAGCACAGCGAGCAAAGGAACAGGCTAGCCCGTTTTGTACGGGCAGTAAAGGCACTGGGAACTGGGTTTCATCGGGCAAAACGACATCATTAGGTTGGGTCAGTTCAAATCTAGAGGCGTAGTCGATGAATGCTCGACGCGATGAATGATGAAGATGGTGGATTTCCTTAAGATGGCGAGCGACTGCACCAGGCTGGATAGCGTAGCTGCAACGTCGGCAGATCAATACCCGATATGTAGGCAGATAATGTAAAAGCTCGGGTGGAGTGAGCCCATCCACTGATTTTAAAGTCATGATGATGATTGCCTATGAAGAGAAACAATCCGCAAAGATATTCTTCGAGTCATTTCAGGGGGCCAAAATCATAACGAGTTAGCTTCTCGCGCTGTTCCAAATGACAGTGAATCACGATACGTTGATCTAGGCGGGATTGGGAATGTTAGTCAGCATCTGACCAGGTGGATCCGTTTACGGCAGCCCAAGTGAATGCGACAGCTTTCTCATTTAGAATTATAGGAGACTACCTAGGTAAGCACAAAAGACAAGAAGAATTGACCAAGGACAGCACATAACGCAATATTACGCAAAAGAATCAAAAATCAAGAACCCAAACGTCTTCCAAGAACTTAAATCTGCGACAACACCTTGTCAATGTCAACCACAGGGGCCAACTCGGAGATTGTCTCCTTCCACACCTGTGCCTGGATGATTCTGCCAGAATCACTGTCTCCATACCCTGCAAACGGAGCCTGCTTGTTGTCACTCAGGTACTTACCATTAGAGGCATCGCCAGCCAACACCGATGAGTGAACCAGGGTACGAGCGCCCATGGAGACAGAACGACCTATAACTCTCTTCATACCAGCAAGAACTTTCCCAAAGGCACCCTCAGCCGTGCGGTGCAACTCAGAGCCATAACAGAAACCAGGGTTGACCAAGTTAAGAATGGCGCCCGTGGAGCGCTTGGCGCTGGATCGGTTGCGGAACAACTCAAGGAAGAAGAGCTGGTAGAGCAACTTGGAGGTATAGTAACGATCTCCCATGTCGAAATTGGCCTTGTCATCCAAGACTTGGATAAGGGGTAGTCCCTGCTTGATAGATACCTGAGCCTCGTGGAACTTAGCCCAGGCGGCTGTCTCACTGCCGACGATGGAAATCACAGGGCGAGCGCGGTTGAGGTTGTTGGCAGCCTGTTGATCAAGTACGGGTAATAATAGCAGCGTCAGGAGAGCCGTGCTTAGCCAATTGATTTGGATGCTTGACTCGTGCGAGGTGGGTTGGTTGATGGTGAAGTTGAAGTTGGCAACACCGGCGTTGAGAAGAGCAAAGTCGACCTGAATGTCGGACTTCTTGAGGCGCTCGACAAAGGCGATGGTACTGGCATAGCTGCCTAGGTCCAGCTCCCAGACCTCGACCACGGGGGGTTTGACCGAGGCGGGAAGCGAGGCGAGAAGGGAGTTTCGGGCAGCTTCTCCTTTAGAGATGCTACGGACGGCTAAAATCAAATGGGAGAGTCCAAGGCCGAGAAACTGGGCGGAAGCTTGATAGCCCAAGCCAGTATTAGAGCCTGTCACGATACCTGCCTTACCGCGAAGGGAGGTGGTGGATGGGGCTTTGGAAGGGCAGACCAAGAACTGGCGATAGAGGAAGCCTGGGTAAGAGTTATAGAAAGGCATTTTCTAGGAGGTTGGAAGGGGAGGAATATGATGAGAATTGAATCGAAAGGCGTCGCAATGCAGGGTATAAATACTTTCCTCCTTCATTTTCTACTTGTTGTACTTGCAACGTTGTCCTAGATGCCTACATGGATAGATGTGGGGGCAAATCGACGGTGCCGTTCCACGCTGTGATTGGTCAGGAATAATTTACACAGAACGGGAGGTGCCGTTCCCATCTTCGCCATCAGAGCTTGAACCCCGGAGAAGCATCTGACTACTAGTAGTCAGACTGTCATGCTGTCGGAATTAAGATAGTGACGGGTTTAATGGGGTTAATGGGTTTAAGGTGGATGAGTCTGACTCTCCCCTTCTGACCTTTTTTGATGGTTTCAAGTAACCGCTCTAACCCACTGATTCCGTGAGAGATTTTTGAATTGCGAGCTCTCGAAATGGCAGGGGTGTCTCCGGTCCATATACCCATTTGAGCAGAAGTCTAATCTCGTTGTCCGGCCGGGTACGCAAACATATGATAGCGCTCAGGGTTCAGAACCCCTTTGAGGAAGGAGCTGATGCGTTCATGCCCTATTTTAGAACGGTAGAAAAATTAAATTATGTTGTAGTTACCATTGCATATACCTTAATAATCAAAGTATGCATCCATGGAACCTTGGAACCACTGAAGAGAAGTCTGGCCTAAGAGCGACACACCATCCAAGGAGGTCAGCTAGCAAGCGTAGGGTCATACAGACCATAGCAATCATCCTTCTTTCCTGATGGAACAACATCTTGTAAACTCCTTTTCATTCTGTGTGTCGTGTAGGTATTCCTCCTGTACGCTGAGTCCTAACTATCTGACATGAATGACTCGGAGATTTCTTTCTGCCTGAAAGAAAGGGCAACAATCTGATAATTCCGGGTTTTCCCCATTTGGTACTCCGTATTGCTGGCAGAACTACCCGTAGGCGGTAGGGCACAAAGCATGAAGGCGGTGTAAACTTGCAAACGCCAACCACCTCCAAAAACTGAGATGCAAGAATTTGTATGGTGCCAAAAGCTTCATTTAATACATGGATCACTTACATTACACCGTATAAAGCGGTGTAAATTGAAGTGCTAATTAAGGCATTCAAGCATCAAAATACTTCCTACAAGGGGCTATACGTCTGCGTAGACCGGGATTCGTAAACAATACTAGACATGCCACATTGGTGATAGTGATATATCTTTGGCACCCTGTGTGCATGATATCCTGGACATAGGAATCCATCCACACGCCATCCCATAAATCGGTCATTCACATCACACTTAGTATTAAGTCATACCTCAATTTCGGGTTTAATGGCAATACATGAGCCACGAACCAAAAAAACTTCTATTTATATATCCAAATGATGTCTATCTCATTCCTCCATTTTATCACATCTCGTAATCTCGACATTGGTTAGAGCAGTCACAGTCGCTGTAATACCAGATTTCAACTTCTACATGCTCATCTTGGTAGTTAACCCTAATAGAATATGATATGCATTGATCTCATCATTCAACAAGATATATATGTACATAACTCCACTACCAGGCTGTCATACCACCATCGACCCGAATATCTGCAGCGGTTATATATGAGCTCTCATCCGAAGCGAGAAAGCTAGCCACAGCCGCAATCTCCTCTGGCTGCCCAATGCGGCCAATCATGATCTTCTGCGTCAAATCCGATTTCCATTGCGGGTCCTCAAGCAAAGGTGCAGTCTGCAGAGTCTGGATAAGGCCTGGTGAGATTGAATTGGCCCGGATACCATGCGCACGCCCTTCCATGGCGAACTGACGTGTCATGGCAATAACACCACCTTTCGTAGCTGTGTGGGCAATAGCAGGCACTCCACGAATTGCAATCCAGCCGTTGGCAGAGCCAACATTGATGATAGATGCACCGGACTCCTTCAGATGTGGCCATGCAACACGAGTCAACAGGTAGACGAGGCTTAACTCCTGGTCAATTGTTTTGTACCAGTCGTCATCCTTGCCGTCGTCGAGCCAGCTCATGTGGACCATTGCTGCATTATTGTACAGCACATCGATGCGTCCATAGGTTTTGATGGCTAGGTTGACAAGTTGCTCGCAGTTCTCACGTTTTGTGAGATCGCATGGGGACATGGATATCATTTCACCACCTAGCTCTCGTACAGCTTCGATGGTTGCTGCGTCGGTCACAGTGTTGATGTCACAGCCGATGATTTTGGCGCCTTCTTCGGCAAACTTGAGGGCTGCTGCACGTCCCATACTACCACCTGTACCAGTGATAAGGCATATCTTGTTCAACAGACGCGGTGCCATGACGGTTGCTTTGGGGTTGGAATATGTCAAAAAAAAAGGATTTGGAAAGTGGGAGGAGAGTCTTTCTAAGAGGAGAAGAATGCCACAGAGGGCAGGGTAAAGGGGCGGCCGCTTAGCAAGACTAAAAGAACTGGCTGGTTAGTAAATATCTATTTGAATGTTTGCTTTTTCGAGGAACCCAATCAAGAAGGCTTTTGAATCTTTTCTTTGTTTGTTTCCCCACATCAAATTAAGGACTCCACCGGCTATCGAACCGGAAACTCAGTAGCTGCATATTGTGGCTGCGATACATGATCGAGGGAGCGGATTGTATCCACGATGGACGATCGGTTCGAATTCGATAGTGTCGATTTGGAATTATCTGCCATCGTCTTGTAACCGAGGCTTCTCCTAGTAAGTTAGCTCTTAGTCGACCAATACCATGCAAAAAAAAATCGGTATATACCCCTGGATGCCCATGAATATCAACGGCACCTACTTCCTAAATCAGAACGCTAAGCTTATTGGGGTTCTTAATGCGGATGATTGCATGTCGGAAACTTCGAACATTCTTTGGGCTTCTCAAGATTAGCCAATATTTCTGCGGCGCTAGCTGGATATGGGAAAGTGCTCGGACCAGACCATATATCAACCCTAGCCACCGTTAACAATCTCGGGGGTATATATTGTCACCAAGGCAAGCTAGATGAGGCCGAGCATATGGATCCCACAAGAAGATAGAATAGCACTGCACCTGCCTGTTTGCTGGTGGTTTTCTCTGGTCATCTCTCACCATCATAGAAAGAAAAAGGGATCGTGCACCGCGAGCCGGAGAAACAGCTACGAACATGTAATTGAGGCTGAACTTCAATTGATTTACAATCGTTTCGTCCCACTATGATCTACCCCAAGGATTATTTCCATGTAGTAAGTAGTAGGTAAGTTAGCAAGCAAAAAAAAAGTCCAAAAACTAATGGGACGAGCCGGGATCGAACCAGCGACCTTGCGAACTTCAATCGCACGCTCTCCCAACTGAGCTATCGTCCCATTTGGGATAAAGATAAAAGCTTAATTTAATATTATAAATCAAAAGTTCTTGCCGGTGTAACATACAACCCGACACGACATAGAAACCCACCATGGTCCACGGTTTAAAAATCTTAAGAATTAGATAGTATTATGAAAGATGCCTAAAAAAATTCTATTCATCTTGATATTTACATCGTTCTCGGGTTTCTACTGTCTTGCCTTGGCTCGGTTGGTTCTGATTCGGATCTCGTACACGTCAACAGTACAACAGTCGGAACGAGAAAGGTTGCTACCCGAGTTATCCGGTTGACTAATATGAATATGAAGAATATATGTTGTAATAACTAGTAGTTGAATAAATTGGGTCCCATATATGGCTCCATAGAGCAGGCCCCCGAATCAAGGATCCATATCAAACTCCGGATTGACCCATGAAGGCTGAGGTGCTTTTGCGCGCATCCAAGCCCCAAATATATGTAGACCACCAAACACCAAACACCCGCCACCAAGTACAATAAGTCCTTGGGCAGTGAATGTCCAAGTCCAACCAGAAGACGCTTGCCAATTGGCAATGAAGAACTACGAAGAAGTCAGTTATCAACATCCACTAAATAGCTCATTATCAAGGTAGATTGGACAACATACCGGATTGATAAAAGCACTCAAGTTCAGAAATACGGCGTAGAATGTGATCACGCTCGTTGTTTGTAGTGGGTAGCAGTCCACAATGTAGCTACTGGTTACAGTATTTCCGATCTGGATACCAGCGGCAACTAGAGGATTGATTGTCAGCACTGCGTCGAATGATATGTTATATATACCGGAAGATAGAACTCACATAGGAAGAATGCCACCTGGCCTACCATCCAGTGGTAGTTTTTGTCGATACTGATTCCCCAAACAACCAACCCAACTATGATAATCACTATTGTCAGTCGGGTTCAACATATAGTCTGGAAAGTCAAACATACCAGTGGTGATCAATATAGCCGGGTACGCCAGCCACAACCGCATCTCCGGAACGCGGATATTGCCATTCCTCTTCGCCAGCTTCTCGACAATAAAGTCACTTAATCGTCCAGAGCACCCAATCTCCGAGAGGACAGTCCCAAGGAACAGCCCAAGGAACAGCAGTCCCTGGATCAGAGGTGTGTAGTTCGGATATGCCGCCGGTACCATCGTGATAACAGATAAAACCCACCAGTACCAGACGAAGCTGAATCCGACAACTGCGATAACCACTGCGGATAATTGGAACGTCAACACAAACCGAGTGATGGAGTCCCACGGCTTGGGATGGCGCATGCCGGGAATAGGACGCCAATTGATGAAAGGGAGGTTCTTTGTCCGGCGTAGCTCGGAGGGTAGGGTCTCCGGAGACATAGATGTCGCCGTGTCGTCTCCTGCTATTTGCTTTTCAACATCACTCGGGAGAGCTTCGTTGCCGTCAAGACGGGGCATTTGCTGAAGCATCTTGTTGCGGGGGTAGAGGGTCTCGGGCATGAAGAAGAGTTCGAGAAGTAGTAATGTCGCAAAGAGGATTGCGTTGAACCAGTTTATCCATGGGGCACTGACGAGATCCAAAAAGCCGCCAACTGGTAATAAATCTCAGCATATGACACATTGGAGTTTTGACATGTCCGGACAACTTACAGGTAGGACCTAGAAGCAGACCAGCATCAATTGCTAGAACCCACAAGCCAAGCTTCTGACCACGCTCATAATCAAAGAACAGATCGGTCACTGTCAAACTAGATGTCAGATACAAATCTTGTCTGGATGATTGATTGAGACATACCGACTGCCATTCCGACTGTAGATGCTGGGCTCACTCCAAATCCTTGGAAGAAGCGAGCAACCATATACCCCGAATAGGAATCAGCTCCAGCAGCACCAATGGTCGAGGCCAGCGATATGGT
Organism: Penicillium psychrosexuale; assembly: GCF_028828465.1. NCBI lineage: Eukaryota > Fungi > Ascomycota > Eurotiomycetes > Eurotiales > Aspergillaceae > Penicillium > Penicillium psychrosexuale. The sequence continues at coordinate 1,722,676 of NW_026643190.1, read as the reverse complement.
TGTTCCAACTAAGAACACCGCCCTTCGGCCAAAGATCTCACCAAGGGATGACCATATGAGTGGTCCGACGGATAATCCTAATGCTGGCACGGCGACTGTCCAGTTGACTTGCGAATAGTTGATCGAGTATTGATCTTGAATCTCTGGAAATGAGGGAACTGTGGTGGTTGTGAGGTATGTGAATAGGAAATATCTAGCAGGGGTTAGTGAGATGTCAGCAAGACGTGTAGATTGTTGCTGGCAAGTGTCGAGCATTCCTCGGAGCTGATTTGGTACATACTTGAACATAACGATAGATAGTATGCCATTTTTCTGAAGGCTTGACCAATTTAATGGATCTAGGGGGTCTGATGTTGGCTGGGGGTGAAGTCTGATTCCGTTTTTGTCGACGGCTGCATTGTGAAGGACTTGGGTGCCCTCCATGGGAGTATTGGCTGGGTCGACGTCGTCGTTTTTGTTGTCTTTTTCTCCGAACTTGCGTTTGCCATCGATTTCTGTTGGGCAAGATGCCATCTTGTAGACTCTTGCGTTTGAATACGTATCCAAGAGTATATAGGCCGGCAGATGACTATGATATTAGAGCCCGCCTTGATCTGGGAGATGATATATATAAGACATATATACTAGATCTGTCGATTATCTGTTGCCATGTGCTGAACCAAGCTTTGGCTGTCTATTGGTCGTGCTGCCGGGGGGCCCGGGGTAGAATCTCGGAATCTCCTGATGAAAGGGCCTAGCTGATAAGCACCGCATTAGGGTTTCTATAATTCCACGAAGCACGTTTCAGCCTATTACATCAAACGAGCCTCGGAGTATGAAAGCTATGGCACTGCATACTATTATAACCATTGTTTTGATTATAAAAGTCGTCCTTAGGGGAAGTCATATCATCTCATTCATGAGGTATACAACTAAACAGTCAAGTTACAGTCAAATCACAGTGATTCTCTTCTTGTTCCCTTTTGTGTACACAAACCATTAGAATGGTTATTTCATAACTATCAGGATTATCATTGCTGCAAAGAGCCCGCCACTATCAAAGTGACAGGAGTGCTGAGGACGTCGTCTGCATGCACCAATCAAACTGGCCAGAGACGATGATAAGAGGCGAAAGATAAGGCGCTCTAGTCAACTTCCACTTCGAGGCAACAATTAGAGAACATCAGTACTTCCCCATGTTAGAGATCAAGACTAGATTGATCGATTCAATTTCATACTCCAATCTTGAAGCCACAGAAGTGTTAGCTCTAACATGTTCGCTTGTTGTATACCGAATACCCTACCGCGTCGAACCGTCCGGTATCGGACTTGAACTTGAGATACTCGACCAACAGAAAAATACACATTTCATGGCAATTATTGCTTTGATTATCTCAATCATACTGGCTATGTATTATGTATCCATTGTTGAATACGCATGTAGCGAATTTTCGTATTACTGATTGGTACCAGATATTCGTGCATATACAAACTCCACGCTGGCCGTAGCATCATCTTGAAATAAATTCACACTTTCCGAATCAAAAGCAGTTTGCTAACAGGAAGTATTTTCGCTTCTTCCAACTCCCTTGCTTAACAAGTGGAAGAACTCACACCGTACTGTGCCCCACTTCCTAAAAACCATCACATATTGAAGCCGGAGCCAAATTTACTACGAAGCACATATCGCCAATTCCATCATGCCCAACCCCTCCAGCAATGGAGGCTCAAGTCACCAACCAACCGAGTATACTTCCCTCCTCGCCAAGCCCATCGACGATGGACCACCATTGAACGACTCCGAAGATGAAAGTCCATTCTCGCGAGCCCTCATCCTCGCCGAGTTCTGGCTCTTGCTGAAAGACTCAACTCCCGTAATCTTAGCCTACACTCTGCAAAACAGCCTTCAAACAATATCGGTGTTGATCATCGGTCGCTCATCACCGGAGAACCTCGCCGCGAGTGCATTCTCGCAGATGTTCGCCATGGTTACGGGATGGATGATTGCTTTAGGAGGTACCACGGCTATGGACACACTCGCCTCCTCCTCGTTCACGGGAAGCTCCAACAAACATGACTTGGGAATTCTACTTCAGCGAGGCTTCTTGGTCCTGGGTCTTTTTTATATACCCGTCGCTATCTTGTGGGCTTGTTCAGAGCCTGTCTTTTTGTTCCTTGGACAGAGTCCTCAACTCTCACACGACAGCGCGAGGTTCTTGACTTGTTTGATTCCTGGGGGTTTGGGATATATTTATTTCGAGGTTATGAAGAAGTATCTGCAAGCTCAAGGTATGTTTGCACGAGATTGATCCGGGTATGAATACTAACATGACCATCATATAGGAATCATGCGAGCTGGAACATACGTGCTGCTAATTACCTCACCATTAAACGCCGGTCTCAACTACCTATTCTGCTACACATTCAAGATCGGCCTCTTAGGCGCACCTCTCGCAACGGGAATCTGCTACTGGCTCTCATTTGCATTGCTAGTTCTCTACGCACGCTTCATCAACGGCGCAGAGTGTTGGGGCGGATGGTCGCGCGAGGCATTCCAAAACCTTCGCACCTTTGCACGACTCGCTCTTCTAGGCATTGTGCACGTTGGAACAGAATGGTGGGCATTTGAGATCGTCGCTTTAGCAGCTGGGCACCTGGGTACTGTCTCGCTCGCTGCTCAGAGTGTCATTATGACAGCCGATCAAGTTCTCAATACAATCCCTTTCGGAATTGGGGTCGCGACATCCGGCCGCGTCGGTAATCTACTAGGAAAACGAGATGATACCGGTGCGGCGCGCGCGGCGCATACCTCTGCCGTGCTGAGTATGGTTTGTGGTGGCGTTGTGCTGGCTGTTCTTATCGGGACGCGGGATCACTTTGCCAAGATCTTCAATGATGATTCGGATGTTGTGCGTCTTACGGCTGAAGTCATGCCGTATGTGGCGCTTTTCCAGATTGCCGATGGGCTTAATGGGAGTTGTGGGGGGAGTCTGAGAGGAATGGGACGGCAGCATGTGGGTGCTCTGGTTAATTTGGTGAGTTATTACTGCGGTGCATTGCCGTTGGGTATCTGGCTTGCGTTTCATGGCTGGGGACTTAAGGGTCTGTGGGTTGGGCAGTGTATTGCTTTGTATTTGGTTGGAGTGTTTGAGTGGGTTATTGTTGCGCGCAGTCGGTGGGATGTGGAGGTGCAGAAGGCTTTCCAGCGCATGGATGTACATGAGACTTTGGAGGATGCGATTTGAAGGATAGTAGATATTTGATTGGCTATAGAATTAGCTATACATAGAGTTTGTCATCTCAATTAGATAGGAATTGAATTGTTCTTGGCGTTTACAAGTTATTCAACGTCCGCTAGATGCGAAGTATTACAACACATCACTAACGGTTCTACTGTAAACAGCATCGCATTCAATAATACATTACAATATACTATACTATACTATACAACATCCCTATTAATATCCTCCGTTGTCGGACAGGCACACTACCAGATGCTGGATTTGGCAGATCGCCAGCCACCAATGACGACCGGCCGATAAGCCATCGCATATATTAATAACCCTAAATACATCCCCAGTCAGTTATCTTCCCCACTAATATTTATCTCACGTTCCCACTCCCAAGGACTTCCCTTTTGGGACGGGATAGCTTTGCCTTGCATGATGTGCCCTTAACCGCATCCCCCACCAACCGAGGCTCCACCTGACGTCGGTTCCTTAAAGGGAAGTTACGGGGAGCGGGGAGGATAAACGCTGCCTACCAGTGGCAAAGGACTTTCTCTTTGTCTTGTTTTCCCGAGGTTGACTACAATCTTGAGCTCATGAGTGCAGATAGTACGATTGCCGAGTTCCTGTCAATCGTGTCTGTATTAGGGCAATAACGGTAGTGGATTACTATCGCGTGGCAAGCTGGAATGTAGAGAATAAATATCTTAGAATGGATGACTACATATATCATGGAAGGCCCTGCAATTTAGCACCATATCCAAACGACTTGTATTCACTTTGACACTTTCAAGTGTTTCTCTACATAAATTTGAGTCTTGATATCACAATGATTGCCTCCATCGCCGGCTTGGTTGTCCTCTCTGCTCTGGTCACAGCTCATGGTAACCATGACCAGTCCCAGTCCCAGCTTGCTGGTCCACACGAAGGACTCTGGTACAACACACTCCCAGGAGATGGCGGCAAACAGGTGAGCAACCACTTTGATAACATTTCAACTCAAAAGAAGCCATCTACTAAACGAACAAGGCCGACTCCGTATTCTCCGGAATCACAACTTTCGGCCGCCTGCCCTATTTCCCATGCCTGGCCAGTGATGCCGAGAAATACGACATCGCCTTCCTAGGTTAGTCATTACCAGCCGATCGAGACTATCTCATACAATGCCCCTACTCACACATCTACCGAACAGGTGCTCCCTTCGATACCGGAACCTCCTACAGACCCGGTGCCCGGTTCGGACCTAGCGGTATCAGACAAGGTTCTCGCCGCCTCAATCTTTAGTATGTACCAGCCCGGGAAGCAGCGATGCTTATACATAGCACGAACACGGCTGACGATATTATCCAGCGGTGGCTACAATGTGCCTTTGGAGGCGAACCCGTTCACCAGCGACATGCGAATTTTGGATTGTGGCGATGTTCCCGTTACTTCGTATGTTTGCGTTCGACGGGAGATACAAAGACAAGAAACTAATCTCGATATAGATACGACAACGCCTGGGCAATCAAGCAGATCGAAGAGGGACACAACAGCATCCTGATGCGCAAGCCTTACCTTGACGCTGATAAGCCCGGTCTTTCGCGTGCTGGCAAGACCCTTCCTCGTGTTATTACCCTTGGTGGCGATCACACCATCACACTGCCCTTGCTGCGGAGTATCAACAAGGCCTATGGGCCTGTCACTGTGATTCACTTTGACAGTCATTTGTGAGGACTCTTAGCATTACAGCATGGACGATTAACTAATTTGATTAGGGACTCGTGGAAGCCGAAGGTCTTCGGTGGCTCTCCTACTCAGGTCGCGGGTATCAATCACGGCACTTACTTCTACCATGCGGCGATGGAAGGATTGTTGAAGAATGATACCAATATCCATGCTGGTATTCGCACGACCCTGTCTGGTCCTTCCGATTACGAGAACGATGGATACTGCGGCTTTGAGATTGTTGAGGCGAGAGAGATCGATGTTATCGGTATGTTATCTTGTCGCTTCCAAGGTTGGCTCTGTACTAATGATTGTCGACTTTAGGAACGGACGGTATTATCAAGAAGATTCGCGACCGTGTCGGAACTGAAAACCCCGTTTATCTTTCTATCGATATCGATACTTTGGATCCTGCTTGTAAGTCTTGTTCGGAGATGTCTATTGGCTTGTCGGTCGCTAATAATACAATACAGTCGCACCCGCTACCGGCACACCAGAGACTGGCGGTTGGTCCACTCGCGAACTGCGGACGATCATCCGTGGTCTTGACGGCTTGAACTTCATTGGTGCGGATATCGTTGAGGTTGCGCCTGCTTATGATACCAATGCGGAGTTGTCGACAATGTAGGTTGCTTTGAATGGTGGAAGATATAACAGATACTGACTTTTCTGCAGGGCTGCCGCTGATGTGCTTTATGAAGTTCTTACTATCATGGTCAAGAAGGGCCCGTTGACTATTGGAGAGTCATCTCATGAGCTGTGAGAGCTTGTGGAGCTGATGGGTATGTCATTGTGGTGTTTGGGAGCACGGACTTCAGGATTTGGTGTAACGAGTATTGGTTGAGGAGAGAAAGAGAACATCGGAAAGGAGTTTTGCATGTCAAGGACCAAATTGAAAGTGAGACATGATGATATGGTGGCCGAGAGACATCTTCTCCTCCACGATGGCAGTTACTATATACAATGTAATTAGATTGCATTGAAATGAAATAAAATGAAATAAAATGAACCAATGATTTTACGGTACCTCATCTGGACACGTCCGAGAAGTATAAATCTTACTGCGATGTTGTATATCCACGTCAAAGGGATCCTTCGGCATAACGCCTTGCAACTCCCGATGCGGTAAGAGTCCGGCCCAACGCTATGCCATTTTATTAAGATACCCTTTTGAAAGAGCACATCTTTTGGGTAAAAGAACTTGCCATAATTGCTAATACTATTACTATTATAACGGGAATAAAAAATCAAAAATTAATGGGACGAGCCGGGATCGAACCAGCGACCTTGCGAACTTCAATCGCACGCTCTCCCAACTGAGCTATCGTCCCATTTGGGATAAAAGACGATCTCCAGGTTGACACCATCAATTTACAGGATGGTCGCTTTCCTAGGGTTTTAAACGGCATTTACGAATGCAATGGGTAACCATCTCGCAGTACACGAGTGCCTATTATAGGTGCATCCTAATCCCTTTGAATACTACCGGAAGATAGTAAAACAGTAAATCAATCTACGAAGCGATACAATGTATGTATTAAGGCCTGAGAACCATAGAAAGACGTAGGAGAGAAACGGTTATATGTATGCAGTTGGCGCTTTCAACACCAGCAATATTCCTACACGAGCTCATACAGAAATAAACACAGACTGTCCGCCAATATAGGTAGATACAGTATATGCCATAGCGGGGTATCACATAAGCTCATCATCGTCACCCATATCGATCAACTGCATATGTACCAGCGTTTCTCCGAATCACAACTGGATATATATTGTAGCCAATGCGGCGAGTGCCAGGCCATATAATCTTTATAATGAACCTCGGAATGAAACTACAAGTAAGTGGACATGATTACAGAAATATGATCATGGACCTCGTATGACTTTAATGTAACCTATCCTCGCTACTTCCTATCGTTCCTGATTCCTACTTGTAGTGAATGCACGCTATTGCCACTGGTACGTATATATTCAACCCTGCGCTTGAATGGAAATATATTTTGAACCGTGGATAGAAGGCAATTAATTTCGTGATCATTCAAATAATAACTAGTTATCTAGCAGAAATGAGAGGCACAAATATGCATATGCCTATTATGATACGAATGCACACACGCTTTTAGAGGGCTGAATACGACTCGAAGAGGTATCCTGCAAGTCTGAAAAGGTACAGATAATATTCGTAGTAGTAAAGTATGATACAAGGTCTTAGATACTCAGGAGGACTTAGGAGAATCAGATAAGAAGCCATAGTTGCCTTTAGTTTAACTAGTTCTTGGCTTTACCATGATCTTCATCAATTGGAATTCCAAGTAAGTTAGGGTTATGTAATATCATAATGAAGATGACATCATCCCAGATGGGACGATAGCTCAGTTGGGAGAGCGTGCGATTGAAGTTCGCAAGGTCGCTGGTTCGATCCCGGCTCGTCCCATTAGTTTTTGCTTGATTTTTTAGATCAATCGACGTGTGATGTCCGATGAATAAGCCTCGATTTGACGAGAGAAGATCCCTATGCACGCGGGTGGCTAGCTAGAAAGAACACAAGCAACGGAGGTAGTATCAGGAAGCACTTTGAGTTCGGCAACAAGTTTCTGTAGAAGTGAGAACCGTGGGCTGGGATGGAAGGAAGTCGACGTCTTGGCCTTGTTTATTGATAGCTTGCTGTAGATGTTGGATAACATGCCGCGCAAGATAGTTTTGGCGAAGTACCTCGACAGAATTGGGCAAGCAGCTGGGTGTGCAGACGATGAATGTGCGGACCTGGCTTTGGTCAATGATGTAGTCATTGACTGGAGTGGAATGTTAGAAGCTGGCATCGGATACGGGGTATATATAGGGACTTAGGGTTAATGAAAGACGGGGTCGTTGTCGGGATCGGAACGAGGTGTGAGCCCAGCGTCAAGACCTAATCCCCCTAAAATAACTATGGAAAGAGAAAGTAGACCGCAAATCCCGAACATAAACAATAAACATAGCAGTAAAATTGACTACATGACTGACTATGACCAAACAGAAAAGCCACAGCGGGTATAGAAAACACTTTCATTGATCACATTGCCTCAGAAGACAGGAATATCACGGCCACCCCTCCATAGGCAGCGGTACACCGTCCCATTCATTGCCCTGCGTCGCAGGAACACTGACCTCCTCCTCGCAAGTCCCACTAAGTATCTCATCAGCAGCACCGCCCCAGCCCATAGACTCAAGTTCTCGAACAAAGAAATCACGCTCTTCCTCCATCATAGACGCACCCTCTTCACCGCCCATGACATCCTTGTACTGGCGCAGATGCCACCAGTGCGTAAGACCACGAAGTGCCTGTTCCAACGGCAAAGCCTCATCAACCTCAGCATCGACATCAGAGCCAGCGAGCCAGTCGTCGCGCAGCTCCGGGCGGCAGTACAGGTAGATAGCGGTAATGACGCGCATGTTACCCTGGCGCCATTTGCGGCCGCAGTAGGGGACCTGGGATTTGAAGAGTTTGAGGGTGTAGAAGCGGAGATACGGGTCTGGAATCTTGAGGCCCTTGCGGAGAATGTTGCTTGATTTGTACTGCACTAGTAAGAGGCAGCGGTGGGCTTTGTTGCGCGTGATCTTTTGCATGATGTGTAGGTAATTGATGGCGGAGAAGAAGTTGCGGAAGGAGAATACTTTGATTGGTTCTTTGGGGAGGGGCGCGGTTGGGTAGCCTAGTTCGTCGACTTCGGGGCGTGTCGGCCCGTTGAAAATATCCGCTAGGGATTCCTCTTCGGAGAGACTTGCCATACTGCCGTTTGCTGTTGGGTCGCGGTGGCGGGAGATTGGGGGTGGCATGGCTTCGTCTTCACTTTCGGTGTCGCCACCGGAGTTTTCATCGGATTCCAAGGGGAAGTCCGTGTTGTTTTGACAGAACTGGAAGAAACTAGTTTTTGTGTTAGTGAGCGAGCTAGCGAATGAGATTGAGTAACCTACGATAGATCTTCGCGGTCATTCTTATTTGCCACCGTTTGGTCGACGTCTTGGTGTGCGAACATTTTGAGAATCAAGGGGATGTAGTTGGAGTCAAGTAGCAGCTGTGTCATGTATTCGAATTTCAAGATATCTTGATGAGTTAGCGGCAGATCAGTAAGACAAAAACACCCAGATTTTACACTCACGGGATCGCTTAAACCACTTAAGGAGAAGTAACAGAGTTCCAGACACGGCTTTCCCGGTGATCTCGCGGAGTCGAATGTTGTCTAGCTCATCGATGGATGCATCGGAGAGGAGATTGTGAGAGCCGTTCATGGAATGACCGTTACTAAAACTTATGTTAGAACGAATTCGTTGTTATTGGAAGTGTCTGAGCTCACCTCATGCCCTGCGTAGTCTGGCTAGTAGCCTGGCTGACCACTGCGCTGACATTTGTCAAGATGATTTTCAAGAATACGATGGTGATGGACTGAAGGTGAGATAGAGTATGGGTCTGGTAAACAGTAAGCGAATATCGAGATTAGGTCTCGAAACCGTGCACTCACATAAAACGAGTCAACCGCATCCAAGCGCCGCTGGATATCAGGATCATCTGTCTCCTTCTCTGCTGGCTTCGGTTTAGGCTCGGTCTTCTCCTCGTCACCCAACAAATTCTCCTCGTCACCTAACAAATCTAGATGTTCGAAATCATCTGGCAAATCATCCGAAATGTTGTCAGGGAAGTGAGCAGCGTCCTCGGAATTCCAGCCACGGTCGTACTGCATAAAGTGTTCACGCTCCTGCCAAAGCTGTCGCATCGCACGAGTCATTTTCACATGGGTCGAAAAGAGCTTTCCGGCTTCAATAATTGACGCAGGGACATCACTGCCTTCCCATTTCTTTCCAACCAAGGCATCCTGGCGTTGCGTTGTGCCCTTCCCGCCAATGCTGTTGCTAGAATCATCCAGGGGAGGGTACATGAAGGGGAAATTCTGGTTGGTCTGATAGTTCTGTTTCTTCCCAGCTTTCCCTCCTGGGCCAGCGGGAGATGGCGGTGGGGATGGCGCCGGGGTTGCGATATGAACGGCCTGTTGAAGGATAGAGCCATTTCCACCGGAAATCGAGGGGGCAACACCACAAAAGATACCACTGGACGAGTTCATCTTGGCTGCATTGTGTGGAAGAGGGGGTAGAATAGAATTGTTCTCTAGTTCTAGCGGAACGACAAGTGGCGGAGGGTTGTAAGCTGGGTATTTGGAAGTGATTTCCTGGCGGAAGAGATGATAGTCCAGAGGGGAGGCGTATAAGAATGGTGTCCTGCGTTTGGCATCATCCTTCTCAGAGAAAACATCAGGCTCTAGTACTTCCTTTGCGCGCTTTAAATCTTCGATACCGCCAAAGACGAGAAGCAGCGACTTCCACAACAACAGCAGGATCCTGGTCAGCGGAATATTGGCAGATTCGTCCCAGCGCAGTCGAGCGATGATTTCAACAATAGAGACCAATAGATTGGGATTAGAGCTGGTCAGTGCATCGCGGATTGAGCTGCACTGAGGGTCGCGCGCCTGTTGCCTGCGACCTACTTCTACGGCGAAGTATAAGCTTGTAAGGACCAAGTTGGCCTCACGCTCCGGGGCCGCAATATCGCCAGGGTTAATTCGCTCGTAATCAATGTCACTAGTGTCAGATCCGAGTCCTGAGCGGGTCTTATCAAAAAGGCGACACATGTACTGTACCAATGCAGTAACGCCCGAGCATTCCTCGAGAAGGGAAACATTCTGTTCGATGCACTGAATCTGCATTGACTTTAGCAGTGGCGTTTCGGCTGCTGACTCGGGATTTAGATCAGAAGGATAGTCGGGTGCCACTCTCCCACCGCTAATACCCCATACACCAGTGACCACATAGCAAATGGTTTCAAGGGCCTCCAATCGCGCGGAGACTTCAGAAAGCTTCAGATCCTCAAGCATCCGAGTAATAAACGAACGACGTAAATCTTTAGAGGCCTCAAGCCAAGGCACCCCGGGCGTGTCTCGCTGGCGTCGCTGGCAAAAGGTAGGCCATTTCTTGTTAAAAGTCCCTTTCATGCCCATCAACATGACACGATCAAAGGCGTTATACTGGAACCACTCGTCGAGCTCATCGGGGAAAGATTGTGCATCGGCATATTCAAAAGCATAGGCTGGTTGCTCGATCTTGGGCATTTCACCCACAAGCTTCCGCAACTCCGATAAGCTCAGAGAGCTCGCACCCCGGTCCGTGGTCTCCTGAACGGGAGCTGGAGGGGGCGGCTGCATCGGAGGAGGTGGAGCAGAGCCTTCACGACGAAGTTCGGGTCGTTTCATAAATTTTTCGGGCGCAGAGAACTCCGTCTCAGGAGCGGGTGCGGCCTGCGAGGCCTGTTCCTGGCGGAGCCCCTCAGCGACCTCCTCCAAGAGTTGGTCGTCTGAAACTGGCGAGATATCGGTCCCAGTTTGGTCGACCTCATCCGCCTTGACAATATGATGCTCCTGCATAGTGGATTCGGGTGGATCTGAAGGCGCGTCCATCATTGGGGACTTGTTGAGTTGTTGTGTTCCTGGCAGAAAGTTGTTCGGTGGATCGATCACCAGGGTACCAACGCTCCATACATCAGTTAAAAGAGCGAAAAGAAGGGAACGAAAATTAGACGAAACTCATGTAAATGGACCACTACACATTTTGTAAAGTCTTCGCAATGCACGAGGGGTGTGGCTGCGGTGTTGATGCGGGAGGCCAGCTGACACGTGACCGGACTACAAAGCCATTGTGTACGAGATTTACGGAATAGGTAGAAAGAGTCAGAATATAATTGATTTCAGGCAGTTAAATCAACAGGCAGGTGTCCGCTCGCTACTATGGTAGTATACGCTAAAAGGGGGTATCCCTTACTCCGACTTCTTCCCACTGAGGCCGAGACGCTTCAACCTCTGAGACTCCCACCGTTGCCAGCCAGCCTCAGCCAAGTCTTCACTTAAGACGAGATCACGGATTCTGACTAACCGGGACACAGTGCTTTCCATGGCCCATTCGATCAACCCACTGCTTCGGAGCAGGCTGGTGACCATGAACCAGCCGCAGGCGCATACGAATCCAGCGGCACAGCCAGCAAGGACTTGTCTCGGGGTGTGGTAGTTGAGGTAGACGCGACTGGCAGCGACACCTGCAGCTCCGATGCAAAGGCCTAGCATGACCAGGACTCGTAATAGGACGGCAACATTGGGGTATGAGCTGGCGGAAGCTTGGCTGTGACGGAAGAGAAGGAAGAAGGTGAGGTAGACGGAGAAGAAGGTCATGAATTGGGCGTGTGAAGATGGCATTCCATATCCCTTGCCGAACATTTCTGCGAATTACACGTGTTAGTTTTGGAAGGTACCCAGACCATGGACATCGCCGACTTACCCTTCGGTCGCTCTTCCTTGATGAAACGTTTGAGGACAAAGTTCAAGGCTTCACAACCCATCTGCCCTACAAACATCAGGATAACTTCCACCTCCCTTGTTGACCAGATCAAGGTTGCATAGGAAACGCATAGTGCCTGAGGAATCAGGGCTAGCCATGCTGAGGCAAAGGACAGTCGGTCCTCAGGGTTCTGGAAACATAGTCAGTGGCAAGTCAACAGAGATATGATGACGTAACTAACGTAGTGGACATGAGTCAGAGACAACGACGCCAGCGGAGTGTCTCCCATAATGAATCAAAAGAGTGAATGGAGGGAAGTTCGAAAGTTCCAGAGACCCCTAAATTCGGGAGATTTCCATTTCAGGGATATCCCGATGCCAAGCCTTTTTCCCTTATCGGCGATAAGCAGATTGGGCAGCGGGGACTTCCAGGGCTTTTCGACTTGGCGAATTATTTTTCCTTCATATCTTCAGGCATCCGAGGGGATTTGCCATTCTTTTTGGGGTTTTTGGTTTCTTCATATCTTCATCTCTTCACTCGTCTCCCTTCTAGTCACTTCACTTTCAAACAATGACGCCGTTGTTCTCTATCCAAACCCCAGACTCTCTATTGCATCATCTTTTAGACCCCTCCCGACTTTCAGCCGAACATTGGCCCATAGAAGGAATACTCGGCACCTCTTCGTCTTTGGTTGGTCTGAATTTTTACCAGGATCTCAGTCACAACGCTGATTCGAAGGGAATCTTCCTGCAGGATATAAACCTCCCTTTTGTGCCCGATCGTCCTTAGTGACAGTTCACTTGAGATCGGTCATCATTACCTTCAGATTTTTTTACGACAGTCATGAGCCAGCGTTGCTGAGAGTTTTTTCAGGAGACACCATTGTCTCCAACTTGCGATCCACTAGCGTTATACCGGAGGCAAATATATAATCACCCCCACCTGAGAAATCTTCACAAGTGATCATACTCGGTTTCATCCCGCCATGACCGAACTCGACTTTCCAGAGGACGAGCGCTCAGTCGAGCTTTCCTCGATTGCTGCCATCTTTCCAGAGATTCAAATCGATCCGTCCTCTCCGTTCAAAGCCGTTCTCGATCTTCCAGTCGCACCTTCCTCCCCGACCTCAATATGTTTTCAGCAACCGCTTGATCCTGCAGCTGCCGCCATCACCCCTCCAACCTCATTGGACGAGTCTAAGGGAGAACTAGACCAGCCGCCTATTAAAGACATCCATCTCCTCTCGCACCTACCTCCGCTTAACCTCGAGATTGAATTGCCAGAGGGTTATCCAACCGAAAAGCCGCCTATCGTCCATCTAAAAACGATCCCCTCGTGGCTACCTCCCTCCGTCATCGATCAATTATCCAACGATTGCAACCGACTTTGGGAGGAATGCGGAAAGGATCTAGTCGTCTTTACCTATATTGACCATCTCCAGCAGCTGGCAGAAACTGCTTTCAATATCCAGAATCCGTCGGGAGAAATATATTTATCGCGGGACTTGAAGATCGGACTACTAGACTACAACAAAAATGCCGAGCGGGAAAAGTTTGAGCAGGGGACTTTCGAATGTGGGGTATGCCTTGAACCGAAGAAGGGCACCGTTTGCCATCGATTACTTCGCTGCTCCCACGTATTCTGCATTCAATGCTTGCAGGATTTCTACAATTGCTGCATCACCGAGGGTGATGTTGACAGTGTGAAATGCATGGCGCCAGATTGCGAATACAACAAGAGACCTGTAGCTGTACCGGGCGACGGCCAGACCCCGCCCCGCAAGAAGCGTGATCGTACTCTGGGACCAAGCGAGCTACTCCAGATTCCTTTGGAAACTGAAATGGTTCAGCGATATGCATTCCTCAAGAGGAAGAAGAAGATTGAAGCCGATAAAACCACAGTCTATTGTCCACGACAATGGTGCCAGGGAGCTGCACGTTCTAAGCGGCACCCCAAGCCAGAAGATCCTATGTCGGATGACTTGGATAGTTCTGACGAAGAAGATGGATCCGAGGCCCGCGGCGAAGTAAACGATGGAGAGCTTCCTCCTATGGCGGAGCGTGTGTCTATCTGCGAAGACTGCAACTACGCGTTCTGCTGCGTCTGTAAGAAGGGCTGGCATGGTGAACTGGTACGCTGTTTCCCACGCCGCGACGGCGAGCCCACAGAGGAAGAAAAAGCGACCGAAGAGTACTTGCGTCTCTACACTACCCCTTGTCCGACTTGCAATGTGCCCTGCCAAAAGCAAATGGGATGCAATCACATGCGCTGCTTCCAGTGTGACACACACTTCTGCTACCTTTGCTCGGCCTGGCTGTGTGCAGACAACCCATACAAACATTTCAACGACGAGAAAGGCCAATGTTACAATCGTCTTTGGGATTTGGAAGGTGGTGATGGCATCAACCCCGACGGGGCTGAAGCACTTCACCGCATCCCAGACGCACTCCTAGACTTCGATGATGACCCACCTGTGGTAGACATTCACGAAGAAACAGACGAAAGTGATGACGACCACCCTGCATTTGAATTTGATGATGATGAAGACGACCTTCACCGACACCCTCCTCCTCCCGCACCCGCTCCGCCCCAAATTAACCGCGGTGGCGGCAGACCTGGTCAGCGTGACCACGCAGCTGCCCGCGCTGCTGCGGCTGAACGTCAGGCTCAAGCTCGCGCAATGGCCGAGGTACGAAACCGAAATGCGAGACGACAAGCCAGACGCCCTGTTCGCTGGGCGGAAGTTCCTCCCCATCGTCTCCCTCCACAGGCAGGTGATCCTAGACGTCCTGTACAGTGGGCAGAGGTTCCAGCAGAACCATTGGCAGACGAAGACGGCCCCATCCGATGGGAGGCTATTGCAATCCGACCAGGTAGAGCGCAGGCACATCCTGGTCTTCAGCGATTTTTGGATCTAGTACAAAACGACCGTGAAGATGAATGGGATAGTGATGAGATGGACGATGACTTCTAGATCGAGGATCTATGTGCACGACTAAACATTCAATGGCACATAAGAATCTTGGTCTTTCCCTATTCAAAAAGCGTCTTAATGACATTGATGCATACAACGACTTGATGTTCCCTTTCATTTTTTTCTTCGCATTTTCCCCTTCATTTTTATTGCATTTTTCATCAATTCCCCCTACGTCTTCTGTCACACCCCGTTTCGTTTCCCTCTTTGCTTTTTTTTTTTTTGGATTTTCTTTTTCTCTGCTTCGTTTTCATATACTAGGTCTTTCTTCTCTGGCCAAGCGCAGGAAATGCCCTTACATACTCCCCCATACATACAACGTGCGTTGCTTGCGCTTCGTCTATTTGATATTCTGCGTTTATATGATATCTCCATAATTCTATGGTTGTCGATCGCTTGACTCTGTCTTTCTGTAGCGGGCATGGGTATGCAATTCCTATGTTAATAAACCCATGCATACCACAACGCGGATCCTTCATTATAATCCTCCATCTTCAACTCCGTGACAGTCAAACCCAACTTGCAATAGGTTTCACAAATCTTCTCCCAGACAGCCTCACCTATACTCTTCGTGTAATCGGAACCATCCGAGTCAGGATCCATACATGTGCTCATAGAACTCGTCATAAGCACGAGATCAAAGTTCGCAGCCATAACCCTCCAATCATTATTAATTTCATTCGTGAAGAGACGTTGAGCCGGTCCCTCAATATTAAGCGGCGTGTTAACAGGCTCAGCTCCACCCAGACAAATCGCAATAAACCCGGAATGCCACTCATAACACTTCAATTGAACAAGCAATTCAAACAACGTGCCCATACGAAGACCCTCATCTTGCCGCGCTGCCTTTTGTTGGTACCAAGAAAGACCCATTCGCCCAATCCCCTTGCGAAACCGTCCGACCGTGAAGACTGGCGGTTGTTGCGTCAGCATACGGCGCCAGCTCGCTTCAGGCCGGAGATATATCTCCATCTTAGCCGGGCTTTTCGCGAGATCGAATTCATCGAGTTTGATGTCCTCTATTCTGGCGCCTGCATTGCTGCTACATTGTAGGTCTTTTGAAGGGAACGCTGATTTGAATGCTTGTGCCAGCATGGGGTTGTAGACTCGTGGATCTGTCCCGCTGTTTTCGCTGGCTGGGATGAAGAATAGGGCTTTTTGCAGTGAGCGTGATCTGCGGATTGGATCTGCCCAGGTGTGACAGACACGCTGGGCGGCGATTAGGGTGCGCATGTCCATTTGGTGGAGGATTGAGATCACGATCTCGGGCATCGCGAGAGCCCTAGTCTGGGCTGGGTGTTGGTCGTGCATCTCTATAGTATGTGATGCTTTTGTAAAATTGAAACTTGAATTCCAGTTGTATAATGAGCTGCGCTGGTGGGGGCTCGAGGTTTTTGTTGATTGCTTGTCTGAGTCAACTGGGCTGAGACCCTTCCAAGGTTGGAAGCGCTTGACTACATTGTACGCAAGGGCATAGGGGCCAGGGTTACTTTCGGATTTAACTAACTAATGCATACAATGGTACCTTAGTGCCTGGATTTGGCCTGATGTTGGCCTTAAACCTGACCGCTTTCAGGCGACAGCTGATCGAATGTTGAAATTGGGACCCCATTTTTTAGCGCCTCTTGGCACGGAGGAACATGTATTAATCCGAGTTCCGAGAGCTCAGCGAACGTCAGATATCAGCGAATGTCGGGATTCTTTTTAATCTAGTATAACAGCTTCTGACCTAATGACTAATTATCCCATAAAGATAATACTGTAAATAATGATTACGGGGTCTTTATGAACGCCTATTATAAACTATGAAGACATTCTAGCGTAAAGAGAGATCTCGACATTCGCTAAGACCCCTCTGAGCAGATATGTAGATGGTCGGGATCGACGGCTGCGCTTTGGCTACACAGTATATGGGGATATTATCTTCCAAGGTTCCAAAGTTGATATCGAAGTGGGACCCGTGGTCTTGGAAAAGAAAACTTTGTTTTAGGTGACTAAACATAGGATTTAAGCTTATTTTGAGCGGAACCAATTAGGCTTATCTCGGTTAGAGCCTCAAGTGACCGCTGTACGAATTGATTACATATTGAACGATGACATATTTTTTCATACTATTTCTCGACTACCAGTATTGAATTTGAGGTGGAATACTGAATTAGATACTCGGACGGGTAGAACATGCCTCTTGCAATCAGGTTTCACGAAGCGTAACCTAATTTTATCATCAGATCAACCTCTCCAGTCGTGCCAAAACTCATAGCTCATGACTGTGAGATCAGAGAATAGCAAAAGCAACCTGTAATGTCGAGAAGGATGGTAACCATGCCAGGTCTCATGAGGTTGGTAGATTTCCGAGGCATAGGCGTGGGTTTCAGGAATTGTAAGGTTCGGGTCTTCGGAGCCAGGGATAATATCCGGGCCAGAGGGACTGAAAGCCCAGGATTCGGGCGGGTTTGCGACATAAGGTTCATCTTCATCTGGGTTGAGCAGACGATGGTTGAATCTCAACTGATCCTTGGGGTTGACATCCTGGGGAATACAAGGGACATCCGGTGGTATCTCAAATCCAGGCATGGGACTTGCAGCAATACCCATAAGAGGTAGTGGTGGACATCCATCGTCCCTCTCCTGGGTGATGAAAGGGAGAAGCCAGTCTAGGCGAAAAGTGTGGCCAATTTCTTCCTGCCATGTAAGAGTGATGATGGCAACTCCACCGGCCTGGGAGGCGGCAATAACGATCCCAAGTTCAGGGAGGTACTTGACCAAGTTTAAGCGATCACAGGAATAGAACGGAGAATGCTCTACCAGCGAAGCAAGTGGAGACCGAGAGATCGTCCGCAATACATGGTCTAATGGATAAGGATTCAGAGTGATGGTATTTCCAGAAAAATGGAGAATAGGGAAAAACCGAGGGTTGGTCGCTGAGTAACAGGTTAGCATTCTAATCTAACACCGAAGCACGTCGCTCACTTACGATGGTGTACAGAGCCTGTCAAAACATCCACTTCAGCAGCAGGTACTTCAGCAGCAAAATCCGGGCCCCATTGCTCATTTTCTTCTTCAACCAAATTGTTAATACCACGTCTCACGCGAATCGAATGACGGCGCGAAGCCACCTGCTGGTCTTGTGATACTTCAGAGCTGACATCAGTGGTGTCAACAGCATCGGGAGGAGATGCAATTTCGGAGGCTTGTAGAGTGGTATTGTTATGCTCCGAGCTCAATGGTTGCGGTCGGAATTTAGTATGAACACAGCCAGAAGGGAAAATATCGTCTTCTAGAAATATGCTCGAAACCGTTGCATGTTCCTCAGCAGCGATTTTCTGAGAAGTGAGGACGGATCTGGCTTCGACATAATCAGCCGCCTCTGTCACGTCGAAAACCACCTGATCATCCATCATGGTTCGCTTTGGGTCGCATCCACAGGCATGAAACTTGAGGAGGTGCTGTTGAACCCTGCGAGGATGTAAAGGCAAAACGAACCACCCCTTTTGCTCTCGACCACTCTCTAAACAATCGTAACTGGAGATATCGACAGGACTTAAGCTGTCCCAGACTCTCCATATGGAGACGTTGTTGAGGATATCGGTACTTATCATCCACAGACCGTTGGGGTCTAATTCAAAGTTGGCAAACGACACGCACGGAATGTTGTCAAAATGACCTCTATAGGTGAGCCGCAGGTTGCGTGTTCGATGACGGGGCATGGACCTTTTCAGACCCTGCATCAACTCTGCATTGTGTATTGATACCCATGTGTTTCCAGAGCCTCCCACATTTGAGGTCTCAGAAGAATCGGGACTGCTATCATCACTTTCAGACATCACATCCATCAACGCAAAAGCAAAGACTGTGATGTCACCCGTGTTCGCGCTGACGGCGATCAACCGAGAAAACTTGTGGGTGGCTAAGCCCCAAGCACTCAAATAAACATGTTCAGCGAAGAAAGGCTTTATTTCATGCGCATTAAATGGTCGGCCGCCTCCATATTTGGCGCTCCTATTGATTGCTGAGAAAATAGCCTCAACATTGTAGCCGGTGACGTTTCCAGAATCTGTCGCTAAAAGCAAAACCTCATCAACCCCCAAATCATCAACAATGATATGATTGATTGTATGAGGCCTAGAGCGATCGATGTATCCAGGCGAATCGGGTTCCCTCATCACCGGGTGAATGATCATCTCAGGTTGGGAGCCAAGGAGCTGGCGAGGTCCACTGGGAATCCATACGTAAATGTCTTCAACTTGAGCTGTAAAAAGCAGATTTCGACGCTGCGAGAAGGCCGCCTTTCAAAATCAAGGTCAGAACTGGGGGAAGATTATACGAAACAGCAACTAAATTAGTAGGTACTCACCAAATTACACCTCCAAGCAGAGACAGTTGGTCTAGGCACATCACTATAGCTCAATGATAATCAGTCACGGTGATTTAGGCAGTACAAACGTAAATACCCACTCAGGAAACTAGCACAAGTCAGTTCATAGTTCTCGCGTGGGGTAATTTGAAGACAAACATACGCGTTCCTCTTCTGCTTCGATATTCAATGCTTGTACCTGGGGCCGATATCGTACGAATTCCCTTTCCGTTTTAGCACGCGTAGAGCTAGTGGGAGGAAAAGACATTGCTGTAGGCGAAGGATGCTTGCAGAGAAGAATACTTCCTTGGATCTGAGCAGCAAGAGTCGTGAATAGTAAGATAAGCAGCTTGCTCTGTCATTGCCAATTGTGGAGAGAACAAGCCACAAGAGACAGAAGGGTGGGAACTTTGTAAACAGATCATGATTAAGCTGGTCGCAAACACCTCCATGGCTGCGGGGAGGTGCAATCATTCGATGATGGAATGGCTGACCGCCCACGCACGGACCACCATTGAGTGCGTACATACCTAGAGCTTCGCAGGGCTTAGGCTTTCTCCTCCGTATAACACGGTTCTATCGCATGATGGATTTGGTTGCTGGTGTACGCAAAGAAGGCAGCCGGTAAGTTCATTCGCTGGTATCATCCTTTTGTATAGGTTGAAGGTTGCTAATTTTTTGTCTCAGCGGCGGCCGCAATGAGTTCAAATGGTCCGACGTCCAAAGTTCCGTCCACCGCGAGAACTACTTAGGCCACTCGGTGATGGCTCCAGTCGGCAGATGGCAACAAAACCGTGATCTTGGCTGGTACGCCAAGGGTGACGAATATGAGGAAGAACGAATCCGCAAAGAGCGAGAGGAACTTCAACGTGTCAAGGAAGCAGAAGAGGAAGCAATGGCGATCGCTCTGGGCCTCCCGGTGCCCCCCAAAGCATCCGAAAACGCCAACATGGTTCCCTTAGGGGGCGCTAGTAGTACCGATGTAGTGCCAAGAGAAGAAGAGATGCCAGATGTCGGAACAACGGAAAAGGACCATCGCTCGAGTCACCGACACAGACGTGAGCGATCCCGAAGCCCGCGACGTGAAAGGCGACATGACCGGGCCGACGATGTTGCACGTGAGAAGGACCGGAGACACCGCCGTCATCACGACGACCGAGAGCGCCCTCACCGCAGCCATCGCCACAGATCCCGCTCACGATCTCGCGGCCGAGATCACCACAGACGGCGCTCAGTCTCCCGTTCTAGGAGTCGACCCAGCCGCAAAGACGAAGAACATCAGAAACGACGACGGATGGAGCGCAGCTACTCGCCGGCTGAGCGTCGGCGACACCCCGAACGCAGACGAGACCGAGACGACTATGATCGCCGCCATTGAGCTACAGACCAGGGATATGAATTGATGCATTAGCTTGGCGTTGGAGGGATCGATTCAAATGCCGGATAAACCATTGCGTACCACTATCAGAATGACCACTATCTAATCTACGTGACGAACATTTTCACATCGAAGTTCAATAGCTTACAACTCGTCATGAGTAGTCTTTCCGAATCCGGCCAAATCAGGCATGGACATCATGTTCACCACCATACTGGTCCAGCCGGTAAAGTGCTGTGTTCGCTGGCCATTGCCCGAGTCAGGGTTGTACTGTTCCCAAGCGAATCCAGTCCTCTTCCACTCGCGGAAGACATTTTCGACCAAATTCTTCCGCAAGTCAGAGTACATCTCTCTCGCCTGTTCCTGGTGAGGACCAGAAACTGTCGCAGTGTCCTGTGAAGGTTCTGTCAGATTCGGCGGGCAAATAAATCAAAAGATCGAAGCACTTACATAGAGATTCTTCAACACCAAGTAGTTGATGTTAATCCAGACAGGACTTCTCCAATAGTTTTCATCGGTTTCGTAGAACTTATCCTTCTTGCTTAAGCTGCGGATACCGTAATCACTCCACAGCTCCTCGGGATCACTGATCAAGTCCAACACAGCCTTGAGACGCGGGCTGTCAGGACCCAACATACCAGTCAGGAAGGGGAAGATGGAGATGTAACCCTTGTGGCAGACGTGCACACTCTCTTCATATTCATCGATAGTCGCATCGCAGAAGGTTTGCTCCTTCTCATCCCAGTGCAAGTCATCGATGTTACGAGTGATAGCGTTCTCGTAGGAGGCGAACTTCTCGGCGTCTTCCTCCTCGCCAACGTTCTCAGCAATGCGACGCATAGCGCGAGTCATCATTCCCATCCAACTGATCAAATCGACATGCAGCTCACCGGGGTGCGGTGGCTGGGCTCTGGGGTAGTCATCGATGCCAGAAGTGAGGATGTGCTGCACGGAACGTCCGCGCCAGCGGTAACCTTCCTTAGTTGAGAACGCTTCACGGTCATACGATTTGATATCACCGCGCTGAGTATTCCTGTACCAGTTGTAGTGCTTCTTCAGGAGCGGGTAGAATGAGCGAAGGTATGCTTCAGACAGTTCCGGGTGTCGGACAGTGGCGGAACGCAGGCTGGCGGTCGCATCTTGGTTGTCTAGGGATGCGAACTCGGTGCTCTTGTTGTTACTGGTCTTGACTTTGTCCATGAATGCTTCCAAGGCCATAAACAGAGTAGGCGGGTTTGCGTAATGAGGATATTGGACCGTAAACTCCGCAGGTACCTTGCTGCGTGCCTCTTGGCCGAGAATTTGTTCGCGGGCAATCCACCCATCCTCGTCCATCAAGTGGAACCAGCTCTTGATAATCTCAAGCCTGTAAAAGTCAGTATCAGGCAAAACTAGTGAGTCAAATGAAAGTGGGTGTAAACGTACGCAAGATCGGTATCGTATTCGATCACGGGCATCAAATGGAAACCTTCGTCCCAAAGGAATCCTCTAGGGAAGAAAGGCCGGGAGGGAACGCAAGTGAAAAGCTCCTTAGGACCTTCGATAACAGGCTGCGCGGCAGCCCTGGCCTCGGCGGTCTCTTCCCAGAAGCCTTCATTCTCCTCTTCATACGCAGGGTTTGCGGACCGATCCACGACATCATCGCCGTGGAAGAACCCAATGCCACCGATGAGGTTAGATAACATTGCCTTGGAGAAGCTCGAGTATTTCGGTGAGTCAAATGGCGCCTGCGGCGGAAGAAGCTCCTCAAAGGTTTCAGAAAATGAAGCCGAAGCTTCATCAATTTCTTTAGTAAGGGTTTCTGAAGTCAAAGGTTCGGAAGCGGATCCGGAGGAGAATAGGACATCGAACTCGAATGGACCGCTGAAAACCTTCTGGACAAGCTGAGCGTTTCCCGGGCCAGGTTTGTGCTTGATAGTAAACAGCTGGGCCGGGGGCGGAATGTTCTCTTTTCCATACTCTTCAAGGGCTTCGTCAACCTCTGCCTTCAATTGAGTGAAGAAGATCCCCTTCGCTTGCCAAAGTTGCTCCTCAGGGAAAGCCACACTAGCTACAATGCTGCGATCCAATGGCTTGTCTGTGGAGCTAGGATGATTGTAGCGAGGGTGCGAGTTGGTTTCCGGTCCAGTGGTGACATCGATAGCGAAATCACCAAGTTCTGCGGAGTATCCTTCGAGCTTGACATTGCCTTCCACTCCAGTGGATTCAGAGGATGCAGAATCGGCCCCCAAGCGACCGAATCCCTCGAGAGTGGAATAAAAGATAACGGAGATGGGCTGGTCGGGGTCTGCGCCCTCTCTAGGCGTGCCCTTGACTCGGAATCCCCAGCTACCTCCGTGCTGGCCACCGGGTACTTTGATGAAATCGATGACCAAGTCCAAATTGTTCCCAGCGTCATGAATGGTTTCCCGTCCACCCTTTCGGATATCGTACTCATCCCAGCCATACCCAGCCATTCCTTCATTTTGTTCGCATGTGTGTCTAAAGTCTTCGGTAGATGTTAGCTTTAGTTCACCAATGCAACCGGGCTGCCAAGGATCACATACTTTGTTGAGCACCAGCATAATCGTCAACCTTTCCCCAGATCAACCCCGCCGAAAGACTCTTCGGAATGCGAGGACGCACCCCAAAGTAGAGATTCGACTTGTAGGGGCCCCAAAGCAAGGACTCGTTGCTGGCACGTCCGGCCTCTCGAATTAGGACGGACACGTCATTGGGATCTTCATTTGCAACAATCCCAGTCGCATAGAGGAGCGACGTCAATAACACTGAAATCCCGAGGTTACGCATTATGTAGCCTCATTCAATTGACTTCTGTCCTCGCGCGGCGTTAAGCTATAGGTGTATGTATCTCCACTTACCGCCTACTAAATACAGACTAGTCTCATATGCGTACCGCGTCACCCGCCTTTCCTCGTCGGCTCTAGTGCTCACGTTGTCTACAAACTATAAATGTCGTGCTAATATCATAGGAAGGGTGTACTATATTTTTGCGATAGACATTGTGTGACAAGTATCTGTTCAGATGAAGTTTCGTGGATCCAACGATCCAATGTTTGCGCTCTTCGCCTTGCCATCAAATACAAACTCACTCATGAGCTTCCCTGTACCCGGCGCATTCTGGATACCCCAGCAGGTATGGCCAGCTGCAACATACAGTCCCTTTACATCGGTCAGGCCAATTAGTGGCCCACCGCCAGTTTCACAGTTAGGAAGATAGCAAGCCTGGCGAGCGCGAACCTCTCCGTCGCGCAGCTCGTCAGAAATGCTACCCACATGATCTATGATTTCCTGGCAGCGCGTCTGGTCAACCTGGACATCTGCAGAAGTCTTTGGTAATGGGACCGTTCTATCTCCGTCGCCACATGCATAGACGGTGTCATCAGGGCGCGCGTAGATCTCTGGCGCAGCCACAGTTGGGCGTGACTTCTTTTCGGGGTTGAAGTCGGCCGGGATTTCGATGTTTGTAAACAGGCAGTATGCGCTGACTGGTTTCTTTGGCTGGATCACCACGCTGTGGGCCCGCATGCCTGAGATGGGGACCTCTGGGAGGATAGTCTTCGTCCAGGGACCAGCAGCAACGAGCACATCGGTTGCGGTGATGGTTTTTGTTTCACCTGATGTTTTATCAGTGTATGTCACTGACTGCACAGAACCCTTAGACCGATCAATATCTGTAACCTGTCCAAGAATGATACTTGCGCCCTCGTCCTGGGCGAGCTTTGCAATAGAGGTAGTGAAGAAGTATGGGTGCACTTGAGCAGTTTCGCCCGGTCCACTCATATTTTCATAGGACCGCAGAAGATCCGGCTCAATCCAATCCAAGTCCTGGGGGATTTTGGCAGACTTCAGCTTCGACATAGCCGCTGCACTGCGTTTCAGCAGAGATTCCCTATCTCCACCCCCGGATTTCCCTGCAGTGTGCTCGGCAAGAGCACGACCTCTCACGACGAGTTGGCCACAATTGACCTCTCTGTATCCCCATCGATTGATACCATCGTGCTCTTTTGCAAGTTCGGCATGCAGTTTGTAGCTGAGACCAACGATGTTGCTTGGGAAAGCCCATTGCGCCAGCATGCCACCCGCTTTTCCTGATGCAGCGCCGGCGATTTCACAGGCCTCAATGAGTGTAATCTTGTGACGGGTAGGGTCGTATGACGGGTGTCTTGTGAGGTAATATGCAGAGCAGCATCCAATGATGCCACCACCTGTGAGGATTGTGGTTAGCAATTTGCGAATATACATGCGGGGTAGGAAAGTCGCGCAAACAATCTGTTCTTACCAACAATAACAATCTCACGCCGATCTCCTGTTGCCGACATCTTGAATTTTGGCGTTACCTTGGGTGCTAATGATCGCAAAGAAGCCACTGTGTAGGGAGTTAGTTGTAGTTGACAAGTTTGAACAGCAGGTGTGCTCATTATATAGAGAATGCCTACGTCACTGGGGATCTAGTCTGTCCAGTCATATGTCGCATCCGCAATCAAGTCGTGACCGGTTTTTATCTACAGATTTGGCTATGAATCATTGAATTTTTTTGGTTCACTAATATTTGAAGTAATGAAATTGGTAGTAGATCCACAAAGGTTTGGGCCATAGAATGGGAAGGAAAAATATCAAGCCAGCATAAAAAGTACTCCGCAAATGCATATCGTGTCGAAAGAAGGCAGAAAATGTCCAGTGAATACAAAGAAGTATGAGACCGTAGGAATAGGAAGGATTTAAAGGTTCATCGCGAGGGACTGAGAGGCCGGTTGAAACCACCCTGGCGGTTCATGTACTGTCGGTACTCGATCTTCTTCTCCTTCCGCACACCATAGATGTCGTTACCGGGGATTTTGGTGTTCTTTGTAGTCCGGAACCGGCTGAAACCCATGGTCTTTCGCATTTGTGCTTCCATTTCGTCTTCGTCCGCATCTTCGTTGAAGTCCACGTCCATCGCATCCTCGTGGCGATCTGGTCCTGGTTGTGCGCCATTCGCCTTCTGCCCAACATCTCGCGATCGAGGGTCTTTGCGGTCGCCATGGCGGTCACTCTTAGGGCCTCGAGGGGGTGACCGGGCCTTTGTGCCATTGCGATGCGGCGAGCGGGAGCGCGAACGTTCGCGGAACTTGACGTTCTTGGGTGCATTGCCTGATATTAATATGTTAGCATGGCACGAGTACTTCAATAATTCAAATCTTTCACCAACCGCGTCTATCCTGGTTGCGCTCCCGGCTAGTGCTCCTCTTTCGGTTCTGGGCCCCACGCCCATCTCTGTCCCGCTCGCGGCGATCTCGAGACCAGCTCCTATCTCGCCTTCCATCCTTGCGTTCTTGTGAGCGAGAGCGAT
This sequence comes from Penicillium psychrosexuale, assembly GCF_028828465.1. Classification (NCBI taxonomy): domain Eukaryota; kingdom Fungi; phylum Ascomycota; class Eurotiomycetes; order Eurotiales; family Aspergillaceae; genus Penicillium; species Penicillium psychrosexuale. The sequence goes on along the minus strand of NW_026643190.1, from coordinate 1,696,369 downwards.
ACCGGCCGTCGCGTCGGTCATCTCGTGGAGCTGGTGAGCGTTTGCGGTCGCGATCTGACTCTTGCTCTGGTGCATGAGGCCGTTTATCATTCGAATCCCACATGGTTGAGCTGTCGACTCGGCGAGCACGTTTTGCAGGTGGCTCCGCCATTGTTAAAAAGGTCTGATCTGGTCTGGGCGTTGCCCCGTACACCTTGGGTGTTTGTGGCAGCTGGGGCCAGATGAGGATGGCTTTACTCAAATTTCAAGAGCTTGAGTAATGATAACAGGTTTAAGGAGTCCTAAAGCGAATGCTTGTAGGGATAGAAATGTAGAGGGTATCAAGTTGTCGCAATGGATGTCGGCCTGAATCTCTCAGGACCAGAGAGAAGTTTATTCCGGCTCCGGGAAGAGACCAGTCGTGCATTTTGTGACATGGCAGATTGACCGATCTATAGCCGTGACAAACAAATTGTACGGTTTGGATTCAATTTTAAAACTGCTTTGATCAGTGTCAGTAATAGCCTGATGCGTCGCTTGAATAATCAAATGTGATGTCTCTCAATGAACCCAATGAAACCCTATATGTACGAGAAGGAGTATATGACTTACGACTGCACTATGGCACTATCTAAGTATCTTGCTATACATATAGAGATCAGCGATATATCGTAGGTTTATATGGTATCTCACTACCTATTTCACCCTATTAGTCTACAGTTTTTACCTAAATTCTTCGTATAATTGATAAAAGCATCTAAAAAAAACATCCAAAAAGACGTCCAAAAAGAGTACTACAAAACTAATATTCTTGTTAATTTAAATTGCTCTATAGGGATAGAGCACGTATAGGTATAGAAAGTGTTAAGAATACAGTAACTAGTTAAAGAACAACTTGAAATAATTCGACATATTCCATTGTGTCAGATTGAATCAAACTGAAGGTAGCAATGCAAAGCCTCATAGTTCCAGATATAAAGTGATCGAGGTGGCACAGCGAAAAGAAAAATATGCACCACGTTAGATACAGAGATCGATTTCTGCTATATTGATACCAAGTAGGCCCAAAAAATGTGTTAGATCGGTAGATCATGGATTGTTTGAATCGCTGGTCTTTGAGACAGGCGATGTTGTAAACCGTAGGCTGTCCACTGACATACTTTCAAAACATGCCCGAGCACTGGATCTCAGGGCACTAGCCTTGTCTTTGCCTCGTTTGTCAGGTGAGCTATGTATCATAGTTGCACCTAACGATGATATAGCATATAAGCAAGCAGATTGCAAATGCAGATGCCAATTTGAAAAAATGAGACATCAAAGGGGATGAAGTCATTGAAGCAGATGTGGAAAAAGGTGATTCTGACTATCAATTCATGCCAGTTTTGGAGTTGGTTTGATGAGAACACCTGGCACTTCATGCTTGATCCCACTGGACTACTATTTTGACCAAAAAGAGATAATTGTCACGTAGGAAAGCACTTTGAGGCCTGTCAGGAACAATCAAATAAATCTGCTGTATTTATTAGGTCCAGCTCTTGTAGACAACTCGAATGGTAGAAAAGTCCTGTCGTCTCAATACTTTCCCCCATATGTAGCTTTATTGACCAAGCATAAATTGAGAGGCGCAGCCTATTATCCGGTCTCAGGGAAAGTAACTGGAGTATTGGAGAAATGCCTCATCAATTTCTGGTGTTTTCTCACCGATGCGGCTCATCTCCGCATAGTTGAAGTTACCATTCATCCAATTCGCAGACTCTGAAACCAATTCAGTGGAGGGCTGTTCAATTGAGTTGCCACTTCTCGCAATGGCGGATATTGATGATTCCTCATTGGTAGAGCTTGAAACCAAGGGGCTGGGTTGGAGTTTGAGATGAACGGTGATAGGATCTACCATGGATGGCAGAGTTTGCCCTATTTTGGTAAGTAGCAGCGGAAGAAGCCTTCGACGGCCCCCGGGAAGGTCGTGTATGAGAGTAAAGAAATGCTTGAGATAATCCTGCGGGCCAAGCTTGAAGCCCGAAGAACGTAGTCTAGCCGTTGAGAGGCATGCCATGACATCAATCAAGGTGCACGCCACCTCAAATATTTTTTCAATCTACAGTATGTTAGAATATGCTTGGTATGTTTGTAGGTAAGCCATACAAGACCAATTCCGTGAGTTTCCATACTCTGCCTGGATAATTTCCATGTCGCAAAGCAGAGATCTTCAGCAATTAGGAGGGGGTAGCGAAAATCCATGCATTCATGACTAGGCTTTGTCGAAAGAAACCCAGCAGTTGTAGATAGTTGCCATATCATGATACGCAGCCACTGCTGAGACACACGCAAGTCTGCCATGAGTATATCAGGCAGATCAAGGTCTGCCGGGACTGCACTTTGGATAAGCTCCTCAAGGCGAACCAGCGACTCAATCGAGCATGTGGCATTCGTTCCATTCCACTGACTCAGAAAACTTTCATCAAATGGGCGGTAGAGGTTTACCAGACACCGAAAGCCAATGGCTGATGCATTTTCTAGTACATTGTCTTCCAATTGAGTTGGGAGTGGATCGTCTTCTAATTGAGGGCTTTCGGGAGTGACCTGTAGCGTAATAGGTCTATGTCGACGAATAGCGTGAGCTCTGTCACCGTGTTAGCGAATCACTAATGAATAGGCGAAGAAAATACCTCTCGGACACCACTAGGAGCCAAAACAATTTGCCTGCCAAGGAAGGGTCATCGTCATCCACCTGCGCCGATGATGCTTGACTTTCCAGTGCGCTAGCTGTATAAAGTGTCGTCGATTCGCGGAGAAAATAATATGCATGCCGTTGGTTTCCAAGTCCAATATGACATCCATACAGAAGGAAAGCGATGATAATGCTTTGCCGTATAGGATCCGTGAATGGATCGATATGCTTTCGAGCTTCAGTGGCTTCCTCAATCAGGGAATTTCGGTAGTCTTCGGTACAAAAAACCCGAGAGTATTCCAAAGATGAATGCTCCACGGCAAATCCGGTTTGAGTGACCACAAAAGCGCAGAAAGCAGTGACTAGACAATAAGCATGGAGGCATGTATCGGCAAGGTCCACCTGTTTCTGAAAGCTGCCGGGTTGCAAAACGGGCACTGTTCCTCTCATTCGCGAGAAAAAATATCCCGAGCAGGCGTTGACAAGCTCCCCGCTCACAAGGCCCGGGGTTTTCGCGAACTGACATCTTCCCGAGGTTTGTAGTGACTGGGGAGTTGGTATAGTATCCCCGAGCCCAAGAGTCATTGATGGCGGAGAAAGATTCGCATTCTGTGCCAGCGCCTGTTCAATTTGGTTTGCTCTGAGTTCATTGAGAATATTGGCTGTTTGGCCCTGTCTCCCCTTCTTCTGTCGTTGCGAGGAGGTTCGGCAGACCAGGCCAGCAGCTCGACACTGCTCACAAGGTTTTGGGAAAATACATTTGACTTTACGTCGGCGACATGCATCACATGCTTGCTTGGCCTGTGGGTCTGGCATCTGGAAATTCAGGTACAAATATACCGAGAGGAACTAGCAGAACGCAAAAATCCGGGGTTGCGGGGGGAAGTCGGGGGGAAGTCGGGGAAGAAGCCGGAAGGAAATGGGAATTGTGGCCTCGTTTATCAGGCCTCAACATTCGGCAGACTCGATATATCCATTGTGACTTAATTCGTAGTAGTAGTGGAAACTACCTTTTTAATCACATTCTCATTGTGTGTTCAGAAAAGGAGACGTCAATTCTAAAGGCCTAGGAAATCCCCCCAGGGGTTTCCCGCTGAGCTACAAGCCGTGGAATGCTGAGAAATTAGCGACATCGGGGAATATTATGGCCAGGCGTAAGAGGTGCTACGCAGAATATTATCCTAGGAAAGCAAGATTTCAACCAAAATTTATAGAAACATATTGCCGGTTGGTATTCTACGGGATATATCTCAGATATAAACACGTCCTTCGAAGGGCTTCAGGGTTTCCAGCAATGAATCGGAGTAGTTGCCCACTAGCAACTTCATGCCCACGGTTTTCACAGCCTGTGTGAATGGCTGAGATCTATTAGTAAAGTTCAGAACGACCAATGCCCGTTTATCTTGTCTCGACTTGACAAAGCAAAACGTCTCTTGATTCTCGTAGTCAAGTACTTCAAATGCACCGTGGATGAACAACTCCCGGTGCTCTTTCCTCAGACGTAGAACATCTTTCCAGAAAGACAAGACACTCGATGCATCACTCTCCTGTCTCTTCACATTGATCTCACCATAGAGATCATGCGCTCGCATCCACGGTTTCCCGGTAGTGAAACCAGCATGTTCCGAGCCATCCCACTGCATCGGCAGCCTGGAATGATCGCGAGCCAGGATTCGAAGACCATCCATGATATGCTCTTTGCGAGTAGGATCGGCTCCACTCTCACTGCGCTGCTCTGCTTCCCGGTAATACCCCAATCCTTCAATGTCCTTGTATTCCTCAATGGGCCACTCGCGTGGTGCATTGATCATGCCAATCTCCTGTCCCTGATATATGAACAGAGTGCCAGTCATAGTAATCATCATCAGAGCCAGCATTTTGGCAGAGATCTCCCGGAACTCGGGTGAATCCGATCCAAACCGAGAGACAGAGCGCCCGTTGTCATGATTTTCACAGAAAGCGGTGGTCCAGCCATCCGTTCCCTCAATAAAAGACTGCCACTTCTGCACAATGGATTTCATCTTTGTCAACTTCCACGGCGTAAAGATGTACTTCTCCTCTAGGGTGGGTCCCATGCCAATATGGCCGATGTCCAAGTGGAAGACCATACTAAGTTCTTTAGCCGATGCTCCCACATATTCGAGGACGTTCTTGGGATCAGGTGTATTGGCTAGTTCGCCCACAGTCATGACATCCCCGTACGGAGCAAATGACTCTTCATACATTTCGCGCAGGAACTCGTGAATCCGGGGGCCGTTGCACCACATTCCGATGGCGGGTTGGATGTAACTTTTCGGGTCCGTGATGGGGGCATCTAGAAAGTTTGTATGCTTGCTGTACTTGTTCACTGTGTCCACTCGGAAACCGTCGACACCTTTGTCTAGCCAGAACCGGACTGCGCTGTTGTAGATAGCCTCACGCGTGGCCTTGTTATCCCAGTTGAGATCAGGTTGTTCTTTGGCGTATAGATGCAGATAGTATTCTTGCGTTTTCTCGTCCCAGGTCCCTACATGAAAGCATCGTTAGTTCAAATATACTGATTATTGCCAAATATTTCAACTCACATGTACTTCCCGCAAAATAACCTCGATAATTGCTCGGAGGCATCCGATTTCCTGCCTCATCATATCGAGGAGGGCGCCAAAAGTACCAATCGCGTTTTTCATTGTCCTTGCTGCTCCGACTTTCCTGGAACCAAGCATGCTGATCACTGGTATGGTTGACGACAAGATCTAGAATCAATTTCATGCCTCGCGAGTGACAAGCTTCCACAAGATTCTCCACGTCTTGTACGGTTCCATAAGCAGGGAGAACATTTTCATAGTCGGAGATATCATAGCCCATATCGTGCATGGGTGAGTCGTACATCGGCGATAGCCAAACGACATCAACCCCTAGCGACTGAAGGTAATCGACCTTTTTGACAACACCTGGGATATCCCCCCAGCCATCCCCGTTATTGTCATAGAAGGAAGCCGGGTATACCTTCGAATCGAGGACACAAAAGTCAATATTATGTCTTGAGGAATACCTTCATGTTCTCGCAACTAACCTGATAGACAGTGGCTTCTTTCCACCAGTTATTTGTCCCCGTAGGAACAACCGTATCCTGTGTCGCATGTGGTGACATTGTGGCTTGACACCTTTATTTTCCACCAGGACACCCCTCTTATACCTTTTCATCATAACTCGGCATCAATTCGGCCTGGGCAAACGTGGTAGACCCTGCATACCGCCAAGCCTCCGGAGGGATGCTGCGCCTCCGACTAACGACCGACTTGCCGCCGACAGGCTCCGTCCTGGCACGCTGATTCGTCACATCTAGACCTCCACACTCCAGCTTCCCCAGTTTTTCGAATTTTTGGAAGCGAGTGACAGTCCATATGCATTTTCCCCGGATACGCGATGCGCGTGGACTAAGTCATGCGTGTATTTTGGACTTGAGATCTTTTGTATAAATGACGCATCGCCCCATGGTTTATCAGTCTTGATAATGTCTGAAGTATCGGGATAGTATCAGCCTTCGATTCTGATTAGGCCTTGACAAGAAACTATTGTTCGAATCTTCGAAATCGCAACACAAGTTCCAATGGTGTCCATGGACGACGAATCCGCAAGCATGGACGGCAAAGTCTCCCCTGTCCTTGCAGAAGGCAGACTAGCATCTAGGAAGGAGCAGTCTATGACCCTCTGGCAGGCTCTGCGGCTATACCCCAAAGCCGTTGGCTGGTCAGTCCTCCTTTCGTCCACTCTGATCATGGAAGGGTACGATCTCGCATTGTTGAGCTCAATGTACGCATCACCCGCGTTCAACCAGAAGTTCGGAGAACAGACTGCCTCGGGGAAATGGGCTGTTCCGGCATCTTGGCAATCCGGCGTTTCTAATGGGGCACGCTGTGGTGAAGTCATTGGGCTTCTGATCAATGGTCTGGTCTCTGAGCGCCTGGGATATCGAAAGACCATGGTCTGTGCCTTGACCACCATCACAGCAGTCATTTTTCTGTTTTTCTTCGCAGTCAATATTCAGATGTTGCTGGCCGCCGAGATTCTCGCGGGTATCCCTTGGGGTATCTTCCAGACTTTGCCAGCCGCATACGCCTCCGAGGTTTGTCCGGTAGTCCTGCGACCTTACCTGACCACTTTCATCAATATGTGTTGGGTATTCGGGCAGTTCGTGGCTATTGGCGTCAACCGCGGTTCTATTTCTCGCGATGATCAATGGGCCTGGCGCATTCCTTTCGGTGTGCAATGGGTGTGGCCAATCCCAATCATTATCGGCTGTCTTTTCGCACCTGAATCCCCTTGGTGGCATGTGCGTCGGGGTAATGTGCAAGGAGCCCGACGAGCGTTACAGCGGTTGACATCGTCCAATGACCCCAACTTTGACCCCGAAGAGACGATTGCTATGATTCAACACACCAATGAGTTGGAGAAATCACTTTCCAGTGGGACCACATATTGGGATTGCTTCAAGGGAACAAATCTTCGACGGACTGAGGTAGTTTGTCTTGTCTGGTTAGTGCAGACCCTATGTGGCCAGAATTTGATGGGTTATTTCGCCTATTTCTGTGTCCAAGCAGGACTGCCTACCGTTGAATCTTTCAATCTATCCCTGGGACAATACGGCCTCGGCATTTTGGGCACAATTGGATCGTGGTTCCTAATGTCCTACGCGGGCCGACGAACTATCCACATCTCCGGTCTCGCCAGTCTTTTCGTCCTTCTGGTCATCACAGGATCTCTTTCTTTTGCACCGGGAGACAACAACGCAGCTAAATGGGCAATCGGCGTGATGCTAATCATTTTCACATTCTGTTATGACATCAGCGTCGGCCCTGTCACATACTCTCTTGTCTCAGAACTATCTTCCACTCGTCTCAAAGCAAAGACGATCGTCCTCGCCCGGTGTCTATACAATATCAGTAACATTGTCGTCAATGTCCTGACCAACTATCAGCTCAACTCCACAGCCTGGAACTGGGGTGCTCGGTGTGCCTATTTCTGGGCTGGTACGTGTCTAGCCTCCCTGGTCTGGGCATTCTTCCGGCTCCCCGAGCCAAAAGGACGCACATATGAGGAGTTGGATTTGCTCTTTGAGCGCGGAGTTCCGGCGAGGAAATTCGCGACTACCGTTGTTGATCCATATGAAGGAGAGGCGACAGAGGTCCATGAGGCGCATGCGGATAAAGATTGAAAGTCCAGCGATGTATCCAGTCCCCTGGGTAATGCCAAATATGTAATATATAGTTAGGGTGTTGTTAGTATAGTTATTGGAACTACCAAAAATATGACAATTGGCTTCTTTCGTTCTTCCATCTCACATCGTATTAAATGTCACCACTGAAAAAAGACCGCAAGTCCCACATTATACATTAAATTACAGAATCGGAAACTATATTAGACCAATAAGCCACGCCATAAACCTGAGTCAGTCTGACTATCGGATTTCTCATTTATGCTTACACATATTGAAGTTACTCGATTCATGCTCTGAGCCCACGTTCTTCCATGAGTTCCAATCGGTACTCTTTAGCTTTCTCCATAGTCATAAGGGGCTCCAGGTGACTTTGAACGATATACTGTAGCTCCACTTGTAGCTTTGCCAAAGCCTGATTCCCAGCACGAAATTTCTCTTGTTGAGGTTCAAAGCTGTCTGGCCGAGGAAGAATAGAAGAACAGGTATCTCCTAAGCTACTAGGGTCGGTTTCCTATTGTCAATTGCATTTACAAGGCACAAGGAAAGATAGGACAGGATGGGTAAGTGCGCTCAATTGATGTCCGAGTTGACAAATAAGGAAGTAGAGACCGGCGTAACCCGTCTGAGGTGATTCACCACCTTGTTTTCTCCATGATAACTCCCTTCATCACCGATAAGCTAACATTGTCTGTCTATTCCGTTTGTTCACATTGTTTTCGAAGCACCTTCTGTCTGCCCCACAGAAATGGCTAGCCCGCGGGCCGGCTCGTGGAGCCTCAACTTTAAATCCCACCACGAAATTTTCGCAGCACAACCCCACTTCCTATGTGGTCGTCAACCTACGTCTCCAGAAAGCAATTAGACGAGAAGAGTATTTAATATCAAGAAAAGATGGCCCCTATCAATCTTTCACACAGGCGAACGCACAACTTACTCTTGATTTCGAAACTCTTGAGCTTGCGTGACACTGCATCGCCCCTCACGCTTGTCTTAGATTCTTTGGAGCAACCGGCTACGCCACTCCTGAAAGAATATATCAGACGTGCAAAGGTATATTGGCTGAAAATTTTACCACTAGCGACACCTGGCTCACTAGGCACGGGGTGGACAGCCATGCTGACTAGTTCGACAGCTATCCAAAGTCCATGTCACACTCGTCGCTTTTGAAACCCTGAAGCAACCGGATGGAGTCGATGCTTTTGTATCAACACGCCGCAAGAGCCCTGCCGATATAGTTAAAGAAGTGAGCGCAGTTTATCAGCCTGTTGCAGCCTCCAACCCCTCACGCAGTAAGCATTGTGGATTTAACCCCGCTAGTGGACGCATACTTACTGCCCGAGTAGGGCGTCTTATCATCATTGACTCTATTAACCCCCTTCTGAACTCAAAAAGAGTCGACCCTGGATTTGATTTACCCTCCTTCCTTGGCTCGTTTATTGCTCCCACGTCGCCATCGGCCAAGGTTGATGCGTCACTCGTGGTGACATATCATCAAGATGTCCCCGAACTTCCACAGCAAAGTCCCTACTCACCATCTCCTATTTCTGTGTTGACATACCTCGCTACGAGCATCATCACACTTCATTCGTTCTCGCACGTTCTAGCACAGAAGGCTGCTCGCGACCGCAGTCTGGCTCCTCCAGTCTTCGGGCTTGAGGAAGAGCAAGAAGGCGTTCTCCTCGGCCGATTGGACAGATTGGCTGGTACTGGCAAAGCCGAGGGAATTGTTATTGAACTGGAGCACAGGCGGAAGAGTGGCCGTGGTGTACTGGAATGGTACCTTCTCCCGCCTGCCTCGCGGTATTCGCCACAGCATCTGAAAGAGATCGTGACGTTGCTTGACGATAATGTTTTGTACAATCCTCCTATGGGGCGAGATCCAAGCGCGGGTGATGAGGAACTAACGTCGACCTTTGAGCTGGGTCTCACCGACCGACAGAGGCGCGAAAGAGAAGGTGTTGTGTTGCCGTACTTCGACGCACAGCATAACGATGGCCCAGGCGAAGGAGGTCGGATTCTTTACGATATGGGAGAGGAAGACGATTTCGACGAAGAAGAGGATGAGATTTAGACATCATCAAATACGATACATGTTCAAGCAATTTTCTGTGTTCTAGAATCGGCGGATTGTAACCCGCAATCACCGAGGTATTAACTATGCGTACATTCATACAGCGAGGCCTATGAGCATGGCCACGGAGAGCAAGGAATCAGAAGAATCGCCAGAAAAGAAGGATGCAAATGACAAGCCCGACGCCAGCGAAAGGTCCATACTGTGAGATGGTTAGCCAAAATCGTTCAGGGGAAATCTGACGCAAAGTATAGACCCACCTGCTTCAGCAACAATTCCCAGTTGATGCGTACAGCCGCCTTTCTGTACTTTTTGCTATCCTCGCGGAGTCGCCCAGACAGTTCACCCATCCGCTCCAAGCTATCGCCTCGATACAAGAGGTCCTCGATGTTCTTTGTCATCACCTTGGTGACATCACGGAGCTCATCGTTCAGCTTGTCAAGATTCTGAGACGCGCGACTGTCTTGGTACAGTTTCTTTGTGCGCTGGATAAAGGTATCAAACTCGACAAAGGCATAGGGACGGAGGGTTGGTGAGAGGTACTGTGAGGAGGTATAGGTAGTCGTGAATTCGGAGGCCAGATCAGCGAGATAGGTAAATGCGAGTTTGCGGGGGTAGGACTTGTCGCAAATGCATAGAAAGCATATATCGTCCTGGATTGTGTAGCTGAAAGGCATGTGAGAGATTGTCCATTGACAATGTTTGTTGATTGATGGCTGCGACTTACTGTAGACTGTATTGGCCAGACTCAATACTGGCTTGGGGTGCGGAGTTGCGATTCAATCGCCGAAATATCATTTTAGCCTGACTCTTAATCTCAGAGAGCTCCGATTCAGCCTACGGATATTGTAAGCTCCTGATCAGCTTAAATAATCGTTGTCACGTACCTGCTCGTCGTCGACCGAGGCTGCCAGCATAAGGCCTGTTTCACTTTGACATCAGCACTACGCATCCTCCCAACCTCGCAGAGAGTTCCTCACCATCGAGCCTTGCAATCTGCGTTGACCTCACCATCCTGAAAGCGTTGCTCTTTTGTTCTGAAGGACAGCGCTTTCCCCTTTGTTTTGCCGTGAGAATGGCTCCGAGGAAGAGAGACGCAAAGGCGGTAGGAAGGTCCCGTGCGGCAGAACCACGGTGAGCATTTGCTTATCACTCTCCTTTCCACTGACGTCTTATAAAAATGCCATAGTAGTGCTACTGCTAGTTCTGCCGATATAGCAGAACAGTTAGGTCTCGTCATGTCGACCCTAACATCTGAAGCGGGCTCACGAGCTAGGACCCCAAGAAGGCCTGCTGCTAGAGGGAAATGGAGCGAGGAGCAGCTATTGACGAGCGATAAGTCCCTGCTTATTGATATGGATCTAGTGGTATGAGCCAATCCTTCACAAATGCGATACCAGATTATCTAAGCTAACGATAGGCTAAACATTTCTAGAAACTTCTGGCGCGACCTGAAGCATGGAATTGCCTTGAGGAAAGTGAAAAGCGCGAAATCCTCTCTCTACTTCCCCCAGATGTTCATCCGGAGGCAGAAGCTATATCGGATGACCCTAACGCAAAGATCAAACCCATTCCTGACTCTTTTCTCCGCTATTCAAACAACTGGCGCGACGGCATTCGACAGTTCCAGCTCGATCTCCAACACGGCCGTTACGACCCCCAATGGCTGCGGGAGGCGCAGGAAGCCAAACAGGAGCGCGAAAACGGCGACTTTGACGACTTCAAAGAGCGGGAATATGAAGAGTTCTGGGGCCAGAAGCAAAAAGTCAGCTGGTATGCGATGGCTGGAGAAAGTGCGAGTGTGAGGTTGGGAACTCTTATAGATGAAGGTGTTATACAGCCGGGCGATATCTGGAAATTCTACCATATTTTCGGTAGGGGCCCTGGCAGAATTATCATCGAAAAGGAAGTCATGGTATGTATAGATCTATCCACTCCGTATACTGCTCTGCCATTTACTAACTACTACAGGTCCTTGACTGTGTTGGGCCAAGATTGACTTTTGCGATTCCACCCGGTGAACGAGTCTTTCTTCGAAGCAATTTCGATAAGGCGGGGTCATTTTCGATACCAGAGAAGGGAAAGGAAGATATAAAAGTCGACCTCGACACACAGCTACAGCCATCGCAGGCCACTCACGCAACTTCCGATGGCGAGGAGATAAAGGTCGACACCGATAAAGCGCCACATGAGGTCCCTACATCCTCCACTGAGATAAATACCGATACCGATACCGCTACCGGCACACAGCCAGTCATTTCACCTTCAAATAACGAAGAGAGCCAACAAGATACCCCATTCAGCGTTGTTATTTTCAGCCCTGGTGGTACGCGAAATCGAAAACCCAAGCGCACGATTCCTGAGCCAGAACCTCAACCCCCAGTGAAAAAGAGAGGACGACCACGTAAAACCCAGCCAAAGCAATCCGAACCGCAGTCCCAAAAAGTCGAGGTTCCCCAGGAAATAGAAGTGTCCCAACGCGATGAGCAGAATACCACGGATTCTTTTTCTGTGATGGGAATCTTGACTGCAAAAATCGCAGAAAATAACAGAGCTGCAGCAGAATCCTCCCCCCAAAAGCCCTCGCGGGCAGAATCCCCCTTTTCGGTACTTTCTTCCACCTCTGAGCCCCCAGAGCTCCTTGGACCACAGTTATCTACACACATTGAGGCACCCGTTGAGGCTGAGCGGGATGAAATTAATAAACCCCCAAATACCGAACAACAGAAAGATCCAATCCCAATTCCGTCTCCAACTACTGATAGTGAGCCGGACGAGATCATCGTTCCCAATATCCCCTCGCCAGGAGCACTCGTCTTGAAGATTCTACAAATCGATGGCCGCAAGCCGACCAGCCGTACAGGGAATGCCTGGAAGTCACTCCGCTGCTACCGAAACAACCAGGACATGGGAAGCCTCTTTGATGTGCGAGAGGCTTGGTTCCTTCAACATGGACAACCTCGGTAGCTACCTTCCACTTCTAACCTTCCACTTCTAACATGGAAATATCGATAACTACACCAGACTCGCTTACATTATTACCCTTGATATCACCCATGGTTGCGAGGATTAGGATGAAGAATGTTCGGTACATGACCAAGTTAGCTAGCTTACAATGAACAAATGAACCTCAAGATGTCGGAATATAGGATGGATACTGGTAATTTTCATACTTGATACATATGGATCACGTGATATAACCAGGTGTTTGTTTTGTTTCGACTTGTCGGTGGTCCTTTCTACCAACCTATGCTTTGCAGGCAATATCTTGCAAGGGACTATATGAGAGCTGGCAAGTCCATAGTCACCTGAAAGATAATCCAAGTATTGAGTAAGCCTTGCTGAACAAGAGAAGAAGAAGTGTCACCCTTTCCTAAAGAATTATTTCTGCTAACTAAACAGGACTCTCAAAAAAGATTATAATTACACATGATGCTTCACAAAATGAAAGGCGCCATAATAGCCAACGCCATCCATGAATCCCAGCTCGCCGACAATGAGCCGGCAATACCGGAGGCAGTTTCTGGTGTTGCTGCCGCGAGAGTCGCGTTATCTGTGGATGATTCCGTCGCCGATGGGGAGTCGGATGATTGAGACGGTTCAGATGATTCAGACGCAGTATTTGATGTATCTCCTGGGCTAGACGACGAAGTCACAATATTGGTGCTTGAGGCAGCTGTAATGGTCGGCTCCGTGCTGGAAGGCTCCGACGTGCTGCTTGGCTCCGACGTGCTACTTGACTCCGATGTGCTGGAAGGCTCCAAGATACTTGTAGAGATAGAAGTAATCGTAGGCTCCGAAGCACTCTCAGTAGTGGGAGCTTCCGCAGTCTCAGTTGGAAACGTAAGGGAAGGTGGGATCGTCATAGTTGGAATAGGCGCGGGAATGAAATTGGTTGCTTGTTGACAAAAGTTGCCGCCAAGTGTAGGGCAGTTATATCCAATATTACAGCAGCCTCCATCGGCACAATTGGGACCGCCATTACAGCCAGTTGCGCACCTAGGTTTGCCTAATATAAATGTGCAAGCAGAGCCAGAAGGGCAACATCCCCCAGTCCCATCTCTGCACAATGTTTCTGTTGCTTCGGGGCATGTTTGCTCCTGTCGAGGAATGAGAGCTCCGGTGACGATCGCGGCAGCTTGTATCCTCCACTCGGCGGCGTTGGCAAGGTGGCAGCCTAGGGCTACGGCCAAGATAGTCTGCCAAGCGTGCATGGCGGGAGGATTGGGGGGGTTTTGCTTGAGATAAAGAAACTAGGAACTAAAGACCGACGTGGGACTTCGCGTCCTAATGAAAGCGTAGAAGGTGGTAGATTTGATCCTACCCGGATCCGAGGAAATCGACCCCAGTCTTATACTAGTGTATTCCGTGCCTAAAATGTCTCTGAAAATGTTATCTGAGTAGTACTCCGTATCCCTCCTTCAAGCTTGTGCGGAGGAGCTCGTATTCAACCCCGCTCTCTCGTTACTTGCAACCCGATCTCGTATTCATATACGGAGTATGTTAATCTAGCCTATATTTGGCCTACTTCTTCGTATTCCATGAGGCTCAAGCGGCCTGTCACCCGGGGAACCAAATGGGGGTGGCTGATTTGGGTATCTCTGCCCATAGCCAGCAAGTCTGGGTTTGTGACAGGCGAACTCACCAATCCATAATAGGAAGATGAAAAATGGAGGCCAAGAGAAATCAATATACGGAGTGTGTGGAGTAGAGCACGGAATCACAGATTTAAGGAAACTGTACAGAGTACCTGGAAAATATATCTGAAATATATGATGGAGGGTGGCTAATATATATCTCCTCATGAACTATACCTGACTAGGAGTACCACCTATTTAGGAAAGAGTGATTTAGCCTTGGACGACTCAAATTTATCTGCCAAGCCCCTAGCAACTCTTCCTACTTTTGCAGAACCCCTCCTCGCTTTGCTTGACTAAACTATGGGACGGTATGGTAGGATTAGTGAGCATTGAACAGCATTGGTCAGAGTCGACTCTTAATTTTAGAGTAATATAAGCTGGCAGCAAAATAACTATTAACCCCCGGAGCTCATTGGTTAACCGAAAGAGAAATATAATATTATCCACTAAGGCCCGTCATTTAATCCAGATATAGCGGGCATAGGATCTGAGTCCGTGGTAACATCAACAGCAAAACTAGCCTGTATAAAGTCCTCTAACTCTTCACTCACAGTCTTGAGCTTCTCCTTGACACTCGCAACACCTTCTTGTCCAACAATATGCCGCGAAGGAGGGTTTTCATGGCCACCAATTGATGTAATGGCATATACTGTTTCAGAGACCAGCACTTCAAGATGTGCGGAGCTTAATGGTGGGTGCATGGAGACAACTTCTGGAGCGGAGAATGGGCCATTTTCAATGGAGCTAACTCGGGCGTTTTCATCGTTGGCTGGACTTGGTGTGACTGGACTGTCAGATGAGACAGAAGCACCGGGAAGTTGGGGGACAAGGTGGTTTAAGATTCCACGGAAGAGAGGCGCTTGGTTGCTGGCGGGTGAGTAGGCGGGGAAGATTGGAGGGACACTGGTTACTAGGTTGGTGAGGATGCCAATTTCGATGCTGCATTGGAAGATGGTGAGTTTGATGTTAAACGGGGCAATTTCGTAAGCCAGACTCTGTAAAATAGATTAGTTTCTGCGCTAAGGACCACTCCAGAGATACTGACATCACAGAATCCTTCAAGGGCCCAACCCGCTGCGCAGTACATTCCTAGTCCGGGTGTACCGATATGCGCCGCTGTATATCGTTAGACCAATATTCAAGCAATAGACGGGATATATTTCTTACTGATCCCTGATATTATCATCACATGCCCAGCGCGCTCTTTCCTCATATGGGGGAGCGCAGCTTTGATGATATTGAGGGGACCGAAATAGTTAACCTCGAATTGATCGCGTACAAGATTCATGGTTTGAGTTGAAGCAGAAAGTTCCTCAACTGTTCCAATCAGGGCTTGGGGTAGGTCAGTATACTGTTTGAGGGTATCTTCAGGAATGTAGGGTCACCTTGACTTGTACAGCATAGAAGTATGTCTACTCTTCCAAATGTTATGACTGCATCTGCCACGACTGCCTGGCACTCTCCCATCATTCTGTGCCAAAAGACTGTCAGTAATTAAGACCATAATTCATAATCGAGATGTCTGCCTTAATGATCGCACCGGATATCTAGCGGAACTGTCTTCATGCGCTGTGCCCAGCCATCGTGTTGCCCCACCTCATCGAGAAAAGCATCAAATTCATCCCGGCGACGTTCATCCCGTTCCAAAGCTGTATGTGCTAATCCAAGAAACGCATAGTCTCCATGCGCGAGGACCTGGCGCGCGACTGAGAGGCCAATGGGTGAATCCCCCGCGGTGATCAGCCATACTCGAGGCTCATTATGCGACGGGAATTGCACGCGGGCATCAAAGGGGGGTTATTTTCCATGAGGGTCAACGCCAACAGTCGAACGCGCTATCCATCACGCGATTGCAATTTCAAAGCTGCTTAATAGCAAAGTATAAGAATGGAAGATGCCCGAAGGTCGGAAGACAAATGCCAAGACCGAGCAAGTTCCCGGGCCTCGATCTAATCGCGTGCTAATCGCCCACGTTAGCTGGCCTTTTGGCTTCTTCTTTTCTTTTCCTCATCCATCATGTCGGAACAGAGGCCACGCAGACAGGAGGAGTCGTCCGGTGTATGTGTCGCTGATTCAATGTTGTTGTGTTCAATTTACTGACTCCCTTTAGTCGGGCTTCAAGGGGGCCCTTCAGGGTCTTGGAATCTTCTTGTTGGTCCAATTTGCCATCAGCCAGTACATGGGAAATAAGGACAAGACAGACTCTCCCAGCTTGAATTCTGATGGCATCCCTGCATTTGCCGATCGCCCCGATCCCAGCGAAGTCGCCGAACACAGTGCTCTTCCTGAGACCATCGCCCCAATCTGGCCCTCCGACAGCGCTGTCGATCTCAGCATTTATGTAACCCCGTCTATCATTGTGCCCAACTTCAAGTCACCGGACAGTATTCTTGTGGTGGACGAGAAGAACTTCACAATTGGAAACTACAGTGACACTCGCGAAATCGACACCACCATCAAGGTCCCAAAGCAGGTCCAACAGAATGGAACTCTCTGGGCTCACTTCTTTTTGGCTCGTACCGGATACCCGCTAGACCCCACCGCTAAGAACTACAATACCGCTGATGCAGTTCACTTCATCCGACCTCTGAACCAGTACCTCCCCAAGAAGAAGGTCAAGAAGCTGAAGAACCTTCTGTCGGGCCCCGAGGATGATCATGACCAGGAGGAAGATAACACCCCGGATATTTCAACCATGTCATACTATCACCCCAACTTCACCCTGTCCCTGATCCCAGACTCCGGAGTTCAGAAGTTGGCCCAGATGAACCCCGCAGCTCGCCAGTATGTGCAGCTCGAGCGGACTGGTGCCCGCGATGCTAGTGGAAAGAATGGATGGTACTACCCTATCGCTTTCTTCAACACCTTCTGGCAACTGAAGACCCATATGACCGAGTTGAACTCTACCGTCGAGACCGTGCCGTTGCATATTACTCTCAACAACATGGCGAACTGGAAGTTCAACATCATCAGCAGTGTTGATGAAGGCTCGAAACAAAGTTCCCGCCAGGCTGCTTATGGCAAGCCTGCTCCCGGTGGTGGAGATGGAACCGAGTGGGAGATGGTGAAGGAGGTTCTCTTGGATACGAACATTTGGCTCCTCTGCACCACGGGTGTGGTCACTATCTTCCATATGTTGTTTGAGACTTTGGCCTTCAAGAACGATATTGTAAGTGATATCTCCCTATCAAAACGTGTGGTATGTAGCGTCGCTAACATTGTCACTTTCTAGGCCCACTGGCGTAAGAAGAAGGACATTGTTGGCACTTCAGTTCGCACAATCTTGGCAAACGTCTTCATGCAGGCTGTCATCTTCCTCTACCTCATGGACAACAGTGAGAACACATCTTGGATGATCATGGGCAGTCAAGGATTTGGTATACTTCTGGAATTCTGGAAGATTACCAAGACCGTCGACGTTCGCTTGCGCCCACCGCCAGCCAGCTCTTGGTTGTCGTTCTTGCCCTATGTGATTGTCTTCGAGGACAAACACAAGCTTAGCGAGACCGAGGAGAAGACTAAGGAGTACGATGAAATTGCGTTCCAGTACTTGTATATTTTGGCTGTTCCCCTCCTGCTCGCATACGCCGCGTACAGCCTAGTCTACAACACCCACAAGTCTTGGTACTCTTACGTTATCCAGACACTGGTGGGCAGCGTCTACGCCTACGGCTTCCTCATGATGGTCCCCAGTCTCTACATCAACTACCGGTTGAAGTCTGTTGCCCACATGCCTGGCAAGGCCTTGACCTACAAGTTCCTGAACACCTTCATCGACGATCTCTTCGCCTTCACCGTCAAGATGCCCTGGCTCCATCGCCTGGCTACTCTCCGCGACGACGTTATTTTCTTCGTCTGGCTCTACCAAGGCTGGAAGTACAAGGTTGACTACAAGCGCGTCAACGAATTCGGCCAGGGAGGTGACAGTGACGAGGAGGAGGAGCCTACTCCTGCTGTTGAGGGTGACAAGAAGGAGGAGCCTACTGATGCTGTTGAGGGTGACAAGAAGAAGGAGCCTACTGATGCTGTTGAAGGTGACAAGAAGGAGGAAGTGGCTACCCAATCCTCTTCCAAGACTACTTCTAAGTCGTCTACTCGCAAGAGGAAATGAACTGTTCAGATGCAAGTCTTTTCGGCCCATAGACCGATGAACCAGGGATCAACGCCTTTGCATAATTAGTAAATCACTCGATTTCACTACTTTTGGCATGATGCTGGTGAGCATTGGATCATAATTATTACAATGTTGTAGCAAGCAATGTTTAATTCCGATCCTTTTAATTGAGGATTCCTCTAGAAAATCACTATAGAGTTCCGACCTTCACTTATCCAGTATCACAGAAGTACAAGAGAAAAGTAACTAACAGTTATGATATGATCAGATAATAAGACGAAGGTAGAAGCCGTTGTTGATAATTACCCGATTAGGCTTAAGGCAATTTTCGCATCTCCGCGCCCGCTTGTTCTTCTATGCAACTGCCGTTGGATCTGTATCTAAAACATTCATTGCTTTGATTCTATTAGTTTCAAAACAATTGCCAGAAATTGCACACATCCAAACGGATTGTTGTTTTTTCGACGCGCCAAATTGAGGACGAAAGCATCGCGCAACTACGCGCCAATACCACCATCCCGTACATTCTGTCATTCTCGACGACACACCAATTGTGGCAATTTTGTAATAGATTTCGTCTAGATGGATGTCGACACAGGTCAGTTCTGTTTTTATCCTTTCAGTTGAATCACGCTAACAATTCTCCAGGAAGCAACCGGCCAAACGGCCTACTTGATGCGGTCGAGCACTTGGAAGCTGGTATGGCCAAAAAGCCTCTTGAAACGGCAAAACATGTTACTAATGCAATCTGGTAGTTGCATTTGTGCCCCCTAAGCAGAGATACACAGATGCCAGTCTACTGGCCAAAACAATCGCTTCAAGCGCGTATGAGAGCGGCATTCCGCAACCCGTGCTGGCCCGTCTCCTGAAGATTCTGACCACGAAGAATAACCTAGACCAGGGCACTGCTACAACGCTGATCAAAAACCTGTACCCCCAGGAGAGGATCGCGTCCAAGAATGTCACTCAAGTGGTCTGCTGTCTTGGGCCCAGCAAGAACAAACCGAGCCCCGCCACACAGGCTTTGCTATTGCGCTGGCTGATTCTTGCGTATGATCTTTTCGAGGATAGGATGCATCTCGCCAAACTTTATGCTGTCCTTTTCAATTATTTGGACATGATTAGTTTGCGGAAACCGCTGTGTCACCTTCTCTCACTTATCACAAGACGAAAGCACGTCAAGCCATTCCGCATTCAAGCCTTGATGGAATTGATACAGACTGCTGGTGGTGAAGATAAAGAGCTTATCAGCCTCCTGAGGGTTTTCAAGAATTACTACCCCGAGATCATTCTCGGTGATTTTGGAGGATCGAGAAGGAATGCCCTCTTCTTCAAACACCCAGACCCGGAGTGGTCAAGCCATGTGAAGGTGCTGCAAGATCAGAATATGGAAAGAGTGCAGGCCGGCCAGGGATCGAGTTTCCAAGTTGTTCATCGAGGGACTGTGAAAAGAAGTAGGATTGAAGTGGTCATTCCGACTCTACAAACTTCATGGGTATCTCATAAGCACACATCGCTGGAGGAGCTTCGTGATATTGGCCATTTTGTCGACAAGCTTGACAAGATCGAATTACCAAATCAGATTATCTCAACTCTGGGGGATGCAATGGCTCAGAAATATCTTCACCTGGTCCAATCCGAACTTGCAAATCATCGTCTAAATGAGTGGCTGAGAAGTTTCCTGGAGGATAAGTTGGAATTGCTACGTGAGGATGAGGATGATGAACCTGAGACGTTATCATATGTATTGGGTTTTGTTGTGGGATATGCATCCTATACCAAGGTATGGTTTTCAGACAGATCATTGTCAATTCAGACACTAACCAAATATTAGGACCTCCCATCCTCGATACGTTCATTTTTGAAGTCTTATCTGAAAACATGGAATGGCAAGGATAATCGTGACCACGTCTTCCGGCTTCTCCAGTACATTCCCATTGAATCTTTCGCGTCGCTTCGAAGTGAATTATGGTCACCATTGGAGTCAGCTGTGTTGGACGAGAGTCTTCGTTCCAGAACAGCGTTGTTGGGTTTCTATTCAGCGTTAATCAACCAATGGGGTGTGAAACTCCGATCACAGTCAGACAAAACAGAGGAATCGGTGTATCTCAGTCAGATCATCGTACACGCCGAGCTCCTAGCCTCTTCGATTCTGGAGTTCTCGGTGGAGGATGAGGATAAAGAGTCCAAGCCAGCTACAGTCTCTGTGCTCGACTTCTACAAAACCCTTTCAGAACTCTTTTCTCACGCACCACAAGACGCCCGATTCCGCATCACACTTCCGTACGCGCAAACCGTATACACACTCGCCTTCACACCTAGCATCGCCGTGCTCTCAACCCTCAACTCCATATTGGCCGTCTACAAATCTGCATTCGAGGCCTCTCTGAGCTCACAAGTTCTCCAAGCACAAAACTCCCCGGCTTATGGAACAGATCTCGTTGGTCGGTTCAACGGGTATGTCATGGACATGTGCAATGTGCTATGGCGCAACCGTGCACTTAACACCGAAGACCCGAATGCGCTAGGCTGTCTCGTCCCAGCACCGACTACCACTGCGTTGACAAACTATATCAAGGGCCTGTCCGAGGCAGCCAAACACTATGACCGCGAAAGCGCTTTCCACATTAATCTTACATCTATATTCTCTCTTAGTCACCACGCTGCAATTTGCAACCTGTCTGCAGCTTGCTTTGCGGATCTGGAAGAGGACCAGCAGGTTGCGGATGACCGCCCGAAATTCAGAAAGCCAGTCACCCAGAAAGCCCTACAGGCGCTGGAGAGGGATGGTGGTGCTAAGATTACATGGCAGGAGTACCGTGTGCATATGCTTGACTGGTTGGATGCGATTGGGTGCCGGGGTACTGGCGTTCTGATGAGAAGCACAATGAAGGCTTTGCGCAAAGAGTAAACTAATAGTCGGATGAGACTGAACACCAGTTCTAGAAATGAAATTTCTCATAGCGCCATTGAAATGCTTGGTATCGGTATAATACATATTGTACATGCTCGGCTCTCGATATGAGACAGACAGCAGCATAGCGGCGAAGAGGTCAGAACTTCTCTATCGAGTTCAGATATATATCTTGAACACTGGGATCTTCCCGCAGAGCACTCAATAGGTCCTCAAGATCTTTCACTTGTTCCTCGTCCTTAACCACGACCATGCTGTCCCGGTTGGGATCCCAGAATATCTCCAATTCGTCAATGCTGAGACCTGACAATTTCGCGAATGTTTCGCCCACAGTTTTTGTCTCTGACGGATCGGTCAAGATCACGAGGCGACCCTTATCATCGGTGGTGATGTCCGCCGCTCCTGCTTCGATCGCCTGGTCCAAGTAGTCGTCTACATTCGCACCATCTTTCTTCTCCATAACAACCCTCCCTTTCCTCTCAAAGAGGAATGTAGTCGGGGTGACGATTCCTCCATTGTCTTTAATCATATAGCGAATGTCCTGGAGCACGCGCGCCTTCTGATCCGTTTGACACTCTACAACCGCAGCCACTGAACCAGGCAGCATAGCCTCAATTGTCAGAGATTCTAGTGCTTGACCCGATACACTGAGTCCTTGTCCGCGAGCGATTGCTGCTTCGATAATGATTTTCGGGATGGAGGCTCGTTTCGCATTCGACAGCGCGAGGGCTAGACGAGGATTGTACTTCGTGTCGGGTCCCCACACTAGAACATAGTATTAGGATCTGAGATATGCACAATTGAATGGCCATACGTACTCTGTGTAGCATTGGCAATTTCCTTTCCCACTATTTGGCGTTCCCTGCTCTTGGCCTTGTCGTTTCTGGCCTTGTCATGCTTAATTGTGGACCATTTGTTGTGACCGGAGAGGATAGCCGATGAGGTGCTGAAGTAGCGACACTCATGACAAGCAGAATCAACCCAGCGGGATTGTTGCAGCAGCCTGCTAAGTCTGAGAGCCATAATGGTTTTCCTTCTCCATATATTGTGAGTTGTAGAGAAGATCGGATCGCCATTGAGATTCCCTCGGGCGGCTGTTTATCCGATCTCCGCGGACAGTGAGGCCACACGATAAGGGGAGAGACCTGGGGTTGACGCAACTACTATGAACTAGATATTTCCACCTTTTTTTCTTTTCTTTCTTGCTTATGGAGCTACGCCCGCGCTGAACCTATCTCATGTCTTCCTCCGATACAGCCCCAGCACCCTCCCCTCCACAAAATGGGGTCCCTGAGCTCGATGTCCCTAAACTACACGCCCTCCCCTCTGAACAACAGGAACTGTACATGCTTACGTTCACCTCCGACCTCGTGCAATACATATCTGAATTGGAAGCCGCAGAAGTTACATTGCAACAAAAGGATCTCAAAAAGGAATTGTTCAAGATATTGAACCTCCCTTCACCCACTATCACTCGAGTCCTCCGCAACAATCTAGGGCGGTGTTTTGGCGGAATACTCAGTAAAGGGGATCGCGGGATCCTCTTCGAAACAATCACAGACCTGCTGGCAATTGTGAATGCTGGCAAGAGTGAAGCCGAATTGAAGATTAAATTTGCTGCGGCGCATTGTTTAGGAGAGGTCTTTGCGACAGCTGGTGAGAGTGCGTTCATGCAGTCCAATGTTGCGATTTCGGGCGCACTCAAACTACTGAAATCAGCAAACAACCACACCGGTCTTAGAGGAGTTATCTTTGCCGTGATGCGCAAGATTGTGGTTGGAATTGGAGTTCCTATCGATGAAGCAACCGCTCGCGACATCTGGAAGCAGGCCCGCAACGCTGCTATCAACGACAAGTCGACTTTCGTCCAAGTCAATGCGTGTCGCTGCCTGGAGCAGTTGGTCACCACGACCCCATTCTTCGATAACACACATGACTTCGACCACCTCAAGACCCTTGTATGGAAGGTTATCGACAGCCCCGCCGCGCCAGTGCGGCACGCCGTAGCTGCGGTTCTCGGTCGGGCATTAATTAAGCTACATGCTACGGATGCGCACATCACAGCCGCCCCGAAACCGAAATCGAAGAAATCGAAGCGCATGTCGAAGAAACCTGGCGCGGGGCTTGGAGATGAGGAAGATGCCGAGGTGTCGGAGTCATCGGTCCCTAAGAAAACCGACTCGCGCCTGTACTTCCTTCTTCCAGACTTGTTGAGGCAGCTTTCATCCCAATACCTGAAGAGTACCACTTCGAATCGCTCACGCGCGGGGATTTGTATGTGCTACAAATATGTTGTGCGCAATCTGGGAGACAAGGTTGTCGAAGAGCGTTATGGTCAGATCGCGACGAACTTGCTTGTCGAATTGTTGAATCATCCAACAGTCACATACAATCGTTTCCGCCTCCTCATGACTAGGAAGTTTATCAAAAGTATTCTTGAAGATACCATTGGCCAGGAATTGCTGCGCGAGAACAGTCAACTCAATGCCGCAACATGGCTCACCAACGATATCCTCAAGGACTACCCCCAGGTTATTCAAGAACGTCGCGAACCCACCAAGTACACACTGACGAGTGCGGTCAGCGCTCTGTCTTCGTTGATCTCATCGCTTGGTTCCGCCTTCAGCGTTCAGGCTGATAGCTGCCGAGATGCTCTGCTTCAAGTCCTTCCTCACCCCAGCTACACTGTTCAAGTCCACGTTGCGCATTGCCTGCGAAACTTCGTCCTAGCCTCCCCTCACCAGCTGTTGTCATGTGTGACAATCTGCATGAACAGTTTGAACAGAGAAATCGGACAGCTAGGCACCCCGCGCCAATCGCCTCGCCGGTGTGTTGGATATGCCAATGGATTATCTGCAATGCTAAGTACTTCTCGTTTGCAACCACTTTATGGAGCAGTGGATGTGTTTGCGCGCGTTTTTACCCAGGCAACCGATCTTCTTAAGACAAGCAGCACCTCCGAGCTTCGGGTTGCGAGCATCCAAATTCAGGTAGCGTGGATTCTGATTGGAGGTTTGATGCCTCTCGGACCAAGCTTCGTCAAAACTCATCTGTCTCAATTGATGCTTCTCTGGAAGAACGCTCTGCCCAAGCACCTTGGCAAGGAGAACGCTGCCCAGCCAGGTACAGTTGAGACCAGTTTCCTGACTCATGTGCGAGAGTGTGCACTAGGCTCGTTGTTGGTGTTCATGGAGTTCAACAGCAAATTGATCACATCAGATGGTGCAAAGAGAATTGGTGCGATGTTGCAACATACGGTCGAATTTTTAGACAACTTGCCTAAGCCAAAGGCTATGGAAGATCTTTCACAAAGACTGCACCCATCCCTGCAATTGCAAGATTATTCAACTATGGTCCGCCGACGTGTCTTGCAGTGTTTTACGAAGCTTGTGCATGTCCATCCACCTAGCCATGGGGATATTATTTCTCAATCCAGTCTTCTTAGCCTGGCTATTTCTTCATTCGCAGACCCAGATGCTCAGTACAAGCAACTAGAAAGCTCTATTTCTGGCTCCGCCGGACAATTCGATGGTTTATGGGATCTATGTGATAATTATGGATTTGGTGTCACTGGACTCTGCCGAGAATATATTCGTGCTACACTGTCTGGCACTCAGGAAGACGACAAGAGTCCCGCTTGGTGTGCACTTGACTCTGTGGACCAAGTTGTGGACGACACCTTAACTTTCCCTATTTGTCAAGCAAGCGAACACGACGCGGTTCTTCTGTACAGTTTGCGAGATGGAGATAAGCTTGCTGTTGATCCCCCGACAACAGGAGTTGTCAACTCGGCAATCGATTTGTTTTCTGTGGCTCTCGCTCTTCATTCGTCCAAAATCCAGGAAAGCAGTGTCGAACAGATCGCTACATTCCTCACTTCTCCTGGCCTGCAAAGAAACCCCGGCAGGAAAGCCGCATTGGTCGTCAACATCTCGGTCGCCCTTTTACATACTCTGAAAGTTGCTGTTAAGGAGACAGACTTCGTGCCTGGCAAGCTGAATCCATCTACTGATAAAATCTTGCAAGAGCTTCTCCAAAGGTTTGTCATAGATGCTGATCCTGTTGTTCGCACAATTGGCGTTGAAGCACTTGGACGGCTTTGTGATAGTGCTGGAAATGCGTGCACCAATACACAAGTTAATTGGCTTGTTGATACCATTGTCGAGAACAGAGAACCTAACGCAAGAGCTGGCTGTGCTGCCGCCTTAGGATGTATCCACGCCCAGATTGGCGGAATGGCAGCTGGTTTGCACCTCAAAACGATTGTTGGTGTTTTAATGTCTTTGTGTAATGATCCTCACCCTGTTGTCCATTTCTGGGCTCTTGGGGGCTTGGAAAGAGTTGCTAACTCCGCTGGTTTGACATTCTCGCCTTTTGTGTCCGGCTCTTTGGGGATGCTTGCTCAACTTTACAACGCTGATACCCACAACGAGGAGGCAGCTGCGTTAGCGACCTCCAACATCGAAATGTCATTTTTGACACCGGTCGTGATTAGCCGATGCGTGGACTCTCTCATCAATGTTCTTGGGCCGGACCTGCAAGACATTGCGAAGACCCGAAATCTCATTTTAACCCTGCTTCGCCAATTCCAGTTGGAGGAAAACTCAGCATTGGTGACGGAAAGTTCCAGATGTTTGGACCACTTCTCAATGTATGCCTCCAGTTATGTCGACATTGCGGCATACGTGAAGCGACTGCAAACCGAGCTTCGAGCAGGCAACACCCTCACGCGAGATGTGGCAGTTCGTGGACTTAACAACCTCATGAAACGAGACGCACCATCTGTGATACAGACGGCGGGCCAGTCTTTGGAAGATGACATTTGGCTTGCATTTGATGAATCGCCGAACAACAAGTCACTGAAGTCAATGATCCAGGACTGGCTTCAGCAGACGGCTTTGACAGAAACCGAGATGTGGATCCAACGTTGTCAGAACATCATGACCAAGACACGCCATAAGGCAGAACTTACGCCTATCACAGCTGTTCAAACTACAGCTGCCGATAACCCCGATGACGAGGTTGCCGGGTTTGCATCGGCTGCTGGGGAAGGGCAAGGTGATGCTGCGAACGGAGGCATCTCCGGCCAAGAATTATTGAAGTGGCAGACCCGCAATTTTGCCATGAGCTGTCTCTCCGAACTTCTGGCTACTGTCCAGGAGGCAATTCTTCCAGACTCTGCCATCCCAGCGGAGTTGGCTCTCCAGAAAAACGTCGGAGATATTGTGAGAATGGCCTTTTCGGCGTCTACCGCCAATGTCATTGAGCTGCGCGTATGGGGATTAAAGATCATAGACCAGGTTCTTAAGATGTTCGGCAAGACACCGGATCCTGACTTTGCTGAAGCCTCGCTTCTCGAACAATATCAAGCTCAGATTGGGTCTGCACTTACTCCTGCCTTTGCTGCCGATTCCTCCGCAGAGCTGGCCTCGGAGGCTATTAATGTGTCTGCAACTTTCATTGCTACAGGAATCGTAACAAATGTCGACCGCATGGGGAGAATCTTGAGGCTCTTGGTGCTGGGCCTGGAGAACTTCGCGAAGAATCCAGAAACTACTGAAATCGGTGATCTTAAGGGTCTAAACTCAAATGCTCGAGTTATGGTAAAGCTCGCTTTGTTCTCGGCCTGGGCCCGGCTCCAGATCGCAAGCATCGACCATGAGTACTTGACCCAGGTGGTTCAACCTTATATTGCGAAACTCACGCCTTTATGGCTTTCTTCTCTTCAAGAATATGCTCGATTGCGCTTTGAGCCAGACATTTCTGGTAGCTTGGGGACAACGTCGAGCGGTGACCTGGATGAGGTGTATGCGGCGTTGAACCGCGAAACTTTGTTGAAGGTAAGCCCCGATCTAGTTGTTGCAATTCGGCGAAAGCTAATAATATTATCAGTTCTACCAAGACACGTGGCTATACTTGGTTGATGCGATTGCTGGGCTCGTCGAGAAAGATATCGACTTTGTTTTCGATGCTTTGGATGGCAAATTACAGCTACCCGAGGAGCCTAGCGGCGTCGAGGGCGAGGAGGAAAAAGAAAAAGCTCCCGAGAAGGAAGAAGGGAAAGGACATGATATTAATTATCGTGAAGAGCCGGTCGCATTCTTCTTTGTTTTGTTCGGACTGGCTTTCGAATCTTTGGTTGATCAGGGAACTTCGGCATCGCAACGATTGGAGATTCTTCAGGCGCTGAAGCGAATCCTGAGGCCGGTCATCTCTGGAAACGCCATCTACCAAGATGCAATTTTCACAGAGACCATGGACAGCTTTGGCCGTCTTGTGTTGACAGAAGCTACCCCCATCCAGACTGTCATTGTCGAGATTGCCCAAAACCTGTCACTAGACCACCCCGCAGCAAAGGGTGATCTGGAACGCAGCGACCATCTTTCCGATGACATCGAGCAACTCTTCGAGCTCACAAGAAGCATCATTCTAGTTCTCGCTGGAATGCTTCCCAATCTCCGGGAATCGACACCGCTCGCGCGGTTCAACGTCAGTTCGGATGAGTCTCTGACTCTTATTCGTTTAGCACTTCGCTCTCTTGTCGATGTTGCATCCGTATTCCCATCCATCATTCGCAACGATCTCCACGCTTGTATCCTGCATATTTTCACAACTATCCTCGCAACTGGAGTTTGCCAAGAGGGCGTAGTTCCCCAAGCTCTTCCCATCTTCAGGCAATTCGTTCACGGCATTACCCACACAACAGAATCACCCGAAGACCTTGAGGTCGTGTCATTCCAGCTGCGGGGATGTCTCACGCGCTTCCTGACCATTCTCACTATCGCTCAGCGACGAGAATCGGATATCTCTATCCCCTGCGCCAAGAACACGCTTCTCGCCATCACTTTCCTGCTGAGTGCCGGGGCACACGTCATCCCTCCCCAGGAACCAGTCTTGATCCGAGTTCTAGATGAGTTGCTTGACTGTCTTCAAGACGTTGGCCTTGCCACCGTGGCAGCTAGCTGCATCCGTTCAATTCTCGTTAAACCAGGCTCTCGTTCCATTACCGACGAAGTGATCAGCCGATACCTCGTCCCGCGACTGATTGCCTTCATGGTTGCCTGCCCTCTAGACAACGGTGATATGCCTACGGACCCCGAAAACTCCCGCACAGTAGTTGCTCGCACGCTCGTGTCGTGTATCTCCAATGCCACTTTCTCCACTTCCGAACTGCCCGCCGCTACATCCCTAATCATGTCGGCACTTTTGGCACGCGCCAAGCGTGAAGGCGAGTCCGTACACCAAGAATCCGCGAGCCATCTCCTTGAGCTTGCGAAGGCCGACCAGCTCACTTTCCGGACGTTGGTGGCTACCATGAACACAGACCAGAAGTCACTGCTAGAGGAGGTTCTTCGAAGTGCCGGAGTCGGAGCTGTTGCTTCGAAGACTGGTGCTGAGACGGCAGAGAATGCTCCCCAGGCTGTGCCTAGTATAGCATTGCGCATGGACTTTTAGGAACGTTATACGGAATCAAGACAAACAAAACACTTTATGATATAGTTAATTGGCAAATATTTCTTATATGCACTCTCGGAAGACGTAGCCCTCCGAGGCTCCGATCACTTCTCCTCCTCCACTTCTCACTTCTCCCCTAGCCCAGACGGGCGTAGTGTTTCATCATCCTGGGAACCCGAGATTTGAGCAATTTAAAGCGTTTGAGGGAATACTCGCATCTCCACTTTAAATCTCTGTAAACTTGAGAGCTCCTGCTTGCCCCTGGACCATACCCCCTAGCCCCCCACCTCTTTCCCCTACTTATCGTTATCTCAACAGAACCAAGGCCTGCCTTCGCACTCATGGCTACTAGGAGGATACTTCAAACTACACGCCATCTACCGATCTACAGCCAATTCGCCGGCCCAAGCGTTATACGCCCGACCTTCTTTCGCTTTCCCTTCGAACATCCCTCATGTCTCGCAAAGTCCTTATCTACATCACAATTCAACACAATCAGGACTCTCTCAACATCCACCACAATGGCCTCTCGCTCAAAGCGCGATCCCACAATGTATTCCTTTATGAATGGGGCTGATCTGGTCGAGGAACTTCTTAAGGAGGATGGATTCACAACCTGGGGCTTCGTGATCTTTCGTTGTACGTACCACAACGACTCTGACTGAGAGAATTTCATGGCTCGCATGGTCGGCGCCGTCTCAGAAGACCTTAAGGAATACAGTGGCCTTGCTCTCCTCGACACATTCGCCCCAACGGTCTTAGAAGACCCCTCCTTTGAGGGTGCTACGGTTGCCACCCTACGCGAGCACTTCCATCCGTGGAAGAAGACTGCATTGAAAGAGGAACAGGGCGTGAGCGAAGACTACACTCCAACGAGCGGCCGATACCGCTTCTTCATCACTGTGGACCAGGAGGCTATGGAGTCCGTTCTAAACACCCCCTTAGGAGGGTTCGAAGAATATAAATTAGGGCATGTCCGCATGGTTAATGCTGAATGGAAATGGACAGATGCGCCTGAAGAGGTCTCTGAGGACGAGGATATATCAGAGCCTGAGGAGTTTGAGCCCCTTGAAGGGTGTACTGAGGATGACGTGGGCTGGATGAACATACGCTGGCGTATTGTGCAGCTTCCGGGCCACAAGATGACTGAGATTGATGACTGGCAGGCGTATTATGTCCGGTATCCGGGGATCGCAGACATAAATTGATATCTACCCGTGCTAGAAACAGGATTTGGGATACCGAGCACTATTAAACAGTTCCTTCAATCGCGTTTGGGTTGAATGAGCTAGCAGCCTGAGCGCGGCTCAGGAAGGAGCGTACGGAGAGATCACGTGACCTCGAACACCCAACGACTAACAATTAGTCGCGTCCCAGAATAGCGATTCTACGATTGGGTCTAATGAGATATTTCTGCATGCTGACTGTTGGCATGAATGACTTGAAAAGTCTCGGCCGCAGTGCTTTTCTCCTATCAAGAAATCATTTCCTCACCCAAAGAGGAGGTCGTCTACGGTGTAGTCGTCGCCCGGCTTCGGTTGAATCAACACCGATCACGTGATACGAACGGCATCAGCTTGGATGACCATGAAAGCTCGAGAAACAATGGCTTTTATTTATTTTAGAGCACATATGCCCATTCTTCGATCTTATTCGATTGAGTTTGACGCCCAACACGATCTGATACTGTCATGTGACAACAAACAGACCATTGATCTAATGACAAAGTCAGATTCATCATATCAGACGAAACTACGTCACGTGGACATCAACAAGCACTGGCTGCGTGAGATCTTTTCAATGTACGACATAGGCATCTTGGTTCAACCAGATTTTCTGTTTCATACGGTCTCTGATCACGTGTTGGTTTCGTCTGATCTTTCTGCTGGTTTTTACCGCTTTGGTCATTACCCTGGAAGGTGGCATGTGCAACCTTTGTTGCGATCTTTGGTGGGTTCAGACGAATGGAATCGCGGTATTTTTTGACTAGCGAATAGAAATCAGGCATAGTGCCACCTGACTCTCCCACAGCTTCAAGAAAGTCGTACAAAGCACGTGATCCTGTGGCTTCGGCGATCTTCGTTTGGGATGCTTCTGTGTGCAATCCGGTTCCACAGGCTCAGAGAAGAAGTCGCCAATGGTTCAGTGAAGTTTGTGAGAATCCAATCTTATGGTCACAGTGGAGTAAAACCTATATTGCCGTTTTAATCTTGCAGAGTCTTCACATATGGCCAGCTAACATATCTGAATGTAAATTCTAATATTTGTATACCACCCTCGAGCAGCAATGTTTGATTTTTGAAGATGGTGGGCGGTGTGGAGCCGCAGAAACTGATGCGGTAGAACTGTATCAGGTGACCTTCCCTTTACGTCTCAGTTGTAGTTCCTTGTCTACATAGACTTCAACTTCGAATCATTATATGCTGGAATTCCTGTTTTTTTTTGAGAATCAGTCTCTGCCTGTGAGGTCGAAATGCCGCCGGATCGGGGTCGTGCCTCTAAAGCATGCACCTCATGCAGAAAACAAAAGACCAGATGCTACGAGCCCGGAATTCCTGGACGGGCATGTATGCGATGCGACCGACTTCACCAGAGTTGCTCGCTCGTCCAAATTATTGCTTCTGAAGAGGAAACCGTAGCCCCCGCACCAGACACAGATGCTCGGTATTAATTCCGCAGCTCATGTTTAGTCTCAAACTGACAGGTTTCTATAGTTTGGAACGTCTTGAAAAGACCGTGGCTACTCTGCTCGATCGGCTTGGAGAAGGCCCAGCAGGAACTCCAGGTCATGAGTCGAGTAGACCTACCCCCGCGCGGACGAGCCCGGGACCTGGCGGTGCGTACAAGGACGCGGAATCCTCCGCGGCTCCGATCATGGTCATCCGCGATCTAGCAACGGACAGCGGCATCAAACCAATGTCCGATGCCAGATCCCTCGGGGCTGTATTAGACGACCTTATTTCGCATGATCTTGCACTTACGCTCATAACAATGTATGCTGCATGAATTGCTTCATCATGGCGAATTGTCACTAACCTTTTATTAGTTTCCTCGATCATTACGGTCGATGGGTTCTCTTTGATCCGCAGTGCGAGCCAAGCGAGCTTCTCCGCCGAGTGAAAAAATCGAGCTTGCTATTCAGCGCTTGTTCTCTGATCGCCGTGCGGCACACTTCCGAGGAATTGGCTGCAAGCTTAGCTCCGAAGTTGTATGAATATGTTCGCTCTCTTGCTTCCACCACCCTTCTAGTTTCCCCACAGCCTATAGAGTTCTTTCAGGCCACCCTAATCTTATCTTTGTGGTCGACAACGGTCGGACAGGTGCCTTTGAGTATCGATAGCTGGCTTTTGAGCGGGTTCGCTTTACAGCACTCCCATTCGAGCCCGCTGTTTACTGCTGCCACGACTCAGTCTCATCCCCCAAACATATTGGATGAGGAAACTATGGCTAATTGCTATCTGTGGAATCATCTCTGTCTTGCTCATATGCATTATTGTGTCGGAACCAGCCGTCGATCCATGCTACAACCCTGGCAAATCGAGCGATGTCGTGCCATCATTGTTTCGGATCATGCGACAAATTTTGAAGTGCGCATGGTGGCCGAGATTTATCTTTACTGGACTGTATATGAACATCTCATTCAAGAGTCGGTTGATTTACTGAAATCACTGGCAGCTTTGCAGGACTGGCGACGAAAATGGGAATTTGTCCTTGGTATGTTAATTTGACTTATATTTCCACGTTTTCGCTAATAGGTTTTGCGATCAGAGCAACCAAGGTCTCAGTTTCTCTCAATGGGCTTTCACTTCTCTCATCTGCTTCTATATGAACATGCTCTCAAATCCAAGTCTTCCCGAGGCCGAGAACCAGTTGTGTCAGAAATGATTCGCCATTCCACGGCAATCGTGCAACTGGCCATGGATACAGTAGATGAGCGCACGCGCCATTTAACCGACCACATATACCACATGATCACCTTTGCGGCGATTGTCATTTGCCGCCTACTGAATGCCTACCAAGAACAGGTTGCCTCGACTCACAACATCGAGGAACTCGAATTACTCATACGTGACTTAGTGCAGTGGATGTACTGCATTGGGTTACCATGCCATGCGGCGCATACTTTAGGAAATATCATCACGAAAGTGCAACAAAAACTCCGACCGCATGTCGAGCTACCACCAGCAAATCTGCAACCAGACGAGCTACTTGGCGAACTTAACAATTATTATTTCCCCGAGTTTCTTGGATTGGGGATTTCAGCTAATGGGGATTGGGATCTTTTGTCCAATATGGGTCTCTTTCCGGAAAGCCCATCTATTCCAGGGAGACCTGACTGAGATATCAAGCGGTTTAATATGCGAGTTAGAAACGATATAATGCGGTAACATAGCGACAGCTCTTCACCGACCCCCATAATGCCTTTCAATCCACCGGAACAGAGGGAATACAGCCCCAGAGAATGCAAAGGTCAACTCGTGGCCTATATTTGCACCTTTCTTGCCAATCAAAGAAGCAATAGGACCCGAATACCATGCGGTTTTCATGCCAAGAGCAGCACCGAGGAACCCGAATCCGAAAGCCCCGATGGCGGCCCATCCGAATGGCAAATCAGCAATGCTGTTCCAAGCATCGAAATCATATCCATTCCATCCATTCCATCCACGCCGGAAAATGAAATGCTCTTCCATCACCAGAGTGATGTGGATCACAGTCCAGTACCCAATCACACTAAGCAATGTCTGCAGAGTATCCGAGAAATACCTGGCTGCACAACAACCAACGACTATCGCTGCGATGAATCCAAGAGTGACCATAATCACACGGGGAATGCGCATAGCCCACGGCCCTAGATTCTGTGCATGTAGTGCAAAGGAGTAGTTGTTGGGGATGTTATTCTTTTCCAAAAATTAGCATTCAAATCTGAACACCAACTGGATCCATTAACTCACTGGAATTGAGCTCAATGCCGCAAGCACCATCAAGAACTTCCCAAATCCCCCTGCCGGCTCCAGTGCCATCTTGAGCAACCCCCCAATCGAAGAAGCCGTATACGCCTCTTTCCACGCTGTATTGGTTATAGTGCCTGTATACAAGGCCGCACCAAGAGTCTGAACAAGCACAGTAGGAACAAAGATACCCACATAGGTAGCACTGAAGATCTGCCAGCGCGGTGTATCCTTGGGCATGCGCACATTATAATCCGCCGCGCAATTCACCCAGGAAACCGAGAAGGAGAATATCAAAGCCATGTATGTAAGAATAGCAGCAGCTTTGTTTGAGCCCTGAAGATGAACATGGTCCTCGCTCGTGAGCTGTGAAGCACCCGTCCCAGCAGCAACACACCACACAACCAAAGGTGGGATCCAGATGAATGTGTCAAGACGATGGATCCAGCTGATACCGAGTACGCAGATGACCCAGACAGCCACACAGATCACGATCACGCCGGCCCAAATGGGAAACCGGCCATCTGAGACGGCATGCAGGACGGCTGCGCCGGAGATAGAGTTGATTGCGTTCCAACCTGTTGTGGCGATCATGGAGAATATGACGACGAGCATGTTGCCCCAGTAGCCGAATGAGTATCGTCTAGGATTCGGGTGTCAGTTACAGAGGGCTACCTATAGGAATACATTACTCACGAGAACGTCGTCATGCGTAGTCCTGTTAGTCCAAATACGGATGTCCAGGCTGGTAGTAAATCGCTTGTGATGTTGACTAGGAGAATGACGATGAAGCAGTCCCAGAAGGGAAGGCCGAGAGAACCTCCCAAGGAGCCGATGTTGAGGGTGGCTACAGCCATGTTTGCACTGAACCTGTTGATAGAAAAGGGATACGTTAGTGGTGATCGATATTCATTCGGATATCTGTCTTACCAGAATGTAGCAGCATGCCAGAACTTGGTTGTATTCTGTTGTCGCTCTTCGTCGGTGACACGTTCGATGCCACCTTCTTCGATGGAGAATCTTCCATGAAAGAATGATTGATGAGGCCTCACTGGCTCTGCTTCAGACTGTGCTTTCTGCATAGATTCATTATAGCTGTTCATTTTGACGAATGGTCGAGATAAAAGCTGAAGTGAACTGAGCAAATTGCGACTTTATGCCGGGGAGACACTCTCCTTTCTATATTTCCACAATATCTCCTTTTTTCTACTCATCTTCTTTCCATTGATAGCACATCAGACACTGAGGTCTGCCTATTAGCATCCATGATTGGGCTTATCTCGCGCCATATCGAACACCTCTTGGCTAATACTTATCGCCCGCGGCATACCGCGGCATGCCGGACCGGGATGCCCTAAAGAACAAAGAGTATAATCCACTTCCCTCGATTTCGCCAAACATAAAGTCCCCTACATCTGCATTACAGCTCTTTTCGTCAGATCAACTTCTCCAATCAATTGACCTGTCTACAATGGAGCAGCACACATTCCGCCGCCGAGGCCTCGGTCTCCGCGGAGTCGACGCCGAGCGCGTCTCGCCAGGCTACGTTCTATACGCACCTCTCACCTCAAACACAGCATACCTAGTCTCCACAACAGGCAAAGAAGTGCACCGCTGGACGCTCCCCCACCGTAGCGGCCGCCACGCCCGCATCCTCGCAGACGGCAACCTCGCCTACAACGGCGCGCACCCAGACGCCCCCAACCTCTTCCCAATGTGGGCGAAGTACCGGGGTGGCGTAATGATGCAAGTGAGCCCAGACGGCGAGATCCTACGGCAATACAGCGACCCGCTGGCCCACCACGACCAGAACCACCTCGACGACGGGACAATCCTGTACACAACGCTCGAGCCACTCAGCAACGCCGAAGCAGCGCGCGTGCAAGGCGGGATCCCAGCAACCGAAGCCCCAAACGGCATCATCTACGGCGACTGCATCAAACTCGTCCAGCCGTGGTCAACGAGCAACACCTCCTCCTCTGCGGACTTTGACGGCAGCGGCGGTAAAACAGGTGCCAAGCTGCTCTGGTCGTGGCGCGCGATTGACCATCTCGACCCTGCTGTCTTTGCTGCCCATCCGCACTACACGCGTGACCACTGGCCGCTTATCAATAGTGTTGCGTTTGACTCGGTTGGGGATATCATTGCTTCGTCGCGCAATGCGTCGAGTGTGTTTGTTATTAGTCGTGCTACCGGTGCGGTCAAGTGGCATCTTGCTGCGCCGGTTGTCAGCCAGCAGCATTGCGCTCATGAGATTAACGAGGCGGGAGACATGTTGATTCTTGATAATGGTGTTTTCAGGCCTGGGATTTCGGTGCCGTTTTCGAGGGCGATTGTTGTTTCTAAGGAGGGGGTTGTGAAGTGGGAGTATAAGGATTTTTCGACTGGGGGCCTGGGATTCTTCACGCCGTTTATGGGGTCTGCGCAGAAGTTGATCGGTGGGAATGTTCTGATTTGTGAGGCTGCTAGTGGGCGGGTTATGGAGGTTACTGAAGGGGGTGAGGTTGTTTGGGAGTTTGTTGTGCCCCAGCTGGGGAACTATAAGCAGGTTATGAAGAAAGAGGAGTTGGAAGAGATGGAGGCGATTGGGTTTGATTATCTTAGCAATGCGATTTTCAGGGCTTATAAGTATCGTCCTGAGGAGGTGCCTTGGGTTAAGGAATAGCGGAGGTTCCAGGGGCTGAGATCTGATATGCGAAATAAGATGTGACTTTGTGATTGAATCTGTTGTACATAGCAGGTTAGATGGCTTTTTCCATGTTCTATAAAAATATATATATATCGGCTTTTGTCTAACTGGTAGTGATACAAGGTGTGTACAGAGAGAGTCGGATCAAGTGGATGGATACATGAGAACTGAGACAAAATGAAATAGAAGAATATGTGGCTGAGGGCTATAAGACAATGGGGATGAAAAGTGTCAACGGAATAACGAAAGTAGGCGTATCAGGCGAGGATTTACGTTCAAGATTTCAACCAAGTGATTCGCCGAGATGGGCTTCAGCAGACGGAAAGACTGTCTGAATGCCACCATCTTGAACGGCTCGAGCTTCAGTAGCGATTTCTTTGCTGACGGCCGGCTTCTCCGCTTGCTTGGCTTGCTTGGGCTCAGGCACCTTGTGCACGGAAGCATACTTCAAGAAGACGATGATC
Organism: Penicillium psychrosexuale; assembly: GCF_028828465.1. Taxonomy (NCBI): domain Eukaryota; kingdom Fungi; phylum Ascomycota; class Eurotiomycetes; order Eurotiales; family Aspergillaceae; genus Penicillium; species Penicillium psychrosexuale. Next base: position 1,659,229 of record NW_026643190.1, on the reverse strand, counting down.
ATGACTTATAATCGTTAGCTACACGAAGGAGCCAACTAGGAACAATGGGGACAATGGGGCACTTACAAGCACAGATGGCAATCGTCGAAGCAGCGCGTCTGGTCAAAATCCATCGAAGACCTTCGATCTCACTCTTTCCATCACTGTTAAGCGACACGGTGATCTTGTAATTCAATTCCTGAACCGAGGTGTCGATGGTCCGCTGCGGTTCTCGCGTGGACATCTTGTGGTCATTGAACATGCCCTTGATGTCGTCTTTCATGCCTGAAAGTTCCTGGCTGAGACGCTGCGAGATAATATCCGTTTCATGCTGCAATTGCGTGCGCGAGGAGCGCTGATGCTGTATTTCCGAGTTGCGAGCTGTCTGGAGCGATGACTGAAGCTCGGAGCAGGCTGCTTTGAACAGGTATTCCTCATTTTCGACATCAGATTTGGAAGTAAGGCTCGCCCTAGCCAGAGAGAGGTTGTTCTGCAGGATAGCCCGCACAGCCTTCATGATTGTAGTAGACTGTTCTTCGCTGTAGCCTCCTTTGGACAGATCCTGTACCAATGAATATGTGTCGAAAGGGTGAACATACGGTGCTGCAGACAAATGTGGCGGGCGATCGTCGGACGAGGAGGGTTCCCCGGTTGGGGTTAGAAACACAGATGGCGAGGGCATGTGGAGGACATCCTCGAACGGAGTTTGGTTTGTGGATGAAGAGGTATCTGTACTTTCTTCCGATGGGGCTTCGGAAGCGAGGGACGAAGCCTGTTCCTGTTCGGCGCCGTCTATATCTTTGGCCTGCTCCTCGTGCGGTTCCCGGTCCGTCGGGGGGTTGTCTTCCTTGTCTTCCTTGTCTTCCTTTGTTTCAGCTTCGGTTGGTTTGTCTGCAGTTGGTTGGTCTGCGGTCCGTTGGTCTGCGGTCGGGGTTTCCGAAGAAGTGGCATCTGCATTGTTTTGCTCGGCTTCCTGGGGCGGCGGTTCCGACTGTGACTCTTCCGGTGGAGCTTGCCCCTGGTCGGAGGCATTTACACCATCATGTCCAGCTGATGGATCCTCCGGCACCTCCTGATCGTGTGGACCCTTCTTCGGACGCAACGAATGAGCAGTATTCGGTTCGACGGCAGGACCATATCGCCGCTGGTAGGAAGCACGCTCCTGTTGCTGACTCGTATGGAAGCGTTGGTTAAGCCGGTATGGAATTCTAATTGAACGGTATGTTCTCGGTTCGCATGATCGCACCGCGCGCATAAAATTCGGATACAGGAACGGGAGCCTGGGTGTGGCCATGGTGGTAACCAGCATATGAAGAAGCTAAAGTCTTTTCCGCGGGGAATAATCAACGTCACTCCGTCTCCGGGCGGTGATGTATGGTTAGTCAGCTATACCCGTCCACGGGTGGGGAGCTTCCTTAGCTGAGCTATCCGACCTCGGAAGGATCTGATTGGTTGCCGGTACCTGCTGTGGTTACTATTAATATGTACAACTTGCCTAAATATAGGTTCCTACAGGTATTCTACGCGAAAACAGGCCTGATAAATTGTGTATAGCCCGCCGGGAACAGATTTCGACGGACTAGCCTATTTGCAATCATCTTATCCCAACGCCAAAGCTAGTAAATGAGGGTATGTAGTAGGATAATGGTCTGACTTTTCTTATACTCAGTATATGACGAGAATAGTAGCAGTGTATTCTAATATCATTACTCGACAGTCTACATAGATTGACATATCAATCCTCTTGATATACTTGAAGGCTGTTTCCTGGGTAGGTTCCTCATGGCGATTAGTCATCGCGGGGTATAAAAGCAGTCCGGACGTTTCTTTCTCATTAGATGCAACAACCCTCGAAATGCCAGTAACGCGGAGTCAGTCTAAGAAGCTGGCCGACCGGGGTTCGATCCCATCACAGGCCAACACCGAGTATAGCGCGTTCTCTGCCCAAAGTGTGGAATAAGAACAAGTGCCGAGAGGAGCTTTCGTTGAATGGCTTGATCTTGACTATGCTACCAATTCAACATTGAAACAGATCGATTGGAAGTCTCACCAACAATGACGGAAGAAGCCACAATAAAAAGGCCCTTCTAATCTATAAAATTGATACAGGCTGGAAATTTTAATCATTGATTGCTTTGCGAAGCCCACTCTTCCTACCATGCTTTATGAGATCTGGATAATTTATCTTCCAATTGAAAAAGTCGTTTCTATATTGGATACAGATCGGCCTGGCCGTCATCTGAAGTTGCCGCAGATTTTCCTCCAGCCCAAGAATACATCAGACCCTATGGCAGCGATTTTCAATCAGAATATTGCCTGGATTTCAGGTGAAGTTGAATATAAAGGGCGACGCTGTAAAAGAGTGGCGTGGTTTGGGGCCTGGAAGTCTAGAGAGGCGGAGGAAATTTACAAAACAACACGTACGGTCCTATGGGGTAGGAAAGATAATGGCGAAAAGAAGCGAGCCTGAGATTGATTTATTGAACAGCTGAATAGTCTCGGGATGGTGGGATACGAGGCTTGGCATGCTAAGTTTAAGGGAATTTAAAGGACGTAACTAGATATTGGGACTGGTAGCCGATTTTGAGCATTCCAGAGAGAGATTTACTCGGTCCTATTACGATCTGCATGATTGTCTATCATCAATACGACTAGGTACGCAGACATAGCCCCGGTCCAATCAACGGGTCCTCTAATATGTAACCGCTAACCTAATTAGGCATCTGGATCTAGATAATAAAAAAAGAAAGAGTATGCATACAAGTGTAAAAGCCCAATTAGGTACATATATGTATAGTCATTGTCGGCGGATAGAGTACAATTCTTCTTGTAGATCTCTGTGAAACCCTTTTGTTTGCTGCATATGAGCGGCTGTTTGTTGTAGCATCTATGAAGGCTACCCACTCAGCCGCATCGGAATACTGCAGCTTTCTTCTCTCTACTATATCCGATTTGATCAAATGCCAAACTCAGCATGGCCGACCCTATTCCAATCATTTCACAAATAGCTTATTGACCATCTGAGAGACTAGGATGCAGATCCATAGTATCTCTATCTAGGAGAAGAATATATGAGTAATTGAATAGAGGGAGTAATATGAAGTTTGGACCACACGTCAACAGACTCAGACATCAGACAGCTCTGTAAAGTCACATGCCTGTTTGCAATACAAGGATGTTGCCCTTTATGTTTCCATTTATGGATGTTTGTGTTTGTTTGGGACAAACAACGTTTAGGGAAAGAGCGACTGAGGAAGAGGCATCTCCAATTCGGGAAGGCACGCGTCTGGACATTTGACCCCCAATCTCTCCTCTTCCACTTCTCTCTCTCCTCTTCCACTTCTCTCTCTCCTCCATCGACTTGTTCATCTCTTCGGTCCACCTCGATCTTGGTCACTTCAAGCTATCAATTGAGACGTCTTGTCTTGGCCTGGCTTTCTAAACCATACAATTTCCTGTCCTGGTACACATTACATTAAAATTAAAAAAAAGCAACATCCTTCGCCAGGCGTCAGGCGCGTCTATCAATCCCCATCTGTGTCGACCAACTTCTCAGCCCAAGCATTGAGTCTTATCACACCACAATGGCGTCTGTACAGACTCCGTGGACCTCAATTCTGCTTCAGGAAAAGCCTGGTCTGCATGAATACAACCATGCCCTGTCGAACGTCGAAAAATACTACACTCGCTTGCAGCGAGCTATGCAAGATGAATCCATCCATGATCAACTAGTTCTCAACCCCGACCAAACACACTCACGTCTGCTGAAATCCTTCGAAATCTTGCGAACCAAGCAACTGCCCGGTCCTGTTGCCGAAGAGATCTTCAAGACCATGGTACTTCCATTCATTCACGACAACATCTTCTCGCCGCCGCAGATGATTCAACTCGTTGGATCTGCACTACCTCTCATTACAAAACAACATTCTCAATTCCTGCGAGACCTCGCAAGCACCCTTCTCTCATCGCAAGGCTTGTTCGATCACCTGGTGGCCAACGAAAATTACACAGTGGTCTTGAAGGAATGGCTGTTCTCGAAAAGAAACCGTCTTTCCCTTGCTCTCTCCATGCAGGTTGGAGACAGGTTGGTTGCCATGTGCAATGCCTGTTCCGCTGATCATGGAACGGAGGCTACCGTAGAGAGCTGGAGGATTGCTCAAGAACTGATGGAATCCATCAACGCGCTCATTGACTCGTCTTACGAAGAAGAATTGAAACGGGCAAAAGTGGAAAATCTACCTCCTCTGGAATCAATGAAAGTTCTCAGTCGGGACGATAAAAAGTCGACCCTAGTTCAACAAGGCCCCAAGAAGGAATTGAAAAAGGAATTCACGGTCTCGGACGAAATCCTTCAGCAGATGAACCACTTCAACATCCCACCACCATTGTCCGCTCGAGGTCTCACCCATGCAGTGGAACATCTTCAAAATGAGATAATCCCAGCACTCATGCGCTCTGCCCTGGAAAGCTTCCCATGCAGAATCTGTTTGGATAGGCTCACTACCGGGAGTCTTACAGGTACTCTAGCCAGTTCGATAGACCTGCCTTCGGATCGAACTACAGCACCGGGCAATGCCCAAGATATTTTCGGCAAGAGAGTCGGCCTTTGGAAGGTTTTGCTGTCTGACATCGCTTTCAAGAATGTAAAGAAATTGGTTCACGGAGGTAAGTGTGATTTCCTTCAGTATGTGCAACTTGATCGTTTCTAACCGCATCTAGGCGAATTTGGCGGGGTGGAACAAAAGCTCAGAGATTTGGCAAGCGGCGAATGGAAAGGCAAAGATCTATCTCGGCGTGTGGGATCTAAACAGCAGAAGAAAAGAATGCAAGTTCCTATTTTGGAAGTAAGCGCTTCTGCAACTGTGTCAATGTTGTGGCAGGTTGATGTCGGTTTTTACGATGAGCTTCCATGGGTGCAGCAGCAGATTGCCAAAGGTAACTAACTACCTCATCGAGACTTCCGGATATATGCTAACTTTGGCAGTGTGGCAAATTGTGACCTCGGAAGAGGAGGTGTGTCCTAAAACCGAACATGATGAGAAGTCTGCTAATTAGGTTTCACAGTTGGAAACCGCCATTGAGCAAATACTTTCGATCCAGGAAACCTACACCCCTGAACTTGTTCAACTCTGTTTAGAACGTCCTATTCAACAATCTGATGGAACTTGGACGCCACAGCGGTTCGGAAACGTGAAAGAGACTGGGTCCTATCGGATGAAATCCATTGCTTCCTCCAAGGCAAGCCCAGCTTTGATTGAGATGTCAAGTATGGGGTTACCCCCGTTAGTCCCATTGAAAGCTGGATTTTAGGCTAACCATGAGTTTCCAAGACAAATTTTACAATCTCACTGAGCCATTTTTGAAGTCGATCATTGATGAGAATGACACAGAGGAGTTTCCGTTCGATCTCTCGCCCGAAGAATTAGAAATTGTGAAGCACTTCAGCACATCAACCTTGATTCTAGGACGAAGTGGTACAGGAAAAACCACCTGTCTGTTGTTCAAGATGCTTGCCAAGCATAAAGCAAGACAGTCAGCGTCGGATGGGCAGCAAGCCCGACAGGTATGTCTTTGTCTCCTCACAATGTCAGATGAAAAACTAACATGAATAGCTTCTCTTGACTCGCTCCTCTTATTTGGCTTCAAAGCTTCAAACATATGCCAAAAGTCTGATAGACGCCCAATCCAAGGCTCCATCGACTGAAGAGGATGTAGACTCGGATCTAAGACCGACCTCCTTCTTCGCCCTGAAGAATTGGCACTTTCCAGTTGTCTGCACTTACGACGAATTTCTTGGGCTTCTAGAAAATACAATCAGGTTTGAACATCTAATACCAAACTTGTCAACATTTTCCCGCTAACTGAAGTAGAATGGCGGATCGAAAAGACTTCTTAAGAGACATCAATCCCAACAAGACAAAGGGCCTAGAAGTACAGGTGGGAGACAAGCCACGAATTATTGACTTCAGTATCTTTAAAACAGAATATTGGGGCTCTCTTAGTGGATTAGCTCCACCATCTTGCTCTCCAGAGCTTCTCTTCGCAGAGATCATGGGCGTCATTAAAGGCTCCACCGTCACGGCAAAAAGCCTAAAGCCGTTATATCGTGCGGAATATGTCAAGAAGAATGCCAAAGCTTCTCCCGCTTTTACCTCTGAGGCAGAGCGTGAGAAGGTATTTGGAGCTTTTGAGCGCTATGAAAAGCAAAAGAAGCTTCGCAAGGAGATTGACGAGTTGGACCGTGTCGGTACCTTACTGAAGTCTCTGAGAGATAACAAAGCTCTAGCAGAGCAGATACAACGCTGCTTCGAGGAGATTTATGTTGATGGTGAGTTAGTTCTCAACATTCGAGAGCAAAGTACTAACTATGTGTTTAGAAATTCAAGACTTACGTTGTCTGGACATTGTCTTACTTTTGGGTTGCCTCAGTGACGCCCGTGGGATTCACCTTGGTAAGGTCTCCTGAAATTCATTTACGAGCTTAATCGACTAATATAACATAGCTGGTGATACCGCCCAGTGCATCTCAAAGGACTCGGTTTTCCGGTTTCCCGAGATAAAGGCTTTGTTCTATGAACATTACGAGATCATTGCCAACGAACTAAATCAGCCCTCATTTGCTAAGCCCGTTCAATTCTCTCTGGCTAAGAACTATCGCTCGCATCAGGGCATTCTGAGTTTTGCATCATGGGTGATGCAGCTACTCTGGCATGGTATGAAAGATTGCAATGATCAGACTTGTTTCTATCTAACGGTTTATGTATAGGATTCCCGGAAACAATTGACAAACTTGACCCAGAGATTGGCTATATTGGAGGACCGAAGCCAATTATCTTTGGTATGTCGCATCGCATCGCTTCATTGGCACTCAATCACTAACAATTGTCACATAGCGGGATTTGACTCCTCCATTCTTTCTGCCAAAATGATTGGTCTGGTCAAGCTTAATGACAAGGTCGCCGACTTCGGCGCCGAGCAAGTCATCCTTGTCCGAGACGATGCATCAAAGGACAAATTGCAAACCCAAATTGGCGAGATTGCCCTTGTTTTGACAATCCTAGAAAGCAAGGGTATGGAGTTTGATGATGTTTTGGTGTATGACTTCTTCGGCAGCAGTGGACTTGGCAGTAGCTACCGGTGCCTTTACATGCTTGTTCAAGCATCACGAGCGCAGTTTGATTCTCAAAAACATGCGGTGGGTATATTCCATGAGATAATCAGCCCGTTATGATTGCTAACATTTTCAACCAGGCTCTGTGCTCCGAACTTAAGGTATATCTATCTCTTTGCTAACAATAGTTCTTGCTAACAATATTAACCAGTCGCTTTATGTTGCTGTCACTCGAGCCAGAAAGCAACTTTGGTTCATGGAAACCCAAGAGAACAGCGTTGATCCTATTGTGCAAACGCTCTCACAGAGCAACAGCCTCGAGCTCGCTGAAATTGTGAAGCAGAAAGACCCCAATGTAAGTGGTATTCTAATCAAAATGGCTTGCATACTAATCTCTTTCAGGTCGCGGAAAAGGTCATGGTTCTGCGAGCCGGTGGCTCAGTGGACCCAGAGAGGTGGCTCAAGAGAGCAGCACATTTTCTCCATCAGAAGAGCTTTGCAGAGGTAATATACTGCTCACTGGCTAGAGGAGAGCTTCATGCTAATAAAAGTTGAACAGGCATTGTTCAGCTACAAGAAAGCCAATGATTATCGAGGAATGACACACTCGCAGGCCTGTTTGTATGAGCAAGAAGGAAGGTCCCATCGAGCAGCGGGAGATACCGAAGAATTTACCGTATGCTATGAGAAATCCATCGCTCTTTTCCTCGAGATTGGTCTTATTACAGAAGCGGCGATGTGCTACGAGGGACTTGGGCAGTTCGGCAAAGTTGCAGGTTTGTTTTTCAATCGTCAGGTCTGAGAAATACTAACCTCTCTTCTAGAAATCTGGAAGGAGCGTGAACAATATCAAAAGGCTGCATCTTTCTATGAGAAAGGTAATTTTTTCACCGAAGCTTCGGAGTGTTATCATGCTTGTGGTCAGTACGAGGCGGCAATCGAGGTCTTGCGCCGCGGAGACCAATTTGATGAACTCGTCGCCTATGCCAACAGGTTTTTACACCGAATTCTCTCTACATTGATTACGCAATATTGACTCTATATAGGAACCGCGAGTATCTTAGCGAGCCTACATTGGTTCGTTATTCGAGACTTTGCAATATCTTGCTGAAGCAGGGACGTGTCTCTGTCAGTCTGAGGGCAATAACCATCAATATGCTTGGATCAGATGTGTCCAAAATTGCCTTTTTCAAAGAGCTTGAAATGTGGGACCAGCTGCGTGCACTCTATTCATCAAAGTCCAGATGGTTTGAGTATTATGATCTATCAGTGGCTGTTGGTGACATTCCTGCGGCGATAAGCACATTGCTGGTTCACAAATTGATACCAGTAGTCGACAAGCCAGTTGTTGAAAAGCTGTTCAGCTATTCCATGGTCGAAGTCTTGTACGCCCATAGGGACTTAATTCCGAGCAAGCCTGAGCGAGATGGGCTGCTGAAATCAGCAAAGTCAACTTACCTCGAAAAGCTTGGGGCACAGTGGAAATCGCTATTACTGTTGGTCGACGATTTTGAGGATGTGGATTTACCCGCGTCAGTTAAAACCCTGGATAAGGGTCTTGTGAAGGATATCTTCTGTCTTTTTGTTTGTTTTCAACCGAGCCATCATCTGTGGGTAGTGCACTAATTATTTTCAGGTGATTGCTTTCGAGCCGTCAATATTCACCAAGCAAAAGACCGAACATCTTCCGATGGATATTGTCATCCGGGTTGGAAAGCTGCTGCAAGACCTTCATGCCCAGAACCAGTACTCCCTTAAGTGCCTGGCTATGGCTTGTGGTATTTTTACCAATCCAAAACAAGAGAGCCATACGATCTTGCTCCACTGGTCTCCATTGAGGACTTACACACCAACGCCTCTTGATGGTTCTTCATTCCAGAACTTGATTGACATTGCAAAAAACTTCATTCAAGAGAAGTTTACCGCAGCACTTGCTCAGTTCCATGAAAATGCACTCAGTCTCACGAAGAGGGATTTTCTGCCGACATGTGTCCATCACCTCTACAAAGGTAAGCTATATCCGTTGACGCTCTCTTAGGAAAATATCTAACGAGTTGAATCAGGATTCTGTCCAAAGTTTAAGGCCAATGAATGCTCCTGGAAGCATGAGAAGCCCACTGCAGAATTCGCCATTGCTAAGTTGAATGTAAGTAAAACACCAATAATTAATAATTGACCAACTAACACCTCGTTAACTCCCGCAGTGTCTTCTCACTGTTGCTGAGGTTTTTGCGCGCCTCACGCCTGTTTATTACCAAAGAGTCATGGGCAAGGCTTTCAACAAACCATTTTTGGGTCGTAGTAAGTGGTCGGTCCAATGTCGCTGTACGTTTCAGATCTGACATACTATAGGGAGAATCTGGATTCAACAGATCCAAGAGGAGCTTGTGATTGTCAGTTCACTGGAGCAATCTTCTATTGCAATTACAAATCTGCGTTTCAACTTGCAGAGCAATCCAGAGTTTGCTGCGACCGCATACTGCCTAGAAGACTTGCTGTTCTATCGCATGAACACTGAATGGGGCTCGATGAACAGTCTGAGCTCTTCTCTAGAGAAGGTCCAAGAAGCTCAAATTCTCGGTATGATGAACTTCTTTTTCTGAAACATCACAAATCGGCTCTAATAACCAATCTAAACCTGCAGGCCCTCACCCAGCCACGCGTTTTCAGCGAGCACTTATTCTGAATATGGATCGCATCATGCCACCACACCCTAGACGATCCGGCCACCCGCTCGCGTTGCCTTTGACAACGTTGAATGCTGTTGAGAGAATTCGGTCAGCGGTTGGAAGACGCCACGGTCAAGATTTTGTGAGTCATGAGTCTACATTACGTATCGAACTCACTGACCTTCGTATAGCACAACGGCATCAACACCTTTATCCAATGCCTCGAGAAGACACCCAAACCTTCCCTTGGCTCGCTCCATGCTGTTCTGTCTGTGTTCGAGTTTGCAGCTACATATATTGTGTGTTTCCAAGTCTCGTCGATGGTATAACAGGTTACTAACATTGCACAGCTTTACATCGCCAATCCAGGAAAGGGTATCGTGATTCCCTGGTCCTGGGCTTTGCAGCATCTTTCAACAATTATGCAATCTCCCGCTAAAGACTATCTGTTCAAGGACAGAGAGATCCGAGTGCACATAACCGACTTGATGAACATTGTCATCAGCTTCTGCAACCTTATGGAACAAGTCGAAAATGCCTTCACCAGCGGTGCTTTGAAGTTCCAAGGACTGGGCCGCACCAGCCTCCCAATCCCTATTGTCAAACGGCGCTGCACCGAGCTTTTGACCACCGTGAATCTCAACATAAATCACTGGCCCAAGCAGCCAATCGGCTTTAAGGATATGGAGAAGGTGGTCAACAAGGTATGTGTCTTTGCTTATGACAATGTTCCCTAAAATAAGCTTGACTAAAACAAACTAGACACTTCGATCAACCCTTATTCCACCGGGAATGGCGCTAGAATTTTCTAACAGTGATAAATTCCGGCAAAGTTGCATCCGCGAGTTTGCAGCCTACAACCACAAAGATGAGCTGTGTGTCATTGCGCTTGACGATAGAAAGTCCGCTCCTCTCTTCTTGCGATCTTTCACACAAGGAAACGTGAAATTCATCCAGCTCAGTGATATCTTGAAAATATCGCGCATTACCGAGAACCAATTATCCATGGGTCTGGAAGAAGACTGGCAAGTTGACGAATACACCGGCTACGAGCTCGACATGATCACGAACCTTCAGCGACGTTGGCGACAAGTGATGGAGGTCATCGAGAACAACCGCCATAGGGCACAATCTCGCGAGGGCAAACTTATCCAACACTTCCATGAGGTGTGCACGAGACGGATGAGCGTTCTACCTGCGGCCGCTTGGTCAATCCGAGATAAAATACACATGCGCAAGGTCATATTCACCGAAGGCATAAAGATCGCCATGTCTCTTGATGGTGTTTTGGACAGCTTCCGACAACTGAATGACCGGTGGAGGCAACAATTCGACAGCAATTTGTCCACCGCAAAGCTAGAGGAGCTCTCCGTTATTCGCGGACGTGTTCTGCCGATCGATGGGCAACTTGAGTACATCGTTGAGCACTGGTCTCCTAAGGGCATTGAGGAGGGTATGATGACCGTTCCGGCGGAGGACCTCGGTGTCTCAGCCCGTGAGGCCCAGCGCGCTCTCTGGGCTGTTCAGCGCGAGATTGAAATCATTAGATCTCAAGTTGAAATCATTGCGAAGAGCCCTGACCGGTAAGGGGGTTTCTTCCCTTCCATGATTGTTCAGCAGAGGCTCGATAACCGAAAACGGCAAAAAAATTTGAAAACGAAAACCGTCAGCAAAAAAAAAGCTAGTTAGCCGGGGAGATCTGTGTGGAACGAGGAGAATTTCTTAATATCTGGCTTCAACCATCTTATGGCTGGACGAGACACGAGACACGATTGTATGAAGTGAAATGTATGATATCTTGTTTGATTACTCTGTAATGGATTTTTGTCTGCGTACTATGTAATCAGTGTATTTTCTAACAGAAAAGTTACATTCAAGTACAGTATATATCCTCTGTTTGTTGAATTATATAATGTAAAGCATAGACGGGCATTTGGCAAAATACAGCATCCTTCTAGATAACCACTCACTGTCTTGCCAAGAGGCCAAACAGCAGCTCCGTCCGAGTCCAATACTCAGCCGCAAGCTTCTTGATAGTCTTAACAGTCTCCGCACTAGAACCAGCGCTCTTCTGAGCACGCTCGACGACACCAGCCAGCTGATTTCGCTCGCCGAGCATCTGAGACAGATACAGAGCGTCGAAGAAGAGCTGCACCCTCCAGTCGCGCAGGCCCGCGACTTGATCTGGATCCGGGCTTTGGATCTCTGATTTCTCCGCCGGTTTATCTTCCTTCTGCTTATCTCCATTGGCAGTGGGGTGGCCGTCCTTGGTCTCAGCCTTGCTAGGGGTATTTTCGCTGTCGAGATCATCCAAGGCAGATGCGATAGCCGCCTCGAGTTTCGTTTTCAATTCTTGCTTCAACGCCTGCACGGTGGACGGATCCCAGAGGTCTAATCCGCACGTATCCATCGAGGAAGTGAGACGGCGCAGGAGCTTGAAGCTCGAAACCGAGGGCTGAACAGGTATGGCAGGCTCGCCTTCCCAGAGTGATCGGCCAGGCACGGTCTTGATCTTGCCTGTCTGGGGGTTGCACTTTGGGGATGGGATCAAGCTCAGCGAGCCGGCCTTGCTGACTACTTCGGTTGCAAGCAGCTTCTGTAGGTCAGGGACGATTTCGCTCGAGAAGACAAAGTCTCCAGATACAAAGCCGGCGGGGATATCTCGCCGGACGAGTCGTATAAGCCTTAGTAGAAAGGTGGCTTTTTCGCTGGAATGCGAGGAGTTGAATGACTTGAAAGCGCTGCTGAATGATGTTTGGAGACTGCTGAATGCGTCCCGAACGGCAGAGTGGAGAGAATCGGATAGGTGTTGGGGGTCATCTTCGTTGAGTCGGGGTGTGATGTCGATATCTTCATCTTCCACTTCACCTCCAACGAGAATGTCAGTCCATCGTATGCGGCGTAGAGAGTCGATAGATTCGTTGACTGCCTGGATTGATGCTAGCCATGCTTGATACTTCATAAGGACGGTAGAGACGTCTTCGTCACAGCCCAATAATCTGTCTACGACGGTTCGTTTGAATGCCTGTGCGCCGTTCGTGTATTCTGCGGTAATGAGATCGGAATCCCACAGAGATCCGAAGGAGTTGTGGTCGGTGTTCTCCCATTCTGATATTATGTATGAAACTTGAGCACCGACTTCGCCTAGGCTTAGTGCTTGCGTATTCAGGATTCTGGCAAGCTGGTTATTGAAGATATTTCGAAGACTTTCGAGGACATTCACCGAGCCGTGAATGATCGTTGAGCCCCAGGATGATAGCCACAGTTCCACAGTCTCTGTGCGGAGCGAGAGAAGCTCAGAGAAATCGGTGCTGTGGACCAGGCTCTTTTGGCAGCCGTCGGAGAATTTATTGAAAGCTTGGAGTGACCATTCCTTGATTGATTCCAGGCCCTGGGTTCTGTTTAGTTCGCTGAGCTTGATCCAGGGGGTGAAATTCTTCACATCTGGAGCTACCCAGCGGCCAAGAACTTCAACCTCGAGGCCATCTAGACTCTGAATCTCTGGGTCGGAGAGGAGGGGCCTAGCTTTAAGTTTCATGAGCACATCCGAGAATCGATGCGATCGCAAGACCTTTGAAGCCTGAAGTGTTCGAACGAACAGCTGGAGGGCTCTAGGAATGTTCTCACGAGATACATCCAACTGGTTAACAATGATGCCCAGGCGCACTCGGTGAAAGCGATGGATCGCATCATCGGAAGAAGGGCTCTCTACAAGGCAATAGGCGGCCAATGATTCAATGATAGTGTCTTCCGTAGCGCTTGTAGAGGCAAGGCGTTTATCAATCCGTTTAATAAGTGTCTGCCGGAGGGACGCTAGCTGGTTCCAGAGATCATCGAGGAATGGAGGGACTGATTCATGCTTTGATAATGTCTTGTGCAGTAACCGCGAGACAACTAGAATCTTCGCAATCAGCAGGAGCGAGCCGCGACGTCGCAAAAGCCGGCTGGTAGAGGTTGTACAGCGGTGGAGGAGAGAAAGCTGCGCTCCGAATGCGTGCTTCTCTGCGTCTATATCCACATTATCAGCTACTAGTTCCTGATTTCCTCCAGGACTGGTTTCGTACCTTTCTCATCATCGCCAGTTTCTATTTGCCGGACATGAACATGCTTCCTTTCTATAAGCCGGGGGTTGCACCGGCGTCCAACATCGGCCAGAATGGATTCCACGCCTTGAATGTCTCGGTTCATAGCCACAATCGTCTCAGCCGTTCCAACTAAGTCACGATATCGTGTCCTATAATCGGATAATATACACATTAGCGAAGAAACAGCTCCTATGGCAAATCAATCACATACCCCACGAGAGCTCGGAGCTTCTCCTTATTGCTCGCGATGTCCCGACGCAGCTCCTGTTCCACGCGGCGGACGGTGGGAATGGGGTATTGGAACGCATCGTGCCATGACTTCAAGCTTGAAGGATCAGGCGCCTCAGGGGCCATGCTGGCGGGATGTGTGGTGAGACCGTTGGTTCATAGAGAACAAGTAATCCATGCGACAACGGATGCCTGACAGCCTTAGACCCCTGGCTAGCTCGGTCTTATCGTTATCGGCACGTGATGGCAGAAAAAGTCCCCCGCCACCGAGGGGAAATCCGTCATCGTTGGACGGACGGTTTTGTACCTTACACAACTTATATTCAATATGCCGTTGATCGAATCAGACGCTGCTGTGGCAGAGACATCATCCACCGATCTCCCTGATCGCCTCCCTTTCCCTCCCACGACATACTCCCATATCTTGCATTGCTCTTATCATGACTGGCATCCGCGGTAAGCTTCCATATGACTCAACACCCAACATATCTGACCGAAGTCCTAGGTACCGCACACTTGCCCCAAAGTCGCGCGTCATTCCTTTGACTGCTCCTTTTGTTGAATACCTCCGCGCCGACGGCATTGTTCTTCCGCCCGAGGCCGTTGCCCCAACCGACGATGATAATCTGGACACATTCTCCGATTCGGGCGAGGAGGAGCACGATCCATCTACAGCATGGCAAGAGATTCACACTAGGATCAAGGATACCATCTCTGAACTCGGTGGCATCGTCACTCCGAAATTAAACTGGAGTGCTCCCAAAGATGCAACATTCATGGCCGCCACAAACGACACCCAATGCCGTTCTCCGAATGACATCTACCTCCTCTTGAAAAGCAGTGACTTCATCACCCATGATTTGGATCATCCCTTTGATGGCTGCGTGCCGGATACAACCAGCGACGAACCGACGCCATCCACCGTTGACTCACCGCTGCCGGATGTGCCGTATTCTCTGGTACTCCGTAAATATGTCAACTTCAACCCTTCGCTCGAGTTCCGTTGTTTTGTGCGCAACCGTGTCCTGCTGTGCATAACCCAGCGCGATCAGAACCACTTCGACTTCCTCTTCCCCATGCGTGATATGCTCCGGTCTCGGATCCAGTCATTCTTCGATGACAAGCTCAAAGACACATTCCCCGAATCCAACTTTGTATTCGACGTGTATATCCCCGCTCCGCACCAGCGCGTCTGGTTGATTGATATCAACCCGTGGGCGCAGCGTACCGACCCTTTGCTGTACAGTTGGTTGGAGATTCTCCGGATGAAGGATCCGATTGGTGTGCAAGAGGAAGAAGACGATGGAGCGGAAGAGTATGTGAGAATATCACTTTCTGATGGTAAGATCATCTCTACCGGCACGGCGGAGGAGCTCGAAACAGAAGATGATTCGGGTTCTTCCGCCTCGGAAGATGAGCACGAGGGCGCCGAAGGAGATGATGAACAGGCCCCCTTCCTCCCGGAATTCCGGCTCATCAAAAAGGATGATCCTGAAGCTTATGCATTCAGCTCCACTCAGTATTCGGCTCACAAGGTGCCGAAGGAGCTGGTCGATGCTTCGCTTCAGGGGCCTGGCGGCATGAGTGAATTCATGGGCCAGTGGCAGGATATCTTAAAGAAGCAGGAGCAAGAGGATCAGGCTACTGGCAGTGACTCTGAATAAACAATCTCGGCTCAAAACGCTGCGTGGTATAAAAGCATGGATTCTTGGTTTAGTGGCGTTTACCTATAGCAGGGAAATGAATCCTGGGGATTCGAAGGTTCTGTCGTGGACTACAGGTCAATCCACACATTATCGATAAATGAAATCAATATATAATTGTCGCCATTGGTCAATTACCTACATAGAATGTGTAAGAGAAGGTTATATGCTATGTCATATCAACAACTCCAGTATTGTGTGTATTACTTCTATCCTTCGCCTTGAAGAACAAAATATGTATCGCCCTGAATGATTATATCGAAAAATGACCCCGAGCAAGTAGGAGATACAGCCGCAAGCTCTAGTAGCTATATACAAAAAACCTATCAAGCAACTAAAGCTTATGCCTCTTCTCACCAGACGCCAACCTCCGGAACTCTTCCTGCGGGAATCCCTTCATAAAGCGCTCAAGGCCCATAAACGCCTCAAGACCATTCTGGCGATCCAAAAGCTCCCTCTCAGGCCGCCTTACCAGCTCCTTAATCTTTAACAGACTAGTCTGGTTCAAGTGCGTACCAAGACGATCATCAACCTCCTCAAGCACCTTCTTCAAGAACCCATCAGAGTCATCCTTCTCCCCAGACTCCGGCGCAATAACCTTATTGACAAAGCCAGCCGAAACCAGCTCGTCACAGGTAATCCGCTTGCTCATTAGGAGCGCCTCATTCGCCTTGGCGATGCCCAGGCGCTCAACGAAGGCGCGGCTAGCACCGCCTTCGGCGACGAGACCGAGCGAGGAGAAGGGTGTCAGGATGAATGTGTGTGGGGCAGCGTAGATGAAGTCTGCGTGGGCGACCAGTGCGGCTGAGAGACCGACAGCAGGGCCGTTCAAGGCGACGACGAGAATCTTAGAGTGGTTGTAGAAGGTGCGAGTGACGTCGACGTTGTTTGCGACGAAGCCCTTGACTAGCTCGCGGCGCGCGTTTGAGTTGCTATCGTCGGTGCCTGGACGTATACTTGTGACGTCGGCTCCGCTGTGGAGAGGATACGAGTGTTAGATATAGTTGATCTTGTCAAGCTTTCTTTTGGGATATGGCTTCGCGATATCTAGGGCTGGATTGGGCTGTTGATGACATACGCAGAGAAGAAACGACCTTTTCCGGTCAGGACTGTAATAAAGATATCCTCTCGAGAGTCAATCTCGCGTAAACGCTCGCCTAGAAGGTAGTATAGGTCGGCATTGAGAGCGTTCAGCTTGTCGGGCCGGTTGAGTGTCACGATCGCCACGCGATCCTGGTAGGCAACGGTAATGAGACTATCGTTTGACATTTTTATTGTATATTGTAGAAGGAAACCGTTCAATGGGTCACCAAATTGAACTGGGATTGTAATGGTCTATCATTTATCAGTCGTCTCTATGGGATATCTGGGCACGCGAATTTGCGGGGAGCCGAGGCCCGCGGGAACCTACTTTGTTCTGCCTGAGTCAGCAGAAATAAGCATCCATGGATGTATGTTCTGTTTATCCTGTTTGTCCTGTTTGATCAAATCCAATAATCACGCCCGTGACTGGTCCGGCCATGGCACCACTCGGCGATTAAAGATTGAAGATCACCAACCTACACAATATCGCTGCCCCGGTCTGCTGGAATCAGGCGGTATAATCAATTGAGCACATCCTACCAACAACATCGAACCTCAAACCCCACTCTTAGCAAACCCGAAGCCAAAACACGCCGAGAAAAAAAAAGCAACGCATCAGACTCATACAATGTCGCAAATATTCCGCAAGTTGCAGGGAGGCAACCTCGAAGTCTTCAAGGTGCGTATCTGACACTCAAGTCCTCTGAGCGAGCATTCCCACCTCCCGCCTCCCACCGCCTCTTCTTAGGACTAACGGAGTCCATGTAGTTTGGGATGTACGTCCTCTTCCCGATCGGCTGGATGTACTATTTCGGTACCAACCTCGACGACCGCTTCGCCACGAAGAACTTTTGGCCCACTGCCGAGCAATCGCACAAGATCCCGCTAGACAAGGACGAGATTGACCAGGAATTGGCACGTATGCGCATGGTGGATGCCGTGAAGCGGGAGCAGAGACGGGCGGCGGAGGCACAGGCACAGGCACAGACGATGCAGACTCAGCAATGAGGCTGCAATTAGTGGGTGTGATTGAGAGGAGCTGGGGACGGGGGCTGAAACACAACATGCGCTCATTGCCCAAGTCCCCGGGGGAGAAAATGGCATTGCGAAAGGGCCACTGGTGTTCCCTTTGGCGGATTGATATTTGCCGGGGACAACATTGGCATCGCGCTGGGAAGTTACACATGTGCTGATGATGGGTTTACTTGTACAACACTCTGCTCTGGGCATCGAGGGCGTTCTGGAGTTTTCATTTGATATGTATGTTGCGTTTTCAACATCATATTGCTTTCTACTATTTACATCTGCATTTGCTGTACATCATTCTAGAAAAGTGTGCAAAAAATATCAACTTCAATCATGATCACGTTGCAACGATAATACAAGCTGGCATCAGCGACCACAGAACTCTGCCAAGGAGGCATATCTATAGGGGATTGATATATCAACACCCCCTGTGGCTAACTAATCTAACACCCCTTTTGCCTAGTTAATCTGACACCCCCTGCCTGAATTTTCAGTACCGCCTTCCTAATTTGGTTGAGTTACCTGCCTCGACACTTGCTTCTCACTACAGCTCTCCTTACCGCCTCCTAATTTGTATACCGCTTTTGTAGTAAACTATGATATTAGGTAGCAGGTACCTTCACTTTGTATGTAAGCTCATAGCAAAATTAAGTCACTCTTATTATATCTTACTTTATCAAATTGCTTTATCATCAAATGTTTTATCGTCACTTCATCTTCAAGGGGTCAAATCCAGTAGGAATCAGGTAGAATACACAATTCTTTTCTGATCAAAATGAATGTTCTTTTACTATATAAACTAGAAGTAGGCAGAATATATGGCAGAAAAAATAAGGTATGGGAGAAATAAGGCAGAAATACGGCAGAAGTCTGAGTGGTAGTTACTCAATCTAGAAGGCGGTACTGAAATTTCAGGCAGGGGGTGTCAGATTGGGCAAAGGGGGTGTCAGATTAGCCACAGGGGGTGTTGATATATCAATCCCCTATCTATATACAGTGTGGTGTGAATGACCCAAGAAAAGAATGTAATAATTAATAATAATGTAATCCGCCGCACTCCGACAATGCAAGTCATAGGGGTGCCGCAAGTTCCCAGAACACAAGAACTCCAAACAAGCGCCGGCCGACAGGAAGAGTGATAACGAGGTTCCCTTCGATATCGATATGCAACTCCAAAGGGATTAGGGCTCCTCACTTTTGGCAATAGAGAATGCAACTGCAACCATTATGCGGGTTTTTATTCACAGGTCAGCCAAGCGCTCGGTCGAGGTGGCAGCGGCGTTCTTTGCCGTCTCGTACATCAAATCCCCGATTTGCGTGGCCACGCCATTTTCGCCAAAGACCGAACTGATTGACAACCGACCAGAGCTGAACAGGCGCTCGCCGGCCCAGTAGTAGTAAAGGCGCCCGTAAATGGCGAGAAGGTGGTCGGGAAGGTAAATGTAAGTGCCCATGGCGATCATGGCAATGAGGCCAAGGAGCAGCGTGTCTAAATAGGAAACGAAAGGTCAGCATGGTGTACCAAGAGTATTGTGAACGGGGAACAGGCGCAACATACTGAAGATGAGCTTCTCGATCGGAGTAAGCATGTAGAGGGAGAAGGTCACCTCATACTGGTAGATCTTCAACCGCATCCAGCGGAAGAGGCTAGCCACGGCCCAGATAATGAAGTCCACCATTCTTGCGGGGTATTCAGAGAATTGTAGGATGTTCCAGTCTTTCGTTGCTTCTTGCGGCTTCTGGTGCCGTTCGTTTGAATTTTTTTTTTCTCTCTATAGTCTGAGCAAGAGCCACCAATGACAAACTCGGGAAATAGACCCGGAGACAGTCGTATCAGACACGGGCACTATGTATGCCCGGCTGGAGTGTGGTGTTGTGCAGGGAAAAATGATCCACGATGTTCTAAATCAACGCGGCGCGGGGAAGGGTTGACGTAAGGTCGCAAGATATCGCAGGGACTTAGGCAATTGAGGGATATTCGTTACAATCGGGAAGAGCGTGTTGACAGAGACGTTGAGGTTGATAGGAGTAAGGAAGAGAGGATAAGACTGAGGTCACGCTTTTTGGTGGACTGTGCTCAATAAGATTCCCCTTAAAATACTTCTGTTTTGGTTCTGAAAATGGCTGTATATTTTGTTTATTTCATGCCGTTTTGGTCTGAGATATATGGTAATATCAGTATGCACTAGTAATAGCATAAACCTCGGCTAGTCGTCTTTAGTATGTCTACAGCACTCTAATTTTTAGAGGTTTTTATTCAATGTTCTAATTTCATTCTTTCTCGGGTTGGATAGGTGTACTTGTATGTAGTACATATGTATAGATACCGGTAATGTAGCGATAAAGGGGAAGGTGGGAGAAATCAGAGTGAGGTAAAGTAAATTTAAAGGCATCAATTTTCTCTTGGCGGAGGCCTGAGGCCACCAACCCTATTGCCTGATCATTTGTATTTTCCGTGTTTTGCCGTGACAGTTTGTACCGTACCCAGTACTTTATGTTTCATGCACAATCTGTACAATTTAGATGTCCCGACATTGGATGGCATAATTATCTATGCATAGCATATGATTTATGTACACATCTGTCTGTAACTAACCTATGTATTCTAAACATTACTTTGGCAGCAATATTGAGCATAACAAACTAGATGTACTACTAGCTAGCAGTTTCATGTCCTTTTGCTAATCAGGATGATTTGCCCATACATAAGGGCATGGTCCATGGATAACTAAGTGCTCTACTATTCAGACTTCCTAGATCTCATTTATCCAGTTACAGTGAGGAAAGCTTATAATACTCACTACCATACTGCTAAACAACAAAAACAGAAATATATCCAATAGACTAGAAAGAGAACCTCCACTGATCTAAAATACCAAGATCATAGCCCTTGAGTCAACCAGCAAACAACCCAAAGTAGCCAAAAAAATTACCATTCAAGCTTATCTTATCGCAAACGTCGGCAATAACCTCAACCTTGAACAAACCACACCACGAACACCAAACGCAATGCTATCTCGCCTACGCTGGCGGACATCGTCCCAAATACTAGCAGCCCCGGCGCGACTCTTCAGCCAAACCCCCATCATCCCCGAGAAAGCCCTCCCCCCACGGCTCAAGATCAACGATGCCGACATATCAATATCCTACCTAAAAGGCACCGGGCCTGGCGGACAGAAGATTGTACGTTTTAATTCCCAAGCAGATTCCTAGACAAGAACCAGAACTAACAAAACCTAGAACAAAACCAACTCAGCCGTCCAGATCATCCACAAGCCCAGTGGGGTGGTAATCAAATGCCAAGCAACGCGCTCACAGGCTCAGAACGCGAAGATTGCGCGCTCGCTGCTCGCTGATAGAGTCGAGGCGCTGCAGAAAGGGGATAATAGTCGGGTTGCGATTAAGGCTGCGGCGGCGAAGAAGAAGAAGGCTAGTAAGATGAAGAAGACGAGGAGGAAGTATCGGGAACTTGCGGAGGGAGAGAAGGAGGGGGAAGTTGGTGAGGAGGAAGAGGACGAGGTTGAGATAATATGGGATGATGAGGTAAAGGAGGGAGAAAATAAGGAGGCTGAATCGAAAATTGGAGGTGAGGCCAAACCTTCCGAAGAGTCTGGAAAGGGTGTATGATGTGAGATTTATGTTGTTATGTGTGTGTTTTGGGATGTATACTAGGTCTACTGCATTGGTATTTGAGCGTCTACTTTTGAGAGATTTACATTCCCATGGATGTTCTTCTAATGAAAAATCAAACAAACATTTATTTCATGGATCTAGTGTCTCATCGCAACATGCATATGGTGTAATAGGGGGAGTGGGGGAAAGGATTATTCCTCCGAAGGAGAAAGCAAATCCATGTAGGTTGAACTTTTTGAGTTGGAAGGGAAGATCATAGTAAAGCCACTAAGAAATGTAACTTGCCAGCACGGTCTTTGACTGGTCGTCAAGACGCTCCTGGGCGAATTGCGAAATACGGCCACTCTGCTTGCTATCGGCCTCTTTCAAGTACGAGCCCACCCAAGCCTTGAGGTCAGCACCAGTCTCGGGCCACGGGTCCTTCTGCTGGACACGGATGGTGTTCAGAGGAGTAAATCCAACACCGAAGGACATGTCTTCGATATCTGCATCATTAATGAGATCATCCCTGGCTGCAGGCAGCGGCGGAAGCTCGAGGAGCTTGAGCAATGCCGTGCAGGTGAAGCCCCATCCCTTCTGGCTATAGCGAGTGGCAAAGGCCTGCGAGTTGGCAAGGGTCTTGGTGAAGGAGATGATAGCTGTCTTGCGATCCAAAGGCCGGGCAAGCTTCTGGGTTTCAGGAAGAATGACGTTGATATAGATGGGGGTGAAGAGTCTAGACATAAATTAGCATACGACCAATTTACGCTGTGTAAGAATACATACCCCTCTTGCACCTTGTCGGTGACTTGGATGATAAAGTCCGCGCTGTAGCCCTTGTTATCCTGCGCCGAGATGAAGTGGAAGAAGCGGACAAAGCGAAGAGTCAGGTTCTCTGTCTTGGAATTCTGCAGACGTTGAAGAATGATCTGCATAATCATGACAAAGTAGTTCTCAAGGGCAGTTCTAGGGGAAGGGAAGTCAGGTAACCGTCAATTAAGCGCTTGGAAGATGTGATACGTACGGTGGGAAGTTAGCAACAACTGTCTCCAGGAGATCAAAGCCAAAGCTCTCATTGGCCTTGGTAGAAACCAGTTTTTGGAAGATACCAAGGATGGGCTCGATCTGGTTGTGTTCAATGATGAACTGCGAACCACGCGGAATGATCGAGGAAAGTAGCCGGACCAAGGCGGGGATGTTTCCCTTCGAATCCCACATAACGGGCATCAGGATAGGGCCAATAAGCTCTTGGTAGTAGGTGGGAAGGGTGCCGGATGGGTTGGCCTCGAGCAGCGCAGCGAAGAGCTGGAAAACGTAGGGCATGAATTCTGAAATTTGTCAGCAAGGGATCAAAGATATCGACTTAGTTTGATTTGGCTCACCCTGCACATCATTCTGGAGGATAGCTGCGAAGGGCGCATACAGCGCTTGCTCGAGCTTGTCAGGATTCGCAGGAGCAGCAAAGCTATATCACGTTAGCTTCTAGCACTTGGAAACGAAAAATGCGGGAACATACCGGATGAAGGCGCCCATGGCTTCGAAGTGGAAGTAGTAGAATCGGGGGTTACTTGGGTTCGCGCTGATGATACTGGTAATATTAATGAAGCGCTGGAGGACGACGTCCGTGAAAGGCACCACGCCCTCCTTGATAACAACCAAAACCCGCATCACGCAACGCATCAAGAACTCATTCTCTTGCACTTTTTCAGGAGCTGGATCACTCTGAATCAGCTGGAAGATGTGCTCGAGAAGATCCTTAGCAAGCGGTGTGATCTCAGTGGGTGGAATGACTGCCTGTCCTTGGCTGTCGGTGAGGAAAAGTACTCGCTCCAAGGCAATGGCAGCGTAGGTGTAGACGACAAAGTTCGACGACGCCAGGTGCTTCACCAGCACAGGTAGAACCTGCTGCCACTGTTCCTTGGTGATGATACTGCGGAAAGTGTACAAATACTTGATAGCGTCGACCTTCAGGATAGGGTGAACACCATCCTCGTTGATCAGATCCGCGGCGAGGTTCTGCTGGAAGTAATCCGTGATACTGACCAACTGGTTGGTGGCAGTGACACCGTGCGAGGAGGTCGCAGTGCCCTTGGCAGCGATAGCGGAGTAAAGGTACGTCGCTGTGTCCTTGGCCTTCCAGTTGGATGAATCCTTGGCATACTCTGCCAGGTAGTGCTGGGTATACTTGAGGACAACCTGGGTCACTGGCTCTTCGAATTTCTCTGCCAGCTTGCGGAGGAAATCAGTGGCAGCTCGGCGTCTGGTCTCGCTATCTGACCCTTCCAAGTCCCGTCGAATGAACTCAATCGGCTCGTCCTCGAAGAGTTCTTCGTCGGACTCACGGAGGCTCACATTCGGCAAAATGACCTTTTCAACAATCTGGCTCAAGGTTTCCTCGGCCTGGAAAGAAGCGGCATGCTCGGGCATACCTGCGACAGAGGTCAAGAAGTGCAGTGCTCGGCTGACCAAAATATCATACTTGGTCTCCTGGCCGATGGTGGTGAGGAAGTTCCATGAGCTCCCAATGAACTGTCCAACGTGAGGCTGGAACACATCCATGTACTTCTGCACGTAGAGAGTCAAAGCCTCAAAGATTCCAGCGCGAACATATTCTAATAGACCAGCCTCCGTATCGTCGTCGGTATGGAGTAATTGATTGTCGTAGGTCAAGTATTTGAGGAAGATTGTCGAGATTCCGGTGAGGTTGTCTTCGAACATGGGAGGGAGATCGTGGGAGGAAAGGTCATAAAACAGCTTGACCATCAGGTTGAGCTGAGTAAACCCTTGAGTCAGGTTCTCTTTGTTGGTCTTGTTCTGCTCAAGATAGTTATCCAGTGCCTGGGGTGTGTTAGCATTCGGCCTACCGAAGCAAAACTGGGTAGAGATCCGAAGATACCTCGAACAGGGCCAGGAACGGAGTACCGAACTTGTTAAGAACGTGGTTAATTTCAGTGTAGAGCGCATCAGACTGGAACAAAGGTCTCCATCTCTTGAAAATAGAGTGTGCGACTTGCAGCACACCAATGTTGACGGTGGGGTTGTCTGGTGACAGCTTCGAGACGAGGTCCTGGAGAAAACAAATCGTCAGAACTAACATTACAATGCTTTGTTGAATCGCAACTTACATCAACCAGAGTATCCCACCGCTCCCAGAAGTCACTGTCGGCGATCACACTAACGGCCTCACCCAGCTGGCTCTGAATTCCTGGCGGAACCGAGATCATCAAGGAGATCAGCTCACGCTTGAGAGTGGTGACTTCATCCTGCTGCAGCTTGTAATTTCCATCTTCGTCCGTCCAGTTGCGCTTGATAAAGTTCTTGAAGCATAGAGCACTAGCGAGACGTGTGTTGTAGGGTGTGGTGTCCGATGCGGTGATGTGAAGAAGCTGTAGCGAGAACCCGGGCTTCTGTTCTTCCTGACGCAAAGTAATCTCGGCTAGAAGAACAGGAATCACATCAGTCAATATTGCTTCAAGTAATAGAGTCAAATATAACTCACCTGCCTTGTTTTGCCTGGGGTCCAAGCTTGCCTCTAACAGAGCTCCAAGACCCTCCGCCATCTTGTTACGTGGGGTATCAACACAAGTGAGGGGGTTATATGAGGAAAGGGAAAGAGGAAAAGATAGATAGGCAGAAGTGAGGAATAATTATTCAGAAGACTCAAAGGGGAGCAAGAGTTTTGACAACCACGGAAGGGAGAAGATAAAAGATCCAAAGCTCAAAGATAATAATGCGAGCGCTCAATAAATTGTCACAGCCCACATAAACACAGGGAGTACGCTAAGCTCAATCGGGTTAGAATGTCACATGCTTGAGCCTCTCTCTGCCTCAGGCATCAATATTACCCTATCGGTCTTTTCTGGGTATGGTCTAAGGATATAGAATGAGCGCTTTGTATGGATGAAAACGGAAATACGTAGAATTGAAGGGTACTATTATAACGTAAATAATTTTATTTTATTCTCTATATTCATATGCTTTTCGTGACAATTACAAACTCCTACGGAACCATCATTTGTAACCATTAATGCTTAGACAACAATGTTGCTGACGCCGTTAGCCAAATCCATCTCCTTAGCTTGAGACAAAGCCTTGACCTTGTCGAAACAGCCGGCCGCGGCGGAAAGGAATCCAAGGAATGGCTTGCTGGGTGCCAGCACACGAGAAATGTACTCGGGGTGGAACTGAACACCCACGAACCAGGGGTGGTCCTTCAGCTCGACAATTTCCATGCGCTCGCCCTTGTCATCCTTTCCAATGAAGTGAAGACCGGCAGCCTGGAGCTGATCGATATACTCGGGGTTAACTTCATAGCGGTGGCGGTGGCGCTCATCGATAGAAGTGCGGTCCAAGCCGTAGAGGGAACGGAGCTTAGACCATTCGGAATTCTCCTGGAAGATGGTAGGACGGGAACCAAGACGCATAGTACCGCCCAGGTTCACTTGGTCAATCTCAGGCATGTACACCACAATCGGGTGGTTGGTACGCTCGTCAAGTTCAACCGAGTTGGCACCCTCCAGGCCACAGACATTACGAGCGTATTCAATAACGGCAATCTGCATACCCAGGCAGATACCAAGGTAAGGCTTGGACTTGGTACGGGCGTGGTGGGCAGCGCGTATCATACCATTTGTGCCTCTGGTACCGAAGCCTCCTGGCACCAAGATTCCATGGGCAGTGTGGACATCATACCAGGCCTTGTGATACTCCTTGGAGTTGGTCTCCTCCCACTCGGTTTCGAGGTGCGAGGCATCAACCCAAATAATGTTGAGCTTTCGGCGGGAAGCCATAGCCGCGTGCTCCAGCGACTTGATGACGGACAAGTAAGAGTCATGGAGACTGACATACTTGCCAACCAGAGCAATGTTGACAGTTTCAAAAGTGTGCTCTTGGGCAGTCGTAAGGGTCTTCCACTGTTTCCAAGTGGACTGACCTTTGAGTAACTGATCCTGAGAAATGTTGAGCTTCTTCATGTTAAGAAGGTCACCCAGAACACCAAGGAACCCTTGTTCCTCGAGAAGCAGAGGCACGTGGTAGGTAGAGCTGACATTGTGCACACCAATCACCTGCTCTGGCTCAACCTGACAGAACATAGCGATCTTATCGGTGGTGGCCTTGTCAAGGGGTCTTTCGCAACGGCATGCAATAAGATCTGGGCTTAAACCAGCCGAGCGAGCGTCCCGGATAGCCTGCTGGGTAGGCTTGGTCTTCAATTCATCGTGGATGATGGGAACCAGGGAAACGTGCTAGAAAAAGTCAGAATTGTCTGAAATCGAATGGTCTGTTGGACATACGATCTGGACGAAATTGTCCTTTCCAGCCCGACGGCGCAGCTGACGCAGAGCCTCAACAAAAGGAGCACTTTCAATGTCACCAAGTGTGCCACCAAGCTCGATAACACAAACATCTGGCTCCTCGTTGCTGTCGTCAGCGGGGGTTCTAGCCACACGCTCGATCCAATCCTGGATAGCGTCTGTCAAGTGCGGCACAATTTGCACTGTGCGTCCAAGGTAATCACCACGGCGCTCCTTCTCGATCACATGCTTGTAGACCTTTCCGGTTGTGATGTTGTTATCCCTTCCAAGAGTAACTCCAAGGTAGCTAGATCGCAGAATATCAATCAGCCTCTTGTTTGGCTTCAAAAAAACTCATACAGAGAAGAATTTACCGCTCGTAGTTTCCGAGATCAAGATCCGCTTCTCCACCGTCGTTTAACACGAATACCTCTCCGTGCCTAAAAAATCATCATCAGGAACAGCGTTCAGAAATAAAGACTGATCAACCACGTACTCGGTAGGGGCCATAGTTCCCGCATCGACGTTCATATAAGGGTCAATCTTGATCGAGGTGACTCGAGCACCCTGAGTCTTCAGCAGCAATCCGGTACTCGAGGCTGGAGAAAGTTAGGGCCGAGGGGACTTTTTTAGTTCGATGTATAGAGAGGGGTACCAATTACGCCCTTCCCGATGCCACTGATGACACCTGTTATACATGTGTTAGTTATTGCTCGTTCATAAGAGATCGACTCAGAATAAATACCTCCAGAAACCACAACGTACTTCATCCTGGCGATGATAGGGATGAAAACCCGACTGAAACACGATATGTGAGATTTGATATTGAGTTTAAAAAGAATGACCAGTATAACCAAAGACCCTCGAAGTAGAAAAGAAATGTAGGGTGCCGTTCCTGGCTTCTGCCAAGGGGGAAGAAAGAATCAAATAATTTTTGAAGCTGTAAAAAAAGCGCCTTTCCGTGGTCACCGCCCCCCACTTTGATTGACTTTTCTGCCGTCCCGATAACTATGAGTCATGTGATTTGAAAGAGGGTAAAGAGAGGGAATATGCTTCATGGTTGAATACGATGAATCTGTAGAGGTAAATTGCTCGAAAAACTACTTGTAACAAGTCCATGACTACCTCCAGGTATGGCCTTGATCATCCCTATCAAAATACATTTAACAAGTATGAACTTCGCTTTGATCCTCACCGCCCCATCTGCCACATATAATGGGCGGTGTATGATATCAGTACTCCGTACATCAGGTGATTGGGCTGGAATATCTTCATATCCGTGCATGATTGATAAACCCCCCTCAATCCACATCACATCACTTGCTTGTTGTGTCATCGATCTGGTGGGGTATACTGGTTTTATTTATATTCATCATCTGACCTTGTTATCTCGGTCCAATTCACGATCAGCTGCCAATCAGGGTCGCTTTGCGCGCGGGATATTGATCACCAAATACCGACTGTTGCAGCTTGCTACATATATTTGAGTCCCTATATGTGCAATTTCTGATCATAGGAACATCCTATGTAGTTAATCGCTGTTGTTTGTCAATTTCCAAAGGGTAAGAATTCCCTATCTGCCCTTCGACTGCCTATCATGGATGATGCAATACCTGGACTAACTTGGTTGTCAAATAGTTCACAAACCGCGATCTCCTGACTCTACTCTCTTTCTGCCACTGGGCGGATGTCTTCCGATGATGTTCCACACTTCTCCCAGCACAAACCCTCGTCAACTAGTTTCGCAGATGTCCTCAAAACTCTAGCTGTCGGTCGATCCAAATCGCATTCCCCAGTCTCATTACAGGAAAGCAGCAGCGACTCACTGTATTACACTGATACCTCCGGAACAAACCGGCGTGCGCACGGATCCGAATCAATGAATCGTGCCAGTTTCATGTCGAGTTCCTCGGACACTCCCAGTGGCCTGGATTTCGAGACCTCACTCCACAATCTATCGCAAAAGCAAAACCTAACGCAGGCGATTGAAGAAGCGGAGGGTTTGTCAAAAGGTCTATCATGGTTCACCTCCGAGCAGTCCGTGGTGCTTTGGGAGGCTGCCGAGTACCTATTGCGTCATGAAAGCTCGCTGGATGCTCAGCAAAGTGGTGCCAGATTATTAGAAGCGATCGCAGCCCGTCAAGATCTGTCTCCATCCGCTAGGCGCCTGGTTTTCGAATCGATCACTTCTCCAGCCGAGCCGGATGTGATTGCTGCGCGCGTACATTCGTTGATCTCCCTATCAGATCATGGCAGGAAATTGGATTTCGCAGGTTCCTCAATTCTCCATATCATCTCCTCGTGGATTGTTCCATTCTATGAAACGATTGCATCCGCACGATCAAAGGCGAAAAAGGCAAAATCCGTTAAACCACACGGGCCCAATCACGACGAAGCAGTCTTTGGAGATCTCTTCCAATTCGCGGTCGACCTGATCACTTTGCAACGAAGTCAGCCAACCCAGGAGGAAATCGAAATGCTTCTCACGGAAATCTTTACCGTTTGCAGGAGAACCAGTGTCGCGGCGGATATCAAGAACTCTTTGGCTGTGTTCGACGCTGTCATTATGTATGCCGATGTGCCTGACATAAGCTTCCCAATTCTCCTGGAAGTCCTTTGCAGCATCCATGCATCAGTTAAACCCCTCTCTGGGCCCACCTCACGAGCAGTGCGCAGTCTAGCGAAATCACGAAGACAGGAGGAGATGGTAAACACACTCCATGAATTCCTGGGAGATTCGTGCGCCGCTGAACAAAGTCGGAACTTGAATGTTCTCCGTGGTACACTTTATGTGTTCTCGGATTTTGTTCGTGCTCATGGCCAAGATGGCATGCCCCAGCTTTCCTTCGATCGACTCATGGAATCATTGCAAGTCATTGCTCAAAAAGACGATAGCAGGGTGGATGCCGACCTGTTAGATCTTTGTCTCAACATTCTGGAAGGGGACTATATTGGAGTCGCATTAGAACAGGATTGGACGGGATTTGCCAATCTTCTCATACTCTGTTCTCGCCGACTCGTGGACGAGTCAGCCCCATCCACCACTTCTGCGACTAGCCCTCGGCTCAAACCTACGTACGACGAAACCAAATCCTACATTCTGGTAAATCTCATCCGCATTGCTTCTGTGCTCGAATCTCAGTGGGAACAACTCAACAGAGAGCAAAAGCAACATGCGGTCCGGTTCCTCATGAAGATATACCAGCACATTGAGCCTCCACAGGCTGAACTCATCATCCATTCCATGAGAGAAGACAAGCTTTGTCATCCTTCCAACGACTCGAATTGGGCTCAGCATTGTCGTGAACTAGTTGAGTGTTTCGTTCAACCACGGAAACAAAGCTCGGACATACGTATCCTGGCTTTGGACACATTGAAAGAAGGTCTTTCCGGCCATGAGGATTTACTTTTCGTCCAGGAGCACGGTCTGCTCGGGCTTCTATTGAAGGGTTTTTCGGCAGAACATGATCTTCTCTTCTTGGAGTCCCTGGTGTCTTTGTTGACCGGCCCGGCGACACAGTACAGTGATGATGACGCGTTCAAGTTGCTGATAAACACCATCGCAGCACCGATGCAGACGGATCTCCATCAAGAAGAACCGCGCGAGAATCCTCTGAACAATGGATCTCAACGCCGTACATCCACCACGAGTGTCTTGGAGTTAAGCTTGACAAACGTCTGTGCCGTGGGCCTCGTGAAGATGATGCTGCGTGCCTTGAACCTCTCCCCAACCAAAGCTGTTATGGTTTTCGAGGCACTTCTAGACATTGCTCAATCTCCAAGTCGACCAATAGACTCTCGTTTGACGGTCTTGAAACTACTTTTCCGATTGCGATGTGACTCAGCTGGGTCAGTCACAGTCATATCAACCTCCGAGAGTGACTTTTTGATGAATGTGCTGGGTCGCAATCTTGATGGTGGCTCTAAGCTACAGGTCCCCGGCGACAGCCCCACCTGCGAGATTCCTCAGAATGATAACTCACCAATCTCGCCAGTCGGAAAGCTTCCAATGAGAGAGTCTGCATCAACCGCCATGTCGAAGTCGGCCCCGGGGCGTGGCTCTAGCTCTGCCCGTGGATCAAAGTTGACGGCGCCAGTGTGGACATATGCTTTGCCACAAGTGCTTCCGGAGCAACCACCTGGGGAATCTAGTCCTGTCGTATTTGCTTACGCTCACCCGGAGGAATCTACCCCCGAATCAGAAACAATAGAAACAAAAACCAAGGGGGTGTTGAAGGTCAAGATGTGGCTCGAAGTTGTGATCACCTTGTTGCAGCGAGAAACCGACTGGGATGTTTACAGCTACATTCTTACTCATATCGGTCCCCAGCTTGGTAACAAAGACTTTTTCAGAGATGCTATCCCTCAGATCACGCTCCTTCGCAGCATTCTGTGTGATCAGGTCAAGAATGAAACCTTCCACGAGCCTCCCGAGACTACCGGATTGAAAAAGAGCGATGTGGCTGCCTGCATCTTCGATGCGCTTTGCATGCTTGTCAGCTATCACGAACACTTTGCCAAGAGTGAAGAGGATGATCTCGTCCGAGCTTTCATGCAAGGTATCATCGGGTCATGGGGCGGCACATCCCGTGGGTGTATTCAAGCACTGTCACTCTGTTGTTATGAAATCCCAATGTCGGTGACGAAATCATTGAACAGCATCCTTGATAGGATGTCAAAGGTGATCACCATGTCAAACATTGCCGTCCATATTTTGGAGTTCCTGGCTCTGCTTGCACGATTGCCCGATGTTTACGTCAACCTGCGTGAGGAGGAGATCCGCACTGTGTTCGGTATCTGCATTCGATTTTTACAGACCTCTCGAGAGCATCGGTACAAAGCCTCTGAATTGGCCGCAAGGGCCGCTCTGTCAAACCAATCTTCCCAGACTAAGCCAAAGGAAACTGCCGCCCATGCAACTGAAGCTGTCGAGACCTCCCAAGATGGAATGTCGAAGTATATCTCGAATCTGACCTACCATGTCATGGTCTTCTGGTTCTTGTCTCTGAAGCTCCAGGATCGACCCAAACATGTGAATTGGATCACCAGCAGACTCATATATCACGACGAACATGGAAAAGAGGTAGTAGAAGAACAAAGCCAAGTTTTCATTGATTTGATGCAGCGAGTTGCTTATTCGGATCTCGGAGAGACTATCCCCTTCGAAACCTTCCCTCCTTCCCCTGAGGATGGCCCGGTTGCAAAGAAGTCCTGGGTTGTCGGCATGAGTATCGTCACTGTCGAGAGCGCCGGATTGTCTGGATTGTCTCAGGTAACCAAGCGCCAGGCATCTGGTACCACATATTCTGTCTATCAACAACGGACGGCCCCAGTTCTGCCGCATCAAGTTCCTGCGACTCCAGATGCCCATTTACATTCCGACTCCATGCGGACAGCAGTCCTTCCGAGTCATATCATGCTTCAGTTGACTGCTACTGCCTTCCCTACACCTACAGTCATGCAGCCTATCCCGGTTCCGGAAGACGATATCACTCGACGTGCGATTAGTTACTTTGATCGCACCGACATTGTGGATGGACATCGTATCGGCATTCTTTACATTGACAATGGCCAGACAAAGGAGGCGGATATTTTAGCCAACACTGGTGGTTCTGCGGATTATGAAAACCTGCTGTCAGGATTGGGAACCAAAGTGTCGCTCCGGAACCCCCAATTCAATCCGCAAGGATTGTATGCCGATACCGATGGTGAATACACCTACGCTTGGCGGGATCGTGTGACTGAAATTGTGTATCATGTTGCAACTATGATGCCTACGGACTTTGACCGTGACCCGGCCTGCGTCAACAAGAAACGAAATCTTGGCAATAATCATGTCACCATCGTGTTCAACCGATCCAACTTGCCCTTCAACTTTCACACAATCCCATCCGAGTTCAACTCTATCAACATTGTCATCACCCCGTCATCTCGAATTGCCTACGACGAAAATGGCAATGCCAATTGTGAGACAGACCCGCAGAAGCTCTACTACAACGTGCAGGTCTTGAGCAAGCCCGGATTCCCAGACGTCTCACCTGCTGCGGCACCAAAGGTCATCTCCGGCAAGAACTTGGCGGCCTTTGTTCGCATTCTTGCCCTCAATGCGTCCGTCTTCTCACTTGTCTGGAACAACAAGGGTGGCGAGCATACCTCGTCCTGGACCACCCGTCTACGCGAAATAAAGAAAGTCCGTGAGCGGGCTCTCGCAGCCCAAAGCCAAGGCTCTGAAGCCGCCGAAGTGACTTATCCAGGTCTGCGGCGGAATACCAAAGCCAACATCTTCTCGGAGGAATTACCCTCTCGTGCACCGCAAGTACAGACAGATTTCGCTGCGGAATGGAACGCAGCGGCAGACACAAACATTGTCCAGAATTTGGATTTCTCACGCTGGGCCCGCTAATTCGTCTTTTTTTTCGAGCGTCTTGACGATGACAACCTTGGGCGAGATAACCTCTGTGTCTATCCTCTCCTTTTACTGTCTCTATCTACAAGACACCTCTCCCCTCCCTGATATTCATTCTCTCCTTATCTTACACCACCTCTCCCTCCACCCTTCCTTTCCCCCTCTCGATGACCAATGACCCCTAGACGACTTCATGTACAATCACTTCTGTTTTTTTTTTTTTTTTTTTTTCGTGATGCAAGACAATTGTCGCATTTGTAAATACCCCCTTCCCGCCCCAAAAGTTTTTTCTTTTCAGTGTTGTCTTGCCTGTCAGCGACTGTCGCGATTAGGATTAGGGTTTTATTAGTGACATGAATCAGTGTTTTTTTAATGAACTCACATGGTGCAGCCTTCTTTAATGATCATCTTAACCATTCAACTCTATTTGTGTAGAAAAAGAAAATCCCCCACGTCATGTAACTTTACGTGCTTCCCTCGCTCCTTTTTCTTCTCCTCTCATTCACCCTCTATTCCTTCTTCTTCATGGCTCCTAGTCTAAAGTGAACTATACCCGTGGACTATAGTGCAGATATATATAGTGAGAATCTGATAAATGTATAGCTTGTTTATTGCATAGACCGTAGTCATGATTATAATGAAGGGTCTAACTACCAACACATATAGTTGAACCAAAAGGAGATAGAAAATTGAAAGGAGGGAAATGCGATATAGAGCATGTACAAGTGTGAGGGCTAGGCGATGCAGAGAAAGGGAAAGATGGGTAGATTTTGTTGTGTACAAGTAGAAAAAAGAAGGTTGGACGATGGAAAGGTCGATCCGGGGACAGAAATTCACATATCCAAGCATGCAAGTTCTGTGTCCTTGAGACTGGAACTTGTATTCCCCAGACCAGAATTCCTTTTCAAAACATCGCTATCACCAACCAAAGATCTCGCCAACACTGAGAGTATTCCAGCGCACACCGCCGACGGAAACGACCATCAAGACAACGTCGACAACAACCAATACCACCGAGCCCATCATGAAGCGAGGGCTGAAGATGCGGTAGAGCATGAGATGGCGGCGGAGATGGCCGGCCCACATAGTAGTGGCGAGATTGATAGTCGCCAGGTAGAGGATATGGGTTCCGGCAGCCTGTACGACATCAGAGAGGATGCGTGTGGCGGGGTTCTTGTTCGGGTTTGAAGCGGGGACACGGTCGTGGGTCTGGAGGGGACGTTTCCAAAGGACGGTTAGGGGGACGGCGATGGCAGCTAGGATCTGTGCGCCGAAGGTATTGAGGATGACGAGTAGTGGGGACCAGGGGTATTGGATTGTTGTGAGGGGGATGAAGGCTGTTTCCCATTGGATGCTGGACAGCGTGGCCTGGTGGCCTGTTTTGAAATAATAGAAAGAGCCAAGGACGCCGAGGATGACGGGGCCGATGGAGGAGTTCGACATGGTTAGGCCGTTTGTGTCGAGGATCTCGAGGAGAGAGAGTATTTGCCACAGGAGGAGCGCGATGGCGCCTTGGCCCATTGGCTTTTGCATGAGGATGACGGCGAGGGCGAAGTTGATTAGTAGGAAGCAGAAGTGGGTTCCGTAGACATTGCCAAAGCCGAGGATTGTGACTGTTGTTCGTGGGCCTTGTTGCTGGCCGGCGACTATAGGGGCCGGTGGGCTGGTAGGATCTTCCGTGGGTTTGCTCACGTTGATGCTGACGCAAGGCTTGGAGTAGAGGTATGCTGCAGTGCCTGCTGCGAACGCGAGGGCGAGGACGAACTGGGCTAGGAAGACGCGGGCGAACTTGAGTGTTTCCTTGCTGACGGGTAGCCACTCGCCGTCGTCGGCGCCTTCGAGAATCCAGAATATGGAGGCGACGAAAAGACCGAAGCGGAAGGCAAAGCCGATCCATAGAGATGCGACGCCTTGATAGGACTTGGAGCCGGCGTAGTAGGACCGCACGACGCTGGGCAGGAAAAGAGTGACCAGGAAAGGAATGGCAAGCTGCCAGGGGGCAGAAGTGGAAGAAGTCGATGAAGCGTAGTACGTGGAGCGGCAGAAGGGCATTTGTTCTTCACGGCAGAGGCGGGAGAAAGATGCGATTCGGCCTAGGATCACGAAGAGAATGGAGTGATATACACCCAAGATACGGTCTGTATTTTGCTTTTGTCGCATGGACGATATACCGGCGCACATAGCGAATGTAGTGAGGAAGAATAGAAGAATTTCGTCTTCCCAGATAGTGTACGAGTTGGAGGCAAATCCAATAGACTGAGAAACGGTAAAGAAAAGCGCGAGCCATCCCCACATGCCATTCGGAAGAGGCAGAGTCATGTTCGCAGGCTTCTTGACGAGAGCGGGCGTGGCTCCAATGATGCTTCCAGCGGCGGCCAGTAGTACGGCCCCATCGACCGTAGATATCTCGGTCAGGCCAGTCAAGCCCAAAGCAGAACCGGCCACGGCACCGACGCCAGCGCCGACGCTTGCGAATTGAAGCAGACGAGACGTGGCTTGGGTTCGATCTATCTTCAAGCCTCGGGCATAGATGATCAACAAGATAATACCAGCAAAGAGAATCACAACACCTTGGATCATGCTTGGCACATCGAATCGAGCCCACAATCCACGGCAGATATCAAGAGTGTGACGCTGGTACTTGCGGTAGAGTTCATTGCTAGCCTGAGCAGCGGTCGACTTGGACGAGAAGCCCTTTTGAGCGGACCTCCACTCCTCTTCTGCAGCAGTCCAAAGTAAAGCCGCCTCTTCATCATCACCAGCACCTCTAGCAATCGCATATTGGTGCTGATATCTCTTGACTTGGGCTGCAGTCAACCGGTTGACAGTCGCCAGATTTGCCCAATTGTTCCCACGTGCGCCACAGAAAGCCTCTTCAATAGGCGATCCTAGATTATTGAATGGGATGGGCATTCCAAGGAGTAAAGACAACGTCGGAACGAGGTCGATCTGAGGCACGAATCTGTCGCGCGCGAATTGAGGCGGGAGAAGCGTATCCTTCCTTGTGCGTCCGAAGATGCCGCGCTTGGAGTACATCCACAACGCGGCCTCAACCTCGTCATCAGACTCGCCGCCGTGGTCGCCCTTGATGTCCATCCCATGATCTCCCATGATGACCAGAAGAGTCTTATCATCAAGCGCAGCAATTATATCGCGAATAACACGGTCCATTTCCTGGAGCTTAGATGCCATGGCAGCATGATTAGGACCATATCGATGACCTGCATGATCTACGCCGAGATAATGGCCAAAGATGACATCCCATTTCTTCCTGTTCTCCGGCTGGAGGAGCGGGAAGAGATGCTCCGTGACGCCATTGTCGACGGTATGCAAGTCCCAGACGTTGAATGAGTCATACGCATGCGTGAGATTGGTATCAAAGTAGCCCGGGAAGAGCGCCTGCCAGGTATCGTCGCCAAGGTGAACCAGGTTCTTCCCGGCGCTATGCAACTGTGCGACAAGATTGTCCTCGTCGATGGCGGTTCCGGCGAAGTTGGAGCCTGCGTCGAGGAAAGTGGGCAGGGTTCCGGTGGTCAAGCCTTTCAGACGGTTCAGAGTTGTTGTCGGAGGATCGGCAATGAATGGCAGGAGGAAAGCGTTGGCGGGGTTTTGCACTGCGGTCTCGTAGAGGACAGGGATGTTATTGTGGAAGAGGTGGGCTGTATCACTCTCTCCCTTCGGGGCAAATGGCACAGTGAAATCATAACGAAGAGCGTCGATTATGATGACAACGGCCTTATCGAAGGTTTTCTCGTGCCAGCAGCCTTTCTGCTGCTTACTCCCCAGAGCTGTAGTGTGTTGGGCCAAAGTGTCCTCGAAAGGTAATATGTCGCATGATGATTTGTTCTCGAGGACCATGCGCGTGAGGAGAAACCCTTTTGTGAATAGATAAATACCGGCGACATG
This sequence comes from Penicillium psychrosexuale, assembly GCF_028828465.1. Classification (NCBI taxonomy): domain Eukaryota; kingdom Fungi; phylum Ascomycota; class Eurotiomycetes; order Eurotiales; family Aspergillaceae; genus Penicillium; species Penicillium psychrosexuale. The sequence continues at coordinate 1,622,127 of NW_026643190.1, read as the reverse complement.
CAAAAGTCTGTCATTAACCAGCGTCAGTTCACATTCATTTTTAACACTTCAACCCGGCAGCTGGCCTTAACTTCGAGCTCTGCTAGGCCTGGGCGAAACTACTCACAATATCCACGCCAGAACACCCACCACACCAAAATGCTTAACCTTAAACTCATCTTCAAGCTCCAGCGCCTTCTGATCCAACAGGCCAGCTTGCTTCAGCTTGGACTGCCCGCCAGACGATTTCTCGGAGCTGCGAGGGGAGGCAGCTGGAAGACCGCTTTTAGGGCTGCTGGGGTTTGGAGTCCCCATAGTCCCTGTGGGTCGCGTGACTACCATTTCTAAGGTCTATTGTATTGTCTCGGGTCGAAGTCGGGGCCAGCTGGCGCGCCAGGTCGCAGATCTGGCTTCTGGAAGCCGAAGGGGCACCGAAGGAACCGTGAATGATGAGCCACGGTGTGTTTTAGGCGACAGGGAAGCCGGGAGCAAGCACAAATGATCCGGTTGAATCGGTTCAAGCGAGAACCCTCGAAGTAGGATAAAAAGTATAGGCGGGGGGGCGGAGGAGATGGCGGATTCTGTGCTCTGTCGAACGGCTTCCCTCTGTATCAAGAAGCTATATCATGCACATTGTTTGGAGGAGCAATGTATACCAAGCGCAAATAATAGGGGGAAAGCTGTGTAAGTAAAGAAAATAATTCTAATTTCCCTGACAGTCGCGGAACCCACGGGTTGGGGAACTCGGCCTCGGCGTTTCTCATTGGCCGGCTGGCAGCGGATACAACTACATAGTACACCACACTATACTGTATACAGGAGAAGAAAGAGATATCTGGGGAAAGGATAGATTCCAGATTTGCCTAAATGTCACGAAACATAGGAGGGCTAAGTACATACATTATCCAGCTGCCGAGTACCGAAAAAAGGCACATGAGAAGGAAAGTAAAATAGAGGGTCCCTCAAACGTAAAAATAGGACCCTCATAAAGGGGGGTGAAGAAGAGAAAGTCAAAAGCATGAATAGTCACAAACATATCGGGCCCTAGGAACATAGCAGGGACGAAAGGTACATGAGGAGCCAGGCTTAAGAAGTCAAACGCCAGAAGAGAAAAAATCGGCAGGCCCTCGCTACGAACGATCCAGTTTCAATGAATATTGGAATCCAAGCAGCGTGAGCTACCCATGAGTCTGTCCAGAAACCGGGTATTCCGACGGTGTGCTTTTGAGGCCAAAATAGAAACTGAAGGGCATATATGCAAGCCATATAGGCCAAATCGGAAAGGAGAGATATGTAAAAGGTGAAATCGCAAAAAATATTTGCCAGGGTACTCGTCATGCTTTGAGAGGTCGTTGAAGGTTTGAGAGAGATTGAGCGCTATGCGGGTGGGATACGCAGTCGGTCAATTGGGCCAGTCGGTTTGACACGCCTTTAATGGTATGTCTTCGTCTCCTCTTTCTCCCTCAGTCCACCCATCCGCTCGATGTCCAGGGACTGGAAGCGACCGGTGTCTGTGCTTTGGTAGGGCGGAAGATCCTCATGGCACGGTTCCAAGCCGATGCTGCCCGCGTCACTGATGCGGACCACGACCACGCGGCCAGAGGTGCGTTTGCCGCTTGCATCCTCTTCTTCCGGGAAGGTAATGCGGATCTCGGGCACAGGGCTCGGTGGGGGGCTGTCGGAGTTGTCCATGAGGCTGCGTTTCTCATCATAGACAAGAATGGAGTCGGTTTTATTCGTCGAAATGGTTAGGCGGCGCCTGTTGGGTGACTCTCCATTGTAGACTGGGAGCAAGTTTTTGTTCCGAGACTGGCGCTTGCGGCGGAGGATGAGCAGGCCACCGACCAGGGCGAGGGAGAGCAGAACGAGAACCAGGAGAGCGATGAGTAGGTCTACCATGGCGTTTGAGAGTCCGCCATTGCTATCATCGCGAGCAACAATGCGGGGGAATAGATTGTTCATCTTGTTGATTGTCGATTGTGGATTGTCGGTTGTGGGGTGTCGGTTGTCGATGGTTGGATTTTCGATGCCGAGTTTGAGAATTGTATGATTGGAAGTCGACAGCTATGTATCGTGATCGTCGATTCCAAATTCCAAGGAAGGTCTCGGAATTAATCCGGGGAAGTAAATACTGATGGAATGCGCGTGCAAATATCGGTCACGGGATTGTGTCGAAAAAAAGGGCGAAGGGTCGAAACGAGAGTGAGTAGGTTAACGAAAGAATGGACAGCAAGGTGAGCCGCTGAAAGAGTGAAGCTGGCACCTGCGAAGGAAAAGAATGGAGGGGATGAGATGAGAATGAAGGGAAAACAGAAAAGGGAGGAAGGGGAGAAGAGGAGAAGGTTGCAAGCCTAGAACGGCTTGCTATTGTTAGTGTCGAGCTAAGCTCTTCGTGGTTTAGCCTGGTTCCCTGGGCGTTGCTCGGGGCCTCTTGGCCGACAGGGGTTAGCCAATCACAGGCCCCCAGTGCTTGGAGAACGGGCCCTCCGGGGTCGATTTGCGCCCTCTCATTCGGTGGCTCCACTGAACTATGCCGATGTATTTTGATTCCCCTGAGATCCTCATGAACGGCATAAATCTAGGGCTATACGCTGTGTATAGATTGTATAGATTTAGATCGCCAAATACAAACATCAGTAAATGTTTCGAGACAAAAAAGATAGTCATGGCTAATGCTTATTCTGGTTGCACAAGCGTGAATCACTCAGATTTAGGCGAATGGTGCAATGTCACGAGCCCTAATTTTCTAGGTACATAGTGACATGATCTGTCCTCTGGGGGGATCCTCGTGCGAAAATAACAGGAAATGAGTGTTTCAAAAATATGTGGAGAGATTATGATCTCATGCAACTGATCTTCGAGACATATAAACAAAGCCCTTGTTTGAGTCAACCAACCACAACAAGTAAAGAAGTAAATAGCAGCTATTGTTTGTTGGAAATAAACAAAAAGGAAGTAAGGAACAAATTGTTCATTTTGAAAAAGTGGACTTATTATATCATATAGCCAAAGTTGACTTGGTCGGACTATACAAAGATGCCAGAGATATATTTCTCTTTCGCTACTCGACATACTCGGTACGCTCGCCTTAGATCACATGAAATCAAGCAACCGGGACAGAACTGGACACGTGATTTTAAATATATCTAGGTAACTCATGAATAAACCTTCCTGAGTACTCGCAGGTTTCATCGAAGTCCAAACATTTACATGTATACTCGAATCGAGGTAGGAGATGAGATCGTTGATCTCTGTTCATAGATTGGTGTTTGCACTGTTTGCAGAAGTGGATAACTACAACTAGGTATCCCACTTCTTACTTCCTGCTTCCCCATCTGTTATTTTTAATTAAAGACCTGGCTTGTCACAACGAGGTGTTTCCAAGTTAAATTGAGCAAGCTTATCTAAAGATATTCTCGAGGCCGACCCAACGCTTAGTCCAAACCACAAAGTGGGGTTCTGAGGCTCATCTCACCTCACGTGCCCAAGCTGAGGATAGCTCGACAGACTCCAACAGAGAGAAACACTGATAGATATACCGAAAAGCAAAGTCACACGGTCGGCCGCACCATGTCTTGCAATGTTGACTGCTCGGCTCCCACCTCCTTATCCCCAAACAGCGATATCACTGGGATTGGGGTATGAGTTTCCCTTTCTCTCGGCCGCGGACGCATCTCACACTCTTAGATCATTATCAACAATATCGTGACTACCGGCATCGCTGTAGTGATCATTTCAATTTACTACTTCACTGCCTACGATCCCATCAGCGACCTGTCTCATGATGGTCAAACTCCGTTTCGACCCAACCCAGTGGACGTATCCTCTTTAGCATTGTTCAAATCATACCTAAGCCCTTTCGTCAAAATTGCTAGGAGCAAAAGATTTGCGAATGTCCTAACCAAGGTGGGTGGATTTCTTATGAGATCGGATCGGTGAGTCATCAAAGTAACTTCGAAAAACAGTGCATCCGAGCAATGAGCGATATGCAAATCATGACAGGCTTTTTCCTCCTGATCAGCGGGTATTCCCAGCTCAAATGCGGCCTGGCAACCTATCATTGGCTAGTCGTTGTTGACCAGGCCTGGCTTTCCTGCCTAGTCCAGTTATCCTGCTTAACGCACCTACGCAGTTATCTCCACAACCGCCCTATCGAGCGGACATTACGGTTACTAGCAGCCGGTATATCTACGATACTGTTGATCGTGGGGCTTAGTTTCACGGGAAACTACGATTGGGCCTTTAACGCAGATAGTAGCGATCCTGATCACCCGACGATTAGTGACCCTGCAATCTGTTATATGCGCGCTCGTCCGGCGATGAATTCGGCGTTTTTTTCGATGCCTTTCTCGATAATTTTGATTATCTTTGGATTTGCTTCGAGGGTGATTAACCTCTACGATACGCTTTCATTTAGCGTTGTTAGAGCTAGAAGTTTCCTTGCAGGACATATACGAGGGTTATTACGCATTGTGTATAACTGGAGCCGGGCGTCTCGCTCGCCACGAAGTCTGAAATTGACACTTGGATATCTCCCCCTCTTAGCTATATACCTCACGGGGTCTGTGTTTGTGGATGTGTGGGATTCCGCTGCTATAGAAGTCAGATGTTATCTATGGGACGTGTATTGATTGTATTCTATGTTCTCTAACTCGATACTAGGTCGTCTGGTTAATCATCGCCTTTGCATTCGGTATCTCCCGAGTGATAGGGATAATACATCGACCGGAAAAGATGGGCCTCGACGCTTCGTTGACTAGTTTCAATGATTGGTCCTTTGGCCAAGTTGGTGCTATGGTGGTACTAGCCGCACCGCTTATCACACTCATCGGGTTGTTCTACGAGGGTGAGTCAAACCATGATTATCGTCTAGAATAAACTGAGATCTAACACTCGTGTAGAAGACGAGACTCGTGTACAGGATGAGGAACCTCTCTCCGACAGCCAAACCGCACCACCGCCGGAACTCCCTGCCCCTTCTATATCAAACGTAACCACGGACCTCAATGATCCCTTCAAGGATTGGATCTCGCACTCTCAAATATTCTATCTGGTCGACGGACATATATTCACAATGCTCATAAGTGTTTTCTTCTGGATGGCAGAGCGTGATCCTTTCGGCAAGATAAAGAAGACATTATTAGAGGATATTCTCATCTCCTCGGGTATCAAGATGGTTGTACCAATTCTTTTCTCTTTGATGGTGGAGACTATCTTTGCGGAAGCTGGCCCTACTAGTCTTTCTTACAACCTTGCGCAAGTTGTGGTAAAGCTGCACAGCCTGAGCTGCCTGACGTTTTTCAGTGTCTCCAGTTCTACGAAGATTACTTATTGTCTCCTGCCTATCCTTGTTATCTGGGCTTTGGCGCATCGCTTCTATCCCTTTTTTCAAGCTTTATTCTCGGCGAAGTTGCTGGCCTTTCTGCGGTTGTCATGACATTAATTACACTATGATCTTTCCAAATGTTACTTTCCCCATGCTCTGATACTTCCTCGGTCTCTATTTGATCCATCCACATTCCATGCCTCTTCGCACTATAAACGAGAGAACTAGAGTGATTCCCCATTTTCGAGAGCGGAGCGACATCATTCACAGCTGCATGGCCCACCTACCCCGTCCGATCCCTCTATCGCCATGAACGGATCGCGACTCACGATATCTCTCGGGAGAGTTCACGAACAACATAGAAGCTATAGAAGCCAAGAATTCACTTCAATTCTTAACTTATGTACAGAATTGGTGTGCCACTGGTGTGCGGTTGGTGTATGCAATTGAATCAAATAACATATTCCAAAATAGTACACGCGGTCCGGGTACCACAAATAAAGTACCTAGTTCCAGTGGGAGTACTTGGTGCATGGTCTAATTACTGGTTAAATGGTGTTAGAAGAGCTATTTCTTCATCATACATAATGAGTGCATCTGGACATGGTCTTGGAGCGACAGGTGTTTAGTGTACCTTTGAACCCTTCTTCAGCCAACACTAATACTATATGTTGATTTCCAAAATATGATCTGATCAATAGTATGTATTTTAAATGCATGAATGGAGATCAGTATGTATATATCAGGCTTAGGCGATGTCAGTCAAAGCTAACCTTCGAAGTCTTACCCTGCCAGAAATCCCCCACAGTCGGCGACCACCAAACTCCCCGGCCTTTTGTCGACACTGCCAAGACCGACACTCGAGATCAAGAACACAACCAACACCACGTCGCTACTAAAAGTTGTCAACTGCACCGACTGACATCTCCTACGGTATCTTGGCATACAGTGTAGGCAGACTCCGCACGTTTGCTATGCGGTCAGGGGTCGCCAACACACAATTCGACACCTCACAAACCCGGAGAAAGGACGATCACGATCATCATAAATGGTAACACAGCCAACGCTCATAAACGCTGCATATTCTCTGCAAGCCAGCGGTCATCGCGCTCGGGACCACCGAGTATGCCTAAGCCTACAGGCGAAGGACGCAAGGCAGGCAATGCCCCTCAGAAATCAATCCGGGGAAGGTTTCTGCGAGTGATGGTCTGACACTTGACCTGTGCGACCCCTGTGCAAGGATCCAAAGGCGAGTATCCTTGTCAGACTCTCCCTGCCAGTCGATGTCTCGGCCTTTTTCCAATCTCGCCGGGGAAATTACACCGCGATGACTGGATACCGCACGTCGGCAAATGTCCAACACATGTTTGATGACGACCGTTCTTCTTTCTCATTTCTCTGCTGGGTATTCTATGGGCTTCTGAACCGGACAGTAAGCATTTAGTTCTCGTCATTCAACAGGCTGCATTGCCAAATCCGCCCACAGATTGATCTAAGGGTCAGTGTGACGATGCGCCGAAGCAAGGGGCTGGCCGAGTCTACGGAAGTCTACCCAGTTGAGAACCTATTTCCGCGGATAATATTTATGGATCTGACACTTTTCATAGCGTGAAGCATACTTCTATGGTCGCGCGCGAGACTATTGCACCACTCGCAGTTGGGGTTTGGCTCATTGATCTATTGAGAGTCAGAATCAAGGGATCGAAGGGCAATCCCAATACCAGCGCACGGCCGAAAAACAGATGGAACATAAACACGAAAAAAAGAAAGGAAAAAAAGGCAAGACGAAACAAAACCCCCCTCCCTCCATTGGGTTCCTGACCAGGCGGAGAAAGTAAGCCAACGAGAGAGACGCCTTGCCAATCCTGGAATGGTAGGTAATCCGCAGGTAATCCACAGTTAGAAAGGTGGCGGCCCTTGGCTCTTTTTGGTCAAGAATGTTTCCGGATCCAACCGGACGTTATACGAGATGTTTAAAGCAAGAGGACTGAATATGTAGGGCATAGGCATATATGGGGTGTACCTTACTTGCGGTTAAGACTAAGGTGGGGGCTTAGTGGGCCCGATCCTCCAGAAACCTTCAATCTTTAAGATAAGCCGAGAATTATAGTAAGCCTTAGCTTCATTTCGGGACGAATAAGGTAGAACCCCGGCCTTGAAGCTGAATTCCTTCCTGGTTCTTTCTAGCGAAAACTTTCTTGTCTATATTAGACGTTACCGGCTCCATTCGGGAGTATGATCTGTCTTTTATAGGGGTTCCATGGTCCATGGTCAACACATATAGGTGTTCTCTAGTGGAGTGGTTAGGAACTTTTAGCCGAAGTGTTTAATTTCCCCCATGGTGACTTCAGAGTTGCTCGTTCACGTCTATTACATATCCTATTTGGTAGTATTCCAGGGACTGTTTGTTGATGTACTGACTTGGACCATGGGAGATGATGTGAGTAGTTACCTAATAGGGCAGTATAGGAAAGATTGAGTGTAGAGTGTATAGAGAGATAGAATTGCAATAGAATATGCAATGTAATGTGGTTCAATAGCAGTGTGTATGTATACAATCCCTATATACATCCTCTCATGCACATCCGGATATCACGATGTAGAAACAAGACAAAGAGATGGGGCCGGGCTAAAAAGAAGCGCCGGGAGGTAGATCGCGGTGACGGTCAGATACATGCGCCATAAACCCAAATGGCTGCAAAGATACCTGGGGGCAGCGCCAAACTCTAACCTAAACCAAAGTACCACCATATCGCATGCCGGATCGCCTTCTTCATATGGTCATGGTATTACGCGGCAATACAGCGGCTGATCGGCCTGAGCAGTCATCCAGCTTCTTGTTATCTATCCAATTGACTCTTGTCCTGTCACTTTTTCTTCTTTTCTTTTCTTTTCCTTCGTGTGACTCTTTTCTTGAATTCGTCCTTTTATTCCAACTGTCTGCTCCCTTTTTTTCCTGATCTTTTCTTTTTTTTTTCCATCCATCACCGCCTCACCGTCATCCACTCCCCCAGGACAGCCACACACAAAAAAAACCCTTGGGCTGTCATGCTGGCGCCTGTGTGACAGCTGGACTACATTAATGCCGTGCCTTGTCTCTCGTCCACATTCCCTTCCATCGATCCACTGAAGCCCGGATTCTCATCCTTCTTGCGCGAGCGCATTCCATTATCCTCTCTTAGTTCCGTCTACTCGAAAATCTTCCCCCCTCAGACATCCAACCACCCCTTGCCTACGCCAATCAATCTAGGGTCCCCCAACGTTTTGATTGCCATTCTCGGGGATCGCCTCTCCATAAGGCACATGAGGACGATCTGCACACTGGGAGATTCCTGGAGCATGCACGGAGCAGAGTAACGTTGCGGCGCCTCCTCAATTCTGAACTTTCCGGCTACCAACTTGCGACCCCACAGCTGCAGCAAACGAAAGGGTGATAATAATCGTTCCAATTCTTTGTCACCTTGCATCTTCTATCGCTGTCAGGCTCGATCGACCTTCCTGCCACCTTCAACATTTCTCGCCTCATCCAGAGCTCGTTGCTCTTCCTCCCTTCCGTCGCCCTTCTCTTGCTCCTGTATAATCTGTACATGTCCTGGGTTCGCCGTTGAACAATACAGAGGACAACGTTCGTTTTCTCCCATTTCGCTCTTTCTTGTGATCCCTTCTATCCCCTCTTTTGGTGAGCTTTTCCTTTCAGACACCTGGGCACCCTAGCTGCCTGGATGCCCTTGGACCTTTCTCCACACCTTGCAACGTTTCCCCAGATGGCCCAGACCCTGCTAACACGGGCCTCTTCTCATCGCAGTCTTATATTCCTTCGTGTACGCCGTCTCTGGTGCCTGGTGCCCGTTTGCAAATACTAGTCGACACAGCATCGGCCGATCGTCTCAGCTCTGTGATTTATTACCACGAGACAACACTCCGAAAAAAATAATCGTTTGCCGTTCGGGTACATATCGAATTACTCTTCTGCCGATCGGAGATTTCCTGGGATGGCTTCTACCATGGCCGCGAATGCAACCAGCGTACACAACGTGAGTGAAACACATGGGTGTCGATCAATGGAATGCCGATAATAACATCGAGTCTAGGCACGATCGAACAGAGCGTCCAACATGGGTTCATCCGGGATGAACGACCGCAACCGCGGCTCACAAAGCAACAGTGTCGGTAAGGGTTTCGGTGCTAGTAAGACTAGCTGGAAGAACAACATCTGGGGTGACTCCAACCTAGGAGGATTCGGAGATGGTGAGTGACTCGTACCAATTGCGACTTGCGCTGTGCTGACAAATTTTGCAGAACAACACCTCGGCGAGACTGCATTCGAAGGAAAATCTGGATCGGGTTCCCTTCTCTCTACATCAGAGTCAGACGGCTGGTCGGGACGTGCCAACCTGCCTTGGAGCACTGTCAACACCAACCCCTCCTTCCAGAACAGAGGCCTTGCCACATCCCCCACCCAGATTCGTGCAAATGACCGCAGTGCTCCTGCTCTCAACGAAGCTAGTGATGGCTCTTACTTCGCTCTACCTCGCACCACTGGGACCGCGAGCCAGCGCCCCTACCTCAACACTAGTTCGGAGGGTGTATCTCCATCCGGAGAAGGCATCACCTTCGGAGGATTTACTGGTCGACGACAGATGAACTCAACCGGTCTCGTTGGTAGCCCTGTGGGAGCGACTTTCCCTGTGAAGCCTGGATTCTCGAACCCTCTCGATGCTGGAAGCGGAGATGGAATGGGTACTTCAATGGCCATGCCATCGTTGGGGTCTGGAATTGCCGAGCATATCTCTCCAACACAGGGCCGCAGCGGCCTATCACACGCGTCTCACAACTCCGCCTCTTACACTACTCAACGACCCACTCACTCAGCTCATCCTTCCTTCTACTCCGACAATCACAGCATCGATGGCCGCTACAGCGGTGGCTCCATGGACCTCAACGCCAGCTTTAACAAGCTACAGCTCAACGAAGCTAACTATGCCTCCCAAGCGGCCCAGCGACCCTCGTTTATTCCCCATGCTTCCTTTGATGGCTCCTTCCCGCGCGGAAAGTATCAGAACAACGAAGATACTTACCAGGCACTGGGATACACCGCAGAGGCTGCGCAGGAGATGCACCTTGCTTACCAGGCACGATCCAGAGCTGCGAACACCGGCTCCATCTCACCCTCCGACTATGCCCGCATGGATAGCCCCATCTATCCAGGCGTAGACGGGGGTGCTCAGTATCGCAACGCAGCTCCGAGTGAAAGCCAAGTGGCAGCCTTTGAGCGCAGACTACGAAACTTCCAGGAGCAGGAGCTTGCCCAAGGTTCCTCGCGATTGCAGTACCCCCCTTCTTTCGACTTCCAAGCTTACCAGGCTTCTCGCATGAATGCAATCTCCGGATTCTACCCAGTAGGTCATCTTAGTGGCCTCGGTGCCGCTGCTCTGGTGTCACGCACTCAACGCGAGCATGATCCTACCCAGGTTGTGCGCAGCCCTCTCCTAGAAGAGTTCAGGGCCAATAGCAAGGGCAACAAGCGCTACGAGCTGAAGGACATCTACAATCATGTGGTCGAGTTCAGTGGTGACCAGCACGGCTCTCGCTTCATTCAACAGAAGCTTGAGACCGCGAACAGTGACGAGAAGGAGCAGGTGTTCCGTGAGATCCAGCCCAACTGCCTTCAGTTAATGACCGATGTCTTCGGCAACTACGTCGTCCAGAAATTGTTCGAGCACGGCAACCAGACCCAGAAGAAGATTTTGGCCAACCAGATGCGCGGCCATGTTCTGGCCCTGTCGACCCAGATGTATGGATGCCGAGTGGTCCAGAAGGCCCTGGAACACATCCTGACTGACCAGCAAGCTGTGATGGTCAAGGAACTGGAGAACCATGTCCTCAAGTGTGTTCGTGATCAGAACGGCAACCACGTCATCCAGAAGGCCATTGAGCGTGTCCCTTCGGAGCATGTGCAGTTCATCATCAATGCGTTCCGCGGTCAGGTCAACAGACTGGCCGCCCATCCTTATGGCTGCCGTGTCATTCAGAGAATGCTTGAGCACTGCCAAGAGGTCGACCGCCAGTCCATTCTGGCCGAGCTTCATGCCTGCACTTCCAATCTGATCCCTGATCAGTTCGGCAACTATGTCATTCAGCATGTTATTGAGAACGGCGACGAGAAGGACCGTACTCGCATGATTGACATCGTTATGGGACAGCTCCTGGCCTACTCCAAGCACAAGTTTGCTAGCAACGTGGTTGAGAAGAGCATTGAGTTCGGTGCGGAACATGAGCGTATCCACATCATCAATACTCTAACCTCTTCGAACGACCGCGGCGAGAGCCCTCTCCTTGGTCTCATGCGTGACCAGTATGGCAATTATGTCATTCGTAAGTTTAATACCATCATTTGTTGCGTGCTATGCTAACCCCCATCAGAAAAAGTCTTGGGCCAATTGAAGGATGCCGAACGTGAAGCTCTCATCGACCAGATCAAGCCCCTTCTCAGCCAGCTCAAGAAGTTCAGCTATGGAAAGCAGATTGTCGCGATCGAGAAGCTCATTTTTGACCCCAACTCTCCTGCGACCGTCCCTCTGTCTCACCCCACCTCGACCACGCCTCCCCACTCCCACAAATCCTCCCCGCAACCCGCCAAGCGCTCAATCCCGACTACTGAGCAGCCCCGGGCGCCTTTCATGGGCAACGCACCACCTACTCCTCCCCCGACGGATGCTCAGACCACCGTCGATACCACCCTCGAGTCGAAGGGCCTCGCCAAGAGCACGGTGACCTCGGTTTCGAGTCCCGAGACAGGCAACACCGGTGTTACCGTCCCGGTCGATGTCACCAGTGCTCATTAATTCGCTGCACACTTTATCTTGCTCGCCCAACATAATCTTTCTAATGCTGATTTGATCTGAGCTGAGTGACTTCTTGTTCTATCTAATACGGGGCGTATACATACAGGGGAATCAGGCGGGATATATGTTACCAACGTCTATGTGATTCTCCCCTTTGACCATGCTTTGACGGCGCAACAATGAGGGCCTGGAATGTCTTTATTTCTCTCTTTTTCTGTCTTGTGTTGATCTCGACCTTGATCTCGGACTGCCCACTTATTTCTTATCTTACTTTATTTGTTCTTGTTTCTTTCTTGACATGTTCATTTATTCTTATGATTGTCTTTGTGAATCATTGTCAATTCTTCTTGCTACGAAATCCAGGTCCGGCAATCGATATGGCTCCGGCGTCTTTGTTCTTTCCACTTCTTCCATTTTTATCTTGTTACGGGGTTAAGGCGGCTGTGATGGGGGAGAAATCGGCAACGGAAATGGGAACGATCTTTCGCTCTTCATGTTTTCCGACCGCATATGCCATAGCATGGAGTCCGGACCATCTATATTCACATTCGGGTCCAGCAGAAAATACCACGAAAAGAACCAAATCAACTACTTTGCACATCAGCTACCTTGTCCATGGCATCTGCATGATCTACTCAGAGCCACTTGTTACTATTTCTTTCCGCTATTCACTGGCCGAGCAACATATTTCAAGTCATGGCCATGATTCTCGATCACGAGATCCGCGGCTTTCCTTTCCGTATCAAGGTGTTCTTATCAAAGGCGTTTCTACGCTTCTCGGTCAGCATGGACCATTCTGCTTGGCTTTGGGAGCTTGTCATAGCTGCCGGCTCTTGTGGACTTCATGCTTGTTTCCGGGTTGCCGTGTTGATAATTTCTCTCGTGGTTTTCTTTTTTTCCTCTTGCTAGTGGCTGTGTATTATCAATGCATTATGACTTGACTTTTTAATTGCTTCGGTATCATTGAGAATGATTCGTACTAGTTCGCTCATACATCGTAGTATGTTAGCATTCAGTACAAGCCCGAATGTGAAGTATTGTAGTGCGCAGCGGCCACTTAGAACTCGATCATTCTAAAGGTATTCTAAAGTGTATTCTAAGACATTTAAACAGAACCCAAAGCCGAGTCACTGTGCACTGCGATGGTTGACCTATCTAGAACCATATCACACGTGACCATCGTCCCGTGATGCCCGATAAGACGATGCATTTTGATAGAGTTGGAGCAAACCCTCTACATTTCCAGTGACCAGCATTATTTTTCTGCGCATCAACGGATGAAACCCCAAAGCGCCAATCAATCCACCCGTCATCGCTGAACTTCTAATCTGAGCTCGAAAGAACCTATCCAGAGTCGGCATAAGACCAGCTCCGAGCTCTGTCATCCCGCAAAACCATAACTACAAACCTCCAACAATAATCACTACTACAAAAGCCACACACAACCAACTACCGAAGAATTTAAATCTCCGACTCAAATCCCACTACACAATCTCCCAACCCACCTTCCAACAACCACAAAATGTCCTCCAACGTCGGCCTCACAACCCCGCGCGGTAGCGGCACATCAGGCTACGTGCAGCGCAACACAGCCCTCCTCAAACCCCGCAACAACGGCTACGGCGCCCCATACCCACCCATCAGCGGCGCGAACGGCAGCGGGCCCATGGACCGACCGTTCAAGCAGCGCGTACCGGACAAGCAGATCCTGGAGCACGACCGCAAGCGCGCGATTGAGGTGAAGGTGATGGAGGAGCGGGAGCGACTGGAAGAGGAGAATGAGCGGATTGAAGAGGAGGCGGGGGATAAGAAGAAGAAGGGGAAGAGTGGGGAGACGGATGAGGGGGAGAAGGAGAAGGAGAAGGTTCTCACTGAAGAGGAGATTGATGAGCGATGTGATACGCTTCGGCAGCGGTTGCTGAAGGAGCTTGAGGAGGACTTGAAGCGTGCGGAGTCGGGCTTTAAGAAGCCTTTCTCTGGCTCTGGGGCTGGGGCTGGTAGGGACAGGCGCAATTTTAAGTCTTATCAGGTTCATGAGCTTGCTGAGGCTAAGATTGAGGAGACTGAGAGGTTGCGCAGGGCTTTTGGGTTGAGGGAGGATCGGGACACTGGGGAGATTTCGAGTTCTCGTGATTATCGGGAGAAGAGGAGGGATTAGATTTGTTTTTTTTTCTGCTTGGTTCTGCGGCTTGCGTTTTTCTTCCCAAGTAATGGTGTTGATCGGTGTTAGGGATATGGGATTATCATGGAAATAGGGTTGCATGAACAAGTTTCTTTCTTTTTATTGTTGTCCATGTTATGCTGTACAATCTTCGAATGCAAAGAAATGAACAATTGGATATCATAACCTCATATAATACACCAAACCAGTACTTATGCCACAAACTTTTCAATAACCCAACCCTCCTTCGGGTCCTTCTTCTGCACAACCTTCTTAGCAGGCATTGGCCACCCCACACTCCCCGAATCACCCACCAAAGCAGGAATAACCCAGCAAGATCTGCGCGGCGGCACACCGTCAATAGCATCAGCCTTACCAATCGGCTTCCCATACTCAATAAGCGGCGTACCATGCGCAATCGCCGAGAGCTGCAAGCCACTGGGCGCAACAAGCGGGAACATTCTAATCTTAGGAACCTGGTCGGAGACCAGCGAAGCAGAAGACTGCTGCAGATGCGAGTAAGTGATATACTGCGGCATTTCCTTCGGCGAGAGCTTAGCTAGCAGCGAAGACGGATGCACATAGACAGCGCGTTCCTCCAGGTCCTGGCCCTTACCGTCGCGGGAGCGGAAGAGCGTCAGGTAAGGGACGTCTATGGCGCGACGGGGCGCACGCGGGTTCTCCGGCGGGACGGGGGCGAGGTCAGCGCGGATCGCGACATGGTCGATGAAGCCTGCTGTGACGATCTGCTTGAGGGCTTTGATTTGCTTTGCTGAGGGCTCCGGCAGACGGGCTTCGTAGGCGGGGACGACGCCTGGGTTGTTTGAGCGCACGATGTCGGTTAGCTGGCGGCGGAGCTGGGTTGCTTCTTTGAAGGCTTTTGAGCGGAGGAACATTTTTTCGCAGAAGGCGTCGCCGTCGGAGGCGTAGCCGTAGGCGCAGATTGCTGAGAGGGATTTTAGCGCGTCTGAGGTGTCGTCGTGTTTGCTGAAGAGGCGTTGGGCGCGGGCGTATGCTTTGGTGCGCTGTTCGCGCTCGTCGTCTTCGAGGCGGTCTGCGTTTGTGTAGACCTTGCGTCTGTCGCTGTCGCTGTCGCTGTCGTCGTTGACTGGCTTCTTGGCTGTGGTTGGAAGGGGGTTGTTGGGATCGAGCTGGTTCTCTTGGACGAAGAGGTCGCCGACTGCTAGGGCTGCGACTAGGGCGATCACGTAGGGCATGCAGCCGTGTTGGTGGCCGATGTGGAGCATTTTGCTGAACCGGGGAGAAAGGGGGTATGTCGAGAGACGACGGCCGATGGGTGTTACCTGGCCGTCGGCTGTGAGGGCGCCGAGGTTCTTGAGTAGTTTCTCTGCCTTCGCGAGACCTTGGCGGCTCGGTGGTGTGGGGAATGGGAAATTGATCACGTTGTGAAGACCCATGCTCTTCATCTGGAGGACAACGCCTTCGATGGGCGTGCGGAGAATCTCCGGCTCGGTGTATTCAGCGAACTCGCTTTCGTAGACCGCAGATGAGTACATTCGGTAACAGTGGCCAGGTCCTGTTCGACCGGCTCGACCGGCTCGCTGGCTTGCGCTTGCCTTGCTGATCCAGCCGACCTGGAAACTTTGCACTCCAGTGAAGAGATCGAACTGCTTCTCCTTGGCGCGACCGCAGTCAAAGACATACTTGATACCGGGGATGGTAAGAGATGTCTCGGCGACGTTGGTTGCGAGGATGATCAGTCGGGAGTTCTCTGGGGGCGGCTCGAACACCTTCATCTGCTCCTTCGTGGGAAGTTGGGAGTATAGAGGCAAAACGTGAACGCGAGTTGATGAGTCCATGGCCTCTTCGCCTTCAGCAAGTTCGAAGCCTTCGTCTTCCTCTGCGTCATCCAGTCCGGTGATCTCCATGTCACTATCGTAATCGTCATGTCCAGGGTTATCCATCTCGGTGCCGCCCAGCTCAAGGTCCTCTGCTTCCAAAGGTGCTTCAGTAGCTGAGAGCTGCACCTTTGCCTGTGTCGTGTCTTCCCGCTGAGTAGGTTTTAACGCCTGCTTCAGTCGCTTAGAAAGCTGCCGGATTTCGTTCTGACCAGTCAAAAAGACAAGCATTCCACCGGCAGGTAGTTTGCGGTGTCCGCGCGAGACCTTGCGGAACGCATCTTCAACGTAGTCACGCTGGGTGCGGCGGGAGAAATGAACCGCCACAGGGTATTGGCGACCCTCGGCTTGAACCAAGGGGGGTGCACCATTGCGGAAAAGACTTGGGTTTTCAGTGAAATCCGAAATACGGAGAGTGGCTGACATGATGACGACCTTCAAAGGTTTGACAGACGGGTCCTCCTCGCTCAAAGACTTGCGCAGGCCCACAATACGGCTGACCATTCCAATCAGGATATCAGTGTTGACGCTGCGCTCGTGAGCCTCGTCAATAAGAATGATAGAGTATTTGCGAAGGGCAAAGTCATCTGCAATCTCTCGTAGAAGAATACCATCAGTCATGAACTTGATGGCTGTCTTCTTCGATGCCGTAGACTCGAATCGGATTTGATAAGAAACTTTCTCGCCATGTTGACCCAATTCCTGGGCAACGCGGTTCGCCATACTCACGGCTGCGACTCGGCGAGGCTGGGTGACACCAATTAGACCAGGATTAGGGCTGTCTGGGGAGCCGAAGCCGGATTCGAAGAGGAACTGGGGAAGCTGTGTGGTCTTTCCACTACCAGTAGCACCCCAAATGACGACAACCGAGTTGTTGTGAATTGCCTCCATGATTTTTTGTTCTTCGCCAACGACAGGGAGTCCTAGACGGGCAGTTTGGATTTCCTCCGTGCGGTTAACCGCGACACTGTATGCCTTGCGATTGGGATCGCCATGGGTTACCTGAAGCTCCCGAGGGAGAGGTTCTTCTTGGGTAGTATTGTGGGTTGCTGGCAACTTAGATGGGTCGAACACCTGCACTTCCTCGGTCACGGCTCCCTCGTTGGGTTTGAAGCCTGCGGCTTCGTTGATTTGTTGTACCGCCCAAGATTTGAAGGCTGACTGGCGAGTCTTGAGCGTTGGCTTATCCACCTCGTCATGATCTTCTTCGTCTTCTTCGTCTTCTTCGTCTTCTTCGTCTTCTTCGTCTTCTTCGTCTTCTTCGTCTTCTTCGTCTTCTTCGTCTTCTTCGTCTTCATCCTCATCCTCATCCTCAGAAATGCTCTCGGAGGACGAAGTATCTTCCTCTTCAGAACCCTCTTCAATACCACTTTCGGACTCCTCGTCCATATCGTCCTCATCTTCGTCCTCATCCTCCTCACCAGAATCAAAGCCCTCCCATGCGACCTCAGATTTTACTGGTGCAGGTGCGGGTTTCTTCTTCGGTGCGCGCTTCCGCTTCTTTAGAACAGGGAATCCATCAGCTCCTAGCTCTAATGGTCGTTTAAGTCCACTTCCAGCAGCCGCCTCTTCTCGTAATTTTTGTTCATTGGGATCTGTCGCGGGATCGGAAACTTTCAGGTGGATATCCGAATCGTCGGAGTTATATCCTGAGATATCTGCGGAAGCATTGTGTTTCGGCGGGGATACGGCTCGCGATTTAGATACGTCGTCATCCTGTCTCTTGCGCTTGTGGAGATCTTTGGAACTCTGTAAAGCCGAAGTGTCCACAGACGATTGGGCTAGTTTCTTCAACAATTCGATATTTTCTTCCTTCCTGAGTTTGTTTTCCTGCGGGGATGTTAGAGCCATATCTTTCTATTCTAGACCATCCACATACAATATATTTGTCCAAGCGCTTCTGCTTCTTTGAGGACATCTGCGGATGCTGCTCTTGTAGCTCTCCCTTCAGCTTCTGTCGCCGTGCCTCTTTCTCATCCTTCGAAACGGGCTGGAGCTGTGCGACATTGGTATCAGCCGACTCGCCGTCTGGGTTTTGCCGGTGCCTTTGTTTTCTAAGACGTGGTGTAAATTTAGGTGGCATCTTGGATTACTGCAGCCACTCCGGCTGAGAAAAAAAAAGTGAATTGACTGAGTATGCAAGCTCTGGGATCCAACGTATCTCTTCATCGAAAAAAAATTAGGGCGGTCGGATATTGCTGGTTTGGCCCGAGGCGGTGAAACTAGCCACCGCCTACGAGATACACCTAGTTAAGCCCCTCATTCTTTAGTTTCTCTTCAGTATTTCGATAAAGATAAATAATTCATATCACCATGGCTGGATCTTTTGATACAAGCTCTCTGCAGGATTCCCTCAACCTGCCATTTCCTGCTACCACTAAGCAGGTTGCAGGGTTAGTCAATGGTGTACAAACAGATGTGATGATAATGAGCTTTAGCGATAAAATCATGGTCACAATTTCACAAGCAGGACGACTAGCGCACTGGGTATGTCTTGACCTTGTTTTCAGAAAACATCGCTAATTGTATATAGTTGCATGTACCAATGGAGAATCAGAACCCAGGCACTGAGGGCATGCACACCCTCTCTGAGGGCGATGATGCTCTGTTGCCCCTTAAAGGTCTAACCACCACCACTTTACTAGGTGGCTATTCTCCTGGACAAGACACGACGGGCCAACTACTTGCTCGTCAGATTGCTACAGCTATTGCAATGAAAACACCTAGTGAAACGAGACTACTCCTCGTTGGCCTTGGACTTGGCAAATCAACTGCTGATAGAGATTCATTCTTCGCTATTGTTGACCTGGTTCTGCAATGTCTATGAACTGATCATAGATTGATCTCTGACTGAGAACAAGGCAGCCATCAGAACGAGGCATGCGCCAGACGTCGGGCTCGCTTCAGAAACAGCTCTAGGCCCTCATTTGTGATCTCCCCGTGAATTCGAATGCGCTCAACTTCAATGAATGCGCCGCACATCAACAAGTCCGCCAGGTCGACCTCGTTCATCTGGCCCCCAGCTGTCCAGTTCTTCCTCAATTCGACGATCAGCGTGCGGACGGCGAGGAATCCATCAGTTTTATGCCGAGTGATGAACTTCAGAAATTGGCGAGTGCGCTTCTCGGCTTTCTCGGGGTCGTTGTCACCAAGCGCGATTTTGATTGCTCGACACCGGACTGTCGACAGGTGTCGCAACACTGGGCAAGGTGGGTCAAGGTACGCGTATCTGGCGAAATCCATCAACACCAGAGTCCGATTGCTCAGCGCATTGATCCATGCGAACCACGCCTCTGACATCCAGTTGTACGATACAAATCGCATGCAAGTCGGAATCTTTGGGACCATTCCATCCTTCTTGAGAAAGACGGGCTCCTGACAGTCGTCGAAAGCGTACTTCCAAATCTTTGCGCGAATCTCCAGCGGCAGCCAGTTGAATGGGCACGGGCTTCGTCTGTCCACGGCCACCTCCGGGGGGAATATTCTCATGTCGGCGAGGAACCTTTTCTCGAATGATTCCCACTTTGCGCCAAACAGCAACCAGACCCTTCCCTTGAACTTATCATCGGCACGACGGGTGATGAAGAAAAGTGGTGTATCGGAACTAGTACTTTGTTAGATCAAATGGACTTGGTGGCATCGTGCCCATAGAATTGTATCGCTTACTATGCATACGGCATCCTCTTTGGTTTCGGGACTACCTCCACTTGGTCAGACTGATGCAGAACCGCCGAAGCCGCTAGACGTGGGGCTTTTGAAACCGGGGCCTTTGAAGCTCGAACCTTTGAAACTCGAAGCATTGAAATCGGGACCTTCGAAATCGGGACCTTCGAAAGTGGGGCCTCGAAAACTGGGGTCTCCGAAGTGGAGGCCTCCGAGGCCGTGACCTCTGAAGCTTGAACCTCTGAAGCCGGGACTTGCGAAGCCGGGGCCTCCAAAGCTGGGGTCTCCGAAACTGGGGTCTCCGAAGCTGGGGTCCCAGGAACCGGGTCCTCTGAAGCTTGAACCTTCGAAGCCGGGACCTCCAAAGCCGAGACCTCCAAAGGTGGGGGCTCTAAAGCTAGAGCCCCCGAAGTTGGGGCATCCGAAGATGTCGCTTTGTCAGAATCGCGCTTGGCCGAAATCCTTCCTCGGATGCGCTCACGCACGGCCGAAACCTTTCCTTGGATACGCTCACGGGTGC
The DNA here is from genome assembly GCF_028828465.1 of Penicillium psychrosexuale. NCBI lineage: Eukaryota > Fungi > Ascomycota > Eurotiomycetes > Eurotiales > Aspergillaceae > Penicillium > Penicillium psychrosexuale. The sequence goes on along the minus strand of NW_026643190.1, from coordinate 1,601,774 downwards.
CCGAAGCACCCGCTTGGATGCGACGAACAGTTTTCTTCATTCTGTTCACTGAGTGGTGGCCATGCGTGATGAAGGAGTGAGATGTGACAAAGGAGTGAGATGGGATAAAGAAGCAAGATGAGATAAAGATTCGAGATGGGATGAAGAGTGAGATGGGATGAAGGAATGAGATGGGAGATGAAGGAGCGTGAGGGGAAGGATCCTGATGGGATGGTGTCGCCGGCGACTTAACGAGGCACACGCTCGGCGCTTCCCCCACTACTATCATCATATCTGCCTGCATCTTGTGACTTGGGTGCCTACAGACGCCATGACTGCTTTGATTTGGAGAACTCCTAGTGGTCAATTACCCGTACTACTTGTTCGGAGTTAGGTCTATTTTGGTATTATTCTGTGAATCTGAATCGCCCAAGGCTATCTATCAAGAGTGATCACCATGCACCGGTCTACAAACGTAGAAGATGATGGCATTTTGAATATTAAATTAGTTTTCTTCCTATGAAGTGATTGCAGGCTATGACTAGCAGAGATACATTTGATATTGCGGTATGGCCAGTCACGTGGTAGACATTGACAAACAGGGGTATGGAGACGACATCTGTAGTCCGACGTGAACAGATGAGTTTTGGGGCTGGCACAATCATATTCCCCTAGTCATCTAAACCTTCGCCTGCTGGTTTTTGATATTCCTTTTAGTGACAGTTCATACATTCTCCATCCTCACATTTGAAGGTCTTCTTAGATTTCATACTCCACACATCAAACTTTCTATTTTTATCTGCCGCCCGCATCATTTGAATCCTTTATCTTCATCTATTTCTTTTCAAAATCCTGCGTTTCGGTCTCTGTAAAGTTCTGCATAATGGAGCCACAGGTGGATCCTGAGTTAACCGCTGCCATCGAGGCCTCTCGCCAAGAAATGTATCACCAGCAGAACAGGCATCCCACATCTCAAGCGTCCCAGGATAATTTTGTGGATCTCACCAATGACTCAGGTGATGACTCGGACATTGAGGAGGTATTCCCCAAATCAAAGTCTGTCGTTAGTTCCGAGACCGAAGATGGCGACGAGCACGAGCAGCTGCAACGCGCCCTTGCTATGTCGATGGAGCAGGATGCACAGTCTCCCAAACATGCTACTGCCCCGCATGAGGTCTCTGCAGCGTCGACAGGTTCAATTTTGGGCATGAACCGAAAGCAGATGGAGGAGGAGCGTCTTGCACGTCTGGCCAAGCGCAAGGCCGACAAATCTGATACTACGTCTAAACGAAAGGCCGATGACACTTCGTCTAAGCGCAAGGCCGACGATACTTCGTCCACTCCACCGTCTCCAGTCAGCCGGAAGCTTCCTAGGACTGAGCCTTTGCCAGCCCGTCACTCTTTCGCTCTAGCCAACCCGTTTCAAGATGCTCCCCAAGCGAGCACGGCTCGAGTGAGGTCTCAAGTCTGTCGCCAGCTTGCATCAAATGCCCCGAATGTTGACATCCAACCGACCTCCCGCTCAGTGGCCCAATGGCCTCTTGGAGCTGTCAAAAAAACACATATCGCCGGCTTTCCTCGCAGTGGAAATGACATTACAATTGAAGAAGTCATCCAGCGAGGAGACTTGGAGTTGGGCGTATTTAGCTCATTTATGTGGGACGTGCCGTGGCTTTTTTCCAAGTTTAACAACTTAACCACACGAGTCATATTTGTCATGCAAGCAAATGACGAAGAAACGGTTAGCAACACAATATGATCTCGAATGACACGGACTAACCTGACTTCGCTTACAGCGAGAGCAATACCGCCAGGACCTTAGCCACATGCCCAATATTCGCCTCTGTTTCCCTCCAATGGAGCCACAGGTATTCTGTATGCATTCTAAACTGCTTTTGATGTTTCACCCTGGATATCTTCGCATCGCAGTCCCCTCCGCCAATCTCACTCCCACTGACTGGGGAGAGGATAGGCTGATGGAAAACGTATGTGGCTACATTCGCCTGATGTTCGTGAATTCTCTAACAGTGTGCAGACTGTGTTCCTTATTGATCTGCCTAAGCTCGAAGTTCCTGATGCCGGAAAGACCCCGTTTTACAAAGAACTAGTCTACTTCCTCCAGGCCGAGGAGCTCCACCGCAACATCATCAAGAGGCTAGATGAGTTTGACTTCAGCGAGACGAAGCGCTACGCCTTTGTTCATGCAGTGTATGTATTATCTCCCTGGGTGATTCCCCTGGCAAAAACCAGTAACCAGCTAAGAATATAAGTGGTGGAACAAGCACCGAAGACAACTGGAAACGTACTGGAGTTAGCGGCTTGGGTCGTGCTGTCAAAGCTCTCGGCTTAGAGACAAACGCGCCCATTAACGTTGACTATATCGTAAGTTTCTTACCTGCTATGCCTCCATATAGAATACTGGGTATACTAACAACATCCAGGCCTCATCGCTGGGAAATATCAACACTCCATTCCTGCGCTCCATCTACCTCGCTTGCAAAGGTATGTCACCATTTTGTAAAGCCCCGACGAACAAATCTAACTAATTGCAACCTACTAGGTGACAACGCTCTACTAGACTACGAGCTCCGAACCGCCGCAAACAAGAAAAAGGAACCCCGCACAGAAGTGGAAGCCATTAACCGAGAATGTCTCGATCACTTCCGTATCTACTTCCCATCAGACCAGACCGTTCGAAACGTGCACAGCAATCCCAAATACTCCATTGGCACGATATGCCTCAATCCTGTCTGGTGGTCGAGTGCCAATTTCCCGCGGGACAAGGTTCGAGACTGTGTGAGCGAGCGCGGAGTCTTGATGCATAACAAGGTGAGTACTTCCGCGGTGCCAGACTGGTATATCCATTTGTTACTAATACACAATCCTTCCGACAAATAGATTGCCTTCGTCCACCCTTCCACCCCGATCGATATGCCCGATAACAAGGAGTGCCGGGGGTGGGCTTATGTGGGGAGTGCGAATTTGTCAGAGAGTGCATGGTGCGTACATATCTATACTCCACTCGCTGTAATGGCAAAACTAACATGAACCAGGGGTCGTATCGTCAAGGATATCAAGACGAAACAGCTGAAGATAAGCTGTCGCAACTGGGAATGCGGTGTTATCGTGCCCATCATCAATGAGAAGAAGACCGAGGAGAAAGATAAGGGACCGGAAACGCATGGAACCGCCCCTTCGGCTTCTCTCCCAGTCGAGATCTTTACGGATACCGTTCCAGTTCCGATTAAAGTGCCCGCTGTTCCATTGTCCGAGCACAGGAAGCCTTTCATCTTTGGAGTTTGATTCAACCTGGGATCTTGAGATTGCCTTTATTCACTCTACATCTGAGTCAGATCGATGTCTACATCTGCAAGTCCAGTGAGAATCTGATTTCACTAATCTTGGCATGGGTATCTGGGATAGGAGTTCGGACCGGGTTACTTGGTTGGTTCAATGAAACGAATGAATGGCAAGGGAGTTCAAAGCTGTATGTATTATCTAGCCTTTATGCTGTGACATTTAACGAGAACAAATGAGAGAAACAGTGAATGCCCTAAAAAGCAATGTTGTATGATTCAATCTATGTAATATGTATGTTTCTAACCTAACCTGTTCCGATATATCTATTATCACGCTCTATGTAAATGCATGTTGACAAAAAGAAAAGAAAACAAAAGAACAATTACCAAACTTTTCAAGCCTAGTTCTCACTCTTCTTCCCCTTGAACAACCCCGTCACACGATCAATCATCAGTCCAGCAAAACCAAACAGCGAAGCAAGACCAAAGCTCCAGCCTTTCACACGAACGGTGTAGATAAAGAAATAAACCAAAGCCCAGTTAATAATAACATAAGCAAGGAAGATTCCAAAGCAGCGCCACTTATCCCCGATATGAACATTCAAGTTCGCCATATACTGCGCACCATCCTTGTAGGGACAGTACTGACAGTCGGCCGTGGCCTGGGGGTTAACCAGATACCCGACCTTGGCGAAAGAATCGACAAAGTCACCCGCATAAGCATCACAGGTTTGTCCAGGCGGGGGATTGAAATGGGTAGATTCCAGCGAGGCGCAGTCAATCTGGACACCGGGCAGAACGGCCGAGAGCACGCCGCGCAGCCACCAGGTGACCGGGTTGACGTAGTACATCCAGTATTTCCAGAAGACGGGGTAATCGGCATAGGGACGGACGATACCGTTGAAGAGGTTGACCATGGTGAAGAAGAAGGGGAGGGTGTTTGAGATGACGGTGAAGGAGGGCGCGAAGGCGCAGATCCACTGGCCCCAGGATGCCTGGAAGAGGAAGAAGAGCATGGTCATGAGGAAGACGTAGCCGGCGTTTGAGGAGTCGGTTGGGAATCCGACGGGGTAGTACCATAGCAGCCAGTAGATCAGGCCGGAGATGATGGCTGCGGGGATCTCGCAGACGATGTTTGCTGTGCAGAAGGCGACCCAGCCGTAGATGCGGGATGGGTATTCGCGTGCTTCCCAGAGGGCGCGGTTGATGTAGAATTTGGGGACGATGGAGTTGAGGACGATGGGCGGGATGAGGACGATTAGGAAGACGGAGAACATGCGGTCTTGCATTGAGGCTACGGTGTTGGAGAGCATGTAGAAGGTGAAGCCGTTGAAAATGCCGATGATGATCGAGACGAAGAGTTTGCCGTAGTAGTAGGAGGGGTCGCGCCAGTAGTTTACGAAGAGGCGTTTCGTGAGCTGGGTGGTTTGGGTCATTGTTGTGGCGGCGAATTCGTAATGGGCGGAGGCGGATTCCTCGATGGGGAGTTTGCTGCGCTCGGTGCGGATGTGCTCGATTTCGGCGAGCACTTCTTGGTTTTGCTCCGAGTTGCGCCATTCTTCGTTCCAGTCGACTAGTTTGCCGTTGCGGTGGGTTGCTTTGGCGGCGGTTTCTAGGATGAACTCGGCAACGTTCTTTGACGGTGGGCAGACGAAGCCGCGGTCGCCGAAGTACTTGATTATGGAGGAGCCGTCTTTGCCGACGGGACCGAAATAGAAGGTGTTGCCGCCGGGGTTGAGGGCGAGGATCATGTCGAATTGCTGGATGATCATGGAGGAGGGCTGGTGGATTGTGCAGACGATGGCCTGGCCGGCTTGACAAAGTTTCTTGAGGAAGCGGACGATGGAGAATGCGGCTTGACTGTCGAGACCGGAGGTGGGCTCGTCTAGGAACAGAAGCAGACTAGGCTTGGCTGCGAGCTCGACACCAATGGTCACGCGCTTCTTCTGCTCGACATTGAGACAACCGATAATGGCGTCCTGGATATCCTCGAGTTCGAGAAGCTCGATAATGCGGTCCACGTAGTCCATTTTCTCCTGGCGCGAGACATCGCGGGGCTGGCGGAGGATGGCTGAGAACTCAAAGGCTTCGCGGATGGTGGAAGTATTATCGTGTAGATCCATTTGCTCGCAGAAACCTGTGCCACGCTGGAAATCAGCACCGAGCTTGTGGCCATCGACGAGCATATCACCAGTCACGACACCCGTCTTCTGGCGCTGGGCCAAAGTATTGAGGAGAGTCGTCTTTCCAGCACCAGAGGCACCCATCAGGGCGATCATAATGCCGGGCTTGGCGTAACCGTTGACACCGTTCAGGAGCTTGCGTGTTCCGTTACCGTAGGGGACAGTGTATTCAACATTCTGCCAGGTGAAGCAGCGTTCACTTGAGGACAGGCGGTTGAAAGTGGCACCATCATCAGGAGAGGTCTGGCCACGGGCAAGAGCGGCGTTGTCTTTTGCGTTGACGACCTTCTCTTCATCGTTGACGGTGTTGGTCTGGGCAGTGACTTTCTTAGCGCGCTTGGACTTTTTGAAGACCAGAGCACCGCCTGCATCGCCACCAAACGAGAGAGTCTCGGCAGCGATCACAGTCACCAGGAGGTACAGTACGGTGAAGGCAATGACAACACCGAAGTTACGCCATAGATGGCTGCGTGTGAACTCAAAGTTGGCGGTCAAGTACTGAGCTCCGGTAACAGATGATTCACCCAATTCCGAACCCGTCAGAGCACAGCCCTGGTGGTTGGAATCCACCCCGGGACCCTGTGGGACAAGCTGGGACGGATTGCATTGCATGGTGCGATCGGAGAACTCGTTTGTCAAGACTGCCTCGTAACTGTACGCGATAGGGTTGACATAGAACAGCCATCCGAACCAGATCGAGTCCTTGATCAAAGTCTGCTTGGGAATGACATAACCGACGAAGATAATGAGCAGGTTCAGCGCAATACCACCGAAACGCACCGCGTCATCGATAGTCGGAGACAGCGCAGCGAACATGCGGTACATGGAAGTGATGCAAAAGGTATTCGTGTACACGAACAGGAAGTAGATGAAGAACTTGGAAGCCGAGACATCGAGACCAGTCATGAAATAGACGATAATCGTGAATGGGACGACCATAGAGAAGATAAAAGGGAAGTCGACAATGACACGGGCAATGGAGACAGCAGAGGGGCGGTAGAAAGCGTAATCCTTGTGCCGGGCGACGATGCCACGTCCAGTGACAGCAGGCATCAGCTCGGTCAGCTGCATCCAGCCAAGGAACAGAATCGAGAAGAACAGAGCACCGCTACGCGAGAAAGCGCCGCTGGTATCCAGGGACTCTCCGTAGAACAAGGACGAAACGATGAGGCCGTTAGAGACAACGATGAAGTACTTCGTGTATAGAGAAGTTTTGTCGCCCCAGAGCAGCCAGAACTGTCGCTGCACGCAGGCCGTGACCTGGCGCACGAACGAGACGGTGTATGGCGACTTCTTGGAGACAGACTTGGACTTAGACTGTGCGACCGTGGATTGAAAGCGGCGGGTGTCCTCCTGCCCGGTGTCTTGGAGACGTTTCTCGTACCCGGAGACATCCTCCAGGATACGGCTGTAGGTCTGGCTGTTCCTGAAGGTGTTCTCGAGTTCCTCGGCGGTCTTCGGGGTGGACGCTTCACGGCCAGGCTGGAACTCGCGGGCATTGGGATCGCAGAGCGAAGTAAGGAAGTCGGCTGTAGTCCATTGCGCGGGGCAGTGGAAGCCCAGGTCGACAAAGTATTGACGTGCTTCATTGGCTGGCCCTTGGTAGAGCATGCGGCCCTCGTCAATGACCAGCACCTTGTCCATGAGCTCGTAAATGCCCTCTCCGGCTTGGTATAGCGTGACGAAGGTAGTCCGCTTGCTGACATCGGTCATGATGCGCAGGGACTTGGCGTAGTCCAGTGCGGTGCTGGCATCCAGACCGCGAGTCGAGTTATCCCAGCAGACCACTGATGACTTGGTGGCTAGGGTCTCTGCGATACTCACACGCTTGCGCTCACCTCCAGAGACACCGCGTACATACTCGTTTCCAACAAGGGTATTCCTAGTGTGAGTGATACCGAACATCTTCAGCAGGGCATCGATGATAATGGGAATGCTTTCCCGGTCCTGCTTGCGGGTTTTGTTGATAAGGGAGAACTTGAGAGTTTGCCAGACAGTGAGCGAGGGGAAGTGCTGGTCGTCTTCCGGGTTATAGTTGACTTCTCCACGGAAGTGCTTGTGCTGATCCTCAGACGAGATACCACCATAACTGACCTCGCCATGGACACCAGCAAAAGCACCACGGTCGTTCGCAATCGCCTTGAGGAAGGTAGTGCAACCAGCACCGGGACGGCCCAGCACCAGCATCATCTCACCCTCGCGCACAGTACCGCTGAAATCATGGATTAGATCGCGAACAGGAGGGTGCTTGCCGAACCGCAGCTGCGGCACGAACTTGCAGACGAGATTGTACAAATCTGGGCCGAAGGTGCCAATTACAGCCTGGGGGAGAGTGCGCACGAAGGATGCGCCAGTCTCCACGCCTTGCACGGTAAGGTTCTTGAAGACGACGCCAACCTTCTTGGCGGGTTCGCCGGCGGTCGTGCGGCGCTCCAGATGACCGCCAATCAGGAAGTCACTCAGGTTGAAGCCGCCGTCAGCCTCGTCCTCGGTCTCCTCTTCGTCCTTGCCCTTTTCTTCGTCGAGGCGGCTGGTCTGCGACTTTGGGTGGCGAATGCTCCTGGTGACAGAGCGGGTGCGGTTCAGGCTGAGACGGGTGAGTTCGCGGCGCATCTCTTCCATGTCCTCCATGGCACCGCTGCGGGAGACGGCATTCCCGGCATTCTGCTCTCCCCAGCCGCCATCTTCGTCACTTATTGACGAGCTGAATGTTGAGCTGTCGGTTAAAGTTGAATCGATAGGAGCTTCGGTGTGAAGTTGTTCCGTGGGTTGTGAGTTTGAATCATGGTGATAGGTCTCACCAGTTGAGCTGGATTGTTGTCTGGAGGGCTGAGTATAGGCTTGGGAATCCGAGGCGCCATACGACTGTTCAGAATGGCCCTCCATGTCGGGAACTGGGTGGCTTCTACTCTCCGGCAACATTCAATGACAAATGTATTATGCTATAGCCAGGCTAATTAAGGACAGGATATGCACAGAACCAAGGGGGAAGTAAACGTAAAGTAAAAGGGGCAGAGTTGGAAGGGAAATATTCAGAAGAGCAAAGAAGACTGCACACCGTTTATATAAATGTCATAACCCTAGGGCATTTGTCAGTCAGGAATACGAATCATTCCAGGACCCTTGGAATAACTCAAAACTCAGGTCGAATCATAAGCCAGACAATGAGTCCTGACTGAAGAGCTATAGTGGGCTATAGTGGAGTGGTGGAGTGTACATGACTCAAGTTGACTAAAGTTGACGGTAAAGAATTTTATTTCAAGCTCTCCCGGAGATAAGCCTTAGCTCCGTATTTAGCCGATCCGGGCTGGTGATTGGCTGTTTCCGGCTGCTCATGGACGTTCATTGGCTGTTCGACGTGTCATTGGGCGGAATATCCATTCCTATCAGTCTAGGCTTATCACGTGGAGCCGGCTTTTATATTCCGTTTCGTCTCTTTCGGTTTCTTATACACCGTTATAGGAGAATGGATTAGCAATCGTGCTTACGAATCTTTTTCGTAGGGATAATCCGTGTAAACTCCGTGTAAGCCCATGTAAGAACCCCCGTATATATAACAAAGAATTGAATATCAAACCGGGCTGTATATTGCCGATGTACTTCGGCGACTTTCCAAGATTTCATTGACCCACTCGGCTGAAAGTATATTCCGACTAATCTGACTTCATGTCTGATCTAAATAATATCGTCTTGGCTTTTACATTGTTAAGAGTTCCATCGGGTTCTTTTTAATATATATCCTTGGTAGCATCTTACACAATGGCCTTTTTTAAGAAAAAAACCCTAAATCCCAACCTTCACACTTAACTTGCATCCAGGGGTCCCCGATAAGCTATTCACAACCATGCACCTCCACGTTGCTATGATTGCTATATCACATGTAGACATGCAGGCTACACCTACTTTTGGGCATCCATGTTCTTTATATCGCACTCCACAGAAACCTGTAGAAATGCACGTGCATGGTACTACTACGCGCAATGGCCACTAGAAGATACGGTCTGGCTCGAGCAAAAGTCCAACATTGGAATACTATACAATAACTTCTAACCCCTATTTATTTTGATCGCTACTTACGCTTAGCAGCAGCTTGAGCGATCCGCTTCTGGATCTCTTCCTTTGAGAGGATCTTCACGGCGTTGTTGGAGAAGACATAGCTGAGTCCAGACCAAAGAGTGGTGCCGGCAACAAGGTACCTAAAATTGGTTAGCAAAAAGAAACAATTGAAAACAAACCGCCAGCAAGAAACCATGCAAAACAAGAAAAAAAAAAAAACATACAACAGTGAGGATTCGCTGGTGGTCACCCACCCAACTACTAACTCACCGGCGTGTGGCTTAAGTACGGCTGAGCGGACGGGAAGCCCTGTTTTCCACACCCTATGGTCGTATGTACCAGAAACAGCCTCGATGTGTCTTAGGATGGACCATCGAAGACTGCTCCCATACACAAAAAGACAAAAAAGACAAAACAAGGGTATAAAAGAAAATATCAAACTTACTGGAATCCAGTCATAGCCTCGCTCAAATGCCACGCACTCACAAACGCCTCGGGGACCACAGGCAGCGCAATCGCACTACCCACCAACACCAGCTGTAGGGCAGTATTGATCTTCGAAATCTCAGTGGGCTTGACTTCCGCCGAGGGAAGTGAGAAATCCCAGTACCGGGCCATGGTCTTGGGCTCAGGCAGCGAAATCCAACGGTAGTAGATAGCCGAAATAGCCAGGCCCAGATCGCGACCGAGGATGATCACAGCGAGCCAGACTGTTCAATGCGTCAATCCATGTCCACGTCCATGTCCGGATACCAAAGATCAACACGAGTGACTTACTAGGAAGAGAGCCATTCACGGCCAGACACGCGACACCAATGGTCATCAGCAGCTTATCGGCCATGGGATCAATGATCGTTCCAACCACAGTTTGGAGGTTATACCGCCGGGCGATGTACCCATCGACGAGATCGGTGATGCCCGCGTAAGCGAACAGGGATAACGCTGCTGTGTGGTAGTTGTGGACTAGGAGATACCCGACCACGGGGGCGGCGAGCAGCCGGGAGAATGTGAGAATGTTGGGCACAGTGTAGATATTCTCGTGGGAGGTTGGCAGGGGAATCCGTGATAGAATAGGTTTTTTCTTGGATTCCTCGGGTCTAAGCTAGGTTAGTCACTGGTTCGAATGGCTTATGTCGATTTGTATATTGAATACATGGTTTGGAGTAGACCTACTGTTCAGGAGTTTTGGCTGATTTTGACCCGGACCATCTTTGCTGGGTGAAGAATGATGGTGGAATCAGGGTTGTCTGAAGACAACGAGGTTTCAATCTGATGAATAATTAGAATAACATAAATGAAGAAGTCACATACGACCATACCTAGGTGATCGGTTCAATGTTGACTGGACTGATGTAGATATACATCGGAATCCATCTCTCCGAAGAGATTCAGTTTTGAACACATTTGACTGGACAAAAAGACGTGCATTTTTGGACAGCACTTGGGATCCCTGCCGGCTCGCCCGAAGGGACAACTGGGCTGCGTATGAGCCAATCATGGTGACACCAATATAAAGGTGATAGCGGCAGGCGTTGTTAGAAAACAAAAGTTGACAGCGACACGATAATCACAAGCTTTCAACTAGCAATTTCAGCTGTGCATACCCGGTCGTGTTCAGGCTATGCAATGGTGATTCGGTGCAAGTGATAGAAAGCTGTCGCGTTGCACAGTTGCTGGTAAAGTTGCAAATTTAACCCCACACCAAATTAAACAAACTATCAAGCTGATAGCGCAAGGAATGCAAATAAACAGACACAATGCTATATAGTACAAACACAATCTAGGGATTGTTAGCTGGATGTGTCGGAATTCGGGGCAACCTGGCTGAGCGGGACATACATATAACAGAACTCCAAATGCAGATCAGTTCTACCAGTAAATCAACGAGCTAGAACCAAAAGCTCTAGATCACGGTCGCCTGATGTTAGATGAACATTGGAGATTGCACCTCGGCGATGAGTTTCTGGCCGGATAAATGGTTTCTCCGCCCGTCTCTATATCGCAACTTATCCTTCCTGTAGGCGTACTTTTCCTCATTCATCTATAGAAAGAAATATGACAATGCATTTGGCTGTTAAATCATATCCTAAACTGATAGTATCATCTATTGGTTCCCGATGCCAGGAGCCGCGTCAGGGGATCATGATCAAGCCTCTGCTCACCTGATATCTGTACCTGTGACCTAGAACCCCAGGTGATGAAAGACACGATTGAACAAAATGACGACTTATGTCTAAGCAGTCACTTAAAGAATATATATGTTAATCTCCCACGCAGACGAAGTCAAATTACCCGCATCTACGTCTAGAAGAAGCCTTGGAGCCAGATGGACAAGCAAGCCTGCCAGAACAAAGCTGCGGTCTTATCTTTGCGTCGCCACGATGTCACTTACTTCTGTCCAAACTGGGTGTGTCTCGGACTCACGCTCGTTAACTCCAATCTGCAGTGTACCGTCAGCCAAAGAAAAGGAACAATTAGATCCGAACATGGCGAATCCACGTCTTCTTATCAACCGTGCTCTCATCTACGAGCGCCGACTACCTGGTGATGCTTATATCACCGCGAATGTCCAGCGCCTCCAGCATGGATATTACTCCAGTGATGCCGTATCAGACGGGGACGCTGAACACGTAGATTTTCTCGCTATTGCATTCACCTTCCATTCGCCCCACACTATCGCGCATCGCATCAAGTCCGCCACTATCAGTGTTTCAGTTCGTGGAAGCCGTGATCTTTCAAGTTCAAAGTTGTACCCTTTTGGATATCCACCCGGTAACCCACGCTTCCTTATGCATGCGCCGCATCTGCTCTACGGCAGTGTTTCTCCAGAGACCATGGAGTGGACATTCAGTCTGGCTGGGTCCCTCGGAATTTCAGAACTTCCCGTCAGCGCAAGCGTCATTCCCTCGGGGAGCTTCAATGGTCGGTACAAGCGGTACGAGATGATGCGCATCCAAGGCTCCGCACGTACGTTAAAAAGCCCATCTGGCAGCGATTTCGACGTCGAAGCTGGCAGAATCGTTTGGTCCATGGAAGAGAACAATGTCCAGCGATCCGGTCTGCCGCGCGAGTTCACCTTTGTCATGTTGATCCAGAAACCCACAGCAAAAAGCAAGATTTCCCTGTCGATTGACGTCGACCCCGTCATCGACGCGATGATTGGCAGTTACCCATCATTGCTGCTGAAACTGCCCGAGTACCAACCGGTGCCGCGACGGGGCGTCAATTTCCAACAAGAAATTGGACAGCGGTTTGAGCCCGTGGACCCGGTGCGCGGGTTCAACTTTGCAGAGCTCGGGAGCATGTTTGATGAGTATATCGCCATGCCAGGAAGGAAGTTCAGCCGTCAGGTATGCTCAGCAAACAAAAGACAATGAAACCCTCAATGCATATGAAGTGAGCCGAAACTAATAGATACTTCTCTCAGATCCAAATCCCATCTGAGACCAGCATCTCTGAGAATCACCAGGGCACCTACCCAGGCCAGCAAGGGTCTCTAAACCTAATCCCGTACCAACAACAACTGCAGAACCACAACCTGGCCCTGAAGAGCAATAACCTCTCTTTGCAGAACCACCTCTTACGGACAACCCTTAGAACCCTCTGGACTACCCAGCCGAGGGAAGAAACCCAATTCTTCTCACCCACTTCCCATCCCCACCCAACACCAACAACATCCACCATCCCCCAAGCAGCCGCCATCACAATACCTCTCAACCTGCATCTCCACATCGACCCCGCCACCACACACCTCACCAACCTGCCACGGACAAGCCCAGGCCCCTCCCCCCTAGGCCCGCGCCGCACACCAAGCCTACGGCGCACGCAAGCGCGGGAATTCCCAAAGGCTCCTCTCCACGCCTAACAAAGTCGATGATCCCACACAGGTGCAGCGACGGGGCCGCACTCTTTCGTCTTGCCTCAAGGAACATAGGCCGTGTGCCGAATGGGTATATTTATATATAACTAAGCACGTGAGCTCCTTCCGTGACCAAGAGGCAAGGAAGTCACGGTTTACTTATATATGGATGAGATCACACTGGAATATGGGGGTCGCCTAAACCTATCGACGCTACGATCTATAACCAGGAAGACTTTCGCCTCAGAGAAAGAGAGATCCGGAAGAAACGCATGGAAACAAAAACAAATGACTACGCCATACCTCTCTTAGGGAGTTGATTTCAGCGGGTGGTCGGATATTAAAGAAAGTCGACAATGGATTGTCCAACAACCAATCAGCGCTATGAATTGTCTGCAGTATCTTCCGTTTCGGCAATATCGGCAATACGATGTCATATAATCGAGCAGACTGCAGACGAAAACTCACTACAAGAGCTCTTCTGGAAATTCTTGTTCTATGTGGATGTCCTATGCACGGTACATGGGATTCCACCCTAGGAGCGGGGATAAATCCAGACAAATCATGGACTGGCCCGACGATATCACGGAGGAAGCCTGGGAGGCCAAAAAAAGCAACACCGTATACAAGGACGGCCGCGACCGGCCTTGTAAACACGGCCGACGCCTCACATGCACCCCTTGACCCAACGCACGATGGAGTGCCCTCTGGGACAGACCAAACGGACAACCGATAGGATAGATATACGGGCACCTAAGCGTAGGGCCCGGACTACCGTTCCAGCTGCAGGATGCCCAGCGCAGACCCCGAACGCGAGCATACGCGACCTGTTCACTGGCTACGAGCCTCACATCGCTGCAGACTGCGATGATATTGACACGCTAGTCGCAAAAGCGGATCGCATTGCCGAGCTGAGCTCAGGGCGCAACTGGGCACAGACACGGCGCGTATGGTCCTACGCATGCATGCCGAAGCCAAAACCGCCGAGCAAGAGTACGATACCATGTACAAGGAGGTTGAACAGAGGATTGATGGCAGACAGGATATGGCAGCTAGGCACGTTCTGAAGAACGTTCAAGCGAAGGGGCGAGAGCGGTTTAATTTCTTTTAACTAGTATTTTTTTCTTCTTCATTAGCATTGATCAAGATACCCATTTCTGTGATATGTTACTATTCTAGTTGCTGATTGATAGCGTACCAATAGTGCTTATTTAATATTGGATTTTATACTTCTAGAAATAGTATGAAACTGTAATTATAGTAATCGATAGTATATATTCTTATTTATTCCAAGCACCACGCTATCCAAATAGACCATGGATGTAGGTGGAACAGAGTTCCAACAAAGTTATATATACTTCGATATAAATACAACCTAGACGACTATTAGCAACAGATTAAATCAGCAAGCAAATACAAAGAGAAGATATATCTCATCACTGACCAGAAGCCATCTAATATTAGGTTAAATTAGCATACTTGGCACATCTAAAATGGCCGAAGATGCAGAATGCAGCAAGTTCACAATCATAGATATTCGCAGAAACCTACAGCAATTCGGCAGCGTCCACGCACCTCCAACTCGCAAAGGTCGGAAACCAACCGTAATACCGCTAATGATCGACGCGCTCTGCGACCACCTGTCGAAAAACCAGGCCTGTACCTCAATGAGAAGGCTGTCTTCCTTTGGGATAAGTCTCGCACGATGATCACAACATCTAGCATCAGAAGAGCCCGACAGCATGTAAAAGAGCGTAATACCGATTTACTATATCTCCATAATTTATCGGACTTTCAGTCGTATCATCTAGTTTATGTGGATGAATCTAGATGTGATAAGAGGACTGGGTTTCGGCGGACAGGCTGGTCACCACTTGGCGTGGCCCCTTTGCAGGTATCGCAGTTCCATCGCGACCAGCGATATCAGATTCTACCTGCGTATGCGCAGGACGGGATCATCCTCTCGCGTGTATTTCGCGGTGCAACTGACGGCACTGTCTTCGAAGACTCTTGAGCTCGGCTTCTTTAGCACTGCGGACGATGGCCCGAGCCTAAATCTGTTGTGGTTATGGATAATGCGTCATTCCAACATTCAGAGCGGGTCTCGCAGATCTGCCACCCTAGTCGCCGGGCTTGAATCCGATCGAGGAGTTTTTTGCTGAGCTGAAAAGCTTGATCAAACGTAACTGGAGTTACTACGAAGTGGATCCCGATCAAGGGTTTGATGTTTTTCTTACTTGGTATATTGACACGGTCGATGCAAAGCAAGAGAGTGCTAGAGGCCACTTTCGACACTCAGGCTTGAAGAAAGACGTCTGCGAAACTTGAACACGTTAATTAGCACTTTAGCCAGATAGAAGGAGTACTCCCCGGTTGGTCGCTCGACCAGCCTAGGCGGAGAGCAAGCTGATTTGCATTCTCATGTGTATTCTTGAGACAAGGCCCCTAGTTTCTTTGGAAAATAATACTGATATATCATTAGTTGATGATAATTCTGAAGCTGATGATTGGACAAGAGATCTATGACCCACAAGCTTTCGTGACATCTCCTATTGAAACGTATCGTGAGGTGCACTAATTCGGGGGCTCTTCTCGTGATTGGGCTCGCCGTTCGTTGCTTCCAACACCTGGTTGGCCACCTCCCCTTGTCCCGCAACTTGATATAAATTTGAAGGAGCGCTTTTTTGATCTACTTACAAGGACACTTCCCTCCAGATCTTCTTGAGGCTAGTTATATGTGACCACGAGCTACTCCAGACGCGAACTTAAGTCAGTTTATCTCGGATACTCATTCTTCTTGCTAATGTCTACTCTTTACGGAAGCGATTCTTCCAAGGAACCAAATGCCTAGGACTACTGCAATGATACTACTGCTTTGCCTTCACGCCATCTTCAAATGAGCGAAAGTATCTCCGCGTCCAACACGTTCTCAAACTTTGCACATATACACCCTTCGCCTATACCATTTGAGACAAACTTTTGCCTTCCCAAGTTCTCAGCTTATCCGTGGGCTCCTTATTTGACAATATCGAAATGTTCGCTCGAGATGACTGTCGATGCTTACGCAAACCCTTCTACATTCAGTGGTCAGGCTGTAAATAGCGTGTTGTCCGATACCTGGTCTACAAATAATCTGTTGACGAGAGATGCTCAAGTCCTGTCCGTGGAGAGCACTGAGCCCCTTGGAAGCAGGTATGTCTCCAATTTATCCTTTCATGGCAAATCGCCAACTGCCTCGTCCTAGGAATACAAAAAGAAACAACGAATTCAAGTGTGGTTGGAAGAATTGTACCAGCTCTAGAGGATTCGCATCTAAGTCCTCTCTCATGCGACATATCGAATCGCTGCATATTTCTCCACGTGGCTTCGCATGCCCTCATTGCAGAAAGTCCTTTAACAGGAAGGATCAGCTCCAGGCACACAGAAGCATTGTACATGTTGGCCGGGACTAACTGGCGCGT
Organism: Penicillium psychrosexuale; assembly: GCF_028828465.1. NCBI lineage: Eukaryota > Fungi > Ascomycota > Eurotiomycetes > Eurotiales > Aspergillaceae > Penicillium > Penicillium psychrosexuale. Next base: position 1,584,937 of record NW_026643190.1, on the reverse strand, counting down.
CTCAAACGCAGGGGTAGTGCGTCATAACATGAGTTGAAGATTGATTGTTCAGTACTGCAAATTTCTTATGCTAGAGAGGGACTAGTAGCAAAACAATGTACCGCACAAGTAAAATCGAAATTGGGTTTCATATTCAATGAAAATCGCAGTGAATAATAGTAGCCACAACAAGAAAAAGCATCTTTGCCTACCAGGGTCAGTTCTCTATGTAATCAATGCAGCCTTCTATTTGATGTCAAAGGTGTGTGAGCGAAGGCTGTGTGTGCCAAATAGCTCAAGCAAGATATGAGAGAATGAAAGAAGATCTTGCCAGATTGTCAGGATTCCCTTTTGTTTGGCCTGTTTGCACGATGGATTCCATCGATTTCTACAAGAAATTACGATACTATAACAATGACTCATTGTAGTGCACAGAGCCTATAATCCATACTATAGACGGCGGGGAATCGAGTATTCAGTACACGCACGTATTGATAAAGCCGCACCTGCCAAGAAAGGAAAGGAAGAAACGGGTATGGAAGCAATCTTTGACCATTGAACCAGTGGCCATTGACCATGGAATGAGATGGGAATCACTAAAGCCTGCCCCGTGTGGGAGTATAGAACAGAGAATAGAACCGAGCCCGCCCAGACCAGACGTTGGAAAAGAAACCGTTGGACACCGTGATCGTAGAAGACAAACATACAGGAGCGGCCTTGGCAGCGAATAGAGATGTAAGGGTCGGAGAGCAAGATGAGAAAGTAGAAGAGTAGGAATCAGAGTCCAAAGGTAAAAGAAGTAGTAATAAAAAAAAATAGAACCGTTTTGGGGTTATCGGGTTGTTGTTGCATGACATCGTAAAGAATAAGAGAACGCCACCCACCCGGATTCCCAGAACAGAATCAATAGAGCCACCGAAAGGAAAAGGAGCAAAGGGGGTAAATAGAAGCAAAACAGGAAAAGCAGAAAAGACAAAGCCACCTCCGTAGACCGTAAAGCAAAGAGACCATAACCATATAGACACGAGTAAGCCGCTGTCTGGTACATATTGTAGCAATAAACGGCGTTTTCCTCCCAAACATAATAGAAGCGTAGGGTCTATCTCCAGGCAAAAAAACAAAGAACTCGAAAAACCAAAAGAAAAGTAAATTCCGCCCGGACTCCCACGCTCCATGGCCATAAGCAACAAAGACACGGAAAGGTATCAAGAGATTAGATTTGAGGTTGCGCCATTTGCGGTTGCGTCGCCGCCGTAGTCGTCCATGTCGACATGGGTTGCGTGGCAGCATAAGGCCCAGGGACGTAGTACTGGGAGCGATCCGTGTTGTAGTAGGACGGATGGATGGGATTTGATTCGCGACGAGGAACGTTAGGATCGAGACCAGGCATATGCCGATCGAGGGCTGGGTGTGGGTTTTCCAGCTGGCCGGAGATGCTGAAGCTGCTGCGGGAGTAGGTGGCCGGGGTGGATGGATCCATGGGGGAGGTAGCATCGGTTGCCTGGCTGCGCGAAGAGATGGAAGAGTTGCGGTAGGCGGAAGGGCTGTGTTCCGAGGCGGATCGGTTACGTTCGTTGATCGAGCTGGGGAGTCCCGCATTGATGCCGCCTGGAATGGAGGCCATACTGTGTGCGCTCATCGAGTCCATGCTGCCGCCGTAGGGCCGGAAGGAGTGATAATCTTCCTGCTTTGGGGGAATGGCGGATTGTCCTGGGTTTGGCAGGTACGGATTTGGCGCGGATGGGCTTGCCATCGGCGCGCCCATGGAATATCCCTGAATCGGGCCTTGCTGCGGGGGATGTGTCGCGGCATACGGGCTAGGGTGCATATAGAAGTCGTTTGAAGGGGTGGGCATAGCGTAAGCGGGTGGGGCCATCATCTGCGGGCGATATCCGTATAGCGCGGCGTGGGAGGGCTCCTGGCTCTCCACGGCGTTGGCCTCGAGCTCGTCGATCGGGGAACGGAAGCTTTGTTTCTGGGTGAGTTCGGTGCGGGGTCGGATAAAACGTAGGGAATCCACCATGGAAGGTGGGTTAAGGATACCGCGCATCACGTCCTCCACACTGTAGTATGAGACCAAATGGTGGGTCACGCCGGAGACTGTCACGCTCATCGTCTTTTTGACTAACCCCGAGTCCTTGAAGCCGTACGAATCAACTAGAGACCCCACCAATGCCCGTTCGAGCTCCGATTGATGGGACGAACGGTCCGAAAAAGGCGCAGAGTTGGGCGATGTCGGAGAATAGCCCTGGCTGCTATCATGTCGCGGATACGGTTCGCCCGGCCGGCCGGCGGGCACTGGTCGTCGAGTGGCCTTCTTCATGGCGCGCTTCTTCTCCCCGGGGGAAACGGCTTGTCCAACTCACGGTAGACTAGGAAGTTTCCCAGAATGCGACTCGGGCTCCAGGTGACTCCATCGGTCCAGCGCTTGATCCCCGAGGCATTCTCCTCATAGATGAAGACGCTCCCGCTGCGCACCAGATGGCTCCGTTCCCGGTCGTGAGGGCGGCGCGGGACATGATGCAAGACACCGGTCAAGCATGCCTCGAAAAGGATTAGGGCGTCCTGCGTGGTTGCGACATACCCGGTGAATGTGGGCTCCAACACGGCGGCGGTCCCGTTCACCATGATGTAGTGTAGTGAAAGAGATACAAAGCCAGGTGCGACCCCCCGGGCTTTTGCGAAGTGATATATTCCCCGAACGATCCAACAGGGCTCAAAAGGGCAAAAAGAAAAAAAAGGAAAAAGAATTAAGCTAAGAGATCGACCAGGGTATGGAGAAGAAGAGGAGGTTTTGAGTTGGGACCCCTCAGTTGGAGAAATTCCCAGGGATCGTGATCAGCGAGAAGCACGGGCCCTCGAGTCAAGTCAGCGAGTCAACAGGTTGCACCGATTCGATCAGGAAAAGATGGGGATCTACTCGAAACCCGTTCCACGGTTTGAGTTGCGGCAATTCCCAAGCTTTCTTTTTTTTGGGGGATCCACTGAGAGAAGGGAGGGAAGGGAATAACTATGTACCTAAACGGGGACCCTGGCTAGTTAAGCGAGAGAGGGGAAGTAGAGAATAAGAAAAGAAGGGGGGAGGTCTGAGTGATAACTCCACAGGGAAACATGGTACAATGATAATCATTGATTAGATTATTTATTGAGTTATTGGGTTATTGGGTTATTGGGTTATTATTATTATATTCATACGTTATATAAGTTATATAAGTTCAACAGAAATATCTATGGGATAGACATCGGGAGTCTAATGGCTAATGTTAATGTTAATGTTAAACTCGGAGGGTTGAACTACTTGGTAGAATGAGCCTGGAGTATCAATGACAGATATGACATGCGATATTATGTTTTGAGCTTTATTTTATTTTATTTTATTTCAATTTATTTCAATTTATTTCCTGATTTATTTTCCATTTTCTGGATTCGGTCTAGTTGACCCAGAAAAAGAGAAAAAGAAAAAAAGAAAAAAAGAAAGTGGAAATAAAAAGAAATCAAATCAAATAAAAAGGAGACGGTGGAATTCGGAAAGCGGAGAAATACGGAGAATGAAACATCAAAGTCATGATTTCACCAAACCCTCCGCGAAAGCAGGTACAGTTTCACTTAGTTCGAGAACTGAACTAGAACTAGCACTATTTATATATGAGTACTATTATAAAGTATTATTGCCAATTAATAGCAGTATATCTACGCTCTAATATAATTAACTAGCAGAATACAAGAAAAGAATAGAACAGGTCAAGATACAATCACCACCCCGTGCCATGGGTGATCCGGTGGAGCCATGGATTAGGATCGGAGGGTCTCCGTGACATCGTATACAACATACATACAACATACCAAAGACAAGTAGCCAGTAGATTTATGTTGTATGTACTCCGTACTCCGTAGTCAACGGACTTAACTCGCTGTTGAGTCTGACTCATCAAACACCTGCCTATTTGGAAGAGAAAGAAAGAGATCATCTGTGTCCTTCTCCAGGCAGTGGTGTAAAGTACAGACTGTGGCCGTCCCAGTCCTCTGATTGGCCACTCAACTACTTCCCCCACTTTTCTCATCTACGCCCCATCCCAGAAAGGATCGCCTTTGGTCTCAGACAACCTCAGGAACCTCAAGAGGATCCCAAGGGCCAATCCTCCGAAGAGCGTCATATCTCGTACGGGGCTGTCTGTGCACTGCCATACCGAGCTATTGAACTTGGGATGGGTCGCCGTCCAACGGCAGTCAAGGATAAGATCCTCGGTCTGGAGCAGCCAGTCAAAATCGTCAGAAGCGGGTCGTCTGCCCTCACACCCGTGGACGGGGGATTTTAATATAAAAAAGAAATTCCCTTTCTCGACATCTTTTCTCTTTTTTTTCTCCGGGTCCGGGTATCGGTGACTTCTGGTTGGGTTATTCGCTGCTCCATGACTGGTTTCCCATTTGGACCAATTTCCCAACGAAGAGGACGAGGAAGAGGACTGAGCGCGGCCAGTTCAAGGTAGATCTCCGCCTGGACCCGTCGATTCGGTATACAATCTACGTCCGTACCATAATGTATCCCCCGTGGACTATATATATAATGTTCGGGTATCGACCCGGGTCACTAAACCCAATCAGCATGAACGGATGAACGGACCCGGGAAGACCACGCGTCGCAGATAAGAAACAAAAAAAGAAAGAAAAAGAAGGTTAGGCTTCCGGGCGAGAGAGTTTTCGGTAACTTCACTCTTACTTTAGTTTTTTCTTTTGTCCTCTATCTCAGGGCGTGAAAGTTAAGAGGGGAAGAGGGTCCCGTAACCAATGCAGACCAAGAAATGACGACTGGGGTTGGATTGGACGGCCAAAACTTTCGCGGGAGATCCTCAGCAGATCCAGGCCATGCCACGCTGCCACGCACAAAGTCCAGACACGGGTCTCAGCCACGGGGCCACCTGTCTGGCTACGCACCCCGGTCAAGCCACGGGGCTAAGGATTAGATCGGCGGGGGGATTGAGGGAATTATTCAGTACGAGTAACATACATAGGACATAGGAAGTTGGAAGTTGGATAATACATTGTATATTGTACATAGATAGCGGAGGACAGTGCTCCGTTTAAAGTCAGGTCCCAGAGGAGTGGTCGACCACGCTTGTTGAAACTCAATTGGCGCGAATGACAGATGTCAGGATATAAACATTTAGGGTAGAGATATAAGATAGGGCTCGCTAAAATAAGCCAGTACGTACGCAATGTGATGTATCACTCCGTATAATCGCCGAAGTCCGATAGCATAAGAATAGGAGAAACCAATAATTCAGAAACCAAAGTCTGGACCGAAATCTGAGATCATCGATATTCTGCACAGCCCATCACAAGCCCAGGATGGCTCTAAGCGCGGGAAGTACACAGCAAAGAGGCTAGCGTTGGCGGTTAGACGTAACAAAGGTACCCAATCTACGAGAACAGGAAACTATTTACATAGTGTGGTAGGAGCTTGGCATTTCCAATCGAATTACCCCACAAATGCGCGAGCAAATCACATTGGAACCGAGGGAGCACCAGATGTGGTCCTATCTTAAATAGACGAGAGGCGTTTTTTCCACGGACGATCTCGGTGCCATTATCTTTTCTCGATTCGAAGATCTCGACTAATAGGTCCTCCGTACTCCGTACTCCGTACTTTCGAGTCGATCGCTGGACTGCGATTTGTCGACCCACACAAATGCACACACCCATTACCCAGACACTCGGGGCCAAAAGAAGGATTATTAGATTACATGTTTTATTATAGGTGGGGGATGTGGAAGCTAAGACGCTTGAACGGGTAGGTGAATAGCGATTGTAATAAGCAAACTGCATGTCAGGTGGAGTTTTCGCTACTGAAGAAAAAAGAGGCGCATCTAATTTAATTCCATTGGCACTACATAAACCTGGACGGAGTACTCAGAAATCAGCTCTAGACCCGTTAGGGCTAGAATCGGCGCCGATACGAAGATCGCCCCCTCGAACTAGGCACTGGATGCCCCCGGCTACAGCACTGTACTACTGATGTACTACTGCTCCACACCGTGCAAAGAACCAGCAAATGAGCAATTCTATAATATCTGTGGAATATCTCAACAGCCAATAGGCAATACCCAGAATCAGGGGTAGAAAGGCCAGGCTATTGTCTTGGGCGGGTAAGAGGATCAGGTCCCGAAAGTCTCGGGGTTGTGGACGGATTAGGGAGGTAGTACGGAGACGGAGTCCATGTCTATGTCTATTGCCCATTGCCCTTGTGCTTTCCCATGATCTCTGTGCGAGGTTGGATGTAGGGACTTGTGCTTGTGGCACGGTGCATAGTGGTAGGGTGTGATATTGGTGCATTGCATAGGCATGCACATCTTCTGTACTCCGTAGGTTCATTGTACTTGTATCTATCTATGACTAGAATGGATAACTATAGATACCCAATCTTAACTATACATAGATTAATATATAGTTTCCCCGAGCCTCCGAAGTGAAAGCTACAATCCCCCGAAACCATCCAGTCGGTGGACCAAACCGGATCTTCGTCGACGCCAAGTTCCCTCATGATGATCGCCCCTTAGTGCTAGACCCTTGAGAGAGTTGCGGCATTATCTTAGTTGGTCCCCAAGACAGCATAGTACGGACGCCACCGAGACTAGTGCGATTAGTGCGAGTTATTTCGGGTTGTGTTTTCCTTCACGGGGCGTGCATTTGCCTATTCTTTCCCTGTGTGGCTGCCGCTGTGCTTGTGTTTCCTGCTCCTACTCCGTACCCGACAATCATAGGACAATACCCAAGGTATGTGGTTGAAGGTATGACATGGCGCACAGTGGAGAGAAACAATTCGTCGTCAGCCTCAGGGCTGAATGCGCGATCATGGAGATCGTCTATTTATTCCACTTCGGGGGGAATTAGTGGGTGCTCTATCCGATCGCGCTTGTGTGCATTGAACATTGAACAATGGACTAGTTCTCAGGTACTCGTACTCCGTACATGGACTCCATATCCATACGGAGTTCTGCGCACGGAGTCTTCCGCAGGAGGCAAAAGGCAGGCAAAAAACAGGCAAATAGGCGAATACGCAAGACATGGATAGCATTATGATGTCGGGTCATTTGTATAGTTCAAGCATCGCCTCCACCTCGTATAATCAACACCGTCGACCCCGTGATCCTCGTGTCAAACCAGCCGATCGGGTGGAAAGAAAACATGAACGAGGCCAATGAAGCTAACGAAGCCAATGCCTCCACTTATTTCCACTATTAGTTAATGTTGGCGTGTCACAAACAAGGGATCGCTCACGCCCATGTGGTCAGAAGGACTGTTGGAACTTGGCACCCAGCGCTACGGCTCGTATCTGATTTGTGCGACTTGGATCCTGTTTTTGAGCAATCAAGGTTAGTGTATTCAAGATTGTATATGGGACATTGAAGCAGGTATATCCTACATTGTAGGGATTATAAAGCATGAGTAGCTAGTTATGTTGCAATCTCCTCTAGTTAAGGCTTTACTTCTTTAAGGCTCGAGTACTTGATTATGGGAAAGACATCAATTCTTGGCATCTGTATGAATATTGCAGCTATATACAGAACGACCTTTCTCGGCTTCCGTTTTCCGCTTTCTTATTTCCCCCTTAATAATAGCGAGACTTCCACAACCGATGGTAGAAGAAAGCCGATGTAACTAGCTACAATAGTTATGGGATCAAGATGTATCAAAATATCAATTGACCCACTATTAAAACTAGGGAGAGAACTAAATCCAGCCAGATAGAAAAGAGCTCGAGACTTCCAAACAGAACGTAAAGACTGCAGAATCTGACATGAATACCAACAGTTCCTACTTCGCCAAAGTCCGTCTTAAATGATCTAGGGGTAAAGCCAAGCTTATAACATTGCAACTCAATTATATGCATTAGGGGAAAAGTCAGTTAGATTGCTATACAAAGTGTTCTCCGTACCGCAACCTTAAGACATATGGCCATGCATCGACATAGTGGACACCCTCGCCATCATGGGGCTCGCAAAGCATTGGGATCTATGACATCAGTCAAAAAACCCACTAACGATTTTCAAGATCTTCAACGACGCTATTGACTCATTAATAAATGGCGGGCTCAGGGGGAGCTACTCTAAACCTCTAGGAATGCAGTATCTAACTAGCCTCGGCGATTCACCTTCTTTTGTAATAATTCTCGCTACGGTATACCTTCCTTTGACGCACATTAGAAGAATGCGAATGCGAACGCACGGAGTACATCTGATTCGGGATCCACTAAATATTTCTGTTCACCGATATTGACTCAAAAACAGGGCCGAACTACCGTTGTACGCATAAAGTACTCTATGATATACGGCCTCGGTCTGTTGTATGTCGCCCTAAGCACTGCGGCATACATCGTCTCTCTAGCGCCGCGCACTATTATCACAATAATACTTTCCATCTTGCTATGTGGAGACCAACATGGATATCATGCACATCTATGGAGCGTCGCCACTATCCCAGCCCAGCTGGAACGTGTTCCCGTCCAGTTCGCAAGATAAGACCCAGCATTCTAGAAGGCAAATCCTGACATCTTCTGCCGACCCGCCATGTGCATTCTTCACCTGCAGGAGAAGACTTCCCTGCTCAGCTGCCAAGCCGTCTCAGATGATATGATTGTGCTAGTTAGTGCATGACCGTCGGCACATAACTCCGTATGTGCCTAGTTGCTTTTGCCTCATGCATACCACAGAAATCCAACATACATGTGCGGAGTACCTACTACGGCATTCTCCTATAGATCTGTAAGAGCACTATAGCAGCGACATATGACACACGCAAAGAAGCGGGCTAGCAAGCAAGGAACCATCCATCCCCCTTACGAACCCGAGAAACACTCACCCCTCAATAGCCAAGTTGTACGCCCTCTGAAAAAAAAGAGGATGTACTCCGTACTCCAACAGCGCTTGCGAAAGACCAGGATGCATCATTTCGATAGCTCGAACGCCTCTCGCCGATCCACCACAGCTTACCCATCCCAACGCGCCCCGCCCTTCCGCCGGGTGTTAACTAGCGGCGATGTGATTTGTGATTTCGCACTCGATATACATCACAGCAACCAACCACCAATAGAAACCCCCCAACAAGCGATTGGCGTAACCGTTTTCTTGGAAAAAAAAAAAGCAAGAGAGGTGAGGTGAGATCAGATCGCAGCCAACGGCTTATGCACGCCACCACCTTTCCCATCCCATCACAGCACCGATCAAAGCACAGCGTGCATGGCGTGGATTGGGACGTGCTTGCAAAAATCGTGATTCGTCATGTACGAGGCCTGATTCGGTAGGTGGTTGTTCGTCACATCTGGACGAGGAACGAGATTGGATGGTACGGATACGCGCTGCAACCAGGATCACAGATGGTGGCGCGGTGGCTTTTTTTTTTTTTTGCGGGCCTAAGCACCTAGGTCTGTTTATTTCGAGGGCCAATTCGGTGGTGCAGTGCATGGATCAGGGGAGGAGGGGATGGTTCTTGTTATGCTGTTGTGGCCTGATTTGGTCATAGGTCCTCCCCGGGTTTGGTATATCCCTGTCGCGAGGATCTGGTGGGTGTGTCGTTCCCTATGTTCCCCCCTTGCTTGTTTTTTTAGGTTGGGGGTCTGATTGGGCTTGGTGCTTGAGGGTACGTGGCTTTTTATCCTTGTTTTTTGGCTTTTTTCTCGCGTGTTCGGTTCAAGGGGAGGTGGAGTACAGGGTATGTTGACGTCTGCGTTGGGTTAGGTGCGTTTTGGTAGATCTCGGTTGGATGCTTGTCTTGGGTTGGTTTATGCTTTCGATTTAGCTGTGAGGTTGTTTGAGACCCTTTACCCAATCTGGACAGGTACTTTGGCACTTGGTTGAAGAAGAATTGTGAATATTCCATATGCTGGATAATAAATATGCAAATATGCACATCGCAGATCAAATAGTATACATGTTGATATTGTACAGTCAAAGCACATGCGCCGAGTCCCGCTATGCCAATATACCAAAGAAAAGAGAGTCCTGTCGAGTCATGTCCATTGCATGGAATCACGGAGACGAACGGATCACATCCTCAACAGCAAGGTCTTCTCCCTCAACCTCCTTAGGGAACCCACTACCCCTCCGCACATGCATCAGCAACCGCAAAGCACCAACAGGCGTCACGCCTTCGATGCGCTTGGCCATGCCGACACTGATAGGCCGCACACGCTCCAGGACTTGTCGCTCCTCGTTGCTGATACCGTGCACCTGACTGTAATCCAAATCCCCCGGCAGCAGCAAGTTCTCATCCTGTTGGAACCGCTCAGCCATCTTCTCCTGGCGTTTCATGTACGGCGCATAGCGGCCTTCAATAGCGACGCGGGTGAGGATCTCCGGCGCAAATGAGAACTGGGTATATGTCTTCCCTGGGGACTCGATAATAGGAATGAGGGTGTTGATATCGATACCGTCCAGACACAAGATATCGAGCGCTGAGCGGATCGAGGTGTCAGAGCGCACCTTGAAGCCCTTGCGGGACCAGGCAGACGACGAGAGCTTCGTGTTGCCAAGGAGAGTCTGCAGCTCTTGGATCTGCGCTTCGGTATCGGAGAAGTGACGCCAACGCTTGTCGGAAACGACGCCGGCATCGCGGGCCATGCGAGTCAGACGTAGATCGGCGTTGTCGGAGCGGGTGGAAATACGATACTCGCTTCGCGTCGTGAACATGCGGTAGGGCTCTGAGACACCCTTGGTGATGAGGTCGTCGATCATGACTCCGATGAAGCCGTCTGACCGGGTCAGGGTGAGGGGTGGTCGGTTCTGCGACTCGAGGCCGGCATTTGTGCCTGCGATGATGCCTTGTCCAGTAGCTTCTTCGTAGCCGGTTGTGCCGTTGATTTGACCGGCGAGGTAGAGACCGCTGATCAATTTAGTCTCTAGGGTTGGTCGCAGGTTGCGCGGGTCGATGTAATCGTATTCAACACCGTAGCCGGGCTGGAGCATGGTTACCTTCTCGAGACCGCGGACTGTTCGCAACATGGCGTATTGGGCGTCTGCGGGCACAGTCATTGAGATGCCGTTCGGGTAGATGACGTCGTTTGGTGCGAAGCCTTCTGGCTCAAGCCAGATCTGGTGCTGGGTCTTGTCTTTGAATCGGATAATCTTTGACTCCAGGGAGGGACAGTACCGTGGGCCGCGCACAGTCTCACGGATGTGGATGGATTTGTCCAGATTGGCGCGGATGATTTCATGGGCTGCTTCGTTTGTATGGGTCATCCAGCAGGTAAGCTGACCTTCGTCGCCCACTTCAACAGTTTTGTTGAGATAGGAGAAAGGGTGAGGCGGCGAGTCGCCCTTTTGCACTTCAAGAGCGCTAAAATCAATGGTCTTCCTATCCAAACGAGGTGGTGTACCCGTCTTCAAGCGTCCCAGTTGGAAGCCAGCTTCTCGGAGGGACTTGCTGAGACCGTATGTGGGGGCTTCGCCCATGCGTCCTGAAGGAAACACATCCATTCCAATATGAATCTCACCACCTAGGAAAGTGCCCGTAGTGATAACCACACGCCCAGTAGGGATGATCTCCCCGGATTCCAACCGCACGCCAACAATCTTGCCCTGAGCACCGGGAGTGTTCTCGATGCCTTCCCGGGAGAGCACAATATCAGCCACCTTGCCCTCCACAATGCTCAGATTTTCCGTGCCAGCCAGCTCCTCCGACATATACCGCTTATAGAGATCGCGATCGATCTGCGCACGCGGTCCCCAAACAGCCGGCCCTTTCGAACGGTTCAACACTCGAAACATGACACCAGCCTTATCGATAATTCGGCCCGCCACACCGTCCATTGCATCCACCTCACGAATCATCGTTCCCTTTCCAATGCCGCCGAAACTGGGATTGCACGAACAAACACCGATATTTTCCAGCGAGGGCGTGACCAAGGCAGTGCGCGCGCCAGAACGAGCAGCAGCAGCGCATGCCTCAGATCCAGCGTGGCCGCCGCCAATAACAACAACATCGTATGGTCTAAACGAATCAATTAGCAAGACTCTTGATGACAACAGGGCGAAATCACGAACCGTGTGTTATCTGTAACAGTCGCAAGACCGCGACTCCGACCCATAAATGAGCGGAGCCAGCGGTTCTGACGCATCAGAGCCACCGACCGTGCTCGAAAAGCCATGATGGGATGCAATGCGAATGTTACCCTAAAACCAGGTACTCCGTACAGTCTGGACGATCAAATCGATAAGGAAAATTGTATCGTCTCACGTGACCGCCCTTATACCCGTTAACCCCGGACGGTCACACATTTGACATAAGCGCTTGCGCCATCGGCCAATTGCGGGGCTGTTGATGTTCAGTTGTAAGCTGACCTGGACTTTTTCTATAACTAGCCCCTCTTTACATTTTCGAATCTTACCTCGCAATCCGTGAGAAAATCCCCAAAAATGAAGGCATACTGGTACGACAACATTGAGGTAAGCACACACCAATTGGCCGTACCCAACTCCCAAGCATTTCCAGGTACAGCCCACCTAGACTAGAACAACGCTGATGTCATCTGTCTACAGGGCGACCAGCGCGAGCCGCACGACTCCGGTCGCGCCGTGTCAGAAGACAAGCTCGCCTCCCTAGGCGTGCTATACAAGCACTGCCCGACGATCGATGCGGTGGACAAGATCGCAGCGGAGCGCGGATACCGCAACCGCGACGAGGTCTGCGTGTCGCCTGCGACAATGGGCGCCGTGTACGAGGAGAAGGTTAAGTCGTTCTTCTCGGAGCATCTGCACGAGGACGAGGAGATTCGGTATATTCTTGACGGGGAGGGATACTTTGATGTGCGTGGGCAGGAGGACGAGTGGATTCGCATCTGTCTTGTCAAGGAGGATATGATTGTTCTCCCTGCGGGAATTTATCATCGGTTCACTACCAATGAGCAGAACGTATGTTTCTTGGCTTTTTTGTTTGTGGAATGGGACTGACTTTGTTTGCAGTATGTTAAGGCCATGCGTCTTTTCCAAGACGAGCCTAAGTGGACGCCGTTGAACCGTGGTGCGGATGTTGATGCTAACCCGCACCGGAAGACTTACTTGGAGACTGTTGTTAGTCCTACTGCGGCTGTTTAGAGTCGCTTTAAAATTGAGATGCGTTATGACGGATTGTTTGCACATATACTACTGACCGATTGGAATCGGAATTTCTTGAGATTGTCTTATATCTTTCGTTGCATGGTGCTTTTAACTGTACATGGGGACAGCAAACCCACAGTAAATCAATCGAAGCCATACCTAGTGGTAGGATCGGTCAACCGACACTTACTTATATCAATGGTCTGGGATGCCAGGCGTCCCCAATGGCGTACTCGCCGGCATGGCACCAGGCATATCAAAATGATCACTCGTAGCACCGCCACTCTGTTGCCTCGACATACTCGAGCTGCGCAAGCCACCCATATCAACATTAAAACTAGTCGTGCGCGAGCCAGCGCCAAGCCCTAACATGCCCCCACGGAACCGCAGCCCCTCCAGCTCCCGAGCATGATCGTCGGAGAACCGGGGTGGTCCTGAAATATCGGTAGAACTCGCGCTGCGCGGTGGTGCCGTTGATCCGGCATCCGAGTCCTCCCCGGTTCGGACGCCTGTTCTGCCCATGCGCGGCCATAGGTCTGGAAGTCCGACGACTTGCACTCGGGGCTCGACGACGCGCTCCTCGAACCACGCGTGGACTCGCGCTTCGACTAGTTGTGCTATCTTCGGTACATCCTGCAGTCGGCTGCGGGATCCGATGAGTGAGCGCACGGAGAGGTCTAGCCGGTAATCTGGGAGGAAGGAGAATGCGACGTTGCTTTTCGGGCTACTTTTCGGTGGGAGGTGGTCTTCCGAGGTTGTGTGCTCTCCGGGACCAGGGGGTCGATTCCCTGCGTTGTGCCCTGTGTCTGATGTGGGGTGCGCTGGTAATCCATCAGGTGTTTGAAGTGGTTCTGGGGGTTCGGTCGATGCTGGGATCAAGGATATACAAAGTGTTCCTGAGAATCTCACAACTGAGACTGATAGCGCTACTGGTATGATGGCAGAGCGAGGTTTGGGGTAGTTCAGAACCATAGATGTCTCGACAGCAATAGAAAGGTTGTCGTCGCTAAGGTCGACATCCAGTAGCGCCTGTAGCCGTCCACCGTCGGACATGGGGTCGTCAACGGCGATGATACGGCAGTTGCTGAAAATGGGAAACTCCTCGCCTAGTGATATATCGGTCACATTTATCTTGTCTATGAAAGATGGTTTCTTCTCCGGGTTGTTCATGGCCGCCGTTAGCGAGCTGAGGATTGACGAAGTGGGCGAGTCCTTGAGCGAATATGCTGTCTCCCTATACTGAGCAATTGTCTGTGCAATGAGCACATTGAACCAGTCCAGCGACTCGGGTTGATGTGAGGAGTGATGCATGCGGTGTCGGCCCTGCTTGCTAGTAGGGTTGGTAGGAATGGCACTGTAGTAGGTTTTGCGGAGGATGGAGCGGGTATTTGTAGAGGTAGAAGGTACAGGGCGAAGAACATTCGACGTGGACGGTTTTTCTCGTAATGACTTTTGGCTATCTTGAGGGGGGGTTATAGACCGAGCTGTTGCGGCGGTGTGTTGTGCGGTTTGACATGCCCCGCGATGGAGGGGGCGGTGCTTCACCAAAAATGAAAAACTTGATGAAAGCACCTATCAGGAGTACCACTGAGAGTTGGCCGAGAAGGAACCCTTGGGTAAAGGACAAGCTAATAGGTGTTAGCAGATCATATAGTCCACTCCATGGGCAGAGGGCGTACGAGGATTGAGTCGCGTATGGCGCGGGCTCATCTACATTATTGTCAGCATACGATTCAAAATCTTCGAGACAATGTCACTCACTTTGTTGGAGCACCATTGTCAGCGGCTGTCGACAATTCTTGTCACGATACCATCCCAGATGAAGATGTTCCAACTTTCGGATCTCCGAGGCTTGGCCGAGATCATATCTAATCGATATGCCACCCTCGACCGCCTGCCTCGAAAGATTTAAGCAGCGCCCTAATCTAGTTCGGGACTAGCGTCACTGGCATCTATAAAATACGAACACCTGTTCGTCCTGTTTCAGTCTTAAATTGGGTCCCTGATTGCGATCTGGGCATTTATTAGAGAGCATCATCCGACTAAACCGGTCGATCTAACTAGCAGTGCCCGTTTAGTGATCATTCAATGCTCAGAGTGTGTCCGGGTCTACTCAGTAGTCAAAAAGCGGCAAGGGTGAGAACTAAAGTGGAAAGGGAAAGCCAAAAAAATGGCAATGTAAGATGAATTGCAGAGTTTGTAAGGCTAAGCCCAAATACGACAGCATCGTAATAAAGGCAACAGCTTCCCCCTGGGCAACCTGATTAATCACCCTAACGCTTCAGCTGACTGGTCCCACTTACTCTTCTGCTGGTAGCTTCTTGTCCTTCAAGTATTCGCACGACCTCGCGGTTTTACTGTTCTTGTTGTACCAATATTAGCAGGGCATATCCCATCTGTGCTATCGGGGTTGGGGGTTATAATGTCTGGGTTGACCTTTCCATTTATACTCACTTTGGCTATTGTTCCTGCCAGTTTCGGATCGTACCTTCCAATAGTTGCCGTACCTTTTAAAGCTCCTCGTGGTTTCCTACTGAGTTCCACGTCATTTATAATCATGGGTGATCTATGATTCTATTCACATATCGCTAACTCTAGCTCAACCTCCGCATTACTATCCCAAACGGTACTGTAATTAAATCCGCTTGGGCACTCCCAGCTCTGCTAAAGATTTCGTCAAGCCCACCCTGACCAAATTGTCAATCTCCTTAGTCGTAGCTACAGCCATGATCCCCAGCATTCCCAAGGAATTCACTCCGGCCTCCTTATTAATCGCACCTCGTCTTCTCGGCAGCACGATAATCCACCTCTTGGTAAGAATCATATTATGCGGACAGACTGCCCCGGGCGCTGCAGTTGCCGTATAGTCCCCAGCCACCTTCGTAGCCTCTCGCAACAGGTCTTTGTAAGCCCCGAACAACGCAGCAGGAGTCACATCGCCCTCAAAACGTCGATAAAACCATTCAAAAGGAACCTTAGTCTCGGGTTCTCCGGGAGAATCCAGAAAAGCGGCAAAACTGTTCGCCGGCAGGGGCATCACCTGCATATGCTTATGCAGGCGACTACACCCGCCATTCTGGCCGCAGTTGTAAAATGCAACATAATCGCTCTTTGCGGAGCTCAGGAGCTGCCACGCGTCTTCTAGATCGACCTGCTCGAGCGCCTCATATTGTCGTTTGTGTCCATCAAACGTGAGAAGCATGAGATGGGGCCGAGCAAAGCAGAACTTGTTCACGATCACTAAGTGGCTATCTAGCGCGCCGAGCTCGAACCCGGTCGTGCTTATGTCGCTGCCTGGTCGCTTTTCGGGTCTTGGGGTGCCGGCCTCTGGCTGGGACTGGGGGCTGGTTAGGGTGGGTTTTTTGGCGAGAGCAGAAGTCAGAACGAATTGGAACTTGGTACGTTAGTAGATGTTTGATTTGGATTATGGTTGGATGTAATGAATGTACTTTGAGGTCACCGTCAATGTGCTCGATGATTTGTTGTTTGTCGTCGTATAGGACGAGGCCAGATTGGACGAGATTGTCGAATTTGGCGAGAATGAGGGGTTCTTCCATTCTGAATTTTTTGTGAATTGTGTTAGACGCAAGTGTATTCTAATTTTTATGGAGGTTGGGTAGAAATCTGGTGGGAGCAGCTTATTTATAGTCTCTCCAGATTGCGTGCACGTCCGGGATCTTGATAGTGGGATGCTACGGAGACTACCTTGGAAAAATACTGTAAGTAATTATCAGACGGTACTGTCAGGCTTATCTATAGACTACCCAACCCTGAATACCTTCATATCCAAGACTTCTCTTCTACTTGTCGTCAACCAAATCAGGAGATAAGCAATAAACCCAGAGCCTCCCACCGGTGACGTAGTCCGTTCAGCCCTAGTCACGTGGGGCCATTTCTGACATTCGCAAAACTCGTGACCAGAATATTTTCCCGATGCACAGGAATGAAAAAGATTCCACAATGGTACTGGCTATGAGAAGTGAAAGGTTGAGCTAGAGCGGTATGACTTGGTCGTGACGGTAAGCTCGTCAATGGCCTATGCTGCAGGATTGCAAAAGCTGATCTATAGCCTCAATAATTCTTATATGCATGTGACTTTTCACCCCGCGGACGGTTTCTATATATAATTGAGCACATGTATTAATCCTCTTAGAGTTTGGTATGGCATTTGATGCATAGTAATACTGATACATAGTCGACTTCTTCTGTCAAATAAGTCGATTCATCCTCTTACTGTTGACCACCCAAGCTACATCCATGGATGTCCCCTGTACAAGTGCACGGCCCCCTCCAGCTTACCCAACAATGCCAATCCATTTTGTTTCTCTATTCTGTCACCCCTTACATACACTTTATTATGAGTTCAGTGGAAGCTAGTCCCGAGAATGAGACTGCGTTTGAGCAAAAACCATTGATAAAATCACTCCAAGACTTGAATATAGTCGAGTCGTGGAACGATGGAAAGCTGAAATCCACTACCTTCTACCATGTCACCGAAAACGAGGAGGTTTTCTTCGGCTACACCTCCAAGAACAAGCGCGAAACGAGCATCGCAGAATACAATTCAGCTCTGCAACGTGTCCAGGATCAAGATATATACCCAGTGATTCCCGCCGACACCCACTTGACACTTGCACTGGAAGGACTGCCCGCTTCGTCAGTGTACATGAAACGACCAGGCCTACAGTGGTACGAGGAAATGATTGGCACAAATTATCTCCCCAAGGCCGTTCTTGACGAGACAATCGTCATGGAGCAAATCTCACAATCGCCTCACGAGAACATAATTCGATATCACGGCTGTCGGGTGAGACGCGGTTACATAACGTCGATCATGCTAGAGCGGCTTGACCAAACCCTGAGCCAGTATGTCTCGACGTCTGATTTTCAACAGCTCGACAAGATCTAGTTTTTCGAATCGCTCAAGTCGGCCGTGGAGCACCTACATACCTTGGGGCTAGCTCATAACGATATCAATCCGGATAACATTATGGTGAAGAATGGGTCGCCGGTGTTGATTGACTTTGATTCCTGTCAGCCTTTTGGAAAACGGTTGCAGTCTTTGGGTACGGAGGGATGGTATGAAGAGGTGTTTTATACTTCGGAGAAGGAACATGACATATATTCCCTTGGAAAGGTACAGGAGTGGCTTCAGGCTGCTTAGTGATGTTAGAAAAAGGCATGTCTCGCTACAATACATAGCTATTAGGAATATTTCTTATTCCTTATTGTATTGTGTGTACAGAACTCAATTGAGAACATGGTATATATGGAAAGGTTTGCAGAGAAAAAGAGATGGTCAAAGATTCTATGGGAACTAAAGTAAATTACAAAACAACAATAGTCGGCCACATTTGCTACCTCTATATTGAGAAAAATATGATCTAGTTGGCTCAATCGTAGTTTTTAGATATCTTCTCTTACCTACGACAGAAGGTTGGTATAGATAATGCAAACAGAGCAAACAAGCTAGATTATTCCACTCCACTTCCAAGTAACTTCGAAGGACAAAGGACACGAAACCCTTAACATAATCGCCACCTGTTGACTCACAGGCTACAGCATTGGAGCCTAATCTCTGATATCGTGCTTACCACTGACCACTACCTCAGAATCAATCTCAACCAATACTCCTCCAGGCACAGATCCTAAACCACAAGCCAGAGAGCTGTCAGCTCTCAACCATCCAACCATGCACATTCTCCCCAAGCTGGCAATCACAGCCTTACTCCTCATCTCACCAGCAACGTGCCTCTCAAGCCCCAAACCACCAGGCAAAGACGCCATCCTACTATCAAACGTGCAAACCCTCACACTCCGCGCCCACCGCATGACCACCGCACGGCGCGTCTCACCAATCCCCCAACTCAGCTGCGCAGGCCCCTCAAAACAAACATGTAACCTCTACCAACCAGAAACAATGCGCTGCACAAACCAAGGCTACGACTACGATGTCGAAGACGTGCAGTGGACATGCACCGCAGACATGCCGGCAGAGTTCAAGCTCGGCGCAACAGATGTCATCTGCGAGGGATACCGCAATGCCGATGATAAGTGGGTGTTGAAGGGGAGCTGTGGGGTTGAGTACCGGCTGCTCTTGACCGAGGCTGGCGAGAAGAGGTTTGGGAAAAGAAACGTGGATTCGGAGTGGGGCGGAAGCCAGTCCGGGACTGGGATTCAGAAGATCATGGAGATGCTGGGGAATTTGATTTTCTTTGGATTCATCGCTGCTGTTTTCATTCTGATCTTCTTGCCTATCTTGGCGCAGTGTTTCGGGTGGGGGAATCGGCGAGGCGGGCGGGCGGGGCAGCCACCGGGGTGGGGCGGGTTCTGGGGAGGTGGTGGTGGTGGACCTGGCGGAAATGACCCTCCGCCTCCGTACAGCAGTTTCGATCCTTATAAATCTTCTGCTCGTCAGGGCTGGACGCCGGGTTTCTGGACTGGTGCGCTAGGCGGTGGCGCGGCTGGTTATCAGATGGGCAGACGGGCTTACAGTGGATCGCGCGGCAGGTCTGATGGATATGACCCCGGTGAAGGCAGCTCGCGCTCGCCGCAGTTCTCATCTACCACTGCTAGTACTGGGTTCGGGTCGACGAGGCGTAGGTGAACATATGGACATGCCATTTACGTATGTCTTGCTTCGCTCGTCTTTGCTACCAACTTGGGAAGAAGAGATACCAAAAGACAGACAGAATTTAACGAAGTCACAAATCTATTAGCGAATCAAACAGCCTTTAACCCCGGGCTTGATCAATGTGTATCCTATAATCCCACTCAGAACGCCGTAACCAATAATCTTTCACTTCATAAATTGTGCATTATAATCCCCGACTTAAGCCGTGGGAAAGTCATCGATTGATCCCAGAACCTCCTCTGTACCGCCTCCCTGGTTCTTCACACCCGCCTTCTTGCGCGACTTCTTCACGGTCGTGTTGTCGTTCTTGACATCCTTGGAATCGCTAGTCGGGTTGCGCAGCATTTCCTCTTGCATTTCCTTCTCCTTAGCGTGCTGGTCCTCAATCCGCTTCTTTTCATCGTCAAGTTCCTGCTGGACAAGCTTGGGATCATCGTAAACAGTGTTGGTCATCTCTGAGTAGGTTGCGATGTCGATAGTCTCAGAAGGTCCCATCAAGGTGTCTTTGATTCGTTGCGGATCACGGCGTTCTTCATTGTTAAACTTTAACTTGATCTGACGACGAGAGCGACCCGGGAACATTTTGCTGATAACCATGAAATCGGTACCGAACATGCGGAGACCGCGATAAAACAGTTCTGTCATATCTTCATCCCACGCTTCCGTCTTTGTACGTTTGCCGTACGAGGCCTGATTAATCTTCCGGGTGAACGAGCTTTCCACCACATCTTCGAGGTCACCGGCGGCTCTGGCAGCATCCGCATGACGATCGACCTGCAAGGACGTATTATCCAGCACGATCTCACCGTTAACGATTCGCATGATAGGGCCACTTTGGGGTTTCCAGTCGACCGGCTGTTCGGTTTTCTCTTGTTCAGGCTCAGTCTGCTTGACGGGCGTTCCTGTTCCCGGCCCAGGGGTTCCGCCCTGCTTCTTCCGTTCTTCTTCGGCCTTATCAATCTTGCGTAGCTCTGTCTCGCGTTTGGACTTCTTTCCAGTTCTAAGATCTTTGCAAAGTTCGGACATTTTCACAACATTCGGCAAAATTTCTACTGTCTCTGCGCCATCCGGGGTGGGTTCGCGCTTCTTGCGGGTGCGCTTTGGTTTCTCACTACCCTCAGGATCAGAGGTACCGGTCTTTGAGTACTTTCGTTTCCTTGGCTTTGTTGGATCGGGAGTCGAAAGGTTGGATTCACCGGCCGTTGCACTTGAATCTTCGATGGTAGGCACGATTGACTGAGAGCCTCGACGACTTGCCCCTATGGATACGGACTTCTTTCGAGCTGGGACCGCAGTGACTGTAGTTGATAAAGTTCGAGCGCGTTTTGCTGGTCGACCCTCGACTGGGGCAGGTTGTTCAGTTTCTGGTTGAGATTGCGGCAGAGCTTCATTTGAATCGACAAGGGTTTCTGCGGCCCGCGCTGTTTCAATCCTAGCGTATTCTAAAAGAGCGTTCTCTGGTCCATGATCCTCAGATACAGGTTGAGCCTCACTAGTCGGGGCATTTGCGGGAGGTGGGGTCGGCTGGGTGGAAGGAGGGGTAGGCGGAGCAGTCAAGACAGGCGCGGGTTGCGAGATAGAGATAGAGGCTTTGCGTTTCTGTGGGGGAGGGATCGCAGCTGGCTTAGGAATTTGAGTCGGCCTTGAGATTGTAGTCGGCTTAGGGATCGGAGTCGGCTTTGAGATGGTAGTGGGTTTGGAGATCGGTGTCGGCTTTGCGATGGGTGTAGCAGTAGGTTGTGTAACGATGGGAGCGGTGATAGCAGCAGTAGTAGTAATCGAAGGAGTGACTGCAGTGTTCAAAGCAATGGGCGTTTGTTCCGTGATAGGCGCAGCTACCGACGCAGGTGAGGACGCTGTGACTGCCCGCGGCTCCTGTTCTGCATCCACAGAGGGCATCAGATCAGAGGAAGCTACATCTTTAGCTTTATCTTCCTGAACGGGCTCAGCTGGTGACGGTTGGGCAACACTAGGTCGTCTCGCGGGCGCGGCGGCGGGCGCACGGCGGATAGGCGCCTTCGGAGCGAATTTCTTGCCGGTTTTATCTATCAAACGCACGGTCAGAGATTGCATACTTATTCTTCTGGCCCATATATACTCACTGATTGCAGAACTGGAGAAGGACTTCATGGCTGCCCATTGCTATAAGGTGTGGATTGATGAAGATCATAAAAAGTTCCAGGCCGGGGAAGTGGGCGAGGATCACGTGATGGCACTAGCGGACGCTAAACCTCGTTGAAAATCCTCCTGTCTTCAACTCCTCGATCTCTGCCATCCCACCCCTTCTATTGTCTGCCCGCCCGCTCTCCCTTCACTTCCGCTTCTTTCGATTTCTTTCGCTATTTATTTTATCTTCTACCGGACTCTCCTTCGACAGGATTGACACAGTCTCGAGATCTGCGTCTGGCTGACTGACGGACGGTCCGGTGGTGATAATAGCCCTCCCATGCTAGTCTAGCCACTGATGCCGGCCGTCGAACCCCCCGTCACGTCTTCAGAGTCCGGTCTTATCAAAATGGAAGACCGGAAGAGGCCCGCTGCGGACCATAATGACTCGGCCCCGCCGTTAAAGAAACAGGCTACCACCGTTAACGGTGGTAGTAAGCCTCATCCTGATGCCGACATGCCATGGAAAGATGATTTGGAAGTATGTTTTGGTTCTTCCGCGATCTGGAGATTGGCTTTTGGTCTCCTATTGGGTATATGCTAATTGGGCTTTTTGCGATAGCGATTTCAAAAAGAAGCGATTTTGCGCCAGATGCAAGAGTACAAGCGGGAGAAATCCTCACTGGAATCACGCTTGAGCCAGATGTCAAAGGCTGCCACGTTTCATAATGATCATCTTCGTGTTATCGATTTGTGGTTCAAACAGGTAGCTTTCCCCATTCTTTGTGCCGGTCACTTGGCATGAATTTGGGAGCAGGAACTAACGCCAGTATAGCTGATTGATGAAGTGAAATTGCTACTTGGACCACCGCAAGCAGAAGACCAAGGTCAGTCCCCTTGTTCTAGCCCCACACCCCACCCACTATTCCAATATTGACAATATTCGCAGAAACCCCTTTTAAAAGCTCCTTGCAGTTTGAAGACGTTGAAGAGTTCGAGACGCATTTGAAATCGCGGTCGGAGGATATTCGCGCAATAATTTCTCAAGTTCAGTCCAAGTCTAATGATGCGCCTATCGAAATTTCAGAGGTACAGACTCGCCTTGCAAAGAAGTTGGCCGAGGAGAAAGTGACGATCGCCGAACTCGAAAAAACCCTGGCCGAGAAGCAACAGTTGGAGGAAAGCCTTGAGGAAGCCTCCCTGCGATATTTGGTAGCCGAAAAGAAACTGGATCGTGCGAAGAGTCTGACTGTTGCAAAATTGGAAAAGCAGCAGTCTATGGGTATTCAACGACCTGGGGAAACGTCACAATCAAAGCGCGAAGGATCGACCCCGGCCAATGGAACCCCCACCGGAGACCGCAACCCCGAATTGGAAGAAGCCAATAACAAGCTCACTGCAATTTCGGAGAAACAGAAGGAGCAAGTCCGGAAACTCGAAGCCGAAAATGCCAGTTTGCTAGGCCAAATCACCGAAATTAAAGTCAAGGTTGGATTCACCTCGTTACGTTGTCATTTTGTCGCTCACATCGGGATCCTAGTCTTCAAAGTTCACCGATGACGATTACGCCCATACGGATTTGTTTAAACACCTTCGATCACAGTACGACGATGTAGTTAAGCGAATCAACCACCTGGAAGCGACAAATGTTCAACTTCGTGAGGAAGCAGAGACATACCGCTCGGAAAGAATCGCATACAAGATCCAGGTGGAAGATGAAACACAAAGTACGATTGCCGAGAAGGAAGCTCAGCTGATGAGGGCTGAAACGGACCTGGCTCGGATACGGAATGCCCGCGACGAACTTTTAGCCGACCAACAGATGCGAAAGGCCGCGCAAGATCAGAAGAAGACTTCTAGTTTGAAACTGCAAGAACTAGCAGACGCTAGAGAGGCTCGAATTACAGCTTTAGAGTCCGAGAGTCAAAGGTTGCGGCTGCAGATTGAGGGCTCCAAGTCCGACGACAATATCAACGATATGCCGCTAGAGGAGCTTCGCGCCAAGTACACCAGCCTAGAACGCCAGTACTCCATGCTCAACACCGAGTTGACATCAATGCAGACGGCCTACACGAAGTTTGCTACTCTCGCATCGCAGAAAGTTACCGACTTTGCGGCTATGGAAGAGAGGGTTGCAAGGCTGACGGCGGAGAAGTCTAAAGCAGATCAGAAGTTCTTTGCTGCAATGAAAAGCAAAGAAGCACGGGATGTCGAAGTGCGAACGCTCAGAATGCAAAGCTCCAAGACGTCAGATATTGTGGCCCAGCTGAAGGAGTCCGAAGCAGCCACTCGGTCATTGGTGTCCAACATGGACAAACAAGCCAATGAGACCAAGGAGGCACTGAATTCAGCCCTGAGCAAGCACCGCGCCCTTCAGCAACAGTTGACCGAGAGCAATATCCTCATGGAAGGCTTGAAACATCAGGTTGCTGAGCTCAAAGGGCTTTCAACATCCAAGGACTCGACACTGGCAAGCACCACTTCTGCTTTGCGGCAAGCTGAGACAGAGGTCGCTGGTTTGAAACAGTCCCTTTCAGATACCAAGAAGAGTCTGGACAACTGGAAGACCAAGAGTCTTGGCAATTCGTCTTCGGAATATGAAATGCTGCGGGTATGTTGAATTTCCACATTCGTTAATGAATCAGAGCTAACTACGTTCAGACACTTGCACTGTGCACGGTGTGTCGTCGCAATTTCAAAAATACGGTGATCAAAACATGCGGCCATGTTTTCTGCAAAGATTGCGTCGCAGAGCGTCTCACGTCGCGCTCCCGCAAGTGCCCGAACTGCGGCAAATCTTTCGGAAGCAACGACCACATGCACATTACCCTCTGATCGACCTTCGAATCCCTTGTATTATATTTTCCTTTCGATGCTTTTCCTCTTTACGTCTTATCTCTTTTTAGTATGTCACATCCGGTCAGGTTCATGGTGTGGTGTTTTTTGTGTGTGTGTCTGTGGTTTAGCAGGTCTGGTTTGGGTCGGCGTTTGACGAGTTATGCACCCTCAACCCTAACTCGGGGCTTGTTTTAGTTCTTCTTTTCCTCTTTTTCCCATTACAAACCAAAGCAATGGTGGGTTTCTCAAGGCGCAGGGGCGTCGTTCTTCATCCTCTCTGGACGAGAGGCCGGCGCACACTGATTTTCTCAGAGGCTGAGCTATTCTAGATTTCTGTGTCATGTAGGACTACCGTGTACGGAGCAGAAAAAGTACAAACTTGACGAATGCAATGTGAGATTTTCCATACCCCAATGACTTGATTGTCTTCTATTATAAAGATTCTTGATATTCTCATTCTCATGAGTTAAAGATCCGACTATACAACAACTCATGCCTCCCAACCCAAAGATCCAGCGCAGGGACAACCTGCCCAGCCTGCTCAACAGGCGTATTCCATTCCCGCGCAATGCGCTTCATCATCGTATCCTGCAACCCCTGACTAGCCAACACATTCTGCGCCTGGTAAGGGCCCATGACACCCGCTCTGACAGCCGCACTCAGGACCGCCTTAGCATGATTCATAACAAAGACATACGCCGTCTGCTGCAAGTCGAGACCCATAGCCCGACAGACCACACCCCAGAGCGGGGCAAAGTGGCCCTTGGGTCCGAGATCCTCGTCCTCCTCTAGACAAGACTTCAACGCATCGGACAAATCATCGATAGCAGCGGCGGCGGCCGCGGTATCCCCCGAAGCCGGGTTCTCGGGCCCCGCGAAGCTGACTTTGAATGCGCGCTCCCAAACGCCGATAAGGGCGCGGCCTTGGGCGATACTTGCGCGCTGCGCGACAATGCACGGCGTTGATGCGTCCAGGTCGTTATCTAGTGTATCGAGGGTTGAGGGTTGCCGATAACCGGCTAGAACGTAGGGGAGGGATGTGCCTGCGATTGAGGCGATGGAAAGTTTGAGGAAGCGGTGGAAGGAGGTTATTGGGGCGGTGCGGGAGGGTTTGTTATGTGCTAGATAGGACTCTAGTCCGCTGGAGTAGGCGAAAGAGCCTAGTGGGAGGGCGGAGTCTGAGAGGAGGAGGAGGGCGTGAAGAGATGCGCTGGAGGTGGTAGGTTTATTATTGGTATCATATTGTTCTAGGAGGGGTTAGCTTAGGTATGCGACATTGGAGGTTTGGATTTGCCTACCTTTAGGGGCCCATGAGGAGGGTGGGCTGGGGTATTCGGAGGCTGCTAGTTGGGCGCGGGCATCTTGCAGGCGCAACTCCAAGAGAGTGACCTCGGCTTCGAGGTCTTGGGTGTCTTGGATGAGCATAGTGTACTTATCAAATATGTGGTAGAGTATCGTATATGTAGTATGTACAAAGTACAGAATTAAGAAGTAATGTTATCTGGATCGGAGGGTGTCGAGGTCTTATAGAAGCTGATCGGCAAAACGAAAAGCGGAGGCCGCCGCACTTCTCCGTATCAGCTTGACTGTTTCACATTATTAACTGTTTTTGGACTTGGACATTAATTACTATCTCGCTGATCTCTTCTGCCCTATTTTCCCCGCGTCATGAACTAAAGCCAATCTCCACAACCATGTCAGGCAAGCGTCTGCTCGACGCCATCCAATTCCTCAATGTGTCGAAAACCATCGCAGCCAAACACCTGGCCATCCGACAACATCAGCTAGATATCTACACACGCACATCCTCCTTGACCAAGGGCATCAAGGCCCAGGCAGAGGGTCTGATACTAACCGCTCAAGCCGCCGCCGCATTGGCACGCCGATTTGACGAGCCATCTCCGCCGAGCCCGGCAGACGTCCCCGACAAGCCTCCCGCCAGCACTGCAACACCACCTCCGGACCTCGCCCGCAAACTGCAACGTCAAGCCGAATCGCAGATCCCGTCTTCGGCGGCAACATACAGCATCTATGAGCAACCAAGCGCTCTGGTTGCGAGCAAGCAGCAGGATGTCTTCTATGAGCCATCGCTTCGGTCGGAGCCGGATCTCTCGGGCCTACCGAGAGTGAAAGTACCCAAGGCGGCAGGCGATGCTCAAGTTGGTAGTGATGGATTGAATGCGGATGTCTTCCACTCGCCTATTGAATCGGGCAAGCCTGCTCCGGTTGAGCATGAGATGTCCGAGGAGATGGTCCAAGGTCTTTTCCATAGCCCGAAAGTGTCGCGCATGATCTCCGGACAGCCGCCGCCGAAGAGGGACTGGAAGCTGGCCGCAAAGCCTCAACAGCCGGTTGTGGATACTGCTAAGCCTGTATCCCCGGTGACTCCGAAATCCGAGACCCAGGAGATGGAGGAGCTTGCAGCTAGCGTCGCCGAAGACGTGGTGCCTAGTACTAACACCGTCGGTGAGGCCAAGGAGCCACAAGCGTACCAGATGCTAGAGTCACGCGTGCCGTCCTCTCGACTAGGTAGACTATGGCAATACGGTGGTCTAGCGACCTCAATGGCATTTGGCGCTGTCGGAGAGGGTTTGCGGCGAGCCACTGGCAGCCAGGACAATGGCTCGATCATGTTCAGTGCTGGTAATATGGAACGAATGGTGGCCAAGCTGTCAAAAATGCGTGGCGCAGCTCTCAAGCTTGGACAGATGCTGAGCATTCAAGGTGCGTTGGTTGTATTGTCCAGCTCACTGGCATCACTAATGTTCATATAATTGCTAGACTCCAACATGCTCCCCGAACCAATCCAGCAAGTCCTCCAACGCGTGCAAGATCGCGCAGACTACATGCCCGCCTCGCAGCGTGACAAGGTTCTTACCGACAACCTCGGACCCAACTGGCGCGACCTCTTCACCACTTTCAACGAAATCCCTATGGCAGCTGCCTCAATCGGCCAAGTGCACTCAGCCGTTCTCAAAAGCACCGGCCAACCCGTTGCCGTAAAGGTTCAATACCCAGGCGTTGCCGACTCAATCGACAGTGACCTGAGCAACCTCTCAATTCTTCTAACAGCCTCCCGTCTCCTCCCAAAGGGACTGTACCTTGACAAAACAATCGCAAACGCGCGCACCGAGCTAGCTTGGGAATGCGATTACGTCCGTGAAGCCAAAGCCGCCGACCACTTCCGCGGGCTCTTAGCCGGCGACCCGGTCTTCATCGTTCCCGAGATAATCTCCCACGCCTCCGGCAAACAAGTCCTAACAATGGAAATGCTGGATGGCGTAGCCGTGACCAAAGTAACTGACTTCACCCAAGCCCAACGCGACTGGATCGGCACACAAATAATGCGCCTCTGCCTCCGCGAGATCACCGAATTCCACTACATGCAAACCGACCCGAACTGGACAAACTTCCTCTACAACTCGGCGACGAACAAACTTGAACTCCTCGACTTCGGCGCCTCGCGCGCCTACCCCGAAGAATTCATAACAACCTACGTGCGTACGCTAGTCGCCGCCTCCCGCAACGACCGCCAATCCTGCAAAGACCTCTCTATCGAGCTGGGGTACCTGACGGGAATGGAATCGCAGGCGATGGTCGACGCGCACGTGAGCTCGATCATAACGATCGCGGAGCCGTTCATGCTTTCCTCGCCGGATCTGTACGACTTCAGTAACCAGACGATCACGGACCGCGTGCGCACACTTATTCCGGTTATGATTCGGGAGAGGCTGGCGCCGCCGCCTGAGGAAACGTACTCGCTGCATCGTAAACTGAGTGGGGCTTTCTTGCTTTGTGCTAGACTTGGTAGCTCCGTGCCCTGTAAGGCTTTGTTTAGTGAAGCTGTTGAGGCGGCGCAGCGGAATGGGCTAAAGGTGGAGTAGAGAGATGTGGCTATGTACTATTATAGACTCTGTATAACTGTATACTATATATTCAGGAAATGAATCTTGGGATATTTTGGTTATGTCAAGCATCAAAAGGATCCAGGTTGTCTTGTAAAATTAAAGTTGCCCTCCCGCACGCGGCTCAACGCAAGACACATGGATTTAATCTATGTACCTCCACACCATATAAGATCTAAGCTACGATTATAGACTCGGGCAATAATATCCATCGATGAAAAAGATTTGATGAAACTAGCACACTCTACTCTTTCGGTACGAAAACAAACGAACGATATCGTCCTTAACTAGAAGCATTGAAGTTATCCAGGACCGCATCATCCTTGATAGTTTCCCAAATACCCTCAATTCGTCTCACGACTTCCTCTTCAAGGGGTCCCTTCCGCAGAATAGCCAGAGTGTTCTTCAGCTGAGACACACTACTAGCACCCACCACGACAGCATCGCCGAGCGCACTTTGGATTTGAGAATGGAAAGCGACCCAGCGGTAGGCCAATTCAGCTTTCGAAACTCCCGAATCTTTGGATAGTTGATCCCAGAGATCAAGCGCCTCCAACAAGCTGGGGGTGTTGTACAGCCTATTATACAATTGGCCCATGGGGGTGCTAGAATCCCAGCGACCCTGCCCGCCGTTGAGAAGTGCCTCCTTTGACTTCGTGAGGAAACCGCCCGCAATAGGGCTATATGCGTAGAACCGAATATTGTGGCGGCGCAGGACGGGGAACAGTTCGGTCTCGATCAGGCGCGAGATGGCATTATAATTCCCCTGGTAGACCGAAGGCAGGACATAACCCTTTTCCTTGCAGATGCGGGTGACCTCCTCAACTTCGTCGGCGCGGAAGTTCGACAGTCCAAAGTAGTGGAACTTGTGCGCTTGGTAGAGCTCATTGATAGCGGCAAGGGTCTCTTCTATAGGAGCTTCGCGATCAGGCGCGTGGAGGTAAAAGATGTTGACCTAAGACCATTATCGTCAGCATGGGTTTCTTGCGGTTTGCGGATTGGGATTTCCTGCACATACACTGTTCGTGTTCAGCTTCCGCAGGCTCTCATTGGCTCTTTCGATCACCAGTTCTTTGGAAGACGTTCCAGGCACGAAGCCACCAGCGTGCTTGGTATCGACGATAAAGCGGGAAGCGGCACCTATTTGGCCTAAGAGCTCTTCACTTCCGCCATATATCTGGGCAGTATCGATGTCCTTCACACCATTCTCCTCAAGGACACGAAGGACTTCTTCCACCTGCTCCGGGGTGGAAAAGTCACTAGAAGCGCCGAGAAGGGCGCCCCCGTATACCACCTTTACTTGTTTGTCGGCCATTGAATAGATATGAACGAAAAAGGGATTGCAGGACTTCGAAGTTTAATGTGAAAGTAATGTTGAGAAAGTGTGATAAAGACAGGCTCCGATGTCTATATATACTAACACATGAGAGATAAATCACATTAGTAATACAATCGCAAGTGCCCTAAACTCGGAGACTTTCTATATTGCTCGGTAAGCAAGAATTGTCAATGAACCGAAGCCGAAGGCTGAAGTGATTCAGATCTCTTTGTAGCACGTATACAGGCCCTCGTTCCACCCTGAATGTCCGTCCGCAAATCAGAACCGGATATTGAAGGGTGTGGATCCCTTTAACGCGGCCAGACGGACGGGACACGGAAAGTCGCAGGGAAAACGGGATAAGCGGACTTTGACGGAGAGCAGCCACATATTGTCCGAACACCCCAACTCCTACCCAAAATTAATACATCCATATGTGAGAGCCCGAAACTTCGGCCGGATATTCTGTTTTTCAAGGCGCATCCGCTAAAGCGGCCCCGTGCATGAGACCGACTCCGTTTTGACGAAGGTACTGACTACGAAAGGAGGAAGTGATCAACCGTAAGTGAGAATGATGATAGATGATGGAAGATGGGGATCTAGCTACTGTCATAAAGCTCTCTATATAGCTTCGCGCTATAAATCCACCAGATTCCATCCCTCAGAGGCTAGAAGAAACATCTCTGCAGACATACAAAGGAAGTGCCAACTCACCAAGCTGCCTGTCAGAGAAGTCAAAGAAAAGGGAAGGAATACCACAGAGAAGGTCTACAAACTGCATAGGGCAACAGTGAGCACGTCAGAATGCATCACGTTCTGAGCTCACGGGACAGACGGATTCTGACGGACATGACTCGGACTCTGTCCGACAACGCAATTCTTGTCTTCAACCACTTCTAAAATTACTCAAACTAGGTGGGTCGGAGATCACCGAAAACGAGGGCATTGTCATA
This sequence comes from Penicillium psychrosexuale, assembly GCF_028828465.1. Taxonomy (NCBI): domain Eukaryota; kingdom Fungi; phylum Ascomycota; class Eurotiomycetes; order Eurotiales; family Aspergillaceae; genus Penicillium; species Penicillium psychrosexuale. The sequence goes on along the minus strand of NW_026643190.1, from coordinate 1,554,116 downwards.
GGCATTTCATTATAAATAAAGACACCATGCTATCCCAGGAAATCGTGCTTCAGATCAATCCTCATCCTTGCAAGTCATAAGTCATGGTTACCAACACCCACAAAGTATTTAGAAGGGATGGAGCGACCATTCGTTCCCACATCGAACCACGTCCGATTCATGGCCCATCAGAAGTCCTGATCAAAGTCCGCGCGGTCTCTCTTAATTGGAAGGACGTGGCAGTACTCGACGGTCGATTTCCCTTTCCAGCATTGGAAAATGGCATCTCTGGAACTGAGTTTGCCGGGGAGGTCGTATCCGTTGGCAACAAGGTGAAATCCTTCACGGTAAGTTCAGTCTAGGGTCGGTTTGTCAAGTCCGTGGCTTCTCTGACTCGTCTTGATTCTTTAGGAGGGTGACCGAGTAACATCTTTGATTAACTTGGATGCTATTACCGGAAGAGAAAAAACCGTGCAAGGTTTGTTTGTATCTAAGCCCGATATATATGGTGTAAGGTCCCTAACATGCGCAGGTCTGGGTCAGAATATCGATGGAACATTAGCGGAGTACCTCGTTATGCCGGCGGAAAGCCTTGTGAAGATTCCAGATCATCTGACGTGGCCTGAGGTAAACACTATACCACAAAGGAAGGCTTCGGTTTCTCAGAGCGGTGCTGACAAGAGAAAATAGGCGAGTATGATCGCGTGCGCAGGGTTGACTGCATGGTCAGCTCTCAATATGAAGAGCTCGAACCTGTGTGGGAAAACCGTGCTTATTGAGGGTATAAATCCGAAAAACTACGTCAATCAAAGGCACAATGGCTGACTTTACTTATGCAGGCACTGGTGGTGTTAGCCTCATCGCCCTCATTCTCGCCGTTCGGGCTGGTGCTTATGTGATTATCACGTCTTCGTCTGACGACAAGCTTGAGAAAGCACGAATCCTGGGGGCTTCTCATACCATTAATTATGCCAAGAATAGTGACTGGGAGAATAAAGTGCTCGAACATACCGGAGGGCTAGGTGTGGACATCGTTGTTGAGCAGGGAGGAGCGGCTACCCTATTGAAGAGTGTCTCGACGGTTAAGAAGGGAGGCCAGGTGTCCCAAGTTGGGTTGCTTACTGCAAAGAGTGAAGGTGATTTCGTTCTGCTAGTCCAGCATTTGATCATCAAAGCTTGCAGGATCGTGTGAGTAGCAATCCCTGTGTTCATTATATCCAATACTAACAGAGTCAGGGGTATCCAAGTTGGGACAAAGGTTGACTTGGAGGATTTTGTCGAGCTTTTGAGAGTCACTCGCCTTGGACTGTTGCCGGTCATCGATCGAGTTTTCGAGTTTGAACAAGCCCCGGAGGCTTGTGCACACCTACAAAGTGGTCAAGCTTTTGGCAAAGTGGTTGTTCAATTCTAAGTGCATACCGTTCTATACTCTATCAGATATATGAAACTGCACAAAAACCATCGCGACGATTGTAAGGTTCTCTCTAGATAGATATTCTTGTAGGTGTTATTGGGACTTCTATGAGAAAAAAAAACACTAGATTTCTGTCGCCTGGGTTGGAATAGAGTCCATGATTCGTCGTGCCGCGAGAAGCTCCAAATATATTCCTAAGACCCGACCCGTTAGCTGAATATCAAAAGCCAATACTATCGACAAGAACATACCAGCGGATTTATATTTCGTGTTGAGTTTTTCCAATGCTGTTTCCATGGCACTCAAGTCCCTCAAACAACTTCTATTAATGAATCTTACCCCTGCCAAATAAAACCAATGCAACACAAATGGCGGGATATCACCATGGGTTAGATCCATGTTATCCGTCTCCATATATTTTTCAGCTACGCCTAGTGCGACGGAGGCAGCATCATCAGAAACAGCGTTTGCACGTTCACGAAGATTCGGTTCCTCATGAGAAAGATATGGTGCGTAAAGCGTTATGAGGGCGCTTTTGACAACGGTTAGCCATAAGATATAAAATCAATGAAAAAAAGGAAACAGAAGGCTGTCAAAAATGAATAAGTGGACATGAGCGACACCTACCAAAATGAGATCGCAGTTTGGTAGCATATAATGGAATAAGTCGTGCCTGCATTAGACTCTGAATACGAGATTAACGCGTATAGAGTCTTCTCAAGCTGGCTAACCTCTTCCTTCCGAAGTTCAATGTCAATCGACATATAAAGGACATGGCGAAGGACGCGGCCAAGGAGATAGCCAGCTTGCACGACGTTTGCGTAGCGTCCGAGTGACTCGGGAGGAGCCGACAACGTGGAGAACACATTATTGTGTCCTCCGTAGTCCCATTCCTTCTCCTGGCAAGGAAGCTGTTCTATTAAAGCGGGCTCGGAAACGAGTAACTCCTGTCGGGGGTTTCCTAAGTTCGCAATTCTGGGCGAACACAAATTAGTCAAACTGGGCATATGTGACCCGTGCCAGATTAAACGAACCGCTCAAGCATGAATATAGCCCACCAGGTTCTTCTCTTCTCTTCGGCTTCGACCCATGGTGTATCACTCATAGGACCATCTACCGAGCTAGTCCAACCGATACCTAGGGCAAGAGAATATTTCAGGCAGACACCTATTGATACCTGCACGGCAGGATACATAGCGTGACCAATTTCATAAACTGCGAGGAGAATACAGCCCTGTAGTGTCTCCATAGAAAGAATACCGGCAACTTGTATCTCAGTAAAAAGCCGCCTTATAGTAGAGTACAATGGAGTCCACGGGGTTTCGCTTTGAAGAGGGCTGAAAAGATCCATGCATAGACACAGGAAAACAGCATCGGTCCTCAAGGGCGACAGCGGATTCAACAATTGATCGTAAACCTTCCGTTTTGATATGATTGGCAGCCATGGATGAACATACTGGTAATAGCGAGTTGCTATTCGTTGCAGGCCAGTATTATCGCCCATAAATGGTCTCACATAACTCGGGATTAAATTGGGAACAGGGAGAATTGATAGCCGTGCTTTACTTCGTTGGAAGACTTCATGGTCCAAGAAACGACAGGCCACACTAGTCCGATGTCGAGGGTTCTGCCCGGGCTGCAGCGAGGATGGCTCCTCAACAGTAATTGAGGTTGAAGAAGTGGTATTCTGATCAATTGCATCATGTGTGTTGGTTTTGTACGAGCAGACCCTCCGGTGCCTGGGAATATTAGCCCGGATTTGATTGGTAGTGTTCTGATGCTTACCGTTTGCAGGCGGAACACTCGGGCGTTTCCCTGTTGCATTTGATCTTGCGTTTGTGACAGAAGTGGCATGCCCGCTGGGCACGGATGGGGTCGTTGGTAGCCTGGTCTGACATAGTTTCGAGAGTATCAGGCACAACTTTTAATGTTTCTCGTCATAAAACGGGGGAAGGACGGAAATGCGGAGAAACGGAGAATTTGCCACCCCTCGCGGAGAATTTCCGAGATATTCCGCCGGGCCCGCTACAACGAAACTACGGAGTAGGGATTCCTCATCGATCATAATACACATTCGAAATTTGTTCTAATTTGAGTCTTGCCTTATGCTTGCATCGGACTAGGGGGAGTATATGGCGTATCCCCTGTCCGGGAGACTATAAAGTCTATTACGGAGCTCATCCATGCTTGTGGGTGACTGAGCATAAGGCGTGTTGACGGGATTGATTGAAATATGGATTCGGCATGTCAAGCTGCGACTACTACTACCAATGGAAGCCGTTGAGCGATGCTGATCTGAGTATTGATGCAGTTATCGTATTTCACCATAAGAAGACCAAGTCACTTGTTTATACGACCTTCTTAAAGTGTAGGAACGGAAGTAAAAGGTCATATTTTTTACATAAACTATGGATCCGCTAGCTGCCAAAGCCTTGTAGGCGACCTCGCTGAGAGAATTAGACTCTCTTGACCTAACGATGATGTCGGAGTATGGCTAGGCGGCTCTTTCTGCCAAATTTCTTGTATTGGCGTCGACGATCTTTCTGAGTATCGTCTATGCGGTCTCACGGGTAAGGGGAGAATTACCCTAGTCCCGGCGCGATGGGTTGCGGGGGCAGACTGCCATCGTCCCATGATATGCTGACTCTGCCGGCGTGCATAGTCTGCGGCGCGCATCGCGAACATCTGGTGATCTTTCGGTCTGATATCTGCTGACAACCTTTTTCTTCAAGGCAAAGTTGCGTGATATCTTCATATATGAACGAATAACGGCCCGGCAAGGCACCCATCTCGAAGGCATTCATTTTGAGAGTTGTTTGCGGTATCGAATTGCCTTTGTAGACAATCAAAACGAAGAAGAACATAAGGAGAGAAAGAGAAGAGAAGAGCAGAGAAGAGGGGCTGTTTACACAGTCCCTAGGTTTGGCCAGTTTTGTGCACGTCCCATACTCCACCGGGTCCTCATCCACTGAAGCATATGCACCTTGGAATGGACCCCAGTCTCGTCCTATAATATGTGGGCTGCGGTATCAGCTCGTCCGGGGAATATCGATTGCTTCGTCGGGCTCGATGTCCTCGGGGCTGAAGATCGCTGACCGGGTCGATTTCTTTTCTTGCTCGACCTTTTCTTTCTCGGAGTGGCCCGGGTTCGACACTAGAGAGCGGTAGTGTTACAGAAGGTAAGTGGAAGAGAAGATGATCATATTGTGTAGTTACATACATGGTCACAGATATTTCAGATCAGTGAAGGGAGTATCACCCGAAGGAACAAGCAACATGATGAGCGGGCCACGCACCGTTCGAGAATATTGCCAGATAAATTGTGCGGGCGGGTTTGTAAGGTAGTTTTTGGCTCCTGCTGCAGGTTGATTTCGTGGGACATGACACAGTCTCTTGACTGACTGCCCACATCACCTGGCTCCGGCATTGTTTCTGATAACAAGAAAGAAATCGAAGGTAAGAAAATCATTTTCGTTGCGTATAGATATTTGTTGAATCGACTGACACGCTCACCGTCCGCGAGGATGCGACTGCGATAGCGAAAGGCACGGCACCAGATATCTTGCAAGATATAATGGTTGGTATCAATAGCCACAGCAGTAATATATGAAACATGAGACTAGATAGCCATGATACCCTTTTCGTTTGACTGCGAGCCATGCTCGTCTTGAGGACGCACTTGGTGATAGGATTGAGCTCCCAACCCCAGAGATAGGCGTGGATGTTGCGTATATATGGCTAATCTGTTGCATGATTCTGCGTATACCAAGATTAGTTCGTACTTTTGAATGAGAAGATCGATGGTAACTTACCGATGCCATTTGAACGACGAGGATAGGGAGAATATCCCTGGTTGTATTATCATTCCATTACGTGTCGATGAGACGACTGTAGTAAGGGATTCTCTAGAGAGGGATGGAAGGATTCGCTCTGCGTGAAGTATATTTGTAGTCTCATAAGAGCCGTCGGCCACTCATGATTTTCCATATATAACATGTTATAAGTGTGTGGTCACTCATTAAGAATTGTGCCCTTGATATATATGAAGGCAAGGTTGTAGAGCGAGGGTAAAGCGAAGGTAAAGTGAAGAAGGCAATATAAAGGTGGTGTAAAGGGAATGTGAGGACAAAGGGCAATATGAAAGAAATGGATTGTGAAATCAAGATTCGTCGTTAGCGCTAGGCCGCGCGGTTGCTATTCTTCTGGGTTATATATATGTTTTACACAACTGCAGTCTGTCTCTCCACCTTACTTCTCTTCCTTCCTCCCCACCTCACCACCAGCGTCGAGGCTCCTCCTGTGCGAAGCTCAGGAGGAGCCTCGCATTTAAGCTCCTGCCCAGCGTGTCATTCAAGCTTCTGATTTTCGCCGCGATGCATTCAGTGGTGGTTAGAATTTCTGAGATTGCAGCACCCTGGCTATGCCAATCTCATGATTGACTGTGAGCGGATATCTCAGCTGTCCATAGACCAGGATATGTCGGATCTAATCCCTCCACATGATCAACCGACTGATCCTGAGGAGCCGATAGTAGGTGAGCCAGAAGATCTCCCGACCCATACGGACCTGGAAGGCGAGTACGTGGCTGTACCGAATATTGAACCCCACCTCGACGAGGAGACGGTGCTTCGAAATATGATACTAGGCGCCATTCCCCCGCCTGAGCATTCTCCAGTTCCATCAACGCCACGCCGGCACCTTATCCTACCTTCTATCCCCACTCCCATTTCTGCCGACATGAACCCTCGGTTTCGAATGAAAGACTGTGTGCAAGTTATATGTATATCTGGCCCGATTTCGAAGAACAGGCACTAGAAGCTTGTAACTCTTCGACTTCCACCAGTCACGTCAGCGTTACAGATTCACCCGAGGATGATTTATACTTTGTCGGTAGTACTGGCTGCGAACTGTGGCTAGCTGGCTCTATGTGCAAGTCGATGATACACTTCAAGAATGCATCCAGAACCTGGCATACCTCCCAGAGTTTGCTGACACCATGTTCGACGAGATAATGTTGATGGTGCAAGGAAGCGACAAAGCTGAGAACGCACTCAACGAGACCCTGAAGTTCGACGAGATAATGTTGATGGTGCAAGGAAGCGACAAAGCTGAGAACGCACTCAACGAGACCCTGAAGTTCGACAAAATGCGTCGTTCAGATTTCAACACAGCGAAGGACTTCATCACAGAGTACCAAAAACATTACCACGTCCTCTCGCGCTTCAAGATACAACCTCGCCCCTTCCACGCACTTTCCCAAGTTCTACGACAACTAGAGAAAGAAATCTCGAAAGTCCAATTCATCATTGAAGAGATCAGCAACATTGAACCAAAGAAGATCACTCTTAAGAAAATAGATCAATATTGCAAAAGTCTCCCGGCGGTTTCTGATAGAGAAGGAACAACCAATGCGGCTCAGTCTACCAGAGGACGAGGCGGCAACCGCGGAGCGTCCCGCGGAGAACGAGGGGGCAAGAAAGGAAGCAGATGAGATCACACCGAGTCCTCCTCTACGCAGGAGAACAAGTCCTCGAAGGACAATAACAACATGTCCGACACAAAGAAAAAGAGGACACTTCGGAATCAACCTCCTCTAGGCAAAGACATCCATGAGTGGGCCCAAGAGAAACGCTCCGGAGATCAAAGAGCTGGGGCTGACTACTCGGTTTGCGCGACATGTTTGAGTTCATTTATAGCCAAGCCATCCTATCGCTCGCGTTCCTGACCCTTTTCCCATATGGTAGGGCGGAGATTATATCGTCGAGAATCCGTACTGTCAAATTCAAAGAGTGGGCGCAGCACCTGATGCGCCATGAGTCGGGCCGTTTCGCTCGGCACCCTCGCTTTCGCTTTGTGATCTTTAATATGATTGCTCCCCATTTCAGTCAATTCGACGAATATCTATGCGCAACGAAAAATGTTTTTCTTACCTTCGATTTCTTTCTTGTCATGGACAGGGGAACATGACACTTCTTTCAATGATCTGGAGTATCTCTTACCATGTATGTAGCTACACAAGAAGGCTGTGGCTGAACTTACCATACATAAGGCCTACGCTTGCTGAACTCGAGCCTGGAGAGATTCCAACCCAATTTCCACCCTCTTCCACCAAAGCCCCACAGCCAGACATGGCCAGAATCATCGCGTCCGATCATCAAACCCCTCACCTGATACTGGCCTAGGAGAAGCGGATATACTGATGAGTATATGTCAGAGCGCCCCCCGGTCTCTCCAAAAGCCCCTCGAGAGGAGGCAGAGGTCCTGGCCTCTGATGAATCCACAAGGTTGTTTGTGACGGACGAAACGACGCAACATAGTACCCAGGTAAGTTCTATATCTTCGAATCAAGAAAGTACCCACGGGTGGTCGCTTATACAAATTACAGTCCAAGGAAATGTCTCGGGGATATGCCTCCCTGGTCATCCGACTAGCCATAACTTCCATGCTACCGAAGAGAACAAACAGCCAATGTCAATCAGTCCCTTGGCGCTCATACATGCAGTTACTGGAAGGCCGTGCATCGATACTATTGTGACATGGAGAAGGCCCCTCAAAAAGAACTTTCAAATGTTGGAGATTGAAATGACACAACAGAAGAGAAAGAGATCGCCAAAGTAATCAGCAGAGATTTGGTGCTTTGAAAAAGTCCACTGGCTAACTATTCATGCAGAATGGAACATAGCTGAGTCAAAGCATACTACAGGCTACTGGCGGTGGTGATGGAGGTTCAATCACCACTAAAAATTCCCATTCTAAGATCGAAAGACGTGAAAATACCCAGCAAAAGAGACACAACTATGAAGGATGATATCGAGAAGCAGGAAAAGTACATCGGCGGCGCCAGAAACCTTAAGGCACAGTTCTATGACGGGGAGTTCTCACCAGATGAAGCCTCGACATCTCTCGGGACTCATATTAATGAAGCCTGCGAGTAGCCCACCTGGAAGAGGCCTCAAATGGCCAACAGTAGTCGTGGATTCTGCGTGGTCTGGGTCATTGACCAATTGAAGGAAGATTCCCTATTTGGCTGAATGAATCAGACCAGGAGGTCAAAATCGCATTGACAATATCACGAATATCATATTCGGAGGGGTGTTCTTAAGAGACGGGGTCCAAATTTACGATAACCAGGAGGCCATAAGGCCATTCTAGGATAGACTTATGGCAGATAACAAACTTCATGTCGAGCAAATTCCAGGTCGGTGTTCACTTTGATGATGCACAGAGCTAGCTAATTTGGATATTGGCTTACAGCTGGCTGATGCACCTGGTCGCACTTGCCATTGCAAGTAAACCCAGGGAAAGAAAACTGGGAGCACCAATGTGGATTCTTCTTCCTTTTGATCTCCGTCAGGATCTACTTATAATTTCCAACACCATGATTTTTAAATTCTATAATTCTTCGCACCCGGACAAGTTCGATCTCGATTGTGGCGGAAGAAGGTGCAAGGTTGTGTTCTTGGCTTAGTTTGGGGATTGCTCCTGTTCCACTTGCTAGCTATTACATTCGCTAGTGGATTGATCACTCAGATTGGCCACCCAGATTGGCCAAATCTCAAGATTTGTCTGCTGGATCAGCATCGGGTTGAGGAGAGGGGGTTGCGAAGAGCACGGATGGAGGACCCTGGACAATGTCGTTACTCTCGATGACTTTGGGGACAACAACCTAGCTGAAGAGAAGGCCAACAGTGTCCAGCAAATGATCGGCACTCTGGGTGTATACAGATTGTTCCGTTCAATGAATACAATCTAATTCAAGGTCCCATTGACGGTCATGACTTGCAGGAGCTCAATAGAGCTTCATATAGTAGATAGACGTGATGTGCACCGTATCGCGTAGCATGGTGATACTCTATTCTCGACGGAAAAGGCCCGGGAACTCGCCCGTTCGACGAATGAAGAGCAAATCGAATTAGACAAGGCCAAGACGTCTCAGCGCAGTTGGGTTGGACATCTGTAAATATTTGTCGGTCCAACCTTGGAAGAATGATGGTGATAAGAACTATAGTGGCACTAAGTGCAGTGGAATGACTACATGTAGACTGTAGATTACGTCCGCTCACTTGTGAGAACTACCGTAACAATATTCCATGGTGAAACTATCTGCTTATATCAACTACTTCATGTAGAAAATGCACCAACATCGAGCTAAATGAGCCAAGGCAGAACGATCTCTAGCATATCTGATATGTGATAGCATCCAGATGTCGAGGTCCTCCTTCTCTTTTAAAAGTGGCTCCATTTTGTATAGTACGAAGCTTCCCGCCGTAGGCAGTCCCTCTGATGGAGCTTGCATACACAGCTATTCTTGGATATAGTCGAAGAGTCGAGTATTGAAACGGCAAACGGCTCAAATGGTAAGAAGAAGGATGGGCCTCACAACCTCCATTCCCACCAGCAGCGACGAGCTCGTAGCGGAACCTAGCCTTGTTAGTTACTCGATACCTTCAAAGTAAGATATTGGGCAAAGTTTTTGAATTGCATAAAACTTACCACTTGGCTCGAACGTTGTCGTTTTAGGATGCAGAGAAGAAGGGACAGCAGAGTGAGACATGAAGTGCGGAATGAAGTGAGAGAGAGGTGAATTCGAAAGTCGAGTTAATCAGGTTCTGGGCTGTGGACCAGACCAACTCGGAAGTCATCACAAAAGGCCCAAGATTCCCCACAATGTCTCCGAGTGACGAGCATGATGCTCATCGACAAAACCCCTCAATTCATGAATGTAATCACTCCTCGATAGAGACTTTGAATCGCGATAAGACAATAGACAGTGGAGGGAAGGTTGATGGGGTGGAAGTGGGAATTGCACGAGGAGCTTCTGTTGACTGTAATAATTGTTTGTGTATCTCCCTGCGATGTTCGGTGTTCTAACTGGAGAGATTCGCAAACTCCCTCTGCCACTGCACGAGGGTCTCAGTTCACGGCTTGCTGTTGTGCGCTCTCCTCGGACATAGCATGATATATTGAGGATTCGCGCTATCTCCCGGAAGACGCCAAACCGAATATCAAACCTGTGCGACGATGTGGGAGCTATCGTGGGAGATTTCAGAAAGACCGGTCTAGTTCTCAGTAGTTAGTGGCCATATTATAATTGATACCTCAAAATAGGCATCAGAGCCTGACTGGTCCCACTTACTCTTCTGCAGGTAGGCTTTTATCATTTAAGCACGATCTGCCCCCCCCCCCCCCTGCATAGATACCCATCTGTTATGGCTGTGAGATGGGCGCCATGAAACTTAGCATTGAGTTGTAGTCGACTTCCCATCCATTCAGCTCGGTCGATTGGGGGTGGCGGTGATTGTAGTATTCATCCATGCATTACCAACTGAATGCATGACCGGCGAACCAATCCTGGTAGCTAGAGAGATGTAGACGACGCACGAGGTCATTCCAAAGTAGGTCGGCAGCTAAGAGGGCTATGATTGCTGGCCTGCGTTGTTCTTGACATACGCCATGAGGTCGTGGCGGAAGACCCAGGACAATCGAGTCCAGCGGAGATTTAGTGGGTAGTTCTGCGCACTCTCCAGAATCCTCTTCGGCTTTTCCTGATTGTCACTTGCCCTTGATGTCTTCAAAATCTGAGGGTCACATCATCCATCATGTCATTTCCATAATCCCAAGTCTATAATCCCAACCAGAGCTCATGTCGTGCCTGGTTGAGCCTAGCACATGGATAGTTTTAAGAGAAGACACAACCATCAATGACCAGGTATGTCTCTATAATCCAGACGCACGTGGTCCCAAACTCAGAGGACCAGTCGTTTTTGTATGTCGTATCCTGTGAATTCGACATTGTGCAGGGAATTTCCCTTTCTTGCCACAAAAGACAAGAGTCCAACATGAAGTCCGCCTATTGGAGTTTCTGCGTCTGGAGGTCGGAGGCTTGAGGCGTAGAGCGCTGTATCAACGCCTTTTGACTGATGCCGAGGCGGAGCAGGTCTGTGGGTCCGCTTGCTAGTTATACATGGGAATGTACTTGAATTTGGCACATCGATGATGTAGGCGAATGGTATATGCCTTTGAATGATGTCGAGAAGGGCAGATGTGTGAATCTGTCTTTCTTTGCTTGGGGTCTTGTCCGCCCAGCAAGGTCCAGTCCAGTTGGCGGCCATGGTGCGAGGCGTTCCGTGTGGTCTGCGTCTTCTTTTTACCGTATAGTTATGCCATTTCCGAGCTATATAGACGATCAGCTTTTGTACGATGTTGGCTTCGGCAAGTCCGCGGTAGATTTTGCCAGCTTAGCTCAGCCTACCTGTTATGGTCGCCCCTCCAGTCCGTGCCTCTTGCACTGGACGACAAGAGTTTCTTGGCTCGCATTTGTCCGGCCTGGTACTGGTACGTATGTAGATCTGAGTAGCCACGCTGGCCAGATTGGTTGCTATGTCGGTCTGTGGAAAAGGAAGACAAAGCGAAAGGATAACCCTGAGGCCGAAGGTCGGTATATAGTCGAAAAGCCAAGAAGAAGGACACTAATGCGATCGACGTGCAAGCTGAGGCTGTTGTCGCGCCAAACTTCGTTCTGAACTCATGGAGAGAGGTGGGGGCAGAGGCAGGCTGTTTATATATCTTAATCTCTCAACAATATATAATTATAAAGTCTGTGATGATGCCTGTTAGTCAACTATCGTTGACTTGACTTTTACTTCTGACTCACCTCACACAGCGGTATCGCGGACTATTCGTCGTCAACCAGCGCCGAGGACAACCAGAGACCGTCTGCCAGGTTCATATATAAATCACTATAAACAAACCATGGCTGAAACTTGAGAGGGCTTGATACAGGGAGCTTGAAGGAAGACTGCCTGATGAATCAGTGAGAGGAATCATATAGGTGTGAGAAGAGGATGGTTGTAAAAGAAAGAAGGAGCAAATAGCTATATGGTGATTTATATCTGGGCCAGTAAGCAAACAAATGTTAGACTCATTGCTCATTGCTGTATTATAATGCAAACAAAGGAAATGTTTGAATAGCTATAAGAGCCTCTCTACTAGATACTACGTGATGATTTACAACTACGCAGGGGAAGAGTGTGCACTCAAGAAATCAGAGAACTGTCTCTGTCCTTTCATTACTAGAACTAACTAGCAGCGACTTAGCCGGCTGGATTGTCATAGTAACACAGTCCAAGCTAGCTTTGTCGATCATCATTCCACGTCGCAACGTATTCGTAACTGTGATTCAAAATCAACACGTAAGACCGTAGGTCAAGATATTTGGAAAATCCCAAAGAATTTCAGGCAGAGGAAAGAAGAGAGTGGACGTGAGGCGTACGGGGTCTTCAAGCCCAGCACGTCCATCGGGGTATTGGGGGATGAAATTTTATAGGAGATGGGGAGGGTAAATCGGGGCGACACGCTTATTTGAAGACGTGACCATCGGCCCACTCCTTGACTTGGCCGTCAACAGTGACGGGAACGTCCTGGGACCACATGTCCTCAACGAGCTTGCGGTCAGCCTCGTTGGAGGGGTCGAGCTTGGTGAACTCGTAACCCTCGTAGTCGGGGCCGACAGTGAAAGCGGGCTCCCACTCCTGGCCGCGGGTCATGTAGGCACCGTAGACGACACAGTTGTAGTTCTCGCCGTAAACGGACTGAGCACCGAAGAGGTACTTGCGGGAAGCCTCGAGACGAGTCTGGAAGCCACCGATCAAGTTGTTGGCCATGAAGGTGAGCTTGAGCTCGTTGTTGTAACGGTAGTTGACCTTCCAGAGAGAGTACTCATCGGCGTTGAAGTGCTCCCAGAACCAGGGCATGGCAACGGTGCGGGGGTCCTCGTTGGAGAACTTGCGCTTCCAGTCATCGAGGATAAGAGTGGGCTTGCCAAGAGCCTCAAGGGGGTGCTTAGCCTTGGGCTCAGCGGTGGAGGCCTCGACAGGGGCGGCAGCGGCGGGGGCAGCGGCCTTAGGCTTGGGCTCCTTCTTAGGGGCGACGTACTTGACGACCTCCTCAGCAAACTTGGGGCTGGGGACGACGGCCTTGAAGGCGTCCTGGTTGATAATAGTGTTGTACCACCGGGTGGTGGCGGGGTTGGCCTCGCGCCAGGTCTTGTCCAAGACAGTGGCGAAAGCACGGGTAAGGAGGGAGGCGGCGAAGATATCGGCCAGAGTGATACGCTCACCAACAAGGTAGGTGTTGGCAGTGAGGTGAGTCTCGAAGGCAGAGATGGCCTTCAGGGCAACCTTGGAGGCCTCATCGACAGTCTTCTTGTTGTAACCATCCAGACCCAACAAAGGACGGTACCAGGCACCGAACTTGGGGAGAACCTCGGAGTTGACGAAGGACAACCAGCGGAGGATGGAAGCGTAATCCTGCTTGGTCTTGCCGAGAAGGGTGGTCTTCTCGTTCTGGGAGGTAACTATGAACAGGACGTGTTAGTCAAGTTGCTTTGAAACTCGGTGGATCCAACAATGGAGCAATAGAGGTGACAATGGCACCATATGTCCATTTCAAAAGAGGGTGGGGTGGTCGAGTCCAAATTTTCCCGCAGAGCGGGGTAGCCAATATTTTTTTCAGAGTTGTTTTTTCTCAACAGTTGTTATAACAATAGTTATAATTCAGACAGGGATAACTAATGGTGTCTCATCATAAAGAAGAGAGGCATAAAAATGGACCGAGGGGTGTGTGGTGACGCATGAAAGGGAGGATATTTTCACATACCATAGACGGCAATGGCGATAGCCTCAGACAGAGTGAAGCCATTGGCACCCTCGAAGGCGGGGATCTTGCCAGTGGGGTTGATCTTGAGGTACTCAGCGCTGGTGTTGAATTCAGCGGTAGAGTTAGCCTGGGTGTTAACCAGCTCCAAGTCGAGGTCGTTGTGCTTAGCAGCGACCAGGATGGAGATGGTGCGACCGTTGTCCTAGAAAATATTAGACATTGCATCAAAATAACAAAGACGAAGATAAACATACAGGCAGACCGTAGAGCTTTCCGAATGCCATATTGAATGTAATTTGTGGAATATGAAGGGAAAAGAAAGAAGGAAGAGAAAGGAGAGGGGCGAGTAAGAATTTTGTGCTGGCGGGACGACTTCGGTGCTCGGAGGAACTGATATTGCCGGGGTCACGTCACATGACCCGACAAAAAACATGACAACTCGGAGACTATCAACGGCCTCCATCCAGGACCTCAAATCCGCGTTGCAGCCCCGAATTCCCCGCCAATTCCACCAGCCATGGCGTGGCACAAACCCACCAGCCTCGCACAGGCGATGCAATCACTCCGCCTAACCTCAACCCTCACAAAACCCTCAATCCAAGCCTCCCGAACAACCCTCAACACCCTCCGCACACGCACCTACGCAACAGAAGCCGAATTCGCTCCGGCGGCCGCAGCCCCAGAAATCAACTTCAGATCCTTCACCCAACAGCCCGCCCGCATCATCCCCTCCTCCCCATCCTACTTCTCCGGCAGCCCGCGGTTCATCGACCACGTCCTGCAGCTGGAAGCTCTGCAAGCGAAGTACGCCGCACTCCCAACAGTGCCCACCAGCGAGGCACCCCGCATGGCGTGGTTCAAGCTGGCGCAGTTCCGCGACTACGTGGGCGAGCCCGTGCCCATGAAGAAATACAAGTCTCTCGTCAAGATCCTGCAGCGGCTGAACCGCATCGAGCCCGAGGTGCTGCCTACCGAGGTGCGCGATACTCTGGCTGCGTTCTTGCGTCCCGGTAACCCGTATGCGGTGGAGATTGTCCCGCGCACGGTGGATGAGAACGGACGCGCTCGCGGCAAGGGAAAGAGGAAGGAGTCTACGGCTGTTGTGCAGCTTGTTGAGGGTGAGGGCGAGGTGCTGGTTAACGGGAAGAGCTTGGTGGAGGCGTTCAAGCGGGTTCATGATCGTGAGAGTGCGCTTTGGGCGCTGAGGTGTACACAGCGCTTGGATAAGTATAATGCTTGGATTCGGGTGAAGGGTGGTGGTGTTACTGGTCAGGCTGAGGCGATTACGTTGGCTCTTGGTAGGGCTTTGCTGTTGCACGAGCCTGGGTTGAAGGCGGTTCTGAGGAAGGGTATGTTTTTCCTTCCATTTTCACTCGTTTCATTGATGCAGTTGCTAACTTCAATTCCTTTACAGCCGGTGCAATCACAGTCGACGCCCGTCGTGTCGAGAGGAAGAAGCCCGGTCATGTCAAGGCCCGCAAGATGCCTACCTGGGTCAAGCGTTAAAGTGGCCAGCGAATCTGGCCAGCGAATCCTATTTCCTTTTTGTTTCAATACTGTATTATTCACCACGGCACCCCGAGTTCGCGACTTGTTTTATATCCTGTACTCTCAATGCATATGGGGCAACAATTCTAAGGTTTCATTGAATTTGAATTGATCAGCGTGTTGTATATCCACTTATACCTAGTCCACAGTTCTACTACTATCTCTAAATAGGTGTTAATAAGTATGGACTGTGAGTAGTAAAGTCCCTCTTATACACCTTATCTTCTTGCCGCTTCTTCGCATGCTGGCAAAGGCCACGAAAGAGATATTAAAATAGATGCCGATAAGGCCAGACGCCATCTTCAGTTATGGACATTATGACCGACCATTCCGCACTAACTAACTAGGGCATGCATTGAGCCTAACAAGCACTACCGATTTTACCTAATGTGGCTTAAACATCGAAACCCTGCACTGGAAAATCGTTCGTCATTCATATCAAGTAGATCGACTCTGTCTGAGATCTAATCCTTACAAGGGTATACTAACTAGCGAACGAATACAAATTCAAAAGCACAAAGCCAAGACGAGCCTTTTACACCACATACCGGAGCAATAAGCAGCATGAACTACTGGAAAATGAAATTAAATGACCCCAAGCCCCAAATCCAAGCCCAAGCCCAAGCCCATTTCCAAAACGGGAACACAAAGGTCCTATTCCATTTTTTGCGCCAGATGCCCTTGTCCTTTTTTGACACGCCCCAATGCAAAGCCAGTCCGATACATAGAACAGAGATGGGATAGGAAATTATAACCGAAGCCAATGGAAACCACCCACAGAAGATCATGAGACTATGTACAACTCGTCAAATTCGTCATTATGGTATATAAGCGGGGAAATGGAAGACCGTGATGATTGTGATAGTAGCCGTGGTTGGAGAATGATGAGGTGATAGTGGCCATGGTGATGGCGAATGATGAGAAGGCGACAGTGATATTTCGCGCCACCTCGTCAGCCCGAGTTGAATAGACGATAGGTATAATTTGAAAAGATCAAGCGCTGACAGCCAAGATAGAGCCGGCGAATGATCGCCCCTCTCGGAAGACCGATGACCAAAGACGGAAGGAGGGGGCCGGTCGATCTCTCATCGGAACGAATGCGAGAGTGATTTGGTGCCCAACACGAGGAGAGAGGTGATAGATTACCTCTTCGTTGTCAAATATCAACATCGGGGTTGGCGCGACGCTAGTAGGCAATAGCCTCCCCGTGGCGGCAGCGCTTGGGTGATGGGTCAATGCGTCCGATCGTCACGGTGCAGCCGTGTCTTTCTCTTTTGGGAAACCCAATTTGATGTGACGTTGGTTATTTGGTTTTTGGCGATTTTCTTTTTTTCGCTTTTCTGCTCGCCTTTTTCCGAGGACTTGGTTCATGGTCGAGGCACTGTCGTGGCTTCGGGTCTGACAGGGATGTGGTGGAGGTCGGGTCTATTGTCCATGAGATCAAGGCATTGGCCCAAGACTGGTTTTGGGATGATTAGGATGTAATAGAGGTGCATCGGAGTATAGCGCAAACTCACCGGACAGGATCTCTTCTTCCCATATACCCATTTGGTAATCTACTAATCCGTGAGGCTCAAGTTGATCGCAGAGCTGAATTAGGTCCCTTCCCATAGCCTCCATTCGGTCTCGTCGGATTAGACTCGTATGTGCAGGTTGTTGACCTGTCGCAATCACCTCCAGCATCAAATCCTTTTGCTTTTGACAGATGGCTAGCCAACATAGATTGAATTCGCTCCAGAGTTTCAGACGGTCGGAGTAATGGATGCTGTCGTCATGGAGGAGGCCTACGTATCAAACAAGAAGGATTAGCCTCTCACTGTAGACCATCGAGGTATCGAATGATGCTTGCATGACACGCCTGTAAGCTTAGAGACAAACATTAGGGGGCAAAAAGAACAACAAAAAGAAGGGTCCAGTTGGGAGTGCGACTTCCGTGCTACTAGGCGAGGGCATTTATAGTAACCCCGGGAAGTTATTCCTCTGTCTTCTCCGAAGGGGCAAAAAAAACACAATAAGAAATAATGATAGTGAAAAACTGCATCTTACCAAGTTCCCGTGCATTGGTCACCAGCCACTCGGATATTTCAAGCAGCGATCCTCCAGCCTCTACCAATCTTCCGGCTCGCGTTTGATCGAAAGTGTGGCACAGGATGCGTTGATATCGTCCGATAGCCTCATCCAGGCTAGGCTGATCCGACGGCTGTTGGGACTCTGGTTGGGGCTGATCCACTCTGTTCATGGACCCGGAACCGATTGCAGTGAAATCAGAGATGGGTGCAGAAAAGGTCTGGGTGGTGTTCGGGCGTGCCATGGGGCCCGGTTGGTTATAAGGCTGGAGTTGCGCATTTAGATAAGGAGAAAGTCCCGCGACCCCAGACCCTGCAGAGTCTTCTGGTGCAAAATACTGTGGAACGGCAAATTGGTTCGACAGGACATCAATGGCTGCAGACTGCCGTGTCTGGTACTGTGGCACAACCTCGAAGTGTCCTTGAGTTGGACCTTGCTGACCGAACCCGTACAGCATGTTAGAGTCGTAAGGTGGGAATGCAGCGGGGTCCTGCGGCGGCGCGCGCCGTCGCGGCGCTTGTTGAGGTCGTTGAGCTCGTACATAGTCCTGGGGCTGATAGTTCTGCAAGTCGTTTGACTGCAGGGAACCGCCGTGGAAGGAGCTGCCTGTGTATCCGTAGTCGTAGGACATCGGGACTTGCTCCGGGGGTTGCGACATCCCCGTTTGGTTTCCACGTGGTATGGCTGGGTCAAACCCATCTGCTGCACGACCAGGTGGTCTGCGAGCATTTCCAGACCGAGACATTGACCTTTCATTCTGCTTCATACGTCGATCGCCATCCATGAGGCTGTCCCAGGATCGGTGCAGATCAAGCTCAGCCCAATGCTTGGGGGACAGCGGTGGGCTTGCGTAGTATGCCAGCTTGGATGATTTTTGAGGGGGATTCCAGGGATCTTTTTCCACTGAAGGCTTTTCCCCTAGTTGGGGGTGGGGGAGAGAGAGATAGGAGGGAAAAGAAGGATGAGACGTAATCCTTGCGGTTCAAGTAGACATTCAAATCTTGTCCTCTGACGCAGCCGCGACACAGATTTAAGTAACAGAGAAAACAAAATAACACAATAATTGAAATGGAAAATAAATTCGGCCAAAAAAGTAGAAGGAGAACAAGGGGGAAAAAGCAGAATTAAAATGCAATTAGGCAGGAAATTAGGGCAGAGTCAGGTAGATGGAGATATTAAGAAAGAAGAGTGATGGATCTGAAAAGAACAAGATGGTGAGCTGATCAAGGACTTGAGTAGTAAGATAGATAGATCGAGTATATGTATAGTCCAGTCCTTGAATGGGTCTAATATAGTATAAGAAGGGTATAAGGGTAGGTATAAGAGTGGATAGTATAAGTAAAAAAAGGGAAACCAAGGGGGAAACAGAAGAAACTAGGGCTTTTCCCGGGAATAGAGGCAAAATATACCCCAAATAGCAAGTAGCAAATATCCCAATCTCAAAATATAAAACATTAAGCCCTAAAGCCATATAATATGATCGACGATCGAGGATCTACATCTAAACTCCATTTGGCTCGGGAACCCGGCGCAATGGTTCTTGGCCTCGAGGGATTTGGGGATTTGCGGTTTTCGACATTTATTGCATTTCTTAGCTTGTTTTCTTTTTGATTTTTGATTTTGATTTATCTACGAGTTCAGCTCTCGATGTCAGGTGGTATACTTTCCTTTCTTTTTTCCTCTCTGTTCTTCAATTTATAGTGTGTAACACCGTCTATGTTGCCTGGGGCTGATCATGAAGGAGAGTAAACATGAGACAAAATATCCTCCCCTTGCGTAGAATGTAGAAAGGGTAAGAGATTAGAAAAAGCAAAAGTCCCAAAAGTATAACTAAACGCAGCTAAACGCAACTAAACAAAATAGTTGGAAAAAAAGGGGATGCTATTTACATTCCGGGGAGATTAGCCGGGCAGCTGCTGGAACCTCGCGGAGATGCATGATATTTGAGGCTGATATGATAGCATAATAATTAATAATAGTAGAAGAGAGAAGACCCGTCATCTGATTATTCATATCTTATACATACATGAAACTACCCCGTGCTTAATAGACCAATATCAATCAATTCAAATACTTGTGGAGCATTGTTCGCCCGATTGGATCTGCAAAGCCCTGACGGCCACCTACATACGTCAGTTTCCTTTTCCTCGGGTTTCTGATTGCTCAGGTCTCACGGGAGAAAGCAATTATTAGGACTATGAAGTACTGGACAAAGGTATTTGTTTACTGTTTACTCCGTCCGTACTATTTACCCTAAAGGGCCAAATGCCCTAATTGTCCCTGTCATCTTCCACCCTAAACTGGATCCGACACTTTGGTTGCGATGGCTATTATTGCGGATGCGACATCGAAGATCCGCTGGTTTTTGTGAAGTAAACATGTTTATACTTCTCCCCCGGAGATGATCTGCCTACACATTAACCTTAGCTATTAATATTTAACCTATTAAGTACATTCCTAGGTACTTGGAATACTCCGAACTTTATATACTATACAGTACATACTTAATACTGCCGTATCGACAGATCGGATCCTCTAACTGAACGAAACAGGATAGGATCATGCAATATGCGGAAGTATACATGAATAAAATAATTAATTAATTAATTCCTCTTCAAGAAAAAAAGAAAGGAGAAACTATTGAAAAATAAATTCAACCGTTGGACAGATAGATACTCGCGTGTATTCGGACTTTGAATCGCAATGCTTCTTGATATATCTCCCGCAACCAGGTGCCCGACACGTTGTATAAACCACTTGGTAGCACAAAACACGAGGCCGGAACTGGTATTATGGGCTTGGATATTTGCAATGGGGCCTAAAAAATGGAGCAATAATACATTGTTATTGTTGAAACAATGCCCTTTTGGCTACTATATACTGTTATCGAACTAGGTATGGAGCCATGACCCTGTTTCAGGTCTAGCTATCTTCAAACATGTCAGACGAAACATGCTGATATCTAATCTTAGAATCTCAAAAAGAAAAGCATGGACCGAAATCTTCTTCACACTCTTAATCCCATGACCAACAGACTCAGACACAACTCTGGAGCCCAAGGGTCCCATCTGAAACACGACAAACAGACTATTACTACCTACATCGGATGTTTTATGTAGATAGTAAGTAGACCGAAAGTAACATGACACCCTCTTTTCCCTTCCCTTCCTCTCCTATACTCGTAAATAAGGAAATTTTGTTAAAAAATAGGACCACCATTCCCTCGAAACAACAGTGCCTCGCCTTGTGCGACGTCCATCTCGGACTGCAGACCCAACGAATCCAGTGCCTCGGAATTCCGAAATTACCGTCTCACCACGCTTATCCAGTCCGGTCCCCCAATCTGGAGTACGCACGTCGCCGAGACGGGAGGGTGAGTGTGTAGATAAGTGTGGAATGGAGGTACAATTAACATCGAAGGTTATACTACATAGCAAAGTCCATTTCACAAATTAAGCATTTTCCCGCTTTTTTCGTCTACCTAAAAACCTAAGGAGAAGATATCTAAAAAAAAAGACCTGAACAGACTCATCGAGCCAACTAGATCATGTCATTCTCATCTCAATGACAAAGGCCGACTCTTGTGGATATTTACGGAGAACAGCCACAGATGTATATACTAGCGAAAGTATATACAATCTGCGTAGATGATAGACGGCGATGTACACACACATACCCAATGATACCTCTGTTTAACCTTTTACCTTCCACGCTTTCCTCCCATACATACTGGCGTGGACAAATGTACAGACTACAGATGTATGCAGACAGGGATGGAACGGGAGCCAGGGTTCGGGAGAACGGCAAGAACAACTTAGAACAGCAGAATGGGAGCGGGGGTTGTGCTGCCAAGGTTAAGGCAATAATAAGATGCAATATGCACCACCTCCACCCGCAATGTGCTGTGCAAACCGACAAGGATCTGTGACTGTGGCTGCTCCCGTACCCGACTCGTTGGTTGGGAGTCATCCGGTCCACGAGACTGCAGTCCAGAGGGAAAGGGATGTTCGAGGGAGGGGAACTGGTGTTTGCCGAGGTTAGTTTGTTGCGCGGAAACTCAGGGTTGGTCCGGATGGGAACGGGGGTTGTTGCTCATGCGGCTGAAACGTCAAAGCTTTGTTTTGGGTCTTTGTTGTTAGAGTTGTGGTTGAGTGAAGCGTGTGCTGGCCAGACAGGCCGATGCTGACGTGAGGTGAGGACCGGGGTGTGTGGGTGATTTGTCGGAGGTAAAGTTGTTGAGTTGTGGAAGGGGTGATACTGTACTTCTATCATACTTGGGTTTGTCATGCATATACCTTCCAGGGTGGAATTATGCCCTGCCATGACACTGGGTGCCTGAGCTGATGGAAATTGACACCCGGAATAAAGAAAGCCGGGAGAAGAGGTCACGGGGAAGATAATTTCCATATGTCCTTCCCATATTGGGAGAAATAAACTACACGCATCGCTGATCATTGAGTCATGTCATGTCGAGACCAAGAAAGAGAAAACCGAGCACCAAGAAGAAACACCATATTGCCACTCAACCAGCGAGAAAGGCAATCATATTTGATCTGGGCCAAAGTTAGCACGAAGACCTCCAATAAGACAAACCGGATCAAAACATACTCAGTGTCATACTGATGCTCACGTCTGTGTTCTCCACCATATCCGTGAACTCCTCGAAGCTAATCTTTCCATCCTGATCCTTATCAGCCTCCATGATCGTCTTGTCGACGATCTGCTGCAGCTGCACGTCCTTGAGGTTATTGCCGACCATCATCTTCAGCACAATGAAGAGCTCGCCGTTGGAAATGTAACCGTCACGGTCAATGTCGTACACCTTGAATGCGAATCGCAGTTTCTCTTGCTTGTTACCCTTTGAGCTGAATGCCGACAGGCCCGTCACGAATTCCTGGAAGTCGACGTCACCGCCACCGTCTTCGTCGAAGATGGCGATCATCCTATTATGAAACAGTTGTGTCAGGGACTAGTCCGTGTATATATGTAGATCGCAGATCGTAGGTGGGAGGAGTTGGAGTTTGGATGTGGATGCCCAGGGGAGCAACGAACCTCGTGGCGAGTGGGTTGGACGACACTTGGGGTAGGGAGAGGAACTCATCACGGTCGATAGTACCGTTGGCATTCTATAGATTGTTTAGTATGCTGGAGCATATTCTCATAATCCGCGCGATCCAACCGACCTTATCCAGCTTCATGAAGCGCTTGCGCAGGCGATCCACCTCATCCCGGTTGACTGTGGTCGCGAAGTCAGCCACAAGCCCGATCCATCGCCTTCATACCTTATCCGACCGGATAAAACATACAGTTGGATGTAGACACAATGTTATCGAAGAGCTGGGTGGTACCCACGGAGCCGCGGCGTCTCCGCGCATCGTAAATCGCAGCAGCGTTGGGCTCGTTGGTGGAGGGCTCCATGTTGGGTGGTTGGATAGGGAAAGGAGGTGTAAGAGAGCGAGGTACGGTGGCGAGTTATGCGATAAATGTAGCAAATAAAGTTGTAGGAATAGTGGAACAGCAAGTAAAGAAGAGCCAGATTAAGCAAGACAGGAAAAGAGGAGGCGAAGGGTTGTTATTGCCAACGGCCCGGGGAATCTGATATCGCCCAGCCCCGCACTAACCGGAAGCGGACAGGCAAGCGAGCCCCTGAGGCCGTGCACTCGGCCAAAACAGGCCACTGCCGGCTGACATTACAACGTCAACCCAACCGCTAGCCGTGAATCACCTCATCTTCAGTCGTCAATATCTCCCCCCCCTCCATCAAATCCCATCTCAAAAATACGTCTACGAGAAAGCGCATACACAGAGCTTTGTACTGATTCCCATTTTACCCCGTCCCCGCCCATGGTCGTTGCCCTATTGCGCGTTCCGACGCTATGACTCGGTACGGGGGCCTGGGCAGGACACGCCCTAAAAAGCTCACCTCTAAGGCATCTATTCCCGTTGTCCGGGAGTCAGAGATCGATATCATCGACGATGAAATCCAGAGCTCTCTACAGCAGATCGAAACCGGCGTCGAAAAGGCCGA
This sequence comes from Penicillium psychrosexuale, assembly GCF_028828465.1. NCBI lineage: Eukaryota > Fungi > Ascomycota > Eurotiomycetes > Eurotiales > Aspergillaceae > Penicillium > Penicillium psychrosexuale. The sequence goes on along the minus strand of NW_026643190.1, from coordinate 1,530,423 downwards.
GGAGTCGGTGAGTCCCTAATTTTAGCCTCATCCCCATCCCCGTCACGTGACAACATCACGAGATTTTCACCCCAATATAAAATGAGTCGCGCTGACCTTGGATCGGGTTAGGAAATTCACCTGCAACGTGCAATTAATGCCACTGCCCAGGGCAAAGTAAACGAGGCACACATCCCTACTCCCGAGACCATTCTCAGTAATCTTCAATATGACGAACTCTATCCTCCCATCTTCTCGCAACCTGCGACGTACATTCGCTTCTCCTCGACTGTCGAGGATTGCTGCGGATGCCCGTACAACATGACAGAGGACGATGATGCCTACCTTAAGCTCATGAACCAGAAGCGTGATCCATCTGCTGGTCGTTGCACAGAGGATATCTTTGAGGAGGTCATGAATTTCTTCGAGGAGACGGCGCAGATAAAGCAGCCTTACGCAGCCATTGATAATCCCCCGGTGTTATCCTTTGCAGAGATGCAGGACATGATGGATGCCACCTTAGAAGATCCCATGAAGATATTTGCCAAGGAGATATATGAGCACTGGAAGTCGTGTCGGATGTCTGTTCAGAATAACGCAATTGTACCGCAGCTCAAGGTACGTTATTATCCCATGCCAATGACAAGCAACGTCACTAACTTCTCCGCAGTTCGAAACTGGTCAAGACACCGACGACAGTGATCCATTTGTCTGTTTCCGTAGACGCGAGGTTCGCCAGATCCGCAAAACTCGTGGTAGAGATGCGCAAAGTGCCGAAAAGCTCAGACGTCTTCGCAAAGAGCTGGAAGATGCTCGCGAGCTCGTTGCTTTGGTGCGCCAGCGTGAAATTGCTCGGAGGGAAATGCTCTCCATGGAGCGGCACCTCTTCAAGCAGCGTGCTGAGGTCAAGGAGATGAAGCGCAAGCTCAACGTCAAGGACGATGATGAGGACCTCATCAACCAAAAGGTAGGCGTTGATACTGTGGTTGCTCAATATATGCATATGCTAAGCAATCACCCACAGCCGAAAAAGAGAGCGCTCGATATGCCAGCTCAACGTCCCAATGCCCCTCAACTGCGCATGCCTCTCAAGGCTGGGCAAGGTGCAGAGGATTTGCAACTCCTGGAAGACGTGCAGGCCGAAAAAGAGAACGAGATTCTGCGCGATATCAAGCAGAACATCACCAAGCACATCAAGTGGAACGAGGGATACGTGGATCACACCCGTGCACCACTGTCTCCTTCTCCAGAAAGGACATTCGATGTGGCTACTTTCCGACCCGCATTCACGGCACAGTTGCCCACTCCTCCATCGTCAGAATCATCTGGCGAGATGGAGACCTCCTTAGACGTCACTTACCCGCTCTTCTCCAAAGACAAGCTTGCATCGCATGACATGGAGATGCACGACGTACCACACCGAATGCCATCTTTCCGACGACGAGTTGGACGTGGTGGTCGGTTGATGATCGATCGTCGCAACATGGGAGCAAATAAAGTTGAGATGGACCCACTCAAGGCCGACCGATTCAAGTTTGACCAAGAAGATTCCGACGAGGACCACGATTATGACACAGATGCGTACAGCATCCAAATCATGCAGCATCGGGCTATTACCATGGCCAAGGCGCGCGAACAGGCTGCAGTGGCTGCCCAGGCTCATGCGCAGGCGCAAGCACAGGCAGCCCAAGCCCAAGCACAGCGCCGACTGCTGGAGCAAAATGGTCACCAAGGCTCTATGGGGTCGAACCTCGGACCAGGTGCCGTGACGGTGTCCGAAACCTGAATGACTCTTCTCCTCTTTTCTCTTCCACGGCATTTGGCGGGCGTTTTCTTCGTGGCTCTGGCTTCCCTCGTGGCTCAGTTCCCTTCGTCTCTTTATCTTTTTTCCCCCTTTAACACACTTGTAGTTTTATTACCCTATCATGTTTCATGATTTCCGCGGGCGGGCTGGTTTGTCTCTTCTTTTTTCGCGTTACCGCTCACCTCCTCCTCACACATCTCTTTCTCGACATTTCGTTTCGACGCAGGTGCTAGCCATGAGTGGCTAAGTGCGTCTGCATTTGTTAGTGTACATAGTATTTTTTTCCTCCCGAATCTCGGTGGTGTTGGCTGGTGTCGGGCAGCCTTTGTATGATGGATAACCGAAGTTATGATGCAAGCGACGAATGGGAGGGCAAAGGAAAAGGCTCAAAAACATTCAGAAAATCTAAAACAATTTAATCACTCGCAAAAAGCACTTTTTTTTGGTTCTGTTGGGGTTCAGTAGAACAGACTGATATCGGCCGGAGTAAATGGAAGCAAGAGCAAAAAAGGGGTTCACACCCTCTGAGTCTTGAACTGTCGCGATTCATCATCATCGCCGTTGGCGGAACGTTTCAATGAACCAGAAGTAGCGGGCTGCAGCATGCCCAAGACAGCCTGCAAGACCTCCTTCTCGCCAATGCGGACCTGTAATGCCATCCGTACGCGACGAGCGCCCTCATCCACGTGACCAGATTCAGGCAACGGAGAAAGCGAAGCCCTAAATTGGAGGTCCGAGGCCAACGACGTAGCATATTGTGCCTGTCGCTTTTGCAGCGCCTTGATTAAGATGGCGGTCGCATTGGCGTCCAAAACTGGCCTGGGAGCCTTGTCCTTAGCCACGCGCTGTTTGAACTCCTCAGGGGAGAGAGCCAGCGTAGCCAGAAGGACCACCAACTCGGCTGGCAGTATATCTTGCAAAGACGGGTTGGCGTTGACGGGTCTGGGGATCACATAGCCGTCCTCGAGAATGTCGTGACTTGAGAGGAACTCTAGTCGGGGTTGGGACTCGGTATCTGCGTTCGCAAGCCCTGCGGCTTCGCAGATAGTTTCCAATGATATTTCAAGTACGTCGTAAACAGCGTAGTTATCGGTCACATAACCGTACCGGCGGAGGAGATCTGCACGGGGGATCTCTCCGTAATCATTGAAGATTTCCTCGCCTTGTTGAATTGGCTTGATTGCCTTCATGACTAAGGCGCCTTCTTCTTGGTACAGACGGGCCTAACAAAAGGGGTTAAAATTAGGGTTGAAAAAGAATTTATCGTGTCCAAACTCACGTTGTTTCGGTCAGCATCGGCGTTAAGGAGATCCGCGAGCGGCACCAACCCCTTAGGCAGCTGCTCTTCCTCTTCGTCATCAGTCATGTAGCTCTCCTCATTGGCCTCTCCCTCATCGTCATCGTCTTCGGCCTTTTCGATGTCAAATGCATAGGCCATAATGATTGACCCCATGACATGGCCCACTTGAATGAGGGCAGCGTCACCAGCATCACCTTCCCAAGACTTGAGACCAAAAGGAGGTGGGAAGAGATCCGGCCTCTTTGCCAAAACCGGAGCGATGGAATTCCGAATTGACTCCTCGGCGTCTGACCGACCAATTTTCTCCAAAATAGTACTAGCCTGCAGCTCCTGCAGCTCGGCGGGCGACCAAAACATCAGGGTGTCAAAACGAGCCGGCAAAACTCTGAAATATGGAGCCCATCTTGACTTTTCTCCTTGCAGATATTCATACACCATGACCAGCATCAGAGAAAGCCACGGACCCATCTGCTCCTCTAAATTCTCGCCGAGCAGGTTCCTCAGCTCCGAGTTCTGCACAGTGAGGACCATGGCGCGCGGGATAGAGAATAGTTCTTCACCTTCCGGGATGTTGCTTTGTGCCACTAGAGCCCGGGCGAGATATTAGAGACTGACTATGAAATTATGAAACCTTCATTTTTGGGGAGCCTCCGTATGCACTTTTGTGTGGTTTAGGAGTATATTCTTTCAAGACTTACTGACACCACGTCCAGCTCCAGTTGCTCGGAGATCTGCGAGCCTCAGATTGGGATTGAGCCGTACACCTGGGCTGGCTTGCAGCCATGACATGAAGTTGTCAGACTGTTGTTGAAAGCCCTCAGCGTCAGGGAAGTGGGCTGTAGAAGACATGGCGGGAGAGATCCCCTGGGAGAGAAAGGAGGAGTAGGGAGACGGTGTGAAACGAAGAAGCAAATGAAGTGGATACAATAGGGGAAAGGAAAATAATGGAGAAGAGGGGAAAGAAGAAGACCGTCGGGAGTATGCAAAGTAGAGAGAAGGGTAGCTCGGGTTTAGTTCGGGACAACCGACGGGTGCCGCTTTAAAGGTCGATAACGATAACGAAAATCAGACGCCGCCGCCCGAGGTCTCATACATCGCGTATGAAGGTATTGGCTTTCACTTGATACATTCTCGTTGATATCTTGAAATACCGCCCATCATGATCGCAATTGGTATGGAAGGCTCGGCCAACAAACTGGGCATCGGCATCATGCTGCATCCCAAGGATGGTAGCGCCCCGCAGGTCCTCGCCAATATCAGACACACCTATGTCTCCCCACCAGGCGAGGGCTTCCTGCCCAAGGATACAGCGCGCCATCACCGATCATGGGTTGTGAAGCTGGTCAAGCAAGCTCTCAAAGAAGCTAAGGTGTCCGTCGACGATGTGGACTGCATTTGCTTCACCAAGGGACCCGGAATGGGTGCCCCGCTACAGAGTGTGGTAATCGCCGCGCGGATGTTGAGTCTGCTGTGGGGTAAAGAGCTGGTCGGGGTGAACCACTGTGTTGGACGTAAGTACTTATGCAAGCTATGTCATAAACCGTGCCTCCTATTTGGAGTTGGAACTCGAACAAACCGCTGACAACGTGAATCTCCAGACATCGAAATGGGCCGCCTCATCACTGGCGCAACAAACCCAGTCGTCCTATACGTCTCCGGCGGTAACACACAGGTCATCGCATACAGCTCGCAACGGTATCGCATTTTCGGCGAGACCCTCGATATGGCAGTAGGGAACTGTCTAGATCGGTTCGCGCGCACGCTGCATATCTCCAACGACCCAGCACCAGGATATAACATTGAACAGCTAGCGAAGCAAGGAAAGCAGCTAGTCGATCTGCCATACGTCGTGAAGGGCATGGACTGTTCATTCTCCGGGATCCTGGCTGCGATCGATGGTCTCGCTAAGCAGTGGGGGTTAGGCGGGGAGGAGAAGGCGCGAGAAGATGAGCAGAGAACGGTTGATTCTACCGTCGCAGACGAGTCATTAGAAGGAAAGCCTACACGCGCAGATTTGTGCTTCTCTCTCCAGGAAACTGTCTTCTCAATGCTCGTTGAGATCACCGAGCGCGCAATGGCGCATGTTGGATCGAAGCAGGTTCTTATTGTTGGTGGTGTTGGCTCCAATGAGCGTTTGCAGGAGATGATGGGTATCATGGCACGGGATCGCGGTGGAAGTGTTTACGCAACGGATGAGCGGTTCTGTATCGACAACGGGATTATGATTGCACAGGCTGGTATATTGGCATACGGGACCGGATTCCGGACACCCTTGAGCGAGAGTACTTGTACCCAGCGGTTCCGTACGGATGAAGTGTTTGTGAAGTGGCGGGATTGATATCGATCTCTTGTTTGAACCAAAAATAAATCTATTATGTGTTATGAATTGAGCGACTAATCTGATATCCTTTGAACTCGGTCGGTTAAATTTGGGAAAATCATATCCATCACTCATCTCAAGCGTTTTTCAAACCATTTGTATTATTGCTGCATAAATCGAAGCGCCTGTACAGCTGTGAAATCCCAAATCCCCTCCCAACACGAAAGTAACGCCTGAAAAAATATGCAATATGTGGTGATCTCCTCACTAGACAGATCGTTCAACGGACATTCATGTGTGGTCAATGACTGGGCGATCTAGTAATAGGATCTAGTTGCCATTATGGGAGGAACCCGAGAACACCTGGACAGACAGGAAGGACTGGCGAGTGGAAATGAGCCGAACAAGGCCGGGAATTGCTTGGAAATCTTTTTATCTCTGCAAATCGGACAGACCACCAACATGTCTGAGGCAGTATTCGGTAAAATAATGTATGCATGCAATTAAAAGAACCCCCTATATGTTTGGACACAGCTCATTCTGTGACATCGCCAGTCGGTTTGTACAAAATGGTCGTGACATACTGCATACAGATTAGTTAATCCACAAAGGTATGTAGAGCAGTGACTTACTTTTCTTTTATACCTGGTTGTCGCGCTTGTAGCCAGGACACCGTTCTTGATACTGCTCGTGGCAAGGTGATTGAGGACAGTGTGGTTCGGATAATTCAAAACACTGCTATCGTCTTTCATGGGAGTCGTGCCGTTGAGAATTGACTTACCCAAGAAGAGAGGCAGACTGGGAGGGGTAGCCGTATCTCCAATGACATTGGCGGCCTGGAAATAGGCCGGGCTATCTTCTTCCTTGTCCAGGTCGGCCAAGAATTGAGGGATGGCATCACCGAAATCACCGGGTGGCACCTCTTCCTCGGTTTCTTCCTTTTCTAGAGGGTGGTCTTCGGTATGTCCTACAACCTGCTTAGAGGCATCTGGCACCGTGTTTGGAGTTTGAGCTCCCGCCGGAACGGCCGAGTCTTTGTCATGAGCATCATCTGCACTGACTTCAATGTAGTTGACCAGATGATTAGTAAAGTCGACGGCAGTCGGAAGACTATCCGAAGCGCGCATTGTTCCATCGACAATGAATTTCAAGTGGTGCGTGCCAGGTCGAAGGTTCAGAGTAGTAGACATAACGGACGGATTTTTTTCACTATCGAGTGTTAGTCGAGTCCCGGAAATCCTAGCCTCATCATTTAACCAACCTTCTGTGCAGGCGGAACTTCTTCTCCCAGTTAACAAAAGTTCCAGTGACGTAGACCTTCTGACCAGGCGCTGACCATTCAATAAGGACCGGGACGGCCTTGCCCGCACCACTGATGGTGTATGGCTGGAGCTCATCAAGCAACTCCTCCTCTTCAATGGTTGTATGACCTGAAGCCAGAGTGCTCGGATCCATCCGTTCGTCTAAGAGACGATCCGCTGGCATCGACTGGATATGCGAGTCCTCGGGGCCGGCGACAGGCGATCCGGGCGTGGTGTTGGCATCGCCAATTGGCAATGGCAGGCGTGGTGGATGTTGTAGGTGGGCCGATGCGCTATAGTACGAATTGAGGAGCGGGGCCGATGGTGCCACAGGATCGCGCCCCGGGACATTGCGCGAGATCGGGACTTGGACCGGGTTGGAGTGGTCGCGGGATGGGATGTCCTTGATCGTGGAGGGCTCAGCTCGACGTGCGTCTTGTGGCGAAGCCTTCTCTATGTTTTTGGGCGAAGATTCAAGGACGTTTCGGGATTGTAGACGTTCTTGCACGGATCCTTGAAATCCTGCCGAGTGCCCAGCGGCTGTCTCCTTTGTGGCCGAAGGATCGGCCACGGTGGTCTTCGGGGCCAAGATCGTGTTGAGAGAGGATCGGCGGGCGACTTTTCGATCGCTTGTAGAGCTGTGGTGGGCATGGGCAGACGGCGCGTCGCCCACCGGGCCTTTGGAAGGGTTGTTGCCCATCGAAGGCGGGGAAAGGTGCGATAGCCTTGGGCCGAGATTTTGCTGGGAGGTGGGGAAAGGGGAGGGTCAAACTAAGTCACAATGGCGGGCTAAGAAAGACACTTCCGACGCCAGCTCAAAGTAAGGATTGGCGGTGGGCAGTAATCAAAGTCGATTGATGTACTCGCATTGTCACGGTACAGTAGACGCCGATGACGCCGGAATCCTAATCCGGCAGATTAGGGCTTAGGGCTTTGAAGTTGGACCGCGGCGCGTGTTACTTGGATATCATAACAGTCGAGATGCATAGTTAGATGATTTGCCACATATTTTCATAATAATCATGAGTTGGGTATCGATCCTGAAATATCCTCTGTTGCTCGTTCTTGGCTTTACAATCCAATTACTATCCTACTTGTTGTCAACTCTCCTCTTCCTCGCATCGCCAGTGATCTACATCGGACATGTCTTCTTATACCTGGCACTGCTTCCATTGCGTATCCTCGTGATATTAGAGGTATGCATATCTAAATATCGTAGTCTTTAGTGGTAGCATGTACTAAACTCTAATAGGGATTCATCTATTTCATGACTGTGGCTGTGCTTGTCGGAGCCACTATAGGCATGATCCTACATTTTACCGGCAGCGTCATATCACAATTCCTGCGGATTGAAGAGTCAAATGAGCCACGGCGGCCTCGGGTGAAGCAAGAGCTTCTATATTCTGTGCCCCAAAATCATTCCTTCGACTATCTAGCAGCGCAGCTGGATGATCGCAAGTTCCTGCCCTACTCGACGATCTTGGAGGAGGAGGAGAACAGCTATGAGTCAGGCTGATGTGCAGATATCTTAAGTCTAGTGCATAATATTCCTATGCCTCCGGTCTGGCGCTTTCCAAATGGACTCTCTATTCCTAAATACACAAGCCTGGATTTCAGGTAACCCTTTCCCGCTCGCTCAAGGCGAAAGCATATTCTTGATGGTTATATCAAACTGCTCGGGTTCGCGGCCAAGTAGTCGCGCCAGATTTGGAGTAACAACCGCACATTCGCCATCGCGGATTCCATCAAAAGCAGTCGCCCAGAGAGGCGCCCAGTTGCCACCACCATATGTGAGACCATTTTGGACCTGTGGCTGCTTGACGTACTCGTCCACGGATACCTGTCGGATCTTGATTGGCTTATTGAGCACGTGACTGAATACATCCGCTGTTTCATTGAGTGACCAAGCACGAGGGCCAGATAGAAGGATGGTCTTGTTTAAATAAGGGAAAGCAGCGGGATCTTGAGCGTGTTGTGCAATGAGTTTTGCGGTTGCTTCCCCCAACTCGTCTTGTTTAGCCCAAGCAAGGCCAGGGGCCGAGCCATCGTGGGGGATACAGATCTCGTTAGAAGGAGCTTTGAGATCGAAGAAGGCAGTATAGAGTGGGAAGGACTCTGAATACAACCCTTCGCGAACGACGGTATACGTAAACTGTGGGTCTTGGGCGTGTAGCTCGGCCAGATACTTCTCAGTCGCAATGTGGGCAAGCATCACTTGGGCTTTAGTATGGAGATTTCTATCACCGGCAAACGCAAGAGACGAGTAAAAGATGTGCTTAACGCCACTCTTTCGAGCTGCATCAATCGCGGACTTGTGTACCTATGGAACCAGATTAGCCGCTAGGCGTCAAAAGGTTGTGGAAAATGTGAAATATACCTTGAATCGATGCTCGTTCTGGATACTAGCATAGGAGATCAAGTTTAATGACGAAATTCCGTCAAACGCATGGTCGAGTGTCTCGGCGCTGTCGTAATCGGCCTTGCGGATGATAGCTCCAGCGGCTTTCTCTTTGCTGAGTTTCTCTGGGCTGCGAGCGACGAGCATCACTTCTTTGGCAGGGACTAGCCCAAGAAGGTGCTTAAGGGTACTGCCTCCAAGGCCTCCAGAGGCCGGGAATATGCCAAGCTTGTTTGCCATCGCTGAATTACTGATGAGGTTAAGAGGGAACCAACTAAAGTTTACTGTGCTGCTTTTATATCCAGTGGATTTACAGTGAGACTCTGAAAGTCTCCGACTCGGATGAATTAATGTCGACTTTTCAGCTCTGTACATCCAGTGGAAGTCCACGGATGGACTCAGCAGTTGATTAGTCAACATATACTTCCCTAGGTATCCATGGATATTGGGAACCTTGGAACTCTCTGCATGATATCATCAAGATCTCATCTCTGTCACTGTGCAGACTAATCAAATTTAGAAAGTCTTCAGGCGTGATTAGGTGTGACATCCGACTTCGGTAGACTCGGGCATTAAGTTGGTCAAAGCGGGGGTCTTCTCGGAGACATTATAGCTCGAAGAAGGCGCCGGATTACAAATGCATTGAGTACATGCACTAGAAAGAACCCCAAAGGGCCACTGCGAAGGACAGTGGAGTTTGCGTATCGTCAGGGCCAGGATATTGGCATTCAGCAGGCACATGGATTCAAAGTAAGCACTATAATCTGTTCTATTCTTTCGAATCCGACCAGAAATATCTCTCGAGTCTAGCGTATAATACTATACAACATAATAACTAAAGTCTAAGGTGCAATTGAGCTTACTATCCGCGGCGGGTCAGACAATTTCTTATCAAACTGCTAAGAACCCCAGGCAAGGAGGCGACCTATCGAATCTTCGCGCGACATCCTTCCACTTGAGATATGTTATATGCACCGGCTTCGCGGTCTAGTGGAACAGCACCCCCTATATTGCCTAATTGGGCCACAGACGATCCAACCAATCACATTATACACATCCAGTTTCCAACAATAAAAGGTACGATGATGTAGCATCCTCAAATCTATGTTTGAATCTTACTTATCTCAATTTGCTCTCTTATAATACCGATCTCCGCCTAAAATCGTCCGATGAACGCAGATAATACGAAGAGAAGTATGAGAGAGAGCAGTTCCCACAATTTCCCGAGCTAAATGCATACCCGATCCAGTCATATTGCCGCATTGCTGAGCTTGAATTGTTTAAATATTCTTAAATATCCTCATGCTTTGATATAAAGGTACAAGAATAGTCGCTTATGCGGCCTTGTCATGTCTTGTCAGTAGTCTTTTTGGGTACTCTTTTGGTATGTATTTTTCCTATGTCAGTGTTATAGCCGGATGAAAATGGATAGCCCCAAAATATAGTGAAAATGGTTTGAATGTGTATGCTATAACCAATCAGTAAAGCCCTACGGAGTACCTAGATGTAATAGCAGCTGCAAAGACCCGCGACCTTATGTGATGTATATAATTGACCGTGTAGGGAGTACATATGCAGAGAATGTGACAGCCTAAGCCCATGCATATCCCTGCTAGAGGTCGCCCTACTTTTAGAATAGATTGGGTCTCATTGCATTGCCAAGAGCACCTAAGTACTTCTTGGCTTGTTTTGTAAGATTCCCATAAACTGGTCTTCTCCACCTTCTACAACATACTCCGCACGGGAACATCTATATTTCCCCTTTGCCTTTTTTCAAATTTCAATCATGCCGTCCGACTCGAAGACATCTTCCAAGTATAACTACACAAGACTATGGTGTATTCACCGCGCTGATTCTTGCTAACTCTTAAAACAGGTCAATCTTCGCAAACCCGCCAGTCAAGATCATTGTGGGCAGTGATGAGCGCATTTACTATGTCCACCGTGGAACACTCGAGATCCACCCCGCATTTGATGCCCGGCTGAAGGCTTCCACTGACGAATACGAGGAGGCGATTGATTGGAGTGGCTTTGACGACCAGACTGTTGATTGCGTATTGAACTTCCTTTACACTGGAGGCTATCAGGCACCTCAAATATCTTCTGTGGCAGCCGAGGAAGGTGAGGCAGATGCGGGGGAAGAGGCCCCAGCGCAAGACGGAGAAGAACAAGAAGAACAAGAAGTAGTAGTGGACGAGGCAGAGGAAGCGGATGAAGAAGATGGTAATAAACCCCCTCTTATATCTTCCCATCTCGGTATCAAAAATATCGAGACACTAATACGATGTAGAACCACAATCACCACCTGACAGCCCACAGTCACAAACTTCATGGCCACAGTCACCATGTCCAATGTTTCCTGCGCGTCCAAGGATTCTGCAACCCGTTGCGGAGTCCCCCATAGCCCCAGACTCGCCACCATCCCTGGCCCTATCAGAGTGCGATCTAAACGACCGGCCTCTGACTCCTCTAGAATACTGCGATGGAGTCACTCTGACCACGGAGCATGTCTCGGCGCAAAAGGTCGGAGACCACGAAGGAGAAGACCAAGACCAGGAAGAAGAACCAGAACAAGAAGCCGAAGAAAACGTTGCTGAGATTTATCTCCACGCTAAAGTGTATTCCTTCGCACGGCAACTCGACTTCGTGAAATTGGAACAATTCGCTCTGAATCGTCTGGCTGAGGTCCTTCTTGCCCTGGAGCAGACAGACAAGATCCTATTCCCGTACTTGGTGGATGCAATCCGACTGGTCTATAAGACGACTAGTACTATTGATAATGCGAGGAACTTGCTATCTCAGTTCGTGGCACTGCGGTACACCACGCTGGTTAGCGAGGATCTGGACGAACTTATCACAGAGGGGGGAGAGTTTGTGGTCGATCTGTCGCATAAACTTGCTCGGAAACTGACAACCATCTCAATTGCGTTTAAGAGGATTGAATATCTTACTCATAGGAATGAGGAGTTGAAGGCAGAAAGTGCACAGAAAGATAAAGAGCTGAAGGCTTTGAGAGAGGAGGTTAGACATGGACCGATACAGGGATTTCCGTCTTTCACATATCAGATTTGAAGTTGTGCTAGGCGTTAGTACACAGTCACCGTTCAATGGACTAATTTTTGGGTTCTTTTTCTTTCCTCGGCTCTTCTCGTCTCTCACGTTCATCAATGATTTATAGGTATACGTGTAACGTGCTTATAGGCAACCCGGACCCAGCCCATGAGCCAATGGCATAAAACCCAACCGGATCCTACTGCTCACATTTTCTAGCGCCGAGCTAGTGTTCGCCGATTTTGATATCCGTACATTTCCTATACCCCACAAACCCAATAGTTCCTAGCAGATCTTTCTTCAGCTGCTCACGCAAAGATATTCCGGACTAGATTCTAATGACGTCGCTACCACCTCGGTCCTCCTGTCTGCTATAATCCCTACTATAGTCCCTGCTTAATCCCTGCTTAGTGTGTACAGGCCGCCATCGTGGGGTTGGCCTCCACTGTTGATGCTCACCGCTTAGCATGTCCATTCCGTTGGGGCCACGGGTGATTTCAGCTCAACAATGATTCCATTGAGTTTCCCTTTCTACCACCGAATATGATATAAGTAGGACCTTCTTGCCTGGTCTTAGAATCTTCTATAGTCAGAACCTTCTACAGTCAATTTAATTATTATTTCAAAATGCCCACGGTATGTTATCGACAACTATAGCCACAACCAGGTAAAAATGCTTCCTATTCAACGGCTCGACGCTAACATTCTTTGTGCTATAAAGACACACGTTTATTTTGAGGATATAGAGGCATATACGGATCACGCGAACACAATTTATCAGTAAGTCTATATACAGCATAGAGTAAACTCGTACAACCATGCTAACAATGAATTCAGGATCATCGAAGAGGCCGGTTTCGAAAGAGATTCTTATCTATCGACCAGGAGCTATCCTCCCATCCTATTTTTACCCACGTAAGTATCTCCTTGGCTTCAAAGGGGTTCTGATTATCAGAACATGAGCTGACGTATTAATTAGTGCTCGCCTCGATGATCATACTGTTGGCAAATTGAAGAAGTATGGGGTGAATGTTAGACAGGGTGAGGATCAGGATTAGATCTAGTCAGCCCGTCCCTTACCATGGCCTTTGGCGAGCGACAAGGGCTGCGCTGCACATGGGCAGAATGAGGGAAGAAGCCAGACGTGGCTGACGGAGAGAGGAAGGCGATCTTGCCGGATCAACAGATCTACAGAGCAATTATAGATGGTTCCACACCGGTTTCAGAAGTAAATTTTCTATTATTGGTTGAATTGATATACGACAGATCAGGTGATATCCGAATAGTATCGTAAGTCATGTGATTACCCAAAGTAGCTTAAAACAAATAGTGTTTCCCGTATGACCTCGTTGGCTATTTGGAACGCCATGCTGACCAATGATATATAGAACCTGATATAAAGATTGCCTCTCTACATGAATCCTTCAAGGCTTATTTACGGCCGAAAAAGCGGTCTGTGCAATCGGGATAATCTTACATTTACATTCTGGAAATGGCATGTCTCCATTGAGTGACTTGCAATAGCTCGCCTTGAATACATGACCATCGACGTCATTGGAACGATCGTCGATCTTATCGATCAAGCTGTGGGGTAGAGCACTTACATCCGAGACATTCCACGATGATCCCGCGATCCTTTCTGCGCGTGCGAGCGCTGTTGGCAGCCTTGATACTCGCTATCTTTCTCACCTGGGCAATATTGAGAGAGTTCAAATCCTACATACCCAATATCTCGTTTCCACAGGCCATCACCACAGACCTGACACCATTACATCGCCAATTCTGGCAAGAATTCCACGCCCTGCTAGAGAAATATGCGCCGGGCACAGAGCCTATCATCGAATATCAGAGGGCGCCCACAGAAGGCTTCAATGCTCACAATGCACCACCACGTCCAGATACCCTCTACGTTCCGGAGGAAGACATCACAACCATGAAAGAAGCGCATACTGGCTTCGTCAATGCAATCGCCGACTCCCCACCCGAGCTCCCCTACCTCCCCAACACAAAAGGCATAGTCTCAACAGCAGGGGGCCCCTACCTCCCAGTGCTAGTGATATCCCTCCGCATGCTCCGCCGAACCGGCTCCACGCTCCCGATGGAGGTATTTCTCTCCGACGAAGACGAGTACGAACACTACATATGCGATGTAGTTCTACCCTCGCTGAACGCGCAGTGCGTAGTTCTATCCCGCATCCTCATCGCGGCCCCAGCCCAAATCCAAAAATACCAATTCAAGCCCCTCGCAATGCTCTTCTCCTCCTTCGAAGAAATCCTCTTCCTAGACGCAGACGCCTTCCCCCTCAAGAAACCAGAACATCTCTTCACCACCGAGCCCTTCCTCTCAAATGGCATGGTCACCTGGCCCGACTTCTGGGCCTCCTCCGCCTCCCCACACTTCTACGAAATCGCAAACCACCCGCCCCCACCAATGGACCTGCGCCAGTCGACAGAATCAGGCGAAGTCCTCCTCTCCAAACGATCCCATCTCCGCTCCCTCCTCCTCGCAACATACTACAACTACCACGGGCCCTCGCACTACTACCCCCTCCTCTCACAAGGCGCCGCCGGCGAAGGCGACAAGGAGACCTTCCTCGCAGCCGCGACCGCCATGCACGAATCCTTCCACCAAGTCAGCGAGTCCATCTGCGCCCTCGGCCACGAAACCATTCACGGCGGCATAGCCGGCTCCGCAATGGCGCAGTTCGATCCCGTGCAGGACTTCGCCCTGACCAGTCGCGGGATATGGCGTGTCAGAGGTGACGACGCCCCCGCGCCAGACGTCTTCTTCATCCACGCCAACTTTCCTAAATTCAATCCCGCCACCGTCTTCCAGCTCCATGATGTTAACCCTGCGTTTACGGATGAGGGGGAGTATACGCGCGCCTGGACGCTGCCGGTGGATGTTGTGCGGGGGTTCAATGGCAGGGTTGATGTCGAGAAGGGTTTCTGGCAGGAGATTCTTTGGACGGCTTGCGAGCTTGAGGATAAGTTCCGGAGTTGGACTGCGAATGAGGGGGTTTGTGATGCGGTGAGGGAGTATTGGGGTGCTGTTTTTGGGGCGGGTTGATTTTACCTTGAGATGTCGGTTCGGCAGGTATGAGAACTGACATTGCTATTCTCGATTTTTATGTGTCTTTGCCGGAACGCATAATCAATGTATATCCCGGTTGGCCCTGCTCTTGATGTCTTGTGCAAGGCAATGGTGAGACCATGAAATAATGCACTCGCATCTTGCATTCTGCACTCACATATTCCCCCGCCAGAGGTGTGTCAGAATAGCCTCTCGCAGAAATGACCTCTGTCATAAGAAGGTCATTCTTGCCAAGAGCAGCAACGATATCGAGAAGATAACGCTCTTCTAAAAGCATTCGAAGATAATGCTCATTCACTGACTTCTACTTCCTTCTATAACTATCCATTTCATGTATATATATGACTAAGTAGCGAGCCTCGTTGTTTGTGAACAATCTCTTTCTTTTGCTCACATTTCAAGCGAGAATAACGACGCAAATTCAACAAGACTCCCCAACGCTCAACCTAGGATAAAACAAAAGATAATCCCAGATAATCCTCGCAACCTCCTCTGGCTCCTTATAAGGGAACGACGAGGTACTCGCAATTCAGCTTGTGGCGGAAAAGTAGATCGAGGTGTGGAAGAGTGCGCTTTGGAGCGTAGCGTGGTGCGGTGCCACGGGCTGTGGAGAGACCTATATAGTGGAGCCCTTGTGCAAATGTATCCCATACTTCTTTGTAGTTTTAACTAAACCGAAAAATAATAGGGGATGAATGGGGCAGTCGGCGGGTCTGATTTGGCGGGCGATGAGTGCAAGATATAGAGACAGAAGAATAGAAAATACAGAGAAACGGAGGAAGAGCAGCGAAATGTCGGAGGGCGCCATTTACACGATACACGATAAATAAACGAAACCAATATGGTATGACAGAGCCAATGCGTTGACTATGCAATAGTATTCATCGGGCATCACAAACCACAAACCCAGCCATCTAAAACAGGTAAGAATACACAAGACGGGATATCTAAGAAACAACGCAAATGGGAGGCAGAACGAAAAGAGGCCTACGCTCAGAATGAATCCATGCATCAACCACGAGAACAGCTAACAGCTAAACACACCTCACCGCTTCCCAATCCCAAGGCCCTCCTCCAGACGATCAAGCAGCGAGTTCCTCGACCCTACCGATGAAGCGGGTGACGGGGACCGGCCATGCTTAGCTCCCGACGTGGTCATGACTTCCGGCGGAACATACGCGTCCACGTCCAATTGCATTCCTACTGTCAGATCCGCATCTGGAGGGAGATACTCAGGAGATAATCCGCTTGTTATGATCTTTGCAGCATTGGCAGCGTGGGCAGTAGCAGAGGCGGACCCGAAGACCGTCCCGGAACCAGGGCCAGAAGCAGAAGCAGAAGCATTTTCGGCTTCAGCTTCAGGA
Source organism: Penicillium psychrosexuale (assembly GCF_028828465.1). Taxonomy (NCBI): domain Eukaryota; kingdom Fungi; phylum Ascomycota; class Eurotiomycetes; order Eurotiales; family Aspergillaceae; genus Penicillium; species Penicillium psychrosexuale. Next base: position 1,513,812 of record NW_026643190.1, on the reverse strand, counting down.
GGAGCAGCAACATCCCTATTCCGGAAGATGTATCTGTGCTGTACAGGCTCACCCACAGGAGGATCAGCCTCCAACTTAGCCCTTCTGGCGAGGCCTTTTTGTCTTCGACGACTCGGTTTTTTGCCAATTGGGTAATCGTGTACGTTTGGCTCGATACTGGCGACGACTTGGCTGCTCGCTGCATTGTCAACGTTCGGCGTGGGAATACCGTGGGGCTCCTGGTATTTAGCTTCAGCGGTGGCGGCAGCCGCCGCGGCCGCGGCATCCTTGGCTCTTTTGCGCGCCTTGCGACTCATTGGGATTTCCCCGTTTTGCGCTTCTGTTTTCTGTTGGGATTGCGTTGGCTGGGTTGCAGTAGTGGCGGTTGCGGGTCCCGTAGCTGCAGTGTTCGGGGCTATTATAATTGCGGCATTCGCCTTGGCTCTAGCCTTGACCTTCTTGTTTCTCTTGGACTTGGCAGTTGTAGGAGCAGGGACATCTCTCGAACCATCAAACGTTATGGGATCGCTTTTAGAGCCGGCATTCAGCTGCTTTGAAGCGTTCAACTGCGTTGGGAGAAGACTAATCCCGCCGTCCTCGTCGTCGACAGAATCCTCGTGGAGGCCGATATCCAAATCAAGGATAGTTCCCTCGCCCTTTTCCACGCGTTCGTTCCAGGCGTGGAGGACCTTGCTCACGTCGTCGTGGTGGGCGAGATAATCGAGACGGCGAAGGACCTTATTGAAGAGCTCGGTCTCATCGATATTGGGATCATTGCTGAACTCCGGGATCTCAAGGATATTGTACGGCTCACTGGAAGCCTTAGTTCTGCTGTCATCGATGAGAATGGTGTTGGTCTGGTCCCAGCGGTGGCCCGCGGTGAGCTTTGCGGCCTCGGCATCGCGAAGCCTTTGCTTGCGGTTCTTGTGCGGTGTATTGGTGCCTGGTGATGAGGCAGGGGGGTCTTTTAGATGCTCGTTGCCTGGGAATGCGCCTTGGATATTTGTCTCCGCCCAGACTTTGTGCAGTTCCTTGTAGACCTGGAGCTTTTTGTTGTATTGGACGGAGGTCAGGCCGAACTTGTCGCGTCCCCAGCGGGCGACGATGGCGTCGTGCATGGGACCTGGGAAGATCTGCTCGCAGACTGCATCTACAGTCTGCGGTTGGGAGCTGGACCAGATCATGACTTTGTAGTCTTTGATTAGCGTGGCTAGGAATTCATCTAGGCCGGTGCGTCTGGCGAATTTCGGCGGGAATTTGCGAAGCTTGCGGTAAATGAGGGTGCCATTGAGATCGAGGATGACAAGGAGTGGTCGCTTTTCTGTCTTCTCTGGCTTCAATGACGCTTGGTTTGTGTATTGCAGTGTTGGAAGCGGGACTTTGACTGGTGGTGTTGGCGAGCGTTGTCTTTGGGGGGACGCGAACCGTTGCCCCGTGCCACCGGCCATCGTGCTCATGGATCGGGTATTTTGGAAGGGTAGTGGGGTATTCATATCGACAGGGAAAGGAAAAGGTGGGAATGGCATCCCGCTATCAAAGCCAGGGTTCATCCAGGGCATAGCCTGTGCCATTTGAAAGAAAGTTTGATCCATGCTCATTGGGCTTTGCGGCAAAGTATTAAAAGCACCGAATTGTTGGCCTTGTCCCAGAGGTATTTGTGGTTGGTATTGTGGCATGGCAGGAGCATAGCCATGAGATTGATAGGCCGGTGGCGTTTGATTAGCCTGTGGAGGCTGATATCCAAAATTCGAGTTCATGCTCTGCGTAGGAGTATACTGCGACGGCACAGGATATCCCGCATTGCGATGTACATCCCGAGGGGCATTGCGGTCCCAAGAGTTGTGTGAGGGGGCCTGCCGACTGGCCCCCCGTCCATTCTTTGCTGATCCAGGGTTCATATTCACCACATAATCTGAATCGGCATGCTGGGGAACTGAATTCGACTGGTGTTTGGACGTAGGGCGTCTTTTGTTTGCGCGAGACAGCTTGAGGGAGGTGCGACGTGATAATAGGAGAGTAGAGAATCTCCGGGATTTCAGAGCGCCAGGATTTGACACTGCAAGAAGCTATTTAAAAGTAAGTCAGAATAATCAACAATCGACACATGCTATCCACGTAGCGAATAGTGGAGGCAATACCTGATTGGCTGCTCTGAGAAGATGCTGAGAGTGACGCGATAAAGTAAGCGGGGAATGAGGGAAGGCTCGGCCACGCAGAAGATGCAGGAACATTTATAAAACAAACGCAAATTGCCCAAGTGGTTAAGAACGTTCCTCCCATCAAAGCATCGCGAAAAATATCTAATCAGTTCTTATCGCTCTGACCGCCCCAAGCGGCAATATTTTTCTTTTTGACGGTTCTTCCTCCGCGGGGTTTTCCAACTACAGCAACAACAAAATGGCTATTACCGATCTGCTCAATCGCCGAGTGCGAGCTCGGCCAGAAGATGAGGAGGTCTTCTCCGAGGCATCAGGTTCCGACGAGGATTCGCAAGCTGGCTCTGATGCCGAATCCAACTCCAACGAATCAGTAAGCCAACCATACATCTACTCTAGAACCAAACTAACAACCAAAGCAGCAAGCAGATGACTCCTCCGCCGAAGGCACAGACACAGGATCCAATTCCGACTCCGACTCCGAACCAGACATAGAAGAAAAGCCCGAATCCGAAGCCGACAACGACGACGACTTCAAAGCCTCACTAGCAGACATCTCCTTCGGCGCGCTCGCCAAAGCCCAAGCCCTACTGCGCGAGAAGAACCGCAAAGACAAACGCACACCAAAAGACGGCACAACCACCGCCTCCTCAACCGTCGACGAGATTCGCACGAAACTCCGCGAAGCACGCGAAGAAAAGCTCGCCGCAGCCGCGAAATCCAAATCCAAAGAAAAGAAAAGCCGCTCCTCGAAGCACGCACCCATGGAGCAATCATCCAAATACGCCGTAACGCGCAAGCGCACAGCAGTGGAACTCCCGCCCGCGCCGCGGTCGCGCGACCCGCGCTTCGACGCAGCGGTCATGGGCCACAGCGGCGTGGGGAAGCACCCGCACGGCGGCACGGCGTATGCGTTCCTGGACGAGTACCGGGCGTCAGAGCTGAACGAGTTGAAGGAGCAGATGCGGAAGACGAAGAATCTGCAGCAGAAGGAGAAGCTGAAGGGGGAGATTCGGCGCGCGCAGGATAAGCTGCGGTCGGCGCAGAATAAGAAGCGCGAGGCGGATGTGCAGGCTGAGCATAAGAAGCGCGAGAAGCAGTTGATTCGTGAGGGTAAGAAGGCTAGTCCGTACTATCTTAAGAACTCGGAGTTGCAGAAGCAGGTTCTTGAGAGGAAGTATGCGGAGATGGGATCGAGGGAGCGGGCGAAGGCGCTGGAGAGGAGGCGTAAGAAGATGACTTCTAAGGAGCGGAAGGAGATGCCTTGGGAGAGGAGGGGTGCGGAGGGTGGTGAGGATGGGGGTATGCCTAATGGAGGGAAGAGGCGGAGGTTGGAGTAACTGTTTGTGGTATACGGCGTTGATCTATCTGGGAATAAAAGCACAAATAGCATATGAATATTGAATATCTGTTTACATGTCCACGGGTATATGTTCTCGAGTGTGATGCATTAAAATTACCAGTCTCGGAGCTGAGGGCCCTTATGGCAATAGCAAAGGCTGAAAGAGAAGAAAAGAAGGCATTCCAAATAGGCCAATAAGAGGCAGAGAACTCATTACCATAATGCTTTATCTCCCAAAACAAGTCCAAAAGGTATAATACGAAGCAATGAACCCGCAACGCCCAAAGCAAACTTGATGCAGAAAAGAATCCAAACACAAAATTTTTACAGGGTGCCAAGGTGCCCTGTCAATACTGTCGTAGCATAGATAACATGAAATTGATGCAAGCATCATTGGGTATGATGGAAGGTTTCCAGACTCGATCGTCCAGGATGAGTCGGAGGATGGACATTCACTGCCCAGGCATTGAATTGGTTGGACTTGCCAATGGACCAAATGTCGCCTGGGACTTAGTATCAAAGGCCTTTGCATTCCAAGGCAGCAAATTCCTATGAGAATATAAGATATAGCATCGGCATGATCTGTGGGTTAGGCATTTGCCAGCAAGTAGGTCCAAGCAAATTCCATCATTACTTGAACTTGCGAAGCAGAGCCGACCTAAGCCTCTACAAGAGGTATAGACCAACATAGCACGTATCACGAGTGGAACAGATCCCAAGCCCGCGCACAGAGACCCAGGAATTCATCCTTCTTTCTCCGCTGTGTCTCTGGCGAGTCTCTTCCTGCGCCGAAAGGTCCAGGGAACGAAGCATGTGGACCGGGCATGGCAGCTGGATTGGGCCGGTATTGAGATTCGGGACCATGACCTAGTGGCGGACTTCCGTTATCGTGTTCATACTCGCTGCGAGGGCGTCGACGTGCCGTAACATCGGACGGTGCGAACATACCAAAAGAGGCTGGAGGCGGACCGTGGGGTGCTTGCGGTTCTGGGGCAAGAGGCGCGGTCTTGGGGCCTGCGTGGTGGACTTGTGGGGATGGCGGAGTGGGAGGTTGGTGGCCTCCATAGTGGACAATGCGAGGCAGCAGTTCCTCTCGTCCGCCGGACATCTCTTGCACGGCCTCTTCGGCCGAGTGATATTCGCGGGGTCGGCTGGGGGTGTGGGACACGCTACCGGGCAGACCAGGGGAGGGCATCGGCGCCAAGTTGTTAGATTGGGAAGAGTTGGTGCTCGATGCATTCAAGTGGATATTCGCCCGGCCAGAATCCCGGTCCCGACCCAATGCATCGGAACCAAAGACGTCGGAGAGGGGAGGAAGACGATTGTTTGTTTGAGTGGCCGGCAGCTGATGCATGTGGGAGGTCGAGCCCAAGGTCGGGCTTTGGTTGACGACATGGCGGGTCAATGGCTGCGGTTGGTATCTGCCAGTGAAAGTCTGGTGTAGCGGAGCCGATTGGATGACTCGCTCGTTTGCGAACTGGGAAGCGGATGGAGGGACGATGGACAGGCCGTTCGGAGGTCTGCGCTTTCCGGTCTTGGGCATCCCCATCAAATTCGACTCGGAAGGTTTCATGCCGTCCGGACCATCATCCTTGGCGGATCGGTGCATGCGCTGTTCAATGATCGATCGCTGCTGATCCCGCACGGAGAGGCTGCGCTGCAGCTGCTCTCGCATGATCGGATCGTGGGTCTGGAAGCCAGGCGACAGGCACGCCAGGCCTACATGGTGCATCGAGGCGGTCAAAGGTCCCCCCGGAGCACGAACCGACAAACCACTGGAGGATGGAAGACTAGTCGAGAGGTCTAATTTCCGAGGCCGGGGCCGACTCTGTATCCGTGGGGAGGATCCCGGTTCCTTCTTTACCGTAATTTGTGGGCCGCCGTTGCCACCTTGGGGTCTGAATTATGTTAAAATGTGAAGCTCCGATTCCATGAATCTCTCAACTTACGGGGATATTGGACCTCTCTTCTCGGTCGGGGAACCGTGTAGCGCGGATCCCACTTTAGGGCTTTTGGACATCCGGGGCGGGGAGAACTTGGACGGGGTATTATTCGGAGGAGCCAAAGACGGGAGGTTTCTTGGGCTTGGGTTGCGAGTCGGGTGCGGCGATGACAAGGGGGCCGCCGCGGATGCAACTGCGGTGGACATGGTCGAGACGATGAGATCGGTTTTAAGGTATCACGCAGATGGTTCCGGTATATAGTAGTTCACTGTGTTCACTGTGTTCACTGTATATTGACTTGATACTCCTTCAGAAGATGCAAGGGCATGGAGTGATGCGGGCAAAGTCCGAAAAGCGGATCGAAACGTGGGATCGCCTCAGTATATCCAAGTGTAGAGAGATATCCCACGAGAAGAGGGAAGAAGGGCGGTTAAGCGTCAAGCGGCAGACTAGAGTCCAGAGTCCAGAGTTACAAGCGAGAGAAATGGACGATAAAGAAAGTCCGAGAGGGGGTCGACACCTCCAGGCTTAGGAAAATAAAAAGGAAGATGAGATCGCCGAAGCTCTCCAGGGGAAGGTTAAAAGAAATTAATCTGGGCGATAAAGTACACAGTACGTTGATCCTCCGAATGACAAAGAGGGGAAAAAGGCATCAGCGGTCACCCCAGCTAAGTACTAGATACCCGAGCTGCCCGGTGGACCCAACTGAGACACGATGTGTTTCTGTTTAGGATCCACCGATTTTATTGTTTTAGGATTAGGATATATTTGTAGAGTACGGAGAGGACTGTAATTAGTATAAGAGTGTATGTTGTAACTTGTATTTTGTACGGAGGTCACTATATATGTACTAAATCCCACTATTAACAATAGTCCTCCCTAACTACTCCGTACCAACCCTTAACAACTATATTTATCTCGCTTTTACACTTCAATAATTCGCTACACGGTGGATCCCTTCTCTAACAGTAGTATAACAAGCAAATAAGACTAGCACCTCCTGATACCAAATTTATCGAATCACATCCCCCCCACCCAACCTCATCCTGTGGACGCTTGGCAGAAAAAAAAAACATGTCACATCACCTCCATCCACTCGCATGGCGTTATATGTCAAACAAGGCGCAGCGGGCGCTTATATCAAAGGGGCCACTAGTGTGTGGCGTCCAAAGTCATGCGAGTACGAAAACACTGAAACTGAAACTGAGACTGAAAGTAATTCAGGTATATTCTCACGGGTTACCTATTTCGAGCATCACTATTCCTTATAGAGTAATAATAGACCCTGGTCTGCCTCTGAAATTAGACTGATTGGCCTCCTGTCACGGCCCTTGTAGATGCACAGACCAGGGGTGCGTGCCTTGAGTTGCATATCATCTGTGCAGTTCTTAGGGTGTTGGCGATGAAAAGATGGCTGAAACTGACATTACCTTGTTTCATACTATAATATACATGTAACTATTGAGATTCTTACTTTTCATAGGATATTACTAATTATTTAAGTATCGAGAGATATCCATGTAATATAGTTAAACCTCGTATACTTAACCCGTCATACTGCAGGTAAGTTCAAAGAGGGAATCATTATACTTCCACGTCAGGAGTATCTTATCGTCTACGGAAAGGATCTACTCCCAACATTATTCTGCGCATAGTGGGGGACGAAATGGTTGATAAACACTGTGTGATCCACCACTTCGTATTATTATAAGAACCTAGGTTGAAGACTTTTTCAAAAGAATACAAAGAACATATCATATAAATCCATAACAATCTAACAACCCTACTAGAATAATCATCACATCTATATTCGACAATGCAATTTATAGACAAAAACAGTAGGCGGTGAGACCCGACTATCGATAACCCACCTTTTTTTCTTCGCGATAATCTTCGACTTGGAGATCCAAATCGCGCAAATTCGTTAGGCTAAAGTCCAAGCTTCCAAGCCAAACGCCAGCAAAGACATCAACCGACCGTCTTGCAAATCCGAACCACCCACCCCAAATCCCAAACAGCCACCCTCACAAAACCACAATGCCTGAATCCGTCCACTCCCAAGACCTGGACCAGTCCATGGTCGACGCAGAGCAGCCCGTAGAGCTCCTCCAGTCCAACGACCCCATCCTCGAGGAGCGACAGATTGTCGTGGTACGTATCCGATCTGCGCGGGTACCCGAATGGACCTAGCGATCATATGCCCAAAGAGAGCATCAAGCTAATACCATACTTCCTTACAGCTCGCCGGTGCCACCGAAACCGCCGCTTCATTCCAGTTCGAAGGCGAAGGCCACACCATGGGCAATGCGCTGCGGTATGCGATTATGAAGAAGTGAGTGTATTGCGCTGCGAGACTAGATTCGTGTGTATCGATGTTTTCGGTTCACAGAATTGGGGTTGAAGGTCTGGGAAGAGCGTTGCTGACTTGCTAATAGTCCTGCCGTTGAGTTCTGCGGGTACACTATTCCCCACCCCTCGGATCCGAAGATGAACGTCCGTATCCAGACTAATGGTATGTTCTCGTTACTGCTGCTTTCTTGTTCTATTTCCGGATGTGGGATGTGAGATGTGGATGTGGGGTGTGGATGTTTACTGACTGGCTACAGATACTACTACTGCTCTCGAGGCTCTGGAAAAGGGCTTCAATGATCTGATGGACTTGTGCGATGTTGTAACGGAGAAGTTCACTGCCTCGCGGGATCAATTTAATGCGGAGAGTGGGAACCGTATGGAGGCATAGGCATGAAGTGGTTTGTTTGCATATGTATTATTTAGTTGGCGTTCTGGGTAGAGGGAAAAGTATATTTTCTAGCTCGGGCATGAGAAGCTTGTTTTGGTTTGTTTGGTGCATATTTATAAGAATACTTGATGAACATAGAGAACTTATTCGTGATGCATTCTACGAACTTATTACCAAGATGTGTGCGGCCAGCAGCAAGTCTCAAGCCAGGCTTGACAGGAACGAGATAAGATAATGGAATGGCTTATTCAGACAATATATACACATCATGTCTATCGATGGCGCAGTTCCTTGAACTGCCACACCGCGGACCGGAAACGAGATGAAGGGGATAGGAAATGGGAGAGAAAGAAACAGAAGGAGAGCTTTAATTGCGACCCTCGAGGAAACCAGAGACAAAGTTGGGTGGTAGCCGTGCGCCAGGATCTTCCTCTGGGCGGAAGTACTTCATAACATGAGAAAGCTGCTTCCAGTAGTTAAGGGTTTCCTAGATTAATATAATGTCAGCATTTAATCTTGAATTGCGGGGTGACTACAACAATGGATAATCAAATAAAGACGAGAAGCATTAGTTCTCATAATTGTCTTCTTGAAAGAATCGCATGTTGCAAAGGCATATTATATACACCGGGACAGAGGTTGGACCTGGACTAACCTGGTACTCGGCGTGGCTCTGGTACAACAGCACATCCACGACTGGCAATTGCTTGACGTAGCGGTGTCTCTCGAACTCCTGGCGGATCTTCGTGCGGATGGCGGATACAGGCATGCCGAGGGAGTACATGGTCTGGATCTCGGGGGACTGTATGGTGATATCAGGTTAGCTGAGTCCGTTGCGGGGTCAATTGTAGCCTTTGAAGCCAGGATGAAAAAGAGCCACTAATCAATCCGCTCCTGCGATATATGCCAGGAACGGAGTAAAGAGCGTATCAAGGGAGAAGGTGGAGGATCGTCTAGGATCTCGGGGTAAACTGACCGCGCGGAGCCATTCCCGGTACGACTTCAGGACTCGGAATTTCGCATCACCCCAGTTGACAGCTAAAATATGAGCAACTATGTTAGCACCTATTCGCGATAGACTCCATTGACGATCCCGCCGGGTGGACGGCGGAACGCATCGGGCGTGGGGGACGAACAGGAGCGCGAGCGCTGCGCCAGGTAGGTAGGGTTGATAGTCATGTTGAGGAGAGTCGAGTACCCACTCAATCCAGCGTGGTTCAATCACTGGTGCAGAAAGACGGGAGGGAATTGAACGTGGGTTCCGGAGCTATGAGGGTGGAGGTTTCGATCTGAGGTTGGTGGTGGAATGGGCTAGGCTCACCGCCTGCCTTTTCAAAAAAAATCTTTGCGAATTTGGGGATTATCGGACCGTCTGCGCGACGTTTCTCTGCTCTTGTTTTTTTTCTGTCGAATATTTTTCGATATCTCTGATTCGGTTGCAGAGTTTATTCGATAATTCTGGGTTGTTGAAGTGATCGCAACTCTTTCTCGCCGCTCTATCAATCTTTGCATTCCTCAATCTCTGTCCGCCTCGTCTCAACTCAGTCAATTCTTCAAGCACTACGAAATGGCTCCTAACGTCGGAGGTGCCAAGGGAGGCGCAAAAGGAGGCGCGAAAGGAGGCGCCAAAGGAGGCGCAAAGGGAGGCAAGTCTGCCAGTCTGGCGGCTGCCTCGCGCGTCAGCAAATCGAAAGATGGTCCCAAGCGTCCCCCCGCCAAGGAACAGAAGACCAAGTCCCGGACTGCCAACGAAAACCTGAAGAGAAAGAAGAAGAGAGTATACACCGAGAAGGAGCTGGATCTGCCCGAGTTGAACCAAATCACACCCGTTGGAGTGATCAAGCCCAAGGGCAAGAAGAAGGGCAAGACTTTCGTCGATGATGCGGTACGTTTTGCTTCCCATGCTATGTTCTCTTGATTGCACCTACGGAAGTCTTATACTAATACTATCACCTACAGGAGGGCATGATGACAATTCTCGCCATCGTGAACGCCGAGAAGGAAGGCCAGATCGAGTCCAAGATGATGAAGGCTCGTCAATTAGAAGAAATCCACGAGGCAAAGAGGGCCGAGGCCGAGGCCCGCATGAAGGACAGGAAGAACAAGTTCGACGATGTCAAGGATTCCATCCGTCAAAAGAAGAAGGGCAGGGGTGACAAGTCCGGGGAGCCAACGAGTATCAAGGATAGTATCTCGAAGCCCGGGCGATCAAAGAAGAAGACCGTTGCATTTGCTTAAAAAAAGTCTGAAAATTTGTGTCTATACTTTGATTATGTATTTAGATGTCGGGGTTCGGCGTTTTCACCGGTTTATCAATCTATGTCTATCGGAACAGAAACATCATTTTGCAGAAACACCGTCCATGCTGTGGTTCCCCCTTGTAACCCATTATGACCTGTCGCTTTTGAACCTGGTGATTGTAGCAGTTGGTTGGGAGGGCAGAATGTTTGAGGGGCAATTACAGCCCCAAAGGTAGTGCGAGTTTGCGTCGCATCGGGACGTACTCAGGCTTAGGTGCCAGGTCAGGCTTTTTGTTGGCGCCTTCGTGGCAGGCAATGTTTCCAGGGAGTTTTTCAGGGTGTTCAACAACACCAGGGATGCTAGTGTCAATTTCCCTTGCCATTTTGTTAAAGAAGTTCGCCACCTAAAGGAACGGTTAGTATGAAGTTACTTTCGATGCCAATGTCCATTGCGAGTTACATACCGGCTTGACAAACCACCTGGACCCTCCAAGCTCGAACCAGCCGAGATGGCCACCCCACGATGTAGTCAACATGACTCCATATGGCGTTTGGGTCATTTCCTGGTAGGGCAAAGCCTCTCGGCAAGCAATCTATAAAGTCAGCGATCTTTCAATGGTTGACATAGGACTTTGATAACTTACAGGATCATCCTCGGCTTGAATACTAAGGAAAGGAATCCTGATAGCAAGCATGGAATCGGTGGAAGTGGCATCACGGTAATATGCTCCCTCGGTGGGGTAGCCCCAGGTCGGACATTGCAGAGCCCTGTTGCACGTTAGAATCGGATTCTTTTGACCAGAACGAATTCTTCTTACCGGTCGAACTCATGTAGGTAGGTAATCTTTCTTATCGCATCAACATCGATGCGAGGGTTTGTCGAGACTTGATCAACATGTCTGTTTCACTTGATTAGTCGACTTTTCACATCAGCCGAACATAGAGTTACTCACGCCTCGAAGAGCTTCTTCATACTTGACCCCATGGTTCTGCTGTATACCTCCTTGCCAATCCAGGTGCTTTGCAAAATCATAGAACCAATATCCAAGTTCCACGGGCTCGCACAAATCACGGCTGCCTTCAATTGACAGTTTTCACCTTCCTCTCCCAGATACTACACATTTTGTCAGTGGGTGTAGACAGTCAGCTTTGCAGGGGTCATACATTAGTGAGAATGTTGGCACCGAGTGAGAAGCCAATTCCAAAAAGAGGGCGATTGGGGAACTGCGCCCTGATCCACTTAACAGCTTGGCGAACATCCCAAGTAGCTCGGGCGTTGTAGAGGACACCGGTACTGATGTTTGTCTCCGCACATCCTCTTGAATTGACAACACATGCTTCCCATGCGCCATCTTTCACAAGCGGTGCCAGGACTTCCCGCAAGTATACTTCATGGGAGCCACCACTCAGCCCGTGCAGAAGCACAAGCATAGGCTTAGTATCATCTGAGGGCAGCGCAGCAAATTCATCCTTAGAGAAAAAGGATGTCCGTGATGGCAGACCACACTTTTGCGTATACTTTCTCGCTTGATCCGTAAGCTCCGGGTCTTGAGGCATGTCGTACGGTGCGACCACGAAATCCATGGCATAATGGCCCGAGAATGCGGGGCTATCTGACTCGAAAATTTTACGTTTGTAGTAAATGGGGACATCGTCGTATTTCATAGTTGTCCAGGCTGTCTGTAGGTGCCCATTGAACAAGAAAGGGTTTAGGTTGCATGTTTCTGGTGTTGCAGACCGACAGACATCCACGAAGGTAGTTTTTTCTTTAGCACCTCCAGCACCGCCAACTTTGGTCAATGTCAACTTATTGTTCGTGGCGTGATGGAAAGCTATGCGGCCCTTCGGACGAAGCCATGAAATCAAGCCCATGGCGATTAGTCCGGATAAGAGGACTGATAGGGGGATTGAATTCAGAAGGGTTGAGATGAGGTCGTGCATGAGGGATATCTAAACACTAAGGAATGCTGAAATCAAATAAACGGACAAATTGATATCCAATGACTCTTGGAAAAGAAAAAAACAGGCTTAAAAGCACAATGCTGATCGAAGGATCTAGAGCCCAAAGTTGATATGGATCTGACCTCGGCAAAAAATTATGTTCGGATTTTCCGCCTCTTACCCATGGTTCAGTGTGACTAAGCTAATTTTATGCCTTTGCATGTGATACATATAGTTATGCACAATATGTCAGGTGATCTGTGTCGCAAGGATGGCTTAGTCATGATTCGGAGGGCTGCACGGGACCTGATAACATAACATGCGGGCGTTTTTCGTCATGCACGTAGTCAGTTGACAATGTCATAGCGCAGACACGGCCTGAGATTAGCTTTGATGCAGGAAACACTCCTTATCTGGCGCAGTTGGGAGGAGTTGGGGGCATTCCGCCGAATACGAAGTGATGATGATATGATGCTCAATGCGGCAATCGCCTTGCCGCATGCGGAAGCCCTAAATGCACTTCCGGCGTCAAGCACAGGGAGAAATCCCCATGTCTTCCGACAATAGCATGTCCTTCTTAAATCGACCATGGTAAATGTAGGGTGGAAATGTTGAAGTATCCGGTGCTCTGCATATGGATCATCAGACAAAGAACGGCTAAGCCACCAATAATCAGTTCCTCTGCCTCTTTATATGTAATGCTGATAGCATTTACACCCATCTTTTGTGGCCTAGTCCCATGGTCCGTTTCCGGGAATCTTTATCTTCCAACAGACTATTTCAAGGTCAAAGGACCTGAACCTGCTCTCTTTTCTTTTGAAGGTGATGCAGCACTGGTTGTCACACGATGCGCTTGATGTCTACTACAGCATGATAATAGTCGAAACGCCACTACCCATCTTGTTGATTCACAATCTCTCATGAGGCTTGGTCACTGAACATATTTGAGCGACCTTCAATCCAAGCATCCATGGCTTTAATAAGAGACTCCCCGTCCAATATGTCCGATCGTCTATACCGCGCCACAAAGAAGTTCAAGACCATCATCAAAATGAGACCCTGGTCAAAGAAGCAACAGGAGGATGGCCATGGCCGTTGCTACCTCATGGAATTACCCACCGAGTTGTTGCTGGAGATCGTATCCCATCTGACAGTGCTGCCGGAGGCTGCGCTTGCACTGACCAACAAGCGCATGTTCGCAATCTCCGGAGAGATCCTACTCTCAAAATCCCTCCATTTCAGTCGCGACTTTGCGCCGCTTTTCCACCATTACCGCAATGGACATAACTTTGACATGCCCCGGTGGGCATTCCTCAACTTGTTGGAAAACCCCCGCTGGAAACTATGCTCCAAGTGTTTGAAACTCCACCCTCGAGCCGCATTTTCATCCAGAGAGTTGAGACGGAAGCCAGAAAGTCGAACATGCAATATCGGAGAGTTAGCAGGGGTTGTCGACCTATGCCCATGCAAGAAACTAACTTTCCGCGACAAACTCGATCTCGCGGATCACGTTCGAGTGCGACAGGTGGCACTGCAAGCCTTGAAATTACAATTCGGGGACGCCGTTGACGGCCGCTACTGCTGGCATACATGCACCGAGCAGTATGGCGCAACCGAGCTGAAGACATCGTTGTTTCCAGAAATCAATGCCGACAACCAGCTGGTTCTTCGCACAGAATACCAACTCACGACCGAGTCAGGCCAAGTGGGCAGGGAAGATTATATGACACCACGCTTCGGATGTGCACATCGATCGGTCGACCTGTGGCTCTCGAGCGTTCACCAAACCACAATATGTCGCCTCTTCGACTCTTCCTGCCCATCCTGCAAGCGTATATCGGTATGCAGCGCATGCGATACGACATTGACATGTCCACGAAAAGCACCATTCCATTCGGAGAAATCTGGCAGAGCAACATATTCATTCTGGACACAAAGAAGCCTCGGGGGAGTGGGTCCAGCTCCTGATCCGGCCTGGGGAGCCCAGAGAATTCATCCAGCCGAACCTTCAGTCAGTGTCGAAAACTGCAACGAGTTGTGTCCCTGGACAGTGCGCGAGCATCCAGCGCTCTCATTCGCGCCGAGTATAGAACGGGAAATTATCGATTCTGGAATAGGTAACCAACCCATCAACCAACTGTACACATACATCAACATGGTTTAACGGATTTGTTCAGCTGCAACAGAGGCCTAGAGAAGCCTTGGGAGCTGCAAGATAAGGAGAGGATGGACCAAGGTTCATTTCTCTCGTTCCGACTTTTGTCTATATGTTGTATAGTGAGCATCGTTTCGGCGTTAGATTAATCTTTTTTTAGCATCATGTATTTAGGCATATTCATATAATTCAATCATTCAACCATTCAGAGAAGAAGTGACTCCCACGTCCTTATGCTAATCTTTTTAGTAGTCTTTTCTCTATATCTCTTTTTCTGGGTAGAGGGCGGAAAAAGCGACTTAGTCTGTGAAAATAACCTTTATATATAACCTCTGACAAGGCTGGCTAGTAACAGGAAGAAGAGCGAGAAACACACAAAACGAAGTAAAAAAGTAAGCAGCTCTTCACCACACGATCGAAATCGAAAGTGTTCGAGTGCATCAGCCAGTCGTAAGCCAATATTTCAATCAGCTAGCTCATTATTGAAGTGGATACACTGACATGGCCTTAAGTCGGGGCTCATTACACAGACTAGCATGAATAATCGGGTTGTTTAAGAACTAGTATCGTGATACCATAATAAATGACACTTGTATTCAAAATAGGTGTCAAGGCTTTGGCTAGCCAACACTTGCCTTCTTTTGGCTTCTTTTGTAAGGTCCTTTGTTGGAGTCTTTTGGATATATATCCTTTGGCTAAGGCAAATGTCCCATCGATTGAAAACAATCTAAAGCACAAGCCAAAGACAACCTATAACTTTTCAGATGTAAAGAAGTCCTATACTTCCCAAGGTCAATGAAGTCAAGGTAACCGCAACAAACCTTATCAGCTGACCGCCCGTGGTTTATCCGGACCGACACGAGGCTCCACGCCCGCGCTCACCATCCCGCGCGTTCGACTTCATACTCGATTTATACGAGTATTGTTCGTTTCTCGGGGCAATGAGCTACCCACCACCTGGTCCCGGCCAATACCCGCATTATCTACCGCCGCCACAGTATCAGCATGGGCAAATTCCCCCGCAGGGACTGTACAATAGCCTTGGTGCTCCGCCGCCATACGATAATGGCTATGGCAAGCCATTGATGTATCCTTCGACTATGACACCATACCCATCGACATATACCCCACAACCGCAGCAGCAGCAGACGCGTCCTTCGCAGACTTCACCGCAGCAGCCACTCCAATTACCACCACAACCTCTCCAACCACGGCCACAGCCAGGACCACAGCTTCTCCATCAACTACCATCTCCCCCTCCACCCCAGCCGCGTCCTCCCCCGCCTCAACTTCAACTAGAAGAGCTGCAACATCAGTTTGTAAATCCGTCTCAACTGTTTGTACAACAACCTCTGCCTACTGCTCCGCGATCCCGATACACCCAACTCTCTCAATATGGTGAACCAGCTTTCGTCCCAAGTTCTAGTCCTCCAAAAATATCACCGGCTGCTTTGCCAGCTCCGCCGCCAGTCAGGCCTGTTCACATTGCTCCTGCCCCGTCTCCTGTTACTCCTAAACCAAACACCCAAACCAACCAAGGACAAGCCAATATCCATATACCGCAACCACGCCCTATCGTCAAAGCTGAACCTACGCCATCCAAAATCTCTCCCAAAGTAAAACATCAGAAAAAACCTTCTACACCTATTTCGACGCCGAAACGACCCCAGCCTGCTCCTTTGCCGGCGACACAGGCTACCCCGCAAGCCATGGCCCCTGCTCCGTCTCCTGTTCAAGCAAAGATTCAAAACCAGACTCCGAAGAAGCAACTTCAACCACACCATATTGAGAAGAAGAGACAGCCGACTCAGCCAAATGTTGAAAAGCATTGGAAGCCGACGCCTACCAAGTCTGCAAAGCCTCCAGTCGACTATCAGGTTCTGTTGTTATCCCTGGCTGATGAATATTTAAATGCTGCTCATGCTCGTGGAACAACGACCTCATTGACCGCTCGAGAGACAGACGTTGAGGAATATTACAAGCTGGTTGCGACCGGATTGGGCTGTTTGGAGGCTGTCTTGAAGGTTGGTAAATTGCTCTATTCCGGAAACACCGCGCCCAAGCTAAACAAATATGATAGAACTGGCGACTGCAACCTCGCAAAGAAGCTCTTGTTAGACTCCGCTACGCGCGTACATTGTTTGAGGAAACAGACAATGACATTGAAGCGGAAACAGCATTAAGTAAAGGGGTGTGTATTTGTTTCCTTCCGTTCCAGAATAGCCACTAACTTGAGCAGATCGATCTTTGTGAACGAGTCAGTCAACCGAACTTAATAGCGAATCCGTTTTGATCTCTGACTGTTATAGAACCGTATGCTTGACTTGAAATACAGCATGCAGCACCTGCTAGCACGAATGCTCCACGAAAGTAACCCCAAAGCTTCCTTGAAGGCGGTTGATGGGATGATTCAGGATGTGGAAGCGTATGTGCCATTTCACCTTTAACCACGGGATGCTAATATCTGTAGGTACCGCCATGCCGCATGGGAGTACGCATTTCGCTTTCTTCGAGTATCACTTTCGCTGTCATCTCCGTCACACCAAGACTCCGTGCAAGCGTTGCAGAATCTTCACAAAATCACGGCTATGGCTAATCGTAACGGAGACAAGGCTGTTTCGGCAATGGCGGCTGTCATTGAATCACTTGCACACTTGCAGCAAGCGACAAATTCCGATTCTATCGAGCAGGCGCAGCGCGCCGTGGCTGTCGCGCGAAGCCATCAGCTGAACGATGAACTTCGCCATATACCTCAACTTACAACCTTAATTCAAATGGTCGATATCTGCTGTAGTCTTCTAGAGTACGACGTCAACCAGTCTGGACAGAAGTTGAAGGTCATGCAGGCTTTGATGGATGAGACACTAAGCGACAGCAACTGGCGTCCCGATGGGTCGTTTTCGGTCCCTCTCAACGGTAAATCGGCCGGGCCGTCGTCCATCGACACAGGTGACATCTTGCAGGTTCAGAATGGGACATTGCTATTAAGCTTCAACTGGCTCCCTCAGCACGATCTTTATGCGCTTTGCTATTTCTTAAGCTCAATCACACTCAGTGCCAAGAACTCATATGATGGCCGGAAAGCCGAGAAATATCTCGAGGAAGGGCTTCGAATGGTTCAAGGCAATTTCAAGGCCCCCCAAGAAATTTCAGAATCCATGGTCAATGCCAACCGTCGGGTTCAGTGGCGTCAGTCCCTCTACTGCAACCTTCTCCTCCAACGAGTCTTCCTAGCCTGCGCCCGAACCGATTGGGAGCTTGCCAGCCAGACTCTCAACGACCTTCGACAAGTCTTCCAAGAGCTTGGTTCTAACCTCCTAGGTACCATTGAATGTCTGATGGAATATGCCGCCGGAACTATCGCACAGGCAACTGGCGATCTCAATACCGCGCTGAACATATTCCAATCACCAATTCTGTCACTAGACCCCGCTACCAGCAAGACAGGACGCAATGACCCCTGTCGTGATACGCGCATCCTCGCCGGTCTTAACACCGCTCTTATCCTCCGTGATCCAAGTCACTCATCGCACCCCTCGCTCAGCGCACTTCTAGCAACGCTTGAACCCTTCTGCCAAGGCAGTCCAAACAAGTATATACAAGCTGCCTACTTCCTAGTCTGCGCAACCGTTCACTCCGAGTCAACCATCCAAACCAAACAGTACCTCCAGCAAGCTCTGCAGTCCGCCACCGCAATCAGCAATAGCCAAATCACCTGCATGACCCTAACATTCATGAGCTGGAAGTATTTCCGCGGCGTGGTCGGCGAGCAAGCTGAGAAAAGCGCTCGAGCCGGCCGTGCAATGGCTAAACGAGCTAATGACCGGATGTGGGCGAGCGTCACCGACGACATGCTGGCTGAGACCCTGGAGCGACAGGGCAAGGGCGAGGAAGCGCAGAGCGTCCGCGAGGAAGGCCAACGCTTAGTCTCGGGTCTTCCGCCCCGTCTGAGACGTCCGGCCTGATTGGCTTGTCTATTGCTATAAACATGATATACGTTTTTTGCTTTTGTTTTTATGTCTTTCCCCTTTGCGTTTGTTTCAGAACTTTTCCTAGGAGGCGCTCGTTTACGATACCATTTGATGGCTACCAGGGAAGGCGTTTGATATTCTGCGGTTATTGACACGGGTGATATTATTGGCGAATCCAGAAATACCTTTCTAATACCTAAGCACGGAAGTTTACCTATTGATGTGTAGGAAACGTTGACTTGAAACCATTGATAGGACTCAGCTCGGTGTATATCACACCCCAGGAAGATCACTTTCGCTCCCTATAAAAAAAAAACATGAACACCCGACATCATGCGTAAGTACAAACAATATGGTATAGACCAACCCGCTGTCACAAACACAAGCTTCACCAGTCGAAGCTAGACGAAACAAAAAAAAGAAGAACAAGGACAACAGCACCGCCGAAGTCAACTCCATGCCCACAATACGCCAGCAATGTCCACCAGACCTCTCCCTCATCAACAAGGAAAGAAAGGCCACCCTCACACCACGAAATTAATATTAAACTGGAAACCTTCCCCATCCCCCACATAATCGAAACAGCCAACGGACCTCAACCAAGCCCAGCCCAAACGCCGCGAATTCTCCGCGCAAGCTGGATATCTTTCTGCATAATAGTCACGCGCTTCGCGTGCAACGCGCACAGATTCGTATCCTCGAATAGATGGACCAGGAACGCCTCCGCGGCCTCCTGGAGAGCTTGGATGGCATGCGACTGCCAGCGCAACTCGGCGCCGACCTCGGCGGGGAGCAGGTCGAGTGCGACTTCGCGCACTAAGCGCGCAAAGGGCAGTTTGGCGATGAGCAGGTCGTAGGAGCGTTGGTAGCGGCGGATTTCTTTCAATGCGACGGTGCCGGGCTTGTAGCGGCGGCGGCGGCCTGTGGGGGTTGGGTCTCCGGCTGGGAATTGTTAGAATGGGATTGGGATTGGGGTTGGGATTGTGGGGGTTGCGCATGTGGAGGTTTGTAAGGCGCTTGTTTTGGTGGGAGGGTAGGACGTACGTTGGACGTTGGCGGGGCTCTTGCTGACTTTTGACTTCCCTCCTTTTGTCTTGCGTGCTTTGGTTGGTGTTGCATCGTCGCCGGCGGTGGGCTCGGCGGCGGGCACGGCGGCTGTCTTGCGCGCTTTGTTTTTTTGTGCGCTGCCCGGTACTGTTTTGCGGGCTTGCTTGGGCGGCATTGTGGTAGATGAGATATGCGCTGTAGGTGTTTTTCGTAGTGGGGTGTTGAAAGCGATCAATTGGAGGTTGATCGCCTAGCAAACAGCGTTCTGCCGCGTTTTATGTCGAGATTGCCCCTTGCAGAAACTGTGTCCGAGTATGAGGAGACTTGGGTTTGCACTTGCACACGAGGTTTTTCGAAAGGATTGGATTTAATCGTATCTGCCGACAATTGAACAGTCTTTGTTCGGAAATGCTGGGAAAGCTATAGCAACTATTCGGGCCTTAGCGCCCCAGCCCCCGTGATTCTCACGTAAACACGCGTCTCGTGTCTGGCACGTGACGATAAACTAGCCTACCTGGTCTTATCTCCGTCATACGTTGAATACCCCGGAGGCACTTGGAGAGCTGTCAGTGCTCGTGGTGATCACACTCCCGCTCCTTTCGATTCCCGTCCGCATTAGAAGTCACAACACCACACGTCATGGCCGCCCTCTGGGAGAACAATGGGCAACCCGGCCAATTTCCCCTCGAGCAATGGTTCTATGAGATGCCACCCGTCACCCGGTGGTGGACGGTAGCCACCGTCGCAACCTCAGTCCTGGTGCAGTGCAACATCGTGACCCCATTCCAGCTGTTCTACAGCTTCCGCTCTGTCTACGTTAAATCGCAGTACTGGCGACTCGTCACGACATTCCTCTATTTCGGACCCCTCAACCTCGACTTACTATTCCACGTCTTCTTCCTGCAGCGCTACTCCCGCCTTCTGGAAGAGACCTCCGGCCGCTCCCCGGCGCAATTCGCATGGCTGATCTTCTACGCCATGACGTCTCTCCTCATCATCTCGCCTTTCCTCTCAATACCCTTCCTCGGCAGCGCACTTTCATCCAGCCTGGTTTATATCTGGGCCCGGCGCAACCCAGACACCCGTCTCAGTTTGCTGGGGCTGCTGGTATTCACCGCTCCCTACCTGCCCTGGGTGCTGATGGGATTCAGTGTGATTGTGCATAAGATCGTGCCGAAGGATGAGATCCTCGGCGTTGTCGTCGGTCATATCTGGTACTTCTTTAACGATGTCTACCCGCCTCTGCATGGTGGCCACCGTCCGTTTGACCCGCCTCGCTGGTGGCGGCGTCTGTTTGAACCCGTGCCTCCCAACGAGCGTGCGACGGGTGCGGCTAACGTGAACCGCGAGTTTGTGGCTGCGGCGGCGCCCCAGGTTCGATGAAGCGTATTCTTTTTATTGATCTAGTGTCGCTTTCTGGAAGGAATTCAAGGTTTCTGTGGCGTCGAATGGGAATCGAGCTAGATCTATTCCACGAAAGACAGGTCTCGCTGGTATAAATGGAGCCAAGGGTGCAATGGGTCCGATTCTAGCCTTGATGTCGTTCACGGGGTTTGGGCTTTTGATATCAAAACCGTGGGCCGTACCAGAGGGGAAGCTGCATACAGCGAGTTTCTTGGTTACATCAGATGACAGTATTCGATATTGTTCGAGTTTTGCATGAGACACTTGCTGAACGTGGATATTGGTGGCCCCTTTAAGCTGTGTCCAACAGTGGGACGATGGAGCAGCTGCTCTTTATCTGATGATGCCCCTTATCTGATCATGTGAGACGTTGCCCTTGGTCCATGCTCAATGTGATCTATCAAAAAAGCAAGGAGTAGGACCCGATTCCTTTTGTGTTTGCAGGAGCGTGCATTTTTTTTACATAGGAATAGCCACAGATACCCGAATTTTTTCTTTACTTACCGCTTAGAGCTGCATGCAGACCTTAAGATGACGACATCTCAAACAGTGCTAGTACAAGAGACATTCGACTTCGCTTTGACCCTCGATAGACCCCTAAAGTTAAATAAAGTAAACCACGCCACGTGATTGCATGCATTGCCGACTACTATCAAAATTCCTTATAGAAAACAGCCAAGCATGATGGCACTATGCCAAGTCTATACAGCTTCGATCCTGCATATGCGTAGTATCGACAGGCAGCCTATTTAAAATAATATAGGCAGCGTAGTTAATATAATGTAGCCTAGTCTTCCATCCGGTTACTGTATTATTATTAGAAAGAGTGAGGAACACTACGTCAGATCCAATTCAGGCATCATCATAGATCGTACAGCCCCGCGCATTTCAAGTATAGTCAAGTCACACCGCAAAAGTGCCAACTTGATATTCTGCCGGCAATAATCCTCTCCACCAGTGGAAAGTTGAAAAGTACGAGCGGTATACCTATTTCGGAAGGCGGTACATTCAGGGCCCCATAAGTCCAGTACAAACCGGTGCTATGGGGCCGGCTAAGCAAGAGCCACGTACTCCATGCTTATCATAGTAAGTGTGTCTAAGTACGTGTACGCCGTACTCCGTACATGCTACACATATTACCCTGGTCAATGCATGTCTACTCCGTACCAGATACCTAAATAATCATATATAGACTACGAACATGCAATTAATACCAATTTATCCAAAAGAGTAATTCGCCGTTTTTTCGCGCCCACATCCCGCTTATGATAAGCACGGCCGGCGATCTGCGAAATGCTTGTACATAGTAGTACTTTACTTTTCAAGTCCTAGGCTCCAGCCTACCGAGTCTCACATCGGCTAATCTTAGAACCAAAAAAACGGAGAATCGGCCGATCTTATCGGCGGACACATCGGAGGGCACATACTGAGATAGGCACCCGAGTTAAAAGTTAGCGATACGGATACAACGTGGTGAACCGTAGGTTATCCGGTGGATTCGCCCTCTGGTCGTGTTGGCGTACCAGAGCTTAGCGGGGCCCGGGTGGGGGTCTGTCAAGGTCCCATGGAAACGCGTGATAATTCGTTGTTATTTGTGCAACTGATAAATTTAGCCGCGGTTTGATTGGTCCGGTGTTCTGATGTTTCACCAGGCATCTGCATACTGTATCCATTGCATACCCTATCTATCGAGTACTACATTAGAATATGTAACATACAGAGTGAATACCACTCCGAATGAGGCCAATAATGGAGGGGCAAGAACACACTTCTAATCGCATTGTGCACGGCCCCGGCTTGTGGCAGGTGGCGGTTCACTTGGCAAATCGGTGCCAATTCCTACCTCGAGTGTGGCCACGCTGTGGCCAAGTCGTGGCCAAGGCGTCCGAGGCTGGTTCTTTGTTTTATGGATTGGATTGGATTGATTGAATCGGCCGCGTGAGATATAGCGTCATAAATATGTATTCCCGTCACATGGGTGCATATGTGGCGGGTAGCGAAATACATACAATTGGAGATTATTATACATTTGTATTGCTATGTACAACATACATTATTATACAAAGATCAATCTGGAATAGTGCCGTTATAGTCAAACTCTGCTCCATAACTGCTAACTGCATAATGCCTAGGCAGATAAGTCGGGACTAGAGCACATGCCAACTACCACTAGCCTCCCGAGGTCGAGAAAGGTACGGTCGAGTACATGCCTAAATAGGACTAGTTCAGTACACGGTGCTCACGTTGGCGTGGGGATTTTCCCCACGGTAATTTATTTACGGTACGGTGACGAGTCCTCAAAGTTAATTATTTTGGCGACATTCATTGCGCGAAGCGAAGTTATTGTAGTTATATATTGACCATGTAGTTGTGTATATTCTATATATCCTATATATCCTACATATATAATTGATCTAGCCAATTCACATAATACTGAAAATAATAAATCCAACTCATAAATACACACAGTACTGTACGTTGAAATATCCATAAATAAATTAAAAGGTTAATCAATTCCCCTTAATTGCCCCATTGCCAACGCACCAATCACATCCCCTCCCAGCCGCTTAATCTTGGGACCACAGCCGGCCCTCTCGTGCTCAGCCTCGTAATGTTCTCAACACCTTTTGTCCCTTCCCCGTATTACTTTCCCTTCACCTCCCAATCCTTTTTTTCCTTTTTCGCCTCCAATTTCGATTTTTAAACGCTGAGGGTCTCTCCTTTCCCTCTTTAGCTTTTAGTCTCCCCACTCCCCGTCACTCCTTATTATCGAACTAACCTCCCCTTTCTTTAAATACTCTTTTCTCCCTCCTTTGTCTATTACCATCTTATGACTTGCATTTCCCGTACTTTGACCTAACTACGGCCTGAGGGGTATGTGAAACAACCTTAATACGACCTTTAACGACTACCCTTTTGGGGCTTCAATTGGCTATCGCGCTTCTCCTATTCGATCCTTAAACCTTCACCATGCGGCGCGGTCTCGTTATCTTCCTTCTCGTCAACCTCATCATCCTCTCCTTGCTCGTCCGGAGTGTCTCGACCCTACTGGCACTACTAGTCGAGGATGCCGCTGCCGACGCTATCCACCGCGCGGAGCTGCCCTCGCCAAATTCCAGCCTGATCGAGCATCGCCCCCAGATCATTCCAAAGATCATTCACCAAACATACAAGAATGAAACCATTCCAGAGGTCTGGGTAGGAGCTCAGCAGAGTTGCATTGACTTGCACCCGGACTATGAATATATTGTACGTGCATGCCCTTTAATCCGTCGGATCCAAGCTAACCCTCTGTCATTAGCTCTGGACAAACGAAAAGTCGCGAGAGTTCATTGCCGCCGAATACCCCTGGTTCTTGGACACATTCGATGGCTACAGTTATCCTATTCAACGCGCCGATACTATCCGATACTTCATTCTCGCGCACTACGGTGGAACATACATTGACCTGGACGACGTAAGTATACCTACCCCGGGAGACCCGTGTTTCATTCTAACATCAAACAGGGCTGCAACCGTCGCTTGGATCCTCTCCTGGCTTATCCCGCCTGGGTACGCCGTACGGCCCCAACCGGTATCTCCAATGATGCCATGGGCTCAGTACCCCAGCACCCATTCTTCCTCCGTACCATCGAAGAGCTGCAAAAGTACGATCGCCACTGGCTCCTCCCCTACATCACGGTCATGTACTCAACCGGACCGTTGTTCCTGTCGGTCATCTGGAAAGAGTACATGCGCGATGGGCCGAGCGAGGCTGGGCGCGTGCGCATCCTCATGCAGGATGAGTACAACAAATTCTCTTGGAGCTTCTTCACCCACCACCGGGGTAACAGCTGGCACGGCAAGGATGCGCACTTGATCTTCTGGGTAAGTGACAGTCCGATATTGAATATCGAACAATGCTAATATCTCATAGATGGGTGAACACTGGGTCTTCCTCACTATCTGCGGCTTCCTTCTCGCTGGAATCGTCGGCTTCTGCCTCTGGTGGAGCTACGGACGTGTCATGCTCCTAGGAGCCAAGTACCGCTACCGCTACTCCAAAGTATCAGGCATCCCACCGCGACTCTCGACGTCGCCAACACGACGCTCGCGACTCTCAGTCCCGACCCTCCTGCGACGGGTCAGCTTCAAAGAAGACGAAGAGTCCGGCGGGGTCACAGAGACCTCGTACGAACTCGAACGTCGCGATGACTAGAGATCTAGAGATTACTTCTCAACTCGCAACTTGCCATTTTACAGCCTGTGTATTTGTCTGTAACGATACGGCCGGATATGATCTCTGCATCAGCATTTATTGTACAACTTTTGCTCTTTCTTTCTGTGTTTAGGAGCGCGTTATGCATGGTGTCTCAATCCTGTGACGGGATCCTGGATTGAATGCTCACCTGGAGCACTTGGGTTTGCTTTTGGACATGTGCGAGACCTTGTCTATCACTCGGTTCCATTTCACTGTCCCCCTTTTTTTTTCCGTCTATTGATTTGTAAACAACTTGGATTCGCTTCTCGGGAGACAGTGGAATATATGGACATGCCTCTATGCCGGATCGGATATCTCCGGGAAAAATGATGACTCGAAATACTTTGGACTATTCCAAGTATAAAATTTAAGTATAGCACTAGAACAGTCCGTGCAATCATGTCTTGAAACCTCAACCCGCAATCCTGAAACCCTAAGTTCTCCAATGACAACACCGTGCCTTGAATCGCCACCTCTAAGCTTTTCAGGTGAACCTATCACGTCTGGGCTTGGACATTTTTTTAAAAATAGTGTACTATGTAACACGTCCATTGTTTGAGCATCCCATTTTTGGTGTTTTTCCTTGATCTAACCAACATACTTCAGTCCACATCTCGCATTCTCCGCGTCTACCCTACAATGTCCTCCCTCCTCCCCTTTGTACGTCCCAGCTGCCTCGGACAATGCAAGCCCTTTCATGCCTCTGACATGTTCGAGGACTTATAAAAGACAATCTGCTGTGCTGCACTTTCGCACAGAATCAAGATCCTTTCTATACCATCCTATAACAACCATCCATTCATCTGACTCTTGACTTTAACATTCAATCCCTACACGATATTACTCAACATATCGCCATTCTTACTTACTATAACCTCAAAAATGCACCTCCAAACCCTCCTCCTAACTCTAACCCTAACCCTCACCATCCAAACAACCGCAACACCCCTCCCAACCACCCTCTTCACCCGCACCCGCAACAACGCAGCCCTAACCGAATCCCAACTCGTCACCATCGCACCCTCCTCGAAATCCTGCACCGACGCCCCAGCAGCAGGCGAATGCGCCACCGCCAAACAAGCCGCAAAGTTCACCTCCCAGTCCTTCGACACGTACAAAGTAACCTCGAAAGCCGAACAAGCCGCCGTAATCAGCCTGATGGCGTTCGAAAGCGGCGATTTCAAATATAATAAGAATCATTTCCCGGGTGTTGCTGGGCAGGGTAGTGAGTTTTCCTATCTAACCTTACATCTAACATATATACTAACCATATGCTTCCAGCACGGAACATGCAATCCCCATCCTTCAACAAGAAATACGCCTCGTCCCTGCCAGCCCTGAAAGATAAACTCGCTACCGTCAACGGTCCCGCTGAGCTCCTTGATCTCTTGCGCAACGACGGTGCGACGGATTTCGGCTCTGGTGCTTGGTTCTTGACTACGCAGTGCTCGAAGGAGGTGCGGGCTGCGCTGGCTGATGGTTCTGAGACGGGGTGGCAGCGGTTTATTTCGGATTGTGTGGGGACTTCGGTTACGGATGAGAGAAAGGAGTATTGGGAGAGGGCTGTTAAGGCTATTGGTGTTTAGATTGGTTTGATATGGCTCGGAGCTGGTTCTTCGGTGTTGTTGATTACTGTTGTTTGCTTCGATATGATGATTATGGATTATGGGATAGGAATGGTATAGAATATAAATGAAGTTTATTCACGGCACCTCTAATGGGTACATACTAAGTAACTAGTAACAGTAGACCACCTTGTACGGAGTACATCTATCTCATTCATCTCATTCATTACACAATTTTAATACCCAAACTACAAAACACCCTTAGTACTAACAACATCACCCGCACCAACATCACCCGCAACCCTACGCTTACAAGCAGTGCGAATAGCAACAGCAAGCGCCTTGAACGCACTCTCGGCACGGTGGTGGTCATTATCGCCATAAGTGCAACCAACATGCAACGTCACGCCCGCCGCCTGCGCAAAGCTCTGCAGACCATGCGTGATCATCTCCGTGCTCAAGTCGCCGATCTTCTCGCGCCGGAAGCCAAGGTTGATAACCGCCCACGGCCGGCTGGAGAGGTCAATGACCGCCCATGAGAGCGCCTCGTCGAGGGGCGCGTCGCCGCGGCCGAATCGCTCGAGGGATTGTCGTGCGCCTAGTGCTGCTGTGAAGGCTTCGCCTAGTGCGAGGAAGGTGTCTTCTGTTGTGTGGTGGTCGTCGACTGAGCGTTGGTTAGCATTGCCATTGCCATTTCATATTGTAGTATCCTGTGTATGTGAACTCACTATATAAATCACCCTTCGCCCGAACTGCAAGACTCATCCCGCCGTGCTTCGCCAGCGCGTGCAGCATGTGATCCAGGAACCCGATGCCCGTGCTGATGGTGATCTGCTGCGTCGGGGTGAATTGCGTCGCATGGCCGGCGTCCTTGGGTGGCACGATGCCCTTCTTCGAGGCCTCGGCTTCTTTGGGGTCTGTTGGGGCGGGGAAGTGGGCTGATGGTTCGTAGGGTGGGAGGACGCCGCCGTCTAGCGAGAGCGAGATTTGGATTTTGGTCTCGTTGGTGGACCGGGAGATGGTCGCTGTGCGCGCCGGGAGCGACATTGTGGGTTTAGGGATTTGGTGTAGGGCGAATTGGCAAATTGGAGAGAGTCGGTGTTTGGTAGATGCCCAGGTGGGAGATAATCGGATTTCTTTTTTGTCTGACTCGTTCGCGGGAGAATCGTTGATCCGCTCTTTAGTATGGAGGAAATGCGACCGAGTTTGGCAGGTTTATGACACTGGCTGGTCCAGGATTTTATTCTTGACTTCCTTGAGATCAATTCTTTGTATTGTCATCGGGATTTGAAACACATATCTTCTTCGGCATTGTCTACTTTGCTTTACTTTGTTTATCGTCGCACTCGGCCTCGATAAGACCGACTCCCAGCTAAATTCATTCCCTGTTCACCGTACACTTACAACGGACATACCAGAATGCCACCACCATCTAACCACAGGGCCGATGTCGAACCCCCAGAGGAAATCACCTGGGTAGCCGCCCAAGGCTTCCTGACCGGCGCGCTCCGCGTAAGCAACCGGACTTCCAATTCGTCTCTCCGTGAACTCCCAGAGCAAATACTAATATCCTCAAGTTTGGCTCCGTGTCCATCTTGGCTCATATGATCCTTATCCTGCCCCACCCCTTCGTCTTCTCCGCGCCAAGTCCACCCGTCGCATATGCCCCGACACAACCCCGTCCACGCCCTAACATATTCTCCCGCGATTACCTCCGCTCACGACTCTTCCACCGCCCCATAGAGGGCTTCTCAAGCTGGATATCGCCGGGGTCCCGTGTCTACCGTGGTCTGACGCCGCAGTTCAAGGTCTTTTTGCAGGTCGTGGCTATGACGCTGGGTGGTTGTATCTGGCAGGAGAAACGCGTGACCGAGTATATCGAGCTGCTGAGACGGATTAAACGCACGGAGCGACTGGAGGCTGAACGCGCGGGGGGGCATCGGCGGTAATCTTATATGTTGTAAAGATTTGGAGACATCCACTAGATCTTGCAACGATGTAGACTTGGTTTGGACGGAACTTGGAACTTGAACTTCCACCGGATACAATACATCTGCCGCTTTGGCGGAACACGGATGAGCTGAATCTCATTTCTCAGTCGTTTTCCAACCCTGCACGGCCTCACAGGATTGAGGCGAATACTTTGTAGCCCTCGTCAGAGTTACTCACCGTAGGCCGACGGAGGATTGAACATGATCACGTGGCGCGGTCTTAGACAACCAGACAAATGAGCGTAGGAAACTTGTGCATTCTATAGAAAATCTAGATCGCTCTTGAGAACCTGTAAAAGCCACATGCGCAATGTTGAAAGGTGAGTCGACCATTCCTATCACCAGTCAGAGTGTATTGCATGACCTCCCAGGAGTCAGGCTATGCATCTTGATTTATCGCCTCTAGCTCGCCATCTTCGCTCAGGCTGTTTCCACAAGCATTGCTTTTCTACCGGTAGAACACCAGCTTGTATAGGGCTCTTAACAGATTAGGATGATTCTAGCGTTCCCAGACTCGTAGCAGGTGTAGACCCTTGTTAGGGCACAAGCCGGACAAACAGGTAATCACCCAGCCCCAGAAGGCTCTGGGCCCGAAATCCGGGAACAATCGAAGCCAACCGGTTCTACGCGGATGAACATGGTGAGGATGACCAGTACAAAGTACATCATGAGCATCCCGGGTCGTTCGGGCTGTCATATGTCGAATATCAAGCTCTATTATTACGGGGTATTAAATTATTACACCTAGCAAGGCAGCCAATATACTAATGTTGACTATTAACCGTCAATAGTCATAAGCTTTATGACTGGGCTGTTGTAGGGCCGAACTATACTGGCTTTAGAAAGATGATGTCCGTAGGCTTGGCCTCCGATGCTCTAGTACATCTCTAGTACGAAGAGCACGTAAGAGGCGCTGCACTAGACTTGATAGTGCCGATATAGTCGGAACTACAGGGATTAATTGCATTAGACTAATTGGACCGTGCTAACCCTCGACATATTGATTGGTCTTTCTTTGTACTCCAGAACAACCCTGGAAGCTACGTAGTACAGATTATGAAGTATACCCCGTCCTCCTCCGGTCATCGTTCATCGTTCATCCCCCTATACGATCTACACTCAATTGACAACATAGCATCATAGGTTCAATCTCCGGATCCACCCCTAAAGGAATGATCGGCGACTATGGCACTCCACGATACTGCTTCCGAAGGGGTATTAATCTCTCGGGCCCACGTGAAAGGGAGATCACAATGGCAATCAGGGGGGAATATCCCCAGACACCTTGGCGTCATCGGTGACGAAGTTCATTCAGATCAGCGGCTGTAAGGTTCACCATAAGGCCGGATGCCATGTTGTTTGGGTTGATGCCTGGATTATGCCTGATCCAGACCGCTTTCCGACCGCTTTCCGACCGCTTTCGACACTGTGTATGTTGTATGTAGATATCATTGGAATTGAAGCTATTCCCACTCTAAAAGTCTCTATATTCACCCATTCCCTGCCATTGAATCTATCTGCTATTTCCAACGTTCCAATGTTAGGTGCTTTGCTTGTATGGTCTCTATCAAGTAATCCAGGTACTTTATTTTCTGCCGCCTCAACAGGCTGGTCCAGACATCGACACCTAAAACCTCGGGCATTCCAGTTTCCCCCCTTCGCACGGCCTTCTGGCGGTCCTTTTCGGCGCCACCTCAGATTTCAAGATATAAATAAGCGATCTCTGAAAGTAAAAGAAGAAGATAAATTAAAAAAATAAATTAAAACCCCTAGAGAAGAAAAAAAAGCCACAACTGAAACATCTCCAGTTGATACAGTTGGATCTGACTGCATCCGTCCATCCTCGATTCCCTCTATTTCCTCCTTTTTCCATCTTTCCGACTATCCCTCTAGTGGATTCTGCTGTTTTCATTTGACGCATTCAATCTGGCCTCCTTTCTATGTGAAGATATCAAATCACATTAGATCCTGTGCATATTGTGGATTCCCCCTTCCGCAACCATCACCGCATTCAACATTGTTGACAGGTTCCTGTTGTCTGCGCTTAGATATAGGGAACAATTTCCCATCTTAGCAATTGTATGCTAATTGCTTCTCATGGCGCTGTGACGATCTATAGTATGTGCTACCTTCCCCCTCATTCTTGCTCCGCTCACTTCCTCGCGTTATTCCCCGTCATGACCCTTCACACGACTAATTGATCCCTAGTACGAACGACGTTGAGGTCGTCGAGATAAGCTTCCTTTCTCAGTGCCTAGCACTCGCGCTACTCTTCCACCTTACGCAACTCCCCCTGCTTCTGTACCACTAGTCCGCCCTACCGATCCAGACATGGCTGAAATTATCGGCAAACGACAACGAAGAAAGAGCCTGAGCGTGTTCAGTCCATCCCTCACACTATCAGCCCCCCTCCGACCTGCGATTCACACCCGAACACCCTCGGATGATACCTTGACCCGGGATAAGAAAGGCCGACGGAACTCTAGCTTCTTCGGCCGGTCTCATAGTCCGAACAGAGCGTCCGATGGATCGAATAACCGCCGCCCTGGGACGGCAGGCTCCGACACCCCCGTCGGCATGCCATCCACACCGGTCATGGAAACCCCTCGTCCGCGGAGGAAGTCGATGCAGAAAAAGCGCACCTCGGTTTTTGGTTCTCTGAGGTCATTACACTCATGGGAAGACGATGAAACTACGAGTCCCTCCGTCGGCTCGATGATGGACGAGCAAAGCATGGCCACTCCCCGAAATGGGATCTGGTCATCTGCAATCCTCCACCACGGGGAAGTTCAGACGACTGGAGGCATGTGGAGGAAGAAGAGTCATTATTTGGTCCTGACGGATACCCACCTCATTCGCTTTAAGAATCAAGGCAAAGCCGCCGATGTCTTTGCTTGTATTCCCGCTTCTTATACCCGGCCTGCGCCTTCCCATCGCCAATCGGTGGCTTCAGTCAGTTCTCTGCAGGATATGCAATTCATGGCCTCTGGCGATTCAACTGCCGGAATCCCA
Organism: Penicillium psychrosexuale; assembly: GCF_028828465.1. Lineage (NCBI taxonomy): Eukaryota > Fungi > Ascomycota > Eurotiomycetes > Eurotiales > Aspergillaceae > Penicillium > Penicillium psychrosexuale. Next base: position 1,482,086 of record NW_026643190.1, on the reverse strand, counting down.
CTAAACAGCATAATCGCGGTCTACATGTTGGAAGATGCACGATTGTCACCATCGGTCGAAGTGGCCTATCTCGACGAGCGCACAAACAAAGCCACATTGGTGCAAATGCAGACATCTGATTTGCAGGAATTAAACCTTTGGATGGTAGGCATCCGTCAAGCCGCGCAGATGGCTAGAGCAAATTGTCCAATGCCATTTAGCAAGGGATCGATTGAGTATGTAACCCGTATGCTTGAGCACGAGCGAGATTACGACCCGGAGGTGTTCCGCATGTTCCGGGTCATTCAAATCGCATCTAGCAAGTCAATCACCCGCTCTTCCTCTGATGACCTGACCAAGCTGTCGCCCACGGGCTGCTATCTTGCCATTGGCGCACACAAGCTGCATCTGCTACCCATGCAGAAGACAACCAATCGATCATCGGTCGTATCCCTGTCAGATTGGGAGGCCGGTACTTCATTTGGTCTGATGAACCTGACTGGTTTGTCGATGGAGTATGGTGACGACAGCCTGCATCTGATCTTTAGGATTCCTCTCAAGAAATCATTCAATGTCTTTTTGGCCTCTGTTCATTCCGTTGAAATTGCATGTTGGATCCGACAACACACTGAATACCTTCGCCCATTGTGGGTACGACAGCCATACGAATTCGTGGTTCCGAAAGAACTGCAAAATGACGACAATTTCCCGCCTGTTGCTTTAGATGAAGATTATGGATGCTTCGACCGAACCTTGGTCGCCTACTCTGCCAGTTATGACATCGACACATCAAATATACGATATACAATCGACCAGGAATGCGAGGATGCTCCATGCTTCCGTCTGCTGAAGCCTGCTTCCCCGAAAACCCCGCGGTACAACGCTTTAGAACTCATTGCTGTCATGCGCGCACTTCGCTATAATGAATTCTTCCGGTCAATCTCGTTCCGCGGGGTCAATCTGGATGCATTGCAGGGCCTTCGTGATATTCATGGGGTGGACTCCGACGTCCATCTCGACCGAGGAGGCGCCTCCGTGCATATTCCAGGCCAGACGAGTCTAACTGTCCTCTCGCAAGAGGTGCGAGCTTTAGCTCTGAAGAGCAAATGGCTTCGCCGACTCGACTTCTCTTACTGCCTTACACGGATCCCGACACCAACTTTGGACAAGGGTACTCGTGATCCAGGCTGTGGGATTCCAGAAGCGATCTTCCCCGTCTGTCGCCGAGAACTGACCAGCGTGGACTGGGTTGTGCTTAACGGTATCAAGCTAGGTGAGTCCGATTTGGACTATCTTGTCGATGCGGCTTCGCAAAGGCGTAGTCACCTGCGCGCTCTAGAAGTTGGGGACTGTGGATTATCCGTACATGACCTAGATCTTCTTCTGTCGACTATCGTCGCACAAGAATCGACACTCGAGGCGATCAACATATCAGGCGTGCAGGGCCGATTGAATCCCGATGTCCTCCAGCAATACATTGGCTATTTTGGACAAATCCGCAAAATCAACTTATCTCGCATATCACGGACCTCTGGCACCGACCCTCTCATCACGGCCGAAATGCTGTTCAACTGGCGACTCGAAGAGCTGGCTCTCAGTCGGACGGTTTTGAACCGCGAGACCGTGGATGCCATTGCTACTTACCTAGCTAGCGATCGCTCTCGAAACCTTCGTGTGCTTCGTCTTGATCAGTGTGGTCTGACCGGAGAGGATGTGGCTATGTTTATGCAGTCGATGTCTAGTGAACCTGATTCCCCGCGCAGTCTCCATCTGCATGTCAATGAGAACCGCATTGACAACGGCTGTTCTCACGTTTTCAACGCTATTGCGAATAATCAGACCCCCTCGCATCTGTCAATGCGTATGATTGATTTCAAGAAAGAAGACCATTTCCGTGAGCTGGTGGATTCACTTCGAAAGAACAGCACTCTCAAATTTTTGGATATTTCAAAGGCTTCCCTCCCATACGATGCTAGCCCTGAGACTTGCCGATCGTTGCAAGTGATGCTGGAGGAGAATGAGACTCTTGAGGCTTTGGACATTAGCGGTGATAACGCGCACCTTGATGTTGCACGCTTCGGTATTGGTCTTAATCTTGCACTGACTGGCCTGAAGAAGAACACATCTCTAAAGGTCCTGAGAATTGAACACCAGAAACTCGGTCTTCAAGGTGCAAATACCCTTGCCTCCGTCTTAGAGGAGAATGATACACTACGTGAAGTACATTGTGAGAACAATGATATCAATCTGCAGTCCTTTACGGTCTTGGTTAACGGCCTTCGGTGCAACCGCTCCCTTCTCACCCTCTCCTGCATGGATCGGGACCGAGTCCTGTCCCTGGACAAAGTACGCCGAGAGGTTGATAATGTCCGATGGGAGGCCAGCAACGGCAACCAAAGTTCCGGCCACTCGGTCCGTCGTTCTCTGTATGCAGCGATGACCGTTGGCCAAGGGGGGCAAGGGCACAGACTGAGCAAAGCGCCGCCGCCTAGTGTCGCCTCAGCATTGGAAAACTCTCCATTCGCCAACCACAACGTTGAACTAGTCTTGCAGTCTCTGAACGAGAGATGGGACACCGAAGTCTCTCGGCTCAATCGATATCTCCTCCGCAACTACAACATTGCCCATGGGATTGAGGAAATTGATGATGATTCCGCCAGCATTGGACGACCCGCAACAGCGGCGAGCCTGAGCACGATGTTTGACAATTTCAAATTCGACGTGTCCGTGTCGGCAGATGAGATTCGAACGCCGTCGCTGCTAGACGAGCCTCCTGCTGTCATCCGACTTTCAGAGGCATCCGACACCCCATCCCAGTCCTCGTCATACATCGAGTCCACCTCCTTCCAAACAAGACGCATTTCATCCAATACACGCCGCCCTCATACCGCCGCTGCTGCACACTTCACTCCATCCAGTCATAGTTCTTCGGCCTCTCTCCTAGCTCTCCCGGTTCCAGCCGTGCCCCCAGCAGTTAAGAAAGCAGAGAGCGTGCGCAGTGGACGCAGTTCTTCCAGTACTGCCTCGTTCAGCGCCGGCAGTACACGAAGCGCCTATGGCGTCGCCTCATCTACCCTAAGAGGCTTCCTCAGCGGCACCGCGTTGAGGGAACGTCGCCGTGCGGATGCAGTGCGCCCCTCACCTGTTTGTGTCAGCGACGACAAGCCGCCTCAGCTAGACTGGACACCACCGAAGCTTGACTTGGGAGGTCTCTAGAGCCTTCCTTACACCCTCACCCTCACCAACACAACTACCTGTACAGAATCCTCCACACCTCACCCAACACGAACCGAAACGAAGCCTGGCTCGGTATATATACGACGAACCACACCCAGGTTTCGCTGATATACCCTTCCCTGTGAAACATTTTTATCTTACTCATTAACTCATAACTCGACCCAACCCCATCCGAATTCCCATTTCTCCAAACCGGCCAGTTGGCACTGATACCCTGGCGTTGCATTTTTTTTTTACAAGACCGCATTCTCCGGGCGTTCCATATTCATTTCCTCATTTCCATTTCCATTCTGTGCCAACATCTTCCTATTCGTCTTATCGTGTCCTTGACATTTTGTTCTTTGTTTTATTGCTCTTATTGGAAAGCGTCCTCATTTTGTGGGTTAGTGACGCTCATGCGTGAATCCATGGCTAATGTTTATTGGGTCTGGGGCTTGGGCTGTTTGATATTTTATTGTGTTGTTTTCTTTGCGGTTGTTCCTCTCCAGAGCGAGGATTGAATACTGTTTGGATAGGCATGAAACACTATTGTTCCTTTCTGTTTGATTTCCTAGTCTCGAAGACTGAGTAGTTTAAGTGAATTGGAGGCTATAAAACACAACCATTTCTATATATGCATAAAATTGATAAACATCCCACGAAAACGCGTTCAATCTATATAAAAAGCAACGCCACGGATGTATATCTAAGCCCACTCGAAATACAGTACAAATGGGAGAAGATTAAATCTGATACTATACAAAACGGATTCCCATCTCACCACCTCCAAGCATCCTCTCCTAGATACCTAGTCGAACCTCACATATCACAAGAATCTTTATAAACAAGAAGCCCACGCTCACGATCCTTCTGATCCATCTTCTTCCGCCAAGCACGTCCCTTCTCAGTGACCCTTTTCAAAATCGCGAAGAAACCAGCATCATGATCCTGCACGTTCTTCTTCAACGCCACATTGCGACGATGCTTGATCGCAGCCAGAACATGGTTGCTCTCTTCCACACTGAGCACGTTGAGCTCGTAGTCAATCGTCCACCTGTCGGACGCCGTGAACCACGTCGGCCGCTGCACCGGAACGCCATTCACCTTGTTATTCACGATGAGCGTCATGCCTAGAATGTCCTCGTCGAAGTCGCCGATGTGGGGGGAGTGCGTCTGGGTACGCTCTTGGTTGGTTTCGGGCGTTTGGGTTCGGCGGGCAGCTCGAACAGGGGCTTGTATTCTAATGCCTCTGCTTCGGCTTCTTCGGCTTTGGCGTCGGATTCTTCCTCGCCGGCCTCTTTCGGGTAGAGCTCGTCGGCCAGGGATTCCACTGGGGGAGCGTCCTGTAGACTTGATTCCGTCGAGTCCACCTCTGAATAGGTAGGTTCGGGTTCGAGTGACTCCTCTGGTTCGAGTGACTCCTCTCCTGGGAACAGGAAGTCCTTTTCGACTGACTCCTCTTCTGGATAGAGGGGTTCGTCTTCGTCGGCCTCCACGGCTGTCTCTGGGATATGGCCGTCGATGTATTGGTCTGGGTTGAGAATGCGGTCCTGGATGGCGTCGATGTGGGCTTTGTTCTTTGTCTGAATGGCCTCGATTTGCTCGTCCGTGACGGGCTGCGCGACGATCAACATGTAGGGGGGTTACCCTCGCGGGCCTCGAAGTGGAAACGCAGGGACTTCTTGGGGAACTTCTTCGTGGCCTTGTCCAGGATCTTCTCCCACAGGCCGAGACTTAGTTCGAATTCTTTGTCGCCAAGGCAGGTGTTAGGCGTGCCGTGCAAAGCCTGATCCATCTCGTCGAGAGGGATGTATTGGAAGCCGAAGATGCGCTCGATGTTGTGATATGCGACGAAGATGCCGTCCATGCGGCCAACGCGCACCTGCAGGGAATACTTGAGGAAGGCGGCGCGGATCATATCGAAGTATTCGCGTTCGTAAGACTCCCACTTGCCATAGCGGCGTCGGATCTCGTAGCCCATCCCGCGCTCGTGCTCCGTGGATTCCATGCGGATTGAAACCACCGCACGGGTTTTCAAGTCGAACATGCCAGTGCCTGGAAGTCTGGGATCGTAGGCGTCGAGCTGCGATCGCATGAGGAATTTTCCGAGGGTGCTGTAGTGGTAGGACTCCGGGGTGTTTGCTTCTTCCTCAGCAGTAATCTTGTTCGCATCACTGCGGCGGTAGCGCTCAAACTGATCCTTTGGCATCGTGAGTTGCTTCTCCATTGACTTGCCCAGGTTCATAAGAATATTAGCGTGGTCGTATTCCTTGTCCGCATCAATGGCGTAAATATCCTCCTCTTCCTTATAACGGAGGAACATAGCAGTCGGCGCTCGAAGGAGACGGGTGAACGTCCTCAGAGGGTCATCGAAACCCCGACTAATTTTGCTAGTATCGACAGGCCGCCACGCGGACAGAAGATAATGGAAATGAGCGAGAACTGAAGTCATGCTCGATGATGAGCCGTAGTACTTCTTCTTATTTTTCTTGGTGATTTCGCAAGCCGTCTCATCTTGTGAGGAGGTGATGTATGGCTTCAAGGCACTAAAGTCAAATTCCGTCACGGGCATGATCTGGTCCAGGTAGGGGTCGAAATTGAAGACTAAAGACCGAGGGTCACGTAGCTGGTAGACACCAGGACTGTCTGCTCTTAGTATATCGATCATTGGCAGGAGACTTAGCAACTCACTTGAAAAGCACTCGGTCGAGACCAAAGGCGACGCGTGGGACAGGAGGCACGGAGACACGCACCTCTTGGGTGGAAGATTAGCTCACATTCGACAGTTATATCAGTTCCGAACTCACCTTTTAGGCTCTGCTCCGTTGAGTCAACAGACCCGCAATCTTTAGACGTAACGTGGTTTTTGATGAAATCAAGGACTTCGTCATTGTCCCTGAATTCTGGCCTATCCGTCCACGGGGTGGGTGCTGGAATATCCACCTTCTGCTTGGGTGCTGGCTTGTCCGCCTTCTGTTTGGGTGCTGGTTTGTCCGCCTTCTGCGTGGGTGTTGGCTCATTCGAACTTGCAATACCGTTCTTAGAGCTGGCGTCCAATATTTGGGCAACTACATTGCTAGTGGACTTCAACTCGAGCGTGCTCTTGCTGGGTTCACTGACCGCTGGCGTATCTGCTGGTCCGTCTGTCGTAATCTTGGCATTGGCCAAACGTTTTCTCTCCTTGACCTTGGCCCTTCTTTCTTGTCGTTTGGCTTGTATATCCGCTGTCCGCAAGGCCTTGACTTTTTCTGCTTCCACCTGTGCTGCTTCTAGCGGTACTGCATCTGACGTGATGGCCTCTCGCGGTGCTGCTTTCGCCCGCCTCAGTTCCAATTTGTATGCTGCCCAGAATGAAAGGTCTCTCCCGGCTATAAGTGACTGCTGGAACTCTCTGAAGGCCGGGTAATGCCGCCGTTTGTAATTGCTCTTTTGTGTGGCAGACATCTCATACCATATTTGAGCAGTGAGCTCTTTCGGTTTAGGTTGCGACGGCTCGGGTTTCTGAGGTTTGGAAGAGGCGGCATCTTTTGTATCTTGGATCTGGCCCTATAGCACACTCTGTCAGAACTTATCTCACGTTGTACTTCGGATCGAAGGACATACATTGGGCGGTAGCGGCACTGAAGGCTCGGTCGACGCGTCAATTGAATTGATCTTCGGCTCTATTTCATCTGCATTCGTACGGAGCGCAGATATGCGGTGGAACTGGCGCAAACCGAGCGCGCCAGGGCGCGGCAGACAAGAGAGACAGACATGTCGGCTTAAAGGGCCTGACACAGACCGCAAAGAAGTCCGAAGCATTCAGGTCAAATGTCGACAGTCAATTTGGGAAAGGGTATAGAAATGTAGAAGTCCCCAAATGTTGTCGACTCAAGAATTCTAGAATTAAAAAAAAATCCCCGTCAATAAGCCACCGGGCTAACCTCAGAATTGCCTCTCCGGTTTTTTTTCTGCCAGGAGATTGGGGTCACCGCTTTGTTGTTATCTCGTTGCCTTTCTGCCTAAGTGCCTAAGGTGTCAATATTTTATATCGGGAAGAAATAGTGCAAACGATGAGACGACAGTAGGAGGTTTGGATGTAGGTTTTGTTTTGTTTTTTATATGCTTCATATTCAATCGAGCTAAGCATGCTGTAGTATGATTAAATGACTACAAAATCCATGTTTCTTAGACTTATATTGTACAACATACAAGAGTTATACATTCGCAATTGTATAGAATCCTGCACTCTTATCTCTTAACACTAAATATAAGACATATAAAATCAGTCTTGAACTGTCAAATCCATTAATCCATCTTCTAATTAGAACTATAGAATATTTTATCTCACCGGCCGAGATCGCTGGGTAGAATTCTGGAGTCGGAGAAACACCCAGCCGGAGGGCAGAAAAAAAGTTGTGAAAGTTTAACATCTTCGAACTTCCCATTCCCGCATACAACCTTGGAAGTTGCTTCTCAGGTCTCTGTGAGGTAAGTAAGTGTGGATTCTCTTATGATCAAGCCTTTCCCAATTGTGTGCCCTGTCCCATTGCTCAATGACTCGGTTTCCTTGACTGAGGGGGCACTAAATACCCCGCGGAGTTCCTATACTACTTGCTAACACCACCATAGTCGAGACGCTTCTCCAAACATGGCCTCCGAACAATTGCGCATCCTTATTGTCGGCAATGGTGGCCGTGAGCATGCCTACGCCTGGAAGCTGAGCGAGTCCCCCTTGGTCGACATTGTCTATGTTGCTCCCGGAAACGGTGGCACAGGCCTGGGTACCAACAGCAAGATCACCAATGCCAATGTCAAGGGCGACGACTACCCCGGCCTCGTGGCTTTCGCACAGAAGAACCAGGTGAACCTCGTGGTACCAGGTCCCGAGGCACCTCTCGTTGATGGCATCCAGGGTTACTTCCAGGCTGGTGAGTCACCTTTTTCTTTTTTTCCTTCTTTTTTTTCGGTTGTTTTTTTTTTCTGTATACCAATCGCTTTGAACAACTCTAACAATGCCTCACAAAAACAGTCGGCATTCGATGCTTCGGTCCCTCCAAGGCTGCTGCCCGCATGGAGGGCTCCAAGACCTTCTCCAAGGACTTCATGCAGCGCCATCAGATCCCCACCGCCGAATTCGGAAACTTCTCTGACTACGAGTCCGCACGTCGCTACCTCGACTCCGTGTCGCACAATGTGGTGATCAAGGCTGATGGTCTGGCTGGTGGTAAGGGTGTGATCATCCCCACTACCAAAGAGGAAGCCCACAAGGCCTTGAAGGAAATGATGTTGGACCACCAGTTCGGCAAGGCTGGCGATGAGGTCGTGATTGAGGAGTACTTGGAGGGTGATGAGCTGAGTATCCTCACTTTCAGTGACGGTTATACTATTCGCTCGCTTCCTCCAGCGCAGGACCACAAGCGCATCTTCGATGGCGACCACGGCCCCAACACTGGTGGCATGGGCTGCTATGCGCCTACGCGCATTGCGCCGAAAGAAGTTGTGGATGAGATTGACCGCACCATCATTCAGCCTTCGGTTGACGGAATGCGAAAGGATGGTACGTTTGAAAGTGCTTTTCCCAAAGCATGTTCCTAATCATTGTCTAGGCTTCCCCTTCGTTGGTATCTTGTTTACCGGTCTTATGATGACCAAGAACGGACCCAAGGTCCTTGAATACAACGTCCGCGGTGGAGACCCAGAGACCCAAACTCTGCTGCCTCTGCTCAGCAAGGACACCGATCTTGCACAGATCATGGTGGCCTGTGCCGACCACTGGCTGGACGGTGTCTCGATCAAGATCGAGCCCAACTTCTCCACCACAGTCATTGCTGTCGCCGGCGGCTACCCCAACGCTTATGCCAAGGGCAAGACCATCACTCTGGCCCCCGCGCCTGCTGGAACCCTCATCTTCCACGCTGGCACAACTCTTTCTGGCAACGAGTTGCAAACCTCTGGGGGCCGTGTCATCGCCTCCACGGCCACCGCCGCGACCCTTGAGGAGGCTGTTGCTAAGAGTTACGAGGGCATCAAGACCATCAGCTTTGAGGACATGTTCTACCGCAAGGACATTGCCCACCGCGCGTTCCGCCAGACCGCTAACACCTCGCTCACCTACGCCCAGGCCGGTGTCTCTATCGATGCCGGCAACGAGCTCGTCAACCAGATCAAGAGCTCCGTCCGCCGCACCAAACGCCCTGGAACTGACGCCGTCATCGGCGGCTTCGGCGGCCTCTTCTCTCTGCCCGCTGCCAACTCCGCCTACCACCCTCACTCGCCCACCCTAATCGGAGCCATTGACGGAGTCGGCACCAAGCTCAAGATCGCCCACGCAATCGGTATCCACGACACCGTCGGCATCGACCTCGTCGCCATGAACGTCAACGACCTCGTCGTCCAAGGTGCCGAGCCCCTCTTCTTCCTGGACTGCTACTCCTGCGGCCACCTTGACGTGCCCACCGCTGCGGCCTTCGTCACCGGTGTTGCCGAGGGCTGTGTCCAAGCCGGCTGCGCCCTGATCGGCGGCGAGACCGCTGAGATGCCCGGCCTCTTCGTCGACGACTCCTACGACGCCGTCGGAGCCGCCGTCGGCGCTATCAACACCACGGGCGACAACGCTCGTGCCATCCTCCCGCACACAGAAAACATGCGCTCCGGCGATGTCCTTCTCGCCCTCGGCTCGTCCGGCCCCCACTCCAACGGCTACTCTCTCGTCCGGAAGATCGTCGAGCGTGCCGGCCTGAGCTACACCGACACCGCACCTTTCTCCATGCCCGGCCTCGACGCCGGCGTCTCCGTCGGCCGTGCCCTCCTCACCCCTACCCGCATCTACGTCAAATCCATCCTCGGCGCACTCAACACCCACGGCTCTGCCATTAAGGGTCTGGCTCACATTACCGGCGGTGGTCTCACCGAGAACATCCCCCGTATGCTCCCCGACACCCTCACTGCTCAGGTCGACGTCAGCACCTGGGCCCAGCCTTCCGTCTTCACTTGGCTCCAGCGTGCCGGTAACGTCTCCTCTGCCGAGATGGCTCGTGCCTTCAACTGCGGTGTTGGTATGATCATTGCCGTCGACCCCGCCCACGAGGCTGCTATCCGTCAGACCTTCGAGGCTGCTGGTGAGTCTGTGTACCGCGTTGGTGAGCTGCGTGCTCGTGCCAAGGGTGAAGAGGGCTGTGTGCTGTCTGGACTTGAGACTTGGTCTGCGTAATATTCACGATCCTGACGTTAAAATTTGATATTGATGGTGATGTTGATGCGTGATGCTTTTTATATATGGATGGAGAAAATGATTTGCCTGGGTTATCTACATATCTTATAGATTTTTTTTGTTACTGTTTATTTTTCTGGTTCTTCGTATTCCCCGTCTTTCTTCTCTGCCTTTCATAATATAGGGCTTTTGGATGTGTCCCGAACTAATGCGATTTTCCTACATGCATGAAATTGAATATATTGGAAAGAATCTCATTGATCTAGATATTTTAAGATTGCTATATTGTTCCTATATCCGGCATATCTGATTGAATGCTAGAAAATATATATCGGTGACAAAGCTAAGACAAATGATGTTCAAAAGTAATGCATAATAGACACCACGATTCAACAAGCGCTAAATCTCTCGATAGCATTTCTAGAATACAAAAAACCAGTGCATGGAATATTCGAAGTCAGAGTTATGTTAAAACTACGGACAAAGTCGGACAATTTAGCTGAAGACAGGCTAGAACAAAGACGGACGATGGAGACGTCAAGAGAAAAGGCAAACCCAACCTATTCCCCATAGCCAACCAACTCCATATGCATCCTCACCCTACAGGTACACTGTTGTCACCCCAGCGCCAGAAACCCGTCCAGGCAAACAATCAGAGAAGCGGACGGGACAGCGCATTCGAATGAAGAAAAAAATGGAGGGTAATGGTAAAATGTTTCAAAGCAGAGATGGATGGATAGGAAGATCGAGGTAAAGAGTAAGGTAAAGAGTAACAAAAAAAAACGATCGACTCTATTCCACTAAAATCGAGATTCCATTTTCAGGCTATCCGCTTGATAATGCGAGTCCAACAACGCTTGCAATCCACCAGTGCCTCCATCCTGCTTTTTGATACACCAGGAAAGTACGAGTGAATACGAGTAGAAAAGTGCAGCAAGAAGCTTAGAAGCACTTGCGGTGGACGATGGAAGGACCGCTCTCGTCGTACTCCTGCTTCGAGATCCACATCTGCTGGAAGGTCGACAGGGAGGCCAGGATGGATCCACCGATCCAGACGGAGTACTTGCGCTCGGGGGGAGCAATGATCTTGACCTTCATGGAAGAAGGAGCAAGAGCAGTGATCTCCTTCTGCATACGGTCGGAGATACCGGGGTACATGGTGGTACCACCAGACTAAAAGTGTGTTAGTGGGATGTTGCAAGTTCAACTGGGAGACCTTTTCTTACCATGACAATGTTACCGTACAGATCCTTACGGACATCAACATCACACTTCATGATAGAGTTGAAGGTGGTGACGTGGATACCGCCAGACTCAAGACCAAGAACGTTTGGCTGGAACAGAGCCTCGGGAGCACGGAAGCGCTCGTTACCGATAGTGATAACCTGTCCATCAGGAAGCTCGTAGGACTTCTCGAGGCTGGAGCTCTGGGAAGCGGTCTGGATCTCCTGCTCGAAGTCGAGAGCAACGTAGCAAAGCTTCTCCTTGATGTCACGGACGATTTCGCGCTCGGCAGTGGTGGAGAAAGTGTAACCACGCTCAGCGAGGATCTTCATCAGGTAGTCGGTCAAATCACGGCCAGCCATGTCGACACGCGAGATAGCGTGGGGCAGAGAGAAACCCTCGTAGATGGGGACGACGTGGGTAACACCGTCACCGGAGTCGAGAACGATACCAGTGGTACGACCGGAGGCGTACAGGGACAGAACGGCCTGGATGGAGACGTAGAAGGCGGGTGCGTTGAAGGTCTCGAACACGATCTGGGTCATCTTCTCACGGTTGGACTTGGGGTTGATAGGAGCTTCGGTCAAGAGAATAGGGTGCTCTTCGGGGGCAACGCGGAGCTCGTTGTAGAAGGTGTGGTGCCAGATCTTCTCCATATCGTCCCAGTTGGTGACAACACCGTGCTCAATGGGGTAACGGAGTGTGAGGATACCACGCTTGGACTGTGCCTCATCACCAACGTAGGAGTCCTTTTGACCCATACCAATCATGATACTGCGCCCATGTTAGTATTTTTTTATTCATTTGAGGATCAAATTGGCTGCATGGCGTATGTGTCCAAAAGCCAAAAAGAAAGGGGGGGGGATTATTTACCCATGGTGACGGGGACGACCGACAATGGAGGCTGTTGAATTTGGTCAGTTATTTGATCCTCACATTCAAGGTTTCCAGCCAAGCAAAAGAGGGGAAGCCATCCGACGCAAGGGTTGGTGGGATGGCGGCCTTCGCAAAGGAGGGGTGTCAGATTCTGTGGGGTTGGACTTACGGAAGACAGCTCGTGGTGCGTCGTCACCGGCGAAACCGGCCTTGCACATACCCGAACTACATCGCAAATCATCAGTATCATAATTCTTGTAGTTTTGGAAGCGCTATCTCGTAATTGTGGAGGGAGATGGAAAGCGATTGGGATGGATTCCATCTGCCGTCGTGTGGGCGGATTAGGGGTGGCAACGACCGCGACCGGGCTGATTTGGTGACCAGGCCGAAACACAAGCCAGAAGCTCCCGGGAAAAAGCATAGCACATACCCATTGTCGATAACGAGAGCAGCAACTTCTTCTATAATGAGATATCCGGGTTAGTGGTCATTCGCAAATGGGATTCGAGCTGTGGCAACAGGGGGCAGCTTCCTGGGAAGCTGCTGATGTGGCCACATCAGAATAACATACCCTCCATTGTGACAGATTAAACAATGAACCTAAGGGGGAGGGGGGGGGGATAGAAAAAGAAAAGAAAGATGGAATGAGGTTAGAGGGGGGATATAGTTGGGATTAGGGGAGAAGGGAAGAAGGAAGAGAGTGAGGGAGCGAGAAGAGTGGAGAGGGGTTTGTGATGGCTGGGATTGTGCGCTGCCTGAGGCCGTCGATTCTCTTTTGACCCCCTCCGATCTACAGGTTTTGGCCGTTTCTTTTATATTTTTGATATCTACAAGTTCAGGATAAGGCAGAACTATTTTCATCTCATTATTGCACTGTCTCGGACCCCTTTCTTGTCTACCTAGAGCATTGCGTGGACACTCTTAGGGGTGAGCCTCCAGACCCCTCCGGGGAACACGTACCTTGACCGGGTTAGGCGCTCTAGAGTGTTTAGTTGTATTACAGTTATTACAATATCAGACATGCGACAGACATATGATTGTATATCGTACATACAATGTAGGCTACGGGATTCCCTGTGGCGTGGATGTTCTAAGTATAGGACAGACCCAGACTTCAGTCATTGGGGTACTCCCGTTCCAAGGTTATTTCAAGTGGACACACACGCATATACGGCTGTATAGGGGATAACCCCTTAGACCGTGAGACTCTGACACTGTCAGATAATTTACGTCCTCAGGTTGTTACCGCTACTTCACCCCAGGCCTAAGGTGACAACTAAGCCTGTTGTAATAGTGAGCGGTGAGGTGGTGCCACGTGACATCTTGGGAAGTACGAGATGTACACCTTCTTTTCTCCCTGACTACCCCTGACTTTGTCTCCTTATTTGCGGAGTAGGTATCTCCTGATTTATGCATCAAAGTTCCATTTTGAGAAACCAGCCTATGCTGACCATCTCCATGGCAGAAAACTTGGCATTTGACCCCTCCATCGGCAATAAAGTCGCTGAACTTTAAGCCCCTTGGAATATATCTTGGCAGCAGACCAGGCTTTGATAACCGGGTTCTAGTACATTCCGAGGCACGTTGATAAACCGGAAAAACCGTGACCGAACAGTTCTATTGATATGCAGCCAATCCGCAGCATAAGTGTCTGATTATTCATCTACTCTCACTGCTTACTCTCATTGCTTACCCTCATTGCTCGAGGAATATCGTTTCCGAAAGCCTGAAGTTCGCTGCATCGGAATAACGAACTCTACAAGTGCTCTAGTCGGTCTCTATATTTCGAGTCCGAAATGGCTAAGCTCAACGGTTCAAGAGAACTACTAGTACGTAGTAATAATGAGCCATTAGAAATCACATTCATGCCATTCAAACCGCCGAAAGGAGACTTGGTGATAATTCTTTTGGCTTTCCCGAGGTCGTTTTAGATCTTCTATTCGGTAGCCAAGAAACTAGAAGGCATCAGTCTCTGCTTCGGCTTTCCAGTGACAACTTGTGTTGTATGTAGTCATGATGTAGTCTAGTTGGGATACGATCACATGATCGAACCCGCTGGTCGTCGCGCGAATCGCCCAAAGAGCCGTGGCCGGGACATCAGATTATGTCAGCGGGTCTTTTTTCTAACTGTAGAAAAGAGTATTGATAGAAGACTGCGGACAATACTGTGCGATAAACAGCAATTCAATTTCTGACTTGCGCCATAGACTCTATTCATACTCTCCTTCTTTCCTCCCTCCCCAAACCAATACTCCCTAATCACCAACAACCAATTACCCCGCCAGCCCACCATGGATCCCGAAATGAACAAGCTCCTCAAATGGAGCGTTGCCAACACACAGCCAGCTGCAGGCGCCGATGACGAGAGCAGCAGTGCCCAAAGTCGCCCAGCAGCTGCGTCAAACCTGACCCCACAAATGGTGAACACACTATTCGGCGGTCCCTCCGAGGCCGACCTGATGCGGGCCGCAATGGAGGTCGTACACGACGACGAGTCCGACCTGGAGAACAAGTTGATCGCATTCGACAACTTCGAGCAGCTGATTGAGGGAATTGACAATGCCAACAACCTCATCCCGCTCAATTTATGGAAGCCGCTTGTCGAGCTTCTCCAGCATGACGAGACTGAACTCAGACGTATGGCGGCCTGGTGTGTGGGAACAGCCGTACAGAACAACCCCAAGGCGCAGGATCATGTATGAAAACTCCCGATTGACCTACAAGCATGTTGACCAAACACTGACACATCCACAGTTCGTCGAGCTGAACCAAATGCCTACTCTCGTCAATCTCGCCACGACAGACTCAGACCCCGCAACCCGCAAAAAGGCCGTTTACGCTATCTCCTCTGCGGTCCGTAACCACCAGCCTGCCTTGGATGCTCTGCACAAGAGCCTTCCAGAAGGCTATCCCACCGATAAGCGCGATGCCGCCGATATGGAAGGCATTGATACGATCATCGATCAGCTGCGGTCTCACCCGACCGAAGCCTCCGCATGAATGGAGCGAGTTGTGACTGCACTATAAGAGTGAATACACAAAAACACAGAGCAGCAGGATACCCACTGAATGCGAGTCCGTTATTGGAACTGGCCTTTTGTCGTGCCAAGGCTGGGGCTCGCAATGCAACAGGCAACATATTAGGTTGCTACTGCAACTGCGTTGAATGCTATGATGATGACGACGCTAGGCTTCACTGCGGTAGATGCCGGCGATTATTTGATTTGCGGATACCCGAAATGGTTTTGCAATGGTTTCTTGTTGCCTAAGGGCTGCATCCACATGATGCAACAACCTGATTTTTTGTGGTTTAAGCATATATTGGAATTGTACATACCCCGGGCTTTCGTCCTATATTAAATGCAATCACGAGTTCCGACGATCAAGAATGCCAAATCCCGATGTTTGAATCTGTACCTATGCTGCCTAAATTGTACTGTTTTGTTGTAACAGTATACCCTAAAAAACCAAATTCACACTATATTGTAGCTCATTAATGAGAGATCCCAAAAAAAGCAGAAACGAATTCATACTCCGTACAAATTAGAGCTCACGTTGCCTTGATTGATGATATCCATAGATATCTCGGAACAACATTTCTCCACCAGACATCGTCATTGGACTTCAGCTCTCACCAGCAACATCTCCAACCAAGACCCCCATCCCCCACAATCCCAAAATGGACAGCTCAAGCAACCGACTCTTCCGCTTCTCCAAGCCAGAGTGGCTGAACAACTCCGCCGTCCGCAATGGCGGCGTCTACGTGGCAGGCGCGCTGGTAAGCATCCGATCCACCTCCGGCCTCACTTGCTCGTCGCAGACACCCCAAGCCCAAAGCCCAAAGCCCTCAACTCCAAATCAAAACAAAACAGAATTGGACATAACATCTACCTCAAACCAAAAACCAAAAACCAAAAACCCGAAGAACTAGAAGCTAACAAAACCACAGTTCGCAGCAGGCTTCTTCTTCCTAATCGACGTCGCGGCATTCTCGCGCAGCCCGCGCAACGGCTCAGACGTGCATATCAAATTCGTCGACTGGATCCCTGGTATCTGCTCCGTGCTGGGAATGCTGGTTATCAACTCGATTGAGAAGAGCCGGCTGCAGGCTGATAGCTTTAGTTACAGTGGGAGTGGGGTTGCGTGGAAGGCGAGATTTGTGCTGTTTTTGGGATTCGCGTTGCTTGCTGGGGGATTGGCTGGGAGTGTGGTATGTATATGTCTTTTTCCCCCCCTCCTACTATACTACGCTTTACTGACTCGCTTGTTCGTAGACGGTTATGGTCCTCAAGTACCTCATCAAGGATTATCCGATCCAGACGCTCTACTTTGGAATCGCGAATATTGTGGCTAATGGCCTTGTTATGCTCAGGTATGTGTTTTGTCTGATTTGTTATTCGAGTTGTGCTTGCGTGCTAACAATGCTATTCCCGATTTAGCTCTATCGTCCTCTGGGTCTCGCAGAACATTGAAGATGACTACACCTACAATCTGGCACTGTGAGGCGGACTGTTTCTATCTATACTGGTCTTTGTGTATTCTACTCGATTTTTGCTCTGATGACTTTTTGCCGGGATGCGTTATGCTTTCACGTCTTTGGCTGGGATTGGCGCTTTAGCATGAAATCATTTGCATTCCTCTTATGTTTTGCGTGTTCTCAAGTTAGGAGTATTTATCATGACAGCCTCTGAAATATCTAGAATCCCACGGTATTCTATAGGTGAACAGTAAAGTAAACATTATCGAAAGAAAAGTATCATTTCAGCTATGCATGAAGAAACCAAGGCCCTAAAAGAAGCCCCCTTGAACACCAGATATGCATTCATAAAATCGTAAAAATCACCATTACCGGTCGACCCTCAATGCTCCTCGCAGAACAACCTCAGTAACTCATCAATGCAAGTCATAGCCTTCTCCTTCTTCAAGACCGAAGGCGCCACCCCCGGTGCCTGCTTCAAATACCTGCGGAGCGCAAAAGCAGCAGCTTTGTACGTCGCATGGTACATAATCTTGAACTCATCATCATCCGAAGTGCTCCCCGGTGCCGGCGTTTCAGCCCGCAAAGCCTCCGGCGCCGGTGTCGTGCCCGAGACATCAAGTTCAGGCTCCGCACCCGCACCACCTGGCGGCTTACCCGACGCAGAGCGCATATTCGCACGGTGGAATCCATACAGCCGCATACAAGTCAAGACCGTGCGCGTGATGAGAGTCTTATTATCCGCAATCACAGCATCCGGATCCTTAGCCGGCGAGCCTGGCGTAGACGCCGGTTTCTCCTCGGAGACCGAAAGAGATGACGGGCCCTGGCCCTGCGACATCTGTGCTCCACGTCGCGGGCCAGAATCCAAGAACGGATTCGGAGTAGGCGCGCGCTTTTGCGGATCGGCATTCAGGGCTGGCGTTGTGCGGCCGCGTACGCTACCTGGGCGATGTAGACCTGCTCCGATAGAGACGGATCTGGACCGGTGGGAGACGATCCGGTCGAGGGACGGGAGGGTGGGTCCGTCTTCTTCGGGCTCGCGCTTGATGCGGAGTGTTTGTAGGTTCTGGGATGAGGAGAGAGGTCGTGAAGGTGCCATTAGTTGTGAGACGGCTTCGCCGCCTCGCTGGCGGACGCGGCGGTGGTGCTGTGCGACTACTTCGAAGAGCGTTGCTACTCTTTTGCGTTTGGGGCTGGGAGAGCTTATGTCTGGTAGGAACTCTGCGCAGCGCGGGTTGGCGATGGGTTGGTCTGGGTTGGAGGGTGGTGGGGATGGGTAGGCTTGGGCTTGCGTGAGTCGTGATGTTGATAGTGGCACGGCGTAGATTCTGAGTTCATATGGAGCACGATGTGGTCTATTGCTGTGATCTGGGATCTCGGAGGGGGATGAATGTGGCGGGGTAGGTGGGCGTGTGCATGATGCTGCGCTGGATAGAACGCCGTAGACTAATAGGCTTGTTGTGGTTGCGTTGCCTGATTTGGTGTTGCCTTCGACGCTGACCAGCAGACCCACTGGGCATTGGAATGATTGTTGGAGTGCTGGATCTTCTTCGTTCAGCCATAGGGCACCTGTTAGCTTCCTCTGGAGCCATTTTGATGTCCCCGCGTGGGATGTGTGTAGTTCGAGGTTGGGACCGGCGCGTGCATGCAGTGGGATGAGTGCTGGGTTCACGAAGCTACGGAGATTGAGCTGGGACTCCTTGGATAGCTCGGACTGCGAGTAGGAATTTGGATCGACCAGTCGAATCCCTGGTCAAGTGGTTAGCGAGGAACAGGATGCGATACGCGTATGGCTTACCTTCTAACTTGGAGTCCGAGCCGAGAGGAATGGATCCTGTCCAGACATTCATCTTGTTAACTGGATCCCGAAAAGGCCTTTCATGGGTTCAGCATAGTGACATCAATCTGGTATAGTTGTGTCGTTTCTAAATTGATCTGCTGTTATCTCCGAATCTCTGCAGACGCGCCGAGTCCGCGCGCGGTCACGTGTACAATTAATCATATCGAATATATCAAGTAGTTTAAAAAGAAGCAGGTGGACATAGTTTAAAACTAAGTAGATTTGGATTCCTCATTTTAATTCTCTATATCCATTGCGTTATAGTACACCTAGAGTAGCACAGCCAGGTGCTGGGGCCATTGCCATTTAAAGTGAGGCACACCCCACACCAAATCACTCATACATAGCATATCAAGCATATCAAGCATACGCTGAAATCAAAGAAACAGCAGAAAATCAGATGTCATCGTGAAGGCTGGATACCGTGAGGGCCACTGGGATACAGTAGAAGTATAGCCCTTGACCCCGCGCCTCATCCATTCTGGACGATCAGAACTCCTCCTGTTCCTGGAAGAACATCGAGAAGCTAATAATGGTGCCATAGATCAACAAGCCTCCGAAAATCGACATGATCATTGCTGGGATCTCGATTGCGCCGCTGTGGGCGAGGACGACAGGAAGTGCTAGACAGGTCAGTTGATAATCATCAATGGCACAATGATGAGGCATTAGAATGGACATAGTGCGGCCTGAACATCAAGAGCCGACCGGTCGAGTGATGATATGTCCCACAAGAGGGGTTGTTGTTAACCAACGACGTACCGATACCAGTAAGAACCAAGAATCCGGTCATGAACCGTCCAAAGTCCATCGCAGAGTTGCTCGAACTGTCCATAAAATCATCTGGGTTTGCGCATCGTTGGCAGATCCAGTTGGGAAGCGGCGCAACAACGTAGATGCCGACCACCAGCAGCGGCCAGTACCTGTGCCATAGCGCGGAAGAGAGGATAACGAGGAGGAAACCAATTGCGAGAACCTGGTCAAAAGTTAGAGAATATTCAGACGCTAGGCGAACAGCGAAACGAAGCATACAAAGGACAGGGCGATGATGGTCTTGAGTCCAGCGGCCATGATTGCGGAGACGCCGAAAGCCGATCGATGAGATTAAAGATGGGAGACGTAGGAGCCGTTGAATTAGGTGGATCCAGGAGACGATATTAAGAGCAGGTCAACAATGACAGCCCCATTGGCTGAGTGCGGGAAATCAAAGAAGGACAGTCGTGCGACAAGCTGGAGATGAGCTCGAGAATGAGTGACGTTGGCGCCTGAAGGTCACTGGATGTTAGCGCCTCAGGCACCAACAGCTCATGCTTCACACCGCGTCACTTTACTGCCTGCTCCAGCTCCCCCATCCTCCTCCATCACCGGATTATCCCTCGGATTCTTACGTCGCTGTTCCTGAATCTCTATTTATCAACAATAATCCACTTTCTCTGTTTGCTTTGATATCCATTCAACCCTTCCCGCCACGATGTTCAGAAACAATTACGACAACGATGCCGTCACCTTGTAAGACCAGGTGCTCCCTCGGATTCATCAGATGCTGACTCAAAGGATCCTAGCTCTCCACAGGGTCGGATATTTCAAGTGGAATATGCACAGGAAGCAGTGAAGCAAGGATCCGTCGTCGTGGGGTTGGTGAATAAGACACATGCCGTGCTGGTTGGACTCAAGGTTCGCAGACCTACAGCAGAGAACGAACAGACCAAACCGTCAAAACTAACATTTGGCATCTAGCGCAACGCAGAAGAGCTCTCCTCGTACCAGAAGAAGATCATTGAGATCGACTCGCACATGGCGATCGCCATCGCCGGCCTCGCATCAGACGCTCGCGTCCTCTCAAACTTCATGAAGCAGCAGTCCCTGGGCTCGAAGATGACCTACGGTCGGCCCATTCCTCTGGACCGAATCGTCGCTCAGATTGGCGACCGCGCGCAGACTAACACCCAGCACTACGGGAAACGTCCGTATGGTGTGGGTCTGTTGGTGGCCGGTGTTGACGAGGCCGGCCCGCACCTGTTCGAGTTCCAGCCCTCTGGGTTGACACACGAGATGCTTGCTTGTGCCATCGGTGCCCGTTCGCAGATGGCACGTACGTATTTGGAGCGAAATCTCGACAAGTTCGAGGACTGCAGTCGTGACGAGCTGATCCAGCATGGGTTGAGCGCGCTAAAGGAGACACTGTCTCAGGATAAGGAGCTTACAGTGGACAATACTTCTGTTGGTGTTGTCGGTGTGACTAATGGCAAGAAGGAGAGCTTCAAGCTGTACGAGGGTCAGGACACGGCTGTGCTACTGGAGGTGCTGGAGCAGCGTGAGTCCGCTGGTGCGGAGGGCGAGTCCATGGAGGTTGATTCATAAATGTCTGGTTTGATTTAATGATTCGCATAGACACGAAATCCTGATAATGCTTTGTCTTGTGTTTGCGTCCAATGATCTCAGTTATCCAATCATCAATTCATAAGGCTCTTCTCAACGAAGTAATTTATTTGTATGCCTGAAGTCTTTCACTGCCGAAACCCGAACAAATGCGAAACAAACCCCAAACAAACAAAACGACATCTATATACTGGTACCCCATTGCTTGATGATCAAACAGAGCAGCTTCATTCCTCTCCCCAGTTCAACTGCATCCGCCCTGTGCTGACCCGATAAGCCAGCAACTTCGGCCAGACCTCAGAGACCTCCTTGGCCTCCGCAAGGATGTCTCCATTACTAGCACTGATATACCCCTCTTGGACGGCATTGCGCACCCAAGCCAACAAGCCATCCCAGTAGCCATTGATATTCAACAACACAACCGCAACCTTATGAATGCCCAGTTGATTCCACGTCGTCATCTCCATAACCTCCTCAATAGTGCCAAACCCACCAGCCAGCGAAACGAACCCAGACCCAGGCCCGCCCTCAAGGACCTTCGTGGCCATCAAACGCTTGCGCGTATGCATATCAGCGACAATGGTCGTAATGCCGTACTCGGACTCGGGGATTCCACCAGTATGAACAGCATCAGAGTCGACCACCCGCTCGGCAGCTTTGCCGGCTTGCTTGGCAGTGGCCTGGGTTTCCATGTGCTGGCGCATGCCGCCGACTGTTGCGACTTCGACTAGTGCACGTGGGATGATGCCGTGCACGGATTTCGGGCCCGAGAGCGAGACTAGCGTGCGCGCAACTTCGCCCATTAGGCCTGTTGTGCCGCCGCCGTAGACTAGTTGCACGTTGTTCTTGTGGAATTCTTCGGCGAGCGCTCGCGCTGCTTCCATGTGTACTGGGCTGTTGCCTGGTACGGAGCCGCAGCTGGGGACCCGAGGGGGGTTTGTTAGTGTATAGTTCAAGAAATGAGGTACACACGCCAGACTGGTAGACGATACGGTGTGGTTGTGGCATTGAAAGTGGTGGTGAGGGGCATGACTCACAATACACAGACGACAGCGGGTTTGGTCTCCGAGTCCGCCATGTTGGTATGGTAATTAGGGGCTGAGTGTATGAACAATGAAGAGGTCTTGGAAGGGCGTTAATTAGAGAAGGAAGAGAACAGCAAGAGGCAAGAGGCAACCTGGGACCAAACAGGTAATCCCCCACTCCGATAAGAGATAACGTAGTACATACAACATAGTATAACGTCAGGGCTCCGACTTTGTTCTTCAAAGGACCTTTTGATGTAAGATTTCCAAATAAATGCCTCTATCTATGTTATATATTGCAGCTCGATTTTGTGTTGTGTGTTTGCGAGAGTCCAGCCACTAGTTAGTACAACTTGAATTAACTGACTAGGGCTTGTGTACGGCTAAACAACACAACAGCTGGGCTTTTTATATCAACACTAAACATTCAGTATTATACTTATAACAATTTTTTGGCTATCTAGGTAGTAGGGACATAACGCTGTGATCGGAATAAGCTATATAGTCACAGATTTATACTTCTTGGTACCTCAAAAGCCAACTTTATTTAGGTACACTCGATAGCTTCAATATTATGTCCTCTTCTAGTTATTGCTATTAGTCAACTTCATAGTACTATAACTAGGTCAAAAGAAGCCGAATTAATACTCTTTGTTTATTCTCTAAATGCTTTTTGAGTCCATGCAGCAACTTGAGAGTTTGTTCCACCGATGGAGTATAAATTCACCTAAAAGGAGATTGTTAAGATCACAAGAGAAAACTGATTCCATTGTTTTCCTTTGCCATGGCTTGAATAAAGGTTGTTCAGTCCTAGAGACCTGTTAAATTGTCATTTTTGTTTCATATGTTGAGTATCATACATGGAAGCCTATAGAACAATTTGCCCTTATAGACAACTTGATTGTTGCCTGGGTCTATATATAACCAGTCACTTGCCCTTGCAATACAGGATGCTCCTCTTCTTTTATTGATTGTCTTACAGTATACTGGCTATTTATATGTTTATGCTTATATATATGTCTGTGTTGACACACGATTTCATCAATTCTGTCAACTCTCTCCATCATCCAGGGAAAGCCTCAGTTATATGAGGTACCTGGAACAAGTTTTCCTAGTGGGAATATCGGAGTTTCCACCGTTTCTCTCATTCAAGATAAAGGGGCGACATGGTGATACAAAGTTTGACGGACCGATACTGAGTCCCTCACCTGGTTTCACCTTTCACCACGACGGCAAATGCTGTGGCTCCTTCTGTCTGTCATACTTTAGGAGCTGTCTATTTCCACACTGCGCTGATTGTGAGCCAATGATTCGGACATGGAATTCGTAGGAAGAAAGAAGCTATCTTCCTTGCTTCCTCATGCTCAATCATCAGCACTGACTTCAAGATGGTGTACTCGTGGAAGGCATTTATCTTTGCCATCTTCACACTGCTGCCGTGGGATATGTTGATGTCGTCGGACGGCCCTTCGTGCTTCTGGTGCTCGCGTGGCGCTTGTGCGTGCCGTCGAGCAGGATGTGAAGTGTCTTTCCCGTTCTGTCAACCAGGCGAAAAAGGCTGCCGCACTTGCGCTGGAGCAGTCTGCGACTTCTGAGGCGGAAAAAACCGCAGCACCCGCATTGAAAGAGCCTGTGACTTCCGAGGAGGAGGACTTTTTTGATGCTCCCACGCATGCCGAAGTTTCTTCCACTCCTGTCTCAGACTTACAGAAATGCAGCTATGCTTCACAGACGCGCAGTATACGCACTTCTTGGTTATATCAAATCGGGCTTTATCACAATGCAGTGCCCACAAGGACAGTGATAAACAGAGCGGACTCATTATTCAAGGCCTTGGTACACCGAGTATCAATTTCGACACTCCATTTTCTATCTTTGGATATGCCTGGCTCTCCCTTCTATCCTTTACACCTTTAGCTATGCGACTACTAGGCCACAGAGAAGGCACCGAAAAAGAGAAAGATGAGCTACAGCAGCTAAATGATTCGAGAGACAATAAATTAAAGCTCAGCGATCAGGCCAAGACATGTATGCCAAACTCGGCTGATAGCCCCTAGATACCAGTCCCTGTAAATGCTATGCCCAGCACCCAAACGCCTAGAGATGCAAAAAAAGGGTATCAAGTAAACAACTCAGCTGACGATCCGGGCCTTCTTCCTCTTCCCCTTATCACTTGTAGAGCTAGGCGGCGAATTGCTCTTATCGGAAGCCTTACCAGGCGTCTCGACGCGGACCTGTGGCGTCGACGCTCTGACAGGCAGGGTAGAAGGCGTACTAGTCGGCGCCAAATTAGCAGCGGTCTTCAGCGCACCCTTAACAGCCGAGGCGGTAGCCTCGCCGCCAGTCCGTGATAGGATGAACGATCCTGGTTCGCCGACGAGGGGGCTCTCGTCCATGAATTCGTCGCCGTAGCGCGTGAGCAGGCTGAATGATTCGGCTAGACTGCGCGTGTCTTGATATTTGGAGCCTGTAGATGAGCCACCAAGGCCTGATTTACTGGTTGATTGGGAGGATTCGGTGGCTGGGAAGGATACGTCTGGCATGGGTGTTGCTTCTTTGCTCTGGGGGGCTTGGCTGGCTCCGGCGGGCTCTTTGCTGCGGACTCCCGGTGGCAAGTAGGTGTGTCCGTGGGAGGCAGTGAATGTTGGTAATGTCGCAGCGGATTTCATGAGCTGGGTTAGGGATGTGACGGCTGATAGCTGCGGGGAAAGGATTCATTAGAATACTTGTCCCGGAGTGGTTCGTCAATTCCGAGGCAATACATACAATTCGGTTCCCCACAACACTCGCAACCGAAGGGGCCATGTAGATACAGTCGCCGACAATGAAGTATGTAGCTATCACGGTCACCTCGTCGTCCATGCCGCTCCTCTTCCGCCGGTTCTGCTTGCGGATCACCCAGATGTTGGATGGCTCGTGGGCGAAGCGTGTGTCTGTCTGTGCGGCTGCTTGGAGGGGATCATATGACACAATAAACTCCAGACCCTGCATTGTTTTCAGTCGGGCTTCGAACGCTTCGCGCGTCTCGACGAAATGACGGAAGGCATCGTTGTAGTTGGCTTGGATGGCGAGCGAGGCGTTGTTGGAGGTCGCATCAAAGAAAGGGGATTCGGCAAAGTAGAACAGAACTAATTGACGAGAAGATTAATCTCAAGTCCAGGTGTGGTAAGGTGTGCAACCCACTGTTGTTGGAATGAAGGAATCCCCCCATCATCTGGACGTGCGGGGGAGACCGCCAGAGGATCTCCTCCATTGAGGCATCTTGGTTCGCCATTTGCGACTCTGGAATGATAGACCGGAATCGACTCGGTCTATCAAAGCTCGCGACAAGCTTTATTTTTGAAAATGACGCAGGAGGTTTAAGGAAAAGACGCAGCTCGGAAGTTGAAGCTGCGGAGAAAATTATGTTTGCTTTGTTTGCATGTTGACAGTATATGATGGCGACGGGGGAGAAAGAGCTGAATATACGGACTTCTAATTTCTACAGTTAAATGGACTATATACACATATATAGGTACTGATACAATAGCCAAAGGCAAATCGAAACGCCAACGCCAACGCCAACGCTGAATGTTGAATCGAATCACTATCCCATCGCATGGATCCGGGTGTTGAAAGCAGGGGAAAGCGTGGATCAAAATGCGATCAAGTATAAGTCATGATGACCAATAAAGAAAGCTGCGCCGAGTAGTTAAGAAGTCGTAGCTGATTTCTCGTCCGCATCAAGCGGCGTGAAGACGTTGCAAACTACACGCAGTTTGGTCAACATCTCATCCCATTCGCCCTCCGCTATGCTGAGTGCGGTAATGGCACCCCCGGCGCCGATTCGCCATGTCTGCTGCTTATTCTCGGTGTAATATCGACCACCAGAACAAGTGAATGCCGAGCGAATCAGAACCGAGAAGCTTCCACCTCCGCCAAGGTCCAGGAAACCCATCACACCGGAGTAAATGCCACGCTTGCGATTCTCAATCGTGCGAAGATGCATGCAAGAGCGTTCCTTAGGCGCACCAGTCATAGATCCCGGTGGGAGGCACCGCTGGAGGGTGGTCAGGCCGTGGACGGACATGTTGGGGGTATTCAGCTGAGAAATATGTCGCACGGCGAAACCAGGATGGTTGGGCCGGATCTTGCCCTTAATGTGCGTGATCATTGAGTAGACTCGGCCGTAATCTGCGACTTCGAGCAGCTTCTCAACATGGACGCCACCGGATCCGCAGATGCCGTACAGATCGTGCCGGATCAAATCCGCGATCATCAAATTCTCGGCCATCTCTTTCGTGGAGCCGAGGATCTCACAGGCCTTCTCCATGGTCATATCTGGTGATTTTCGGACTGTGCCTTTCATTGGCTTCATCTCCAGTGTGGATTCACGGTCCCAATTGAGGAAACACTCGGGACTGCTGCTGGCGATCTTTGTATCTCCTAGATCTGCGAAAGCGCTGAAAGCAGCGGGATTGTATGTTTTGAGCCGTTTGTATAGCTTCCAGGGGAACATCAAACGATCCGACTCTGATTCTGGAACTGGCAATGTGATTGTCGTCTCAGAGGTTAGACATAGTTCATAAGATTCACCAGCTTCCAGCTCCGCTTTGCATGCCTCGATTTGCCGTTTGTACTCCTTTTCTTCGGGTAACTGAATTTTGCTTTCCCGGAGAATTGAGTCCAAGCCCCGATCCGCAGATGTATCATTGCCACTGCCCGAGAAGTTTTGCAGCTGCTGCAGTGTCTCATCAAGCCAACCCGCATCAGCATCGCGAGTGGATTGAATAACAACGGCGCCGGTAGTATTGTCAACCACGACACTTCTTTCACACCACAGAAGGCTGACATCGGGTGGATCCGCAAAGGAAGGATCGGATTTCCCGGTGCTGGAGTGCTTTGGTGACTCAGAAGCCTGCGCATGGCCTGTGTGAGGAAGACAAGTGAGACCAAGTTCGTAGGAGAGATAACCCAGGAAGCCACCCCAGAATGGCACATCAGAGTTCCCTGAATCAACTTTCTTCATTTCCATCAAATACCGTAAGGCATCCCACAACTGAGCGACTGTAAGATAACTCTCAACCTCTTTACAGTCGCCATACAGCTGGAGCATTCGAATTTTATCTGTCTCAACATTGTATTCAAACCGCCATGAGCCAGGACTCGGCACCGAAGCGATACTGTATTGGCCATTGGATTGGAAAAGGACTGCTGGTGAACCTGGTTTGTTGAACACTTCACTTATAGCCTCGGCGGTCAAATTAGGCCGGTCGAGGGACCGGAAAGACGAAATTTTCGAAGTTGATTTGCTCCAGTTGAGCATCTCATAAGCAATACCAGGGAATGCACTGGGGGCTGTGTGAGGGCTGATGACTGTGCTGGGAAGGGAACAATATCCCCCGCGTCCAACAAGCTTGTTGTATCCAAGAGCCATCCTCCACCAATTTCGGAGCAGTGCCTTGCAGGCATTGATTTCTGATTTGCAGGATTCCGGGTGGAATTGAACACCCCAGAATGGCTTCTCAAGATGGCGAACCGCCATGGGTATCTGTGTTTCCAGGCGATCCTTTAGAGACAACCAAGCCAAATATTCCAAATCGGTTGATGTTGAAGCAGCCGAGTTGGCATAAAGTGAGTGATAAAGCGTCACCTCTACTTCTGGTAGATTCTCAAAGATATCCTTAGCCGACGTGGAAATCTTGTGGATTTGGCCATGAATCGGGTACGGGAGTCGCTCGATAGGAACGCCGTGATGAAGGCAAAGGCTTTGAAAGCCCAGACAGATACCGAGAACTGGAAGGAGCTCTGAGTCATGAAGGTCCCAAATGTCTTTCATGATACCGACATCACTAGGCACGTTGGGGTCTCCTGGTCCTGGGCCAAGAACGACAGCTTCGTAGTGCTGGAGAAACTCTTTCATATTGGAGTTGGGCCATTCTGAATCGATAGTCATTATTGTGACTTTGACCCCCAGGGTCTCTTCCAGCATGGCGACAACATTGTAGGAGAATGAGTCATAGGCATCGACATAAAGGATGCTCTTAGTCGAGGAGCTTGGATCAAGTTGCGGCACTCTGCTTTCATTGTTTGGGGCATCCCAATCACCGAGCATTGGTGCCATGCTGATGTTTGAATTTGATGGCGAAGTATACCGGAGAATTCCGATGATCCCGGAACAAGCGTTGGGATCAAATAAAGTCTCAGTGATCAAAGCTCATCTGCATAACAGATCTTCAATCCTTAGCGTTGAATTAGCTACTCGGAGCGAGTTTGCCGCTTATCTGATGGAGCGCGATCGGGAGTGGCAATATGCTCAGAACATGTCCCAACGAAGACAACAAAAAAAGATTTAGAAGTATAGCTTTCAAATAAGGCCGTTAACCATGAAATTGGAGGCGCGAGTGCTAACAATGCATTGTTGTTGAAGCAAGGAAGAAAAAATTAAGGTTGCGAGATAAATTCGAAGGTCAAAAGCGGGTACCGACGGAAGTCTCGCGGATGTGGCAATGGAGGGCAATGGATTTTGATATTGGGACTTTTCATGAGAATAACATTGGAAGATCTTGATTATTTCACTTGAAGCCCTTGAATACTAAAATTTCGGTGAGAATAACAATGTAATACATCAAATACTATCTGTAAGCCCCTTGACAACGCAAGAGGTATAATAGCCACGAAGTTAGACCTATAAATAGACATTATTACAGAGTCTGGGTTGTATCATAGTTACATGTATGTCAGACTATCTAGAGAACGAGGGACAAATAACTAGAGTGCATGATACCGGTCAAGTTCAATATAATCACTAGTCAGCCGTATTTCGTAGAAAATCCTACAACATGAGGTGCCAATATATCATAAACACATTTATGGGAGGAGATATCCTTGAAAGGATTTTCACATTCACTATTTGCAAAGAAAAGAATCAAAATATTTAATTAGCAAGGCTAATGCACTTTCCATCCGAATAGAAAGGCCGAGGGTATTCATCAAGGCAAAATATCAAGACTGTCCAGACTGAGCAGCTGGGGCTGGCGCCTGCAGCGAAGCGAGCTTGACAGCAACCTTAGGGAAATATTGCGTCACAAAACCCTCAGTGTAGAAGCTGTGTGCAGAACTGTGATCTCCGACCAAGTTGTGCGCTAGCTCATGGCACAGAATCACCCACCAATACACAATAGCATCGGTGCGATCTGGGCTCGGGCTATTGAGTAGCTCCTGCTCTTGCAAAGACTGGAAGTAAAAGTAGTTACAGAAAATACTGCCCGCGCGATTGAATGCGATCGTCTTGCCGCCCGGGTCATAGAAGATGGTCAGGCTGTCGGCCCGCATCGAGAAGATCATGCCACAGTCGAGGAGGATAGAAGCAAAGAGGTTGAACCCTATGCGGTTTTTCGCGAGGAAGGCAGATCGCTCGGTGACTGCCTTCGTGAAGAGGACGTTCATGCCACTAGGGAGCGTGGCGACGAATTCTAGATCGTGACTTGGGCGCTCGTCACAGTAGGACTTGCTTTCTTGGATTTGATTTGTCTCTGGGCGGCTGTACACGTCGGAGGATCCATGAGGTCGGCATGCTTGGACGGCGGAGAGAAGCTCGGAGTTCAATCGATGCGGCGAATTGCCATTTACAGGTTGTTCTGGGCGTTTTTGCTGAGTCTGGGGGTCATTGGGGGCGTAAGGCGGTGGAGGTGTGGAAGACCCGGGAAGCAGAGACCGGGATTGTTCTTCAGTGCCGGAGTTTGAGCCTGACGGTCTAATATCTAAGCCAAATCGTTTCGATAGATTGCCAAACAAGCCTCTGGGTCGCTTCGGCATTGTCTCTGGGGGAACGGCATGTGCTTCTTCTGACAAGGTCTTCTCGTTTTTCGGGGATTCCGGGAAAACGCCAGGCATCGAATTATGTGCCTGTGCTTCGGCCCTCTCTTCGTCGGCCAGCTGAGAGTCACGCTGAGCTTGACCCGCCGCCCAGGAAGCTTCTCTCTCTTGCAAAGCACGCCTCTCCTGCTCGACCTGTTTTTGGCGTTTATCTTCCGCGACCCGAGCTTCTTGGGCTTTTTGCTTCAGAATACGTTCCACGTTGTAACCTCGAGCCCGGAGTTCTAAGAGATCGGTCTTCAATAGCATTTCCAATGTAAGGGTAGAGTGCAGCTTCGGTCGCTTCAAAATCAACTGCACCAATGCCTGACTGATCTCATACAGGTCGTATCGATCCGGACAGATGCATAAGCCAACGCCCGAGGTCAGCCGTGCGACAATCGCATTCTTTTTCTGCGTGTGCGACACCCGTCGTCCCTTCAGCGATCTTGTAAGACTGATCGATGTCACAACCTGGACTTTGAAGGAATGCTCCAACCATCGGGCTCCATGCAGAACATAGTCTGCAGGCTGATCATGCAAGAAAAGCCGCGCACGCTCTAGGATCAATTTCTCCAGTTTGTATGCAGGGGTTTGATCCGAGGCGATGCTACCAATTCGTGCGTGTTCTTCAACAAGTCCACTTAAGGGTATAGCCCCAAGAATAGCGTAGAAGTCCTCCAATGCCTCTTCTTGTGGAGCGGCGAAAATGTGTTCTTTGAAGAGGTTGAAGCTTTGGAAATCGTCTACCACGACAATGTCTTTGGCAGAAGCAAGGCACCATTCTTTGATGTCCATATCGTCCTCCTCATCATGGAATTCCTTCGACTTTTCTTTGCCACCATGGTCTGACGCAGAGGGCGGGATGTCTCGACTGGCAAGAAGGAATTTTGCTCTCTGCATCTCAACAAAGAGATCCTTATCCTTCTTCAGCACCGGGAGCACCTCCGCGAGAGTCCTGAGAAGCATGAGGTATTTCTCAGAACTTTGGAATGCTGCAGATATGCGTGCGGGTTCTTTGACCAGCATGCGTGCAATCTCAATCTTAGTCGGTTCTCGTTTTGAGCCGATGGCCATGAGGAAGAGATTTGCCTCCTGTCCAAAATCGACAAAGTCAAATATGTCCTTGTAGTCCTCCCCGTCTCCGAGATAGCACAGCCTAGGGGCCACGAGCCGGTATTTGGCTCCCTTCTCTGATTGATGGTGGATGGGAATTGGGATTATAGGAGCCTGGCAAATGCGGTTTATATCTTGCTGTTTTAGATCGGATATTCTGCCTGCCAGGTATTTAAACACAATCCGTGCATCCCTCTGGGTAGTCGGGGGCTGCTTCGCGAGAATTTGAAGACAGTCCGTCATGGGAGGATGAGCCTTGACTCCCAGTCTGGAGGCATGGGGGTGGAGGTTGTTCCTGAGAATTTTGAAACCGAATAAGGCAGCACCTTGATCGGTAAAGCACTTCTTCGGAGCGCTTAAGCTATCAGATCCTTCAATGGGAAGGAACGGCACTGTTACCGCACTGATCTCAAACGAAACATAACCATTTGTGTAATACTCCTCGAGGAAATATGACAGAGCCTTGCTTGCTCGACTATCTTTCTCTGTGGCCCCGGCTGACATGAGCATCACTAGTTCAACAGCTGATGGGCAACTCTTGAGCCCCATCATCGTAAGGAATTTACCCTCATTGCTGCTGCTGGTATAAATACCCGGCCATTCGATAACCGGTAAGCCGAGAGCTCGGAGCGCATCCTTCGGCTCATAAAGCTCGGAAATCTTGTAACGTGTGCCTTCGATGCCACTCCCACTTTCGGCAGTACAGATGCTCGTCTCCTTTAGTCTCTGGATGTCGTTCGCAGGAATATCCTCTCGTACAGAGGCAAGGTAGCGGATGAGATCAACATGATTCCATTTCTTTGACGCAGGACCTTTCACATCACTCATCGGAGTATTGATCAGACGCTCAAAGATCACACCAAGCTCCACGGTTTTGCGAACTCCAAGTTGGACGAGGATTTTCTCCTTGACACCATTCAGGCCATGAACCACAGGCAGGTCGTCAAAGAGACGCACAGAAGCAAAATATGTTTGCACGGGCTGCTTCATTCCAAGTTTCGTGGGGATCACAGTCTGGGGTTGAAGTGTGGCGACGATACTTTGCTTTGAAGCTTGACTGAGGGTTTCCCACTGCTTTGACAAAACAGGCAATACCTGGCCCGAAAAGGTTGCTGACTGCGTAATATCTTGATCTATTGAGAATATACTGCGATTTCCGCAATTTTTGACGATCCAGCTAAGCCAAGGAACGATTTGCAGCTCGCCCCAGCCAAGTGCCTCCAGGTCATGCTTGTTCAAAGACTTGGTGAACCTGAAAGGTATCACGCTGGGTGGTACGGGCAGTTCCGCTGGAATGCGCTGCGGGTTCAAAAAACAGGTAATTTCCGCAAAGATAATCAAACGAGTGACTCCATCTTTGTCCTCGTCATTAGCCACTGCTACGCGTAGTAGACTCTGGACCGAAGAGTTATCAAGCTGACCAGCGACGGCTTTACGGCCAAGCCATGATATGAATTCAAGGACTTGGTTGGATCGCAAAGTATTAGACTCTAATTCACGCTTGATGTCTGATACCGTAACTTCTGTGACCAACCCGAAATCGGTCAGCCTTTTGACAAAATCTTTAGCGCCCTGTAAAAACTCTTCAGGCAGAGCAGGAATTGAGTCCATGAAGCTGAGATCTTTGGGTGCGATGCGCGTTTGATGACTGGGGATGACACCACAGGTAGAAAGGACCTCAATAGAGGCATTCTTGTTGCACATCCAGAATGCATCTTCGATTGTCTGTCCCAAAACAGAAGATGGGGTAGATTCACGGAATGCAAATTGATTTGCAGTATGAATAGCCTCTGGTAGTACATCCACAATGTCTTCTTTCCGAATCTTAGACGAGCGTGATGGTCCAACTCTGGATGCAAGTTTCGATTTTATGGTAGCCATCTCTGCAGACCAAGCAATTCGACAAACAATACCGACTGCCCGCAGCGTCTCGAGATTCCATTTGCTGATGTACCGTGTGTTTAAATCTATGCTCTCTCGCTCCACAGTAGGAATGACAGATGGAGCAGAGACATGGGCATTCAAACCAGTCGTCTGCGCTGTAGGGAACCCAATAAAGACTCTTCCACCCTTTGAGGGTAAGATTGATGAAAGAATTTCTGACTGCGATGAGGACGCTCCAGTCGCCATGTTGGCGTCGTAAGAAGGAGTTAGAATTGCGAGGGTTGCCTTCTTAGGTGGAGGCTTCCGTGTGGCCCGTTCCAATTCTTTGCTCAGTTCTCTACTAATAGATGGTTGGAGCGATGCCGTGTTGATATGCAAGAAGACCGATGCTGAGAGCATGCTATTCATGTTGCCTGAATCTTTCTGGCCCTCAGGTTCCGGTTTCTGGGCATTGGATTGTTTCTCGGGTGTACTTTGCGTGAATTTAGAGAAGAAGCTCTTCAGCGAACTTGTTGAATCTCGAAAGTTATCAAGGCGGAACAAGCTTGCATTGGGATTCCATTCCACAATTCGCATCCACGAAGCGTCCACCTGCGCGATTTCTCGAGTGACATTGACAATTCTCATCAAACCCTCTGCAGTTTTAGTGTCAATGTCTCTCGGAATCGGGACATCGACGCTGGGAGCCGTCTTCTTTTTTGATAGCCGCAGAAGGTTCCAATCATCCAACCAAAGTTCAATCTCTTGTAGTGAGACAAACGTCAAACTGCTCGACAAAAATTGACAGAGCTGCAGCAAAGATGGAACCGGGGAAGAATCATTGCGATAGTCCAATACAAAAGTGGTATCCTGAGTTGCGGCTTCGCCGAGGTCCAGTCGGCGGGTAAACAACGCATTCCCCTTCCAGTAGAAGGCCATAGCTTGGCTACCAGAAGACACAAACGGCTCCTCACAATCATCGAACACACTATAAAAGCCCACTCCGAATGCACCGATCTTAGTTTCATCTGGGTTTCCGTCTGCGATCCGCTTCAATCTTGCCCAATCCTTTTCGCTGAATGGAGCGCCATTATTTGAGATCAGAAGACGTCGAAGAGTGTGGTTGGTGATGGTATGTTTTAGATGTGCGGTGGGATCATTTGATGAAGGTGATGGTACTGTGGTCGATGGAAGGGTCTCAAACTTGATCGTTACCTTCGTTGCAGAGGCATCGGCAGCATTTTGAATCATTTCTCGGAGGACCGTCCTGTTCAATCAGTAGGTTAATATTTGGATCCCAAGATAGAGAACACCTGAATCTCACCATTTGCCGGAGTATCGAGCCAGCACTTTCGAAATCAAT
The DNA here is from genome assembly GCF_028828465.1 of Penicillium psychrosexuale. Lineage (NCBI taxonomy): Eukaryota > Fungi > Ascomycota > Eurotiomycetes > Eurotiales > Aspergillaceae > Penicillium > Penicillium psychrosexuale. Next base: position 1,447,697 of record NW_026643190.1, on the reverse strand, counting down.
CCTCTTGTATCGACTGTCACAGCTTCCTCATCGGCACCAGACCCCATGGTCCGCGCCTTCAACGCGTTGAAATCCACATTCATAGCCATCTTGGTATGTTTTCTTCTATCTGGTTATATTGGGGCCTTATATCTTAATCAGATTAGACATGGAAGTTCATCTACACCTCTGTATGAACACAGATGAGTAACAAGATCGAGGTTGTCTAGGCTGCCGTGAAGATGGTGAACTTGGGGCCACTGTTCGGATAGAGCGCGACCGAAGCCGGGGAAACAAAAGTTGACAGAACGCTGAGCAGAGGTTAAATTCCAGTAAAGACAAAGAAAAGATAAAACAAATAAGATTATTTGGTGAGAGGAGGGCAGATCGTTGGAGACTGCGGAGTTTACGTCGGGTTTATCCTTATCGGTAGAATTGTCACTACTCTCCGCCCTAGTCCCGAGTTATCATCTCCGTGTGTACACATTCATAGGAGACCCCGGACCCGCTTTTCGTCCAGTCTCTCGCAATTTCCCCTATTACATGATATCCGAAAGCTGCCTAGATAATTGTGTGGATGTGGGCTTAATATAATTAACTGCTCTCAACTGACAGAATGGGTGTTGACCCTCTGTCCCCAATTGCGCCTGTGCGCCTCAGGGCGCTCCTCCTCCCCATCGGCAAGATCAAGCGCTCGCGCTTTTTGAGTTTCGCTGCCCGACTACAAGCTGAAAATGTAGTTCGACTAGGGGATATTAGTCCCGATGCGCGGCCGAACAGAAGTATGCCCTACTCATGATCGCGAGAAGTTGGACATTGCTACCATATATACTAACCTGCTCTTGTCCTAGACATGTTTTCACCGCTGGCGTTTCCTACCGGATTGATTCTTTATGACCTTTCTTTCTCTGTCCCGCCGACCTCGCATCTCGAACTATTTCCCTTTGAACTATACAGAGAGCCATTGGTTATTATTGCGATCGCAGATGGGTCCGAACTGCCCGAGAGCACTGGCGACGAGCAGAAGCACCCCACTCCGGAGGGACTAGATCGGTTGTTGGAAGAGCTCGATGGGGTGAAGGAGAGGAACCCACGGGCTTTGTTAAATCAACTCGTGGTTTTTGATCACCCTGGCTTGGACAAGATCACGAATGGACCGGATAATGTCCTTTGGGTTCCTCCGCCCCAGACCTCCAAGGCCACGACAATGAAGACAGTTCTATGCGATATTACGTCTGTTCTACTCTCCGAAATGGATGAATTTGCAAAAACCATTCAAAGCATACCGTCAATCGACTCGCCCAAAGCATCGTCATGGGGCCCGCACCGGAACCCAGAACTACGGCCGCGGCCAGTAGACCGACTATTGAATCGTATGACTCTGCCCACCCAGATATCATCGAATCCGCACGGCACACAAGATGGTACTCCGTTGAGATCTAATGCTAGCTCCCCAGCTCCTAGCGATCATGAGACTCCTACAACATTTGATGAGATCACTCGGGCAATTCACCTATCCAGTCGTACAAACTCGGGAAGCAGAGCACCTTCGACAGCATCCCCGAAGGAGCACAGCCGTGACCGAATGTCTGTCAGTGGTATGAGTGCTACCGACAGAACTAAGAACCGGATCAAGGGCCGTGCCGGGGTGATCATTGGAACTCTTTTCCTGCAGGCGGGAAGGTGGCCCGATGCCCTCAAGGAACTGACTGAAGCGGCGAATAATGCTCGAGCAAGCAGCGACTACATCTGGCACGCTAAAGCGCTCGAGACTATTCTTCTTTGCCTGCTGATGTTCGGGTGGGCAGGCATGGACTTTCAGGTATGTGGATCACTAGCAATGCCATCAAATACCCTAGGTACTCGTGTCAGATCGCTGATTTGGTTACTAGATTCCATCAGTTCTGTACCCTGTTGCAGACAAATCTTCCAAACCTTCCCGCGACTCAACGACCCCTAGTAGCGCTGGAAATAGGGTTATCTCCCTACACAACCTAGCCAATCTCTTGCCAGATCTTTCAAACACCATCTTAAATCTTTATACCCGCGCGGCCAATATCACAGATGAACCTCTTCCACAGCTGGTGTTCTCGGAGACGGTGATTCGATTAGCGCGACTGATGGTGTCAGCCCGCGTTCGCGATGGAGCTTTGGATGACAATGCTTTGAAGCACATTGTAATGAATGAACACTTGGTTCCACTACTCCAGCTAGAGCTTCCTCGGGGAACTGTCTTGCTCCGAAAGTCTGAAATTGCTAACTTCTTATACCGGGCTTTGCCGCTTGCCCTTGGTGCAGACCTACCTGCGACTGACGCTGTTCCCATAATCGTTGGTGTTGTTGCTGTTCTTAATTTTCTTGACCTGCCTAGAAAGAAAGCATTCATTTTGCGTGAGCTTCTTTCAGTAATGGTACCAAGTTTAGTGCAAGCACGAAAAATTGGTGCAGCGGAGGTAGGCATTCATCCCGCCGCCGGGTTGGCGTCTCTGAGCGACACCGCATTTGATGTCAATTCCTTAGACGCAGGCCCCGGCAATATGGAGTCAAGTGTGCGTCTCCTTCTTGCGACAATTGGAGAAATCTACGGTGTTCAACCTTCATCGTTCTACGAATGGGAGAAGAGACAAAGCCAATTATCCAGTGCGAGTGGTCTGCAGGAAAGCAATGAATATGATTCGGTTGCTAGTATTGCCGAGCGGGCATTCCGACATGTAGTTCTTGATCGTTACGGTGATCTGAACTTGAAGATTGATGTCCTAAAAGCGTGCATCAACTGCTGCGAAGCCCTTCCGGATTTCACTGGAGTCCTGCGTTTTACAGTCGAGCTTTTGCAGACCATTCGAGGAGATATGATGCTGGGTGCAGCATACAGATCCCCGCCGTATCTACCGCAAGACGAACAAGTCCGCCTTCTGAATAACATTAAGCGCACCGTGGGCGCAGGCACCAGATTAGGTGTTTCTGATATGGTAGCAGAGTATTGGGATGACTTCCTAGTGCGTGATGTCCAGTTATTGTCACTGCCAGATCCCAAAAGACCTGTTCGGCGGTCCAAAACGGAGCTGGATGCGGTTACCACGAGTTCGGACAAGGCGAAAAAGGATCCGTTCCTGTACAACCCCTTCGCCAAGCCTACCAGCAAGGCATTGGAAATGCTCACTGTCGCCGATGAACCTGCGCCGTTCCAAGTAACTTTGCAAAACCCCTACGAATTTGAAATCGAGATTGAACATCTGCGCTTAGAGAGCAGTGGTGTGCCGTTTGATGCAGTGGCAGAAAATTTCGTCATCGCTCCCCTCTCTGTGCAAGATATCACTGTTCTTGGCGTCGCCCATGGGGAAGGCAGCCTTCAGATTACGGGATGTATCGTGAAAGTGCGATACTGTCGAACGCGGAGATTCCCTATCTTCAAGACATTCTGGAAGCCTGAACCTGAAGTCAAGTTTAAGCGAACAGGTCTGAGTGCGAAGAAGCCTCTTACAGAGCGCCCGGTTTCCTGGAGCTCAACGACCTCCAAGGATGGCAAGATTGATGTCAAAAAAGGTCCGGAAACATCAACATGTGAAGTCAAGGTCATCGCCAGACAACCGTCACTTGTCATCGAATCTATGTCTCTATCGCAATCGGCGATGATGGTCCTTGAAGGTGAAGTCAAAACCTTCACCATTACACTTCAAAATGCCTCTTCTTGCCCCGTGGATTTTGTCCTATTCACCTTCCAGGATTCAACTACTAGACAGCTACAGACTGCACTGAGTAATAGAGATCTATTGCCGGTCGAGATCTACGAGCTGGAACTCAAGTTAGCAACCAAGCCCGCTTTACGATGGCGTCGGCTGGGCCAGGACCCCAGTGATTGTTCGATTGCAGCAGGCCAGAAGGCAACCTTTACCGTAGACGTTCTTGGAAAACCTGGTTTGCAGGAGACAACAGTCCAGATCGACTACTCCTACGTTGGAACAGCCCCGGGTGAATTGCCTGATATATTCTATACCCGGCAACTGTTTGTGCCGTTGACAGTCACGGTCAATGCGAGTGTGGAGGTTGCCCGCTGTGACATTCTTCCATTTAGCGGTGACTTCGCCTGGAAGAACCATATTGAACCCTCCGTCGACTCTATACAAAAGTCGGATGCGTTGCTCTCGACCACTGACAATGAGCCCTTCCCGCAAGTCCTCGGACGCCTTGGAAAAGGGGCTTACGGACCTGATCACTGTATCGTATTGCTTGACTTGCGCAACGCCTGGCCGAGTCCTCTCTCGGTGTGGTTGCGCGTAAGTGAACAAATAATGGCCGCTCTCCAACCGGAGGCGACGACCACGGATGATCCTGAGGGCAAGTACTCTGTCGACGGAGACCTCCAACCTGGACAGGTTTGTCGCTTTGTTCTGGTTTTGCCTCGCGTCTACTTAGACAACCCACATGCCTCCATCCCAGTCGTGAACACCGGCACACGGAGACAATTCGTCGTCAGCGCCAACAAATTATCATTTGAAGCTGAGGCGGCCTCGCGTGAAGCCTTCTGGTTCCGGGAAGAGCTCCTCAAAAGAGTTCTTGGAGGCTGGAAGGAACCTGCCACAGGCCGCGAAGGATCCATTGACCTCCGAAACGTCCGACTGAACAACCGTATGGTCGAAGCCATGCGACTCGAAGATGTCGAAATGAGATTCTCTCTGACCTCGCCATCATCTTCACCCGACACTTCCGTCGCAGTGGAACAAACGGGCCGCTCACGCTTCCGCGTCAAGACAGACGACCTCCTCACCTTAAATATCACCGTCCACAACCGCTCCTCCCGCCCTATTCACCCCATCCTCCGTCTCCAACCCAGCCTTCGCCACCAGCCAAACAACATCGCCCTAGATCTAACCCGTCGTCTCGTGTGGACCGGAATGCTGCAACAAGCACTCCCCGTCTTGCCAAGCGGAGAGTCTACCAACGCCTCCATCGGTGTCACGGTCCTCTGCCGCGGCGAATACGAGTTCGGCGCAAGCGTCGAGGAAGCCCGACTCATACGTCCATCTTTCGATGATGATGGTGATTCCCCTGCTGACCGCTACAACGACGATGGTATCATGGATACCTTTGGTGCAGATGTCGTGCGGCGACGACGGATTTGGCATGCGAAGGAGTTGTGTATTCTCAATGCGAGCGACTGATGATCTCGGTGTTTGACTGTTCTGGTCTGGTCTCGTGTCATTTGAACGTGAGCATAGACATAATTTCATCTTGTCTAACTCCTGTCTTTTTCTTCTTTTAACTTAATTCGATGATGACCATGTAGCATACATACCCTTAACACCCTTCTGTGCAAACTTCTGTCTAGATACCTCAGGCGTTGTCTGTTTCCCACTGCAAATATATTTGAAATCTGTGAGAGCATGATATGCTGTTAAAAAGGGTGTATGTTCACAGAATACGCCTCAATCTGATATGTTCCTATGAAAATACAGGGATTTACTAAAAGATAACTACGATGGTCATGGATGTTAGGTGTCACTGCGGGGTTATCTCGGGCTTTTCCCCGCATTTCCTCTAAATAGATCGCCGTGTCCTTCACTTGGATATTCACTTTCGAATTCTCCCTCAATCATGGCCCAGACTCACCTCCTTACTTTAAACTATAAAGGCGATCACAAAAAGCCTGATACTATCCATGACACCCAAAACTTCATCGACAATGAATTGGTTGGCTCTAAAACAACCACATGGATCGAGGTCCACGACCCCGCAACAAACAATGTAGTCTCACGAGTCCCGGAAACAACCCCTAGCGAGTGCAAAGCCGCAGTGATCTCAGCTCAAAATGCATTCCCCGCCTGGCGAGACACTAGCATCATGAAACGACAAGAAATGATCTTCAAGTTGACCAACCTGGTCCGCGAGAACATGGATTCCCTAGCAATATCCATCGTCACAGAACAAGGCAAGACCTTTGCCGACGCAAAAGGTGATGTTCTCCGCGGATTACAAGTCTGTGAAACCGCCTGCGGAATCACCACACAGCTTCCCGGCGAGGTCCTCGAGGTAGCCAAGGATATGGAAACCCGTTCCTACCGTCTCCCTCTCGGGGTTGTCGCATCCATCTGCCCTTTCAACTTCCCCGCCATGATCCCTCTTTGGAGTCTCCCGATTGCCATTGTGACTGGTAACTGCCTGATTCTGAAGCCAACCGAACGCGCACCAGGTGCTTCCATGATCATCGCTGAACTTTGCAAGAAAGCGGGTTTCCCACCGGGTGTTGTAAATGTTATCCACGGATCGAAACCAGCGGTTGACTTTATCTTGGACGCCCCGGAGATCAAGGCTATCTCCTTCGTCGGGTCGAACAAGGTTGGCGAATATATTTACGACCGTGGCACCGCGAATGGGAAACGTGTCCAGGCAAATCTAGGCGCTAAAAATCACGCAGCTCTTCTGCCGGATAGTAATAAGAAGCATGCTTTGAACGCCATCGCTGGAGCTGCATTTGGAGCGGCTGGTCAGCGTTGCATGGCGCTAAGCGTCTTGATTACAGTTGGTAAAGCTCGCGAATGGCTGCCCGAATTGATTGAGAACGCCAAGGGGTACCAGGCTGGAAGTGGGTTTAACGCCCGATCTGATCTGGGTCCGTTGATTACGCCCCAGAGCCGGGATCGCTGTGTAGACCTCATCTCGAGTGCGGAGAAGGACGGTGCCACTATCGCGTTGGACGGTCGGGAATACAAACCCGAGGGTTTCCCTAATGGAAACTGGGTATGGAAATCCTGAGTCCCAGTGTTTACTTCAACTCCTATAAACTATCCTGCTAACACGCCAATTTGATAGGTCGGTCCGACTATTATCACCGGGGTGAAACCCGAAATGAGATGCTACCGAGAGGAGATCTTCGGCCCTGTCTTGCTTTGCATTGAAGCCGATACAATCAACAGCGCAATTGACCTAATCAATAGCAACGAATGGGGCAACGGTGCAGTCATCTTCACCCAGTCCGGATCTAGTGCGACGCACTTCCAGAAGCGCGTCGAGTCCGGACAAGTTGGAATTAATGTTCCAGTCCCCGTTCCCCTTCCCATGTTCTCCTTCACCGGTAACAAGCGAAGCGTGGCTGGAACGGGACTGCTCAACTTCTATGGCAAGGACGGTCTCCGCTTCTATACACAGTGGAAGACTGTCACATCGCTGTGGAGAACTGAAGATGCAACTGAGCTTGAGAAGCCAACCTCAATGACTTGATTTGGTCGTGAGGAATAACGTGCATATGGCGGACTGGGAGAAATATATCTAGGAAGTAGTTTGGGAGATTTTTGATAGGCACAGACATATCGAGCATTTTATTCCTGGAGATCATTGCATTAGGTGCATTCATGGTATTAACAATAATAGTCGGCGGGTTATACAGCCTCTATCCTTAACGTAGGATTTCAATATGTAAGACGACCATCCGATGTCTTTTTTAGATAACGAGTCGACATCAACAAAATACTGGATCTGACTTGAGTTGCAATTTATGTTGCTGGCATCTACATCTTTTTGTTGTTCAATGACTGATCATTCTGTTCTGTAACCAAAAACACAACTCCTCTCCCAATTAGTGGATTCCAAGGTTGGTCTTTAAGAATGACTCACTCCCCCACAGTGGGCACGCTGGTATCCACTCTCACGGCCCGATATTCTTCCGGTCTTTTGATAGACCCACGAGTTTAGATAACTTAGTGTTAACACATCAGGTGTCACTTGATAATTTCATGCCAGAAGTATCGACTACTAAACAATGCATCGAGGTTATAAAGGGCTATATGTTGACGTAAATGAGTTTGGATCTCCTATTTGCAATTTGGGTTGGCATACTGGGTCCAAGGGAATTAGATGCTACTAACAAAGTGATAACAATGTTACAATACACTCACCGATCTCTTGAGATAACAGGATAAAATGAATGGCAAATTAGACGGAATCCCGTACAAGTAACTTTGCTGCTTGGCAAAACAGTTTGGACTATGTGCTGGCTCCTATTGAAGAACAGAGTCAGGGTTCTCTAAGCTCTTGGCAATAAAAGCCAGCAAAGGAATGCGCCTAGAAGACCAGGGTAATTCTCAAGGTACAAAAGAGCTTTGGAAGGAAATTTACACCCTTCACTCAGAGTGCTTGAAGTACGAGTCAATCTTGGCGGGTTCAATTGAGAAAACAGTTCTGGTTCCATCTAGAGTTGCAAGCATGAATGTCGCATTTTGCACACCCTAGAGACAAATCGAGGCTGTTGGGCATGCGCTCAATGATACCCAATTCCCGCAGCTGTCGCTCATCTTGAGAGAAGATGGCACAACTTGGCATTCGCTTAGATGCGGATAGGTTCCGGCATTCATATCCGTGGACAATGTTCCCATCGAGAAAAATCACAAATTGCTTTTATAGCACAAGATAAGTGATGATACACTATCACTTCTGACTTTTTTTTTTGGTAGGAAGCGGAGCCACATGAAATCTCTATTAGAAGGTGCTATATGCGGAAAAATAACTAAGGGACAAGAAATCACAAAATTTCTCGTTCGAAGTACGAGGACCAAACTTGATATGAGTTGAATAGCATGATTTTATCGCCGAGCCAAACCAGCTAACTAAGTATCATTGAAACTGGCATCTTCTAACAGCCCGGCCGGGCTAGCTCAATCGGTAGAGCGTAAGACTCTTAATCTTAAGGCTGCGGGTTCGACCCCCGCGTTCGGCTATTCCTAAAAACCAAACCTGAGATTTCTTTTTTGTTCTTTTCTTTTTTTCTCGCATGGGAATTGGATGAGTTTTTCAAGATCCACTTAGGGCTGCCGGCTCCGGCGGAACCTTGGCTAGCGTCTTGGCGTTTGGATTACCTAAGCAGAAACCAAGGTGACCTCCTTGCAAACCTGGCAATGCTCTTCGCAGTAACAACTGGCAGGCTTCGAAACTCATATATAGCAAGCAGTTTATTCTTTTCGAGTCCAAGCAAAGACTTCAGCTGCTCTCAAGTATCAGATCTCTATCTGTTTGAAAAAGTTTGATGCAGAAGAATGGCTCACCGTTCAACAAGACGTATATAGCTCATTCGAAGCTCTGCCGTGGAAAGTTAAGTGAAAAGCACTGGATCACGTTACCGCCGCACTGGACTCTCAACTGGTCAGCTCATCGGATACGAGTCTTTCTGAAACACACCGTACTTTAACATCTACATCTACATATACCCTTGCTACATCATCACTGTGATGTGTTGGCCATATGTGAGATCTTTAGGCGCGTGGCCTAAGGGTTGTTTGTTGAAATATAGCCTCCGTTCATTCTCATCCTCTACCCGCATCGTCGCTCCACTGAAACCTGAACATCTCATTCCCATGAACGATTCCCAATTTTCTAATAGGCCGAAGCTTCAGAATCCCACCGCACAAAGGTTGGGAGAAGTTCTTTCAGCATGGCTTCCTAACACACCCGAGGGCCTTTACGATAAATATTTGCAAACTCTCTCTCCTACTTATGATCATTTGTTGACATATTCACGATACGACCGGATCTGGCGTTTTTCTGAACATACCCCTCACAGCCTGTCCTATCATTCTGAGATTGCTCTTTTGTCCTCTCCGGTGTTTGTAGTGAATATCGGCGACGGCGATCGAGTTATAGATCATGGTGACTATGATGGGACAGACCCTGAATCCATGCGAGACCTAGAATTACACCTTTCCAACACGGATCCTGATTCAAAGGATCACCCTCGCTGTCGAATCATCTGCGCACAACATATCACGTGTTTGAGCATGGAGGCATTGGGTAGTGGACTTTCTTTGGACCCTAATGTCTTCAGTCACCATATCGGGACATCATTCAAGGACATTGAAAAGAGTACAGGTATCGATAAGCTCTGCAGCACAAAGATTGGCCATATCCCTTCATCTGTCGGTACCTACGAGCACGAGAGAAACCTTCAAATCGTCAAAAGGCACCTAGGGCGACTTTCCATTGCCAGTGTGGAGCATGCAAAAGATCTAACCACCCGGGATTCGGCTGTCAAGTCCATCTACCTTCATCAGGACCATCCCATCACATTTTCTGTGGATGTGCCACGAACGATCTATGCGCAAGGATATCAATCTGAGGACGACAGAACACAGGCTATTGGAAGATTCCTACGTACAAGAGTGTTGGCACTACAGGACCGAGTGTTGAATCGTCGCATTTCTCGGCAGCGATTTGTTGACGATAGCATGTTCTGCGATCAAGGTGAACGATATTCACAAAATGGCCTTGACATCCTACAGCACATTACCATCCATGTCATAAACGACGCCAAATTTCAACAAGGTATGGATGACTCTGTGTTTACACATCAATGAGATCGCACAATTTACCAATTTACCAATTAACTAATTTTGTTAGTCTTGGTTTTGTTTCCACCTTGTCCGGAATTTGATGGAGACAATTCAGACAACGATCCTTATGTTTTTCTTGACCCTCTGAGAAAGCAAGAACATACCAAATCATTCAAGGAATTCTGTCTCAATCGGGATAAAAAGGACTATGAATCCACAGGGGCATCAGCATCTCGACGGACTATGTCTCAGGACGTTGAAATATTCTCCAATGATATTCTCCTTGAGAATCAAGCTGGTACCCCCAAAGGACTAACGGACGTGGTCCACCTTATACGATCTTACGCTCTGAATGCATGGTTTGATCGTCTGCAGACATTGAAAGACCAGCTTGAAGATCTCAGTCTTCAAAGCCTATCCCATCGAAGCATACAACACGACGAACATCCACAAGATTCAGACGAGGAAAACCCTACATGTGATGGTCTGATTGATGAAGAAGGGATGAAAGGTGCTATTCTTCGCTACATCGCGTCACTCGATAGTGAATGCCAGCGGTTGAAAATTGATTTGCATGCGGCGAAAATAGGATTGTCCACAACCGGCTCCGACTCTGTTCGAACATTAGAACAGACAATGGAGAAGTATACTCACATACGATCCCAAATGAGCAACCTTCTCTCTGAAACCCAGCATTTACTCGACATGAAGAACAGCAAGATACAACAGGCTTTAACGACTCTCCAAATCAAAGAAAGCAGAACGTTCATCGAACAGGCAAAAACAGTGAAGAGGTATGATGTCGGCCAATCTTGAGAGAATTAGGACTGACATATGCTAGGCTTATCATAATATCCTTCTTTTTTATACCGTTGTCCTATATCTGCTTGACATTAAGCATAAAATTTGGTAAATGGATTGCCTAGAGGCATTGCTATGACATTCCCCGGCGTTTACTTTTGCGGGCTAAAGGCAATGAGATCATCATAATGGCTCCAAAGTGTGTTGAGACGAGACGCCGGGATCCCTGTTTATCAGGCTAGCTAGCCTTTATTTGTTTGTAGGGAATATTTTCCTCTTTCCTCTCCCTCTTGTCAAAATGGCATGAATGAATGCATGTACGTCTGCATTATGGGTCTATGATGTAAGGGATATACCCCGTAGTGTGGGGCCTATGGGGCTTCAAGGTTAAGGCTCGGCAGGACGGGATCATCCTTTAGTTCAGGTGGGTCACGTGCTTGTCTTTTTCTCATGTATGAAGCCCCTGATTTAATGCAAGCCTTGGCTTATTTATTTCACGCCAGTCTCTTCGTCCATCCTACGCTTTCCTCTTGAATTCTCTCCACCACAGATCAAAATGAGTGGCTATCCAGTTTTGCAGGTGCCTGCTGGGGCAAGATTCATCGCCGTGGGGGCCGCAGGGGCTGTTTTTGAAGATAGCAATGGAGTCATCAAAATCCCTATCACCCACAATCTCACGGGATGTTCTGAATCAACCATCAAAACCATGCAACACATATCATATATATCGGATCTATGTATCACCCGCGAAAAGCTTATCTACCAGACTCTGCCGAAGAACCCAAACATCCTCGATTGCGTCGACATTACAGAGCAAGGCCTCCACTTTCCATATTATCGATTTGGAGACCTCCGCACCTATCTACGTGATAATAAGCCGTCTGAGGATATTCGACAAAAGTGGATCAAGAATGCTATCGATGCTATCACTTTTATCCATAGCCATGGTGTGGTTCATTGTGATATTAGTCCTCGGAATTTCCTCGTGGCCGATGATCTATCTATCAAACTATGCGATTTTGCCGGGTCGGTCATTAGCGATATGGAGGCATACGTGGAGGAAGAAGACCGATATCGCTTAGCACCATGGACACCACGGTCTTTCAAAACGGACTTGTTTGCTTTGGGATGCCTGATCTACGAACTTTCAGGAGGTACCCGGCCATATGACGAAATCGAAGATGTCAAAGAGGTCGCCAGGCTGTATGCTAGTCAAAATTTCCCGAATCTTGACGGCTTCAAATACCAAGACCTGATCTACAAGTCCTGGACTTCTGCATACACAACGGTGGATATGCTTCGGGAGGACTACTATCGTATTGAAAATCCCGATACTGTATCGGCCGGTCTTGCTTCAAGCCTCTTGTGGAAGCCCGTTGTGGCATCGGTGTTTGGTGCTATTTGTTTTGGTTCCGTAGTTTTTTGGGCTCCAGAAGCGGGCTTTGAGATGATCGAATTTTGCTTGTTGTACGCTCGCGCTTCATGTTTGGAACTTTCCGCACTGTGTTCTTCCCGCTTGACCTGTTTTTCAATTCGCGCTTCGGTATATGGCACTTCAAGTCGGCGGGCTTTCCTGTCCTAGCCGGCCTCTATACATTAGATTAATCTGGACTAAACAAAGAACAAGGAAGTCACATCGCAGTGGGGCTCCTTGCTGAATAGAATTTCCACGCGCTTATGGGGGTCCCGGGCTACCTGGTCCTCGAGGCTGAAGAGTATCCCCTACACCGTCTCACCAGGCTCTGTCGAGAGAGTTAGAAAACAGATTTTGAATAAGGTGTAGTCCGACCCGAGGCTTACATTCCTTCATCCCACTTTTCCATGAATATGCTAGTTTTCAAAAATAAATATACATTCAAGATGCCTTCCCAAACCGGAAATTACAGACTGTTCCATGTGTTCACGATTGGGCGTAGATCGTCGCACAATCCAGAGACCTTGGAGTGTTTCCTCCGTTTTCCAACGGGTGTCGACATCTGAATTAAGCGAAAGAGCCAACAGCGGGAAGTCTTACGGTAGCCCGCAGGGCTGACGTGGACACTCCCCGTCCAATGCTTGCTCCACCTCATCTCCTCCTTACCGACTGGCGGCGACTAACCAATCGGTAACGACTGGCCAGCTAGCGGGGTCATTCGGATCGATCCCCATAACTAACCATCGCAAACCAGGCCCTATCATCTAGGGGCGTCCCGGGTGTCGTGGAGATCGCCGCCACGGTCCAGAGCGAACTTGAAGCGTCTCAATGTGGGGAAAATTAGCTAGGGGGGTGCATAGAACCTAAAAAGGAACGCGTAATTACTTCTCGCAATTATCTTCTCCCATCTGCATTTATCTATGGTCGGATTCTAGTATTATTTTTTCCAACATGGGCCAAGCTCAAGCTGTACGGGGCACTCGACATACCTGTGCTCCCCTTCTTGGGAAAGCTCTAGGTCTACCCCTGTCTTCGATTTTTCCTCGTCGCCGAATGTTCTTACCTAGTCCCTGCCACATAACAAGTGCAACTCGTCGGACATGTCAATCGAAATCTACCCCGAGAGTCTTTCCTTCTTCCGGATTCACTTTGCTCGATCCGTCTCTAGAGATCGAAGAGGAGACTCTACCAACATATTATCCCGAAAAGTACTACCCTGCCTAACAAGGGGAGGTGCTAAATGAAAGATACCAAGTCCTTGCAAAGTTGGGCTATGGGGTGACATGTACTGTTTGGTTCGCCCGAGACTTGATGTGAGCAGAATCACTTTCTTGTTCTTCATACCTCTAATTCCACTATGAGATAGCGATTCGAAATATGTTGCTCTAAAGATCTATGTGCTTGGCCAAAATCGAGACCATGAGCTTGGCATATATGAACGTCTAAACTCAGTCGAATCCAATCACCCGGGCAAAAGATTCATTCGCAAGCTTTTGGGTCACTTTTATACTGATGGTCCTCACGGTCGTCACATCTGCCTTGTTCATGAGCTCCTAGGAATAAGTGCAGGTTGATAAAATACATCCCTGGACAAACAATGACTCTCAAGGACCTCAAACCCTGCATCAGGCAATTGCTGATTGCCTTGGATTTCCTGCATTCGGTGGCCGGTGTAGTCCATACAGGTAGTCCGCTGCCTTTTCCAAATCCAGAACGATGGCACTAACACACGACTAGACATTCAACTAAGCAACTTACTCCTTCCTTCGCCTGAACACAATGCGCTTGTTCATTTTGAAGAAAAGATAGTCCAGACACAGTCGCCTAGGAAGGTGCTGAAAGAGCGCACAATATACTGTTTATTTGATTGACACGCCCGGCTTTGACGATACATCGAAGAATGACACCGAGATTCTTAGTGAGATTGCGACATGGCTTGGCGACTCATATAGAAGCAAAATTCTGCTCCACGGAATCATATACACCAAGACTACGGCGAGAAGTATCGTACAGCGGCTGACAAAATACAAGAACCCCATAATCACAGATATACAAAAACAACTAGTCGATCAGAATCTCCAACTTGATCAGACAGCTGTCGGAAAAGGGATACAGAGCGAGACCCTTAAAGAGAGAGCAAAATGGATGAAGGAACAAAAAAAATTCGAAGAAGAGATCCGAGAGGCAATGCGCCAAAAGGACCGCGAGAAAGAAGAGATAATGCGCGAGGAGCGTGATATGAGTGCGGCAATGATCAGGAAGGCTAACCAGGACGTGGAAGCCATGCGCTTAAACATGGAAGAACTTATCGCCCAGCGAGAGGAGCGCGAGGCACTCTTGGAAGAGCGCATAGAAAAGCGGATGGAGAAGCAGATGCGAAAGAAGCAGGCTGCTCATGACAAAGAGATCAAACGGATTCAAAGAGAAAAAGAGGCCGAGATGAAAATATCAAGAGAACAAGAGAAGCAAGCCCAACGCGATCGGAAAAAGGGTGGAAGAGAAAAACAGGGCGGAGCAACAGAGAAAGGTGGAACAGGAGAGAAAGGCAAAGGTCGCTGAAGCCAATCGCCAGTCGCAAAACTCTTCATCGAAAGCTCAAGGCTGGTCTCCCTTTTCGGTAACCATGGGAGATTACAGTTGCGCTCTCAGTGGACCAAGATGTTACCAGGCGTACGTTGACAGTGCAAGGGAGCCAACTGCATGAGATACTTACTAATCGTCTCTACCAACAGCTCTAGGGGTGGCTGGCCGAAATCACAGGTTGGCTCGGAATGGATTGGTGCCGTCAGCTATGGGACTTCCGCCACATGGATTGCTCGTTACGGAGGAGGAACTTGGCGTAAGCAATTCCTCAAATCTGCGACAATCTACCCAGCTAAGAGATGTCTCAGAGTACTCACTTGAGCATTACCCAACTCTCGCAGGCAAACTTGCCCATCACTTGAATTTTGTGTCCTCGGGCCTGGGAAAATGTACTATGCCCAGTGGGTGAATGGGTTCTGGTGCAGCGAAGCAACAGAACAGATCAACAACTATTTGACGGAGACTTACAATCGATCGGATGATTCTAAAGTGCTTGCCATGGCATTTGGATACAATGGCGCCTATGTGATTTCATTTGGATGGGCCACTAGATCGACTATCAGGGGAAAGTCCGGCCATCAAAGGGATTTGAAAGGATACTACCCGGATCTAGATCAATTCGCCGATGCAAATACTTCTTTGGATATAGTGGTGAGTCTCTCGAATTGCCTTGATCAGATCTCGGAAATCTCACTTTGCAACAGGCCATCGCACTTGACCCGGATAGCACAACCGATTATATATTAGTCTACAAATCCGGAAACTATCATATACGTTGGGTTTGCTCGGATCCCCGGAGGTCACAAATTATTAGGAGTTGGTGGGACCAAGAATGCAAGCCTAAAGAGGCTGTAGCACCTACACAGTCAACAAATAAGGCTTCAGTGTCGGGATCTTTTAAAGAAATGCTCTCGGAGATCGAGAAGTACATAATTAATGGGAATAGTGGATGGGAAACCGGGAAAATATATCTATCATCAGCTTTTGTGGCAGTTCGAATATTCGGATTTCTTTCGTGCTGTTACCTTCTCTGAGGCGAAACGAATTAAAGGAACTCCTTATGAATCATAAAAGGGAAAAGAGACGGGTAGAATGTAATCCGGTACTTAGGGAAGCTGACATGGTCTCTCCCAGCACTGCCATCGTATATAGATGACATAGAGCCCATATCATGCCGATTTCATCTCCCAGCCTGAAGAGCCTGCATTATGGGGAAAACAACTCACAGTACGATCCAACGCCTGGATATTTCGGTAGTCCCAATGCAACACGGCTCAACAACAGTTCCTTCCCCTCTGTTGTGATAGAAGATCAGTCACGGTCGCATATTCTTAGGCTGCTCCAGTTGCCTGAATGGGAAGAAGGAAGGGTATACGACAAGGACCCTCCGACCTGTATCCACCACCGTATCGAGTGCGTGTTACAGTCAACAATCGAAAGGTGTCAAGGGACACGGAGGAAGACCATTTTGGCCTCTAGTTTCTTTTGGCAGTTGTTTTTGGAAAAGAAAATAGAGAAAATTTTTCGACGAAAAATTGCCCGTCATCTGTGAAATAACTGCTAGTCAAGGCTGAAAGGGCCAAGAGTATCATTCTTGAGAAGTCGGAAACATTGTACCCCAATTATCCGAATACAAGTCAATCATATCATCGCTATGAGACTGCTAGTAGGAGTATTAGCCTAAACTAGGGAATATATACGAATGTTGGCCTTACATAGTTTTCAAATGTCTGTGGTGCCGCAAGGGTTAAGTCCTGCCCTAGAGAGCCCGGAGACTGCGTAGTGTTCTTTGTGAATTCGATGGTAGCGCGGGCCAGTCTCGCGATTTCTCTAACAAAAGGTAGCGCAATGTCGGGTGATGCAAATTCCAAGCGGGCGAAGTGACCTGTGGCGATGTCTAGTAATGCTAGATCTGACGGTGCCGTTGGAAGTGCAGGGTATTTCAAGATATAGATGAAAATATTGATAACACTGACAAGCGGGAAGTATAATGCCAGCCTGGTTTCGGGTATTGACCATTAGTAACATGCCCAGTTCAGCCCCGGAGTTCTGTCAGGACATATCATATGCTTTAGTGGATGACGTACCATATCGGTGTCGATACATCAGTATGGATTACATCAGTGTCTAGGATGATACTCCTTGCTGCATTCACAACGACATGTGCGCTTATTGAGATATCATGCTGCAACGCTGGCGTCTGACTGGAACCCAAAAGAGCACTGTTCCAAGGATGGGTAAGGATAGAATGTATCGCCATGACGCTGCCAAAATAGGCGTAGCGGATATACATGACGGGATACATATTGATGTTGTGCAGCTGCTGGCCATGTCTTCTAGTGGGTAAATCTGGCCGTAAAAACAACGGCAAGGAATCTCGCCATTCCTCAAGTTCCGTATTGAGATTTCGGATGACTTCAATGATTTTTGCGGGAGTTTGCCTGAATGATTTCCCACTTGCCAACTGTTTTGAGATTCGAGATGAGATCTGGGCATGCTGCACTATGTAGGTGAAACAAGCCATATCCGTACTACCAGTGTCCTGGAGTTTTGGCAGAGAGCAGCTGATATCGTCATCGTCAATAATCTGTCCTTTTCAGTCAATTCAATTTTGGCCACATGGAAAAATGGACCAAGAGGACACCAACCGAAGGTCGCCCAGAGCGATAGCTGATGTGCTTTTCAAATACGTAAAGGGTCCAGAACAACTGCATCCGATGCTCTTGTTCTGCCACTGGTAAATTCCAGGATTGGGCCGGCTGTCGATGAAGACCTTTGGCTTGGGCCAACCGCATCGCACAGGAGGAAAGCATGTAGCCAAGGGATTGGCTTCCAAGACCTTCAGCGAAGAAGCTCTGTCGTAATATACAAAAAGCGTCAGAGAAAAGTTCCGCTGGGATCGACACGGGAGATTCAAACCATAGCTGTTAACGCCTGGACGGCCATCAGACCAGTGCTGCAATACAGAAGCTCATTGTGAACGGACATGGCTTTTTCAAAGTATCGCCAAGCTTTGCCTTGGATTTCCTCAGATGTATTTGAGTATGGCATACTGGACATTTTGAGTCTGTAGCCGGAGGCATACACCGTATTGCGTAGCGCATACCAAGCTGGATCATCATCAATCATGCTATTCTGAGTATAGTGATGACGAAGGCGTGCTTCAAAGTGATGTCGAGACACTAGCCCAAGGCTAGCATCAAAAGAATGTTCAAAGTAGGCTGTTATTATTAGTATCAGACAAGTACCGTGAGAGGGACAACAAACCTTGGGAATATTCCCAGGCAGAATCCATATTCGGCTCGGGGATGGGTTCGCGGCGAAAATTGGATCGCATCTTCAGTCGAGAGTCAATATTACGCACAAGGGTTCTAGCAGTCTCAAGGAATCCCGGTTCTCTCGACCTTTCCGATACCCAAGTAATTCCTGGAACGGAGCAGATTGATAAAAAGGATGTTGGCCCTGAGAGCATGTTAGATTCTGAGGACGAGCCGGTGATGTAAGTTTCATACCATGATATTCCCAATCAACCTTTTCAATGGTTAGTCTTATATAGTAATGACAGTGAAAAGCTAACGCAAACAAAGATGCATACCTCGGAACCTAAAAGATCGGCACATTCAACATGCTGCGACGAAGTCTGGGCAGCATCAGGTGGTGTGTGCTGTGTGGTATTTAGTGACTGCGTTAGGTTCGAAATCGAATATAATTTCTCTTGTGTCAGTTGGGAGTGAGTTGAAGGAGTGTCGCTTGGTGAGTGACTCGTAAGATCTGTTTCGTCTAGCAATTCAAAAGCGACGTTTGTCGCGAGAGATGGAAAGTGGCCATCGTTCCTGGTGTTTTGCACCTCTGCGCTTTTGGTAGAGTGTGACGACTCGAGCTGCTGTTCACCAACAGGTGAATTGATTGCGGCAATTTCTATGCTGGAAAGCTCAAGGAGCATTTCCATCCGCGCAAGTCGTTCCTCTAATCCCTCTTTTGGCTTGCTACGCGCAGTGCCGACCCTTCGTTTCATGAAAGGGTAAATGCATTCTTCATTTCGATCCTATGAGGATTAGTCTCGAGCTATAGTTATTGATTGGGGGATAACTTACCAAGCAGTTCTCACATGGTTTCGTCCGACTGCCTGCAGAAGGAGTCAATTCCCGTTTTTCAATGAGTAAGTACTTTTCTAGGGCAGGTTACATTTGATCTTCTTGGATCGACAGTAGATGCAAGCTAATCCTCTTCTGTTCTCTGCCGCTGGATCTCTTCGGGGTGTACCATCCATCTTTAGTTTGGCGTATGAGGCGTTGGGGAAGAAGCCGTGGAAGATCGACAGGAGGCGCTGATGTGTCAGCAATCATGATCACTGTGCCCCTGAAACATGACGAGTATATTACGAAGAAGGTTGGGCATATAGATTATTGAGTCTCAATATTTGAAAAACATGCGGATAGCATTCGATATGCGTTGAATCGCTCGTGTGTGTTAGTTAACATACTAATAAATTACCAAATAATCACCTCAGCAACGGATTCTCTTGATAAATTCAAGTGGAATTCAGCATGCATAGATGGATTTGAATGGATTTTAATCTGTAAAGGAGAAAATTACAACTACTAAGGTCTCAATCATCAAAAAATAACTTAAGAACCGAAAATATATCGAAAACAAAAACAACCGAAAAGGCTACTATGGGTTCTTATTGATGGTTTAAGTTACTTCAAATTTCCTAAAACGCAGCTTGACGCCCTCAATCATGCTCCATATTCTAGTGCACTATCGTACACGATGGAAACAAAATAGGCTCAGACACTAGTCCAATCAATTTCAGCAAAAACTTCCTTCATGCCCACCAAACCAGTGATGCTCAAGTCCTCCTTGATGACTACATCATCCGCGACCCAACTCCTCTCACGAGCGTAATCCCAGAACTGCAACATGAGACCAACCTCACGGCCCCACTTGGGCCATAGGTTATCGTAGTGGTCCAAGGAGATAGATGCGTATTCAGCCGGGGTTCCAGAAACCTCAGACCAAGGCTTCAAAATTTCCTTGGCGGGAAGGGTGATTTGAGGCTGTTGAAGAATGGCGAGGACGTAGATACCGAGGTTGATCTTTGTGGCACCGAGTATAGTGATTGGGGTATCTTCAGCGATGGGCAACAGCTGGACACTTTTGCCAGTGGTTTTCTGCATCGATCGCCAAATTAGCCTTCATATGATATAGATTAGAAGTGAGTCGGATACTTACAAATTGGTTAGGCAGGAACATAGGCATGAGCATGTTCGTCGCATAGTAGGTAACGAAGAGGAAGGTGGTTTTGCTCAGCAGGGCCTTGTCCTGGTGAATATACTGATCAACCTTGGTTTTGCTCTCAAAGTGAGGCACAGAGCATTTTCCGCCGGAGATTTTTTGATTGTCCGGGAGAGTACTCCAGATGTAGTGCTCAAGGGTGGTAGTCCGGGAGGCCGCCTTTGCGCAGTTGATTCCCTGGGTAGACTCAATGGCAACCGTTTCCTCAACTCCGTGAGTGGCAAACGAGGCAAAGAAATCGGTGACAACAAAAATGGCGTGAGATCCCTGATTTCATGAGCCCAATTGCTGACATTTAACAGTTGGAAAGCTTACCTCAAACGCCTTGACAAGGCTTGCGAGATCGCTGGTGTCCGCAGCAACCATTTCAACACCTTGCGCAGTCAAAGACTTGGCTGCCGCACTGTTAACATTACGAGTAATTCCGCGGACCTTGTAGGCACCAGATTTCAAGGCAGACGTAACCACGGAGCCACCCTGGGCTCCGGTGGCACCAACAACAGTGAGGATTTTGGACATTTTGGATCAAGGTGGAAAATATGAGTGTATTGAGATCTGAGAGATAAAGAGCAGAAGCAATGCCATGGAAGATGTCGAATACGCTCCCTCTATATATATCTTGACTACTATACGTAAGATCGCCTATACATGGACGAAGTATACCACGGTACAACGATCTGCAAACACGCTAACCCAATGGGGTCGGGACTCAGGTCTACAACAACAGCAACTCGTCATGTACAACATACCCTCATCTGTCTGTGTTTTCTCCCCATAACCAAGCATTATTAATGAACTGGCCCACCGCACCCGGAGCTCGGGTTGTCGATCGATATTGCTTCCGTGTTCCACTTCACATTGTGCTTCAGTTGTGCCGTCTCATCACTCAACAAATAGTCCCCTTAGGGGGCTTTTAGATAGTAGTTGCCCTCTGAATGTTATGGCGGTCCAAAGGCAGACAGGTGGTACCATTGGCAGACTAGCAATGTGGTATTACAATCGTGGTTTGTCGCCAATTTCCATATGGTCTCGGGGGTCAAACGTTGGACACCCCCTACAATCTAACCATCGAGTGTGCGTCTTCTATAGGCGACGGATTGGACCACTACGACAAAACCAATCTTTGGCTTACCGCTCTAATCACCGCCTGTATATTTATGGCCTTGGGCCTGTATGTAATTGAGGTTAGGAGTATACGGAGAGGTCGCGTGACCTCGAATAATCTACTCCGTACTCGGCATAAAATATTAGTCTTGGCGTTCATAAAACCGCTTAGTTATCAATACTATATTCCAAGGTTCCATATTCCTCCGTCTTACCGCCCTATCTCCGATTTCACCGCCTTTTGAATTCTGCCAGTCCTACCGGTTTGAAACTCCCAAAATACTCACTTGCTTGCTCTATGCTTGCTCTATGCTTGAAGAGTAGTAAATTGCTCCAAAAACATATCTCGTATTCATTACGCTCGTGAAGAACCTTATCATCTCATTATAGAGTTCAATATCTACTTCAAGATTATGATTGCGGTTTCGATTGATAATGCCCATGATAATTAGTAGAAAGATTGGAACGATGGTTTGTAACGTGCATATACACAGATATATATACCAGATATAGAGTAGCTCCGCAATTAAACCATAACCTCGTGTGTGTGTGTCGCGTGACCAGGTGTTTTCTCCTGTGGGCTCCAAAATCATAGAAATAATGCGGTGAAATGTCATCGGCTAACTTTGGCAGAATAATGCAACCGGCAGAAAAATATTGACTAGGCCTAATGGGCACGCCCCAGAGAATGAACCATCATTATCTTCCCCAGAGCTTCTACAGTCACACTTTACGTAGCGTTAGAAGGTAGAATCGGTCGTTTTGCTCTGCAACGACTTATCGGGCGGCCGCAGGCCGTCCAGATCCCTCGTAAAGTATAAGAATGCCTTGGAAACGGATCAAAGATACCGTACGATTTCCAAACCAGACAGTGTTTACATAAGCCCAAACTAGGGGCACTAACTAACTAGCGTAAGCATTGACCATGGTACCTAGTTACGTCCCCCTGACCTTATCTCCCGAACTATGATCAACCGTCAGCTAGCCCTAGCCCGATATTCCGGCAAACTGCACTGCAAACCCCGGACAAACCCCCCTTATGGAGGCAGAATTTTGATCTCTCTGCCCAAATGACACGCGTAACCACTATTATAGGCGACGGATCGGACCACTATTAGCTAGCCACACGCTTTTCCGCAGCTGTAATAAATATAGCAATTTACATTTTCTCTAATTACTCACTTTTCTGCGGTCGCATTGAGTTCAAATTTTGAAGATATGATTGATTGAATTTTCAAAAATTTTACAAATTTCAAACTAAATAATGGAGCAAGCATAGAGCAAGTAGGGGAAAAAGCCTTGAAAAGCGGTCTTCTCAGACCGCCTTCCCATTAAATATACTGCCGACTCTCGTAAATCGGTAGAACTGGCAGATTCAAAAGCCGGTGAACTCGGGTATAGGGCGCTAAGATGGAATAACCATGGAACCTTGGAACATTGGAACATTGGAATATAGTATTGATAACTAAGCGGTTTTATGGACGCCAAGACTAATATCTTTATGAATTGATGGACGCATACTCCGTACTGGTAAACATGAATAGAGAAGAAGAGGTTGTAATATTACATAGCCTGCCCAAGACCATAATTATACAGGCGGTGATTAAAGCGGTGAGCCAAAAATTAGTTTTGTTGTTGTGGTTCGATCCATCGATCCTCGCCCTGGTGGATATGCCAAGACACGCTAAACAACTATGCCAGCTAGCCATGCCTCTCAGCTGAAATGAGTATGTATAACTATGTCTACTTACCCCTGGGCGCCTTTGATTTCTATAAATTGAGTCTTAGCTTCCATTATACTCGTGGTTGTCCTCTCAACTACATTGTGCTGAAAAATTGTATAGCACCATTCAGCAACCATGAAGTTGGCCGTCCTGACATCCCTTGTGGGATTGGGCGCTAGCCTTACAGTTGGACAAGAAACAGAAAGCTCATTTATTGCCGGTCGGCTTTCGCAAACGAAGCATTTTGAGCTGAATCTGACCTGGGAATCATGGGCGCCCGATGGGGTTGCACGGAAGCAATTTTTGATCAATGGCCAGTTCCCCGGCCCTCCACTGATCATGGATGAAGGAGACAACGTCGAGGTGACCGTGAATAATTTCAGCCCCTTCAATACCACAATTCACTATCACGGCATCGAGTGAGTCTTTGGAAACTAAAAAAATACCCGCATGTCCACTAACACGTTAATAGACAGGAAGGAACGCCGTGGTCAGATGGTGTGCCTGGAGTTTCACAGAGGCAGATTTTGCCTGGTCAACGGTTTATCTCCAAATTCACTGTCCAGCAGTATGGTGCATATTGGTTAGTCAATAATCTTCAATGAGAAATCCAGGCCTTCTAACGAAATGAAGGTACCACTCACATACTTCTGGGCAAATCATGGATGGCCTGTATGGACCAATTTACATCAGGTTTGTTTGCATGATATCGAGCGCGTCAATTCCAATGACTAATGTCTAAATTTATAGACCTCGGAGCATTCCTGCGAACTTGGCCAGTGCGATAACAAATGATACATTTGAACAGGCTCAAATACATAACGCCATCCGGGCGCCGACCCTAGTCATGCTTTCTGATTGGTTCCATATGACATCAGAAGAACTCCAAGAGGTTGCAATGTCTGCAAATATTGATCCCTTGTAAGTGATTCAATGGGAGAAGCTACAAGTAAGATGAAACTGACATGGCGATAAGGTGTACGGATTCTATTCTGATCAACGGGAAAGGGGGTGTCAATTGCCGCAGTCCCAAGGAATTAACTGACATGGTGCCCGATTCGGTGAAATCTGTGCTACAGGGCATGGAGTATACAGTGAAAGGGTATGTTCTGAACTGGAATTCAATACTTGGAGACGCCAACGCTAAATGGAAATAAAGTTGCCTTCCACTCACAAACACCTATGCCCAAACGACATCTGGACATAATTTGAGTGCAGTTCCAGCATCCATGTTTTATGAGTGCCACGCCACCGAAGCGCCAGAAGAGGTCATCGAAGTTGACCCTTTCAACGGCTGGGCAAGTCTCAATTTTATCGGCTCAGCGTCTGTCTCAACTCCAATTGGTGTGTACTTTGCCAGTCTTTATAAGCTCCCAGGCTAACTAGCAAAGTGTCTATCAATAATCATTCTCTCTGGGTTTATGAGGTTGATGGTTTATACATCAAGCCTGTTAAAGTTGATGTATGAACTTTTGCCTTTTTGGAATCAGCTTTCACGGAATACTTCTGACTCAAACATCTCTAGGCGTTAACAATCAACAATGGTGGTCGGTATTCCTGCTTGGTACAACTGAACAAAGCGCCAGGAAAGTACCCGATGACAGTGGCAAATGCAGGGTTCAACCAAAAGATCGCGGGCTTCGGTACTCTGTCCTATACGCATACGCATGGACGTTCGGTCGTATCAACGCCTTCAATCAACTACGGTGGACTTGCCACAAGCACGGATGTTATCACACTAGATGAGACCGTGATCGAAATGTTTACTCCTAGCCAGCCTAGTGAGCATTCGGATAAAACCTACATCCTGACTGCTGGCCGCATTGAGAAGGCCTGGGAATGGTCCCTCAACGGAAATCACTCCTACGGCCTGACTTTAGAGGCCGAAAAGCCCGTTTTATGGGACCCGCAATCCGCGGCCAAGAGCCCTTTGGCCATCGCCACAAAGAACAATACTTGGGTGGATATAATCTTCATTTTATCTGGCAACACATCTACACTTCAGCCTGGTCACCCACTTCACAAGCACTCCAACCGAGCTTATATTCTGGTGAGTGCTCCCAAATATTGTACCGGCTCTTGCTCCAATTCGCTGACATTTGACTTCAAGGGTACCGGCACCGGCGACTTCAATTACACTTCAGTCGCCGACGCTGTCAAGGCTATTCCAGACAGTTTCAACCTGATCAATCCCCCTATGAGAGGTTCGCAGATCTAATTCAATATGCGCCTTTGGACCTGACTGACATCATCAGATACTTTTACTACGCTGCCTGCTTATCAAGGTAAAAGCTGGATGGCAATTCGTTATCATGGTATGTGATTTCCCCGACTGGATAGAAGATCATTGGCTAACTAGCGCGGTTGTATTAGTACAAAATCCAGGGGTATGGAAATCTCAATTCTGTCGATACCAGCTCACGTCGCTAACAAATTTAGGCATTCTTGCTTCACTGTCACCTCGACCCACATCTGACGGGGGGTATGGGGTAAGTTTGCAATCTGTGTACAGCTATGGCTATATTTTGATGCAATGTGCTAATTTCTTTCCTTAGGCTCGCGATTCTAGACGGTATAGATGCATGGCCGACCATTCCGTCCCAATATGGCCCGAACGGGAAGTGGGGAATCATTGACCCTTGAAAACTTTTATACAATTTGTACAAGAGAAATTTTCTCTATTTATCTGTTTTTAATTTGTCTCTTCATTTTTCTTATTTGAATATATGGCGTGCTCTGTTTCAATGTACTTTTCCAGATGTTCGAAGTGGAAGAGGTGAGTACATACATTCTACGAGAGCATGCCTCCCAACTAGATCCTATTCAATCGGCTTTTGCTTATTCTGAAATTATTGTACTAGACCAGACACTGTACTATAATGGCATTTTATTCGAGGAGACCCTATGAGTGGTCCAGTATGTGTTGGGAAATAATTTCAGTACAATGGTTTATCATGCACCAATCAGCTTTCCTAATGGTATAATCGGGCCATTTCCTTCAAATTCCAATACTTTCTCATATTCTCCGCGCCCAAGGCCTTCACTTCATCATCCAAATGTGTCCATAAAACATCCGCAAAACTATCCATCAACATCTTCATATGACCCAACCGTAACTCTGTCTCGCCCGTGCGACATGTATTCACATAGTCCTCGAATTTCTCCAAGCCTAAGTGAATCATGCGGTGCTGCCCGACCAAGCTTAATTCCTCGCGAAACTCAGGCATTCTCGACGCTAGCTCGGGGAAAAAGTGGCGCTCCTCGATAGTGTGATGCAGCGTGAGTTGACGACAGAAGGATAAAGCGAGGTCGAGGAATGCGCGAATCGATTGCCCATGGGGGCGTTTATTCTTGACGCAAGCACCGTATATATCATTCCAAATAGCGCGGAAGTTATTATGCTAGAGGAACAGTTGTCAGTAGGCAGGCTTTGGGAACCGTTGTGGTAGGCGAATAGATGATAGGAACCTACAAATAGATCCATATGGTCTGCCAATCGATTATAGGCTTTGAATTCCGATGGAGTTAACTTGGGGGGCTGGCTTCCAGCAGCTGTTTCTTCAACTTTTGCCATGTTGATTTCAATCGAAGAGCCCGTGAACGAAATGACGCTGTTGTAAAGATGGCCCAACCCCTTGAAGCGCACTCTCTTTAAATAGCATGTATAGTCTGCGCCATTTAGTATCGAGAAGTGTGTAGATCGATAGAAAGAATTGTCAAATCATGCTGTAATTATTATGAATCTGCATCACCAAAGTCGCACTAATTGATTGACCTTACTACATTCGTTCGGAGCTCGGGTAAGTGAGGTCTGAAGGGCCGCTGACTAAGGTCTCCAGAGTCCACCTAGTTAACTAGGGGGATCGTTCTTCATGGAGGACTTGGAGGGTCCACTGATCCGCAGAATGACCTTTGTTCACTTCTGTAACACGTGTCTCCCCTCCCTGCGGACGGACGACGAGATTTCTATGATTGATTTCGACAAAATAGATGAAGACAGCTTTGATCATCATCGAGCTCCAGTGCTGGCAGATTCACTATTGTTCCACTGAGGTCTCTGGCTGCAGACCTGGATGCAGAACGAGCTATTCTGTACGAGCTCCGCGAGCAGACGAAAGTGCGGGCTTTGAACGACGGTCACTGGTTGTTGAGCCGTGGGTGCCCTTGCACAGTGGTGGCAAACCGCACTTCCAGTCCAAAGAGCTGGCAGAAGCTGTCTCTAGTCCTTAAGATCATCCCTGTTTTTGTCTTGCCTCCTTGCCCATCATGGACATATCTTCCATGGTCCAGCTAGCTCTCTTTTCTCTTTTCTCTCTTCTCAACCAACCTTCAATATCTAAGCCGGAAATCAAGATACACAGAAGAAATTCATCTGATGCTTGGGAGCTATGTATTAATACACAAGAATCCAAAATAGCCTTGTCTTGGACGGTTTTTTGCGAAATGAGTAGTGGAGATATTATTTTATTCAGCCACCTGGCCACAGAAAGAGACTCGCCGGTCTCGGTACCAGCCGCAAGAACAACCCGCCATCCATAAAAT
Source organism: Penicillium psychrosexuale (assembly GCF_028828465.1). Lineage (NCBI taxonomy): Eukaryota > Fungi > Ascomycota > Eurotiomycetes > Eurotiales > Aspergillaceae > Penicillium > Penicillium psychrosexuale. Next base: position 1,419,939 of record NW_026643190.1, on the reverse strand, counting down.
ACAATGAGAGACGGTATTAAAAGCGAGTAAAGAAAACAGGAACCTCTATGCTATGTCGTTGAAATATGATGACCAAAACCGAATACTCGAGAAGACCCAATGTGAGGATGTCGTTATGGAGAAAGAGAAGGGAGGATGAGTTGAGGGCGATCAAATGTAGATAAGTCGATCGTGTTGGTGAATGGAGAGGAGGGATGGTTTAAAGCATAGCCTTGTACTCGGATGGAGGAGGGGGAGGAAGCTGTTTCAATCAGGTTAGCAAGAACATCTTGAATCTGACTCCGAACTTATCAGTTCGAGGATAGGGAGTTTATCATACCTCGAGCTTTGTGTTATCAGCCATCATACGCTGGAAACCAATACCGACACCCTCGATCACAGCAAGGAAGACGGCACACATAATAGCGGAGTTTCGGGCGGCCTTGTAACCACCACGGACAGCGAGGGAGCCACCGGTGAGGAAACCAGCGATGATAGCGTTATAAGGATCTTCCTTCTTGCGGATTCCCTTGATTGAACAATCGTATATACTGAAAAGTCCTCCCCAACAGCCGAAGTTACCACCGAGGACGGGCGCGCGCGCCTTGATAGCTGTGAGAGCACCTATCCGGCGTTCACCGTAGGGGCTGTTTCGGAAACCCTTAACACCGTGCCATACGGCACCACCGATAGCACCCATACAGAAAGCACCGCCGAAGTCGCTCAGGGCAACCCAGGGACAGGGATCGCGCGAGTGATCCATAATGTGATGTGTAAACGAAGCGAGTCGAGAGTCGGGGGTACAAAGGCGGATCGGCTGTATAGATAGTAATTGTGAAAGGCGCGATGGTAAAGGTCGAAAGTTGGTAACAAGCCCAGTGGAAGAAAGAGACTTGTGAAGGGCGTGAAGGTAGTAAAGGTCGGCAAGCCCAATAGTGAGAGATGCGATAACAAGATAAGGGCGGGTCGAGGACTTTTTCTTTCCCATGTCAGGGCACGTGACCACCATATTCTACCCGGTCGCCACCGAACACTACGACGTCGGCTGTGTTTATTCTTACTTTCGGATTATCATTCGCTCGCATCAGGCATCCCCGGGTTCTCTGCCCGGGAACGAGAATATACCGGCTATTCATCCCTGCATGATGTCTCGAGACCATCAGAAAATTTCTTCATTTCTATTTGAATACTCTATGGCTCTTTTGCCATTGTTCTAGGGCCAAGGGCCAATCGGAGATCATACATCCTACCACCTTAGAACTAGGTATTCTATGATCGAAAGAATGAGCTTCTATAGCCTCACTTCTTCATCTACCAACAAAAGAATGTTTACCTTGACCTATTCCACTCACAACCTTTCCCCGCTTCACGAGTATGAGCGGTCATTAGCAGAAGATAGTCGGCAAATCACATAGAATCTCGTTCAAATAGATATATGCGAGCTTCATTTTGTTTCAGCTCACCCCTTGGAAGATATAGTTTGACAATGATCATTTTAGGCTCACGCTCACAACTCGAGGCCTACATTCCTATAGCAAGTGAAATCGGATAGTCGGACCTAGTGATTGATACCGTCATATACTAGGCTTTGCCACAATAAACGGAGAAATAATCGGATGTATTCTAGTTCTCTACTCTTAGACTTCTTACGTCTGATTAAGATGTTAAAGTATAACCAACGAATATCATGCTTTATTTTCCGCAACTTTCAGGTGTTTCTCTAGAGTCACATCGCATACAGAGTCGGTAATTGATAAATATATAGAGGTTAATCGCAGTTGCGAAACATCAGATTATATTTAAATTTCAGTCTTTTCTAATTTTAAATAAACAAACTGAGGGAGCAAGCAACGGGAAGGCCAGATGCATGGTCAAAAGTGCCATGGTAAACCTCGCCATCACAGGAAGTATATAAGCTTATCATCGTAGTCTGAAAGCCAGCTAATGCATTCAAAAGCGTAGGATTGAAAGAATTATCGAATTTTTGGTAGGCTTGAAGTGTGACATCCATGTGAAAATACGATTGATAAGGCAAATGAAAATGCCGAGCAAGGCTCGGCCTTTTCGGACGAGGATTGAAAAATTTCGCGAATAGCCCGAGCAAATTTAGTTATAAATAAAGCTAGCTGCAAAGAGATCTGCAGTAGACATCTAGGTCCCGTTCATTGTTACTTGTGCTCAATCAACTCTCGGAATGTCTACTTCACAACTATCAAATGACCGGGCTACGCCCAATAGCTCCGAAGCGCCTGATCGCGTCGAACTTGAAAAACCAACCCCCAAATTCCCAGAGGGCGGCCTCCGAGCTTGGATGGTGGTTTTAGGTGCATTCTGCGTGTCTTTCTCAACTTTCGGATACATGAACGCTTTTGGGTAAACTCTATACGCCGCAACTCTATGGTCTGATAACGAGGGCTAACAGATGAACAACACAGAGTCTACCAGGATTACTACACCGAGCACTTTATCTCCAATGAAACTTCATCCACTATTTCTTGGATTGGGTCTGTGCAGGTCTGCTTTCTCTTCGCTGGTAGCCTTATCGGTGGGCCATTGTTCGACCGTTACGGCGCTGTGGTAAGGACTTGAAATGTCTTCCCATTAGCAACTACGATCATTTACTAATTATATTCTCCATATTAGGTCATTCATATACCCGCAGTCACCATCGTGTTTTCAGTGATGATGACATCTCTGTGCAAGAAGTATTATCAATTCATGCTTGCTCAAGGCGTCTTGGGTGGGATTGCTTCTGGCATGCTATTCGCCCCCGTCATGACATGTGTGAGCCACTATTTCCATACTCGACGTGCTGCAGCCCTTGGTGTGACAGTCTCTGGATCTTCCATTGGGGGAGTTATATTTCCCATTGCCTTGAGCAAGATGCTGAGAAACGAATCCTTGGGGTTCGGGTGGTCCGTCCGAATTGTGGGGTTCATCATCTTGTTCATGGTATTGATAGCGATGATAACTGTAAGAGAGCGACTTCCTCCTCGTCGCGGCAAAGTCCTCTTGCCGAGAGCTTTTGCTCGCGCTCCTTACACCCTCGTCACACTCGGTATCTTCTTCATGATGTGGGGACTTTTCACTCCATTTTTCTATCTTCCGCAATATGCCCAGTCTTATGGCATGGAATCACAGCTTGCGTCTTACCTTTTATCCATCCTCAATGCTGCCTCCGTTTTCGGCAGAATATTACCGGGCATGGTTGCGGATAAGATTGGTCGCTACAATATCTTGATCATCACCGGTGTCTGCTCGGGCATTCTACTTCTGTGCTGGATCGCGACAACTTCAAGTGCCTCAATCATTGTCTTTGCAGGGCTCTATGGTTTCTTTTCGGGTGGGATCGTGTCGCTGATGTCTCCTTGCATTGCCCAAGTCACGCCAAGTCCGGACCAGATTGGTACTCATCTCGGTATGTCAATGGCCATTATTGCCCTTGCTGGTCTGACCGGCACCCCGATATGCGGTGCATTGCTAGAAAGATACGGAGGATACACACAGGCCGCAATTTTCAGTGGTGTGGTGATGTTTTTCGGATCTGTGCTTGTCGCCGCGGCGAGGTTTTGTCTGCAGGCAAAGCCCCTGGCAATTGTGTGATCCCGCCTTTAGCCTACTCTAGCGGCTTGTGATTCAATCTGTATACTTAATTAGATCTGCTTTTATTACTATCACTGAGTTTACTATCACTGGGGGCGAAAACCTTGAAATTATGATATTATACTTTTCAGAACGACATATTTGAGCAAGGCTAATTATACATGGAAGAACCCAAAATCAGTACTATCATTTATGAAGCCCAAATCCTCCGGAAACTATTCAATCTTGTCAGTGGATGCATCGAGACTGAATTATCAGAAACCAAGTAAATACCATTGAGTTGAGTAGTTCACTTGCATCGTCGGGAATTATAGAGCTTGGATCTTCTGGTAAGTTAAGCCCACGTAGACTTCCATTATTACTGCAGAAAATCAATACGGGTTTGAATGTGGCTTGTCAATAGAGTACTTACACTGAACCTAGCAGGGAATGATCTGGCTGAATGACAGCTCGCCGCGTCTGTAGTATTGCGCAGATTCGGATCACTCTATTTGCTGCCTCTTTGTCGGATGTTGCGGCTGACTCTGGCCACAGCTTGGACTTGACTAATCCAACTATCATACTGAGTAAGTAATATTCGCTCAATCCGTGGAATGTCAAATTGAGCCTCTTTTCCAAAATCTGTAGTACCTGCTCAACAGTTGCCACGAGAAATGTGGAAACTTCGGGAAATATTGTCATGGTAGCCGAACCATTTAAAGCTTTCGATTGATTAGTTGCAATCGCAGAATTTAGATTAGACAAGCGGAATTGTGCTTTTTCATACCGTGAGGCCCAATATTTATGTAAATTTCATGGCAGATATTCAGTGCAGCAAGTAGTAATCCAATCCTACAAGCTTGTTCAGGTACTTTCGCATCATGTATAAGCTTTTGGTAATGATCGAGAATCTTCGAGGATGCCTCCAATCTCGCACGTCGGCAGACTGCAGATTTGAATGAGGGACGAGTTTGGATCGCGAACTGGATGTGCAGCAAGAGTGTATATTGGTACAGGTGAATGCTCAACAATCTCTTCACGTACATCGTGGTCTGCTGCTGTCGCGGATTGTTCTGGGGATTGTTCCATTCTGGAATATCGTGGAGTGCTTCTTCTAGCTCCTCTCCAAGGTGCAAGACCCGGTCAAAATCATCTTGCTCGCGACATCCATTGACTAAGGCACATATTTTCAATCTGACAGGCAAAGAGCGGTACATATGTGCCTGGAAAGACGTTTCCGTGAATGTGGCGAGGGGCATACCTTCCAGGGGATCTTGGCCCGACTCTTGTAGCTCGTCATCGTTGATATTCAGCGGTGATATTATGTTGAAATCCTCCATTCCGACGCTTGGGGGCATCCCCCGTTCAACAGAGGCCTGGATATCGAGCTCAACGATCGTCATCCACAAGCGCCGACGCATCTCTCGATAGTATGGTGATATTCTCGCTGTCGAGGGAGATTCACGATGATATCCTGCTGCCATAGCCCACCGGACCAGTGCCCCGGCGTATGTCCAGAATGAACCCTCTTGGATATAGTTTGCACGCTTCGCAATGAGCAAGAGACAATGGGTCGCCAAGGTGTCCCAGGATTGAGGAGGCTGATTAGTCGAGGAGTTGAGCCATGATTCTGCAGCCTCAATCCAATCAAGTGCATGGTCATGAACGGTTTGCTGATTCATAACGTCAATGCATATTTCGGTGTGAAAGCTTGAAGCGGCTGCTGCCACTAAGAGGAATTGCACCAAAAAAGAAGCGGGCGTGCAAAGTGGACTGGCCCAGTGACGATTGTAATCAGCTATGAAAGTCGATATATTGAGTACTCGGTGTATGATCTCAAATCTGTCGATATATGTCTGGACCAATGTGTCCGCAATCGGTTTTATGGGAATCAATTGTCTCAGAGTGCCTCTGTCTCCAGGCACAGTAGTATCATTGGACAACGGACGAAGCCGATAATCATCATTGGCCAAAGGATAAATCTCATCACGAAGGGTGTTGATTGCCGGGTTTCTGGTCTTGATTTGAACGATGTAGGATCGGAGCTCGGTAAACTGTCACTATTGAGGAGATGCTCCATATCAGTTAGATAGGGTGTGGCATACCTGTTGGTAAAAGTTTAAAGGATAGCTATACCCATAGAACTTGGTAATGGCTTCTTGTCCTTTTAAGTGGGTCATTTTCTCATTCCAGTCGGAAGAAGGCCTGGGCCTTTCCGGAGTCTCTGCCAACGAGACAGGTTTACGCAAGGACGTTGGCATGGGGCCAGCGCTCCCCGAATGGTCATCGCTCAACATTTCATTCACTGACGAAGATGTTGCTGGGTTACCACGGTAGGTGCAGTTGGCGGCATTTCCTGTCTTCGAGCAGCGACTGCAGGATGGAAGCTCCCTGCCACATTTGAGCTTCCGCTGATAGCACTGGATACAGGCCAATGGGGGACGTCGCTTTTTGGCCTCTGGCTTGACCACACGCTGTGAGCTGATTGGCCCACGGCTCATCGTTTGGTTTGAGATCGATTCTGACATTATTAGTGCTTGCCATGAGAAATCGCCGAGCGGGAGCTTTTATGCCGGGTTATGGTGACGTCGGTGATTTGGGCGCGGCAATTTCGGGCTCGGCAATTTCGACCGTTTCCACCATTGGCTCGCAGTAAATTTTGTCCAATCAGAGGCCTACAACAATGTAAATAGTGCGTATTATGAATCATTGCGGTTTATTTTGGCATATTTTGACAAATTTATTGACGCTTATTCGATGCGTAGGCCTCGGGTATACCAGAGTCTAAATAATGAAGGCGCTGGAAACTCGTATCCGGCCAAAACATATATAAGACTTCTGTCTATTCGAAAAAAGGCTCAATCATCTATTTTATCTTCGTATCAGTTGAACATCGTACAGAACATCAATAAAACCGCTAAAATGGATTCTTCTGAAGCTCACCCATTGACGGCTTCCGTTCTCTCCTCATTCGGACCCAACAGCTCGCCCAGGGCTCGGGAAATCCTGACAGGGTTAATACGGTATCTTCATGCATTCTGTCGCGATGTCAACCTCACGACAGAGGAGCTTTACATTGCCATTGAAGCGCTGAATCGATCCGGTCAGGTGAGTAACCATGAACGCAATGAGACTCTGTTGATCTCGGACTGCTTGGACGTGGAGGCGTATGTCATAGACAGCATATATCTTACACCCCTATTCATAATGTGACAATTTATCTAGGCTGGTTGATGCTCAGACACAAAACATGTTGGAGAAAGACAATAGCACCGACTCTTGCATTCTTGACCCTTTATATACGGCCAATCCCCCACGCTATGAGAATGGGGACAGTATTATCCAGAAGTACTTAGGGGGCGAAGTGACATTCTTCCACGGCCGAATTCTGGATGCTGATACCAATTTGCCCGTTGCAGGTACGTCTGATCAACTCGAATTTTCCTTTGCCATCTAGCATAATTTACTGAGTAAAACTCCAGGGGCTTCTCTGAACGTATGGGAGTGCGCGGTCAACGGGTTGTATGACCAACAAGACCCGGATCAGCCGTCGGGGAACATGCGCGACCTTTTCATATCTGATTCAAACGGCCAATACGCATTTTACTGCATCAAGCCGGTTCCCTATCCCGTTCCCTATGACGGACCCGCCGGCGATATTCTCAAACTGATGGATCGCCACCCTTACCGAGCTGGCCACATTCACTTCATGGTCACAAGCGACTCTTACAATCGCTTGATCACACAAGTATTTCCCGATGATGACACTTATCTCGACTCCGACTCGGTATATGCAGTCAAGTCGGATTTGCTCCTTCAATTCAAGCCTTATACCTCTGACTCACCGCGAGGTAGGGAGGGCAAAGAAGCGAATGTGCAATGGGAAGTCAGTTGGGATTTCAGAATCAAGAAGCAAACGGTGTGATAGGAATGAGTTATCGAATTCCTAAAGATCAGTCGTACGACCTTGGCAGTTGGGATGTACCTTGTTCGATATAGCAAAGAAAGCACATTAGCTGAACAATCTTGTTCAAATCTCTTGTATATTCAGTAACGAAAAATACATTAGAATATCGGTGCCAAGAAAAAGTTGCTTTCATCTGGGGTATAGGAGTCTCTAACCGCCAGCGCGCTATATCAAGTTTTACCTGCAGGATGGTTTGTAATGTAAGCATTTCATCCATCTGAAAATAGACTTAAAAGTCTACTAAAAAGAAGTAATAAGGCCGCATAATTGGCCTAATATATATTTAGACAGCCGTGATGAGGGAGTATCATGAAGCCTCAAGGCAATGTCACGACGGCAACCACTCGAATATTATCCTATGGCATGCACTAACTAAGCCCATAAACTGAAAATTTAGACGAAAGAATGTATTTTATTTTCCCGTTCGGTAAAATAATCAAAAAATCGCATGCTGAAAGAGGTTTTCCATGCCCCCATCTCTTCAGTGGAACAGACAGGGCTTTAAACCAAGATAAATACACTAATTTGAAGTCAAATCCAATGCTTTGCGGTCGATACCATCCAGCAACTTCCCATCTACGAACCAAACATCCATTGCCTTGGCCATCCCCTCAACGTACGCCCGAGGAGCGTCGTCTGACATAGCCTTGACAAGCAGATCTTGCGACATTTCGTTCGTAACGTCGGCCCGTCCACAGGCTACCACCTTGGCCTCATAGCGACGCACTGCCAAATTCAAGTCCTCGGGATGAGCGTGGATTTCGTGAAAAAGATCCAAGGCGTCCAGCATTGCCAAATTTGCACCTTCTCCAGCAAACCACGACATAACATGCAAAAAATCACCGATCAGTGTCAAGCCTTGTTGGTGATCGTATCGCAGCCATAGAGGCATGCGGTACTGGGTTCGTGGAGTCATGCTCGCGTCAACATTGCGGATGACATCCTGGAGGCGAGGATCCCATGTCGAAAAGAAGGAATCAATCAAAAGACTAGTCATCTTTTTCTGATCGCTCCAATCAGAAGAGGCATTGCTTGAGGCCCAGTTCTCGTCGACACGTAGACAAGGGTAGACATGAACGCTGCCGTCTCCATTTCGCTGCATAAATATCCCACTGCCTTCCGAAAGACAAAAATAGGTACCTCGGCCGATGAACTTCCGAGCTCTGGGAATCTTTCATCAAGGTTGGAGATACGGCAGTCAATAACCGTGAGGCCAGTGTACTCGGGCTTCCAGTCGGTTAGGAGTGGCCGAACCTTGGACCAAGTGCCATCTGCACCCACAAGAAGGTCAGTCACTACTCGCTTGGGTTGGTTGTCGAAAGATATTTCCACGCGGCCGTCTTCCTGTGGAGATACGGCTGAGACGCGGTGATCCCATTTGATGTTTGCTGGATCGAGGGACTCGATGAGTATTTTGCGAAGCATTGCACGGTCGATTTCCGGACGTCCATCCGCGTCAGCCGGTGCTTGATGAAACAACCACGTTTCGGCATTTTTGTCTCCGAAACGGTAGTCCTGGTCGTGATACCGGGCATACTTGTTGAACTGGTCTCGAAGGCCGGCTTCAAACAAAGCCTGTTGACCAGACTCCGGGTGAAGGTCAAGAGATCCCCCCTGAAAGCGAGAACTGGTAGACTTTTCTCGCTCGTAGATGGTAAAGGGAATCGAGTGGTGTTGCAACAGAGCTGCAAGGGTCAGGCCAGATGGGCCCGCTCCTATGATGGCAACGTGCTTGGGCATAATGCGAAAATGATAATGATGATGTTCTGGGAAAAGAAAGGCTGGGAAGTCTGTCTGTGTTGAGAAAGTGTTTATAAAATGGACATCCTCAGAACCCTTTATATAGCCTTCATTTGGACTCCTGCTCAACCGAGAAGATGGGATCATCGCAATCCAATTTTCGGCTATACGTACATGGAAACTCTTACTCCACTCCTTCGGATATACACTACGGGGTCCCTGCTGATCAGCCGACGGATGTGGAGAAAATTCGGGGTAGCACCCATTATTACGGCCTTTTCGGACTCGGCTTTCTCGGTTTATTTTCCGGCAAATTCATTATAAGCAAAAGCTCCGAAACAGGAGACGAGAACATGTTTCTCAGATTCTTGATGGTTTAAGAAGCTTCGAGACCGACATGAAAGGGAGCCATCTATCGACGGGAAGCCATCATAATGCAAAATCAAAAGGCGCACGTTGTTATTGTCCCGGCTTCCTTTACCCCATCATCGCTGTACAGGGAATTTGTGCAGTGCCTCTCGGAGCATGGACTCAATGCACCTACTGTTGACCTTCCCTCTGTTGGAAAGCGTGATCTGTTGCCCGCTGCATCAATGATGGAGGATGCTGAGCATATCAAGACGGTGACGACGAAACTAGCAGATGACGGCTACGAAATCATCCTAGTGATGCACTCCTATGGCGGAGTTTGTGGTACCGAAAGCACTGCTGGGGTTTCAAAGGCTGAAAGGCAAGCCATTGTGAAACCAGGGGGCATTATTCATCTCGTCTACATCAGCTCTCCCGTGCCTGGAATTGGTGGATCTACCATGACAATGATGGGCGAGAAATGCCTCATTTCATGAAACTCGAGGTGAGAAAAGCCATAATAAACATGAAGATTTTCAATTTCTAACATTTGACACAGGGAGATTATTTCACTTCCGAGCCTGACGGCTGCGCGAGCGTCAATTTCTCGGATCTTCCCTACGCCCAATCGATTCAATATGCGAACCATATGAAGGCGCATTCAGCGAAGAGCTTTGCTGGGACACTTCAAAACGCAGGATACCTGAGTATTCCAGTCGCGTATATTTTATGTAAATACGATATTTCTGTACCTCCTGCCTTTCAGGCATCCGTCATTGACATGATTTCGGCAAAGAGCGGCCGAGAAGTGACCACACTCGTTTGCAATTCTGGACACTTCCCCAATGTCAGCGCTCCGGCTGAGTTGGCCTCCCTTATTGATAAGGTTGCTACTCCTAGTTGATGGGGATATCCATGGTATAGAAGTTGTTTATGTGAATGTTCCTCGGCACAGAGAATTGAAATATATATGACGGAATGAAACCCTAGTTTTGTCGTACCTGTAGCATCCTTCTTCGAGTAGAATAATCAAAGTAGGATTCCTCCAAATTTATGCAATCAAGCTAAATTGAAGACAGCAAACTTCTTGGATATACTGGAACTGTTTGATACTAACCTTTTCCTAAGTTGATTGTTACTGGCAACTATCTTGAAAATGATTAACATCTTGCTAAGCACCCTGTTTCTTTCGAATAGCTGTTGCATTAGAGATCGACACAGAATGAATATTCCCGCAGAAACGCCTGTCTAGCGAGCTAATGGGCAAATGTCCGATTTGTCCGATTAGCTTGTCCGAATAAGCCGAGAATAAGCCGAGAGAGAACACCGAGATGATTCGTACGCAACACTGCATTTTCGGATTTCAATATATGTCCTCAGGGGCTGCTAATAAGATATAAATTGAATAGCCACGACACCGCATCTAATAATGGCCCCAAGCCGAATACCTACCGGGAAAACATTATGGATGTCATGAATGAGGCCGACCTCTTTGCAATGAGAAGTCTCTCGGGCAAGACTGCTATTATAACGGGAGGAGCAAATGGCATAGGTGCAGAGACTGTACGTTTGATAAACTCAAAAGGAGCGAATACTGTGATTGCCGACCTGGAACGCACTCGCTCTGATGCAGAAATATTGATTCGATCGTTACAACACCCCGAGTCTGCAATATTCGTGGGCGTCAACATCCTTTTGGAAAGAAATGAAGCTGCTCTTTACTCAATGTATACAACACTTCGGCAAAGTCGATATTGTTGTGGCCAATGCCGGGATAATGGAGAGCCAGGAACTTTTTGATATTGGTAACATTGATGAGCAGGGGGAATTGCGCGAGTCGACGGGAGGATTTCGCGTAATCGATGTCAATCTCAAAGGGACGATTAACAGTATGTACTTTTCCTATCCATTTATAGCAGGAACTGTTTTTTTGTGACTAATTCTTGCGGTCTTTTTATTTTGAAGCTTTGCGACTCTCACTATACCACATGCAAAATAACGAACTTACGTCTGCCAGTGGACTAAGAGGATCCGTGGTCTTGGTGACATCGACATCAGGATATTTCGGATCAACTGGGGTGGGGGCGTACATTGCATCTAAACATGGGATCACCGGTCTCCTTCGAACATCGCAACAGGTTGGTCGAGAGCTAGGGATTAGAATCAATGGTGTGGCTCCGTTCTTCACGCCAACCCCCACATTCAAAGCGTTAGCCGAGAAATGGAGACATTCGGGTCTCAAGTCAAACACACTAGAGAGTGTTGCAACGGCCATTGCTCTCGCCTGTACACGAGATGAGACTGGAAAATGCTATTTGGTACTGTGTCTCACACTCCTTCCTCCTAGGTGTTCCTCATATGCTGACATTGACATAGATAGCCGGAGGAATGTCCGTAGAAGTAGAAGACAGCAGAAACCTGCTTCTTCCACAGTGTCTTGGGAATGAAACTGCCGAGTTGTTACAGTCCGCCAGCAGGCTCTTCGAAAGCGACAGCTATCCGCTACCTGGAGCAAGGAATAATATAGACACACTGCAGTAAATCTGCTTCGACATTCAGAATTCCATTTTCCACTTCCGATAAGTATCCACCGTACATCGACTGCTATGGGCGGGAATGGAAGCCGGTCCCAATTTGGAAGTTGTGCTCACCAAGGAACCATCGCTCTCCTTCTGTCGGACAAGTGTCAATCACAGCGCTTAGCGTTTGTACCGACTTCGTTCGATTCCGCAGCTTGATGTGGCGAGGAGCTGGTTTCAGTAAAAATATATCTTCAATTGCTGTACAAAAAAAACATGTGTGTTAAAATGGGCAGGACTTTCCTGTGGTGTTGATCTTTAATTTCTTGTAAATCTTATATTGGTGGTATTAATGGCATCACCTATCATCGTGGTATGCGAATTGCTTCATCGTGGAATGTTGGACAGAGGCATGTGACAGCTGTATGATGCGGACACGGGATATAGTTTCTCCGCCAGAGTGAGATTCACTAAGCCTTTGGTCGCTTTGTTAAACGATTAGGTTCACGCTCAACCAAGTGGATACAACTTCACTTGTTGGGAGGAATACAGGTTTCTGGAAAAAATAAAGTGCTGATGGTGACATGATAGTGGGGGTGTTCCTAGGGCGAGGACATTTCAAGTCACATGACCCTCTCAGTAAAAGCACTGTACTTCCTTTTCATTTCCTCTCATCCAAATTGACGACAACGCAGTCTTGCGGTCGATAGGAGGGGTTCTCCGAACCGCCACTCGCCTGAGAGAGTTAACTATGTGGGCCGAGGGAGATAAAATGCTACGCTTCAGCGAAGTCTCAAGCACATGGCGTTGCCAGGTCCCATTCAAACTGACATACCTGGATCTCCGAGGATTTGTGGATTTGGGGCGGCCATCATGTGCGTTGTGGACCTTGCTTTCACCAGCCAACTTGATGGCATTGACTTTGGACGTCGGCCCGGGTTTTGATCTTGCCGAGTCCTCTGAGTTCTGCGCGACTTCAGTGGTGACCAATCTTCGACCCAAAGAATTAACTACGAACCTGGTGGTGCATGGACTGAAGGACTTCATACAGTCATTTAGTGGTTTAGAGGCTTTCAGTATCACATCGCCGGTTATGGCATGCGTGCCGGAGCCTCTCTATCTTCTCCTAGATGCCCTGGCGGAACTACATTCCGCGACGCTCAAGGTGCTCTCGATCGACCCGCAAGGAGCCCTGGCCAACCACCTCCTAGAAGATGCGTGAGTCAATTCGCGACCCGGTTCCCCAAGATTGAAGAATTACGATTTGGAATGGTCGAAGCCGTGCCAGTAAACATAGGCCCGTGATCCCCCGTATGGAGACTTTGCTGATGATGACGCTCCAGGAGAATACTATCCAAACAGTCCTCGAGTCTCCCCTAATCCGGCTACTCTATATCAACTTGTTTAGAACTTCTACAGAGGGGAGTTATATCGGCCTCGAGGGATACCTGCTCCATTTACTGCGGGAAGGAATGGCCAAAAACCTCAAGTATTTCATGTTTGATGATGGTCCCCTGTTCAAGGTGCTTCGGCAACCGCTCCGAGTGATTAAGGGGAGCTTGCCAATCGGGTTCATCAATGATACTTTCCTGTTTCAAGAAAGGGTCTTTGGGTGGGCTGGAGGCCCAAAGTAGACACTCAAAATCGGTGCCAGAGGGAATACGGGTGACAACAAAACGTATTTCTCATATAGACATGTTCTATTTTAGCATATACCAGATTCTTGAAGTTGCATATGACATGTTACAGCCAATTAATCTGAAGAGGCACACGGTGGAGAAAGCCTATATTCAATCCACAACAGTGGGGACAGTGTCAAACTTTAATATACAAATTATCAGGCATCTTGTACGAACAGTGATCCAGACGTGTAGAACCGTATCCTAGAGAATCGGCCGGATTGGGCAGGAATCAAGTAAGAAGACGCAGCGTGCTGTATGCTGCCAATCAAGGGACATCTATAATTGGTTAGTTACTCATCCTCTCGCTCGTAATCTAAACTTTTGAGAATCTAGGCCTTTGGGCGTTGGATGGGTTGGCGCATATGGCCCTTTTCGGCCATAAATAGGTTATCTGGGGGCGAAGGTACCGTGATTTTATAGGTCAAGACTTGACGATTCTTGTTTCTTTTCACGTTTTCAAGTTTTCTCGTGGATTGGACCCGTACCTGGTGATGCGCCCCACAGATATATAAATTAAGTATCTTTTGCATGACTTACTCATACAAAGGATACTTAGGCACCATATTTTCTCAACCCTCGAAGTAGCTAAAGTAAGAATAAGAAGTATAGGACGGAGTAGGAACATAACATGAGTCTAGCTTCATTATTGTTAATAAATCCTTTTCCCTTTATTATGCTTAAAATTCCTGACTGAAGCTTGGTCCCTGAGCATCTCAAGCGTTGCAAAAAATCAATATGGTACCTAAGTATTCTTTGTATTGGCAAGTCATACAAAAGATACCTAATTTCTATCTGCGGTTTGGTGGAGCACCTGACCGGGACCAGCCTTTGATGACGTGAGGTACGAAAGACCTCGGGAAAGAGGGGCCTGCCATTTTTTCTATCGTCTTTCTTTTCTTCTCAACGGTGTTAGCACAGCAAGCTCCTCCCGAATTTCATGTCTGAATGAAACCGGAATCCCCCGAAACAAGCCTTGAATTATTATATGAAAATGTTAAACAAAGTTCATATTCCACGTCTAAGACGCGAAAGGCGCGCGAGCGAGGGACGAGGACGAACTGCGCGGGCCTGCGACACATGCCGCCAGCGCAAAATGAAATGTGATGGCAAAAAGCCTATATGCGCCCAGTGCCATGCTCAGGGTCTAACGACATGCGATTATTCTGAGGCGAAGCTCGTTAGAGAGCGGAAGCAGCTAGAGTTGGCTCAACTGAAAATTGGAGCCTACGAGGACTTGCTTCGGAATATCGCTCAAAGAGCGGACACCTCTATTGCGAAACAAATTACAAGCACCCTTAAAGTACGTTTTTGTCGCGTGTCATTGCGTGGTCACCCACTAATTAGATCCGGTGAATGAGTATAGGCCTATACAACAGTCAGCGAACACCGGAATAGTTCTTCAAATGTTTCATTTTCGTCTATCGATTCTCTGGACAATATTGATACGGTGGGTGAAGACCTCAATCGCAGCAAAGAAAGTAGGGCTACAGGATACATGGGGAAGGATTCTGAAATTGCGTGGATGCAACGGCTGCAGTCGAATACTACAAGCCAGAACGACAACCCGGGTTCTTTAGAAAAACCTTTGAAAGAATGGCCTCTCGTTAATGACTCCATCGTCCCAATGAACTATCGTCTTGACCATCATCATTTGTCCGACCCCGAAGTGAGGAATGCTTTCGTCCTACCACCGAAAGCGCTGGCAGATCATCTACTCCATATTTATCGCACTAACGTCGACATTTCTTTTCCAATCATCCGATGGGGATTATTCATGGATCAGTATCGCCGCCTATTCTCAGGGAGCTTGATAAATCCCGGGAGGAGGTGGTTGGCTGTCTTTAACATGGTCCTTGCTATTGGCAGGAACTTTTGCCGAGTCTCCAAACAAGATCTGCAGGTTTACGCTGATGACGACGTGTTCTTTGCTCGAGCGAAATCCCTGAACATTTCGGAGACTGTTCTCTTTGGCTACGAAGATCTGCAACAAGTGCAGGTCGAGACGCTTATGACGTTATACTTCCTAACTGTTTCTCGGGTTAACAGGTATGACCCCCAAAATTGTGTTAGAAGGGGATTCCTTCCTGTGTGTTGTATTGTGTTATGCATTTCTAACGAACTCACATATCTTGGAAAATGGTAGGAATCGCCGCGCGCTCAGGCATCGCATTAGGACTCAATATTCGAAGAACGAACAACACATTTGATGCGGAAGCAACCGAAGCGCGGAAGCGGCTATGGTGGTCGATCTTTTACCTGGAACATCTACTCTCTGCCATGACTGGCCGAGCCTCTTGCCTTGGAGATGGTTCCTGCTCTGCACCTCCACCGCTACCCTTTGAACACTCGGAATATGAGTTTTCTGATGTCGGTCAGTGGGGTGATGGCCGATTAGCCCATGCCGGCGATATGCAATGGACGATCTTCCAGAGCGACGAACAGATCGAAGCCCAACATACGTCCTTAAAGTCTATGCAGCCCAGCGCGTCTCTCTACTTCTTCTATCTGGTAGACCTCGCTTTGATCACGCACGCCATTACCAATCGCGAGCACAGTACGAGCATCTTTCGAGATGGTTGGATTCAGATCGAAAGCCGCATTGGGATTTACACTCAAAAGCTAGATCAATGGGTATCTGGCTTACACGCTTCCTTGGCTTTTGAAGACAAGCATGGTAATCAACACCCCAGGAGCAGATCATATTATCAGGTCTCGTTAGCATTGCACTATTACAGCGCTCGTGCTGTCCTCAATCGGCATTGTCTTACACGCCCAGAAACCGCTGGAAAGAGCGGCATCAATCTTCCACGATCCCGGTTTTACAACAAATCCTCTTCGGCCTTCCTCCGTGCATCTTTGGCGCTCATAGCTGTTCTACCAGATCAACCAGATACGGTTTGGGCCTACAATGTCGCCCCATGGTGGGGTTTCCTGCATTTTCTAATGCAAGCCACTATAGCCTCCCTTATACATTTGTCAGTTCTCTCAGTGCCAGCGAGTGTCGAGACTGAGGAAGGCGCTCCCGGGTCTGTGGAAACGCCTGAAGTTGTTCTTGCTGCGACGAAAAAAGCGCTCCACTGGCTGTATTGCCTTGGGAAATCTGATGAGGCCGCTCGTCGAGCTTTTCTACTTTGCAACAGTTGCATTCGCCGTATAGCCCCTAGCAAAGGCCTGGATTTGAGTGGTATACCCTCCACGATTGATTTATCCGAGACGTCCAGCGTTGCCCACTCTACGGAGTCGGATATACCAAGAGAGACAAGCAACTCGACATTGCAACAAGATCAGGGTAGCGAATCAATGGCCTCCCAGGGAGTTCTTGACAATGAAGGAAGTGAAGATACACTGTTTCAAGAGTCCGAAGAGGCACGAAAATCTCGAGACAGCGTACGGAGCCTTTCCGCCGTGCTTGACACTGATATCGCCATGTCAGAGTGGATTTCGGACCCGACCGACGCAAATTTTGAAGAGTTATTATTAGTGATGATCGGGCCCAACGTATAGTTGCTCTCTCACATGGCATGTGGGCTATAATGAGTAACTCGTTCAACTGGGTAAATTATTCGCACAATACAGATCACATGATACCCATATTAGTTAACTAATCTAATTTATTACATAATCAGTGTCGGGCACCGCAAAATAGGTACGCATATGACGTCATATACGTGGAAGCACATGTTAAATTCAACAAAAGGACCAAATTTGTTGGGCCATATCTGATTTCAACCTTTATACCATAGATGTCGTTCTCTACATCGCTCTGCTTTTCTCTAATGTCACCTCATATTATGTAGGCACGTCATCAACAACATGATTGGAACATCTACTGCCGAGTACTTGTTCATTCGGCTTTGCATCCTATTTCTTCACAACATCGCACCAATCAGTATTTTATACAGCGTTCAATTACTCGTCGCTCAATTCTTTCATCTACCAACTTATTTCGAACGCATACCCTTGGCTATCCAAATTTGGCTCATTGCAGAAGCCGTCTTTTTCACATTTGTCTACATACCACTTACATACGCCCTTCGCAATTCTCCTATCTACCACAAACCTTTGTCCACGGAGCTCAGAGAGAATTTGTTTCGGAGCTGCAATAAAAATGTGCCCAATGTGGAGAAATACCTCAGCCAGTGGCTTATGGTCTCAGAAGCTGAATGCATAAAGCGCGATAATGTGAAAGACTTTATCAGATGGTCATTATTCGGACCTGACCATATCCTCGAGCAAGATCAGCAGCATGAAGAGGAAATCGAGACCTACACAGTAGAAATTGAGAAGCTGATTGGACGAAAATTGTCACCGGGCAGGATGGATGTGAAAGGCCTAGGACGGCTTTTGAATGAAGCAGGCGGTTCACATCGAAGTCTGCTATGGTACAGTGTTAGTTCTCTCTTCCTCCTCTCTATGTGTGATATAGCCCTTTTGAACTGACATTCCAATTAACTTAGTGCGTCTCTGTGGTTGATACCATAACGTACTGCAGGATGTCATACAATGGCTTCCACTTCTATCGCAATTCGCTCTCGCGATTCTTTACCGTCTTTCCATTTCGCCCTGTCACAATATTCACGTCTTATCGATCACCGGTGCGGCATCTCACATACTGGCATCGACGACATACATCCAAGACACAGCTACCCGTACTATTCATACATGGTATCGGGATTGGCATGTACCCTTACGCAGGCTTCCTCCGAGAGTTAAACGAGCAACTACAGGCAGACGCCACCGACGATGGTGAGATCGGCATCATCGCACTTGAAATCATGGCAGTAAGCTCTCGGATAACCAATCCTGCTCTCGAAAAGGAGGTGATGATTTCTGAGATCATGGAGATCATGCGGTATCACGGATGGGACAAGATCGTGCTTGTGTCTCATTCTTATGGTTCCGTAATCGCCACACACCTTCTCAAGTCTGATCGGTTCGCTCCGCTCATCGGGCCTGCGGTCTTCATTGATCCTGTGTCATTCCTTCTCCATCTGCCTGACGTGGCATACAACTTCATAGCCCGCCAGCCAGCACGGGCCAATGAATACCAGCTATGGTATTTCGGAAGTCAAGACATTGGAGTTGCGCATACGTTGGCAAGGAGATTCTCTTGGATTGACAATATCATTTGGAAGGAGGAGCTCGGGGTGAAGGCGGAAAAAGACCAGAAGGGTAGAAATGTTACCGTTGTTTTGAGTGGTAAGGATTTGATTGTGGACACCGAAACCGTGGGGCAGTACTTGATGGGTTCATCAGAGGTCTGGACCGTTGACAAGGAAGCAGCACAAGCATGGAAAATCAGGCCCTGGATTGGGTGCGGACTTGAGATGCTGTGGTTTGAAGAGTTGGATCATGCTCAGGTTTTTGATTCTGAGACTACCAGGCGGCCGGTCATCAATGCGATCTCTGTATATTCAAAGACAGGCTGATACTGTTCTGTTCGTGTTTCACCTGAGTCTATGATTACGACATTTTTCACGAAGTTTCTTATGATGCACCGGTTTGAGATGCGGATATTACCAATATTACCTCTTAGTTCAAGAAGAATAGATCAAGTATACTTGTTCCTGTCGTATATTAAGGGATCTAACTACAACCTATGTAGTGGAAATCGAAAAGGCTGAGGATTCCATCATGTATATAGGTGATCATGATTTTGCTATGCGGAGTTGAGATGTCGAGTCGAATGCACATGATCATTGAATAAGAACGCAAACACCTGAATACTCCAGATCCCTTTTTCTAACTCAAGATCACCCCAACTCAACCTTCCCCTCCGTCCCAGCACCCCAAGCCAAAAACCCACTGGCATTAAACGCTCTCCTGCTCTCCACAACACTTTTCAAGTACTCAAAATCCCAACACCGTCTCGCAAACCCGCCCCCCAAAAACCCATGCTCCTTATCCACTGCCGGCTCAAGCGTACTATCCGCTGAACAGGTAATCGCCTGGGCAAGGTAATCAAAGCAGTGCGCTACATGGACGGAGCGGTTCCGGCCGAAGTCGAAGCGTTGTAGCTCGGGTGTGGTGGTGTAATAGGCTCGCCGGAGGAGGTAGAGGCAGTGGAGTTGGTGGAAGGCGGAAGGAATTACCACAGAAGAGGACTTTGACTTCGAGGTATCTGCGGTTGAGGGGATGAAGTAGCCCAGGCCGTCTGCGGATTCTGTTATTACTATATCTTATAGGAGGTGATGAGATGAGGAGGTGGTTGAAAGGGAAATAAGGACCTACTGGGTATTAAAGTATCCCATGTCGGCTCCGAGACGTTCCCTTCACGCGGCGGTTCCTTTGAGAAGGGGGATTGATACATGAATTTGCCTGCCATTTGGCGGAGGGGCAGGTGAGGTGCTATAGATATGTTTTCTGGAGTCCCGGATTCATAGCTGTGCGTTGTTGTTGTCTTGAAGATGTATATGGTGAGTAATACTCCGGTTGTGAATGCCGTGATAAAAGAGAAGACGAAGAATATGATGTGTGCGACTGTAAGTTGTCTGTTTAGTGGTTTTCTGAGATGAGGTTGAGGCTCCTCTTCTCCGTCTAAGTCTTCCTTCGCGTTTGAGAGGGGCTTATACTTTTGTGCTTTTGCAGTCAACATGGTTGTACGATAAACTAAGAGCATGTAAAAAAAATGTGAATTCACAGCTTGAGGACGCTAAAGTCGAAGGAAACATTAGTACCTGAACGAACCCCTGTGCGCTTATGACGCATACAGCAATGCATGGTCCCCTTTAGTAATAAAATCAAAAAGCCGCATCATCATGGTATTGAAAGTTAAGTTACTTAAGCCAGAAATTTATACGTACAATCAAAAAGTCGTGAATGTATTCTAAACTGCCCAGAGAGACTACGTACAGCATATCACCAAAAGGCATGAAGCTAAAAGTAAAACGCCATGTAGGCTACCGTTGTTGATATACAACACAAGTTCTATCTATCCCATTCTCTATGCTTTTTCGGGATCACCGACTCGTTTGTGAATCAGTTACGTTATTCGATGGTGGCCTGCATATCTAGCCTAGTTTGAAATAGGATGGTACAAGAGTAATGCTCTAAGATATCGCGCGTGTTACTTGACCCAATATCAAATACAGTGTTGATCTACGTATCTCTTAGCATTCTAGTACTTTTGATCACATTTGCAATGATATAAGAGCTGAGGGGGTGTAAGCATACTTTACATACCTTTTAAGGGTATGACTACTATTTTGCTGCTGACCTGTAGGTAAGAGAGGGGTTGGATGCACGTATCCTGCAATGTCAGCTCGAGCGAGGACGCATGCCAATGCATATGCACCTGTTAGTCTATTTGGAGGTGGCTTGCCGGTAATACCAGTACCAATAACCAACATTAATCAATTACCAGCATATAGAATATTGTATGCGTTTGTAAGAGATACTATATTTATTACCTGTGGCTTATGTATGAAAGTTGGGTTCTCGCCCGAGTTGGCATGGCAGGGTAGACGCCCTAGACTGGACGATCAGCATTCATCCTGGTTGGACTTGGAAGTATGTGGTACTATTCATGCATGGTAAACAAATTGTTATATTAATAGTATCCCTTTCCTCTTGTTGTTGAATAAGCATCTCACAGCGCCAATTCCAACTTCCATCAACATCATCTTTGACATCTCTATCCTCCACTTTACAACAACAAAAGAGACCTCAGCCACTCATAATGCATGTATACCTCCTCATCATTGCCTTCCTAGGCGCCATGGCATTGGGTGCATTCACACCCACTGAGAGTAAGTATCCCAAGCAAAGACACCCTACTATGGACTAGGCTGACACATGCTATCAAGCCGCTGCGGTTGTCAGACCCGTCAAGGTTGCCAAAGAGGACAATAGAGATAGCAAGGCAGATAGCAACGGGAAGGATGTGTTTTTCGCAGATGGGTTCTAGAGGGGTTTTCTCTGGAAAAGCCAGAAGTTGTATCTTCAAACTATACTTGGGATTCGCAAGATGTCGTTCTCGATCGTTAGTTTATTATGGGGCCAATCCTAGTCCTAGTTCTACATACAAGAGATCTTCTCTCTTCTCTCCGACACAACCGTACTCCTTCTATACCTCCCCAGCCAGCCCTGTCGCAATCGACTCTTCAGGTAACCCGACCAAGATCTCCTCCTCGGGTACATAACCCTCATCAACCACGTATCCACTCCCCTCCGGACAATGCATAAACCTCTTCAACCCAGTCTCATCCTCCGGCCTCTCAGGCCGCTTATAACAAGACGTATGAGCTTTCGCCCAACTTTCCAACTCCCCCCAGTTCCTACAAACCCGATTCTGCCCGACCCCACTAACAACCTCGACCCTTCTCTCCGTAGCCCTAGGTGTATCATCCGCATCACATATAATCTGTCGCCTCAGCGCATCAAGACAATGCGCGATATGGTGCCAGGTTCTCGACTGTGCCTGGCCTTCCCGGAACTCGAAAAGGCTGATATAGATGATCTTGAGACAGTGCAGGTTGTGGAAACCATGAAGGATGTAGATTCCTTTGGTGGTATCCCAGGGAAAGCGTTGCGCTGTGCGGAGGTTGTGGGATGCAGCGAATGAATCCGGGAGGGCAACAACGCCGCTGTCAATGTTTATGGAGTGCCATAGGGTATCCGCTAGGGTTGTGTTTGGGGAGGAGTAATCGGTCAGGAGGACGTAGGGCTCTGTGTGAGTGTGGTGGAGGTTGGCGTATTTTGAATGGGTTCTATAGGGTTCGGGGTTTGCCGCGATGATGGAGATGATGATTATATTGGTGATGAGAGATAGAAGCAGTATAGGAATTAGAAAGAGGAATCGATGCCTGTAGGGGTTCGAGTCTCCAGTGCCATCCGCGGGGATGTTTGGATCCTGGCTCGTCTTGTCAATATTGTTGAGAAGACCGGCGAATTCTTCCCTATTCTCAGATGGTGTCGTCCTCATGGTAGGCAAACAGACTCTTTCATAATTTTTTACTTGAGTTGAAGGGTCATAAGACTAGAGTCGGATTGACATGATTTCTCACACCGAAATTCTGTAGTCCAACCAAGTCAAACGATGTACACCCCTGCATTCATCACGCCCGCCTGCAGCGGTTACTCGAAAATCTTGCCTTAACATATTCCAAATCAAACCACCTGGATTTTCGCCCCTCTAGGAGTCAGACACTTAGCTGCAAGTCACCTAGTCGAGTAAGAATAGCGAGCTACTACTGGTCATGCATGCATCCCTGGTATTCGTACGACCTGCGGCTATCCCTTAGCTGGTCAGTGATCGTTTTAATTATCAACTCGGTTGCCTTCACTTACCAGACTTATTCATCGTTAATATTGAGATGTATTCCTATATTAGCGTCTACTATACTATACAACAATTCCAGCCCAAGCGCATTTTGATGCAAGACGTTTAGCGATGGCATACCACCGCGCCCTCCTCCACGTCAACGACCGCCCAGGGTTAATAGTTATGACATCGATATTTTTCCTGACAGGGATATTCGCGGTATTACTTCGCTTCTACTCCAGACGACTCTCAAAAGTCCCACTAGGACTTGATGACTGGTTTGCTTTGTCTTCTCTTGTGGGTCCCATCTTCCAACCCCAAAAATTTACAGCGACGGTATACTGATGTAGAGATGAGTAGTTATTCGTCCTCGCCTTAAACGGAATATTCCTTTCAGGCGTAATCCAAGGTGCAATAACCGGTCACTCCATAGTTCTCAATAACTGGCCCCAGCCCAGCGCGCTCGAAGTCCTAGTCCAGAAATACAAATATGCTTTCCAGACAACAGAGAAGATCGCCTTTGGGCTGATAAAAACCTCCATTTTACTCCTATGGAAGCGGATGCTAAGTCCCATTCGCTCTTTCCAGCTGTTGTGCTGGGTGATGATTGGGATTGTGGCTGCTTGGAGTATATCTTTCTTCTTTGCGACCTTGTTTCAATGCGGAACGCACTGGGACTGGAATTGGGCGCCGATCGGGTTTTTCCTGACGGAGTGTACAGATACGTTGAATATGCTGACTGTGTTTTGTGGGACGGATGTCCTGACGGATTTTGTGATCATGTTGATGCCTGTGCCGATCATTTGGAAGTTGAAGATGTCGGTTAAGAAGAAGATTGGGGTCACGAGTGTGTTCATGGTTGGTATATTGTATGTTCATCTCATCCAGTGGAGAGTCAGCGTGGGATCCAGATGCTAACTTTGAATTCTCACAGCACGATCGGCGCAGGAGTTGCGAGAACATATATCTATCTCGTGACGTCCTATGATAAAGAGGATAACCTTGATTTCATTGCCGACTTCACGCTGTTTATCCTGTGGTCGGAAATCGAGGTCAATGTGGCTATGATTGTCTGCTGCATGCCAGTCTTTGGACCTGTTCTTGGTAAATGTCGCGACACTCTGTACCGTCGTTTTGATCGGTCAAAGGATGGCGAGCTCGGTCTCCTTGGACATTCGACATCGGAATCGACAAATGATGGCAAGACACATGTCGCCAGTTTCAGAGCTTCGAACAGATCCTATCCACATTATGAGCAGGGTTGCTGCGAAGCAAAACTCGATGTTCATGGTGGATAATGCTAGAACATAAAGTTATGCGAGCGTTATACTAGCTAAAGCCAGGAGGATTCAATATTTAGAATCGGACCGAAGCACGAAAAAGGGAGATCTACATCCGGAATAAGACTGTATCTCCTATTACTACATAGTCCATGGGTCTTTCTGGATTTTAGTTTAATGATTATTATGCATGTTTTTGTTGATTTCCTGATTAAGGAGTAAGACCGGTTGGAATAGAAGAAGCAGGCAACCAACTATGCAGCTTCAAACCGTTCCGGCTGATCGGCAGAATATCACAGTAGCTATCCGACAACAAACCGCTTCAGGTATATGCTCCGCAGGAAAGAAAGGAATGTATAATCGACTTATGTTTGGTGCAGCTCCGTAGCAAATAAAGCAAACGCAGTGGCAATAAAAAGAAGTAAACATCATCCTTACCAGATAGCCCCCAGCGGCACCTCACCGACTCTTTAAATTTCCTCCTCACATTCTTCCTCATCCATCATCAGGCTTTTAAGGGGCTCAGACCTCACACCATCGAAAAAAATCATTTCAGCCGTTATGGCTAACCGCTTGTTCGCATCCGTTGTAGCCGTTATTCTGGCAATCAGCGCAATCTACTACCAGGAACTTTTGGATACAATTTATCCCAGTCACAAAATAAAAGTGGTGGACACCACGCGAGACATCACTTACCTTGGCAGTCTATCTCCTGTTGGAATTGAACATTTCCAAAACATTTTCTATGCAGAAGAACCCACAGGGCTGCGACGTTTCGCAGCGCCGGTTCCAACGAGACCAGTGAAGGGGTCTATCATCGACGCCACCCAGGCTGGTGCCTGGTGTCCACAAGGAACGGGGGACATACTCCCGTTCACGAGTAGTGTGGCCAACATTAGCGAAAATTGTCTGAGCTTGAGAATTGCGAGACCGGCAGGAACGCAGAAAGATGCTAAGCTTCCAGTTGCGGTTTGGATTCATGGAGGTGAGTTTACTGTTTGTAAAGACATGAGCGCTGAAGACACTAATGAGTAGACAGGTGGCCATGCTTTAGGCTCAGCTTCCGATATCCTTTACGAGCCTGATGGCTTGGTAAAGCTGGCTGCTGCTGATGGGCTCCCGCTGGTATATGTTGGCATAAATTATCGCCTGGGCTGTAAGTTATATATCAAGAGTCTTTGAAACTCTGCGCCGAGGCTTACTTCCGGTTTAGTATTTGGCTTCGCAACTAGTGGAGCATTGATTGAGAGGAAAGACACAAATGCAGGGCTTCGGGATCAGCGTACTGCTTTGGAGTGTATGTATCTCGGTGCTCTTTGATCGCAAAATGATCACGAATGCTGAAATACCGAACAATCAGGGGTCCGCAATAACATTGAGTCATTCGGCGGTGACCCTAACAGAGGTACACTCACTTCTGTTTCCCGGGTCCAAGCACCAATATGCTAATAGATTTTCTTCTAGTGACCGTCATTGGACAAAGCGTCGGGGCTAGTGACATCGGTCTGCAGCTAACGGCCTTTGGAGGTAATCAAGATGTTCCATTTCAGCAAGCAGTGTAAGTGAGTCGAGACTTGAAACTGTTCAATGCTGATTCGCGGCCTTAGAATGATGTCTGGGGGTCCAGGACTAAACTTCAACAGCCAACCAGACCTGGTTGCAAGCAACACGGCTGCTGTTGCACAGCAAGTAGGATGTGACAGTGACAACGATTTGCAAACACTGGAATGTCTTCGAGGTGTTCCCTTTGAACAACTAACCAACCTATCGGTTACTGCATCTCGGGCAGCCCGTCCGCCTTTCGGCGAAGCATATTTTTACCCAACGATCGACGGTGACTTCATTCAAGATAGACCCTCGCAGTTGATACGCGCAGGAAAGTTCACCAAGGGAATACCCTTGATAGCTTCCTGGGTCACAAATGATGGCGCTTGGTATGCGCCGCCGACTACTGCGACGGACGACGAAGTTCTAGGGAGTTTTGGACTATGGCTGCACAAACTTTCAGAATCCACGAAAGAGAAACTCCTACACCTGTATCCTCTGGTGGACTTCAAGCACATGATCAAGTCAGGGCATGAAGGCCGAATTTCACCGCAGTACTATCGTGCTGCACAGCTAAACCGCGACATCTGGTTCACTTGCCCTGTCCTTGACTTTACGTGGCAGTACGTCAAAAATGGGGGTGTGGGAGCCTCCCAAGTGCGGCTGTTCGAATTCAACGAAACCAGATACACGCCAGTCTTTGATTCCATGGGTGTGTCAATGTGGGGTGTAGCTCATCTCAGCGATATCCCTTACCTATTCTACAATGACCACCTACGGGCCGGTGCAGATAACTCGGACCCACAGCTTGCGTTGGCTCGGGATTTTAGTCGGAAGATTATTCGGTTCGTGCATGGCAGTCCTAAAGAGGCGGAAGATCAACTTCATTCATGGCCGCCTGCCTTCTCGGATGACTTTCCCAAGGGTTCAATAAGCGATATGCCTAGTCATATCTCAGTGCAGCTATTTGGTGGCCCTCATGGATCAGTGCCTGCTACATGTAGCGACGGCATTGGAGCTGATATCGAGGCCCTGACTGACGCAGAGAAAGCGCTTCATTGGGAAAAGTTGTTCAGTCGCTGTGCATTTCTCAATGGGCAGAAATTTAGACAGGAAGCTGGGGTGTGATGAAAAGAACCCGTTTGAAGTGCAGGCTGCCAACCTCCAACCTACTCGCGCAGCGCCCGCTACTTAGGGAGATATCGAACATTTTATGAGTCAGTTCAGCTTGAATCTATCAAAATCACGTCGCATTCCTCCCATGTTGCTTGATGAATACACGATTAAATACCTTGCCATGGTCGGCCATAAAGAAGCCACCAAGGGTACCGTCCCGTATATACCTACTAAAGGTCCACAACCCCGAAAATTGTAAGGTCTTTCTCGCTTTTTATCAGCTCTTCTATGCCAGCGGGGGGGGTAGGCTCAGAATAAATAGTCGTTGGCGTGGGCAAACTTCCGATTCGGTCAAAACTGATCTCGGAATCACCGCTAACCTGCCAGATTCGTACAGGAGATGGACCACGACGCGGATTCTGCATATCTTCGAAATCTTGCATTAAAGATATTACACCGTCCGAGTTAATCACTGTTTCCCAGGGGTGAGGGCATTCAGAAAATCTACTTGTTCAAGATCAACAGCCATCACTCTGCATCGTTGGCTGCCCTAATCACAGAGTAGAAAATTGTCCAATCTCTAATCTCGATACAAAGCACCATGTTCTGAAAACTGACGAAAGACATCCTCGAGATAGGTCTTCAAAGCTTCTGCAGGAAAGTCGTGTTTACTGCGGGCCAGTTCATAAAGAGTAATACCATTAATCTCGGATAATATAAGTGCTGGAAGTCCATTATAATAACCTTGCCCGAACAAGAAGGGAATCACTTTTCCTTGGAGCTCTTTCAATTTATCGTAGACTGCTTTCTCATTCCAAAATTATTCCTCCCAATTATTCTTTTGCTGCTTGACAATGAGTGATGTGACGGTCTAGGGAATTGAGTGTCGATATGAGCCCGGGTCAAGTGTGAAGCGATAAACTGTACGGCGTTCATCTAAAAGCTGTACATTGGTTGCATAAATTGGATGATTATTCAAGTAGATTATCTGAGGCGATGAGCTTAATCAAGACTTCTCTTAAAGTATGTTTACCTACCTTGGAGAGAAAGGGAGGCATGGTGTGGACGAGATGTTCACGGAGAAAATTGGGGATTACGCGCCTCAAGTCAGACACGTATCAACCCTCTCCACATCATGTGGTCAACAGATGCAAGGGAGGAAGTAGTTAATGGCAAGGGCATTCAGGTGAATGAGCTGATGGGCTGAGGGAGTGGAGTCTCTAAACAAATAAAAAAAAGAAAAGACAAAAACAAAAACATACAACAGCCTAGCGCCCACGGTTCGAGCATATATAGGCCAAAGAGGTAAGAGATTTAAAATCCATGACACCTTTCTTCCATTCAATAGATCCTACTTTCTTCAAATTGTCAAGCCTCTTACAAAATAATTCTGTCTCCTGAACTCTTCCCCATCCCAACCCCTCGTGTCCCGCCTGGAGGAGCTCCAGATCTTCAGGGACCTGGAGCTCGGTCCAGATAATAACGCTTCATTGCTTTGGTCGTCCATCGGTGAGTTATTTATGATCCAACGCTATGACCGTTTAGGGCCAGAGGTCACCTGACCCAATGAAACATAAGCCATCCCACGTCCCACGGCTACCTAGGTATAGTCTATGATTCTCAGCTATTCTATTTCCCTCTCTAGTGCTATATCAAGCATATACGACCATAGGGTATGTAAAACAGGGCTTCCCGTCCGCTCAGCCGTACTCAAGCCACACAGATCTACTCAATCAATCATCCGATATGCCTTTCCCCTTGAAGCAGCGATAAAACATTGCTAGCTTGGGTGTGAAGAATTGGGGTAATAGTGGCGGGCTCGAGCGGGAACTTCACACCCTAGGTGAGCATCCTGGGTGTGAGTCCCGTTCACCCTGCATGAACTTACCCATATCTGTCCCCCCCAACACATCGAGATAGATTATTTTTTGAACCGAAGTCTCCCACGCAATTTTGTATGTTAAAAGATATCTTATATTCCGCAAAGGTCTATCACACTCTTCTATCCACCTGATACAATGACAATGCAAGGAAAAGATCTCAGCGAGGTTCTTGAGGCGCGAGCCAAACTTGCCGCATCACGAGGGTTTACGGTCGAGTACCAAAGGGAGTAGGAACAATCAGAGAATTGTATTACGCTGCCCGACCGAGCGTCGCCTACTCATGATAAATACGCGCGAGCTGCGTATAACTGGGTTTTGTGGGTTATTAAATTCAATCTGAGCTGAATTACTTGCTGATACATGTTGGAAGGTGGAAACTTTCTCGAGGAAAACCAGGCGATCTTGGTAGTATAAAATATGAGCCAGTACCGTCTCCTCAAATGTTAAAGTCATTTGTGGAATACTTGATTACTACACGGAAGAAGTTGCCGTGCCAAAACTCAGCGTGTGGCCACTTTACCAACTTCACTTCATATTGGGAACGTATCACAGGTCGGAAGATCGATAGTTAAAGATGATGTTCTTAATGTATGTCTGTCGACCAGCGCTCGAGCAGAACTAACAATTTTTAAAAAGCATATCCGAGTGAATTTGACAAAGAAATACAAACTCCCCACAAAGCCACGCGAGCCTTTTTTGGCTACAGCAAAAGACATTGATTACCTCTTACGCCGGCTATTTACTACCGATTCCCATGATTATATCCATGAGAGGGCTAGGGTGCAAACCGGATTATCACTTGCTTTATTTGCTTATCGCCATAGCAATAAGTGTCTTTACTATAGGGTTCATGTCTCCTATATTTGCTGTGTCATATATATATTAACCTTCTCACCTAGTATATCGAATTCCATTTGAAGTAGGGTCGAGAACCAGGGACTATCAAACGATGGGTCACAGTCGAACCCGAATTCCTAAAGGGATGGCGAACTCGAAACGATGTCACTCTGTAAGCTAACAGTCTGAGCCTGGATGGACTCGGTAGGCTGACATTGCTTTGTAAAGTCCGAAGAATTGGTTTCGAGAGCACCCGATACTAGCATCGAATTTCATTTTCTGGGTCATTGTTCACGAGATCGCGAATAATGCATTCAAGAACATTACGAATGTCGATAAACTCTTAGCGCAGCACCTACCTAAAGGGAGAGAGTCATGGACTCTCGAATGGACGGAAGACGCGAAAATTCTTCCTTTCTTTAGAATGGTTACCCCCGAAGGGCCATCGAAGAATAAAGCATTGACGTTCTCATCACTACGCCATAACAACATCGCTCTAGCCAGACGAGATGGATTTAAAGACCCACTACGTGTACATGGCATTCGGGGCGGCGTTACTAATAAAATTGACGGTGTGTTTTTACAATCTACTTCCAATGTTTCCTACTAACTGTCTAGGGCGAGCATCTGAGGCTACTCGTAGTCAAGTACTTGATCACCAAAATCCGGACACCTTTTTGAAATATTAGGCGGCTTTAAAAGCATTGGATGTCCAAGCATCGTTCCATGACTTGGAGCCTGACCTTGAGTGCCGAGATATGGAATAAAGCATAGCTTATTACCGCGATTCTAATGCTCCTGTTACTCTGAATGCGGCTACTCGGGAAGAGTTCTCGCAGAGTGAGGAGATTGCCCTGATCGATACAGAGATTGTCCTGCTTACGAAGCAAATTTCCGGCAAACCCAAGGATCACCCAGAGCTGGACGCTAAGCGTACAAAGCTTTACAGTACAAAGGCCAATAAGCTCCAGGCCCGTACTTCATCATTCATTTCGGCATGGTGGGAGGCTTCGTATGATGCGTATATGGCGGGGAACGAATTTGAAGAACATGACAAAACCTATGTCTTCGAGATACTGGAGAAATACATCCGACAGCGCGCTCGTCTTAAATAAAGCTTATTTAACTCTTGATAGCGCTGTTGGCCGTCAATGCCTGGTAGATATGATTCACCTATGTTGCGATACTGAAAGGGTCGTCTACTACCCTGGGTTGTGCCCTGAAGATGGCCTATTGTAAAACGAGTATGGCAAGGTAAGTCTAGTGACTTTACGAACCCTTTTACACCAGCTGAACTAGAAAAAGAATTCGATATAATGGGCGCGCGAAATATATATTGCACTAGGCTCTGCTCCTTACCAGCAGCGATACACGAATGGCAAAGTGTTGGTTTTCTGGATTTTGCATTCCGGAACCAAGTTGTCCCATGTGACAGTCTGATCTTCTGCCTTTCTTTTACGAGCAAGGCAGTTGGGGCGTGGTTCATCAATCGAGTGCCCATCATATAAGTGTCTTCGAAGGCTTTCTTCACCCGCATAAATCTGTTGATTGCACAAAGGATGGGGACATGGTATCGCCGAGTCGGACTCAAACTGACGAAGATGGGAGTCGATATGATTGCAAAGTGTGGCTTTCTTCACTCATTGTTGAAACCTTTCATCTGGCTCCTTACTTTCATTGCCAAGGCAAAAAGGACAGAAAGCTAGGGCAACAAGCGTGGAGCGAAACGTCATAAGGCCGCATCGAGGCCAGAGGTGGTCAAGATACCATTTACAATGCTGCGTCCAGCTTTGTTAATCGTGGTAAAATTCCGCATACAGGTAACAAAACTGAGCGAAATTGCGTTGAACCCGGCGATAGGCGCGTTGCGCATAATGGGCTCCAAGGTATCCGATTGGGAGGATAAGGGTGCCTTCTGGGATTGTACGAGAGAGAGAAAAAAAAATAAAATAAATATAAGTGGCCCTGTCCTTGGGAAAGGCTTTCGCAACAATACTCCTATGCGAAGGGTTCGACGGTATATGGCGCTCAATGACAAATGCCTAATTATAATAACTAGATGGCTTATTCTAAAACAACGGAAAAAGTAAAATAACTGAATTACTATTAGATATGCCTTAAGAATCGAGGCTTTTTACCTCATACAAATGGTATTATCTTCAAGTCTTTGGACTTGTTGTAAACTACCTGGAATAAAGATGTGAAAAGCTTCGATTTTGACACTTGCAAATCGTTCAAGAATATGGAGATACTACCATTTGTATGGAGATGACAGGCTTCATTCTCATGGGTAAACGGCGCCTAGTTATTACATGCCGGAGTTTGATAGATAAGATAAAGCTATTCTCACTATACAAATCTCTACGCTCATCCGATTTCAGGTGTCGAAGTAGTGGTGGGTATTTTGAGTTCCATACGGAAGAGGGCCCCATAAGGAAGAGGCTCAATATGGAAGAGGGCTCCGCAATTTGCAGCACAGATGGTCAACGTAGACCGCGCTTAGTGATTAATTTGGAATCAAAGTCCACTATTTTTTAAAGAACGCTGGTTTTCGGATAGAATTTCATTCGCAGCCTTATCTAACATGGTTCCAATTTGTGAAGGCAAAGCAGAGCAAATAGCAAAGAAACAAATTATCCTAGGAAAAGAGACCAGCTCAACGCAGATATTAGCTTGAATAGGTTTTCACTAGTGCCTCGCTGCCTGCCGCGGCGTCGAAGACCTATTCTCCATTTGAGTAGGCTGGCGTATCGGTTTTTCTATATCGCGACGAAGGTCGTGAGTCTGGTACGAGCTTTCTCGGTATCGTGAACTCCCACTTTCGCCTCGCTTTACGTTCGCATAGTGGCCTCTGCTGTACTTCGGGGCACGTGAACTTGACGTTGTGGATTCTCGCATCTCTTGGGGCTGCGGACGCCGCTTTGTTCTTCTTCTCGGGGGGTTGTCTTCCGGGTATTCAAATCCTTGCGAGGCTGCATAGTCTTCTTCATCGCCCTCGTCTTCTGATGGCTGATCGTTACCACGCGTTTGTTCCACTTCTAACGCCTTCTGATAGATAATGTTGTCACCGTTGCGGCTTGGACCGGTGGCGATTCGGCGAATAAAGGTCCTTGTTTTGAGTGTAGTCCTTCTATCACTCCAGAGGACTATCACACGTGTCTGTGGGTATGTAACACCAGGCCCTGGGACAATCAAATTTAGCAGATCTATATTGTCATCATCGTCATCTGGAACTTTCCAGCCCACACCGAGAATATCAGAGACGTGAGCCCTAGTCTAAGCCCAGTCCTGGACCATGATCCCATCTGTTCCGCAAAAGATCCGCTTTTTGTACCGCGGGGTTCAGAGCTAAGAACCTGCTCAACCTATTTTCTATCAAAAGATTCGTAAGAGCTAGCCCTAATTCGATATACGGAATCCACATCTCCATATTTCACAAAAGTTTGATAGCCAGTACCCTTTTTCCACCAATATAGAACTTCCCCGGAAGAAAGAGCCCTCTGTTCACTCTGGGCTCTGGCTTCTAATTGTTGAAATCCTGTCAGATTGCCTTCGGTCAGATTGTGAAAGCCGCTAGGTTGCCGAGTAGTAGGCGGCGCTCTTTTGTAAGTGTTGCTGGCGACGTTTGCGTACATTGTTCGCATATCATTCGAACTGAGTACTCCCTCCAACTCCATGGGGCTGATATTCCAGTTTTCGGAGAGATAAAACTTTTCGTTGAACGCGTTGATCATATTGTAGGTATAGTTGAAATCCGTCACAAATCGTTTAGTTCGGTTCACATTGATATTACCATATCGTAGTCTCCAAAGAGTAACAGCGTTTGTGACAATCTCATAGTCCACACATCCACCTAAAGCCGGCCTACGATCCTTTTTATTGGCAGCCTTGATCTTTTGGTTCAATTCATTGAAAAATGGTAGGTACAACTGTTGTTCCATTTGAATTTTTGTCGTCGAAAAATTCAAGGACTAAATCATAGTAGCGATTGGTTTCTACCCAAATGATATTTTTCACGTTATGGTCTAGAAGCGATTGTTCATTGTCGTGCTCAATAGTCGGCTGCTCGTCATCATACTCAATTGTCGGCTGCAATTGCCTACTATCCAAGTCTTGGGGCCCCCCACTATTGCAGAACTTAATTTATTTCACTATAGATCGGATAGAATATGTATGTGCTCACCTCTGCATCACTTCGTCGTCGAGCAGGCTATATTCAGATCCTCTTGGTTTCTTATTAGGACCATCACGAAAGGAGACATGGCTTCTAGGTTGATTCATTTAGTCAACCATCAAGCTGCCATATGCAATCCACATACCCTCCCCTTCCTCCCTCGCTGTCACTTGCACCCGGTGTGCCAGTGTGACTTCGGTCCGGAGCCTTTTGAGTACTGGGACTCGGTGTTCCCTTACCACTTGGGGCTGGAGTGAGAAGCTGCTGCTGACGAGCTTTTCTAGCTTTTCTTGTCCGCGCCATAGTCAATGAGTTTCGCTTTTTGTCCAGATTGGAGAATGGAATCTCGGTTTAAATAAGGTTTCTTGCCAACCCCAAATGATCTTAGCGTTAGATCCCTAAATAGGCCCTTTGAAGCCAATCGCGAGCATACAACGGTGTTGGCAACGACATAGTTTGATTGGTCAGTGAAATTAAATCATTTTTTGGATCATAAATTATTTTTCAAACAGACCCTAATCTATAAACCCTTTGTATATGCCTTCAACATCATACACACTACGCTCTGTAAACTATCTCGGAACTACAATTTCATGTAAGCAAAGCATTTCTACGTATCAAACCGCATTATTGATAAGTCTAGAATGATTGGTACCTTGTCTTGGGAGTGTGTCAGTTACCCCTTCAAAGACTCCAGTTCTTTAAATATGGAGATCCGCTCATCCGACCCTGGGTCTTGCTGGGCCACAGTTTGGTCCTTCCTTCTTTCTGCGAAAAGACGAGTATATATCCATACAGTTTGTAGGGATTGTATCGAGGAGAGAGACTATGCTTTCCCAGATGAGCAGTTGAGCGTTATCTGGAAAGCCAGAGAACAATTTTACTTCGAAAATCGAACTTCTTGGGCAAGGACAAGCTGGAGATACTGGGTGCCAAGCTCGGAATGCCAGGCAATCAACAATCTCGTTTCGCAGAATGATAAGCTCACTCTATTACTGGCTGTCGACACTTTTCTCTCTTGAGTCTTCGAAGGGGTATTTGCTAGGTGGATAGTTAAGGAAATCTATATATGGTGTAGTGGGGGACCTTGTCTTCCACTACGTATTGACCTTGCCTGTCCTCTCTTTATTAAGTGGCTTCATTACGTAACCCTGGAGTGATGGAGGATATATGTAGAAGATAGAGACAGATTGAATGTATATACCTCTACACCTCTCTGAGTTGACTTCTTGGGCAGCGGGCCTGGGTTCCTTTGTATGTACAGTCGGGTATGAAACTGAACTGCGAGTGCTGAATCGACCTGTATGCCTTAGAGTATACAGCCTTGAGCGTTCCCCTCTTTAATGGCTAAACAAAATAATAAAAGTATCTTCCTCGACCAGGCTGCGATTAATGAGAGGAACTAGATGGTCGTAAGTGTCGTCCGTTGCCCGTACACTCGTTGCACTTAAATACATTATGCATTGAAGGAAAGGCTCTTATGGATCTATGAACCCAAGTTATCTATTTAAAATGATAGTAATGTTTCCTTCGACTGGTTTATCCCTATATTCCCCTTGAATCTCTCCAAGAGCAGATAGTTCCCGTTGCAGTTTTTCCGGAAGCCATATTTTCGATAGTTGAATAGACTGGATTTACAAATGCGCGTTCAAAACCCTTTGGATATCCGCATATGTGACCCAACAGCGTCGAAGTTCAAAATGACGGAGAACAGGAAGGTGGATGTTCGACAGGAAATCAATCAAAACGGGACTGTCATCTAGACACAGTGTTTCGATATTTCGTAGTGCCTCTGCCATTCTGTCTCGGAGACTACGATGACAGACCCTTATCTGAGCGTAGAACACAGATATCTGGAAACATCTAATCACAATACCGTTCTCTTTGGCCACAACCATAGCGTCGATGATTGTTTCGAGGTGTGTCAGAAATAAGTAGTCCAATCATCAAAGACTCGAGGTGCGAACCAGAGAAATGTGACCCAAGGGGACTTAGCAGGCAGCATACATTGCTCCTGTCCAGTCTACAGTCCCCTACGCACCCAGGATGGGTGCTCTACGCACCATGACAGGTACCATACTTCGGGCATCAGCCTTCTCAGTACTGGGGTCCTGACAGTTAATAACGGTATGGTATTCCTAGGTTATATTCCTATAGAAAGGTTTAACGTTTGTAGGCTCTCGCGGTATATAAATATAATATCTCTCTATTACTTATAGTGACGGAAAAACGGTGGTAAGGCGAATGTATATGTGACAGAAAAATCTCAATAAAATCTCTAACTCTCTAAAATGACAAATGTCCAGGAAAAATGACAATCTTGTGGACAACTTAGTAATCAAAGACAAACAAAACAAAATGAAAGGATGTTTTCGGCCGAAAACCGTGGACTTGGTTTTTCGGCGGAAAAAACAAATGCGCATGTCACGTGATCCATCCGTAACAAGGATGAAACATTACAGTATCCAGCACAGATTCCGACAGAGAGGAATCTATTGTCCTCTTGCTATGCTTCATGATATTGTTGCATATGCAAGGTTTTAGACGACCAAAGCCCCCATTTCTGCGAGTCTTCTAGGGTCTGGCCCTTCCCCCGGTTGGTATGTAGTAGAGGACCCAACACCGTCTTGGTTGAAACTCAAGCCGCTGGTCCCCGGAAGTTGGGTAGTTGCAAGGCCTGCCGGATTGCACATCTCCATCCGCAGCTGCATGATCCATCGTTTGAGTGATATATTCGCTCTCCCGGCATCGAAATAGAAATCTATCAAGGATGACTGACCCCTGGTAGGATCGGAACAGATCTCTGGCCAGTTGATCGAACGCCGCGCATTTGAATCCGGCTGTGCATCCGGCTGCCCGCGTTCCATATATAGGTCATCTTGCAAAATGATCTCTCTTCCACGGTAACCAAGACTAGACAATTGGACAAACTGCAGCTTGGGGCTATCTGCCAACAATTCGAAGCTTTGCTTCCAGAGTTCCTGGATCTTATTGATAACTTCGAGAGATAGCGAAGAACCCCAACTACTCCTCTCTTCTGTGAGGGGGCCTGGATCTTGTGCTCCGATTATCGCATCTGTCAAGCTGACATTCTTCATACTCAGTCGCCTTAAGGTTGGCGCTGCTGTCTGAAGAAAGCGCTTGAGATTCCCCACTGTCAGCTCAATGGAATGAAGATGAAGTTCTTCTAGCTGGGAAAACCGGATATTCTGGGAGAGATCCTGAAAATAGAGAGGAGACAATTCTTCCAAGGGACTCCATTGAGCGAAGGTCAGAACCTTTAATTTGGGTGCGACTGTGACCAGTATACTAAGAAGATGTTTGAAGGCGTCTTCATCGAATGTATCGTTTTCGTTATCTTTAATACGAATGCACATATGTAGAGTCGTAAGATCGGTCAAGAGCGATAGCAGTGATTGATACTGTGACTCTGACAGTTTTATAGACCCCAACTTCATGCCACATGCGATATTGCCGCACGTATGGAGGGCGCGGACCTTGTGGCTAGATTTGATTATAGCCTTGACCATTTGTGAAAATGCTAAGCCCAGAGGCATAGATAACATCTTCCGCTGGAAACTTGTAAATGTTAAATGAACACTTATATCATCGTTGTTGAACTGGTTCTTCAGTTCACGTAAGCCAAGGCAGCGAAATGAACGATAGTTTGCTTCCAGGAGAAATTCAATGGGGTAACACCGTAAGCCGACTGTGGTGGCGTTTTCGAGGCGCGGTAGGCATTTTTCAAGAACCGCAGTAAGTTCCGAGTCGAGAATAGCACGATGCTCTTCTAGTGCAGCTTGATAAGAGGTGAATAGAGCGTCAAGCTCAGCCTTAGCCTCAGTTTTATTGAATGGTGGTTCTTCCTTTTCACCGCGCATTATTCTGAAGATGCTTCTCTGTTGCCGGAGCGCCAATCCCGGACTTCTGAAACGTTCCTTATTCTTTTCTGGCCACCCCTCGAACAAGTTTGGGATGATCCGAATTTCTTGAACCGAGCCTCGTAAGGTTTCACTTTCTGCAATATCCTCCAGATTGTCAAGGCTTTCACGGGTGAGAAGAAGTGATAAAATTTTGAAGTAGCGCGTTGCATAGGCTTCCAGTGTACTGCCATGTATTTGGTGGCAAGTGATTCTGAGCGCACCCCACTCCTGAGGCTCCAGATATTCACAAATATGAGACAATATCTCTGGAGGCAGGATTGTGATAGACATTTTGCACCAGTTTATTTAGGCCACACAAAGATATGCAGCATTCCAGACGAATGAATAGTCACGTGAACGGTTAGGGATGGGGTTGGAAAGTGGAAGAGACTGGTAGAGGAGGATTGGAAATCCTATGAAATGCCGATACAACGCTTAAGTAATCATCACATGTCACTCCGTGGTGCTGACCCGAACACCGTTGGTGTTCGGGAGTGGATCATGTGATGATTACTGGAGATCCTCCAAGGCTATTTGTCCCACACTTAACCGGCGAGAGAAACTAAACTAATCTTGCAAGCGATTGAAAACTAAATGCCTAGTGCTTTTCCATATCCACAGTGTTTCTTTTTTAGGAATGCCTGTAAAAATATTGGCAACTCGTGATTAATTATCTGCCGACAAAAAAGCCGGAACGATACATAGTACCACCATACCTCCCCAAATATTTGACAAGTGATTTAACGGCCCATTGCCCAATTGCCAGTTGAAGTCATATCAGAATTATGATTCAAGGAACGGTATCACTCCATCTAAGAATGGTCCCACTTTTGAAGGAAACCAGCATAAAACGTGGCCGGCGTGTCGGTTCCCACGGTTTTGGAGTTATAGTACCACCAAGCCAAAGCAAAATGGACATAATTTTCCGTATTCTGATAAGCATACTTTGTCACAGTACTTCCATCTTGGGTGACTATCCAGGGACTGAGCGCCATGCTTAGACAGTCCATCATATTGTCTGCGTGTGAATGGACAATCAGCATTTATTATGTACGAGGCCGAACGTAGGAGAAAAGGGGGAAAAGGGGGGAGCGGGGGGGGAGGGTGGAGGTTTCAAAGGGTAGTACTCACAACTATGATCAACAATCATATTTTGTCCGCTTATCGTGCCGGCTGTGGTCACATCCCACCTGGTCACCATGTGCAAGATTTCATGAAGTATCACAGTGCTCATAGGCTTGACAAACGACAGTTGTGGCCTGTCGACCAAATCCGCGGTCACGGTAAGAGTTCCAATATCACTCAGCAGGATGTTACCAGCCGAGCTGTCACTGGCCGTACTGGCCCCCAACACATTGGGGCAAATCAAAACAAAATCCGAGAGTGCCTCTCGATAGACAGGATAGTTCAAGCCATCGCGTGGTATACTTTTCAGGGAGTCAGAATTGCCAAAGGAGTTAAGCCCTTGCAAACCACTGGTATCGGAACACATAGTATCCGCACTGAAAGTCGTGGGGGATAGAAGATAGTAGTTGTTCAACGATGGAACGTAGTATGGTACCTGTGAACCTCCTATGTAGCTCGCCCAGTCGTGATAGATATCTTCCACTGTCGCGAGGGAATTCAATTGCCGCCCAGCGCTATCAAACATAACAGTGTCCCATCCAAATGGCTCTCCAAAATCACCACAGAAGAGATTTGCTGGAGATTTCCAAGCCTGGTACGCTCCGCCATTCGTAATGAGAGATTGGAGACGAGTGATGTGCTCTAATCCGAAATTGTATACTGTCAGTAGCTTTTCTCTTTGACAATCCAACATTGCTTACCTGTGACAACAGTCCAAGCAGTATTACTCTCTGCAAGGAGCGCTCCAGTGCCGTCAAATCTAATACCAAACCAAGCGGTGAAGAGCTCTCGAGCCACGATGGTCTGCTGCGTCTGCCCTGTTTGCTGAGCCCATTTGACTGCGTTAAGCATTTGGGTAGCAAGAGTTGAGAAGTCGTCGGCATAATTGTTTAGCCTCGTTGTGTACGACGAACAGTCCCCATAGCTGGGGAGAACGGAAGGGAGGTTGAACAAATCAGAGACAGTGAGAGCCGCAACATTGCTGACCCCCAAGCATAAGGAAAGCCAAGAAACTATTTTCCTTGATCCTAACATGGTACCGGCGAACGAGTGTGAGAAAATAGACTTCGTCAAGTGAGAAGGACAGCCTTCACTGTGATTATAACCTTTTGATATAACTGCAAAGCCTCTTTATGCAGGAGAGAGAGAGGATCGGCTCTTTCGCCGTTCTCGATCCTTCATTTTGTGTTTTTTCCCTTATTTTTCCACTTCTGATATCCTCCACTGCCCCTTCAATCTCGCTTATTACGGGCTTGTGGACATTGTGGTAACTAGGTCCATATAGTGGCAAGCTATCTTGATTTTGTATTCGTATACTGAACATTAGTACACAAGTGGGTCCACGCGGGATCGCGGCCCCGGGGGCCATAGGGGCCAAGCTCGGACAATCCCCGCTTGGCTTTAGCATCCGACCCACTAATCACCCCTAGGATCTTTTAGACAACTTGGCCAAGCTTTCGCCAATCATGGCCAAGATTCCACGCGTCAGATCCACCGCTTATGGAGAAAGGGAAAACTCAGGGGCGGACGAAAACCAATAAGAGCCAACAAGGCGAGATAAATTCAGTTCGGGGTTGTTCATCGGGTACTCCGTACTCCGTACGGACTCCGGAGTACTCCCGTGGGATTCAAATTTTAACCGATCAGACCCGATACTGGAACCACCTCACACAGGGGTTCTAACACTCCGTAGATATTGAAGTCTTACAATTCTCCCTTGACCCGTACAGATACGAGCCACCGATAAAGGCCACTTTGTGCCCACTAAATTTTCAATCATCGCACCGTTATCTTGAATTATATTATTTTGAAATCTCCCATCGGCTTCTCGGTATGGCAAATCATGCGACAACCCTTAGTGCCGGATATCCCGGACCGAATCAACGGGTCGGACTTATTTTGGAAATTACTTTGCCGATCAGGAACTAAAGACGGAAGGGTCTAGTACTAGTACGATGCATACTCTCCGTACTAGTAGTATACTAACTGCGCACTCCTAACTACATACCAGATAAATCCCGCACTGTAGCCGAGGTGGATCGATCCTCTTCGCCTCTAGATTTCAATTTCCAACTCCCAACACGGACTTTGAGATATCATAGGCTGAAATGTGTCCGGCTAGTGGTTAGTACTCAATTTAGTCGGAATTGGGAATCCTAGCGGAGCACGCTCTAGCGTAGAGAAAATTTGCAACCTCGACAGAAATAAACACTAGCGAGACAGTAGATTTGATCTTTGAAACGACGGCGTCTTGGGGCTTGCCACATTTGAAGGATTGATAGAAAACTTGCAGTGGAGAATGGCTAGTCCAGATATGGTCGGATTGGAGTGTTGATGAGAAGTAATTTTCCTCAAAGATTTCTGCGTTCATATTCAATAATTCATCTATAAGAGCCAGGTAACGGGCCCGCATTATTTCCAACTTCAACTCATATCAAATTGCCAGACTTCATGTCTATGGCAACTGATTCTTCACTCTTTTATTGATTTACTTCTTCATTTACTCTCTTTGGATCTCCTTTCTGCATGGTACCTGAATTATTACCTCGTGTCCTGAGATCACCATAAACTCGATGCACTCCTTCCTCGGGGCTGCGGCCTCTATTCTGGCCCTCGGTGGCTTTGCTGGTCACGCCGTTGCGACCAGGGTTGGACGACCAGCACTTTGTCCAGACAGCTGCGCTAGCTACAACCCAGTCGACTGGTTCACTTTTCGAAATGTCCCACAAGTCACTCGATGCAATGAGACTATGCTCCTTGAGTTCAACATTTTCAATGACCTGAATGACCCCCAGGTGCATTCCACTATGCATGTCTGCGCTTCTGGTGACCTCGACAAATTACAAAACTCAGCTTCTGTCAAACCTGCGTCTTCCTCCGTTTCAACCAAGAAAGAAATTACATACCAGATCGGTGCTTGGGGCTCTAGTCCTTCCGAATCTGGAGAAAGCAATTATTCTGAGCTTCTGGATGCTTTGCAAACCTATCTGACTGGGCACCCACAGAAAGCAGAAATCTTTGGATACTCCAATGGAGTAGCCGCTGGTGTTTATTTGGGTGGCAGTGTTCAACAGGTTTCCAATGTTGAATTTGCCATTGAAAAACTGAGAAGCTTCCTTTCCGACACCACCTACAGCACCGCTGCCATTCAGTACTGTGGATCTAGTTCCAACGAAACAATTGGTGTGGCGGTTGACCTTAATGGCGACATTCCAACTGTTCAACAATACGTTCAAAGCTGGCATGGAGGAGAGTGTCTGTCAGGCTTCGACAAGAGTGCAACCGGCAGTACATCTCTGACATTCCTGGGTACCCACAAGGCAAACGGAACACAATCAACACATTCGCGAGCCTCGCGTGGCTCTCATGGCTCTCATGGCTCTCATGGCTCTCACGGTCATCACGTATCTCACTCTCATCAACGCAGAGATGATACATGCACATACAGAGAAGTGGTTTCCGGGGATACATGTTACGGACTGATCACAGACTGCGGAATCACCTCTGACGAGTTTTACGAGTACAATACTGCAACAGACCTCTGTACTGCACTAGTACCGGGAGAGTACGTGTGCTGTTCCTCTGGCTCGCTGCCGGACTTTTCGCCATCTGCATATTCGAATGGAACATGCTATACGTACAGTGTGCAATCTGGAGACAGCTGTTCTGATCTGGCCAGTACATACAGTCTCACCGAAGCCGAAATCGAGACTTACAACAACGAGACATGGGCCTGGTATGGATGCAGCGAGCTACAGGCCGGACAAAGCATCTGTTTATCGACAGGCAACCCTCCCTATCCTCTGCCGATTGCCAACGCAGAGTGTGGACCTCAGGTTGCGGGAACGGTCTTCAATAGCACCGATTCCGGGGACTGGGAGAGCTACAACCCATGTCCTTTGAATGCCTGTTGCGACGCCTTTGGCCAGTGCGGTATTACACCGGTTTACTGCAATCGCACCTTTGCGGACAACAATAACCCTGGAACCGCAGCGAATGGAACAAACGGGTGCCTTTCAAGTTGTGGAACAACAATCACAAACTGGGCAGTCCCTCCTTCAAGCTTCTACAAGGTCGGCTACTACGAGCCCACTAGTATGGATCGATCCTGTCTCCAGATGAGTCCGCTCTCAATTGACACATCTGTATTGACTCACGTCTATTATGCGTTTGGCAATATTTCGTCGGACTTCTCC
The DNA here is from genome assembly GCF_028828465.1 of Penicillium psychrosexuale. Taxonomy (NCBI): domain Eukaryota; kingdom Fungi; phylum Ascomycota; class Eurotiomycetes; order Eurotiales; family Aspergillaceae; genus Penicillium; species Penicillium psychrosexuale. The sequence continues at coordinate 1,376,781 of NW_026643190.1, read as the reverse complement.
ATCAATGTGAATGGATATGAAACAGAGTTCTCGGAGTTCATGGAGTTGAAAGACGTCAAGCGTGTTATGTCCTTCGGCGGCTGGGATTTCTCTACCGGCGTCGATACATATATGATCTTTCGCGAGGGAACTACTGCAGCATACAGATCCACCTTGGTGGAAAACATAGTTAACTATGTTTCTGATACCGGTCTTGATGGTATCGACATTGATTGGGAGTATCCAGGCGAGCCAGATATCGCAGGCATCCCGGCCGGAAGCGATGACGAAGGAGAGAACTACCTTGCTTTCCTCAAAGCGCTCAAGGCTGCCCTACCTGACGATATCATTCTTTCAATTACGGCTCCAGCCTCGTACTGGTATCTCCAAGCCTTTCCAATTTCCGACATGGCAGATGTCGTGGACTTTATCAACTACATGACCTACGATCTGCATGGAACCTGGGATGAGGAAAGTACCTGGGCCGACAATGGCTGCACAGCCGGAGACTGTCTTTTCTCTCATGTCAATATGACCGAAACCGAATGGGCCCTGGCCATGTTGACCAAGAGTGGAATTGCCACTAACCAAATTATGGTCGGAGTGGCTAGCTATGGTCGTTCTTTTGAGATGTCTGAGGAAGGCTGTTATACCCCCAGCTGCACTTGGACTGGCGCAGGAAGAGCAGGAGAATGTACCAATACCGCGGGATACATTTCGAATGCAGAGATCAACGAAATTCTCCAGACCAACGAGAACTCTCAGGCTTACTCGGATGGAAACGTGACTGACTTCATCGTCTACAATGACACCCAATGGATCGGCTATATGACCAATGATACCAAGACCAAGCGCGCAACCTGGTACGAGGGTTATAACTTTGGTGGTACAGCTGAGTGGGCCATTGACCTCGAGGAGTTTGTGGACAACGATGAGAGCTCGTCCGATAGCTCAGGAAGTTCAGACAGCTCAGATGAGACAGCAACACTGACGATCGATCCGGAAGTCTGGGCACAGGCAACTCCCGCCGTTACCTGTGCGCCGCCCTGTTTGATGATCATGCCCCCTCTGCCGTTGAACTCGCACACCACTATTTCTTTCCCCCCATCCAGCGGTCATCTTACTTGGAGCTCACTTGGGACCTCCACATACACCCTCAGAGATGGAAACGTCACTATGCTTCCATATTACGAAAATATCTATGTCCCATGGGTATTCGACATCGACCCTGGTACGTTATCATGTTACCCTATGAATCCTACGCGCACTGGTATCCTAAATACTGACCTGTTGATATAGTGACAACTGATTATATCAATGTATGGAACCAACATATCTCTGCAGGTCAGACAGCCGTTTACCAGACGAGCTCAGTGACTCCAACGCCTTTTGCTGTCGTTTATACCCCGTGAGTCCCAAATCTTAATGCCAGTCATCCTTTCTTAGCAAGTCAAGTCAAGCTAACCGAAGCAGAACGGTCGGAGGCTCCACTACCGTCATCGGTGGCACCACGAGCGTTATCCCCGGATTCGATTATTCCTCTGGCAGCGTAACCTATACTACAAGCAATTTCACTGGTATATGGGGAGGTACCACATCCGTCAGCGGTGGAACCACTCAGACTCCGCGGACTTCAACTGTGACACCTTTGGCCTATCCGACAACCACCAACAAGACACCCGATCCGACTTTGAACACTAAGACAACCACCGTGAGATCGTCTTCCGACTCCTCGAGCTGGGGTCCAAAGGCAACCTCCAGCTCTGAGCATACAGGCTCAACCTGTAAGTTTTAGACTCCGTCCCAAATTCTCCTTTACAGATGCTCCATCTAGAATCATTTGACTTATCAAATATTAGGTATAATCAATTGCTTTGGAGGCTGCTTGCTTTGTCCTCCGGATCTTAGTATTGAAATTAGTGGTGGTGGCGGTGACGATGGCGGCGGCGACGAAGATAACAAGATAACAATTACAGAAAGCGCATACACAACTACCATGACCGTAAGTGGCAAGTTAACTACCATCACCGAAAGCGCCACGACAAAGACCGAGACGGAGAGTGAATCTGCCACCAGCACCGAGACCACCAGCACGATCACAGTCGGCATTGCAGTCGGTACATACACTGCTTTCGCCGAGCCATCTGGTTCATTGGGTGCTACGACATATCCCATGGCAAGCCTCACGTCACTCGCCTCACTGTTTGCTAAAGAGTTCTCATCTCTTTATTCCGGTGAGCAGTACTCTCTCACAGCCGGCCTGTACACAACATCCACATCGACACAATCCACATCGACACAATCCACATCTACATCAACTACTTCGTCAAAAATATCCACATCCACATCAGACGCTGCAACGGCCACACCCTCGGAACTATTCATTATCGCTCTCTCTGAAGATGACAACGAGCTGGGCAACCCTTACACCTGGCAATACTTTGATCCAACATATAGCGCGAGCTGGAGCGCGTGTGATGATGTAGGTGGAGGCTCAGAGGCACCATCATCTGGCGAAGGCCTTCCGGATGGCACTTTCGATATCTCAGTCAACATTCACGGTATGAGTGACTGTGTTTATACGGGTACCACCGATGCTGCGGGTACATTCACTTGCCCCGACCTCACATCTACTGTGACGTGTGAGAAGAGTCCAGACACAGGCAGATACACATGCTATGAGGCACTAGCTCCAGTTGAGTTTACTCCCAAGATCCAATGCTCTTGGTAGATTCGATTTTTCAAAATTGTTTTGTCTCCACAGGCAAGTGGCGGGAAATCGAATAGATGTTAGTGACTCTGAGATATTTATACATTTTAGACGTGTTGTACTTTAATCAAATCAATTGAGATAAATTATTCATCATTCGCTGTTTCTTCAATGAATATCTGGTGGTCAACTTATGAAAACTGATCTACATTCTACCAGAAATTTAAATCAAATATTAAAAAGGAAAGATTTAGACTTACATGTAATGATTCTGTAAATTACAATCATCGTATGTTCGCTGCGGCTTTATACTTCCCTTCCCAGTGCCACCGAATTTTTAGGCTCACGATAGTCACGTAAGAGCTTCTCCTAGGAGCTTAAGATTTCTATTCAAGAATGGGAATGAAAGAGGATTTGAAACATGAAGGGCATATAGTGGGCCCGTATAGTATATCTAAGTCCCCCAGAATGCATATGGTTTTGCTTTCCCTCGGAAAAATATAAAGCCTCTACGCGCTCAGCTTGGCGAAGGAGTCTCCAAAATTAAATACCATGACTCAGATTCCGCTGTGGGCTCAAAGGGAAGATTCGCCAATATTCTTGTCCATAGAAGCTTTTCAAGCTGAAAGAGACTTCGAGAAAGAATCTCTTTGAAAGTGGTGAAACTAATTTCGACTCATCCTGTACTTAACCCGTTTTGGGTAACAGCCCAGAAACAATGAGTGTGTACTTGAGGGATACAGTAGTAGTAGTAGTAGTAGTAGTAGTAGTATTCATTTACACTGACCTCTCGCCGAAGCGATATGCAGTATACGACAACTATATATCTGAGTATGTACATCTAGAATGATCCACTTCCTGACAGGAACTTAGAGCCTCGTCACGGCCTATCGTGGCCATTTGCCGTTCCCGTTGTTAGGCTGCCCTCATGGCGCGGCTATAGTGGAACTGTGGATGAGACGGATAGCAAGTATCCGAGTTTGGCTGCATCTCTGTTAGGAACCGCGAGAACGCGGGTTGAGCAGAAGCTAAGAATCTGGACAGTGACTGTATGGCAGATGCGGGTTTGTTCCGAGGTCGTTTTATTGACCGTCGGCTTGTCTTATTCTCGAGCTGGAACGGTGACGGTTTATTGTGAAAACGGAGATGAAGATCTTCAATTGTGAGTATGGGTTTGGCGGGAAGAAAAAGTTCTTGCACTGGGGGAGTCGGTTGCGGTATGGATGTGATAGGTCGCTGGAGGACGGAAGCATAGGTTGTTTGTCGGTTTTGGGGCGAGGAAATGATGGACGGTATCGTTTGATGAGGCTGGGGAGAGTAGGGTGTTGGAGGTTGTTGAGGTTCTGGGTCGGTTGTGGCTGGTGTAGCTTGAGCGTGGGGTTCGGCGTTGGCGTTCGAAGATTTCTCTACTGTAGTGGGTACGGTTGGAGTTGATTGGGCTAGTGTCTGTGTGCTGGCGTCGTGGTTGTCTTCTTAGATGGTTCATTTTCTATAGAAGGGTGGTGGCTGGAAGTTGGCTGTCTAGGTGGAGGGAATGCGTTGACTGAAGGATGGAGTATATCGGTAGATTCGAGAGTTCTTTTTAGTTTGTCGTAGATGACCTCCCATACGCAGTCGTCGGTATATAGTTTCTGTGGAGAGTTTGGGGCTGGAAGCTTCCTAGGCGTAAGAATGCCTGGTAAGCAAAGCAGTACGCCATGTCACTAAAAGGTCTGTTCGGTTTATAGTAGAAACCGTTTCGCGCCAGTTGGAGTGGGGTGACGCTATTGAGTAGTTGTCCCTCGAATGACCGAGCTTGTGCTTCGATGGTATAAAAGGGGGTCGCGATGAAGTGTTTTTCTCGGGGGGGAAAGCGCGGGGTAGGTGTTTCGGGTGAGGTGGCGGCGTTTGCAGATTTGAAGGTAGCGGGAGGGTAGCGGCGGGTAGGTAGAAGGTAGCAGCCCTAATCTTAGGCCCCGTGGTGGACCTCTATTCATAAATTTTTGGAAATGAAGCTAAACGAGACATGAGAGCACTTAATGTATCTATCTGACGCTATTACTATCTAGGGGCAGAGATCACCCGACCCAATGGTAACGATGAGATATAAGCCATCTTACCATCCCACCCACGGCTAGTCTATTGTTCTGAGCTATCTATAGCCCTCTATCGCACTTAGGCTGATACATACGACCATAGGGTGTGGAAAACAGGGCTTCCCGTCCGCTCAGCCGTACTTAAGCCACACGCCGGTGAGTTAGTAGTTGGGTGGGTGACCACCAGCGAATCCTCACTGTTGTATGTTTTTGTTTTTATTTATTCAATATAGCAATACATAGATAGCATGTTCATCTTAGGCCCCGTTGTGGACTATAATATTTTAGAAATCAAGCGTAACGATACATGAGCACTCCATGTATTTATCGAAGGATCCATTATTGGCGACGGATCGGACCACTACGACAAAACTAATTTTATCCATGGCCCTCAAATAAAATGTGCAGTGGAAATTTAGCCGACAGTGCTTGCGAGAATCGTAATTCAACCAATTAATTCGCAAATACGCACCGTATCACCCAGCTGAGGTCTAAAAATCTTACCTAATTTCTAGACCTCCTGACCTTCATCATTTATAACTTGTCCGACGAGCGTTCCAAAGGTTCCAGGCCACAAATCCTGCAAATAGCATCTCAAGATGATTACTGCATTCAAAAAAGCTTTGGCTTGGGTAATTTCTCGAGCTTGGCTCGCAAAGGTTTTTGAATATGTTTCTCAAATATCAAGATCTCTCCACCCAGCGAAACAAACAACAGAAGAGGCAGACTTTTATTCTACTGGAGGCTTCCATCCCGTTTCGCTTGGAGACACTTTCAATTCTGGCACATACAAAGTGGTAAGGAAACTAGGCTACGGACAATATTCTACCGTTTGGTTAGCTAGGGATTCCAAGTGAGTATAGTTCTCCATATTTATTAAATATACAGCTTATCGAGTACTGAAGAGTTCAGATATATATGGCTCTCAAAATACTAAAAGCAGACTGCTCCGGTGGCTCGCACGACACCTTTAGGCGAGAAATCCTCGAGAAAATTATCCGATATCTCTGGGAAAACCAACCATGGAGGCCGGTACTACGTGTTACCCCCTCTGGATCAATTCAAACATGAAGGGCCAAATGGACAATATATTTGCTTTGTATTCGATGTGTTAGGCTACCACTTGGATTTTCAAACCGCAAAATACGAAAATGGGAGATTGCCTATCAAGGCAGTAAGAATTATAGCGCGACAGCTTCTACTAGGGTTGGATTTCGTCTATAGGGAGTGTGGAATTATTCATATAGGTACTACCATACGTTACGAACCACCTCCTACTTATAATAATGATACTAATTATGGTCGATATATAGATTTAAAACCTACGAATATAATACTCAAGCTAGAAGATCTGGAATAAACTATTGAGAAATATCTATCTAAATTTCCTATACAGGTTAGTAATGAGTATGGTATCACAAGGCCACTCCGGGAGGTCATCAGGACGCCGCTTATCTCGGAGATACGTAAGCCGCATATCAGAATAGTTGACTTCGGTATTTATATACATAACTCGTCGTATCATCTTTCTGGGCGATACTTACACTGGTTATAGCTTCTTGGTCAGACAATCACCTGTCGGATATGATTCAATCCCCAGTTTTACAAGCACCAGAAGTCACAATCGGTACCCATTAGGATGAGAAGGTTGATATCTAGAGCCTCGGTTGCCTTATAAGTATTCAATCTATTCACCCAAAATATGGCGAGCTTTTCTTTTATATCCTAATTCTTAATAGATTATTGAGTTTATCCAGGGGATAGTACTTTTCTCGGGAGTGACATCAAACAAGGGCTCGTAGACAGTTAATGATGACCGGCTCGTAAGAACCATCGAAATACTTGGCAATTTCCCGCCTGAGTTCCTTCGGAAAGGAAACAGAACTGCGGAGTTTTTTAACACTGATGGTATGCCTTTATTTGAAAAATGAAGTGCGGATATCATAAGTTCCCCATTTTACTGATAATACTTAGGCGGTCTTCTTCGAATCCCAGATCTGACATCGACTAGTCTTGAAAGGCTCATCGATGGCGCTGAAATGCCTTTCATCAAACCCAACGACATGTCGAACGCTGAAATTCCCATCTTCATTGAGTTCCTTCGAGGTATGCTTACAATTGACCCGACACATCGAAAGTCGGCCGCAGAACTGCTGGACCATGAATGGCTTAAAATGTGACTACTCCAAAATGTCAATTGGAATGAAGAGAGGTAGTGTCATCTCATTGCACTTTTCATAAGAAATTTAAAGCTTTCATCTCAAATGGACCGTAGGATAAGATAATTGACTGCATCTTGGTCTGTTGGCAGATTGAATCTCCTAGGTCAACGATGACATCTCCTCCGGCGTTCCAGAGCGCAGCTTGGCAGTCATTCGGCAAAGGGCGACGCAGAAGTTGAATAACTCGGCGGTATAAGCCCTGCATCTCTGATCACGGGCTAGATCATACAAGCAATGATGACCTTCCGTCACACGCATTTTCCAGGATAGTCCAGAGCGCCTTTGTTGATTTGATGGGCGTGAGGACCTGGCGAAGCAAAGCACTTGGCTTCCGATCGAATTAAAAAAAAAAACAAAAAGAAAAACATACAACAGTGAGGATTCGCTGGTGGTCACCCACCCAACTACTAACTCACCGGCGTGTGGCTTAAGTACGGCTGAGCGGACGGGAAGCCCTGTTTTCCACACCCTATGGTCGTATGTATTAGTTCGGATATCAGAGAGGATTATAAAGTGAAAGGATTTAGCAGCCAATGTTGGACACACATCTCCAGGGGTGCTGGAAGTTTGGATAAATAAAGCCGGAGGGATCAGCTGATTCTCTTGCGAGTCACATGACTACTCCCCAGATCCACCCGATGTTTACTCCGTACTTTTCTCTCAACCTCTAGAGCCCGTTCAAGGTTATGATGGCCCAATTTATCCGAAAATTGTTCAGCCAGGCGTCTGTCTCCATTCAGCTTCTTTCTGATCTTCACTTGGAAGTGAATCAGCAATACACATCATTTGACGTGCCAGTCGTCTCCAAATATCTGCTGCTCGCCGGGGATATTGGGCGTTTAGCAGACTACGATCAATACCTTCGTTTCCTCCAAAGGCAAACGGAGAAATTTGAGTTGGTTTTTCTTGTCCTCGGCAATCATGAGTTCTATGGCGGATCCTTTGAGTCGGCATTCGAAACAGCGAGGCGACTTGAACAGGAGCCATCTTTAAATGGACGACTCATTTTACTCCACCAACGACGATATGACATCCCAGACTCCCATGTCACCATACTGGGATGTACTCTTTGGTCTGATATTCCCGAAAACTCCAGAGATATTGTCCATTACAAAATCCAGGATTTCCAGAAAATCAAGGATTGGACGGTCGACGAGCATAATGCGGCGCATAAGTCCGACTTGAATTGGCTACGCAACGAGGTCCAGTCAATTTATAATACCCACAAAAAAAATCCTACAGAATCATCGAAACGGTCGATTCTGGTCGCGACACATCATGCACCCGCTATGCACCGCACATCGAGTCCACAGCATGCGAAGAATCCTTGGAGTGCTGCATTCGCCACGGACTTATTATCACAGCCGTGGAATGGTGTGAACAATTGGGTGTTCGGGCATACACATTACTCAACGGAGTTTAAGGAGAGGGGGATTAGGGTTGTGAGTAACCAACGAGGTTATATACTTCCATGGAGCAATGAGGCCAATGGGTTTGATGCAGGGAAGGTCATTTGGGTATGATTTCCCGAGAAATAACGGATGATAATCATGTAGCTAGGAAGAAAGAAGAATATATCCATGAAAATGTACTACAACAAACAAAGAGGGAGCATTTCATTCCAGATACCAAGTACGAAAAATGAATAGTATGACTTTTATATCGTAGGTACCTTTTGTATGGGCATACCACACAAAATGTACCTAATTTTAGAAAAGTATCTGTTGAGTGGGACCAATACACGGAAGGCACGATGGGGCGGGCCGCAAAGATTAAAAGCGGGGAAGGCAGAATATCCATTTCGGGAAAGACAATGCAGTCCGATCTTGATGCCTTCAAATTCCCCTCTCAGCCCATGATTGAATAATCCCCCTGTTACTCTCCTCGTACGGTTTAACCTCCACGGTTTCTCCATCAACAAACGTATTAGGTTGAGTGAATTTCCATCTTGGTCTTGGCTTCGAGCACACAATCTGCCGCCACTGTTCGTACATCCCCTCAACAGCACACATGGGCTCATAGAACTCCTTGCAGGAGGAAATATCGGCTGTACACCGCCATATGTGTAGGCGACAGAGGTAGCGGCCCAAAGAGGGTTTGCCGTGAGAGATGATTTTGTTCCGGTCGATATGGACGGTGAGAGTGGAGGTATTGGGATCATGGGAGATTTGGATGGCGCCGCCGCCATCTTGTAGAAGGTGTTTCAGGATGGAGAAGTGAGCCTAGGCAGCAGATTATTTTTAATAAATCTGGAGCATGAAAAGGTAGGTATACATACCTGGTGGTGGACTTGCCCCCAAGCCTTATTTTCAAAGTTATAATGCTCGAGAGCCTGAAGTCCATCGACACCGATGTTGAGATAGGTGGTATAAAGGACTAACATTGGGTTAGTAGGCTAAATTCACGGTCGTGGTAGCACTTACGGTCGTCAGCCGTGATTTCACTAGTATCGGTGTACCCGAAAATACACAACAAATCCTTGTTGTCCATGAGATATTCCGAGACTAGAATAGCACGACATTCCTCCACTGTTCCTGCCAAATTTCCAAAAACGCTATTCCAAGTTTGGCCAGGTAAATAGTGCGAAGTCACGGCTTTTCCGTTCAGTGGACTGAGCGGCGGGTTCTGCTGGTCAAAGTTGTAGATGCCTGGAGCGGTTTCGCTGAGGAGTATACCAGTCCCGTGGCCTACCAGCTCATGAATAGCGGTGGTGAGAAATCTGACAATATGTGTGCTCTTGCGGAAGTGCTCTAACTCTGATGGATCGACCCAAGGCACTGGTAGATTGGGATTATTGTTAACACTGAGACGATTCGCGAGAACGATGTTCTTAAAGCCATAATTTTCTCGAATATATTCGTACTAATTCCATTGTCAGCTTCATTCAATCCAGAAAAACCCTTTCACAGCTTACATTGGGAATATTAGCGGCTTCGAAGACGACACTGCCGCATACAGCAAGTGCTAAGGGAATTAGTATATCATTTTACTTGCCGGGGGGACTAATCTCTCTCTCACCATGGACGCTGGTAAAGTCAGGAGCTTCAAATAGACTCTTCTCAAACGGGCCTTTCCCATCGTTGACGCCATCGACTGCCCATGGGAGTTGTCGAATGATGGAAGTTGAACTCCCAACAAAGCGCTTCAACCTTGACGTTTCGCCCGGATCGGAAATTCCGATCATAGCTTCCCACTCCGACCTGATCCCGGCCGGATCACGATAACTCTCGATGAAACCAATCATATTCTCTACTCTTGCAGCTACATCCATTACCCACGCCTTTTGTGACTCCTGGTAAGCTTCAAGGCTACCAGTTCTAAAGGATTCGATGTAGAGCTCCAGGAACCGGGCTTGCCTGCTGTTGCTGACGTATTCTTTTGCTCTCGTCAGATCCGAGCAGATCTTCGACATTTCCACCGAGTGGTCGCCTCTAATGATGAATATGTCATTTGCCAGTTTGTGTAGACCGTTGGCGGGAACATCACTCTCCGCGGAAGCTTGAAGCAAATGATATATAGGTTTTCCATTCTGAATTAGCTTTTGAACTCGGGTATTCTCTCCCAATGGAGTGTTCAATCATTGCCTCCGACACTCGAGCAAGCTCCTTTTGGGATATGAGTTCAGTGCCAGGGTAATAACCCGACTGTGCGCTCTTGCTGGGATATCCAAGGTTGAATGGCGGGACTGCCAATAGCGGACCGATGATTTTGTCTAGGCCTTCCTTTGTCTTTTGGGAGATGCTTGCGATCCTTTGCAGTGCTTCGGCTGTCAGATTTGGGACGAACTTTTGGTCTCCTTCGCCCTGATTACACAGTCAGTGCTGTGGCTAGAAGGATTTCGCCGAACTTACATAGAAGTTTCCTAAGTTACAGAGGAACATTGCGGCATACTCCAGAAATCTTTCGAGTTCTTCGAATGTGACATTGCACTGGGTGACTAGGGTGTCCCAGTTTCCATCGCAAGCATGATAGAGGTCCATGATGAAGTCGAAGATGCCTGGGCTTTCTGGCGATACCTGCCGCATGATAATTCTGCTCCCATGCCATGCTGCCCGTGCACAATAGTGAGCATAGAACTTCTCCCGCGGCTCAAGAGCATCGAAAATCGGCTTTATGGCTAGCTGATGGATTGGTGTGCCAGGAGGCGGGGTAAAGGAGCTTTGGGGAACGGACATGGTACTTGATGCAGCGGTGAGGGAGGTTGTGAATGATAAGAGGTTCAGGGAAAGTTGAAACAGTTCACTTCAAGGCCTGGAAAAAAGGCAAGGTAGATATCGTGGAATGAGGCCCAGATAGATATTCAATGTGGAGGAGGGGTAGACTGATTCATGCTCGAAACGACGTAGCGCCGTAAAAGCGATGGGGAGCTCAGTCAGCGTAGTTTGCAGGGATTGGGGCTGCGCTACCCAATGGCCCCTCACATACGCGAAAGCTTCCTACAAACTGTTCGCGCCACTGGTGACTATTTTATCCTGGATAGGTGTCATACATGACAGGGATCGCGGGGAATTAATTCATCTATTTAAATTATATACATACACTCTTCCTTGTTCAAGTTTTCTAGAGAATGGCACTAGATGAAAGATCTCTATGAGCAAGAACATATGTGCATGCACCATCAAAAGAGCAAAGGGACAAAAAGAGAAAGAGAAAGGAGAAGATGAAAGAGAGCAGAGAGCTATCCAACATGGTTGTAGCTCAGGACGTCACACAAGTTCGTGGCGAATCGTAGTAGAACCCGGTGCCTCCTGAATTTCCTCACTTGGATGATGTGTATACAACTCGTTCACTTGAAGTGGCGTCTCCTTTTCAGCTGGACTCGGTGCAATGCTATATTCATCCATGGTCCCAGGTTGCGACTTTGTTGTTGGCTTTCGACGAGAGATAATCGCCCAAGCAATGATCCCAATCAACACCAAGCCACCAATAGCACATCCAATACCAATGCCAGCCTTTGCCCCAGTTGAGAGACCTGGATTGGAGCTGCCAATACCAGTTGACCCAGTTGAGAGAGTCGAGTTGGACTACTTCGACGAAAGAGGTACCCAATACCCGTCCCAGCTGTCTTCCCATGAATTGGCTGAAGCCTGGATTGAGGTATCACTAATCCCAATGCTCTGCTGAACACCTGATCCGATCCCCGGTCCAGGTGCTTGTGCCAAAAACCAGTAACCGCCCCCGATACCCTCTTGCCAGTCTGTGCCAATGAAGGCTGCTTGGAGGAAAGCTCTGCCGAGGACGAAGGAGTCGGAGGGATAGCATGGGAAGTAAGTTGTGTTGTGTTCTACTAGTGGCTCTTGAAGGGTAAGCTTTAGAAGTTGGAAAGGAACTTTTATGGTGATATTTTGAGTGTTTGTCGCATCCTTCTCAAATGTGAAGGACATATATGCCGGGGAGGATGTTATTTTCTCGTAGCTTTCGTCGTGTGTGTTCCAGAAATATAGACCCAGATCTTCGTTAAATGTAACCGGGAGCTCCGCTGCCATTGTATCACAGACCTGTTTAGGAAGATAGAGGTAGGGAAGTGTAGGATCGATCTCCACTGTTTTCGCCCTGCTGGTGATGCTATCTCCCCATTTGAACAGTCCGGATTTATTTTCAAAGCCAAATGGTGACCCCCCCGTGGCGACTCCTATCCCGATGTCTTCGAGATAAATCATAAGCTTGCCGAGATGGTTCGTCGCATCAACCTGTTGAGAGCTTACTTGATCCAACACTCGGCTTTGATCATACCCGCCAAGCATCAGTGAGCCTGGAATGTCAGGTTCCACAGACCCAATGTGCATCCCCCATGAGTATGAGGGGATACGATCAGAGGAAGAATCGTTCCAGTGCTCCCAAGCAGATAACAAATTGAACTTGTTCCCCTGCACTACGTGGATAGGCTTCGGACCTCCCAGCGACAAGATCCCCACAGAAACAGGGTATTGTTTTCCATTCGGGTATTCTTGGTAAGCATCGTAGATAGACGCCATGGAAACATTTGGTATTGTATGTCCATTTTGCAGCCTGATCGTGTCGGCGAGAACCCCTTCTTTGACATATCCGGTACCACCCCATTTATTCACGCCGGCACTGCTCTGATCGGACAGCCAGGTTATCTGGCTCGGGTCGGTGGGCGTGTTCAAGGTGACCGCAGATGTTGAGGCGTTTATGTCGAAGAGACCAGCTCGTCTTGCATAACAGGGAGTTGAGTTGTTTGGGCAGACGGTATCGAGAAGAATGGTACTAGCCCATCGGTCGCCTGGGTAGAGATCAATGGGCTGGTTTTTGGATCCCAATTCAACTGACACGGCGTGCCATGGGCCATCTGGACCATAGGTTTGATCGGACCATAACATTGTCCAAGGAATACCATCTGCATGCACTATGACTGCAGTGGCGAGCAACCAACAGAAGATATATTCCATAGCATAGGGGGCCATCCTGAAGAGCGGCTCTGCAGTATGATGGGAAGAATGGGAAATAATGGCTGTAGAAAGCGAAATGCGGGCGTCATTTGGTCACTAGCTAGAGGGCCTTGGCATAATTTGATGGGCGCGTAATTGAGATTTGGGGGATTAAATTTTTACAGAGCACACACCGTTGAGACGGGCGCTACGTAGGAGGGCATGCAGGGGACATGTGGATACTGTCTTTAGTGTGATAAGCCGGAGGCGCTGTGGCTTTTCTTGTTGGCAAGGAGTGATGTTTCAAGCTATACGGAGGCAATGCGCTCAGTATAGCGCTCATTTGTATGGAATAGATTTCTGTGAATTTATCTTCACCAAAACAATGAGCTATCTCGACCTTTTTGGATACATCCCCTTCCATGTCCGAGGATCCTCGGGGAAGCCGTGTATGGGGGCTATAAATGCGATTCTTGGCATGCGCGCAGCCGGGGTAGAGGTGTTTTAGTTGCTTCCTTTGGCTGCATAATTAATGCAGAGGCTTCTAAAACCGAGACCCCGCAGAGGACAGTTTTGGGAGCAAGAGCAACGACGTGTCTTGGTCCAATAACAAAATAGGAAGTACCTGTGTATGGCAATTGTTCATGATTCAGCCCTGGTCCCTGGAGCGGTCCGGAGGCGCCCGCAAAACGGAGATCTTCTATCTCCACGAACAAGATACAGTGACCTGAAACACGCTACCAGCCTCCCCTCTTCCCTGTCCAACTTGAAGTCCTAGACATCTTGTGCGTGTAAAATATACCGCTTGATGCATGAACACACAAACCTATTTTCAAGCCCAAGTGCCAAGACAGTAGCTGGGAAAATGTCTGACCAGACATTCATCCTCCCCTGTTCTCCCTCTATCCTGCGTCCAGATCGCTTCGACTTCGTTTCTTCCGAGGAAATTGAAGTTCCATTTTGGCGGATTTTGTCATGCATCTTGGCCGAGTCATTAAACACTGTGGCTGACAGCTCGTCCCTCATCGATACCCTGGAAACGATATCGGTTGTTCTACACGGAGAGGCTGCCAGGAACTACGTATTCCTACAGGAATTTCTAGACACTTATCTGGCAACGTCCACTCCTGGATCAAGCAAGTTCTTTACATCAACATGGCCACGTCTAGTCGGTCTTGCCTTGGAACTACCATCTTTATTCCCGAGCCTCTCCATCCCCCCGCTGAAAAGCGACGAGACTAGCCAGATTATTTTAAGCAGAAGGCAGGTTGCATGTTTGGTTGTACACTAGTTCTTGTGCTCCTTACCAGCCCATCCATGGCAGACGGAGTCCTTCGTTGATCTGTCACCGTGGTACTCGGCTGGAGACGCAATGCACCAGGGTGCTGTGCAGGCGTATCTAACCGCCCTATTCACGTACTTTGAAGCTATAGCGGCCTCCGAACCAGAGGGTGGAATTCTGTACCACTCAGTGGAAGACTGGCCCATTGTTTTCGCGTTAATAGTTATGCCTGACGACCAATCATACTTCCTTCTTTCCAACGCACCAGCCCCATTGAGCCGCTTGGCAGTTGTCCAACTCCCAAACCAATCAACAGACATCGAATCCCTCGGTCTTCCAGATGGCGCTTGCGTGATATCTGCTAACAAGAGCGTGGGATTCGGAGTGACAGGTACTCAAGAAGAGCTTCATGTGGGTATTTTACCCGAGGTATACCCAGTGACACTGCTAGCGCCCCCTCTGAAGGACCGCCAGGTCCTTACCTGTCAGGGTGCCGAAGCAATGGTTACTACTAAAGGACACGGGAGACGGGCCTCCTTGGACGAAGTATTGCATGGCAGACCAATACCATCTTCTGCTGACTGGCGCAACCGGGTCATGCTATTCATGGACGCCCTGGAATTGGACCTTGTAGACAGCGGTCATCCGCACAGTGGAGAGAGCATTCCGGACCTGATACCAGCCTGTCTACATCGGGAATTGGTGAAGGCCTACACCGCGTTCTCCTCGCATTATTGCAGGAATGTCCGGAAGCCCTACTCCTTTGTCACTACTGGGCTTTGGGGCTGCGGTGCTTTTGGCGGAAATAGACAGGTTAAAGCGATAATCCAGTGGTACGCTGCATCCATGGCAAATGTACCTGAGCTTCGATATGTCGTAGCTGGCCCAGAGCAGAAAGGATTTGGAGATGAGCTCAAGAGGTTCGTCGGCCTGGTGGCAGAACACACTAGGAGAGGATTGGAGCCGCAGAAGCTCTTTGATGTGCTTGTCCGCCTGGGGACAGAGATCCAGAATGGGAAGTGCGCTGTTCCTCCTAAGCCAGATGGGATTTTCAAATATGTTTTAAAAAGCCTGTAAGGAGTGCTGGCTATCTTGTACTCCGTATAATCATTCCAGTTCTAGTTACGTGCAGATGCCAAGATGCAGAGCGTTTCAAGGGAAACAACATGATGCAATGATATTCTGCCGTTGTTCACCCCGATTCTCACTCTGTCTATAGCGTACTCACCCTTCTCACCGAGGTCGCGCGACCGTAAAGCGGCGCTCACCCAATTCTCACCTGCCTATTCTTCTTGCACTCGGTCTTTTCAAACCCCAATTATCTTGCTCTATATACCTCTCCCCCACTTAAACTGGTACATACGACCATAGGGTGTGGAAAATAGGGCTTCCCGTCCGCTCAGCCGTACTCAAGCCACACGCCGGTGAGTTAGTAGTTGGGTGGGTGACCACCAGCGAATCCTCACTGTTGTATGTTTTCGTTTTTGTTTGTTCAGTATAGCAATAGCATAGGCCCCGTTGTAGACCCCTATACTAATAATATTTTAGAAATTAAGCTTAACGAGACATTTGACATGATAAGGTCTGTAAGTTATTAGC
The DNA here is from genome assembly GCF_028828465.1 of Penicillium psychrosexuale. Classification (NCBI taxonomy): domain Eukaryota; kingdom Fungi; phylum Ascomycota; class Eurotiomycetes; order Eurotiales; family Aspergillaceae; genus Penicillium; species Penicillium psychrosexuale. The sequence continues at coordinate 1,360,525 of NW_026643190.1, read as the reverse complement.
TAATATATTCTAACCCAATAACTAGTTAACTAGGTATATTCTTTCTAACCATTTGGAGCGATTCCTGTCCGTATTTTTCTAAATCCCTGTAGGAATTTATCAAGGCCTGGGGATCCTCGAGTTAGCTTTACAATGATATAGTGGTCGGAGAGCGTACCGTGAGGAGCGAGGTCCTTATGTCACTAGCCAATCAGAGCTCACTGTGGCCCATATTGGATTATATAAGCGGGTATAAAACCCGAACCTTGGAGAGATATAATACATAGTGTTCAAAAAGTCTGTTCCCACTGCCCCACTTGCTATCTCCCCAACAACCATCGTGTTTTTTTTTCTTCTTCCTACACACCCCCCAATGGTATTAACCAAGGATATTCTTGGTTTAGGTCGTACAAAATCAGGTGAGCTATCCCTAGCACAACGCTCAGCTATTATTTATAGCTATCAGGCCGGTATTACCCAGTCAAAGCTAGCACTCGATTTTAGGTGCTCCCGCCGAACGATTTACAATACTTTAAAACGGTTCAAAGAACATAATACTGTTAAATCTCTCCCTCGAACCGGTCGCCCGAGGATCTTTAGTGATCGAACTCGCCATTTACTTTTTATACTCGCCCGCCGGCACCCCTTTTGGTCCTATAAAACGCTGAGTTATGCTATACCTGGTCATCCATCCCGCTCTACTATTATTAACGTTTTAAGGCCAACCGGTCTTCTAAAATATAGGATAAAAAGGAAGATTCTAATCGGAAAGGAATTAGCTCGACGACGATATCGTTTTATTCAAAAATAGCGCTCTGAGTGGTCTGGAAATAACGTTCAAAACTAGGTCTTCTCGGATGAGTGTTCTGTATAACGAATAACAAACTGCGGACTATAATGGTATTGGCGCTTTCGGTCGGAAGGCTATAGAAAAGATCTTGTGAATACTAAGGTATACGTTAAAGATATTTCATAAATGGTTTAGGGTATAATCTGGTTAGGTGGTCGATCAGAGTTGATTATTATAAGGCAGGAGAATATTATTAACCCGGAATCGAAGAAGATAGGATATACTGCTATTTCCTATATAGATACTCTCGAAGAAGGTCTACTTCCATTCTATCGACCCTACTCTATCTTTCAGTAAGATAACGCTCGGATCCATACTGCTAAAATCACACAGGAATGGTTTGAAACTCATAGGATATATGTGGAGGAGTGGCCGCCGCACTCACTGGATTTAAACCCAATTGAACCTATATGGCGGTGGCTAAAGGTTAAACTTTTTGAGTTATTTCCTGAGCTGATATATATGGGAAGGTCTGAGGAGGATTAGATAGTATTCAAAAGGTATATAAAGATAGCATAGGATGCTATTCCGCAGTCGAAGATTAATTCATTGATTTTGAGTATGGGGCGCAGATGTATGGCAGTACGGAAGGCAAAGGGGTATTATACAAAATATTAAATTTAAATTTTACCCGAGATTGGCATAGGGTTTAACCCTGTTTTATTCGAAGTAAATTGAGTAAAGTATGGTGGTGCTATGCATAGATATGTAGATATATATATTTCAATGTTCATGGGTGAAAATGCGGGTGGGAACAGACTTATTAAACCCCACTGTAGTCTCGCGAAGAGCACTAATCAACAGTAAAACTTCCCTTAATGCTATTGAAGCCCCCGTGCAAAGAATTCTAGCCACTCAAGTCCGTGATCCAGTCCCATCTCCATACGACAACATCAGCCCCAAGAAGTGTTCAGGGAGAGTCGCGATTCTTGCCAGGACCCTTCCACCCCGTACCCCGTACCGGACAAACCTCTAGAATGGCTACCCTTTTGCCCCACGGATATCGTTCCGCAACCGAATACTGTTTCGAAGAAGAATAAACCGAAGCCATTGTTCGAACCACCGCCTACCACCGCAGAGACTACAGTCTATCCGTTATCTGGTTCTCGCCCCGTGAATACGTCGATATTCGCCTATCAATAGTAACACCCTTTCAGCGGACATCAATTGTTAGAGTCGGCTCCCTAGATCGGCTACCCCTCGAGCTCTTATTTGACACATTGTACTGTCTGGACTTACATTCTCTGTTCAAATTTCGACAAATAAATCTCCGATCAAGATAATTGGTAGATTCTGTCAACTAGTATCAGAGGGTAGTCTCTCATGGACTGAGCCTCTTCTGTGCTTTATTACGAACGCGACTTGCCATCGACGTTTCTCTACTCGACTTTTATAACGCATTATGTACTAAGGCATGCAATCTCTGCGGCGAATTCGGCGGGTTTATATCCCTCCTAATTTGGAAGAGGTACTGTTTTAATTACCTCCAGTGGTCTTTGGAAACCCAAGTGCGGACTCTCGCCTCAGTCCGAAGGCAATTTCACATGACTAAAGCCGAATTAGACTAACTGAGGTCATTTAAGGCCTTGCCTGGAATATACTCGATGAATGAATCTGTACAAAATTCCCGCATTACAATCGTTTCTCTCCATCAGGTCACTTTGGCTTGTAGACGGCAACCGCCTAGACTTCTGCAAGCCCAATCAGCTGGCTTAGACCGAAATCATAAAATCAACTTCATGGGGTCGTGTGCACTTCCTTATTACGATAAACAGACTGGCAGAGTGGAATACGGAATTTCGTGTGCTGGGTGTCAACTTGGTATTGAAAAAGGTATTATCGGTACTAGGGGCACGGAATGGGGATACAAGGCTCGAGACAAAGTGTATGCGCAAGACGGCTTTTTGGAGCATTTTCAGTAGTGTGAACAGGCACAGCTCCTATGGAGATCGAGTGGCGAGGGTAAAAACCGGCCACCCGAGCTACCTATGTCTGCTCTGACAGGGGGCTACTTTCGAAGAAGAGAATGACAATCATATAGAGTCCATTTACTAATGTGTTGCAGCCAACTATGAGTGACTCTACTCGAAACCGACAGGCAGCTGTCTTTTTTAGGAGCTTGCGGTATACTCACAGGTAAAGTGCAGGTCTTGGAGGGAGCCATCTTGAAGATGAACTACGATGTACAACAGATGTGGTACAAATCCACGGCCCGTAATTTTAATAATAATTATGTCATTGTTCTGGCTTAGAGTTCAGCGACAGCACTATTCACACTCCCGTGTCCAACTTTCTCTGCGGATTCAAATTCCCTACTCTGCTACCGGACACCAATCGTAGTTCCCATTATCGTTGTTTCCCCACCACGTTGGGAATGGGTGCGAAGGTCCACCAGCGCCGAAAACAGCAAACGAGAGGATGAAGAGAACCGTCAAACTAGCGCCATCAAAGGCGCCGGTAATGAGATATGAATAATCCTTGAAAATCCGCGGCTTATAGTTGCGGAGATAATACTGAACGTAGAACCCGGCGGTGATCCAGGTGAAGATGACGCAAGTCTGGCTTTGGTTGTAGGGAATATAACCGGCGTATTGGATGTACTGCGGGAGATTGATTTCCGCGACGTCGAGCTTTCCGATTTTGGGTACAAACTAAAAGTCAAACGGACGTCAGCTTCAAGTGGAATAGGGAAGAGCTTTGGGGTTACTCACATGATAAAAGATACGGTGAACAACCACGGCACCAGCTCCAACGGCTAAACCAATAGGTATAGCCCCGTATGGGGTACCAATCTTATAGATATAGGGAGCCAAAGCCCATGATGCGGCATTGGTGTTGTAAGATTGTATGCCTGCACCACTCCAGGAGGAATTTCCATTGCCGTCGGTGAGAAGCGCTCGATTGCTTGACACAATAGAGATCATGATGGCGTAGTTGACGAAGCCACCAAGAATTGTGCCGTACAACTGTGTCAGGAACATGATCCGGGGCGGGATTTTGACTAAAAGGTAAGTTAAAAATATACCCTCTAATCAAAACAACGACAGAGGTACTCACGGTATTCACCCATCTTCAGGTCATTGGAAAGCATAACCGCATTTGAAATGACGTTATGCGACCAAGCAGCGAAGTACATGTTACCGACCGGGCGTCCAGGCAGGATGAGTCCAGCCAGCATTTTTGACAAATTGTTGGTTGCAATACCATTGCCGAAGCGAGAATAGAGGATGACACTCTATAGCACGGTCATAGTCAGTTTTGCTGCATGAAGCTCACTATCGAGGATGTTGTACTCACGAAGGGGGCGATAATGCATCCTACTAGCAGTGAGATAACATATGCCCAAACCGACAAGGTGATGTTTTCTTTCACAGTCACAATTATGCCGAGAACAAAGCTGCCAACAAGCACGACGATATACCACCACCACGGAGCCTCTTTGTAATGCTTGGCCATATGCTCATGGTGCCGGTCATCATATCTACCCTCTCTCGCGCTTTTATAGGAGCGACGGATATCCTTGCCCCAAAATAGGATGCAATGAACGATCAGGGCACCCATTGCTGCGTTGGCCATGAACATGGCGAATGCAAAAGTTCCAGTGAGCCTCGGCAAGCCAAACTTGGTCAGGGCAGTCTCGTCGAGGACACCACCGGGGAAAACGTCGTGCAAGGGGTATGTGGTGCCGTTGTTCGTGAGCATTCTCGTCGACATGAATGGAAGTGATCTCGAATTCCAGCCATTTCCGTAATAAATGCCTATCATAATAAAGAAGCAGGAAAAAAGTCCAGCTGCCTGATGAATTTGCAGTTTGAGAGGGAGCGAGGTTTGGAAAGAGGTGAGCTGCTTCTGTTAGATGACTTGCTAGATCAATGTGTTAGGGGGCATCATCTCACATATTGCCAATCGAACGAGAACGAAAATAGACCAAGACCCTGATTGTTGGTGGCTCCACCAAAGATATTGTTGAGTACGGCACCAGTTTCACCGGTGGCCTTTTGTGCAGCCAGACACTATAAAGTCTGAAGTTAATAACTTGTTCCAATGGGATTTTCATAATCAGAAAAGCTCATTCGAAGAGGTCAAGACGACACTGAAATACCACGTACCGGAATAGAAACAGAGTTTAGCCACGGGAAGATGTAGGCAGGAATTATCTCGTATATCGACATGCCAGTGAATGCATACCAAAAGTATCGAAGTGGTTTCGAGTTTTTGACTTCCTGCCAATGAAGTCCCTGGAGAGTCTTGACGGTAGGCAAACTACTCCAGTAGACGGCCTCGGTGTGCCAGACAGCGATGGGACGCAAAATTCCGCAGATCCCGTATCCAAACAGGCCAATGGAGATAGTACTCAATATCACAGTCGCGGGGGTAAGGGGAAGATTGTAGAATAGATCCTGTGCTGCAAACACGGTTGAGGTAGACGCCGCATTTGAGGCCGACGTAGCAGTGATTGAACAGATTGCGTGTTCTTTCAGACTCCATGGCCCGTAGTTGAAGAACTTTATGACCTTGATCCACCAGGGTAGGGCTCCCTGGCCGCCTTTCGCCCTCCAGCGAGCTTCGAATTTGTCACCACGGGGAAGGAATCTCGCCCAGGCATTGCCGACAAAGTAGGAGATGAGCACGATGAAGGTTCCTTGAATTGTAATCAAGGTCGGTTTGAACTATAGATCGAGTGGTTAGTATCTCTATAGGAAAGAAATGGATTGCAAGTACCTGATAAATCTGGTTCATCACAGCCTGGAAACACGCAAGGCCGGAAGCAAGTAATATACTGCGAAAGGTCAAGACCGTGTCAAAGTCATCTCGAAGAGATAACAGATGAATAGCTGCGTCAGCACCGGTGATGATAATCGCGTCCGGATCGCTGTCGACGTCGTCTTCACCAAGTCCATGCTCATCTTTGGTAGTAACCACAGCGGCAGGATTTTTTTCGCCAATGGCTTCCTGGCTAGCCACCGTGGACAAGTCACTGGTTTCTACAGGCGATTTAGACATACTTGAGGACAGTACGCTGGAGTATGGCTGTAGAGCTAATCGCGCATTTTTATTCGGTCCTATGATCCTCTTTATAATCCTAAATAAATTCTTATCGGACCACTGAGCTGGCCATGTTTATGATACCATGCAGCCATGAAATGAGCCACCATGCTTGCGGCGACAGAACTGTCTTGCCACACACCGCGATAATAAAAAACAATTGAACCCTGATCGTTTTTTGAGAAACCGCTATTTGGCCCTGATGATAACATTTGCCCTAAGATGTTGACATGCTAGCCCCGGAGAGCTCGGACCCTTTCTACTTTCCATTGAGTTCCCTAGCGCCTGTCTCATGTTCTAATTGATTTTGGTTTATATGTCAACAGCCTCTGGACTCTCTTAATAGGTGTGATATCTGTAGGATAATACAAGTCTTAAAGCACGAGACAGAAAGCATATATATTCATGTGTATCCACCGACTTCCGGTGGCATTCCTAGCATTCTTCAGATAAGGTAGGTCCATTGACGCTAATTTGTTGGAGTTTTGACGCTAACCCATTCTGTGCTTTGTCCGACACTTTCGCCCTAATTTAGGCAATGCATGTCACTTTGATTCCGGATTATGTGGGAGAAACCCCTGCCATGGTCAGCAGGTAAGCACTTGGCAGCCGGAATCCCGACGGATCACCTTCGCTATAATCGCCTCCCTTTAGCTAGGGTTACATTTGCTGCTTTCTTACTTCATTCTGGGCATGTGCTCGGGTGTGATGTTCGTTCGGCCTTATTTTAATTTATTTAGACTTCTCGGTTCTGTACCGAGACACCGAGACACCGAGCATATGAGTATTCGCTGTTTCTTTCTTTGATCACTTCGTCTCCCTCCCTGCTTCTCGTCCGGTGTCTCCCCGGGCCAATAGTACATGGTTTTCGCTTGATCTGCTAATGTGTTACTCCCGACTCTGTGGAGATATTATCATGAAATTTAAGTGTGGTCCAATCAAGTTCACGGTGAAATAAAGCGAAGCTGTACGGAGTATAGGCATTTATTATTCACTCAATGATAAAGCCAAGCATTACCACCAAATTGATTAAATAGCCCTGGAGGCTAAACGAGATTGCCTTCAATTAAACGTCTTACTAAGCACCAGACCACAGCTTTAGGTTACATTGGGTGGAACTCTAAATATGGTCGAGGCTGCCAAGGCTGGCAGAGCGGATTTCCTGTCTAAGACGAATATAGGAGATCCACCCGTTCATCTCCCGAGGTCTGACCTAGACAACTTGGTGAATACTTGTGCTGTATCTGATAGGATATTATTCACTCACAGGATGGGGAATCAGCCAGCGATAGCTGAAGCTAAATAAGTCTCACAGTATGGCGTGTGGGCATACTCCTCTTCGCCAGTCTTACGGAGCGGGACATTCCGTATCAGTCGTACTTGGCTTCAAGTTAATCTTTAGCTACTTCTGACATCGTGTGATCTGTGATGTCCATGCTCAATATATCCTAGGCTGGTCTTGGCAGATCTTTTCCCGGCCGGTGCTCCGTATACCTGCTCCTGCTTTGGAAATTGCGTGGGAAAAATCCGCCTCTATCAGTGCTCTAAGGGCTATCATCTGAACGATCCTTTGTCTCCAGAAGTACAACAGTCTAGTTAAACACTGATATCCTCAAGGTGTGTTCGCCATCACCGTCACTGTGTTGCATATATCTTTGGTAGGCGGTAGTTAAATCCTCCATATCCATGTTTCTGCTCGCTCTTTTCAACGATCGCCATCATGGAAAGAGATTTTATAGTTGTGATAGAGCCTAGTACGAGTCAACAATTAAAAGAGGAGCACCGAGAGTAGTGAATATGCCTTGTTTTATATAATGCACTAAAGGATAGGAACTTGCATATATATATCGCAAGTATGAAAAGTAGAGGTTAATTGTAGCAGCTCGCCTTGTTGAAAGAGTATATACAGATGAAAGTATGCTGCACATATCGGTATGGAAGGTTTCACGTTCGAAAGTAAACTGGAAAGTTGTCTGCCGTCTTCCACCATTGTTAACCGTCCATCTATTGAATTCCGATGGAATCGGATGAAAGCGGCATGAACTGAGATATTTGCATTCAATCTTTATAAGCTTTGTTCCTGGAAACAGCCAAAAAGGCTAGAGACCAAAGCTGTTGAATATTGGATTCTACAGATATAAAGGCAATTAGCAAAAAAGGAACACGAAAAAAACCGGATGATGCTGATAACCGGAGAAGACCTTACCTATCTGGCTACCGCCACCAGGGGGTGGCAGCACTCCTAGCGGGGTGACCTGGAAGCCATCGTCCCGATAAACCCAAGACCAAACTTCGGCAGAGAGCTGCGAAGTATTCTTCTCAATCGAGCCCCACAGTTCATTATAGGCGGCTTTGACATTGTCGTAGACATATTTATCAGAGCAAAACTTCGGTACGGGTGTTGCCGCGTGCTGTTGTCCATTATGACCAAGCTTTTTCGTTGTCGACTCACACCGTTCAAGCTGCATCTCCAATCCCTTTGCCATCATAGCAAGCTGCCATGACCAAATGACGGTTCCATGATAAGCACCCGTCGTCCAGTTTTTTGCATAAACAGGATCCCCACCGAAGGCCGGATTGGCAACTATCATGCCTGCATCAGTCATGAGACCAGCCGGAAAGGTGCGTCTGATGTTATTGGCAGTTTGGTTGAGGAACGGGGTGAGCTGGGCGTTATTGGTAGTGTTGAGAAGGAAATGTCTGAAGCAGTCATCCGTATTCATAACTTTCACCTTGGAAAAGTTGTCATTGCCGTCCAGTGCCAGTGCATAGAAAGTAACATCGTCGTCAATGGATGAGACCTGGTTGGGTCCTGCAAAGGAGGATTCGTTGACATAGGATTTAACAAGTGACTGTGCTTCGGACCGGGGGATCTTCAAGCGGAAAAAGTCCAGGGTCTTGTCCTCCCATACAGTGGCGTAGGCATTGGCGAGTTTAGACCAGTTCTTGCGTCCCGAAAAGATGCTGTTGTTCTGTGCAAGACTTGCGATAGAGCGCAGAGCTGCTGGGACCAGAGCCGTGTTTACATCATAGGGTATACGTCCTCCACCGATACCTATTTCAAAGTTTTGTCAAAAATCAGCGTCCAATTTACAAATATACCCTGGGACTTTTCGAGAAGGCGGGGTTCTGCTCACCGTATTCACTGTCTCTCCATTGTCCGATATCTTGGCCCTCTTTGAGATGAATGAGATTCTTTTTGATAGAGTTATGAGCAAACGGGCCCGCAAGACGCATGATTCGCTCAGCATTTATCAGAGCCAGATCGCCGAAGGTCAAATTCCGATTCGCCACATTGGCAGAGCCAGCCGGTGTACTAGAGAGGAAGTATTAGTGATTTCCTTTATAAATCAGGAGGGTAGAAACCCTTACTTGAAGAAGGTTTTGATTCGCTGTTGACCAATAGGATTCTGCAGAAAATACCGTTGCATAAGGATCGGGAGATAATAGTCCGAATCAATCTGTTTGGTAAAAGATTCAATTAGCTTGGCCTCTTTGGTCATATTGCCCGATGGGGCAATAGTACTGGAGTGATTACTCAACAGACCATTTTGTAGTCGCAGCCCATTGCGTTGCTTGGGATATTGTTTTGCAAGTTAGACCAGGTCGCATAGTCCCTATCCCGTAGTTAGCCATGCATATTTTCTAGAAGAGCATCTTCCAATCAAATGTCTTAGAACCATCAGATTGGAAATTGCAACACAAAACCCACCCAATAGTCTCCTCATGACAAACACTTCCATCTGTTCGATCAACCCGCTCCAAAACAGAACCAATCACTGCCTCCATAACACTTGCATTCCCAACACTCAAAACAGGCTCCAACAAAAGCGCAGTAATCATTGAGTCACGACCAAAATAGGTCAGGTAATGCCACGCGCCTGCAAGAACCTTACTTGAGTATGACATAAATGAAAGCGCCTTCGTCTGATCCGGCATAGACGAGATTAGCTCCTGAGAATTTTCGTTCAGCACTGCGGTTGGACTGGTCTGGGATAACTGAGGATAGTTAATTTCCGCGGAAAAAAGATAGTCGCCTGTTTCGAATTTCACGGTGCGACCATCTACCGATACCATGCTGCCCTTGTCGCTGTTGCTGCCATTATTCCAAGGGCGGAAATGGAGGCTTGTTGTGGTGACATTATCGAACCAGAGTCGCTGGAGCGAGGCGCTCCCATCGCTATTAGAAGTAAACTTGATCGCATCCTGAATCTCAGGCCTAAGGACACTTCCTTCGCTGAATTCACGGATTGAGCGGATGCTGCCCAGAACAGGCACGGTCAGTGTCGCAGACGAATTGAACCGGAGTACGCCTTGAACTCCCACACTGGGATAGGTATTAGATGAATTTGATAGCTCCGCGGTGTAGATGGGTGCCAAGGGCTTCCCGATAGTTGAATTGATGAGCTCGAGTGATAATGACCCGTTGACCCCGTTTTGAGGCGCGAAGTATGCGCAAGCCCCACTGTCACCAGCAGGCCAAGCTATGATCAAACGAGGTGCGATCAAGAAAAGGTCGCTATCTGGCAATGGACTAGTGACGACTACCTGGGCCGCTACATTGCAGTCTGAGTAGAAATAGTTGTCGTAAGGAGGGTCGCTAAGGGATAGCGTGGAGGCAGAATTGGCACACTTTGGAGCTTCATGTGTTGACCGCTGCGTTCGTCTTGGTGAGAGGAGTTTATCGCTTGTAACCGCAGATGTGCCACTTACTACTTCTTTGCGCCACGCGGCAACCCCGGTCATCAAGCTGGTACCGAGTAGGCACAGTGACAAGAGGAGCTTCATGTTGAAGGTTGACTGATAGTGAAGTCTCCTAGATAGGGATAAGAAAGGTATTTATGTAGAAATAACGAAGTTGGATTTGCCTGAGAGGAACCCCCGACCTTCCCAAAGGGGAAGAGATGACAAAGTGGAATCATAGTGGAGCGACTCCCCACGGGGTTCGAAGGTCTGTGGTCTCCGGCTTTTACCCGAGCCCCAATGTCGTCGACGATCTCTCAGGTCATGATTTTGTGTCGGGAAAACCGACCAATGTCATGACATTTAAAAGTCCGTTAAAATCCCGAGCTCCACTTGCATTGGAAGTTATCGCGTCGGCGTTTACCTCGGACAGGATTGATCAGCCTTGGCACTTAGGGTTGGTCGCGATCATTTGCCTACGTCTGTTTCCTGTTCCTCACCACTTTTCGATCAATAATAAAGCTCAGGTATGGCCGCGTTAAATATATTTGGTACATAGAAACCTGTATCCCATAGTGCAATCATCCATTGATGTGCATGCATCGAATTCGCCATCCATAAGCAGCGCTCATGTTCCATGACGTCCTTGAAAACAATAAAACCATGGAGCTGTTGACAAAACACATATACATCCTGCTAGAGTCAGGAACGATTTGATTTTCAACAGCAGGTCTTCTTACTTGTTCACTTGAAACCCCAATTCTGCTCGTTATTCCGATTCTACTAGTCTATCCCACGACATGGCAATGGCAACATTGTGGCTCCTAGGGGGTAACTACACCTACCCTGGTGAAGGTACCTCCATTGAACTTCAGGCTGGCGTCACGATGACCTGGATACGACAATTCTTTCTTTTTCTTGGGGTGAGTGTAAGTGATATAGGTGAGAATTCTGGAGTGGGTCACCAAGTCGACCCAATCTAGATTGATAGATACCACCTTTTTCAGGGCGCTTTCCAGTCTGCCGTGGTTTTTTCTTTGCTATTCGAAAAGAAGATGCTACCAAACATCCAAAAGATTCTTGAAGAGTGTACAGCGTCACGTGGATTCACCCGCGATAGAGCATTTTGAAGGCGGTGTCCTATTTAGGAGGCGGCCGCGGAGGCGGTACAATTATACCAAACATATTTTTTTTTCCTTCACTTCACCCCGCTAATCCTTTCGATACCCTGCCGAAACCAAGATCATAATGGCTCCCACTATCGAGGCCGAAGAGCCTCACAACAACTTTGACGTACGTACCATCATATCCCAATGGCGAGCCAGGAAACCCACTTGTTCCGCTCCCAGCAACTTGCGATCAAGCAGCCCTAGGCCGTGCAGGCGCAATTGAGTCATAAACGCAAAAAGAACGGATTGGCTGACAATTGACTCTCTAGACTATCCTCGTTCTTGATTTTGGCGTATGTAAATCTCGAGCGTCATCTTTGCTCTATTTCGGCCTGTTTCAGATAACGGAGCTTCATTACTGCTGGCCGGCTCCTGGCCGGCTCCTGGCCCTCTTCAAATGCCAAATGCTGACTCCCCTTGTTGAAGTCTCAAACGAGCCATCTTATCCTACGTCGGCTTCGGGCTCTCGGTGTCTTCGCTGAGCTGCTTCCGTGTACCACCAAGATCGCTGAGCTGACATGGAAGCCCAAAGGAATTGTGTTCTCTGGAGGTATGAAGTCTCCTAACACATGGTTTGTGCTGAGGTCTGACTAAGATACTAGGTCCTTCTTCCGTCTACGACGAGGGCTCGCCCCGTAAGGTTTTCGTCCCCCGAACGTCCTGTTGCCTGTACTCATATGTGTAGATGTTGACCCCGCTGTTTTTGACCTTAATGTACCTATTCTGTGAGTGTTTTCCCTGCCCATCCCTCAAGGTTCTGAACCTGTACTAACACCGGGGGTATAGGGGTATTTGGTATGACTTCCTCCAACATCGACACCGGTACGACACTAATACAAATCACCCAGCTACGGTTGCCAGGAGATCGCATGGCGGATCGATTCAACGAACGTTGCTCGCGGAGAAACTCGAGGTTTGCAACCTTCGGAACACCATACAAAATAATCTCTGACCCTTTCCTCGCAGAGTATGGCCACGCCGACCTCAAAATCACCAAGGTTAATAGTAATGTCGACCGCCTCTTTGCTGGATTGGGGGATGAAATTCCTGTGTTCATGTCCCACTTCGACAAGCTAGTTAGCCTGCCTGCTGTGAGTGAAATGACTTCGTATTTCCGAAGCACTTTTATTGACTCTAATAGGGTTTCGTGATCATTGCGGACACCAAGAACTCAGAGTACGCCGGCATCGCCCATGAGGAGAAGCCCATCTTTGGTTTGTCTTCCCCCAAGCTGCCTTTGTGGCCCAGTAAGGGAATATGCTAACGCAAGGTGACTAGGCGTCCAATTCCACCCTGAGCTCGAACACGTTCGTCACCCCCAAGGTATTACACTATAACTCCCTCTAATATTCAGATCTAGACACCCCGCGGAAGCGAGATCCTCCGCAACTTCAGTGTTGATATCTGCGGCGCTAAACCGAGTTGGAAAATGGGCGACTTCGCTCAGCTCGAGATCGCTCGCATCCGCGATCTTGTTGGTGACCGAGCACTCGTCCTTGGAGCTGTCAGCGGTGGTGTGGATAGCACTGTGGGAGCAGCCCTCATGCGTGATGCCATCGGAGACCGCTTTAAGGCCATTCTCATCGACACTGGATGTATGCGTCTCAATGAGTGCGAGGAAGTCAAGGCCACGCTTGGCGAACACCTTGGCATTAATCTCACAGTTGTCGAGGCTGGCGAGCTGTTCTTGGGTCGTCTTGCGGGTGTTTCTGACCCCGAAAAGAAGCGGAAGATCATTGGATCAACTTGTGCGTACTTCAAGCTGTCCGGGATTTGTTAGTGACAGGGTACTAACGACATCGAAGTCATCGATCTGTTCGAGAAAGAGGCTATTAGGGTACGCTCGACCTTCTCTGACAGGCTATTTGGCTGGCTAACAGGACTTGCAGATCGAGAAGGAGGCAGAAAACACCCCCAACACCGGGAAGGTGGAATGGTTCTTGCAAGGGACACTGTACCCTGACGTGTAAGTCATTTTGCGCTGATTGCCGGGTCCAAGCTAATAACATTTTAGTATCGAATCTTTGAGCTTCCGCGGGCCTTCGGCCACTATCAAGAGTAAGAGAGTCAACGAAGTCTCGGGAGCAGAAGACTGCCCCACGGACAAAAGAGAGAACAGAAGCTGACATTTGAAATAGCTCACCACAACGTAGGCGGTCTGCCTGAGGTAAGCAATACCACCGTCCCGAATACAAAAGGATCTTAACTAACCAGCATTAGCGGATGATGAACGGCGTAAGTCGAGCTAACCTGGCATCCTTTGATTTGCTTACTAACCAACATGGCTCGTTTAGCAAGGTTTGCGTGTAAGTATACTTTCCATCTCTTCATCAACGCACAGAAAGCTGACGGGACTTCTGTTACAGCTTATTGAGCCGCTTAGACTTTTGTTCAAGGATGAAGTGAGGGCCATTGGCCGACAGCTAGGCATACACGAGTCACTAGTGAACCGACACCCCTTCCCGGGTCCTGGCATTGCCATTCGCATCCTCGGCGACGTTACCAAGGAGCGAGTAGAGATCGCCCGCAAGGCTGATCACATCTTCATCAGCATGATCAAGGAGGCCGGCCTTTACGACCAGGTAAGTCGGGTCACACACGCGAAGAAGGGTGCAAGCTAACTTTCTTCTACAGATATCTCAAGCCTTTGCTGGTCTCGATACTAACCGCAGTGTTGGTGTTTTCGGTGATCAGCGAGTTTGGGGTTACATCGTGATTCTCCGTGCTGTTCGTACCAAGGATTTCATGAGCGCAGAAGTGTTTGACTTCAGTAACTCCTTCCTCCAGGTGAGTCAGGTCTTGGTTATACTTCGGGCTCTCCGCAAAGTGGGTGGGTCCTATACCACGGACCCAACCCACTCCATCCCTTCCCACACAAAGGCCCAATGTCTATTTCCTATACTTACTAACCTGTCTACCCTAGGATGTTTCGCGTGCCATTTGCAACAAGGTAGAGGGTGTTGCCCGTGTCGTCTATGATTTGTAAGTATAAGTCTTGGCCTCTATTGGTCTCGAGCCATGCGCTGACAGTTTGTCTTTCTAGAACCTCAAAGCCCCCTGGTACCATTGAGCTAGAATAGGCGACATGATAGAGGGGAGGCAAACAGAAGATTAATCACTTGCCAGCGTGAGCTAGGAGCAAATATATTGTTCCGGAGGAACTTCTACGTTGTTACCGGAGCAAGCAAGGGAACGAGAATTGGATTAAAATGGTGATATTATCGAGAAAAGAGGGAAGAAAAGCACATCAGGCTGCGAAACGCCCCTGAGCAGTCTCTACAGGCAATGCTTTCCGCTATCTATTTGCACAATACTTTGTTGCATAGTCACATTATCCCATGCGTTGTGTTGATTTCGAATCGCGGACACTGATTCTCACATACAATTGATTTGAAGACAGTCATTTATATCGCAGATAGAATGCCATTTAACTATGCTGATCAATGAATTTTTATGAGGTTATCTAGGCACTACGTAGTTTTGTCTTCAAATTTGCTAGTATCGGTTGACTCGTGCCGGAGTAAGTAGATCAATAATCTATGACAGTACTGCTTATATCGACTCTATACCCGATACCTCCCGAGCTCCTCTGATTGGCCGATTAGAGATCGATCAACACGTCATTACCAAGGTTCGTCCCGACAGTTCACGATGTATCGTATGTTCGGGAGGTGTATATATAGTAGATGAAAGAGTCTTTGACATCATCTAGCAGAGCATTCTTAAACCCAAATAAGACACGATATCCAGAATTCTACACTATATATTTTTCATCAAATTTGCCCAAGATGACTGAAGGTTCGTGACTTTTTTTACTTAAGCCTTCTAACCTCATATTCTAACCCTAGATTCGATGTAGACGCCCCGAAACTCGAACACAAGGATTCCTTCTTCGAGAAGATCCTCGACCGCCACCACCACCATGATCACCACAAGCATGGAAACGAGAGCCAGGCTACCAAGGACAAGCCTCACGGTGAAGACCATGACCATGACCATGCCGTCCAGGACAAACATCAGGTCAGCGAAGACCATGCCGCCAAGGACAAGCCTCACGCAAACGAGGGCGGGCTGCGTTCCCAGCTGAAGAAAGACGAGGAACGCCTCAAGAAATATTTCACGAAGGATGAGAAGCGCAGTGAAGATGGGCAAACTTATGGGGGCTTGATGTAGTTCTCTCGCCTTCGCTGAGCACTGTTATGCCTACACGAACAATCAGGGAATATTGCGGGGGAAATTCTGCTGTTACCAGGGTCCAGGGTCCACTTAATTCTTGATGTTATAACGTACTGAAATAAATATGAAGCTTCATGACTGCATGCGCTAATGTCCGTGTTGTCCGTGCATTGACGATAAAGCGAATCCGGCGACCAACTGTCATCCATTAATAGCTGCTTGTTGTTTTTGCTTCCGAGGCAGTAAGTAAAGTAATTAAGAAGACATTTCTCAGCTCCCTGGAGTACTTCCAAACCAAACGTGATAAAGCGCAATTTGTTGATTGAATTCCCCACTAGAGGAGCCGGAGGCCCGCGGGGATCTTGTTCTTGGTCATAAGGTGTTGTTGGGAGCCGGGACTACATAGTCGAAAAGATGGGGAGATGGGGATCACATGATAGGACCCTGGGAAGATAGAATAGCCGAGAATTATCCGTGGGACGGTGCTTATCTCGTCGTCACCATTGGGTCAGGTGACCTCTGCCCTTCGATGGATATACTGAGCTAACAAAAACATACAACAGTGAGGATTCGCTGGTGGTCACCCACCCAACTACTAACTCACCGGCGTGTGGCTTGAGTACGGCTGAGCGGACGGGAAGCCCTATTTTCCACACCCTATGGTCGTATGTACCAATTTAAGTGGGGGAGAGGTATATAGAGCAAGATAATTGGGGTTTGAAAAGACTGAGTGCAAGAATAATAGGCAGGTGAGAATTGGGTGAGCGCCGCTTTACGGTCGCGCGACCGGGGGTGAGCAGGGTGAGTGCGCTATAGACAGGGTGAGAAGCTGGGTGAGATCAGGGTGAGATTTACCCTAGGAGTGCAGCGGGATGGATCGTCCAATTTGGGAACACAACTCGCAAATCAGAGTTTTCACTAGGGGTTTCACCCCACACAACACCCTCAGGCACTTCCCTCTCTTCTCAATACAACTCTCTCCTTTCTGCTTCCTGAGCCTACAACCTGTAGTCTCACCAATATTCAATATAGCGGGTCAACAACATTAATTTTTATCCCACCACAGATCCAACCAGACAATCCAATTAATCATTGTGAATTGAATCGGTGTTCCTCTCTTACATACTTAAATCCACTGTCCGAGTTTTGCATTAATACGAGCTACCCGTAAGTTCTAGGATACGGTTTTCTCTAACAGGAACTAGATCTAGATCTCATACCAATAAATTCCTAAATGTTTTCCTTGGTGTTTTTTCTCTTATTATAGGTTGAGAAAGGATAATCAAAAGTATTTAGACTGCAACAGAATTCTTCCATGGGTATTTAAGAGTGTTCCACGGCCTATGCGCAGATACACACGGAAATTAGCACTAAGACAAACCGTGAAGTCTTACTAACAATACTTGGATGTTAAGGTGGGAGGGGGCTTGGTGATTTGGGTCGGTGGAGAAGAGAAAATGTAGTGGAATTTGCTTCTAAGCTGAACGCTAGTATACAAAACATGCCAGCGCCTGATATCTGAAGAACCAAGCAACAATTCTCCACAGCTGGACTGAAAGTCCATTTCAATTTCAAACACACCAACTGGGGAGCTCCATGGCAGTACGGACTCGATGGACAGCTCAATCGGGGCGGCTCGACCAATCTGGGAGGTACAGCTCAAACCCTTGATCTTTGCAACGGACGTTACGATATGGAGGAAGGAGTGATTTCCGAAGCAGGATGCGCGGCTAATCAAAGTGAGGACATCAATCCGTGAACTGAATTTCCTAGATTTCTTGGGCGATCTCCTTGAGCGCATTCTCATCAATGATTATGTCGCCCTCCCTAGGAGTTTCTGCAGGTCGGAGGAAAAAAAGGTGGAACGGAATGAGAAGTGGGCCAGCGGTTAGTGTGACTTCGTCACCTTCACTGCTTTCGATCATCTCGATAGTTTGAACATTTTCGATCTCTGCCTTGGCGGTTTTATACTGCCATCTTTTGATGGTAATCTTGGGCTTCCTTCGGTCTGCTTTTATGGCTAGTCCGACCTTCGCGAGACCATCGATTGGGTCGAGCCACCGGCCAATATCACGAATCAACTTGGTGTGCGTCTCAGTAATTACTACTTCAACTACCACAGTTGGTCTTCGCGGGCTTCTAATTGGTGGTCTTTTTAGGCCCCACGCCCTATCTGGTTGCTTAGACCCGTTGGCCACAGTAAGCGTGGTACTACTGTAGAGATAGATAGATTTTTTGAGGCCTATCGGACCCAAGACCTCTAAAATAGCCGTATGAAAAGCAAGAGATATCTGTTTGTGTTCGTGAAATAATAATTTGACGGCTAGTGAATCAATGTTTTGATCGAATATAGTGCGGATACCAAGTTTAGGTTCGACATTCGGATTTAGGAAGTCAAGATCGTGCGTAGCCGTATCAATGGAGAAAATGATATATTCACTCACATCTTCAGGTTTCTCTAAAGCATCTAAGTTTCCATCATTGTATATTGTATTGGACATGGTTTTGATAGAATGTGTTGAACGGCGAAGGCGCTTTCGCTCGATATCAACGATTTGAGAGAAGTTTTCTTTTCGATAGTTATACCGCCTGACATATAAAGGTAGCCCTTCCGGGCCACAGCTATGTTCGTTGAGCTCAGACATTGCACAGATTTCCACTAGGATGTAGAAGGAACGCGAAATTCTCACGACTCGTCATGCTAAAAAAATAAATGTGGCGGAGCTGTTGGGATATTGTCATCATTACACGGGTGCCGGGAGTCAGAGAGCAACCTTGGAAAGTTTAGCTGCAGCACATTTAAGGCACCATAGTCAATATCTGGTTTGGCTTGTTAAATGAAGGGGTATTGTAGAATAGGAGGTTCCAATCAATGGTGTTAAACCTTGTCTCTGTATTTCTGTATCGGCCGTCACTTTTACGTATGTTTTGTACATCCATGGATGTATATATCTTTTCATTCAAGACAAGAATACACTCAAAACATATTAATTTTGACAAATCTTTTTTATTTCAAGTTGAATTTAATAAAATGTACGTTTTTTTTTCCAATTATTTGTTTTACTTGAGAGAGTAAAAAGGTAGTGAAAATAGGTATAAGCTCTGTAATTGATGAAAGATATGCTGGATATAGTTCCCAATCGGGGGTTTCAACTTTAGATGTTCCGACCGGAAGAAGCTGACTGGGTGTCCCCTGAAGTTGTCAAACAACAGACAAGAAAACAGAACGACCACGGTCGTTCCAATATGAAATTGGTATTTCAGGAAACCGAAGATCAGGACGTGAAAAATTGGTAATGGTAGTGTGATTGCCTAGGAGTAGAGATGCCTCCCGAAGGATGGAAAGATCCGACCCCGGGGAAGATCACTGATACCCTCAAGTGCTATAAACCCCTGCTGAGAATACCGAACCGAGAAAGTGCGCGGGAAGTATGATTTACGTAAGCTAACCACCCGTCCACGGGTCCACGGGTCCACGGGCTGACCCGTCGACCGAAGTCTTATACACTCTGCCAAGTCTTTTCTACATCCCACTCAACTTGAACTCATCATCTATTCACCAAGTCTTCCCGTAGTTGATTCTAGTAGACCACAGCTGTGAAGAAACTGGATATTTCAGCCCTGCGTGAATTCTTCTCGCCTTGTCTTTTGCGTCCTCTCTGAGCATCGTGAATTTGCCTCGCCTTCGTCTTCTACGAACATCTCCTTATCCCACCTCGCGTCATTTGTTCCGTCCTCTCTGAAGTTCGGTCTGTTTCGTCGCCCTCGTCTTCCATATCCTGACTCGCGTCATTTGTTGCGTCCTCTGAGGTTCGTGAATTCTTCTCGCCTTGTCTTTTGCGTCCTCTCTGAGGATCGTCTTTCAATTTCCCCCACTTCTGTCGATAACAGTAAGCCCCTCGGCTCAGGGTCCCAGAACGTTTTTTGTCATTCCACCGATTATTCCATCTCCCAAAACATGGAACCAGCCCAGACGCAGTTGGCTAGAGCTACTCCAGCTGTAAGCCAGAACGGAGGAACATTGAACCCATCAATCCATTCCGACCGTCTGTCAGTCGCCTATATGTCTCTATGGAGTACATTCCAAACGGACGCTTGCCGAGTGTTCCTACAAGCTGGTATAGCCCATGAAGTTCCACTGAACGATGAGACGGAACTTTACACAGTCGGTAATGAGCTTGGTTTAACCGGGAGGTTTGTCCGCAATGTCTGCGACCCAGTTATCAAAGCCCTCGAATTGGTGCCAGGTATGGCGTCAACCCGATTTGCTGATTTTCAGGCAATCTCCACCCCACAAATGACTACCCCAGACGTATGTTTGGGGCTGGTTGCGACCAGCCTTAGACCTGGTAACGTTCATCTGGTTGGAGAAATGAAAACGCCCTGGACCATCTCGGACGAAGATCTTCATATCAACCGGCCCGAATCATTTCGCCTCGAGCCACTGATAGGTATGCCTGCCCAGCATTCTCTCACTTTCACGTCAAGTTCGCTGACTCTTGGCCCTTTGCTTAGGACAACTTGTTGCTCAGATGCGCACATGTTCAACTCGGTTTGGATTTCTGTCCACCTACAACTCCACCGTTTTTGTTAAACGAGAAGCCGACTCTTCTTTTCTCCTTTCGTCGCCTATTTGGCGTGGCGTTACACGGCCTTCCCTTCGCCAGTTACTTGCTGGTTTCTGTTTAATGGCCGTGTCGGAGCCAAAGTACGTTGAAAGCGAGACATTTGAGCCAAGAAACGTAAGTATTGATTTGGGCAACTGTCTGGGATATAGAAAAGCTGCTAATATACTGAGAAGCTACGAGGCCCTCCTCCTTCCCGGGTCTCCGGCCGTCTACTTGATATTTCAGCTTACCACTCCCCGTCGATGGCGAACCAAGAAGAGACTATCACATCGAATAGTGTGATTATTAACGCTGGCGGACCTACCCCTAGGGTCGTTAACTGCCTTCAGCTGTTATCAGAACCAACAGTTCAAAACAAGGCGACCTGGCTAGCAACTATGGGTGGATCAACGGTGATACTCAAGTGCTGGGGACCTCAATACGATGAGCTGTGAGTCAGATTACTTCAATAGCTTGCT
Source organism: Penicillium psychrosexuale (assembly GCF_028828465.1). Lineage (NCBI taxonomy): Eukaryota > Fungi > Ascomycota > Eurotiomycetes > Eurotiales > Aspergillaceae > Penicillium > Penicillium psychrosexuale. The sequence continues at coordinate 1,339,536 of NW_026643190.1, read as the reverse complement.
ATTGGAATTACTAACTTGTTACGTTTAGGTTTGAAGCGGAGGCGGAAGTTTACAACCGCATTTGGGCCCAGCAGCCGGCCGGACGTCGCAACTTCGCCAAGTGGATCTCCAGGGGGGAAATTGTTTGCTCAACTATATTCCCATCAGGCTATGTTCTTGTTCTAGAGCAGAGAGCCGGAATGCGGCTTGACCGACTCTGGCATGATCTATCCGAGGGTGAACGGGCTTACATTCAGTCCGACTGCCTTAATGGCATCCATGCTTTGCGACAAGTGGGCTTCCGACTTGATGATCCTGGACAGCACAATATTCTCTATGACAGAGATAGTCGTGTGGTAACTCTTCTTGACTTCGAAAGTGCGCAACTATTAGAAAGTCACACCTACATCTCAACATATTATGAGATGCGCATCATATTTCGCTCCGACCTTCTGTTAGGACGTCCATCTGGAGGTTAGGCCGAAAGTTACGGAGGTGCTGAGGGTTACGGAATTGCTCCTGGTTACAAACTCTTTCAAGGTTACGAGGTCGACGAGGGGCTCGGCAGATCCTTCACCTCGATCAGATTGCGTTGATGGTTCTTTCGGTTGTATCGATAGGGCGATAATTGCTTCTTTCAAGACAGAAACCAATTAAACTGAATGCATTTTCTGGATCCAGTCGAGAATCCAGCATTACGGTGACCGACTAGAAGGTATTGGATTGTAACTCTTCAATCAAGTAAGACTAATTGAACAAGCATACCATAGAGTCATTGTCCAGTCTAACAGACTATAACGTTCTAGAGTCCGTTGCAACCACATACACTGGACAATCCGCGTTGCTTACATTCTCGCAATAATAATAAACGAAACCTTTGGCCAGGTCAGCCAATAAGCAGTACAGCACAAGAAATAGCACAATATACCCACCCATATATCCTAGTCCTTCTGCAACTCCTTTATCAGGCTACCTAATCCTCTTTCTCTGGGCCATAATAACACTTCAAACGGCTTCATCTTCCTCTCTATACGAAAGGGCATAAAAGTATTATCCTAGTAACTGAACAGCCTATCCCTTGAATCAAATAGGTCTAAAGAACTATCTAGGCTCACAGTATATCTCCAACAGCCTTCTCTCTTCAGAACACTATTCAACTTCTATATTTATTCTATTCCTCAAAGAACTATCCGTTACCTCTTACTTACTCAATGACTCAGGCAGAAAGACAGTAAGAAAAGGATTCAATAACTACCTGATTGTTATTAACAGGCTCAAGGTACAATATCTATTCAACTTAAGAAGCATTCAACAACAATAGAAGAACGTACAAGATCCAATTATTCCTATCGTCCTCATACATCAGTTGATGAAACTGCGGATGTTAAATCTTGTCCCTGGTAGCGCAGAGTGCATTTATGGCTTTACTCAGATTCATCGCCGTAGAAGACCTATATTTATTTTGTTTTGTTCCTTGAAGTTTCAAACATAACCTTAGAGATAGTTTAAGTGAAAGAAGAAAGGAAGAGAAGATAGAAAATCGTATAAAGATCTAAAGACAGAAAGGAGGAAAAGAGAAAGAAAGACAGAACAACGACTTAAGTGGTCCCTAGTGTCTCGTCTTTTCTCCCTTCACTCTTCTCTCTCGTCGTTTCTCTCTCGTCTTTCCTCCATCGTCTTTTCTAAGCATCACCATCTCTGACTCGTGCCCTCTACATTTTCCGTCCTTCAAGTTCGTGAAAATTGTTTGCCGTTTCTCCCTGTTGTTGCTGAACAACTACCATCTCTCAGCTCGCGTCATTTGTTGCGTCCTCTCTGAGGCTCCGCGAACTTGTCTCGCCTTCGTTTTCCGAAAAACCCTCCTCGGCATCCGCCCACGAACCTTCATCACAGTAAATAATTCCTAATGTTTCCCAGATGAAAGCCTTCCCTGTTTCCTTGGTGCCAGCACCTCTCAAATATATATTCACGTCCGGGAGATGCAAACATGAGATGCCGATGAAACTGTGACTGATGGTCTTCTTTAATAAGTTGAGAGCATGCAGCAAGCATGGACTTGATGTACCACCCCTGCCATTTTTTATTTTGGTCGCCACGATTTGCCCTCCACTGAACCAAGCTGTGCATTGTGGTACCGGGCCACTTTCCTTGCACTCGTTGTACTAGACTGTAGCGAGCCAGGACATCTATGCTTTCATTATACCTGAAGTGCCACTGCCCCCCAAGTCATGCACGACTACTTCATACAAGATGTCTCTCTCTTCGTGTCGTATTGTTGGTTTTCTTTCCAGATCCTTCCATAGCCGGTCTCGTTGCGTATAGCTTGGCACTGTCTGAGTCGGGACGAAATAGATGTGCGTTGGTTTTGTTTGCGTTGCTAATCAAGACATCTGTCAGCTGGTGTTAGAATCCAATTTAACCAGATGATGGGCTGACCAATTTTTCTTCCGCTTTCAGCTTTGAGCCATCTTTTGATATATCTCACCACATCTTCATACGTTTCATCATTTAGAGACTGGCATCCCTGAATCTCCCTATTTAATCTCTCTGTTGAACGTTTTATTGTCCCTTGAATCACTGCTGATTCCCGGTCCACCACCTGAATTGTTATAAGTTGCATATCGCATATGCGGGGGATTTGAAAACTCACATGGGTGATTGCTATGCCCCATAGAAATTCTCTCTCGGCTTCAAAAACGCAAAGAGTCTTGCGAGACATATCCTTTTCGTAGATAAAAGAGTGAATTCGATCGTATAAGTCGTTACTAGCATCTGAGCCAACTTTCATAACTTTCAAAAGAGCCGTATCTGAACCCCTCCAGTATCCAAAAAGAGAAATTATCTCTCCAATAGGAGTGAGTTTTGAACCTCGATGCGGCGTGCTCAAAAAGACAAATCCTCGCAGACTCTCGAGAATTTCAGGTTCCAAATCGCTATTTTGCACCATGTTCACCACAGCCTGTTTCCCTATTAGTTCAACTGAAAATAACTCGATGCTAAACCAACCTTACCTGGTCGATGATTAGACCACCAAAACTATGGCCAATCAAAATGATAGGTCGGCTTTTCTCCTAGGCGAATTAAGTACCTAAATTCAAATCGAAGTCAAGTCCAATCTCTTACCTCTAGGGTTTCTCGTTTACTGGCGAGAGCGTGAATCAAGTCATCGCCCAAATCTTTTAACGACTTGCTTAGGGCATTGCTCATCCATCTCGTATCGTAATTAAAGGCCATGATGCGACAGTTCAAATTTTCCTTCGGTAACAGATCACGAACCCATGACACCTTTTCAGATGAGCGTTCTGTAGTTGTCAGTGAATTCGAATCAAGACCGTGAACGTAGACGATACTGACAAGACAATTAGCCATCAACCCATGAAGAGACCACAAGTTACGGGCACAAACTCGGCAAGAAATGTATCTCGGGAGGTCACGTCGGAGGGGGAAAAGATTGTGATGCGCTCTCGTTTCGTACGCACAGAGCCTCGGAAAAGAACAACTTGCAAAGGGGATAGGGCAGCACATATCAAAAAATTCAACATGGTCAATAGCATTTTGGGGATTGAATAGTTGGGAAGTGAGAAGATGTCACTAATCAGCCATGAAAGAGTAAAGAGGGAAAAACTCCACACTCGATGGAAAAGCCTTTCCGATAGGAACATAGCCCATAAAAGGTATGGGATGGTGATTGTAAACAGCATATTGCTAATACACAGTTATCCAAATGTAAGTTGAAAATATCACGATGAATTATTTGAAAGAGGAGCAGGGGGGTGGGTAGGGAATGGGAGCTGGACACGAATTTGGCCCCTCAGCCATAAACTGAGTCGTCAGGGTGATATCCCACCCTAATGCATGATGGCGGGCCCCAGATGGATTATCTCGAATCATGCAGATGCATTGCTGTCACACATCTGGGTTACTGTTGCCATTGCCGCCCTAGAGGGGCCAGGTGGAGTCTACTGATTGCGAGTCAGACGTGGAATCCGTATCAACCGTCTTCATATAACCGCCATCGAGATTCGTCACGTCAAGATTCGAGGTTGCTCTCTAGTCTATATATAGCACATGCATTAGCCCCATTAATTGTGAGGGGTGCGAATACCCGCGTCTCAGCTTGCAATATTTCTTCATACACGAAGCGTTACCCCTCATCGGCGAAGATGTTCTCGCTATTCTCTCCTCAGGTCTGTCCAGCATGGCTCCGTTCTCCGAGAACTCACAACTCTGTGACAAGCTCACAATAACCGCCGATGGCCACTTGTCGAGGCGAAAGAACAATCTCATTTCTTCATTTCCCTCTACTCAACAATTGACAGAGAAGGATCATCTTCCTGGCGAGCCTAGGATAAAATTGGAGGATGACCATATTGTCAAAACTCTCCAGTCCGAGTTCATGACGCGCAACCTGGACAAACTTTCACCATTCCTTTGGCTGGTCGCCAAACAAGATAGCACTCATATATCAGCCCTCACCCACCAGATCGTGAGAGGACGTGAAGTGATTATCACGGAAGATCCGGGCCTCCATCTGGTCTGGATCTACGATCGAGTCTTCATCAAGCCAATGCCGAAGTATCTCTTATCGTACGCATTTTGGCAGTTTTACCTCGTCGGTAAAAATTCAAAGATCCCAAAGTATCAGCAACAGGAGATCGCAAAGGCAGTTCTCGGATTCATGCGCTCGTACGCCTACCTTATACGCCATAAATCGGACTTCATTCTTGCCACCAATGATAATCACCGATTACTACCGAAAAAAATCACATATTCGTCTTTTGTCAAGTTCATCACTGCGTTTGAGGAGATATGTGACGATTCTGTGTCTCCACGCTACAAATTTGGCGAACTGCGTCTTTCCCGTCTGAACTTCTGGACCAAAATTTTCCTCGGACGTTTCATGTATCACAAGGTGCATGGGCAGTATGGAGCGTATTTTGCGTGTTCATACGGCACCTTACTGTTCATCTTTGCAGTCTTCAGTGTTTTACTCAGTGCTATGCAAGTGGCATTAGCGGTTGTTCCACTTGAAGGTGGATGGTCAGTGTTTGCATATATGTCTCGTGGATTTGCGATATTCACGATTATCTGCGTGGCTTTGATTATAATATCTCTTCTCTCGGTTTTTATTGTTCTTTCTTCACGAGAGATTCTTTATGCCGTGAATGATCTCATCTTGAAGCGGAGAACGAAGAAAGTTGGCACTGGTGTGTGAAAGAAAGGCTGCTATGATCCTTTCGAGCTACATGTAATCTTCTAGACTTTTGTACAGTACACATAATTGAAGGAGGAGCATGTCCTTAAGTCTAAGAACATGTAACTCCGCGGCACGAGGGCAGGAATTACATTGGACAATCGGGGTACGGGCGACTAAGTGGATGGCGGCTTCGGCACGGCGCGTTGCCCGTACCCGTGATCTATGTCCGCCGGGAATAGGAATATCTTGAGCCAAGGGTGGCAGGGAAGTATATGTGATGTTCTTTGGTTCAATGTGACTTAAATGATACTCCAAATCGGATCGCAAAAATGAGAATAATTGTACAATTGCATGGACTGGTAAACAAATATCAAACAGGAACTGCCATGCCCAGGCCTTTCTTCTCAGCGATGTTCTTAACAGGATGAAGTAACATAGATGGAAAGCAGAGTGGTCCGTATAAACCTTTTAGAAATATATATTGAAATCAAATGAAGGTCCGATTATTTGATTTAATACGGAATTAAAATATAATGTACAGGAATATATTATGCGTGATCTAGGAAGGACTCGAGTATTATTATTCGAATAAAGTTGCAGATGTCCTTTGAACAGGGAAGCATATAAGAAATTAAACCAATGTTACAAGACCTCAGACCTCAATTGCCTATGTTTTTGTATCTCGTCTCCAGAGAAACGTCGCATGGTCATAGGCACTGCCAAAGCAAAACGACGCGCACTGCGTACGTAATCAAGCCTCAACCGTAAAAGGCCACATCGCTTTCGCCTCCTCCGCAGCTTTCTCCCCAGAAACCTTCTCGATATACAGGTCCAGTAGCTCCCCATTCTGCCTTCTCTTCTCATTTATATCCAACTGCGGCGCGATCCATCCCTCCGCATCAGTATCAAGACATTCCTCAGCAAGCGCTTGAACGTCATGCCAGGCTCGGTATTCCGCAAACTGACGTCCATGTGCATCGAGCTCGTCCTGGCTGAATGAATAAGGGCATTTCCCCGAGAATCCAAGGCTTGACCAATTCTGTAAAATCTCTATCAAGCATTCGCGGAGCGGGACAATGCCCATTTCGGAGATTTCTCCGCATCGAGTGAATAGTTCTCGGAAGACACGGGGTACATTCATGGCATTATGTGCTGCTCTGTCTTCGAGATAGGTCGAGACCTCATAAGCCTTCGCCAGTTTTACCTGTGACCATTCACGGAAAGCAATGGCTTTGCTCTCCTCGTCTAGTTCGTCGAAGTTATCAGGGAGTTGTGGTTGGAATATTCCCTTGACATAATCGTAAGTCTGCGGAGGCTTGAGAAATATCGGCCATTGCGCCTGGAGAAATGCGGGGAGTATAGACGTTGACTGAAGATCGATAAGGGATACTATTCTTGAACATTCATCTGGGGCGACAAAAATATTTCCCATATGAAGATCGGTGTGCCACAGTGTGGGCTGACAAGCTCCCTTCAATATTCGGTTCGAGTCTAAAAGCTTCATGAGGTTCGCTGTGACTTCCAAGAGCTGGATTTGTTGTTCAACGGTTCCTTTGTAAAAACCCAATCTGCTTTGTTGGCCTCCGTTTGATATTCTAAGCAGTTCACGCCTTGTAATGGATATTCCCAAGCTTGAAATTGAATGCCCTATGAAATATTAGTGGGTGAACTATCAGGTTGTATAGGTAACGCACAGTGTCCTTGGTCAAATTCCAGAGTCACGTCGGGATTATATTTCCTATCGCAAGAAGGTCCAATGCAGAAAGACTTGGATGGATCAATTTCATCACCGAGAGACCTATTTGGTCGGCTCATGTCTGTCCGGAGGTATAGTCCTCCGTAAGCAGGGAATGAGATAGCTGACAGCTGAGCCTCAAGCTTGGTCAAGTTCTTGATCAGCTGTAGCTTTTCGAATTCAGTCATACTCCCCCATCGTTCATATAGAGGAACCCCGGCAGCTTTCTCCATAACTATATATTCGGCGCCAACAGCATTCGAACTATCCGATGACCAGGAAAGAACACGAGGGACAGGAATGCTAGTGTGTCTCCCGACTGGTACGTCTTAGCCACTCGGCTCTCTCTGGAATAGGAACGATCATACCGTATTCTAAAACTCCTACTTCACCAGCCGTTGTCAGTGAGGGCGGACCGGCAATGCGGCATGGGATTTTGGCTATGACTTCCGTTCCATTTGCTTTCCTCATCAAAAAAGCCTTGCTGAACCCCCCTTCCATCTTCTCAATGGCTGTGACCGGACTGGAATCCCCACCGGCCGTGGCCACGGTATTGCAAAGCGCATCCACATCGAACCGGACATATCGTCGGCTGAGCTGATGTTCTTCATCGACCAGGAAATGGCCATTGGTGTAAGCGAAAAGGTCCTCACGGAGAATTGGTATGCCTGGAACATCAGCGACGGTCTCCAGCACGGACTTCCTCGCTTACCTCGGCAGGTTATCGACAGGGGCGCCCCTGGCTGGCCATGGCGCTTCAACATATTTCTGAGAATTGACAGCATTTCGCATGTCTACGGGTTTGAATGAAAAATACGAATAAAATGAAGACGGGGTATTGCTTCTTGCCGGAATGGGCGGCATATCATTCTTCCATGTTGTCGACAAGACTCCGTCCTTGTCAACAAACCAAACTGTTTTGTTTTGAGCGCCAACGCCAATTTTCAAATTCCATAATTCAGTGAAATAATTGTAGTAGCTGATAATATGTATCGACTTGAAGTGCTATGTTATGCTATACAAACACAGTGTCGGTTCAACATATAAATAGAACACGAAATGTAACAGCCCCTATGTATATGCCGGAGCAATTCAAAATATACCAAGCTCAGACCAAAAGCCAAGCTATCAACCTAATTCGACTTGTCCGAAAATGAAACCAGAGCATGATAAGACTCAGTCAAAGGCCACAACCCCTGAGCAAAACCAAGCGCTCCAGCAACAAGAAGTACATAATAAGCCACCGTCCACCGAACACCCAAGCCACTGTTACCCCTTACCCCAACTTTGATACTATCATCAGAATCCTCTTTACCCCGAGTAATAGGGGGACTGATATATTCACCCGCCTGGACCCGTCCCCAGAACCGCGGCAATCCACACCAGTTACAGAAACTATGGATGAGAACCACAGCCAGCAACGAGCCGGTCCGCAAATAGACAAAGGTCGCATACCAGCCAAAAATAGTCGTGTAGCCGAACTGGAAGAGCGACCGCAGCAGGGCAGCCAGAGCCGGGGTGTCCGGATGGGTCAGACAGAACTCGTAAAAGTGGTGCACGTGCGCAATGCCGAAATACAGCGGTGCCAGGAACACGATCCGGCCCGGCGAGGTGTGTGCGAGTAAATGCAGCGGTACCATGGCGGATCGAAACATGACTTCTTCTGTGAAGGGGCCCTAGAGGATATTAGATTGGGATGTTTTGATAAAATAAGAGGGAGGGAAGAAAAGATGGAAAAAGCAAAGCAATTGCATACCGCGACATAATTCCTCCAGCCAATCCAGCCACCGAGACTCTCAGAGAGCTTACTACGACGGAACCAGAACTTCCATTCGCCCTCCACAATGCCACGTTCGAAGAGCGGGCCGAGGAACAGAACCGCGGTTAGGAAAAGACTCCGAAGGGTCTCCAACAGGCCGACGGGCCACCAGCCGAGGAGTCTGACACCGGCGCCAAGGGAGGAATTATCCTCGATGATGAGCCAGAGGACGAGGACGGAGCTCACGATACAGGATCCCGTGACAGCGCGAATGCGGGCGCGAATCACGGACGGGGCATCGCGACTGAGACTTGGCGATGGGCGGGTTGTTGAAGAGAGATAGAATGGTAACACGTAGAGTAGTGTGAGGAGGACCTGATGGGAGTTAGATACGAGGTTGTGAATTGTGGTTTTTTCCTTTTCGTGTTCTTCGTGTTCTTGTTGTTTCTAGGAGTTCTACATACAGAGAGAAAAGCAACGGTATGTTCTGACAGGGCAGGTTCATCTGGATTGTTAGTCGAGACTCTTTTTTTAGGATTCCCCCTTGACTTACCCTGCTTCGAGTACAAACTCTTCAGTCGAGCCATTATCCCTACCGGCGCCATGATCTGCAGAGTTGGGGAGGTTGCTATTTATGGGGATGGATGAGAGAGGAGGGAGTTCTTTGTTGGTGTTACCGTACGGGGAAAGGACAGGTGATTGGCTGGAAATGATACAATACAGTAATGTACTGTCACCATGCACTATGGACGTGATCATGGTTATTCCTACGATTGTTCTTTTGATATCGACAGTTCGACGTTCATATTCCGGTATATATAGTCGATCTATACATAGAATTGACCAGAATCTCGGTTTCAGCCTAGACGAACACCGCCGGTTTCAAGCCAAACCTGATTCGAACTGGTGGACCGTGCAAAAACAGGATGTGAGCTCTCACCCCTGGAATTGTCTGAGTCAATGCGAGGGATCGTGGACAGTTCTTCTCCGATTACACGAGGGAGACATTTATTGGCAATGAGCGTCTGATTATTGTTCTCTGCCTGCATTCTGCCTGTCAGACCTGGACCGACGCATAGATGGAGTAAACTAGTGGCAGTTCATTGGCAATTCATCAGGATCAGGGACAACGCACACCGGCTCCACCTCGATTCTGCGATTAAATGAGACGAGATGTTTCAAGGAGTCAGTTTCTGAATGGATACTCCGCATTAATATGGATTTATATATTTAAACGGCAGCCCAGGGAGTATGAGATGTAAATATCAACAGACAGAACGGACACCAGAACAGAACCAGAACAGAACATCCCAATTGCAACCAGTTCAACCAGAAGAAACAAATCAATTGCAACTTGTACTTTTGATCTCATCCAATCGTTAATAGCCACCAGACTGTCAATTCAAGTGCATGCAGCCTGCATAACCCCTGCAGTCTAAGATCTCACTTGCCTAGACGCTCACCGCTGGGGCAACAAAATTCCTCCCTTCCAAGTGTCTCACGTTCTTCTTCGACTTCGTGTGCGCCTCTGCTTTTCTGTCCTTTTTGTTTTGAAACGTTTTAATGATTGTTCTTCGACCACTCTCTTTAATGGCCTTGGATGTTTGAAACGACCTAATTGACGACTTCTGCACGTCTGCCCACACTCTTTTGATGAACATCAGCCTATAGAACCACCCTGGATATCCAAGGGTACCACATTCCTTACATCGGATACTCAACTCGGAAAACAACAACACTCTTTTGACTTGTTTACACATCTGGTTTGCCAATTGCCCTTTGCCTTCGACTTTACTCAATCAGTCTTTTCAATCAATGCTCTCAGTGTGTCCGAATAATGTCTTTTCCCGCTCGCTCAACCTCGCCCCGCGCGCGAAGGCCATTGCACGAGCGTACGTCCTCGCACTCCAATGAAAGATCACCAACCCGCTCATTACGCATCGTCCCGGATGAAGAACTTGATATGTACACCGCAACCCCATTCCCGACCAAGCCGGAGCAGATTCTCTTGCCGCTTCCCGGGAAAGGACAACAACAATACATATCAGACACCGGTTTCAGCTACTCCGATCACCACCTGGGATCATCCACATCGACCTATTCCTCACCGGCTTTCAGCCACCCGGCACCCCACAGCCCGCGAGATCACTCAATTGGTAGCTGGGATGTATCCTCCACCGTGGATACCGGCAACTCGCCCCCGCAGTTGTGGGATGACGACCCATCCTCCAGCAAGTCGTCGCTGCCAGGCTCGGGGAAAGCACCAGACTATGGGTCCGAGAGTTCAGAGGCGGACTTCTCAGATGATGATATGGGATTGCCGACGACCACCCCAACGATAAAAGCCGTACGCTCGGAGTCAATTATGTCGCCAAAATCTTCTGCCGAGTCCGTGACTGGCTACTCCAGCCCTATAGTTGAACAAATCGGGGCCCCGTCAAGTCCTAACTTTGTGATGCTGGATAACTCGAGCATGAACTTCCATTCAGAGTCGGACCCGCGCACAAACTCGCTCTCGTCGTATAACTCAGGAGGAACCGTGGTTCGGCACGTGGGCTCTGCACCCTGGTTCCAAAACGCCTTCCAACCGGCCTCGTCCGAGCAATCGAGCTATGGATCCCCGTCATTCCACTCCAGCCCACCCGCGCAGTCTATAGCCTCATTCCACTCGAGTCCGATCGCGCAATCCATTACCTCGTTCCGCTCGTCATCCAGGGCGCCGTCAGGCAGCCGTTCCCAATCAGCAACATCCTCTTCGCGCAGCCTCCGTTCCGCTTCTGACTTGCAGGCTGCCATCGACAATGGCGTACCCATTCAATACCCGCGTATTCGCGCGCCATCTTCAAGCTCCCGCACCGGCGCATCGTCAGAACGCGACTTCACCCCTGGCCCTCCATCCGGACGGTGCAATCCCCACTTGGCATCAGGACGCTGGAACCCGCACCTCTCAACTGTCTCATCTATCTGGTCCGCCGATGAATCAACCAAGCTCGCCGGAGAAGCAGACACGGACTCAGACCGCGATATGGCAGCGCCAACCCCACCACCACCAGCAGCCCTAGCGACAGAAACAACCAGATCCTCCGTCTGGCTTGTCGACCCCTCCAACGACAGCGAAGACGAACGTCTCGACAGCCTAACTAAGCTCCCAAACCGCCCGGTCTTCTCCCAAGGCCAAAGTCTCTCCTCCGGCTCAAAGCGAAGCGACAGCACCCGCAGCCTCCAACGCCCAGGCACAGGATCAAGCACAATCCTCAACATCCTCCCAACCTGGGCAAAAGTCTACTACCTCCGCGAACCAATGGGCCTAAACTCAACCCTCTCAATGATGGACGCTTCCCGTCCGCCATCAATCCGTCCACCATCAACCCGCCCACCATCCACTCGGCCACCCTCCTCCCGTCCCGGAACCCCAAACTCAAGCATCTTCAACCTCGTCCCGGGTCCCCTCAACGTCCCCCGTCCCCGCTCCCCAGACCGTCCCCTCCCCGCTGCCCCGCAAAGCCAAGCAATCGCCCAACGCCGCGTAGACAGCGACCCGCGCGATCCCCGCGCCCACTGGGTCCCGTCCCCGCAACCCGAGGACGGCGAGTTCACCGGCAGCCACCTCTACCGCCTCCGCCACAGCTGGTCCCCGCATCTCGTCCCCGACCGACGTGTCGTCCAGCACTCGACGAGTCGGTGGCGGCCGCCCTCCCTCGACTCGCGCTACGAGCCTGTCCTCGGCCGGCGAAATATCCAGGTCTACTCATTCTGCCTGGGTTTCATTTTCCCGCCGGCGTGGTGTGTGGCTGCGTTCCTGCCTCTGCCGCCTAAGCCGAAGGTCGCGCAGATGGTCGAGTTTCACTCTCCCGATGTGGGGATGGCGCTTGAGGCTCAGAATATGAATTTGCAACAGCGGAGGAGGGATAATGCGCGCTGGTGGAGGAATCTGAATCGGTGGATGATTTCTCTTGGAGTTGCTATACTTGTTATTATTATTGTGCTTGCTGTTATTGGGACTACCACGGGTTTTTAGGGCTATTTGTTCCCCGGATCGGACTGAACTGCGTTTTATTGCGGTCTTTTTATTTACGCTCTTACGACTTGGACTTTCAACACTGGTGATTACTTGATGCTTTTTTTTTCTCTTCTTTTTCTTCGCGGTTGAGCTCCCCGGACAACCAGTCGACTGGTTTCTTTTCCCCTTGCTGTTCGCTATATTGCAGACACCTTCTCCTTGCTGTGATCCCTTCTTGATTATTGACGATTCAGCCCCCTTTTGCGTTCTTCTTTTCGCTTCTCTGTCTGCACATTTGTTCTGAACGACTCCACGACTTCAACGCACATAAATATCCTCTTCTGTTCTACATTCCTCGACGTTTCAACATTTGCCTCGGATTTGTCTACGGCTTCATATGTTTGTTGAGATTCTATGCATGGCGACAGCCTTTGTTTGCATTTATGCTATACGTCCGTGTATTGGATATATGTTTTTGTTATTGTGCTTTTTACTTCTTCTCTTCGGCATTATATGTATCACAATTTACTTATGCTATACTCAACTTCTTCATTACCCTTTGAAAGTAATTGAAATCAACTCAAAGCTTGCAATTCTCTAAAAACCATCCAATCCTTGGAATATCTATAGACTAATCTCAACCAACCATCGCTATTAAACATAATAAAGACGAAACACTCCTACTGTTCTATAAAAAAAGAGAACACCGAAAAGCCGATCCAGATTGGCTATTCACCCCGCTTCTAATGAGTCCACCTCTCACTGTTAGATCTCAACCAAAACTGCTACAGCCTACAACTTCCGCCCGAGCTTTTGCTCAACGGCAGCCTTCAAATCCGCGCCTGTAGGCATCTTAACCGTACTTCCACGTCTACCACGGGAATCGATCTCAGCCTTGATCTCAGCAACAGCCTCGTCAAAGTCACGCTCGGGATCATTCGGCAGGCCTAGGTCAGGTGGAAGCACGGTGTCTGTGCTTACGGCGTTAGGACGGCTGCGGTGCTTCAGTTGAGAGACAAGGTATTTTCTGAGCGGGGAGAAGGAGGCGAAGGCAACTAGGGAAACGGCGCAGTTAAGGATGCCGTAGAAGTAGAGGCGGGACCAGACGGTGACGGAGTCGTCGAATTTGAGGATGATAAAGGGGATGACGGCGAAGGAAAGGGTCAGCTGTGTTGCCAGCCAGCTGAGGATGTCGTAGTAGGGCTTGTTTGGTGTTGGCTTGGTGCCGTCCGGTGTGAGGAAGAAGGGGCGCACGTAGCGGCGGAAGTCTATTGAATGGTAAGTTATGGGAGAGAGTGGATTATGGAGGTGTCTTGGTGCTTACTCTTTGCCGCGGTCTGGATAAATGAGCCCAGTATAAAGGTCATGTAGTATCCTGGGTGGAAACCGTGCCAGAGGGCGCTAGTGGCGAAGGTAGCCAGGCTAGCGCGGAAGCCCGGTTTCTTGCCCTTCGGCGTAACGCGGAGGTAGACGTAGTTGCGCAGCCAGTGGTTGGTGTTCTTGTTCCAGTTGGCTAGGTAAGCATGGGAATTCTGTGCCGTTTCCATGGCCCACGGATCGACGTTCTGAAGTCGATTCCAGAAGACCTTGCCTGTTTTCGGGTCGAAGCTGTTGTATCCCATGCCAGATAGAATACAGGCACCCTCAGTCAGAGCCCAGACGCCGTAATACTTGGTGCGAGCGGTGAAACCCAGCATGAAGACAGTGAAAACGCGACGCAAGAAGGAATACTGCAAGAACGCGTCTGAAAGCACGAAGTCGGTGGTAAAGTATGAGCTCAGTTGGATGAAGGCGAAGATCCAGGCCAACCCGGCGGCGGCCTTCAGTGCAGCAGGTCTTCCGCTGCGAGGGATCTTACGCTTCTTCCGGGTAGCTGGCACCTTGGATGGGTCAGTGCCTGGCGGAACTTCAAAGAGCGTAGTGTCGATCCAACGGCGATAATCCACGTATTCAAAGGAAGGACCGGCAAAGAGAGAAGGGAAGAACAAGACATAGCCCAGATAGTCTACAATACCCGGGAATTTCGTAATAGCAGAGTACTTCTGCGAATCCGAGAGTTGGTCCTTGGGCAGACGGCCGTCATGAATGTTCCAGCAGAACGAGCTAAGTTTCATGACCATGACCATCTGCGCTCCAGTAATGTCAACGGCCGATTTGTCGTTCGCCCTTTGACGATCGATATGGTTAATCGACATGTGACCCATCAGGAAAAGGAACCCAATCCACGGCATCAGTGATCCATCCACGTAGTAGGCGATTGCATAGGTAGCAGCGGCACTGTATAGTAAGGTGCGTAGACCATCCCATAGGTCGAAGAGTCCGATAATATAGAACAACGAAACGGCGATAATGAAGACATTCTTCTTCCAGGGTTGGCCATCGGGGATACGTTTGAGGAGGGCGGCTAGTGGGTAGGAGAGGAGGAACGAGCCGATCAGCTTGACTGGGGCTGGGAGTCAGCAATTGCTAGCAATTCGGGAGCTTATGGAAATGGAAGATCGTACGCTCATCAGTTGATGCGCCAGTGAGTTTAGCTGGCACCTCAAATACTGCGGGGAGAAGTGTTAGTTAGACCGAGCTTCCCAAGTTTGAATGAGGGTTGACTTACTCTGATCTACATAGGGCAACATTGTTGACCATGTAGAAGATGAAAGAACAGACAAAACAGACAAAAAAGAAAGAAGAAGTCAAAAAGAAGAAGAAGAAGCCAAAAAGAAGGAAAAGAAAACAGCTCGTCATGTGGAAAGTGGAATTCCCCCCAACAAGTTTCCGCCCTCTCCACATTCAGCCCCTCGATCTTCAACAGCTTGAACAGCCTCAATCAAGAGCTAATAGCCACTTTGGAAAACTCATTTCCTGGTGAAATCTCCCCACCATGGACGTCGTCGCGGCTGCCTCGGGGTACATCTCCAAGATGGTCACCGTGGGTGAGTCCGGAACCTCGTCATCCAAGATGAAGATCTTGCTTCTGGATAGTGAGACAGTGGGTGGATTTACCCTGGCAATATACTGATCTGATTGCTAACCTAACCCCTATGGGTATAGGTCCCTATTGTTTCGACCGCAATCACCCAATCCGCCCTTCTCAACCACGAGGTCTACCTCATTGACCGCTTGGACAATGCCGCGCGCGAGAAGATGCGGCATCTACGATGCCTATGCTTCGTACGCCCATCACCCACCTCTATTCAATTTTTGATCGACGAGCTGCGAGAACCTAAATACGGCGAATATTATATCTACCTTAGCAACATCATCCGCAAATCCGCCCTGGAGCGGCTGGCAGAAGCGGACAGTCACGAGGTCGTCCAGTCGGTCCAGGAACAGTTTGCCGACTTCCTTGTTATCAACCCGGACCTTTGCTCTTTGGGTTTAGGTTTCCCATTGCAACGGATATGGAGCCATTCGCCGGATTTATGGAACCCAGATTCATTACAAAGAGCTACCGAGGGGGTCCTGGCCCTGCTCCTCGCGTTGAAGAAGAACCCGCTTATTCGCTATGAGAAGAACAGCCTACTGGCCCGGAAATTGGCTACGGAGGTCCGATACCACATCACGCAGGAGGAGCAGCTATTTAACTTCCGCCGGACCGATACACCTCCTATCCTGCTCGTTCTTGACCGCCGCGATGATCCCATCACCCCGTTGCTGACTCAGTGGACATATCAGGCCATGGTACATGAGATGCTTGGCATCAACAATGGCCGGGTGGATCTGCATGACGTGCCAGATATCCGACCAGAACTGAAAGAGATTGTCTTGGCTCAGGACCAGGACCCCTTCTTCAAGAAGAATATGTATCAGAACTTCGGTGATCTGGGCCAGAACATTAAAGAATATGTGGAGCAGTACCAAACCAAAACTCAAAGCACCGCGAATATCGAGTCCATTGCGGACATGAAGCGTTTTGTGGAGGATTATCCCGAATTCCGCAAGCTGGCAGGTAATGTGAGCAAGCACGTTACCCTGGTGGGTGAACTCAGTCGGCGCGTCGGCGAGGATACCCTCCTCGATGTGAGCGAGTTGGAGCAGAGCCTGGCATGCAATGATAACCACTCCAATGATCTTAGGGTATGTTCAATAGTCAAACTGATTATGCTTTGCTCACGGACTCACCCTTCTCCTTCTCCAGTCACTACAACGAATCATCGGGCAGCCTAATGTGCCCTCAGATAATAAGTTGCGCCTGGTGGCTCTCTATGCCCTTCGCTATGAGAAGCAACCCAACAACGCGCTACCAATTCTCCTTGATCTCCTCGGGACAGCGGGCGAAGTCTCACCAAACCGCGTAAATATTATCCCCAAGCTCCTCACCTATCACCACTCCCTCCAAGCCCCACCAGTCGCAGGCGGGTTCTCCGACCTCTTCGAATCAACCTCCTTCTTCTCCGGCGCAAGCAACCGGTTCAAGGGTCTTAAAGGCGTCGAGAACGTCTACACGCAACACTCCCCCAGACTAGAAGTGACTCTACAAAACCTCATCAAGGGCCGCCTGAAGGAACTGCAATACCCCTTCCTTGAGGGCAGTGGACACACGCGGGACAAGCCGCAAGACATCATCATCTTTATGGTTGGTGGCACCACGTACGAGGAGGCGAAGATGGTAGCGCAAGTCAATGCCAGCTCCCCGGGTGTGCGAGTCGTTCTAGGCGGCACTTCTATTCACAACAGTACAACCTTCTTGGAAGAGGTTGATGATGCAGTGGGCAGCTGGCCAGAACCAGGACCTTCGACAGCTGCGGGACGGCTGCGACGGGAGGTTGGACGATAATTGTGTTTTATTTCTGGTGTATATGGGTAATGGGATAGAATTATATCAAGTAAAGCCTGCAATGACAGTCAATTTCATCGGACTAGAGAAGGAAATAGTTAACGGCAACTTGTTTCGTATTTGTCGCTATACCGCGCCGTAGGGACAGAAACCCCAAATGCGGAGATTCATCTTCCTCTTTCTCCCCTCACCTGAGCCACACCATGGAGCAGACATCCCCAAAAGGAGGTCCCTCCTCTCCAGCATCACGCGAACCAAGACTTCATCTCCCTTCAACAACCGATCCCCCGGGTCCCCAGAACCCCCCCAAACCGCTCGTATGGCTGGTATACAACCCCTCCCTAAGCAAAAACCCCAACAAACACTAACACACCCCCAGATCTTCGGCGCAACCGGCCACATGGGCCGCTCCCTAGTAAAAACCGCTCTCGCCAACAATGACCTAGTAACAGCCGTCGGACGCACCTACGAAAACAGCCCCGCAGCAATGAAAGAGCTAGAATCAGCCAACTGCATCGGACTCCTATGCGACGTACGAGCGCGCGAGACCGTCAAGCGCGTAATCGACCAAACAATAACCCGCTTCGGCCGAATTGACATAATCGCAAACTGCTCCGGCTACGGCGTCATCGGCGCCTGCGAAGACCAAGATGAATTCGACATCCGCAACCAGTTCGAAACAAACTTCACAGGAACCCTGAACATGATCCAGCTCTCGCTGCCGCATTTCCGCCAGCGTCGCGCGGGGAGATACCTCATTTTCAGCTCGACGTCTGGCGCGCTCGGTGTGCCGGGCCTCGGACCATACTGTGCATCCAAATACGCCGTCGAGGGCTTGATGGAGAGTATGCTGTATGAGGTGGATAGTTTTAATATTAAGGGTACGCTCGTTGAGCCTGGTCATATGCGTCGTGATGATATTGGGGATTTGGTTTCGCCGTCTGCGGTCGTGCCTAACCCTTCCGAACATCAGCTTTCGTCGCCCTTGCCGCTCTACGGCCATTTTCTGGTTAAGCCGCCCAGTGAGCCGTATAATACGGTTACGTCGCCGGCGGCACATGCACGACGTATGCTCATGTGGCTGGGCGATAAGCAGCCTGCTAGTGCGGTCAAGGCGGCGCATTTGGTTTGGCAGCTTGGTCATTGCTCTTACCCGCCTCTGAGGCTGATTCTGGGTACGTATGCTGTTGAGAGTATACGGGATCGGTTGAAGTGTATTATTGAGGAGATTGAGGATTGGAAATATCTCAGTTTCCCGATGGGTGAGACTTTGCCGGTTGGAGGGCGTGGGGGATCTTCTTTTCCGGAGGGAGCTGAAGGGGGGAGCGAATTGGGTAATGGATGATTTTGTTCGACTTTGTCAACGTCTTCTATTATACCCAACCCTGATCAAGGAGCCTCTTCAGAGGACAGCCGACCTGCTTTCTCAGGCGTGAGGGTTTCCTATGTCGTGGGAATGTATGACCCGCTACAGAGCTTGTCTGGATTCTATCAGAACAAGAGACTTGCTATATACCTACAGATTTCGAGGATTAAGGGAGCAAATGATATGCGTCTACGTATACTGCATGGATGCTGCACACCACGATAAAGTGCTGCTTTCTTGGTAAACCCAAACCTATAGCTCCAGAATTCCTCTCTGCTTCGGCCAACGTTACTAGCGCGGAGGCAGACAACCAGGCTAATGGGAAAGAAACCCAAAGGCATTCACTCCACTAACCAGACTCTTCGCGAGGAGCCAGTCGGTGATTTCTTGAATTTCTGAGATTTCACCGGCTCGTGCAAATGGACCACCAGGGCGAGTAGGCGGATACTGACGGCTGATGCGAGGAGAGTCACTCTAGCAAATTCATATAGATATCTTATATCCAGTAAACCATCTCGGCCAGCGCAGTATCCCGAGCTAGGACGGCCTCATTTGCGAGTTACGGTCCAAGTAGTTGCAGACTAGCATAATCCTGAACTCAGGTCGTTATGATCGGCTCAGACAGGCTTGTAATTATATCTCTCAAGGCTGGAAGGATCATTCTAGAGTGCGCATTGGGAATTTCCCTCCTGGTCGATGCACGGAGGACTCGAATGTAGTACTCTTGTGGATAATGTGAAAGAAGTAATCTGTTGATGTTAGAGTGGCTCTTATTGAATCATGGCCTGCGAAGGGGAGCTAATACTTTGCCATTTTGGTGGCTTTCAGAACCACTCCATGAGCACGGCGCTCATAACCTCTCGGTTCTAGGAGGCTCATGGGTTGTGTTCATATATAATAGTGATGACATCGTCTAGGAAATCCTCTTCTTATAAAGTCTAAACGTTTGTAGGAATAATGATGGTAAGAGAAATATATGAAGAGGGAAAAGAAGAAGATGCCATTTATAGCCATTTATAGCTACACAAGGCCTGATATCTCAGGCGTTCGGCATAGCCTCCTGTAAAAGAAAGAGAAACAAAGTGAGAAGAGAAAGCTCTATGCAATACCTATCAAAATAATATACAAGTCTATCCAAGATAGAAATAGTAATACAAATCCCACATCTTATACTAAGGTATAGGGAACTCAGAAAACGACATTGACAAGTTTACCCCCCCTTGATGACAATAACCCGCCGTCTCTTCTCCCAGTCATTCTTCTCCCGAAGCCACAACTTCCCCTCAGCAGTCTCTAACACTCGACTGATGATCCAATCCTGTTCTTCCTGCGAAGGAGAATTCTTGCCCTGCGGCGATGCTGTCACCGGAGACTCCATACGCGGAATGGTCACAGCACAGCGGAGCTTGCCGTTTACCTGGACGGCGACCGTTTGGCCGCCGCGAGAGGAGAGGGTTTCGACTTGGTCGGGTGTGAGGAGGGTGCTAGGCCAGGGGGATGAAAGGATGGATGGCACTGGTGTTGAGGAGGTGGTATTTGTGGTTGCGTGTAGGACTTCCCATGATTCAGAGGCTAAGGCTGGGGCAATGGGGGCTAGTAGACGGAGGAGTGATGAGACGGATAGGTATAGGATCAGAGGGGAGGAGGCGGGTGTCGAGGCCAGGGTGTTGGTCAGCTTGATTAGGTCTGAGATGACTGTGTTCAGACTGTAGGGGTTGCTTTCGATGCAAGTGGTGACGGATGCGATGGTATTTTGGGTGGCTAGGACTGCGCCTGCGTCGGAGTCGCTCAGGTCCTGGAGTGATGACGGAAGGGGAGCGGCATGGGTGGTAGATGATTTCAGATCTGCTTCTGAGACGGAGAATGATGCCTCTGTTAGAGTCTGCTGGGTGTCTTGGATGAGTTTCCAGAGTCGACCGAACCAGCGCTCGACGCCGACAACCTTAGCTTCGTCCCATTCTAGAACCTCGCTGACTGGTGCGGAGAACAGGATGTGCGCGCGAGTAGCGTCGGCACCATATTTTGATGTGGTGCTGGTAGGGTCCACACCATTGTACTTGCTCTTGGACATCTTTTCGAAAGAGATATTAGGGGAAGCTTGTGTTCCCTTTATCAAAGGCTTGTCTGGATTGGTCAAGTCAACTTCCGACGGGAGAAGGAAGCGGCCTGTCGAAGGCTCAGTGAAGGTCTTTCCATGGACCATACCCTGGCTGAGAAGCATTTTGAATGGTTCTGCGAGTGCAGCAGAGTTCCTCGCTGGGAGCAGCTCAGACGAGAGGAATTTGTAAATGAACCGAGCGTAGAGAAGATGCAGAATGGCATGCTCGATACCACCGATATACACATCCACTGGCCGCATCACCGCAGGAGAGAACGGGGCTTCCTTATTAGCATAGTCCAAGAACCGCAAGAAGTACCAGGACGAGTCCACGAAGGTGTCCATGGTATCTGTGTCGCGTCGAGCGGGACCATTACAACTGGGGCATTTTGTATGGACCCATTCCTCTGAGGATTCCAGAGGGTTTCCCTTCTTTCCCTTGAGCCACTCTCCCTCGATTTTCGGCAGCTTCACTGGAAGATCCTTGTCGGGCACCGGCACAGGACCACAGTCGCCGCAGTGGATGATAGGGATGGGCGCACCCCAGTATCGCTGGCGACTGATCAACCAATCTCGCAGACGCCAGCTCTCAACGAACCCAGCCTGACCGACTTGCTCCAGGTCATTGACAATCAGTTTTGATGCCTCCTTGGAGTGTAACCCTTGGTACTTTCCGCAGCGCGAATTCAATACACCCTCTTGCGTGAAAGCTTTTGCGTCTGACGTCGGGACGACACTGCTTGCTTCATTGCCACTTGGCTCAGCCTCGATAACAACAGGGATCGAATCGGGGTTCACATTTTCCTTAAAGAACATCATATCCCTGTTATCATGGCCCGGAACGCCCATGACTGCTCCCTCGCCATAGTCGTTAAGGACGTAAGGAGCCACAAAGACAGGAAGCTTCCTCAGCAAGTGGGGTGTTTCTGTATCAATTTTGCACAATGGATGAGACACCTCAATGTCGGGCAGCCGGTATCCTGCTTTGGAGTCCGGTGCAAGCGACAAGGAATCGCTCAGGAATTTGCGAAGTGCCTCGTCTTTCTCGGCAGCCTTCAACACAATAGGGTGGTTTAAAGAAAGTGCTAGATACTCCACACCATACAAAGTGTCTGGTCGGGTAGTGAATACATTCACATCGACTTGGTCACCTCCACCGATCGTCACAGGGAATGTGACCTTGGCACCGTAAGACTTTCCAAGCCAATTGCGTTGCATCGACAGGACACGCTCCGGCCATCCCCCGGCAAGAGAATCGAGGTCTTTCAGAAGTGCTTCTTTGAAATCAGTGATCTTGAAGAACCACTGCTTCAAATTCAACTTCTCAACCTTAGCACCAGACCTCCACGAGAATCCATTGGCATCAACCTGGACGAGAATTAGCCCAAATCAAGTTCTACCCTCTGATCCCGACTCACCTGCTCATTTGCCAAAACGGTCTTATCAACAGGGTCATAATTAACCAACGCTTCTGCTTGATATGCCAAACCCTTCTGATACATCATCAAAAAGATGCGCTGAGTATGCTCATAGAAGTCCGGTGAACACGTAGCCAGTTCCTAAGCCACAAGTATCAGATAGTTATCCAACATCAATACTTCACATAAACATACCCTATCCCAATCAAAATCCGCCGAAATACACCTCAACTGCTCCTTCATCTTTGAGATATTCTCCTGCGTCCACACCGCAGGATCAATACCCCTCTCAATCGCCGCATTCTCCGCCGGCAGCCCAAATGCATCCCACCCCATAGGATGGAGCACGTCATGTCCGCGCATTTTATAAAACCGCGAGATCACATCGGAGATCGTGTAAACGCGCAGGTGGCCCATGTGCAGCGTGCCAGACGGGTATGGGAACATGGACAGGATGTAGGATTTAGGTTTCTGTGTTGTATCGGGTGTTGAGCGCGGCGTGGCGCGCTCGCTTTCCCATTTTGCTTGCCATTTTTTGTCAAGGGCCGGGAGGTCCAGTCGGCGGGTTGCTGTGCTGGCTAATCGGGTTAGGGTGTAGACTGGTGAGAGGGCTCGTAGGGTTGGGCGCGTGTATATGCGGCCAGGCGCGACGGCGCTGGTTAATCGGAGTCGTGAGAGGGATTGCATGGCTAGTTGGTCATTATGTGTCTAAAATATGCTTAGATATTGGAGTAATTTGGGCGATTGGTCATGTCCGCGGTTTGAACGTCTGACTTGTCTGCGCATCTTCAAAACTTCCCCGGAGCCCGGATAGCTTTAGCCCCGATTTGGACTAGCGTATCAGCACTATTCTAGAAGCCCTAGGTATGAAGATGTCGGGTCCTTTGTATTTGCAGGAAATTGATATTTGGGAATGTATTTATGTTCAATGAATATGCATATCCTGCATCGCAGCTCACTATGTATCGTACACTCTACTCTATCCTAAGTCTACATCCTCAAAATATCGCCATTTCTATCAATGCCACCCCGGAAATGATCCGCAATCACTTTCCCTCCGAGAATAGTCTCCTCGACAAGCCCCTCCACATGCTTGGGCTCAATACGACCGTACCAAATCCCCTTACCCGCCAGCGGGTGCGGCTCCGAAGAAGTTCCCACTGTCATCTTCGGTGGTATATAAATGATCACATTGCCTGCGTATTTGTGTCCTCCAACATGACTGATCCGACCAATATTAGCGTGGTTAGGGCCATCCACCGTGGTCTCATCACTGTCTGCGGAGGTGAATCCTCGCGCTTGCAACACGCGCTTGAACTCGCTTTCCAACGCGGGTGCCATGAGACCACAGCGCATGTCGCGACCTCCATGTCCACATATTAACACTGTTGGGGAGTGGTTGATATCGATAACTCCTGGGAAGTTTGATACTAGCTCCGGGGATCGGGTCATTTGTGCTTGTTTGGTTGCGGGGAGAGAGGAGTGCATGTCGTGGAGTCGTTCGGGGAGAAGATATGCGCGCACGAAGGTCGTAAGGTCGGTTGTTTGGTCGGGCGATGAGGTTGGGTTCACGGGTATTGAGGGAATGTATTTGAAGCTGGGGAAGAGGAATGCCGAGGCAGAGGTGGAGGAGGAGCCTGCAGCTGGCGTGATAGATGAATTCGTGACCAAGATATTGTTGAAAGGCTAAAGCGATATGATCCCGTATAAGCAAGAGCTTGCGTATTCATTGGGTTAGTTGAACCACTTACATCAAGATATGGCCCGCCACGACCTAGCAGGCTCTTCAATCCTCTCACAAGGTTACCCCAGCCTTTGTTTTCGCCATCATTCTCAATGCGACTCGTCCAGTCTGGCTGTCCTGTGCAGACGAGAAGCTGCTGCGCGTAGGCAGCCATCGTCCCATTTAAGGCTTGTTCATAATCAATCGGTAAATCCTCCGGCAGAGCGGGCGTGGGCGGACAATTGCAGCTTGGTTCGGGGCATGTCTTGGTAACGGGGAAGGGAGGGGGGATTTCTAGGCGGGCGCGGAGTCTGCTACTGCGCTGAGGGGTAGACAGTAGACGGATTGTCTGGCAGTTTCGATATGTTCGCCCGCTCCAGTCGCGCTTGAGCGATTGCACAAGTATTGGTCGCATTATAATAGATAGAATGTATAACAATTCAAAGAACAAAATGTCAGAAAATAGAAAGAAATAGATTTGAATGTCCGAGCGCCGAGTCCGAGAAATCGGAGATTCGGAGATTATCAATTGCCGCCGCTGATTCGTTGATCTGCGCAGATCATGCTGATTACGTCAGAATACAATCCTAAATCATCCTCATCATCAATGCCAATCGGAATCCCTTCAACAAATCGACCGACAACCTGCAAGAAGTCTCACGTTCGAAGCACCTAATGAGTCCCATAGAATTGGTAAATCTCGACATTAATGCAATCCTTTGCTAACAACAAGGACTGGGATGGATCAACCACTGCATCTAAAGATCCTATGACATAGAGTATTGGGGTTTTGATCTACTGGTAATATATCGGCGCATACGCAGGGTGTGCTAGCTGAAAACCGCTCAGGCAAAAAGCAAGCTTCATCGGGGGGTGATCTCGCTAGAAAATGGAAATCATAAGTCACTGACAAATAGCGGCGAATACCCGGGAGTGCTTACTGTGATATTGAAGTTGCAGATTGATACTTTCTTTTCAAGAACGGATGTGACAATAGCAGCCACGTCGGCACCTGATGAGAATCCTATGATCCCGATGAAAGGACCATGTCTTTCAAGAATATCAGAGACACATTGAATGGACTTTTCAAGCCCTTTGATATGCTCTGTTCTGGATCTCCATCACCTCAGGCCCGCTTGTCGTCGTCTTTGTGCCAGTTTTCTGGATCGGCTCGCAGTTGACCTAAAGGGTAAAAGAATTCAATGTTGCTTATTTGGCGATTATGGTCCTACTGTAGGGTTTTGAGCACGGATCGCTCCATATATTGTCGTATGAATCTAGTTTTGCATTGGAAAAACTGTCCAGATTGGCTGTGCCCTAAATTGCATGGGTTAACTGGCTGCTCGGCTTCTACAGGAAAGATAGAAGGACAGCGCTCTCACCATGCAACATGAGGATTTTACCACATGATGGGGTCTGATCGGATAATATAGTTGAGTTCATAGTGATAGTTCACAGTATTAAAGGGTTCGGCAATATCCTCTCGGGTATTCAGATGTTCTTTAATAGGGACACTTTGAAATCAAAATATATATTTCAAGGCCAAATGCATATAAAATGGGCAACACATAACCTGTTGTGCAATGTAAGTCGACATCAAGTGTATGGCAATGCTTCTTGTTTTAACACTAGGCAATTAATGAAAGGTTCATCGAATTTGTAGTGTTAGATAAAATGCATTTGCAGCAAAACTCGACAGATAACGTCTGCAGAGTTCCCTTTTCAGACAAATTATTAATCATATGAGCCCTATGTTGCACAGGAAATGTAGACTGGATGTCATTTTGTTAAGATCGACACGCGGGTATACAATGTACATCAATCCTTACATCATTTTACATTTGAACACACATCCCTGGAATGCATCTTCGTTTCTACTATTCATTTTCAAAATGGTTCAAGCCGATGGAAGGACTTTTGTCATTTCTTAGCATCCGATACCGCTAGGCAGCTGGTAATGACTGAATGTGCGCCGTATCTACTTGTGCAAGCAAGCCTCCCGGTGTCCCCGCTGCCTGGAATGATCCCGAATCTGAATTTAACAAGATGGAATTCGGTGGCAAGGGTTTGCAGTTTCTGTCTCTTGGATTGTCAGTTATGAAAATGGGTGTATTGTAAGCGTGCCGGCTGAGGGACATGGTATTCCTGCGGTTCAACCTTGGGACTGTCGCGCGCTATGGCTGAAAAAAGCACTGATGCCGTGCGAGATAGTCGGCACATACATGTCTGCGTTCTTCTGGACACGCTTGTCAGATTAATGATAAAGACGCGCTCTCGTGAATAGTGCGGAACGCAGTTATTGTGTGCGTATATAGTGGTTATTTTGTTGAAGGCGAGATTGAGGCGGGGAATATGCGAGCTTGAGCCATTGGTATGATCCACGTGTTGAGGTCCAGGATGAAGTGTACTGGCAATGGGCTTGCGGTTACTTCTTGTGGACGGCGAAATTTTGGACGAGGTCGTTGTGGAGGCGGAGGCAGTTCGTCAATTAGTGGACCTTTTTGTCCAGGTCTGACTGTGGATGTGTTAAATAAGACAGGTGTCAATAGACGGTTATGCATGTACAATGTTCGAGGCTTTAAAGGCTGCAACTGTCCGATTTCGGAAGGAAATCACATCGCGATTCCATATTGCTGGCGATAGCACACGGACACAGGTTGAGGCGCATCCCGGAAGTTCGAGGGTGACGAATCGAACTGAATGGCCCCCGCACTGATCATGCGACACGATATGCGCCGAAGCCCCGGACCATCATCTCACGTATGCGACTTCTAGTGAAACCTCATGGCGACTATTCCGATTAACTGCATGATCAAAATTTGAGTAGGCAATTTTGGGATCGATGCTGGGTTGGAACGGTAGTTAGTATATCGTAGGTCGGCATCACGGTTCTCTGGTCATCATTTCAAAGTTAGGTTTTCGACACCCAACGTAGCAATGCGATCCAATGCCCGACCGGGGAGCAACTCGAAACATATTGTGCTTATCCCAATTAATCTGCAGTCTTGTCAAAGAGACTAAGCGCGCTGCGAAAAGACAGATAAATCGAGTCTTCGATCTAGATAAGGGGAATTAAGAAATCCACCCATCCTGCTCGAGTCCGTCTATGATGCGGTCATGCTTTCCGTGGTCTCCATGATCTGATCCGGAAGCTCATCGGTGGACCTGGTGCGGATCCATGGATATTTCTCCAAAACCTCCTCGCGAGGAGGCAATGTACATTATGGGTAGCTCTGTAGGGGAGTAGCGGGGCCGGAGTTGGAGAAGGTGACATGGAGGCCGAATATCGGCAGAAGTGCGGGAATTGTTCGGCATGGCTCCTGAGGAGGATGCCATCGAGTGCTGGGGAACTTGGAGTGTTTTAGTACCTTGTGGGATAGTATTTACATGAGCCTGCAGGTTGGAGATGCCAATTATTGGGGGGTCGACTGGTGTACGGAGTATATGAGTTGCATATACGGATTTGGTTGGGTTTGACTTTACCCCTCATTATGTCAGCAGATATAGTTACCCCTCAGCGGGGTAACACTTGGATTTTTGATCGGCTGATGGGCTGATGGGGGAGAGATGGGAAGAACCAAATAGTTGGTGATTTGGAATATTACAATGAAGATAGAGAGAGATATTACGAGGCATTTTATCCAGTACAAGTGCGTAGGTTGTATGTGTAACTGTACACTACAAAAGTGCCCCCGCACGTTCATCCATTGAGAGCTTTCCAATGTTAATTATGCAATAGTCCATGGGTGATATAGCATAACATATAAAAGTAAAATATACACATACACATATATAATATGCGATATAATATACAATAATATACAAATGGATATGGCAAGCTACGCAAGTCCGAAGATGATAGGCCATCAATTCAAATGAATGTACTACCCATTCTGTCCTGTCCCTCGTGCGGAGAGTTCTCCAAGTGGATTCGCTCCCAGTTTAGTCCGACTCCCGTTTCTATGCGACTTATTCTGAGGGGACAATGCTTGTCTTTGTGGGATATATAACCTAGCTCCAGTTGCTGTTCGGATGCTTTCTTTCTTCTCACTCTATCCAACTCTCATCTCTTCAACTCTACCTGTAAGTCTATCCTTTACCATCTTCCTATTCCACTATTTCCCCTACAGTCACATCACACTCCCTGGTTTGCAAGATTCCCCACTTCTCCCCTTCAGAGCTTGCAACCTCTCCAACGCTGTTTTTGGACGCTGACCTCATCAACTATTTATAACTATCGATCTATACACGAATGTATATAACGGAGCGCTAACCTTCTTTTTAGTGATATTTTGAACATATCTTATAAATATTTTATAAACCTTCACGATGGTATTTACTCGCTCTCTTACCCGTCAATTAGGACGACCCTTCCTCTCGAGCTCTCTCAAGCCAACTGTTGCCTCCAGTTCATTCGCTCGGGCTTCACCGTTGGCTGGCTATATTTCCGGTGCACGTACGCTAACTGCAACTTCAAACCTCCAGGGCAAAGTTCTTTTGGTTCTTTACGATGTAAGTCATTCTCACTTCATACTTCCTATACTTCAATCGCTGACCCGGTCTTGTTTGTGATATAGGGTGGTGTTCACTCCCAGGAGCAGCCTCAGCTGCTCGGTACTACCGAGAATGAGCTCGGCATCCGCAAGTGGCTCGAGGACCAGGGTCACACCCTAGTGACCACCTCCGACAAGGATGGCGAGAACTCCACTTTCGACAAGGAGCTCGTTGATGCTGAAGTCATCATCACCACTCCGTCCGTTTCTGATGCACAATATTTTAAAAACCTCCACTGATTATATAACAGCTTCCACCCCGGTTACCTCACCGCTGAGCGTCTGGCCAAGGCCAAGAAGCTCAAGCTCGCTGTCACTGCCGGTATTGGTTCCGATCACGTTGACCTGAACGCTGCCAACACCACCAACGGCGGTATCACCGTCGCCGAGGTCACCGGATCTAATGTCGTCTCTGTCGCTGAGCACGTTATCATGACCATCCTGGTCTTAGTCCGCAACTTCGTCCCTGCCCACGAGCAGATCAAGGCCGGCGACTGGAACGTCGCTGCCGTCGCCAAGAACGAGTTCGATCTTGAGAACAAGGTCGTCGGTACCGTCGCCGTCGGCCGTATCGGTGAGCGTGTCCTCCGCCGCCTCAAGGCCTTCGACTGCAAGGAGCTCCTCTACTACGACTACCAGCCCCTCTCCCCCGAGACTGAGAAGGAGATCGGCTGCCGTCGCGTCGACGATCTCGAGGAGATGCTCGCCCAGTGTGACGTTGTCACCATTAACTGCCCCCTGCACGAGAAGACCCGCGGTCTCTTCAACAAGGAGCTCATCTCCAAGATGAAGCCCGGTGCTTGGCTCGTCAACACCGCTCGCGGTGCTATCGTTGTCAAGGAGGATGTCGCTGAGGCCCTCAAGTCTGGTCACCTCCGTGGTTACGGTGGTGATGTCTGGTTCCCCCAGCCCGCCCCCAAGGACCACCCTCTCCGCTACGCCGAGCACCCCTGGGGTGGCGGCAATGCCATGGTTCCCCACATGTCCGGTACCTCCATCGATGCTCAGGTCCGCTACGCCGAAGGTACCAAGAACATTCTCGAAAGCTACTTCTCCGGCCGTGAGGACTACCGCCCTCAGGACTTGATTGTCCACAAGGGTGCCTATGCCACCAAGGCTTACGGTCAGCGCAAGTAGGGAGCCCTGTGTGATTATGAAGTATTCTCCGGGTGAGAGACTTCGTTTCATATTTCTTGTTCTTTATTCGAGATGTTCATAAAAGTCCCAATTGCTCCCGATGGCATGGGCAATACTGAAAATAGGTAGCATCTTTCACGATACCAATGAATACCATTTCCAAGCTTTCCTTCTTTTGCACTTGCCTTTGAGATTTCTTACCCAATATGTAATCGCGAACAGGTTGTTTCCTTTTTTGGGCGACGTTGCTTACTTCGCCTTGCAAAAAGCATGGGACCGAGACATGGGTGTCACTCCTCCATGACCAGTCGCGTGACAACACCCTGGCATAAGAGTGCCCAAGCCCCTTCTATGGAGGATGAGGGAGGCACAGAGAGTCAGCGAGGCCTCCCTTCCCAGGTTCTTATGTTGAGGTGGTTACTGACTCTCTGTTGCCCACAGTCTGACGTTTGGAGTTGCTGGGCCCTCTGGCGCTAACGGCGCCCGCGATTGTTGCGAGCACCGACAGGGACCGCCCGGATCCAACCTCGAGGCGGTTTCGACGATAGTTTGGACACCTAGAGGACCTCACTGCCAGCATATGACTAAGCAGGCGAACATCCCGTTTAGTTAACTAGGTGTGGCTCAGTCTAACGCCACGGAACAACGCTAAATAGAACCTTCGACCCTCACTTCTCCACTTTCTACTCCACGCCTTTAATTTTTCCCAGCATACGGAGTTTCTATCTCCAATCTTCCTTATATGCCTGCCAGAACCCCTCAATCCTTTTCCTGTTTTAGCCTCGCTGCTCGCCGTTGGGTACCCGTGGCCTCACGGCCCATCCAGAGTCCCGGGGTGCAAAGCTCAGCCCAAGGAAACACTCCTAGATCTCATTTCAACATAGTCTCTTGGAACATTGACTACTCTAGTAGCTACCCCACACGACGCTGCCTTGCTCTCATCAACCACATTTTCAAAAATGGAGTTCCTGACATTCTCTGCCTACAAGAGGTCAGGTCCGAAGTTCGTGCCAGTCTCTTAGGCAACCGCGAAATACGCCAAGCTTTCCTCACAACAGACGCCGCGACGGACCTAGAGTACAAGCGTTTCATAACCATGACCCTGCTGTCTAAAAAACGCTTCGCGTATAGCCAAGACTCGAAGGAGATGGATGGATCAGACGATGAGGGGAAGTTCATTGTCGGGCCGGTTTTTCGCGAGCATCTCCCGAGTGCAACCGGTAGGGATGGACTTTGCGTGGACCTCATCCCTCCTTACGCACCGGACACCTTCCTCCGAATAATAAACGCACACCTTGAGTCGTGCGATAGCTTCTCCTACCGCGCTGAGCAGCTCAAGCAATTATCTAGCGTCCTTCGTGAACCTGGCTGCAGTGGTGGCCTCATTGTGGGAGATTTCAATTCGGTCACTGATGACGATCACCAGCTCATCGAGGAGAATAAGCTGCAGGATGCATGGCTGACGTTGCATGGGGACACGAATCCAGACGCACCTACGTGGAGTGTGGGGGGAGGAAAGACCCTAGGTATGAGCCTAGGAGGCTGGATAAGGTTGCTATGGTAGGATTGGAAGCGGAGATGATGGAGCTTATGCATCCTCTCTGCATCGACGCCACCAAGCCGTCTGACCAGATTGAGTGGAGTGACCATAGTGGACTGAGGTTTAAGTTTTGCTTCAATGGATATTGAGCCAGTCGAGGCCCTGATTCTTGACACACTGCTGCAGATAACGAGAAAGAAAAAGTTGAAAGATTAGTTCTTATCAAAAAGCTCACCAAAAAAGAACCCGATAATGCACCTCACCATCACTCAGAAGCTGAAAGTGAACCAGCACAGAGTCCTGGTTATGCATTCGAGTCACAGCATCCTTTCACTCATGAATAGAAAGCAGACGCACCGTGCTCTCAGAGTCCTTGATCTGCTCCGGTGTACGTTGCTAGTCTCTATGAGAGGCTACCATGATGCCTGAGGATAGATGCCTTGAGAAATATGGTCTCAATAATTCCTCGCATGACTCAGATTAATCAGCGGCAATCCTGAAGGGATTTTCGCTCGAAAGGAAATAACTACAACATTGTATGTTATAATATGCAGAGCATGGTGATCGGTGGAGCTATGTCGATCTCACCGGATTAATTGAGTCCCTTCGGTGGAGTCTAGAACGTGTACGGAGTAGAGCCGATGTCTTTTTTTAGACATTCTTGATGGCCAAGTATGATTGGTAGCAGTAGGGTCTAAATATGTATATGCTATCTATCCATAACTACATACAATTACAAAAAAAAAGACAAAATAACTCTATTCACAAACTCGCCACGCTTGAAACACCAAACCTATGAGCCCAGATCATACAGGCTTGCAAAACATCCATAGACAAAAGCTCCAACCCCAAGAATGCAGATATGTATATGTGAACGTGATCTTCAACGTTTCAAAGCCTCCCTGCCCGTACATTCCTATGCCCCTCACTCCCCTCACTCCCCTCCTCATCACTATCATCCATAAACCCCTCCTCTAAATCCCGACTTAAACGACTCTCCGTCTCAGCCCCGGTATCACGTCTCTGTTGCTCCAGCGCACCCCGCCTCATAGAATCCCTATCCATCCCAACCAAGATCTCCCCTTCCTCGTCGTCAATACTGATCGTATCGTGGTCGGCTACATGCGCGCCCCACCGCCACCGAGAGGGAAGGAAGAAGTGCATCACTTTATCGGCTATGCGGTCGCGCAGGGATAGTGTATGGGCGGATATAGTATGTAGTGGGAGATATTGCGAGTAGCGCTGGTGGTAGCGGCGGAAGAAGGGGATTATGACGCATGAGGCTAGGATGTAGATTGATAATGCAATTGCGGCTGGGATGAGGATTGTCTGTATGTGGGTTGGTTTGTCAGCTTTGTGTTCTTTTAGGTCTTGGTCGTAGTGTTCACTCTTGGTCACGGAGTAACGGTGATGTGTGGCTTGCGCGTCGGAATAGGGGGTTTTGTACACACCTTGGCAAAGACACTGGTTGATCCCATGCTGGATGCTGGGAATTGGGCTTCAAAGCGCACCTCAGAGTGGATGATAGAGTGGTGAGGTTTGAGGGTTCCAAAGTTTGCGCGAGAGATTGCGGAGCGAGGTCCGGGGGCACACGCGGCAAGATCGGCAGATCGACAAACGACCGGCCATTCGGGATATCTGAGATGTCACTTTTGTTGATATTCTTTGATATATCACATCATTACCTTATTCAAAGTAGTATATGCTTCGTAGAACTAGACTACCTGTATGTAACTGATAATAGTACATAAAGGCTAACTAATAATAGTAGTATATAAAGACACCCTAACGACAACATATAGATAACTAGTTAGTTATGAACATCTATGCCGATGAGTTTACCTATCTAGTAGGTAGTCTGAGCCTCATATAACATGTTCTCTCTTAGCTCATTCACTGTTCATTCCCAGATCTCCTTTACAAGCCTATCATTCTTTCTAGTATACGTACGCATTTGCTAGCGGGCACCAACGGGCTCGTAGTGTTCATAGCTTTTAATATGGTTAAAAATAGCCACTCCAGCTGGTTAGCGCTATCATCTATACTACCAGACTAACATATAAAGATCGTAGGCTCACATGGGTCCTACACCACCGGACTTAAAAGCCATTCAAGTTACCTCCACTCTCTCTTTTACTCCGAACAAAGAAGGAGTGTAAAAGAACCGGCTATGTCTGAGGTAGGTGCCAAATGAAGATGTATACCAGGAATAGATATAGTAAATAGTGAGGGACTTGTTCTAGTTAGCTGACAGGATGAACTATGGACATACCCGAAGTAGTTTAGTGGCAGAGTATGTACCTATCTTCTGCGAGACTACACACTTACTAATCTTCATATGATGCTGACATATGGCTGGTATTCTGGCTTAGTATCCACGCTCAACCAACAATGAGTTATTTTCTCTTTGAAGCTCCGTTCATTCCGGTCCAGTGGACGTTGACCTTGGAAGGGTCCAAGTATAAGCTTACGTGATCTTGACAATCACGTGCACGGTCGGGGAGTTTCTCCGGGAAGCCCCCTAATATCAATGGAACGATTAGAAGAACGCTCGGGCTTCGATCCTGGCGTCAAACTGGACTTGACATTTGCAAAAAGCTTGCATGTTCATCTCCTTCTCTCCTATTTTGCTTTCTTTGTGGGGTAAGTGCCGTGAAGGAAGCCCCTTACCCCTCAGTCTCTCGCGCCTCCGTTGTCGCAATCCGGGTATACTAACTAGCACTAGCCAGGGAGGGACAAAACAGAGAGCCACTTTCGCCCACTTTGAATGTAATCATCTTCTCCCATATCCCTTGCGATCGACAGCGCCTTATCGCGAAATAGGGCATCCCTATTTAATACCGTTCCTGAGAGTGTTGGAGGGGCCCTTATGCTGCGCCCTGCCTCATCTTAGTGACGCCCGCCAAAATGCCCACCAGTTCACAAGCCGACAAACCTAAGCAGACATCGAGTGGAAAGTCGTTCTTCGGACGAAAGTTGTACAAAGAGAAACCGACCGAGGAACGATATGATAGTTATGGAGCTCCCTACGATGGCCTGGCACCTCCGGGAAGCGCGGGCTCACGCTCGTCCCGCCATTCGAAGCGGTCTTCGATTCAATCTGTCGACATGACCCAGGATTTCGACCCAAGCAATATCGCACACACCTCAGGCGTCATCACCTCCATCCCCTTTGAAAGCCTCCCCACCGATACCAGGACCCCGATTCCAATCGATAACATGTCTCGCCCTAGCTCATCGCGCCACGAGCCTTCCCCCAACCATCTGGGCAAAGCTGGAAATGACTATCATCAATATCCCGCCGTGACCTCTACCTCTGCGCCAAATGGGTACGTCCCATATCCTGGACCTCGTGCTCACCCGCACATCTCGAATAACACCAGCAACCCCGGCAGCAACCCCGGCGAGCGAGGTGCCAGACAACAACAGCAGCAGCAGCAGCAGCAGCAACAACAACAATATCAGCAGCAGCAGCAGCAGCAGCAACAGCAACAATGGGGACGGCCAGGCAGCTCATCAGCGAACAATGGGCCTAACCATAACTCCTATTCTATTGATTCGTCCTCTAACTCCCGCACCTCCCTCGACCAAGCCAGCATCTATTCCTCCGTTTCTTCTAACACGCGCGGTTCAAGCTACTTCTCCTCGGACAATTCCTCTCGCACTCTCACAACCTCGCATTCTAGTGACCGTCCCGCCTTGTTTCCCAGTTCCAGCTCGGGCCGCTTGTCAAATGCGGGATCCTCCCACCAGATATCTGTACCGGCCGCTATCCCCCGGCCACAAGATAACTACCTGACTCGACCGAGAGATGACCGCATTGTGGATCAGCTCTTTCTAGAGCTGATGCAGAAGCGAGGATGGCAAAATCTTCCTGAACAGGCTAAACGACAGATGTTGTCGTACCCTGCTTCAAAGAAATGGACATTGGTGCATCAGGATCGCTTGACGGAGTTGCAAGGAGAGCAAAAAAGACGGCAAAATGCGCGACAAACTCACGGCCATGACGGCATGTCTGGTTTGCTTGAACGTGCTGATGAAGAA
Source organism: Penicillium psychrosexuale (assembly GCF_028828465.1). Classification (NCBI taxonomy): domain Eukaryota; kingdom Fungi; phylum Ascomycota; class Eurotiomycetes; order Eurotiales; family Aspergillaceae; genus Penicillium; species Penicillium psychrosexuale. Next base: position 1,304,216 of record NW_026643190.1, on the reverse strand, counting down.
GGGAGCCCGGAATGGTATGTGAAGAAGGTGATGGATGATACCATTACGTCCAAGCAGCTTGCTAGTTTGAGTGTCAGCTTGCGGACACAGCCAATCAGGTATGCAATACCCCCTTTTCTCCATATCGTGCGTATCACTAATAACTAAACAGCTGGGTGAAAGCCTTTGTTGAAGCCCAAGGCCAAATCGCTTTGACCAATGTCCTCTTGAAGATCAACAGAAGAAAAGTCTCTGGTCCTGTCCCGGCTCCCCCTACAGGCGATAAAGATCTAGACCGAGAATACGATATTGCTAAATGTTTGAAAGGTCTGATGAACAACAAGTATGGCGCAGACGATGCCCTAGAGCATCAAAATGTGCTAGTTGCACTCGTCAGCTCGTTATCATCGCCGCGTCTCAATACTCGGAAACTAGTCAGCGAAGTCCTCACTTTCTTGTGCCACTGGGGTGATGGACAAGGCCACCTAAAAGTTCTACAATCAATGGACAAGGTCAAACATGATCACAATGAGACCGGTCGCTTCGATGCTTGGATGCGTATTGTCGAGGTCACCATCGACGGCCGTGGAAAGATGGGAAGTTTGGTCGGTGCCAGCGAAGAGTACCGCAGCGGAGGAATTGGCATGGAGAACCTCCTCATGGAGTATGCAGTCTCAACCATGATCCTTATCAATATGCTGGTGGACGGAGCAGAAACGGACCTGCAGCTCCGTTGCCATATCCGCGCCCAATTCACATCATGTGGAATCAAGCGTCTGTTGACGAAGATGGAGGGATTCCAGTACGAGGTTATCGACAAGCAAATCGAACGTTTCCGCGATAATGAGGCCATCGACTACGAGGACCTTCTCCAGCGGGAGGGCAGCAGCATGAAGGATAGCATCGAAGGCGAAGTTAAGGATATGAGCGATCCTATGCAAATCGTCGATGCAATCACGTCCAAGATCAACGGCAGCCGATCCCATGACTACTTCCTCTCGGCTATGCAGCATATGCTTCTCATCCGGGAGAACTCCGGTGAGGAAGGGCTCCGTATGTTCCAGCTCGTAGACGCCATGCTGAGCTATGTGGCCATGGACCGGAGGCTGCCCGACCTTGATCTTCGGCAGGGCCTGACTTTCACCGTGCAGAGTCTGCTAGATCGGCTGCACACGGATGCTGAGGCAAGGCGCGTTTATGACGAGTCTCTTGAGGCTCGGCAAATCGCCGAGGCTGCCATTGCTGAGCGCGATGAGATGCGAGCGCAGATCGAGCTCGGTGCAGAAGGCTTGGTTTTGAAATTGCAAAAGCAAATCGATGAACAGGCTGGTATTATCGAGCTGCAACAAAGGCAAAATGAATCGTTCAAGGCCGAGGTTGCAGAAATACAAAGGTTGCGTGCTCAGGAATTGCAACGCAATGAGCTAGAAACCCGAGAACTATACCTCATGCTCCGAGATGCCCAGGATATCGCCGCTTCTAATGCCCGAAAGACCAACAACCATGATATGGCAGAGGCGGCAGATCCATCCCAGATGCCCGGTATCATGGACCGCGAACGACTCATGGAACGTCTGGAACGCCAGCTTGAGCGGACAAAGACCCAGTTTAAGCTGGAGGGCAAGGTCTGGGGCCAGCATGGACCATCAGATCGACTCCGCGAGCTGCGCGAGAAGATGGAAGGTGAAGTAGATGACAGTGAGTACTTTGCTGAGTCTACCCGCCGACACCTCGACCCTGGAGCTTTGGGATCTGTTTACCGCAAGCGCAGCCATATCCCTACGATGGACTCGACTCTGGAAGACGAGGAGGACATCCCACTAGATAGCAATGGCGAACCGATGTATGAGAGGCCTCGTCTGGTGGAAATGCATCGTCCTCGTTTGAACGCTGCCCAGACTACCGGCTTCCTAGGCGAGCTTGCTTCCAAGGTTCCCAGGTTTGAGGCTGAAGATCCCGATGTTGTTGAAGGGGAACAGGTACCCAAGCTAGAAGATAATGAAGCTGCTACAAAGGCTATGCCGCCTCCTCCTCCTCCAGGGGGCAATATTGTTCCCCCGCCTCCGCCGCCGCCGGGAGTTATAGCTCTTACCCCACCCCCGCCGCCAGGAGGCAAGATTCTTCCCCCTCCACCTCCACCAGGGGGCTTCGCTCTCCCACCTCCACCTCCGCCAGGGGGCTTTACTCTTCCACCGCCGCCTCCCCCGGGTGGAAAAATTGGTCTACCTCCTCCCCCACCGCCTGGCGGAATGGCTCTCCCGCCGCCCCCTCCGCCAGGTGGTGCCAAGGGTGTTCCTGGATTGCCGCCTCCACCTCCGCCCCCGGGCGGAAGAGTTGGCTTGCCTCCGCCGCCGCCCCCCGGTGGTGGTGGTTTCGCTCTTCCACCACCTCCCCCTGTTCCTGGAGCCAATGGCCTGATGATTCCCCCGCCTCCACCCCCCAGCGCCGCCTTAGGTACAGGCTGGAGACCCGCATACGTGGTTGGAGATGTTTCGCCGTCTACAATTCACATGCCATTCATTCGACCTAAGAAGAAGCTCAAGGCTCTTCATTGGGACAAGGTCGACACTCCTCAAGTTACTGTTTGGGCTACTCACGCACCGACAGCTGAGGCGAAGGAAGAAAAATATACCGAGCTTGCCAAGAAGGGTGTACTGGACGAGGTTGAGCGATTGTTCATGGCCAAAGAAACGAAGATATTTGGAGCCAGCACTGGTGCGAAGCAGCGCACGGCCAAGAAACAGATTATCTCGAACGATCTATCCAAGAACTTCCAGATTGCTCTGTCCAAGTTCTCTCAATACCCGGCCGAGGAGGTCACTCGCATGATCATCCACTGTGACAAGGAGATTCTGGATAACAGTGTCGTCATGGACTTCTTGCAAAGAGACGAAATGTGCAGTATACCAGAGAACGTAGCCAAGCTTATGGCACCATATAGTATGGATTGGACGGGCCCTGGTGCCGCTACTTCCGATCGCGAACAGGATCCCTCCGAGATCACTCGCGAGGATCAGATCTATCTCTACACTGCATTTGAGCTCAATCACTACTGGAAAGCAAGAAACAGAGCACTCGCACTGACCCGCACCTTCGAGCCAGAGTACGAGCACATATCCACAAGGCTAAAGGAGGTTGCACGAGTCAGTGAGTCCTTGCGGGATTCTGTGTCATTGATGAACGTGCTCGGTCTGATTCTCGACATTGGAAACTTCATGAACGATGCCAACAAGCAGGCCCAGGGTTTCAAGCTGAGCTCCCTCGCCCGGCTGGGTATGGTGAAAGACGACAAGAATGAGACTACCTTTGCCGATCTGGTCGAGCGTATCGTGCGCAACCAGTACCCAGAGTGGGAGGGCTTCCTCGATGAGATCAGCGGTGTCATTGGTCTGCAGAAGATCAATGTCGATCAGCTCCGCACCGACGCCATCAAGTACATTAGCAACATTAAGAACGTACAGGCCAGCTTGGACGCTGGTAACCTGAGTGACCCTAAGAGGTTCCACCCACAGGATCGCGTCAGCCAAGTCGTTCAGCGGTCCATGAAGGACGCCAGACGAAAGGCTGAGCAGCTGCAGCTCTACCTTGATGAGATGGCGAAGGCTTATGACGATATCATGGTCTTCTATGGTGAAGACAACGCAGATGAGAATGCTAGACGAGATTTCTTTGCTAAGTTGAGCTCGTTCTTGATCGAGTGGAAGAAATCCAGGGAGAAGAACACAGCTCTAGAAGAATCCAGAAGGCGCACAGAGGCATCCCTCGCTCGCAAGCGAATCAATGTCAACCTCGCCAACAGCACTCCCACCGCAGAGACAGTGCAGTCGCCTGCTTCAAGTGGTGCCATGGACTCATTACTTGAGAAGTTGCGTGCTGCAGCACCTCAAGCCAAGGATCAACGAGACCGCCGCCGTCGTGCTCGTCTAAAGGAGCGGCATAACGTCCGCGTAACTTCGGGGACCAAGCCACCACCTGATTCGGGTGAGGCGGAAGAAGGCGAAGACGGAGTTGAAAAGACAACCAATGGCGATAATAATGACGAGACCGGTCTTCTGAGCCCTCCGAGTACCGCGCCGGAAGATGGCAAGCAGGAAGCTCAAGTATCTGAAGGCGAAGACGTTGCCGATCGTGCGGCCAGCATGCTTCTCGGTCTGAGAAGTAATTCCGATGCAGGCGGCGGCGAGCGCCAGCGACGGAGAAGAGAGAGCGCAGATGAAGAGCGTCGTAACCGCCGCATGAGACGCCGAAACCCCACAGGCGGGAGCAAAGATAGCGCGGATGGCTCTAGTGGCCTTGCTACAGTTCAAGAGCCTGCTTCTCCTTCGCAGACAGACTCGATGGCCACAGACGATCAACAACCCCCCGGCTCACCTCACGAGTCTCAACCTCCCCCTTCAATTGTCGTCTCGGAGCAAGGCGAGTCATCACAGGATCCCTCGGTTGCCGGTTCCTCTCCTCAAAAACCAACTGATTTGTCGGATTAAGTCAATCACCGACAGCCGATTTAATTTAATGTTTTATCAATTCTCATTGATGATGCATTGGATTCAAACCCAAATGTTCTCCATTGCCATCAATACCACTACTTACTACTTACTACAACCGCCCTCGATTGTATAATACCCATTCCCTACCTACACTTCTACTCTTTGAGCTGCCCTCCTTGATTTGACGAGCCGAGCATGGTGCGATGATACAATTTCTTTGTTTCTTCTTTTCTGTTTCATCTTAACAGTATCCCTTCATGTGCAATCATTTTCTCTTTTCTTTTTGTTATCCACTCCCGCATACCCACCGACACCCTGTCTCCCTCTCCTTGTACATAATCCCTTCCCCCCGTCTTCTTCATCCAACACTACCTGCCATGGAAATGTCGCGATGATTGGAGGGCGTATCATCGAATTGCATGTTGAGCTCGATGTTCAATGTTTCCTGCATTGTCGCCTTGTTCTTTACTCCCTACTTCCGAGCGCATGTCGTGGTCAAGTTTTATATCTGCTGCGTATCCTTGACTAGAGCCGCATTAGATGGACTGCTATTGCTTGTGATTTTCAGGATCAGGATTTAAAGACTCGCAGTTAGACAAAATCTATGTTCTCGATCTCTTCCAAGCTCTCAATTAGCATATATGGCTCGTGAAGGCGGTGATAGAGGCGGTAAGATAGTGCCCGATACTTAGTCGCCCTTATCGCAATATAAACATCGGACCAACATTTGAACATTTGAACACCCTCGGCATCTACCAATATTTCATTGGTTTAATCTTGCGCATGCGAGCATCTCGCCAAGTTCTGCGTTGGGTTTCTCCCTTCAGCTCGCCAACGAGTCAACCATGGCAAACTATATCAAATAAATCATGTATCCGACGTCATGGCTTTCTCTCCGAATCGCGTGGCCGGCGGGCTCCCGGACAAGCTCGAGCTTTCTCGTCTACTCGCCCAGCTAGATTCATGCTAGATGGAGACTCTACAATATATGCGCTCTCTACTGCAACTGGACGAGCAGCCATTGCAGTCGTGCGTGTATCGGGTCCGGCATGTGCCTCGGTATGTATTCCTCGAAGAACTACCAAAGCACCAGACTAACAATGCCATTCAGATATACAAAAGTCTCTGCCCAAACCACCCGCTTCCAAAACCGCGCTATGCAGCCCTCCGCACCCTCTATGACCCAACCCAACCCCCAACCGCAAACACAATCCTCGATGCCGGCGCCTTAGTCCTCTACTTCCCCTCCCCACGAACCGCAACAGGCGAAGACATCCTCGAACTACACATCCACGGCGGCCCCGCAATAACAAAAGCCGTCCTTTCAGCAATCGCACAGACAAACACCCCAGAGCAAACAGTGCGCTACGCCGAACCAGGCGAATTCACCCGCCGCGCCTTCATGAACGACCGTCTCAGCCTGCCTCAGATTGAAGCACTCGGCGACACTCTGTCCGCCGATACCGAGCAGCAGCGACGACTAGCTGTGCGTGGCTCCAGCGACGCATTGCTGAATCGGTACGAGCGGTGGCGGCAGGGTCTGCTGTATGCGCGCGGCGAGCTGGAGGCGCTGATTGATTTCTCTGAGGATCAGCATTTCGATGAGTCCACCGAGGAGCTTGTTTCTTCTGTTGCGGCCCAGGTGCGCACGTTGAGCGTGCAGATCGATTTCCATATTGCTAATGCGTCGCGGGGCGAGTTGCTTAGGAATGGGATTCGGGTTGCGCTATTGGGTGCGCCGAATGCTGGCAAGAGTTCCTTGCTTAACCGGGTTGTTGGGAAGGAGGCTGCTATTGTTAGTACTGAGCAAGGGACTACGAGGGATATTGTCGATGTTGGGGTTGATCTTGGAGGATGGTATTGTAAGCTTGGGGATATGGCGGGGATCCGGGCTGAGGGTAGCTCTGGTGATGGTGAGGGGGTTGTTATTGGAGCCGTTGAGAAAGAGGGCATTCGCCGGGCTAGGGAGAGGGCGTTGGAGTCTGATGTTGTTATTGTGGTTCTTTCGCTGGAAGACACTGCCACTGGCGTCCGGCTATTCGTTGAGCCGGAGGTTCTGGGTGCTGTTAATGACTGCGTGGAAGCAGGCAAGTGCCTCGTTGTGGCTGTCAACAAATGCGACAAGCTACACACTACCTTGGAAAGTGGCGTGCCGCAGTCATTGTCAGATACGATCCACGACATCTTCCCTTCGGTCCCGGTAGACCGTGTATTTACCATTTCCTGCGAGGAAGCTCGTCAGGGAGCATCGTCTCTCAATACCACTACAGACCCGGGTAATCTACAGGTCTTTCTACGTGGACTAATTGCGACGTTTGAGCAGATTGCCTCGCCTCTTGGCGTGGACGGAGATGGAGGTCAATATGATATCTCGTATTGGGAAGATTCTCTAGGTGTCACGCATCGCCAAAGCTCTAATCTTCAAATATGTCTTGATCATCTGGACGACTTCCTATCTCAAGCATCTTCTGCTGAATGTCATGATGATTCCTCGCGCGAGAGAGAACTCGGTCCTCTTGATTCCCATGTTGAATCTGAAGTCGATATCGTCACTGCTGCGGAACATCTGCGCTTTGCGGCTGATATGCTGGCTAAGATCACAGGAAAAGGCGAGAGTGGAGATGTCGAGGATGTGTTGGGGGTTGTCTTCGAGAAGTAAGTACTGGAGGGTCTTTATCTTGGTTTGCTGGTCTGGATGGCGAGCTGACTGTCGTAGATTCTGTGTCGGCAAATGAACATTCCGATTCAAGTATGGCTCCGACGAGGTTGACTTGCATCGCCGTCTTATGATAGCTTGTTCGGCAAGAGTCGTGACATCAACCGGTTGCTGGTTGCAATTGACATGATTGAAATGGTTGCTGGAAGTGCATTGTCCATCATGCACATTCTGGGCGGCCTAATTTTGGCCAGGCAAAAGCTTGGGGCAAGATCTGCTGGCGGGGGCATTGTATCCTCCTCGGCCCATTGCAGGAAACATCATGACGAATTATTTAGGCAGAGATAACTGCTGGATAGCTTCAAAGTGGTAGACGGGAGGTGACGGGAGGTGATGTGCCGATGAAGTTGCAAGAACCGATGCAATTGTGTATGAATAGCAGCTCGATAGACTAATAATGTATGCAATGGTAACCTAAGAACTACCACCACCGATCAGCAACGCGATACTTATAAGAAAGAAAAGGGAATCCCAAAATTGTCTGCCTTGGTTGCCGGGGTCTCATTCATCATCCCAGGCACCCAGAAACGGACTCCTCGGGTTTATTTCCGAAAATTAGCCACAACACTCCTATTGTCCTTGTCAAAGACAGAATTCTGTCAAACATGAATGATCTATCTGAGTCAGGACCGGATACAGTCTCCGCAAAGTACTGAAAGTACCTGGCGTGTCTCAGTTAGGCCAGATGTATCCGATGCCGAAAGACAATACAGCACGCCCTAAATTATTATATTGAGACTTGGGAGCTATTCTTGTCATCCTAGATGCTACGGTATCATGAAGAATTCCAATGCTGAGGCAAGCTTCAGCTGTAGCCCTGTATAAGGCCGAGTTTGAGGTTGAAACATGCTTCCTGGGTGTCGATCATTGTGGTTACTCGCATTTAAGATATTTCTATATTTGTTTTTTTCTATTTCTATTTCCATTGGCTATTTCTCTTTATTCGCTATTCGACTAAGATATTGTCGGAGTTTCAGTGTTTCAATTCTAAAACTCCTGTCAGATCTAAGAATAGCGGGATATCTGCATGGAATGAGATTTCTTCTAGAAGGACTATCATCCAATCAAAAATAGAAAGTACCAAGGGTAAAAGAGTAAATACCCCGAGAATAAAATAAGAAACCCACGTTGTGCTTCAGAACAAACGTCATCTCTTTACCCTGTCACCGGGGCTGACAAGGAAGTACCTTGCAGCCTCGGACAACAATGTAACTGGACTATTTAGACCCCTATTTTGGCTTAAGAGAATAAAAATCTCCTTTATACTGTCTATAATAAGCTAATAGTCTGGTAGGGGGTGGTGTAGAGTATAGGCCGGATAACCACCGATGTCTGTTGTGCAGGATGTGCTATGAATAGCTTCATCATCCCTGTCTGTCCATATGGCTTTTTCATATAGGGTGATTAGCTTTATCTGGGGATGCTTACTTTTTGCTAGGGGTTTGTTTAACCCTTATTTTTGTTTGTTTCTTTCGCCTTTCTTTGTGCTATTCTAGGGCTTTTTCATACATATAGGGCACTTTGACACTTGATCATTCTACAGAGCCTTACCTTATAGAGTGTTCTGTCAATGACAATACTGATAAACAAACAATACGAAATGGAAGAATTCAAACATTAAGTATGTTATTTGGCGATGTAAGCTATTCCACATATTGCACGCCATTCCCTTTGTGAACCAGAAACAAACCACAACGCCTCACCACACTGTAGCCTACTTCTTCTCCCCGAACAAACGAAAGCTCTGATATCTCCTCTCCCTTCCAAACCAAGCAGCCCATCACAATTGCAATGAGGTTGAAGTATTCATGACGAAGGAAACTCAAAAGTGGATGTAGTCCGAGCCAGGACACTCATAGTATTCAATGTAAAAGTCACGGAGAGCTCCTAGACACTCAGAGGGATTGAGCAAGTATGAGCAAGAAGGGCTGTGTTCGGCATGGTGATAGAGGTAAGAGACCTGAGGAAACTGGGCACAGCATTGGAAGCAGAAGAAGGGATTTTGGTCGGTGAGTCGGTTGCCATAAAACCCATATTCAGGAGACTCGAAGGCGAGAGTGCGGATGCGGTCCTGCTTCACGCAACGGCCTTCTTCGAGGTGGAAGAGGAGGCCTGAGAACCCGATCCAGTTTGTTGGGCAAAACCAGCATTCGTAGATTTGAAGACCCAGAGGATTGTTACGGTCTTGTTGTGCTGTAGGGGGATGATACATGATGGATGTGGTTGTGGATATGAAGTAGATTGATGGAGGATAGATGAAGGATGAAGAATGAGGGACGATGATGGAAGAAGTAAAAGCAGTGGAAGAGTGAAAGAGGAAGAGGTCGGGTTCTGTTTGTTTTATAGTCAGAGTACTTGCTGTTTTGGGATTCGGTTTGCTGCATGTACGTCCCTATTTTGTTTCCCTTCTCTGTTTATTCTTAGTCTCAGATACCCTCTCTAGATTATTGCATTTGATATTGATATGGAACTTCTATAACAAAAGATATATTTCACAGTCATTGGGAGTTATGGCTCAATTGAACGAAGACAAGCCAGTTTGCTATTTACTTGACTATGTCAAGACCAGCAATGATATTATTAAGACAAACCCTACTTAATTACAGTGTTCTTCAAAGCTTCCCACCTCGCAAGCACAATATATCAGAACTATCCGATCACAGGGCCGCGATACCGCAACGCAAAGCGACCAGCCAACCACATCGATCCTACAACTGCAGATAGAGCCAGTCCACTGACAGCATAGAGATCCCAGTTCCTGGCTTTAAAGGTAGACATACGCATATCAGCCGTCTGCAAGTGCATCGGGCGCAATTCCTTGCCGTCTTTGAACCGTAGCTCATTGTCGTACATGAGCTCCTCGATAAGATCGGCGGCATGATACTTACGACGACTAGCAACATTAGCAATACGCTGCAGGCGCAGCACATTCCGGCTGTATGTCTCGTTTCCTGATTTGAGAATCTTCATGGCTTTGGCGTAGACCTCATCCGATGTAAAGTTAAGCTTACTCAAAGACTCGGCGACACCTCCGGCGACCAGCCGAGCGGTGTTGGCGATTTGATCCGAGAAGATACCCATTGATAACATTGGCTTTCCATGGTAAAGGCCCTCGTTAGCACTAGATCCTCCACCATGGGTGAAGTAGAGCTTGGTTGATTCGCTGTCGAGGATAGCACGTTGAGGTGCAAAAAACGGGAAGATCCAATTCGGATGTTTGTTGTCAAGTAGATCCCCTAGGGTGATTTCGATTTCATTTTTATCGCCTGTGTTGAATTGGAAGGATGCGCTAGCAAGGTTTTAGCCGTGAGGAGAGAGATTTGATTCTTTAGTTGTAGGGTTTCTTACCTGCGGTCAAGGTCTGCTCGACATGTCTTGCCCATAGCCCAGATCACACCATCGATCACACCATCCTCTTGGAGGCGATTCGCGGCCTTCACTATCTTCGCAGCATCCTTATGGGGCAGGATGATATGAGTACCAAGGGCGATATAAAGGACTGATTTATGCCTGGCCAAGAATGGCCCGCACTGCTGGTCTAGTGGCGGGTATGTCGGACTCAAGAGAGGACCAACAGGAGCAGCAGTTGGAGGTAGATCGCGGGGGATTTCCAGCCCAAAGAAGGAGTTGACAAATATGAGATAGTCTGGTTTGCTGGGCTTATGAGGCGGATAGAAGACGCCATTGTCGCTTCGCATCTTCTTGCTCCATTTTCCTGCGCGTATGATAGCTGGGAGATCCGGAAAAAAGAAGATCTCGTTCATGATTCGTAGCCACATGGAAGTATCCTCGGATGTCATGGTCCCTGGAAGCTGGAAGCCTGGCTGGCCTGGGATGTACGGACAGGGCAACTGGAATAAAGGCATATTGGGACAGACGATGGCGATTGGTACCTTATACTCAAAGTGAATATCGTTGGCTGCCTCGACAAAGAAATCCGCAACTATCATGTCCGGTCGAGTCGCGGGGTCATCCATGATCTCTTTGAGACGATGGTAGGTTTGAGGCCAGAAGGAGTCGAACATGTATTTGGATTCCATAGCTTGTCCGATACCCTTGGAGATATCCCATGCCTGCATACGCCGATAGTGACCATCGAGTTGCTCAGGGGTTGGTCCGGGGCCTAACTGATGAAGCTTGTTGACAAAGTCATACTCAGGTTTCACCCAGCTCTCTTGTCCCTCAAGTGTTGCAAATTCAATTTCGTGGCCACGCTCCGCGAGCACCCGGCCAATTTCCAAAACAGGGGCTGTATAGGTTCTTATTTAGTTGTCTATCTGTTCACGTTTCATGTTCCATCTTACCGGCATGTGTGAATCCTCCGGTAGTAACCACCAGTAATATCTTTCGAGATAAATGTATTTGGGACTGGCTCATTGTGAGAAATAGGGGGAAATCAATTAGTTTCACTAAAAACTTGACAGAAAAGAGCGAAGCACTTATACCTCAAACCCCGAAATGGCCCCCAAACTAACATCCTCAGGCCATACTACGGACTTCGGAGAGTTTCAAACAAATCCCGCCGAGTATAGACTTGATAATTGAAGAGTCACTGGAGTTAACAGGCAAGTCCAGAGAGCTGAACGATTTGAACATTGATGCTTTAGAATGATATCCCATTATAGTTAGGGGCTTTGTACATGTCCTAACTAGAATGACAAGTTGCTCACAGAAACCTCCCACTTTTCGAATCCTCAAACTGACATAGAGAGCTCCCCCCCTTTTTTAAGCACGTGGAAATAAGTGCCGGCAGTACTAGGCCCTTACTAGCAAGGCCTGAGATTTGACACTATACATGCATGATGCAAGTATGTAACTTCAAAGGTGGCGAGACAAACATTACAAACCAGTCACCTGATGATGATAGCATGTGACTCTTTCGCCGATATCGGTCATGGTCTTCATCTTTCATATCTCAACTACTTACAACATAGAGGAAGAACAGACCTACGAAAAGAGCAATTGGGTCTAGGAAGAGAAGAAGAGTTTATTTCATACTTACTTCATACATGCACCTTTGGAAGACAACCATTTCATACTATACAACCTTGTATATGTCGATCAACCCCGCCATTCTAACGTTGATCTCTCAAATAGATTATATCATAGACAATTGGAAAGCGAGATGGGTCTGTTATATGCCTCTACTACGTACCTCGTCAGTATCAGCCATATAAGCCATCCAAAGAAATAATTCTTCAACCGAGATCGTGACTCAATGGCGCATACCGAATTGACTCATACCCCGCCATTGCCAGGATTGACATATAAAACATTCAATTGAACGTGTAAATGTAGATTCGGTGAATATATCAGACTGCATGTTGGAATTCCAGTAAATCCTGTTGTTGGAACATATAAATCGCTATATCTTCTCTTACTGTCCTTGCAAGGTTGATCCACTACGGTCCACACCTTTGAGGTTTTTCTCTTCCGCTTCTTTTCTTTCTCTTTTACATCAGTCCACCTCAATTAATCTCACTATGCCTTCCCGACAAGAAGTATCCTACTTTGGAGCTGGTCCAGCTCCCCTCCCGACCTCAGTCGTTGAAGCCGGCGCAAAGGCATTCGTCAACTTCAACGACGTCGGACTCGGACTCGGCGAGATCTCGCACCGCTCCCCCACCGCCAACAAGATCCTCAACGATGCCAAAGCCAACCTCTCCGCTCTCCTCGATATCCCCGATAACTATGAGATCCTGTTCATGCAGGCCGGAGGCAGTGGCGAGTTCAGCGCTGTCGTGCAAAACCTGGTCCCCGTCTGGATTGAGCGCCGCCGCCGCAGGGCCGAAGCCGACGTGAAGAAGGCACAGCCCGGTGCGGAGCAGGCTCAGGTTGACGAATTGGTCTTCCAGAGACTTCAGAAGGAGGTCGATGAGGAGCTCAAGCTGGATTACCTCGTGACTGGATCTTGGTCGCTCAAGGCTTCCCAGGAAGCGAGTAGACTGATCGGCTCGAAATATGTGAATGTTGCTCTTGATGCTCGCAAGGCCAACGGGGGGAAGTTTGGAAAAATCCCCGCTGAGGATACCTGGTCATTGACTCCTACCAAGAAGGAGGGCGGCAAGGGCTCTGCGTTTGTCTACTTCTGCGACAACGAGACCGTCGATGGTGTCGAGTTCCAGCAGTTCCCCAAGTCATTGGAGGCTCAGGGTCAGGATGCTGAAGATGAGCGTCTCGTGGTCGCCGATATGAGCTCCAACTTCATCAGCCGGAAGGTTGATGTCAGCAAATACGCGGTCATTTTCGTACGTTGACTTCAATCTTTCCGCGTTATGAGTGTAGTACACTAACAATATATACAGGGCGGCGCACAAAAAAACATCGGTGTCACCGGTATCACCATTGCCATCGTTCGCAAGGATCTCCTCCCTCCCCAGACCGCGACTCCTTCCCCTGCTCTCCTCCACCGGTTGAACATTGGCGGCCTTCCCGGCCCAATAGTCCTCGACTACGCAATCACCGCAAAGAACAACTCCCTCTACAACACCCTCCCCATCTTCAACCTCTGGATTGCCGGCCAGGTCATGGCCGACCTGATGGCCGAGTTCAGCGCTCAAAAAGTCAGCGGGCAAGAGGAAGTAGCCAACAAGAAGGCAGAGCTTATCTACGGTGCTTTGGACAAGTTCCCGCAAGTGTACCAGGTTGTTCCTGACGCTAGCGTCCGCAGCCGCATGAACATCTGCTTCCGTGTCAGCGGCGGTGATGATGCAAAGGAGAAGGAGTTCATCGCTGGCGCTGAAAAGCGTCTTCTCCAGGGCCTCAAGGGCCACCGTAGTGTAGGCGGTATGCGCGCCAGCAACTACAATGCTGTCCCATTGGAGAACGTGCAGAAGCTAGTAAAGTACCTCGAGGACTTTGCTACAGCACAGTAGATCCGTTTGGATATAATATCGGTGTTTGAGCGAATTCAACCTGGGGCTTTTGGCCAGGAACGTGTGATAGGTAACGAAATAGGACGCCAGAATGTGTCCAGGACAGTTGCGACTGTTTATTCAACATAACTCCCAGTATATCCATGCTATATATATGCTTTAATGACAAAAATGTTTCCGATGTTGGTACAAAAGCCCAAGAGAAAGTGCTCAGAGCTTCCACACAGCCCATTCTTTGAGATCAAGTTCCTTGATGATTCCTTTTAGGGGGCCCTGGAGCTCCTGACCTTGCGCCCACAGCTTAGGCCCAGCCATGTAGCTGATGAACCCCTCAGGACCAGAAACCAAAATCAACTTGCTCCTGCGAGAGTTGCCTTTTGACGCTGGTGCAATAGCACCTCGGATATCTTCCTTTCCAATGAACGTGTTCTCCTCGTCCAGATAATAATCCACAATAACCTGCCCGGGATACTGGGCCTTGAGCGCCTCTAGCTCTCGCACAATAATAGAAGTGTCTTCTGTTCGTACAACATCCACAGGCTTTTCCGAAGTATTATCCCGACTCTTCGAGCCAAACCACCCAGAGAACCAGCCCCGGCGTGACTGCGGCTTCAGCGAGTCACTATGACCACCAGCACAGTCATCCTTTATCCGATTCGCCCACAAGATATGGATCGTCGGTCGATGCTCAGTATGTTTGCGATTCAAAAGAGAATACGCAGCCTGCAGAGCCGGCGCAATCCCCGTCCCACCAGCAATAAAGACAATATCCCCCGTTTCCTTCGAGATCGCGCATTCGATCTTGGGTCCACGAATCTCGACGTCAGCACCAACAGCAATATTATGCAGGTAGCGCGAGACCTCTCCGAAGGGATCCTTTCGAATGAAGAAGCGCAGGCAGCCCTCGTTCTCGTCGTCGACACTTAGCGATGTCGCTGCCGTCGTGGGCAGCGGCGTGTAATCCCGTCCGATTTGTAATTGTGGTTGCTTGAACATCACACTCCAGACTCCCGTCTGCCATGCTTCCTCGTAGACATCGTAGTTGCTGTCGCTGGGTATGCGTGGCCGCAGCGTGAAAAGGCTGCTGGTTGCCGACACGGGCTCGCGGGATACAATGCTGTATTTGGTGAATGTTTCGGGGTTCAAGGTGGCGGATGATGTATTTTGGGATTGGATATAGGCGCCTGCACCTGCTGCTGTTACACCCACGAAGGCGATGCTTAGCCAGCGGCGCGAGTTGGAACGGGGGGACTTTGGTGACGTCGGGGTTGCTGAGGTTGAAGCATAGCGTACAGGCCGAGCTACAGCTCTGAGACCCTGGCTGCCTCTACAGCATAAAGAAGATAGGTTGTTCATGTGGAAGTGCAATTGAAGAAAAAAGAAATCGCGGGGGGTCGAGGCCAAGGGAGAGCCGGGCGATCGACAAGAAAATACACCCCCTTGGCGGTTTCTTCTTCTTCTTTACTTCAACTCACTTTGGAGATTTCTCCTCTACCGACTTGACATTCTCGTTCTCGACATTCTCTTCGGGCAATGGAGACTTCTCTTGGCTACTCCTGACGACATACCTTTCCGCTACCCTCTCCCTCTCCTCGACGATTTATACCACACGGACACAAAGAGAACATGTCGAATACATATCAAGGCAACAGGAATGGTAGCCTCGCTGCGCCTCGAGACTCACTAGAACTCGCCTCCCTCGCATCCTCATCTCCTGGCTCCGTAGGCGGGTCATCACGCTCCTCTTCCCCCGACGGTGTCTCTTCATCCCGCAAGCTCTCCCTTGAGGACGAAGATCCTCTCGCAGAATCGCATCAAGATGCCGAGCTAGGGCGCCGTCACAGAGCTCAGAGCTCATTCTCCATATCCTCAGCTTTTGATTTCGGGCGCAATCTGTTCCCGCTGTCGCAAACACAGGGTGGCTACGCGCCCCTAGGTACTCCGTCCGCGGACAGACTAGGGTTCACAGACGGATCGCTGGAGCGGAATAAAACATTGACATATCTGAATGGGCTATCACTCATCGTTGGGCTGATTATTGGATCTGGTATCTTCTCGTCACCGAGTCAGGTCAATGCCAACGCGGGGTCGCCGGGCGCCTCGCTCATCGTTTGGGCTGTGGCTGGTCTACTGGCCTGGACGGGCGCTGCTAGCTATGCAGAGCTGGGAGGAGCAATTCCGCTGAACGGAGGCTCGCAGATCTATCTGTCCAAGATCTTTGGAGAGCTGACGGGTTTCCTTTTCGCATGGTGCGCCGTGTTAGTATTGAAACCTGGCTCTGCGGCGATTATCTCTCTCATCTTTGGCGAATACGTTGTCCGTGCGTTTGTGGGCGCTGATGTTGGCGACGTAAATCCTTGGATCAACAAGGGTGTTGCATTTGGAGGGCTTGTCGCAGTGACTCTGCTCAATTGCATCTCCACCAAGTTCGCTACCCGCATTGGTGATTTCTTTATGTTCTTCAAGTTCGTTGCTCTGCTAGGTGTCACAGTCATCGGGATTATAGTTGCTGTGACTGGCTTCTCGGCTGGAGGCAACGCAAATGAAGAATGGAAGACGACAGGATGGTTCGAGGGAACCACCACCGAGATATCTGATTTTGCAGTGGCCCTGTATGCAGGTCTTTGGGCATTTGACGGCTGGGACAATGTAAGTTGACACTCAAGTATTTGGAATGCTTCCACTCACATCTTGCAGACCAACTACGTGACGGGCGAATTCAAGAACCCAAACCGCGATCTGCCCCGAGTCATCCACACGGCGATGCCACTGGTCATCATCTCCTATCTGCTCGCCAATGTCTCATATTTCCTTGTTCTTCCTCACTCCACCATTGAGGCAAGCAACACCATCGCCGTCCAATTCGGCGCAAAAGTATTCGGCGCCCCCGGAGCCTTGATTTTAGCTCTCGTCGTCTCAGCCAGCTGCTTCGGAGCTCTAAACGCAACCACCTTCACAAGCGGCCGACTAGTCTACGCAGCCGGCAAGGAAGGGTATCTCCCCTCAATATTCGGCCGGATCGGTCTCCACGCCTCCTCGCAAGGCCCTCCAGCAAGCAGCCGACTACGCCGCCGCTCCTGGGCCAGCAGGGCCCTCTCCCGTTTCTTCGGCGATAACTCCAGACTCGGCTTCACGCCAATATATGCCATGGCTTTTAACAGCGTCCTAACAACTATCTACATCGTCGTCGGCGAGTTCGGCACCCTCGTCACTTTCTACGGTGTAGCCGGATACACCTTCTACTTCCTCACCGTTCTCGGCCTGATCGTCCTCCGTATCCGTGAACCCCTGTTGGAACGTCCCTACCGCACCTGGATCACCACACCCATTATATTTTGCTGCGTGAGCCTTTTTCCTTCTCAGCCGAGCTGTCATCTCCGAGCCCTTGCAAACGCTCATCGTCGTCGCGTTCATCATCACCGGCGTGCCCGTCTACTACTGGCGTATTTATAAGCGAGATGGTCGGATCGATCTTCCCAGCTGGAAATTCTGGAAGCGCCAATAAATTCGGGGAAACTCTCCGCCCGCTCTGATCCTGTTCGCTCTTATGATTGTGATACCCATGCGTATATAGCTAGGGTGTATGGTGCGAAGTGAAAGCTGTCTCTGGTGTTTGTGCGTGTATTCGCGCTTCCAATGGAAGCCCTTTTGGCGACGATGTGATGACCATGGCTTTAGGCGGGTGCATTCTGATTGCTTCATCTTTTTGCTAGTTGCATGATGCCCCACGCCGCGTCTACTTCTACCCTGTTTTATTAGAGATCTAGCGCGCTGCATACTACATGCGGTGCATACTGTATATAATCTTCATAATATTTGCATATTGTAATCTCTCATACACCAAGACTATCCCATATAGAAGCTCGCACGAGAACTGCAGTTGGCTGATCCCCGTCCACCCCAGCATCAGCATCAGCATCAGACTCCGCGAAGAACAGTGGTCCGAAGCAATTAGCTGCTGGGTGGTAGATTCGTGTAGATATGACCGTTCTGTCATTGACAAAAACTTCTAACACGCTTGAGTCGAAGAAAGCGTGCACTCGAAGCGTTTCTTCAACCTCGTCACCTCGCTCATTCAGGCAAGTAAATAGCGTGTGCGGAGCAGTTTCATAGCCGTGGTTTACTTCAGTGTCGTCAATCAAAGGTCGATGGATTTCAAAGGTCTCACTTCGTTGATCCCAGGAAAGGGTCGTGCAATCTTGACCGTCTAGATGAACGAGTATCAGTTCAGTATATGTATGATAGATCCGACGAATCAGAACCAATGTCTTACCATGAGTGTGTAGAATCCTGATACCCACACGTGCACAGGATCTACTAACCGAAAATTCGGCGTCGATTTCCCATTTAGATGTCCCCAACAGCATCGCACTTTGTGAAGGTGATGTGGACAGGGCAACGTCAGCGAGGTGGCTCTCCCGTGCACTCTGTCTGAGCCGCGCAAGTCGGCTATCTGGGTTGATCTTCATGGTATGGATCGTGAAAGTACCAGTACCAGGTGCATCGGGGACTGCTTCAATTGAGGTAATCGAACTCAACTCCGAGATTCGTGCCTTCTTGACATTTCTCATTGTCATCAATCCCACCACACGAGGAAGTGAAAGCAGGCCACTGAATCCTTGACGATGACGCAGAGAATTGGACAGGTCCTCTTCCGTGATCCAGCCATAGACGATACGTTGCGAGGTTTGAGGGTCGTAGAAGGAGTTGGCCGCATAGTAGCAGCCATGATCGAAGATACCAGAGAAAGCATACGAGGCTAGAGCACCGTCTGTGGAGGTAGATTGCTTTTCTCCGTTGGATGTGACAGATATCCAGAACTGGCCTCGGGGTTCTCGTCTCCGACGTGCTTCTTGGGCCGCGTCTTGGTTTGAACTCTCGAATGGCACACAGCCCTCGGCTCCCACTATGATGAAGTCCCGAGACGTGGTATCATTGGTCAAGGTCATCAGATTAGCAACTTCCCAGTTCAGGCCATAGTCGCCTGACCAGCGAGATGGGTGTAGATTGAGGCCGACGTCGATCAATGGGCCAATGAACTCCCACTTGCTGAGATCTGTTGCTTGGACAGTGTAGACAAATACTGTTGGAGTTTTCTTGGAAATTCCTCCTGACACAAAGCCATATAGTGTTGACCGTGTGTGTTTGGAAAGAGGTCCTTCGGCCCAAGTTGTGATAAAAGGATCTCTCCAGCCCGTCACATTAAGATGTGAAGGCGGGCCAGTGAGGAACGGGTTGCAGTCCTGGCGCTCCCAGGTCTTGCCTCCGTCTTGCGAGACAGCTAAACTGAGAGACTCACTACCGAGTGTATATGGGAGCGTATAACGGATTGGGAGATGGCTCACGGAGGTGTATATGGCTGTGAGAGCTCCCGGCTGTCCGAAGGCATCGGTTGCCTGTAGACATCCCGTAAAGACACCGAGGCGGTCATATTCAGTAGCGGGCGTCAAGATGGGATCGGTGGATATCGTCCATGACACCAGGTCTGGGGATATAGCATGGCCCCAGGAGATATTGCCCCAATCATTCCCGTGCGGGTTCCATTGGAAGCATAAATGGTATAAGCCTGTTTTTGGGTCGTATCCCAATCCATTTGGGTCATTCATCCATCCTGCTGGTGCCATGACATGGAATGATGGTCTCCATTGTGAAGGATTACGAAGCGATTTCTCTTCATGAGATAGGTCATTAACTTCATGGGTTAATCCGTGCATTTCGCCAATAATCCACTCATCTAGCCGGGAATATGAGTTTTACGAGGTTGCTCAGATTCGCACACCTTAAAACATAGGAAATCTTGAACGAGTCCGGTCTTCAAGACGATTCGGGGGTTAATCGGGAATAGGTTCGGTGTAAGGAGGATTGTCGGCGAAATGCAATATATAGATCAATATAAATCAATGCAAATCAAAACAAGTCTATACAAAGCATCAGAGTATATAATGCGATAGTCAGACGGGTAACTGATCTGAATAAATGCAATGAAGATGCATTCCCTCGAGTCGCAATGGGAGATCTCGGAGAAACTTCCCCCAATAAATCCGGGGAGTTTAGGTTTTTGGGGAATCCGGGGAACTCCCTTTCTTCAACATACAACTTGAGCCTTATGGAAGTGTGTCTTCCAGGGTATTGGCTCACACAATCTGCATGTCTTTCAAGTGTGGCTCGACTGAGACTCAAGTCGACTACTCGAACTCGGGCGCGCGGAAGTCACACGCGATCAATGTCCAGTTAATTTTCGCCTGTACAGTGTTTGGTGCCGCATCATTCTTGTACGGATTCGATGACAAGATTATATCCCCTGTTGCTGCATTGCCGGATTTTGTAAGTGCTCGTTCTTTTCATAACACAAAATGTTCCAAGCTGATTCGGAGCAGGTCGAGAAATTCCAAGGACCTAACCCAGTCACTGGGCAGTATGTCCTCACGGCTCGCAATCAAAATCTAGTTTTCTCCCTTCCATTGGTGGCGTCCGTGATCGGAGGTCTGCTTGCTTCGCCACTGAATTTCCACCTTGGTCGCAAATGGCCTTTGATTATTGCGTATTTCATATCTATCGGTGGCGGATTGCTGCAAGTCTTTGCGCCAAATTTGGGGTCCTTTGTGGGAGGTCGTTCTATCAATTCGGTTGCTTTGGGTATCATAAATGCAACTGCCCCTTTGTATATCTCCGAGGTATTGATCCCTACCGCTTGTTCAATGTTCAATCTCGCTCATTCTTACAATTAGGTGGTTCCCGCCTCTATACGTGGAAGATGCGTCAGTTCAATGAATATTTTGAATCTAACCGCTGGCGTGGTAGGCACTGTGGTGGTCTTCAGAACTGAAAAGATTGAAGGGAACCTATCGTACCAGATCCCAATGGCTGTACAATGTGCTCTGCCTGTGCTTCTTCTGTTCCTAACGGTGCCCCTTCCAGAAAGCCCGCAATGGCTGGTCGGGAAGGGAAATATAGAAAACGCTCGACGCAACCTGCGGAAACTGCGTGGGTCCAGTGACGACCAGGTTGAAAATGAACTCCGTCTCATGATGCTGTCTGAAGAAAATGAGCGCGAGATACACGCCCAGACCAAGTTCTGGCACATATTCCAACGAGAGCACCTCAAGCGTACCCTCACTGCGGGCTCATTTTTCTCTCTTAACCAAATATCAGGCGTCATTCTTTCAACAACATATACAACCGTCTTCCTCGCAGTACTAGGGGTTGCAGACGTCTTCGCCCTGACAATCATCTCATCCTGCTGCACATTAGCCGGCACTATGGCCGCACCCTTCGTCATCGACCGTGCCGGTCGACGTCCCACGGCATTCGTCGGAATGGGGATTCTGTTCGTAATCGACGCCGTGGCTGGTGGCTTAGCCTTTGACAATGGCAACAAGAAAGCCACTATGGCCATTGCCGCTTTGTCCTTCGTATTCAACTTCTTCTGGGCCTCTTCCTTCTTCTCGCTGTCAATCCTCATGCCCTCCGAGATGGCAACTCCCAAACTCCGCCACCACACCATGGCCTACACGATCGCCTGTGCACAAACAACCGCCGTTATCACCACCCTCGTTGTTCCGCAGCTGACTTCGGCGGATGCAGCTAATCTTGGCGCGAAGACTTATCTCGTCTTCGCTGCCTGCATGGCTGTTATCATTGTCTTTTTCTACTTTTTCATGCCGGAGACGCGTGGTCGGACTTTTGCTGAGATTGATGAGATGTACGCGGCTAAGATCCCTATGTGGAAGTGGAGGTCGTATGAGACTTCATTGGAGTTGAGGGCCCGTGAAAAGGATTTGTGACAGAGCCTCGATTAGTTTATTTTTCTAATTGAAGTCTGTAAAATATACTCGAGTAAATACTCTATGCTTTTCGCATTGTACCGATCATGGATATATAAACTTGGGTATAGTTGAACTCGCTATATTGGTACACTGTAAAATCTAGTGAAACCCGATTTTTCCATGACATGAGCCAAGGTATTAAAAAAGTAAATTGTACAAATCGAAGACCCATTCGTGCAAGGAATTGGAAAATGACGCAGGCCAAGTAAAAAAAAACCTCCCTAAGAGCCTCATCATTGCGCCCACTCTGCAGCTTTGGGTTCCATGATCTGTAGCGAGCGTAGGTGAGCTCTATACTTCTCCAGGTAAGGATGGTTTCCACCGCGGAAGCTGGTCATAAGTAACAAAAAGTCTTCTGCGAGACTCTGGGCTGTGGAAGTTGTAGTTGTCGGTATTATTTCGGGGAAATTGACGGGCATGTTTAGGCCAATCCCGTAAGAGGGATTTGTGTTGCATAGGATGTTTGTGGCGCAGATTGCGATATCGTACAGCTTTTCGGTCTAGATGTTGAGTTGTTAGTAAGGGATAAAGGTCAGAGATTACAGCAAGTTACATACCAAACCGATACCATGGGCTTCCATGGAGCTCAGCCGTAATGACTGGCACAGCCGGAGAGTGGATTCAGCAACGGAGACGGCATATCCGAAGCTTAGCTCGGGTTGTTCCGAATGGGCACTCAGAAGGCCGTGGGTTGAGGAGAGGAGCCAGACACGGTTCTGGAGCCATTTCTGGGTGATAAAAACGTCCGCTGCTTGGGTCTCTCGTAGGCCCATGGCAAATGTGACATTTCTGCTTTCGCGGCCTTCCTTGGCTCGCTCGAACCAGTCATAGCCGCGATATCGTTCGGCTTGGTTGACTCGATTGAGATTTTGGTGGATGGAGAGTGCCTTGACTGCGGTGAGTCTCTGGCAGTACCCGTTGCTACCATCACATCGGCGGTTCCAGCAGTCGATGACATCTTCGTCGATGGCATCGAATAGTTCCATCATTCGTGCGAGACCCATCATTCCCTCGGCATCCTTCTCGTTGTGGACCACAATTCCAGAGACGACGCTATGCGTGGCGCTGTGGATGAAGTCATGCACTGACCGCATAGTGAATCCGGGCTTCCCCCAGAAGGTTATTGGATGTCGCCGTTGCAAAGCATAGGCTCTGAAGTTTATGGTTAGCGAGTTGATTTTGAGGAGGGCTAGTAATTCTAATTACCTTTCCGTAATAGAGAGGACGAGGTACGTTCGCAGCCGCTGGCCCTTCTCTTCCCCAGACAGATCCTGATATGACTCGGGATCATTCAATCCCAGCGTGGCCGCAAGATCTAGTGCCTCCCGTATCCGGAGCCACGCTGCGTTGTGCTGGTTACTTCCAAACAAACAGCCAAAGAGGAAGAAACTCGTTAGAACAGCTTCAATAGTTGGATTCTCGCCAAAATCTGAACAGCTTCGCATTTTGGTCGCTGCGTTCATCATGGCTCGTGCCTGCAGAGCTCGAGATGAGGACGTCGGCCGCTCGTTGATCTCAATTGGCTGTGTGAGCGAGAATGCACATAACGACAAGAGCATGGCCCCGAACTGAGAATTCTTGCGATGTTCTTGTGTGATCATTGAGGTGTACAGAGATGACCGGTTGAGCACGGGTATGGTCGGATGTAGCCGATCAAAGTAGACATCAATCCAGGGGATTATATTTGCTTCATTGATTGTGGATGGCCAAATTGCATCGGTCTCCTGGGTATCTGAGCGCATAGACCTCACGGTTGGTGAGAATGCCATATTTGGACCTTCCTGGGGTATTCCCATGGCCGCAGCCGCAGCATCGGGGACAGGTTGAATGATAGACGGGAGAGATGGCCGGAGATATACATTACTTCCTGGTAAATCGAAGATAGGGACTTGCGCATCCAGATTATCCGGAAGCCAGTACTCGACGTCATTTCGATCGTTCCAGCTCAGGCCGCTGTTGTGAGAATCTATAGATGGGGTTTCCTCACCCCAGGCTGCCATCGGAGGAGGTATACCTGTAGGTGCCAATCCGGCGCCCTCTAAGGGCATCGTGGCTGGACCATGAGTGGGGGCCCCCCAAGGTGCTCTAGGTAAAGCTTGACCAGACTCCACCGATGAGGATGGAGCTTGAAATTGGAAGCCATTCTTAGACTCTTGAGTAGGAATGACAGTTTGCTGCTGTCGAATTTGCGACACGCGACTTTGTCCCTGTCAGTGAGATTATTTATAGTCACGGGCCATTACTCACTGCCCGGTTGGTCCGCGCTTCTTCTGTGGTTGAAGGAATGTACAATCGAAGCCCATAGACTCACAGGCCTTGCAGGGCTGTGACAAGCTACACTGGGGTGGTCAGTTAGTACATTGACTGTTCATTTAATATATAGGGGGCGGTGGATATCCTACCTTGATCTTGCGAAATTTGCATTGGTCACATGCCCTCTTGGCAATAGGCGATTTATGAGATCGAATGGGGCCAGTGGCAGAGCCTGGCGATCTAATTTCCATAATATAAAGATAAAGCTGAATACGAAGTAGCTGCAGAGCTATAGGCTCAGGTAGAGAGAGATTGTCGGACATAAAATCTAGTGAGGTCGAAGGGTCTGACCCACATTGGCCCCCTTCCCCTCTCCTGTTTCCTCTCTTTTCGCTCCTCAAACGACCTTCACGTCAAGAAGATCATGAAAAAACCCGCCAAATTAACTGGGGAACGGCAAATCCCGCTGAGATTGGACTGAAGAAAAAAACCAATCAACTAATATATGGCATTTGACCAGAATGTGCCACGTCTCCACTTGATAAGAGTGGCCCTCGGAGTGTAGTCCGAGCAGACTATATTAAGCTAGTCTTGACCTCCGTGAAAATGGCAAATGATAGCAAAAATGGGCAGTTCACAGTCGTGGGAAGAGATTGTCGCTCACAAAAGGCTCATCAGAGACCAACTTATCGCACCGTACTTAGTTGATGTAGCTCAACGTCTGCCGCAAGTACAGAACCCCGAGGAGCGTACTCGGCTAGAAGATCCCTTGATTCAGAAGATAACAGATATTGACAATGTTGCCGCCCTACTGGAATGCCTGGGGAAGGGGGAGTTCCAAGCAGAACAGGTGATCAAGGCATATATCCAACGGTATGTCTGTTATCGGGGTTGGAATAGACCATATACTAATATCCTCGGTAGGGTTGTGGTAGCACATCATTTGGTATGTGTCTTTCATCCTCGTCTCTATTTCCATTGACCAACTCACTGATATAATCTGGCATGGATAGACAAACAGCCTGACCGAGATTCTTTTCGAAGATGCCTTAGAACAGGCAAAGCAGCTAGACGTCGAGTTTGCAGAAACCGGAAAGCTCAAGGGTCCCCTGCATGGAATCCCGATCACGCTGAAAGACCAATTCAATGTCAAAGGCGTTGACACGACCTTGGGATATGTGGGCAGGTGCTTCGCCCCCGCCCAGGAAGACGCAGTGCTCGTGCAGATCTTGAAGAACATGGGCGCTATCGTCATCGCGAAGACAAACCTTCCACAGAGTATCATGGTTCGTCTGAGTATCATCACTGGCTGTATCCGATTCGGAGATTGACTCCATTTCCAGTGGGCCGAAACCGATAATCCTCTCTGGGGACTCACAACCAATCCTCGCAATCCAATCTTTACACCCGGTGGCTCAAGTGGCGGCGAAGCCGCTTTGTTGACATTGCATGGATCGCTATTCGGATTCGGAACTGATATCGGCGGGAGTATAAGAATGCCACAGGCTATAGTGGGATTGTATGGCTTCAAACCAAGCGTAAATACCAACCGCCATGAACAAACTGCCTATCCAACGGTATGTGCTGATAAACTCCCGAACAGAGTGCCAGACTCCCCTATGAGGGTGTACCCGTCTCCACCGAAGGTCAAGAACATGTCCCATCTTCCATCGGCCCGATGGCCCGGGATCTCTCGTCTATCTGCTACGTGAGCCGTCTGCTAGCGAGTAGTCAGCCCTGGGACCTCGATCCGCGATGCGCTCCTCTTCCCTGGAACGAGACTGCCTTCCAAGAACCCCAAAACCGACCTTTGGTCATCGGCTTGATCCTGGATGACGGCATAGTAAAGGTCCACCCGCCTATTGCGCGCGCCCTGCAAGAACTCTCGACAGTGCTTAAAGCAAATGGTCACGAGGTTGTGGTCTGGGATACATCTGACCATGCGGGGTGCATTGAGATCATGGATCTCTTCTACACGGTCGACGGGGGTGAGGATATTCGTCGGGATGTAGCTGTCGCCGGCGAGCCGTTTATTCCTCACGTTGAAGCACTAGTTAACCGAGGCAAGGCTATCCCAGTTTATGACTATTGGCAGTTGAACAAGCGGAAAGCTGCAGTGCAAAAGAAATATCTGGATAAGTGGAATGCCGTGCGGTCCCCTTCAGGTCGTGCTGTCGACGTTCTGCTAAGTCCTACTTTGTCGCATACGACTGTGCCTCATCGGAAATTCCGTTGGGTTGGTTATACTAAAATTTGGAATTTGCTAGATTATCCGGCTTTGACATTCCCGGTGGATAGGGTGAGGGCTGATCTGGATGTGTTGCCCTCGGAGCCTTATGTTCCAAGAAACAGTGTCGACGAGTGGAATTGGAATCTGTTCGATCCGAAACAGGCGGATGGATATCCGGTGAATCTGCAGATCATCGGGAAGAAACTCCAGGAAGAGAAGGTATTGGGGGCTGCTACAGTTATTGAGAAGCTCTGGAAAAGTCATGTCGACAAATCCAATTGAGCTATCTAGGATTTATAGGCAGAATATAAAGTTGGGTCAACTCGCAGACTGAATGGCGTACATCGCCGTGGATTGAACTGATTTTTGGAATAAATGGTAGACGTAACTCATTATGCGGCTTGATGGGATATCTGCCTCCAGAGTCACTTAAATGACAAACGCCGTGGGAATATGCAACAAGGCAAGCACTCGAGTCTCAAGCCTTGGGAGGCTCGAACAAATCTGGTTTCATGTTAATCTTGCAAAGCTTCGCCACACAGCCACTCAGTTGAAGTAGTGACTGCACACCATCCAGGATACGCATATGCGTGAATCCAATCTCCCGAATGAACTCCAATTTGGAATGTTCAGACAATGTGGGAATGGTCTTGGTGACTCGGAACATGGTACTGATGATGTCGTGAGAGGAGTAACCCAGCGTCCTGTAGATAAATCGGTTAGAAACCTCCAGCACCTCAAAGCAAACACATTTACAACATACCATAGCTCGTTCACCCCCTCCAGTGCCACATCCACCTTGCCTTCCCAGCAAGCCTTGATCATGGCCTGAACTTTGATCGGGTGCGGGCTGTCGACTACTCGGAAAACATTGTCTCCGCTGACGAAACCGAAACCGGACCAAGTACTCTGCAGGTTGTTGATGGCCTGACGCATGTCGCCCTCTGCACTGAAAACAAGTGCAGCGATTCCATCCTCGGAGTGCTGGACATTCTCCGCCTCGCAAATCTGCATCAACCGTTTGACCACCTGAGCATCTGTCAGCCGGGCATAACGGAGAATGGCGCAACGGGATTGAATGGGTTCGATGATCTTGTTCGACTGGTTACAGGCAAAGGCAAATCGTGTGGTGGAGGAATAGATTTCCATAGTTCGTCGTAGGGCTTGTTGAGCCCCGGCGGTCATGCTGCGGGGAGATGTGAGTCCAGTGACCAGAAGGAAACTCTGACGAGAACAAACCTATCAGCTTCATCAAGGATGACCAATTTATGGCGTCCTTGTGGAAGGGTAACCTTCTTTTGGGCAAAACCTTTGATCCGATTTCGCACCACATCGATACCTAGACCACAGCATCAATATCGACCAAGTCATGAGAGCGATTATGCCACAACTAACCTCTCTCATCACTTGCATTCAGCTCCAGAACTGCCTCCTTGTATGCATCTCCCAGCATTTGCCGCGCCAGACATAATACTGAAGTGGTCTTTCCAATACCCGGCATGCCAGAGATGATAACGTGTGGCATATTACCATCTTTGGCAATGATCTTTAATCGTTCCACTGTTTCAGTGTTGCCGACAATATCATCGAGGAAGGTTGGGCGGTATTTCTCGACCCTATTGACAAGCCAAAGGTTAGCTCTACCTGATATTGTCAAGAAAGGAAAGCCTACCAGGGAAGCTCATAGTCCACAGGGGCACCGGCAGTATTTGCCTTGGCAGCATTGCGAGAAGCAGAGGAAGATTCAGCTTGAACCATTGTGAGTGATTTGGTGATTCCAAGTGAAGAAGTGCAGTGAAGGGAAGACGCGAAAGAAACGCGTGGGAAATGCGATAACCGCTTATCAGCTGGCCTGTGCACTTTGCAGATGTGATGGCATTGAGGTATGGGGCATTGAAGTTGTTATTTTAAGATTTTATATTGCAGAATCTATAAGAGACTGAGTACGGAGTAGTCAATCGTTCATAGGTTGACTGCCGCATACGTAGTTCAGTTCAATGCCATCGTTTTCGTGATCTTTTTCCCACCAGCTTCATTCTGCGCCATTCTTCCTCTCTTCACCCCAACAACAATTATTCTTAATACCTAGAAGTCGGCCAATGACTCCATTCCTTCTATTTTGCACACTCTAATAGGCACAGCTCAGATTAACCTACTCCTCAAACCATCCATATCTCCTCTCTGCGACGCACACGGCCGCCGCATACTCAGAACTCCGGCCAAACCCAACGGAGAAGCACAAACCGTGGTGTATACAGCCATGCAAACATCTGGTATGATGAATCAGACTTCTGTGCGCCGTAACCTATTTCATGGGAACCTCAGCCGCCGACCTGCTTCTGTAGGACCACCTAATGGCACAGTTCCTCAAACCCACGGCGGCCTTTCCAATCGTCCCTCGCACCGGCTGAAGCCTACATCCTCTGACTCGGGGCCACATACTCGACCATTCAAAACTGCGGAGAATAAAGATATTGTGGTTCGGGACAAGAATGGCAGCTACAAGCTTGAGATTCCAACATTGCCGCAGGTTCTGGTTGGAGAGGACGGCGAGGAGCTAGCTGAACTTGCACCAGAGGGTGGAGGATTCAATTCTTTGGAACTCAATGGGCGTGACAAAGATAGTATGCTTTTCTACACGCTGTTTTCCTCTGAAGCATAGTCTGCTAATATTGACACAGAGTTTGAGGCAGCTCTCGTGGAGATGATGGTTCGGCACCGGACCAGACAATCAAACGGTGAACCCGATGGTAAGTTACAGTCAGATTGGGTCCGACAGTCCTACATGTGATCATATACTGATACGAAACAGAGATTCTGAGTATGGTGCAGGAAAGCCTACGCAAAAAGGTAGCATCACTGGATGAAGACAATTGGATGTTTGAGCCGGAGAAGGACTTGGTTTCTAACTAGAGGGCTGCGCTTGCTGCATGCATCTTGATCTCATTACACTATCAGTCGGATATGTTTCCCGTAAAGGCCTGCTTCAAAAGACCCACGCATCTGGTCTCTCTTAATCAAGCTCCATGCTCGATGGCGGTGCCTCAACCTTCTTCACAGCTCTGGATTGCGATGCTCCTCTACCGCCTGTCTTGTTCTGACCTCCTCCGAACAACATACCGCTCATCATGTCCATCAATGGGTTTCCTTGCCGGGGAATCTTGATGGCGAAGTACTGTTCGCCAATCTGAGCCAGAGCATCGTCCCAGATACCAACTTCTCGAATTTGTGTTGCATAGTGTGCAGTGAGCTGTCGGAAGAGATCGGCACTTCCGCGCTGGATGGCCAACAGCAACATGGTGATGAAGTTTACCAAAGGAAGGGCAGGGAACACCCGGGCGTCGGAGCTGGCGCTGCTGACTTCCTGCACACCTAGCTGAGGATTAGCCGCTGAAAGCCGCGAAGTGAAAATAAGCAAGGCTTTATTCGCGCTGCGGAGATTTCCGGTGAGGAGGTATGGGAAAACTGCGCGTGACGCATAGATCGCTGCGGTGTGTGGCTCATCGTTGGTGTACCATTCATACTCGAGCTTTGCGAGAGTCTCGGCTGATTCGGAGGTTCCTAGAATGAGATGTTTCTCGGCATCGTATGGCTCGTTATCTGAGGCACTAGATTAGAATGCACCAAACATTGCGCTCCGACATCACTCACCTTCGGCGTATACTGAACCAACAGCATGATGTAAATCGGCATCTCCTCGTTCCAGTGGTCCGAACTTTGCACTCCATCCAATTATTTCTTGGATGAACCTCTTTCGTGTAGGTTCATCTGACGGGAATTCGCGTAGCAACTCGATCAGGCGCTCTGAAGAACAAAGATATACAAGTTAGCAATGCTAGGCCTGTAATAGCTACTGGGGTAACCTGAAGCACCAAGCTGCAGTAATCAACCCCCAGTAGTAAAAAGATACTTGATAGACTCACTCTTCCGAGCCCGACCCTCTGCATCATCATTACCGCCTGAGATCTCCCATTCGGCTTTGTTGTATACTTCAAGCACCAACATGATGGCCAGGTCCCCACCACTGGCCGAGGCACCCTGCCGAGAACCAGCTTTCAATAGCTCCTTCGCGCCACCAGCCAGGATCTCCGCTGCAGCATCGTAGTTGGACTGCTTGATATACCGGGCAGCAATAACACGTAGTTGTTGGTGAGCTTCGTAGTAGGCGCCATCAGCAATCCTACAGACAACGACATAAGTCAGAACCGGATCTTTTGAAGTCCAAGGTGGTTATGGATTCTCACTTTTCTCGCTGGCGGGCGATGACCTTATCAATCCGGGATGACATGGTCGACTAAAAGGAAGCGCTGAGGGAGTAGATCAAAGAAAAGTAGAATCGAGGACCCTATCAAGCAGAGTGCGCAATGCAAGAACGTTCGCGGGGAGTTGGTTGAGATTTGGTGGGGACACGGCAGTTCGCCCAGGGCCCTGGAGAACATGACATCTCCGTCATCTCCTCAGAAATACCTTATGGTTGCTTAGTAGCTGAAACTGCTTTTGTTTTTACGTGGAATCTGCTATTTCTGCTATTTGGACTCTGTTCGTTTTATTGGCCCCTTGTTTCCGGCGATATTACGATGATACCACGCCATTACGGGCATCCCTAACGACTATACAGCTACCTAGCTAGTCGCGACAATCCATACCAAGGACCAAGCAATCGCTCTTCTTGATTCAGCCATGTCCATCAGTCAATAGTGCGCCAAATTCATCATGAACCGTTCCACTTTTAATATCCAGCCCCTGCACCGCTTCGGCGGCGCAAATACCTCTATCCGGAGACCGAAGGTAAGCCAAAGACCAAGTGCTATGTCAAACAAATCAAAACGAATCGCTCACCTGCTGCTAGGAAATTGCTTGCTTCTCTTATGATGAAAATCGTCGTTTTTCTCTGGGCGATTCGTCCATGGCCTACTACTACACGCCGGCTCTCCCTGCAGACCTGAACACAGGCTATGAGACATTCCAGAAGCTCAATGATGTCCCGGATGAGCACTTAGATGCTTTACTTGATACCCTTGTTGCTCATGAGAAAGAAACAGAGAAGAAGTGTGATGTAGACATCGTCACATGGAGAGGAATGATGACCAAGGTGTGTTGAATTGAAGTCTATCGCGGACTATCATCTGATTTGGAACCAAATTCTCACCTTTATATGCAGATTCTAACCGCTCCCTTTGATAATATGAATGGGTTTGTAACCATAATATATTCCAAACATAACGTGCTGTTTCTCTAATCCCAGGCTATCTCTAGCTTCGAGATGAATGCAACTTGTTTCCAGGTACGATATCAGTCTCAACAAGACTGTCTAGCTTCCATGATCTAACATCTATCAAAGGGCACCATGTGTGTATATCTAGCTAGCAAGTTCACTATATAAGGTGTTGACTTGTTCTAGATTCATTGAGGAAAACAACGAATACAAAAACCAACAGAAAGAGATCCAACGCAAGCGAGGATCGCCACCTGGAATGGCACCGCAGGAACTCATGATGTATTGGGGTGTGTCAAACAACTCATAGAAATATGTATAGACTAACAACCCTAGGCTATAAATTCGAAAAGCTGGCTGTACTTCCGAAGACGTGGGATGAATCAACCCGTGAAGAGATCGAAGGCCGCCAGAAAGAAGTCGTCAATAACGCAGCACAATATTGCTCAGTTGTTCGCACCGGGATCGGTAACGTGCGTATGATTCTTGGTGGAGAGGTTGATGCCAGTATGTTTACCTTGATTCTCTTGACTATACCTAAATCTAACTTCTGTTCTAGTCTGGGACAGCAAGCCATCGCGAAAAGAAAGCCCCATCAACTGGGTTGAACTGAAGACATCAGCTCAGATCCGCAATGAACGTGATATGATCAAGTATGAGCGGAAATTGCTCAAGTTTTGGGCACAGTCATTCCTGCTCGGTGTGCCTAAGATTATCGTGGGATTCCGTGATGAGAATGGCATTTGCCATAGTTTGGAGGAGCTAGATACAGCTAGCATACCCGGGAAAGTGTTGAACGTCGGCCGGCGTTCTTGGGATGGAAACGTCTGCATCAATTTTACTGGTGCATTCTTGGAGTGTGAGTGTTCTTTTTCGTGAAGTCATAGCAGCACTGACACACCTCCTAGGGCTGAAGCAGACTATCAACCAGGAAGGGACGTGGAGAATTCGGAAGAAGGAAAAGTCTCCGGTCATCGAGGTCTATCAGGTTGAGGAGCAAGGACATGGCGATATTATCTCACCTGCTTTCAAGGCCTGGCGATCGACCACGACCAATGCGAGTTCGTGATTGGAAGGTCTAATGTATGATAGTTAGTACTAATGTATTTCATTGCTTGGGTATCATTGCAATAAATGAAATATTGCACAGACACATCCATTGACCTTACGAGACGAGCGGCAGTCCGAGGGATCCCCCAAGCGACTACCTGCACCTAGCTTTACACGGAAGATCTTCCCTGGCTGTTGAAATAGCAGAAGACTTTTGGGTATTTCTATGTCCTTAAATATCTTTGACTATGCAATGCGATAGCTCATGACCCAGGTTCGGTTTCAGGGGCCTGGATCCCCTGCGCTTCCAATTCCTTCTTTCGGAAATATTCATCTCGCTGTGCCCTCTTCCTTGCAGACTTGAGTCCCCTTTTATGCTGATGACTATTCAGATGAATATGCCACTGGTCCTCAGATGCCATTGTCTTCTGGCACACGTCGCAGGTATAGCACTTCCCGATTGGATCTGCCTGCACACGCTTTTCCTGGGCTTCCTTCGCGCTGAACTCCGCCGTTGCTAACTGAGAAAGCGATTTGGGATCGGGGGTCGGCTTATTTTGCTGCATCAGTTGCATAATCTCTTCGGACGGCTCAGTGATGCACTTTCTCCAGTCGCTGACATTGGAACTGTCTAGGAGATAAAGACGACGTGTCTCTCCGACTTCTGTGAGTGCTTGCCAGAGTTTATTGCGGATCCATTTGACCTGCGATGTTCCGTACTGTCGTGTGGCGATCCGAATTAATTCAAGAGAGTTTCGTTTGAGATCTTCGATTTCTTTCTCGCTTGCTTCCCCGTCGCGGATAGCCTTGAAGTATGGCGCCAATTCCTTGAATCCAATGGACACCCAGACTCCCCGTGTTTGGTCAACTTCAATGCCCTGCGAGGCTTTCCCCTGCAAGTAGTTCGACATCTTCTCCGCCTCGGTCATCAAGCCCTGCTTGACCATGTCATCGACGCGCGCATCCAGGCGTGCGTTGAGGACCTCCTTCTCGGCATGGACCCAAAATACCAATGTATTCTCGAACCGTAGCAGCCCTTCCTCCTGATCTATCGCCTTTCTCTTTTGAGAGAATTGCTCTTTATAAATCTCCGATGCTCGCCGCCCTGTCTGAAAATAGATTTCTAATGACCGCCGGATTTTCCGTGCATCTCTCGGGTGCCATCGCGCAGCCATAACGGGATCCACCTCGCGCAGCTTCTCCAAGACAACTTCAGGCGACGAATCCAGAATCGGCCATTTATTCGAGGTTGTGCTGAACTCCATGAGCTGTTCCCGCTCGCCTTCGTCGTCCACCCCCTCGCCCACAAGCTGTTCTTTAAACAGCACTGCTTGGGTATAATAGTGGGTGCCACCAACAAGTATGGGGACCTTGCCACGGGCGTGGATGTCTTCAATGACTCTCAGGGCTTCTCGCTTGAACAGTCCTATGCGCCATGCTTCCGCGTCTAAGTCGATACAACTGAGGAGGTGATGAGGGATGCCGTTCCGTTCCTCTATCGGGATCTGGTTCGTTATGATCGGCAAACCGCGGTACATCTGCATTGCGTCGCCATTGATGATTTCACCATTGAATCGAGAGGCCAAGTCCACTGCAAGCTGTCTACAGCTATCAGTCATTGTGTTCGGAGGAAGTGCGGGCGGTACTTGGAGTCATTACCTTTGACTTGCCTGTGCCTGTGGCGCCCACGACAGCTATCAGTGGATTCATGATTGTTTGACCGTGCCAAATAGATCGTAGAGCCGACAGCATACCGCGATGCTCCTTGCAACGACGTGGGGGAAAAAGTTGTTATCGGTTATCAAGCGGGTTACCTCATCCATGGCGTCCCCAACCCCTCGGGGTCGACTCATCTTACAATGAGCGCTAACATCAAAGCAGTCTAGATAAATCTGGATTGACAGCCTTGTCTGCTTCATTTTATCTCCTTCTTTTCGAACTTGTCGAATTCGCTTTTCTCTCTGTGCTTTTTTTCTCACACATTCGTCATGGCGGATACCAATTCCACTCCCCCATCCATTGAGGTACGGAACCTCTCGTACAAGTTCCAAGATGGCTCCAGTGGCCTGGAGAACGTAAGCATGAGCTTACCAGCTGGAAGCCGCACCCTACTGATCGGCGGTAAGTCAAATTCATCTCCATTTCAGACTAATCTCGACGACTAACCAAAACACAGCAAATGGAGCGGGGAAAACCACCCTCCTCCGCCTCCTATCAGGGAAGCGCCTTGCACCCAATAACACTATCGCCATTGGCGGCAAGGACCCCTTCAAGGACAGCCTAGATGGCGTAACGTACCTGGGAGTCGAGTGGGTGTTGAACAGCATCGTCCGCACAGACATCGATGTGCCGACGCTTCTCGCCTCTGTCGGCGGAAATGCTTATCCAGAGCGCCGGGACGAGCTGATCGATATCCTCGATGTTGATCTGCGCTGGCGTATGCATGCCGTCTCGGATGGAGAACGCCGCCGCGTGCAGCTGGCCATGGGCTTGCTGCGGCCGTGGCAGGTTCTACTGCTCGACGAGATAACTGTCGACTTGGACCTTTTATCCAGGAGCAATTTCTTAGCTTTCCTAAAGCGAGAGACTGAGACCCGCGCCTGCACTATTGTTTATGCTACCCATATCTTGGATAACCTCGCCCAGTGGCCTACCCATTTGGCCCACATGCACTTGGGCAAGGTCAAAGCGCTGGGTAGTGTTGAGTCGTTCCATGAGGAAGTTCCCGCGTGGACTTCGGAGAATAGTCGTCTTGGAGAGCTGGTTCTTAAGTGGCTCAAGGAGGATATGCAGGCCAGAGGTCCCCGGAATGATCGTGGTAATCAGGCCAAGACCTATCAGTCCCTTGAGGGTATTGGAGGTTACGGACTGGAAAAACACGACTGAGAAGAAAGATATTTGATCTTTTCTTATTTTTCCTGTTTTCTTTCCTGTTTTTTTCTTTCTTTGCATGCTAGCACTGATGTCGGGAGTCATTTAACGTGCCATTCAACAACAATTGGGTTCAACCACAAGGCATACACGGGGTTTATAGGTTGGCATCTGCATCTACAGGGTCTATTCAACATTTGGGAGTTTTCAACATCACAACTCAGGCTAGATATATGTTTCTTTCTATACAAATCATGAGAGTATATCCGAGAATATATACGTGTGGGCATTGTCCTCACTTGGTAGTTCGAACTGATATCTGATCTATGATATTGAGTCATGAGATATAAAATAGGTACAAGCATACCTATAATCTAAATATCAGGTCGGTCTAACAAGATACTATAGACGTTATGTACTTTGATTCCATTGATTCCACTTTGTTTTCATAGATGTCTTCGCAAATGCCTTCCAAAATGTTTGAATAGACCTTGTAAAGCCATAAAGTGTGTGTTTGCCTGCCACATTAGAATGTGAAGGCGGTCCTTGTCTCTTTATTTCTTTCTCTCCTTCCTCTCTCTCTCTCTCTTCTATCTCTATTCTCTCTCTCTCTCTCTCTCTCTCTCTCTCTCTCGCACACACACCACCCAAGACCAGAACAACCCCGGACCCTCTCAAGGCTGGCTTCTTTGCGTTTTGTCTTTTCTTATTTCAGGGAAGCCACAATGCCTGACAAGGGCAAAAAAAGAGTAGCAGTAAGTGAAACCAAGTCACAAGGTTTTTGTCGCGTTGAACCGTATTGAAGCGTCTGTTTATCCCCTACCAAAGGAGGTAATGTCGACATAGACTGACTAATTGAAAAATAGCAATGGTGCACATTCTGTGAGATGGAAGGCCACACCCAGGAGGAGTGCCATCGCTGGGCTGCGTGTCTGAGAGACACGGCCATGGCCAACAACATCTCCATGATGGCGGCATACAAGCCCTCCCAGGTAAAGCGACCCTATAGGACATTCTAGGAGTCATCTTATTAATGAGTCTTTGATAGAATCAGAAGACCAACCCCCACAAGAAGACTCATCGTAGCTACCGTGGTGGCCAAAATCGCACAGGTATGTATTCTTCATACACCCAACCCTACCTCGGGCCGGATTCCTTGGAATATGTGGTTTGACTTGCAATCGACATTGAAACAAGCGGAATCAGTCACTTGATACCACTTGATCAGTGGATGGTACCAAGAGCTATTGAGACATGTCCTGACAGTGTGTACTTAGCCCGCAACAACCTCCCTCCTCCCCCTTCTCCCTCCATCCAGTCTGGTATGTGAACCTTCTCAATTCTTTCTGGTTTGAGCTGTAGGCTCGTCCTGCGGTTGCATTCTATGGGTTCAGCTTATGGGTTTAGCCTGGGTGTTCGGCCTGTACCTGTTACTGAGATGATCTGTCGATTCAACGTGACGATGTTTGAATCGTGCATTTATAGCTCAAGCCCACCCCCAACATCTATAGGGCTTACTCTAAACATTATTCAAAGGACATATGCTAACTTGTAGGTAATTCTAGTGGGCACCATTACCGCTACTCGGGGTAGCCCTAGTGTGGAGCCTGACCTGCTTTCGATATTAGTGCAGGTCTCTCGGTCCGAATCAGAGCTTCTCCTTCGGTTCCTAGAGAAAATTAGGGGAGAGGGAAGCGCCGACTTCGTAGAGAATCTCCTGATTGGGGACGAACCAAAACAGGAGGAAACCACCCAGGGCCCCTATAAAGAATCTGGTAGTGATGATGAGGTCAAGAAGGAGTCTTAGTTTCTCAAGGGCATACGATGTTCTTTTTTCACCTTGGAGTAATTTAATGACCTTGCATGATGTTCCTTCACTTCCCACGTACAACATATATTTCGATAGTTTGTAGGAATCGTACATTGGTTTGCGTCTGATATTAAATAGACATTTACAGACATCTCAAAAGATCTCAAAGGATTACCGAAGGCACATCTATCTACAAAGACATTAAAAAGATATCTCAACCATCATGACTCATAAAGGGCGGCTGCCTAGGTAAAACTATTTTGGTTCTCGTATAAATCATGAGAGCATGTTCGAGATAGCATATATCCGTGTGGACGTGTCTTCACTTGCCACCGCCAATTCGAACCGATCCCTGCTATCCTCTGCAGCCGGCACTGGTCGCCATGATAATTGAGTAATCGTCTTTGAGGGCGAGACCTCCTTGTCAATGGTCACGACGTGCTGTGCTTCGAGGGTATCAGCAGCAATCCGGTGGATGGAGATGACACCATTATCCTCGCCGACAGCAATAACGTATGTGCCTTTGTATATTGTGGGCAAGAAAGCAATTGCTGAGACGGCCGATGTCAGGGCCACGGTCGTTTTGCAAACGAAAGTGTCTTCAGACTTTGGCCAGATCTTCACAGATTTGTCACGTCCTGCCGTAGCAAAGACATAGTCTGTTGTAGCTGGGGCCCAGGCCGCACCTAGGATCATTCGAGAGTGACCCTTAGGGTTCAAGCTAAAGTTTGTAAAGGTAGTTGGGTCTGTATCGCTCCGCTGGAAGACCGCCCATTGGCGATCTCGTCCAACACTGAGAAGATAACGATCGTCACTCGAGAATGAGAGGTCCGTGATGGTCAACGAGTGCGCAGTGAGAGAAGGCTTGATCTCATGCCAGTCTGACGTATCGTAGAGGCGAATTACCGCATGGTCAATCGAGCTGGCCTTGCAGGCAGTAGCAATGAGCCTACGGTCATGGCTTACTGCCACTGCTGATATCTCATAACCATGGCCATAGAGCTTTTCATGCTCCGGCCACAAGGTGTAACGAGACAACTGGTCCTCCAGCGGCGGGTGGTTGGCAGCTAGCAAGGCAGAGGCGACTGGCGCCTCAGTTGGGGCTTTTTCCCCGTCCTCTTCCACTGGTGCCTCATCTCCAAGTGCCTTGTTCGAAAGACCCAGCACTGGGATCTCAGCAGTGTCTGGGAGGTCCTGATCATTCGATTGTTTGAACCCAGTGAGTCTCTCGAGCAACTGGGCAATTTGTTTGGGCTCGTTGAACACACGCAAGAGCTTCTCCTCTGCACCAGTCACGAACTGTGAGGGACCCAGAGTATCGACACAGTTCAAATCGTACCCATGAATCTGAGGGCGGGAAAATTCATGCCATGAACCTGTATTTCCCCGTACCCACTTTGCATGAAGCCGCGTGGTTTGGTCTGAACTCGTTGAAAGCAGGTAGCCTCCAGTGGGCTCCCATTGTACACCGTTCGCGGAGCGCACATGACCCGAAATACCAAACCTCTGTACCCAAATATCCGAGTCGGACTCAAGTCGCCAAACTCTCCAACTTCCTGTCCGGCCAAGACTTACCACCTGCCTCCCATCTGGTGACCAGAGCCCAATCCAGAAGCCACCTGCACTACCAGTCGCCGTGGTAGATCCTTTTTGGACACTGATCTCTCCCATTCTCTCTGTGGACATCCAGACGCCTGATGCTTGGTCTTGTTCCCAAATTGTGATGGTATTATCAGCCGATGCCGAAAGAAGTTGCTGCCGCTTCGAATCAGGATTCCACGCAATAGTATAAATCCAATCTTCATGCCCAAAGAGAAGAGCCTCGAAAGTAATTGAGTATTTCGATCCTGCAGCCTTAAACTCATGGGCTTTGTTCGATAGCGTAGGCTCCATTCCTCCAAGCAGAGGATCTGTATCGTCTATTGGAGCAGGTACACTTGCTTCACCCCGACGAAGTCGCCAGAGACGGATGTATCTGTCTTGACTTGCAGACGCTAGCAGGATATCGCCGTTGCTCTGCTTGTCCTGAGTGAACGCAAGAGCCTTAATCCAGGCTTCATGTCCCCCAAGTACGGCCCGGTGCTTGAATTCTGGCTTGCCGATGGAGGTTTCCGAGACGTACATATGAACCTTGGTCGTTGTACCTGCAACGGCCAACACCAATGGCTTGTCCGAGTCGCCTTCAAGTCCCTGCAATGATAGAGATAGTGGGAAGAACATTGGTACCATTGTGATCGTTTCAAGTGGCTCGCATTTCAATCCGTCCTGTGCATTTATTCTCCAGGTCCGGACCGTCCCATCAGCCGCTCCAGATGCGATGATATCCGTTCCATCGGCGACAGCAATCGCATTCACGGAGCCCGTGTGACCCTCAAGGGTAGACGCAAGGACATAGTTGTGGGGATCGGCATCGTCTTTTTTCCATACCCGTATTGTGCGGTCGACGGAGCCGGTGACGATAAATCTCGTTCCTGAGGCGGGGCATGTATAAAATCGAACGACGCTGACTTTGTCGGTATGCCCCACAAGCAGAGCATGGATGCCACGATCATTCTTGTACTTGGTTAAGTGTCAGCTTGTCGTTATCAATGCGCAATTGTTCTCAATAGACCTACTAGAGGATCCCATAAGGCGACATTGTTGTCCGCACCGAAGGCGAGCACGCCTGTCTGCACATCCCAATCCGCGGCACCAGGGTGCCGATTTCCCCCACGCTGATATATTCTGTGTCGACGGCGACCATAGAGTACTATGAGGGCTTATGAACCCTTTGTCTGTCTGTGCTGCTGTACTGGGGGAATCAATTGGAGAAAAGCCGCAAAGAAACTGCGGGAAAATTGGGGCTTATCGATAAGAGGTGTCTCCGCCTAGCCCCTCCATCTTCTCAACAGACTCGACTTGTGATCTCTTTACATTCTTCTCAACAAGCAGAGATAACTCCTATATGCTCTATATTCACCTTTGTCTACAACGCCATGGCTGATACTTCAAATGCGGGCCAGGGAGAGTTCCCCATCCCTATCACCGTCGAGTTTACGTACGTCAAATCTTTCCTTCAGTTGATCAAGCTCCGCTGATAATTGATCTCGATAGCGGCGGCTTAGAATTGCTATTCGGGAATGAGCGTAAGCATAAGGTTGTTCTGCCTGCTCGTTTAGAGGACGGCAGCCGGCCAAACATCTCATACCTGCTTAAATACCTGGTCGACAACCTCATGAAGGATCAAAGGATAGACATGTTCATCATGGAGGACAATGTGTATGTCAACATAACTTCGGGGGTTTGAACAGTATTAATGGTTCGACAGACGACCAGGAATTCTCGTCCTCATCAACGATGCCGATTGGGAACTCGAAGGCGAAGAGACATATGAACTTCAACAAGGAGATAACATTGTTTTTGTCTCAACTTTACATGGTGGTTAAACATGATGGATTGTATTGATATTATCAACGCAATTAAGACAAAAAAGAAACTTAATTCGAAGTGGGCTGGAAGAATATGAGGGCAACATAAAGCGTGGACTTTTACCTAGACCACATCTTCAACATGCTGTTGTGAGATCCGTTCGCGCTCACGCGGTGTTCGGATTCCACTGGGTGTTCGATGACCACTCTGTGGGGTTACTTGACCATCTGGGCTACCAAGCCCTTGCGCCGGTGATACCATCCCACTTGGGGGCACTGGGATCTTCAAATCCTCTGGAGAGGCCGGAATAATCTCTTCGGGGAGGTCGGGGATATGGATCCGCTGTGCCTCGTTCTGATAGCTCTCGGGAAGGATCTGCAATAGTGTCAATTAACCATAGATATTAATCCAACCCAAAGTCCAATTTACCTCAATGATCTCATCGCGAGGGAATTCAAGGAACGGAATGTCTGCAGCATTGCAGGCCATGAGATAGCCATACAAAACCCTCAAGACACTCTCGTGTGCAATGATGAGCAGATCGGTTTGCTCCCTCTCCAATTCAAGAATAATTGGCTCGAGGCGAACAGCCAAGTCATGATAGGACTAGTGCAAATGGTCAGCAGCTACACACTTTGAGGGGGGTTGGTCAAGGCCTACCTCTGCCCGTGGATAACGGTGGTGGTAGGGATCAAGCTCGTGCTTAGCAACCTCGTCACCAAACTCTGCTCGGATGCGATCCTCAGACATCTTCTCACAAACACCAGGGTTCAGTTGGCTCAATTGGGACCTCTGTCGGACTTTATATCCGTTTTCATGGAAGTACTTTGCGGTTTCCACTGTTCTGCGGCGTGTGGAAGTCCAAACCTTCAAGGGCCTTGACTCATAGCCAGTCTCTCCTCGTTCAATCATTGCTTGCTTTTCTTCTTCCCGGTGAGCTAGAAGACGTGCCGTCATTTTCTTGGCGTAGTCTTCCCCCTGATCCGATAGCGAAGTATCGGCTTTGTATGAACCTGCGTCTAGCGAAACGCCAGCCTAGGTAAAATGTCAGGTTTTTTGCATCGTACAATATGGACTGTAGGTGACCTACCCGAGCGAAGTACGTGCGTCTCGATTTGATATGGAGATTTAGAAGATAGAAGACGATACGGTTAGAGAGATAACCGAAGCTTCGATTGTTGACAATCAATCTCTCGCCGGCGTTGATCATCTGTATTTGGTGAGTAATGGGAATAGGAAAGAATCAATTGCGCGTACCTTGATAAAGTTCAAGTCCTTTTCCTCCATGGTCTGGAATTGGGGGATCCGAGAATAGATACGGTTCAAGTAATGCTTCACGGCATCTTCTGATTTCCACGACACGTACTAGCATAGTTTGTCAGTTTCCATTCAATGCCAATATATACATGAGACTCACATCAGGGGAGGAGATCTTGACTCTGCGAACATTCTCTTCAATGATGCGTTCGTCGTCACACCACGACTCAATGAACAGGGTCTGGTAAAAGATAATTAGTCTATTGTCAAAGATTCAAATGATCAATTCTGACTTGCCTCGATATCATGCTTCGCAAACTCCTTGGCAAGCGAGCGCCGTCCTGAGACTAGCGGGTTGACGGCATCATATATCGCTATTTGACCATTTTCATGATTCAAAAAGTGATAGATGTCTTCTCGGCATTTTCTCACAATCTTTTGGCGTAGAAGGACGGACTTGGCAGTCGCTAAACGGAAATGTCAATATGGTCATTCAGGTAGCTCAGGATACCATGCCTACCATTGACATAGAAATAATCATCTGGCATGTCCTCGCCAAATGGAATTGTGGCACGACGGTAGTCGCCTAGATGGAAGATTCTGGTTTTGACACCAAGCCTATCAATGCATCAGCATACCTGTAAATGCGCAAATCACAGGAGTAAAGCATACCATCGCAGGTATCGTGCCAAAGCTACTGAGATATGTCTGTCATAGAGTTGTAATTAGTTCACCGCGCAACACTAATCTCAATGTTAAGAAGTTTCATACGTTTTGCCTCTGGCAGGCAAGCCGACGGTAATGATCACAATGCGGCCCGAATGGAAAAGCCGACCAGATTCGGTGCTGTACAGCTGGGCCGGAGCCAAATCCGCCTTTTCCGGCAAGTCATGAATTGCATCGACAAAGATTGAGGATTTGCGACGGAATCGTGGGGAGTTGGCCACGATCTCAGCGGTGCTATATGATGTCAGTTCAAATCCAC
The DNA here is from genome assembly GCF_028828465.1 of Penicillium psychrosexuale. Classification (NCBI taxonomy): domain Eukaryota; kingdom Fungi; phylum Ascomycota; class Eurotiomycetes; order Eurotiales; family Aspergillaceae; genus Penicillium; species Penicillium psychrosexuale. The sequence continues at coordinate 1,261,254 of NW_026643190.1, read as the reverse complement.
ATCAGGCTACAGTCTTCGGCCAGGGTATGGCTCGTGCTTTCTCTTCTTCTTTTCTCCTTTTTCCTGACATTATTGTCAAGCAAAAAGCATACACAAGACAACATTTCAACTCTCATAGAGAAGACATGAGATTGGGAAGAGGGAAAGGCAGGCTTACAGTAAAGTGTCCATGGTGGGATGTCGAGGTGGCGCAACCTTGAGATGTTGAGATATCACAAGATTCAGTATCCAGCGTGTCAGGGGTATCGATCGATAGCCCTGAGAGAGACCAGATATTCCTAGTCACGTCAGCCGATGGCAAGACAGTGAAGGGAGCGAGAAACAAGGAACAAGGAAGGTACCTGAGAGGCGGTATAGGTAATCGATTAAGGCTCAGATAACTATCAGGTGCAGCTCATGGGCCTTTATTTGCCTCGTTTTTCAGGCTGCAATATGCAAAGTGATGCAAGCACAATTCCACACCAAATAGAATGGAAAAGAAAGAAGCACACTGCAAAGATCAATTGATATCTGGTCAAATACCCCCCAATCCTTCCCAATCCCTCCGGTCTTGCCTGAACCGGGAGGGCCCGAAGCAGCTTATGTAATATCCCGGTGAACGGCAGCAACCAAAGACGCCGAGGCAGGTGACTAGCATTTTTCACAGCTTAGAAGTCTTGAATTGCTTCTCCTACACTCCCGAGCGCATCAGATCCAGCCCTTTTTACTCTATTTTATCAAGGTCATCTGAGACGTTTGTTCGTCCCAGATCCTCGGGCTGGTCTCAATCCCTTTTATTCTCAATTCTTTTGTGTTTTCCCCCGAGTCTCAATTGAGACCGAGTAACACGCGTGACGACACCTAATTATTCGTCAATTATCAGATTCCAACCAAAATGGCCGATTACCTATCATCTCTCTCCTTTCTCACAGAGAACCCTGCCGCTGCGGCTATTAACGATGCATACTCCTCGTTCTCCGACCGAAGGGCCTTGCTCAACCTACCCAACCCCGGCACTGTCGATAACCTGGCCAGGGAAGTGCAGAAGGATGTTCTATTGACCAACTTCATGTTCTCCGGTCTCCGGGCAGACCTGACCAAGGTCTTCGGCATGTCCCCTCTGTTCCGTGTGTCGCATGCCTTCTCTATGGGCTCAACCGGCAATCTGCCTCCATATGCTTTCTCCGCCATGTACGGAAGCCCCAGGGTAAGGACAACTATTCCATGCGATGCCGATCACCACAAATATCAGTATTTAACATATTGTCCCCCGATAGGTGTTTATGCAGGGTAACTACGGAAGCGACGGTGCCCTCGCCGCCGTCGCCAACTACCGCTGGAACCAGGCCCTTGTCACCAAGACCAATGCTCAGATCATGAACGGCGGTACCCAGGGCTTGGTCCAGATAGATAACGACTACACTGGCCGTGACTTCTCCGCGTCCCTCAAGGCCTTCAACCCCTCTCTCCTCGAGGGTGGTCTCACCGGTATCTTCGTCGGCAGCTACTTGCAGTCCATCACCCCCAGCCTCGCTCTTGGTTTCGAGGCTATCTGGCAACGCCAGGCCATCACCGCTCGCCCCGAGACCGCTCTGTCCTACTCCGCCAAGTATAAGGGTGAGGACTGGATTGGTACCGCTCAGCTCCAGGCCCAGGGCACTTTCAACGCCACTTACTGGCGCAAGCTGTCCGAGCGTGTTGAGGCTGGTATTGACATGAACCTCCAACTCCAACCCTCTCCCGCTACTCTTATGATGGGCGGTCCTTCTCGTGACGGTACCACTGCCATTGGTGCCAAGTACGACTTCCGTGCGTCTTCGTTCCGCGCCCAGGTTGACAGCACCGGCAAGGTCAGCTGTCTCCTTGAGAAGCGTATTGCTATGCCCATCTCTCTCTCCTTCGCTGGTGAGATCGACCAGGCCAAGGTAAGCGACATATCTCTTTTAAATTACTATTGATGTCAATGCTAATTATTTTCTTTTCTTTCTAGCAAACGGCCAAGCTCGGTCTTGCTGTCTCCCTTGAGCTTGCTGGTGAGGATGTCATGGAGCAGCAGGACAAGGTTGACCCTGCTACCATGATCCCTCCTCCCTTCTAAATCTCTCCTCTCGCATCGCCCGAGATAATAACCCTTTCACCCCCCATGTTTTAGTAGTTCTTCACTCTCATGTCTGAAATGACATATGTTTGTCTCTCTTCCTCGGTATATCCTCTTGAATTTGGGTTGCTGGTGCAGGTGGCCAGTTGTTTGGCGCCCTGGAGATTCCAACATTTTTTTGTATAGATTCACACTCCGGTTCTTTGATTTCCTTTTCCATTACCACCTGATGCTGCCTCTCTGTTTGGCCTGTGGTCTGATATCTTGTGTCTCCTTGCTATCTTTCCAGTTCATTTCCTTGCATGGCCATGTTTTGGGTCTATGGGATTGCCAGGTCTGGGATGCATGGCTGCGCCTGCAGATAGCTCTGGTTGTGTTTTTCGCATCATAGAGGGGCCAATGTAAAACAAGTTTTGATTTAGTTGAGTTTGGTTAAGTTGAGTCAATTGTAATGATTTCATTGTGAAGTGTTTCTTTCTAAGGATGTCCATGGTGCGGTCAACTCTTTGTCCATGTGGATCAATGTATACTCCGTAGTGAACTATGCGTTGGCATTGCTAAAAATCAGACCATTCAACATCTATATTGATCTTTCTTTGAATGAGTTTTCCATTATTTCTCATAACTAAAGACAAAGCTGTACTTCGTACTTTATTCGCAAATATCAAACAAGACACAAAGCGGAGAGGAAAATAGTCCCGGATAATGCCCGCATACACCCAAAGCGGTGACCGGGACGAACGATGGCATTTTCCAAGACGAATCAGACGAATCCATCCAACATCGCTCCACTATATGCAGTGGGCACTGGAGCACCTCCTGCAATTGGTAGACGACTCCGGAGTGCAGCAGTGGCCTTATGCATCTCCTAGAATGGGAACCGTCTCTGCTTTCTTCTCCACTTCATTATGGGACTTAAGTTTCTCGGTAAAGTGGGGGGTCTCCCATGTTTCGCTCTCGAAAATGATACGGAGGGTTATTGTGGGGTGTTTGTCCTGGAATAGAAAATGAGGTACGGTGCAGATGAGATTTAGGCACGGTGTGCTATGGCACTTTCGCTCCCAATATGACATGTGGGATCTTCAGCCACTTACTCCATATTCCAGCCCGATGGCATCGTAGATGGGCCATACGCACCCAGTTCCCTGCTTGGAGTGTGGCTGGGTTGGAGTGCTGCCTCGCTATTGGAAGTCCCGCGGTTGATAGTCGTTCAGACGCTAATTATCTGACTCCAGTGACATCATATTCCCCGTTCCACCCTCTTTTTAGGGCTTTGTCCTTTTTTTGAACTTGGCGGTTGCCCTACTATAGAAGGAACTGGCCAGTCATCTTCGAGGCCGGATATGCACCTAAGGATGTATGTTCCGGATAAATGGCTGACCCCGGGAATAATCTTCTAGACGAATCAGAATTGAAAGCAGAATGAAATGAAAAAAATTGAAAAGGATGAGAAAGGAAATTACAGTTTAGAGGGGGTCCGAGTGTGTCGGCCCAATTGACAGGCTTAGTTTTGGTAATACACAACATAGGACATGCTGTTCTCAATAATATGATTTCTGGAAATGAATGTGGGTAGCGTGTCCACAAGACACATTTATTCCCCTGAGATTCATTGGTAGGTTGGGCGATTTAGAATTGTATTTCGTTCTACCGGTACGGAGTACCATGGAGGTCTTGCCCAGGGTTGTATACCTTGGCATGTAAATGATACTTGTTCCTCGGCCGGAGAATCATGTAATCATAAAGCAGTAACTAGTTAACTATGATATCTACTAAGGTTCTTCTATGTTGGAATATGAATATGAATAGACGCAATGTGTGCTTTTCAACAGATCGGTAGATTTAGATCGTCATGAACCCATAGCGTGGAAGACTGGATCCAATTTGGAGATTGAACCAATAGCCTCTGAGATGATTCGCATAATTGCTTGAATCTTGGGTACGATGTACACCGTAAGTATCGATTTCAACCTGGAAGACGCCAAGTGCTATTCGTATAGCTTATATCTCATTATACTTAGCCTGAGATATCACCCACGTGTCTGATAGAGACCTCGAATGGAATGCCGTTCCTTGCTTCCATGCTTTTACCATCTGTACATGCCGACGGTGCACTATTGGGCTGGCATTCCGACGGTTTCCTCCCGTGCATATGCATTGACATTTTAAACATCATGCCAGTGCCGGGAGGTGTTGCTTTTGCCAGGAACACACCCGATTCTCATCCCGGGTCCGTGAAACAATGGTGCTACTGGTATGTGCATTGTGCAATTTTATACATTGGATACATTGTCGGGGATGTATACGGTATGGACGTCCAAGGGTCTATGATGTGTGGGTTCCCAGGCTGGGTCAGTATTGGATATTGAATGGAATCCACTATCCTTAAAAGGTAAGCAGTTCGATCCATTGCTGATTGATATTGAGTAGCGTCAGCAAATGGCTGGGCATCTTGTTAGCCGAGACCCGATGGACATATCGGAATCCCGAGTGTACACCTGCAGTCGTGGTACCGATGCATGGTTCTGGATATTTCAGGTTGACGGCGTCAGACCCCTGCTGATGGGGGGTCAAATTCTGTTTTGCCTCGTGTCAAGCAGATTAACTAATGTCGCATGACAAGTTGAACTGTGGCGATTCGGATCCGTCAGCCATGGTCACCTGCTCTCGGTCTGGTGACGTCGATGAGGGGAAGCTATAGTTTAAATTTACGGAGTAGATGGCGAGAATGTAGATATTTCTTTGGAATGCTAAGATATGACAAATGATTTTGCTGAGCGAATTTGCTGAGCATCTATAGAGTTAGGGGAAGAGAATACTATAACTATTGTATATGGTAGTTGATCATAAATAATAAATGCGTTGCCAATCAAATCCAAATGTCACGCTCAAATACCAGTAAATACCAATACCATACAATACAATACACCAGGTAAGCTCCTCAACGTTAACCGTTTAAGCCTGGTGCATCCCTACGGAGTTCAGAGCTGGTGCCAGGAACCAACATTCCTAACCCCTTCATCAGAGAGTTGCTTTTCCCACTTAATACCTGAATTCATATTTTATTGTCTTTCTGATATATCTCATTCTGCCTGCCGGTCCAGATCTCTGGTACAAGAGACTGCATGGACGGGACTACGGCTGGAATCCCAACGATGGCGTCGGCTGAGATAGCTTCGACTCACATGCCAAGGAACCCCTGCACCAATGCACTTGATAGCATCGAGATCCCGCGAAAGAATGGAAGTGCAATGGGAGCCCCTTTCAATTCCGATGGATTATCCGGGCCGAAGAGCTGTGACTATTGTATATGGCTTTCCAACCGCTCGGTCTGGATCCCAATTACCGGTGTGTTAATTATTATTATTTTTCTCGGAATGCCCCTGTTATGCAGCGACACAGATAGAAAGCCAAAAATGATTTAGCTAGTTTGTCGTTAGTAGTATACTAGTCGATTTTATTAGTATAGAAGCTGGAATAGTGCCTCCAGCTCCCATTGTCGCTGGGGCCATCTCTCGGCCCAAGCTCCTTTTTTTTCGAGGTCAGCTGGTCTCGTGATAGCAAAGACCGCTTACAGTACAGTAATGGCCAATGACGGTGGTTCCAGGGAAAATCACCGTTGGGTCACCCGACATCCTGTTTCTTTTGTATGGGATGTTAGGGGTGTTAGGCTATAGACAGATTGAGTCTGTCCATGATACTATGTATAGCTCGTTATATTCATTCCCACTACCCCGGAGACTCCGCTTTCTCCAAAGTCTTTTCTTTGGTTTTACGGTATGGTAATTACGCCCTCACGTATGATATCATCTCCCGACGTGGAAATACGGTCAGTGACAATACTATACTGTAAGGAATAATCGAGAATTGCATCTTTATTTGAGATAATAGTGACTGGTGAATAGTGATAGTTCAGTAGTGAATAACTACATGTATATGTATGCTATGTATGTAACTTATACAACACCAAAAAAAAAAAAACCAACTCCCATTACCTGAGAAAGTTGGATTTCAACTTGACCTTGTAGCTCTCCCGCCCCTCTCTTTTTCCTCTTTTCCCCTCCCGAATTGCTCAAACCCCAAGACAATTGGCTTTGATCGTGAACTCTTCCCTCCTGAATTTGTTTCTTTCACACAACTCAAGAATCAGATCAAAAAAAAAAAAAAACACGTGAAAAAGGACCAGAAAGAAAGGAACTCCATTCCATCAACGTCACCTTTCTTTTGGCCCTGAACCCGCCCCAATTTTACCTAACCTTCCCTAGTCTAACCCGTCTTATTTCACTCGATTCGACTTCATTGGTTGAACATTCTCTACGCAAAGTTGCCCACCTTCTCCTCTCTCATTCTTCTTCCTCTTCCCTACTTTTACTACATTCTTGGCTCCCGGGTGTGCCATTTTGCTTCCTTTCCCATCGGTCCTTCCACCCCTCCCTACTCCACCCCGGTTTACCACCCAAAACGGTCTTCTCCCCTTCACATCTCTATCTATCGCCGCGATGTCACAAAATCGACCCGGATTGTTCCCGACTTTGCGCATGGGTGGTAAGATATAGCAATCGCCTTTTTAATCGGGAGACAACTGACCGCGTCCAGAGGTCATCCGGGAGAAGGTCCAGGATGGACTGACTGGCGAATCCAAGGAGATCTCCTACACCCAGTGCAAGATCGTGGGCAATGGCTCCTTCGGTGTCGTGTTTCAGACCAAGATGGCTCCGAGCGGGGAAGATGCTGCCATCAAGAGAGTCCTCCAGGATAAGCGGTTCAAGGTAAATCGGCTTCTCTCACTCTGGAGACCTCTCTCTCTCTGTGTGTGTGTGTGTGTGTGTGTGTGTTGGACTAACCCCAGTCTCTCGTAGAACCGTGAGCTGCAGATCATGCGGATCGTGCGCCATCCTAACATCGTCGAACTCAAAGCCTTTTACTACTCCAATGGCGACAGGGTATGTGTCTCCTGGGTGTCCCGCCCGATCGTCTTCCCGTCCCCCGTTCCCCGTTCCCCGTGGGCTGACCGTGCCCCCGATTTCCCCCTCAAATAGAAAGATGAAGTCTACCTTAACCTCGTCCTCGAGTATGTGCCCGAGACCGTGTACCGCGCATCGCGTTACTTCAACAAACTCAAGACTACCATGCCCATGCTAGAGGTCAAGCTTTACATCTACCAACTGTTCCGGTCGCTGGCCTACATCCACTCACAGGGTATCTGCCACCGGGATATCAAGCCTCAGAACCTCCTTTTAGATCCCGCCACGGGTATCCTGAAGCTCTGCGATTTCGGATCCGCTAAGATTCTGATCGAAAACGAGCCCAACGTGTCATACATCTGCTCTCGCTACTACCGGGCGCCCGAATTAATCTTTGGCGCGACCAACTACACAACAAAGATTGGTGAATATCCCTTTGTCTGCCCAAAATCATATTGAGTTCTAACCATTACTGTCCTAGATGTTTGGTCCACTGGTTGTGTGATGGCGGAATTGATGCTTGGACAGCCCCTCTTCCCCGGTGAATCGGGCATTGACCAGCTGGTGGAAATCATCAAGGTTTTGGGCACCCCAACTCGAGAACAAATCCGCACCATGAACCCCAACTATATGGAGCACAAGTTCCCTCAAATCAAGCCCCATCCCTTCAACAAGGTATTTTCGACCCCCGTACCCCCGGTCCGTAATGGTGCTGACCGAACTAGGTTTTCCGTAAGGCGCCACCCGAGGCTATTGACCTCATCTCCGCCCTTCTGGAATACACCCCGACACAACGGTTGTCCGCGGTGGAAGCCATGTGCCACCCCTTCTTCGATGAGCTCCGCGACCCCAACACTCGGCTACCGGACTCGCGCCACCACAACAACCCCCCTAAGGATCTCCCTGCCCTTTTCGATTTCTCACAACATGGTACAATCTCCCCCCCTCCCTAGACACAACCCCCACTAATCCACCATCTAGAACTTTCGATTGCCCCTGAACTCAACGCCCAGATGATTCCCCCTCACGCTCGCCCAGCCCTCGAAGCTCGCGGCCTCGGCCTCGATACCTTCAAACCCCTTACCAAGGAGGAGATGCTTGCACACCTTGATTGAGTTGACCAGAGTGTGTCCTCCGCCCTCCGCGAGGGATACGTATGTTCGTTGTGCCGCCATCTGCACTTTGCGTGAGATTCGACCTGCCAACCAAGTTCCATGATCTCGGGTAAGCTCTGAATTGAGATTGCACTGCCTTGTCTTTTTTTTTTTTCGTCGGGGACTCGGTATGCCTCCGCCCCGGACATGGTGGATCCTTGGAACTGGAATGAGCAGGGAATGGTATGAAGTGGGAAAAGTGCATCCTTTAATGGCTGGGAAGCGGAAACCATGTTTCTTCGGGGTGGTAAAGGTTGATGGTTTTCACGCAATGGGAGGTCATGGCCTGGAGTTTATTTTGAGGTGTCTGAGACAGCTCTCGGGAGGAAAAAGTGATACCCTTTCTGTGCACGTCTGCCTTTGGGGGTCGGACACTGCATAGTTTCATCGGTCGAGGGGAAGAACCTCCAGACGCAGCAAGTCGATCTCGCCTCCGGAGGGGTGAATCTTCCCACAAATGCATCGGAGATCTTGAAGATTTCTTTGGATAAACGCACGTTTAGGGAGGACCCTTCTGTGGTCAATCTCTCGTCTTGCAGCGCTAGAATCCCCGTTCGTTCTTCCCTTTGCGTCCTTGCTTTCTTTTTTTTTTGTTCGCAATATCCTTGTATCAGATTCATCGGGCTCGGCTGGTTCCCCGGTCCTCCGACTTACCGGCCATGAGCTATATGTCATTCCAGTTCTCAAGCAGACGATTTTCTTTATGTTTTTGGGTAATGCGTAAAGAACCAATAGGATCTGAACGGTGTAATTGTCTAGTATGTGAGGTGGAATATATTCAATTCTCCTACATCGTCTAATACCTATGTAGTGAACTACTCCTAGTGTCGTTCGTTACATGTCTTGGGCGTTGAGATACTTCCCGCAGGGGCACCGGGTCCGGAACTTCAATTTCCCCTTCCGAGCTCCCCATTCACCTCAAGCTAGCTGTCACCCTCGTTTTCTACTTCCCCAGAATCACTGTCTCTACGATAGCAATCTGGTATTACACTGGCTCATTGAATTGGTTCCAGAACATAATGGCCGAAAACGACCGACGAAACCAGGGCTACAGGGGTGGGCGCAAACGTCGCTACAGAGGTGAGAACATGAATCTAAGCTTCCCAAACAACACGCTAACTTGGCTGTGATTCTTACAGATGATGATGACTTTGATCGCCGCCCCCAAAGACGCAGATATGAGGAGCCATTGTTCGTCCAGGTGCGACGGCAGTTGTTGACCATCGCGGAATCGGTACGCGCCTCGTTTTTTTTTCCGCCGCGCGCATTGCGCTCTACAAATGGTGGATATGAATTAACGCTTATGTCTCATTAATAGGCTGCTCGCAGAGCAGAAGATGATGTCCAGGGTATTGCGAAGACAGTCACGGATAACTACGACGACGAGGAGATCCGTCGCGACTTTGTCAACATCTCCCTTGATCTGTACGTGTCGGTGTACTCAATTCACTTCGGACTATTACTAACTTGGATATTTGCAGCGTGCTCGAACAACCCATGAAAATTCCTTTTATCGCCGGCACGGTCCTGGTCGCACATGGTCTCAAGCCTGAGCTTGGATCCGAGGTTTTGAGCAAGGCAGCTGAGGCCTTGCAGAAGTATCTCGATATTGGCGCATGGCGTGAAGTCAAGCTTCTTATTCGCTTCCTGGGTATTCTCCAGCCAGTCTATGAGGGTGATGGCATCTTCCCTCTTCTGGAAGAGCTGTTCGCTCGTGCAGTCGATCTTCAGACTGCCTCTTCGGAAGATGTAAGTTGGATTAATCGACCTGTGATGTGAACCTCGCCTAACAGCTTCTAGCTTCTTGGCCTTGAATTGGTAAAGATCATTCAGTTCACCATTCCTTATGTCATGCTGTCCCCCGCCACTGGCTTCGAGGCCCAGGCTTCCGCACTTCTGGAGAAGACCGACATTATTGCGTCTACGCCGCACGCCCTCGTCGACCTGGTGAACACATTCAGCCCCGAGGAGAATCAGGAGGCAGCTGGTCAAAGTGTTATCAGTTTGATGCAGACTCAACTTCAAGGGGAGGCCAACCGGGGCTGGGAGCTTAAGTGCCTCCCTCGTCCTTGGAACGATGTCCCTGACGCCGAGACGGATGAGCCCAAGTCTTTCGCGCCGGTGACCAAGGTTCCTCTCCCCACGATCACCGTGCCTAACCCTGTACCGAACGGCGCGCGTCCTCTCTTCCCAGAGGTCTACCTTTCGGTGTATGCCAACCAAGAAGTAGACACCGTTCCTGCGATCACAGACATCTCCTCTTCGCTTATTCGGGATGCACTGGTAGATACCATTAACCTCCTTGACTTCAACCGCGTTGCTACGGCCAAGTTCCTGATCGATATCGACTGCTATTTTACCTCTACCACATTCGTGAAGCGCGCCACGCCTTTCGACCGAATGCGCGAGCTCATCGGAGAGGTGCAGCCGTGGAAGCCCGAGGATGTGGCAGTGGATGCAGTCTTCTCGCAGCTATTCCAATTGCCGGCGTCGGAACACAAACTGGTCTACTATCACTCTGTTCTCACCGAGTGCTGCAAGATTGCCCCTGCAGCAATTGCGCCGAGTTTGGGTCGTGCAATCCGATTCTTGTATAACAGCCTGGAAACAATGGATTTGGAGCTTAGCAACCGTTTCCTGGACTGGTTCGCGCACCACTTAAGCAACTTTGGGTTTACATGGAAATGGAGCGAGTGGTAAGTCGACAATGTCAGCTTCTACACGGTGTAATCGGTCATTAACAATTTCACAGGGCCGACGATCTTGATCTGCCCTCCATTGATCCAAGAATGGCGTTCATCCATGGTGCTTTGGACAAGGAAATTCGGTTGAGCTTCGCTCAGCGAATTAAGGGAACTCTTCCTGATCCCTACCCCAAGTTGATCACAGCAGGCAAAGAGAAGGATACCCCCGAGTTCAAATATTCCTCTGAAAGTAAATTTCATTCGTGGCCCAAATGGCGGAAAACGTGACTAACTTGAACTTCCAGTGGCACCATATTCTAAAGAAGGACAAGAACTCATGCAGCTTATTCGGAAGAAGGCTAGCGACGAAGAAATCCAGCCCGTCATCACGGCCATTGAAGACCAGGCCAAAAGCCAGGGCGTTGACGACCCCAAGGTCCCCTCGACAGATGCATTCGTAACCTCACTCTGCTTCGTCGGGTCGAAATCGCTCTCTCACGTCCTGTCATGCATCGAACGGAGCAAAGACCGTCTTCTGGCCACCGGCGCGGAATCTCCACACGCCCGCTGCCAAATAATCACCTCCGTCATGGAGTACTGGGTCGATCAGCCTGGTATTGCTATCAACATCATCGACAAGCTGCTTAACTACACCATCCTCAGCCCGCTCTCCGTCCTCGAATGGGCCCTCTCCGAGTCTGTCGCGGCAGGAACCATCCTCGCAAAGCCCCACGTCTTTGAGATGATCTCCGCCACCGTCGGCAAGGTCACTAATCGCATGCGCCAGATCGTCGCCGCCCGCGTCCAACCCGGCCTCTACGAGCCCCAGCTTAGCGTCATCGACGAGACCCTCGCTCGTGAGCGCACAGACATGCAAGCCCTCTTCAAGTACATCGAGGACTCTATCGTCTCCATCGCCGCGGGAAGCAACGATGAGCTGATGGAGCGCGGTGATGGCAGCGGCACTCTCCCCGAGGACACCATCATCCGCCAATGGGGTCGTCGCTGGCTCCGCGTGTTCCGGAGAAAGGCTGCTGTCGAGGAATCCTTCATCTCCGATGCCTTGGCTAACGCCACTCCCCTTGGCACCCAGGCCCCGCCTGTTTCTGTGCGGGAGGGTGCTGCGGATGGAGATTTGGATATTGCCGATGCCGATGCGCAATAGAGCTGCCACAAATATGGATGCCATCTCGATGAGGTATTAGCTTATGCATGCTGCGTTCTCGCATTTGATCTCTTTGAACTTTTTCATTAAATGACTTATGTCCCGGAGAGCCTTTTCCTGCCTTTTTCTCTATTGCTCCTCTGTATTGTACACTCCAACTCCGAGTCTTTGAATGGCCGACAGAAATATGAAAATCTCTCTCCGATTATTCCAAATTAACCTTTCTCGATTCTTCTTGAGACGCGAGGAATATGCGGGTTGCCGATCTACACCACTGAAGTTGTACAAAACTTAAAAAAAAGAAAAGAAACACCCCAAGACCATGTTGATTCAACCGTACAACCCTAACACGGGGATATCCCAAGTTCAAAATACATATGAAAGTCTTCGTAAATCGTGTACATCTTGATAAACCCAAAGGAAAAGAGTATGAGAAAAAGAGTGAAATCCAACTAGAACTTGGACCCAGAAGACAATGAGATAGAACAATAACAAAAAGAGAATTAATTATGGAAGCCACATGGAAATCAGTAAGAAATAAGAACGGGGATATCAAAAAGGGGTCATCAGTAGATGAATACAAAGCAATATAAAAAGAAGAATGAAAAGAAATTCCGAGACCAAACCCAATCAATGCCCATGACCATGGCTATGGCCATGAACATGAACATGAGGCTTGCGCTCAATATAATAAGAATCCCCATCATCGCCATCACTGCTAGAAGTATTATAAACGGAGAAGCCATCCTCAAAGCTCCCACGGCGCATCTGCATCTGCAACTGCATCTTCGAAACGCCCTCCTCAGACTCAACAGACTGTATTCGATCCATGAGGACTCGATCCACGGGGGCACATCTACTCTTTGGGTCAGACCGTCTCGTCATTGAGATTCGCCGGTCCTTGCCACGGCCCTTGATGCCCTTGTTGCTATTTTTGTATAGCCCGGCGAAATATATCCACAGATCGCGATCTGCCGCGTTCATGTTCATCGGTCCGTTCTCGGCCATTTGCGAGAACCGGACCGTTAGATTGTGGAGTGTTGCTGCGTGGAATTTGTTCTGGTGTGACTGTTTTGGGGTAAGGGGTTGGTTAGCATGGATTGGTTTAAACGGTGGTGTTGTATGGAAGTGATAATGGGGGGTTATCATAAGGAGGACAAAAGCTTACCTTGAGGTTGCCTAACTGGGTGAACTGCTTGCCACATTCATCTAAACGGCAGTCAAACCGTTTAGATTGATCATGGGTGAGTCTATGAGCGCGGAGGTTGCCTCGCTGAGCGAATGGCTTGTGGCAGATGTCACATTGAAAGGGTTTTTCGCCGGTGTGTCGCCGCTGATGGGTCTAGGTTTTAGCGCACATGTCAGTGTCTGCCTCGTGCATCGCAATCGCCTGGCGCGGCAGCTGGTGGTGTGCTTACCTTGAGGTTGCCTTGCTGCGAGAAGCGCTGCCCGCATGAGGGCTCCTTGCATATCTGCCACATTCAAACTGGTTAGTTGCTATCTTAAACATTTGATTCAGTTTGGATAGACATATGACATGTGTACTCACAAATGGCTTGTCACCCGTGTGTGCCCTGATATGGATTTCTAGGTGTGTTTTCTGCGCGAAGCTTTTACCACAGCCTGGGATGGTGCAGTTGTACTTGCGCTTCCTCCGCGATGGCTGAGTTTCATTGGCAGGGTACCGCGGTGGCGTTGACGAGGCAATCGGGTAGGATCCGGGATAAGTCTGTGGTGCCGGGGGTGCCAGATGCTGGAGTGGTGGCAGCGATTGCTGGATCAGTAATGAAGCATGCTTGGCCTGAATTGCCTTCATCAGGACATCCACGTTGGTTGAGAAGGCGAGGTCAGTGGTGGTTTGCTTCGTCTCGTTTGTTGCCCCGACTGGTGAACTGTGGCTTCCAGTCGAGATATGCACCCGTGGACCATAGTCGGGAGTAGACTTGACTGTATGGCTGATGGCGTTCTTTGCCGGACGAATCTCTGGAAGAGACTGCAACGGTTGTGCCGTTGTGCGCAGTGGTTGCGGCTGTAACGGGTGCTGACTATGGACAAAGTATTGCTGATAGGGATTCGAGTGTGCATGTGTGTGACCCACGGAGTGACCGAAGCTGTAAGGCAAGCTACTTGAGGTCTGGTAATGCAGCGAGTATGATGCTGTTTGATGCGAATAGAAGGGAAAGTTCTGGCTCAGGGTCGAGTCCATCGAGCGTCTGTGTGCAAACGCACTCATGGCATGGCCAGGGAACTCGTAAGAGACGGGCTCTGAGGTCTCCATCTTGATCACTGTTTGAGGTCTTCCTCTCGGGATCTTTCAGAAAGGTAAGGATACCTTCTCCCTCCGGATCCCCAACGAGATACCAATGTATCTCAATGTATACCTGTCCTCGGGATGTGCTGTGGAGTTTTTTTTTCTGTATAGTCTTTGACTATGCTCTGAGACCCAATCCTCGGTGATATTTGGGTTCTGGCTGGCAACGAGTTCTCAGAAAGAAGCAAGGATGGGGAAAATAGACAAACCGGCCGGCCAAAGCGCAATCCGTTCTATAGATCTGGATGTATATATATGAGATAGAGAGAAAAGGAAATAGCAAATATATGCAGGTCATTCCATGAAAAGCGAGAAATATAATGATTGACAACTAGCGATGATCTTCCGCATCGACCGTGGCGCCTCCCGATCTAGATATACCTGCAATGGCGGGGGCGACAGGGGGAGGGGAGTCAGCCGGTGAAATAGTTGAAAAGCCCCATTTCGCTTGTATGACGTTTGGTAATTCGATTTAAAAAAATTGGGGAGAAAAGGGGGGGGAAGAAGGGCAGTTCAAGGCCAGAGATACATGCAACTGTGTATAGTGTGTCTGATTCGACGATCTCCGTGGGCCAGGGATCCTGCGCGATTGAGGCGACCTGACTCCACCGGAAAATAATAGAAAAAAAAAAAAAGAATTCCAATCAAAGGGACGAACTGGGGTTCCTGGGGTTTCGTGGAGCTTTTGGGAGCCCTAGAGAGCCCTGGCCCTGAAGCCCTGAAGCACTGGAGGTGCATTGCATGGTCCATGAAGATGCATTTTGGACGCATCAATTCCTGTACCACAAGGAATAGTAATTTCTCATTAGTCGTAATGTATTTTGATACATTCGGTGTGAAATGTGTGTCAGTCACACGAATATACTCGCAGCCGCGACTGGCGACGAAAGCCTTCAGCTCGTTCCCCTATACTTCTTCCATACTTCCTTCTCTGGATACTTCTGTAACTGATATTGCTGAAGAGACTGACATCTGTCAGACTCAAAATCTCAGAAAAAGAAAACACGCAAACTCATCGTGCTGTGCGTCTCCCCTCGAGGAGACGGGCCGGGCCTTTCAATGAATTCCCAAGTGGACCGTGATCGACCTGCAGTCGACATGTAGATTATTCAGTCGATCTCGGAGTCAGCAATCGCTCAATGGCTAGCTGGGCCGTAATTACGAGTACTAGGATGCGCCATCCCGATAGTCGCCAATAGTGTCCGATCTCAGCCCATCGAATATCCTAGTTAGCCGCCCAAGGCTTTGGAAAATTCAGGCTGATCTAAATCTCCTGAAGAGCCAATCAAATTGACCCTCTCCCATCTAGTGAGATCTGTCTCTGTCTCTCTTTCGAGCCAAGTGGGAGTCGATTGTGGCCCTTAATAGGAGGAATCAATCAGCACGGGCTTTGGTCTGGTGTCGATGTATTCCCCCTTAAACTGCGAATGGCTTGGCTCATGGGCCATGTCGATCATAGCCACTCGTGGTCTTAGCTCCATACTGGGGACGATCCGAGAAGTGACAGCCATGACCATCTGACACGAGTAACCCTGCACGTCCTGCATCGAGATGAGGTATCGGGACTTGTCGAGAATGGTTCCTGCAGGGATGCGACTAGTCCTCACGAACTACTTCCTGAATGGGCGAAGGCTAGACTATGCATACGCATTAAGCCTAGCTCGGTGCTTTGACGAGATTTGGATCAGCATGTCTCCGTAGGGGATGTAGGGGATTTGAGGTGTTTATTACCGAGCTTTTAACAAAATATTATTCGAAGTATTCGGAGTATTCCGTATTCCGTATTCCAAGTCTTTCGGAGTACAAAATGTCGGAGGCTCTGTGGTGATTCAGACGGACAGGGGTGTTGTTGGGATGAGATTCAGCTTTCCAGAATGTCCGTGTGACCACTGCCCTTTACATCTACAACATACATGACAATAGACCAGGTGTAAAGAATGGCAATTTTGAAATTGAAAAAGGGAATTCACGTATACACTAAAGCGCACAAAGTGTATAAAGTAAAGAATAGAAACAAAATTCTGCATAAATAAAGCCCACCAAAGCAAAAACATCATATTGCGCCCAAAGGATCAACCCTTTCATCGTCCAGTATACGCCGAGTATCTAGAAACCAAGTCAGCTTACGATCCTGAAACACACTCGGGACAACTCACCTCCAGATTCGTGCACGCATGTCTCCACTGCCGGTCGCGAACAGGTTGCCAGTAGGACTGGGTGCAACCGAGATGACTATTCGGAGTTAGAGAGTTCGAGATGACAATGCAAGCTAGGATTGTATGAAACTCACCAGAGTTCTTGTGGCCTTGAAGCATCATCTGGGCATTTCCAGTCACTGGGTCCCAGAATTGAACACCACGGTCCTTGGAACCACTCATCACCCAAGCACCGTCGGGTGTCAGGCACACACTGAGAACAAAGTCCTATATTGTAGTCAAAAGGTTAGCTTCTGCCTATCTCGCTCAAGTAATCTCAGATCTAACCTTGTGGCCCTCGAATGTACGAATACACTTGCCGCCCTTGACGGCACTGTGAGGGTGCATGCCCCGGGGAACGGTAAGCTCCCAGAGCTTGATAGTCTTGTCCAGACTGCCACTGACAAGGTCACGGCCATTGGGTGCAAACGCGACTGAGTAAACACTGTCCTTGTGGCCATCTGGGCTCTCTAGGCGTTCTACCAGGTATCCAGTTGTAGTGTCCCAAACACGCACGCTCTTGTCCAACGAGCCCGCGGCCACGTAACGGCCATCCGGAGACATGGCCACAGTAGTGACACCATCTTCAATGCTAAGGGTGTAGACAAGCTTGCCGTCGAGAATATCCCAAAGGCGCACGGTCTTATCTCCACTGCCAGAGGCGATAAATCGACCGTTGCCAGCAAAGTCCAAAGAGTAGATGTCCTGCTCGTGTCCACTGAAGATATGTTTGATGGTGCGCTGGTTGATATCCCAAACCTAGAGCCAATCGCATTCAGTTAGTAATCTTCCCACATAGCTGGTTCCATATAATCTCAAGACTTACCCGAATCTGCTTATCTTCAGCACCAGTCGCAAGATATTTGCCATCCGGACTGAAGCAAACGCTGCGAATGTATAAGTCGCCGTCCTTGTCGACGTTTTCATCCTGCAAGGTGGCCACATTTTGACCGGTGGTCACGTCGAAGATTTGAGCCGAGCGGTTACAGCCCGTAGCCAAGTATTTGCCATCACGGCTGAAGCGCACACAGCAAACGACGCTGTCGTGGTTCAAGTGATGTACCAGTTCCACATCGAGAACACGCTGGACCTCGGGGTTGAACACGGCGTACCAATCAGAACCCTCACGCTTCTGCGACGGAGGCAAATCATCGGGGTTCCAGTTCGCCAGCATATTTCCTGGACGTTCGGCTGTGCGGCCGAGAGGGGGGTTCGGAGGAGTCGGGCGAGGGATCTGAGGGGAAGCACGAGGATCCGGGTAGGCGATGTGCGTTTGCTGGGGGGTACCGGGGCCTGGGGGAACGCGACCACGGCCCTTACCGGGGCCTGGGGATGCAGTAGGAGGTGGAGGCGGCCCATAGCCTAGGAGATGAATCCAACAGGTCAGCAAACTGGGCGACAATTTTCATAAACACAACGACATACCGTTCACAGCAGCGCCAGCCGGATATCCTCCAAAGGAGCTCTGCTGGGGTTGCGGCGCGCCAGGCTGAGCGACCGAAGCAGGCTGTTGAAGGGGATGCTGGGGAGGCTGCTGATCCTGGGGAAGGGAAGGTGCAAGACCGGGGCCACTACCTGGTGGGTTGGTCATGATACCGCCAAACAGATTGCTGGGGCCGTGGCCCAAGGCAGGTGGGGGAGCCTGGGAAGGAGCTGTATGAGCCGCCGCGGGTCCGCCGATGTGGGAAGGGATAGATTGCACGCCACGGGACTCAAGTTCGTGTCGCAGCATTCGGATCTCAGCTTCGTAGCTAAAAAGGAAAAATGTAATGTCAGAAAGGGTTATTCAAGCTTTCAAGAAGGTAGAAGGGACGAACTCTTGCTTGATCTTGATCTGCGCCTGTTCCAGTTGATAGACCTTCTGACGGATCATCTCCATCTCCTGGAGCTGACCGGTCACTGCATGATCTGTCAGTTAGATAACACTTCAGCGAATGTCGGAAACCATGGAGCTGCAGTCATTGGGGGAAATGAGCTGCAGCTGCTTGTATGAAATGATTGGACAAGGGGGGAGAAGCTCAAGGCGCAAGTAGCCCGAGCATAGGGGAGGGGAAACAATATATTGGAAAGGAGAAGATAACATACACTGATGCTCGAATTCACCGGTGTTTCGCGACTGGCTCTCAAACTCCTGGCGCAGTTGATCCAACAACTCCGTCAGACGGGAGTTGGGAGCGGGCACCATCCCGCGATGAGCGTTGTACATGGTGGAGGATATTTTTTTCTTTCTGTCTTTCACAAGTCGGAGAGGGACGAAAGCGACGTTCGGACGGCAGGTCTAGGTCAGCGAATAGGATCGCAACCAAGTTTTCGACCTGGACTCAATGATCTTGATCACCGAGGCTTCAA
Organism: Penicillium psychrosexuale; assembly: GCF_028828465.1. Classification (NCBI taxonomy): domain Eukaryota; kingdom Fungi; phylum Ascomycota; class Eurotiomycetes; order Eurotiales; family Aspergillaceae; genus Penicillium; species Penicillium psychrosexuale. The sequence continues at coordinate 1,242,355 of NW_026643190.1, read as the reverse complement.
TGCTTGGTGGATAGCACCACGCAGCTAGCCACAGCGATAGTGGGCGATACGATATAAGCTGGAAGATGAGAATGGGGGTGTAGCGGTAAGAGGGGTGGAAGAGGCTGGCAGCTGACACTTTAAAACGGGAAGGTTTGAGTTTGGGGGGAAAGGCGGCAGTGGTTGACGCGTGAAGCGAGGCCATAGCCGAGAAGCGCAGCGGGTCTTACCGTAGGCTACTTTTTAACCTTGTATATAATACTACTCCTATAACAAGAAAGAAAATGCTAAAGCAGATAACAATTAGATGAGTACTTTTATACTATACAGAGATGAAACCAAAAGATCTAGTTTTAGTTTTGGATCTAAAGTACTTTTGTATAGGGCTAAATACGTTCATTTATCCATATCCATGAGGTCCAGATCGTGAGGTTCGCATAAAACTGATATTATTCCAGATACCTGGAATACCAGGGAATACTTGGATCTACACCCGCCGGTGCGGGCAGTGGAGGTACCTCTGAGTACGGGAAGCCGAAGTGGAACTGGTCCGTGCAGTACCAATTCAGTACTGCAGCTACTGTATGTATTGTAATTTTGACTTATCATGTGTTGATTGCCTGATAAGCCACAAAGTGTCTTCAGGCATCAAGGCATCAACTGTGGCAAACCAGGGGTTCTTTTAAAGTTTCCTCTCTTTTTCTTAGTACAACGCAGACCATGAAGGTATAGTTATGAAGTGATAGGAGTGAATTTAGAGGATTCGTATAGAAACTAATATAAAATAAACTACTATATACTATAACCCCATCCACTCATAAGATAACCATATCATTAACCCGCATCAGACCATCCCCCCTGGATCAATTGGCTTATTAAGAAAAGGTGGCATCGCAACGGCTGTGGCGGTTCCGCGCTGGTATGACTACTTTGTTATTCGCTGCGAATCTCCTTTTTCTTGTTCCTTCAAGTACTCCTCCTTCTTCCGTTTCTCCCTCCCCCTCCCCTCAACCCTATCTGTGCCCTCAATCATGGATATCATTCTGGAATTATGGGACACCTTTATTGGTGATCGCCTCTATTCGACACTCCTCCCCGCCTCGTTATCTTCGTCCGTCTCGTTGCCGGCATTCGTCAATGCGGCCGCGAACACTTCAATGGCCCTTTTTGGTCCAGAACCTTTTGTCTATGAACAGGCTACACAGATGATTTACCTGGAACCTTCGAAATATGCATACCTGAGTGCTTGGCCCAGGAACAACATTTACCGTCAATTTACAAGCTTTTTCCTGATCACTTGGTAAGTTGGTAATGCGCCAATCCTTTCAAATCGCTGCCTTTTCCGTGTCGGTACAATGTACTAACATCCAATTAGGCTGTTTGGACTGCTCGTCTACTTCTTGGTTGCAACACTTTCATTCATCTTTATCTGGGACAAGACAACCTACAATCACCCCAAATTCCTCAAGAACCAGATTGGTCTGGAAATCAGACAGGCCATGGCCGCAATGCCCCCAATGTCCCTGTTGACAGCTCCTTTCTTCGTTCTTGAGGTTCGCGGATACGCTAAACTCTACGACACCACCGCCGACGAACCCTTCCCGTACTACAGTCTCATCCAAATCCCATTCTTCATCTGCTTTACCGATTTTTTCATCTACTGGATCCACCGCGGCCTGCACCACCCCCGTGTCTACAAGACCCTGCACAAGCCTCACCACAAGTGGATCATGCCGAGCCCTTATGCTTCACACGCCTTCCACCCGCTCGATGGTTGGTCCCAAAGTGTTCCGTACCACGTCTTCCCCTTCATCTTCCCCCTGCAGAAGATCGCCTACGTCTTCCTGTTCGGCTTCATCAATCTCTGGACCGTCTTCATTCATGACGGCGAGTACGTCGCCAACAGCCCCATCGTGAACGGTGCTGCCTGCCACACCATGCACCACTTATACTTCAACTACAACTACGGACAGTTTACCACTCTATGGGACCGCCTAGGTGGCAGCTACCGCAAGCCCAACGAGGAGCTTTTCCGTAGAGAGACGAAGATGGGCGATAAGGAGTGGAAGCGCCAAGCCAAGGAGATGGAGTCGATCCTCAAGGATGTCGAGGGCGAAGACGATCGCAGCTACTCCTCCGACAAAAAGAAGAATCTTTAAAATGACGGCGCTAAATCACATTCTTCACGACTTCACAATGCCTACTTGGTTCTAGACTACAGGGATCAATCGAGGGCCACTACAGACTTTTCGATAGACGGGCTGTATTCTTCACCTGTGTTTTGGGTTTGGAATTTTGGATCTCCCCGTTGGTTTTCGTGCCATTTTTACGCTAATTCAAGTACATTAATTCGCCTTTTGCATCTCTTATCTGTTTTAATACTCCCAAAACTGACCAGCACTCTTGGCTTGCTGGTCCACGGGTAGTCTACCCTATTCTGTATATAATGTTCTTTTTTCTTCTTCTTTTCTTCTTTATTTTTTCCATGGGTGATACAAATGCACTTGGTTAGTTCTCTCTGTACATTCTTCTACGTGTTCGCAAATTTATGTGATTATATTAAGACCGAAACAGATTCGTATGTATGATACTTTTATAAACAAGAAATACCCGACCAGTTCAAAGTTACATAATTGGAATTAATATTGAGAATCATAATATACAAGTTCCGTCTCCATCAAGTACTCCAGCCCCTGGTCTTCCCGAGACAAACAGTATGATCGCTGCCACCTGTGCAGGCCTTTTGATGATGATCTGACATAGGGGAAAAGGCTCCTCTCCTCTAATGGATCGAGAATTATGGACACGTGCGCTACCGGAGAGTCCGTATGATGACACCTCGTGATCCGTCAGTCTCATGAAACCCATTATCAGCCAGATCCTGCTCTCGGCTCGGCCAGACCTCCGCCCTGGACTGCCCAGATTCAGCAGAAGCAAGTCGCTTGTGAAGAGCAACCACTCGATTAGCCTGGTGAGAATCCCCACACTCCAGCACCGTGAGCTTGGCCTTCAACTTCAATGCTAGGGTAAGAATGCGGTGGTAGAAGATATCCTCGGGCATGCAGTCTTCCATCCTGGAGCCCAAGTATGGAGGCACAAGTGCCAGCTTGGGCTCAAAGCGCCGTACACTGCGTGCAGTGGTACCGTTGCGGAACTCCGTTTGGGATATGTAGGGCGGGTTGGAGATTAATAGATCACATTCACTTTCTTGGTCGGGTGATGAGATGTCCAATGCTCCGAAATTGGGGAGTTGTGTTTGGAGTATTGACTCGATGGACGGGACTGAATTGTCACTGTTATGTCCGAGGACATCGGCGCGATAGAAGTGAATGTCTGTCCCTGCACGGGGTGCCAACTGGCCCAATTGCAGGTTATGCTCGAGATTCTCTCGGGCTAGGTCTAAGGCCGTAGGACTGATGTCCACTCCTGTTATCTCTAGCTCCTGGAAATGAGGAGAAAGTAAGGCGTGCAGAAGAAGTGGTATACACCCTGTTCCAGTGCAAAGGTCAATGACGCGCAAAGGTCTCGCCTGGTTAGGAGACTTGGACTTGTCATTATGGCCCAGGGCCATTTGACGGACCAAGTTAGCTGCTTGGTACGTATACGATTCAGTTTCTGGCCTACGAAAGCTTGTTAGTAAGAGTATCAATTTTTAAAGAATCTGATAGGCAGACCTTGGGATCAGAACACCTCTTCGGCAAAGAATCTCCAAGTCACCGAATGGTTGATCTCCAAGAATATATTGGAGAGGATATCCTCTAGATCGCATGCGACACATAGATCTCAATCGGCTTCTCCATCCTGCCTTTGATGAAAGAGACTGGCTATCGCGAACTGCCCGCTCGCGTAGCCAACGAAGTTCATTGCGAGCCGAATCGATTGTGCGACATTCCTTGAGGAGTATAGGCAGAAGATTATTTTCCCGTTGGGCTTTTATAATGACAGAAAAGGGGATTCGGGGCATTCTGGGAATTCGGGGCATTCTGGGAATTCGGGGAGGTGGTCAGTCGAGGAACGTTGGTGCCAAGGGATTCCCATGCCAAGATATTTACAAATTTATATACGAATTCATAGAGATCTATAAGATTTAAAACTAAGGACTGTAAATATACGTCAGTTGACCATACCAGTTTCGGTCATTTACATTAGAGAAGGACTCGGTTGCTTTTGCTTTGATGTCTTCTTCATCCCTAGGGATGTGGTCCTTAAGGATGGTGTTAGGCTATTGTTGATCTGCGTGGTGTCGAAGTGTTTTATTGTGAATGTGTAGAGAATTCACTTTCTGTATGGTGATAGATAGGTGAAGCGGATGATTAAAATCTATAAAATGAGATGCCGTATAAAAATAACCTAATAACCAATACTAAATATGTTTATGCGTAAATGATGAAGAAGATATTTCATACATATAGAAGGCCTTCATGTCCATGTGCGTCAGGACTCAGCAGCCTGTAGGCTAGTCTTAAGAGAGCTGGGAGAAGTGAATATAGCTATAAGGATATGTATACAGACAGTTTTCCACATGCACATCGCTATATTTAGATCAAAAATAGGTGCTTTCTATTTCATAACACGTAAGAACTCGATAATTGAGAGTACGGACAATAGTTTTAGGTATAGCCTTTCCAAACCCCAAATACACCATATTATGCGAGACATATACATAAGAAGAAAATTAACTGATCAGCCGAATGAGCCCTAACGGTCTTAGAAGGCCAGAAGAGCTCCCACGCCGACAAGGCCGACAGCCATGTGTTTCGGCATAGCAGTCGCCCTAGGAATGGCCATATTCCCAGTGACAGAGGAGGTGCCGGAAAGGCCGGTCTCTCCATGCGGTGCTCCGATTCGAGCAGCGGTGCCACCAACCGACGCGGTAGTCACTGGGTTCGATACTGCAGTTGCACCAGGGACGGAATCAGTGCCAGTCCCGATTTCCAAAACATCATTCTCGGTGGTGTTGAAGTTGGTGTTGGCGAGGGAGATCTCATTATTGGCGAGATCGTATACCACATAGGCGCTGCGAAGGAAGGTATCTCCCAGAACTGCCGTGCTGGTCCCCGCGGGAACAATACCGAAAACGCAGGCCCGTTTGCCGTTCCGGAAATAGAGATCGCCAACATCGATGATCATCTCTTTGATTTCCACGCTGATCGTCGGGGATGAGAATGTGTAACCGAGGGTGATGTTCTTATCTGCCATACTGCATTCAACATAGCCAATGCCACTGTCCGACTCGTAGGAGACACTGAGATCATTGTAGATATCCTGAACCAGGGCGTCCGGAAGGTATGTAAGAGAGCTTCCCGAATCCAGCAACACGCCCGCAGGAAGGGCACTGGAAGAATAGGTATTTTTGCCGGAGGAATTGGTGAGGGAAACTCCAGTTAGCGCAATGATGAACTCCGAATACTGTCCGTGGACCTTCTGGACGGGAACTGTTTGCAGGGTGCCGTGGTATTTCTTAGTGTTGACTCCACCAAACAAAATCGAGCCTGTACTCGCATCCAGATCGTTCAGCCAGAGACTGTAGGCATTTGATTGGATTACTCCTTTGCTGACCATTGCCTTGGGCAGGTTGGCATAAGCCGAGTCTCCATTTCTGCCAACCTGAACTTCATTCGTAGTATATCCTATACCCAGCACACCCTCTGTATACAGACATCCATGTTAGCTCTGTGGTAATCAGCGTTATATCCGACTGAAATCACTTACCCGAAGAGCCAGAGGTAAACCCAAGGCCAAACTGGAAGTCTTTAATAGTTGTGCCTCCAATGGTAAGGGTGTCGGTGACATAGTCTCCGGCAGCGCCGGATCCATCGGCATAGGTGATATTGAAGTCCGAATTCACGAATGAATATGAAGAGGAAGAGCTCGAGTTGTAAGTACCAGATTCAGCGCAGGCGTCTTTGCTGGCTGCACAGAGAGTCGAATTCGGCGTATTGCACCACAAATCACTACTTCCAGTGTCGAGAACCAGGCGTACACTCTGCTCCGGAGTACCCAGTGTAATATTACAGAAGTATAAAGTTTCCTAGGCAGACACATTAGCAGTTGCGTAAGAATTATATATACCTATAAATAGATATCATGTGTACCTCATTGTCCAATGCCTGACTGACGGTCGAACGTTTCCTCCTTGCTTGATCTCTAGCGACGGGGTCGAGAATATCCTTTCGTTGAATATCCATTTGCACCACGGCGGGGTTATCTCTTCGATGGAGGGTTAAACCCCAGACTGGCAGCGCCAGGCCAGTGACCAATAAGACCCAAGCATTTTTCATGATAGCGTCGATCGTCCTCCCCGAATTCCGCAAGTAAGGGACGAGCTATTCGATTTTTTTGAACTTCAGAGATGACGTCCTAGGTGGGGGTGGTTTTGAATAGAGTAGCAAGCCAAGAGGAAAGTTGAAGCAAAAGAGAGGTAAAGAGGGAAAAAAGAAGAAACGGGGGGGAAGTTGATATCTTTCCACAAATGACTATGGAGTTACCTAGTCGGCTCCAGCCGGATTCTAAGGTGGATCATACGTACAATAGATGTATCTTATATATTTAGATCTTTCCTGTTCTTCTCGAAGATGAACGGGTCAGGCGGGAACTCCATAGTGCTGTCGTCACCAAGCATAAGTACAACGTAAGTGTAAACGACTTTGTATACATATAGATGTAGTTGATCTAACATCTAACATAATTCAAGTCTTTAACCTTTGATTCCTAAATTCAACAAATCATGACTCGGTACTTTTTCGCGTACGTACGCGATATACGTGGTGGAGGCGATGACGCGGTGGACTCCACTTTCAGCCCCCTTTGGGCTCTAACGGACATGACTCTTATACTTACATATTGTACCTCTCACTACCTTCATTAATATTGAAAAGCCGAAACAGCCTTCTCGCCACTTACAGACCCATCGCATCCCGGATTTGCTGCATGGTCACCCGACTGTTGGCTCGCGCTGCTTCGGCGCCCTCCTTAGCCACCGACTCCAAGTACCCAGTCCGATCATCCATGATCGTAATATACCGATCCCGGATTTCCTGCAGATGATAGATGATTCGATCTGCAACGTGTTCCTTGAATGATCGAAGACTTGCGTTGTGGAACTCAGCCGCAATATCCTCGCATGATACACCCTCCAGGTGGCTTAGGATTTCGATGAGATTAGACACCCCAGGCCGACAGATCGGGTCGTAGGTGATGCTTGCCTCCGAGTCCGTCAGGGCTACCTTGACTTTCTTGCGGATCTCGGCCGGTGAGTCGGTAAGAATGATCCGGGATTTCCCATCGGCGTGCGATTTGGACATCTTTGACGTGGGTTCCTTAAGGGACATCACTCGCTTTGCGGGGGCTGGTCAAGTTAATGTTTCGTTCTGTTCGTTCTGTTCCTTCGGGTAACTGTTATCTTACATATCAATGCCTCTGGTATAGGGAAGATGGGCCCATAGAGGTGGTTGAAGCTATTCGCAGTGTATCTGGAAAACTCCAGGTGCTGTCTTTGGTCTTCTCCAACCGGAACATGAGTCGCTCTTAATGATCATTAGCAAAGAACGGCCAATGTAGACGAGGAACATACTTGTGCAAAAGAATATCGGCTGCTTGTAGTACTGGATAGGAGAAAAGACCAAGTCGCAGCTGTGCCCGTGCCGTTGAATCATCAAGCGTGGCGTCGTCTGGCAGCTGTAGCTTACTCTGGAGAGTGTCAATAAGATGCTCTTTCTGTATAAATTACAGGGCCGCTCACCTTCCACTGTGTCATACGCGACAGATACCCCATGGAAGCCACCGTGCTGAGAATCCACATCAACTCGGTATGTGCTGGCACCTGATGAATGTCAGTATAAAATCCCGATTGTCCCTAGCAGCCGACAGCTATAAGACGAGAACCTACCCCGGACTGGTAGAATATTGTAGAGCGCTTAGGATCAAGGCCCACAGCAAGCAATGTTGCAAAGGCCTCCTTCCTCCATTTCTTCAATTGGGCTGGGTCTTGCGGTACTGTCAATGCATGTAGATCAACAATGGAGAAAAATAGCTTGGTTCCTTCGGTTGCATCTTGTTGGAGCTTCACCCATTGATGCAAAGCTCCTAGATAATTGCCCAAATGAGGCACACCAGTTGGTTGGATCCCAGAAAATATAACGGGCTCTTGCGCTGGCGGCGTAATGCTTGAGCTGTTCCATCGATGGCATCTCCTTGGAAGAAGGGAGAGCCCGCTTGGACGGATATGGAGATGTTTTGCACGCAACGACCTCGGCGAGGCAAATTCATGACGCATCGCGTTAGCAGACATCTCCAACAAACGCTAAATCGGTGCGAGAATGGAAAGTTTTAGGTGCAATTGCTTCGGACTGCCGTAGTCCCCAATAACCCCCGAAAAACGCGAAACGCGAAATTTATCACGTGATCAACATCGTACAATGTGTCGGCATTGTCTACATCCATAATATTCAAATTTCGCATATTATACGCGAGCAGTAACACGTCTATTGGGGATCAGTTGTGGCGAGTAACATTCGTTCAGTATATAGAAGCTTCCTTTCATCTGGGCTTAAATGAGAATAGTAAAACAGTAAAATACATATGGCCTAGATCAAGAAGGCTTTTGAATATAATGGAAACAGCGCCTGCAGCAAAGACAGCAAGTCCGGATGTTCACGGGTATACAAGTTCAACAGTAGATCGCCATTCCATCTATAGACGCTTGCGCTCGGCGAATCGCTCATTGTTCAAAGTATCGAATATCGTGCCCGGGGCCGAGTTGTCCTTCCGCTGACCGAATTGCGCGAGCTCGGGACGAAGAGCTTCTTCCACCTCGGCAACAGAAGCGTCCATGGCCTTACCAGCATCTAGTATAGAGGATTAGTACTCTGCTCATAGAAGACGCCAGCCAGGCGAAAAAGGAAAGAAAAAAAGTGTAACCCATACCGAGACTGTCATGTTCCCAAACGTTTGCCTTCATACCCACTCCATAAAACGCATGCTTCCGGAGGAATGCAAGCCATGCCTGCACCGCTTGTGGGTTTCCATCCTTGATCTGAACCAGTCGACGGAGGGTGATTCGTTCAAAGTTCTCCTGGCTCTTTTTGTGCACGAAGTTACTTCTGGGTACGGTCCAGCGTTCGACGATGCGAGGGAGAGGCACAGGCCCGGACACGGGAAGGTTGAGGTAGTACGCGGCACGGATGGCAAAATCCGTGAAGAACTCCACGTTACGGACGCTGTATGATCGCAATTGAAGGTCGCAGACTGGGAGGCCGTACTCCACCTTCCTCCGCAAAGGCCTTAGGTATATGGCTTGCACGCTGCGTGGAAGTCGGTTCTCCTCACCGAATGCTCCTAACCGTTCAGACCTAACCGAACTGTGAGCAGTGATCTTTGATCTATTTCGACTCCGAGCCAATTGCCTTGGATACTGACCATTCTTTCACTTTAGGCTCGGTAATTTGCTCGGCTTCCGTCGGTCTGCAATGTCTCAATTAGCAACAAAGCCGACAAAGCCGAATCATCCTAGATTTAAAGGGTATCTTACGTTACTGGAGCAATCGATGCAGGGGCGGTAGCGGCGGGGGTAGCGGCGGGAGTCGCGACGGGCGTAGCGTCAGGTGTAGCGGCAGGTGTAGGGGTCACAGGAGCAGCTTCTGCAGGAGCGGCTGCGGCAGGTGTCGATGTTGGGTCTTGAACGGGTGTCTTCTCTTGCTCCGGCGGAGTTGGTTGGGTTGGGAATGATAGAGAGCGGAATGGCACAGGCACCTTCCAAGGAGCTGTTAGCGTCGAAATTGTGAGTTAAACAAAATAAGAACGTACCCTGAGGCGCTTGCTCACTCCAATTAAGGAGCGCGATGTGTATGAGAACATTGTTAATCGTGATTTTGAGGAAGATCCGTTGTTGTTAGCGGATGGGTTTTTTCGGGGAGCGAGTCCAGGGCGGTGAGTGGGGAACTTGGATATAGAGAAAGGGACCGAGACCACTCCGTACAACGGACGGTGATAACTATATCTCCTTAGTTATACTATTATACGATTGATGTATTGATATAACAACAGCAAAAGATGATATACTAGTTCGTAAGGATTTATAATTGACCTGATTATAGTCAAATTGAGGTTGTGCGACCAATTCCCCATGTTACCGTATATAGTTATAGATAGATGTGTTCTCTTGTAGGTGATCATCTCTCTTCTGGCTTTTAGATAGGATATTCCATTCAATGGGCTCAATGTTAGTACATTCGACATGGCTAATGTAGTAAATATCCCCCGAGGCTGCTTATCTCAAATCCTCTCCAGTATGAATCCGATCATTGGCACCCCCGCCAAACTAGCGACCTGGGCAATGGAACCATGTGACTCCGCACTTGGAAACATCGCTTTCTTTCGCTCATCCGATTTCTCACTTTGTATATACTCTACTTCTTTGGCGGTATACGACACTGGATTCTGCAAAAATGACAAAGATAGACCTATCCTCGTTCCAGCGGGCAAACGAAGCGGTTTCTTATCTCAGAGCCAAGTTGCCAGAGACCTTGCAAAAGCCTCAGGTCGCAATTGTATGTGGCTCAGGACTAGGAGGGCTTGCAGATACCATTCAACCCGAGTCACGGATTGAATTCGACTATGCATCCATCCCTCATTTCCCTCGCTCAACAGGTCGGTCACGTTCTTCGTCCTCAGGGAAGAGTTTCTAACATTCCGCAGTCGTTGGTCACGCTGGAAAGCTGGTTTTCGGTCTTCTCGGCCAAAAAATCCCTGCGGTGTTGATGGTTGGCCGTGCCCAGTCAGCTTAAGCCCTCATTCTGCTTGTAATATCACAACTGACCTTGGCCTAGTTACTATGAGGGGCACTCGATTGATCAGGTGGCATTCCCAATTCGAGTGTTCAAGCGGTTGCAAGTGGATACGGTTGTCTGTATGTTCTACATTACCCTTAATAATATGAAGACTGACGTTACAGAACAACGAGAATTAATGTTGTTTGGTAGTGACCAATGCGGCCGGAGGTTTGAACTCTGAGTATGCTGTGGGGGATATTGTTCTATTGAATGATGTAAGAGAGACCGTCAAATCCTTTGAGCGGAGTTATTCTAACACCGGGTTACAGCATATCTTCCTCGCAGGTTTGGCAGGAACTCATCCATTGAGAGGACCCAATGAAGAAGAATTTGGAGTGCGGTTCCCACCCCTGTCTGACGCCTATGACCTTGATCTCCGTCGCCATGTGCATCAGTCATGGAAGAAAGTCATATCACCGGAAAGCAAGAGAAAGTTGCACGAGGGTGTATATGCATTCTGCGGAGGTCCCACGTAAGTCGACACAACACAATTTTTTTCGAATCCGATTCTGATAGCACCCAAGTTACGAGACAAGAGCCGAGAGCCGCATGCTTCGAATGCTTGGTGCCGACGTGGTTGGAATGTCCACAGTACCGGAGATTGTCACTGCCAGACATTGTGGTCTACGAGTGCTTGCATTCAGTTTAGTCACTAACAAGGCCGTCTTGTCTCCTGTGCCTCGGGGAGATGATGACTTGCTTCAGAATAAAGCAGCAGGAGAACTGAGCGCTCTTCTGGAAGAGGGCATGGCAGGACACGAAGAGGTTCTTGAAGCTGGCCGCGCGGCAGCCATTGACATGCAGGTAAGATCGTTGCATCAATCCTTGGAAGACGATGAAATTAACATCGATCCAGAAACTGGTTGTCGAAACCCTTGTAGATGTCTTTGATCAAGTGTAAGACTGGGCTTGACACAGATGAATGCATATGATGATCTCAGACCGTGACGATCTGGGGTCCAGCTTATTAGGACCCTAGCAGAGGCAATTTCGTTGAGGTGTCGGCCACGGCCAATATGGTGTTGTTGTTGTTGTTGCCATTCAAGGCATAATTGACGCAAGTAGATACCGAAATCTCACTTGTTTTTCCGGGTTCTCTTTGCCTTCAGGTCCTTGTAGAAGGACTTCTTTCCACTTGATTTGCTGGCTTGAATGTCCCTATATTTAGACTCAAAGCGCTTGGTGCCACGCTCGAGTGCCAATGTTTCCTCAACGAAGTTCTTCTTGCGGTCCTTCTTGGTGATACGGTTGCTGAAGAACTCTGTAGGGCCCTCGATGATGGTTCCGACCTGGGAATATTCTGGTGGTTTGGCCTTGCCATTTTCCTTCTTGTAGTGACGCTTGGGATCAAGCACAGAACGCATCCGAATGAGCTGCAGATCTCTCTTAAGCTCTGAGGTCATTTCTGTCTTTGGGAGGTTGAACCACTCAGGTCCAGCAGTAGGCTTGTCCTATCAAGGTGAGGGTTGTTAGCAAATAGCCACACATGTCGCACACCGAGAAAATATAGAAATTATGATGAATGCTCAGAGTAACTATGAATAAAAGGCTCTCATTGGTGCAGCACAGCCCAAGACGGGCTGGTTACGCTGCATCAAGCGCTTCGCGTTGGGAATATTTTCCTCATAGCAAAAAAAAAAGAAAGGAAAGTAAGCAAGGACGAGATTGACTCACGGTGTTCGCTTTCTTGATCTCAACAGTGCGAAGAGAATTAGCCAACTCCTTCTGCTTTTGATCGGTGATCTTTGCAGCATCGACAGTAGCAACATCATCTCCCTGGACAATGTATGATTCCAGCGAGGACCCAGGTGACAATTTCGGGATCCTAGGAGGAGGTTAGCCTAGATCCTAGCACGTTGGTCTTCAAATTTCCATACCTAAGAGATGCCAGATCATCAATCTGGGTGCTTGGCGCATTGAGGCCTTTTAGTCGAGTCTCTGCCTCTAGAAGCAACTGCTGAATCTGATCATCGGTCAGGTCTTCCTGAACATCCGTCACACATGTTGAGTCAGCCATCCCTGGTGAATAGGAGGACAAAAGCTCAAGAGGTTTAAGGTGAGTGGAGAGAATTTATATTTTTTTCTTAGGTTTGCTTGCTGCTTCCCGGGGCCGGACAAACGTTTATGAGAAATTTCTGCTTAGTGCGAGAGTGGAGTTGGGATCATGTGACAGCACTACTTCTTTCCAAGGTACAGTTACAAGTACGTCAGCCGTTTCCGAGCGAAGGGTCAAGTACTGCTACTTATGCGCGTTGTACTCCCCGAATAGTACAGCTCATGTATTGAAACATTCACCTATCAGAGCTATTTGTCTAAATATTCTTCCCAGCTCTGGAGATTATATACATTGCAATAGAGTAAAACAATGCTTTACAACAATTGAACTATTTTAAATTAGACCTGGTTAGATGCAATGAGAAACCCATATTACTATCTTGGATATAAACCCCCTATATCACATCCATACATTGTATAGGTATTATACAACATCGAGCTCGGAGGGGTGGCCCCGAGGAACGTCAGACAGCTGAACACCTCTAGCTTAGCACACAACGCGCCTTGACCTGGAACACAACAAGCTTCATATAGTCTGTGACTGTAACACTCATCCGATTATCGATTCTATATCGCGTTCATTCGTTCTTTGTTCTTAGATCCTCCACCCCGCCTCGCCGTATCTCACACCTGGTCGCGTCGCATCCTCTCGGTCCCGCCCGATACACCCCAGAGTCCCATATAGCTCAACCCCAAAGCAAGCATGGAGCAATCTCCTCAAGGCTCTGCGCAGCAGGGCAGACAACAGCCGCAGCCGATTTATGATGTTAGAAATGGGGGTCATTATGGTAAGTTCCAAGTTTGTCATTGCGCCAAAGCTACGCGCCAAAACCTCGCACCGAGGTCCGTTAAAGGGCTATTCTGCTGGTTTAGTTGCTACCTCTTGGCTACGCAATCGATTCAAATGGAAGCTGACAACATCCATCATTTATAGGTGCTAGCGCAGCGGTATGTCCATCGCGGTGAGCCACGCGGGTCTTACCACCTTCACTCTACGATGATCATGCGGAATATCTTGAGTAGCAACTAATCAAGTTGGGTAAAAATAGCTCTCAGCGCAAGGTTATGCGCCAGTCGCCGAGTTGTACACTGGTACCTGGGCCAACGTAAGCTCCTGAGATGACCAGACAAATATCGAGCTCTGATACTCACCTGAACTAGGTAAACCAAGGCCTTCAAGGAACTGCACGTGATATCTTGACGACCTACTGGCAACATGTCATCAACCATCTGGAGTCAGACAACCATGACTACAAAATCCACCAGTTGCCATTGGCCCGTATCAAGAAGGTGATGAAGGCGGACCCGGAGGTCAAGATGATCTCTGCAGAGGCGCCCATCTTATTTGCTAAGGGTTGTGATATTTTTATCACCGAGCTGACTATGCGTGCCTGGATTCACGCCGAGGACAATAAGCGTCGTACCCTCCAGCGATCCGATATTGCTGCCGCTCTGTCCAAATCCGACATGTTTGACTTCCTGATTGATATAGTTCCCCGCGAAGAGGCGACCTCTCATGCCAAGCGGTCGAGCCAGACTGCCGGTACCGCCTCAGGACCTTCTGCTGCCCCCGGTCAGCTTCCCCCTGCCCCGCATGGGGTTCAACAGCACCAACATATGGGCCCTGCCGACTATGCCCTTGGCCAGCACGGTATGCCTCAGGAACAGGAGTACCGCCCGCAACCTGGCATGTACCCCGGAGCTGTTCAAGACCCAGGTGCGGCATATGGTCAGCCTCAATCCCAAATGTTCGAGGGGATGTACGCCTACCCGCATCTCCCTCCCCAGCAGGTATAGTTGTATATCTCATCTTCAGCAGACAAAACTAATTATGATTGTCAAGTGAACCTGATATCAGCCAATGGTCTAGTCCGTCATTTCAATTTAGTTCATACGCGTTTCAAGGCGAATTTTGGTCTGTTTTCTTTTTTTTATTGTTCTTATTTGATTCTTCTATTGTTATATTTTCCCACGCACGGCAATGACAACGCTGTAGAGTGGTGATTGAGCGACCCTGATATTTCTGATATTTCTGATGTCTCGGGATTTTTTTATATGCGGAGTTTTGATCCTGGCCAGAAAAGAAGAAACCATATGTGACATTCTGACTGTTGTGTGTGACTTACTTTGTTGATTGTTAGCAGTATCATGTATATTCCTACATCTTGTGCAATAAATCAAATCTACATCTCTTGCAGTTTTTGGAGTAAGCCGAGGTTACAATCTGAGAGACAAGAGACATCCTCAGTATATGGTAGGTATGCTTCTAGCTGTATTTCTGGATTCCCAAGAGGTACTTCATGGTTGTAGTGAAACATTGCATTACCCATAACACACCATGGATTTATCCAGTCTTCTTGAAGCGGGATGAAAGAGTCGCAAACTTATCCACCTTAGTAGGGGCTTGAACACTCCGTGTAAGCCTATTCACAAATAGTTAGTAGGTAGTTCATAGCAATGAGATATAGCTTTCGAATCGTACTTTTCAAGCAAAATGGGCCCTTGCATGGCATCAACGCGTCCATATTTCTTGTTCCTCGTGGAAATGTCATAAAACTCATCTGCGCTGTCCGCTTGCATCAACTGTACGGTTTGCTGTAACTCGTCGAGGTTCTCGCGAAGAATTGGGACATTTAAGCTATCCACAAATTCGGCAAGATATTCCACATCTTTTGCCAATGCTGCCACTCCGTTGGGGTTGATTTTCTTCACATCTGGGGACAGTGGTTGCGCCTGTATGGTCTGTCAGTAAGTCCCTTTTTCAATTGATTGGGGTTCATAGAAAACCCACCAAAATCATGTTAGCAGCATGGCTAAGGGCATCAAAGTAGATGAGCTCTTTGATTTCCGTCGGCAAACCCAACAATGTGGAGTTCATGATGTTGGACAAAAATCGAGTCAAGGTTTGCATGTAATTGCTCGGCTCTGTGGGAGGTGTAGGGGACATCCACTCGTACTCTGCTGTCTCGATAAGGTCATCGATTTTGGAATTGACTACCTCGAAGATACGCTTCTCAGCTGCCTTCTTGTTGCTTTTGAACTTTTCAGTAGCCCTCAACGCGATTGAGGTGCCGGTGGAATTCTGTGATCGGGCTGCTGCCAATAAGAGTTCCAGCTCGCGGCAAGCTAGCTCGAAGTGTTCCAGGTTAATAAGAATCTGAACGATTTGGCCTAGATATTGTGAGGAAAGACGCTCTACTAAAGTATCACAGACTTTTTGTGAAAGGAGGTCATCCAGATCCTGCTACATTAGTAGTCGAGTCACGGGTCTTGGGTGTGCTGGTTCGAGCTCACATTCTTCAGTGTCTCATCAATCACATTTGTATTTGCGAAACCATCATTTGCGAAGAAATAGAACTGGTTCAGGAAATTGCGGATGTCAATGCAACACAGAGGATACATTCGGGAAAATGGTAGGATGCATGGGAATCTAAGCCAATGATCAGTTAGATCTGAATAAGGATCAACTGGCCTAGGCTGATTCACAACTTACACTTGCTCCTCACGTGGTTGTTCGGGGCTGTACCAGCTGACGTTGAGGACCTTGTCATGCTCCTCTTGGGTCTGTATGGGCATGGGCATATAATCATCCGTTGATACAATCTGGCAATGTCAGAATTTAAAATAGATCGATGGAAGGGAAACAGCCCTACCTCCTGGAAATCATCACTGAATCTCTTCTTCAGAAGTTCGGCATATTTGCCAAAGAGTGTCAGCAAGAAGTCATCAAAGACCCGCACGGGGAAGTTCCACGTCTATTATATAGTCAGCTATTTGAGCCCAAGCCAATAGAGATGGGCTTGCCCACATTCATCGTCTGCATGAACAGAGCAATCAGATTCTTGATGTTGAGAATGCTCTCAGCGTTGTCAACTTCATGAAGTGCTTTCGATATTAACACTACAGCCGCTTGGCACATCGAGTCCCACAGCTCATCAATCTATTTAGCATAGGTCAGATAATTCCTAGAAGGTCCCTCCTTGAAAAGAGGCTAAAGGGAAAGAGGATATGGCTTCTTACGTCGACAGATGACCTGAGATCGGGGGCTCTTTTCATTGTGGCCCGTTCGACAATGGCAAATCCAGCCATCTCTTCCAAGAGATTGTGCAGACTAGAACCATCTTCATCAACAAGGGTGATGGAAGACGGAAGCAAGAGCTCTTTTTGTCTTCGACGGGTGGTCGCGTATTCAATTCGGAATTTATCCATATGTCCCAAAGATTGATGGATATGCAAGCACTCGAACAGCGGTGTGAAGTCGACTTGCAGGTCTTCATTCTGGAGCAGGTCATACTCTTCATCTTCATCAGACACCAGTTCGATCGCAGAGTTCAAATTGAAGTGTTCCAGGTAAGGGATTTTTTGCGCTCTTTGTTTTTGTCTTGTTTTCCGCTGGTCTGTGTGGAAAAGCGCAATTTCCCCGAGGTATTGAGACATTTCTCGGATGCGGTAAAGCCAGGTGTTGAGATCTGACATCACTGCTTCCGCAATGGCCCTCTGTGTCGCTGGAACTGAGCGTTGTATCATGACTGCAATCTTGTATTGTGTCACCCCCTTCAGATGGACATTTTGCAATTCCTCCAGCGCCCGCAGCGCTGCGTAGTGGTTCTTCTTTGCCAAGAGGTCATGGACTTGGTTGGCTAGACGCAATACCTCCAAGCAATCCTGAATGGCGCGACTGGTCTCATCGATGTTCTGTCGGTGGCCACGCGACTCCACTAGTGCTTTCTTCTGCTCGGCTAGACGTTCGGTACTGGTTTGAATAGATTGATTCAAGTCCAGAATTTCTCCTGTCAAGCTTACTGTCCCCTCTCTAATCCGAAGGAGTGAATTGACAGATGAGACAAACTCCTGGTGATTTGTGTTGCATATACTTTCGATCTCGGACTCCTTGTCGCCCGCGAACCGGGACAGTGACTGCAGGAGTTGTGGAGTGCGGTTCCCAACACTGTAGTCTCTGATTGAGGGAATGAGCTGGTCCAGATAGTCTGTGTCAGAGGGTGAGATAATAATCTATAGGGACAAGAAGTCAGTTTCGTTTAGGTACATTCTCCATGTTGTATAGGCTGGCTCACTTGGTTCAAGACATGTGGCTCATTGAGCATTGGAGCCATGGGTGGCATAATGGCTCAGCTTCATAGCCAGAGATAAGCCCAATAGTCTCAATACTTCTCCACTTGCAGCTTGCAACCTTACATGTATCCAGGGATGATCTCAAGCTTATGTTACTCGTTGACGTCCGTAGGCGGTCAAATGTTCGATCTGCCGCTTTCTAAAAGGCTAATCCCACTCTGTACTAGCGTTATCACTAGCCTGAACCTTAGCCATATCAAGTGTATAACAATCTTCCTTTTCCTTCCTTTTCCTTTTTCTATATGCCATGGTCTCTTTGTTCTTTAGCATTGTTCTACCACAATTTGCTCAATATTCTTAGCAGCCGAGAGACTATGGGACCAACGCATCTGATAACCACCTTATTTACAAAGTAAGACAGAGAGCAGTGATCTCCCACACTGCTGACAAGCGACATGAAACTTCTCATTGAGAAAGATATGAATTGGATGATTGTGATTTACTATCTATGGCTGGTCTGTAATTGTGAACAAGATCATTTACTATGATAATATCGCTGATAAAGGATCACAGCGAGTCATCCCACGGGCCTTGTATGAAGATTGGAGACACTGTGATAGTTAGTGAAGGCTACTAGAGAACCAACAAGATAAAGGACGACTCATGCGCTCAACTAGGCTTTGGTTTACTCCCATTGGGGGCCAGTCATTGAATCTTTGTTGGGACTTCGTTCGTTCGTCGTTCGTTGGGATCTATTCAGCGATATCTTGATCGCACTTAGTGAGTCGCTCTGCTGCGCTGTGGTCGAACTCAATGAGTCGCTCTGTCGCGGTGTCTTGATCGCACTTAATGAGTCGCTCTGCCGTTGCGCAATCACATCGTCCCATTGGTTCTCTCGAAACGTACCCCCGAGTATGAGTCGCGGTCTTGACATAAAAGGACTGTGCCCACCAACGATTCCTCTCTTCTCTTTTATTTCCCGTGGCTCTTTTTTTTTTTTGAATCTTGCTGCCATTACTGCTACTTTCTATCACTAAGGTCACACTGCGCTCTCCTCGCTGCTTGGACTGAACAACTTGCTAGCTTGTATGTCTACATGTCTTTCTAATATGACTCTCGATTCCTGACCTTCTCATTGCTTTAGTATTAAACATGGAGGGGTCTTCTCCAACTCGAGGATCGCCATCGAAGCAGCTTACTGCATTCAATCCGATGGGGTATGATGCTTTTGCTAACCGAGCCAACCCTGGCTCCCTTCCTGGAATGGCGACCATTCGTCCGACTAGGTAAGATACTTGTCCTGGTTTTATATATTGATGATCCAAGCCCTAAGTACGTTAATGTGTTATAGTGATCCATTTGCTGGTTGGATTGATGAGAAAGGGCCTGCGCCTAGCATCCCTTCGTCTCAAACTACCACTGCAAGCTCTGCTTCTTGCTATGCCTATCCAGTGCCTGCTACCATTGACCATGCGAACACTCGCACCTCAGGCAACGAGTACAAGTACTCGCCTGTTTCGCCTCGGGTGACTCGCACCCACGCAGCTCGCGCGTCAATTGGCCAATTCCAGCCCTCGCCTGTCTCACCCCAGGTGTCCCCTGCAGGAGCTGGTCCCGGTGGAATGCTATACTCGCCTTCCCGTGCCCAGGCATCTCGGTCGCTGGATCAAACTCAATACTCGCCTCATTCGTTGACTCGCACTCAGGCGCGTTTGGCATCTGAGTACTCTCCTGTTCAGGCAGGTATTCCCAATGTTCGGTACTCACCATCCCGTGACGACATTAACTATGAATACAATCCGACACCGGATTTTTTATCTAGATTGCTCGCAGCCGCTGATTCTGCCGTTGGAGATACCAATGTTGCCTCCCCTACCAATGCACTGGCCCATATCTCCCCCAGTAACCAAGCTCGTCGTGCCACTGGTACAACCGACGCGTCTCCACGATCTCCCGCCGGTGGAACTAATGATGTTGTTGAGAAGCATCGCAGCTTTATTGTGCAGCATGTCCCTCTCGACACCCCCCACCGCTCTATTGTCATGATGTTCCCGGTAAGTTACAATATGATCTCATGGGATGGACCAAAGCTGACTTTAACAAGATTGAGGAATATCCTTCCCTTGAGAGTGTTTGTCTCAAGCACCTTGAGGCTAGGGGCGTCTTTTCTTTCTCGTTTGGCGATCTTCGGGAGGCCGTCCACGCCATGAACAAAATCCGCCTAACTCGTCCTAGCTGGCGCGTCTTCCCGGCCAGTTACGACGACATTGCCACTTTCAATGGAACCAATGGAACCAACGGAGCCGCTTCCCCTGTCTCTGTGCCTCAGGATGGTGCATTTCTGCTTTTTGTGTACACCATCCCAAGCAAGTGGCTCGTGGAGCCCGTGGAAGAGATTGTCAACCAAGTCGTCGCTTCCCTTGGCACCCTGCGCTCTTGCAAGCTTACCGAGAATGGAACGAGCATGAGTCGATACCAAGTCGAATATTTCAACAAGCGTCATGCAGCTTATGCTTTTTCCTGCCTCGGTGGGTTCAGGCTTGATGTATGTTGTTCTTTTTTTTCCTTTTTTCCTTTTTTACTTGCTTTTGTGTTCTTTGAAAGTGAAATGCTAATATTGGGTTTCTGCAGAGTCTTCATTTCAATGTTTCTATTGATGCACGTGAAGAGGTTCCTGTTTTGCCTCGCTATCGAACTGCCAGCTTTGGCTCCCCTCGGAGCCCTGTGACACCGTACCACCTCGTGTCCAAGGAAAACGAGATCGACGAGAAGGTTGACATCTCTCCAGTTTCTGGTGAAGGTCAGACGAGTGGAGAGCATGCTATTGACCTTGACCGAATCAAACAAGGACTAGATGTTCGCAGCACCGTAAGTCTTCTCCCATCTGCTGTAAGACCGGTTTCTCACATTTTGTCTCGTTACAGGTTATGATACGCAACATTCCCAACAAAATCACTTCGGTATGATTATCTCCGTTGTCTTATAAAAATCAAGAAGGCTAATGTTATCATTCAACAGGACCAGTTGAAGACTATCCTGGACGAGTCCAGTCATGGGAAGTATGACTTCCTCTACCTGCGCATGGGTAAGTGCTTCTCCATGGTTTATTGTCTTGTTCATACTAATTCGATCCACAGATTTTACCCATCATTGCAAGTAAGTTCTGATTGCTTGATCATTGTTGGCTTCCAATTTTACTTACCATTTGTCCTTCTAGCGTTGGTTATGCGTTCATGAATTTCGCTGATGTGAGTATTTTTTGCTGGCCTTACTTTCGTCCGACATCCTTTTCATCTGATGTCTCTTTTGTCTGACATTATACTAACATAACTTACAGGCAATTGACATTGTCGACGTGAGTTATACCATGGATCAGTGTGTGACATGTACTTACCAATTTTCCTTAGCTCGTGCACGCTCGAGAGGGCAAGGCTTGGTATGCTGCTTCCTATCTTCCCCCAAAAAGTGCATGTTCGCTGACTCGAGACAATTACAGGCCCGACTGCATCTCCGAGAAGATAGCTCAAGTTTCTTACGCCAGTTTGTGTCCCATCCATAGTCAGTGGGAAGATTATCTAACAAGTTTCAATAGCACTTCAAGGCAGGGAAGCTCTTGTGAATAAGTTCCGAAACAGCAACGTTATGACCCGTCCTCATGAAGAGCGACCTCGAGTAGGTTTAAGCTTCCACCCCCCGATTCCGGTGCCGGTATTGACTGAATATAGCTCTTCCATGTCGACGGCCCCCGTGCAGGCACCGAAGCGACTTTCCCCGGCCCCAATGATGCCAGTAAGCTCCGTCGTTCGGTTGCTAGCACCACTCAGCAAGGTAAGATATTGTGCCCTTTGGCTTGTGGACGTATTCTGACCCTTTCACAGGCCTCTATTCACCCCGGAAACGAGCTCCCAGTACACCTCGCTCCAACCGCACGCGTCCTCAGTCTGGATCCTTCAACCAGACTCCTCGGAGTCGACCATCGTCGATTCGCACTCCCCGGCACTCTGGCGGACGCTCGGTCCAACATGGTCCTGGCGAGTTTTCTCCGATGAAGTCATCTCCGTTGAAGGCAGAGGACCGTCAATTCAAGCCGGAGAAAAATTAAGCTCCTCCTACAGGGACTATGCGAACGGGGCATACTACAGCAACTGGACATGACATTCTGTAAGCCAATGGTTCCTGACTGATCAGATTGTTTCATACGTACACAATGACAGGCATGGAGTCTCGCGACCGCTTTGTTTATTGAATTATCCGACAAAATCCAAAAAATAACAAAAAAAGAAACAAATTCGACAGATGATGCTACACTGACAATTGCATTCTCTTCCCTCTTTGCTTCTTCAACATCCTCGATTATTCCTCTACATCACGACAGAGGGACTCATTCAGAGGCAACGGCAAAGGGAAGAGTTGCTCAGAATGGCTCGGTGCAAGCCTTGCCTACTCGCTGTTTCAAAGCTGAGATTGCACATTTCGATGGTCTTTCGGAATTGTGCCTTTAATTGTGATCTCTCTCGATTCATTGCTCGAGCTTTTTTCCCAGCTTTTTTCCTTTTCATGTTTTCTGCGTCTGCTTCTTATTCTTACTCTTTCTATTTCGAAAATCCGAAAATCCAAAAACAGGGGATGGAGTTAGTCAAATGAAATGGATAGTTATTGTCTCCCAGTCACTCACAAAGTAGACTGGTAAAACCGTAGAATCCACGGGAAAATCTTTTCATCTTTTCCATCTCACCAACATGGACTCCAAGGAAATCCTGGAAGTCCACTCAATGCTACATCTGGTCTTTCATCGCAACAAGAATCAACATCGCCGAACAAAATGGTGGAAATGGCTATCCATTTTGAAACGCGCCACTTTGGATTCCGCCCGATCGGGGGTGAACACTCATCTGGCCACGCACGTAATCCCAAGATGTTACATGTATGATAAAAAGAAAAGTCCTACGTGGAACAATCAAGCTAACTGTATTCTTAGCGCTTTCTCAACTATCGTTGCCGATAACCAGTTCTCGACCCTTGGAATCGTACTTTTAGCTGCGTTGGCCCGACTGTCCAAAGTCACCGGGATCAGTCACCAGCTGAAGATGCAACCTGTGACAAGGTCCAAGATTTCTCCTGTCAAGAAAGATCGGGAAGATCTTGGGGAACGCATTCGTCGCATTGACAATTCGTCAGTCACCCCGGTCAAGATTTCCCAGTCTGATTTCAAGGTCCCCAAGGCCTCCAAGGTTTCCGAGAAGCCCACGGAAAAGCCTACAGATGACGCTGTTTCAAAAAGTACATCGAAAAAGAAGAAGAAGAAGAAGAACGCTATTGATGACTTATTCAGCGGTTTATTTTGAATCTCATACCCCTCTTATATACAGTGTTTTCTTTTCTTTTACGGATTCCAAGGGATGTCCAGGCATGTATTTTGAAGCTAAAATGTTTATGAAGAATGACGAGATCGCGATCGAGAGAAAATAACCTCGCCCAATAAATTGACACCAACATGATTGGCAGTGGCCCACGCCATACTGTAGAGATACTTGGGCGAGAAAACGGTCCAGATGAAAAGATGCGTCCGGAGGGCTGTACAGGCGGCCATGACAGAAACCAAGGACACGGCAACATGAAAGGTCAACAGTGCCGAGGGGTCTTGTCCTACGGGACTCTTCGGCCGGAGACGATGGCTTTGTGATGCCCACCAGATAGGCCCTGCCCAGTTGCTCGCAAAGGTGAGAACTCCCACTAACACCACGCTGTAGCTGTCAACACCGTTATATCCACTAGCAAGGTCCACAGAGGAGATTGCATTGGATCCGCCAAACGCGAAGAACGTCATATATTGGAAGATCAAGGTTGTGATTGTCACCTCAATCCCTGTGAGGTTCATGGAAGAGAGAATGCCGGCCTGGATTCGGAAAATCAGGAACAGGGGGACGTTAGTGGCACGGGACTGCGTCATTAGGAAGATGTGCAGAGCTTCATGGATTGTATCATATGGTACTACAGAGTCTGGTCAGTAATGACCTCCAAGCTCAGAGGCAATCTAGCGCATGTGTGGGCTTACCTCGGGGGACTCTTGATCGTTTTCCGGCAAAGAGCGATAGCAGGACAACGACAGCAAGTCCGTAAAACACGAGCCTAGCATGCAAAACCAATGATAGACTGTAGGGCCATTCCTTCATGATTTGCGAAATGAACGTCCCATCAAGGAGTTCGGGCGATTCCGAAGTCACAAAGTGCAATTTGAACGTAAAGGCCAACATGGCAGGGGCCAAGGCACCTAGCTTCAATATTCCAGAGATTGGTATACTCCCGAGAAGATGACGACCGGCATCCACGTACGCGAGGATAAAAAGACCCCAGAAGACTTCCGGGTGGCGTGCAAAGAATGTGCGAGCAATATCAGGCTCGGCCGCGAATTTCTGACCAGTTTGGTTCCATCGTCGCAAGAGCCGCTGAGTGATGGCGAGCACAAGAATGATACATTTGTCAGACCAATATAATAATGATCCAAAGCGTTTGTGTGAGAGCGGCTTTGCAGACGATTGCGATTTGATGTGCAGGTAGACAATCCACCCCGAGCAGATCCAATACCAGAACTGCTGCTCTTCTTCCACATAGCTACTAGCAAACATCATCATCCCACAGGTGATGATCATAAGCGTCAAAAACATCCCGGAAGATCCGTGACGTGTGCATTCCTTGTATGTGGCCGGAAGGACAAGCAGGCCTGCAATCCCCGTGATCAACAAGCCCAGAATGAGTCTGGAGACATCGTAGTTACTGGCAGTACGACTCATAACCTCCTGTGCAATCCTTAAAAATTGCAGCAAAGCGGGGCCAGCTGTAGAGTAAGAATCATCTGCTTCATCCCTACCTGAGAGAAGTTGCTGGACTCGAGCCCACGCACATTGAGCTCCCTCAATACCTGATGGAAGTCCTGAAGCACAGGATGTAGTACTATCGGGGCCAAACGTAGATCCAGGGAATGTTGTTGTCAACGTGTTCAGCAGCTGCTCGGCATTTTGATATAAGATTCGAAGTTTATGAGAACCTGTTCCCGAGTCAGTTCCGGATCTTCTTTCGCTTGGCCGCCATTAGGAATAGATTATATACCATGATCCCACATCTCTAAAAAGTCTGGGATGAATACCCCAAGACTGTTTAAAGGAATTGGGATACCAAGAAGCCCCGCCAAGGTTGGAGCAATGTCCGCCTGCTCAACCGTTTGGTAGTACTGCATATCACCCGACGGTTCCACTGGGCTTTCTCTTCGGCCACCCAAGGCTTCAAACTTGGGTGAGATGAAAAGTAACGCGGGGGATGTTTCTCCAGCAGATGACCCGCCATGGTTTCCAGCCTCGTTCATGCCATGATCTCCGCACAACACGAAAAGTGTGGATTGAAGATGGTCTTGTTGCTGCATTGCGGTATAGATTTCAGTCACCACAGAGTCCATCTCGTGCTGTTTCGGTATCATGAATGGACTAGGAGAGTTAGAGGATAGAGAGCAGCTAATAATGAAATCGGGAGCTGAATTTACCTTTTGGGGCCAGCCTTATGTCCTATGTGATCAAGACCTAGGTAATGCATTATCAGAGCAGACCAGTCATCCCGGGCAAGCTCGTGAGGAACGTGTCGAGTCACATTATGGTCTACTTCCGTGAAGTCCTGCGAGGAGAATCTCAGTTTCAATACTAATACTGCGGATACACAAACACCTAAAGTACAACTGACCGACACGAAGAAGCTTGTAGTTCCATCAGCTCGGTCAAACATTCCCGGGAAGAGCTTGAGCCAGGTATCATCCCCATACATCACAAGCCGTCCTCCTGTA
Source organism: Penicillium psychrosexuale (assembly GCF_028828465.1). Classification (NCBI taxonomy): domain Eukaryota; kingdom Fungi; phylum Ascomycota; class Eurotiomycetes; order Eurotiales; family Aspergillaceae; genus Penicillium; species Penicillium psychrosexuale. Next base: position 1,216,591 of record NW_026643190.1, on the reverse strand, counting down.
GCCTTCAATTGTGCCAACCAGGTGTCCTGGTATGCCAGTGTTGACGAGGTATCCGATTCTGCGATATTGAGAATAACATCTAGAAAAGATGGAACTGAACCAGTTGTGATAGCTTTTAATCGAGGCATTGTGACAGTTGGAGCGCTTGCATAGGCAGTGAATGGCAATGCAGCACCGGACCGGATCAAGCTAGTATCCAATCAGTCACTTATTTCGAACGAAGAAATGGTGCATTTCAAAAGCGACACCCACCTCTGTGTAAACAAGAAACCCGACTCGTTCGAATATACAAAGTCGCTATATGTGAGCATCTTGTTAGTTACTGATATAGCTCGGAGTTGAATTATTCAAATTATACCTCCTCAGCGCATCAACAACCATGAAGATAACTTTATCAAAAGCCGCAGGCACTGTGACATTCTCGCCTGTTTCATCAAAAGTCGCTAATCCAGGGATCAACGGTTTATAAGGGAAGAACCCTGAAGAGAAGGTGAGTATGCCCACGGGCACCAGCAAATTGGCAATGACTGTCGTCCAACTGTGGAAGCCCGCCATTTTGCAAATTGACTTGATGTTAGCTCTGGCAGAACAAATTTTATGTAAAGAGACCCCGAATCAGCTGCACATGTCGAACTGTCCGGGGGATCCAAAGGGAGGCAGAATTATATTTATGATCGTCGCGCATCACCACACCGCCTTCTCGAGTACCTTGTACAACATTAGGTATAGTTATTGTAATACTATTGACATTACTTCAACGATTCAACAATCATTCAGGGGCTAGAAGTTAACAGTGCCGGATGAATGCATGAACTAGCCAACTGATCTTGATTAGGGTTGCTTGTCGGTGAATTAAGAATTAGATCTATATCGACCCTGCTCCAGCCACAGTGTGCTAGGGTTGCTTTTCTTCCACTGAGCAAAATCCAATATGTCAAGCCTTGAATGAAAGGTATGGTATATCAGGCACAGACTATGAAACATATGTACGTGAATTGCAGGTGTAATTGTAGACTCCCAAACGCCTTTTTCTTCTCCGCCACCACATCTCGTCAAATCTATTCATTGCTCTCACTCGGCACAGGCCTCACTTCCTCTTGGGTCCCTTCTTGGTCGTAGAAAGACGCTTTTGAAAGACAATCGAGTTGCGGGGCTTCTGGTTGCGCTTTTGCACACGTGCCGGCTTCTTCTTAGAGCTCTTGATTGCGTCGATATCCATCTCTGTGTTGGGTAAGCGTTCTGCAGTTCAAAGCAAAAAGTGACGATTCAAACGCTGGATTGTCATAGACTAACCTTCGCTGTCACCAGTCTGAGCCTTGGCTGCTTCGGCTAATACGGAATACGAAGTCAGTCGGTATCCTTAAAAGAGGGATGGTAGTATACATACCAGCCTCGTCCAGGTCCATCTTTGATTTCACGGGAGCTTCAGGCCGTGGCTGTGATGCAAGCTCCTGTAGTTTGGCAGCGAGTCTCTCGGTTCTGGCATCAACCAGTGGGCCAAAGACCTTCTTGCGCAGATTGGCTCTGTTGCGCTTGGAAACGCTGGCTCGAACACTTTTCGCCATTGTATGAGGATAGAAGAAAAAGATACGGGGAAGAACAAGGTAAATATGGTATCAACACTTGGGGATATAGACCAAGACGTCGGATGGGAAATAAAATAGTCAACTGATAACACAATCAACTTTTTTTTCCCCCCCCGATTGGCTCGTCTTATGTCATCCGGAGACCGCACTTCCCAAGGTACACCTCCGAGGCTTTGTCGACTTGACCTCACCCTTTTATGACTGGGGTTTGTGGCCTTTTTCTAACATTTCACTCCAGTCAAGAGATGTATCGATGCAGAACCCTTACAATTGGCCTGGCTGAATCGGACCCTTGTCTTTCGAGGAACCCTGAACCAAGTCCACCTTGATTGCTTTCGCACTTCTCTTATCTGTGAAGCAGTCATGTCGACCAGCCTGTCGTCAGAGGTCGCAACACTGACAGCCTTTATCAAACCCCTTACAAATCCACAACTGAAAGATTTGTTGAGGTATGAGGGCCTCCAGGTATCCGGGTTGAAGGCAACCCTACAGTTTCGCATTATCCAACGTTCGTCAACTCTCCCTGGCTCTTATTATGACTTGTTCATTTGATCTTCAAATCTCTGTTTCACATCCCATTCTTGCAGCGATCCGTACATTGACCGACGAAATAGGAATCCAATCTCTCGCAGAATCTGACCCTGTCAGTTTCGATGCTTTAGCTCGGCGCATCCGTGCTACTGCTTTTCCAAACACCGTGCCGTATCAATCACCCGCTAGACCACAATACCAGCCATCGCCTGTCTCTCAATCTCCTGCACAGGCTCGATCCGCGCCGCTCGGGGTTTCCATGTCACCTCACTCATACTCCTCTGGTCCGAGTGCTCCTCTCATGAAACCTCCTGCGGCCGCTCATAAATCTCCAGGTCCTTTGATTTTCAAAGAAAGTCCATTTTATACAATCCTAGAGCCTTTGACTGCAGTCGTGGAATGTAAAGGTATGTTACTATCTATCTGTGAATCTTGTTGAAGGTCTATGTCTAATTTTACATAGTACGCGAACAAACGCGGGATAGTGTTGAACTGAAGGTCATGCTATCTCAGCAAGTTGCCTATAGGCTGCAAACGGACTCAAATCTTCGAGTGATGGTTTATTGCGCCGGTGATTCAGGTCTCACACAATACACCAAGTCGGATATCGCATTTCCACATCAAGTGGAGCTCAAAGTCAATCTCGATGAAGTCAAAGCTAATCTTAGAGGCCTGAAAAATAGGCCGGGCACCACACAACCTGCAGATGTGACCAACTGGATCCGTAAAAAGCCAAATTATCCTAATAATATTGTCATGACTTACGCATTGACGCAAAAGGTTGAGCTTGTTCCCTTTCTACTCGATAGAGCATCTGTTAGACCGATTGACTAACTCCTGTTTGCAAAGAAATTCTTCGCGCTTGCCAACCTCGTGAAGCAGCATCCGACTGATGATCTTGTCTCGCAGTTGAAGACACGGAAACTCATCTCGAAGGAGCAAGTCTTGCGCGAAAGTAAGAACCCCTCCTATTCCCTTGGGTTAGACTATGCTAATTTCGATCCTCAGTGCAAAATCGCGCAAATGACTCGGACATTGTCGCGACATCAAGTGTCATGTCACTTAAATGCCCTCTATCTACCCTCCGCATCCAGGTGCCCTGCCGCTCCATTGTTTGCACACACAACCAATGCTTTGATGCGTCTTCATTCCTTGAATTGCAAAAACAAGCACCAACTTGGACCTGCCCTGTGTGTTCCAAATCGACTAGCTTTGAGTCTCTCCAAGTTGACCAGTAAGTCTAAACCCCCTTCCTCGGCATATCTGTTTCTTTTCCTAACTGGTCGTATAGGTACGTTGATGACATCCTTCAGTCAACGTCACCAGATACCGACCAAGTCATCGTTGAACCCGACGGCGTATGGTCAAGCCCCACTGATTCCGACGCGACGAAATTGGGAGGGATGACTCCCGCGTCAGATGACGATGACGACTTGATCGAGATCAGCGAACCAGGGATGCCCGTTGTAAAACAGGAACCGGGACCCACGACCGTCGCCCTGGAGCGAACACCTGCACAGTCACAGTCGCGAGAGGCATCCACCCCGTCCTCTGCGATGCGCATGTCCAGCAAAAAACGACCTATTGCTCAGGTCATCGACCTTACTGAAAGCGGTGATGAAGATGACATGTCCCCTCTTCCACCTCCTAAAAGGCCAGCTACAAGTCTGCCATCCCGGGCTTTTTCTCGTCAGGATTACCATGTCCCGCCCGCCAGCAGCCCTCTGAATGGCGGGTCGTACCCACCATGAATTTCGATTCTTATTCAAGTCAATCTGACGACCAAAGCCATGATAGTTTCTCTTTCTGATGCATATTTCCATGGAGTTTCTGGCGGGGTAGGGGGGGGAGTCTTCAAGATATCACAAGTGGCTACGTATCTAGGAGGGATTGATTGTATCATTCTAGTTTTGACCGGTCAATTAGCCTGGAAATATATTCGACCATCACTTTTATTCTTATTTACAAATAACACAATATATGTTTCTCAACTATTTTCTCGTATAGATCAAAAGGCCAATATCAGGTGGATTCCGGCCTGGGGTTAGCTCAGACTCCCCAACACCCCCGACTCCCCCCCCCCCAAAATCCCCATTTTCCAGTTCCCATCAACACGCCCTCATTCTGTCAGCCAGATCCCTTATTCATTCGCCTCTTCCTTAGATCCTGCCACCTTTGACTCCGTAATGTCATTCGATTCAACTTCCCCGTCAAATACCGATCCAAATGCCCGCGTCTTCAGCTCCTCATGCTTCGACTTCCTACTCATAGAATTGGTGCCAATGGCCGAGCGTATGGCAAAGGAACTTGCGACGGAGGGACAGGAAGCTGAAGATGAAGAGGTTAGAGAGACGATATTCTTTCGTCTAGAGTCTCTGGGCTATCGTGTTGGTCAAGGCCTTGCGGAGCGGTAAGCATAAACATCTCCTTTTGCAGCCCCTTTGCTTTTCTCTTGCAGTCCTACAGCGCGCTAAACCGTGTCGATCTCTATAGCTTCGCCCGAGATCGCCCTCGATTTACCGATAATCTCGATGTGATCAAGTTTCTCTGCAAGGATCTGTGGACGGTCCTATTCAAGAAACAGGTGGATAATTTGAAAACGAACCATCGGGTATGTGCAATACAGAAACTGCTGTGTTGGGGAGATGCGCCATAAACAGCACTTGCACAGAGATGTCCAAACTAATATCAATAAATAGGGAGTCTACGTTTTGACAGACAGCGCGTTCCGGCCATTTGGTAGGATGAGCATGGCGGTGCGGACTGAAGCAATATCCATGGCGCAGGCAGTAAGCATCCCCTTTGCAATTAATGAGGATGTCTCGGCTTATGGATTGACCTAGTACCTCTGGTTTCCTTGCGGTATCATCCGGGGCGCGTTAGCGAATTTGGGTATCAACACGACCGTGCAGGCCGAGACCTCGGATCTACCAGGTGCAACTTTCCAGATCAAAACTCTCCAGCCTCGGCCTTGAACATGAAAATGGTTGCGCCTGGGCCTGGGCTAGCCTTTTTACTCAACCAATTTACGCCTACTCTTATGACTTATGACAATTCCATCAAGTCGATTGGCTACGTGAGACAGAATACCGAAAACACGCAAAAATGAACAGTGGAATCTGAACCCTTGAATTTGTAGGTTGGTTACTATATCTGTGTGTCAAACCTACCCATCTGATTTCGGGCCGTACACTACTCGTGTCTGCTCATTGTTCATAAACTCATGGTCTCACATTTAAAGCCTATCTTTCCGGGAGAAGATTGATTAGCAACGCTCTGCCATTTTCCAGTGTCATCGCAGCCGTGGAGAAACCAGCGAGAAATATATCGACAAAGAGGCCCACCCGATATACATGGTGCACAACGGACATTGGGGGGAGGGGGGTCTTACTTTGGTGGGGAGTTCTTAGCGAACTCAATGCCCTTCTCGATGTTGCCCTGGAGTCCCTTGATGCAAGCCTCGAGGAGCTTCTTCTCCTGCTCAGTCACGCCGTCAAGGATGTTAATGGCCTTCTCAGCACCGTTGGGCTAGATCGAGCATTGTCAGTTAGTTGTTTTAGCACACTGGAAAAATTGAAGACTTACACCGAGTTCCACGGGAGTGGAGAAGAAGTCAAGACCGGTGGCTTTAGCAATCTCATCACCGCCAGCAACACCGGGCAGGTAGACGAAAGTAGGCTCAACAATGCCCTTCTCGCCCTTGGAAGCCTTGATGATAGCCTCGGCGAATCTAGTATTTGTCAGTCACCGTGGTAGCTCCGGGTTAGCAGGTGAAACATACCTGAAACCGGCAAAGGCCATAGACAGAGTAGCGGAACCAGCGCCATCCTTGGCCTTGACGACCTCGTCACCTCCGAATTGGACACCTGTGAAATATCAGTAAACGCCTCCCACGGAAAGGACTGTTCACATACGGGTAACAAGAGCATCGTATCGGTCAGCAGGGATCTGGAAGCTGGGGGAAACCTTGCTGAACAGAGGAACAATGGTCTCGCCAGAGTGGCCACCAATAACGGGAACGGTGGCATCAGAGGCATTCCTCACGCCGGAGAACTCCTGAGTGAAGGTCTCGGCACGGACAACGTCCAGGGTGGTCACACCGAACAGACGCTTGGGGTCGAAGACACCGGCAGCCTTGAGGACCTCGGCGGCGATGGGGACTGTGGAGTTCACAGGGTTGGAGATAACGAGGATGAAAGCCTTGGGGGCAAACTCGGCGATGCTCTCGACGAGACCCTTCACAATTCCGGCATTGACCTTGAAAAGATCATCACGGGTCATACCAGGCTTGCCTAGATGTTACCATATACGTTAGCAAAAACACCACATCCCGATCTGTGGATAATCTACTAACGGGGAATGCCGGCGGGGATGACAACGACGTCAGCACCGGTCAGAGCAAGCTTCAATCCATCATCCTTGGGGAGGTAGCCAGTGATTTTCTAGTCAATTTGTTAACGGGTTTATTCATGATGCTTCAGGAGTATATATATACGTACGGCGACCGAGGAGATGTGAGAGAGATCGGCAGCCACACCGGGGGTGTTGACAACGTCATAGAGGGCCAGGTCATCAACGAGAGGGGAAGCCTTCAGCAAGAGGGAGAGAGGCTAGAGGGTCGATTAGCTGAGGTTCATAAGATACCCTAGGAAGGATGAATGAGGTGGGGGGACATACCTGGCCAATGCCACCAGCAGCTCCGAGAACAACTAATAACGAATCAGCAAATGATAGACAAAACGGCCGAATAACATACCAGCCTTGACCATGATGAATTAAATGTGTGTATTTGTAGAGAAAGAGAGGATGAGAGGAAGAAGACAGGAGAGAAATGGGGAAGAGAGAAGCTTGGAGAGGGGACCGGCCGATTTATAAGAGGGGCAAGTGCTGAGAGGGGCAACCCCGGAATACTGGAAGTGTTGATGTTCGGAGTTCCTAACATGTGAAGTGATGAGGTGACGATATGCACCTTTATTCGACTTTATTTGCCTTTCGACTTGATTTTTCTCGCTTTGACTATCTTCTACTATTATTGACTGTGTGAGATCTAGTCCTCCAATCCCCCATGCCGTCTCATCGCTCTATCAAGAATGGCCAAGGTAAAAAGCTATAGACCTTTCTCCAGACTCTCCGGCAATTCTCGTCCCTTGACCTGGATTGTTCCACACTTCCCCGGGGCTACCGGGTTGTTATATCGGGAAAAGGCGGACTATAATTCTCATCTACAACCGGACATTGTGGCTCGGCCCGACCAGTCGGTTGTGAATCAATTTTACTTCTACCCTTGGCTAGTTTCTCTTCCGTTCCGATTAGCAGTAGGAATTGTTCTTTCTGGGGGGGGGGGAAGATGTTCTCTCTTGCTTTAGAAGGTCTCAGATAGGACACAGATTTTTTTTTCCTGCCCTCGGAGCAAGACTGCTAGATTACATAGTTTCCAAGTTCAGCATGGCGTTTTACATACGCCTGTCAAGTCTCCTTCCCAGATCTCAGATCCTTCATGGTCCACAATTCAGCCTTATCTCGAGACAAACTTACTCAGACTCCTCGGCCTTGCGGGCCTTGGAGCCACGGGGCTTCTGGGCAGGAGCATCCTTCTTGGGGAGCTGCGAGCGGCGGACGGCGCTCACACGGGCGACGGCCTCCTCGCGAAGATCGGCACGGTAGTTGTTCTTAGCGGTTCTGTCGGCAACACCCTTGTAGATCCTGTAGAGCAGATAATGATCAGCACTGGATCGTGAAAAACAACATACACCATGTCTTGAAAAACAAGGGAATGAAAAATAGGAGTCGCTTACTTGCGGTTGGCGGTGCTGGGACCGTAGGTGACAGTGACCAGGTTCTGAGCGGGCTGCTGGGGGTTGCTGGGCTTCTTGGTGATCACGGCGACACCGTTCTCAGTGGGCTGGACACCGACGGCCTGAAGGTAATATAGTTAGCGCCACAAATCTATCTTATACATATAGTATATATATATAACAGGGACAACACAAGCAGTGTAGAACTTAATTACCTTGGTGTTGGAATAACCGGCATACTATAGAGCGCCAAAAGAGACCGTCGTTAGCCATGCATTCCCGGAGAGAAATATCCATTCCGTCTAATCCCCGAGGCCCGTACCTTGTAGGAGTGCTTGTTCAGCAGGTTCAGGGGGTCCCGGGAGAACTGGGAGCCACCGCCGGAGTTGCGGTTAACCAGGAAGGAGTTCTGGTTGCCTATTCCAAAGATTGATGAGCTAGAGTTCGGTTTCCAAAAGCTTTGACATGAAAATTCGAAATAGAAGGTTGCGGAGGGTTGGACATACGGGTGATCTCCCAGATCAGGTCGTTGGAGATGTTTGAGGACATTGTGATGAGAGGGGATATTGAGTTAGAGAATTGAAAGATCGAAATCGCTATCAAAACCGTCTTCACGTCGATCAAATTGTGTGTGTCTTGAATGCCAAGACCTCAGATTGGACGGAGTCTCGCTAAGGCGGCTACTTTAGGAATAGGCTGAGTGCCTTGGTGCCTGATGTCTTGGTGCCTGATGTCTTGGTGCCTGATGTCTTGGTGCCTGATGCCTTGATAGTTAGTTAACTAGTTAACTAACTAACTACCTGAATACCGCTGCCTGTCAAACAAGGCAGAACTGACAACTTCCGGCGACCTGCCAATAATATGAACGCGATGCTGACGTTGCCCCCTCCAAACTCTACTTTCTAGTGATTTCCTATGCCTTCTTCATCGACGGCTTATTGCCTGATGGGACACATCATCTTTTAGTCCTTCTTTGGCGAAGAACTCTCGAGAGGCGCCAATTTCTCCTTACACCGCAATATACTACTACTCCGTACACGCCCGAATCTTCACCGGTATCACTCATCATCATGACCTACATTCTCTTTTATTTCCTACTCTTTTCGGTTATCATCAGCGGGACAGGTAGGTCAAGTGTCTTTCCAACCTGGAAGGAAACAAAGCAATCATTCTCAACGGACGTGGTTCTAATTACACTGTAGCCTTATACCTTACTCGGTCACGATGGATGCCGTTAATCCAAGTGCCTGATTATCTCTATCACCGCCTTCCTTCAAGTTTTACCGCCGATCTCGAGGCCGGTCTGAGCTCGTCGCAATTCGACATTACTGCCAATCTTGCAGACGGGGATTCGAGGGCTGGCTTGGATCAACGAGCAAAGAAAGAAGTGATCAAGATTATGAAGAGTCAGAAGGTCGATTTTGATGAAGCACGGCGCATCTACACAGAGCAACGATTTGCAAAGAATAACATCGGACCGGACGGCCGGCCAAGGGACCCCAAATTCGTCTCATTTTCGTGATTTGCCTTCAACCATATCACCAGTCCTAGCGTGTTTTGTGGCCATTGTCAGAGCGGATCTCTCGCTAGCAGAATCCGTACAAATAGAGGTCCCAGCTTTTGACCGGTAATATCTCATCTGTGCTGTCAGAGCGCTAGGGGTAATTATTTTATCACTTGAGCGGGTGGATCTCTTGTGTCTGAAATGATCCTTGGCAATTTAAACCTATTAAGTTGACGTATTATCAAAATCAAATACAACACGTCTGTCTGTTTCGTCCGTGTCTAAGACACTTAATATTACATATGGCCATTCAGCACTGCCAATAGCCAGCCAACGCCAAGGCACATTTCGATCCACCTCCTCGCACCCGCATAAACATGTTCAAGGTAGTCAAGCAGGAGAAGAACATCAAACACATGGATCACGCTTTGGTCCTTGGGTCGGGAATAGCTTTGGGGAGGAAAGGCGCTCTCAAGACTAAAGACCACTAGGAATCACCGACTGCCTGCATATCCGGGCTGTTGGAAGCCCGGTGGCAATGAAGGGGCCCCCGCTGGAGGTACAAATCCAGGTGGTCCAAACCCAGGGGGGCTGCAGCTTGTGGGACGAAGGGCGGTTGACCTGCACCATTGAATCCAGGTGGTAGAAACGTCTGTGGACCACCGTAGCCAGCTTGGGAAGGCGGAGGTCGAGCTGGGAGCCCGGGAGGTGGGGTATTGATTGAAGGGACGGGAGGTGGAACATGTCGGTTTGGAGGGGGGACGGTCTGATATGGCATTGGAGGGGGTGCACTCTGGTAGGGCATAGCTGGCGGGATACCCCGGTTCATTCCTAGATCGGGTGTTTGTGACTGAGCCGTAATCAATGGGCGAGAGCTATCGCCGTTCGACATGGCAGGTGTTGCTGATACGCCCGGCGCAGCGCCAGGGAACTGCGAAGGTTGTTGAGGTTGTTGAGTCGGTGGCTGTACGTTGTGTTTGCGAGCCTGGGCTGCGAGCATTCGCTCCGCTTCATCCCCATGTCTCTCGCCTTTCCCATCTTTCTTGTACGCATACTGTACCGAAACCTGTTTGTTCATCAGGTACTGGCCATTCATGTTGGAGATGGCCGCGTCCGAGGATTCGAAATCGGCAAAAGAAACAAATCCGTATCCCTTAGAGAGATTGTTGTCATCACGAGCAATCTGTAAAGTAATATGAAAAAGAGACTGTTAAAAATGTCTATCTTGTCCGTATTGGGGGAGATCTCACTTTAGGCGGATTGACAAGATTGCCAAACCGGCTGAACGTATCAAACAGAACCTGCTCGGCAACCATAGGATCCAGGTTACCCACAAACAGCTCTGCGCCGATTTCCACGGTCTTTTGTTTATCGGCCGACGCTTTGTTAACGCGAATAGGCTTGCTATGGAGACGGATTCCATTCATGATCTTCGATGCATATTCGGCATCTTCCTCGCTGATGAACTCAACGAATCCATACCCCTGGTGTAGCTGCGTGACCCGGTCTTTGGGCAGGTGGACGTTGACGATGCGCCCAACCTGCAGCATCAGCTCCCATACAAGGCTGTCCGAAACCCGTTCATCAAGGTTACCGATGTACACAGTTGCCTCTTTATCTTGTTCCCTAGGGTAAGTTAGCATCAGGTCCCTGTGGGGAGGAAAGAAGTTCTTACCAATGTCTTGCGTTAGACATGGCGCCGGTGAATTAGTTGGAGGGAGAGGGGAGAAAAAAGCTCCCCCTAAAGGAAAAGGACTCAAAGATCTGAGAAAAAGCAATAGGTTGTGAAAATCCTAGCGAAACCTGGACCAACAAAGTAGACTAATTTGAGTGGTGGTAGAGAGGTAATGAGGTGTGAAAGAAAGTGTTGAAGTGAAGGAAACCCGGAGTTGAGGGATGATCAGTGACCTTTCCGAAACTTTTTGATTCCGCAAATCCTCCCTGTTTTCCACTTCATCTATCAACCACATCTCCTACTTGTTCACTTGAATCGATCGTGAACCAGTTTCAATTTATTCGTGTTGATCTCCTTGAAACCTTCCCAAAATCTACTTTCATAAATTCACAATGGTTCAATTCTCCGAGGAGACCAAGGTTAGTTACAACCCCGATCCTCCTTGAGACCGGGTTTCTAACTCTCGCTTTTTGATCTATTTAGGAGCGCATCTCGAAGGTCATTGATATTTCTCGGGTCGCAATTCACTAGTGAGCCTTATAGCACACCTCCACGCCATCCTCCGAGCTGACCGGCGATAACCATCTAGCGGATACTTGCCTCTGATTGTCTATCTGGGTATGTATATATGCCTTTGGTATTCTCAACACAATAAGTTAACAAAACAACAAAAACAGGCTACACCTATAGCGAGCCCAAGCCGACATTGTTCAGGTACGCTTCAACTCCTTGAATTCCAGCTGTCATGACTAACTTGATACCTAGATTGTTCTCGCCTCTTGCGTAAACTGCACGTTGAGGATACGCGGATCGGATGGATATGGCGCAGTATATTGTTGGATGACCTTTCAACTATCCCCTCCGGGAGGGATGGTAGGTTCGAATATCTGGATAATCACTGTTTGCAGCTTGTGAAAGCTATATGATTTTTGTATTTTTAAGTCTCTGGCCGAATATTGTCCGTTTTGGTACAGAAATGCTGTGTGATCTGCGATAATTTCGGAGTAAACAACTGAGCTTTGTATAAATAAGAAGAAAAACTGGAGGTCTGGAGATTAATGTGTGGCATATCTTACTATACGCTCCAGTGCTAAGATCTACGGAGTTACTCGGCAGTCACATGTTCTGACATTATTATTCTTAGAATATTCTCCATCTCGTCTTCTCCCTCTATCTTCCCCCTCCTCTAACATTGTTCTCCACACACTCTCTTCCTCTCGTCTCTGTCTCTGTCTCTGTGTGTTCGATTTTCCTAGCTTCGTCTAAGGCAGGTTCATGACTAGTCAAGATGGCCTCTCGTCATCCTTTGTGGAGCCCGTAGCAGGATTCACAGCGGGAATCGTGTCAACTCTATCGCTACATCCTCTTGACATGGTCAAAACAAGGCTACAAGGCAAGCTTCGATATTATCTTGGCGCTGCTTGGGGTATAGAATAACTAACTCCGTCTTGGTATATATAGTCGATCGATCATCTTCCGGGTTTGGGACTTCACTGCAGGTCATTCGCAAGATATTCTATCATGAGGGTGGCTGTGCCGCTTTCTACCGAGGACTTACCCCCAATCTTATCGGAAATTCCACAAGCTGGGGTTTGTACTTCTTATGCTACAGCAGCTTGAAGGATACTATTCGAATATATCGCAAGGAGAGCGAGCAGATTCTCACGTCGTCTGATTATCTTCTCGCGTCTGGAAGTGCAGGTATGCACATGTCATATCTAATTCAGCATCGTTCCTCCGTTCCCCAATTAATCTTTGGATCTCCATAGGCGTTATTACGTCGGTCCTCACCAATCCAATCTGGGTGATCAAAACTCGCATGTTGTCAACGGGTTCCCATGCTCCAGGGGCATATTCTTCGTTTGCATCTGGAGCAAAACAAATATACCAATTGGAAGGAATACCCGGCTTCTACCGAGGTCTCGTACCAGCCCTATTTGGCGTCAGCCATGGTGCCCTTCAGTTTATGGCATACGAGCAGTTGAAACTTTTCAGGTTGCGGTCGATGAATAACATGGGCTCAATTGAGAGCAGTCGCTTGGGCGCCGAACGGGTGCTGGGTAATGTTGATTTTTTTGCCATCTCCGGTCTATCAAAAGTCTTCGCTGGCAGTGTGACATATCCTTACCAAGTAATTAGGTCCCGGTTGCAAACTTACGAGGCCCATCTGATTTACCGTGGGGCGATTGATGTCATTTCCCAGATATGGGCCCAAGAAGGGATCGCAGGCTTCTATAAAGGTCTTGGTCCAAATCTGTTCCGGGTACTTCCCAGCACGTGGGTGACCTTCCTGGTATACGAGAATACCAAGGTCTACCTATCCCAGCTGGCGCAAAATCCATGAAATACTTCCTGCTAATTCCTGCCCATTCTTATATCAATTGATCCTACTGGAGCCTTGGATCAGATTAGCAACGTCCTGTATATTCATCAATTTAGAACATTTTCGGCTGCCATATGCCGATCTCTAATCTTTTCACGATCTTAGCCGAAAGTCCGCAGTTAAGGTACTATACATAACCAGATAAATGAAGGAAGGATTCTAAAGTATAGTCACGAGTATACAATTGGAATAAGTAAAAGTCTCAAAGTCTATAAAGGTTATATCAACCAGAAAAGGCCCACTTCCGTGTATTTCTTTGCTTCCTATATTATATTAGTAGCCAGTAGCCACGTACCGTGATTATACAAGACCTAGTAGGATAACTAGATCCTGGAGTAGAACGCTCCTTCTAATAATTATACTTATGTTACCCTTTGGACTAGGATCTTATTATTCCTACCATAAAAAGACAGTCTCCCTTTTATTCAATGGATGGCTACTATCCCTCCAAAGGACGAGAAGAGCGCTCCACAGTCGCCGTCAAGTTGGAAGACTGCGATGCTCCCGGTACATACGATGCCCGCGTGCAGCGAATATAGATAGGGTCTTCAGGCCTCGCCTATACAATCAGGATTGGATAGCCTGGAAACGGTCAAAGGCGTGGCATATTATGGATAGAATTGATCAAGACGAAGAGAAAGCTTCTGAGACCCCAGAGTTGGACGCATTCCCGTTGGAGGTTGACAATGATAAAATACGGTTTGAAGCTGACTCCGAGGCTGTTCATAATACCGAGAATGATAATTACGATAAAAATGACGATGAAGAGTGAGGATAACGACACTGATAATCCTTTTGCGTAAGATGTTTTGACACAAAGCGATAAGAAGTAGTCTAATTATTGTAAACTCAATTGGTTTTATTGAATGTCTTCAGTCATGATAGAGATTGGTTTAAATTGGTTCTGGTACTTGTATCCCTCGGGTACCTGGTCATATATGAAAACTCTCACTCTTAGATTTGGACTCTGCAGATACATGAGTACCCGATGCACTTATCTATGGTTGCGACGTCTCGAATGAAGATGGAATAAAGTATGAAGTAGGTGCTGAGCCAGTCAGGCCGAGAGCAAACTCCCCCGACTCTATACTGTTCAGTCCGCACTGGTACTCCAGGATACACTGTTTGAAAACATAATACTGTGCCGTGGGAGTAAAGCCATATGCCAGGCATCAAGGCACTTCTGCACTATAGATAAATCCAGACCCAAGACCAAGGAGCTCAGCTGCTGCACGAGAATAGCTGTTGACATTCTAACCTGGGCTCTGACTGAGTCACAAGCTGCCTTGCCCTATTTGATATGCTTAAGCATCGCCTCGGTACAAACACGGAATCATAGTTATTAGAGGTTGGATAAGTTGTACTCACTTTACGATTGACGGGGTCTCTGGATAGACAGGCGTTAGTACTTTCAAAAGCTATGGAACTTACCTTCGCAGATAGGGAATTGCTAGCCCTTATTCTCATTATAGCGAGTATAGGGGATACATCTGAGAGAGAGAGAGAGAGAGATCGGTTGCGTATCGTTGGTGTCTTGAGGTAGCGCCAAAACTTCCGCAGGTCACATAGATGACTGTGGATGTGTTTGGTTTATCTTAGCGGCCAAGACTTCCTGCCCAGGTGGCTTCTGGAAGATATCAAAATTATGGAAGCTGGGTATATAATAGGTTCCATAACTCAATTGGTTAGAGTGCCATGCTGATGACGAGGGACCAAAAAGTTATCCGTACCCTACTATTTTACTTTGATAAAGCATAAATCCCGGGTCAGACTCATCAAGTGGTTCCATAGCTCAGTTGGTTAGAGCGCTGTGCTAATAACGCAGATGTCGAGGGTTCGACCCCCTCTGGGACCATATTTTTGTGGGTATAATCCATGTATGATTAGTAGTTATACAAAATCATACTTTTTTTAGGCATTACATGTGACTTAGAAACTATAGAATATTTTTAAACTACGAGTTATCAGCCTTATTAAATATATATGCAGGTATTTATAAAGAGTTCAGAGGTTTAAGAATATTTGTGGGTATAATCCATGTATGATTAGTAGTTATACAAAATCATACTTTTTTTAGGCATTACATGTGACTTAGAAACTATAGAATATTTTTAAACTACGAGTTATCAGCCTTATTAAATATATATGCAGGTATCTATAAAGAGTTCAGAGGTTTAAGCATAATGCAAAAGAATTCTAGAAGACCCAAAAAAATGGTCCCAGAGGGGGTCGAACCCTCGACATCTGCGTTATTAGCACAGCGCTCTAACCAACTGAGCTATGGAACCGAATATAGAATACACTCAGCATTTTTTACATCTTTGACGCGGCGGGTGCAGGGGCACTAAAATACAATTTTGTTCTACATTCGAAACGTCAACTTCTTCGAACGCGAATGCCAGCTACAACGACCACTACCAGTCTTTCTTTCGGCATCATCTAGGGACTAGATGGATTTTTCGCGGGGGGTATATCACAATCTACATTATTATCTATCATATGACTCTATATATAGATCGTTGATCACATTTACATTGCTTGCTTACTTGCTTGCTTTATATTTGCTTCATGTTTGCTATTTGGCTCTTTCTTTTGTTTGTTCGTTCCTTTGTGAATAGGTTTTTTGCTAGCTTAGCGAAAGGTCTGATGTGCAAAGTTTATAGAGTGGTCAGCTATAACCAGGCTGCTCTCACTTCGCTTCTTCCTCTCTCTATCGCTGTATCTTAATTAAATGAATATAATTGTCACAACCAAAGTAATTAATATAAAGTGGGCGGCTGGCCTAATGGTAAGGCGTTTGATTTCGGCTGAACTTGACTCAAAAAGTTCGACATCTCAAAAAATTGCAGGTTCGATCCCTGCGTCGCTCATTCTTTTTTATTTTGTTCAATTCAATACCTTCTTCACCCTGCCTAGATTTTCAGTACTGCCTTCATTGCGGAGCGAAACGAAGCAATTAAATCATAACCTCGTGTATATGTCACGTGACCAATTGTTTTATTCTATATGCTCCAAAATCATTGGTTTTAATGCAGTAAAGATGTAATCGGCTAACTTTGGCAGAATAATATAACCAGCAGAATAAATAGAGGGGATTGATATATCAATACCCCCTGTGGCTAGTTATTTAATCTGATACCCCCTGCCCGAATTTTTAGTACCGCCTTCCTAATTTAGTTAAGTACCTGCCTCGATACTTACTTCTTGTCGACCAGAAATGATGTACTTCTGTACATTCCTTATATCTGGTGGTATATTAGTAGTCAGCAGCCACTTATCGCGATTATATAAACATATACTAAGATAATGTAATTCATAAGCGAGTCGCTACCATAAGCGACCCGCCACCCCATCTAATAGTCTAGTTTTTCAATGCATTTATTTCAACCATAACGCTATTAAATTCATTAAACTAAAAAGAATCATTTATCTAGATACCTATTGATCTTATACCCTATCTTTCTATACCTACTATACCTTAGTATAGCCTATAGACGTGGTTCTAACCCTAATTAAGTGCTTCTACTTAGGGGGTCTAGGGGTATTTCTAATACTTCTACTAACCTAGCAATTATTTCAGAAGCTTCTTAGACTAAAAGACCCTCTATAGTAGGTATCTACCGTTTAGATTAGGTATACTTTTACTTCTTCTTCTTATTTTTAGTATATAAATCCTTATTTCTTTTACTAGTAGAATAGTATTATATATTATAATCTAGTAGCCTTTAATAAATTAGTTTAATATATATTTAGAAGGACTTATTAGGCTTTGAGATTAGGTATAAAGTAAAGCTTTAATTAATAAAGCCTATTAATATAAATCTTTCCTAGTAATAGGGGTTTTTAATATAAAATTCTAGCTTAAATTACTACCTTAGCTTAGGGAGGGGTTAGTATTTAAAGATAAATATTAAGTTTTAAAAGTACCTACTTAGGTAAAAAAGGTATTAAACTAGCTATTAAGAAGCTATTTTTAATTATTTCTAATTTTAAAGCTTTAATTTATATAGAAGGATATACTTTAAGGAAGTTATATTTATTAATATAGTTAATCCTAATCTATATTTTTATCTTAATTAACTAGCTATATAACTATTTTATTACTATAAAATAACCGATATTAAGAGGTTATAAAAGGTAAGAGGAATATAGTAGTATATAAATTAGTATAATATTATTTTCCTTATAAATCTTATTAAATTTTAGGGTTAAATAGCTTCTATAACTATTAAGTATTAAAAGCTAATACTAACCCTTTAATTATAGAAAAGTTAATAGAATAAAGAGCTTTTAAAGCTAATAAAGTCTAATTTTATTAGAAGTCTAGCTATTTAGACTAACTTTAAAATACTAGTTATTTAGAAGGTTATTAAACTAAGATTCTATATAGACCTTACTTTTAAAAATAATATATAGAAAGAGGGCCTACCCTACTATATTTATATATTTAATTATAGTTATCTACTTATAATTTCTAGGTTATAAAAGTAATCTCTAACTATAGTATTTATATCTAATAATAACCTTTACTATTATAGTTAATCCTATAGTAAAACCTATCTTATTAAAGTTATAAATATTATCTAGATCGATTCTATACTAAAGAATAGTTTTTTAAACTAGATTAAACTATTCTCTAATAATCCTTAGGTCTTTATATTTCGTATACTTATAATTATAATATCTTAAGAATTAGGATATAAGGATAGGATATTATTTAACGAAATTTATAACCTAATTTAGACTAACTAAAATAACTAGGGTTATTCTATATTATTTAAGAAGAAGATCTACTATTTCTTATACTATAGAGGGCTAGGGAACTAATCTATAAGAATCTATAGAGAGTATCTATTTTTTAAGAGATTCCTCTTTAATTATAGTTAATTTAGTTAAGTTAGTATAAGAAGTTATATAGTATTTTATACTACTAAGGCAGTCCTGAAGTATTAAATATAGTATATTAAAAATATAGGTAGTAGTAGAAATATTAGTAAATTCTTAATTTTAAAAAGCCTGGATAGCTAGTAAGATCCTACCCTCTTACTCTACTGAATTTATAGAGGATTGAGAGTATATTCGTGGCATAGTAGGTAGTTAAACTAACTAAGTACTAATTCATAGACGCGTTTTTAGATAGGGTGGCGGGTCGCTTGTGGTGGCGACTTGCTTATGAATTACGTTAGATCTTAGAGGAGAACCCTCCTTTTTACAATTATACTTATTTTACCCTTTAGTCTAGTATCCTACTGCTTATACTATATAAAACAGCCTCTCTTTTATTTAATAGTTATAAGCCCGGTTCCCTAGTATATTAATTATAATTAAATATTACTATAGTCTACTCTATAAGCTACTATATCCCTAAGTATAGAAGTACTTTTATTTACTTAGTACTTCCTATCTATCTTTAACTAACTTATATAAGAAAGCTATAGAAAATAAGATATTATTCTGTTGGAATAATATGTGTTCCTGTTTTAATGATGTAATTGATGATGTCATTGATTGCTTACTTTGTTACATCCCATCTTGCTTTTTGTTACATCTGAAGAGAAGTCATGATTCATCTGAAGAGAAGTCATGAATCATCTGATCTTTGATTTACCGAGTTATCCGCGATGTTTGATTGCTATAAGAAAGCCCCAAATTGTACTGAATGTTAGTTAGAAAAAATTGACTATTTTATCCCATGATATATACTTTGATCTTATCTTTGATCTGACCCTTGACTGCCTAGTTGTTTATCTGTTTAAACACTACGCATTTGACCCCTCGAGAGTGTATTACAAAGCATTGTGCCTAGTTCTGCCATACTCTAATAGTTATGAGCCCGGCTTGATCATTTTATCTAAACTCTTTCATCTGAAGCTAATATTAACTGTCCATCTAATCTGATCTTATCTTATCCAATCTTCTTCTATCTGATTTTGCCACTATGATAGAAGTGAAATCCCTAGTTATACTTAGTCAGCAATCTAATTAGCTAGTCTGGTATACATATATTAGATTAATTGCCGTTAGTTACCGACTATAGGATTATATTAATCTAGAAGAAATAATGACCCAACCGATGCTAACCGAACCTATTTATCCTATCTTTACCGAGACATTTGTAAATAATAAGACGATATTCACTTTAACCAATTATCAACTTTCTCTCTAGTAAGAATTGAGATAAGAATATAAGATTGATTATAAACAATTTAAGACGATTGATAATAGGGCTTAAGCCCTATTCTATACCATTATTAGATTAATCTCAATTAATAATAGACGACTAATTGGTAATACCACAGCTAGTTAAGATACTTTATCTACGCTATATAATATTTATATACTAATAAATGAATCACAAAAATATCACGTGATTCGCTAATGGTATACTTTACAGTAAGGACTATTATATGATCGATCGATTAAGAAGTAGCTTATAAATTAGGAGAATATCTATACAGAAGCATCCTAAACAGAAATCGCTAAAGCTATAGGATCACGTGCTTTATATAACTTTCTTGAAGCTATAGGATTATTATCCCTATATTTTACTAAGTATTAGACTAATTATTTTATAATACTTAAAGAATTAGGTGGAATATTGCCTGATTTCTACTTACTAATTAAAAAATACTACGATTCTATTTGTCTGAACCTACTAAAGATTGTAATAAAAGTTGTATACGCTACCTTCTAAGGCAATAAATAAAGCGGTAAAGACTAAAGTAGTAAAAACCAGTAGAAAGATTAGACGAAACTAATACGTGATCTCTAATACCCTTACTAAGAAGACCTAAAGTAAGGAAACTATATATTTAATAACTACCGCTATATCAATCCTAAGAAGAGACCAAACGATTAGAAAGTATTACCTGATATAGAAGAATAGTTCGAAAAAGCCTATTAATATGAAGGATTTAATCATATATATCAAAATGCCCTAAAAAAGTATACTTTAGATAATAAAAAGAATAAAATAATAATAATAATAACACAATTTAGTAGCTATACCACTATATAAATATAGACGTAGATATTATATAATAATCTCTTATATGATCTCTAGGTATTCGATATAGGTTCTGATACCTATCTGTATAATGATATAAGTAAGTTTGTTAATTATATACTGAATTTATCCTATATTTCTGTTAGAGATATAATTATAAAAATTGATAGTTTTAGGACCGTTTTAGTAGAACCCTCTGAGTCACCTGATTAAACTGTATTTGAATTGATAAATGTGGTATATTCCCTAGGTTTTTATCTTAACTTAATATCAGCCGGTTTAGTAGAGAAAGTAGGTATATAGTATAATAGATAAAAAAGCTGCCTTAAAAACGATAAAGGAAGCCTTATTTATAAGGTTAAGAAGGATTCTAACCTAATTTTTATCTAATAGTACTAAGATTCCCTCAATCACCTAATAATATCGAAGATTAATAATGATTTATCTGATCTTATTAATCATATGACTACACTTAATGTCTTATATATAACGCAGTTAGCTAATCCCTATGTGGTAAGTAGGTTATATAATCTATAGTATACCCGTTTAGGCCATCCTAATATATAAGTACTCGACCATCTTAAAAAAGTAGCTAAAAACGTTAAAATTGATAAGAATTTAACCCTTTCTTCTTATGAAATATACCTGATTTCTAAGGTAAAAAGATAGATATCCTGCCGACTAATTATAATAGGAGAAAACCTATTTAAAGCAGTCTATTAGGACTTAATTCATATGATAGAAGCATATAATCATTGTAGATATATCTCTTATCTAATTAATCCTATGATTAAATACTAGATTTTATCTAATCTTAGTTGTAAAGATTAGGTGATAGACATAGTTTAGATGAAATTTACCCTTATTAATACCTAATTCGATATCAGACCAAAGGTTTTGTATTACAACAGAGATAGGAATTTGCTCCTATTCCTTACTGAATATAAAGAAAAAGGAATTAAAGTTTATATAACCCTACCTTATTAACCTGAGTAAAATGGCTATACTAAGAGGTCAGGTACTTTAATCTTAATTATAGCGTATACCATGCTTATCAATGCCAATTTACCTATATATTTATGGCCTAAGGCAGTTAATACTACTATTTATATCTAGAATAGGCTCCCTAATAAGTAGCTGAACTAGATATCTCCCTAATAAGCACTGGTTAGCCGAATGGCAATACCCCTGGTTTATATGGCGATAATCCTATCTTTATTAAATATTAGGATTTATAGCTATAAAGCGTACGTTCGAATCCTATTAATACCATGCTTATTTAAAATAAGTGTACGTATATAGATCGGCTATCTCATCGGATATGATACATCTAATATATGGTATATTTAGATACCCTAATCTAGGAAGATTATATATATACGTGACATTGTCTTCGATAAAACAAGCTTCTATACCCTAGAATAGGAGATTAATATTCTGGTAGTAAATAAGACTAATGAAGTGATCTTAATACTGATTTAGTCTAAATTCGACCAACTAATTGATAAAATTGAGGTTACTGAAGAAATTGATATACCAGATAAAATAAACGACGAATAAGTAGAAGATTAATTGATAACTAAGGTATCCGAACAGCCTAAGGTAGAAACAGAAGAACTAGACGAAATCCTTAGCGATCTGCTAGTAATACTAGATAAGAGCGAACTAGACGAAATCCTAGGAGATCAGCCTATTATACTATTAGAAAGCATTAACGATTAACCATATAATAATAGTCTGATGGTATTCATTGATAATTCTAACTTTAACGGAGATGATTATATATCTCTAAAATAACCATTCTTACTAAACAATAACGACGAAGAATCATCTGATAAGAAATATTAGATAAACCTAATTCTAAGCTATTTACACACATTTTCAATAGTATTACTATCTTAACCAAAGAAGATACCGGTTAATAGTTTACTAAGAGAACCAGATAACTAATCAGAAGTATAAGTTCATGCCTATAAAGCTGAATGGCACCATATAATATAAGTTAAATACAATAAGCTGAATGAGATGAATACTTGGATGCCTGAGAAAACTGATCATGTGATACAATTACATTTATCTAAATGTGGAGATACATTATAGAATGCCTGCCCTAGGTATCAAATTCTTCTAATCCGATGGGTATTTAAATATAAATCAGACGAAAACGGCTTTTTAACATGGTTTAAAGCTCACATTTGTGTTTATGGCGATCTTTAGATCATTGAAGATAAAGAAGATGTTAGGGCTATAACCCTAGTAGCCCGTACCCTGTGTATATTGCTAGTAATAGCAGCTGCATTTGATCTAGAAACCTTCTAAATGGACGCGGTGAATATATTTCTTAACAGTTCCCTTTCACCCTATCTATACTGCTAGTTTCCACTGGGTTACCGACGACGAGGGTATGTTTTACGACTAAACCAAGCTCTTTACAGCTTACGAATCTCGCCACGTTTATGGGAAGAAACGATCAAATTAAAGCTTATTGAGATAGGCTTTCATCCCATTCCTGAAGACCCATGCCTTTTCTCAGACGGAAAGGTCATATTGATGATCTTTGTTGACGATCTTCTTGGTATATACCTTGCAAAACATCAAAAACACAGTTTGCCAAGAGAACCAGACAACTGGTCAGAAGTGCAAGTTCATGCCCATAAAGCTGAATGGCACCATGCAATGCAAGTTGAATACAATAAGCTGAATGAGATGAATGCTTAGACGCCTGAGAAAACTGATCATGTGACGCAATTACATTCGTCTGAATGTGGAGATATATCACAGAATGCCTGCCCTAGGCATCAAATTCTTCCAATCCGATGGGTATTCAAATATAAATCAGACAAAAACAGCTTTTTAACATAGTTTAAAGCTCGCATTTATGTTTATGGCGATCTTCAGATCATTGAAGATAAAGAAGACGTTAGGGCTACAACCCTAGCAGCCCGTACCCTGCGTATATTACTAGCAATAGTAGCTGCATTTAATCTAGAAACCTTCCAAATAGATACAGTGAATGCATTTCTTAATAGTTCCCTTTCACCCTATCTATACTGCCAGTTTCCACTAGGTTACCGACGATAAGGGTATGTTTTACAACTAAACCAAGCTCTTTATAGCTTATAAATCTCGCCACGTTTATAGGAAGAAACGATTAAATTGAAGCTTATTAAGATAGGCTTTCATCCTATTCCTAAAGACCTATGCCTTTTCTTAGATAGAAAGGTCATATTGATGATCTTTATTGACAATCTTCTTAGTATATACCTTGTAAAATATCAAAAACATACCGAATTCGTTAGAAATTATCTTTATCAGAGCTTTGAGATAAAAGACTATGGCGAATTGACCTAATTCATCGGTATATATATGATCAGAGACTAGATAAAACAGAAAATCTGGTTAAACCAAGATATATATATTAAGAAGATATCCTATCAATTCTATCTAACTAATAGGAAGCTACTAAAGATACCACTTCCTAGTGAAAATCTTACTTATATATTACCTAATATATTACCTGACTATAAAGCCTATCCCTAGCTAATCTAGTACTACTAATCATTAGTAGGATTAATTAGTTTTACTACGATTATGATACAACCCGACGTTGCTTTCATATATCAGATGCTTTCTTAATGGCTAATAAAGCTAGAAAGAAGTTATATAATCGCTATAGAGTAAATAATCTTATACCTTTATAGGACGAGATATCACTCTATTAAATTTGACAGGTCATATGATCTATAATATATCTTTCGAGTAGCTTCAGATATAAGCTTTACTGATAATATTAGACAAAAAAGCTCGTAAGGCTTCATTTTCACCCTATTTGGTAGTCTAATTGATTGGTTAGCGAGAAAACAGCGAGTTATTATGACGTCAATAACAGAAGCTGAATTAGTTGCACTATCTGAAGTAGCTAAATACCTTCTTTAGATAAAAAGACTGCTTAATTCAATTGAATTCGATACTTAATACGATCTAATACTATTATGTGACAATAAACAAACAATCGATCTAATAACGAAAACCAATTTACTGTATTAGACGAAACTGCGTTACGTGGATATCAATAAACATTGGTTGTGTGAAAAGGTAAGAAATAGAGATATATATCTCTAATGGATTCTAACGAATACCATGATTACCGATAGATTGACAAAATACCTTTCGTCCTAAAAATACCTTGAATTCTTAAATCAGCTAAATTTAAGACAATTGCCTAATCGGGTAACTGAATTCGACAATGTTTAATCTGTTCTTCTCTCTTTCCTGTTTTATCCCATGTTTACAGCTTTTGACTAAGGTCAAAATCTGAAGGGGTATGTTGGAATAATATGTATTCCTGTTTTAATGATGTAATTGATGATGTCATTGATTGCTTACTTTGTTACATCCTATCTTGCTTTTTGTTACATCTGAAGAGAAGTCATGATTCATCTGAAGAGAAGTCATGAATCATCTGATCTTTGATTTACCGAGTTATCCGCGATGTTTGATTGCTATAAGAAAGCCCTAAATTGTACTAAATGTTAGTTAGAAAAAATTGACTATTTCATCCCATGATATACACTTTGATCTCATCTTTGACCTGACCCTTAACCGCCTAGTTGTTTATCTATTTAAACACTACGCATTTGACCCCTCGAGAGTGCATTACAAAGCATTGTGCCTAGTTCTGCCACACTCCAACATATTCCTTTATAATAATCCTAGTAGGATTACTAAATAGGTCTTAAGTATATGTGAGACCCCTAGGTATGGAATGCCTAAGGGAATGCTGTATATAACGGAGGATCGGGAAATAGAGATAGTAATATACGCAGTGGTATATTAGAACTAATAGCTGCTTCTCTAAAGAAGTAGTATATAAGGATAATATATAGGTTTATAGGTTATATGACCTAAGGAGGCTGTATAGGTAGTATATATTACTCCTATCTAGTCTATAGTCCCCTATATACCTAGGATAGGTACTCTATATACTATAATAGGTATTATACTTTAGGTATTAGCCTTCTTAGTACTAGGGTCCTAATAATATCCCTTTCCTTATAGTATATAGTCCCTATAGGCTTAGAATAAGAGAAGAATAAAGGAGTAGCTTAGTCTATTAAAACCTATATATCTAAAAAACCTTATAGTAAGGGTAAAAAGGTATATAAGGAAAGGTATCTAGCCTTAATACTCTAAAAATATAAAAAATAATATAATAGAAGTATAAATAGAGGGTATAGTATATATAATAAGGTCTATATATAGTATAGTTATATAACTATACTAAGAAATTAGGTAGCTATAGTCTCTAATAAATATAGTATATTAGTTAATCTATAAACTTAGGTATCTTATATATATAAGGTCTAGCTAAGTAGTTATTTATTAGTAAGAAAATATAGTTAGGATAAAGGGAGATACTATACCTATATATACCTAGGGTATACCCTAGTATCTTCTTCTCTTCTTTAACCTCTTATCTTACTTAATCTATAAGTATACCTAGTTTATTTTTTTATTAAAATTCTATTAATTTAATAGTATTTCTATTAAGGTAAAACTATTCTAGATAGGATACTACTATTAGTTAGTAAATATAGTAGATATATTTAAATTTAGTAGTATTATATTCTATATAGTATATTAAGAAATTTTAATATTATATCTACCCCTTCTTTATAGAAAATAGCTTTATTTTTAGGTTTATATATTAACTATATTTATAGAATAGTAATAGTATATTATTATTCTATATTACCCTCTTCTAAGGAGGATAAAACTCTATATCTATAGGTATAGTATTATTATATATTAGGCCGCTAGCCTATAACTCTACTACCTTACCTAGTAATCCCTAAGGCTATTAAAGAACTACTACCTTATTAATAATATATCGACCAGAAATGACGCACTTCTGTATATTCCTTATATCTGGTAGTATATTAGTAGTCAGCAGCCATATATAGCGATTATATAAATACATACCAAGATAGATCTTAGAGGAGAACCCTCCTTTTTAGAATTATACTCATTTTACCCCTTAGTCCAGTATCCTACTGCTTATACTATATAAAACAGCCTCTCTTTTATTTAATAGTTATAAGCCCGGTTCACTAGTATATTAATTATAATTAAATACTACTATAGTCTACTCTATAAGCTACTGTACCCCTAAGCACAGAAGTACTTTTACTTACCTAATACTTCCTATCTATCCTCTAATGTAATTCACAAGCGAGTCGCTACCATAAGCGACCCGCCACCCTATCCAAAAACGCGTCTATGAATTAGCACTTAGTTAGTTCAACTACCTACTATACCATAAATACGCTCTTAATCCTCTATAAATTCAGTAGAGTAAGAGGGTAGGATCTTACTAGCTATCTAGGCTTTTTAAAATCAAGAATTTACTAATATTTCTACTACCGCCTATATTTTTAATATACTATATTTAATACTTTAGGACTGCCTTAGTAGTATGAAATACTGCGCGACTTCTTATACTAACTTAACTAAATTAACTGTAATTAAAGAGGAATCTCTTAAAAAATAGATACTCTCTATAGATTCTTATAGATTAGCCCCCTAGCCCTCTATAGTATAAGAAATAGTAGATCTTCTTCTTAAATAATATAGAATAACCCTAGTTATTTTAGTTAGTTTAAATTAGGTTATAAATTTTATTAAATAGTATCCTACCCTTATATCCTAATTCTTAAGATATTATAATTATAAGTATATGAAATATAAAGACCTAAGGATTATTAGAGAATAGTTTAATCTAGTTTAAAAAACCATTCTTTAGTATAGAATCAATCTAGATAATATTTATAACTTTAATAAGATAGGTTTTACTATAGGATTAACTATAATAGTAAAGGTTATTACTAGATATAAATACTATAGTTAGAGATTACTTTTATAATCTAGAAATTACAAATAGGTAACTATAATTAAATATATAAATATAGTAAGGTAGGCCCTCCCTCTATATATTATTTTTAAAGGTAAGGTCTATATAGAATCTTAGTTTAATAACCTTCTAAATAACTAGTATTTTAAAGTTAGTCTAAATAGCTAGACTTCTAATAAAATTAGACTTTACTAGCTTTAAAAGCTCTTTATTCTATCGACTTTTCTATAGTTAAAGGGTTAATATTAGCTTCTAGTACTTAATAGTTATAAAAGCTATTTAACCCTAAAATTTAATAAGATTTATAAGGAAAACGATATTATACTAATTTATATACTACTATATTCCTCTTACCTTTTATAACCTCTTAATATTAGTTATTTTATAGTAGTAAAATAGTTATATAGCTAGTTAGTTAAGATAAAAATATAGACTAGGATTAACTATATTAATAAATATAACTTCCTTAAAGTATATCCTTCTATATAAATTAAAGCTTTAAAATCAGAGATAATTAAAAATAGCTTCTTAGTAACTAGTTTAATACCTTTTTTACCTAATTAGGTACTTTTAAAACTTAATATTTATCTTTAAATACTAACCCTCTCCTTAAGCTAAGGTAGCGATTTAAGCTAGAATTTTATATTAAAAACCCCTACTACTAGGAAAGATTTATATTAATAGGCTTTATTAATTAAAGCTTTACTTTATACCTAATCTCGAAGCCTAATAAGTCCTTCTAAATATATATTAAACTAACTTATTAAAGGCTACTAGATTATAATATATAATACTATTCTATTAGTAAAAGAAAATAAGGATTTATATACTAAAAATAAGAAGAAGAAGTAAAAGTATACCTAATCTAAATAGTAGATATCTACTATAGAGGGTCTTTTAGTCTAAGAAGCTTCTGAAATAATTACTAGGTTAGTAGAAGTATTAGAAATACCCCTAAACCCCCTAAGCAGAAGCACTTAATTAGGGTTAGAACTATATCTATAGGCTATACTAAGGTATAGTAGGTATAGAAAGATAGGGTATAAGATCAATAGGTATCTAGATAAATGATTCTTTTTAGTTTAATGAATTTAATGGCATTATGGTTGAAATAAATACATTGAAAAACTAGACTATTAGATAGGGTGGTAGGTCGCTTATAGTGGCGACTTGCTTATGAATTACATTACTAACTTATATAAGAAAGCTATAGAAAATAAGATATTATTCCTTTATAATAATCCTAGTAGGATTACTAAATAGGTCTTAAGTATACCTAGAGTATATATTATTCTAAGGAACTTAACCTAATAGTAAACCTAGTTTATATAGGTAAAGATAATTACCGAAAATCTCGATATTTAGGATTATATTAACCTAAATATTAGTAAAGTAAAGCGGCCTACCCTACCTATAAAGCTAATTTAACTAAATAAAAATAATATAAAGTATAATTATAATATAATAAGTCGATTAATAATAAATAGTTAACTTAATTATAATAATAATTAGAAAGACTATAATAATAATCTATCTAAGTATAAGATAATTAAACTAATACTTAATAAGGTCTCTAAGAGAATAAGGAATATACTTACTATTAAGATCTAGAATCTAATAGTTAAAGTATAGGAGACTAGTAAGCTACTAGCTACCTTATAATTATATTTCTTTTATATAGATATAAAGTAGGTCTAGATTATTAGGAGATAGTAGATAGTTATAATAATAATATTAATTAAAGATATAGTAATTAATAGCTAATTAATAAAATTAAAGAATCTCTATATAGAATATATAGCTATAAAAGTAAGCTTTATAACTAATAATTAAAATATAATCTATAATTTCTTAATAATACTTAATTCTATTAAGCCTTAATTCTATTACTATTAGTACTAGAAGGTCTTTAAATAAAATAGAAAGTATATATTTATTAGTATAGTAAATATATATTATTTAAAATAGTCGCTCTTTAATTAGAAGAAGTTATTAAAGCTAAAGGTATTATAGGCTACTTTTATAACTCTTAGTAGTTAGGGAAAAGCTAAAAAACTAGTAACTATAACTATAATAACTACTATAACTATAAAGAGAAAGAAGATATTAATATCTCTCCTAACTTATATATATAGAGAAAACTATTACTTTAATATATATCTATACCTAGTTAAGGTAGTATATCTATTTAGTTAGAAACCTAATCCTAATATTTAAAAGAATATATAAAGAAAGGTTAATAAGTTATTTAGAAAAGTAAAGGACTATATAAACTAATTTCTAATTAAACTAGTAGAAAAAGAAGATAGATATAGACTAAGTATACTTTATAGAAGTAGATCTAAATAATAAAGACTACTTAATAGTTATTAAAAATACTACTTTCCTTATAAACTTATAATCTACCTTATAGGATTATTAGCTAATTAATTTAGTAATTAGCTAATATATTATAAATAATTAAGGCCTCTTTATTAAATTCTATAAAAAGATAGGAAAGCTAAAGGTTAATAATATATTTACTAAAGTCTATAGTATTAGTAAAGTCTAGATTAAAACTATTAGCTATTATAGCTAGCCTATTAATCTTATATTAAATAATATTAAATACTCTTCTAGCTTTTACTATAATCTTATCTTAATAGTACTAATTAAATAGAGGGAATATAAAGTAGATTTTAATAATCTAATTATTATTTATAAAGATATAGGCTAAACCTTTATAAAAATAGAAGAGATTAGGAATTTCTTTATATTCCTATATACTAACTTTATATTTCTAGTAATATTTATAATAACCTCTTTTAATATAACCTAATATTTAATATAGCTATTAGTCTTAAAAGTAATAGTAGAAAGATAATATTAGTAACTTAGTTATATATTTAGTAAGTATATAGAATAGCTTACTAAAATAGTTAAGGGTATTTAGATTATAAAACCCTTATATATAAATACTAAGAGTACTATAAATAACCTTAAGTTATATAAAATATATTAGCTTAATAGAATACTAAAGTAAGTCTCTTATTATATTTAAGGTATAAATTTTAGACTATTTAGTTAGATATATTTTAATCTTATTATATTCCCTAAAGTATATAATAGTAATAAGTAGATCTCTTATTTCTATATTAATAGTATCTAATATTACTAGGCCTTAATATATAAGAAGAAGAGTAGTTACTAATAGGTAATTATCAAATTTATCTTATAAATATAAATATAGTTTAATTTACTAATTTATATTTTCTATTCTAATAATAAAGGATTAATTAATTAAAAGATAATAGACTTTATAAAAGAAAATAGGATTATTACCTAATAGACTATAGTTAATATATTAGAATAGAATAGTTTTACTAAATAATCTAAGGGAATAATTATTACTAGAGTATAGTTATTTCTTTAAGAATTAAAGCTTCTAAAAAACCTTTAGCTAGAAGTAATCTAAGCTATTATCTATATTATTAATAGATTACTAATAAAGTTAAACTCTAGTAAGTAAATTATACCTTAGTAAGAATTCTACTAATAAGGAATAGGTACCTTTATTCTAATTAACCTATTAAATCTAAAGGTTTATAGATATTATACCTATATTAAGATCTAAGGAATTCCTTTATTAGATAAAATATATAACTAAGTAGAGATTAGGTATCTTATAGGATTTTATATAAGTAATATCTAGAAGATCTAGTTCTTATATATAAATAGCTATAAATATATTTAGGATACTATCTTTAATAAGAATCTTAACTTTATAAACTACCCTATAGAACTACTAAGAATTTAGATTATAGACTTTACTAAAGTACTTAATAAAGATAAACTAAATATAGAATTAGAGTAAGTAATTCACTAGGTTAGTATAATACTAATAATCTAGAATAAAATATAAAATAGAAAAGAAGAAGAAGATATAATTATAATAAAAGAGGAAATTTCTTTATTATAAGAAGTAGGATCTAGCTAACTAATAGAAGACTAGTATATTTTTATCTAAAAAATAGGTAGTTTTAATAACTATAGAAATCTAAACCTTCCCTAAGGGAACTTATAAAGTAAGTATATAATACTATTACTAATATTAAGTATATCCTCTCTTCCTCTACTTCTATAAAGCCTAGCCGATCTTCTATTCCTACTAAGTAAGTAAGTCTTACCTTTAATAATACCGTTAGGATTACTACTTCCTACCTAAGAGGAATTAATAATACTATAGGGAATACTACCCCTAGTAGTAGTTATACTCTTAATAGTAGTACTATATCTACTAGTTATACCCTTAATAGTAGTACTATATCTATTAGTTACTCTTAACTAACTATTCTAAGTCTAAATCTAGGTACTAAGAGAATATAAATATTAATATAGACTTATAATTAAAAAACTAATATATAGACTAGTCTACTATAGCTAAGACTAGTATATAGTTATATAGTAAGTAGCTATATAGTAAGTAGTCTTCTAATAATAATTATCTTCCTTTCTATAAATACTAGGAAGCTTTCTATAATAATAGTATAGAAGAACTATTTATAGAGATATTACCCTATCGAATATTATTTATAGAAAATATAAGTAGAAACTATATAAAGATTATAATATAGTAAGTTATCTAATATATAATACTAAAGATAATTATATAATAGTACTTACTATATTTATAACTATACTATTATTAGGATACCTAGAACTATAGTATTACTAAGATAACCTCTTTCCTAAACTATAGATATAGAAGGATATACTTAACTACCTATTTTATAAAGGCTTCCTTATTATAATAGGACTAGAAGTCTAATTAATTAAGTAATATAGAATCTTTAATATAATTTATAAGTAAGCCGCTACCATAAGCAACCTACCATCTCTAAAACATATAGTAAAAGAGATAAATTATAATATGATATTTCAATAATGGTTGTCTATAAGAGTTTTTCCTTCTAGTATAATACTTTTTTTGTGATATCTAGCCACTTATTAGAGTATGGGGGGATTTAATAAATCAGTGATTGAGATATATATACTTCTAGGGTTTAGCGATATATTTTTCGATACCATAACAATGTATATTCTCGATTTATTCAAAACTGAGATATAATACTAAAAATGCTTATCAATTGCTATCAGTGAGGGATGAAATTAAATAAGAGCGTTTATTATTGAAATATCATGTTATAATTTATCGCTTTTACTATATATTCTAGAGATAGCGGGTCGCTTATGGTAGTAGCTTACTTATGAATTATATTAAAGTTAAACCTTAACTAAGAGACTAGGTAATCTAGGTACTACCTTTAACCTAAGTCTTTATATATAAATATAATAGTAATAGCTTTCTTATAAAACTAAAAGTAAGGATCTATATTTATAGTAACTTATAGAATATTAATTCTAATAAAAAGTATATAGCTATACTAGCGGCTTATATAATATAAGTAGTCTTTATACTTATTATAGTATTTAATCTTAATATAATCTAAATAGATACTATAAATATATTCCTAAATAGTAATCTTAATAATATAGTCTATACCTAAATACTAGAAGGATTTTAAAGTAATAGTATATTATAGAGGCTTTATAAAGTATTCTATAGACTTAGAAAGTTACCTAAACTATAGTAGAAGGAAGTAACCTAAGTACTTAAAAAGCTAGGATTTATCTTTATTCTAGAAGATTATTATCTCTTTATCTATAATAGAATAATTATCTTCTTCTATATTAATAATATTATTATTATTTACTACTAATCCTAGCTTTAGGAAGTACTTTAACTTAAAGAAGAACTAAAATAGTATTAGAAGCTTTATAAGATAGGGAAAGTAAGCTAGTTTCTTAAAATCTATATTCTCTAAGATATTATAAATTATAAATTATAGTTATATTAGGATTCTTATATCTTATTAATAGTAACTAAATATAGACTTACTAGTAGTTATAAGTATAAAATACTACTTCCTATAAATAAAATAACTAAGTTCTTAGAGATTATATTAAAGGAGTAGATCTATAAGTATTAATAAAAGCTTAGCTTAACCCTTTATCTAATAGTTATAACTTATCCTAATATAGTAAAGGTAGTAAATTATCTTATTAAATTCCTAGTTAACCTAGGACTAGAGTATTATAAGGTAGTTAATTACTTAATCTAATATCTATATAATATATAATATCTAGCTCTTAAGTACTACCTATTATATAAATAACTAATACTTTACTTCTTTAATAATATATTATTTAGTAACTATTCTAATTAGAAAAGCTTAGAAGGCTTCCTTTATAAACTATTTAGTATAGTAATAGATTAGAAAGCTAGTAAGTAATATATAGTTATAATATCTATAATTAAAGCTAAGCTATTTACTATCTCTAAGGCTAGAAAGTTAGTAATATAATAGGAATAGTTACTTTATATAGTTAATCTTAACTATTAGACTAATCTTATTATTAATTATAATAACTAATAGATAGTTAACTTACTTACTTATAAATAACTATAATTATAAACTAAGCTTTACTATATTAATATCTATAACTATTAGCTATATTAAGAGATTAATACTAGCTATATCTTAATCTAATAGGTAGCTACTACTAATATATAGATAGATAGGCTTACTAAGTTACTACTAGTATAATCCTATAAAAACTTTATTTAGTCCCTAGGACTAGTAAATATCTAGGATCTAGTAGATAGATAGATAGCTTAATAATAGATAAGATAAATTTAGGAGCTATAATATAACTTCTAGGGAGATATATTAACTAGAAATAATATACTTCTATATATTCCTTATATCTAGTAGTATATTAGTAGTTAGTAGCTATATATAGTAATTATATAAATATATACTAAGATAGATCTCGGAGGAAAACCCTCCTTTTCATAATTATACTTATTTTACCCTTTAGTCCAGTATCCTACTACTTATACTATATAAAATAGCCTCTCTTTTATTTATTAGTATCTTTATAGCTATATTTAACCTAGCCTTATAGTTATTAAGGGCCTTAGTCTCTTTAACTATAGACTACAGTTCCTAGGTTACTTTAATATTATTATAGTTATACTACTTAACTAAGTAGGACTTATTCTTTTTATCTTAATAGGATAAGATATATTTAATCTTATACTCTATCTAATTATTAATCTTAATTAATTTAAGAGTATTATTATTAGTTAGAATATTACTATAATATAATTCTAATACTAATATATAGTATATTAGGTATAGTAATCTAAAATAGGGGGATAGATATAGCTTATATACTTATATACTAACTTTCTTAAGAATTAGAAATAGACCTAATATTTTATAATCTAGTTTCTTACTTAGCCTACCTATTTCTATATTCTTACTCTTAAGATATACCTAATTACTAATCTTAAAGGATTTATCTATATAATATTTATCTATATAATACTTTATTAACTCTTTTACCTTAATAAGTCGCTCTTTTATAAAGTCCCTTATTTCTTAGATTTCCTATACCTTTTATATAGTATCTATATAATATTCTTTAGGATACTCTTTAATACTATCTTAGATAGATAGGTTATAATCTATTAATACTTTATATAGTAACTTTCTAATTATACTATAAGTTATTATATTATATATAAATATTATAATAGATAGCTAGTATACCTAGTTATCTTACTTCTAATTAATATATAACTAAAGGAAATACTCTAATACCTAATTTTAGTATTTAATCTAGCTATTAGTTTAAGGGTAGAATATAGTAGATAACTAGTACTTAACTATAAAGAGAAAATAGAAGGTTAACTAAAACTAGCTAATAAATAGGCTATTCCTATTACTTATTAGATTCTTTAGTATACTAAAGATTAGAATTATATATTTATATAATAAATCTATTAACTTAGGTATATTAATTTCTTTTATATAAGGAAGATAAAGGGTATACTTTATAAATATATCTACTAAGATAAGTACTATATTATATGAGAAATGCTACCGACACGCGAAAATTGCTACCGTCACGTTGCCCACCATACTACTTTAGGTAAGTCTCCCGCTGGCCGCAATTTTCAACCAGCCTTTGTAATTTATTATAGTATAGTCTACCATATGATCAAAACCAAAAGATTACCTGACATAATCATATAACTTGGTCATATGTTTTAGTTACCTGTTTTGGCTATATGACTTCATATACTTTAGTTACCTATTTAAAGTAAAGTATTAATTAATAAAGCCTATTGATATAGATCTTTCCTAGTAGTAGGGGTTTTTAGTATAAAATTCTAGCTTAAATCGCTACCCCTACTAGGGAGAGGGGTTAGTATTTAAAGATAAATATTTAGTTTTAAAAGGACCTAATTAGGTAAAAAGGGTATTAAACTAGCTACTAAGAAGCTATTTTTAATTATCTCTAATTTAAAAGCTTTAATTTATATAGTAGGGTATACTTTAAGAAAGTCGAGTTTATTGTTACGATTGGTACTTAGAGAACTTGTACCTTCCTGTTTAGGATTGTACCATTGGTCACTCCTTCTTATTTATATAGGTAATTGTACCTTCCTTCTAGGTTAAGTAAGGATAGGGCTTTATTCCTAAAGGGGTATAAAGACCTATTTATTATTTTATGTTTTATTTTATTTTATTTTCTTTCTTTATACTTAATATTCGTTTAGTAATATACTTCTTCTATTAAAAGAACCTAATATATAATATAATATTAAGTATTACCCTAAAATCTAAACTTTTAAAGCTATATAACTATATAGATAATTATTATAATTAGTCTTAATCTAGTTTTACCCTACCTATCCTAAAACTAATTAGAATAGGACTAGCTATAGTTCTACTATAATAGATTACTATAATTAGTAAGGGAAAATAACCTATAGTATTAGATTACCTTATAGAAGAAGCTATAAACCTTAAAACCCTAACTCCTACTAGAATATAGGACCTAATTAAAAGTATTAAATATAATAGCCCTAAGGAGAGTCCTTTAATTCCTTCTATTTAAGAGATTATATATTTAACTAATAAGGAATAATTTATTAAACTAGCTAATTAGTTCTAAATAGTTAAAGATAATAACTAGATAATATAAGATAAAATCTAAATCTTAATTATAGAGAATAGAAAGTCTAAGAAAGCTATTAAATAAATTATAGAGGAATATAATCGATTCTATATAGAAAGGGATTATCTTATAATAGAATATAATTAAACTATAGAAGAATATAATAAGGCTATTACTTATAGAGATATTACTATATATAAGTATAATAACCTTACCTACTACCTTATTCTTACTTAGAATAAAATAAACTAGGCCTAAAGTAATATACTAATTATAGGAATTACTAGCTAGAAATCTATAAAGATACCTAATATATTAATATTAAAGGATAGAAAGGAAGTCTATTTTAAAATATAGGAAATAGTTATTAGATAGAAACTTAAAGTAAATACTAACTACTACCTACTACTAGTTTACTAAAAGCTATATATATAAAGTAGATATAAAGATAAAGTATAGCTATATATTATACTATAAATAAATATAACCTTAAATAACCTATATATTAATATAAAAGATATTATTATCTACCTCTATATTATCTTTATAAACCTAAATTATTATATAGAAGTATATATAGCCTACTATAAACTTAAGATAAAACCTAAATAAGATTTTACTAACTTCTTAGTTAAATTTATATAACTTATAGAAGAAGCTATAGTTATTAAAGAAAATTATAAGTATAACCTATATTTAAAACTTCTATATCTATTATAGAGCTAAGTTATATAGGCTATTAATTAAGAAATAGTTCCTTTTAATACTTTTACCTAGAGTTATCAAAGTATATCCTATAAGATTAGTCTCTAATAGGAAGTAAAGGGTACTATATATACTTATATAATAACTATATTTAGAAATAGAACTAGGATTACTATTAATTAGTCTAGTTTTATCCTATATATAAAGTAAGAAAGGGCTACCTTATTATTTAACCTATTAGCTATAGAGTAAGAGACTCTTATAAAGGAGGGTTAATACTTCTACTATAAGTAAAAGGGGTATATAATATTTAAATACCTAAAGAAAAAGGTAAATATAGCTATAAGTACTATTATTATAATTAACTAGACTTATAGCTAATTATATATAACTAAACTTAAAGAATTAGAGGATAATATAGACCTAGGAAAAGTAATAACCTAAGAGAAATCTTAATCCTAAGTAAGAAATAAGTATTACTATATATATTAGATCTATATAAGCTTTTAGGAGATCTATAAGATAGTTTAGTATTTAATATAAGATTAACTTATAATAGATATTCCTTTATAATCTTAATACTAGTAGATATTAGAGTAGATAGCTTAATATTTATTAATATAGAATTAGTTATACTACTTAGTAAGAAATTTAGATTATATACCTATAAGTTAGACTATAAGTATCTAGTTAGAGGATTTAATAGTAAATTATCCTAATCTATTATATATACTATTATCCTTATATTAAATATAGATAACTAGATCTAATAGTAGATTCCTATACTAGTAGTAGATCTAGGTAGATATAATATAATTATTAGATATATATAGTTTACTAAGAATAATATCTTCCTTAACTACTAATAGTATTATATAATCTAATTAGATAAAAATACCCTTTTTAATAAGGTAGTAGATTAGTTAGCTATACTAGTACTTATAATAATCCTTAAATAGCCTATATAAATTAAGCTAGATTACTAGAAAGATATAGAATAATATAATCGTTTCTTTAAGAAATAAGTCTTAAGTAATCTATAGTAGGACCTAAAGACTTAGAAGCTATACCCTATTATAAGAGAGTATTAATATAGATACTAGTAAGTTAAAGAGTATTATAAGATAGTATAAAACCTAAATAATAAAATTAAATTAGTACCTCTCTAAATAGAGGTACTAGAGGAGGAAATAAAGGAAGTTCTCCTACTAACCGGCCCCTTGAAATTTTTTTACCAAAAATACGGACCCTTATAAGCGAGGGTCTGCTACCTATATAGTAGGGCCTACCTAGTAGGCGGTTTTTTTTTCAATTTTTGTACTTTTACCTTGATTACTAACTATACTACTAAAAATACCTAAATCTAAAAATTTTTTAGAGGTTTAGATTCTTTAAGCTCTAGATTCTCTCTCTAAGTAATCTAAACCGAATATTATAAAAACTATATAAGAATTCGCGGTAGCTAAAACTACCCTTTATTACTAATAGAAAGGTAGAAAATCGTTATTTTAATAACTACCTAATAGTTAGAAGCTTAGTCTAATATAAGAGAAAGCTTTATATAAATATATTAATTACTTTAATATAGTTAGATCTTTAATAAACTATTAATAAATTATAGTTACTATTAATTTAATTCTTAAGGATAACTATTCTAACCTAAATACTCCTCTACCCTATATTAGTAACTATTAGCTAAAATATTTTCTTAAATATAATCCTTAGTACTATATATAATAATAGTAAGCTTTTAATATTAAAAGAGCTAATATACTTAATAAAACTATAGTAGAAAGGTAGTTTTAAGATTATTAATATATAGTACTTAAGTATAGTATATACTAATAAGATATCTATAATTTTAATAAGACTAGTTTCTAAATTAGTATTAGTTATAATTAATTTATTATTATTAGGTATTTATAAAAGAAGCTCTTTAATAGATCTATTACTAATTATAAATCTATTACTATTTTAGAAGTAGTTTCTGTTAAATAAAAGAGAGGCTGTTTTATATGGTATAAGCAGTAGGATACTAGACCAAAGGGTAAAATAAGTGTAATTGTGAAAAGGAGGGTTCTCCTCTGAGATCTATCTTAGTATATATTTATATAATCGCTATATATAGCTGCTAACTACTAATATATTACTAGATATAAGGAATATATAGAAGTGCGTTATTTCTAGTTAATATACCCCCCTAGAAGCTACATTATAGCTCCTAAATTTGTCTTATCTATTATTAAGCTATCTATCTATCTACTAAATCCTAGATATCTACTAGTCCTAAGGACTAAATAAACTTTTCGTAGGATTATACTAGTAGTAACTTAGTAAGCCTATCTACCTATATATTAGTAGTAGCTACCTACTAGATTAAGATATAGCCGGTATTAACCTCTTAGTATAACTAATAGTTATAGATATCGATATAGCGAAGCTTAGTTTATAATTATAGTTATTTATAGGTAAGTAAATTAACTATCTATTAGTTATTATACTTAATAATAAGATTAGTCTAATAGTTAAGATTAACTATATAGAGTAGCCGTTCCTACTATATTACTAACTTTCTAGCCTTAGAGATAGTAAGAAACTTAGCCTTAGTTATTAATATTATAATTATATATTACTTACTAGCCTTCTAATCTATTACTATACTAAATAGTTTATAAAAGAAGCCTTCTAAGCTTTTCTAGTTAGAATAGTTACTAAATGATATATTACTTAAGAAGTAAAGTACTAGTTATTTATATAATAGGTAGTACTTAAGAGCTATATATTATATATTATATAGATATTAGATTAAGCAATTAACTACTTTATAATACTCTAGTCCTAGGTTAACTAGGAATTTAGTAAGGTAATTTACTACCTTTACTATATTAGGATAAGTTATAACTATTAGATAAAGGGCTAAGCTAAGCTTTTATTAATACTTATAGATCTACTCCTTTATTATAATCCCTAAGAACTTAGTTATTTTATTTATAGGAAATAGGGTTTTATACTTATAACTACTAGTAAATCTATACTTAGTTACTATTAATAAGATATAAGAATCCTAGTATAACTATAGTTTATAATTTATAGTATCTTAGAGAATATAGATTCTAAGAAACTAGCTTACTTTCCCTATCTTATAAAGCTCCTAGTACTATTTTAGTTCTTCTTTAAGCTAAAGTACTTCCTAGAGCTAAGATTAGTAGTAAATAATAATAATATTATTAATATAGAAGAAGATAATTATTCTATTATAGGTAAAGAGATAAGGATCTTCTAGAATAAAGATAAATCCTAGCTTTTTAAGTACCTAGGTTACTTCCCTCTACTATAGTCTAGGTAACTTTCTAAATCTATAGAGTACTTTATAAAGCCTCTATAATATACTACTACTTCGAAATCCTTCTAGTATTTAGGTATAGACTATATCGTTAAGATCACTATTTAGGAATATATTTATAGTATCTATCTAGATTATACTAAGATTAAATATTATAATAAGTATAAAGACTACTTATACTATATAGGCTACTAGTATAGTTATATACTTTTTATTAGAATTAATATTCTATAAGTTACTATAAATATAGATCCTTACTTTTAGTTTTATAAGAAAGCTGTTACTATTATATTTATATATAAAGACCTAGGTTAAAGGTAGTACCTAGATTACCTAGTCTCTAGGTTAAGGTTTAACTTTAAAGGTTCTATATTACTTAATTAATTAGACTTCTAGTCCTACTATAGCGAGAAATCCTTTATAAAATAGGTAGTTAAGTATATCCTTCTATATCTATAGTTCAGGAGGGAGGTTATCTTAGTAGTACTATAGTTCTAGGTATCCTAAGGATAGTATAGTTATAAATATAGTAAATACTACTATATAGTTATTATTAGTATTATATATAAGATAACTTACTATATTATAATCTTTATAATTTCTACTTATATTTTCTATAAATAATATTTGATAGGGTAATATCTCTATAAATAGTTCTTCTATACTATTATTATAGGAAGCTTCCTAGTATTTATAAAAGGGGAGATAATTATTATTAGGAGACTATTTACTATATAGCTACTTACTATATAACTATATATTAGTCTTAGCTATAGTAGACTAGTCTATATATTAGTTTTTTAATTATAAGTCTTTATTAATACTTATATTCTCTTAGTACCTAAATTTAGACTTAGAATAGTTAGTTAGGAGTGACTAGTAAATATAGTACTACTATTAATAGTATAACTAGTAGATATAGTACTATTATTAAGGGTATAACTACTACTAGGGGTAGTATTCCCTATAGTATTATTAATTCCTCTTAGGTAGGATATAGTAATCCTAATAGTATTATTAAAGGGGAGACTTACTTACTTAATAGGAGTAGAAGATCGGCTAGGCTTTATAGAAGTAGAGGAAGAGAGGATATACTTAGTATTAGTAATAGTATTATATACTTACTTTATAGGTTTCCCTAAGGGAGGTTTAGATTTCTATAGTTATTAGAGCTATCTATTTTTTAGGCGAAAACTAGGCTACCTATTTTTTAGGTAAAAATATACTAGTCTTCTATTAGCTAGCTAGATTCTACTTCTTATAATAAAGAAATTTCCTCTATTATTATAGTTATTTCTTCTTCTTCTCTATTTTATATTTTATTCTAGATTATTAGTATTATATTAACCTAGTAAATTACTCGCTCTAGTTCTATATCTAGTTTATCTTTATTAAGTACTTTAGTAAAGTCTATAATCTAGATTCTTAGTAGTTCTATAAGGTAGTTCGTAAAGTTAAGATTCTTATTAAAGGTAGTATCCTAAATATACTTATAGCTATTTATATATAGGAATTAGACCTTCTAGATATTACTTATACGAAATCCTATAAGATATCTAATCTCTACTTAGTTATTTATTTTATCTAATAAAGGAATTCTTTAGATCCTAATATAGGTATAATACCTATAAACCTTTAGATTTAATAGGTTAATTAGAATAAAGGTACCTATTCCTTATTAGTAGAATTCTTACTAAGGTATAATCTACTTTCCTAAGTTTAACTTTATTAGTAATCTATTAATAATATAGATAGTAGCTTATACTACTTCTAGCTAGAGGTTCTTTAGAAGCTTTAATTCTTAAAGAAGTAACTATACTCTAGTAATAATTACCCCCTTAGATCGCTTAGCGAAACCATTCTATTCTAGTATACTAACTATAGTCTATTAGGTAATAATCCCATTTTCTTTTATAAAGTTTATTATCTTTTAATTAATTAATCCTTTATTATTAGAATAGAAAATATAAATTAGTAAATTAAACTATATTTATATTTATAAGATAAATTTAATAATTGCCTATTAGTAACCGCTCTTCTTCTTATATATTAAGGTCTAGTAGTATTAGATACTATTAATATAGAAGTAAGAGATCTACTTATTACTATTATATACTTTAGGGAATATAATAAGATTGAAATATATCTAACTAAGTAATCCGAAATTTATACCTTAAATATAATAAGAGACTTACTTTAGTATTCTACTAAGCTAGTATATTTTATATAACTTAGGGTTATTTATAGCACTCTTAGTATTTATATATAAGGGTTTTATAATCTAAATACCCTTAACTATTTTAGTAAGCTATTCTATATACTTACTAAATATATAGCTAAGTTACTAATACTATCTCTCTACTATTACTTTTAAGACTAGTAGCTATACTAAATATTAAGTTATATTAAAAGAGGTTATTATAAATACTACTAGAAATATAAAATTAGTATATAGGAATATAAAGAAGTTCCTAATCTCTTCTATTTTTATAAAGGTCTAGTCTATATCTTTATATATAATAGTTAGATTATCGAAATCTACTTTATATTCCCTTTATTTAATTAGTACTACTAAGATAAGATTATAGTAGAAGCTAAGAGAGTACTTAATATTATTTAATATTAGATTAATAGGTTAGCTATAATAGCCGATAGTTTTAATCTAGACTTTACTAGTACTATAGACTTTAGTAAATATATTACTAACCTTTAGCTTTCCTATCTTTTTATAGAATTTAATAAAGAGGCCTTAGTTATTTATAATATATTAGCTAGTTATTAAATTAATTAGCTAATAATCCTATAGGGTAGATTATAAGTTTATTAGGAAAGTAGTATCTTTAATAGCTATTAAGTAATCTTTATTATTTAGATCTACTTCTATAAAGTATACTTAGTCTATATCTTCCTCTTCTACTAGTTTAACTAGAAGTTAGTTTATATAGTCCTTTACTTTTCTAGATAACTTATCGACCTTTCCTTATATATTCTTTTAAATATTAGGATTAGATTTCTAATTAGGTAGATATACTACCTTTACTAGGTATAGATATATACTAAAGTAGTGGTTTTCTCTATATATATAAGCTAGGAGAGATATTAATATCTTCTTTCCCTTTATAGTTATAGTAGTTATTATAGTTATAATTACTAGTTTTTTAGCTTCTCCCTAACTACTAAGAGTTATAAAAGTAGCCTATAGTACCTTTAGCTTTAATAACTTCTTCTAGTTAAAGAACGACTATTCTAAATAGTATATATTTACTATACTAGTAAATATATATTTTCTGTTTTATTTAAAGACCTTCTAATATTAATAGTAATAGAATTAAGGCTTAATAGAATCAAGTACTATTAAGAAATTGTAGATTATATTTTAGTTATTAGTTATAAAGCTTACTTTTATAACTATATATTCTATATAGAGATTCTCTAATTTTATTAACTAGCTATTAATTACTATATCTTTAATTAGTATTATTACTATAACTATCTACTATCTCCTAATAATCTAGACCTACTTTATATCTATATAAGAGAAATGTGATTATAGGGTAGTTAGTAGCTTACTAGTTTCCTATACTTTAACTATTAGATTCTAGATCTTAATAGTAAGTATATTCCTTATTCTCTCTAAGACCTTATTAAGTACTAGTTTAATTATCTTATACTTAGATAGATTATTATTATAGTCTTTCTAATTATTATTATAGTTAAGTTAGCCGTTTATTATTAATTAACTTATTATATTATAATCGTACTTTTTATAGTTTTTATTTAGTTAAATTAGCTTTATAGGTAGGGTAGGCCGCTTTTCTTTACTAATATTTAGGTTAATATAATCCTAAATATTGAGA
Source organism: Penicillium psychrosexuale (assembly GCF_028828465.1). Classification (NCBI taxonomy): domain Eukaryota; kingdom Fungi; phylum Ascomycota; class Eurotiomycetes; order Eurotiales; family Aspergillaceae; genus Penicillium; species Penicillium psychrosexuale. The sequence goes on along the minus strand of NW_026643190.1, from coordinate 1,172,224 downwards.
TTTTCGGTAATTATCTCTACCTATATAAACTAGGTTCGCTATTAGATTAAGTTCCTTAGAATAATATATACTCTAGGTATACTCGAGACCTATTCAGTAATCCCGCTAGGATTATTATAAAGGAATAATATCTTATTTTCTACAGCTTTCTTATATAAGTTAGTAGAGGATAGATAGGAAGTACTAGGTAAGTAAAAGTACTTCTATGCTTAGGGGTATAGTAGCTTATAGAGTAGACCGCGGTAGTATTTAATTATAATTAATATACTAGTGAACTGGGCTTATAACTATTAAATAAAAGAGAGGCTGTTTTATATGGTATAAGCAGTAGGATACTAGACTAAAGGGTAAAATAAGTGTAATTGTGAAAAGGAGGGTTCTCCTCTAAGATCTATCTTGGTATATATTTATATAATCGCTATATATGGCTGCTGACTACTAATATACCACTAGATGTAAGGAATATACGGAAGTGCGTCATTTCTGGTCGATAGTTTCTACTAATAGTTTTACCTATCTACTACTTATTATTCTAAGTATAAAATAGGTTTTACTTTATTAGTTTAATTCTATTAAAGAAGATAAGTATATAGCTATATCTAATACTAGCTATATTAATAATCTATTAGTATTTTAATAGATTTAGCTATTCTATAAGTAGATAATTAATTAAATAATTAGTTTAAAGAGGCTTATTCTTTATAACTATTTTAGATCCTATTTAATATATTAATTTATTAAATTTTATAAGAAAAATAATATTATTTTATTTTTCTTACTCTTATATACTAGTTATATACTTTAACCCCTTAATATTAGTATATTTAGTATTTATAAATATTAGTATAATAAGGTAGTTAAGGTAGCTATAATAAGTAGATACTATAGATTTTTAAAGGATAAATTCCTATTCTTAATTACTAAAATTTAATAAAAAACCTTCCGGCTATATATAATTAAGCTTAGGTTTAAATTAACTAGCCTCTAGCCTATTAATTCTAAGCTTATTACTAATAAATTAGATTTATATAATCTATATAATAATAATTTACCTTAGATAGATATACTATTAACTATCTTATAATATACTAAGTTTAGTACTCTAAAAACTACTAAAAGAATTTAAAGAATTAGTATTTATCTTAATTAAACTAATCCTACTACTTAGTAGTTTAAAGAAAGGCTTATAAAGCTTATAAAGGGAGCTAAGGCTTAGGCTACTTTAGTATTTTAGCTATAGTAGGAATTCGATTATATAGAAGTAATTATAAGGATATACTATACCTAGTATAATACTTCTTACTAGAATATTCGAATTACTAGTATTATTAATTTATCCTAGGTTAAAGAAATGAAGTAGAAAGAATATAAATTAACTAAGAAAGCTAATTAAGAAAAAAAAAAGTAGAAGTAGAAGAAGGTCTTAATTAAGGTTAGGAAGTATAGAAGGGTATAAAAACGGCTAGGGAAGTGATTTTTTTTATATTCTAGTAGTAAATTAGTTAATATATATAGTTCTTTTATTAAATTATTGAATTTACTATATGGTAGTAGTATAAATAGTAATTGAAATAAAAGTATAAAAAAAACCGCCTACTAGGTAGGCCCTACTATATAGGTAGCAGACCCTTACTTATAAGGGTCTATATTTTTGGTAAAAAAATTTTAAGGGGCCAGTTAATAGATATTAGTATTATTAGCTAGGTAGGATTTAATTATTTATAAATATAAATAGTTATTAATAAAGATATTAAAGTCTTCTAGACCTTACTCTATAAAATCGATTATATTATTAATATTAAATCTATAATTATAAAGGATATAGAACTTAATAAGATTAAATAAACCCTTCTAAAGGAATACTATAATCTTATAGAAGTATTCTTTAAGAAGAAGTCTAATAAACTACTACTATATTACCTAAGGATAAACTATAAAATTATCCTTAAAATAGAGGTATAGCTAGGATACTACCTACTCTATAAATTATTATTAGATAAACTAAAGAATTTAAAATAGTATATCCTTAATAACCTTAAAAAAGGATTTATTATATCTAGTTTAGCTTTATATACCTTACTAATCTTAATAGCTAAAAAGCTAGGTAGTAGTCTATATTTCTATATAGATTTCCGAAAATTAAATATAATTATAAGGAAAGATTATTACCTATTATCCCTTATTAATAAAGTACTCTAATAAATAAATAAAGTAAAGTTCTTTATAAAGCTTAATATCTATTAAGGTTTCTACTATATTAGATTAATACTAGCTATAGAAGATCTTATAATATTATATACCTAATATAGATTATTTAAGTATAAAATAACTCTATTTAACCTTATAAATAGTCTAGTAATATTCTAATAATTTATAAATATAGTACTTAGAGACTATATAGATAACTATATAGTTATATTTATAGATAATATTATAATCTATAATAAGATATTTAAAGAATATAAGAAATATATTAGAGAAATCTTTAAATAGTTATAAAAGATAGGATTATAGGTTATACTATCTAAGTATAAATTCTCTATATAGAAAACTAAGTTCTTAGGATTTATTATAAGTATTAAGGATATTATAGTAAATCTAGAGAAGATTATAATTATTAGGAATTAGAAGATACTATTAATAATTAAAAGAATATAGTCTTTCTTAGGATTTTATAACTTCTATTAATAATTTATTAAAGATTATAGTTTCCTTTTAAAACTATTATATTATCTTATATAATATAATATAGTATATAAATAGTTACTAGACTATAAGTAAGTATTTATATAACTAAAGTATAAGTTAATAACTATACCTATCTTATAGTATTATAATCTAGACCTCTAGACCTATATAGAGATAGATATCTTAAATAGAATTATTAGTACTATCCTCTTATAATACTATAAGGCTAATAATTTTTAGTATCCTATTACCTTCTTCTTAAAGACTATATAACCTATAAAGCTTAATTATAAAATTAGGGATAAGGAATTCCTTATAATTATTTATATACTCTAGGAATAGTACCTAGAATTTAAAGGACTCTTTTATATAGAATATTTTAAGATCCTTATAGATTATTAATCTCTTAAATACTTTATAATAGTATAATAGATAAATTAATAATAAGTATAGTAGAATAAGTTTCTCTTATAGTTCTACTTTATAATTAAATACTATCTTAGGAAATAGAATATTATTATAGATATCCTTTTAAGAAAGGAAAGTCCCTATATAAATATTAGTTAATACCTTATATTACTCTCTAAAGAATATTTTAAAGAAAAAATAGAATTAGTACTAGAAATTAAGGTATTCCCTTTATAGATAAAACCTATATAAGATATTAAGGTTCTTTCTCTACTAATTAAAACTATATAGGACTTAGATATAATTAAATAAGTCTAATTAATAAATTACTAGAACCTAAAGCTAGAAGTATTCTAATAGATTATAAGAGATTAAATAGATCCCTATTAGATAGTATAAGATAAATTACTATTATTTAAAGATTATCTAGAAATATTTAATAAAGGGAATCTTTAAGTATAATTATTTAATAAGATATATTAATAACTACTAACTATATATCCTAGTATTAAGAAACTTAAGAAGCTTATTATAATTAGATACTATTAGCTAAGATAGGTTATAGATATAAAGTAATATATAGATAACTATCTAATATATAAATATATAAAGACCTAAAGAGATTATATACCTAATCTCCTATACTTACTACTAATTCCTAAATAACTATAGTAATATCTATTAATAGATTTCTATTCTTTCCTAAAGGATAGATATAGCTATAATATAGTATTTATTATTATTAATTAACTAAGTAAGAGACTAATATTAATCCCCTATTATAAAGATACTAATATAAAGTAGATAGTATATCTATTTATAAATAATATTATATAGATTATAGGAATCCCTAAAACTATTATATTAGACTAAGGAGGATAGTTTATCTCTAAGTTCTAAATAGAGTTCTATAGAATCCTAAGGATTAAGTAAAAACTATCTACTATATACTACTTATAGATAGATAGCTAGAGTAAAATTATAAATTAGTTTATAGTATAGTAATTAAGACTATATATTAAATATAACTAGGATAACTAGTTAGAATACCTACTAATAGTAGATTTTATAGTATTAATTCTTCTATAGGATATAATAAAGAGATCCCCTTTCTGTATTAAATAGGGTTATAAACTAGTAATATCTTTTAACTAGAATTATATAAGACTAATATATAATAAATAAGAAGTAGCTAATTAACTCTTATTGGAGTATGGCAGAACTAGGCATAATGCTTTATAATGTACTCTCGAGGGGTCAAATGCGTAGTATTTAAAAAGATAAACAACTAGGCGGTTAAGTGTCAGGTCAAAGATGAGATCAAAGTGTATATCATGGGATGAAATAGTCAATTTGTCTAACTAATATTCAGTACAATTTAGGGCTTTCTTATAGTAATCAAATATTATGGATAACTTGGTAAATCAAAGATTAGATAATTCATGACTTTCTTTAGATATAATAAAGTAAGTAATCAATGATATTATTAATTATATCATTAAAATAGGAATATATATATTCTAACATATCCCTTTAGATTTTGACCTTAGTTAAAAGCTGTAAATATAGGATAAAATAGGAAAGAATAGATTAAATATTATTGAATTTAGTTATCTAATTAGGCAATTATCTTAAATTTAGCTAATTTAAGAATTTAAGGTATTTTTATAACGAAAGGTATTTTATTAATCTATTGGTAATCATAGTATTTATTAGAATCTATTAGAGATATATATCTCTATTTCTTACCTTTTTATATAACTAATGTTTATTAATATCTATATAACGCAGTTTTATCTAATATAGCGAATTAGATTTTATTATTAGATCAATTATTTACTTATTATTATATAATAGTATTAGATTATATTAGGTATTAAATTCAATTAAATTAAGTAGTCTTTTTATCTAAAGAAGGTATTTAGCTACTTTAAAGAATATAACTAATTTAGCTTCAGTTATTAATATTATAATAACTCACTATTTTCTTACTAATTAATTAATTAGACTATTAAATAGGGTAAAAATAAAGCCTTATAAGCTTTTTTATCTAATATTATTAGTAAAGCTTATATCTAAAGCTACTCGAAAGATATATTATAGATTATATAATCTATTAAATTTAATAGAATAATATCTTATCCTATAAAGGTATAAGATCGTTTACTCTATAGTAATTATATAACTTTTTTCTAGCTTTATTAGCTATTAAGAAAGTATCTAATATATAAAAGTAATATTAGGTTATATTCTAATTATAGTAAAACTAATTGATCCTACTAATAATTAGTAGTACTAGATTAGCTATAGATAAGCTTTATAATTAGATAAATAAATAAGATTTTTATTAGGAAGTAGTATCTTTAATAGCTTCCTATTAGTTAGATAGAATTAATAGGAGATCTTCTTAATATATATATCTTAATTTAACTAGATTTTCTATTTTATCTAGTTTCTAATTATATATATACTAATAAATTAGGTTAATTTATTATAGTCTTTTATCTTAAAGCTTTAATAAAGATAATTTCTAATAAATTCGGTATATTTTTAGTATTTTATAAGGTATATACTAAGAAGATTATTAATAAAGATTATTAATATAACCTTTCTATCTAAGAAAAGGTATAGGTCTTTAGGAATAGGATAAAAGCCTATCTTAATAAGCTTTAATTTAATCGTTTCTTCCTATAAATATAGTAAGATTTATAAGCTATAAAGAGCTTAGTTTAGTTATAAAATATACCCTTATCTTTAATAACCTAGTAGAAACTAGTAGTATAGATAGGGTAAAAGAGAGCTATTAAGAAATATATTTACTATATCTATTTAGAAGGTTTCTAGATTAAATATAGCTACTATTACTAGTAATATATATAGGATATAGGCTATTAGGATTATAACCCTAATATCTTCTTTATCTTTAATAATCTAAAGGTCGCTATAAATATAAATATAAGCTTTAAACTATATTAAAAAGCTATTTTTATCTAATTTATATTTAAATACCTATTAGATTAGAAGAATTTAATACCTAGGGTAGGTATTCTAAGATATATCTCTATATTTATCTAAATATAGTTATATTATATAATTAGTTTTCTTAGGTATCTAAGTATTTATCTTATTTAGCTTATTATATTTAACTTATATTATATAGTACTATTTAGCTTTATAGGTATAAACTTATACTTCTAACTAGTTATCTAGTTCTTTTAGTAAACTATTAACTAGTATCTTCTTTAGTTAAGAGAGTAATACTATTAAAAATATATATAAATAGCTTAGAATCAGATTTATCTAATATTTCTTATTAGGTAATTCTTTATTATTATTATTTAGTAAGAATAGTTACTTTAGAGATATATAATTATCTCTATTAAAGATAGAATTATTAATAAATACTATTAGACTATTATTATATAGTTATTAATTATTAATACTTTCTAATAGTATAATAGGCTGATCTTTAAGGATTTTATCTAGTTTACTTTTATCTAGTATTACTAGCTAATTACTAAGGATTTTATCTAGTTCTACTTCTTCTACCTTAGGCTATTTAGATACCTTAGTTATTAATTAGTCTTCTACTTATTTATTATTTTTATCTAGTATATCGATTTCTTTAGTAACCTTAATTTTATTAATCAGTTAATTAAATTTAGACTAAATCAGTATTAAGATCACTTTATTAGTCTTATTTACTACTAGAATATTAATCTCCTATTCTAGGGTATAGAAGCTTATTTTATCGAAGATAATATTATATATATATATAATCTTCCTAGATTAGGGTATCTAAATATACTATATATTAGATATATTATATCTAACGAGATAGCTAATCTATATATATATACTTATTTTAAATAAGTATAGTATTAATAGGATTTAAATATATACCTTATAACTATAAATCTTAATATTTAATAAAGATAGGATTATTATTATATAAACTAGGGGTATTACTATTTAGCTAATTAGTATTTATTAGGGGGATATCTAGTTTAGCTACTTATTAGGGAGCCTATTCTAGATATAAATAGTAGTATTAACTACCTTAGGCTATAAATATATAGGTAAATTAGTATTAATAAGTATAGTATATACTATAATTAAGATTAAAGTACCTAACCTCTTAGTATAGCTATTTTACTTAGGTTAATAAAGTAGGGTTATATAAACTTTAATTCCTTTTTCTTTATATTCTATAAGGAATAGGAGTAAATTCCTATCTCTATTATAATATAAAACCTTTAGTCTAATATTAAATTAGGTATTAATAAAGGTAAATTTTATCTAATATAATTGGTAAACGAGCCGCTACTATAAGTAAGCCGCCACCCTACCTAAGAGTATAGTTTTCTAAGGTAAATATTTTAACTAGAATACTATTAAATTAATTAAACTAAAAAGGATTATTTATCTAGATACCTATTAATCTTATATCCTATCTTCTAATACCTACTATACCTTAGTATAGCCTATAGTTATAGTTCTAACCCTAATTAAGTACTTCTACCTAGGGGATATAGGGGTATTTCTAATACTTCTACTAGCCTAGCAATTATTTTAGAAGCTTCCTAAATAGAGAGGCCTTCTTTAGTAGGTATCTACCTTTTAGATTAGGCCTACTTTTACTTCTTATTCTTATTTTTATCCTATAAATCCTTATTTTCTTTTACTAGTAGAATAGTACTATATATTATAATCTAGTAGCCTTTAATAAGTTAATCTAATATATACTTAGAAGGGCTTATTAGGCTTTAAGATTAGGTATAAAGTAAAGCTTTGATTAATAAAGCCTATCGATATAGATCTTTACTATTAAAAGGGGTTTTTAGGGTAAAATTCTAGCTTAAATCACTACCCCTACTAGGAGGGGGGGTTAGTATTTAAAGATAAATATTAAGTTTTAAAAGTACCTAATTAGGTAAAAAAGGTATTAAACTAGCTACTAAGAAGCTATTTTTAATTATCTCTAATTTTAAAGCTTTAATTTATATAAAGGGATATACTTCTAGGAACTTAAGTTTATTAATATAGTTAATCCTAGTCTATATTTTTATTTTAACTAACCAGCTGTATAACCGTTTTACTACTATAAAATAACCAATATCGAGGGATTATAAAAGGTAAGATAAATACAGTAGTATATAAATTAGTATAATCTTATTTTTCTTATAAATCTTATCGAATTTTAGGGTTAAATGGCTTCTATAGCTATTAAGTACTAAAAGTCGATATACTCCCTTTATATAAGAAGAAGTAGTTAGAATAAAGAGCTTTTATAGTTAATAAAGGCCTATTTTATCTAATATCTACCTATTTAGACTAACTTTAAAGTACTAGTCACTAGGAAGGCCTTTAAACTATAATTTAAGGAAGACCTTATCTTTAAAAATAATATATAGAGAGAGGGCCTACCCTACTAAGTTTATATATTTAATTATAGTTACCTACTTATAATTTCTAGGTTATAAAAGTAATCTCCGACTATAGTATTTATTTCTTATTATAACCTTTACCGTTATAGTTAATCCTATTATAAATCCGGTCTTATTAAAGTTATAAATATTATCTAAGTAAATTCTAAATTAAATAATAGTTTTTTAAATAAGATTAAACCATTCTCTAATGATTTTTAGGTCTTTATATTTCGCGCGCTTATAATTATAATATCTTAAGAACTATAAGGAAAGAGAAGGGTATTATTTTATAAAATTATAAACCTATTTTTTACTAACTAAAAGAACTAGGGTAGTTCTATACTTTTTAAGAAGAAGATTCGCTATTTCTTATACTATAAAGGGCTAAGGAGCTAATCTATAAGAATCTATAGAGAGAATCTATTTTTAAAGAGATTCCTCTTTAATTATAGTTAATTTAAAAGAGTTAGTATATATAATACTTTGTTAAGAATAGCTAGAGAGATAGTTATATAAAGTTATATATAGGATACTAAAAGTATATATAGTAAGAGTAATAGAGCTAATATCTCCGTTTTAAAGAGCCTAGATAGCTAATAAAAGCCTACCCTCTTACTATTCTAATTTTCTAATAGACTAAGAGCGAATTAGTAATATAGTAGGTAGTTAAACTAACTAGGTACTAATTTATAGATATATTTTAGGTAGGGTAGCGGCTTACTTATAGTAGCGGCTTACTTACTAATTATATTAAACTATATCTATTACCTAATCTTTATAACTAAGATTAGATAAAATCTAGTATTTAGTTATAGGATTAATTAGATAAGAGATATATCTATAATAATTATATACTTCTATTATATAAATTAAGTCCTAATAGATAGCTTTAAATAGGTTTTCTCTTAATATAATTAGTCGATAGGATATCTATCTTTTTATCTTAGAAATTAGGTATATTTTATAAGAAGAAAGGGTTAAATTCTTATTAATTTTAATATTTTTAGCTACTTTTTTAAGATAATTAAGTACTTATATATTAGGATAGCCTAAATAGGTATACTATAGATTATATAACCTACTTACTATATAGGGATTAGCTAACTATATTATATATAAGATATTAAGTATAATTATATAGTTAATAAGATTAGATAAATCAATTATATTAATCTAATTATTAATCTTTAATATTATTAGGTAATTAAGGGAATCTTAGTACTATTAGATAAAAATTAGGTTAGATTCCTTCTTAATCTTATAAATAAGGCTTCCTTTATCGTTTTTAAGGCAGCTTTTTTATCTATTATACTATATACCTACTTTCTCTACTAAACTAACTAATATTAAGTTAAGATAAAAACCTAGGGAATATACTATATTTATTAATTTAAATATAGTTTAATTAGGTAACTTAGTAGATTCTACTAAAATAGTCCTAAAACTATTAATTTTTATAATTATATCTCTAATAGAAATATAGGATAAATTTAGTATATAATCGATAAACTTATTTATATTATTATATAGATAGGTATTAGAACCTATATCGAATACTTAGAGATTATATAAGAGATTATTATATAATATCTATATTATTTATATAGTAGTATAGCTACTAAATTATATTATTATTATTATTATTTTATTCTTTTTATTATCTAAAGTATACTTTTTTAGGGTATTTTAATATATATAATTAAAACCTTTATATTAATAGGCTTTTTTAAACTATTCTTCTATATTAGGTAATACTTTCTAATTATTTAGTCTTTTCTTAGGATTAATATAGTAGTAGTTATTAAATATATAGTTTCCTTACTTTAGGTCTTTTTAGTAAAGATATTAGAGATTATATATTAGTTTTATCTAATCTTTCTACTAGTTTTTACTACTTTAGTCTTTACCGCTTTATTTATTACCTTAGAAAGTAGTATATATTATTATAATTAGTATATTTATTTATTTATTTATTTGTTTACTTATTTATTATTAGTATTATTATAAAGCAGTAAGCAGTAGCTATATTAGTAAGCTATCTCCTACTTTATAACTTACTTCTTCTTTCCTTCTTTATCTTAGTTATCTTTATTAGAATATACTCTTTCTTTATTAATCGACCTAGTATATTATATAATAACTAAGATCCTTACTATATAGTCCTATAGTAAGTAGTAGTATACTTTCGTATACTATATAGAAGTCTTACTATAAGTATATTCTTAGTCGAAGTATCTTTTCTCTTTTAGATAGTCTAGTAATACAGTAGACCTTAGGTTATAAGCTAGAGACTAGACTACTCTAGGACGATTAAGTAAGCTATATATAAGAGACTTTTTCGGACCCTCCTACCTAGAATCCTAACTTTTTTCTTTTTCTTTATAAAACTGAATTCTTAAATTCTTAAATCTACCTTTCTTCTTCTCCTTTCTACTATACTTAGGCTATAGTTCTAGTATAATTTTTTAATCTTACTTCCTTCCCTTAATCCTTATTAAAATAGATCCTTAATAATAACTTTACACTAAACTTTATACTAAACTTAGTATAAAATTCACTACTATAATCAAGACCCTTCGTAGTAAAATCTAAGATCTTTAATAGATACTTTAAGTATAGGTTTAATAACTACTATTAGAATATATATATTCCTATTTTAATAATATAATTAATAATATTATTAATTACTTACTTTATTATATCTAAAGAAAAGTTATGATTTATCTAAAGAAAAGTTATAAATCATCTAATCTTTGATTTACTAAGTTATCTATAATATTTAATTACTATAAGAAAGCCCTAAATTATACTAAATATTAGTTAGAAAAATTGACTATTTTATCCTATAATATATACTTTAATCTTATCTTTAACCTAACCCTTAACCACCTAGTTATTTATCTATTTAAATACTATACTATTAACCCCTTAAGAGTATATTATAAAGTATTATACCTAGTTCTACTATACTCTAATAGTTATAAGCCTAGCCTAACCCTTTTATCTAAAGCTAATATTAACTATCTATCTAATCTTATCTTATCTAATTTTCTTCTATCTAATTTTATTACTATAATAGAAGTAAAATCCCTAGTTATACTTAGTTAGTAATCTAATTAGCTAGTCTAGTATATATATATTAGATTAATTGCTATTAGTTACTAACTATAGGATTATATTAATCTAGAAGAAATAATAACCTAACTAATACTAACTAAACCTATTTATCCTATCTTTACTAAGATATTTATAAATAATAAGATAATATTCACTTTAACTAATTATTAACTTTCTCTCTAGTAAGAATTAAGATAAGAATATAAGATTAATTATAAATAATTTAAGATAATTAATAATAGGGCTCGAGCCTTATTCTATACTATTATTAGATTAATCTTAATTAATAATAGATAACTAATTAGTAATACTATAGCTAGTTAAGATACTTTATCTATACTATATAATATCTATATACCTATAAATAAATCATAAAAATATTATATAATATACTAATAGTATACTTTATAGTAAGGACTATTATATAATCGATCGATTAAGAAGTAGCTTATAAATTAGGAGAATATCTATATAGAAGTATCTTAAATAGAAATTGCCGAAGTTATAGGATTATATACTTTATATAACTTTCTTAAAGCTATAGGATTATTATCCCTATATTTCATAGAGTATTAGACCAATTATTTTATAATAATCAAAGAATTAGGTAGAATATTACCTAATTTCTATTTACTAATTAAAAAATACTATAATTCTATTTATCTAAACCTACTAAAAATTATAATAAAGGCTATATATACTACTTTCTAAGGTAACGACTAAAGTAGTAAAGATTAAAGTAGTAAAGACTAAAGTAGTAAAAACTAGTAGAAAGAATAGATAAAACTAATATATAATCTCTAATACCCTTACTAAAAAGACCTAAAGTAAGGAAACCATATATTTAATAACTACTACTATATTAATCCTAAGAAGAGACTAAATAATTAGAAAGTATTACCTAATATAGAAGAATGGTTCGAAAAAGCCTATTAATATAAAGGATTTAATTATATATATTAAAATACCCTAAAAAAGTATACTTTAGATAATAAAAAGAATAAAATAACGATAATAATAATATAATTTAGTAGCTATACTACTATATAAATAATATAGATATTATATAATAATCTCTTATATAATCTCTAGGTATTTAATATAGGTTCTAATACCTATCTATATAATAATATAAGTAAGTTTATTAATTATATACTAAATTTATCCTATATTTCTATTAGAGATATAATTATAAAAATTAATAGTTTTAGGACTATTTTAGTAGAACCTACTAAGTTACCTAATTAAACTATATTTAAATTAATAAATATAGTATATTCCCTAGGTTTTTATCTTAACTTAATATTAGCTGGTTTAGTAGAGAAAGTAGGTATATAGTATAATAGACAAAAAAGCTACCTTAAAAATAATAAAGGAAGCCTTATTTATAAGGTTAAGAAGGATTCTAACCTAATTTTTATCTAATAGTATTAAGATTCCCTTAATTACCTATTAAAGATCGATAATTAGATTAATATAATTAATTTATCTAATCTTATTAACTATATAACTATACTAAATATCTTATATATAATAAGGTCAGCTGATCCTTATATAGTAAGTAGGTTATATAATCTATAGTATACCTATTTAGGCTATCCTAATATATAAGTACTTAATTATCTTAAAAAAGTAGCTAAAAATATTAAAATTAATAAAAATTTAACCCTTTCTTCTTATAAAATATACCTAATTTCTAAGGTAAAAAGATAGATATCCTATTAACTAATTATAATAGGAGAAAACCTATTTAAAGTAGTCTATTAGGACTTAATTTATATAATAGAAGTATATAATTACTATAAATATATCTCTTATCTAATCGATCCTATAACTAAATACTAGATTTCATCTAATCTTAGTTATAAAGATTAGGTAATAGATATAGTTTAGATAAAATTTACCCTTATTAATATCTAATTCGATATTAGACCAAAGGTTTTATATTATAATAGAGATAGGAATTTACTTCTATTCTTTACTAAATATAAAGAAAAAGGAATTAAAGTTTATATAACCCTACTATATTAACCTAAGTAAAATAACTATACTAAGAGGTTAGGTACTTTAATCTTAATTATAGTATATACTATACTTATTAATACTAATTTACCTATATATTTATAGCCTAAGGTAGTTAATACTACTATTTATATCTAGAATAGGCTCTCTAATAAGTAGCTAAACTAGATATCCCCCTAATAAGCGCTAGTTAGCTAAATAGTAATATCCCTAGTTTATATAATAATAATCCTATCTTTATTAAATATTAAGGTTTATAGCTATAAGGTATATATTCGAATCCTATTAATACCATATTTATTTAAAATAAGTATATATATATAGATCGGCTATCTTATTAGATATAATATATCTAATATATAGTATATTTAGATACCCTAATCTAGGAAGATTATATATATATATAATATTATCTTCGATAAAATAAGCTTCTATACCCTAGAATAGGAGATTAATATTCCGGTAGTAAATAAGACTAATAAAGTAATCTTAATACTAATTTAGTCTAAATTCGACTAACTAATTAATAAAATTAAGGTTACTAAAGAGATTGATATACTAGATAAAATATATAATAAATAAGCAGAAGACTAATTAATAACTAAGATATCTAAATAGCCTAAGACAGAAGAAGTAGAACTAGACAAAATCCTTAGTAATCAGCTAGTAATACTAGATAAGAGTAAATTAGATAAAATCCTTAGAGATCAGCCTATTATACTATCAGAAAGTAATAATCAACTATATAATAATAGTCTAATAGTATTTATTAATAATTCTAACTTTAATAGAGATAATTATATATCTCTAAAATAACTATTCTTACTAAATAATAATAATAAAGAATCACCTAATAAGAAATATCGGATAAATCTAATTCTAAGCTATTTATATATATTTTTAATAGTATTACTCTCTTAACTAAAGAAGATACCGGTTAATAGTTTACTAAAAGAACCAGATAACTAGTTAGAAGTATAAGTTTATACCTATAAAGCTAAATAGTACTATATAATATAAGTTAAATATAATAAGCTAAATAAGATAAATACTTAGATACCTAAGAAAACTAATTATATAATATAATTATATTTATCTAAATATAGAGATATATCTTAGAATACCTACCCTAGGTATTAAATTCTTCTAATCTAATAGGTATTTAAATATAAATTAGATAAAAATAGCTTTTTAATATAGTTTAAAGCTTATATTTATATTTATAGTAACCTTTAGATTATTAAAGATAAAGAAGATATTAGGGCTATAATCCTAGTAGCCTATACCCTATATATATTACTAGTAATAGTAGCTATATTTAATCTAGAAACCTTCTAAATAGATATAGTAAATATATTTCTTAATA
Source organism: Penicillium psychrosexuale (assembly GCF_028828465.1). NCBI lineage: Eukaryota > Fungi > Ascomycota > Eurotiomycetes > Eurotiales > Aspergillaceae > Penicillium > Penicillium psychrosexuale. The sequence goes on along the minus strand of NW_026643190.1, from coordinate 1,157,194 downwards.
ATTCCCTTTTACCCTATCTATACTACTAGTTTCTACTAGGTTACTAATAATAAGGGTATATTTTATAACTAAACTAAGCTCTTTATAGCTTATAAATCTCACTATATTTATAGGAAGAAACGATTAAATTAAAGCTTATTAAGATAGGCTTTTATCCTATTCCTAAAGACCTATACCTTTTCTTAGATAGAAAGGTTATATTAATGATTTTTATTAATAATCTTCTTAGTATATACCTTATAAAATACTAAGAATATACCGAATTTATTAGAAATTGTCTTTATCAGAGCTTTAAGATAAAAGACTATAGTAAATTAACCTAATTTATTAGTATATATATGATTAAAGACTAGATAAGATAAAAAATCTAGTTAAACCAAGATATATATATTAAAAAGATCTCCTACTAATTCTATCTAACTAATAGGAAGCTACTAAAGATACTACTTCCTAGTAAAAATCTTATTTATATATTACTTAATATATTATTATCTAATATATTATTATCTAATTATAAAGCTTATCTATAGCTAATCTAATACTACTAATTATTAGTAGGATTAATTAGTTTTACTATAATTATAATATAACCTAATATTATATTTATATATTAGATACTTTCTTAATAGCTAATAAAGCTAGAAAGAAGTCATATAATTACTATAGAGTAAATAATCTTATACCTTTATAGGATAAGATATTATTCTATTAAATTTAATAGATTATATAATCTATAATATATCTTTCGAGTAGCTTTAGATATAAGCTTTACTAATAATATTAGATAAAAAAGCTTATAAGGCTTTATTTTCACCCTATTTAGTAGTCTAATTAATTGGTTAGTAAGAAAACAGTAAGTTATTATAATATTAATAATAGAAGCTAAATTAGTTATACTTTCTAAAGTAGCTAAATACCTCCTTTAGATAAAAAGACTGCTTAATTTAATTAAATTTAATACCTAATATAATCTAATACTATTATATAATAATAAGTAAATAATTAATCTAATAATAAAATCTAATTTACTATATTAGATAAAACTATATTATATAGATATTAATAAATATTAGTTATATAAAAAGGTAAGAAATAGAGATATATATCTCTAGTAGATTCTAATAAATATTATAATTACTAATAGATTAACGAAATACCTTTTATTATAAAAATACCTTAAATTCTTAAATTAGCTGAATTTAAGACAATTACCTAATTAGGTAACCGAATTCAATAATATTTAATCTATTCTTTCTTTCCTATTTTATCCTATATTTACAGCTTTTAACTAAGGTCAAAATCTAAAGGGGTATATTAGAATATATATATTCCTATTTTAATGATATAATTGATAATATCATTGATTGCTTACTTTATTATATCTAAAGAAAGTCATGATTTATCTAAAGAGAAGTTATGAATCATCTGATCTTTAATTTACTAAGTTATCTGCGATATTTGATTACTATAAGAAAGCCCTAAATTATATTAAATATTAGTTAGACAAATTGACTATTTTATCCCATGATATACACTTTGATCTCATCTTTAACCTGACACTTGACCGCCTAGCTGTTTATCTGTTTAAACACTACGCATTTGACCCCTCGAGAGTACATTATAAAGCATTATGCCTAGTTCTGCCACACTCCAACATTATCCTTACCTTTATTTTTAGACTTATCCTTATATTTCTTTATACCTAATATAAATAAGGTATAAGAGCTAAGACTAGTATCTAGGCTTAGATCTATTTTAGTAGTATTATTCTTACTACTACTAGCGCTTTTCTCTTTCTATATATAAAGTACTTTTTACTAGTTAAGGATTTAGCTTTCTACTATAGAAAGGTATCTAATATATACTTTATATATTTCTAGCTTAGTAGGTTATTTTAATAACTTAGTATAAATAGTATTAATTACTTTAGCCTAGAGGTACTCCTTCTAGTACTATTAACTATATAGGTACTTTAGGTAATAATAGATAGTATTAAGCTATATTATAAATATCTATATAGATTAATATTACTTCTACTATAGAGTACTATACTCTAGTATACTATCTTAGTAGATATTTTAGGGATTATTTATAAGATATAGGTAGAAGTCCTAGAAGTCTTACTAGGTAGTAGGCTCTTTAAATATCTTTATATAAGACTACTAATTATTATTCCTCTAATTATCTAGTTATTTAACTATAGTCTCTACCTTATATAGGCTGAAATTATACTATTACTAGTACTTATTAAAGTATAACTAAAGTTAGTTAATAAAGGTATAATATTCCTAGGTTATATTTCTATAGAATAGTTTAATATTTATAGGCTCTCTTAGTATATAAATATAGTATTTTTCAATAACCTATAGTATAATACAGTTATTTATACTTATTAGAGTAGGAGGCTTCGCTTACTCTAGGATTTCTAATTCTATAAGGAGGTTTTAGTATTCCTCTCTTACCTTAGCTTCTTTAATATATTTCCTTAGTTAATCGAGTATTAATAGGAATAGGTTTATAAGGTACTATACTAGTATTAGATCTAGTAGTATAGTAGTTTCCTATATTAACTCTAAGATATCTATAGGAGGATAGTTTATAATAGAAGGAAGGGTTTAATTAGTTAAAGCCTATTCGTTAGGCTATAGTATTATAGGAAGTCCCTATAACTATATATTATAAGGGTTCGATATAGTATAAATAAGGGATAGTCTCTATCAGGTAATCTAAGTATTTAAAAGCTATTAGAACTATAAGACCCCTAGGTATAGAATACCTAAGGGAATGCTATATATAATAGAGGATTGGGAAATAGAGATAGTAATATATATAGGGTATATTAGAACTAATAGCTACTTCTCTAAAGAAGTAGTATACGAGGATAATATATAGGTTTATAGGTCATATAACCCAAGGAGGCTGTGTAGGTAGTATATATTACTCCTATCCAGTCCACAGTCCCCCACACACCCAGGATAGGTACTCCACGCCCTATAACAGGGCTCATACCTCAGGTATCAGCCTTCTTAGTACTAGGGTCCTGACAATTAGGTAGTAGGCTCTTTAAATATCTTTATATAAGACTACTAATTATTATTCCTCTAGTTATCTAATTATTTAACTATAGCCTCTACCTTATATAGGCCGAAATTATACTATTACTAGTACTTATTAAAGTATAACTAAAGTTAGTTAATAAAGGTATAGTATTCCTAGGTTATATTTCTATAGAATAGTTTAATATTTATAGGCTCTCTTAGTATATAAATATAGTATTTTTCAATAACCTATAGTATAATACAGTTATTTATACTTATTAGAGTAGGAGGCTTCGCTTACTCTAGGATTTCTAATTCTATAAGGAGGTTTTAGTATTCCTCTCTTACCTTAGCTTCTTTAATATATTTCCTTAGTTAATCGAGTATTAATAGGAATAGGTTTATAAGGTACTATACTAGTATTAGATCTAGTAGTATAGTAGTTTCCTATATTAACTCTAAGATATCTATAGGAGGATAGTTCGTAGTAGAAGGAAGGGTTTAATTGGTCAAAGCCTATTCGTTAGGCTATAGTATTATAGGAAGTCCCTATAACTATATATTATAAAGGTTTAATATAGTATAAATAAGGGATAGTCTCTATTAGGTAATCTAAGTATTTAAGAGCTATTAGAACTATAAGATCCCTAGGTATAGAATACCTAAAGGAATACTATATATAATAGAGGATTAGGAAATAGAGATAGTAATATATATATATAGTAGTATATTAGAACTAATAGCTGCTTCTCCGAAGAAGTAGTATATAAGGATAATATATAGGTTTATAGGTTATATAACCTAAGGAGGCTGTGTAGGCAGTACGTAATACTCCTATCTAGTCTACAGTCCCCTATATACCTAGGATAGGTACTCTATGTACTATAATAGGTGCTATATATTAGGTATCAGCCTTCTTAGTACTAGGGTCCTGATATATACCCTATCTTTCTATACCTACTATACCTTAGTATAGCCTATAGATATAGTTCTAACCCTAATTAAGTACTTCTACTTAGGGGGTCTAGGGGTATTTCTAATACTTCTACTAACCTAGTAATTATTTTAGAAGCTTCTTAGACCAAAAGACCCTCTATAGTAGGTATCTACTATTTAGATTAGGTCTACTTTTACTTCTTCTTCTTATTTTTAGTATATAAATCGCTTACTTCTTTCTTAAGAAGTATAGTAGATTATATAGTTATCTAGTAAGCTTTTAAAACCTAGTTAATTACTAAATTAAGAGGGCTTAGAGGGCTTTTTAATCTTATCTAAAATAATACTTTAATAGATAAAGCTTACTTTTATAATTAAATATAGTTTATAGGGGTTTTAGGATCCTAATTACTACCCTAGCTAAGGGGAGAGGTAGGTATTTAAAGAAGGATATTAAGCTTTAAGATTACCTAATTAGATATAAATAGTATTAGACTAGTAACTAAGAAGCTATTCTTAATAGCTTCTAATTTAAAGGCTTTAATTTATATAGAGGGATATACCTTAAGGAACTTAAGTTTATTAATATAATTAATTCTATACTATATTTTTATTTTAACTAACTAGCTATATAATTATTTTAGGATTATAAAACTACTAATATTAAGTAGTTATAAAAGGTAAAATAAATATAGTAGTATATAAATTAGTATAATATTATTTTCCTTATAAATTTAGTTAAATTAAGGGATTAAATAGCTTCTATAACTATTAAGTATTAAAAGTTAATACCTTCCTACTAAATATAAAAAAGTCGATAGTATAAAGAGTTTCTAAAGTTAGCGAAGCCTAATTTTATTAGATATCTAACTATTTAAACTAACTTTAAATTACTAATTATTAGGAAGGCTATTAAACTAAGATTTAATAAAGACTTTACCTTTAAAAATAATATATAGAGGAAGGACCTACCCTACTATATTTATATATTTAATTATAGTTACCTACTTATAATTTCTAGGTTATAAAAGTAATCTCTAACTATAGTATTTACTTCTTATAATAACCCTTATAGTTACTATTAATCCTATTATAAAACTAGTCTTATTAAAGTTATAAATATTATCTAGATCGATTCTATATTAGATAATAGTTTTTTAAATAAGATTAAAGTATTTAGTAATTACTTTTAGGTCTTTATATTTTATATACTTATAATTATAATATCTTAAGAATTAGGATAAGAGGTTAGGGTACTATTTAATAAAGTTATAAACCTATTTCTTACTAACTGAAATAACTAGGATACTTCTATATTATTAAAGAAGAATATTAGCTATTTCTTATATAGAAGAATATTAGGGGGATACTCTATATAAATCTATAGAGAGTATCTATTTCTAAAGAGATTCCTCTTTAATTATAGTTAATTTAAAAGAGTTAGTATATAGAGTTATATATTATTAAATACTATATAGGTATATATAGAGTATAGATTTAGGTATATTAAAGATATATACTATCCTATAAATAGATATAGTCTCTCCTTTCTTAAAAGCCTAGATAGTTAATAAGATCCTACCCTCCTACTCTATTAACTTTATAGGCAATCGGTAGCGTTTTAGTAGTATAGTAGGTAGTTGAATTAACTAAGTAATAATTTATAGATATATTTTAGTTAGGGTATATAGCTCGGTTATATATATAGCTCGCTTACTAAATATATTATACTAACTATAGTCTATTAGGTAATAATCCTATTTTCTTTTATAAAATCTATTATCTATTAATTAATTAATCCTTTATTATTAGAATAGGAAATATAAATTAATAGATTAAACTATATTTATATTTATAAGATAAATTTAATAATTATTTATTAGTAACCACTCTTCTTCTTATATATTAAGGCCTAATAGTATTAGATACTATTAATATAGAAATAAGAGATCTACTTATTACTATTATATATATTAGGGAGTATAATAAGATTAAAATATATCTAACTAAATAGTCTAAAATTTATATCTTAAATATAATAAGAGACTTACTTTAGTATTCTATTAAGCTAATATATTTTATATAACTTAGGATTATTTATAGTATTCTTAGTATTTATATATAAGGAAGGTTTTATAATCTAAATACCCTTAACTATTTTAGTAAGCTATTCTATATATTTACTAAATATATAGCTAAGTTACTAGTACTATCTTTCTACTATTACTTTTAAGATTAATAGCTATACTAAATATTAGGTTCTATTATAATCTTATCTTAATAGTATTAATTAAATAAAGAGGGTATAAAGTAGATTTTAATAATCTTTTCTATTTTTATAAAGGTCTAGCCTATATCTTTATAGATAATAGTTAGATTATTAAAATCTACTTTATACCCCCTTTATTTAATTAGTACTACTAAGATAAGATTATAGTAAAAGCTAAGAGAGTACTTAATATTATTTAATATAAGATTAATAGGCTAACTATAATAGCTAATAGTTTTAATCTAGACTTTACTAATACTATAGACTTTAATAAATATATTACTAACCTTTAGCTATCCTATCTTTTTATAGAATTTAATAAAGAGGCCTTAGTTATTTATAATATATTAACTAATAATCCTATAGGGTAGATTATAAATTTATTAGGAAAGTAGTATCTTTAATAGCTATTAAATAATCTTTATTATTTAGATCTATTACTATAAAGTATACTTAGGCTAAGTCTTCTTCTTCTATTAGTTTAGTAAGAAGCTACTTTATATAATCCTTTACTTTTCTAGATAATTTATTAACCTTTCCTTATATATTCTTTTAAATATTAGGATTAGGTTTCTAACTAGGTAGATATACTACTTTAATTAAATATAGATATATACTAAAGTAATAGTTTTCTTTATATATATAAGCTAAAAGAGATATTAATACCTTCTTTTCCTTTATAGTTATAGTAATTATTATAGTTATAATTACTAGTTTTTTAGTTTTCCTCTAATTATTAAGAGTTATAAAAGTAGCCTATAACCGGCCCCTTGAAATTCTTTTACCAAAAATACGGACTCTCGTAAGCGAGGGTCTGCTACCTATATGGTAGGGCCTACCTAGTAGGCGGTTTTTTTTCAATTTTTGCACTTTTACCTTAATTACTAACTATACCACCAAAAATGCCTAAATCTAAAAAAATTTTAGAGGTTTAGATTCTTTAAGCTCTAGATTCTCTCTCTAAGTAATCTAAACCGAATATCGCGAAAATTATACGAGAATTCGCGGTAGCTGAAACTACCCTTTATTACTAGTAGAAAGGTAGAAAATTATTATTTTAACAACTACCTAATAGTCGGAAGCTTAGTCTAGTATAAGAGAAAGCTTTATATAAATATATTAATTACTTTAATATAGTTAGATCTTTAATAAACTATCGATAAATTGTGGTTACTATCGATTTAATTCTTAAGGATAACTATTCTAACCTAAATACTCCTCTACCCTATATTAGTAACTATTAGCTAAAACATTTTCTTAAATATAATCCTTAGTATTATATATAATAATAGTAAGCTCTTAATATTAAAAGAGCTAATATACTTAATAAAACTATGGTAGAAAGGTTATTTTAAGACTATTAATATATAGTACTTAAGTATAGTATATACTAATAAGATATCTATAATTTTAATAAGATTAGCTTTTAAATTAGTATTAGTTATAATTAATTTATTATTACTAGGTATCTATAAAAGAAGTTCTTTAATAGATCTATTACTAATCGCGAATCTATTACTATTTTAGAAGTAGTTTCTACCGATAGTTTTACCTATCTACTACTTATTATCCTAAGTATAAAATAGGTTTTACTTTATTAGTTTAATTCTATTAAAGAAGATAAGTATATAGCTATATCTAATACTAGCTATATTAATAATCTATTAGTATTTTAATAGATTCAGCTATTCTATAAATAGATAATTAGTTAAATAATTAGTTTAAAGAGGCTTATTCTTTATAACTATTTTAGATCCTATTTAATATATTAATTTATTAAATTTTATAAGAAGAATAATATTATTTTATTCTTCTTACTCTTATATATTAGTTATATACTTTAATCCCTTAATATCGGTATATTTAGTATTTATAAATATTAGTATAGTAAGGCGGTTAAGGTAGCTATAATAAGTGGATACCGCCGATTTTTAAAGGATAAATTCCTATTCTTAATTACTAAAATTTAATAAAAAACCTTCTAGCTATATATAATTAAGCTTAGGTTTAAATTAACTAGCCTCTAGCCTATTAATTCTAAGCTTATTACTAATAAATTAGATTTATATAATCTATATAATAATAATTTACCTCGGCTGGATATACTATTAACTATCTTATAATATACTAAGTTTAGTACTCTAAAAACTACTAAAAGAATTCGAAGAATTAGTATTTATCTTAATTAAACCGATCCTACTACTTAGTGGTTTAAAGAAAGGCTTATAAAGCTTATAAAGGGAGCTAAGGCTTAGGCTACTTTAGTACTTTAGCTATAGTAGGAATTCGATTATATAGAAGCGATTATAGGGATATACTACGCCTAGTATAATACTTCTTACTAGAATATTCGAATTACTAGTATTATCAATTCATCCTAGGTTAAAGAAATAAAGTAGAAAGAATATAAATTGACCGAGAAAGCCAATTAAGAAAAAATAAAGCAGAAGTAGAAGAAGATCTTAATTGAGGTTAGGAAGTATAGAAGGGTATAAAAATAGCTAGGGAAATGATTTTTTTTTATATTCTAGTAGTAAATTGGTCAATATATATAGTTCTTTCATTAAATTATTAAATTTACTATATAGTGGTAGTATAAATAGTAATTGAAGTAAAAGTATAAAAAAAACCGCCTACTAGGTAGGCCCTACTATATAGGTAGCAGACCCTTGCTTACGAGGGTCCGTATTTTTGGTAAAAAAATTTCAAGGGGCCGGTTAGTACCTTTAGCTTTAATAACTTCTTTTAATTAAAGAATAACTATTCTAAATAATATATATTTACTATATTAGTAAATATATACTTTCTATCTTATTTAAAGACCTTTTAATATTAATAGTAATAGAACTAAGGCTTAAATAATTTAAATACTATTAAGAAATTATAGATTATATTTTAGTTATTAGTTATAAAACTTACTTTTATAACTATATATTCTATATAAAGATTCTCTAATTTTATTAATTAACTACTAATTACTATATCTTTAATTAGTATTATTATTATAACTATCTACTATTTCCTAAGAATCTAGACTTACTTTATATCTATATAAAAGAAATATAATTATAAGATAGCTAATAGCTTATTAGTTTCCTATATTTTAACTATTAGATTCTAGATCTTAATAATAAGTATATTCCTAATTCTCTTAAAGACCTTATTAAATATTAGTTTAATTATCTTATATTTAGATAGATTATTATTATAGTCTTTCTAATTATTATTATAGTTAAGTTAGCTATTTATTATTAATCGACTTATTATATTATAATTATACTTTATATTATTTTTATTTAATTAAATTAGCTTTATAAGTTAGATAAGCTATTTTTCTTTACTAATATTTAGGTTAATATAATCCTAAATATTAAGATTTTTAGTAATTATCTCTACCTATATAAACTAGGTTTACTATTATATTAAGTTCCTTAGAATAATATATACTCTAGGTATACTATCAGGACCCTAGTACTAAGAAGGCTGATACCTAAAGTATAATACCTATCATAGTATATAGAGTACCTATCCTAGGTATATAGGGGACTATAGACTAGATAGGAGTAATATATATTACCTATACAGCCTCCTTAGGTTATATGACCTATAAACCTATATATTATCCTTATATACTACTTCTTTAGAGAAGTAGCTATTAGTTCTAATATACTACTATATATATCACTATCTCTATTTCCCGATCCTCTATTATATATAGCATTCCCTTAGGTATTCTATACCTAAGGGTCTTATAGTTCTAATAGCTCTTAAATACTTAGATTACCTAATAGAGACTACCCCTTATTTATACTATATCGAACCCTTATAATATATAGTTATAGGGACTTCCTATAATACTATAGTCTAATAAATAGGTTTTAACTAATTAAACCCTTCCTTCTACTATAAATTATCTTCTTATAGATACCTTAGAGTTAATATAGGAAACTACTATACTACTAGATCTAATACTAGTATAGTATCCTATAAACCTATTCCTATTAATATTTAATTAACTAGGGAAATATATTAAAGAAACTAAGGTAAAAGAGGAATACTAAAACCTCCTTATAGAATTAAATCCTAGAATAAGCGAAGCCTCCTACTCTAATAAGTATAAACGACTATATTATACTATAGGTTATTAAAAAAATACTATATTTATATACTAAAAGAGCCTATAAATATTAAACTATTCTATAGAAATATAACCTAGGAATATTATACCTTTATTAACTAACTTTAGTTATACTTCGATAAGTACTAGTAATAGTATAATTTTAACCTATATAAAGTAGAGGCTATAGTTAAATTATTAGATAACTAGAGGAATAATAATTAATAGTCTTATATAAAGATATTTAAAGAGCCTACTACCTAATAAGACTTCTAGGACTTCTACCTATATCTTATAAATAATCCTTAAAATATCTACTAAGATAGTATACTAGAGTATAGTACTCTATAGTAGAAGTAATATTAATCTATATAGATATTTATAATATAGCTTAATACTATCTATTATTACCTAAAGTACCTATATAATTAATAGTACTAGAAGGAGTACCTTTAGGCTAAAGTAATTAATACTATTTATATTAAGTTATTAAAATAGCCTACTAAGCTAGAAATATATAAAGTATATATTAGATACCTTTCTATAATAGAAAGCTAAATCCCTAACTAATAAAAAATTACTTTATATATAGAAAGAGAAAAGCGCTAGTAATAGTAAGAATAATACTACTAAAATAAATCTAAGCCTAGATACTAGTCTTAGCTCTTATACCTTATTTATATTAGGTATAAAGAAATATAAGGATAAGTTTAAAAATAAAGGTAAGGATAAGTAGGGTAAAAAACCTAATAAGAAGTATAAGTATAATAAATAAAAAATAAACCTTAATAGTATCCCTTATAGCAGCTACTTTAAGTATAGAAAACTAGGCTATTATATAAATACCTATAAAGAGACTAAGGGGGATTTATAGTTAAAAAACTAAATATTCTAGTACTTATAGTATTAGTAGTATTAGGGCTTAATAGTATTAAGTAAGAATTAGAACTTACTTTTACTTATAAAGTTAGTATTAAAACTAACAATAGGGAGCGAACTATATGTCGACTAGAAATGACATACTTCTGTATATTCCTTATATCTAGTGGTATATTAGTAGTATTTATCCTTAAAGCTTTAGATTTTATATTTTAATATTCCCTATATCTATAATCCTTATATTAATCCTTTCCTTTACTATAGTTTCCTCTATATCTTTCCCTAAAAGTAATAGGATTAATAATAAAGGAATTAGATTAGGACTAATTTAAGGTTATTTTAATAGGATTTTCCTTTTATTTCTTAGACTAAGGCTATTATAATTAATCCTTTCTTTTTAAAGGTAGAAAATAGATATAGAATAAGGTAGATATTAGTTTTAATATTTTACCTCTAGTTTTTAGTAAGATACTATTACTAGATATAATTATTATATCTCTAAGAGGTTTCTATAATTTTATAAAAAGGGTTTATACTTTCTATTCTTTAGTAGTTTCTAGTAGATAATACTCTAGTAATTTAAGATAGGTTTTAAAGATACCTAGGTCTTAGTATATATATATTTTAGCTTAATTAAGTAAGACTAAGATATTAATAATAATATTATAGGAATTTTAGAATAGGGTTTTAGTCTAATCTCTAAATACTTCCTAATTCCTTATATCTCTAGGATTATTTTACTTATAAATTACCTATTTTCCTTTATAGTAGCTAAAACTTTTTATTTTCTTAAAATATATTTCTTTAAGACTCTTTTAAAAAGGATATTAAGGTTATTTAACTGGTTTTCTCTATTTTTTATATTATTATTATTTTTAAATATTATAATATCTCTTTTAATCTTATCCTTCTAACTATATTTACTCTCTAATATTAAATTACCTTTATTTCTAAGTTAATTTAATTCCTTTTCCCTCTAATAACTCTTAAGTTTTCTTTAATTTATTTTAATAAGTTCTTTAGTAATAATAAGTTTTTCCTAAAGTACTACTTTAGCTTTAAAGATCTAAATCCTTTCTTAGATAAATTAGGTAGTTTCTATAATTACCTTAGGAGAGTTAGATTTTCCTCTATTTTATCTCTTAGTTAAGACTAATTCTTAGGGAATTTAGTATTTCCCTAAGATTATTAATAAGTTAAAGGAGCTATTATATCTTAGGTAATTAAAAAGGAAGAATTAGAATTATAATAGTATATATTATATAGGTATAAGGACTATTAACTAAGTAAGATATAAGGAGCTTTTTAGAGGGAATATAATATATTAATAGTATATTAAGACTAATTCTTACTAGTCTTAAGGGAGTCCCTTAGGGGTCCCTAACTATAAGGAAATCTATCTACCTATATTTATATATAATAAACCCCTTATAAAATAATATCGGAATAGATATATAATAATATAGATATTCCTTCCTAAGCCTATATAGGCTTATATATATTTCCCTCTTATATAGATCTTTATCCGTTATAATAGATATCGGAGCCTAGGAGAACACTCCTTTTTAGAATTACACTCATTTTACCCTTTGGTCCAGTATCCTACTGTTCATACTATATAAAACAGCCTCTCTTTTGTTTGTTAGGAAGTACTAGGTAAGTAAAAGTACTTCTATACTTAGGGGTACAGTAGCTTGTAGAGTAGACTATAGTAGTATTTAATTACAATTAATATACTAGGGAACTGGGCTTATAACTAACAAATAAAAGAGAGGCTATTTTATATGGTACAAACAGTAGGATACTGGACCAAAGGGTAAAATGAGTGTAATTCTAAAAAGGAGTGTTCTCCTAGGCTTCGAGATCTATCTTGGTATATGTTTATATAATCGCGATAAGTAGCTGCTGACTACTAATACAACACCGGAAGTAAGGAACGTACGGAAGTGCGTCATTTCTGGTCGACAGAAAACAGTCCTTACTTTATTTATTATAAGCTCCAAACTCCTACTTAGTAATAAAGCAAATAATAGAATAGCAAACATATAGTTGTGATACCTTCTATATTAGGACTAAGTTTATACTAGCGTGAAAATGAGTAAGACAGAACTTTTGAAATTTCTGGTTAATACTTTATCCCTGCCCTACCAATCTCCTTATTTTATATAAGCATAAATCACGTTAAGTGACAACAAGTGGTTCCATAGCTCAGTTGGTTAGAGCGCTGTGCTAATAACGCAGATGTCGAGGGTTCGACCCCCTCTGGGACCATTTTTTGCTCCTCTTCTATCAGTATCCGTTCCCGACCGCCTTTAGACTTTGATCGGTCTTATTCTTCCCATATTCTATCAGCTTCATCTCTTACTTTCTTGCAAAGCTTGAATGGTTAAGCTATTGCAGCTTTAAAAAACCATCTGCCTACCTCTTAGTAATAGTGCAGACCTCTGGTAGATCCTTTGATATCGCTTTTTACGGAGGATATCTATTTTGATCTCGAAGAGAACGATCTTCCTTCCCGGACGAATGAAGAAACTGAAGAGCGGCTGGAGCTTCGAAATAAAATTCTTAGATACCTCAAGAGCAACCTGCGGGGGAAACATAATGGATATATCCAGTGCGATGATGATTACAAGTACAATATCTTCCCTATTGTTCTATGCTAGTATCTAAACGATAGATCCCTTCGCAAGAGAAAGAATACTACCTATAGTATACTATTAACGGTATTTTTTCAGCTATATGAGAGACACTCCCCTCGGCCAACTGCCTATACTATTGAGCGACATTTGGAGTATTACTCTCTATCTACTCCCGTACTTATCAGACAAGATTCTTTGTGTGAGCCGAACTCGTTCTATGGAGAACGAAGTGTAAGTAATAGATAAACCCCATCCTCTTCAAAGTATATATATTAATTAAAGTTGTCTTATTGACACGGCCCGATGGCATTTCTTCTGGTGAAGACATATTGATCCAGTTATTACAAACCATAAGCATAGGGTTAGCAGCAAGACGAAGATCAGTAGAGATATCACCCAAGAGGAAATTTCCAGAAAATACTCCTCGTTTCTGCGGATAGAAGCAGGCTGCGATGACTGCGAAGACGATTACCATGACGATAGAAAAAAGCCACCTACTAAAAAAAAGCCAGAAACCGAGAAGGAACTAGAAGAGAAGCTCTCGGTAAGGTATCTTGGTCGTATCCGAAGGAGCAAAGAATACGACCACCGTGCTATATCATAACCTGCCTTATAAAAGAGCCTTCTAAGATACTCGAGGAGATACCTACCAAGAAGGTACTTACCAGTATTCTCAAGAGGACAAAACAAGATTTTCATAAGCGATATAGATCCTTCCTTAACAGCCATAAAGTGAGTACATTCGGTAGAGGAAATACTATAAGCCGCCCTTATACCAAACACAATCTCAACTTTAACAATCTTAAGATCCGGTTCTATTAGGATCGATGAGTAAGTCTAACACTAGTACCACTCACAAGCTATAGCCTAACATCTCTTAGGTTACAGGCAATCGGTAGGTACCCCGAGGAAGGGGATAACCCAGGAGTCTACCTTCATATCTTATAGACCTAATAGCGAAAGTTCTGGTTATATATTAGCCAATCTATTAAGCTAATAGACCGGATTTATAAGCAGTGTGATAAGGCATACCGTAGGCTGAATCCATCACTTCATTACAGCGTTTGAGATTCCAGCTATTATACTTCGGACACCTTAAAGCTTAACCAATGGCCGAGCGGACAGCTTTTCTTTATATTAGGTAATAAATTTTTCGTTTTCCCTATTGCAAAATCCTTAAAGCTTTCATGGCAGGTTGAAGATAAAGTTTTTTTTTTCAACCATTGCTTTCGAAGACCCCCAGGGATTTCCTTTCGCGCGTTAGGTACGTAGTATATATCCTACTAGCAGGCTAGTTATTACCGTAGAAGCTATCAAAGAGGGTAAAGATAATTAGGTCTAGCCTTTGACTCACAGAAAGAGGGCAGTTCTCGGTATAAATAGCCTTATTGATTGTCTCAAGGGGCTATTCTTCGTTAAGTCTCAGTTATTATATCGCCGATTGATACCAGTCTATATTTCGGAAGATACTAGTAGAAGAGTGACCGCTAAAAGTGAGGCTGTTTTATATATAAATAGTAGGATATTGGACTAAAGGGTAAAATGAGTATAATTCTAAAAAGGAGTGTTCTCCTCTAAGATCTATCTTATTATATATTTATATAATCGCGATAAGTAGCTACTAACTACTAATATACTACTAGAAGTTGTCACGATTGGCACTTGTAGAACTCGTACCTTCCCGTTTGGGATTGTACCGTTGGTCGTTCCTTCTCGTTTGCGCAGGCAATCGTACCTTCCTTCTGGGATAAGCGAGGATAGGGCTTTGCCCCCGAAGGGGTATAAAGACCCATTTGTTGTTTTACGTTTGTTTTCTTTTCTTTTCTTTCCTCATACTTGATATTCGTTTAGCAATGCACTTCTTCTGTTAAAAAGAACCTGGCACGTAACAGAAGTAAGGAATATATAGAAGTATACTATTTCTAGTTAATATATCCCCCTAAAAGCTATATTATAGCTCCTAAATTTATCTTATATACTATTAAGCTATCTATCTATTTACTAGATCCTAGATATTTACTAGTCCTAAGGACTAGATAAACTACTTATAGGATTATACTAGAAGTAACTTAGTAGGCCTATCTACCTATATATTAATAATATGTCAACCAGAAATGATATACTTCCGTATGTTCCTTATATCTAGTAGTATATTAGTAGTCAGCAGCCACTTATCGCAATTATATAAATATATACTAAGATAGATCTCAGAGGAGAACCCTCCTTTTTATAATTATACTTATTTTACCCTTTAGTCTAGTATCCTACTGCTTATACTATATAAAACAGCCTCTCTTTTATTTAATAGTTATAAGCCTAGTTCACTAGTATATTAATTGTAATTAAATACTACTACAGTCTACTCTATAAGCTACTATATCCCTAAGTATAGAAGTACTTTTACTTACCTAGTACTTCCTATCTATCCTTTACTAACTTATATAAGAAAGCTATAGAAAACGAGATATTATTCCTTTATAATAATCCTAGTAGGATTACTAAATAGGTCTTAAGTATACCTAGAGTATATATTATTCTAAGGAACTTAACCTAATAGTAAACCTAGTTTATATAAGTAGAGATAATTATTAAAAATCTTAATATTTAGGACTATATTAATCTAATTATTAGTAAAGAAAAATAGCTTATCTTATTAAAAAAGCTAATTTATCTAAATAAAAATAATATAAAATATAATTATAATATAATATATTAATTAATAATATATAGCTAATTTAACTATAATAATAATTAGAAAGATTATAATAATAATCTATTTAAATATAAGATAATTAAACTAGTTTTATAATAAGGTTTTTAAGAGAATCTAAAATATACTTACTATTAAGATTTAGAATCTAATAGTTAAAGTATAAGAGACTAATAAGCTATTAGATACCTTATTATTAGAATATATATATTCCTGTTTTAATGATATTATTAGTAATATTATTGATTACTTACTTTATTATATCCTATCTTACTTTATTATATCTAAAGAAAGTTATGATTTATCTAAAGAGAAGTTATAAATCATCTGATCTTTGATTTACTAAGTTATCCGCGATATTTAATTACTATAAGAAAGCCCTAAATTATACTAAATATTAGTTAGATAAATTGACTATTTTATCCTATAATATATACTTTAATCTTATCTTTGACCTAATACTTAACTGCCTAGCTATTTATCTATTTAAATACTATATATTTAACCCCTCGAGAGTATATTATAAAGTATTATACCTAGTTCTATAATACTCTAATAGTTATAAGCCTAGCTTAATCCTTTTATCTAAACTATTTTATCTAAACTCTTTTATCTAAAGCTAATATTAACTATCTATCTAATCTTATCTTATCTAATCTTCTTCTATCTAATTTTACTATTATAATAGAAATAAAATCCCTCGTTATACTAAGTTAGTAATCTAACTAGCTAGTCTAGTATATATATATTAGATTAATTACTATTAGTTATAGACTATAGGATTATATTAATCTAGAAGAAATAATAACCTAACTAATACTAACTAAACCTATTTATCCTATCTTTACTAAGATATTTATAAATAATAAATTAATATTTACTTTAACTAATTATTAACTTTCTCTCTAGTAAGAGTTAAGATAAGAATATAAGATTAATTATAAATGATTTAAGATAATTGATAATAGGGCTTAAGCCCTATTCTATACTATTATTAGATTAATCTTAATTAATAATAGATAACTAGTTAGTAATACTATAACTAGTTAAGATACTTTATCTATACTATATAATATCTATATATTAATAAATAAATTAAGAAAATATTATATAATATACTAATAGTATACTTTATAGTAAGGACTATTATATAATTTATTAATTAAGAAGTAGCTTATAAATTAGGAGAATATCTATATAGAAATATCCTAAATAGAAATCGCTAAAGCTATAGGATTATATACTTTATATAACTTTTTTAAAGCTATAGGATTATTATCCCTATATTTT
This sequence comes from Penicillium psychrosexuale, assembly GCF_028828465.1. Lineage (NCBI taxonomy): Eukaryota > Fungi > Ascomycota > Eurotiomycetes > Eurotiales > Aspergillaceae > Penicillium > Penicillium psychrosexuale. The sequence continues at coordinate 1,139,316 of NW_026643190.1, read as the reverse complement.
ATAGAATATTAGACTAATTATTTTATAATACTTAAAGAATTAGGTAGAATATTACCTAATTTCTATTTACTAATTAAAAAATACTATAATTTTATTTATCTAAACCTATTAAAGATTATAATAAAGGTTATATATATAACCTTCTAAGGTAATAAATAAAGTAGTAAAGACTAAAGTAGAAAAAACTAGTAGAAAGATTAGATAAAACTAATATATAATCTCTAATACCCTTACTAAGAAGACCTAAAGTAAGGAAACTATATATTTAATAACTACTACTATATTAATCCTAAGAAGAGATTAAATAATTAGAAAGTATTACCTAATATAGAAGAATGGTTTAAAAAAGCCTATTAATATAAAGGCTTTAATTATATATATTAAAATACCCTAAAAAAGTATACTTTAGATAATAAAAAGAATAAAATAATAATAATAATAATATAATTTAGTAGCTATACTACTATATAAATATAGATATTATATAATAATCTCTTATATAATCTCTAGGTATTTAATATAGGTTCTAATATCTATCTATATAATAATATAAGTAAGTTTATCGATTATATACCGAATTTATCTTATATTTCTATTAGAAATATAATTATAAAAATTAATAGTTTTAGGACTATTTTAATAGAACCTACTAAGTTATCTAATTAAACTATATTTAAATTAATAAATATAGTATATTCCCTAGGTTTTTATCTTAACTTAATATTAGCTAGTTTAGTAGAGAAAGTAGGTATATAGTATAATAGATAAAAAAGCTACCTTAAAAATAATAAAGGAAGCCTTATTTATAAGGTTAAGAAGGATTCTAACCTGATTTTCGTCTAATAGTACTAAGATTCCCTTAATTAGCTAATAATATTAAAGATTAATAATTAGATTAATATAATTAATTTATCTAATCTTATTAACTATATAATATCGACTAGAAATGACATACTTCTGTATATTCCTTATATCTAGTAGTATATTAGTAGTCAGCAGCTATATATAGCGATTATATAAATATATACTAAGATAGATCTTAGAGGAGAACCCTCCTTTTTATAATTATACTTATTTTACCCTTTAGTCTAATATCCTACTACTTATACTATATAAAACAGCCTCTCTTTTATTTAATAGTTATAAGCCTAGTTTACTAGTATATTAATTATAATTAAATACTACTACAGTCTACTCTATAAGCTACTATATCCCTAAGTATAGAAGTACTTTTACTTACCTAGTACTTCCTATCTATCTTCTACTAACTTATATAAGAAAGCTATAGAAAATAAGATATTATTCCTTTATAATAATCCTAGTAGGATTACTAAATAGGTCTTAAGTATACCTAGAGTATATATTATTCTAAGGAACTTAACCTAATAGTAAACCTAGTTTATATAAGTAGAGATAATTACTAAAAATCTTAATATTTAGGATTATATTAACCTAAATATTAGTAAAGAAAAGTAGCCTATCCTACCTATAAAGCTAATTTAACTAAATAAAAATAATATAAAGTATAATTATAATATAATAAATCGATTAATAATAAATAGCTAATTTAACTATAATAATAATTAGAAAGACTATAATAATAATCTATCTAAGTATAAGATAATTAAACTAATACTTAATAAGGTCTTTAAGAGAATAAGGAATATATTTACTATTAAGATCTAGAATCTAATAATTAAAGTATAGGAAATTAATAAACTATTAACTACCCTATAATTATATTTCTCTTATATAGATATAAAGTAGGTCTAGATTATTAGGAGATAGTAGATAGTTATAATAATAATATTAATTAAAGATATAGTAATTAATAGCTAGTTAATAAAATTAGAGAATCTCTATATAGAATATATAGTTATAAAAGTAAGCTTTATAATTAATAACTAAAATATAATCTATAATTTCTTAATAGTACTTAATTCTATTAAGCCTTAATTCTATTACTATTAGTACTAGAAGGTCTTTAAATAAAATAGAAAGTATATATTTATTAGTATAGTAAATATATACTATTTAGAATAGTTACTCTTTAACTAGAAGAAGTTATTAAAGCTAAAGGTACTATAGGCTACTTTTATAACTCTTAGTAGTTAAAGGGAAACTAAAAAACTAGTAACTATAATTATAATAACTACTATAACTATAAAGGGAAAGAAGATATTAATATCTCTTCTAGCTTATATATATAAAGAAAACTAATATATCTATATCTAATTAAGGTAGTATATCTACCTAGTTAGAAACCTAATCCTAATATTTAAAAGAATATATAAGAAAAGGTCGATAAGTTATCTAGAAAAGTAAAGGACTATATAAAGTAGCTTCTTATTAAACTAATAAAAGAAGACCTAGCCTAAGTATACTTTATAATAGTAGATTTAAATAATAAAGACTATTTAATAGCTATTAAAAATACTACTTTCCTAATAAATTTATAATCTACTCTATAGGATTATTAGCTAATTAATTTAGTAACTAACTAATATATTATAAATAACTAAGGCCTCTTTATTAAATTCTATAAAAAGATAGGAGAGCTAAAGGTTAGTAATATATTTACTAAAGTCTATAGTATTAGTAAAGTTTAGATTAAAACTATTAGCTATTATAGCTAACCTATTAATCTTATATTAAATAATATTAAGTACTTTCTTAGCTTCTACTATAATCTTATCTTAATAGTATTAATTAAATAGAAGGGATATAAAGTAGATTTTAATAATCTAACTATTATATATAAAGATATAGGCTAGATCTTTATAAAAATAGAAGAGATTAGGAACTTCTTTATATTCTTATATACTAACTTTATATTTCTAGTAATATTTATAATAACCTCTTTTAATATAACCTAATATTTAATATAGCTATTAGTCTTAAAAGTAATAGTAGAAAGATAGTATTAGTAATTTAACTATATATTTAATAAGTATATAGAATAGCTTATTAAAATAGTTAAAGGTATTTAGATTATAAAACCCTTATATATAAATACTAAGAGTACTATAAATAACCCTAAGTTATATAAAATATATTAGTTTAATAGAATACTAAAGTAAGTCTCTTATTATATTTAAGGTATAAATTTTAGATTACTTAATTAGATATATTTTAATCTTATTATACTCCCTAAAGTATATAATAGTAATAAGTAGATCTCTTACTTCTATATTAATAGTATCTAATATTACTAGACCTTAATATATAAAAAGAAGAGTAGTTACTAATAGATAATTATTAAATTTATCTTATAAATATAAATATAGTTTAATTTACTAATTTATATTTTCTATTCTAATAATAAAGGATTAATTAATTAAAAGATAATAGACTTTATAAAAGAAAATAGGATTATTACCTAATAGACTATAGTTAATATATTAGAATAGAATAGTTTTACTAAATAATCTAAGGAAGTAATTATTATTAGAATATAGTTATTTCTTTAAGAATTAAAGCTTTTAAAGAACCTTTAATTAGAAGTAGTTTAAGCTACTATCTATATTATTAATAGATTACTAATAAAGTTAAACTCTAGTAAATAGATTATACCTTAATAAGAATTCTACTAATAAGGAATAGGTACCTTTATTCTAATTAACCTATTAAATCTAAAGGTTTATAGGTATTATACCTATATTAGGATTTAAGGAATTCCTTTATTAGATAAAATATATAATTAAGTAGAGATTAGGTATCTTATAGGATTTTATATAAATAATATCTAGAAGGTCTAATTCCTATATATAAATAGTTATAAGTATATTTAGGATACTACTTTTAATAAGAATCTTAACTTTATAAACTATCCTATAGAATTACTAAGAATTTAGATTATAGACTTTACTAAAGTACTTAATAAAGATAAACTAAATATAGAACTAAAATAAATAATTTACTAGGTTAATATAATACTAATAATCTAGAATAAAATATAAAATAGAAAAGAAGAAGAAATAACTATAATAGTAGAGGAAATTTCTTTATTATAAGAAGTAGGGTCTAGCTAATTAATAGAAGACTAGTATATTTTTACCTAAAAAATAGATAACCTAGTTTTTATCTAAAAAATAAGTAGTTCTAATAATTATAGAAATCTAAATCCCTTTTAGGGAGACCTATAAAGTATATAATACTATTACTAATACTAAGTATATCCTCTCTTCCTCTATTTCTATAAAGTCTAGCTAATCTTCTACTTTTATTAAGTAAGTAAGTCTTCTCTTTAATAATACTATTAGGATTACTACTTCCTATCTAAGAGGAATTAATAATATTATAGGGAATACTATCTCTAATAGGAGTTATATCCTTAATAGTAGTATTATATCTACTAATTATATCCTTAATAGTAATACTATATCTACTAATTATTCTTAACTAACTATTCTAAGTCTAAATTTAGGTATTAAGAGAATATAAATATTAATATAGACTTATAATTAAAAAACTAATATATAGATTAGTCTATTATAGCTAAGACTAATATATAATTATATAGTAAGTAACTATATAGTAAGTAGTCTTCTAATAATAATTATCTCCCTTTCTATAAATATTAGGAAGCTTCTTATAATAATAGTATAGAAGAACTATTTATAGAGATATTACCCTATTAAATATTATTTATAGAAGATATAAGTAGAAACTATATAAAGATTATAATATAGTAAGTTATCTAATATATAATACTAAAGATAACTATATAGTAGTACTTACTATATTTATAACTATACTATCCTTAAGATACTTAGAACTATAGTACTACTAAGATAACCTTTTTCTTAAACTATAGATATAGAAGGATATACTTAACTACCTATTTTATAAAGGATTTCTTATTATAATAGGACTAAAAGTCTAATTAATTAAGTAATATAGAACCTTTAAAGTTAAACCTTAACCTAAAGATTAGATAATCTAAGTACTACCTTTAACTTAGGTCTTTATATATAAATATAATAGTAATAGCTTTCTTATAAAACTAAAAGTAAGGATCTATATTTATAGTAACTTATAGAATATTAATTCTAATAAAAAGTATATAGCTACTCTAGTAGCCTATATAGTATAAGTAGTCTTTATATTTATTATAGTATTTAATCTTAGTATAATCTAGATAGATATTATAAATATATTCTTAAATAGTAATCTTAATAATATAGTCTATATTTAAATACTAGAAGGATTTCGAAGTAGTAGTATATTATAGAGGCTTTATAAAGTACTTTATAGACTTAGAAAGTTACTTAGACTATAATAGAAGGAAGTAATCTAGGTATTTAAAAAGCTAGGATTTATCTTTATTTTAGAAGATCCTTATCTCTTTACTTATAATAGAATAATTATCTTCTTTTATATTAATAATATTATTATTATTTATTACTAATCTTAGCTCTAAGAAGTACTTTAGCTTAAAGAAGAACTAAAATAATACTAGGAACTTTATAAGATAGGGAAAATAAGCTAGTTTCTTAGAATCTATATTCTCTAAGATACTATAAACTATAAACTATAGTTATACTAAGATTCTTATATCTTATTAATAATAACTAAGTATAGACTTACTAGTAGTTATAAGTATAAAACCCTACTTCCTATAAATAAAATAACTAAGTTCTTAGGAATTATAATAAAGGAGTAGATCTATAAATATTAATAAAAGCTTAGCTTAGCCCTTTATCTAATAGTTATAACTTACCTTAATATAGTAAAGGTAGTAAATTACCTTATTAAATTCCTAATTAACTTAGGACCTAAGTATTATAAGGTAGTTAATTACTTAATCTAATATCTATATAATATATAATATCTAGCTCTTAAGTACTATCTATTATATAAATAACTAATACTTTATTTCTCTAGTAATATATTATTTAATAACTATTCTAATTAGAAAAGCTTAGAAGGCTTCCTTTATAAACTATTTAATATAGTAATAGATTAGAATACTAGTAAGTAATATATAGTTATAATATTAATAACTAAGGCTAAGCTTCTTACTATCTCTAAGGCTAGAAAGTTAGTAATATAGTAGGAATAGTTACTCTATATAGTTAATCTTAATTACTAGACTAATCTTATTATTAATTATAATAACTAATAGATAGTTAATTTATTTACCTATAAATAACTATAATTATAAACTAAGCTTTACTATATTAATATCTATAATTATTAGCTATACTAAGAGGTTAATACTAGTTATATCTTAATCTAGTAGATAGCTACTACTAATATATAGGTAGATAGGCTTACTAAGTTACTACTAGTATAATCCTATAAAAAGTTTGTTTAGTCCTTAGGACTAGTAAATATCTAGGATCTAGTAGATAGATAGATAGCTTAATAATAGATAAGATAAATTTAAGAGCTATAATATAGCTTCTAGGGAGATATATTAACTAGAAATAATATACTTCTATATATTCCTTATATCTAGTAGTATATTAGTAGTTAGTAGCTATATATAGTAATTATATAAATATATACTAAGATAGATCTTAGAGGAAAACCCTCCTTTTCATAATTATACTTATTTTACCCTTTAGTCTAGTATCCTACTGCTCGTACTATATAAAATAGCCTCTCTTTTATTTAATATATAACTATACTTAATATCTTATATATAATATAGTCAGCTAATCCTTATATAGTAAGTAGGTTATATAATCTATAGTATACCTATTTAGGCTATCCTAATATATAAGTACTTAACTATCTTAAAAAAGCAGCTGAAAACGTTAAAATTAATAAGAATTTAACCCTCTCTTCTTATAAAATATACCTGATTTCTAAGGTAAAAAGATAGATATCCTATCGACTAATTATAATAGGAGAAAACCTATTTAAAGCTATCTATTAGGACTTGATTTATATAATAAAAGCATATAATCACTAACATAATTCATATATAAGCCGCCACCATATATAACCCGCCACCCTATCTAAAAACGCGTCCATGAATTAGTACCTAGTTAATTCAACTACCTACCATACCACCAAAACGCTCTTAATCCTCTAAAGATTCAATAGAGAAAGAGGGTAGGATCTTATTAGCTATCTAGGCTTTTAAGAATCAAGAATTTTCTAATATTTCTACTACTGCCTATACTTTTAATATACTGCATTTAACCCTTTAGGACTACCTTAGTAGTATATAATACCGCGCGACTTCTTACACTAACTTAACTAAATTAACTATAATTATAGAGAAATCTCTTTAAAAATAGATAATCTCTATAGATTCTTATAGATTAGCCCCCTGGCCCTCTATAGTATAAGAAATAGTAGATCTTCTTCTTAAATAATATAGAACTACCCTAGTTATTTTAGTTAGCTAAAATTAGGTTATATATTTTATTAAATAGTACCCTACCCTTATATCCTAATTCTTAAGATATTATAATTATAAGTATACAAAATATAAAGACCTAAGGATTATTAGAAAGTAGTTTAATCTAGTTTAAAAAACTATTCTTTAGTATAGAATTAATCTAGATAATATCTATAACTTTAATAAGATAGGTTTTACTATAGGATTAACTATAATAGTAAAGGTTATAACTAGAAGTAAATACTATAGTTAGAGATTACTTTTATAACCTAGAAATTGTAAGTAGGTAACTATAATTAAATATATAAATATAATAGGGTAGGTACTTCCTCTATATATGATTTTTAAAGGTAAAGTCTTTATTAAATCTTAGTTTAATAGCCTTCTAGATAATTAGTATTTTAAAATTAGTCTAAATAGTTAGACTTCTAATAAAATTAGACTTTACTAGCTTTAGAAACTCTTTATACTATCGACTTTATTATATATAGTAGGAAGGTATCGACTTTTAATACTTAATAGCTATAGAAGCTATTTAATACTAAAATTTAATAAAATTTATAAGTAAAATAATATTATACTAATTTATATACTACTATATTCCTCTTACCTTTTATAACTACTTAATATCGGCTATTTTATAGTCTTAAAATATATATATAGTCGGTTAGTTAAAATAAAAATATAGTATAGGATTAACTATATTAATAAACTTAACTTTCTCGAAGTATACCCTACTATATAAATTAAAGCTTTTAAATTAAAGATAATTAAAAATAGCTTCTTAGTAATTAGTTTAGTACCCTTTTTACCTAATTAGGTCCTTTTAAAACTAAATATTTATCTTTAAATACTAACCCCTTTCCCTAATAAGGGTAGCGATTTAAGCTAGAATTTTATACTAAAAACCCCTATTACTAGGAAAGATCTATATTAATAGGCTTTATTAATTAATACTTTACTTTATATATAATCTTAAAGCCTAATAAGTCCTTCTAAATATATATTAAACTAACTTATTAAAGGCTATTAGCTTATAATATATAGCGCTATTTTACTAGCGAAAGAAAATAAGGAGTTATAGGATAAAAATAAGAAGAAGTAAAAATAGACCTAATCTAAAAGATAGATACCTACCGAAGAAGGCCTCTCTATTTAGGAAGCTTCTTAATTAATTACTATACCAGTAGAAGTAGCTAAAGTACCTCCCCCCCCCTAAGCAGAAGCTCTTAATTAGGGTTAGAACTATATCTATAGGCTGTAGTAAGGTATAGTAGGTATAGAAGAACTAGGTATAAAATTAATAGGTATCTAGAAAGATAGTTGAATTTAGTTTAATTAATTTAATGGCATTATAGTTAAGATAAATATATTTAAAAACTAGATTATTGAATAGGGTGGCGGGTCGTATATAGTGGCGGCTCGTATATGAATTACGTTATAGATATATCTCTTATCTAATCGATCCTATAACTAAATACTAGACTTTGTCTAATCTTAGTTGTAAAGATCAGGTAATAGATACAGTTCGGATGAAATTTGCCCTTGTTAATACCTAATTCAATATTAGACCAAAGGTTTTATATTATAACAGAGATAGGAATTTACTCCTATTCCTTATAGAATATGAAGAAAAAGGAATTGAAGTTTATATGACCCTACCTTATTAACCTAAGTAAAATAGCTACGCCGAGAGGTCAGGTACTTTAATCTCAATTATGGCGCGTACCATACTCATTAATGCTAATTTACCTGCATATTTATGGCCTGAGGCAGTCAATACTGCCGTTTATATCCAGAATAAGCTCCCTAATAAGCAGCTGAACTAGATATCCCCCTAATAAGCGCTGGTTAGCTGAATGGTAATACCCCCGGTTTATATGACGATGATCCCATCTTTGTCAAATATCAAGGTTTATGGTTGCAAGGCATACGTTCGAATCCTACATATACCACGCTTATTTAAAATGGTATATGCAGGATTCGAACGTATGCCTTGCAACCATAAACCTTGATGTTTGACAAAGATGGGGACCCCACCTTATCAACCTGAGCAAAATGGCTACGCCGAGAGGTCAGGTACTTTAATCTTAATTATAGCGCGCACTATGCTCATTAATGCCAATTTACCTATATATTTATGGCCTAAGGCAGTCAATACTACTATTTATATCCAGAATAAGCTCCCTAATAAGCAGCTGAACTGGATATCCCCCTAATAAGCGCTAGTTAGCCGAATAGTAATACCCCCAGTTTATATAACAATGATCCTATCTTTATCAAATATTAAGGTTTATAGTTATAAGGTATACGTTCGAATCCTATATATACTATACTTATTTAAAATAAGCGCACGTATATAGATCGGCTACCTCATTGGATATAATATATCTAATATATAGTATATTTAGATACCCTAATCTAGGAAGATTATATATACAAGTGATATTGTCTTCGACGAAACAAGCTTCTATACCCTAGAACAGGAGATTAATATTCCGGTAGTAAATAAGACTAATAAAGTGATCTTAACACTAATTCAGTCTAAATTCGACTAACTAATTAATAAAATTAAGGTTACTAAAGAAATCGATATACTAGATAAAATATATAATTGTTGGAATATATGTGTTCCTGTTTTAATGATGTAATTGATGATGTCATTGATTGCTTACTTTGTTACATCCTATCTTGCTTTGTTATATCTGAAGAAAGTCATGATTCATCTGAAGAGAAGTCATGAATCATCTGATCTTTGATTTACCGAGTTATCTGCGATGTTTGATTGCTATAAGAAAGCCCTAAATTGTACTGAATGTTAGTTAGATAAAATTGACTATTTCATCCTATAATATATACTTTAATCTTATCTTTGACCTAATACTTAACTACCTAGCTGTTTATCTGTTTAAATACTACGTATTTAACCCCTTAAGAGTATATTATAAAGTATTATACCTAGTTCTACTATATTCTAATAGTTATAAGCCTAGTCTAACCCTTTTATCTAAAGCTAATATTAACTATCTATCTAATCTAATCTTATCTTATCTAACCTTCTTCTATCTAATTTTACTACTATAATAGAAGTAAAATCCCTAGTTATACTTAGTTAGTAATCTAATTAGTTAGTCTAGTATATATATATTAGATTAATTGCTATTAGTTACTAACTATAGGATTATATTAATCTAGAAGAAATAATAACCTAACCGATATTAACTAAACCTATTTATCCTATCTTTACTAAGATATTTATAAATAATAAATTAATATTTACTTTAACTAATTATTAACTTTCTCTCTAGTAAGAATTAAGATAAGAATATGAGATTAATTATAAATAATTTAAGATAATTAATAATAGGGCTTAAGCCCTATTCTATACTATTATTAGATTAATCTTAATTAATAATAGATAACTAATTAGTAATACTATAGCTAGTTAAGATACTTTATCTATACTATATAATATCTATATACCTATAAATAAATTATAAAAATATTATATAATATACTAATAGTATACTTTATAGTAAGGACTATTATATAATTAATCGATTAAGAAGTAGCTTATAAATTAGGAGAATATCTATATAGAAGTATCCTAAATAGAAATCGCTAAAGCTATAGGATTATATACTTTATATAACTTTCTTAAAGCTATAGGATTATTATCCCTATATTTTACTAAATATTAGATTAATTATTTTATAATATTTAAAGAATTAGGTAGAATATTACCTAATTTCTATTTACTAATTAAAAAATACTATAATTCTATTTATCTAAACCTATTAAAGATTATAATAAAGGTTATATATACTACCTTCTAAGGTAATAAATAAAGTAATAAAGACTAAAGTAGTAAAAACCAGTAGAAAGATTAGATAAAACTAATATATAATCTCTAATACCCTTACTAAGAAGACCTAAAGTAAGGAAACTATATATTTAATAACTACTACTATATTAATCCTAAGAAGAGACTAAATGATTAGAAAGTATTACCTAATATAGAAGAACGGTTCGAAAAAGCCTATTAATATAAAGGCTTTAATTATATATATTAAAATACCCTAAAAAAGTATACTTTAGATAATAAAAATAATAAAATAATAATAATAATAATATAATTTAGTAGCTATACTACTATATAAATATAGATATAGATATTATATAATAATCTCTTATATAATCTCTAGGTATTCGATATAGGTTCTAATACCTATCTATATAATAATATAAGTAAGTTTATTAATTATATACCGAATTTATCCTATATTTCTATTAGAGATATAATTATAAAAATTAATAGTTTTAGGACTATTTTAGTAGAACCTACTGAGTTACCTAATTAAACTATATTTAAATTAATAAATATAGTATATTCCCTAGGTTTTTATCTTAACTTAATATTAGCTAGTTTAGTAGAGAAAGTAGGTATATAGTATAATAGATAAAAAAGCTACCTTAAAAATAATAAAGGAAGCCTTATTTATAAGGTTAAGAAGGATTCTAACCTAATTTTTATCTAATAGTACTAAGATTCCCTTAATTACCTAATAATATTAAAGATTAATAATTAGATTAATAATTTATCTAATCTTATTAACTATATAACTATACTTAATATCTTATATATAATATAGTTAACTAATCCTTATATAATAAGTAGGTTATATAATCTATAGTATACCTATTTAGGCTATCCTAATATATAAGTACTCGACTATCTTAAAAAAGTAGCTAAAAATATTAAAATTAATAAGAATTTAACCCTTTTTTCTTATAAAATATACCTAATTTCTAAGGTAAAAAGATAGATATCCTATCGACTAATTATAATAGGAGAAAACCTATTTAAAGCTATTTATTAGGACTTAATTTATATAATAGAAGTATATAATTACTATAGATATATCTCTTATCTAATCGATCCTATAACTAAATACTAGATTTTATCTAATCTTAGTTATAAAGATTAGGTAATAGATATAGTTTAGATAAAATTTACCTTTATTAATACCTAATTTAATATTAGACTAAAGGTTTTATATTATAATAGAGATAGGAATTTACTCCTATTCCTTATAGAATATAAAGAAAAGGGAATTAAAGTTTATATAACCCTATCTTATTAACCTAAGTAAAATAGTTATACTAAGAGGTTAGGTACTTTAATCTTAATTATAGTATATACTATACTTATTAATACTAATTTACCTATATATTTATAGCCTAAGGTAGTTAATACTACTATTTATATCTAGAATAGGCTCCCTAATAAATAGCTAAACTAGATATCTCCCTAATAAATACTAGTTAGCTAAATAGTAATACCCCTAGTTTATATAATAATAATCCTATCTTTATTAAATATTAAGGTTTATAACTATAAGGTATATATTTAAATCCTATTAATACTATACTTATTTAAAATAAGTATATATATATAGATTAGCTATCTTATTAGATATAATATATCTAATATATAGTATATTTAGATACCCTAATCTAGGAAGATTATATATATATATAATATTATCTTCGATAAAATAAGCTTCTATACCCTAGAATAGGAGATTAATATTCTAGTAGTAAATAAGACTAATAAAGTGATCTTAATACTAATTTAGTCTAAATTTAACTAACTAATTAATAAAATTAAGGTTACTAAAGAAATCGATATACTAGATAAAATATATAATAAATAAGCAGAAGATTAATTAATAACTAAGGTATCCGAATAGCCTAACGTAGAAGAAGTAGAACTAGACGAAATCCTTAGTAATTAGCTATTAATACTAGATAAGAGTGAACTAGACAAAATCCTTAGAGATTAGCCTATTATACTATTAGAAAGTATTAATAATTAATAACTATATAATAACGGTCTAATAGTATTTATTAATAATTCTAACTTTAATACAGATAATTATATATCTCTAAAACGACTATTCTTACTAAATAATAATAATAAAGAATCATTTAATAAGAAATATTAGATAAACCTAATTCTAAGCTATTTATATATATTTTTAATAGTATTACTCTCTTAACTAAAGAAGATACTAGTTAATAGTTTACTAAAAGAACTAGATAACTAGTTAGAAGTATAAGTTTATACTTATAAAGCTAAATAGTACTATATAATATAAGTTAAATATAATAAGCTAAATAAGATAAATACTTAGATATCTAAGAAAACTAATTATATAATATAATTATATTTAGATAAATATAGAGATATATCTTAGAATACCTACCCTAGGTATTAAATTCTTCTAATCTAATAGGTATTTAAATATAAATTAGATAAAAACAGCTTTTTAATATAGTTTAAAGCTTATATTTATATTTATAGTAACCTTTAGATTATTAAAGATAAAGAAGATATTAGGACTATAATCCTAGTAGCCTATACCCTATATATATTACTAGTAATAGTAGCTATATTTAATCTAGAAACCTTCTAAATAGATATAGTAAATATATTTCTTAATAGTTCCCTTTTACCCTATCTATATTACTAGTTTCTATTAGGTTACTAATAATAAGGGTATATTTTATAACTAAACTAAGCTCTTTATAGCTTATAAATCTTACTATATTTATAGGAAGAAATAATTAAATTAAAGCTTATAAAGATAGGCTTTTATCCTATTCCTAAAGACCTATACCTTTTCTTAGATAGAAAGGTTATATTAATAATCTTTATTAATAATCTTCTTAGTATATATCTTATAAAATACTAAAATTATACTAAATTAGTTAGAAATTATCTTTATTAAAGCTTTAAAATAAAAGACTATAGTAAATTAACCTAATTTATTAGTATAATTAGAAACTAGATAAAATAGAAAATCTAGTTAAATTAAGATATATATATTAAGAAGATCTCCTATTAATTCTATTTAACTAATAGGAAGCTACTAAAGATACTACTTCCTAGTAAAAATCTTATTTATATATTACCTAATATATTATTATCTAATTATAAAGCTTATCTATAGCTAATCTAATACTACTAATTATTAGTAAGATTAATTAGTTTTACTATAATTATAATATAACCTAATATTACTTTTATATATTAGATACTTTCTTAATAGCTAATAAAGCTAGAAAGAAGTTATATAATTACTATAGAGTAAACGATCTTATACCTTTATAAGATAAGATATTATTCTATTAAATTTAATAGGTTATATAATCTATAATATATCTTTTAAGTAGCTTTAGATATAAGCTTTACTAATAATATTAGATAAAAAAGCTTATAAAGCTTTATTTTTACCCTTTTTAGAGGTCTAATTAATTAGTTAGCTAGAAGATAATAAGTTATTATAATATTAATAACTAAAGCTAAATTAGTTATACTTTCTAAAGTAGCTAAATACCTACTTTAGATAAAAAGACTACTTAATTTAATTAAATTTAATACTAAATATAACCTAATCCTATTATATAATAATAAATAAACTATTAATCTAATAATAAAAGCTAATTTATTATATTAGATAAAACTTTATTATATAGATATTAATAAATATTAGCTATATAAGAAGGTAAGAAATAGAGATATATATCTCTAATAAATTCTAATAAATACTATGATTACTAATAGATTAATAAAATACCTTTTATTATAAAAATACCTCAAATTCTTAAATTAGCTAAATTTAAGATAATTACCTAATTAGGTAACTGAATTCAATAATATTTAATCTATTCTTCTTATCACAATTGGTACTTACAGAACTTATACCTTCCCGTTTAGGATTATACCGTTAGTCGTTCCTTCCTTCTTGTTTATATAGATAAGTATACCTTCCTTCTAGGATAAGTAAGGATAGGGCTTTGCCCCTAAAGGGGTATAAAGACCCATTTATTATTTTACGTTTATTTTCTTTTCTTTTCTTTCTTTATACTTGATATTCGTTTAGTAATATACTTCTCCTATTAAAAGAACCTAGTATATAATATAATATTAAGTATTACCCTAAACCTAAACTTTTGAAGCTATATAATTATATAGATAATTATTATAATTAGTCCTAGTCTAGTTTTACCCTACCTATCCTAAAACTAACTAGAATAGGACTAGCTATAGTTCTACTATAATAGATTACTATAATTAGTAAGAGAAAGTAACCTATAGTACTAGACTATCTAATAGAAGAAGCTATAAACCTTAAAACCCTAATTCCTACTAGAATATAGGACCTAATTAAAAGTATTAAATATAATAGCCCTAAGGAGGGTCCTTTAACTCCTTCTATCTATAAGATTATATATATAATTCCTAGTAAGGAATAATTTATTAAGCTAGCTAATTAGTTCTAAATAGTTAAAGATAATAACTAGATAATATAAGATAAAATCTAAATCTTAATTATAGAAAATAGAAAGTCTAAGGAAGCTATTAAATAAATTATAGAAGAATATAACTAACTTATAGAGGAATATAATTAATTCTATATAGAAAAGGATTACCTTATAATAGAATATAACTAAGCTATAGAAGAATATAATAAGGCTACTACTTATAGAGATATTACTATATATAAGTATAATAACCTTATTTATTACCTTATTCTTACTTAGAATAAAATAAACTAGGTCTAAAGTAATATATTAATTATAGGAATTATTAACTAAAAGTCTATAAAGATATCTAATATACTAATATTAAAAGATAGAAAGGAAGTCTATTTTAAAATATAGGAAATAGTTATTAGATAGAAATTTAAAGTAAATACTAACTACTATCTATTATTAGTTTATTAGAAGCTATATATATAAAGCTAATATAAAGGTAAAATATAGCTATATATTACCCTATAAATAAATATAATCTTAAATAATCTATATATTAATATAGAAGATATTATTATCTATCTTTATATTATCTTTATAAACCTAAATTATTATATAGAAGTATATATAGCCTACTATAAACTTAAGATAAAACCTAAGGAAGACTTTACTAATTTCTTAGCTAAATTTATATAACTTATAGAAGAGACTATAGTTATTAAAAAGAACTATAAGTATAACCTATATTTAAAACTTCTATATCTATTATAGAGCTAAGTTATATAAGCTATTAATTAGAAAATAGTTCCTTTTAATACCTTTATCTAGAGTTATTAAAATATATCCTATAAGATTAGTCTCTAATAGGAAGTAAAGGGTACTATATATACTTATATAATAACTATATTTAGAAGTAGAACTAAGTCTATTACTAACTAGTCTAGTTTTATCCTATATATAAAGTAAGAAGGGGCTACCTTATTATCTAATCTATTAGTAATAGAGAGAGAGACTCTTATAAAAGAGGGTTAATACTTCTATTATAAGGAAAAGGGATATATAATATATAAATACCTAAAGAAAAAGGTAAATATAGCTATAAGTACTATTATTATAATTAACTAGACTTATAGTTAATTATATATAACTAAACTTAAAGAATTAGAAGATAATATAGACCTAGGAAAAGTAATAGCCTAAGATAAGTCTTAATCCTAGGTAGGAAATAAGTATTACTATATATACTAGATTTATATAAGCTTTTAGGAAGTCTATAAGATAGTTTAATATTTAATATAAGATTAACTTATAATAGATATTCCTTTATAATCTTAGTATTAGTAGATACTAGAATAAATAGCTTAATATTTATTAATATAAAGCTAATTATATTACTTAGTAAGAAATTTAGATTATATACTTATAAGCTAGACTATAAGTACCTAATTAAAGGATTTAATAGTTGTTGGAATATATGTGTTCCTGTTTTAATGATATAATTGATGATGTCATTGATTGCTTGCTTTGTTACATCTGAAGAAAGTCATGATTCATCTGAAGAGAAGTCATGAATCATCTGATCTTTGATTTACCGAGTTATCCGCGATATTTGATTGCTATAAGAAAGCCCTAAATTATACTGAATGTTAGTTAGATAAATTGACTATTTCATCCTATAATATATACTTTGATCTTATCTTTGACCTGATACTTGACCGCCTAGCTGTTTATCTATTTAAATACTATACATTTGACCCCTCGAGAGTATATTATAAAGCATTATACCTAGTTCTACTATACTCTAATAGTTATAAGCCTAGCCTGACCCTTTTATCTAAAGCTAATATTAACTATCTATCTAATCTTATCTTATTATCTAATCTTCTTCTATCTAATTTTACTATTATAATAGAAGTAAAATCCCTAGTTATACTTAGTCAGTAATCTAATTAGCTAGTTTAGTATATATATATCAGATCAATTGCTATTAGTTACTAACTATAGGATTATATTAATCTAGAAGAAACAATAACCTAACTAATACTAACTGAACCTATTTATCCTATCTTTACCGAGATATTTATAAATAATAAGATGTTGGAGTGTGGCAGAACTAGGCACAATGCTTTGTAATGCACTCTCGAGGGGTCAAATGCGTAGTGTTTAAACAGATAAACAACTAGGCGGTCAAGGGTCAGGTCAAAGATGAGATCAAAGTGTATATCATGGGATGAAATAGTCAATTTTGTCTAACTAACATTCAGTACAATTTGGGGCTTTCTTATAGCAATCAAACATCGCGGATAACTCGGTAAATCAAAGATCAGATGATTCATGACTTCTCTTCAGATGAATCATGACTTCTCTTCAGATGAATCATGACTTTCTTCAGATGTAACAAAAAGCAAGATAGGATGTAACAAAGTAAGCAATCAATGACATCATCAATTATATCATTAAAACAGGAACATATATTATTCCAACACACCCCTTCAGATTTTGACCTTAGTCAAAAGCTGCAAACATAGGATAAAACAGGAAAGAGAGAAGAACAGATCAAACATTGTCGAATTCAGTTACCCAATTAGGCAATCGTCTCAAATTCAGCTGATTCAAGAATTCGAGGTATTTTTAGGACGAAAGGTATTTCGTCAATCCGTCGGCAATCATGGTGTTCGTTAGAATCTATTAGAGATATATATCTCCATTTCTTACCTTTTCACACAACTAATGTTTGTTGATATCCATGTGACGCAGTTTCGTCTGATACGGCGAATTGGTTTTCGTTATTAGATCGATTGTTTGTTTATTATTATATGATAGTATCAGATTGTATTAAGCGTTAAATTTAATTGAATTAAGCAGTCTTTTCATCTAAAGAAGGTATTTAGCTGCTTTAGATAGTACAACTAATTTAGCTTCCATTATTAATATTATAATAACTCGCTGTTTTCTCGCTAACTAATCAATTAGACCACTAAATAGGGTGAAAATGAAGCCTTACGAGCTTTTTCGTCTAATATTATTAGTAAAGCTTATATCTAAAGCTACTCGAAAGATACATTATAGATCATATAACCTATTAAATTTAATAGAGTGATATCTCGTCCTATAAAGGTATAAGATTATTTGCTCTGTAGCGATTATATGACTTCTTTCTAGCTTTGTCAGCTATTGAGAAAGCATCTGATATATAAAAGTAACGTTAGGTCGTATTATAATCGCAGTAAAACCAATTGATCCTACTAATAATTGGTAGTACTAGATTAGCTAGGGATAGGCTTTATGGTCAGGTAACGTATTAGGTGATATATAAGTAAGATTTTCACTAGGAAGTAGTGTCTTTAGTGGCTTCCTATTGGTTAGATAGAATCGATGGGATATCTTCTTAATATATATATCTTAGTTTAACTAGATTTTCTGTTTCATCTAGTCTCTAATCATATGTATACCGATAAATTGGGTCAATTCGCCATAGTCTTTTATCTCAAAGCTCTGATGAAGACAATTTCTAATAAATTCGGCATATTTTTAATATTTTATAAGGTATATACCAAGAAGATTGTTAATAAAGATCATTAATATAACCTTTCTATCTAAGAAAAGATATGGGTCTTCAGGAATAGGATGAAAGCCTATCTCAATAAGCTTTAATTTAATCGTTTCTTCCTATAAACGTGGTGAGATTTATAAGCTATAAAGAGCTTGGTTTAGTCGTAAAACATACCCTTATTATCGGTAACCCGGTGGAAACTAGTAGTATAGATAGGGTGAAAGGGAACTATTAAGAAATACATTTACTACGTCTATTTAGAAGGTTTCTAGATTAAATATAGCTACTATTACTAGTAATATATATAGGGTATAGGCTGCTAGGGTTATAGCCCTAATGTCTTCTTTATCTTCAATGATCTAAAGATTGCCATAAACATAAATGCGAGCTTTAAACTATGTTAAAAAGCCGTTTTTGTCTGATTTATATTTGAATACCTATTGGATTAGAAGAATTTAATACCTAGGGCAGGTATTCTAAGATATATCTCCATATTCAGATAAATGTAATTATGTCATATGATTAGTTTTCTCAGGCGTCTAAGTATTTATCTCATTCAGTTTATTATATTTAACTTGTATTATATGGTACTATTCAGCTTTATAGGCATAAACTTGCACTTCTGACTAATTGTCTGGTTCTTTTAGTAAACTATCAACCAGTATCTTCTTTGGTTAAGAGAGTAATACTATTAAAAACGCGCATAAATAGCTTAGAATTAGGTTCGTCCAATGTTTCTTATTAGGTGATTCTTCATTGTCGTCGTTTGGTAAGAATAGTCGTTTTAGAGATATATAATTATCTCTATTAAAGTTAGAATTGTTAATAAATACTATTAGACCATCGTTATATGGTTAATTATCAATACTTTCCGATGGTATAATAGGCTGATCTCCTAGGATTTTGTCTGGTTCACTCTTATCTAGTATTACTAGCAGATTGCCAAGGATTTTGTCTAGTTCTTCTATTTCTACCTTAGGCTGTTCGGATGCCTTAGTTATCAATTGATCTTCTACTTATTTATTGTTTATTTTATCTAGTATATCGATTTCTTCAGTAACCTCAATTTCATTAATCAGTTAGTCGAATTTAGACTAAATCAGTATTAAGATCACTTTATTAGTCTTATTTACTACTAGAACATTAATCTCCTGTTCTAGGATATAGAAGCTTATTTTATCGAAGATAACGTTATATATATATATAATCTTCCTAGATTAGGGTATCTAAATATACCATATATTAGATATATTATATCCGACAAGATAGCCGATCTATATATATACGCTCATTTTAAATAAGTGTGGTATTAATAGGATTCGAACGTATACTTTATAGCTATAAATCCTAATATTTAATAAAGATAGGATTATCACTATATAAACTAGGGGTATTGCCATTCGGCTAACCAGCGCTTATTAGGGGGATATCTAGTTTAGCTACTTATTAGGGAGCCTATTCTAGATATAAACGGTAGTATTGACTACCTTAGGCTATAAATATATAGGTAAATTGGTATTAATAAGCATGGTATATACCATAATTGAGATCAAAGTACCTAACCTCTCAGTATAGCTATTTTACTTAGGTTAATAAGGTAGGGTTACGTAAACTTTAATTCCTTTTTCTTCATATTTAGCGAGGAATAGGAGTAAATTCCTATCTCCGTTACAATGCAAAACCTTTGGTCTAATATCGAATTAGGTATTAATAAGGGCAAATTTCATCTAAACTGCGTCTGTTACCTGATCTTTGCAATTAAGATTAGACGAAATCTAGTATTTAGTCATAGGATCGATTAGATAAGAGATATATCTATAGTGATTATATACTTCTATCATATAAATCAAGTCCTAATGAATAGCTTTAAATAGGTTTTCTCCTATTATAATTGGTTAACGGGATATCTGTCTTTTTACCTTGGAAATCAGGTATATTTCATAAGAAGAAAGGGTTGAATTCTTATTAATTTTAACGTTTTTAGCTGCTTTTTTAAGATAGTCAAGTACTTGTATATTAGGATGGCCTAAATAGGTATACTATAGATCATATGACCCACTTACTATATAGGGATCAGCTGACCGCGTTATATATAAGACGTTAAATATAGTTATATAATTAATAAGATCAGATAAATCATTATCGATCTTTGATATTATCAGGTGATTAAGGGAATCTTAGTACTATTAGACGAAAATTAGGTTAGAATCCTTCTTAACCTTATAAATAAGGCTTCCTTTATCATTTTCAAGGTAGCTTTTTCGTCTATTATACCATATACCTACTTTCTCTGCTAAACTAGCTAATATTAAGTTAAGATAAAAACCTAGGGAATATACTATATTTATTAATTTAAATACAGTTTAATCAGGTGACTCAGAGGGTTCTACTAAAATAGTCCTAAAACCGTTAATTTTTATAATTATATCTCTAATAGAAACATAGGATGAATTTAGTATATAATCGATAAACTTACTTATATTATTATATAGATAGGTATTAGAACCTATATCGAATACCTAGAGATCATATAAGAGATTGTTATATAATGTCTATATCTGTATTTATATAGTAGTATGGCCACTAAATCGTGTTATTATTATTATCATTTTATTCTTTTTATTATCTGAAGTATGCTTTTTTAGGGCATTTTAATATATATGATTAAATCCTTTATATTGATAGGCTTTTTCGAACCGTTCTTCTATATCAGGTAATGCTTTCTAATCGTTTGGTCTCTTCTTAGGATTAATATAGCGGTAGTTGTTAAATATATGGTTTCCTTACTTTAGGTCTTCTTGGCAAGGGTATTAGAGATTATATATTGGTTTTATCTGATCTTTCTGCTGGTTTTTACTACTTTAGTCTTTACCGCTTTATTTATTACCTTGGAAGGTGGTATATACAACTTTTATTACGATCTTTAGTAGGTTCAGATAAATAGAATTATGGTATTTTTTAATTAGTGAGTAGAAATCAGGTAATATTCTACCTGATTCTTTAAGTATTATAAAATGATTAGTCTAATATTTAGTAAAATGTAGGGATAACGATCCTATAGCTTTAAGAAAGTTGTATAAAGCATATGATCCTGTAGCTTTGGCGATTTCTATTTAGGATGCTTCTGTATAGATATTCTCCTAATTTATAAGCTACTTCTTGATCAATCGATCATATGATGGTCCTTACTATAAAGCATGCCATTAGCGAATCATGTGATATTTTCGTGATTTATTTATTAGTATATAAATATTATATAGTGTAGATAAAGTATCTTAACTAACTGTGGCGTTACTAATTAGTTATCTATTATTAATTGAGATTGATCTAATAATGGTATAGAATAGGGCTTGAGCCCTATTATTAATCGTCTTAAATTATTTGTAATCAATCTTGTATTCTTATCTTAATTCTTACTAGAGAGAAAGTTAATAATTGGTTAAAGTGAATATCGTCTTATTGTTTACAAATGTCTCGGTAAAGATAGGATGAATGGGTTCGGTTAGCATCGGTTAGGTTATTGTTTCTTCTAGATTAATATAATCCTATAGTCGGTAACTAACAGCAATTGATCTGATATATATATACTAGACTAGCTAATTAGATTGCTGACTAAGTATAACTAGGGATTTCACTTCCATCATGGTGGCAAAATCAGATAGAAGAAGATTAGATAAGATAAGATCAGATCAGATAGATAGTTAATATTGGCTTTGGATAAAAGAGTTCAGATAAAATGATTAAGCCGGGCTTATAACTGTTAGAGTGTGGCAGAACTAGGTATAATGCTTTGTAATGCACTCTCGAGGGGTCAAATGTATAGTGTTTAAATAGATAAACAACTAGGCGGTCAAGGGTCAGGTCAAAGATGAGATCAAAGTGTATATCATAGGATGAAATAGTCAATTTTATCTAACTAACATTTAGTACAATTTGGGGCTTTCTTATAGCAATCAAACATCGCGGATAACTCGGTAAATCAAAGATCAGATGATTCATGACTTCTCTTCAGATGAATCATGACTTCTCTTCAGATGAATCATGACTTTCTTCAGATGTAACAAAAAGCAAGATGGGATGTAATAAAGTAAGCAATCAATGACATCATCAATTACATCATTAAAACAGGAACACATATTATTCCAACATAAGATAATATTTACTTTAACTAATTATCAACTTTCTCTCTAGTAAGAATTGAGATAAGAATACGAGATTAATTATAAACGATTTAAGATAATTAATAATAGGGCTCGAGCCCTATTCTATACTATTATTAGATTAATCTTAATTAATAATAGATAACTAATTAGTAATACTATAGCTAGTCGAGATACTTTATCTATACTATATAATATCTATATACCTATAAATAAATTATAAAAATATTATATAATATACTAATAGTATACTTTATAGTAAAGACTATTATATAATCGATCGATTAAGAAGTAGCTTATAAATTAGGAGAATATCTATATAGAAGTATCCTAAATAGAAATCGCTAAAGCTATAGGATTATATACTTTATACAATTTTCTTAAAGCTATAGGATTATTATCCCTACATTTTACTAAATATTAGACTAATTATTTTATAATACTTAAAGAATTAGGTAGAATATTACCTGATTTCTATTTACTAATTAAAAAATACCGCGATTCTATTTATCTAAACCTACTAAAGATTATAATAAAGGTTATATATACTACTTTCTAAGGTAATAAATAAAGTAGTAAAGACTAAAGTAGTAAAAACTAGTAGAAAGATTAGATAAAACCGATATATAATCTCTAATACCCTTACTAAGAAGACCTAAAGCAAGGAAACTATATATTTAATAACTACCACTATATTAATCCTAAGAAGAGACTAAATAATTAGAAGGTATTACCTAATATAGAAGAATGGTTCGAAAAAGCCTATTAATATAAAGGCTTTAATTATATATATTAAAATACCCTAAAAAAGTATACTTTAGATAATAAAAAGAATAAAATGATAATAATAATAATACAATTTAGTAGCTATACTACTATATAAATAATATAGATATTATATAATAATCTCTTATATAATCTCTAGGTATTTAATATAGGTTCTAATACCTATCTATATAATAATATAAGTAAGTTTATCGATTATATACCGAATTCATCCTATATTTCTATTAGAGATATAATCACAAAAATTAATAGTTTTAGGACCATTTTAGTAGAACCTACTAAGTTACCTAATTAAACTATATTTAAATTAACAAATATAGTATATTCCCCAGGTTTTTATCTCAACTTGATATCAGCCGGTTTAGTAGAGAAAGCAGGTATATAGTATAATAGATAAAAAAGCTACCTTAAAAACGATAAAGGAAGCCTTATTTATAAGGTTAAGAAGGATTCTAACCTGATTTTCGTCTAATAGTACTAAGATTCCCTTAATCACCTAATAATATTAAAGATCGATAATTAGATTAATATAATTGATTTATCTGATCTTATTAACTATATAATTATACTAAATATCTTAAATATCTTATATATAATATAGTCAGCTAATCCCTATATAGTAAGTAGGTTATATGATCTATAGTATACCCGTTTAGGCCATCCTAATATATAAGTATTTAACTATCTCGAAAAAGTAGCTAAAAACGTTAAAATTAATAAGAATTCAACCCTTTCTTCTTATAAAATATACCTGATTTCTAAGGTAAAAAGATAGATATCCTATCGACTAATTATAATAGAAGAAAATCTATTTAAAGCTATCTATTAGGACTTAATCTATATAATAGAAGTATATAATCACTATAGATATATCTCTTATCTAATCGATCCTATAACTAAATACTAGATTTTATCTAATCTTAGTTATAAAGATTAGGTAATAGATATAGTTTAGATAAAATTTACTCTTATTAATACCTAATTTAATATTAGACCAAAGATTTTATATTATAATAGAGATAGGAATTTACTCCTATTCCTTACTAAATATAAAGAAAAAGGAATTAAAGTTTATATAATCCTACTATATTAACCTAAGTAAAATAGCTATACTAAGAGGTTAGGTACTTTAATCTTAATTATAGTATATACCATACTTATTAATACTAATTTACCTATATATTTATAGCCTAAGGTAGTTAATACTACTATTTATATCTAGAATAGGCTCTCTAATAAGTAGCTGAACTAGATATCCCCCTAATAAGTACTAGTTAGCTAAATAGTAATACCCCTAGTTTATATAGTAATAATCCTATCTTTATTAAATATTAAGATTTATAGTTATAAGGTATATATTCGAATCCTATTAATACTATACTTATTTAAAATAAGTATATATATATAGATCGGCTATCTTATTAGATATAATATATCTAATATATAGTATATTTAGATACTATAATCTAAGAAGATTATATATATATATAACGTTATCTTTAATAAAATAAGCTTCTATACCCTAGAATAGGAGATTAATATTCTAGTAGTAAATAAGACTAATAAAGTGATCTTAATACTAATTTAGTCTAAATTCGATTAACTGATTAATAAAATTAAGGTTACTAAAGAAATCAATATACTAGATAAAATATATAATAAATAAGTAGAAGATTAATTAATAACTAAGGTATCTAAATAGCCTAAGGTAGAAGAAGTAGAACTAGATAAAATCCTTAGTAATTAGCTAGTAATACTAGATAAGAGCGAATTAGATAAAATCCTTAGAGATTAGCCTATTATACTATTAGAAAGTATTAATAATCAATAACTATATAATAATAGTCTAATAGTATTTATTAACAATTCTAACTTTAATAGAGATAATTATATATCTCTAAAATAACTATTCTTACTAAATAACGATAATAAAGAATCACCTAATAAGAAATATTAGATAAACCTAATTCTAAGCTATTTATATATATTTTTAATAGTATTACTCTCTTAACTAAAGAAGATACCAGTTAATAGTTTACTAAAAGAACTAGATAACTAGTTAGAAGTATAAGTTTATACCTATAAAGCTGAATAGTACCATATAATATAAGTTAAATATAATAAGCTAAATAAGATAAATACTTAGATACCTAAGAAAACTGATTATATAATATAACTATATTTAGATAAATATAGAGATATATCTTAGAATACCTACCCTAGGTATTAAATTCTTCTAATCTAATAGGTATTTAAATATAAATCAGACGAAAACGGCTTTTTAATATAGTTTAAAGCTTATATTTATATTTATAGTAACCTTTAGATTATTAAAGATAAAGAAGACGTTAGGGCTATAACCCTAGTAGTATATACCCTATATATATTACTAGTAATAGTAGCTATATTTAATTTAGAAACCTTCTAAATAGATATAGTAAATACATTTCTTAATAGTTCCCTTTTACCTTATCTATACTACTAGTTTCTATTAGGTTACTAATAATAAGGGTATATTTTATAACTAAACTAAGCTCTTTATAGCTTATAAATCTTACTACGTTTATAGGAAGAAACGATTAAATTAAAGCTTATTAAGATAGGCTTTTATCCTATTCCTAAAGACCTATACCTTTTCTTAGATAGAAAGGTTATATTAATAATCTTTATTAATAATCTTCTTAGTATATACCTTCTAAAATACTAAAAATATACCGAATTTATTAGAAATTATCTTTATCAGAGCTTTAAGATAAAAGACTATAGTAAATTAACCTAATTTATCGGTATATATATAATTAGAGACTAGATAAAACGAAAAATCTGGTTAAACTAAGATATATATATTAAAAAGATCTCCTACTAATTCTATCTAACTAATAGGAAGCTACTAAAGATACTACTTCTTAGTGAAAATCTTATTTATATATCACCTAATACATTATTATCTAATATATTATTATCTAATTATAAAGCTTATCTATAGCTAATCTAATACTACTAATTATTAGTAGGATTAATTGGTTTTACTATAATTATAACCTAACCTAATATTATATTTATATATTAGATACTTTCTTAATAGCTAATAAAGCTAGAAAGAAGTTATATAATTACTATAGAGTAAACGATCTTATACCTTTATAGGATAAGATATCATTCTATTAAATTTAATAGGTTATATAATCTATAATATATCTTTTAAGCAGCTTTAGATATAAGCTTTACTAATAATATTAGATAAAAAAGCTTATAAGGCTTTATTTTCACCCTATTTAGTAGTCTAATTCATTAGTTAGTAAGAAAATAGTGAGTTATTATAATATTAATAATAGAAGCTAAATTAGTTATACTTTCTAAAGTAGCTAAATACCTTCTTTAGATAAAAAGACTGCTTAATTTAATTGAATTCAACGCCTAATATAATCTAATACTATCATATAATAATAAGTAAACAATTAATCTAATAATAAAATCTAATTCGCTATATTAGACGAAACTGCGTTATATAGATATTAATAAACATTAGTTATATAAAAAGGTAAGAAATAGAGATATATATCTCTAGTAGATTCTAATAAATACTATAATTACTAATAGATTAATAAAATACCTTTTATCGCAAAAATACCTCAAATTCTTAAATCAGCTGAATTTAAGACAATTACCTAATCGGGTAACCGAATTTAATAATATTTAATCTATTCTTTCCTATTTTATCCTATATTTACAGCTTTTGACTAAGGTTAAAATCTAAAGGGGTATATTAGAATATATATATTCCTATTTTAATAATATAATTGATAATATCATTGATTACTTACTTTATTATATCTGAAGAAAGTTATGATTCATCTGAAAAGAAGTCATAAATTATCTAATCTTTGATTTACCGAGTTATCCGCGATATTTGATTACTATAAGAAAGCCCTAAATTGTACTGAATGTTAGTTAGACAAATTGACTATTTCATCCCATGATATATACTTTGATCTCATCTTTGACCTGACACTTGACCGCCTAGCTATTTATCTGTTTAAACACTACGCATTTGACCCCTCGAGAGTACATTATAAAGCATTGTGCCTAGTTCTGCCATACTCCAACAATAGTAAATTATCCTAATTTATTATATATACTATTATCCTTATACTAAATATAGATAACTAGATCTAATAGTAGATTCTTATATTAATAGTAGATCTAAGTTAATATAATATAATTATTAGATATATATAGTTTATAGAGAATAATATCTTCTTTAACTATTAATAGTATTATATAATCTAACTAGATAAGAATATCCTTTTTAATAAGATAATAGGTTAATTAGCTATACTAGTATCTATAATAATCCTTAAATAGCCTATATAAATTAAGCTAGATTATTAGAAGGATATAGAATAATATAATTACCTTTTTAAGAAATAAGCTTTAAGTAATCTATAGTAGAACCTAAAGACTTAGAAGCTATACCCTATTATAAGGGAGTATTAATATAGATACTAGTAAGTTAAAGAGTATTATAAGATAATATAGAATCTTAATAATAAAATTAAACTAATATCTCTTTAAATAGAAGTATTAGAGAAGGAAATAAAGGAAGTTCTCTTATTAATAGATATTAGTATTATTAGTTAAATAGGATTTAACTATTTATAAATATAAATAGTTATTAATAAAGATATTAAAGTCTTTTAGACCTTACTCTATAAAATTAATTAGATTATTAATATTAAATCTATAATTATAAAAGATATAGAACTTAATAAGATTAAATAAACCTTCTTATAGGAATACTATAATCTTATAGAAATATTCTCTAAGAAGAAATCTAATAAACTATTACTATATTACTTAGGAATAGACTATAATATTATCTTTAAAGTAGAAATATAGCTAAGATACTACCTATTCTATAAATTATTATTAGATAAACTAAAGGCTATAAAATAGTATATTCTTAATAACCTTAAGAAAGGATTTATTATACCTAATTTAGCTTTATATACCTTACTAATCTTAATAGCTAAGAAGTTAGGTAATAGTCTATATTCCTATATAGATTTCTAAAATTAAATATAATTATAAGGAAAGATTATTACCTATTACCTCTTATTAATAAAGTATTCTAATAAATAATTAAAGTAAAATTCTTTATAAAACTTAATATCTATTAAGGTTTCTACTATATTAGATTAATACTAGCTATAGAAGATCTTATAATATTCTATATCTAATATAGATTATTTAAATATAAAGTAACTCTATTTAGTCTTATAAATAGTCCTATAATATTCTAGTAATTTATAAATATAGTACTTAGAGACTATATAGATAATTATATAATTATATTTATAGATAATATTATAATCTATAATAAGATACTTAAAGAATATAAGAAATATATTAGAGAAGTCCTTAAATAACTATAAAAGGTAGGATTATAGGTTATATTATCTAAGTATAAATCCTCTATATAGAAAACTAAGTTCTTAGGATTTATTATAAGTACTAAGGGTATTATAGTAGATCTAGAGAAGATTATAGTTATTAGGAATTAGAAGATACTATTAATAATTAAAGGAATATAGTCCTTCTTAGGATTCTATAACTTCTATTAATAATTTATTAAAGATTATAGTTTCCTTTTAAAACTATTATATTATCTTATATAATATAATATAATATATAAATAGTTATTAGACTATAAGTAAGTATTTATATAACTAAAGTATAAGTTAATAATTATATTTATCCTATAGTATTATAATCTAAACCTCTAGATCTATATAGAAATAGATATCTTAAATAGAATTATTAGTACTATCCTCTTATAATACTATAAGATTAATAATTTTTAATATCTTATTACCTTCTTTTTAAAGACTATATAACCTATAGAGCTTAATTATAAAATTAAGGATAAGGAATTCCTTATAATTATTTATATACTCTAGGAATAGTATCTAGAACTTAAAGGACTCTCTTATATAGAATATTTTAAGATCCTTATAGATTATTAATCTCTTAAATACTTTATAATAGTATAATAGATAAATTAATAATAAGTATAGTAGAGTAAGTTCCTCTTATAATTCTACTTTATAATTAAATACTATTCTAAGAAATAGAATATTATTATAGATATCCTTTTAAGAAAGGAAAGTCCCTATATAGATATTAGTTAATACCTTATATTACTTCCTAAGGAATATTTTAGAGAAGAAATAGAACTAGTACTAGAAATTAAGGTATCTCCCTTATAAATAAAACCTATATAAGATACTAAGGTTCCCTTTCTATTAGTTAAGACTATATAGGACCTAGATATAACTAAATAAGTCTAGTTAGTAAACTACTAGAACCTAGAGCTAGAAGTATTCTAATAGATTATAAGAGATTAAATAGATCCCTATTAAGTAATATAAGATAGATTACTACTATTTAAAGATTATCTAGAAGTACTTAATAAAAGGGATCTTTAAGTATAGTTACTTAATAAGATATACTAATAACTACTAACTATATACCTTAGTATTAAGAAACTTAAGAAGCTTATTATATAGATTATAGGAATCCCTAATTATATTAAACTAAGGAGGATAGTTTATCCCTAAGTTCTAGATAGAGTTCTATAGAATCCTAGGAATTAAGTAAAAACTATCTACTATATACTACCTATAAATAGATAGTTAGAATATCTATTAATAGTAGATTTTATGGTATTAATTCTTCTATAGGATATAATAAAGAGGTCCCCTTTCTTTATTAAATAGGGTTATAAACTAGTAATATCTTTTAACTAGAATTATATAGGACTAATATATAATAAATAAGAAGTAACTAATTAACTCTTAAAGTTATAATAAATCTAGGAAAATATATATAAATAAATTATAAAGTTATAGGAACTATAAATATAATAGGCTAACTATTATTATTATAAAGAGGACTTTAATATTAGTAACCTAGTCTTTATTACTATAAAGGATTATCTATAGGACTATCTAAGTTAAAGACTCTCCTATATAACTAGTAGACCCTATAAGATTATCGAAAAGATTAGGAATATATATAAGTTAGAACTATTATAGTTAATTAATATCTACCTAGTATTTAACCTAAGTAAGCTATAGAAGGTAGTAAGTATAGAACTACTTATAGGATAATATATAGATCTACTACCTCTAATATAGGTAAGATAGACTAATAAGTAGGAAGTTAAAAAGATCCTAGATATAAGAAAATATTATAAGAAGCTATAGTATTATATATAGTAGTTAGGATATAACCTAGATACTATATAGTACCTAGCTAGTAACTTTAAGAATACTCTAGAAATAATTAAGAAATTCTATAATATCTATCTAATAAAGCCTAGACTACCAATATATCTATAAGAATAGATTAAGGCTATATAGGATAATTAGATATTAGATAATTATATAGATAATAAGAAGCTAGTATTTAGGGACTAAATATATTCTTACCTAGGGGTTATATTATAAGAGAAATGCTACCGACACGCGAAAATTGCTACCGTCACGTTGCCCACCATACTACTTTAGGTAAGTCTCCCGCTGGCTGCAATTTTCAACCAGCCTTTATAATTTATTATAGTATAGTCTACCATATGATCAAAACCAAAAGATTACCTGACATAATCATATAACTTAGTCATATGTTTTAGTTACCTGTTTTGGCTATATGACTTTATATACTTTGGTTACCTATTTTGGTCACCTGTTTTGGTTACCTAATATAATCATATGACTTGACCATAATACTTAGTCATATGATTATATCATCTAGCTTACTTTGCCTACTATTTATATTATTAAAGTTATGTGACTAAAATATATAACTAAAACATATGACCAAAACATGTGACCAAAACATGTGACCAAAACATATGACCAAGACATATATCCAAGTATATATCTAAGTCATATGACTAAGTCATGTAATTACATCAGGTGACTTTTGCTTTTTTGTTTTTAATCATGTGATCGATCATACTATAATAAATTACAAAGGCTGGTTGAAAATTACAGCTAGCGGGAGACTTACCTAAAGTAGTATGGTGGGTAACGTGACGGTAGCAATTTTCGTGTGTTGGTAGCATTTCTCTTATAAAAGTAAGCTTTATCTATTAAAGTATTACTTTAGATAAGATTAAAAAGCCCTCTAAGCTCTCTTAATTTAGCGATTAACCAGGTTTTAAAAGCCTGCTAGATAACTATATAATCTACTATACTTCTTAAGAAAGAAGTAAGCGATTTATATACTAAAAATAAGAAGAAGAAGTAAAAGTAGACCTAATCTAAATAGTAGATACCTACTATAGAGGGTCTTTCGGTCTAAGAAGCTTCTAAAATAATTGCTAGGTTAGTAGAAGTATTAGAAATACCCCTAGATCCCCTAAGTAGAAGCACTTAATTAGGGTTAGAACTATATCTATAGGCTATACTAAGGTATAGTAGGTATAGAAAGATAGGGTATAAGATTAATAGGTATCCAGATAAATGATTCTTTTTAGTTTAATGAATTTAATAGCGTTATGGTTGAAATATATATATTTAAATTCAGTGGGTTGGTTAGGGTACGCAGCTCGGTTGCGTGCACAGCTCGCTTACCGAATATATTAGTATATTAGAATAGAATAGTTTTATTAAGTAATCTAGGGAGGTAATTATTACTAGAATATAGTTACTTCTTTAAGAATTAAAGCTTCTAAAGAACCTTTAGCTAGAAGTAGTCTAAGCTACTATCTATATTATTAATAGATTACTAATAAAGTTAAACTCTAGTAAGTAGATTATACCTTAGTAAGAATTCTACTAATAAGGAATAGATACCTTTATTCTAATTAACTAATTAAATCTAAAGGTTTATAGGTATTATATCTATATTAGGATCTAAGGAATTCCTTTATTAGATAAAATATATAATTAAGTAGAGATTAGGTATCTTATAGGATTTTATATAAATAATATCTAGAAGGTCTAGTTCCTATATATAAATAGCTATAAGTATATTTAGGATACTACCTTTAATAAGAATCTTAACTTTATAAACTACCCTATAGAATTACTAAGAATTTAGATTATAGACTTTACTAAAGTACTTAATAAAGATAAACTAGATATAGAATTAAAGTAAGTAATTTACTAGGTTAGTATAATATTAATAATCTAGAATAAAATATAAAATAGAGAAGAAGAAGAAGTAACTATAATAGTAGAGGAAATTTCTT
Organism: Penicillium psychrosexuale; assembly: GCF_028828465.1. Lineage (NCBI taxonomy): Eukaryota > Fungi > Ascomycota > Eurotiomycetes > Eurotiales > Aspergillaceae > Penicillium > Penicillium psychrosexuale. The sequence goes on along the minus strand of NW_026643190.1, from coordinate 1,105,879 downwards.
TATTATAAGAAGTAGGGTCTAGTTAGTTAATAGAAGACTAGTATATTTTTACCTAAAAAATAGGTAGCCTAGTTTTTACCTAAAAAATAGGTAGTTCTAATAACTATAGAAATCTAAACCCTTCCTAAGGAGACCTATAAAGTAAGTATATAATACTATTACTAATACTAAGTATATCCTCTCTTCCTCTACTTCTATAAAGTCTAGCTAATCTTCTACTTCTATTAAGTAAGTAAGTCTTCCCTTTAATAATACTATTAGGATTACTACTTCCTACCTAAGAGGAATTAATAATATTATAGGGAATACTACCCTTAGTAGTAGTACTATATCTACTAGTTACTCTTAACCAACTATTCTAAGTCTAAATTTAGGTATTAAGAGAATGCAAATATTAATATAGACTAATAATTAAAAAACTAATATATAGACTAGTCTACTATAGCTAAGACTAATATATAGTTATATAGTAAGTAGCTATATAGTAAGTAGTCTCCTAATAATAATTGTCTCCCTTTCTATAAATACTAGGAAGCTTCCTATAATAATAGTATAGAAGAACTATTTATAGAGATATTACCTTATTAAATATTATTTATAGAAAATATAAGTAGAAACTATATAAAGATTATAATATAGTAAGTTATCTAATATATAATACTAAAGATAATTATATAATAGTACTCGCTATAATGTAATTCATATATAAGCCGCCACCATATACGACCCGCCACCCTATTCAATAATCTAGTTTTTAAATACATTTATCTTAACCATAACGCTATTAAATTAATTAAACTAAATTCAACTATCTTTCTGGATACCTATTAATTTTATACCTAGTTCTTCTATACCTACTATACCTTACTACAGCCCGTAGATATGGTTCTAACCCTAATTAAGAGCTTCTACTTAGGGGGGGGGGGAGGTACTTTAGCTATTTCTACCGGTATAGTAATTAATTAAGAAGCTTCCTAAATAGAGAGGCCTTCTTCGATAGGTATCTACCTTCTAGATTAGGTCTATTTTTACTTCTTCTTCTTATTTTTATCCTATAACTCCTTATTTTCTTTTACTAATAAAATAGCGCTATATATTATAAGCTAGTAGCCTTTAATAAGTTAGTTTAATATATATTTAGAAGGACTTATTAGGCTTCGAGATTATATATAAAGTAAAGTATTAATTAATAAAGCCTATTAATATAGATCTTTCCTAATAGTAGGGGTTTTTAATATAAAATTCTAGTTTAAATTACTACCCCTACTAAGGGGAGAGGTTAGTATTTAAAGATAAATATTTAGTTTTAAAAGGACCTAATTAAATAAAAAGGGTACTAAACTAGCTACTAAGAAGCTATTTTTAATTATCTCTAATTTAAAAGCTTTAATTTATATAATAGGGTATACTTTAAGAAAGTTAAGTTTATTAATATAGTTAATCCTATACTATATTTTTATTTTAACTAACTAACTATATATATATTTTAAGACTATAAAATAGCCGATATTAAGTAGTTATAAAAGGTAAGAGGAATATAGTGGTATATAAATTAGTATAATATTATTTTATTTATAAATTTTATTAAATTTTAGTATTAAATAGCTTCTATAGCTATTAAGTATTAAAAGTTGATACCTTCCTACTATATATAATAAAGTTAATAGTATAAAGAGTTTCTAAAGCTAGTAAAGTCTAATTTTATTAGAAGTCTAACTATTTAGATTAATTTTAAAATACTAATTATCTAAAAGGCTATTAAACTAAGATTTAATAAAGACTTTACCTTTAAAAATCATATATAAAGGAAGTACCTACCCTACTATATTTATATATTTAATTATAGTTACCTACTCGCGATTTCTAGATTATAAAAGTAATCTCTAACTATAGTATTTACATTATATTATAACCTTTACTATTATAGTTAATCTTATAGTAAATCTAATCTTATTAAAGTTATAAATATTATCTAGATCGATTCTATACTAAAGAATGGTTTTTTAAACTAGATTAAACCACTCTCTAATAATCCTTAGGTCTTTATATTTTATATACTTATAATTATAATATCTTAAGAATTAGGATATAAGGGTAGGGTACTATTTAATAAAATATATAACCTAATTTTAGCTAACTAAAATAACTAGGGTAGTTCTATATTATTTAAGAAGAAGATCCGCTATTTCTTATACTATAGAGGGCTAGGGGGCCGATCTATAAGAATCTATAGAGATTATCTATTTTCGAAGAGATTCCTCTTTAATTATAGTTAATTTAGTTAAGTTAGTATAAGAAGTCGTGCAGTATTATATACTACTAAGGTAGTCCTAAAGGGTTAAACGTAGTATATTAAAAGTATAGGCAGTAGTAGAAATATTAGAAAATTCTTGATTCTTAAAAGCCTAGATAGCTAATAAGATCCTACCCTCTTTCTCTATTAAATCTTTAGAGGATTAAGAGCGTTTTGGTAGCATAGTAGGTAGTTGAATTAACTAGGTACTAATTCATAGACACATTTTTAGATAGGGTAGCGGGTCGTATATAGTAGCGGCTTATATATGAATTACATTATTTATAACTATACTATCCTTAGGATACTTAGAACTATAGTACTACTAAGATAACCTTTTTCTTAAACTATAGATATAGAAGGATATACTTAACTACCTATTTTATAAAGGATTTCTTATTATAATAGGACTAAAAGTCTAATTAATTAAGTAATATAGAACCTTTAAAGTTAAACCTTAACCTAAAGATTAGATAATCTAAGTACTACCTTTAACCTAGGTCTTTATATATAAATATAATAGTAATAGCTTTCTTATAAAACTAAAAGTAAGGATCTATATTTATAGTAACTTATAGAATATTAATTCTAATAAAAAGTATATAGCTACTCTAGTAGCCTATATAATATAAGTAGTCTTTATATTTATTATAGTATTTAATCTTAGTATAATCTAGATAGATATTATAAATATATTCCTAAATAGTAATCTTAATAATATAGTCTATATTTAAATACTAGAAGGATTTCGAAGTAATAGTATATTATAGAGGCTTTATAAAGTATTCTATAGACTTAGAAAGTTACTTAGACTATAATAGAAGGAAGTAATCTAGGTATTTAAAAAGCTAGGATTTATCTTTATTCTAAAAGATCCTTATCTCTTTACCTATAATAGAATAATTATCTTCTTCTATATTAATAATATTATTATTATTTACTATTAATCTTAGTTCTAAGTACTTTAGCTTAAAGAAGAACTAAAATAGTACTAGGAACTTTATAAGATAGAGAAAATAAGCTAGTTTCTTAAAATCTATATTCTCTAAGATACTATAAACTATAAACTATAGTTATACTAAGATTCTTATATCTTATTAATAGTAACTAAGTATAGACTTACTAGTAATTATAAGTATAAAACCCTACTTCCTATAAATAAAATAATTAAGTTCTTAGGGATTATAATAAAGAAGTAGATCTATAAGTATTAATAAAAGCTTAGCTTAGTCCTTTATCTAATAGTTATAACTTATTCTAATATAGTAAAGATAGTAAATTACCTTATTAAATTCCTAGTTAACTTAGGACCTAAGTATTATAAGATAGTTAATTACTTAATCTAATATCTATATAATATATAATATCTAGCTCTTAAGTACTACCTATTATATAAATAACTAGTACTTTACTTTTCTAATAATATATTATTTAGTAACTATTCTAACTAGAAAAGCTTAGAAGGCTTCCTTTATAAACTATTTAGTATAGTAATAGATTAGAAAGCTAGTAAGTAATATATAGTTATAATATCTATAACTAAAGCTAAGCTACTTACTATCTCTAAAGCTAGAAAGTTAATAATATAGTAAGAATAGTTACTCTATATAGTTAATCTTAACTATTAGACTAATTTTATTATTAATTATAATAATTAATAGATAATTAATTTATTTACCTATAAATAACTATAATTATAAACTAAGCTTCGCTATATTAATATCTATAACTATTAGTTATACTAAGAGGTTAATACTAGCTATATCTTAATCTAATAGGTAGCTATTACTAATATATAGATAGATAGGCTTACTAAGTTATTACTAGTATAATCCTATAAAAAGTTTATTTAGTCCTTAGGACTAGTAAATATCTAAGATCTAGTAGATAGATAGATAGCTTAATAATAGATAAGATAAATTTAAGAGCTATAATATAGCTTCTAGGGAGATATATCAACTAGAAATAATATACTTCTATATATTCCTTATATCTAGTAGTATATTAGTAGTTAGTAGCTATATATAGCGATTATATAAATATATACTAAGATAGATCTTAGAGGAGAACCCTCCTTTTTATAATTATACTTATTTTACCCTTTAGTCTAGTATCCTACTACTTATACCATATAAAACAGCCTCTCTTTTATTTAACAAGATCTTCTTCTTAAATAACGTAGAACTACCCTAGTTATTTTAGTTAGCTAAAATTAGGTTATATATTTTATTAAATAGTACCCTACCCTTATATCCTAATTCTTAAGATATTATAATTATAAGTATACGAAATATAAAGACCTAAGGATTATTAGAGAGTAGTTTAATCTAGTTTAAAAAACCATTCTTTAGTATAGAATCGATCTAAATAATATTTATAACTTTAATAAGATAGGTTTTACTATAGGATTAACTGTAATAGTAAAAATTATAACTAGAAGTAAATATTATAGTTAGAGATTACTTTTATAACCTAGAAATTGTAAGTAGGTAACTATAATTAAATATATAAATATAGTAGGGTAGGTACTTCCTCTATATATGATTTTTAAAGGTAAAGTCTTTATTAAATCTTAGTTTAATAGCCTTTTAGATAATTAGTATTTTAAAATTAGTCTAAATAGTTAGACTTCTAATAAAATTAGACTTCGCTAGCTTTAGAAACTCTTTATACTATTAACTTTATTATATATAGTAGGAAGGTATTAACTTTTAATACTTAATAGCTATAGAAGCTATTTAATATTAAAATTCGATAAAATTTATAAGTAAAATAATATTATACTAATTTATATACTACTATATTTCTCTTACCTTTTATAATTACTTAATATTAGCTATTTTATAGTCTTAAAATATATATATAGTTAGTTAGTTAAAATAAAAATATAGTTTAGGATTACTTATATTAATAAACTTAACTTTCTTAAAGTATACCCTATTATATAAATTAAAGCTTTTAAATTAGTAATAATTAAAAATAGCTTCTTAATAGCTAGTTTAGTATCCTTTTTACCTAATTAGGTCCTTTTAAAACTAAATATTTATCTTTAAATATTAATCCCTCCCTCTAATAGAGATAGTAATTTAAGCTAGAATTTTATACTAAAAACCCCTATTACTAGGAAAGATCTATATTAATAAGCTTTATTAATTAATACTTTACTTTATATATAATCCTAAAACCTAATAAGTCCTTCTAAATATATATTAAACTAACTTATTAAAGGCTGCTAGCTTATAATATATAGCGCTATTTTACTAGCGAAAGAAAATAAGGAGTTATAGGATAAAAATAAGAAGAAGAAGTAAAAATAGACCTAATCTAGAAGTTAGATACCTACTAAAGAAGGCCTCTTAGTTTAAGAAGCTTCTTAATTAATTACTAAGGTAGTAGAAGTATTAGAAGTACCTCTATACCTCCTACGCGGAAGCCCTTAATTAGGGTTAGAACTATATCTATAGGCTATAGTAAGGTATAGTAGGTATAGAAGAACCGGGTATAAAATTAACAGGTATCTAGAAAGATAGTTAAATTTAGTTTAATTAATTTAATAGTATTATGGTTAAGATAAATATATTTAAAAACTAGATTATTAAATAGGGTGGCAGGTTGTATATAGTAGCGGCTTATATATGAATTACGTTAGATCTTGGAGGAAAACCCTTTTTTTCACAATTATACTCATTTTACCCTTTGGTCTAGTATCCTACTGCTCGTACCATACAAAACAGCCTCTCTTTTGTTCAATACAATAAGCTAGAGAGAGAGGGCGCGCGGGAGTGAGTTTTATATCACTACTACGGCCTCAAGCACCATCTACGTACAGATGCAGAACATTCAGCTATCTCAAATGGAATAATCTATCAACTCGGGTTCTACGGACTTTATAGTCTGTTTGGAGTAGTCTGATTAGCTGCTGGGATTCATGTTCTTTTATCTGATTGGTTCTTTGGGTTCTGACCGTTTGCGAATGGACTACCCCATCAAACTTGGACTTTGTGCTGATATGTATCTCCCTGGATCCCTGGAATAAGGTTATTAAAGCTTTCGGAATATTGTTCTTATCCATATATTTAGGTAGAATTCTACATCATCCATTAATCGTGCCAGGCGCCCAAAACACATACCGTGTGTTGGTGCGCCCCAGTCAACGATAATTTTCACTCAACGATATAATCGCAAAATCAGGTACCTTTTATATGGTATACTAATACAAATAGTACCTAAAATACAAAAATCCTAATATCCATTTTCTCGATCCCCTACTAAGGCAGGGGAATAATAGATCTATACATATTAATTAAAAGGGCTTTGATTTATTTGATATTTATTCGAAATATTAGGTATACTTAAAATAATAAGATATTCAAGTTTTTAAATATATACACACATATATATGGTGCTTTTTGTATATATTTGTCACACTTCTATAGTTAACGTATTCGGTAAGCGAGCTGCGCATGTAACCGAGCTGCGCACCCCAAAATACCATAGTAAATGCAATATATTCCACATTTATATCTCAATAACCACGTCTCAACTTGCTTTTATTACTTGTCGATAGCCATCGATAAGCATCTGTTGTAATGCACTCTCGAGGGGTCAAATGCGTAGTGTTTAAACAGATAAACAACTAGGCGGTCAAGTGTTAGGTCAAAGATAAGATCAAAGTGTATACCATGGGATGAAATAGTCAATTTGTCTAACTAATATTTAGTATAATTTAGGGCTTTCTTATAGCAATCAAATATCGCGGATAACTCGGTAAATCAAAGATCAGATGATTCATGACTCTTCTTCAGATATAACTTCAGATAAATCATGACTTTGTCTTCGGATGAATCATGATTTTATTTAGATATAATAAAGTAAGATAGGATATAATAAAGTAAGCAATCAATGATATCATGAAATAGGAATATATATATTCTAATATACCCCTTTAGATTTTGACCTTAGTTAAAAGCTATAAATATAGGATAAAATAAGAAAGAGAGAAGTGTTACGTGCCAGGTTCTTTCTAACAGAAGAAGTGTATTACTAAACGAAATATCAAATATAGAGAAGGAAAAGAAAAAGAAAACAATGTAAAATAATAATATGGTCTTTATACCCCTTCGGGGGTAAAGCCCTATCCTCACTTATCCTAGAAGGAAGGTACGCCTATCTATATAAATAAGAAGGAAGGAATAACTAATAGTATAATCCTAAATAGGAAGGTACAAGTTCTATAAGTACTAATTATAATATGAGAAATGCTACCGATACACGAAAATTGCTACCATCACGTTGCCCACCATACTACTTTAGGTAAGTCTCCCGCTGGCCGCAATTTTCAACCAGCCTTTGTAATTTATTATGGTATAGTCTACCATGTGATCAAAACCAAAAGATTACCTGATATAATCATATAACTTGGTCATATGTTTTAGTTACCTATTTTGGCTATATGACTTTATATACTTTGGTTACCTATTTTAGTTACCTGTTTTAATCACCTAATATAATCATATGACTTGACTATAATGCTTGGTCATATGATCATATTATCTAGCTTACTTTACCTACTATTCGCATTATTAAAGTTATATGACCAAAATATATGACCAAAACATATGACCAAAACATATAACTAAAACATATGACCAAAACATGTGACCAAGACATATATCCAAGTATATATCTAAGTCATATGACTAAGTCATATAATTATATTAGGTGACTTTTGCTTTTTTGTTTTTAATCATATGATCGATCATACTATAATAAATTACAAAGGCTGGTTGAAAATTGTGGCCAGTGGGAGACTTACCTAAAGTAGTATAGTGGGCAATATGACGGTAGCAATTTTCGCGTATCGGTAGCATTTCTCTTAAATATAGTTTATAGGGGTTTTAGGATCCTAATTACTATCCTAGCTAGAGGGGGGGGTAGGTATTCGAAGAAGGATATTAAGCTTTAAGATTACCTAATTAGGTATAAATAGTATTAGACTAGTAGCTAAGAAGCTATTCTTAATAGCTTCTAATTTAAAGGCTTTAATTTATATAGAGGGATATACCTTAAGGAACTTAAGTTTATTAATATAATTGATTCTATACTATATTTTTATTTTAACTAACTGGCTATATAATTATTTTAGGACTATAAAACTACTAATATTAAGTAGTTATAAAAGGTAAGATAAATATAGTAGTATATAAATTAGTATAATATCGTTTTCCTTATAAATTTAGTTAAATTAAGGGATTAAATAGCTTCTATAGCTATTAAGTATTAAAAGTTAATACCTTCCTACTAAATATAAAAAAGTTAATAGTATAAAGAGTTTCTAAAGCTAGTAAAGCCTAATTTTATTAGATATCTAACTATTTAGACTAATTTTAAATCGCTAATTACTAGAAAGGCTATTAAACTAAGATTTAATAAAGACTTTACCTTTAAAAATAATATATAGAGGAAGGACCTATCCTACTATATTTATATATTTAATTATAGTTACTTACTTACAATTTCTAGATTATAAAAGTAATCTCTAACTATAGTATTTACTTCTTATAATAACCCTTATAGTTACTATTAATCCTATTATAAAACTAGTCTTATTAAAGTTATAATGTTAGAGTGTGGCAGAACTAGGCACAATGCTTTATAATGCACTCTCGAGGGGTCAAATGCGTAGTGTTTAAACAGATAAACAGCTAGGCGGTCAAGTGTCAGGTCAAAGATAAGATCAAAGTGTATATCATAGGATAAAATAGTCAATTTGTCTAACTAACATTTAGTATAATTTGGGGCTTTCTTATAGCAATCAAATATCGCGGATAACTCAGTAAATCAAAGATCAGATGATTCATAACTTCTCTTTAGATAAATCATGACTTTCTTCAGATATAATAAAGTAAGCAATCAATGATATTATCAATTATATCATTAAAACAGGAATATATATATTCTAATATATCCCTTTAGATTTTGACCTTAGTTAAAAGCTGTAAATATAGGATAAAATAGGAAAGAAAGAATAGATTAAATATTATTAAATTCGGTTACCCAATTAGGTAATTATCTTAAATTTAGCTAATTTAAGAATTCGAGGTATTTTTATAATAAAAGGTATTTTATTAATCTATTAGTAATTATAGTATTTATCGGAATCTATTAGAGATATATATCTCTATTTCTTACCTTTTTATATAACTAATATTTATTAATATCTATATAACGTAGTTTTATCTAATATAGCGAATTAGATTTCGTTATTAGATTAATTATTTACTTATTATTATATAATAGTATTAGATTATATTAGGTATCGAATTCAATTAAATTAAGTAGTCTTTTTATCTAAAGAAGGTATTTAGCTACTTTAGAAAGTATAACTAATTTAGCTTCTATTATTAATATTATAATAACTCACTATTTTCTTATTAACCAATTAATTAGACTACTAAATAGGGTGAAAATAAAGCCTTATAAGCTTTTTTATCTAATATTATTAGTAAAGCTTATATCTAAAACTACTCGAAAGATATATTATAGATTATATAACCTATTAAATTTAATAGAATAATATCTTATCCTATAAAGATATAAGATTATTTACTCTATAGCGATTATATAACTTCTTTCTAGCTTTATTAGCTATTAAGAAAGTATCTAATATATAAATATAATATTAGGTTAGGTTATAATTATAGTAAAACTAATTAATCCTACTAATAATTAGTAGTATTAGATTAGCTATAGATAAGCTTTATAATCAGATAATAATATATTAGATAATAATATATTAGGTAATATATAAATAAGATTTTTATTAGGAAGTAGTATCTTTAGTAGCTTCCTATTAGTTAGATAGAATTAGTAGGAGATCTTTTTAATATATATATCTTAGTTTAACCAGATTTTTCATTTTATCTAGTCTCTAATTATATATATACCGATAAATTAGGTTAATTCGCTATAGTCTTTTATCTTAAAGCTTTAATAAAGACAATTTCTAATAAATTCGGCATATTTTTAGTATTTTAGAAGGTATATACTAAGAAGATTATTAATAAAGATTATTAATATAACCTTTCTATCTAAAAAAAGGTATAGGTCTTTAGGAATAGGATAAAAGCCTATCTTAATAAGCTTTAATTTAATTGTTTCTTCCTATAAATATAGCGAGATTTATAAGCTATAAAGAGCTTAATTTAGTTATAAAATATACCCTTATTATTAGTAACCTAATAGAAACTAGTAATATAGATAGGGTAAAAGGGAACTATTAAGAAATATATTTACTATATCTATTTAGAAGGTTTCTAGATTAAATATAGCTACTATTACTAGTAATATATATAGGGTATAGGCTACTAGGGTTATAGCCCTAATATCTTCTTTATCTTTAATAATCTAAAGGTCGCTATAAATATAAATATAAGCTTTAAACTATATTAAAAAGCTGTTTTTATCTAATTTATATTTAAATACCTATTAGATTAGAAGAATTTAATACCTAGGGTAGGTATTCTATAATATATTTCTATATTTATCTAAATATAATTATATTATATAATTAATTTTCTTAGGTATCTAAGTATTTATCTTATTTAACTTATTATATTTAACTTATATTATATAGTACCATTTAGCTTTATAGGTATAAACTTATACTTCTAACTAGTTATCTGGTTCTTTTAGTAAACTATTAACCAGTATCTTCTTTAGTTAAGAGAGTAATACCATTGAAAATATATATAAATAGCTTAGAATTAGGTTTATCTAATATTTCTTATTAGGTAATTCTTTATTATTATCGTTATTTAGTAAGAATAGTCGTTTTAGAGATATATAATTATCTCTATTATAATTAGAATTATTAATAAATACTATTAGACTATTATTATATAGTTATTAATTATTAATACTTTCTAATAGTATAATAGGCTGATCTCTAAGGATTTTATCTAGTTTACTCTTATCTAGTATTATTAGCTAATTGCTAGGGATTTCGTCTGGTTCTACTTCTTCTGCCTTAGGCTATTCGGATACCTTAGTTATTAATTAATCTTCTACTTATTTATTATATATTTTATCTAGTATATCGATTTCTTTAGTAACCTTAATTTTATTAATCAGTTAGTCGAATTTAGATTAAATCAGTATTAAGATCACTTTATTAGTCTTATTTACTACTAGAATATTAATTTCCTATTCCTATTCTAGGGTATAGAAGCTTATTTTATCGAAGATAATATTATATATATATATAATCTTCCTAGATTAGGGTATCTAAATATACTATATATTAGATATATTATATCCGATAAGATAGCCGATCTATATATATATACTTATTTTAAATAAGTATAGTATTAATAGGATTTAAATATATACCTTATAACTATAAATCTTAATATTTAATAAAGATAGGATTATCGCTATATAAACTAGGGGTATTATTATTTAGCTAACTAGCGCTTATTAGGGGGATATCTAGTTCAGCTACTTATTAGGGAGCCTATTCTAGATATAAATAGTAGTATTAACTGCCTTAGGCCATAAATATATAGGTAAATTAGTATTAATAAGTATAGTATATACTATAATTAAGATTAAAGTACCTAATCTCTTAGTATAGCTATTTTACTTAGGTTAATAAAGTAGGGTTATATAAACTTTAATTCCTTTTTCTTTATATTTTATAAGGAATAGGAGTAAATTCCTATCTCTATTATAATATAAAACCTTTGGTCTAATATCGAATTAGGTATTAATAAAGGTAAATTTTATCTAAACTATATCTATTACCTAATCTTTATAATTAAGATTAGATAAAATCTAGTATTTAGTTATAGGATCGATTAGATAAGAAATATATCTATAATAATTATATACTTCTATTATATAAATTAAGTCCTAATAGATAGCTTTAAATAGGTTTTTTCCTATTATAATTAATCGATAGGATATCTATCTTTTTACCTTAGAAATCAGGTATATTTTATAAGAAGAAAGGATTAAATTCTTATTAATTTTAATATTTTTAGCTACTTTTTTAAGATAGTTAAGTACTTATATATTAAGATAGCCTAAATAGGTATACTATAGATTATATAACCTACTTACTATATAAGGATTAGCTGACTATATTATATATAAGATATTTAGTATAGTTATATAGTTAATAAGATTAGATAAATCAATTATATTAATCTAATTATCGATCTTTAATAGGTAATTAAGGGAATCTTAGTACTATTAGACAAAAATTAGGTTAGAATCCTTCTTAACCTTATAAATAAGGCTTCCTTTATTATTTTTAAGGTAGCTTTTTTATCTATTATACTATATACCTACTTTCTCTACTAAACCAGCTAATATTAAGTTAAGATAAAAACCTAGGGAATATACTATATTTATTAATTTAAATATAGTTTAATTAGGTAACTTAGTAGGTTCTACTAAAATAGTCCTAAAACTATTAATTTTTATAATTATATCTCTAATAGAAATATAGGATGAATTTAGTATATAATCGATAAACTTACTTATATTATTATATAGATAGGTATTAGAACCTATATTAAATACCTAGAGATTATATAAGAGATTATTATATAATATCTATATTTATATATATATAGTAGTATAGTTACTAAATTATATTATTATTATTATTATTTTATTCTTTTTATTATCTAAAGTATACTTTTTTAGGGTATTTTAATATATATAATTAAAGCCTTTATATTAATAGGCTTTTTTAAACTATTCTTCTATATTAGGTAATACTTTCTAATCATTTAGTCTCTTCTTAGGATTAATATAGTAGTAGTTATTAAATATATAGTTTCCTTACTTTAGGTCTTCTTAATAAGGGTATTAGAGATTATATATTAGTTTTATCTAATCTTTCTACTAGTTTTTACCGCTTTAGTCTTTACTACTTTATTTATTACCTTAGAAAGTAGTATATATAACCTTTATTACAATCTTTAGTAGGTTTAGATAAATAGAATTATAGTATTTTTTAATTAGTAAATAGAAATTAAGTAATATTCTATCTAATTCTTTAATTATTATAAAATAATTGGTCTAATACTCTGTGAAATATAGGGATAATAATCCTATAGCTTTAAGAAAGTTATATAAAGTATATAATCCTATAGCTTTAGCGATTTCCGTTTAGGATACTTCTATATAGATATTCTCCTAATTTATAAGCTACTTCTTAATTAATCGATTATATAATAGTCCTTACTATAAAGTATACTATTAGTATATTATATAACGTTTTTATGATTTATTTATTAGTATATAGATATTATATAGTATAGATAAAGTATCTCAACTAGCTATAGTATTACTAATTAGTCGTCTATTATTAATTAAGATTAATCTAATAATAGTATAGAATAGGGCTTAAGCCCTATTATTAATTATCTTAAATCGTTTATAATTAATCTCATATTCTTATCTTAATTCTTACTAGAGAGAAAGTTGATAATTAGTTAAAGTAAATATCGTTTTATTATTTATAAATATCTCGGTAAAGATAGGATAAATAGGTTTAGTTAGTATTAGTTAGGTTATTATTTCTTCTAGATTAATATAATCCTATAGTTAGTAACTAATAGTAATTAATCTAATATATATATACTAGACTAGCTAATTAGATTACTAACTAAGTATAACTAGGGATTTTACTTCTATTATAGTAGTAAAATCAGATAGAAGAAGATTAGATAAGATAAGATTAGATAGATAGTTAATATTAGCTTTAGATAAAAGGATTAAGCCAGGCTTATAACTATTAGAGTATAGTAGAACTAGGTATAATACTTTATAATACACTCTCGAGGGGTTAAATACATAGTATTTAAATAGATAAACAGCTAGGCAGTCAAGTATCAGGTCAAAGATAAGATTAAAGTATATATCATGGGATGAAATAGTCAATTTGTCTAACTAACATTCAGTATAATTTAGGGCTTTCTTATAGTAATCAAACATCGCAGATAACTTAGTAAATCAAAGATCAGATGATTCATGACTTCTCTTTAGATGAATCATGACTTTCTTTAGATGTAACAAAGTAAGCAATCAATGACATCATCAATTATATCATTAAAACAGGAACATATATATTCCAACATATAAATATCGTTTAGATTGATTCTATATTAGATAATAGTTTTTTAAATAAGATTAAACTATTTAGTAATTACTTTTAGGTCTTTATATTTTATATACTTATAATTATAATATCTTAAGAATTAGGATAAGAGGTTAGGGTACTATTTAATAAAGTTATAAACCTATTTCTTATTAACTAAAATAACTAGGGTAGTTCTATATTATTAAAGAAGAATATTAGCTATTTCTTATATAGAAGAATACTAGAGGGACGCTCTATATAAATCTATAAAGAGTATCTATTTCTAAAGAGATTCCTCTTTAATTACAGTTAATTTAGAAGAGTTAGTATATAGAGTTACGTGTTATTAAATACTATATAGGTATATATAGAGTATAGATTTAGGTATATTAAAGATATGTACTATCCTATAAATAGATATAGTCTCTCCTTTCTTAAAAGCCTAGATAGCTAATAAGATCCTACCTTCCTATTCTATTAACTTTATAGGTAATCGGCAGCGTTTTAGTAGTATAGTAGGTAGTTAAATTAACTAAGTACTAATTTACAGACACGTTTTGGTTAGGGTATATAGCTCGGTTACGTATATAGCTCGCTTACCGAATATATTAACTATAGTCTATTAGGTAATAATCCTATTTTCTTTTATAAAATCTATTATCTTTTAATTAATTAATCCTTTATTATTAGAATAGAAAATATAAATTAGTAAATTAAACTATATTTATATTTATAAGATAAATTTAATAATTACCTATTAGTAACTACTTTTCTTCTTATATATTAAGGCCTAGTAGTATTAGATACTATTAATATAGAAGTAAGAGATCTACTTATTACTATTATATACTTTAGGGAGTATAATAAGATTAAAATATATCTAATTAAGTAATCTAAAATTTATACCTTAAATATAATAAGAGACTTACTTTAGTATTCTACTAAGCTAATATATTTTATATAACTTAGGGTTATTTATAGTACTCTTAATATTTATATATAAGGGTTTTATAATCTAAATACCTTTAACTATTTTAATAAACTATTCTATATACTTACTAAATATATAGTTAAATTACTAATACTATCTTTCTACTATTACTTTTAAGATTAGTAGCTATACTAAATATTAGGTTATATTAAAAGAGGTTATTATAAATATTACTAGAAATATAAAGTTAGTATATAGGAATATAAAGAAGTTTCTAATCTCTTCTATTTTTATAAAGGTCTAGCCTATATCTTTATAGATAATAGTTAGATTATTAAAATCTACTTTATACTCCCTTTATTTAATTAATACTATTAAGATAAGATTATAGTAAAAGTTAGGAAAGTACTTAATATTATTTAATATAAGATTAATAGGCTAGCTATAATAGCTAATAGTTTTAATCTAAACTTTACTAATACTATAGACTTTAGTAAATATATTATTAACCTTTAGTTTTCCTATCTTTTTATAGAATTTAATAAAGAGACCTTAGTTATTTATAATATATTAACTAATTACTAAATTAATTAACTAATAATCTTATAGGATAGATTATAAATTTATTAGAAAAGTAATATCTTTAATAACTATTAAGTAATCTTTATTATTTAGATTTATTACTATAAAGTATACTTAGGCTAAGTCTTCTTCTTCTACTAGTTTAATAAGAAGCTATTTTATATAGTCCTTTACTTTTCTAAATAACTTATTAACCTTTCTTTATATATTCTTTTAAATATTAGGATTAGGTTTCTAATTAAGTAGATATATTACTTTAATTAAATATAGATATATACTAAAGTAATAGTTTTCTTTATATATATAAGCTAGAAGAGATATTAATATCTTCTTTTCCTTTATAATTATAATAGTTATTATAGTTATAGTTACTAGTTTTTTAGTTTCTCTTTAATTATTAAGAGTTATAAAAGTAGCCTATAGTATCTTTAGTTTTAATAACTTCTTTTAATTAAAGAATAACTATTCTAAATAATATATATTTACTATACTAATAAATATATACTTTCTATTTTATTTAAAGACCTTCTAATACTAATAGTAATAGAATTAAGGCTTAATAGAATTAAGTATTATTAAGAAATTATAGATTATATTTTAGTTATTAGTTATAAAGCTTACTTTTATAGCTATATATTCTATATAGAGATTCTCTAATTTTATTAATTAGCTATTAATTACTATATCTTTAATTAATATTATTACTATAACTATCTACTATCTCCTAATAATCTAGACCTACTTTATATCTATATAAGAGAAATATAATTATAGGGTAGCTAATAGTTTATTAATTTCCTATACTTTAACTATTAGATTCTAGATCTTAATAGTAAGTATATTCCTTATTCTCTTAGAGACCTTATTAAGTATTAGTTTAATTATCTTATATTTAGATAGATTATTATTATAGTCTTTCTAATTATTATTATAATTAAGTTAGTTATTTATTATTAATTAACTTATTATATTATAATTATACTTTATATTATTTTTATTTAGTTAAATTAGCTTTATAGGTAGGGTAGGCCGCTTTTCTTTACTAATATTTAGGTTAATATAATCCTAAATATTAAGATTTTTAATAATTATCTCTACCTATATAAACTAGGTTTACTATTAGATTAAGTTCCTTAGAATAATATATACTCTAGGTATACTTAAGACCTATTTAGTAATCCTATTAAGATTATTATAAAGGAATAATATCTTATTTTCTATAGCTTTCTTATATAAGTTAGTAGAAGATAGATAGGAAGTACTAGGTAAGTAAAAGTACTTCTATACTTAGGGGTACAGTAGCTTATAGAGCAGACCGCGGTAGTATTTAATTACAATTGATATACTAGTAAACCGGGCTTATAACTATTGAATAAAAGAGAGGCTGTTTTATATAGTATAAGCAGTAGGATACTGGACCAAAGGGTAAAATGAGTGTAATTGTGAAAAGGAGGGTTCTCCTCCGAGATCTAACTATCTTGGTATATGTTTACATAATCGCGACAAGTGGCTGCTGACTACTAATATACCACCAGACGTAAGGAACGTACAGAAGTGCGTCATTTCTGGTCGACATATTGTCCGTTACATTACCAAGTATTTCGATTCGCAATCATACAGCACTGGCTGAATAATGTAAAATTGCTCGTTGCACTATATAATCGGTTCCATAGCTCAGTTGGTTAGAGCGCTGTGCTAATAACGCAGATGTCGAGGGTTCGACCCCCTCTGGGACCATGTTTTTTTTCGGACAGAAAATCGCGATAATGCGAATGTATTGGTCGATTTTTTACAGCAGAAAGATCTCTACGGAGTACATGGTCCGAAATGTATAATCTGGTACAGAGTACGGAGTAGGACACAATTAATAAGCAAATGCACAGATAACTAAAAGTTACACGGGCGGTCTGTAAAATGACCTGTATAGAAATAGTATCGATGTTGGTTTCTGACATTCTGAAAATTGTATTTTAGTGCCTCTGCACCCACCACCTCAATGATGTAAAAAATGCTGGCTGTATTCTATAACCGGTTCCATAGCTCAGTTGGTTAGAGCGCTGTGCTAATAACGCAGATGTCGAGGGTTCGACCCCCTCTGGGACCATGTTTTTTTCCCCCGATCTACTGCAAAATGAACCGGCACGTTGTTGAATAAATAAATTTGAAAAGATCAAAAGCCGAGAAATTCGGTTCCGAATGAAAGTACTGGTGTTCTGCTTATTCGAAAGGAAACGATCTCGTTGAGTCTTGTTGTGGTTGTTGTATAGACGACGAAGTTGATCAAGATTTGTAGGGGAGCGTGTACGTTGGAATTATAACGGTATCGAGTTGTGGAAGAACTATGGCCTAAACTTGGCTGGCGATATTGAAAGAAGTTGTCGTAGTAAAAACCGAGCTGTTGAATTTCGAAGGCTGGTCTTGCACGAATGGCCTACTAGCATATTTTGCTGACTGGCTGACCGGTACATTTCTCTACATCTAGGAGAAAACCTCGGAACGGTTTGGTGGGGTAGAAGAAGAAAAAGCAGGAGGTATAGCCTGCTAGAGCTGCTGAATCTTGCTATACGATTATTAATCGTGGCGGCGAATTTAGCAAGAAGCTCTAAAAGCTATTGTTTGAATATCGACTAGACCTGCTGGATCTCGCTATCAAGGTTGACAAGAGTGGTAGCGAAAGAGAGAAATACTTCGGCCCAAAGTGCACTCTCAAACGAGTAAGTGGGCAAACAGATAGTTGATCGATCCGTATAGTCAGTCATATAGCAGACAATCATGTAGATGGTAACAATTAGCAAGAAAACAGACTGTATTAAGTTGTATATCCCTAGTGGTGAAAACCTAATGAGGTATGTATTACTAAACATTGTCAAACTAGTTAACTAACTAGTGGTCTTTTTTAGTAGAACTCTGTGGTACGAGGTTCTTACCCTTTATGTCACGATCCATATGGATCGCTATATTAACTAGCTGTCTCCCACTTTGCAACTTGCTTCTTCTTCCTCTCCCCATCTTAGTTATTCTGAATTCAATGCACTCTTCGTTTGAAAGACCTGGCACGTCACACTTCATACACCTTTTTGTTTTCGTCTGCTTTGCGTTCTAAGATGGATCTATCTCTGTACTGCCAAAACAACCTTCTTTATACATAGGAGTCATTATCAAGATACCAACGTGGAGGATACTATCTAGTCAACCTCGGAGATACATTTAAAGATGACCGTTACAAGATATATCACAAGTTAGGATGGGGTGGCTTTTCCACGGTATGGCTTACGAAAGACAGAGAGTCAGTTCACCCCATACCTCATTTCTAGCTAATCTTATGCCAGCCGAAATCAATGGGTCTCCTTGAAAATCATTACCGCAGATTCGTCGCTACCAGAGCTGGAACATTTGGTAAATCTAATGGCAAAATTTCGAGGCGAGCTTTCTTCGAACTACATTGTTCAGCTACTTGATTCCTTCGTCCACGAAGGCCCCAATGGGTTATACCAATGTCTTGTATTTAACTTAATTGGTCCTATGGGTGCTTCCTCCTCTACAGTTATTTTCTATGGTTAGCGCCATTTTACTTACGACTTATTAGATATCAGCGATCAGAATATTATATTCAGTTATACTAATTTATCTAAAGGGACTAAGGAGCAGCTTTCGATATTCTTAGATCCCCAAAAGTTGAGCCGCTGAAACGGATTGATAGTATACCTCTAGGCAATAAATTGCGGGCCCAAATAGTCGAGGCAGCAGACTAGATTGGATAGGTAGATAAGGATTATAAAGACATTCGGATCCTCGATTTCGGAGAGAGTTTCTATCAAGGATATGAACCTCCAAAGCTGGCCCAGCTGTGTTCATTAAGGGTACCAGAGACGATTCTTACCGACTGCTTTGACTATCACGTCGATTTATGGCATACGGGTTACATGGTATCTCAACATATCATTTCTTTAAAGAAAATATACTTACAGCGATATGAACTATAGATTTATTTCTTCTTATTCACAACCTGGTCATTCTGGTATTTCGGAGACGACTTATTAATTGACCAAATGATTGAGTTTATAGAGAAGTTACCAGCTGAATAGGAGCCTAAGTAGGAATCGATTAGGAAGATACCTAACGATAATGAGCCGAAAGAAGGTAATTGAACTGATCCACATACAGAAGTACTGCTAATTTTGCTCGAAGATTACGGAACCTCGAAGCTTGAACAGATGTTTGCTAGTTTAGCACCTGATCTAACACTCAAACCTCTACTTCGTGTGATGCAAGGATTGATGCGATTCTTACCGTCTACTCGTCTTACTGCAGAAGAGGCACTTGATTTGCTAGGTGACGCCCAAGATTAATAGATAAATTAAGCAAATAGATCACACCCCTTTATTGGAAGACTATTTATTTGACATAAATGTTAACGTAGCAGATTGAAGAATAGAGTAACACGTTCATAATCAACATCTGACCCAGGGGGGCCTGATTTTGGGACCCCTCTGGTCGGCGCAGCAATAGCTTCCAAGTCGACCTTTGTCATGCCAGGGTGCAAATGGATATCATACGAAAGTGTAGTTCCATCGCCAGATGGATGAAGACGCTGCATACCCACGAGTGTAACAATCTTTACTTGTCGTTGGGAAGTACTAGCCGCCAAATGAAGCCTGACCGTCAGTATACTATGCGACGGAGGAAGATGGACCGTGATATTCTGTTGAGAAACAAGCGACGAAGGCGGTATATCTAGACAGAAGTCCTGTTGTAACGACAAAGAGGCATGTGTAAGAACCCGAACGTTACGAATCAAAGCCATCCTTGGGTCTGGCTCATAGTTAGCTGGAAGTCCTGCAAATCCCAGTGGGAGTCAAACCTTGGCCTGATCGCCTCAGAAGCGAATCCATGGGCGATGAATCGAAAGGCGGCTGGTAGGGAGCACGTGCTAACAACGGGTCAGCAAAGGCCGGGAGCCGAGCAACAGTTTCGCTAGGCGATAGAATGTCTACCAAGCGTAACATACCTGAAGCGGAAGATGAATGCCGAGTGACATTCGAAGAGGCATCAACAGATGCATTTGGGGGGTTTTGCGAAGTGAACATCGTCAGGGCGGTTGCGTTGGTCACCGAGCTCAGTAAACCTTGCGTGCTCATAGAACTGTTCTGTTGTTCCTCTGAGCCAGATGGTGTGTTTGTAGTGCTCGACCTAGGGCTGTCAAGTTGCCCCCCAAGAGACCATCCTCGGGGAGTTCTACTACCTGCTAATCCAGCTCCGGGAATATCCTGCGTATGGCCTTGGGATTCGTCCTTAAATGTGACATCTGAAGATTGGCCATCGTTTTTGTATAGTGTATCGGAGCTCTGCCCAGGCAGTTTCAAGGTTAACCTCTGCGCCATTAGGGGCACAGCAGTGCCCACTTTTAATCTGATGCGAGACATCTCAGGGGTTCCATCTACCTCACGGGGATTCGGAACAAGCCTTTTGGCTTCGGCAACGCGTCGGTGGAAGTGATTCTGGGCTCAAATGTTAGCCTGCCGAAGGGGACGGATGGTAAGAGCGTCGCGGTATCGTCTCACCTCCAAAACCCCTGCGAGAATAGAGATATCGCTGTCGTCTTCATTATATTCCCTAGCATTTCGCCATACATAGCTGACCTCTTCTTCAAAGGACTGCCACGTAGGATATGCGGTGGTTCTGGATGAATTCTTCCTACTGTCTGTACCGCGAACTCTCTTTTGGATGCTTCGTAAGGACACGGGATGTTGAATGATCTCATAGTAATCCCGGTACAGATTCCGGTCTGGTTTCCCAATGAACGGGTAAGAAACCTCCTGGCCACTAATTCGGGGCATCAGCTTCAAGTAAAGGACCAAAATCAGTGATACCTACTCAGAATCCTTGAGCCGGGTCAACTCGGACATAATCTTGTCCTGTGCAGCCTGAAGACTGTCACCTTCAAAATCTCCCTCGGACTCGGCCTGCGACTCCGGGGTTCGATCTGCTTCCTCTGGTGGCTCTGAGTCCAGATCCGACGACGCACGATTGGACTCATCGGGAATCATGAGATCATCATCCTATCACACGCACCGCAACTTGAATTAGCGATTGAAACATGTGACCCGATTTATAGGCGCAAAGCAACGATATAGCATAGTGAATAGAGTTGAACTGCCGTAGTTGTAATGTCGCGATTGCCCTCCACTCGAGTGTCAAGGGCTAATCGATATGTATTAATGTAACAAATTGGATACTTACGGAAACCTTTCGGCGTTTCGTTCTACGAAACTTCATATTTGGGGAAGCTGCGGCAGCCCGTCGCTTTGAGGTCATGTCTTAGTCCTGATAACGTCCCGAGTCGCGAGTCGAGTCACACATTGAAGATAGCAATATGTGACTGAAGACCACAGGAGAAGTGGAGATACAGATTTAATAAATAAAGGGTCAAAATTGATTGAACAAATTACAAGTAGTGATAGAGTATGGCAAAAGGGAGATATCTAGACATTCCTCATCTCAGACGTGTTGCAGACGCGTCTACGGCCCCGGGTCATCCCGCCTTATGTAAGACTGGTGGGCCACGAGTTATCATAGTACAGAATGGTATCATACAGTACTGTAATTAAATTTGTATACAAACAACTGCAAATCTGATGTACCGGCTTTTGCAACGGTGTAATTTTGGTACCAATTACATACATAGTACACGCAACTATTTCGAGTATGATCATGTGACCAAAAATTGGATCGACACCTGAGGCATAAATGGTTTCTCTCCCCCACTATTTTCCCGAGTCCCGCAAAAACAAGTCCGGTGCTTGTTGTTTTGACAACTCACATCCACTCCTTTCTCTATCGCGTCACTTTTCTTCTCACCCGATCACTCATCCTCCGTACCTTTGATTCCTTAATATCAGATCATCTTGCACAACCTTAGGGTCCCTACAAGAGCACTGCGAGCGTACGTTTTTAGTTGTCGCTACATGCGATAATCATTCAGCCACATTGTGAGCCGCATCCTCAAGCTACTTATTTACTGGCCTTCTTGTTTGAACAAATCGAATTGATGTTGACAATCTATATAGTTGAGAGATCCTTATACTGCCATCTCTTCTCATTCCACTATCCAAATGGACATCGACCCAGCTAGGCGCAACAAGAAGCCCCGTCTCCTCCTGGAGACGGAGCGCGAGAAGCTTGATGAATTTGTGGACTCTATTCACTACTCGGCAAGGTGAGGACTCTATGGCAATGCGGTAGACTCTCCATTGACTCCTCTGTATAGATACAACGACGACAAATTTGAATACCGCCATGTGCAGCTCCCAAAGAATATGCTCAAAAAGATCCCCGCAGACTACTTTGACAGTTCTAAGGGCACTCTGAAATTGCTTTGGGAGGAGGAATGGCGAGCTCTGGGTATTACACAAGTATGTTGAACATAATTGAAAGATGTGCATGGGTTCTAATAATGTGTGCGCAGAGCTTGGGATGGGAGCATTACGAGGTGCATGAACCTGAACCTCATATCTTATTGTTCAAGTCGGTTATTTGCGAACTGCTCCCTTAGCTGTATCACTAACCGTCTTGTAGGCGCCCTCTTAACTACCAACCCCCTCTGCAACAATAAGTTTGTCATTGATTGGCGGCGTTATGCTTGGAAATATGAGCAGTTGAGAAGACATCGCTTTATGTTCGTTCATGGCAGGCACATGGGTTCGCAATATTGCTTATTAGCGTCCACAAAAGCTTCATATTTGAAGTTCTGGAATGACACCAAGTTCCATTTTCTCCTTGCCCGCCATTTCATTGACACGCTAAACCAGGCTATCTCTCAGTCTCTCTATTATGTCATACGGAAGACCAACATCTGTCTTGTCATAGACACCTGGACTGTTCTAGCATGACCATTAAATCGCGTTTTTGGCCAGTCATCCTCCCTACTAGGCTGTGATGAGGCTGCTACGGATGATGAGCTTCTCCACTTCCTGAACTTGATGGAGAATCTAGAGATATGATCTCAGTCAAGTTATCCTAGATTGAAGAATGCTGTGGGCGAGACATGGACCTCCTCTGCTTGGTATTTCTAGTCGACGCTAGAGGGGGAAAAAAACAGACCAAGTATTTGCAAAGGGAGCGGACATACCTGGACTACCCATTGATGTCGTTGGTCATTTGCTTTCCAGCTTTAGTTGAGTATTTCGCTAATGGTTAGCAAATCAAGTAACATCAAGTAACATCAAGTAACATCAAGTAACATCAAGTAACTTCTTCTCTCATCTATTCCCACGCTGCCTGCCACTTTCGCCCGTTGGTCGCATGACGTCTTTGTTGCGCATCTAATTTATCACGCCGAGGGGACATGGTTTATTGCCCTAGATTGTGACTGGAATAAGGATCGGTTGCGCTGATCAAGTCAACACATGGTATAGGGACTACATTGGCTCGGTACTAATATAGATAGATACATATGTATATCGTAAATAGCTCTTTGGAATCGTCATTTCAACCCAAGGTTGGTCGACTCCTAGTACATTAGACACGGGAAGGCACAGATACAGTATTAATAATTCTTATAGCCATCCATGGCTGCTTATGCATAAATATAGAAGTAGTCGCAAATTTGTGGTAATTCTTTAAGTCACTATGGAAAACACGTATGTACATCGTATTCATACATAGGGCAAAATGCTCCACACACATTTCATGAACATCAAGGGAGACCGATATGCCTTGGGCCTTGAGATGAAAGTTCTGGGTATATATGATCAACTTCCCAATGCCTCCTGTCTCCTCATATTCAGATCCTTGAGCGTCATTTCCACTGTTCGCCATCCACGCTTGGTTGGATCATACTCGCCTTTCACCTCATATCGACAAAACCCATTAGGACCCTTCAACCCAACTGGACCCGTGATAAAGAAGGCTCCGCGGTGAGCAGACCGTGCTGCCTGGGCCTCTTCATGGTGCAATCGTAATTTGAATGCCTCTGATGCCAAGTGCAAATCCGACCCCGGGCCGAGGTCTGGTAACGGTAGCCGCTGTAATAAAGATATGAGTGAGGATGGGTGGTAGTTGGAATTCTCGGTATTAGGCGGCATATTTTCTTTGAGTCCGTCAGTCAGGGGAGGTTGTAGCTTAGATTGATCTTTCTGGCCAATCCAGTTCCCTCTCTCATCGGTAGGCGCGGCAGAAGAATCATCCAACAAATCAACGGCATCTAGCGACTTCCCTGCGGGTTTCCTGAAACGATCAAGTTGCCTCAGCAAGAGTACCAGATATGCATCTCTGATTGCTAAAGCAATATGAACTGGTTTCATGAATGTCTGTAACCTGTCACCTATCTCGGGGTCCATCGGCTTTGAGACCCACGATATACTGTCGTTTTTGATCTCCACCCTGTCTACCGTCAGTATAAGAGCCAAGCGTTTAGAGATTAGCAGTACATACCCCGAGCGCACATATCCAGGAGGGGCACGGTCTGGAAATTGATGGACAAGCCAGAATCCCGTGAGGGAGAGAGGCTCGCCGAGTATCGGTGACATATGCCTCCCCGCGTTATCTAAAACGATTGTGGCGAGTTCATCTAAACTCGTAAGCGAATGATCTTCAACGGGGGTTGAATCGAATCCTTACCCCTAAGCTTCTGGAGCTTCTTCCGATCCTTAGAAAATTTCACAAACTCTTGCCACTCTGGATCCGATGTAGTGTATAGCTCGCCTTGCTGCAAACGTGACCAGGCAAGCGGAATGAATAATGCTCCCTCGTTTTCGACCTCTTTCCCGGTGATTTCGCCGCTTCCAACGGAGGTTTGACGCGGAGATGTCTTCTCCGGGTTGGCCATAGGAGGTAGATCAGCATCTTCGGTATCGTCGACAAATCGTATCAGTACGAAGGTGCTCCAGAGGTAGAATGCGGTGCCGTACAGAAGACATTTTGATATGAACGACCTGAGAGATTCTACGTTAGTCTGGCTAAAGAGATCTTGATTTGGCTTGAAATGGGCATCTTACCTAATCCGAGGCCGCCTAAACCTCACATGTCGCACATTTTGTGGGTTTAAGAAGTTGGAATGAGCGTGTGTAGGACCGAAGAGAGACGAGCGTGCGTGAGGACTTCGAAGCAGATACCTGAGCCGGAGCATTGGGAAAAGCCAATCCCTACAATGATTCTCACTAGAGTATCATCTCAATATGAAAAAAGAAGGAATAGATAGAATCCTTGAAGCCTGATATGCACGAGGATTTGTGTTGCGGGTTTGCTAATAATGGCAAAGGGTTCGGCGGTTTGGTGGATTATGTAACGTGCGGCGTTGCGGCGTCAGGGAGCCTACCATAGACGTACACTACAATATATGTGTGTAGATAGGTGATGATCTCTCAGAATGAATAGTATTACTACCAGAATAAACTGTAAGCTTAAAATCTATGACATGGACCGTAGCATATATCGATAATTGGTTGAGCACTCAATATACATACTAGACCACGTGATAGCTTAGTGATATCTTATCGGATGCCCCAAAGTCGTCCGTAGCCAAATGATATTCTGTCCTCGACTCCGTTTGTATCCAACAAAACGCTATATACCCTCAGAGGAGAATCTTGGTGTGGGAATCGCCACATTTGCCAAAATAGTCTTGTCTTACCTCCGGCCCTCCCGATTCTAGCAATATGCGCTGGGTGTCCGCCTTCCTTGCCCTGGCATTAACAGGTGCACTGCAAGCAAATGCACTGGATGCTACAATCTTCACGTTTCCTCCCAAGACTGCAACCTCTTTAACTGCTAACCTCCAACAACAAACAATATCAGAAGATGAGGCCCAGCTTGTCCTAGAGCTTCGCATGAAGTCCTCTGTAGCATCGGTCCTCGGAATGGTGGATGCAGACACCGTGAACCGCTTGAATCATTTCACCCAGGATGATCTCACTCTCTTTGGGGGAGCTACTGGGAGGATTTCTCTTAAGAAAAGCTTCTTTGTTCTGGAAGGGATCGACCAGGAAGTTGGTAAGTGGAAGCGGACTTACACTTGACTTGAAACTTTAGCTAATATCTCTACAGCCCTAGCCATGCAAAAAGCCCAGCCAAACCATCTTCATATTCCTCAGATTTCCTCACCCTTTATCGGATTTGATCTCCTGGAATCATTTATCGAAAGCAGCCTCACTGCGAAAGGGGACCGTGGGCAAATCTGTACATACTACAACGATGCTAACAGGGCTGCGTCATCGACATCCCAGGTAGCAAAGCCAACTTTAATAATCTTGGGGTTCCCTCGCTAATCTTTCAATTATACCAGACTCCTAAGGAATGCCTATCCAGGGACCCTATTTTTGCTGATGAGTCTGATATGCTTGTCCGTGACTTCCTTACACTAGTTGATTCAGTGGAATCCTGGATAAGCAAGGATCACAAGGATTCAGCTTTGAAGTTGTCCTTTAAGGTATCGAGTTTCCCCTGCCTAACTAGTGAATGATTTCTGATTCCACGTCACCAATTGCAGAATGCCTCTGGTGATTCTCTTCTCAGAACCAAGCTCCTAGAGAC
Source organism: Penicillium psychrosexuale (assembly GCF_028828465.1). Taxonomy (NCBI): domain Eukaryota; kingdom Fungi; phylum Ascomycota; class Eurotiomycetes; order Eurotiales; family Aspergillaceae; genus Penicillium; species Penicillium psychrosexuale. Next base: position 1,078,390 of record NW_026643190.1, on the reverse strand, counting down.
ATTGCTCCTTCACCTAGCTAGAATACCGTCGACCAGCAACCAGGAAATCACGATATTGGTTCTACCCGCTGGTGTTGAATCAGAAGGACTTAACCGCCGAGGCGCGAAGCAATCATCGGCACCAGTCACCCATCCCTTCAGAAGGTCGGCACCACTGCAGTCAACCCTAGCGCCTGTCTGTCATGCTTCGAACTCCTCGTGTGCCGAATCAACCAATGACTGTTCCGGACACGGTTCCTGCTATCTGAAATACGGCTCGGGTGTTGAGGGAACTACAGGCAATTGTTATGCATGCCAATGCAGACAAAGTGTTGTTCAAAATAGCGATGGTACCACCAAGACAGTTCAATGGGGTGGATCGGCTTGCCAGAAAAGAGACATCAGCTCACCTTTCTTCCTCGTTGCAGGCGTCAGTCTTCTTGCCATCGTTCTAGTTGGGAGTGCGATTGGGATGCTTTTCAGTATGGGCTCACAGGAGCTACCCAGTGTCATCAGCGCTGGTGTAGGAGGCCCTAAGTCTCAGATGTGAGCATACGGAAAGCTGTGTAGGTGTTAGGGGGTGTTTTTCCTCTTTTCTTTTTTTTTTGGCCGAGGGCTTCATGTTCTTTACCTCATTTATCCCTCAACCTATTTTGCTTTACTTTGTTTCTGATTGCCCCTTCCCTACACTACATCTAAGGGAAACTTTCGGTCAATACAGCAGTACATATATGTAGGGTGGCACAATCTATTTTTAAGGGGCACGCGGCTATAGCAAAAGAATATATTGTATAGCGTGTACAAAATAGTACTCTCTGTATGTACTCGAGTAATGCGCACCAGGCGATATATAGATATGCATAACCCATTCAGCCTGCTAAATGGACTAAGAATCAGGGGGAAGCAGTGGCTGCCAGTAGCGCCGTAGGACAAGAGGGAGACAAGACAATTCGTGAATCATCAGCCGCAAGAATAAAAGGTCCCCATGATCCAGACGCACCCTAGTCCAGTTGCGCAAAGATCGATAAATTACACATATCAAGTCATAAACAAGGAAAATATAACTCCAGCCCACATTCCAGATGTGGTTCCGGCATGAAAATGATTTGCAGATTAGTCAAATCACGAAGAGTTATGAGAAGGATAGCAGTCAAAGACCAATCATGTGGTACCAGCTTCGACTTGACGAGGTGTGCGTCTTTCTGAAGGCAGTGGATCCACAGAAGTCCCAACTACAGGTGGTCTTCTTGAGGAGGGAAAATGGAAGGAAAGTTGGCGGAGTCGAGTAGGAATCAATCGAGACCAGGTGGATTGACCCGATGAACCCGAGGCATGGACTGGGTCCCAAGGCTGATCACGCCTACTCTGTACATGCTGTTCTCGGGTTGGAGATATGCTTCTTTCCTCTGGAGATGTCGATTGAAATATTCGGCTAGGCAAGCCCATCTGGCCTCTGAATCCGCTTGCCCTGCCACCATTCCAAGCAACTCGAGGGGGTCTGAGGATTGCATCCGGGTGGTTCGAGGCTGTACGACGACCCTGACGATCTGTGACAGACTGTGCTTCGGTCTGTGCACGGGGTTTGGGGACATAGTAATCGGCCTTGCATAGAGGGCAACATGCCCTTCTGCTAGTAAGCCAGGGGTCGACGCATGAAGCATGGAAAGCATGGCCACAAGTAAGTCCCCGGATATCATCATCGTCCTCAATGATATCTAGGCAAATCGCACAAGAATCGCCAGGGTTGGGCAGAAGATCAGCAGTAACAGCATTACCAATGTAGGCACCATCATCATGTTCCCCAATATCCGTGGTCATGTTTTCATTGGTCAAGGAATGCTGCCATTTCTCTTTCTGTATACCTGCACCAGTGGACTGCCGGTTGGAAGGCTTCGAAGATACTGCAGGGCCCTTCTCCGAAGTCTGCACTAGAGGGCCATCTTGTAGCTCTTGAATGGGGGGTGGTAAGGTATCAACGGAATCCACCCGTACATGGCCCTTGGTAGACGGTGATATTGCAGCCGTGTGAACCCCAACCGCCTTTGTCACGATATCACTTTCATCCTTTAGGCTCTGTGGCCTGCTATTCGGAGCTGTGATACCTCCTTCTGTTGAAAGGCCCTGGTTGGCGCGAGATGATCTCCACACTTTGTACTTGACAAGTGGGAACCGCCCGTTGACTTCATCCATCGTCATTAGCCTTTTCTCCCTTCGCCTGCGATGAGTTCGTGGCATGGTGACCAAGTCTATGGGCTCTCCTACTTCTTCACTGCGGAGTTGACGATTTCGTTGGTTATATCGAAAGCAGTATTTGACTCCAACAATGATCCTGCGATGACCGTCAGATGCCATCCCTGAAACACTGGGAGGCTGGCCTGTTGGCCTGGGCAGGGGGTATATGAAGCAACGTACCATAGATTTGTAAACACAACACCAAACCCAAGAGCGACGAAGAACAATAAAGGTGAGCTTGTAGCATTATTCGAACTCGAACCCTCTCCGTCGCTACTAGCAGTGGTGGTGGCAGCAGCACTACTAGAGGCTGATGTTGGCGTTGAAGACATTCCAACCGAAATTCGATACGAAAAGGTTCTCAATCGGAACGTTGGCGCTCGGATTATTGTTGGAGTCTCAGTTGCCCCAAGGTCGATCCTTCATGCCTTGAGTTGTGTGTACAGGGCAACCCTGTATGTAAGTTTCGGGTTAGACTCCAGCAGATTAAGTCCAAGGCGACGAGAACGTGGACGGGAACGATCCAGGTTATGTACCCTATGTGATAGACTGGATATTTGGAGATTAAACCTGATGGTCTGTCATGGATGATCGACCGTAAGCAGAGCACACAGAACTTCCTACGAAGAGAAGGTGAATGCCGAGGGTCGGTGTCATATCATTATCAATAGCAAGAGCAGAAGAAACCTGGAGGTAAAGAGAAAGAAGAAGAAGAGGAAGCGAGATAGAGAGATAAAGAGATAGATAGAGAGAAAGTGGATCAAGGCAGGATGGAGGCCTTTTTGATTTCTGGGATGCATGCGGATCGAGACTCGACACCTGAGGCTGTGAATCACGGGACTGCCTTACTGTAAGGTACATCTACATTTGAACGGGGGATGAGACCAGGGCTATTTACCTGCCCCCTTTCTTTCTTTTTCTATTTGAAGATGATATTATTACATACCTGGCTACCTTCAAAGGTACATATAAGCTCGTATGCATATGTACACTACTCTATGAATCAGTATAGCTATATGTAATGTACTATGGATATGGTACGATATATATGATATACTACTATACACACAATGTGTAATAGTATATTGTGATTTATGAAACCTCTATCAATTCCCTCTCGGTTCTTTAGATTGAATTATACGGTAAGAGTGGCGTATATTAATGTGTTGGTTCTGTGGGAAAGCCCAATTAGCCGACCACTTACCCCTCGTAAAGTGAAATAAGAAAGACGTCCTATATAGACATACATAGATACATACATACATATATATAATGTATATGCTGGAAAGATGGTCAATATAAAAGTTTCACATGGCTGCTACACCGCTCCGTACTTCCCGAAACCTCTAGTTGGAGATCTATGAACTTTCCCCTTCATCACATCTGCACACCCCAAGTCTCATTATGGCTGAACCCAATCCAGTGGTTTTCTTTGATATTGCCCTTGGAGGTAAGTCAATTTAGTTATCTTCATGTCGGCTCTGGTGTGCGACATCGGAGTACATAGTCCGGCATGGCGAACTCTGCTGAGTAATATAATCCATACAGGCGAGTCTCTAGGTCGAGTGAAAATGGAGTTGTTCGCCAATGTCACTCCACGAACTGCGGAGAATTTCCGCCAATTTTGCACCGGCGAGAGCAAAAACCCCAAGGGACAGCCCCAGGGCTACAAGGGAAGCAAATTTCACCGAGTGGTATGTGATGAAGCTCCTTGGATGGCGATGCGGAATTAATGCTCATTGTAGATCAAAGACTTCATGATCCAGGGTGGAGATTTCATCAATGGCGATGGGACTGGGTCATGTACTATCTATGGCACCTCGAAATTTGCCGATGAAAATTTCACTCTCACACATGACCGTGCCGGGTTATTAAGTATGGCTGTAAGTCTGAATCTCGAGACCGAGGGGAATGTCTACCCCGAAAGGACCTTTTTACTAATACCAGCAGAATTCGGGCCCAGACACCAATGGTTGCCAATTCTTTATAACAACCACAGCCACACCATTCTTGAACAACAAGCATGTGGTCTTCGGCCAGGTGATTGATGGGATAGATATCGTTAAAATGCTTGAACACACCCGTACCACCAAAGACAAGCCCAACCAAGACGTGACGATTGTGCAATGTGGAGAGATGTAATAATAATTACAATAGCAAACACGTCCTACAAATCCATAGCTCCTAGAATTGCAGGAAAATAATTTGAATCGTGGGAAATATATCAATTTCATATGGCTTTAGTAACCAGGGCTCTTCTGATATTCCATAGTGGGCACAGACGTGATATCGAAAAAAAGGAACTTCACAGAATCCCGTCCTCAGGTCTAGAGCTTGAATTTATTCAGATAATCCGCAGCCAGTGAGATAGCCTCCTCGACCTTGTCAGCGTTGGTACCGTTACCAATGGAGGTAGGTCCTTTTCCTCCTGCTTTTCCTCCAACGGCGCCAGAGACGACGGCTGCCCAGTCGCTTGCCGAAGCACCTTGGTCACTCAGTGCCTGTGTCCGAATTAGTATAAGAATCCATATGTAGTAATATTCTACCATTTGATTTCCCAAATGCAAGAAGGGTAAGGCTGATGTGTCCTCTTACTCACCTGAGAGATGTAACATCCGTGTGAAACCCGGCCTTGTTCAAAGTCGGCCGCCAATAGATAAACACTCTTACCCTGCATCTTGGACTTGACATGGTTGAGAGATTCACTGACAGCCTTGGCATTGGCAGAAATCGGAAGCTGGACCACAAGCCATGACTTGTCTTGGTTTTCAGGAGCCTCGAAATAGGAGGTGATAGCGTCGACGGCTTTCTTCGATTCCAGTTTTTGTTGGGCCTTTTGGTCATCGAGAACTTGCTTATTGATCTTGGCAAACCGTTCGCGGAACTTGGCCTTGCGGACGGCAGAGATTGCAAGCTGGTTGAGATCCACCTGAACTTGCTTAGCCTCCTGCTCCTTCTCAGAGCCCAAAGGCAATGCATCCAGCCGATCAAGGCGCTGTCCGAATTCCTCGGCAACTTTCTGCACCTCATGTGCATCCTCTCCAGTGACGGCAATAATTCGGCGAATTCCCTTGGCAATGCCACTCTCCTCCAGGATGATCAAATCCTTGATATCGCCTGTCTTCTGCACATGTGTTCCACCGCAGAACTCAATGCTGACTTCCTGCCAACGGGGATCTTTGACATTCTGCAGGATCTCCTCCAATTCCACACCGACAGAGACAACACGAACAGGATCGGGGTAAGTCTCGCCGAATACGGCCCTGACGCCAGAAATTTGCTGGGCAGTGGCGAGCGGAAGTTCTTGGGAGTAGACAGCACAGTTTTGTCGGATATAATCAGTCGCCTTGGCTTCAATCTTCTCAAGCTCGGCGTCAGAGATTGCGCTCTTGTGGGAGAAGTCAAATCTAAGCTTCTCGGCGGCCACCAGGGAACCCTTTTGATCAACTCCATCGCCTAGGATTTCCTTCAGAGCGAAATTCAGTATATGGGTTCCGGTGTGGTTATTCCGGATGGGCCAGCGTCGGAGCTCATCATACTCGCAAATGACAGAATCGCCGACACTGAATGATCCGTATTTCATGAAGCCGGTGTGTAAAACGTATCCGGCGTAAGACTGTACATCGCCAACTTCAAGCTCCGCTTGTCCGTCAATTATGATTTTGCCGGTATCATTTTCCTGACCACCCTGTTCGGCATAGAAGTTCGTACGGTCGAGAATGACGCCAAGCTGTGCCCCCTCGGGAACATCGTCAGTGCTATTGTGGAAAGTTTTCCCGTGGTAAATAGCCTTAACGTGAGAAGTGATATTACCCCGGCCGAATTTAGGCGAATCATCCGTTTTTTGTACGTCGTTCATTTTCTCCAGATTGCCTAGGTCATGGACATCAAGCTTAACTGTGTTATCAGCAGCCTTCTTTTGACCCTTACTAGCTTCCTTTGCCTTCAAGCGAGCCTCTTCAAATTCGACATCATCAATGCGGAGACCACGTTCCTCGGCCATGATTCGAGTTAGGTCAACAGGGAAGCCAAAGGTATCGTACAGTCTCCAAACATCGGCGCCATGGAGCATATCGGTGCCCTTGACTTTAGCATGTTGGGCATATTGCTCAAATTGGCGCTCACCTCTATCCAAGGTCTTGGCAAATGACAGCTCTTCCTCGTCTAAGATTTCGATGACATCTTGCTGCTTGCGCTTGAGTTCAGGGAACATTTCACCCAACTGATCCACAACAGTCGGCACTAGCTTAGCGAAGAAATTCCCAATATCGACCTGGAAATATTTCCGCGCATACCGAGCTCCTCGGCGTAGGACACGGCGAATCACATAGCCACGGCCCTCGTTGTTGGGAATGACTCCATCCGAGATAGCGAACATCAAAGTCCGCACGTGGTCTGCAATAACACGGTAGGCGGTGTCAATTCCATCGGCATCATCGGCGCCAAAGTGGCCGCGGTATTCCCTGGCCCCAGTGGCATTCTGGATAGCCTGGAATATAGGAGTGAAGACATCGGTATCGTAGTTGGAAGGTTTGTCCTGGAGAATTGATACCAGTCGCTCGAAGCCCATTCCAGTGTCAACATGTTTGTTGGGAAGGGGTCTCAAGGAGCTATCCGGCTCGCGGTTATATTGGATGAAGACGTTGTTCCAGATTTCCAGCACATTTGGGTCGTCTTCGTTGACGAGATGAGCAGCGTTGCGTCCACCGATCCGATCATAGTGCACTTCACTACAAGGTCCACATGGGCCCTGGTCACCCATTTCCCAGAAGTTGTCTTTCATGTCTCCAGGAAGAATGTGAGATTCAGGAACGCCCACCGATTTCCATATTTCTTTGGCTTCCAGATCCGGTTCCAATCCACCAGCTTCATTGCCCTCAAAATAAGTAACGTAGAGGCGATCGGGATCTAGCCCATAGACTTCCGTCAACAGGGTCCACGAATAAGTGATAGCTTCTTTCTTGAAGTAGTCGCCAAAACTCCAGTTGCCGAGCATCTCAAAGAAGGTCTAGAGACTTTGTCAGCACTTCTTCTGATGAATGATAGAAAGCGAGTTTCTATACTGACATGGTGATAGCTGTCTTTGCCAACATCATCCAGATCCTGTGTCAGGTTAGTCAGTGTACCATCCCAAAGCCCCTCATAAGACCCTCTTAAAGTTTATCAAGGCACACCCACGTTATGTTTTCCACCGGCACGGAGACACTATCCAGTTGTATCAGCAACAGTCCCAAATCGGATGTTTTGGTGAGTGTGAATTATCCAATACCTTTTGCGAGTTCGTTGCGCGCTTCATCTTTCCAAAGTCCGACGAGGCGTCAACGGTGCCCAGGAAGATGGACTTGAACTGGTTCATTCCCGCATTGGTGAAAAGAAGAGTCGGATCTGACAGAGGAGCGACGGGGGAAGAAGGGACTGTATACAAGAATAACTTCAGGTCAGTCCATGTCGTTGGCGGGGGTGGAGGGGTAGGCAAAAAAAGAAGAAGAATGGGCTCAACGCACCGAATGTATGGCCATTTTGTTTAAAATAATCTAAAAAGGTGTCTCGGACTCGTTGAGCAGTCCATTCTGGACCGAGAGAAGTCATCCTGTCGAATGTGGGATGTTTGGTTGACAGGGAGTGAACAAAGCAAGGAAAGAATGTTCTGGGTTGATTTCTGCGAAAGAGATGAGTCAAAGCCCGTTCCCCGTTCGTCACCACCCCAGAAACCCGCATCGAGCAACGAGTTGCACTTGACCCCGGATCTGTGCACTTAGAAGTTCAAACGCTTTTCTTTCCTTTTCTTCTTCTTTAATTATTAACCCCACACTTCCAAACACTCGCAAGAGAAGGAGAGAGAGAGATATAGAAAGTGTGGATGGCGGGTGAGGAAAATCACGGGAAGAAGCGCCCGGCCGAAGCTGACCCCGACGGCGCGCAACCGTTAACGAAGAGATTTGGACACCTCCGAATAGGTAGGCAATTGAACTTGAAAGAGTTGTGGAAGTTGTCAAGTTAACATATTTGTAGAAAATAAGGTGCCAATCTCCGCTCGGGCCAAACCCAAGGGGCATATCCAACATATCCAGCATATCCAGCCTGACCAACACCATGACCACATTGACCAATATGACCAACATAATCAACATAACCAACGTAACCAAGACCTATCCTCCTCAAACGATGCAATGATCTTGGACGACACCAAACATACGACCTACATTCACAACCTGGATCAAGAATTAATGGAAGCCGACTCTCCTGGCTTGGTGTTTTCACCATTCGCGGAGAAAGTGCTCTCAGTCCCTCAATCCGTTCTATCCGACTCGAAACCCTCGGGGAAAGAACTCGTTCTTTATACGGAACCATCTTCCCTCACGGTTCCCAAGGAAAAGGATAATGTTCGAAAGGCAATTCTTGAATCTCGAGCGCGAGCTAGAGAGAACAAGGTTACGGAAGATTTATACGATGATCCAATGGATATTGATAGTTAAAAGTAATTAGGGATAGGGAATGTATAAACTTGTACCTTTAGGCATACAAATGTACGTGATCTACATCGTAGTACATGGGTGTACTGGACTCTACGGAGTACATATCCAAGTAGTTCATCAGATTGCATACCCGTATGTAAATTACCGATCCCCTGCAATTTACCATAACCGGACTCACGTGACTCACCGCTCCCGAAAAATTTTCTGGTTTTTTGTGTGGCTCCGACTAAATATGCACTCGGCTTGATAAAAAAAATTTCCTCTCTCCCCCACCATCCCTCTTCCCATCCCTCCCTCAAAATCACATCTACAATTTCATAATGGCCGATTCTGAGGTTTACGACGGTGCCGTCGGCATCGACCTTGGTACGTTTTTGCTCTACTAAATTCGACCGCACAGCTGCTAATTGCCTTTTTTCTTTTTCTTTAGGCACTACCTACTCTTGTGTTGCCAACTACGAGGGCACCAATGTCGAGATCAGTACGCTTCCCCCTCCAAATATTCGATCTTTCTCTCGAATACTGACTATTTGATCAGTTGCCAACGACCAGGGTAGCTACACTACCCCCTCCTTCGTCTCTTTCACCGACAAGGAGCGTCTGATTGGTGATGCCGCCAAGAACCAGGCCGCCATGAACCCTGCCAACACTGTTTTCGATATCAAGTGAGTTGGGAAAAGGAAAAAATTTCTCGCGCAGCCTATCAATTCGCGATATGCGCATTCTCCACAATTCCAAATTCGTTCTGACTCAAATGGAACAGGCGTCTGATCGGTCGCCGCTTCGATGACCCCATTGTCAAGAAGGATGTTGAGTCCTGGCCCTTCAAGGTCATCGACCAGGGTGGCAACCCCGTTGTCCAGGTTGAGTACCTTAACGAGACCAAGACCTTCTCTCCCCAGGAGATCTCCTCCATGGTCCTCATGAAGGTATGGCGAAATGTATATCTCAGATTTGTTGGATTTGTTTGCTGACTATTTGGGCCAGATGAAAGAGGTCGCTGAGATCAAGCTCGGCAAGAAGGTTGAGAAGGCTGTCATCACCGTGCCAGCCTACTTCAACGACAACCAGCGTCAGGCTACCAAGGATGCCGGTGCCATCGCTGGCCTGAACGTTCTCCGTATTATCAACGAGCCTACTGCTGCCGCTATCGCCTACGGTCTCGGCGCCGGCAAGTCTGAGAAGGAGCGCAACGTCCTCATCTACGATCTCGGTGGTGGTACCTTCGATGTCTCCCTGTTGAACATCCAGGGTGGTGTCTTCACTGTTAAGGCTACCGCTGGTGACACTCACCTTGGTGGTCAGGATTTCGATACTAACCTCCTTGATCACTTCAAGAAGGAGTTCCAGCGTAAGACTGGCAAGGATCTCTCCGGTGATGCACGTGCTCTCCGTCGTCTCCGCACTGCTTGCGAGCGTGCTAAGCGTACCCTGTCCAACGCTACCCAGACCACCGTCGAGATTGACTCTCTCTTCGACGGTGAGGACCTCAACTCCTCCATCACTCGTGCCCGTTTCGAGGACCTTAACGCCAAGGCTTTCTCTGGAACCCTCGAGCCCGTCCAGCAGGTCCTTAAGGATTCTGGCATGCCTAAGAACAAGGTTGACGAGATCGTCCTTGTTGGTGGCTCCACCCGTATTCCTCGTATCCAGAAGCTCCTGAGCGACTTCTTCGATGGCAAGAAGCTCGAGAAGGTAAGACAAGACAGCACTACTTGATCTAACGTCAAAGCCAGTTACTTATCTTTTTTTTTCTATAGAGCATCAACCCCGATGAGGCTGTTGCCTACGGTGCTGCCGTTCAGGCCGGTATCCTCTCCGGCAAGGCCACCTCGGCTGAGACCGCTGACCTGCTCCTTCTTGACGTTGTTCCTCTTTCCCTTGGTGTTGCCATGGAGGGCAACATTTTCGCCCCCGTTGTCAACCGTGGCCAGACTGTCCCCACTATCAAGAAGCGCACCTTCACCACTGTTGTCGATAACCAGAGCACTGTCCAGTTCCCCGTCTACCAGGGTGAGCGTACCAACTGTGCTGACAACACCTCCCTGGGAGAGTTCACTCTTGCTCCCCTTCCTCCCATGCGCGCCGGTGAGGCCGCTCTCGAGTGTGTCTTCGAGGTTGACGTCAACGGTATCCTGAAGGTCACCGCCACTGAGAAGACCTCTGGCCGCACTGCCAACATCACTATCTCCAACGCTGTTGGCAAGCTTTCCAGCTCCGAGATCGACCAGATGGTTGACGGTATGTTTCTCCCACTAACACTAATATTTTTGACTATATGCTGACTTGACAATCTGTAGACGCTGCCAAGTTCAAGACCAGCGATGAGGCTTTCACCAAGCGCTTCGAGTCTCGCCAGCAGCTCGAGTCTTACATCTCCCGTGTCGAGGAGATTGTCTCTGACCCCGGTATGTCCATGAAGCTCAAGCGCGGCAACAAGGAGCGCATTGAGTCCGCTCTCAGCGACGCCATGGCCCAGCTCGAGGTTGAGGACTCCACCCCCGAGGACCTCAAGAAGAAGGAGCTTGCTCTTAAGCGTCTGATTACCAAGGCCATGGCCACACGGTAAATGCATACATGGGAAGACATGAACATAGACTTATGGCCAACGAATTTTTCCTCTTTCCCGGGACTCTGCTTCTCAGGGAATCTGCGCCATGTAGACCTTGGGCAGGGTTGGTCTCTGTCGCGCTTTGTTTATGAAGCCGGGCAACTTGGGCGCAGTTTTCTTTTCTTGAAAAGTATGATTTGATTTGTTTTTTGTAGACGAAGTTCGCCATCTGCAATTTAATGACATTGTGATGATCTCCTCTCATTGTAATACTTGGAATACTGGGTAGTTCTACATGGTAATATAGTGTATGATTTTTTGGCCTCGAGGCGGAAGCGCGGGGGTAACGTGAGAGAGATACTTCTGGACTGCGCACCTCCGCCCTGGAACTTTTTACAACAATCGCTTCCACCATGCAACGTATTATAGCCCAATCAATTCGCTTCTCTTGTCCTCGTCTTGTTGAACACCCTCAAACGACTCGATTTTTATGTCTTCTACCCCGAGCCCAGCGCGCCGTTCCTCTGAACCGGCGTGAGTTTGCCAACTCGCCTGCCTTGTACAAGAAAAAGGACAAGGCCAAGAAAGCTTCCGCTTCCGCTTCTGAGCCAGAGGAAACCTCCAGTGCTCCTTCTGAAGATCCCTTTGATCTTTCCCAATTGCACAATGGCATCTCCACGGCTGTTGCTCGGCTAAAAGATGATCTGTCCAAGCTTCGCGCAGGAGGGCGGTTCAATACCGCAGTCCTAGAGAGTTTGAGGGTCCATCTGAGCAAAGACAGCAAAGATTCGGTCAAATTGGGAGATCTGGTGCAGGTTGTGCCGAAGGGTGGACGCATGATTACTCTTTTGGCAGCCGAGGAGGATGTAAGTTCATGATGCCTTGTTAGGGCGTGAGCCTGCTATTGCTGTCCCAACGAGCCAACTCTAATACATTTCGAGCAGCACTTGAAACCTCTTACTTCAGCGATCGTCTCCTCAAACCTCTCCTTGACCCCTCAGCCCGATCCTCACAACGCCCTCCAGCTCAACATTCCTATTCCGCCACCTACAAAAGAATCTCGGGACAAGAACGTTCAAGCCGCCAAGCAAGCATTCGAAAAGGCTGCCGGTTTAGTACGTGACTCTAGAGGTGCCATGCATAAACGTCTTCAGGATATGCAGAAGAAGAAATTAGCTCGGCCAGATGACGTGCGCAAAGCTCACGATCAGATGGAGAAGATTACAGACCAAGGTCAAAAGGAGGCGAAGGATGCATTCGAAGGTGCCAAGAAGACATTGGAACAGGCCTAAGCCAGGAAAATTATGAGAATCATAGCCTATGGCATGGCAATGGCCGATTGTAAAAAAGACTTTGTAAATCTAGGTACAGACAGAGGCATAATTGGGGAAGATATGGGGAGGATATGGAAAGAACAGAGGAAAACCCGATCAACGAAATAAATATAATACAAATCACTTCTAGCACTTAGTTCACATATCCTCAGACACTCTTGGTCTTGCGGCCAGCAGAAACAAGAGATTCAATTTTGGCCATGAACTGTGAGGTCTTCCCGGTTGTCTGGTAGGTCCCGTTGTTCCGGAGGTTCTTCAACACCTCTCCCAATACGGCATGCCCATCTTTCCCGACTTCAGACGTGGGGTAGTTTCCCTGAACGAACGTTTCCATGAGAGACTTGGTGCTTTCTGCGTCGATGGGACTAAACTCGACATTCCGTGGCTCCACAAGGTCACCCTTGCGCTGTGAAATTCGATCGGCACGAAGCTGAGCCAATCGCTTGGTCTCTTCCAAAGCCTCCGCCTTCTCATTCTCATTGTTGAAAAGAACGCTCTGGCCCTTCCACAGGCGCCTTCCAAGCTCATAGGGCGGGATATAGCCGTTGGCAATGCGGCCGCCCAGGCTGGAAAGCTTTTCGTAGACGGCAGCCGAGCGCGAGTTCACGTCTGTAGGAATTGAAGGCCATGTCTCTTTCAAAGTAGAGTAGCTGATCTCCTGAGGCTCATAACGAATAGGCGTTGGCCTGGATCTGATGATTTGCTCTTGAAGAATTTGATCAATAGCCGCCGCTTCGCCATCTTCGCCGTCGTCATTCTCGGGGGTTTTTGCGTTCCTGCGCGGCCCGTTTCGGTTACCCTTGGCGCCTTTGGCGAAGGGTTTAGGTTTGCGATTTTGAGGTTGATTGCCGCCTCGAATGTCGCGTGATCTCGGGCTGCGGATAATCTTAGGTTGCTCTCCACCGCTAGCTCGTGCCGCTGCAAAAGATCTAGCGTCAATCACTCGAGGAGGACGAGTTTGATACTGGTTGGTGCGAGCTGGCGGGCCATTGGGATTGCGAGGCCGGTAGGAAAGTGTGGCCGATGAAGAGCGGGGATTGGGTTTACGGTTGTCTAATGGGCTTATGTTAGAATTCAAACTCCAAATGGCCGAAATAGTTGCGCCACTGCATTTATTTTGCCCAATGCCGGCTTCCCTTGGATGTACCTACCGGATGGCTGGGCTCGATCTTCGGCGGCCACTGTACGAGTACAGGAGAACTGGCGAGCAGGTGTAGAAAGACCGAGTTTTGTCCGTTCACAGTGCAGCGAGATCTGCCTCAGCTGTGGCCGAAACATGGTTGTATTCTGAATGAACTAGGTCGTGTCCCTAGAACGTTTTGGTAAAGAGACGCGGAAAGATTGAACGAAGAATTGCAGTCACGTGAGGCACCGCCTTCCTGCCCGCTCCAAGTAAACGCAGCCAAGTCTTCCTTTGATTCATTGCAATACCTTTCGACTGTCAAAATGCTTCGTCGAAAGCCAACAGCTATTGCTATTACTTCTGAGGACATTGCTGCCTTTGAAGAAGCTAGACTTCGCAAACTGTCTGAAGAAAACAAACACCCAGAACAGCACGCAAAGGCAACCTCCAATGTCAACATCGACCCCAGTGATGAGCTGAAACCACTTCCAGGTGACAAGGCTAGGATTGTCCGGACCCGTGAAGAAAGAATAGGCATTAGTCGACGTGGTTGACTGTCTACACCACGATCTCGAACCCCTAGACCACCATTGCATGTTGGAAGGACTTGTTCGACATTTGGATATGAGGTACATAACCCAATTTTGATATGCTTGCATATATTTCTTGCCCTTTGAAACACTTGAATATCTCTTTTCGTCACATCATTCACCATTAACAAGAAACAAATAGTGCAGGATCTTTGGCGTTGAGAATATGACAGTCTCATACATCACACACCATCTTGCTTGTATGAAAGCGTATGACAGAGAGTGATCGAGCAGTCATAGAGCGTGGTTTTTTTTTTGAGCATCAGATCACGGCATTCCTCTATCAATCTAAATATCCCAGCATATCTCACCATTTCCCCTATGGTTACCTATTGGCTAGGACGTTGGTTTAACACGGGAGAAGCGGAATGGTACATTGGAATATCTTCTTAATAAAACAGCACAATGCATACTACTTTGTTCATCCAGATCACCTCCATCGGGCATCTTGGAAATGACCAATGCTCTAAGTGACCTCTCTCTTTTGGCCTATTTCGAGATATGTTTGTTCTGATCAGAGGCTTTAGCTTGAAAATAGACACAGAGCATCAAAAATATTGACGAGCGAGGATGACCCGGGAATCCATCTCGTATAGAACAAGACTATTTTACCACTCCTCCGCCCAATCTGAATAGTGTCTTTTCCACGGGTATCAATTATTTTCTAAATGTAGTCTACTAAATAGACCAATTCATGTAAGCTGATGATGTATAGCAGGGTTCATGCATCAACTACTATCCTAGCCGGTGAGATACCATGATGGTTGGACGTGTCTACCTCAAACTTTTCCTCATTGAGCCATGCTTATGTCCCTTTGGCGCTTGTGACGTAAAAAGAAAAACAGGGCAAGATCGCACAAAAAAAGAAAATAGGGATATAGAGTGATAATAGCAATGGTTGCCTGGGATACCTAAACAAGAACCCGCAGGCCAAAAGGAGGTAAAATCTGGCGACTGAATGGGAGAAAAACAAGGTCGTAGATGATTTGGGTATATGTGCGTCTTATCCTCTTTGGCGCTTGGACATATTGTCGGAGGTAACATCAACTGGGTAATTCCACCGGCGTTTCAGCCCTTGTGGATCATACACACTAGCAACACTTTGTTGCCAGTCTCGCGCTGAAAACACAACAGGGGGTACCTGGAACTGGGGAGGCGAGAGAGACTGGGTAGACGTGACAGAGGGCACTTTGTTAGGTGTCTCGTACTGGATGGGGTATTGGGAGTTCATAACATTTTGTACACCCGGCACTGAATTGTTTATAGCCATTGGCGGGGAGTTTGCGCTGACGGTAGAGGGGTTCACGGAGAAGGCCATATCCCATTGACTAGAGCGAAGGATTAGTAAGAGACCAAGCAGAAGGTGAATCATTTACGTACGTGATAATTCGGGTCGGATCCCAGTGGTCTTCATCGACCGACGGGGCATCTAGAGGATGAGTTGTTTGAGGCTGATGGGCAACCATTCCGAGGGATTGTATCTGAGAAGATGTGTCGGACTTCGAGTCTTCAGCATCAGTCGAGATCGGAGGGGTTACCGGAAGCGGATTGTAACGCACTCTAGATTGGAGTTGACTCAAGTGCGGATGATAGTGTGCATCCATAGGTGGACTGGGATGGTAGGGTTCCGAAGGACTCCCGTATGGGAAACTGGGCTTCAACTCGAAAGAACGATGCATGTCGGCGGAGAAAGCCAGCCTCAATGAATCGATTTGAGCTTGAATCTCAGGCATGGGCCAGGCTGTAGAGCACGTCTCCAGAATTCTCATATGACGGGTGAAGAATTCACGGGCATCTGAATTGAACTCAGGGTCGGGGGAGGTAATTGCAACCTGCTCGCATTAGAATGGTTTTGCTATGAAAAAAAAGAAGAAAGTCCCATAAATTGTTGAATGCTTACCAGGTGCAGCATCGTACAAGTCAGGATACAATATATGGCAAAATTGATGCCTCTTTGCATGTAAAGTAGGCCAGATAGCCCGAATCTTTGCAAGATGGCTTCTTGTAGTCGACAGAGGCTTTTTGCCGAGGAGTAGCACAGTGACATATGGGTCTTCCATTCACCACCGGCTGCAAAAGATTGAGAAGCGAAGAGTTGAGGGCGATGTAACATAATAATGGCGAGATGGCAATGGGAATGCATATTGCCCACAAAATGAGATGGAAGCCACGGTGGGGAGCCATCGGCAGGATAATTGACCTGCAGGTCTGGAGGAAGGTTACGAAGCCATTCTGCGAAAAGCGGGTTGATTTGTACGAATCGGGCATCTGCGCCCCAGTCCTTTTGCTTCTTAACTTTGTGATAGATATCTGTAATGATGCGGATGTGATGTGCGTTGCGAACGAAATAGGCGTATTGTCTTGAGCGGTCGATCTCATAATGATCGAGACCTCTGATGTCTAGCGTCGGACGCATGTCTACCGTCTCAGGATCGACACCGTAATCCGAACGGCCTACTTTGATCAGAAGCTGGTTGATTTAATAAATGATGCGACGGAGTAGACTTACCTTGGGGCCCACCGATCATCACCTCAACCACCAAAAGAGCCTGCCACACTCTGGTGTGCACCAAGCATTCAATTGGACCGAGTTCACAGGGCTTGCCATCGGCGTGATTGCTGTAATGTTCATGAATGTCCAAATCTTTCGCCATTGAGACAATCGTCTTAACAGTCTGCCAGGATCGATAATAGTATCCTTTCTTCGGCAAAGATTCCCTTGCTTTTAGTAGCAGAATTAATGCTTGGATAGTACTCAGACGTGGTACATCCATGAAGCTAGTCTCGTGCCCTATGAAACGTCAGTCTTTTGAAGATGGCTGGACGAATATCAAGTATCGACTCACGGTTAGCCAAAGCAAGCCACTGAGCGCCTTCTGCAGGTTCATCAGATAAACGGCCCGCGCAGGCAAAAAGGGCCTCGAGAAGGAGAGGAGAGATGGAATGGCGATCATGCTGCCATTGATAGTACAGATGGGCACGAGATACGACAGGAACATAGGGATGTATTTCATCAAAGTAGATCTTGAAATAAGCCATAACGTCGTCTTCGGCAGGCATGAGCTCAGGGGGAATTCGAATCGTCACGCCCGATCCCGTTCTGAGAGGTGGAAATTGCTCTTCAACGTCGTCTTGGACAGGGGCGTCGGGCTCAATTCGATCGGTGCGTTGCCTTCTAATGTATGGGGCTATCGAAGGTAGAGTGTTAGCGGGGAAATCCGTAGAACGGGTAATGATGCCATACCAATCCCACTCTCGTCAATCTTCAACTCCCCAAGTACATCACTGAGGTTTTCTGCAGTTGACTGATCGTTATCAATATACACATTCCGATCCGATGGACCCATGGACGAAGTTTGCGGCCCCGGAAACATTTGAGACTGTTGGAAAGTCTGGTGTGACATTGTCATTTGTGGTGACTGAAGATCGTTATAGATGTTGGGTTGAGCCTGAGGAGGGACGAATTGGGAATACATGCTCATTTGATCATATGGGGGGATAGTATTCATGGTTGGTTGACTGTTGTCCTTGAAGACCGGAGCCGCTGGAAATGTATGAGAACCCTCGGCTGCGGTGGAGGGGCCTCCGGTCTCTAGAGTCGACTCGCCCTGGCCATCAGGGAGAAAGTCCCCATCTTGCCCGATGGTCGGAGGGACACAGACTAGCTTTAGACGAGTGCATGCAGAACAAGGCCACGTATTTGTCGTAGCCGCATCACATTTGATTTTCCTTTTCCGGCAACCGTTACAGGCTCGCATCACTAAACGTCAGGCTTGTCAGTATGTTTTTGTTGACTTGCGATGGACGCTTTTCCTACCCTTCAGCCTCTTATGTCGGTTATGCTCATCAACGAACACATAGTCTACACCGATGAATGGTTAGTTGTCAATGAAATGTGTAAGGGATAGATGGTGCTTGAGGGTCATACTTTTCTGGCCTTCTCTCGGGGGGCCCGTTGGGGGCGCAAATGAATAACCTTGCATTCTTGCCCGTTTGATAACAAGTGTCGGGTTTGTAAAATGGCGTAGACTGTGACGATAGAGGCAACTCAAGCTGGTATTGGGACTATCAGGGTATCAAGAAAGGAAAACAAAAACTGTGCTGGGAGGTCTATCCACAAGGACCTGCCTCGGGAAATTGAAGGAGTGAGAGAAGGTGGAGGTCGAACCTCGCTCTGCGAGATGGATCGAACTGCACCAAGAGACGATAAGGCAGGATGGTGGAATCTTTGGGAGTAGTCGAGGCGCAAGCGGATTAATCGGGGCAGACAACGGCTATGGTTGCAACAAATCCTAGAGACGTTGCTCAATGACAGATTTCAGGTTGTCCCAATGTTGCGACCAACTTGCTGAGGCTTCGCGGGAAATTGACCGGCAGCAGTCGCCAAAGTCCCGAGACGTGCAAGTGTCCTGCGAGGCTGTTATGGGTTGGGAGATTTGCGCTCTCGTATATCAAGCGCGTGAGGCTAGACACGGAAACAAGATCAGGCCGTCTTTGGTCTCGAATGTATGTAATGAACAAATAGTCGAATGCTGTCATAAGTACCGGGCAGATTAGCGTCGGTTCCCACACATATGATCCAGATCAAATAAAATCACACAGAAGAACATTGAGAGTGCCCCCAAGGCAGCTGCTTACGATTCAGGTAAATAGAAGGGTTTCGGGTCGTATCCATCGATGTCAATGTCGCAAAGTACTCCGCATTCGAATCAACGAGCCTGGCGCATTGCATCTCAATAGGGAAGAAGCGGAAGAAGCGCAGAGCATTAGGAAGAGCAGCAACGCAGGTTCACAGGTGGAGGCATAGAGACATTGGCGAATAGGCTGTAGTAGTTCAAGAATCCCCGGGGGAAAAAAGAAAAGGGGAAAATTCGAGCTTGTTGTGAGAGAGGAAGAGAGGGAGAGAGAAGATCAGAAGCTGAGGGGTGGGAGGTACCGCGGGTGCCAAGTGTGGAAGAGGATCCAATAGCGCCCGCCGCTGTGGATTTAGGGTGGAGGGGCGATCCGGACTGGCGATTTTCTATATTTTCTGTTTATTAGGTAGCTCATGGAGATCTAGGACTGGATTTATTCTGGCAGAGACATCGAGGAATTATTCCAGTGGATTGTCGCGTATAACATA
This sequence comes from Penicillium psychrosexuale, assembly GCF_028828465.1. NCBI lineage: Eukaryota > Fungi > Ascomycota > Eurotiomycetes > Eurotiales > Aspergillaceae > Penicillium > Penicillium psychrosexuale. The sequence goes on along the minus strand of NW_026643190.1, from coordinate 1,058,983 downwards.
CTACGTACACCTATATAAGGTAGGGTTATATATAGCGGTTGATGAATCAGGGATGAGGGAGTCTCCACTTAGGAGCGATACTGTTACCTTAGTGAATCAGTAGTAAGTTTTATGCTAGTTGACTACTATTACAATGATTATCATTATGTACGTGGTTATATAGAGTGCCGGGTATACGGAGTACCTAGTACCTAGTACCTAGGTACATATGTATACCTGTAACATATGTACCTATAACTATATGTAACTATATGTAGTGATTCAATTAGGAAAAAAGCAATCCAAGAAAAAATGCAAGTGAATCTTTCTGAAACAGCCCCAATTATTCGGGAAAAAGACACGTTCTGTGAAACTCGAGAATTAGCCAAAACTGCCGTGACTTCGGACACATAATGATTTTAAAGCCAAACTCGGCCTGTCGATCAGCCGCGGGGATTGTCAGGTTACATACAACATACGGACGGAGTAACTTTAGCCCTATTCTGAGGGATAGAGTGGGATTACTAATGATGTATTAAGATTACTAATGATATACTAATCCAGACAATATAACGGAGTAGTTAACTGGAGTTATCATGGATATTCTAACTAGAACTCTAGCAAATTAGATATGCTGCTCATTAAATCCCTCAAAATATAGAATCCCTTTTCACAGACTGTCCCCAGGTACTCCATACCCCATACTCCGCGGAGTCATCCAGTACTCGCACGTGGACAGGATAAGCTGATAAACGTTATCGCCGCAATTTTTACCCTCAACACACTACACTACCTTTACTCGACCACAGACCACACCTTACCCCTACCCCTCGTTCATCATGGCGGAAATGCAAAATTCAAACCCTACGATCCTCAATGCCGCTGATCTCCCCACGCGGTTGCGACCCACCACCACTCGAAAGTCCGAATATGGTGGTATCTTTACATCGGCCCTGCCCCTCGCCCCAGTAGACTTCGAGAGTCCTCCGTCATCGGACTCGGAGGATGACAACCTACTAGAGGAGCCTATTGATGAACAGGAAATATATGGTAAGCCTCTCTCTCACATATCTCTCTAAAGAGAAGAAAAAGCCCATATGTCCGAGATGATTGGCCTAGCTCAAGTCCACTAAAACCGTCAGATCTCATCTCGTCAATCTCCGATCCGGAACACCCCATCTCACTCGGTGAATTAGCCGTGGTCTCTCTCCCAGATATCATGATCAAGCCAACCCTCCCTGACGTCCCTGATTCGCCTCTTCAAACTGTCACCGTGCTTATCACGCCCACAATCACTCACTGCAGTCTGGCAACCGTCATCGGTCTTGGCGTCCGTGTTCGTCTGGAACAATCTCTCCCCTCCAGATTCAGAATGGATGTGCGTATTAAGGAAGGTACACATAGCACCGGGGACGAAGTTAATAAGCAGCTCGCCGATAAGGAGCGTGTTGCTGCGGCCTTGGAGAATGGTGCGTTGATGGGGGTCATTGCCAAAATGATGGAGACCTGCCACTGAAATTTCAAATACCCTTTTATACTATAAGCCGGGTCCTCGAGGTAACGAGCTATCACTGGCAGATAGACCAGGCCCTCTCGTGTGACGACCGCCTACGATGAATGACTCTTCCGGATTTTTAAATGACTTGCATTGGAATGAGTATTAGAAGTACATATGAACTTTGCTACCACCATAAGATTGTTCAAACCGGATCAAAGGACTCCCCCTGTAGCCAACCCTCGAGTAGTGAAATTTTTTGAGATCATGAGTCTAGCACGCCACTTTCCTTCAAACCCTTCCAAAGCTCCGGCTCCAAAAACTTACTCACAGTAACATCCTCGGCCAGGCCCTTGCGTCTCCGTGTTTTCAAGACAAAGTCACGCGCAGTAGCCATGGCAGGAGCCATCTCCAAGGGCTTGAGCTTGATATCACGGTCCAGTGGATCACCAGGAACCACACTCCACTTATCGAACACAAGGTTTACCATAGCCTGACCTTGTGTGTGAATTCGAAGATCGGTCTCAAATCCAAACGAGTCAATCACTGGGATCAAACCGCGTACGGAGTAAAGAGGCGTTCCCGCAATGGGACCATCCGACAGGACGTGACCTCTTCGGCGCGACAAGACTGTGTACACCGAAGCCACGGAGTCTGCAGGTCCTGTCATTGTGACAGAGTAGATCGGTTCCATGAGACGCGGAGATGCCATAAGGAACGACGAGTATACAGCACGACGGGCTGTAGGGATGATCTGGCCTCCACCGCGGTAGATAGCCTGATCGGCCAGGGACACGTCCGTGAGCCTAAACTTTGTGTTTCGAATGGCTGAACTTCAATTAGTCTCACATTCGTCATATGCGAATGAGAAGGGGGAAAGAAAACTTACGTTCTTCACAAAGAGGGCCTTCTCGTGTACCCCAGCTGAAGCCTTGGGTGATAGAGTCCCTGACAGTACCGAGAAGTTTCTTATCCACTTGAGAGGGTAAAGTGTCATCTTGGAGTATGTTGGGACCCATTTCATCCGGTCCAAACGCCCAGATGCTTCGCGCTGCAAGCTTATCCCAATCGTAATTTTCCTCAAAGTATCGAGCAACCTTCCGAATAGGGTCCTTGATACTGACTTTACCACTTTCAATATCCTCTGCAATCCCATCATCTAAAGGCTCCGCAATCATCGTGATTTTATTCTTCTTATTCGGAGTGATTGAGTAACACATGATGGCAGAGGTTTCCACCACAGTCTCACAGAAACGTGTAACGGGGTCGGAGACCTTGATCTCCATCTCCGAGTATAGTTTCCGGAGGTCATGGAGCACACAGTCCATGTAAAGCTCGCCTGTTCCTAGAACCACATGCTCGCCAGACTCCTCAACTTTGGTTGAGATGAGGGGGTAGCTCTTGTTAATTTTCCGCAATCCATCCAACATTTTGGGAAGCTCGGATGGATTGACCGGCTCAACGGCGACCTTGAAAACTGATTCGGTCATGTGCCGAATCGGGCGGAAGATGTACACCTCCTCGTCATCTTCAAGCTTAAGGGGTACCAGCGTCGCAGTCTTCACAATGGAGTTGTCGACACCACCCAAAAGAACCCAATTTCCGGCGGGGACACCGTTGGTCGGGATGTTGTAACGCGTTTCCGCAATCCACGTGTCGGAGATGGTTGCTACCACCATGTCTTCTTCATCTTCTGGCATGTAGCCCTCGCCGAGTACACGGACCTGCTGACCAGGCCGCGCTGTGCCACTCATAATTCTTCCAAAAGAGTAGAAGCTTGCGGCATCAGTACTGCTGAAGAGTTTGGTAACATGGATTACCAACGGTCCGTTTTGATCACAAGCGAGCATCGAGGCCCCAATTTTGGTATCCACGGGCCCAGTGTAGTATCGCTCCAGGAGCCTTTGGGCGCCTTCCACCGGGGAAGGAACGTGTTGAACAACCATGTCCACCAAGCCAGTGGCCGGCCCGAAGAATTTCTCACAGACTAGACTGAGCAGCTCCTTGGCATCAATCTTGAGCTGAGATGGCTTCAAATTGACGCCGACGCTAGCCAGAGTCTGTTTCAAATCCTCGGGACTCTCGCTAAGTGTGTGGGAGTAGAGTTTGTAGATCGGCTCCAAGACAAACTTGACGAATGACCGCTTTGCGTTCTCCTCCACTCCTTTGCGAGTGAACTTTCGGCTCTGGGGATTGTAGAAGATGTCACCCCAAAGTCGCGCGGCAAATTCTGTCGAGTCCAAGCTCGGATAACTGTCTGCGTACATCCTGGCAAATGACTGCAATGTAAAGCACCAGTTCATCGAGCTTGATGCGAATCCAACATTGCCCTTCTCGGGGCTCAGTCGGAGTCGCTCGCCTTGGCCTGGCAAAACGTTCTCAATAATCGTATTGACTTCTTCGATCACATGCTTCAATTTGAAATAGGCATCATTGGGAGGAAGTTTGAGCTCCAGAATAAGTCGATCCATCTTGTTGACTACCAAGGTCAAGGGGAGACCTTCCAATACTGCATGCTTGATAATTTGCTCAGTGTTCGCCTGGACACCTTCGACAACATCCACAACCAATACCGCACCATCAGCTAGGCGGATAGAGGCAGCCACCTCATCAACAAAATTCACATGCCCGGGGGTATCAAGGAGGTTGAGCAGGTGAGATTTGCCTTTGGTGCTTGGAAGAACGAGACTCATCGGTGCCGATTTGATTGAGAGACCGCGTTCTCTCTCTAGGAAATGAACGTCTGTGTATCGCAGTTGTTCTTCTCTCTTGCGTCCTGTGCGCTTGTCCAGCCGCTCTGTTAGGTCGTGCGTCTGTTTGACCAACATATCCATGAAAGCGGTCTTTCCATGATGCAGGTGACCGACGATTGCAACGTTTCTTATCTGTGATGGGAAACTCAAGAGATCTGACATGAACTCCCGGGAAAAGTATACAGGTGGGAGTTCGGTCTCTGCGATCGCAAATTTCTTCTGCTGGACGGGGGCAATGATGGGCTCCGACAATGGCTGAGCATCTTCCTCCTGGACCATGGTTTCAACATCCTCGCCGTAGACTTGTTGTGCGCTGGGGTAGTATTGCTTGTCTTCGTGCAAGATGACCGCATTTGAAGGACCCTCTAGACGTGAGATTAGTGAGATTGCAGACCGTGAAGAAGACATATTGACATACCATCAACTTCCATCAACTGTAGATCATCTATCTCCTCTTCTTCTTCATCGTCAAAAGCCTCATCGAACTTAAAGGCTTGAGGTTGGACATCTTCATGGTGCTCCTCTTCCGATTCCGCATCGCCGATGTAGTTACCAAATCTAGGCACAATTAGCAAGGCTCCAGATTTAGAGAGTCAAAAGAAACATACTCATCATAGAGGTCATCCATAATGAATCGTAGAGAACGCGAGCGTGTGAGGTAAAAAAAAGAGGGACCCGTAGCTCCAGACGCGTGATGCCGGAGGATCTCAACTTTCACCTGGTCCGAGCGTCTCTTCGGAGTACTCGTGCCTACACCGTACAGCTCCTCACTCCCCACCATATAATTTACTCTTATAGATGCCCCTCCCTCTTTGATCTTTTGGATCTTTCTTTACTTCTCTAAAATCCTCTCTACTTCTGTATACTCTTCCGGTCTTCCCTACTTCCACCACCTTTTCTTTCTCCAAAATGTCTTCTCTTCCTCCTGTCTACATTGTTTCTACTGCCCGTACTCCCGTGGGCTCTTTCCTGGGGTGAGCATGCTTGCATTCGTCTTTTCCCCCTTGAAGACTTGATCTGACATTGGTTACTGTAGCTCCCTGTCTAGCTTGACTGCTCCTCAGCTTGGTGCACATGCCATTAAGGGTAGGGCATATACCCCAAGCTATACTATACATTTTCAATGCTAATAGTAACTTGCAGCCGCTGTTGAACGGGCCGAGGGTATCAATGCCTCTGACGTTGAGGAAGTCTTCTTCGGTAACGTCTTGTCTGCTGGGTAAGTTATCTTTGCTACATCTTATACTGCAATTGAGATTGACTTATTCCTTATAGTGTTGGACAAAATCCCGCCAGACAGTGCGCCCTCGGTGCTGGCCTTACCGATTCTACCATCTGCACTACTGTCAACAAGGTCTGCGCTTCTGGCCTGAAGGCCATCATTCTTGGTGCCCAGACTATCATGACCGGAAACGCGGATATTGTTGTCGCTGGTGGTACCGAGTCCATGTCTAACACCCCTCACTACCTGCAAACCTCTCGCAGCGGTACCAAGTTTGGCAGTCAGGCTCTAGTTGACGGCATCCAGAATGATGGTTTGACTGATGCCTACGGCAAGCACGATCTCATGGGTGTTGCGGCCGAGGAGTGCGCCGCGGAGCACGGCTTCAACCGTACTCAGCAGGATGACTATGCTATCCGCAGCTATGAGAAGGCCCAGGCTGCCCAGAAGTCCGGTGCATTTGACAACGAGATTGCCCCTATTGAGATCCCCGGCTTCCGTGGCAAGCCTGGCGTGACTGTTTCCCAGGATGAGGAGCCCAAGAACGTGAGTTCCTCTTGTTCTCTGCGTTAGATTTATTGTGACGTTCATTGACCGTTCTTTGCGACTTATAGCTCAACCCTGAGAAGCTCCGCGCTATAAAGCCCGCCTTCATTCCGGGAACTGGAACCGTGACCGCCCCCAACTCTTCGCCCCTGAACGATGGTTCTGCAGCCGTTGTCTTGGTTTCCGAGGCTAAGGTGAAGGAGCTCGGCCTCAAGCCTATTGCCAAGATTCTGGGTTGGGGAGATGCTGAGCAACAGCCCAGCAAGTTCACTACTGCTCCTGCTTTGGCTATCCCCAAGGCTCTCAAGCACGCCGGTGTGACCCAGGAGTCCATCGATGCCTTTGAGATCAACGAGGCCTTCAGTGTTGTGGCTCTTGCCAATATGAAGCTCCTTGGTCTCTCTGAGGATAAGGTCAACATCCACGGTGGTGCAGTCGCCATTGGACACCCTCTCGGTGCCAGTGGTGCCCGTATTGTGTCTACCTTGCTCGGTGTCTTGAGCGCCAAGGAGGGCAAGCTTGGCTGCGTCGGCATCTGCAACGGTGGCGGCGGTGCCAGCGCCCTGGTTATTGAGTCTCTTTAAATAGTAAATTCTGTTAACGAAAAAGACAGAGATGTGAAACGACCTTCGATCTTTGCATATGAGATACCAATTTCATTTTTGACGGGGAAGGTACTCGGTGGTTTTCTGCAGACATACCCTATCCTGCAGCGACGAACATTCGCAGTATCAGTACCATTTCTTAGTATCTAGAATAGTTAATGAAATATCTTGTATGTTTGTGTCCTTCTTCCAGTTGTTGCTTCGGGGGTTGGTCTGAGATGAAGTCAGAGTCGGCGTTTGAGGGCCGAGATTCTAGCATTTCAACACCAATGTACTCAGTTTATATTGTTGGTCACTAGACTATTGGATGGCATCAATGTGTTTTAGTGGGTGGTTCGGGGTGTGTCTGTAAAGCAGTCACTCTGCCCCAGTGAGAATATTAACTTCAATAGCCTAATTTTGTGTACATCTCCGCTAAATTTAGGACAGCCATGATACCTAAAACCCGAAAAAGACAAGAGAACACTAAGAACAATCGTTTTTGGGAGAGAAATATGAAAGAATGATATCGGGGATGCTGTAAGACATATGCCTCTATCGACTGCATTTATATCGGTGGATATACCAGCCCTGAGTGTTGCAGTGCGTTGTCCCGCTCGAGTCATCAAGTCGGCATGAAGATAAAGCAAGTGTTCCATGTGTTTCATGAGAATCCCCAGAATTAGTATATATCAGTATATAATTCCTGAAGTGAACATAGTATTATTAATTTGGTATACATTTAGAAAAAGTATCGCATGCGTCGTTAATCTATCAGACATTATAATTGAGAAACCCCACAAAACAAGAACTAATGCTTTCAAGCAAAGGCTCCGACGAATGCCATGAGGAGAGCACCGCAGGCAACAGAAACACATGCCTCAACGCGTCGTCTGCCCTTGAGGGTCTCATAACTCGACTCACTCAAGAAGTCCTCGGCGAGGAGTTCCACCAGGCCCGCGAAGAGCAAAAGACCGCTGCTAATGGCATTGGTGATGCCAACCATTAGCAAACCTGTTGCGCTGCCAGGATCGTAGAGATTGTGTAGAACCAAACCGATAGCCTGGCCAAGAGGAGTTGTCGTTCCGTATGCTAGTGACATAAGCCATGGTTTCATTGAATTCGGCGCGAACAGATCCGGTATGAGCGACGCAATCCGAGATCCTAGGGCAAACCCTTCAAAGGTCTGATGAAAACTGATTGCAATTAACAGAACGACAAAGGAGGTGCCAGTCGCAACACTGAGCGCCATGCCGATGAAGATGCTGTGAAACAAAATGCCAGCTTCCAAGAGGAGGCACTGTAGAAGCTGACGTTGCGGATTCTGGATTGGCACATCTGTGTCGGTCTGCTGACGGTGGCTTTCGCTTACACGGGATCGATGCCGGTGGACAGGCTGTGACTGCGCAGAATGAGCTTGTCCACTGATAAGTCCGTCGTCATCCATGTAGTCATCCAGTCCATCAAGGTCATCTTCATCGTCCTCTTTATCCGGTGATGAGTCCGCCAGGTGAAGGTGGTCCGATTCATGGGACGAGCTTGAAGCTCTCGTCGTCCGCAACTTGGAGTTGTGTCCCATGCTATCTAGATTGAGATTATCTGAAACCTGCCGGGCCCCTAGGCCCGAGTAGTCAATATCTGCGTCCCCCCCGTCACGTATTGAGCCACGCCTAACCTCGCCAATGAGATTATCATATTCGCTTCCATGCACGTGCTTGGCGCCTTTCATTGCAAAGAACATTTCCACGATAACGACGGCAAAGACCGATATCATTGCAACAAACCCTGGCATAGCACGATATGTTTGACTCCAAAATCGAGGGAGACATGGATCGGTCAGAGAGACAAATGCTGTGGGGAGCAGATGTACGAATGCCGTCGCAATCAACACACCCGTTCCAAAATGTCTCGATATGAAGAGGAACCGACGGGGAATCGGAAGACGAGGGAAACGGCGCGCCAGAACCGGAAAAGAGCAAGCTATTGTAATCCCAGCATTAGCAATGGCCAGTCAGAGAGCCGAGAGAAGCCAGTGCATACCGAATGTACTCAGCCCTAGGATGAGGAACAGTGCCATGACATGCAACGGGGTGTTATATTTCCCCCGCTGTTTAGATCCACATGCCGGTGTATCATCTGAAGCTCCACCTCGCCGAAGAAGTTCTGCTCGCAAGAGAGTATCGGGGATTTCTGAGATTGCGGAGAGGGCACGCTTCAAGTCTACTCGAAACATAGTAAGAAACCGCTCACGATCAATTTGCAAAGATAGCTAACCTGAGGGTAAATCCTTCGCAGTCTGCCAGTCTTGGGCATTCTGCATTTTGTTATAGTCTCGAATTTGTTGAGCTGTAACCACATCCCCAGTTGGAGAGGGGAATTGTTCGTAGGCCGGGTGACTGTCGAAGAGATATAGGTATAGTGACGCAATTGGGTCAAGACAAAGATGAGACCACACGAGATAGTCGATCAGAAAGACAACAAAGCCAGCAGAGATATTATTTTAAAATAAAAAGGCCAGACGGTGGTTTTTCAGACGCGATCCAGTGAGTCTTGAACTCCGGGGCTCCCCCTTTCGCTTAGTCATACATACTACGCACGTGGGCAAGACGAGTCCTGTGATTTATTGCAGTGAAGTTGCCGAGAAGTGATCTGATTAGATAAAATAACATCTTAGGAGGCTCCATGTCCTCTATCTGCTACCTTAGTCCATCCCTTGGTACCTTTGGGTCGTGAGGAAGAGGCATCCTGGCCTTGAGTCCTAGAACGTGTTTTTGAAGTTCTCTCTGTTTCCACCGATCCGAATTGAGAGCCCATGGCCTTGGGGCTTTGCGGAACAGATGGCTGAGGGGAATCCATGACCGTATCATCCCATTCTTTTTCTTCTAGCAATTCCCATTCCGCACTGGCCATTTCCCCTAGAAGATTGGATTTCAATTTATCTACGATCCTGGTTGGGGTTGGGAGTTTCCATATTCGCATGAACTCAACTCCTTCCGATGCTCCCAGGAAAGAATGTGCCGTGCCATGAGAATAGTGACCCAACATGGGAAAGGAAGTTGTCCGCTGAATCGTGGTTCTGGGAGAGTCTTTGGCAGATTTCATTTGTGTCTGTGTGTCTCGGCCGGCAAAGACTCGCATCAGAGTTGAAGGGTGGGCTGGCGGAGCTACCAGCAGTTGCCACAAGCTCTTTCCAATGTCGCAAACTTCCTCCCAGGAGTCCGATGAGAGGTTTATCCCTTGTGTTCGACATAACCATGCAACATTCCATGCCAAGAGGGTGGCTCCTTCAAGAAAGAAGGCGTATGTTGCGGGATCTTCTTTCGCTAACCGGGACAGAGGCTTATCAATGAAGAGAGGCCGCGGGCGTGATGTGTGGGTGCGCGGGTCCACCGTCCTCGATGCAGCCGGGCTCGACGAAGACTGGTAATCAGCTCCATCATGACCGTTGCGCGAGCGATATGATGCCGAGGGGGTGTAGATCGTAGGTACAGGATAGTTTTTGTGGGGCAGTGTAATTTCGGCGGGAAGTCTCAAGGAGAGATAGTGTGAGACAATGATCAGAAGATGAGCGATGTTAGAAAAAGACGTGGATATCTGTTCTTGTGGAATACCTGTACTCGCCCTGTTAGTACGCCACGAGATGAATAACTGCTTGAAAGCGACCTCGGGACTGTGGAAACTTGCCGTTCATATCTCTCAAGTCAACGATCAAACCACATCCAAGCACATAAGTCTCCCGACCTTGGCCCTTCTTCGTCGCCTTCCGCAGGCCATAGAGATTGGCGACTTCTCGACAAAGATAAATACGTGACTCCGCCGTCTTGCTATGGAGGGAATGCCAAACGTGCCCCACCCGTTTGCTGGTATTTTGAACGCCCGCCAGGATTCCAGTCTCCCGCTCTTCTAGTTGAAAGTTGGCAGATTCAGCATCTGACCGTCTGCGTGCTAGGGCTTCTTTTTGCTTGGCAATCTCGGCTTTTTTGGCTTCGACCTCTAATTTCAAAGCCTCAAGCTGATGTGAAACCAATTGTCTCTTTGCCAAAGACACTGCATGTCTAGTGCTTATCGTTTGGAGGACCCAGCGAGGAGAGCAAGCTTTGTCCGTATCGAGCAGGTCTTGTCCGTGCGGGGAAGGCTCATCCCACGAGCTACCGCAGGTAACAGCGGTCTCGATCTGCTTTCCAAGGACTTCTTTCTCTAGAAGAACTTGAGTGCTGTCGATTCGTAGTTGATATAGCTGATTGCGGGCACATGTCGGACAGTGGAAAGAAAGGCGGGAATGAGGGGCACGCGAGCATATGGAACAGCTCATCGTAGACAATTTGATTTTATTTTCAGCTGTTCTTTGAGGGCGTAAGGGGCATTTCCATGTTGCGTTCCAGGATAATTATGGGTGCTACTTGAGTCGCCACCGAGAACCATATAGAGGAGTGAGAAGGGGTCGTCAAAGAGATATGAATCCCACATGACTCAAATAATACGTTGATATAGAGGATATGACGGGCCTCAAGACATCACCTTTAGCCAATCTTTTAGAGAAAGGAAGTGAAGAAAAGACGGGATGATGTTCACATGCACCTGTCGTCACCTGACGCTCCGTTATCGCAATCTTATCTCTCATTTTGGATAAGGAAGGGCATCTGGAACATTCACGAATCGAAACAAAAGTGACTTCTAAATTCTACTGAAACAATCATCGGTCTTGATATGGCTTTGTTTTGACACCTCATCATATCGAGTCAGCAAATCCAGTATGCAGTCAACACCAAACAGGACCAGCAAAATCCCTCGACGGGGGACAATGTCACCCCGTGTCAGCCAAGGAAGCAAAAGCCCTACGGGCAGTGGGAGCTCCCAAGAGAACAGAAGCCCTCAATTACCGGTCGAAGATCTGGCATCTACACCTATCCATGATGAAGCCCCATTTGCTTCTAGGTTGACACAAGGGCTGGAGGACTGCAATTGGGAACAACTCCAGGGGAAATATGCCGATGCAATGGACGAACACGGCCGAGTAGAAGAGAATATTCGTGTTGAAACAGCCAAGCTTCTTGAAGTAAGTCTTAAAGCATGTTCTACTTGCAATTTTGTGTCTGAGCAATCGGTAGGCTTTCATGGCATGGTCTCAAACTACTGTTTCGCAAGATGAGAACAGGGCTTTGAAAAGGTTCGATCAATCCAGCTTTGGTCTAAGATATCAATGAACGTATAATTAATTCTCTACAGGTTCAAAACCCAAATGCAGCACGTTCAAAATTCCGAAGTCAATGTGGAAAACAAAAAGAAGCATTGTAAGTCTCTTGTCCTTGTGACTTGAAAACAAGGACTGTTCGCTGATCTGTCTAAAGATGAGGAAGTAATAAAGGCTTTCCAAAATGCCCTTGCCTTGCTAAACGATCAAATGAAGATTTGAGCAAATGATTGACACGATATTTATGATTATGAGTTTATGTTACCCCATCCCTTCTCATCTGAGAATCGATCTTCAAGACAGAAATTGCACCAGTATGCAAGAAGCTATCCAGTGTGTCTCACCTATGATGGCCTAAAAAGAAAAAGATCAAATCATTGAAAAATGAAAGTACTACAAAAAGAGACAGTTGATATTATTGGAGTCATTCAAATGGGACTGCTAGGAATATCACCAATCATTATTGCAGGCAAAAGAATTACAGGTTGGTAATCTGGGAGAATACGAGGCTCTGGACTCTAGTCACTATCATTTTAAGGCCTCGGTGATTATTCCCGGGGGCGGTCACTCCGGGCAGCTCTCCCTGTGATATCTTGCCAGCTGGCGTTGAAGCGTCTGCCGGTGTTGGCCAATAAACCTTCTTCCTCAGCTTCCTCTGCATCGTCGTCGAGTTGCGCTTCATCTAACTGAGGTGAACGGAGAAGGGAAGTAACAAAGACAATTAGATATAAGCCTGTGATGTTGGTGTTAGATCAACGCGAACATGGAACTCTGGTAGGAATGCAACAAGACAAGATTGAGACTTACCTAGGAAGAAGAACTGAGCCCAAAAGAACACCACTCCAAAGAATGGGTAGTTCAGGGTGACCCGGTTCAAGAAGGTGCTCACGACACTTGGTGTGCAGACTTGCTGCGCAGCAGGATTCTTCGCTAACTCTGAGCATGGCTTGATAAGTTCTTTGGTGTTTGAACAATCTGGCTTTCCAATGAAGGCTCCCGGAGCGCGATCGCAGAATGTCTGTGGCCCAAATGTCGCATACTGGGGCGCGACTATCATTGAGATCGAATAATTCAGCGCTAAAATGATCAGCATCAACATAGCGGTGGCCAAGAGTAGAGCCTGGGGAGATGTGTGGCCGTTTCTGATTTGGAAAATCCTGACCCATAGGAAGCGGATTCCGACCACGGCGATTCCAACCACAGAACTGCAAAAAAATAGCAATACAAGTGCAGTAAATATGGCATAGTCAATGGGAAAGAACCTGGCAGATTTAACAAGTGCCCAGTTGACGGGATTAAAGATGTTGACATGTGCGAGGATGTATCCACAACGATGCTTGCAAATCGAATTCTTTGCTTTGTCAATTGCGGTCAAGAGCATGGATACCCACGTTAAGAAAGCAATGAATAGCAGCAAGATGCCCCCCAGGAGCTTGAAGGGACGGAATACTGCTCCAAGTTTGTACCATGCCCTTATCAACCAGCTGCGGCCTCCACCTTGGGATTCTTCGGCTAGGCGTTGGCGCCGAATCAGGGTCCTTTCTTCCCGCACTAGTGTATCAAGTTCTCGACGGTCCTTGGAGGACAGAAGGTCGGGATCTCCGGCACATCGTCCCTCAAGCTGCCGTTGCCGCTCCTGGTTTACGTCAAGTTGTTGTGTGGTGCTCGCTCGCAGGGTAGCACTAGAGATTGATGGTGCAGTCTTGATCAAACTGATTGGCAGAAGGGCCAGTCCCACGGATGTGTATAAGACATAAAGACAGAGCCCAATTGTCATCAACAGACCGAGAGCAAAGGTGAGAGCACGCTCCCCATCTTTTCGGAGTTATGTCAGCTTCACATTTGTGTCACACGTCACAATACTCGAATACTCACGATTTTCAGTCAGTAAGCGCCTGAAGTAATCCAGATCCATATCATTCTTTCCTCGTGACACTGGGACGAAGAAGCCAACTAAGAACAAGATCACGACGACTGCAAAGAACGAGAGTGTGTATTTGAGGGCACCCCAAATCCGTTGGCCCAAATTTTGGTCCCCCTCCTCGGTCGCAACCTCATCATATTCTTCATACCAGAAATATGTGAAGGGGATGATCAGAAGACAGAGCAAGGCATCCAAAGAGTAGAGAAGATAGTAGATGACGGTCAAGGAATAAGTGATTCTGTCCACTACATCCTGTGTTGCCCAGTCCTTTCGCTGGCCTAACTCGGACGATGTAGTCGATGATACCAAAGCGACATCGACCGGCAGCAAGAGCACTGTTGCGAGAAGACTAGTAATCGATATAATGCAAGCCAGAGTGACTGAAGGAGAACGGTCACGGGGAGTTTGATAGACGTAGATAAACACTGACGCCACTGCCAGTAGAATAGCTACCACCACCCCATACACAGCCCAGATGAGGGAAGTCTGAAGGAGTGCCATATTGAAGGATAGCAGTTCACACTATGCAGATTGAGGTCTGCATCAACACTCCTAGCAAAATACTGAAGGAATGATGCGAGGAATGAAACTTTACAATAACACCAAATATCAAAACAAGAAAAATGATCTTCCCTTCCGGAAGCTGGCGATCGCCTGTGTCGTCATCGATCGTTTGACGCTAACCCATTTTTAGGCATCTACAGCCAAGGGCGGTATTATTTATCCAGCAGAATATATTGACCGCTTGATTCTGCCAAGCCAGTCAGCTGACCCGCTTCTGTCTCCGCTTTGCTTCCGCTTCGAAGGAGCTACAAACTTGACTGCACAAGACAGAGGTCAATCTGGATCTTGATCTTGATCGCTTCTCGTTTTAATATTGAAACTTTTATCTGTGTCATCTCTTTTTTTTTTCAAAGCTTCACATTCCCAGTTTTTCCCCTAGGTTTGCAATTGCAATGTGCATCTCAGGCCATATCAAAAACACAATTTAGCTCATTAGCGGTTCTCTAGCAGTATCAAGCCTTTCACGAGCTTTGACGGTGGACGAAAACTTCAAATGCAGTGCTACACGGAGCTTTTACCCCCTACGGGGGTCACCCATGCTTTGGCAGTTCCTTTCATCTCAGCAACCGCCAGCAATTTGATTGTTGTCAGAACCTCTCTATTGCAGGTTTTCTCTCTCGTTAAGGTCACCTCCTCTCAACCACAGACGGAAGATTCAGAGCCTCATTCTTCACAATTTTCTCAGCCAGAAACAAAATTAGTACTGGAAAAAGAATACCCGCTATCCGGAACTGTGACTGATTTAAGCCGAGTCAAAATCTTGAATACCAAGAGTGGCGGAGAAGCCATATTGATTGCAGTCCGCAATGCCAAGCTTAGCTTGATTGAGTGGGACCCTGAGCGTCATGGAATCTCAACAATTTCCATCCATTACTATGAGCGGGATGATCTGACCCGCAGCCCCTGGGTGCCTGACCTGAGCCGGTGTGGGAGCATTCTGAGCGTTGACCCAAGCAGTAGATGCGCGGTGTTCAACTTTGGAATTCGCAACCTTGCTATTTTGCCCTTTCATCAGGCGGGCGATGACTTGGTAATGGATGACTACGATTCAGAGCTCGACGGAGAACGCCAAAATCAGAACTCTCGCGGAGGAGCGCAGATCGAGAATGGCAAAGAAGAACCAGCACACCAAACACCCTACTCCTCCTCTTTCGTCCTGCCATTAACTGCCTTGGATCCTTCATTGCTGCACCCTATAAGTCTCGCGTTCCTATACGAATACAGGGAGCCGACGTTTGGTATTCTATATTCTCAAGTCGCAACCTCCACTGCTCTTCTTCATGAAAGAAAGGACGTGGTATTCTATGCTGTGTTTACACTGGACCTTGAGCAGCGAGCTTCTACCACCCTTCTTTCGGTATCTCGTCTTCCTAGTGATCTATTCAAGGTCGTGGCACTCCCACTTCCAGTAGGAGGTGCCTTGCTCCTTGGCTCAAATGAGATTGTTCATGTGGACCAAGCCGGTAAAACCAATGCGGTGGGAGTCAACGAATTTTCCAGGCAGGTTTCTTCATTTTCAATGACCGACCAATCGGACTTGGCATTCCGCCTCGAACGCTGCGTGGTTGAGCGACTTGGTGGTGATAGCGGTGACCTGCTCCTGGCACTTGCATCCGGCGACATGGCACTAATCAAATTCAAACTTGATGGTCGATCTGTCTCCGGTATCACTGTTCACCCCCTTCCAGCGCATGCAGGTGGAGATATTCTGAAGTCGGCCGCCTCATGCTCCACTTGTCTCGGGGATCGAAACGTCTTCATCGGCAGCGAAGATGCCGACTCGGTGCTCCTAGAATGGTCGCATTCATCCGCTTCCACTAAAAAATCTCGACTTGAATCAAAACAAGCAGCCGATGGTCTTGATGATCTGTCGGAAGATGATGACCAGATGGAGGATGATGACCTTTATTCCTCTGCGCCTGGGTCGACACAAGTCGATAATCGCATGGGAACCGACAACTCAACCCCCGAATTTTATAACTTTCGACTGAACGATCAACTGTCTAGCATTGGGCCACTGAGGGACATCACTTTGGGCAAAGCTTTCTCGAATAAGAATGGCAAAAGCCAATCTCCAAGTGAAACCGTTGCCGCAGAACTGGACTTGGTGGCATCTCAGGGTTCAGATAGAGGCGGCGGCTTGGTAGTCATTAAGCGTGAAATTGATCCTTTGACTATCATGTCTCTGAAAGTCGATGATGCGGATGGTGTTTGGTCAGCTAGTGTCACAAAAAAGAGAGGGGCTCCCAGCACAGACAATCCCTCCTGTCAATATGTGATTATCTCTCGGTCTACGGATTCGGAGCAGGAGGTGAACGAGCTCTTCGTCGTGGAAGAACAAAGCTTGAAGCCTTTCAAAGCACCCGAGTTCAACCCAAATGAAGATTGCACGGTTGATATTGGGTCTTTGGCAGGGGGTACTCGTCTGGTTCAGGTCCTGCAGAATGAAGTCAGAAGCTACGACATAGGTACATTCCACTTTAGCGTGCTAGCAAACATTGCATAAGCTAATTGTGAAACTCTACAGATCTCGGATTGTCACAGATTTACCCCGTTTGGGATGAAGACACCAGTGATGAGCGTGCGGCTGTGAGCGCAAGCTTTGTTGATCCTTATCTTGTGATTATTCGGGATGATTCATCGGTATTGCTTCTGCAGGCGGATAAGAGTGGTGACCTCGATGAAGTTCCGCTTTCAGATGAGATTAGCTTGTCACAATGGCGCTCCGGATGCCTTTATCACGATAATTCACAGTCATTCAGCGTTGCAGGCTCATCGTCGAAGGACTCTCCAGAAGGCGAAATGATTCTATTACTATTGAATCTGGAGTATAAGCTATCGGTAGGTCGTCGCGACCAGGAATTTCAGGCGTTGGTTCTGACTTGCAATACAGATTTTCCGACTTTCTGACATGAAGTTGATCGCGATAATTGAAGGCGTCGACTGCCTACCACCCGTATTATCGACCGAGCCGCCCAAACGATCTAATACTCGGGAAATACTGACAGAATTTGTGGTTGCCAATCTTGGTGATAGTTCTAGTATTTCACCTTATCTGATTGTAAGAACCTCTTGTCAGTCCATGGCTTTCTCTGCTCTCTAACTCATGCATTTAGGTTCGAACCGAAAATGACGATCTCGTGTTCTACAAACCAAGCCTGATCCCGGCAAAAGCTGGCCATGAGTCGTCTCGTCGCTTGCAATTATTCCGAGAGTCAAATCATGTCCTGCCAAAAAGTTCAGGGGAGGTATCCTCTCAAATACCGAAGCAACAGCGATTGAGACCGCTGAGGGTTCTTCCTAATATCTCAGGGTTTAGCACCATCTTTATGCCGGGAGCTTCATCAAGCTTTGTCTTTAGGACAGCAAAGAGCTCACCGCACATCATTCGTCTTCGAGGAGGCTTTACACGTTGGCTAAGTTACTTTGATTCGGCCAACACTGGCTGTGAAAATGGGTTCATTTACGTTGATTCCCAGGTAAGATTATTCATTCGGAGTTGTGATGCCATGTACATTCACTAATTCTCTCTTTGTAGAGCTGTATCCGGGTTTGTCAACTACCTTCCCAAACCCAATTTGACTATCCGTGGACATTGCGCAAGATTCCAATTGAAGAGCAGGTCGATTTCTTGGCCTACTCGACGTCTTCTGAGACGTATGTTCTCGGCACAAGCCACCAAGGAGACTTCAAGTTGCCGGAGGGGGATGACCTGCACCCTGAGTGGCGGAATGAAGGTTCGTGTTTGCTTCAAGCGTTTCCCATCATGCTGTGCTAATTTAATCCTAAGAGTTATCATTCTGTCCGAAAATTCCCGAAAGTAGCATCAAGGTCGTCAGTCCTAAGACATGGACCATCATTGACAGGTAAAAACGCCCACAAAGCTCGAGTCATGACGAGTCCGAATACTAATATTTATAGTTACCCTCTGGATCCCGATGAGCAGGTGACCGCGGTGAAAAACGTGAACATTGAGGTCTCGGAGAATACGCACGAGCGGAGGGATCTAATCGTCGTCGGAACCGCGATTGCTAAAGGGGAAGATATGCCAGCTCGCGGGACGATCTATGTCTTTGATGTGATCCAAGTGGCTCCGGACCCCGAAAAGCCAGAGACAGGCCGCAAACTCAAGGTAATTGGCAAGGAGTCAGTGAAGGGTGCAGTGACCGCGCTGTCTGGTATCGGTGGTCAAGGCTTCATAATCGTCGCCCAGGGACAGAAGTGCATGGTCCGAGGTCTCAAGGAAGACGGGAGCCTTCTTCCTGTTGCATTTATGGACATGCAATGCTACGTCGATGTCGCAAAGGAACTCAAGGGTACCGGCATGGTTATCCTAGGAGATGCCGTAAAAGGACTCTGGTTCGCCGGCTACTCAGAGGAGCCATATAGAATGACACTCTTCGGCAAGGACCCCGAATACCTGGAGGTGGTGGCAGCGGACTTCCTCCCGGACGGGAACAAGCTGTACATGCTAGTCGCCGACAGCGACTGCAACCTGCACGTCCTGCAATACGACCCCGAAGACCCCAAGTCCTCCAACGGCGATCGACTCCTCAGCCGAAGCAAATTCTACACCGGCAATTTCGCATCATCGGTAACGCTTCTACCTCGCACAGCAGTTTCATCGGAACTCGCCGAGTCATCCGAAGAAGCAATGGACGTGGATGAGACCTTCGCCAGACATCAGGTTCTCATCACTTCGCAAAACGGGTCTTTGGCGCTTGTGACATCAGTGGCTGAGGAGACATACCGTCGACTGTCGGCACTACAGTCTCAGCTGATCAACACCGTCGACCACCCTGCCGGTCTGAACCCGCGTGCTTTCCGGGCGATTGAAAGTGACGGCGCTGCGGGCCGGGGTATGGTTGATGGCAATCTATTGCGTCTATGGCTGAATATGGGCAAGCAGCGGCAGGCTGAGATTGCGGGTCGGGTCGGCGCGGCGGAGTGGGAGATCAGGGCTGATCTGGAGACCATTGGCGGTGATGGACTCGGCTATTTATGATGCCGGCAACAGACGCCTTTCGGTGCATTAGTTTAGAGGGAAATTCCAAAAACTGACTCACTGGGTGAGCTTACTCTTGCAATTTGATTCTATTATGTCTACGTCTCCGTAATATAAAAGAGAAGGGTCAGCCCAAGATAGGATTTCAATATATTGATGGCACGAGAACATGTATAGCTGAAGTTCTCTCGGCCACGAGATCAAGTAAATAGCGTAATATCATAACACAATGGGATATAACTAAACCACACAAAAGGAGACAGAGATAGAAAAAAAAGAGACCCCAGTGCCAATCCCAATCCAGTCCAACGTGGGTAATCCAAGTAAATCCAAGTAAATCCAAAAACCCAGCCAATCCCTAAATCCACAAAACAAAAGAGATAAATCAAGACAAAACACCGCATTCGCCATTCTCGCCTTGCACGATTCGAATTCAAAGATAAGAATCAAATGCTTGAAATCATCCGTGCCTCCCATGAGCGTCAATATCAGTAACACATTCAGCATGTCAGCTTGGAGTCAACCATATTTTGTGCTTCGTGTTCCATGGGCAAACACAAAGCCAAGTCTAAAAAAACGTCAAGAAACACCAACCCCAGGGTGATAATGCAGATGCGAGAAGGAAAAGGACAAACGCCACCCAGCGCCATTACCCCAGCATCCCAGTGCTGGGGAGTTTAGAACACATCTTCTGCGGTAAAGTACCGCTTATTCCGACCTCTGGCCACAAATTTCATCTCCGGCATGTTGGTGTGATGCACTACATGTGGTCGATAGACAGCGTCGACAGGGGCTTGCCATTCATCCATGCCGAGGGGGAAGTACTCATAGAGAAGATCATCGTTTTCGTTCGGGAAGGGGAGCGACGATGCGAATGACTGGGGCAGGTTGGCAGTCTCTAGCAACGGCATGGATGAAGCAACGCTCCGCGAGGGGGTCTGGGAGATAGCATGCGAGAGCTTGCGCATCTTAGAAGGCGGGACCGACTGGTCAAGACTCAGGGATCGCTGATGTGACAACTCGGCAGCGAAAGGGGACACCATCTTTTGCTCAAGATGGAGGTTATGGTCACCGCTCTCTTCCTCGTCTAACAATGACAGATTGATCGGTGCAGCGGCCGCTGTCGTGGAATTGACTCGACGATGTGAGTCCGTCGCCTGGGAGAGTTGCTCCGGGCTGGATTGACAGAACATGGACTTCGGGGCATGAGACATGACATTGTTCGACGTGGACTGTGGGATAGGGGTCCAATCCGGTGTCGCTTTGCTCTGCTGCATAATGCTCGGCGGGGGAACAGACGTTGTTTCAGGAGAGCTGCTCTGCGCGGCTGTCTTTGTCTTGGCTGGAGTCACGCTGGCACGCCGCGGGACGGAGTCGCTGGTTGGCGTGCGGTTCACGGCGGAATTCGAGGAGTTGGCCTGATTCTTTCGGGAAGCGGCAGCACTCCCACTGAGGGGGAGATCTTTGCGTGACTGGAAGTTGCGTGGGCTGCGGCCACGAACGATGACGGGGCCTGACTGCACCTCGGAGATGGAGATCTTCGCACCCGTGGATAAAGTCGCGACCACCTTGAGTCGGACGACGAAGTGTTGCTGTAGCTCCTTTCGGCGACCATTGTTGGCGGTCGCAACACGGAATTGTAGACGTTTCCAAGCGATAGGGAAGGTAGCGTAGTCCGAGTCCAGATCCTGACCCGCCATGATGTCCAAGGGAATTGGGGGAGGCTCCTTCTCGATCTTAGCGCCAGTACTAGGGTTGTTCTCCTCGAGCGCCGTGCCAGAATTAGCGGCCGCCGCTGAGGGGGTCTTCCATGGCACTGAGATAATCTTCACCGGGTTTCCTTCCACAGATTCGGTGGCTGATACGGTGAGTTCCTGGGCGAGGATGGGAATTCGATCGCCTTGGTCGGTCATGATATAGCGCATCCCGCGGGGCAAAGTTACCGAACCGGTAATTTGAAACAAATTGCGACGATAACACGTCAACTCGGCACCTTGTTGCGGCGGGGCATTTTCCGAAGGGGATGTTGTATAGGGGGACTCGGCGAGAAAAAACATTCCATGTAACTGCGCGGACACCGATAAGGAGGTTCGGCGCATGGAATAGTCGAGGAGCGTAAAGTGATACACCGGTAGCGAAAAGCTTAACAGCTTGTTGTTGTGGTCGATCGATGAGTCCTGGGGTTGTTCCTGGGGCGCTGGGTCAAAGGGCGCCACCATCTCGGTGAAAGGGTCATCGTATGCGGAAGAGAAACGCCTCAGTTGATGTGCCAGAGTAGGAGGCGCGAAGGTAGCGAGATCCTCACTAATGTATATCAAATTAGCCCAACCATTTCCCAGTCGAGCGGAGTGGATGATCCACCCCTCTCGTCCCACTTGGAGATCTTATCACCCACCTCACAAAGGTCTCGGAATCGAAGTTGGAACGGTGATCGGGTAGATCCAGGCCGGACATCGCATTGAGATAGTCGGTACTCTGCAAATTCCCCAGGGACAATGGACTGGCCATGTATGGTGGCATCGCCATAGTGTCGAAGCCCTCCATGGTAAGAGGTGCGATACGGAGACACACACCCGTAGACGATGCGGGGAAGGAAGAAGTATAGGATTGCCTCTTCTATATAAAGGCAGTCGAACGAGAGACAGAGGAGAAGAAGGAAGCAGAATAAAGGGAGGAAAAGGACAAGAGAAAGAGGTGAGACGAAGATAAGCCAAGGACGAGTAGGCAAGACCTGGGGAATGCTGCAAGCAACGGAGCGGAAAGATAGGCTAAGGCGGGAGTGAAGGCGGAGAGGACATTTGAGACGGAAATGGAAAGGTCAGTGGAGAGCGAGGAGAGTGAGGAGAGGAGGAGGGCGAGGTATTAGACGGAGACAATAGAGGAAAGAAAGAAGAGCAAGTGACCAGAGCCGGGAGAAAGAGAGAGGAATCTCGACCTGCACCCAAACGATCAACGGATTCGGGGAATAGTGGAGCCGCGGTTTTTGCGGAGAACGAACGCAGCGCTGACTCGCCGCTGAGTCAGTCACCTTATTATTTGATTTTATAGAAAAGGGTTTTTAATGTTTAAATGTTTAATGTTTTATTCGAAATTCCCTTTTGATTAATTGGTTTAGTCGGTTTTAGATATAGAGTACGGAGTAGGACGGAGTATCTCAGACGCTCATATCCAATGGCAATTAATATCCAAATTCCTCAGCACCGATGGGGTAAGACTTGATCGCCGGCTCTCGGCAATCATTCCCCCCAGGCCCTGAAGATCAAGGTGAATTCTTTTTATATATGATCACTCCCAATATAGCATTCATTGTCCACGGAGTACTCCGTACAGAGTACATCTTCGGATACTACAAGGACAGGTAACTAACTATAACCTGAGATTAAATCCACTTTAATGCATACCCACCTGCCTATTAAGGTACTACTGCTTCGGGTCCACCCTCCTGAAAACGCCACATATTAATAATAATATTATTTTCAGTAACTCACTATCCTTGGATTAGGATAAGGATGAGTAATGGTGCACCGTGTCTGTAAAGGGTTGACTAGATTAATAGTTGTCTATACTCGCAGTATTCCAATCAAGCCATGTACCTCCAATTGTATCACTTAATGCGATCATAATCGCCTCAAGGATGATCATCATCGGCCGTCTGACATGCATCTGTAGGGGCCAACGGACATCCAATCAGAATATGCGGCGCATTGGATCAGAAAGCGGTGCCCCCCGTACGGAGTACTCTGCTGGACCCTGTACTTTGGCTATTAGCGCCCCACTGAAAACGGCAATGATAATCTGCAATCTGCAATCTGTAATCGGCAATGTTATCATGCATGTAATACTTAGATAAGTACACTCCGTACTTACTCCGGAGTAATACTTGTAGATAGTGCCCTATCTACTCCGTACAGTAAGTGCCTGCACTTTTTTTTTTTCTTCTCTCACCATCGAGATTTAAATAAAATAAAATCCATTGTGGAAGGAGATACAACATACAGCCTGGTCCAGGGGATGTCAGACGGTAAGAGAGTGGCGAGAGAAAAAGAGAAGCTTCCGCGGTTTTCGCATGTGAGCCAATGGAGAAGTCTGTGCATTTACCCGATTCGATTATTACCGAGGCAATTCCTTCTAATTCTTCTTCCGGCACGTTTCCCGATGCAGCCTACAAAGTATATCAAGGTTTCTTTCCACGGGAGCCATCCACGGACATGACGTCCTCGTTCCAAGGTTCTAGCCTTAGAAGGTTCGAAGGTTCCAAGGTTGGAAGCTCCAGCCCTGGGCTTTCAACGGTGCCGATCTAACCTTTGGGTTTGGGCCTGAGATCCCGAAAAGCTTCATACAATATGTATCACTGTACTCCGTACCTGAAAGATATCTCTGCAATATTCCGGGGGATCGGAGACCAGAAATGTAGACCTTTACAACATAGCAGACTCCCAGTTCAGTTTCAGCCAAAAAAAAAAAAAAGAGAAGCTCCGCTTGTACAACCGAGGGGTTTTTGACGCAAACAGAAAACTAAATTGGTTCGAAACTCTGAGCCAATGAAACTCATTTGCCCGGGTCAAAGTTTGGACCCAAGGCCTGAGGAACCCGTTTGGGGGTTCGATTGTTGGATTGTATACGGAGTAGGAGTACGGAGTATAGAAAATATAGAAAACACATTGAAGAGAGGAGAAATAGTCTCTTTATATACCCATTCCCTTCTAACGTCACATTGGAAATGACAAAGACCAAGACACAATACTCTCTCACACAGACCCTGTTCTTTTTTTCCTTTTACCTAAAGTGCGCCAAAGCGGAGTTCCGTTCGAAGCCCTAAAACCCAGAAGATGTGCCTGTGCGAAGGACGTCCAACGGAGCTCCGGACCAATCAGAGCTCAAGGTTTAATTGTGATGCCTTGGGAAAGCTAAAGGGAATTAGAATTGATCTCAATTTCCCCACAGGTTGAATGAAGGAACTCATAGCCGAGTAGATATTGTATACAACATACATACATACATACATACATACATACATACATACATATAGAATATCCCAATTGCAGTTCTATCTGTATATGCCTGTGATCATAGATGTATTTGTTTGGACCAAATGACGCCAGGACTGACTTTCTGTCCTACCCCAGACCTAACTGCCCAAGAATCAAAGATGTGTGAAAAGAAACTCCTCGGAAGAAACCGTTACTGGATCGGGTGAAACAAAGATGGAGGAAATGAAGAAGAAAAAGAAAACTGGATAGAATAGATCCCAAACCCAATGCGATATGGATATCATAAACGCGAACAGAAACGAAAAAAGAAAATCAAAGCAGAATCGAATCAAGTTGATCAAGAGTCTTCTACGCGTGCATCATCGTCCACGAAGCGGCGTCACAGTTCACTTCCTCAAAACTATGTAGCATAGTGAAGCCCATCATCGAGAGATTGTCGAAGTTGCCGTCACCATCGACCTATTTCAGTGTTAGAAGATAACCGGGGAAAAGGAACAAGCCAAAAAAAACATACACAGTCCATAACCACGGCATCGGCACTCAGCTTCCGGATCTGCTTGATAGCTAGCAGGACCAGGCCCTGCATTACCGTAGAGTAATGTTCGCCACAAGGAGAAATCACCGGAGACGAAATGCCTCCGACGGAAGCCTGGGTGGCGCGCAACACGGGCATGTGCTCCGCCAAAGCGGATCGCTCATTGTAAATCACGATACTCCCGAGTATAACCCCGTCGGAGGGCCGCTTGGCCCGGATGATCCCGCAATTAGGCGCCCCTCCCAGAGCCATGCGGTAGATGTCGGCCACGCCCTGCCGCGCATACGTTTTGATGTGGTCGAGAATCGCGGGCGCAAAGTCCCAGCCATATACGAGGTCGTATGTGACCTCGGCACTCTGCAGAGTCGCCGTGAGCCCCTCGGGCGGCACCCATGTCGACAGGTTGCGCATGATCACGCTGCACACTGGTCGCGAAAGCGCCGTGTTCCACCCCATGTTCGCGAACCATTGCCGCAGCCGCTTGCGCTCCACCGGGTTGACGGTCGGGATGCCAAGGTAGATCCCTGGTAATCGGGATCCTAGCTGGAAGCGTTTCATCCCGGTCCGCTGGAGCAGAGTCCGAATCGCACGGCTGTGAAGAGAATGTCCGATTGAGAGTTTCCTTCGAGATGGGTCTACGATCAGACATGCAATCACGCCGGTGCCTGTTGATCGAAAGAAGTAGGTCGCGCAGAACCCGTAGAGGGCATGCGTGCTACTGTTCCGGACAACAAAATGGGCTTCGTCAATATCCTCCTTCCGGAGCAAGAAGCTGTTAGCGGTAGCTCCAAGAAGTTCTGACGGCTGGCCTAGTGTACAGTCGGCACGGATAGTGTCGAGCAGGGCATCCAGCGCGAAAAAGTCGCGATCCTCGTTCCAATTCTCGACAAGCCAGTGCTGTCGAGACTGATGAATCTTCTGCGTTCGCCCAATGGAGCCGGGCAAGGCCGCTGAAGGTGTCAAGTCGCCATACAAGACCTTGACCAATGCCTGGAGGGCTGTTTCCGTGAAGTCATACGTGCATATGTAAGTACTAATCGAAGAATCCATGGCAAAATCATATGGCGAGCTAACTGCCACCACAATCAATGGTTTCGCCCGACGTTCGCCAGATGGGGTATACTGCGATTGGCAGATCATGGCGACGTGTTTTGAGAACCCTTGCTGGTAGAGATTGCGATTGGCATCGGCCGTGACAACTACTACAGCACTCGCTCTTTGAATGAGGTCGTCGTGGATGGGACGCACGCCATTGGAAGTATAGGAGGTGTGCAACACGCGCCCGTTCCTCTGCCGCGAGAGTGATCGTCCAAGTTCTTTGAAGACCCCCTCTCCACTCAGAATCGAGGAGGTTCGTTCCGAGCATAATGGATCCAGTGACCCACGCGCAGACTCTGCGACCGAGAGAGAAACCGCTGATGTTGGGAGTGGCTTGACCAGCGGCGTCAGAAGCAAAAGTTCCTCGTCTGGCTCGATGACATTGGACAACGGAAGTAAATTATTCTTATCTCTCATCACTGTGATGGAAGAGTTGTAGGCTCGGGTGGAAAGGTTGGTATGCGAGGGTTGCATCTGTGTAAGTGAAGAAAGCCCCGGAGGGTTCAGTGCCTGTTCCCACGAAGTACACCGCGCCTTCAAATCCAAAACGCGGCGCAACGATTGTTCAATTCGCTGACGGCTGATGATACCGTTCTCCACGCCGAGTTTCAACCCGTTGATGGCTTCCTGCTGGACTGGAAATGACCGACATAAAAGCATGACGTCGCAGCCGGCGTTCTTCGCCATCACTGTGCCACCTCCTACTCCAATGTTATGTGTGAGCGCCTCCATCTCCAAGCATTCGGAAACGACCACCCCTTGAAACTGGAGATCCTTTCTCAATAGCTCGTTGACCACCTGATCACTCAGGCACGCGTGCATCACGTTCATCCCGGCCGATGACAATGAGACACCTCCCACTATCATGGCATCCAGGCCCTGGTTGATAGCGTTGCGAAAGGGCACAAGCGCGTTGAGGCTGAGTTGCTCCAGGGATTCCGTAATAATTGGAATATCCGTCGGGGAGCCGAGAAATTCCAAATTACCATAGGACGGAAAGTGTTTTCCACAAGTCACTAAACCTGCTTCTTGATACCCTTTCATGAACTGGACCCCATATTGAGACGCCTCTTGGGGATCATCGCCAGCGGTACGAACGCCTAGTGGTTGATTTCGCACATTGGTCAAAACATCCAAAACGGGGCCCAAGATCCAATTGACCCCAACGGCCTTGAGCTCCTGTGCTGTCGCGACAGCCACCTCGTGCGCTAATGACTTGGACCCAGTAGCTGCAATGCCCATGGTACTAGGAAATTGGCGGATATATATCTCATCATACAAACTGTTGACGCCACCATTCTCCTGGTCCAAGGCAATTAGTAACGGAACAGGATGGCCTGCATCACGCGCAATGGTCTGTAATTCCAGAACCAATCTGGTTGCATCCTCGGCCGCTGTAAACGTGTCAGTGACTGTCTAAGTAGCTAGTGACAAAGAGCCTTTTTAAAGATACATTTCAGATTTTTAGCAGATAGCATCACGGTACCCAAGTGGTAATTCTCAATGAGTGATCGAATCTGTGGATTGACCGAAGTCCCATCAAAGCCCATCATAAAGAGCTGACCCATCTGTCTGTGCCATGTCAGCGTACTCCGGTATCAAATTTCCTAAAGTGGAAATAGTCTACATGACGCTCCCCAGATTGACAGTTAGGTTCCACATTGAAGGGAGATACCCCAACAGGCAGATTTTAGGGGGGGGAAGGAATGGGGCGAGGGTTAACGCCAATAGGGGACGAGCCAAGCGAAAACAGTAGATCGACACACCTATCTAGGTCCTCCCAGCCCGGGGGCAGCATGCCCTCTTTCCGGGCCATGGCCCGAGGAGGAATGCCTGTAGCGGCCCAGAGAGGTAGGATACAGAGGGTGCAGTGTCGGGGGATCCAAGGTGTGGACACCGTAAACGTCTGACAGGTACGGAATATGAAGCCAGTGCACGCGTAGTCAGGTGACAAGGGAGGGTTAAAGGGTTGCAGGAGTCAAAATTGGACCTCGGGAGCTTTGTCTTTCTCCCCCGGAGCCGCAAATGTTGGGGAAGAGTCGGGACCAGAGAGATAAGGCGAGAGATAAGGAGATAGGAGCTTAGTATTCCCCGCTGAAGGGTCACGGGATCTTGGCATTTCTATTATGTACATAGTTATGTAAGATTTATATTCAGAGCTTGGATATTCAGAGCCTGGGACCTGGGAGGTGTGAATATAAAGAACACGATTTATAGCCATACATCTACATAGTTATATAGCGTAGATGATTGACACATGAGAACATTTCGATCCACTAATGTATACACCCGAAGTACCATCACGTGTTCTGTATGTAACCGTTTTCCGGATCCATTCCCCGTCACGTGCCATACATACCAATACCAATACCAATACCACTGTCATACTTGCAACGGCTACGACGCTACAACGTCCAAGGTTGCACTGGACACGATATTCTCCAGCTTCGTACCGACACCACCGGATGCAACTCCTACACTTCGCAATGGAACCTTCAAACCACCATGTGGGCTATGGAGCTCCATACTCCAATCACAACGCCCACGTCCTTTTTTTCCGGCGTCATGTCACTTTGGGCTTGATTGTTGAGCCACATGGAATACACCCGAGTGGACATTGATAATCAAACCGTGGAATCGGCCGAATGAAGTTAACGGCTATCTGTCCAGGATGCGGTAGCCCGCAGACGTCAACCCTCTAGTTAGATAGGGGCAACCGTCTTGCACGTGGCTTTCTATACGACGTTCTTTGCTGTCACTGTCGTACACTCCACCCAGACTGTAACCCATAGGATTCCTTTAACCTTATCGAATGGTCTCTTTTCTTTCCTCTTGATGCCAACTTTCTCCTCTTCCTTTCTTCTTCTCCCATACTCCTCAGCCCTACTCCAATCCAAAGACCCGTGACGTAATAATGTGTGTGACTTCTTCTATGTGTCGCCTTCTGGTTCTATACTAACCTGCTTCTCGATAGGCGTGTCATTATCAGAGAAGATCCTCGTGATGTGTCTGTATACATTGCAGACTACATTATCAGTAAGCCGCAGCCGAGATCCTCGATGCGCCAATGCTGAGACTAACTCTTCCAAGGCCGCATCAAGCTGTTTAGCCCGACGCCCGAGCAGCCATTCGTGCTTGGTCTGCCTACTGGCAGCAGCCCCGAGCTCATCTACAAGATCCTCGTCCAGCGTCATCGCGCCGGCGAGATCTCCTTCAAGAATGTCGTGACTTTCAACATGGTAGGCGCAAAACCAATCACGGGGGAAAACAGCCCACTAACCTCAAATACAGGATGAATATGTCGGGCTGCCTCGCGATCACCCCGAGTCCTACCATAGCTTCATGTACAAGCACTTCTTTTCCCACGTGGACATCCCACCGCAGAACATTAACATCCTGGACGGCAACGCGACCGATCTTGTAGCTGAGTGTGCATCATTCGAAGCACGGATCGCGCGCTACGGTGGAATCGAGCTCTTCCTGGGCGGAGTCGGACCAGACGGCCACATCGCGTTCAACGAGCCGGGCTCCTCGCTGACCAGTCGGACGCGCGTCAAGACACTGGCCTACGACACCATCCTGGCAAACTCCCGCTTCTTCGGCGGTGACACGGACAAGGTACCCCGCATGGCTATGACTGTCGGTATTCAAACCATCATGGATTCCCGCGAAGTGGTGATTGTAGCCACCGGAGCGCACAAGGCTATTGCCGTGCAGAAGGGCCTCGAGGAAGGCGTGAATCACATGTGGACCCTCTCCGCTCTGCAGCTGCACCAGCACCCGCTCGTCGTCTGCGATCGCGACGCCACTCTCGAACTCAAGGTCAAGACCGTGCGGTACTTCGAATCGATCGAGCAGGCCGGCACCGATGCCCGCACCCAGGGACCCGCTCTCGTTTACCGTCCTCGGACCTACGTCCCGGCCCCAGTACAAGTTAAGACGCCCAAGTCCCAGCAGCCTACTCCCGATGGCACTCCCGAAAAGGTGCCCAAGGACCTCCGCATCAACACTGAGCTGCACCGCCGCGCATTGGAGGATGAGGAGCTCACCCCAGATAGCATGTCCTCGCGCCTGGTCGATTCGGCCATTGGCGGTATCGACGGTGCACTGAAAGGCGACCTTATGTTTGACCGCATGGGCACCAGAGTTACCACACTCTGATGGGGAACACCTCTACACTTTTGGCATTTTAATTCGGGGTTTTTCTTTTTTAAAAATCTTTTTGTGAGAGAACAGAAATATGGGTTCTGTCTCTGCAAATCATATATGCATGGGTCTGTTTTACTGGTTTGGCTTACAGGATCCATGGGTGTTATTTAAGGAGTTTCGCTGGTCATTTCGATTATTCCCGACTTGATAGATGAGATGCAATGCGTTTTCTAGGAGTCAGTGATATCAAACATTTAGCTATGATAATTTAAAGTGTGTACAATTAATTTAAATTTTCATGTTTCTGCGTGTCATTCAGGATATATATACTTTAAAGAGGGCAGTTTGACGGTGTGTAGACTTTCAGCACGGATATATAGTTATAGATGCTCGAGTAATAGATTAAAGATACAGAAAGAACTAGAATATGCTTGTGTGTCGCTCAAATTGTATATTCTGTACATTTTTATTCTCCTTGCTTTTGGGTCGTACTGCATGATATATTAACATTATAGCTTGGCGAAGACACTGACCACAGTACCGCTCATATCAACAAGAGTGCTCTTGTTCTGCAGCCAAGCCTCAATACCGCGGCGACCATTCTCCACGCCCAGACCGCTCTTCTTCCAGCCACCGACGGCCATCTCAGCAGGGCTCTCGCCCCACGTGTTCACCCAGGTAATACCAGCCTGCAGCTGGTCAATGACGCGGTGCGCCTGGTTCAAATCCTTAGTGAAGACACCAGCAGCGAGACCGAGTTCAGTGGTGTTGGCGCGTCGCACGGCCTCCTCGACGGTGTCATAGTACAGGATGGACATAACGGGACCGAAGATCTCCTGTTTAACGATTGTCATGGAGTCAGTGCAATCGGTGAAGATGGTCGGCTGGACCCAGAAACCGGCCTGCAGATCCTTGGGCACCGAGGGCTTCTCGACACCGCCACAGAGCAGGGTGGCGCGGTCAGACTCAATACCGTGGCGAATGTATGCAACGACCTTGTCGTAGTGGGCTTTGGAGCTGAGAGGACCGAAGTTGGTCTGCTCGTCAAAGAGCGGGCCAGCCCGCACATATTGGATCTTCTCGAGCAGGCTCTTCTCGAAAGCAGCCTTCATGGCGCGCGGGACGAAGACCCGGGTGCCGTTGGTGCAGACCTGACCTGTGCTGTAGAAGTTGGCCATCATGGCGCCATTGACGGCGCTTTCCAGCTCAGCGTCTGGGCAGACAATCAAGGGACTCTTGCCGCCCAGCTCCATTGTCACGTATTTCATGTTGCCCGAAGCAGTGCCTGCGACCTTCATACCGGTTGCCACTTGGCCGGTGAAGGAGACCTTGGCGATGAGTGGGTGGCCAGTCAGATAGGCGCCGACATCACCGGCACCGTTGATCACATTGAAGACACCGTCGGGAAGGCCGGCCTCGGTGTAGATTTCTGCAAGGGTCTGACCGTGAAGCGGGGTGTATTCACTGGGTTTATAGATCATTGTGTTACCGGCGGCCAAACAAGCAGCAGATTTCCAGAGGGCACTAAAGATATCTAGTCAGCTTCTTTTTCTCTACTGTCGCAAACGCAGGATCGGAGAAATTACATCTGGATGGGGTAGTTCCAAGCACCAATGCCGGCACACACACCCAGAGGGGACTTTTTGGTGTATACCCAGGCATCCTCGCGGAGTTGAGTAGTTTCGCCGTTGAGGCCACCGCCGCCAATGAAGTTGGCATAGTACTCCAAAACATCGGCGCCAGTCGTGACGTCGACAGTACTAGTCTCAGTATAAGCCTTGCCGGAGTCCAAAGTCTCGATGCGCGCAATTTCATCGTTCCGGTCCCGTAGCAATGCAGCGGCCTTTTGGAGAATTCGGGCGCGACCAATCAGCGGGGTCTGCGCCCACGAGGGGAATGCGCGATGGGCAGCATTAATAGCGGCATCAACGTCCGCGTTGGAGGCAATCTGGATGTCGGCCAACGGAGTTGCCGTGGCGGGATTGATAGTCTGGAATGACTTGCCGGAGGTCGCTGCTTGGACCTTACCGTCATAATAGAGCTGACGAGGAGGGAAAGAGAGCGACATGATTGTGTATATGATTTTCCAGCTATGTAGAAAGCTACAATAGAAGATAAGAGAGGCGGAAATAACACACACCGCCTTATAATTCCACAAAAGGGAAAAAGCGGAGCTATGTAATCCTTTCCGGTTTTATGTACTCGGTACTCGGCCGCATAGCATAACTAGTACGTAACATCCAAGTACCAAGTACGCCATCCCCGTCAGCGGCTGACGGTGGCTGAAACGGCATCGTCCTGGCGCGGGGTTGTTATCTTTTGGCCTTTGAGCTTCTTCTTCTTGCTCTCTCCGGTTAGAAAGTCCCCGGGAAGTTCATACTAAGAAAGGCATTTCTTCGCCAGCGGGAAAGTCGACGCTCTATCTACGGAATCGCACATCGGAAGCGAATTCCTATCATGGACCGGCCTCCTCTTTTCTCCAATCTGCCGAGATTAACTCGAATACAGGAAGTATGCCGATAAAGGGCTGATACTCGGCTGGTAAGAGTCGGTGGACCTCATTATCCGGCTCATCTCGACTTCTCTCCACTTTTAGTGATCGCCACCACTCAGAGACCCCAAGATTCGCTGAGTCTGACGGGAAAGAAAAAGAAAAAAAAAAAAAAAAAAAAAAAAAAAAATCCCGAAAAAAGGTTTGGACGAAGCTGAGCAATCCTTGGAGATTGGATCGAAAGGTTTTATCCGATCAGACCACCCTCCGAACAGTTTGGATATTTCTCTTTTAGAGACCGTCCTTTCTTCTCCAATCTTCTCCAAACATTCTCCTCACTATATCGGTCCTTGCCTACTCCCCCGGTATTCAATATGGCCACCACTAACGAGCTCCTCGCCGCCGATGTTAACAGCTACGACTACATCGTCGTTGGCGGCGGTACCGCCGGCTGTGTGATTGCGGCTCGCCTGGCCGAGTACCTCCCGAACAAGCGCACTCTGGTTATTGAGGGAGGTCCTAGTGATTTCATGGACGATCGCGTTCTGAACTTGAAGGAATGGCTCAGTCTGCTCGGAGGCGAGCTTGACTACGACTACGGTACTACCGAGCAACCAATGGGTAAGACACTTATTTTTCTAAAATTCTAGCAGAGCTTATGCTGACTATCTCCGCAGGTAACAGTAATATCCGTCACTCCCGTGCAAAGGTTCTGGGTGGTTGCTCTAGTCACAACACTCTCATCTCTTTCCGTCCCTTCGAGTATGATTGCCGTCAATGGGTGTCCAAAGGATGCAAGGGCTGGGACTTTGAGACCTTCACCCGCATAATTGATAACCTGCGCAACACCATCCAGCCGGTGCATGCCCGCCACCGTAACCAGCTGTGCAAGGACTGGATTCAGGCCTGCTCTAGCGCCATGAACATCCCCGTCATTGAGAACTTCAACGATGACATCCGCAAGACCGGTGAGCTGACTGAGGGTGTCGGCTTCTTCAACATCTCCTACAACCCCGATGACGGCCGCCGCAGCAGCGCCAGTGTCGCTTATATCCACCCCATTCTCCGTGGGGATGAGAAGCGTCCTAACTTGACCATTCTCACCAACGCTTGGGTTAACAAGATCAACGTTGAGGGTGATACCGTGACCGGTGTTGATGTTACTCTCCAGTCTGGTGTCAAGCACACGCTACGTGCCCAGAAGGAGACCATTCTGTGTGCCGGAGCTGTCGACACCCCTCGTCTGATGCTGCTCTCCGGTCTTGGTCCCCGTGAGCAGCTGTCCGCACTCGGCATTCCCGCCGTGAAGGATATCCCCGGTGTTGGTGAGAACCTGCTGGACCACCCCGAGAGCATCATCATGTGGGAGCTTAACAGCCCCGTGGATCACAACATGACCACCATGGACTCTGATGCCGGTATCTTCTTGCGCCGCGAGCTGCCCGACGCCGCCGGATTCGACGGCAAGATCGCCGACGTGATGATGCACTGCTACCAGATTCCGTTCACCCTGAACACCACTCGCCTCGGCTACGACGAGCCTCTGAACGCCTTCTGCATGACCCCCAACATTCCCCGCCCCCGCTCCCGCGGTCGTATCTTCTTGACCTCTGCCGATCCCTCCGTGAAGCCCTCGTTGGACTTCCGCTACTTCACCGACCCCGAGGGCTACGATGCCGCCACTATCGTGGCAGGCCTCAAGGCCGCTCGTGAGATTGCCAAGCAGTCCCCCTTCAAGGAGTGGATCAAGCGCGAGGTTGCCCCCGGCCCCAAGGTGCAGACTGATGAAGAGCTGTCCGAGTACGGCCGTCGTGTCGCCCACACCGTGTACCATCCCGCTGGTACTACCAAGATGGGTAACGTTCTCACCGACCCCATGGCGGTTGTAGACCCCACACTGAAGGTCCGCGGCCTGAAGGGCATCCGTATCGCCGATGCCGGTGTCTTCCCTGACATGCCTAGCATCAATCCTATGTTGACGGTCCTGGCCATTGGTGAACGTGCCGCCGAGCTAATTGCTGGCGAGGCCGGTTGGTCTCGCAACCAGCCTCGTCTGTAAAGTAGAGCTTATGACGCGTCAAGGACCTGATATGTATGTAAAAGTTGTTTCTTTAGTTTGGTCTTAATTTGGTGTTATTATAGCATGGGAGCGAGCGGCGCAGGGCGCGGAGGATCGCCTTTGAAGGCATCTTTCCGAGTCTTATTCTCCCCAGCGTCTGCGAGACAGACCTGGTATACAATTGGTTACGGATGAACTTGATATCCAAGAATAAATTTCATTTCACAATTTTTGAAATTGAAAATCTAAATATTCGAACTGAAGATGGATTTCATGTTCAATGCAAAACCACCTCAAAAACGCCTATAACCAAGGTGAAAGCTATTTAACATGACAGCAATATAAAAAAACCAAGAAACAGATCGCATCTAAGATCGAACACCTTATACCTTCACAGCGCCCTTATCAGTATCGTGGATCTTAGCACCCAGCTTCCATACCTGATCGACTGTCAAGGTCGGCCCAGTGAAGGCATCCTCACTCTCACCCAATATGATGAGATCGGCATCAGCACCGCTTTCTAACGTCCCCTTAACACCCTCCAAGCCAAGCAGACGTGCCGGCGCAGCAGTGACAGCATTGATCGCCGCAGCCGTCGATGCACCCGACCAACGACGGAAGTTGTTAACACACTCGATAAGCGTCGCTGAAGATCCAGCAATCTTATCCGAGCCCTCCAGCGTCAACCGCGCACCGCTTTTAACAATCCGTTCCCCATTGGTCCACTCATAGACACCGTCAGGCAGACCACACAGACGCATAGCATCGGTGACCAAGATCAACCCATCCGGGTGCGCATTGTACGCGATCTTGATGGAAGTGGGATGCAAATGGATGCCGTCCGCGATCACACCGTAAAACGGCCTGCGGCGCTCACTTTGTCCCAGCAGACCGAAGATACCTGGGTTGCGGTGGTAGAAGGGCCGCATGGCATTGAACAGGTGGGTGACCATGCGGGCGCCCTTGTGCGTGGCTGCGACAGCCTGTTCATAGGTTGCGTCGGAGTGGCCGGTGGAGTAGATGATGTTGCGCTTGGTGATTTCGGGAATGTGGGCCATCATGTTGCCGACTTCGGGGGCGGCTGTGATCATCTTGATTGGGCTGGCGCTGCCCATGTTCTCTTCGCCATAGCAGTAGATGAGGTCGTCGAAGGTTTCCGCGGCGCGCAGCACTTCGGGCTTGTGGATGCCGTTGCGGTTAGGGCTGATGAAGGGGCCTTCAGCGTGTGCGCCTAGTGACTCGGCGCCGTCTTGGGGCTTATGAGTTCCTGCTGTGGGGCCGAGGGAGGGGAGGACCTGAAATATGGATTAATATTTCTTATTCTCTTCCCTGCATACTTTGCGCTTTTCTTACCTTCCAGTACACCTCGGGGGTGGAGCTCACGAGCGTCGGCAGGTAAGAAGTGACACCAGTTCGGGCCAATCCTCGGTTTACCATGCGCAAACCCTCATCGTATTCCTCCTTCGTTTCACAGGGTACGGAGAAATCAAAGCCATGAGCACCGTTCAACTGGACATCGATCATGCCCGGGGCAATGATACGGCCACCGAGATCAATGATCTCATCGGGGGACAGGTGCAATCCATAGAAAGCCTCTTGATCCTTGAGGATCTTTCCGGTCAGAGAGTCAATCCATAGATCTCGCTCGACCAAGTTCGAGCCGCACACCAGGCGACAATTGGTGAACTTGGTAATGCGCGGGGTAGAAGTCTTGCCCGGCATTATGAATGTTCTTATCAGATCAGATTAAGGTGGGTAGTTCGAACTCGAGGGAAAGAAAACACAAGAAGAGGGGGGAAACTCAAGTACATAAAGATCTAGACACAATGATGTAACAGTAGACTGCGTGACATTCGGCATGCCGATGTGGTATACAACATAGCCCATAGTAACTGTTATCGTTGCTTATCGGCCTTATCGTTACGTGTAATCTCCCGTACGTATCAATACTCGGCCCGTAAATTACCAAAACCGGCCTTGACAATACCGTCACGGCCCAACTGCTACACTCCGCATGCGGGTCGTTTCCCTTCGCTTCTCTTTCTCAATGCAACATCTCTCGTCGTCGCATTGCAAAGTGGATGAACATGACATCTCCTATTATATTATGACAATTTTCTAATTTCCCTGGTTTGCACTTCTCCAGATGACTCCATATTTCCATGTTTCCTTATCTCCCTTGACATTGACATCGAGTTATATGTCGCATTGAAAATGGTTACTAAGATGAGGCAAACCGGGAGACTCGGTTAAGTTGCATGTTAATTTATCTAAAAGTCCTTAGCTTCGTCCTAGTCCTCTTCTTATTTAGACTTTCCCTTGGCAAGGGGATTAGCTATCTACATTCTTCACCATTCTTCAGGCTGTTTCTCACGTGGCGAACATTCTTTCGGCCCCTTGGCTCGCTTGTTGATCGCTACAGCTTTTTTACCCCTGTAGATCTTTGTTCTCTACAACCATGACTGAGCCGGGGAAGCAAAAAGCTGAGAAGCACACGGACTTGCCGACACATGCAATGTCTGCGTCCGTATCTACTCCGCAGGACCCGGAGTCAGGTGTGGACCAGGCAGTGATAGGCCCCGCTTGGATGTACAAGCCACTATTCAAGATTGGCAAATGGGAGGCTCCTTACTTTGCCTCACCCGAAATGCAACTATATTTGGTGTCATTTGTCTGCTTCTTATGTCCCGGCATGTTCAATGCCGTTAGCGGTCTCGGTGGCGGCGGTCAAGTGAACACCCACGATGTGAACAACGCCAACACTGCACTATACAGTACTTTCGCAGTCGTCGGCTTCTTCGCCGGCTCCATTGCCAATCGCATTGGTCTAAGGCTCACCCTCTCCGTGGGCGGGTTCGGGTACTTCCTTTATGTTGCCTCGCTCCTCTCGTACAATATCAACCAAAATGCAGGCTTCCTCATTTTCGCCGGAGCCCTGCTCGGTGTATGTGCTGGTCTGCTGTGGTGTGCTCAGGGCGCGGTCATGTTGAGTTATCCACACGAGCATGAGAAGGGAAAGTACATTGCTATCTTCTGGGTGATTTTCAATTTGGGTGGTGTCATCGGTAGCTTGGTACGTTCACTTGCACATCTCGAATCCCCAGAAACAATATATTGATATCCACAGATCCCTCTCGGCCAAAATATGCACTCGACCGCCGGCAACGTCAACAATGGTACCTACATTGCCTTCCTTGTTCTAATGGCCATTGGCTTCGTTCTCTGCTGGTGTCTCGTCGATTGCAAGTACGTTAAACGCAAGGACGGCTCGCGTGTTATCGTGATCAAAAACCCAACCTGGAAGTCCGAGTTTTTGGGTCTTTGGGAGACACTGATCCACGATTCGTACATCGTCCTGATGTTCCCCATGTTTCTAGCCAGCAACTGGTTCTACGCATACCATTTCAACGCAGTCAATCTCGCCTATTTCAATGTTCGCACTCGAGCCCTAAACAGTCTTCTGTACTGGCTGATGCAGATGGTGGGTGCGTTCATCTTCGGCAAGTTGTTGGATTTGAAGGGTCTCTCGCGTCCGTGGCGCGCCAAGATCAACTTTGGTATTCTACTCGCTGTTACCATGGGCATTTGGGGTGGAGGATATGCATTCCAGAAGCGCTATACCCGCGAAACCAAGGGTCTTGGCACGGATTTCACCGATCGCGGCTACATTGGACCCATGTTCCTGTACATGTTCTACGGATTCTACGACGCCGCTTTCCAGACCTGCACTTATTGGTACATGGGTTCTCTCTCCAACAACAGCCGTAAGTTGGCCAATTTTGCTGGTTTCTACAAGGGAATCCAATCTGCTGGCGCTGCCGGAATGTGGAGGTAAGCGACCATTGCTCTTTTTGCTCTACTCTTCAATAACTAACATACTTTCAGCTTGGATGCAAATGAGACCGCGTACATGACCGAATTTGCCTCTTGCTGGGGTATGCTGGTCGGTAGTATGCTTATTGCCTCACCTGTGATTTTCCTCAAGGTCAAGGACAGCACTGCCGTCGAGGACGATCTGCGATTCTCCGACGAAACCGCCGCCG
The DNA here is from genome assembly GCF_028828465.1 of Penicillium psychrosexuale. Taxonomy (NCBI): domain Eukaryota; kingdom Fungi; phylum Ascomycota; class Eurotiomycetes; order Eurotiales; family Aspergillaceae; genus Penicillium; species Penicillium psychrosexuale. The sequence continues at coordinate 1,020,354 of NW_026643190.1, read as the reverse complement.
ACGTGCGGGGCCATACCAACGAAATGTCTCCGATAGATAAGCCTCACACCGAAACCCATACTCCTACTGGGACTCTCCCCGACTCTCACGAGGAGACTACCAAATAATGAATTGTCGGTGAAGGAAAAAATCCTACCGGTCATGTAGCACCACGCGGTCAATGTTCGATTTGATCACCTTTATCACTCACTACAGTGTGACGAAATACCTGCATTTACGAGGCGTGTGATTTTTTTTATGCTCGCGAAAAATCCTGGCCACAACTGCGCCAAGGGCCGTGAGCATCATATTCAAATACTCAATCTCCGTCAACTCCGTTTTGTTTAATAATCTTGTACACTATCTGCGTTGGATGTGTTCTCTGGGTGCATTGGCTCTCATTCGGGTTGTACTTTAAGTCTGCTATGATCATGGGGAGTAGTCTATCTAAATGCGTACATAATGTCATATTTGCAAACCAAATGCTATTGAATATATTATCAATATCTAATCAGGTCTGCTCACGACAACTCACCAAACCCAGAAGCCTTTGTGGCCGTAGGCAACGGCACCGAAGCCTGGGTATGAGTCGCCGTCTTAGGGCCAGTCGAGCCAGAATTCTGCTTCACCTTCTCTTCTCCCTTGGTCAATTCCCACCCATTCAGCGTACGATTAAACAGCTGCAACGCAGCCACCGGCTGATAGTACGGCACCTCATGACCAGACTCATAAACACGGGTGAAAGAGAAGTTACCATACTCCCTCGTCTCGCCATACTCGACACCACCGACGAGGAAGGGCGCATAGCCGGCCTTCTGGAACTGCTTGCTGTGCTTGTACTTCGCCGCGAGGGAGATGGCCTCGCCGCCGAACCAGTTGCAGATGTAGTCTGCGTCGCCGTAGATGAGGGCGACGCGGACGGGGCGGGAGAGGATATCCTCTAGGTCTTCGAGGAAGTTGGGCCAGACGAAGTCGCCGGTTTGCTGGAAGGCGAAGTAGACTTCGTTGTTGGATTGCGTGTAGTTTATGTCGACGCCTAGGGCGTTCAGGACCGAGTCTTTGGCGAGGTAGTTTATGTAGTAGCCTTCTGGGGTTGGGTCGTCGCTCGGGTGGCGGATGTCATAGGCGCCTCGCTCGCCGAAGACGTAGTAGGGGCTTTCTGGAGTTAGGGGTTGTGTCAGTTCTGGGTAGATGTTATATGTAGTCGGGGTATATCATACCGACGTTATCCCGGCACATGTTGGTTGCCTCCGTGCAGAGTGCGAGGTCGGATAGCGAGGTGCGGTTTGTAAGCTTGCAGGTTGCGATTTGGTCCTGGCAGCCGTTTGGCATTTCGTTGGCGAATCTCATGTAGTTGTAAACTGTCTCGTTGACCTATATTCTTTGTTAGTGTGAAATTAGTATCATGGTAACTTTGAAGACTTACAGCCTTGATGCCATAGGTGTTGTTCACGGCAAATTCAGGGTAGTGCCTGGCTTGAATTCCTTCATCGATGATACCATTGATGATACCCAAGGTGTTGAAGTCGAGTTGAATGCCGTGCTGGGTGCCGTTGGCAATCTTAAGGTTCTCTTCATAGAAGTGATCGAAGAACTGCCAGTGTTAGAACTTCAACAAAATAGAAGTCACAGGTTGACCTACGGCAGGGCCATAATGTCTGGAAGGAGTCAGTAACGATATCTCAATATCTCGAAAGGACTCACCCTCCATAGCTTTCGGTCCACAAATTGAAACTCTTCGACTTGATCTTCGAATCTAGCTTGGGCAGACCACCCAGGAACCCCTGCAGGACTTCCCAGGTAGCTTTGGCAGCGAGTACAGTTGTATCAATTGCGGTAGCGTTGATGACTGGATAGCGACCATCAATGCCTGCAAAGGACGGGTCTTCATATGAACCTGTGATAGGGTTAAGAGTGCCGGCCGCTTTCTCAGCGTAGGAGAAACCTGTGATTATATTAGCCAGATGACCTAGAAAGAGAATAGAATAGAAAGATATTCATACCAACACCCAATGGCTGAGAGATGAATAGCAAATTCGAGACCTCATTCCACGAATTCTTGTTGATATAAGATTCATTATTCTTGTTGACACCACACGGACCCAATTCCTCGAACAATCCAATCAAAGAGTCACTGCCCGGTCCACCATTCAACCACAAGGTGATTGGCGCATTTTCAGGGTCATGGCGAGCCTCGAAAAACCAGAAGAAAGTGTGCTCTGTGGGTGAGAGGTCCACATAACCCGCATAGGAATTGACATCGGGGGTAGTTTCACAAACACCCTCTTTGCCAGGCTCTTTATAGCGAATGGTGACATTATTAGCCGTCTTGATAGTCTTGACGTGTGTTGGGTGCTTGGGCAGCTGGCGGCGGATGAGGGCCTCCAAGCCCTCCAAGCTATCCGAGGGCACGGCAAGCGCCGCCACAGCCGGTAATAATGGAATCCAGTGGAAGACACGCATAATGGGCTATTTGTTTACCGTTACGAGTGAGGATTACCGGGACGTGCTCGGGATACTTATAGTCCCAGAAGAGGGGAAGTAAACAAGAATCGTGCATGATAAGCAGCTCACGCAATCGACGATTGGCAGGGAAAGCTGAATGCTAAGCCGGGTATTTACTTGATCTCCGTGGGAGCTCCGGAGAAGGTAGCATCCCCGTTAAGAGGGGGAAAGAGTCAAAGCTCCACCAACTCAGGGTGAGAGGTTCAGTTATTCGACTAGGTTAGGCGGGGAGGGGAAAGATCGACGGCGCTAGATTATACCCTGTAGGCTGTGATCGAATAGCAAAAGACCAGGCATCTCCATTGGCTGATGCCAAGAGCTGTTGGGCTCCGAGACAAGGATGTCGTCTTCCGTAAAGCAAACTATTATGACGTGCTATGCCTGGAGTTTTTGATAGTGTATTAATGTATTTAGAAAGTAGATTGAGTCATATAAAGGTGATATTGTCTGCACTGCAGGTGGTAGGAATAGGGAGCCTCGAGGAACGGGTTACTAGGGTTAGTAGAATCCACCTGGCTGAAGTAGCTATGAACGTATTGCGGAGAGTGAAAGAGCCAATTTACCTGGCTTGAGTAGAGTGTCACAGTAGGCTGTGTTCACAATAAGCAATCTATATAGCTTGGCCCCATCACTAGCGAACTCACATCTACCAGATGCTAAGGCGTGTTACTCCAGAGCCAGTCGTTCTTGGATAAGTCCGAAACAGGCTAATCGATAGCCTTGGGGTTTTAAATTTGACGAAGCAGAAGCTTATCTGACGTTTTATATGCCAGATGGTATAGTTTAAATAAAAGAGTGCAATCAATTCAAGATGCAGAAGATGAGGAGAGAGGAGAAGTGGGGGAATAACCGGAGTCGAATGCAAACCAATCAAACAAGCAAATGAAACAAATGAAGCAAATGAAGCAAACAAGGCAAACAAGGCAAATTAAGCACCTATTGATGATGACAGTAAATGTAACTACTCCGTATAACTATAGTTGTGGTTATGCATACTAATATGATGATATATGGTTATGTATATGTACTCCGTCAAAGGCTATAAATACAAAGAACTGTTGGAAGCCTGCATCAGACAATCATATTATACTTTAACTAGCCACCGGTTTCAAAATGGACTGCTTCTAGAGTTGCCGATCTCACTCGAGCTAGAATTGCCGATAATTTCCTATTATTCTCTTTCTCTAGGACTAAACACGAACTGCCCTAATACCCACATCCTGCCGAGTCTCGTATTTGTCTATTTGCCACGTTTCACACTCCTAACAATCTGGATGTCTACTCCGTACTCCGTACCTAGATAGATGCCTCACTTGGTAAATAACTAGAACCGGAAGAACCATTGATGCGAAATTAATTAGTCTCAGAGTTCTAAAGTTTGGTGGTTTGATTTGATTCATTTCCCGATGCATTGGTGGATGATAATTGGCTGGTTTCATGTATCAAGTGGGAATGAGTGGGAATATGCCGAACAAAGACCCCCTGGCTACCGCGTACTAATACTAACAAGCCCCATAATGAGGACAAATAGAATTACGCAGCAATTTTCTCTCTTCTCCGATACATCTTTGTCGAAAGGGGCCATCAGATCGTTTATTTCGCTCCTGGGTTACAGTGTTTCACTGGTGAAACATCTCCAGACTCCAGTGTTCCCAGAGTAAGTCAGATCCACTTCTATTGATTCTCTTTCTGATCCGATATAAAGTAGTACCTTGCATAATTACACCAGCCATCTTCACCATGACTAAACCCGGGCTGGTTGCGATTGTGATTTTATAAATGGATAGGGGCATTGCACTATATCAAGCTCGAAAATTTTTCTAAAGTGTGCATCCTCGATTGTACTTGGGACGAGTGTGATAGATCACAATGGACTCTATGGAGACTCATGCGACGCCCAAGGATGCTGAGAATGAGCAATCAATCACTCAGAGAACATCCAGTCCTTACCCATCCCATCCCATTGCCCAGCTCCAGGGCCCGTTTGAGGAATCAATTGTGGAAACCACTGATGGCTCTGTAAATAAATGGGTTGTGGACATCGACGCGCAAACACGGCGGCGCGATCTACTAGAGAATGACGAATACGAGCGGCTTTGTGGGCGAAAATGGCGCCAGAGGGCATCTGAAAAGTGAAAACTCGTCCTCCTGTCAAGCATGATCAAACCGAACTAATCCAATCATACAGATACCATCCATTCTGGAAATTAATTTCCCAAATGGTCTTCGGAGTTCATCTCCTAGCCAAGAGTCTAGCGAAATCCGAAGACTCAGTCATGAGAATTCTACAGAAACATGTGGATGAGTTAGATGGCTTTCTGGAAAGGACCACCGAAGACTTTATGATCGTCCGACTAGACGTTCGCACTCGAATTCAGTATCTCAGAGTACCGCTAGGAAATCTCGATGTCTTCGATGAGATGCTGGAAGACCGGAATTTCCGGCTATCGATTGTCGCCTATAATGATCAGATCGAACATTCTATTGAGAGATTCACCCTTTCCATCACGGACTCGCTCAAAGACCTACAAAAGGCAAAGGAGGCTATGGGTGCACTATGGTTCTACTTCCGGAAACTTACAGACGAGGATTGCTTCAAGTCCGAGAGCCTCAAGCTTTTTCATCAGGCCATGATGGACAACATGGAGGGCTGGATTGTCGCTATCTCAAAACTTCGTCGACGGGGCACTGCTCTCCAAAAGGCCCTGACCCAACTTGGCTTGGCGACTACAGAAATGCAACGACGGGTCGGAGTAGCAAGTAGAAAGGATGTGGTGAGTTGGGCTTGATTGGGCCTTAAGATTCCAGCGCTAACTATCACAGCGATCGTTTATTAAACAGACCTGCAAGACTGCAAATCGAAATAAGTCAATCAAACAAAGACTCTTCGATAAAGGACGGCCCAAATCAGAAAAACCACTTCCTCGCGATCCATTATCGAAGCCAAAGAGGACATCAATGGCTTCTAAACAGGTTCAGAATCCTCCTGCCCCAGCTAGAGCCCAAACCGACACTCATACGGATCGACCCATCCCGAGCGATGGCATTCGGCGCAGGATCATGAGTCGGGCTAGATCATGCAGTGCCCTTATAGCAGAAGCCAGCGCAGGCGCAGGCACCGAATCACCACCTCCCCTCCCATCAACATCCGGAAAGCTCAAACGCAAGCTCTCCAAGCCCTTCCTACTCAAACGATCCGCCAGCGTGAAAATTGACTTGACCCAAAGTCGACCGAAAACAGCACCATCACAACCCTCACGACTTTCACGCAATATCTCCATAGAGCAGCTCCGAGCATTCTGCTCCACACCACGCCCTCAAACCGGACAATCTAGAGTCAAATCACCCACACAAGCGCGACAGGAGGCCCACAACCAACTCACGAATGGCCGAGAGAACATGAAGGAACAGATATCCCAGTTTCTCAAGACGGACCGCGTGGTCGAAGCATGGGATAACGTATCCAAGAATGCATGCTGTACACTCCCGATTGCCAAGACAAAAGACTGGCCTAGCAGCGTCTTCCAAGCCAAGTCTTCTACCCTAGAAAATAAGGGCAACGACACAAACCCGGACCTGGACAGACAGATGTCTTGGATACAGGGGAAATTCGACGTATTACCTACATACTCATTCAAAACAAAACCTGACATGTCCCCCCGGTTCCATGTTCTATCGGTGCAGATGACCCATGACAACGCTAATGGGGTGACTGAGCGAGAGGCGAGTTTGGATTTGAAAAGTGAATTTGGGTCGAGTATTACTGCGTTGCCGGTTGTACCGTCATCCATTCCACCGGTTAGTTGATAAGAGGGTTTTCGATATTCATGGTTGTTGACATTAGTATATAGATTGCACTGGAGCATCGATCTAGATTGATTGACTGTGCTCAAGGTTGAATATATGGAAGTGTGGTACATTGGACTTATAGAGATATATAATTATAGAGAATTAAAGTGAATATACATAGCCATGTGTATTAATAATATAATATGTAACTAACTATTCGTACTTCGTCTATATACTACGTACTCCGGATTCGTATAGTCTCAGCCCTGCCCGACTGCGCCACAATGGAGATTCTTTCACTTTTCTTTCTCTTTCTCTTCCTTTTTTCTTTATAAAACTTCGAATACATTCCTCTCCCTCTTTCTAGTGATTTCCTTTCTTTTACAAATATCAAAAAGTATCAAGTACCGGTACCAATCTGCCCCATACACAATAGGGCGGCCAGCCAAGTCACTGTACCTTCCCCAACCCCCCAGACTGCAGCCTAAACTGCCAAGGACCCACCGCTCTCACCAGCCCCCGTTGACGTCGAACATCTCACATCCTTGGGGATTCTTACATTCTTCTCTTTCGGCTTCGGATTCTTCACTTTATCTCTTCTGTGGTCGCAAATAATTAGCCCGTCATGCCAGCCCTATATCCTCGATACTGGTAGGTACTATGATGACTCCCGTCAAGAGACATATCACTGATCCGTTACAGCTCTGGTTACTTCGGGGATAATGACTGCTATTCCACCTGGGACTCTTGGGGTCGCTGGGTAGCGTTCGCCGTGATCGTCGGTGTAGCCTTCCTAATCTTCTTCGGTTTCGCGTGAGTCCTACCTACTTCTCTTCTATGCGATGTCTCTCGATTCTAACAAGCTTGTCACAGATGCTTCAACGCACGCCGTCGCCGAACTCATGGCCAACGCCCTCTCACAGGAACGGGATGGATGGCTCCTCCTCCGGGCCCTCCTCCGCCAAATCAACCCATCTACCAGCAACCCCCATACGGCGACCCTTACTACCAGCAAAATGCGCCCCCTCAATACACCCCGAACCCTCAGAACTACGGCTACTTTGGTGCGCAAAATGCACCACCACAGCAGCAAGGCATCGAGTTGCAGCAGCCTCCGAATGCGTACACTGCCAACAGTCCCCACGGATATGCGCCGCCTCCTGGTCCTCCGCCCAACGGCAACAAGGACTAAACTCTACATCTTTCTAAAGCTTAATGAGCATGGCTTTGAAGGTCTTCCGATATTGCATGCCTCTTGATGAATTTGCCGGAAGTTAATGGTTTACGGCGTTTTTAACTGCGAAATGTGGTCTTTTTTTGGATTTGGTCGCATAGCCACATGGGTGGATGTTTTTTCTTTTACTACTTAATGCTTCATGTCTTCCATGTCAAATTTAACCCGAGTTCAGCTGAATTTAAGTATTTGGTTTGCAGCCTGAGATCCCTGAAAGAGCGGGACTTGAGGGTTATAGTTCTATGTTCTCTCGTACATCGTTTCTCTTTAATATATCTTGGACGGTCAAACTTGAAATGAACTGAATTAGAATTGCTCTTTCAAAGTTACTGGCTCTTCTTATTGATTCACTGAGACATCGTGTCATTCGATCACGCGGTTTCAGAGCAGAAGGACAGAAGGTCCAATGATACATGGTTTGAGATTGGACCAGTTGGACTCGCCAATTTAACAACTCAATTCTCAATTGTAAACCAGCCTCGCAATATATTCAGATTGATATATTTGATATAGCGGGCTGATTAGTGCCCCAGGCACCCCATCTCCGCCCTCGCCCTATATCGGGCTCCGCTCTGCGTTTTCTCAATGCGACAACCTCTGAGCCATGGATATCGACGATATTCTCGCGTCAGTGGATCGCGGTCCAGGCGCCAGCCTGGAATCCGCAGCGCTAGATCACCAGCTCCTCACGCGCTTCTGGGTAGCTGAACGCGCTGTGTCGGAGGTACTACCGTGGCCGGCGCCACTGATGGAGCGCATAATGGATCGCGTGCGGATACAGGTACACAGCACCTTCACAGCACTCCCTAAATCCAAATCACTAATGAAACCAAACACCTACAGATCGAAACAATCGAAGACCTAGCCGCATCCTCAGAAACAACCCCAACAACCGGAAACACGCACAACCCCAATCTCAACCTCCGCCTCTCAATCCTCCAAACCGACCTCGCCCGCAGCCAATACATAGTACGCAGTCTTCTGAGAGCCCGACTGGCCAAAATAACAAAATACAGCATGCACTATCTAGTCCTGCTCGCCTCGCGCAACAAAAACCCCCTCGCATCGCAAACACAATCAACCGCCTCCTCACAGAACCCGAACCAGCAGCCCGAGGACTCCGTGCCGGACATATCAGAGCTGACGGATCTTGCGCCGCTGTCGGAGCCGGAATCGTCGTTCCTGCATGCGCACCAGACGCTCCTGGCGGGCCACTATGCGGGGTCGTTTATGGGGGCGTTCCCGCGGCAGCTGAGGCGGTTGGATGATAATGCCGGTGGGACGAGTATGATCCAGGGGCCGGAGTTGAGGGAGGTTGTTTTTGTTCGGTGTCTTGGGGCGGAAGTTCCTGTTGTCGTTGGTGGGGAGGACGAGGAATATGACACGGGGGTTACCATGCGAATGGGCGATGTCTGGGTTGTGAGATGGGAAGGAGTTAAGGCGGCTTGGGGGAGAGGGGAGGTGGAATTATTGTGAGTCCTGGAGTCTTTTAGACTGGTTTGATATTCGACTTCATCATAGCGGAGTGGCGTTCTTTGGGTTATTTTATGAGATATTTTTCCTACTTCTATGGGACTTGCTTCAACGATGTATGTATGTCCTGTCAAGGCGGTTTCCATTGGCCGTGCCAGTAAATATCAAATACCAAATCGGATGGTTTTCTATAGCTATTTCATTTCTTTCAATCCCCTAAAAGACGCCAATCGCTAAGCTCAGAGAAACGCAAGTACTCCGAAAGCAGACACATATACCGAGATGCGAGGACACACCAGATCATAAAATCATAACAAACCAGAGCAAAGAAGTAGACCAGATAGAAGGCAGATGCCATCACCGAGATCGTATGACATTATGCGACATACCCGTAGGTGGGCGGATCTTCAGAGATTCGCTCCAGGTATTCGCGGTCAATCAGACTCTCAATGCGACGCTTGATCATGTTCACGTCTGGGACAAAGCGGGCGGAAAGTTGCGAAAGAGTCTCATTCATTAGTTGAGCATGAGTAAGCGTTTTGCGTTGTCTGCCAGAGATTAGTTCGTCAGATCACATACGAGGATTATATGGGAGAGTCATACTTCATAATGCGGACGATAGCAGCTTCGATGGTACCGTTGCGCTCGTCATTCATCTTCTTTTCAGTGATCTTGCGCTGATCTTGGTTCTCGACTTTGTTGGCACCGCCGCTGACAACTCCGATACGCACTTTCACAAAGGGGCTGTGGAAATCATTGTTGAAAAAGAAGCGGTCAGTGGGCCTCACATCCTTGCTCATAGGCTCCTTCTTCAACACTCGAGTCTTTGGGGCAACCGCAAGCGATTGCAAGTTGCGGATCAAGTCGTGGTCTTGTATCAGCGTGCGAGTTTTGATCTCGTCATAGGTGAGGCCTTCGCCGTCGGGGATGTCGTTGAATAATAACAAGATGATCATGGCGTATGTTGACACGTTGAGTTCATAGCGCTGGACCTTTCCATTGGTGCGTACAAAAGTGGTTCGAAGATCGCTAGTGCCCATGCTAGCCTGCCACGACAGTTTGCGGCCACTGTGCTTGTCGAGATAAAACCTCTCAAAGCTTTGCTTCAGTGTATCAATCTCCCGTGGGAAAATGCAAGGCAATTGGACCGTTCCCTCTTTGGCTCCCATGATTTCCATTGGCCACATGGTACTGGTGAGGACGTTGATCTCCAGGTCCACGGGTTTCTGGTCAGGATCACCACTGCGCGCAATGTGCTCCTTGTAATTGGTGGTAAGGTCTTCCGAGATGGTCATATCCTTGAACATGGACTCAATGCGTTGAGTAAACTGGTTACCGACCTCTAACTTCATCTTCGAAATCATCTGTCTCTCTGCATCCATGCTGACAGAGCGTTTCATCAGAAGACGGCGTGATAGATGTTTCTTATAATAAGTTTCAAATAGATCCTTGTCCTTGATGTACCGCAACAGTGTAATTCCGCTGTCTAGGAGAACGTCTACCTCGCTTTCTGTCTTCCCCTTAATGCCCTTCTTCAAGTTTTCATCGAAGAAGAGAGACAGGTACTCGGAATTTCGCGAGTTCTGGTTGATGAAGTTGGCGAAGCTCGCCCCAATTGAGCCTTGCATGCCCTGGTCCGAGGCGAAGGCATTCTCCCAAATGTTATCGAATTTCCGCTTGAGGATGAGAATGTCATCGACCCAGCGGATTGCTGACACTGTTTGCTGACTCTGAGGCTTTTCTTTGTCTTTTCCCTTCGCCGGCTTTTTCTCTTTTTCACCATCCTTCTCTGCTGATGGGGCTGGGGCTTGTGGTAAGAGTATAGACGAAGCATTGATTTCTTTGCCCATTTCCACAATTCGCTTGCTGGCCATGTTTGTCAAAGCTTGCTTCTTCTTGTCGACTCTTTTATTAAGCGTGTAAATATTCCGTAACCCCTCCAAGTGATCGTGATCCAGCATTTGCCGGACGCCGGTCCCCTCGAAATTGACGACCTCGTCAATATTGTTCCGGATGAGCTCCTCGTCAAGCAACTCAAGGACCTTCGGCTCTGTCGTGACCGCCAACATATAACGGCATCGCTCCTCCTCTTCAGTGATTCGCTGGGTTGCGAATCGGCAAAACGTGGTAGCATCTCCCATTTCCAAGAGCCGTTGCCCTTCTGCCCGGTAGAACTCCTTACTTGTTTCGAGAAAGGCTGGTTCAAACTCAGTCAGATAAAGTTTTGAGCTCTCCTCCTCTGTAGTAGTTTCGTAGAGGCCCTCCAACATTTGGATGCAATGCCGAATGAGCGGCCGTTCAATAATGTGCCCCGAACGTTCCAGTTGGATCATGAATAGTATGGTGGATTCGAGTACATCCATAACAGTCAAATCAGAGCCGGCACGGACGGGAGCTCGTAGGATATGGTCTCGGAATAGAGCCAGGCAGGCAACGTAGATGGATGGGTGAGTACGGCTTGCCACCATACGGTCCTGCGCAAGAAGTTAGCGCATTGTATCAATACCATAGAGCGTGAAACCCCACCATATACATCAGAACATCGGTAACCATGCCCATGCCCAATTGATGATCTTCCCAGGCATCCTTCAGGACGGTGAGAAACTTCTCCCCCGCCTCCCTCCTCTCACTTGACTGGTCCTGCGCATCGGTGGATTTTTGCGCCCGCACGAGGGTCGAAGAAATTGAATCAATAATGTGGGTTCGGACATTGGTTTTCAACCAGTCTTGCTCTAGTTGTTTGACTTGTTCGTAAAGATCGGAAGCCCGCATCATCAACACGATCTTGTAGGCATGGCGGTAGAGCTCTTCGAATGCCAGGGTTGAGGCATTTTTAGTATTAATTTCAATCAAGGATGACGAGAGGACTGTCCAGATAGAATCGAAATCTTCGGTATTGGCATGGGAGACTCCCTAGAAGTATAGTTAGTGAATAGCTTCATAGGTTTAACCCCGCATGGTCAACGAACTCTGCGAGGAGCTCGAATCTTGTGACGAGCCCTCATTGCTGCCATCTTGAAGGCAATACAGTAAGTCCAAGAGAAAGTGAGTGAACAGAGAACTTAAAACTTAACAAAAAAAAAAGGTGAAGAAAGAATGCGCTCTTCTCTCCGCGGAGGCCAACCCCGGAAATTCTAAAGTTCCGGCTGTCACTGACCGAGCATCGTCATTTCACCTGTGCTTTTTCTTCTTCTCTCAAGTTTTGTCTGAAGCTTGCCTGAATACTTTCTCTCTGACTTGCAAATATCTCTACTATCTTTGGACTTATTCCTCTGTCAGCTTTTAAACACTTATCACCATGCGCCCTTTCACCCCGGGTCTCCGCCCATTGAATGCCCTTCTGTCGCAAGCACAGTCATACACTACTGTTGCGCGCATACAATCTTCACGCTTCCTCTCAACACAATCTTTCTCTCTAAACTCAGCTCGCCCATCACCTCTTCTCCCCCGCTCGCAGCGTATCTTCCTCCAAACCCAAATCCGATACAACTCCCGCGCTCCTCACCCTCTCACCGAATCACCCAAGACACCCAAGAGTCAGGCGGAGCAGGAGGCTGAATGGGAAGCGCGGAACCAGGAGCGTCGCAAGGATGAGGAAGCCTATCGCATTACATTCACGTGTAAGCCGTGCGGTCATCGCTCTTCCCACCGCATGTCCAAGCAAGGCTACCATCGTGGAACTGTGCTTATCCAATGTCCTGAGTGTGACTCGCGCCATGTCATGAGTGATCACCTTGGTGTCTTCTTTGACAAGAAGACAACTCTGGAAGACCTTTTGAAAGAGAAAGGTCAGACATTGACCCACGGCCACACGGAGGGCAACCTGGAATTCTGGGAGGATGGGTCTGTGAAGAGCTATGACTTGGAGGGCAAGGAGATACTGGGAGCAAGCGATGAGGGTAAGTCGGCTTGAGTTCGTTCGAAGTGAGGTTCCTGCATAGATTATTGGTGGAGTGGGTGCATATCAGGTGTTTTGTTTGTCTTGTTGGATGTGTATATTATGGCGATGAAAGACTCTCTACTCCCAGCATGGCAGGATCCAAGCATCGATGAGAAGAAGGATATATATTGGGGGCTTTGTACATTAAAAATCACTTTGACTGAATTCTCAGTCAACTCTTAATTTTCAAGGACAACCCTATCTTCAAAGACGAAGAACACAAGACTGTGTACAGAAGAAATCAAATTGTTCCGAGAAGGTATATACAATGCAAGTATAATGTAGTAATCCATTCCACCAAAACGCCCAGTTTTTTGTATGCCAATAACACCATTTCATGACACATGCAAATAGATGTCAAATCCTCTACCAACCGCGTCTCTTTCCACGGTGCTCCAAGCCCTTCTCACGGCGCTTGTCTCTCTTCCGCTCGTTCTTCTTCATCTTATCACGTCCGTGCTTCTCAGGGTCAGCAACAGCGTCGATGCGACGCTTAGCCCGTCGTCCTTCACGGCGTTCCTTGATAGCCGCCTGGACTCTAGATATATGCTCCACGTACTCGGTGGTGCCGAGTTTCTTCTGGAGAAGATCTAAGACCTCGTGACAGTTGGAGACGAGGGATTTGTACGTGTTCTGGAAGGTCTCATCCGAGGAGCGTGGCGCCGGGATCGATGGATCCGTCAGATGCTGCAGGGGAATGAGAATAACGCGCAGAGAAGGCCTGATCTGCTCAACCTCGATGTGGCGGATGAGCGCGGCAAGAAGTGTGATGGAGGCTGTCTTGGGAATGAGGGCCTCTGCTCGGCCGGAGATAGTTTCCCGTCGCAAAAAGGAGGAAATCTGCTTGAAAATGTAGTGGATGGCAGATCTGTTGTATTCCACCTTGGCTTCCTCCTTTGCCTCTCCTCCAGCTTCACTGCCAGCGTCCTCATCCTCGTCCTCATCTTCGGATTCAACATCCTCACCTGCCAGCTTTGGAAGCTCGAGTCCGTTTTGAGAACAGCAACGTCCAAGGAAGACAGTGTTACGTACACTCTGCATAGCAAGTTCCTCGGCAATGCCCGGGGTACGCAGACTGCGAAGACTGGCACGAAGAAGCTGCAGCATAGCTGGCTTGTCCATGGCGAGACCAGAACTTCCAGTCAAGGGAAGGGAAGCGTAACCTGCAGCGGCATTTGTCTTGGCTAGATCAGCCATCCACAAGCCTACAAGGTTCGCAGCACAGGTCTTGACCCATGCGTGGGGGAAGAACAGGCACTCTTGGACGGAAGTCCAGATAGAAGCGCATTGCGGGCTCAGAGCAAGTGTGGAAGCCGTCTTGCAAAGCTTTGTGAAAAGTTGCAAGGCATAGTAAAGAGCTTCCCAATTGCCATTCTCATGATCATCTAGAACGGGCTGCATCAAGCCAGGGAGGATTCCGATGACAAATCGAGCCTGTTTATCTTTCTCGGTCTGCTCGGCCTCGAAGTAGATGCGCATGGCCTGCAATCCAATACTGCATAAAGCCATGTTGTCAGTCTGCTCCAACCACGACCGAAGGGGAGTAAGGATAGTCTTCATCTGCTCCCGATCCGCACGATTGAAGAACTCTCCTAGCAATGTACCAGCCAACTCGCGGCATTCCGGCGAGTCGTCGTTGGCCATAGCAAGAACGATAGGCAGGAAGAAGGTGCTAATAATATCTTGTGCCAATTCTGGGCCGGTCTTTGAAAGAAGCGCGTGCATCGCCTCCATGACTGACTGCCGCCCGGACTGATGCTTGTAGTCCAGGTTCTTTGCGAAGAAAGCGAGCTGTTTGGTCCATCGACTCTTTGCCTGCGGGTACTCAATCAGGAAATGAACATAGGTTCCGCGAGCAAGGTCCCGCGCAGACCGAGTTTGGTTTGTCACCATCATGGTCGCGATGTTGTCCATAAGCTCATACATCTCCGGAACGACGAGTTTCCGGGACATGACTGCGCGGATGAAGTTGAAAGTCACACCTTGGCGATCTGGCTCCTCAATGTCGGAAGCCAGACGCTTGAGCAAGTATGCGAGATGTCCGTCACGAAGCTTGGTGTCCTTTCGTTCACGCAGCATGGAAGAAATCAACTTCAGGGACGCTTGTGCCGCTTCGGAGTTTGTGCTAGGAGACTCCTTAACAAGCTTGACTGCTTCGGTGAAATAGACGTGTGAGTTCTCGTCAATCTCCGGCAGCGGAAGCTTGATGATCGTGGATAGCAAACGGAGAGCAGAAACCTTCACTTCCTCTTGAGACTGAACAAGCGCATCACCAATGATGGGAATGAAGCCCGACAAGTTAGAAGCTGTCAACAACGAATTGAACTTGTTGAGGATAGCACGAAGCACATCCAGCGAGAACCGGGTCAGCTTGTAAACATGAGAAGATGTCGTACCCCTGTGCTCGCCCCGCTTGGCTCCTTGCAATCGAATCAAGAACCGCTCCTCGTATCTGGTCTTGGGCGCAGCTGGGCCTGCATCTGGGGCATTGTCCCGATAAGCCTCTTTGATGACCTCGTAACAGAAGACTAACATATCGCGACTTTCGGCGTCAGGGTTTCTCAGAAGACCGATGCCAATTCTTCGCATGAGCTCATCAAGCTTGTTGACGAGCTTCGAATTGAGCTTTTCGCGTAGGAGTGCCTGGAGAGGCCTAATCAGGTTTGACAAGTGGTTGATAGTTGAGATCTTAGCAAGAAGCTCCATAGAGTCGTAGCTCTTGCTGCTCTTGACCTCCTGCATTTTGCTGGTGTATCCTTCGGCATCCTTTTCTTGGCCGACTGTGCCAAAGGTATCATCCATCACAACCGCAACCAGTTCTTTCAAACAGTAATCCAAATCTCCTTGCTTGAAGTGATCGGTGGTGGTCACAAGCATAGAATGAACGGTGAATGAGAGAACGTGAAGCTGATAACCTCGAGCGAGCACGTTACGGAGTTCCTTGAGGATGTAGCCGAAATAAACAGGACCCAAAAGGAGAGCGAGCTCGTTGAGTGTTTTCCGTGCAGTGTCGCGAGAATCCTGTGCTTTACTCTTGAGGGTTGCGCAGACATCTAGCAGGACTGGTGGGAGACGAATAGCCAGTTCTTCTTCGGGGAGAATCTTGAGAAGCTTGACAGTGGTAATCGAAGCTGGCAGGCGCATACTCATTTCCTTCTCCTGCTTGTGGTGAATGTACTTGGTCAGGAAAGGAATAAAGTTTGTGGTAAGCTCTGTTGACACCTTCGCAAGAGAAGGAACAGTCTTGGCGAGGGTGCACATGGGCAGCTCGACAACATCCATCTTATCAACTTCACCATCGATCTGGATTTCTGTCCCCTTCTTTCGGTTCATTGCACTAGACAGCGCATCGGACATGCGGCCTAGTAGTCTGAGGATGTTCTTCTCCTTTTCAGGCTTGCTTGCCATGTAGCTGCGGTATCTCCGGAAGTTTGCTCGGAACTGACCCCATTCCAACCATTCAGAGAGAACGCCAAGGGTCGCAACACCTTCGGCAATCAGGTTGTGGGCGTTTTCATCAGCAGCATCCTCGAAGATGAAATGCTCAATGAGAGGAATGAAGATGGTGCCCAGATTCGTAGCCTGAATGCTACCTTGAGCTGCGTCTGCAGCCAGACGTCGCAATGCACGTTGCCGGCGGTGCTGTTGAATGTGGAGAATGTTGGTGAAGAAAGAGGCCTCTTCATCATCGCCGACAAGAAGAACGTGCATGTCCTGCACAGAAGGTCTGGTGGGGTTGAGTTTGACGAAGTAGCCAATGACTGCGACAACTTCAGAGCGAATAAGTTCAGACTTCTGTCGGATGCCGTATTGCAAAGAGGGGAACAGAACATCATTGATGAGCGCCTCAAAGTCTGCGTCTGGTTCTGTGGACGCTCTGTCGATGAATCGTCTCAGACCGAAGGAGGCGCTAGATCGGATAGAAAGCTCATCTTCATCCCTCAAATGGAAAAGCATGTTGTAGAGAAGAGGCTTCCACTGCTTCGCGCTCAGAGTTTGAGACAGTTCGTCGCTGACTGTTCTGAAAGCCTGCAGACGTCTGGCATAATCGGGTTCGAGTCTTTTAGTTGAGCGAGAGTTTAGATCTGCACACAAGTCGGCAACAATCATGAGGTTCTCGTCGTGCGTAGCAAGAGCACCAAAAACTCGGGCCAATACTTCTCTGTTCGCGTCATCCTTGAAGTAGTCGAACATCGAGCACACCGCATCAAATACTTGTTGCGCGAGCTCGGCATCTTCCTTGGGGTCCCATAAGGGCAAAAAGTGTTCGAGAATCTTTAACAAACCAGACTTGGTTCTGGGGCTAACACGATCCGCGGGCTGACGAAGCAGATATGTCGTAATTCCGACAAGACTAGCGGTCTCTTTGGAAGATTCGACGCAGGGAGCGATCAGGGAAAGAGCATTGACTCCGGAATAAAGAACGGGCTTCGAGGGGCCTCTCTTGAGAAGACGACCGAGGTGGAAGAGAGCGTGCTCCAGGTAGGGAGAGAGGACTTCGGATTTGATTTGCTCAGCTGGGAAGTCAGGCATCTCTTCGGTTTCCTGTAACTTTTTGTCCGTAGACTGCGCAACTAACGGAACGAGAATCTCATCCAAGATAAAGACCTTGACTTCATCGCGGGTAGATTCGACCGCGAGACAGTCAATCACCTTAGTCAAGACCTTGTCATTTTGCTGCACCAAGTAGAACGTTGACCTTGGAACAGCGGCCCAAGTGGAGAACAATCGTAGAAGGCCCGAAACACCTTGTGCTGTCTCAATAGGGAATTGATCCAGTCTGCTGTCAATCATCTCCTTGAAGATGATACGGACGTAGGGAGTCCAATCATGATTCGGGACAATTGAGAAGACCAAATTGAGACAGCGAATACACTCTGAACGAATACTTTGGAGCACAGGCAAGAGGCGTTCATCTGGGCGATCGCTACCCTCGTTGTAAATCGCCCGGCATGCTCGCACCAAACAGTAGACAACCACATCCATCGTCTGCGATGCAAATTCGGTCATACGGGTTTGAAGGGTCTCAAAGACAGTATCGATCAGCTTAAGCAGACCTAGCTGTCTTCTTGGGGTTGTCAACTCTTCCTGGAAGGCAGTCGGATCGCACTCATCGTTGTCTTTGACAACATGAACGTTTGCAAGAGGACCAAATGAAAGCTTCATGAAAAGCCCAAAGTCGTGCTCTGAAAGGTGCGAGATAGTTCGAAGAATGGTCTTTCGTCTGCCAGCTTGGCCAGCGGCCGCTGAACCAGCCTTAGAGATCATTCGACCATAGAGTAGTCGAAGGACAACGGGGAGGAGAACAGCGCGGTGCTCTTGTTGAATTAGACTTTCTTCGTCGCCAACATGCACGAACACAGCAAGCTCATCTTTGAATCTAGCCTCATCTAAGAGATTAAGTAGGTTTTCTTGATACGGGCGCACATTCGGATCTTTCCACGTGAAAAGGACTTTCAGCGCATGCTTCTGCAGATCAGAATTACCATGGCACAGGAGTCCCAGAACTGCCGCATAGACCTCGGGTGCCTTAAACAAGACAATGGGGTTGAGGAACTGCGCGAACAAAGCAAGCATCGACAATCGATCTCGGAATCCCCAACGCACTTGCGCATCATCAGTCTCAGTATCTTCGACCTTCGGCTCGCCAGTTGCGGGCGCGTCATCTTGATCTTCGCGCAATGCCCAGGACAAGAACAATGGCACAATCTGGCGCGAGCGTTTCTCAGCAACGCCCGGTGCAGCGTTCAAGACACGAAGTGCATGGGTTCGCGGGGAAGCGGGAAGTATGTTTGCGACTGTGTGGTCTTGTTTGAATTGTTGAGATAGCACATGATACGGATCCTCTGTGCTCTTGGTATTTGCGGCGAGTATTTTTTCAACTTTGGCGACATTGTAACACTGGAAGTGGCTCTTGACGAAAGAGCTTTCGTCGTCTTCTGTTGGAGTGTCGCTGGGCGCTTCGGAATCCCGCTCTGACAGCCACTGGATAGACAAATCGGACACAATCTTCTCACCCTGGGGATTTTCGCTAATGGTCTTTAATGCAGCCGCAGAGTCATCCCACAATGGGGCCAACTTCTTCGAGAACAATCCGAAGCAAAAGTAAGGGACCAGGGTGGCCATCCATCTGCGGTGAGCAATTTGGGGGTAGAGAATCGCAAGTTTGCGGATATGCATAGAAATAGTTCTCACGGAGTCCATTGTCAGCGGGCTCTCTTCGACTTGGATGGCTAATTCCACGGGCGAGGGGTCGTCTTTGGCAATGCGAACAATTAATTCCCGTAGAATCTGAAGAGATACCAGCCTCAGCCTGTGCGATGGGCTTGCCAGGTTCACAATTAAATCTTGAGCAAAGGCTTCCAGGGTGGGATGTTCGAGGTCTGCGGACTCTGGGAGAGAGGAAATGAAAGTAAGGGCACCCTCCAAAAAGACTGGCAGGCGAGAGAATTTTGTAGCAGTGGCGATGATTGGTTTCAAGAGGCTCGAGTCAAGCTCTCCAACTTTGTTAGCGAGTTCGACATACGTCTTGAAACCTTGACCAAGGAAAAACACTAGGCCCTTCGTCTCGGCGTTATTGCCTTCAGCTGCACCATCTTGGAACGCTGATAGGAGGTTACTATGCAACTTAGAGACCATCTTGGGCATTGTAGCAGAATCTGCAAACAAAGAGATAGCGGCTGGAAGCTTCACCAGCGCATTCAAGAAGGCTTCATCTTTTGTGGGGTATTCCAATGAATCAGTGATGCGAGATTTGAAGGCATCTGGGCAGGAAATGTAGCCAGGTTGCGAGGTCTCGGACGTGATGCAACCAGCCTCATGCAGGCGTAACAGGGTGAAACAAGTCTCCCACTCGGATTTTTGCCATGATGAATTAATAAACTTCTGGAAAGGCGAAAGAAGCAAGCTCTGGAATCGCTCTGATCCCCACTCTGAGAATGTTGCGCAGAAGAATAGGAAATATTTTGAAAGCTGGCCTGTAGACACTAGGTCGATAATAGGGCGAAGGAAAGGTAGTAACTCGTCCATGGGGGACATTTGAAAGGCATATGCAACGCTGATAAGGATCTGTAATATCGTTGCTGATGATACATCAGATGCGGACACCTGCTGGAGGAGGGACAGTTGAATCTGATGAACGATCTTCCAGTTTTGGATTCTGACACCCTTGCGAGTGGTCACAAGCAGGAACATTATACGGCAGCACTCCGAGAGATTGGGATTCGGAGTTGATTTTGAACGATCTTCGATGTAAGCCTTGACCGTGTCGAGAATGGGACCGAAGGTATCGGGAGTCGTGGCGTGGACAAGACTGACAATCAGACCGAATATAACTTCTGCAGGATCATTGTGGTTTTCACTAGTCGGCGGCATCTGGCTTAGAACGCAATTGAGGATGTCCATGCCATTGGAGTGAAGCCCGTTATTGACTCCCCTGATAGCATCGGAGAACATGTTCATCAATCCTTCCCTGTAGTTCTCGGTATCCTTGTTGTCGTCGGCGGCCTTCGAGATATCGTCGAAAAGGAATGAGACCGCAGTCTCGAGGGGTGCTTTGTTCTTGTAGTAAACAAGGCCGGCCTTTCTGATAAGGAACGACATCGACTCAGCGGCGAACCTCGCCACAAATGGCTTTTGTCGTTCTTTTCCGAGATATGGAGTCATTATACCTAGCAGCTGCCGCAGGTCTGGTACCAACAGACGAGAAAGGAATTTGAAGATCCATGCAAGACAGGTGAAACTCCATTCAACGACCTCAATATCGGGATGTGTTGCCGCAACGGACGACACCAGTGTCACCGCCGTAGCAAAATGTTTTTCGAACTTGACACCCAGGTCCCGAGCAAATTGCGCAAGCAAGCTCAATAGCGGCTCCATAGAGAGCTGGTCTCTCTTCTCGATGAATTCCACCAATAGACTCATAATCTTTTCTTCATGATACAGAACTTGCGCAAAGCTCTCGGAAAGAGGGTTGACACGCCGTACGAATTGTGTAAAGTTGTCTGAAAGGTTCATCTCGAACCAGTGATCGAGGGCCGCTCGGAAATAAGAAGATGTTTCGTCTTCATCTTCGCCGAAACTGGCGCGGCGCACGCGGTGGATCGGGTCGATTTTGAGCTTGGTGATGCGTGATGAAAAGCCCTCGAATCGGTGGTTTTTTGTGGTTTCGGTGCCCGTTTTTAGGCGCCTAACAGGCTTTGATTTTGTGCCTGTCCCCACCATCTTGACGGGTCTGACGAGCAGCACTGTTCGTGAGAAAGGTACTGGCCACTTTTTTTTTGGCTGATCCGCATGGAATACAAAAAAGTTATTCGGGACGGGATTAGTTTATTCCGAGACCGGTATCTACCTACATCACGTGCCGATAAGGTGGCCCAAGCTCCTGCTTTCGAGAAACCCGAGATGTTCTATCCTGCGCCTAGTCGCATGTAGTCGATTTGGTGGCAGCTTTGGACAGTTCGGTTGTTTGAAAAATCTTATACTTTTCGAGTCTCTTGTCTGTCCGTTTCCCCCCATTTTGACTGTCTTTTATCAAAATTTTTCAACATTTTCCTGTACCGAGTCGACCTACCACTAAGACAGACTCATAATGGCTCCCAAATGGTATGTATGTTCAGGTCTGCATGTATTCCAGTCTCTAACCAAATATATATGTAGTATTGTCATTGGCAGCTTAAACGGTCAGATACGGCCTGTGTTCAGCAAGTTAGCCAAGCTGCAGCTAAAACAACATTTCTCCTTTGCGATCATTCTTGGCGACCTCTTCGGTGATGGGTCAACTGAAGACGAGCTCGCTGATATTACCGCCTTGCTACAAGGGAACATTACTGTGGCATGCCCAACCTACTTCACGCTTGGTAACCGACCACTTCCCCCTCAGGTGGTTGAAAAGATTGAAGCAACTGATGAAGTGTGTCCCAACTTGTTCTTCCTGGGAAAGCGAGGAACCTTGAAGACAACAGATGGTATCCGTATTGTCGCCCTCGGTGGAACCATGGGAGAGGCAGAGGGTATATCCAAACCCGAGAGCAATGCTAGCGGCAAGTTCCAACCCACATACAGTGAATCCGATGCTCGTGCACTGTTCGGGATTCACAAAACCGACATTCTTATCACCAACCAATGGCCCAAGGATGTCCGTCTAGGGTCTAACTGCGAGGTCTCTGGGGATAAGGAGACTGTGCCATCCGAATTGCAATGCATTGCTGATGTCTGCGCGACTCTGAAACCCCGGTATCACTTTTCTCGGTCAGACGGTGCTTTCTTCGAGCGTGAACCCTTCTTTCACATGCCAACAGAGGGTGAAAATACCTATCAACTCACTCGGTTCATCTCATTGCCTACTTTCGGCTCGACGAAAAATGCTATTTATGCTTTTAGCTTGGACCCAACAGCACCTTTCCCAACCAGTATCCCCACAGGCTCCACCATTTGCCCTTGGTCGGCGGCGCAAAGTAGACGCAAAATGCTCCCAAGCCAAAATGAATCATACCAGCGCTACGCCCCCTCCGACAGAGATAGAGACCCAGGGCACCAGCGCCGGCACAAAGAACGCGCCCCTCCGCCAGGCCCGGAGAATTGTTTCTTCTGCCTCTCAAATCCCAACATTGCCACCCATCTCATCACCTCAATCGGCAATGACAGCTATGTCACCACCGCCAAAGGACCTTTGCCCACAACCGACTTCTTCCCTTCCCTGGGCTTCCCAGGCCATATGCTCATCATCCCCTTTGAACACTGCCCGACCATCGACCTAATCTTCGACCCGGCCACCCGAGCTTCGACATTTGCCGAGATGCAACGGTACCGCGAATCCCTGCACCAAATGCTGAACGAGCGATCAGGAGGCAAGCTGGGTGCTGTCACATGGGAAGTCAGCCGCTCAAACGGCATCCACACACATTGGCAATTCCTGCCGATGCCCGTGGAGAAGATCCGCTCACGCCTTGTGGAAATGGCATTCAAGAAGGAAGCCTCGAACCTAGAATATTCGACGTTCAAGACCGTGCCAAACCCCGATGAAATGCACAATCACCATATGATCGATTATTTCCGAGTCTTCATTTGGACGCCTGCGCTCAGCAGTGAAACCGAAGCTGAAGGCGATAATTGGTCTTCACCTGAGCACAAAGGCGTTTGGAAGACTGAATCTGGAGAAGAGAATGTTATTATTATGAAAATCCTGCCAGAGACCCGGTTCGATTTGCAATTCGGTCGTCGGGTCATGGGCAAGGTACTCTATTTAGATGACCGTATTAACTGGAGGGATTGTGTGCAGACCGACGACGAGGAGACGAAGGACGCGGAGGCTTTCAAGGAGGCCTTCAAGAAACATGATTTCGCGATGGAGGTTGAGGAGTGAATGTGAGATCAGCAAGTTTCTTCTTCTTTTTCCAAGTTCATATATGATAAATGTGTGGTATGGTGATCAAGGGGTCTTTCCAGGGGGAGCGTGTATAGTACGATGAAATGTGACATGAGTTCAAAATTGAAGCCAAAATTCACAAATTTTACAGATTTTTGCAGATTCCACGCGGACCACATATAAGGAATACTCATATTAATGCGTTTTCCTATGCTGTTTCAAGCACCAAGATTCTAGCGATGCGAAACTGTTAGACTATGCCCGGATGCTCGAGGTGCTCACCTTGGAAGATACCTGCGCTTTTAACACAGCCTAACGCTTAATAAACTGCTTTATCGTCAATTACTTTAGCAACTACTTAAGCAACCAATTAAGCAACCGCTGTAGTACTTTAGTGGTTAATTAAAGAGGATCGTCGTTTCAAGTCTGGTGAATGTGATAGGCCGAAAGGCGGGGGAAACTATGGGGATGTGTCCCTTGTTGACCCTGTCAGACCTCATCCCTTGGTGTTTCAGCTATTTCCCTCTTCTCTCCTTCGTCAAGGCTCTTCTTCCGGCCATTTGGCGGTTTCAATCATTTCCAGAGTCTGCAACTCATCGTTTAGTCTTTTTTTTGGATCCTCTAGGGTCTCACACACTCTCTCCAGTCTTTCTTCGTCAATGTCTCAATGTTCTATTTTGGTAACTTGCTGCCTGTTCGATCCACCCTCTTGAACTAGCATCTATTCACTCCATATTCGCTCATATTGAATCTATTGTGTGACTTCGCATCTACTTCTACACTCGGACGCGCCCCGCCTCTTGATACCTCCGACCCCGACACGCTTGTACATCTCATTCGCGCTACAGTTCACACTAGACTACGTCTAGTTTTAAACACATTGGCTGTTCGCAGCCATTGGAAATCGGATGATTCCCTTATCGCATTGCGCACCCGCTATTCATTTACAAGATGAGTCCGGCAAATATTACACTATGGGCTCGAGACACCGCGAGTGATCTCGCGGCGGTTCCAAGCACCTTCTCCAGCTGGGACAAATGTATGGCCAAATCGTACTGCAAGTGAGTTCCCCCCGAGGGATATCCTACCTTTGCGCATGGTCTGCATGATACTAATTAATTGGCGCAGGTGGCCCGTCATCGTTGGTATAATCGTCGGTGCGATAATTTTACTCTCCGTATTAGCTTGCATCTTCAATTGTCTCTGTTGCGGCTATCAATGTTGCAAGTGCTGCTGTAGCTGTTGTTGTCCGTCGGGCAGGCGCAGGAACAAAACGCCTAAAGACTTCGATGACCCTCCGTTCCACCAGCACCAGCCTCCACCAGCACCAAATCCAGTCTATCAAGCACCACCAGCCCCGCCCTCATATCGCGGTCCGCAACAGACTGCACATTTCGACGCGCCCA
Organism: Penicillium psychrosexuale; assembly: GCF_028828465.1. NCBI lineage: Eukaryota > Fungi > Ascomycota > Eurotiomycetes > Eurotiales > Aspergillaceae > Penicillium > Penicillium psychrosexuale. The sequence continues at coordinate 995,662 of NW_026643190.1, read as the reverse complement.
AGTCTCCGGCCGCCCATGTTAATGAGGACGCCCTGCCTGAAATGCCTACCTGGGCTGGTGCCGTTGACAAGCATGTGGAAGATTCGAATCATTACGACGACGTCGAAATGGAGCCTTTGAATCCGCCCAACAGGAATCAGGGTGCCGGTACACCTGGTGCCGTTTACTCTGACTATTCACCCAACCCACCCAACCCACCCATGGGTGCAGCCGCGGCGGGATACAGAGGATTTGGGCCTACTGATCCGCGTACACGCCGGTCCCCCGGCCCGCGAGCAGCCTTGAATCCCGTCCAAGATCCGTACGGGCGGCGCTCGCCCGGTATGTCACCATCAGCCCCAGCAGCTGGCTATGGTGCCGCGGCCTATGACCCCTACGGTCCTCGCTCTCCGACATCGCCTGTCGAAGCACCAGCCCACAATCCTTACGGCCAGCAACAATACCAAGATTCCTACGCCAACCACTCCTATGGCGCAGGAAATGGCTACCACGCCGTAACCACCCCCTCGCCCGTGGCTGCATACAGGCCGCACACGAACTACAGCCCCGTGCCAATGGCCTTCTCCCCATCCTCGGAGATAGACCACGCGGCCACGGGCCCAACATCAGGCTTCCAGCGCCAGCCGTCCTTTGGCTCTAGCCAGTATCCCCCAACATATACCTCCCAGCCTCCATACCGCGGCTTCTCCCCCGGTGCATCTTCTTCGCCCCCTCCTGCTTTCTCGGCTCCTTCACCTTCAGAGTACGCTACCTATAATCCCCACACCAACGCCATCCCCATTTCCGAGCCCGACAACACCAGACCTCCGAGTCTGTTGCAGAGCGGTAGAAAGCCTACCGTCAATGCTTATGGCAACTTTTGAGTATGACCCTCGTCGATCGAGGCGGTTTCATGACCAGAACGTTTTCTTTTTCTTTTCTCTTCTACCTCATTTTTTTGATACCATTCTGAGGCTGTATTTGTCTTCGTTCATCTTTTATACTTACATACCATGACCCCGGGCCAAATTTGGGCCTGGAATTAAAGATGTTTCCCTTCATCATTTCTCCCACTTGTACTCTTTTGCATCCACGGGTCGGCATTGGTTGACTCGTTCGACGGGTGGCAGGCTTTTTTGAGACAATGCGCATTTTTGCCCAGCAAATGTCCCCCATGTGATTCCTCTTGATTGCGGAGCGAAGCGAAACAATTAAATCATAGTCTCGTGTGCATGTCACGTGAGCGTTCTTTTCTCCTCCAACCGGCAGAATATATAGACTGGCCTAATCTGGCTAGACGATAATCTCTAGTTATTATGTGCTGTAGGCTAGTTACTAAAGTAGTCACTAAAGCAATTGCTTAAGTGGTTACTTAAGTAGTTGCTATTGCAGTTACTAAAGTGGTTGATAAATCAGTCGCTAATGTGGTTAACGATAAACCAGTTACTAAAGCAGTTACACGAGTTGAACGTTTACAAAGGACTTGAAGTTATTTGAATATTTTTTTCATTCTCACAAAAGGAAATCAAACATTTGTGAACTGGTTGTCTCCTCCGATTACCCTTTCCAGACCATTAAAATCTCACAAGGAAACATATCCAGAGAGAAAAGGCCTGTAATACACAAGCAATTCTCGTTATGTACAGCTGTAAGAGTCGCACTCGATGCAAAGATTACATCCTCAAGATCCTCCTCACTACCCCAATGACATGGTTCAAAGGGGGATATTATCGGGACAATGCATGAAAATACAAATGCTCCTGAAGAATTCAGCCAGTCAAAGGACTGGCGTTGAGCATCGAGATGCAAATTTGGACAGCGTGGAATGATGATTCATCCACAGAAGAAAGTGTGTACATAGAAGGACCAAATAGTGGATTAAAGGGCGATAATGGTGTCAAAAGAATGTTCGGAGAGAAAAGGAGATGCCAAAGTGTCGACAGAATGTTCGATGGGAATCGTCCTTGGGGGTATTGTCTTCATGAGACCCACGGAGGTATGAGAAAATGGAAATCAGGCGATGGTAGGCCGGGGGCGTCTTCGTGCGCATTTTCGGGTTTGAAAGTTGCGGTGTCGTAAGTAGACATATGAAATGGGACTCAGATTTAAATGAGGTCATGAGAGTCAATAACCCAGGATGATACTGGGTTGTGGGCATAGAGAGATGTGGCGAGATGCCACGCAAGGAAAATATTGAAGCAAGAACCCATGAGTTAAAGAGGGTCAGCCAAGGAGAGGACGATACCAAAACGAGGTATCAAAGAGATGAGGAAAAAGGTGAACAGCGCGGGGTATGCAGCATGCCAACACGAATCAGACGTCAGCAGAACTGAGGTGGTCGAGAGAAGAGAAGTTGAGGGTCAAAAAAAAAAAAAAAAAAAAGCCAGCATAAAGCATCTTGGTATGCATCAGCCAAACACCACGCTCCAAGTACAAGACGACAAAAAAAACAAAGAAAAGACATAAGACGCAAGAAAATGCAAATCACCCAAGAAGGAAAGGTGAGTCCTTTAGTAGGAAAGCATGCGACGGCCAGGGGTCCGAACAGGCACTGGGCTTTGAGAAAAGGGAGAGCTTGGGTAGCGGTTTCGATCCTCGCCAAGTCGGCAACGTCCGGTTGGGCTGTCCTCCATCTGGGGTGATTGTTCGCCAAAGGCAAAAGTCTGGGCGCGGTTCAGCTTGGAGCGCTGCTTGACCTTGCCAAGTCCACGCTCGCAGGCAAATTCGTGCTCCTTGGCGCTCATTTCGACATAGTTCTGAGGGAAACAGAAAGAGCGATGTTCGGCGAAGAACGAGCTGTATCCACCATCCAGAATGTACATATCAGGATATGACAGGTTAGGGTAAGTATCAACATTGATAGCGCGGTCGTGGTGACGCAGGTACTTGGCCATGATAGGAGCCCGGTGGGCAGAGTACTCGCAGTGCAAGACAAGCGCAGTGCGAGCCTGGGGGGCATTGAAGAGTTCACCGGCGAGGCGTTCCTTGTCGTTATAGTTCAATGCGCCATTGATATGGCCACCCTCATACTCATACTCGAAGCGGCAGTCAATGATGAGAATGTTATCGAAATGCTCATTGAACTTGCCATTCATGAGTTCCAGAAGAGTGCTTTTGTCGATGCGAGGCAGAGAGTCCGCGCGATCCTCAGGGATGAAGTGAGGCAGCTTCATGCTGGGCGGACTCGAAATGTCACTGATGGACTGGACGGGTGTATTTGTCGCTACCTTGGCCTCTTTATCGGCAATAACATCTGCTGGGTTCTCAAACATGCTCAATGATCGCCGGCATTGCTTGCGAGGACGCATCATAGAGTGAGCGGGTTTGCGAATTGAACAGGGAACGGGCGAGCCGCTGCTACGGGCATGCTGGAGGGATGGCCGCATACGGGGCGGCCCCAGGTGAGTGGAAGAATTGTTGCGCGAGATTGAACGCTCATGGGGAGGCGAGTCCCCAAACATATCTTCCAGAGAAGTGGACGTGCTCAGAGTAGTCTTGGCTCCGGTTCCAAATCGGAAGGGGGGTGCTTTGCTCTCCGGTGCAGGCCGGGTCAATCCAAGCTGGAAAGACTGAGCCTTGCTTCTAGCCAGACTCGGACGCAGGAAATTAGGTCGCTTTCTGCTGCCAAATAGGAATTGATATTAGCAAAACTGTATTTGGTGGCTTGCTGAATATCACGTGAACTTACTCAGTTGGACATAAAGGCGACTCCATGGGCGACTCTTGAAGAGGGCTTGGTAGCGGAGACACCATGGGTGATTCCATAGGACTGCCCCCGGGTGTCGGCGACTGGATCTCGATCTCTGCCGTGACAAAAAATGCAGGCTTGTGAGGCAGAGGCGACATATCCATCATGTCCATAGCCGGAGCTGGTGAAGAAGATGGGAGCGGCGGGGTGGTCATCACATCATCTATAAAGTATCAGTCAAGCAGTCGCTACCCCACCCTGCCATTCTCGGCACTGCTTACCTCGTCCATTGACCTGACCAAGCATACTGGCCGTGAACAAAGACCGGCGTGGTGTGGCCAACTGGGGACTAAATATAGAGTTAGCCGGGCTTTGTCCCTTTGAACCTCATGAAAGGGCCATGGATCAGCTCCACATACCTCTGATCAATGTGGAAATTCTGAGACAAGTCTGCCGCCAGACTGGCAGTTGGGGACGATCCTCGAATGGGTTTCAGGTTGAAGTAGTCCGAGCTAGACTTCTTCATAGACAATTCCTTGAAATTGAACGGGTTCCCACCAAATCCAGACATTGAGCCCAGGGGATAAGTGGAGGCCTCTGAACGAAAGCAATGGCCAAACATGACCGACGGAGGCTGCATCGCAGCGAGAGGTGAAGAGTGTTCCATGGCCGGTGACAAATCGGACCTGGAGCCAAAAGCCGACGTAGTACAGTTTCTGGCAAAGCAACCGGAACGGATTGGAACAATGGCAAATCAGGCCCTGAGCAAGATGGATGTCTACCCCGTACTAGGTCCTACAAACTGAGGTTCAAAGAAAAAATTGTCTCAATGCACGTCTCCACGTTTGCAATTTCAACGTTATGGGTCCCCACGATCGCCGTGACAACCAGTCCGGGAAAAAAAATCCTAGGTCCCAGACCCTCACCACCAACGGCCAGAGTTGTGCTGTGTTAAAGACAACTAGATTTAGCGGGCCATGGCAAGATGTCGACGAGGTAGGTGAATATGGATTCCAGAGGGCGACTATGTCGGACGTGATTGGAGGGGTCGGGGGGTAGCTCGTGGGTGCTGCAGGAGGGGGAAAGGGTTCCAAGAATATGATATGGCTTGTCGGACGGGAACAACAAAATTGAATCTCACGATGCCGAGTGAGGAATGTCGCGAGTAGTTAAGAAGAAGAAGAGAAAGTAGGAACAAAGACGATTTGAAGAAAGAAGCCGTGAAGCTGAAGGGATGGGCTTGTTGCAATGGGCAACGCAGGTGGGGAGGATCTCCGAATGTACAGAGTATTGAGTAATACTGCGGCTCCGATATTCATGTAATGAATATTTTAATATTAAAAAAGGGTATACTAGAGGTATTGGGGGTAATCGACGTAATCTGGGAGTAATCGAGGTATGTATGGGGGTGGAAACCGCTAGTTCCTGAGTACGGAAAAAGCCCAAAAAAGAATTAAAATCAGACTAGGACGAAAGGGAAGTCAAGAATAAACCTATTAATTGACTAAAAGAGACTGGGGAAGACTAAGATCGGTATGCAAAGGCGAGTAACCGGAGACAGTAAAAGATAGACAGTCCCCATGCTCTGGCTAGGGGCCAAATACTTTTTTTCGTCGTTGCCCGGGGCTCCCTTGCCGCAGCAACCCAGCGCCTATCACAGCTCGTCGGGTTGCTGGTATAGACGATGATGTCTTGGGTTTAGCTTTGTCTCCCCTGCTCTATGGAAGGAGGATTGTCTTGCTATTACGGAGTAGTTATACGGAGTACTATTACTCTGTATGACCAGGGCTACATATAACTAGGGCTATATGTATGTAGTTCTCTCGTCCCTTCTTACGTTAAATAACTATCCAGTATCCACCAAAAAACTTTTTTTTCTCTCCCGTGTGTGTCCGTCACCGTATGAACCACAGTTCAGCTGAGAAAAAAAAACGGAGCCAAAGAGATCGAGTCTAATGCAGAAAAAAATATCCACTTTCCTATTCTCGGGAGAAAATTTAAAGCTTCTGCAAGTGATGGGAAGCAAGTGATGAAGGAAGTAAGGGCGCGACTACGGAGTACATACAATTGAACGGCTTCTTTTTTATTGCATTGCACTTTAACCTCACGATATGCTTCAAAATCCAAAATGCTGAGAAATGTGGTCTGGAAATTAGCTCCATTCACAATTATAGTGCAATATAGTGCTCGATTGACTCAACTAGTGCGATAAGAAGCCCTCTTACCGAGGTATTGATTGGCCCATACCGGAGCGTGTAAATCTTAAAGATCTCGTCTTCGCAATGTGAAAAGAGTTCATCCTATCTCAGCCCTATTAGGGGATATCAAGAGCCGATCTGAGCTGGAATCTGTCTCTTGTACGTCGTACGGGGTATGTACAATGCGGCATCTTGCACGGGAGTGTCAATTGCCATTGAATTGTTCAATTGCTTCGAGATCGGAGCGTACAACGTAGTATCGTGTAAGGAATGGTAGATAATCTCATTCTCCTCTGGAAAGCGAAGACGCCATACCCGTGCTGCCCTTACTTGTACCGGCATTCTTGTTGATCAAGGGTTCACGATGGCTTCCAATGTCGCGCATCCCTTCCATCCCCCTTGGTAGGATGTTTGACTTCAATATACATTAATTGCCTGAAGGTAGTTCTATTGGAATCCTGCTGAATGGCATTCACCGCGCTTTTTGCAACTTGACAATGAATGCGATTGTATCTGTATTGCCCTCGCCCCGGAATTAGGGTTAATACTCGCATCAAGGACAAGCCGGGATCACGATTTATGCGATTGACACAACAAACCACCGGTGAAGAACATGGTACGGTCAACAACCTTAAACAAGTTTATCAATATAGATCTCCTCGGTCGGTCCTATTCAGGCTATCAGATGCGATATTTACAAGGTATACTCCTCACTCAATCTCTCAATTCGCCACCATCCACAGGCTTATACTTTGAACAAAGTCTGCGGAGTGTGTTCTACGGGGTGTGAAACTGCTAATCGGCTATAGTCGTCAGGTCATGGTGGACACTCGGCTGATGATTCATTACTTTATTCTGGTATTCTAGACCCTCTCGTGAAACACCGGAACCTCGGGCTTCACGGTGTCATGGTATGTCCCGTCAATCCGAGATGCATCAACCCCCGGTCCGTTGAATATTTACAATTGGCTGTCCTCGCTGTTATATAGCACTTGGTGCAGGCATTTTACACAAATCCCCCTGTGGCAGACGATGCGGTGTGCTCCCCGACGCTGTTCGGAAGATTGTATTGCCCAGGTGTGCCCAGGTGGCCCGTGATACTACGTCATATCGACTGCACATCCATCTATTTGCGTCCCGTGCACAGCTTGCAAACCTGATATCCTAATTTAAGCTTGGAAGTCGAGGACTAAGCCGATCTTGAAACCTTGGGAAGTGCCTTGGGTCGCGTCGACGCTTGTTTGGGTGTGTTTTGGTCTACTCCGTATTGACCACAACACTGGAATATGCACGAATTAGCAAGCATCCACTTTCCAGGCGCTTACAGATGCAAGACTCTCATAACATGCTAGCCATGTCAGCCCAAGTGCCCCGATCTAAGTATGTATCTGCGCCACGCATGCAGTCATAGCTAAGGTGGGGTCGGAGAGGACCGCCCGATGATGTGACCGGTCAATTGCATCACAACGCCATGTGCGATGGAGCCAGTCATGTCAGTTCTCCAGCCGACTGACTTTCGCTGCTGCGGGGTCCGTCACATCTCACCTCGTGTCCTGCTAAACATAACCTGCATGGAGAGATGGATAGGGTTGTCTAGACCTTTTTCCCCTCCTTGTCCCAGGATACTCCCCCCTCTTCCCGACCAATGTGATGTCACGATCGTGTTGATTGTTGATAGCGCGTGCGGATGAAGGTAAACAAAGCAAACCAGATTCCAAGCTAATGTGATATCCCGTGATCGCACATGACATCAAAGGGAAACTTGCCCAGATCAGGATTTCCGACCTCTCTCAACTGGGATTTGATGTGTATTTTGGTATATTATACCTCTAGTAAGACATACAGAGTACTGGAAATACACTTACCCTACATTTCCCCTGGGCTTTTCTATATTTGTTAATTATTATTCTCCCGTCCCGGGGACCCCGATCTGCGCCGCTATTGGTATCCTTTATCCGCCTCATCGGCTTCGTGCCTGTCAGCTCCCCTCTCTCAAATCGTGCTATCACTTTCTAGTGACGCCCTACTCCCTATTGGGCTCGTATCACATAGCTCCGATCGTGGCTGTCTCTGTGGAATGCACCCGCCCAACGTGATAGATCGAGAGGCCTAGACGCCGCTGGACTGGTATATTCGACAGCCACAAGTTGGATTTCACTGGTTTAGACTCTGTCTCGTGGCATAGAATAGCCTCTTTTGGTCAATTATTATGCTCTTTTATGTTCTTAATACTGCATCCAGACCTCAAGCTAAACCCCGTAGCCACCCCCGTCTTTACTTAAACCCCGTGTACACTCCCCAATATCCCAGGACTCCGCCAGATTCCACTCTGAACCTCCGTACAACCTCCCAAGTCACACATAGACCCAAATAATAGGGTCCCGGTTGCATCAGGCAACCCCCCTGAACGCGCAAAATCTGACACCCGACTCTACATCTATCATCTATCACACCGGTTGCCAGGGACTCCCAGGCCCACCACGTCGTCGGACTCCGTACACCATCACCCCGAGACCCATCCGCCTACATCAAAACCACCTGCGTGATTCCCACGAAATGAATTCCACATGTTACCAAGCACGACTAACTAACCTAAATCTAAAAAACTACTTGAACCATGCAGATCCACGGTAGACGATCGCTCATCCGTTCCAACACATCGATTCTGATACAGAGGTAATTTTCTCCCGACTCCTTAATATGGATTCTCTCAGATGTCGAATGGTCCCGCCCAAGCCAAATTGATAGCTCGATGCACGGTTCCTGGTTTCACTCTCTCTCTATCGCCCGACAGCCCAGGAATGTCGCTTTGTCCGGTCATACTCGTATACAGATCAGCCCGGGCGGGTCGGTGCATCCGCGAAGGCAGCACCAAGCGGAGCCCAGATAGTGAAGCTCGGATCTAGCGCAATTAGCGGGTTTTCCTCGGCGACATGCGATTGTATAAATGGATGCTGATTTCCCGGTTGCCTTTGACAACAGGATAGCTTTGCGTCTGGACTGGTGTGGTTTGAGGTTGATAGCCCGGCTAGCACTTGGGTGATCTCGTTTTTGGGACGTCATTACCCCTGAATCAGTCTGGACTTCTTTTTGATCCCGGTTGCCCTGACAGCTTCGAATACACCGTGTTATTTTATCTACTGAAACGTTGGTTGCATGTTCCCATGCCTGATCTGTTGTGTGGTATTTGAGGTATCTTTGATGCGGCTTCCAGGGGCTACATTGGAGGTACGGACCACTCCGGCTTACTTGGAGATTGTCTTGAGGTTTTGGGGGCTAGATTGTCTTGGCTTGGATCGTAAGCTGGGTAGCGTTTGACTTTGTGGTTTGGATCTGCCTCCAGAATGCTGTCAGCAAATATTGCTTGTTGGAAGCCTTGGAGTCTTGCTGAGAATAGTCACATGCTCTAATATATATGTGCCTGGACCTTCCATATAGCTTCGCACCACACTTGGTTTCCTAACCCGGCCAACAAATCATGAGTTCCAGAAATCCTCCCGAAGATTCTAGAAGATATCCACATTGAATGAGGTCGATTGCCCATTCAACCCCGGGCTCTTTGGAGCATCGAAATTCTTATCGGCTTATCGGTACAAGCTAGTCCCAAATAGGCTAAAGCATGAATTTTTCTGAGCGACTTGAACGGCCGCAAGGAGTGTTCAACGTGCCTTTGGTTTGCAGATCTTCATTATCCAAGGCCTGAGAGCGGATAATTCAATCGTTAATTGAACCTCGCATCTATCCGCTATCCCCAAACCCCCCAGCCTCAGCAATGGGCCCCCCCCTTCGCCGGTTCAAAGAAGCGCCGCCGTGAACCTCACAATGTCGACGTGAAGCTGGTGGAACTCTACGAGGATCTCGCTAGCGAAAAAGATGATATCCGACTCAAGGCTGCTCAAGCCTTAGTGTCGCAATTCACTCCGGACCAGAACCCTGCCGATGAACAGATCAAGAAGGTGCTGTCGAGACTCTTCCGCGGTCTCTGCAGTAGCCGCAAAGCTGCTCGAATCGGATTCTCCATTGCCTTGACAGAGATTCTGAGTCAGGTATTCTCGTCGCCGAGGGAGACATCACGCTTTGGCTTCTCGGATGCTCTGAACCTCTGGGAGTCTCAGTCGAGTTCCTACGGCAGCGAGTCGGGACAGGTTGGTGGCCACACATGAGTTCAAACGTCGCATGCGCTAACTAGGATATTCGTTTCACATAGGAGCAACGCGATCACCTTTTCGGCCGTCTTTTCGGCGCTGAAGCGATCATAAAATCCTCCGTTCTGTTCCAGCCCACCGTGCCCTTCGAGCAATGGACCCAGGTCGTCGATTTGGTTTTCGAACTCGCACAGAAGAAGCCATGGATTCGCGAAGAGTGTGGATGGATTATCTACCAGTGTGTCTACGACCTGGCCGCGCGCAAGATGGAACCCAAGTACGTCCAGTCTGCGCTGGAACAGCTCTGCTTGCGCGACCTCGCCCGGTCGCCCGAGGGTGTTGCTATCTGGTTGGCGGCGAAGGACCTGTTCCCCGATGCTACTTTCCCGAGCAAGATCTGGAAACATGACGATCCCCTGGATACGAAGGAGCGCAGCAGCATGTCGAAGATCATGAAGGAATCGGGTGCTGCGCCCAGCGAGGGCGAGACCAAGGTGAACACTGCGAAGTCCTCTGGCGTCTGGAATAACAAGCTTCACTTCGCCTGGGATGCGGTTCTCTCTCGGACCAGTGTTGAGGCGAAGGATAAGTCGAAGAAGTCTCGTATGACCTTCGCTGATTTCTGGACAGAAGTTGTGGACAGTGAGTACCTATCTAGCGGTGGAATTCTATTCGAGGCACATGGAACTGACAAAAAATCTCTTTGCAGATGGATTGTTCGCTGCTGCATCCTCGGACGAGCGTAAATACTGGGGCTTCCTTCTTTTCAACAGAATTCTCAACGATGGCGGGTCGCAGCAGGCCTCTCAGATTTTCACCAAGAACCTTATGCGATGCTTGACGAACCAGCTCGCCGTGGAGGACCGGTACTTGCACCGAATGGCCGCTAAAGTGGCCAAGGCCATCCAGGCCCGTGTGTCCAAAGAGCCTGAATTCGCAGCTGCGGCCATCCGTGGATTGATGGGAACTAGCGGCACCCTGAACTTCGACCAGGCTACAAAGACCAAGACTGTGGAAAAGATTGTTGCCGAAGCCAACCACGAGGCATTGGAAGAGATTGTCCCATTCTTCGAACAACTTATTCAAAATCCCGGCACAACCGAGGAGAAAACCGCCGCATCCAACCGTCAATTCGTCGCTGGTCTCCTTTTGTCAATTGTTCGCTCCAAGGCTTCTGCCGACGAAGACGATGCCGAAGACCTCCAAGCAAGCCTTGAGCAGATCCTGTCCATATTCGTGCGCTTTGCGTACTTCATGGATGCCGGCAAGGGATCCACTGCCCCTGAGCCTCCTCTGTCATCGGCGACACAAGAACTCCTGCGCAATCGAATCAACTCCTGCTTGAACAGCCTTATTTCCAACCAAAAGTTCGCCGCTACCCTCCCGTATGCTGTGGTGAAGCAGATTCGCGATGCAGCCAAGTCTGGCGAATTCGGCAAGTTCATCATCGCTGTCGATGAGAAGCTGTCGGAATCTGTGAAGGCTGCTTTCAAATCTCTGAAGAAGTTGTCCAGCAGGGTATGATTTCTCCCCTTATCAGCTTTTAGCTACTTGTACTGACCATCACATAGGAGAAGAAGGAGAAGGGCATGGCCGCATTCAAGCTGCTTTACTCTATGACTATCATGCAGGTGTACAACGGAGACGCAGACGCTGTATCCATGCTTGATGAGCTGGAGTTCTGTTATACCAAGTTCTTGGGCGACAAGGAAACTAAGACAGAAGACGCCGGCGATGCCTCGGATGCGTTAGTTGAGATCCTTCTCAGTTTCGCATCCAAGCAATCGCAGCTGTTCCGTCGTATGAGTGAGCAGGTGTTTGGCGCATTCGCTAACCAGATCACCGAGAACGGATTGGAATCTTTGACCTCGGTATGTCGCCTCAATTTCTATGAGATATGCATTTTCTAACTAGACCTAGATTTTGGAGGCCAAGGAGAGTCTTGCTGGACAGCAAGAGATGTTTGAAGAACAAGACGATGAAGGCGAAGAGGAAGGAAAAGATGACGAGGATGAGGATGAGATGGATATCGACGAAGATGAGCTCGACAGCGATGTCGAGGTCGTCGAAGCCGGCGGCTCCGGCTCCGACGATGACGATGACGACGAGGAAGAAGAAGACAACGAAGAAGATGCAAAGGAAGTCGCCGCCTTCGAAGCCAAATTAGCCGCAGCTCTCGGCGCACACCGCGCAGACGAAGACGAGTCCGATTCCGACGCCGACATGAACGACGACGAGATGGATGAGCTAGACGAAAAACTGGTGCAAGTATTCCGCGCGCGTCGTCAAGAAACATCCCACCGCAAAGACAAGAAAGACGCACGTGAGAACATGGTGAACTTCAAGAACCGCGTCCTGGACCTACTAGAGATCTTCGTGAAGAAGAGCCACACCCGCCCGCTCGCGCTAGATGTCCTCCTGCCGTTGCTCCGACTATCTCGCCGGACCAACGTGAAGCAGATCGCCACTAAGGCCAACGGAGTGCTGCGCGAGTACACAAAGGTGTGCAAGGGCAATTCGCTCCCGAAGATCGAGGACGAGGCACAGGCCGAGGCGCTCTGGGAGCTGCTTCGGTCTGTTCATAATGAGGCTAGCCACAGTGGCCCTATGGGCCATGCGACTGCTTGCAGCCAGGCTAGTTTGCTTGTTACTAAAGTGCTTGTTGCGCATGATAAGGATGCTATTGCTGGTGTTGTGGATGTTTACGCTGCCACTCGCAAGGATCAACTCATGAGCACTAAGTGTCATGTGCAGCCGTCGTTCTTTTCGGAGTGGAATAACTGGTGTGTTTCTGCGAGCAAGCAGTTGAAGTGATGATGGGTTCTTTTATATAGAGATTGCGAGTTATGATCTGTCGCTGGACTTCATGTCAATATTATTATCAGGTTCATTCAACCTGTCTATATAGTCCACCTCTCTCTCTACCTTCCTTTAAACCCTCCTCCTGTAAACGACGAAGCTAAGTTCCGGCGGTGAGAAGATAACGTTGATATATATCACTGAAGGTCATACTGCGCGGGTATAGGGATAATTATGAAATAGTAAGGGTAGTAGATAGAATATATATAATAGGCCTCGCGGTTCCGAAGCTAGCCATATGAATTATTAGTTTATAATGCATTATCCTGCAGCTGTATATTATCCTTATCACAACGAATTATAGAAACTCCCCTAAAAACCAGTAATATATCGATGCTCAGTCGTCTCCTCCAAAACCTCCAACCTCATCCCAACCGCAATAGCCCCCTCATTACGCGGCGCACTCAACATACCAAAACAAGGCTTATACTTAATCCCCTCATCCACCCTACGGTACGAAACAAGTGTATCCCACGGCTCCTTCTTATTCTTGAGCGCCGTATCTGGATCAACATTAGGCACCTGGCAGCGCGCACAGCGAGCCACAATATCCAGGTCAAGCGGGGGCTGAATAACAGCCTCTCCACCACCAGCGGAACCAACAAAAGCACCATCAGCATTCCGACCAGTGATGCGAACCAATTTCCACGAATCCTCACTCCACGGCGCCCCGCCGCGAACAACGATATTCGGACGGAACCGCTCGACAGTAATCGGGTCGACGCCCACTCTTCCCAGACGAACATTGAGCTCTGCCAGCGAAGCCTTCGACGCAATCAACACCGGATGCACGTCCGCAAAGCCGGTTGTTTGGACGCGGCCTAGGTAGCGGGGGGCGCCGTTACCCTTCAGCACGCGCGGAGCCGGGCCCTTGTAGACGAGAGCGACGTCGCGGCGCAGGAAAGCAGAGAAGGGAGCGTTGATTTCCTCGCTGTACCTGTACCCGTCTGTCTCTGTGTCCCAGATGTGGACGGGGCCCGTATTTGTATTTGCCGCTAGCCATTGCGGTGATGGATGGGAAGGGATGCGGATGGTATGAAAATGATGGTCTTGGTCTTGGTCTTGGCTGGGTTTGTTGATTTCAAGTTTCGGTATACTCACGACCAACTCGTCGCCGTCGGCACTTATCGCGGTGCGAATGCGGGTCATGTCGGGGATTTGGCGGATGGTTAGAAACGTATTTGAGGATGCGTCAATGAGCATCCAGCGGCGGTCGAGGTCAAGACCATGCTGTTTAAGGACCGTTGATTGGACTTCTAGGCCTCTACAGGATTTTATGGGGTACATGCGCAGCGAGACGATTTCGCTGGATTGTTTGGGGCGCTGGCGCCATAGGCGGAGAAGTTTGGTTGGGGATTGGACTGATTTGGGCCATCCTTTGAAGCGCGGAATCAGGATGATTGGAATTAGGAGCAGGAGGCCTAATATCACTGCTGACACCATGTTGTGCGACTGAAGCATGCTATTTGGGAAGGGTATACAATTACAGGCCACCGAGGTGAGAAGTCGGTTTTGCCAAGGGGGGCCGCCTTCCTTATGATGTACGGCATATTCAGGCCAGAGAGAGATATGTGGTACTTTCAGTTTGCTGTTATACTGTTCTGTCGATATGTTGTGCCTTATCAATTATTGTATATGGTATTTGCTTTAGGTCCAATAATAGAACTCGGAAGTATGAATTAGACAAAAGGTAAGTACTTGAGACATGCCACATATGAACACCACGTATAAATGCAATAAATGAGAGGGAAAGAAACCGGAAATGCACGTATAAGTCCAAGAGAAGCAACTGCTGAAGCCAACCGGATATTACAGGGGGAAAAAAGAACAACATGTACCTAGGTCGACCCCATTAAGGGGTATACGCCCAAGACACAGCTGACTGCGATGCCGCAATCTAGTTATGCCGAATCCTTCTTATCAAACCAACACGCGACCATTGCCTTAATTAAGGCGAGTGCGACAACCCGGCCTTGCTCAATATTCGCATCCTCAGACGCCCCAGGGACATGGAGGAACAGGACATTGCGGTCCTGGCCTTGTAATTGGGCCAAAGACATGCTGGTATAGAAGATGAAGTCGCACAAGTAGTGACCCGCGTCATTGGAAATCCGAAGATCCGAATCGGGAGCAAACGAGCGCCACGTCTCCAGGAACTGGTCATCGGGCTGATAAGGTGAAGCAGAGGAGGGGTCATCTGTAGCACGACCTGGGGTCAGAATCGGTGGCAGACCCAAACCTTTCCATTGTTTTTCGCCGTCCACATAGCCGGGGCGACCGTCGACATCTGTGATGTTATAGTCATCTCGGTGAGCTAGAATTTCGACGGAGTAATATTGCCGCGGAGCTGCGATGCCGATATGAATAATGAGATCAGGTCTGCGACCACCATGAGAGGCAGCAAACTCCTCCAGAATCAAGGGAAGAGTCTCTCGAACGGTGGCATATGCCACTGGGATCGGAGTGGGATGCACATGGAGTGAGACTCGACGCGGGCCCGAGCCTTGGTCTTTGGGTGACGGAAAAAGGAAAGATGATGGAAGAGAGGAGGCGATCAGATATGATGCATTTACAAGGTTGGTCTTGAAGGGCTGGTTACACTGTTAGTTTCGGATTACCAGCATCCGAAGTGCAGATCACTTACCCCAAAGCCTGTTATCAGGACGGATATCTCATTAACCGAAGCCGAGGGCTGTGGCGGGCTGTTATCGACAGGGGTGGGGGATATATATGGGGCAGCAGTACCGTAGTCACCCATGATCACGGTTATTCTTGAGGTGAAGTTGAGAAGAAGATGACTTTTAAGCGGGGAAGTTAAACCTTGGATGGCCAGACGAATGCGGGGGTCTTGGCGGGATGCAACCCATGGATTCTACTAACCTAATTCTGTTAAGCTATATATAAGTGCCCAGGTGGCGGCCAGTTAGGGCTTCATGTTTTAGGCTTATTATGTTGTATATTGTAGGTTGGCTTGTTACCCCTTAGTGCTTGATACCTTTTTAACAGAAAGTAACAAAAAGAAAATCTCGGATGGGTTACCGAGACTTCTTCTCCTTGTACCACGGAGTACAGAGCTGGTTTCTCCTCTAACTATTCCACCGTTTAACTCGCAGAATTTGCAGGCTTCTATCATTGGCACGCTTATAGATTGAAAAACATCTGCATATGCAAGTGGACCCAGGCGGAATAGAAACCCCGGTCAAGAATTGCCTGTTCGGGTAAGGATCGCTTAATTTGGCTCTCGTTCTCGCATTCCAGGCTAGGTACGGAGTATACCCATCAATGTGAGCTAAGAATATGACTCCGGAGCTTTGACGTTTGGGTGAAAGGAGTTGGTCAGCTTAGACTTTATTGGACCTGTAGATTTCCAATGTTGCTTGGTTTTGGCTCGGTTCGGTTCAGCTTGACAACTTGATACTTACGTGGGTCCCCCCTGGTTCGAATATCCAGTCCAAGATCGGTTTGGGGGGGGGGACGGAGTCTCCCTTACTGGCGGATGGCTCGGGAACAATTATAAATGAGAAGGTCCTCGGAGAATATCAGTTCTTAGAAATCTGGGGTGTCGCTTCTATTGCTGTCCCCTCCCCCTTTTCAGTCTTGACCTTGACTATGGCAGTCATCACTGAATTGCTCAACAGTCCCTATGTCGTACAAAGTGTGTGCATTGCCCTAGTGGCGGTGTTTATAACGAGCTTTTGGGCAGATATAGCAAACGAGATTCCCCATAGACACATTCCTCTAGTTGGAAAGACCTGGTGGGAGCTTACCAACAAAAAGGCCCGGCAACGCTTTACTCGGTCATCTCGGCAACTAATTACCGAAGGATTTGCAAAGGTGAGTCTTAAGAGAAATAGATGACAGCATCATCTGCTCCCAAATATGTTAACAGGCCTTTGCAGGGAGCCAATGTCTTTCAGATCATCGGAGCCACAAACCCGATAGTTGTATTGCATCCGAAGTTTGTCGATGAAATCAAGAACCACCCAGATCTCAGTTTTGAAGACTCCATCAAAAAGGCAGGTTATGAAACCGGAAATAATCCGTGACCTTGGCTAACTTGTGAATAGACATTTTTTGATAATCGCATTCCTGGATTTGAACCATTTCATAATGGCACCTCTTTGAAAGCTACCGTGGAGATTGTGCGGACCAGTTTGACCCAGGCGCTCGGTATGCATGTGTGCATCTATCTCACCCGAGAGACATAATTGACATATTTAAACAGGGTCCATCTCACTTCGGCTCTCAAAAGAGACAGGCGCGATATTGAAGGAATCCTTGCCCGCCACCGATGGTATGCCGACGCACCCCATTTGCAACCCTCTCACTGACGCTTCCTCTCTTGGTAGAATGGAAGCCCTACTACCTCGCGCATAAGATTCCATACATGGTAGCTCGCCTCTCCTCTCTGATATTTGTCGGAGAGACCATCTCTCACGATGATGAGTGGATCGATGTTTCCGTGAACTATGCCATCGATGCGTTTATGGCTATGCGCGATCTACGAGAATGGCCATCTATTCTCCATCCGGTCGTACACTGGTTCTTGCCCTCTACCCGAAAGCTACGCACGCACTTGGGAATGGCTCGCTCCATTATCAATCACGAGATAGACAGGCGGGCATTGATTCGCGCGGGCAAGCTCCCAGCAGATGATCCACCTCGTGGGCCTGATGCTCTGGACTGGTATCGCGAGACCGCTGAAGCCCGTAATAACTTGACCTTTGACCAGTCTTGTGCGCAGGTTGGATTGGCGCTGGCGGCTATTCATACCACGTCTAACCTGTTAACTAACGTCATGTATGACCTCGCGGCGTACCCGGAGTATATCCAGCCGCTGCGTGATGAGATTCGGGTGGTTGCTGCCGAAGATGGAGTTCTGAAGAAGACGAGTTTGCTCAAGTTGAAGTTGATGGACAGTGTGATGAAGGAATCGCAGCGTACTAATCCACTCTCATTGAGTAAGTCATCCAGGTTCTTTCGATCCTCTTTCGATTTAAACCTCTTATTGACACCCCAATAGCTTCCATGAATCGCCTCGCCCTTAAGCAAATTGTGCTCTCCGATGGAACTGTGATTCCTAAAGGCGCCAACATGTTCGTCTCTACGAAAACCCTGGAAGATGACAGCATCTACCCTAATGCTGGCACTTATGATGGTTACCGGTTTTACAACAAACGCCAGCAGCCCGGCAACGAACACAAGCACCAATTTGTCGCGACGACAAGTGAGCACTTCGTCTTCGGCCATGGCGTTCACGCCTGCCCTGGTCGGTTCTTTGCTGCCAATGAAACCAAAATTATGTTCCTTCATTTGCTCCTGAAGTACGATTGGAAACTGCAGAGCGGCGGTCGACCTCCGAACATTGAGAATGGTGTCGAGTCTATCACTGACCCACGAGTTCAGATTTTGTTTCGGTCGCGTGAGTCGGAGGTTGACCTAAGTTTCCTAGGAGAGTGAGTATTGGATGGATGTAAGCAGTGTATTGTTTTCCCTTTTTGTTCTATACATATTGGATATCGCTAGGTTTTCTATGATTTAATCACCATGGAAATGATGTTACTTATAAGCGGTGGGACAAGCTAGATTATCGAGTGTCCAATGTCCCCATTTGAATATTATCGAGTCATTTGAAAAAGGTCAAGTCCAAGTCTTCAAGGTGACCAGGCAAGACTCGGCTCCTCGAAAGTGGAGATGATTGGCATCTGGCCCACAGTTCTGCGGGTATTGTGGCTATCCATTGTAAGCGAGATGAGATCTTGTTACTAAATTGGGAATGGATCTCTGAATCGGAGAATTTAGGAACATTCACAGATCTCAATAGATGTTCAACGGTGCATAAATCACACATATACGCCGTGGCAGTAATATCAAGGAAGTCGAGGGTCTCGTTTAGGGTTCAAATATCGACAGAAATACCACGTGACAGGTAAGTTTACAGTATATATACGGTAATTTTCAACAACGTGTGTTGGACGCGTCGCGCGTCAGTGGGGAAGGCTGAACGTGAAGCTTCTCCAACCGCAGCGCCTCCACCAACTCTCCCCCCAATAGGGTTATATGGGTCTTTTGGCTTGTCTCTTTCGTTGGGTCGCTCGGGCTCCAGGGCCCCAGACCGCACAATGAGAAATTGTGACCGCTGATCTACGGTACCCAGGTACCCGTACCAAGATGGTTCGTCTTTTCTTTGAAGGCGACAAACCAATTCACTCTGAAAGGAGACAAAAGAGAAAGGATTTTTACTTTTCAAGGCCCGAGCGACTCTAAGCTGATTGGAAGTCAAAAAAGAAAGAAAAATGAGCTGAAAGGTATCACTGATGTGCAGACGACCATCGGCTGCACTTCTATACGCAGCCTGGCCGTTCTCCGTTCTGTTTGGTACGACATGCAACATACAAGCCCTTGCAGTTATGGTGTGAACGGCTGGAGACGATGTCTTGGATATGGAGCAACGATCTACCATACGGAGTACTCGGCACTGATCCCAAACACCAGCCCCTTCATTTATGAGGTCTACAACGTACAGAGTACAGCCTACAGCTGACAGGCTATACATTGTATCTTTGCAATGAAAAAGAGCAAACAGCGGTCATTCGCTAGGTGTCCTTACCTCCCAAGATGGTTGTCAAAGCCCGGCCAAATTATTCGACGGTGCATGCATCAAGCAAGGCCCTGATATGCCCACCGTTCTATATAGGAAAGACTCAAGAAAATCTAAACAAAGCATAGAGAACAGAATTAGACTTGCAGACTAAAAAGATTTCGAACAACGCATAGGATTTTCGCAGTGGGCCGTTGAACAAGTACAGGGTACCACGTCCAGTAGGCTGTCCACCACGGGGAGCGCAGGTACCAAGTACCCCCCACTGCCGCACGCCTCACCCTACGCCCAATCCCCCATCCTCTTCCTCTTCCTCCTTCTCTCCCTCCCTCTCTTCCTCTCTCTCTTTACCAACCCTTTCCACCATTATCGCGAGATCTTTTCTCGCACGCTTCTTCGTTTGAGGAGACGTTTCTTTCTTTTGTGTGTTATTTTTTTTCGGGTAATGACGAAATCCTTCATTCCCTACTACTCGGACGGGATGGAGCCGCAGATGTGATCTGGTGATCCCCGATTTCAAGTTGCCGCATTCCTCAGGAAGCACACGCACACCGAGACCTCGGTTTTTTTTTTACTTTTACTTTCGCATTACTCCTGTATCTCTTGCTCTCGTTGCATTTTTTCCTTTTTTTCTCCCCTTCACGATTCACGACATTGACGCGACGCTGCGCGCTTCGACTCGAAGCCGCGCCGTACTCATCTACTCTCAACTCCCCCAACACGCCCTCGAATTCTTCCCAGAAGTCGCATTGACCCACTGCGATTCGCAAGATCGCGATATCGCCATCATGCCTCAACGTCAACTTTCACGCACTCTGCCGAAGAACTTTACCTTCTCCCTCGGCGATGAACCCAGGACTCCCGAGCGCCCTCATACCGCAATAAATGTGCCTCCACCACCTCGTCACTCAATCTCCAATGGCCGCCTGCCCAGGGTTCGGGCTCGCGCTGGTACCAATGTTTGCGCTCGCATGGACATGGATATGTTCCACTTCCACGGCTCCGATGTTCCCCTGCCTTCAATTGAAGTCCCTCAATCGACTACTAACTTCGAAGCGCCTTCATTCCGTGGTTTCGCCAACGACGAGGGATATCTTGCGCCTCCTCGCGCGCGAATGGATTTTAAGACGCCACCTGCACAGATCCGCGGCACGCCTTTTGATTCCTACGACACTGGAAACCCGTGGCCTTCGTGGGACCACACTCCTGGCCCAAACAACATCAAGCGCCCAGATTCGGCCTGCTCGACTATGTCAAACTCGTCAATTGAATCCATTGAAACGTTCGCATCGCGACCGTCTGTAGGAAGTTTCACCAGTGTCGAGAGCGATCTGTTTGACTCGTACTTCCCTTTGGAGATGTCCAAAGAACCTGAGATTGAGTCGCCTTCGCGACCTCAGAAGCAGTCGGCGCATGTCAAAGCGTCCAAGAAGTCCTGGACTCGCGATATGGATACCCACTTATGGAATACCTATCAAATCTACCTTCAGGATCCTACTATGACTCCATTTAAGATGACCCCTGGCAGTATCCCCCCTCTGGGAGTTACCTCGCGTGTTGCGCGACGCGCCAAGAAGACATGGGGACAAAAGGGCAGTCGCATTACTGAATCTGTCTCGATGCGGTCTGTTGATCCCGATGAAATTTCTACACCCAAGGCTATGGACGGAGAGTTGGAACGAGCTTGGCCCAAGTCTGACTCTAAGACTCGACGACGCCTCAAGATGCTATGTCGACGCAAATTCTCGATTTCTCCCCACTATCAGCGCATCATGCAGTCTCGCACTCCCGAGCCTGTCGCCGAAATGTTCGGCCCTGCCCCGGATACCCGCGTCAAGAACTTTGCTGATAACTCGGCCTACACTACTCGTGACCTCGGCGTTTCTCTTGTCACCTCCTCCGAGCCCACTCCACTTTCTCGTGTCACACAAGACTTGCCGTCAACGACGGACTGGTTCAACAACCCCGTGTTTGCTCATGTCGAGCCACCAGTAATCAAGACTCCTAGTCAACATCTTCGTGTCGAATCTGCCCCTAGCATCCCTCGTCTTGGATCTCCATTCGTGTACAGCACTTGGGGCCCCGGTGGATCAAACCGCCAGCTCCATGACCCTAATGCTCGACGGGAGACCATCCATGTTCCGGGTTATCGTGCCCGACGTAACACATATTTCGATCAATCTTTGCCCAATCCTGATGATGTATTCGCAAGCGTATCCAGGCAGCAGCAGAATCCTTCCGATCGGGATGTTGAACGTCGCTTGGAGGACTATGTTCGTGACAACAAGTTCCAAGACATGGGCCATGGTCGGGTCCGCGTTCGCAATCGTGGAGCTACCACTAGCGCTGTCAATCCAAGAGATATGGACCAGCTTTTCTCTCCGCCCTCGTCCCTCAACTCAGGCCCAATTGAGCCAGAGGAGACTACACCTGTTTTGAAACCCCCCATGAACCCATTGTTAGACCTTGGCGAAAACATCAAACGCCTTGGCTCACCCTTCCGGGTCGAAGGAGGACATAAGCGTCGCGAAGCCCCGAAGCGAGTCATTAGAGCACCTGCACTGTCTGATCCATTCTCGAGTGGCGGCCCTTCATATGTCGGGCCTCATGACAACACCTCTCCCATGCAGGTTTCTCCGGCTCAAGTCCGAGATAAAGCTCCGGTTCCTTTGCCATACAATGCCTCAGAGGACGGCCTTTCTGATGCTGAGCGAATCCGCCGGCAAATCTTGAATATGCCTTTTACGCGCAACTAAGTTGCAGCCTTTTTTTGCTGTCGAATTTCGAAGTATCCGTTTCATCGTGGCGTCCATTTCTTTGCGAGATTTTATCCCCTTTGCATTATGACTTGAACGAGATACCGACAGGGCCCTGGTACAACCCTTGCATTTCCAGCATTTTTACGACAGCAACACCACCATCCACGACTGTAATGACAAGTTTGATTCACGCTCAACTCCAACGACAAAAAACACCCTAAAAAAAGTGATGGGTCTTTCCGTTTTTCATTTGATCACAACGCGCACACAGTACATCGACATCTGGCTGTTGGTTACCTGCCTACGAACATTGACCTCGTTTGTCTTGTAACAACACCTTGTGTGTAGTTCTGTTTCGCCCCTTTTACTCGAGACCAGCATTTCTCAATGCAGTTTCATCATTCATTCACTCACCTCATTTCCTTTTCTTCCAACGGGGCTCTCACCTCGAACAAAATAACCCAACACCCCAAAAAAGTTGAAAACAACCGAAAACCCATGTCTGCTGTTAATCAGTAACCATTCGCTATTTTCGCGACCCACGTTCCTTACATATTCTCCTTATCTTCTTTTCTCAGACCTTGTCTAGTCGTTCATCCCCTGCATCTCCTACATGGTACAACATGCATCATCCACCATGACATCTTGGAGATGTGGCCGACTTGATAATGGTCGCCTTCCGAATTACCCGTCACACATGGAAACGACTACCTGCATCTATGCTGACCCTTGCCAGTCAACATAGATGGCAATGCACTCCCTCAAAAAAGCGTGCAACGATACATATGCAAGTACATAGACGAACTGAAACGAAACGAACGCGCATGAATATTGCAGTTGACCAACGGCATCCCTGATACGCAAGCGAGGTGTTTGGTTTTCTTTTGCCAGCGATTCCCATTTCTTCTTAATTTGCATCTCATGATCTCAATCTTGAAGCTGATTTCCCCGTGATTTTACTTCTCGCTTGGTGATCCACGATTTACTCCCATGCCCTCGATTCTCGATTTGATTCAGCTCGCACTCCATGATTCCCCTTGTGGCGAGCCTTATTGGGTTTGCATCCGGATAATCGCGTTTCTTTTTCTCCGGTCTTTTTCTTGCCTCTTCTGCGTCTCATGGCGTATGGATGTCTGTCTTTTTTTCTGCTTTTTTAGAGCCCCTTTCTGCTTGATCTTTGTGATCTTCCTCTGGAGCTTGTGAGAGTTTGGCCGTTTTATCTATTCTTCTGCTGATTTATTTTTCTTATGCGAGGGTTGATCTTTTAGAGCAATGGCTTTGTTTGATCGAACTGATCCGCCAATTGAATTATCATCTTATTCCATTTTCATCTATTTTTTCGGTTGTAAGTCACCGATTGCCTGGTAACTTTGTACCTGGGTTCTTGAGCATATCCATTCTTACAAGAAGAGTTAACTAGCTGCACTTCCAGCACGAATTTTCATGTGCATCTTGCAGGCAATTGGCAGCGAATAGACTCCCTTCATTCCTCTATCTCGCTTTCAAGGTATGCTACCAATTGTCCATGCTCTTTCATACTAGGCTTTATCAGCTATAGGTACTAACTAGATAAACTCTAGTTTCGTCTATTTACTCTTGGCTTGTTATACTCGAAGCCACAGGTCAGCAAATAGTATATGACCTGTGAAAGTTTGAACAGAAGCGAGTAGGAACTCAAGATACTCGGACATTCAATGGATAACGTGCCTTAATGCAATGGGGAATCAATATCAGATATTATCTACAGATCAGACAAGCATATGAACAAACAAAAGTAACCAGAATAAGGGCAACAAGCAACAGGTAATATGAGCGGAAATGGGGGTATAAGTTATAAAAGATATCTGCAATGAGGCAATTCAACACAACAAGAAGCGGAACAAAAAAACAAACAAAACAATCAAAATCACTTCTCCAATTTTCTCTTCCGCTCAGCAAGCAGAACCTCAATCTTGCGGATCTGAAGAGCAAGACCCTTCTTCTCGGCATTGGCAAGGAGCCACTCCTCCATGTCTTGACGAATGTGCCGCATGGAATGCAAGACAGGCAGAATAGGCACAGAGGACAGACCGTCATCGACTCCGTTCTCGCGCTCATTACGCTGCCAGCGCTCGGCACCGGGGTTGAGCAAGAGATCGAAGACACCGGCCCAGAGTTCACGATCCCAGTATCGTTTCAGAGACTCGCGGATGCGATAGTTACGGAATGATGGGTTTCCGTCGTTGCCGTCGATAGCGGTGGATTCGATGTATTTGCCGAATAACAGCACGTGGATCACGCCAGCAATACCGTACAGATCGATATGGTAGGTCCAGGGGCGCATCTCGCGGATCTCATTGCACTCGTGCGCACCGGTTTCCCAGTCCGCGATGAATTGCACGGCTGGTGAGAAGGCTTGCATGTCGATGCTGCGGCCGAAGTCGATCAGTGCTAAGCCCTTCTGTCGCCAGCCGTGAGAGCCGCTTGGGGAGTAGTGGATGCTTTCCCGGGGATCGAAATCGGTTTCATCGGCACCAAGGTCGAGCAGGGAAAGGGCCTTGGAGGGAGGTTCGTTGGGATTGTGGTCATCTAGGCGGACGAGGCAGTTGTCGGCTTTGATGTCACCGTGGAGGACGCCGTTGGCGTGGAGTGCTTCGACGGTGCGGAATAGCTCAACGGAGAAGAACATTGCTAAAACCTCCTCGAGACCGCCTTCAGAAGTATGGTTGGAGTTGATGGCTTCATTGCGGACGAGGTTGACGAGGTCGAGTATGGTACCTTGTCCTCGATAGTCCTCCACTAGAAAACTTTCACGTCGGTGGACATGCAATTCGTGCGCGCGAACAATGCTATCGGTGGCTCGAGAATGATCAATGGATTGTCGCAGGCGACTATATGCTGTGCGAATCATATAAAACTCCCACGCGCTTGATGGTCCATTTTCGACCTTGACTGCTTCGAAGGGGAATCGGGGAGTCTCATAAGCGTTCGAGTTTCTCCGTCGGGAATTTTTGCTGCTAGGGCTTGTACCATCATCGGAGTCAGAGTCATAGGATTCAAGACTGTCAACACTTTCGGCGAGATAGACAGGCGCATATGCACCGGCTCCTAGCTCACGTCTAATAATGTAGCTTCGCTCCGCTCCTGGAAATTCGAGGATAGGCGTGTCAAATGCACCATCCCCACCACTCTTTGATCGCCTGGTGTTCGTTTTGACGAATTTCTGGATCATCGAAGCATAGTTGCTATCTTCAACGTGACCGTGATAGCCCGTGTACGTCGCAAGTGGCTTTTCCAGGGAATTGAGAATCGTGTTGCGAATACCCTTGTCAGTCGGATTGCACTGCACATCCCTGATTATCGGTTCCCGTCTCCGGAGCTTAGGCGCGAGGGCCTTGAAGGCCATGGGACTGAATGGTACATCGGCTGTAGACGCAATAGTATGATCTTCTTCGTATGGCGTTTCTGTCCCCACTAGACTAGAATCAAACAAGTTACCGGCCGGTGATCGTGGCTTCGAAGGCGTTTTCGCGTTATAAATGCTGTTTCGAGCGGCTGTCAAAGAAGGAATGGATTCCGTTCGCTCCACGATAGGTGTCATAAAGGGAAGGCGATTTTGGGCCATAATTGCAGGGTCACGGTAGGTACCCCATGGAGGAGCATAATCCTCGGGCATTTCTGGAATGAATCCTTTCCTCTCTGGTGTTCCTTGTGTCGAGCTACCTTCCGGTCCATCACTAACGACAGAATGTGAGGTGACTTCATAATTTTCAATATCTGGGATATCACGGTCTGGGTTGAACTCCGTCCAATCGCTTCCATCGCCATCAACGCTCTCAGCTCGTGTGGTGTTGCCATAGTCGGTGTCATCGTAGGATTTGTGGAATGTTTGTGTCTCCTCGTCTCCAAAGTCGCTTGAGGCCGCTGATATGTGCCCTGTGCATGTACTATCTCCATTACTGGCGCAGTCGTCATCTTCGTAATCGCTACCGCAGAAGCTATCTGCGTCTGCTTCAGTCTCTGCCTTCAATGGTTGATTGAAGATGCTATAGATCTCATCCGTCGCTGCACGAGTGTGCATGGTCATTGTCGGTTCCCGAGTACTCTTTCGCCGCACCTTTTTATTATTGGTCGGGGAGTCAAACTTCATTTTCACTGCACATATGTGAGTTTATTCTGCCCAAATAATGACAAACCGATAGCACTTACCTGTTTGTGTCTGTGTTGTTTCCCCTTTAATCTTGGTGCGACTCGCTTTGGGTTTGCCCCCATGGCCTTCATGTTGATAATGAGAATGACCGTGACTAGATGTAGTAAGATTCTGGCCTAAATGCTCCGGCAAGTCCTCTGGTGAATGAGATTTCCCTAGCAGGGACTCAGCACTGCTTGCGTTCCCAGAGATCTGTTGCAAGGGTTCTTTTTGTTGCCGCCAATTCTTGCCCATCCAACCACGCTTGATAGCCCTGAGCTCTTCAAAGCTCATCTCATGTGCAGGGTTGGTGCGGTCAGGGTATACGGATTCCAGGTCGACAAATACACGTTCCCGTCGGCCGCTTCGGGGGTTAATCGCTTCCCTTACGTGATGTTCGGGTACTTTTTTGGGTGGAATTGGTTCTTTGAAAGGAAGATCTAGATTGGACTGAATACATAATAAAACACCATAGGTTCATGCCAGCAATTAGTCCTGTGATCGTAAATATGTGGAGGTCTGAAGAGGGAAAGGGTAACTTGGAATGGGAACTCACCTCGTCCCTGAAGATGGCCATCTTTTGTGTTGGCGCTGCTTTCTTCCCAACCTTCAGTGTTTCTCCTGCCCATGGCTTTGGCTCCACTTCGTTCTCCTTCTTGCGGTCCCGAATCGATCCAATGCTGTCCCATCCCTTTGTCGACCCACCAGTTGCGGGACCAGGCGCAGCAGAGTCAGCGTCTGAGAAAATAGCCATCTTAGGCTTTCCGGACTTGGTTTTCGCGGTACCGCCCGTCTGAGGCGAGGGCCGTGAAGCTTGTGGACCAGCAGGGGGATCTGATGGCGCGAACGGGTTCATCTTGGCGGCCAGCGCGGGACGGACAGTCGGCAAAGCAGGCGACGAGGGCCCGGTATCTTGTTGGCGCTGGTCGTATCGGAATTGAAACTCGCTGTACTTGCGTGCCAATCTCTCAACTGGTCGCGCCTCACGGTCTATACCGAGCCTGTACACTTCATCGGCTTGTGACCACCGACCAGCACCCTCCAGCCACCCGGAAAATTCCTCATAGAAAAGGGCCAGACTTTCACCAATTTGATGACGTGCAAGGAAGGCAAATGTTTCGCGCGGGGCATCGGAGAAGAGTCGCACATAATGGAGCCATAATCGTAGATACCGAGGGTCGTTTCTGTAGTGTGATGATGAGAGGAATGACTTCGTTGCCCGTTCCAATAGGGGGAGAAGACCGGATTCGGTGGTCGCTTGTGCGGACGGATACGCGTTCAGAGTCCATTTGACATAAC
Organism: Penicillium psychrosexuale; assembly: GCF_028828465.1. Classification (NCBI taxonomy): domain Eukaryota; kingdom Fungi; phylum Ascomycota; class Eurotiomycetes; order Eurotiales; family Aspergillaceae; genus Penicillium; species Penicillium psychrosexuale. The sequence continues at coordinate 967,966 of NW_026643190.1, read as the reverse complement.
GGTCATAAACATCGAGCGGATCGTCCGATTCTCCTATCGACTGCAATTCACTTTCGAATTCTTGGCGCATAGCATCATTGATGGTCCTGGTGCCATTCGGCGATGGCGAGGGGATCTTGTCACCATTGCTGCCGGCTGAAAATATCCGGGCGAGTTCTCTGGCTGATCGGCCACCGGGGAGTGATTGAACGTTTTCCTTTTGTGCTTCGATGATATCGAAATCGACCAAATCATCAGAGACTGCCATGTTAGCTACGACGACAGATAATATGAGATCAGACAGATCCCAAATTCCGTCGAAGACCGAAAGTTCAAAAAGAGCAAGTAACAACTCTGGCGGGGCTGCAAGGAGATTGATTCTGTGGCTATCGATAAACATCACATGACTGTTACCCGGGAGACATGTCACGTGCCCCAGACAACGTCTCTACTGTATCGGAGCAGAGAATGGTCAACTTAGGCTATTCAACAAACTCGATCTATTCTATGACCACAGACTTCATCTGTATTCCTGTGCGGTATTTGTGAGTCTTCAGAGTGTGTAGGGTCCCATCTTGATCAACGAGGCTTGGCAATATCAACCTCTTCGGGTCTTCAATCAGGGTACCCACTTAGCTCAAGAGGCTCTACACTGTGACACTTTCAGTGCTATGTGTTGTCAGGAATCTGGATCGCCAAAGTGCGAAGACTCTGAATCTAAGGTCAGCCATAAACGGAACCTCAGCCATGGAACATCTGAGCTCTCGCCACCCAGACGATCCAAACGACAGAAATCTACTACCAATTTGAAAGAACTTTCTTCTCCAGAAGCCTCGGAGTCAGAGGCCGAAGAATTTACTCCTACAGTTAAAAACGAGGTTGACGACAAACCTCTGGTTGATACTGCCAAGGAGAAGAAAAAGAAGGCTCCAGTTAAGAAGTCCAATGAAGACGCCAAACCCAAAAAGGCGAGAAAGTCTAAGAAAGACCAAGAACTTGAGACTATGCCTCTGGCACCGCGGACTAAGGGTCTGCGTATGTTCGTTGGCGCTCATGTCAGTGCTGCAAAAGGTCAGTGTTCTCCGCATCTCATCGTCTCAATTCGATAATAACTCAATTCTTATCGAGCAGGTGTCTTTAATTCGATATATAATAGCGAAAATATCGGGTAAGTTCGAGTGTCTTTCAGTTACATCCAATTTTGAAATAGATTCTAATCTTGCAACTAGAGGAAATGCATTTGCCTTGTTCTTGAAGTCACAGCGCAAATGGGACAACCCAGCTCTCCCGGACGACCAGCGCGATCAATTCCGTAAACTTTGCGCAGAAAAGGGATATGATGCAACCAAGTGAATATGCCCCATCTGATTGGACTCGAATGGATCACTAACATCTACCCAGACACGTTCTGCCTCATGGTTCATACCTTGTCAATCTAGCCCAAAGCGATAAAGTAAAATCCAAGCAAGCATACACTTCCTTCCTGGATGATCTGCGCCGGTGCGAGGCACTTGGAATTACACTTTACAACTTCCAGTGAGTCAACCGCCTGCCAATCATATCAACGCATACTGACGCCCTCCAGCCCCGGAAGTACCAATCAGACACCTCTACCCGAAGCACTTTCCCGGCTAGCAGAGATGTTAGTCCAAGCTATCACCGAAACGACAACCGTAGTTCCCGTCCTGGAAACAATGTGCGGTCACGGCAACACAATTGGCGGTGCACTGTCTGAATTCCGCGACTTGCTAGCTCTGATCCCGAAAGAGCACCATTCCCGCATCGGCATCTGCGTCGACACCTGCCACAGCTTTGCAGCCGGCTACGATCTGACATCCCCAGCCGGGTTCAAATCCTTCCTCACCGAATTCGACGAGCTGATCGGTATCAAGTTCCTCCGAGCTCTGCATCTCAATGACTCAAAGGCACCGCGCGGAAGCAAGCGCGACCTGCATGCTAATATCGGCACGGGGTTCCTCGGTCTGCGCGCATTTCACAATGTCATGAACGAGCCGCGGTTTGAAGGGCTACCTATGGTCCTTGAGACGCCTATTGACCGTGTCCCGGGACAGAATGTAGCTACTGGAGACGATGCGGCTGATGGGAGTGAGAGTGAGTCTGGGAAAAAGAAACTCCCAAAGAAGGGTCCTAAGAGACCTGCTGGTGCAGGCGCAGCTGCTGTTCCTGATCCGGGTGTGTGGGTGGGTGAGATCAAACTACTTGAGTCGCTGATTGGTATGGACCCGGAGGGCGAAGAGTTCCGGGCTCTTGAGGCCCGGCTTTCGGAGGAGGGTCGTGCAGAGCGCGAGAAACATCAGGAGCAGTATGAGCGTAAGCTCGAAGCGGACGAGAAAAAGAAGGCGAAGGGACCAGGAAAGGCTAAGGGACAGAAGAGTCTTATGGACATGATGAAGAGTGGCGCTGCGAAGGAGTAGACATGTATTCTTTTTTGAGCTCAGAGCAGAGGGGTGGCAATGCGATGAGGAATACTTGCTGGGTGTCTCTGTACTTTCTACATCATCCCGAGGACTAGATAATAATGAAGGATAGAATCACTACAACACTCTCAGGGTTTCAAAAAACAAACCACTCTCAGGGTTTCAAAAAACAAACCGCCAAAATGTAGCCCTTATAATAGCTGTTGAAAGTAGAAAAGTCGATTCAATTGATGGTATCAGTTAAGCCAAAGCCAAAATCCGCACAAGCCCCTTCATGCAAATAGAAATAAGAAATTGTGTTCCGGTCAATCGAGAGTTCGACCAATTCATATCTGCGAAAGTAGACATGCGATTCCAAGAGCCACTAGGATCTCCTCGAGTAGGTCACAGACCCTCCAACATCGAAGAGAGTATAGGTGACATAAAAAAAAAAGACAATCACATGCATGTGCAATATAGGTAAATGAAGATAGGAGAGGTGTAGTTAAGAATGAGTGTGAAATGCTAGTGCTGGGGGACATTTTGATCCCGAATTGGCGAAACAGACGAGCTCGATTGCAGGCCCGGCGACGCTTGGCGAGCAGGGGCATGCAAGTGGGGAAACCCTGCCTCGGCCATTGTAGTGATAGTCGCAGGTGCTGATTTAAGAGAAGGACCATCGTTTTCTAGAATAATAGAAGTCGAGATTGAGAGACCACGCCTGGCACCACTGGAACGTACCCGGGCTGATGATGAATGGTGATCATCGTTAAGGTAACTACCCGGTGCAGGGCTAATGATCCTGGAGTCCGGATAGGCAATTTGACGATAATCCCCCGGATCGCCAGTGCTATGCTCACCTTCGTCGGTGTCAGATGCAGGACTGGACTCGCGACTCCAATCATCTTCCGGGAGCTCGTTGCGCATTCCTGAAATTTTCATGTAATTGTACGCTGCAATGCTGCTGATAGTGACGACCAAACCGGTCACATTGACGGTTGTGAGCTTATCGTGGAAGATAATGCCCGCGGCGCTGATTGTGACTACTTCCTTGAAGATACCGCAAATACTGAGGGTGACAACCGAGGAACGCTTTAGAAGCGCGAACTCGGAGGAAATCATGCAGAATGCAAGTACTCCAGGGAAAATCAGAAGGAACGAACCAAATAGGTTCCCATGTTTGCTGGCGAGCGCGAGGTATCCTTGGTAAATCTCACGAGGACCCTCAATAGATAGCGCGATGGTGATGAGCGAAAGGAACATGATAGGAGTCAGGAGAAAGAGAGTTGAGAATGGATTGGAAGTAGCCGGGTGGCGAAGCAGCAGAATTTGTGTCAGACCCCATCGGAAGCCCGAAAAGAACGCAGAGGCAATGACAAGTGCGAAGCCCAGCGCATTGAAAGCTGTCTCTCCAGCGACCATCATCACGACACCTACTGTCATGGTGGCAATGATGATGATTAATTTTGTCGAAGGCGTTTCGAGACGGAAAAGGAAGGCGAATAACAGGACGAAGGCAAGTGCAGACGATTTGCACATGGTTAAGAAAGTCAGAGAGATGAACTTCAAGGACATGTTTCCGAGACCAACGTCAAGCGACGTTGCTGCACCGCACGGAACGAGGCGAGTGAAGTAGAATAATCTGGAAACGAGGGGTTGTGGTTCCTCGGGGCCATCGATGGGAGATGTAGCCGCAGACCCTACCGGTCGTCGTGGACGGAGCGATGGAAAGATCCAGAGTATTATAGAGGAGAGAGAGAATTGGACAACCATGTGTAAGCTCGTTGTGAAAAGAGGGAAAGGGAAGACGACATCATTCTCGGAGAACATCCATTTGTTGTACTGCAAACACGACAGTTGTTAGTTTCCTTCTCGACTTCCAAATATACTGGAAAGAACCACTCACTATTGAAATGGACAGTGAGAAGAGATACCATAGCAAGATCAGCCCGCCGTTGATTAACAGCTTCTTGACCACATTTCTGTCCGACAGAATCTCACGAATAGTACCATGGCTCTTGACGTCCGCGATTCGAGCATCCAACTTGCGGCGCTGCTTTCGCCGTCGACGTCGCTGGCGTTTTTGATGTGTTGTGAGTCCGGTTTCCTCGTCATATTGGTCATCATCCGAACTCATCGGGTCCAACTCCAGAGTCTCTGCAGCGGATAAGACATCGGACGCATCGGTATCCTCTTCGGCGGTCAGAGGTTCTTGTTCTTCGCGTTTGTGACTTCCTCCGTCTCCATGCGACCAGAGTGTGTCATTGCGCTCTGTCGAAATCGGTTGTGAGGCTCGCCCTGTCCCGGTAACCATGGAGCTTCGCCGACGGTGGTGGGCGCCGTCGGAGAGCCCCATTTTTATAACTGGGACAGTTACGAGGTATAAAATGAAAGAGAGGAATCGAGATGTATCTCCATTAACGTGGGAATAAAGTGTGTCACACGACAGTACACGAGGGCGAAAAGCCTCGGGGTAGGGGAGTATTGCTGACAAAGAAACAAAGAGGGGAGGATCCGAAGGGAAGAAGTTAATTTGAAAGGAAGATCCAAGTGAGAGCTCAAACCAAAAGGAAAATAGAACGAAAAGAAATGAAAATGAGGGAAATGGCCAAAAGTGAAGTCTACAGGGAAATTCAGAGGAATGGCAAAAATCGAGAAAGTGAAGGGCGGTGATGTTTCTCTTTTCGCTCTTCTTCTCCTTTCTCGCTCCTTTCCCTCCTTTCCTTCAACAACAATTCCTCTCATTGGTTACACTTTCTATATCGGTCTCCACTGCCCGGTCGATCCGGGGTCAAGGGAGAAAAAAGAATATCGAGATGGATTTGGATATTTCAGATATTTCGATTATTTCCGATATTTCCGATCTTGACTGGTTCGAGTGGTCTGAGTGGTTGGAGAGCTCTGAGGGATCTTCTCTGGTTTCGATTCTCATTAGTGGACTGAAACCTCCGGCCTTGACTTGCGAGCTGTGAATGAAAGCCCAACATCCACAAACACTTCACTTGCCGCGGTGGCCTCGGATTGACATAGTTCGTTGGTGACAGGAAAGGCTGGGCTTTCAGTCTCAATATGAGTCTTTTTGAGAAACGGCAATCGGTCTCTCGTCGAGCTCATCAAGTTTGTCTCCTATGAAAAAGAAGAAGCCCTAATCCACCCAGCATAGCCATGACCTCAGATCCAACCATTATCATCATCATGTCGTGTCTCGGGAATAATATATGTCGGAGCATTGCATCTACCTCTGCTTTCATCTTCTTCATCTTCATCTTATTCTCTTCCATCTTCTTTAGGTTGATGCTGCAAAACAGCATTTGATCTTCATCAAAAACTTCACCAGTCTTCTGAACTTGCATCAGATCTCTTAGATAATTCGCTCGCATTGCCATCATGACTGAACCTACGTACAATGCCATTGAGGACTATGGCCTGGTCGGGGACATGCACACCTGTGCCCTGGTCAGCAAGGACGGTAGTTTGGATTACATGTGCTGGCCAGTCTTTGACTCTCCTACCGTTTTCTGTCGTCTGTTGGACAACCAGAAAGGAGGCTTCTTCGCCGTGAAGCCCTACAAGACGGTAGTAGATGCTCACAGCAAGCAGCGGTATCTTCCATACTCGAACCTGCTTGAAACCAGGTGGACCGATGAGGATGGCGTCGCGACGCTGCTGGACTACTTTCCTGTCACACCTAAAAAGGCGGCGCAGTCGTCCCGGTTGTTGTCAGGATACTGTCCTTGCAATGAACCGGGGACCAATCGCTTCAAGTCGGGACTGCAGCACTCGGGCCTGATCAGAAAGCTGGAGTGTAGCCGTGGCTCAATGGAATTGAAAGTGGAGTTATTCCCTGCTTTTAATTATGCACGAGACTCGCACAATACCCGTGCAAAGCTAGAAGACGACTTGGACAAGCACCGGCTGCAGACCGTCCACTTCGAGAGTGAGACAGAGCGGCTGCAACTCGAGATCTTTGCCGATTCACGGGAGCCAGATAAGCTTGGTTTCCCCTCGGCATCTTTGAAACTGGAAGAACGAGAGGGTCTCCGTGGCCGCGGATTGGTGGCCTGGATCCGTTTGTCGGCGGGCCAGACCCTTCATCTGGTGTTGCATAGTCCCGAGAAGGCTGTCCCCAGCTCGGCCACCATTGCAGCCTACCTCGCGCGAATGGAGGAGGAAACTTCCGACTATTGGACCGATTGGACACGCAAATGTGCCTTCCGTGGTCATTACCGAGAGACAGTCGAGCGCAGTCTCCTAATTCTGAAGCTGTTGACCTACAAACCCACGGGTGCAATTGTCGCTGCGCCCACCTTCTCGCTTCCCGAAAATGTTGGAGGCTCCAGAAACTGGGATTATCGATATTCCTGGGTGCGTGACACAGCCTTCACGCTGTATGTCTTTCTCAAAATGGGCTACAGCGAAGAAGCGGAAGCGTATGTCAACTTCATCTTCGAGCGGGTTTTCCCGCATGCTTGCCAAGATCAGGAACCCAACAGCAAAAGGCCCTTCTTGCCGCTGATGTTCACTATCCGAGGCGAGTACGACATTCCCGAGATGGAATTGGACCACCTCGATGGGTACAAAGGCAGCAAACCTGTTCGCATTGGCAATGCTGCCGTTTTCCACACACAGCTGGACATCTACGGTGAATTGTTGGACAGTATCTACCTGTGTAACAAGTACGGAAACCCTATCACCTATGACCAATGGAACGCTATCCGGCGAATGATTAACTATGTCATCGGTGTTCGGAACCAGAAGGATATGTCCATTTGGGAATCGCGTGGTCAGATCCAAAACTTTATCTATTCGAAGATTATGATGTGGGTGGCCCTGGATCGTGGAATCCGCCTTGCCGAGAAGCGTGCTAGCCTGCCATGCCCGGATCGCTTTGAATGGATCCGGGTCCGTGACGAGATGTACGACGAAATCATGACCAAAGGGTACAACGAAGAGCGTGGCCATTTCTGCCAGAGTTATGAGAGTCGCGAGGTCTTGGATGCATCTATCTTGATTGCACCCTTGGTATTCTTCGTTGCGCCCAATGATCCGCGGTTCATCAGCACGCTGAAGAAGATTTTGCAAAGCCCCGAGAAGGAGGGCCTATCCAGCGCCAAGATGGTGTTCCGATATGACCACAAGAAAGCCAACGATGGTAGGTATCTCTTGTCTATTAGAGCTCTACAACAAGTGCTGATACTCGCGTTTCACAGGTATGACAGGGGGTGAGGGTGCCTTCATCATGGTAACCTTCTGGCTTGTCGAAGCCATGGCTCGTGTAGGTTCTATGGAACTACCTAAAAAAGCAACATTGAACTATGCTAACCTGAGCTGAATCTGGAAATACAGGCTGCCAAATATGATGTGGCTATTCCAAACATCTGGAAACTCGCACTTGCGCACTTCGATAACATCCTGTCCTACGCGAATCATCTGGGCATGTTTTCTGAAGAAGTGGCCATTTCTGGTGAGCAGATGGGCAACTCTCCACAGGCTTTCAGCCACCTGGCTTGTATTAGCGCTGCAATCAATCTGGGAAGAAGTGGACGAGTCGGCGAATAGAGTCATCTCTCTCAGTGGCAACAACTATAGACTGACTATGATACTGTTGTTTTTGAACCCCAGAATTTGTTTGATGCAATTCTATAATTTTCTGCTTACAGATAGAAAAAAATACAACTTTGTACCTTTTTGTCCAATACATATGTAGCCAATGTAGCCAATGTAGCAAATATAGATCATCGGCCTAGGCCAGCCTGGAGGTGAAGACAAATGCTTACATAATGGACCAGATGATCACCCGGGAGCTCCAGGGCCGGTGGCTACCCCAGATTCTCTTTGTTCATCATCTTTGACTGTCTTTGTTCAAAACAAACATATCCAAACAAAGGAACTGCTAGGGTGCTGTTATCTTCAGCTTCTAGCTGGAGATGTTCTTCGCCACCGACCCTTTGTGCCTTATTACCTCCGTGAGCGTACAGGGATCCCCACTTGTCTAATGGCAGGCGCCAGCTTGGATTGGGCTGATAAGCCTAACGTCGATTTCGCCTTGTCATCGGATGAAGAGGAATTTGTTTCCAGCCCAAGCACTGCTTCAAGGGAGCTTGAAGGTCCTGCCAAGCAAAATTTGACGCTGGCTTTGGGGAAGTTGCACTTAGAGCAAGAGGACTTGAATCAATCCTCTAGAAAGGACGCGACTCCAACAACACCCCACATGGAAGACCTAATTCAAACTCCTCCAGAACTTGAAATGGCCAAAAAGCCTCTGCAGCTACTGGACTTACCTTTGGATGTTTTAAAAGAGATCATCAAAGAGGTAACACTGGTCTTCCCCGCAGATCGTGAATAGATAGCTTACAGTCCTGGTGTACAATAGGTGACCCATACGACTGATCTGACCTCGCTCGCTCTTACATGCTCGTCTCTTCATTCCTTAGCCATTCCGCACATGTACTCCCGTTTCGACATCGTCTGGCCTGAGTCGCTGAACCCATCAACGGATGACTACTCGGGGGTGGACGCTCTGTCTTATGGTTTGTCCACATTGGTCATGGGCGAGGATGTATTTAATCAGCCTGCGCTGTTTCAATCTGACCAGGTCAAAAATAGCTGCGTGAATTGCGGTTGCAATAAGCCTCATCCTCAGCCTGACCCGGACCCTGGGGACAATGGAGTTCGGCTCCGGTCGCGACGAGGCAACCATTATGCACAGTATACCCGCACATTCTCTATTGGAAATGGCCCGCTCAGTTGGGTACAAGAATACTCGGTGACCAAAGAAGTGGGCAAGATGCTAGGGACGCTAGTCGCTTTAGCAGTTGCACGGATGGTGAATCTCGAAGCCTTCGTTTGGGACATGCCGACTGGAGTGGTCCGTGAAATTTGGCTCGCGCTTGCGTCGTTGGCAGATAGACCAGGACACGATTGTCGCCTGGAGCGCATTTGGGTGCGCTGGCATGACAATTCGGAGAATGCTTTACGCAGTTCGTCGGCGGCGGCAACGAGGCTCTTTCAGAAATACAAACACGTGGAACATCCTTCCTTGTCAGTACTGCCTCCACTCAAGAATGTGGCTGTTCTTGACATAGATGAACCCGCTTATGTGGAAGAGCTGGCACTTCTCATTGAGCGTTCACGTTTCCGTCTGTCCGAACTCCGCATTGGTATTGCCGAAAAGGCCCATATGAGTCCGTGGCTGTTGTGTGGGAAGGACTCTGATGGCTCAACGAATTGGCCTAGAGCTGATGGTGTACTTGGCATCTTAACGCGGCGGCACCTTGACAAAAAGCAGGACAATGTTATAGTTGCCTCCCTTGAAGATAAATCGATGCCCTCCGAGGATTCGATAAACAAGTCACTAAAATCTACCGAAAGTGCAGCTCCATTGACTCCAAATAGCGAGGAGCAGCCTCCCAGCACCACCAAGGACAAGAAGTCCCCATCAAGCTCTGGGTTGTCCAACCGGAGCGCCCGCTCACAGCCACCTCCCTACAAATCCGACTATGAGATACTTCATCTCAAAGTACTCGAGCTAGAACGCGTACCTCTTTCTGTGCCAACCCTACTGCCGGCCGTCGACTGGACTGGGTTGACTACTCTCACTATCATGCGATGCGATGATCATGAAAAGCTCTGGAGGGCTCTCCGTCGGAAGTATGCTCCTCCTGCGACGCCGGCAAAACGTCCACACGATGCAGAGCGTCGAGCAAACGCCAGCTCAGCTGAATATCCACTAAATTTGAAACATATTCGCACGGACACTGTTTCGCCTTATCTTATACTGTTCATCAAAGATGCGCTGGCTCCGAATACCCTGGAGAGTGTTTATTTGCATGAAGCCCCAGGTCATGAATCTGCTGTGCATATCGACGCTATTTACAAGCACATTCTGCGAAAGCACAGGCGGAGTCTGCGAAAGGTGTTGATTGACGCCACTGACCGTATAATCGGCGCTGGATATTCAGGCATACGATGGCACAAGTGGATGTTCACCCACGATATGGTATCATTTGTCACAAGTGGAAAGATGCCGCAGCTGAAAGAGCTGGGAATAGCGATGCATTATCGCGATTGGGTAAGAAAACGATCACCAGCATTGGATACTTTGACCACACCTTGGGGGCTTGTGCTTGTGCTAATGATGACTCCGCAGCATTTCTTCCTCCAGAGATTGCCAAACATGCCCCAGCTTCATGCTTTGTATCTACCACACATTCATCATAGTGTCCATCGGGACTTGAAAGAGCTTGCGCTGCAAGTCTTGGACATCGTCAGCATACGTCCAGATTTGAAGATCGCCTACATTGGTCTCCACATCAAATGCTACCAAATCCTTGAAGCAAGACATGACGATAACCCACTAGATTTCGACGACAACCCCGCGATTGAACATTCCCCGGCGCTTAGTGAAGATGAGGATGAAGGGTGGGCCAACCCCAACCACGAATCTGAAGGAGACAGCGATGATTCCGACGATGCCTCGGGGGCAGCTGACACAGACCTCCTTTCCAGTGACCCGGACGACTACGACACTGAACCTGACGAAGAACAGGGTGATTCGCGGATTCGTTACCGGCTACAGGAGATTCTATTCTACGACGAGAAGGTATCAATTTTCAAGGCGCGTCATGGTGTTTTATGATCTTATCTTGGCTTGCATTCTATATCAGGAGTCGTCCGGACCATTTGCGGCGTTTTAAAGGGGAACAGAGAGTTTGCACCTACGAACAAGAGATACCATGGCTTTTTAGCTTAGCACTAAGGTTATTTGTTAACCTCGGAATGACACGTTATTTTGAGTTAAGGTTGTGCTGAGTGGGCCACTCTAAGTGGGTCAAAGTGGTACATAGCGGATTCCAATAAATCGGGTGTAGTACATCGTCAAATTAGAAATACACTTTGCTAAGTTCGTTTCGCTGGGACTTTCGCTCTTGGTTGGTGATAGCGTTTCTTCGTGCAAAAAATCCTCCATCGCGAACAGAATGGTAAGTCACATGACATGGACTGAATTATCTTGCCTTCTCAATATTGACGTTTGTGCTTTTCTCTTAGGAGAGAGCTAAACAAGTGTAGCTCCTCGGGGAATCTAACTTAACGAATCGCATGGCCTTGCGCCGGCCATAGTTCATTCAAATTTCTGCCCTATCAACTTTCGATGGTAGGATGGTAGCTTACCATGGTGGCAACGGGTAACTGGGAATTAATTCCGGACAGGGAGGGAACCTGAGAAACGCTGCAACTACATCGGCGCTGCTCACTTCCTAGCAACACGGCCAGCTATGACCGATCTCAAAAATGTCGTCACTTTCGACGATTTCCAGGCGAACAGACCCCCACCCCCATATATCAGAACATTTTGGCAGTCTCGCAACAGTCGCTACCGAAGCACTTCATCAACATAGGATCAGAGGTTCCCCCGGACTTTTCAAGCTTTCGCGGATGTCGGCTCGGGTCTTCGCCACGCTGGGCAAGTACCGGGTGGATAATCAATTATTTGCTTTTCACTCATGCAAGTCATAATATCGTAGAATTTCCTAATTTATGCTAAGGTGAAACAATGGGTATCTGAGAGAGAGAGCGCTAGTGTTCAATTGTTATATACATGGCGAGACAGATTGGTTCATGCAAACTCCCGGTGCGCATTCTCATACTGGGCACGAATCAGCTCGTTCTCGATCACACGTCTCTTAGCCTTTTCTTCTTCGCTAGAATTGTCTTTGAACACATGGTCCATCTGCTCGAGGGTTCGGCCCTTGGTTTCTGGCACAAAGAAGTAAGTCCACATTCCGGCGAGTAAGCAAAAGACGGCGAAGAAGACGTAAGCACCGTAGCCGGTGTCTTGGACGAGAGGCGGGGTGATGAGACCCTACAGAGATAATTAGTATGCTTGACACACTGAGCGACCGAATAATGGTAGCGAGAAACTTACAATGATGAAGTTGTTGAGCCAGTTGGAGCAAGTTGAAAGCGCAACGCCCTTGGCACGAAGGGAAGAAGGGAAGATTTCTAGAAATGTCAGATTGATGCTTGTCTAACACCATAAGAGAATAAAGATACGTACCGGAAGGCAGTGCCCATGGGATAGGACCCCAGGAAGCCCCGAAGGCAAGCATATAAAATAGTAGGAAGGCCACACTGGTCCACCCTTCTGCTTTGTGGGACGGCCAATCATCCGAGTAAATTCCAACCAAAGCAGCAATAACAATGTGTGATATGGCCATCAGGGCTGCGCCACCTAGAAGCAACTTGCGACGACCGACAACGTCCATGGTCCAGATACTGGTAGTGACACCCACCAACTGTACGACGTTGAGAACGCCGGACATGATAAGTTGCATGCTTGTGTCGAGACCCATCGTGGCAAAGAGGGTTGGGGAGTAGTAAATAAGAGCGTTGATACCGATGAACTATCCATATGATTAGCATGTGTCGGTTATCTCCACGTTCAAAGAACTCACCTGTTGGAAGAATCCGAGTCCGATACCGATGTGAGTACGACGCCAGCATCCCTTTTTGAAGCAATCGGCCCACGACGAAATCTCTTGCAGAATGGAGTTCTTTGTGCCACCACCTTGTAACTCTGGATGCTTTTCCCGGTTCATTTGCTGGTGGAAGCGCACTTCGGCCTGGATATCCATGAGCTCCTGACGAACGCGTCTGTCGGAAGGTGGCAGGCAACGAAGTCTGCACAGACTGTCGAGAGCTTCCTCATCGCGACCCTTTGAAGCTAGCCAACGAGGCGAGAACGGAAGAGCGTATACACCGGCAGCGAGGATAAAGCCCGGGATCATTTGGAGCAGGAAAGGAAGACGCCAGGCCCATTCACCGTCCATGTATCGTGTGGCATAGGTAATCCAAAAGGCAATGACAATTCCGAGGACGATACACCATTCTTCCATAACCAAGAGGGTACCACGACATTCGGGGGGACCTAATAGGAGAGACCGGAATAAGTATTCATGTCATATGTGTGTGAGGAAGGGGAAAAAAAAAAAGAAATTACATACTGATTTCGGAGATGTACAATGGTGCAACCATCGACAACATTCCGATTCCGAGGCCACCAATCAGCCGGGCCACCGTCAACATGGGATAGCTGATGGCAGCAGTCTGAAGGACAGAGCCAACAGTAAAGATAGCAACAGCGACGAGAATCGAATACCGCCGCGAGATCTTATCCGCAATCCAGCCCTGATTGAGAGCACCAATCAAAGCGCCCAGCTCAATCATGGCCGTCAACAATCCCTTCGCAAATCCCGAGCCCGGGTTATGCTCATCTATCCGCGGGAATTCCGTCAGGAACTGGTCCATGACCAGAATCACCGACACAACACCTTGATCATAACCAAAAAGTAAACCACCTAGCGTTGAGCAGGCGGCACACAGGACCACGAATGGGCTGGCAACCAGACCGCGCAGACCGGGTGGGCCATAGGGCTCGCGGTCTGAGTTAATGTCGTCGGCATGGTGAGAGAAGCCCTCTACCACTGGTTCATCGGATAGATCTTTCTTAGGAATATCATCAGTCATTTTGAATGGAAACTGGAAGAAACTTGAAGAAACTTGAAGATTATGTTTCTTTGAAGCGGAAGAACGCTCTGCTATTCAAACTCTACCCGGAGGCATTCCGGCGATATTTATACCCATTTCCCCCAGTAACCTAACCGGGGTAGTGTACAAGGTCGGTTCCCTCCGTATATCGGGACCTATAGGAAGTCTGGGGGGGTCCCCGGTCCAAAAGGCCAATGAGACAAAGGCGTGATATCCAAGTTGGGGTAGATGACGGAGTGCTAGGCGGTTCGGCCAGCGGGTTTGGGGAAGATCGGCGCTATAGGATTGTGGGGAAAACACGGAGAAGAGACATAATAGCACGTCGTCAATTGGTGGCGGCTATTGGCATGGTACAAGGACGCTTGTCTTCCTCTGGGCCTATACTCGGCCTTTGACAGATAGACTTCTCTCAGCCCCAGAACCATTCTTGACATTTCTTGTGGCTTGGCCGGACCGGGATATCTTGCATACGGAATAGGCATAGGCCAAGGAGTCATAGGGCATACTCCGTACAGCCGATTTGCTCTAGCTCCTATTCTATTAGATTGATAAGCTTATACAGTCTTTCGTATTCGTGTCTATAGGTATAGCTAGTTCATACACACTCGGGCATTCAAGCAAAGATCACCATCACCTATCACATGGAATGTTCTGGACAATACCAGCATCGAAGGTATACCGTATAACCGAGCCCTAACACCCTCGGGCCGGACATCACTCGGAAAGTCAAGTGACCTGTGAGCCGATCTTATCCCGTGATGGTAGTTAGTGTCGTGTGAGACAGTAAGACATAGGCATGATAGGATCCTTTGGATGAATCGCGACAATAGGTATAATAGTAGAATCCCTATGATACCTTGTCAATATCAAACCAGATACCCCACGGGGAAAAAAAGAGGAGAACAGGCTTTCCAACATCTACAATCTAGCTCTTTTTGATAGAAAATCGGAATTCGTTGTCCACTTTCCAACCTGAGCGGTGTCCATTGCGGTAACCATTTTCCCCCCTGCGGATTCCAGTTCCCGACTTCTCCCCCGCCACTCCCAACCTGCAACCTTCGGACTTCCCACTTCACTTTGAAATCATGGCTTCCTTCATGGAAGACCTGTGGTCGAGCATCTTTACCCCAGGACCCACTCCAACCCTTTTGATTGCGACCAACGTCACTTTCGCCGCACTCCAGCTTATCTTCCTTGTCCTCTTCTTAGCCACCTACAGCCTCCATTTCGTCGCCCTGTCCATCATCAGCGGTGGACTATGGTGGTCCATCAACTGGTTCGCCGCCGAGGTTCGACTGGCCCAGCAGGCGCAGGAAGCGGAGAAAGAAAAACAAGGGTCGGAGGGTGACGCGAAAACGCGGAAGAGTCCCGCTGTAGGAGAAAGCGCCGACAGCGAAACAGAAACCGAAGTCCTTGTCCCTAGGAAGATAGACGATAAGTCTGCTGCTGTCGCGACCGGGAGTGCAACGTCCGGGTTGATGCCCACGGCGCGCGATCCTAAGAAGCGGCTCAGCACTGGTGATGGGTCGGGCTATGGCAGCACTGATAGCGAGTGGGAGAAGGTTGATGATACTCAATCTTGAGTGATATGTGGTACTCAAGGATACACACTTGCTTCGGGATATTTACACTCGCCTCGGTGGAACACTGTTGCACACTGCACGCTCACCCAGGCCCCGGACATCTCGACGAATACGTAGGACGCGTTTATGGTGATACAATCCAGTGTCGACCTTCCGTGTACCTTGGCTGGGATTTGGATTTGATTTTGGATTTGATTATGGATTTGGATTCGTATATACGCAATGCCCTCTTGTCTGTTTGTTTCGGAGCGATACCCCATACTATGTAGATGGTGCAATTTACAGCAGCTCGTGCTTGGTTTTGATTTTGCTAGGAGCATGATATCCTTCTTCTCTCTGAACACATTCATTAACAATAACATTCAAAACATCCCATCCACTCGTACTTCGTACAAAACAAAGTAAACAGAACCGGTGGAGCTGAATCTTTAGAAAGCATCCACGTGACCTTCCCCAGCCAAACAATGAAATCCGTCGCAACATAACATAGGCAACCATCACCATCGAACACGATCGCAGCAGCAACCAGACACACTAGCTGCATCCCACCATGTCCGAGGTCCCTTGATCAAAATGCTCTCCACCGTACCCCTCAATGTGGGACGTAGGCGCGTCTGCGGCTCCGTCTTCTCCCCCGCGGCTCTCGAAGCTCATCCGTCGAACACGACCGCGGATTCCCAACGCGAACAGACACCAGTCGCATCGTTCCAAGAATCAACCGATTCCTCGTCAACCTTCAAAACAGACTCGCAACCAACCTCATTCGCGACGATTGGGGGATTGACGGACGCTGCATCCCCAGAGGAAGACACATTAAACCAGGCGCGGCAGACGGTAAAAGAGTTTCTATCTGTGCCCAACCTGGGCTTCGAATTGCTCTACAGCTTCCGGAATACCGATGGAAGTCAGGCGTTGAAAGAATGGAACCGGCTCAGCCCTCCGTCGAAGGAGACGACCGAGGCTCTGGAATATCTTATGCGAACTTCTCCGTGGACATTGTTTGAATGGTACGGGAATGATATTCGAAGGCATTTTCTAGTCAATTTTCGGACTGGCCTGTCTAAGGTATGGACGTTATGTGTCGTTTGAATTCAATTGGTCTGTCCGTGCTAACGGTCTTATAGATGTTAAAGTCCACGGAGGAAGAAGGCCTGCTCCGGACAATCGTGGACTGCTTACAGCTTGCGCGTCGAATTTACATCGCACCCGTCGTGCACTATCTGCTTCCGTTGATAGCTACTCCCCACCAAGGAGGAGGGCAATTGGCTCAACTACATCGTGCCTTTCATACAGTAGTTCAATACAGCCTACCATGGAAGAAGATTTCACCGCTTCTGGCCAGAGAGCTTACGCGAGATGCCGCGGTTATCTTAGGCATTGATTCCCTGGACGAAGATTCCGATGCGGACAGAATGAGTCTCGATGGAACGGAGATGGAACGGGCATACTCTGTCTCGTACAAAGAGTGGAGGCAAGAATCACCCGAAGCCCAACTACACATGATGGTCGAGGGTGAAGATGACTGTGTGACCTTTACACGGGATCGGCTCTTGGCGTTTCTCGACGGCTTGCAGCTTGTCGGACTTGGCGGTGACCAGGCCCAGAAGGTGTTCGCCAATGTGATGAACATCATGATGGGAGACTTCATTCGTGCTGCATATGCCGGCGAATGGCAGTCGCCCTCAACTGCGCCGCAGCACCTGGAGCAATGGGTTGAAAATGTCTATGCACGGCTCGCTGCGCAAGTTCTAGCCATCATCCATTCTGATCCCGCTGGAACCCAATCCGGGGCCATGGAAGTGAGCTTTAGGGACGTGGAGAAGTGGCGAGCAATGGGTATCGCTCGGCTGGGCAAGCTCCGAGTCAGCGAGCTTTTCGACGTGGTTGTTGATTGGCCCGTAAGCAGCGGGGCGGTGGAGGATCTGCGACGCTTCACAAACAACTCGTCTGGAGCACGCATGTATGTGACGCATTTCTTTTCTATTAACTTGCTCCAGCGTTTGTTGCATCCCGGTGCTTCTACAGTCGAGATTTTGCAGGTTTACATCTCAATCATTCGAGCATTCCATATTTTGGACCCCAAGGGTGTTCTACTAGATCGCATCGCTCGACCGATCCGGCGGTACTTGAGAGACCGCGATGACACCGTCAAGGTGATTGTTAGTGGTCTATTGGCGGACCCCGCGACAGCCGACGGACCGACAGCTACCGGCGACAACTTGGCAGAACTGGCAGCAGAGCTAAGCAAGGTCCACCAGCATTCTATGCAAAACAACAGGAGCGAGCTAGACTATGACGATTTGTACTGGCTGCCCGATCCAGTTGATGCCGCTCCCGACTACAAAAAATCGAAGAGTGCAGATGTCATTGACAGTCTTGTTAGCTTATTCGACTCCAAGGAGACCTTTGTGAAGGAAATGCAGACTCTTCTCGCAGACCGCCTCATTCAGAAACGCCAGAACTACGACCAAGAAATTACAGTACTAGAGCTCCTGAAGATCCGATTCGGCGATTCGGCACTACAGGCATGCGAAGTGATGCTGAAAGATATTTCCGACTCGCGACGTCTCGACCTCACCGTGCGGAATGACCAGATATTGTCTGGATATCGTAAGCAAGCAGGTGTCGGAAAACTACACGCCAAGGTTCTGTCACGCTTCTTCTGGCCGGAGTTCCAAGAGCAAGAATTCAAGGTCCCCGACGAAATCACCAAACTGCAAGAGCGGTACGCGACCTGCTTCGAAAAGCGCAAGGATTCGCGCAAGCTCAAATGGCGCAATGGCCTAGGTCAGGTCACCGTCGAGTTGGAGCTAGAGAACCACACTTTCACAGACGAAGTGACAACCTGGCAAGCAACCGTAATCTATGCCTTCCAGTCCGACTCGAGCGAACCCGCCACAAGAACAATTCCGGAACTCGCCGACGAGCTCGAGATGACAGTTCCCCTCGTACGCAGTGCCTGTCTCTTCTGGGTCAGTAAGCGCATTCTCACTGAAGTACACCGCGACACCTTCCGCGTGTTGGAAATCCTCCCCACAGAAGACGAGGAACACCATGCGCACGGAACCGGCGACTACAGCGACGCGTCGGATAGCGAAGCAGGCGACACGGCCAATGCAGCGGCTGCGGCCGAAGCAGCAGCCGCCGCAGCAGCGAAGGAATCCACCGAGGCGGCTGCCATGGAGAAAATGAATGTGCATTGGCAGTTTATTGTCGGCATGCTCACGAATCAAGGACCTATGGCTCTGAATCGTATTGTCATGATGCTGAAGATAGCTGTTCCTGGCGGGTTCCCGTTCAGCAACGAGGAGTTGCGCGAGTTTTTGAGTGGTATGGTTTCGAAGGGCAAATTGGAGATTGTTAACGGGGGGAATTATAAGATCGTGCATTAACATGGGCAACGGGGCGTCGCATGTGAGCTTTTTTATCTTTGGCGTTGCTGGAACCGATGTACAGAATACCCATTAAAGAATACATGTATGATTTACGAATGATAGATTACCTCAATTAGGTAGATCCAAGCCGTGGAGTATCTAGTCTTTCTCTAACGCGCCCCTTTTTCTTGTCTACATGCAACATGTTAGTGAAGTTACTGTTATGGCATGAGATATACATAGACGAGCCCCACCACCTCCCCGCCTACACAAACCCCACCAAAGCCCAATCCCAAACATCTCAGAGAAGGAAGAAAAAGAAGAAAAAGGTATCATTTCAAATCTATAAGCCACGACCTAACCAAAGCGAGCATCATTCCGCATCCAAAAGCGCAACAGGAACCTGATCATCAACCTGGATGCCACCCCGCTTCTTCTCATCACTATCCCAGAAGGGCAACTTCCAGCCACCCTCACTCTCAGGCGTCGCAAGCCAAAGACGCATAAGGTGGCGGCGAGGGGCAGGAGGCGCGTGATCCGTGTACTCGGTGCGGGCATGCAGGACGTGCGCATTCGACAAGAACTGAATATCACCAATATCGAGGATCATGTGCAGCGACAAGCGCACGCAGGTTGCTTCCAGCACGCGCAGGGCTTCTTGCTGAGCTTCTGACAGCGGGGGGATTATTCCTGCGTCGCTGAAGCGGGTGAGGGAGCGGACGTAGTACGGGTCCCATCTGTTTCTATTGTTAGATGCTGAAATTTTGATATGGGATATGGGTGGGGGGAGAGCTTACTTTGTGTAGACACGGCCGTTCTCGCCGGGCTCGAGGTACACCACGCTGGTGCGAATGTACTCGTCCTGTCCCTTGCTTGTCTCGCCCTTGCGATCGAAGTACCAGATTGGTTCTGTGAGGGTCTTGAGGACGTCTGGGCGTTCTGCGGCGAGGGTGTTGTAGACGGAGTGGGAGGAGACGAGGTCTGATTCGCCGCCCTCGAGGGCCTTGGCGATGCAGAGGAGACCGACGATGTCGCAGTCGTCAGCGTGGAAGTATTGGCTAGGTAGGGATTAGTTGATTGTTCGTTTCTTGTTGCGCATTCACTAGAGAAACTCACCGAGCATTGGTGCGGTAGATGCGCACTTTGTCGATCTGGGTGGAGTCCTCGCCGAGATCCTTGACGTGGCCAAGGACGTGGCCGCGGCTGTTCTGGCTAACGAAGTAGCCGAGATATGTGCCGAGACCCATGTATGCCACGGCGGACTTGTGGTTGCCCCATTTCTGGACGGGGAAGCCCTTGAAGAGGATGAAGCCCTTGCCGTCGATGAGGTCTGCGCGCAGGTCGTGCAGGTAGGCGGCGAGAGTGGGGAGTTCGAAGTTGGTCTATTGAAGCATGATTAGTTTTGGGTTTCTAGTTTTCTAGATATGAATTGTTCCCACCTTTGAGATTCCGGTCAGCGGGGTCTTGGATGCGATGAAAGCATCCGATGCCTTGCTCAGCTCATCGATCTGGGCCTCGGTGAAGACATGTGTCCATTTTTCTGGGTGCTCGCGGTATTCCTCAGCCTTCCAGACTGTTGGGCCGGTGTTTTCTTTAGGGAACTTTTCGAAGGGGACGAGCTGGTCGTATAGCGGGGGATGTTGGCCGGTGGTCTTCAATCCATCTGGGAACAAATCCCACGAGATGGGCCCCTTGAGGTCATGAGGGGCAGTTGGGAGGGGGGAGATAGCAGCGGGAGCCATTATGGATGATTTTTAGAGAGGAGGTATGTTGTACAGATGAAGCACTAAATGTAGGGCCATTAGTTTTTATTTATATTCTGTCACTTCTATTGTCGACGGTGAGCAATGTAGTGGATTATATGGCGTGACGAGATCAGATAATTGCTCTTGTATAACAAAACGAGTGCGGCCACCAAAGAAGTGAAGCTGATTGGGGGTGGAAGAGCCGATATGGCGCAATTTGCGGGGTAGGATGTTGTGATGGCAGTGGGGGATCACGAATTTGGCTTCAAGATATTTTCGAGATACGTTTATTGACGAGAATGGGAAGATAAACAGGATGTAGAAAGACTTTGAATGTGCGAAATTACTAGTTGTGAAGTCGCGATATAGTACTTGACATTGAAACAAGGTCACGGTACCTGGGGAGTCTAGGATCTACTTATTCACCACCGTAGTACATATTCGATATACATGCACATCTCTGACATCCACTTGGGCAGCCAGTCAGAGTCTCGGCCGATAGACTAGGCCGCTAGACTAAGCTTATCCATTGTCCTCTAGCACAACATATTCTGACCACAGCCGATCGTACCGACAATCGTGCATGCGCCGGGTGGTCGGGTTGTTCCAAAAGAGGAAGTGCTCTAGACAGATCTATTATCCTTGTAGCTCATGCAATGCATGCAGAGAATCTATCGGGCGAGAGGTTTGAGTTCTACCGTTTTACCTTAAATGTAGTTGGTCTTAGGGCTTCGGAGGGCACATGGTAATCCGTTCCTTGATTTTAACTCGCAAGGTTCGAATGTTGCAATGATAAAGCACGCTATGCCCCTGGATATATCTCGAAATTCTTTCTTTCTTACATACATCTAGCCTTCGAACATTGCATATCGTGCCGGCTCTCGTGCTTCTTGATTTGATACCTATCAATGGTCTTTGGATGCACGATCTCATCTTTTGCCTTCTTTCCTTTTTGCGATATTCTCCCAGCTTTTCATTTCTATACAAACAATGACTTTGATCTCTTTTGATGCCAGTCTTGCTATTCTTCATCAGCTTTCTGCAGACAAGGATTGGCTTTCCTATTTGGGATGCCCCACCAGATTACTCAAATCCTTATCGGGCGTGGGGACACGAACGCCCTTTGATATCGAAGGTTTCATTTTTTTGTATTTGTAGAGTTATACATTCCTTTCGTTTAGCACATACCTCTATTTGAATAGATACCCAATCCCATGGCCCAACGCATGATCCACGTGGCCGCGCTAGACGCCGACATTCCATGCCTCTCAATATACAAAGCGCGGGGTCTATACAGCTCGCAATTCCGCGTCCTCCTGCAAGCAGCTGCCGAACGCCTGAATAAGAACCCAGAAACCCTCCAGAATGGACCTCTCGCCATCCATGTAACCGCCTTCGATGCCGTAGGCGGGTCTCTGCCTCCTCTGGAAACCCTACGAACCAAACCTCAGTCGCCAGCCGAGCCTCACGCCGGACCACTGAGTCCAATAGACGCAATCCTAATCACGGGCTCAGCATCCTCGGCCTACGAAGACCAGCCCTGGATCCATGCAATGCAATCCTTCATCCGAACAGTGCACACCCACTACCCCAACATAAAACTCTTCGGCTCCTGTTTCGGGCACCAGATAATTGCGCAAGCCCTCCTCAGCAATATCGCCAACCCCATCCACTCACCAATATCAACATTCCACGTCGAGCGCTCCCCCGCCGGCTTTGAAATGGGCATCCAGCCCATCACCTTCCAGCCGTCCTTTACCGCGCACTTCCCGCCTCTCGCACGCGCCACAGCTCAGCACCCATTCCGCATCCAGCTGATTCACGGCGACGCGGTGGTGCCGACACCCGAGGCCGAAGCTGCCGCGGACGATGCGGGAGTCTCGCTGCCGGAACCGTGGTCCATTATCGGGAGTAGTGCGCAGTGCGCTATCCAGGGTCTTTATAACCCCGGCCGAGTCCTGACGTACCAGGGGCACTTTGAATTAGATACTTTTGCCACTGGGGAACTTGCGCAGGAGTTTGGACGTCGTGCGGGATGGTCGGCGGCTGTTGTGGGAGGGTATCTGGAGCAGATTTATCGTTCGCGCGTTCCTGGGTTTGAGGATGATGATGATTCTAAGGCTGCTGCTGAGGCGCTTTTGTTGTTCTTTGCTGGGGAGGATGTGGATTCTATGTGTGGTACTGATACTGGTATGATTACACCTCCGCTGAATTGATTGTCTTTTTTACGGTCGGGGTAGATGTGAAGATGCTTAAATATATGGTATTTAAACGGTATTAGCTATGCTTTCTATCAGTTGTTGAGTATTGTGTCCAAGCTGATTTCGTTTCGGCGTTTCGGCGGGCGAGTTTGTTCAGGTTAATCCCTTGAAGGCAAACCGCCAAGGGTTTCAGATGATACTGAGCATAGGACACGAATAGGACTTACGAGTTACAATAATAGTTCGTCAGCTCTCAGCCCCTTAGTGACGACATACTAGGTTACCGTGATCGTGTTGGACCCTGCATGGCTGACACGCAGCTGGTATGCTGGTCTGCAGGAAGGGATTAATGCGGTCTGAAGTTTGAACAAGGCTGGAAATCGAATTACGAAGTACAATGGTCATAGTTCTTAGATCCGAGATCTCGGATGGAATTAAAGGTACAATGGAATATAACAATAAGCTGCATGAAGCTAAAGGCGCCTTACATGAAATCTAGGCGATACCGATAAGTTACATTGTCCAGAACAAAGTCTCCCGAGGTCGACTCGCAAGCTCTCCACTTTGTCATTTTAAGTGGAGCGTGACTTGCTTGACATTTCTAGTGTATGGATAGATAGTGCAGTCTGATAACAGCCTTATTACACTATTTTTCTCCGTATGCTCGATAGTTATAGGTACTATTAGTATTCGATATTGCTCATACAATGTACCTCGTACAGCATACCAAAACCCCGAACTGGAAATCTCAGACTTTTCTGTTGATCCCCTGCACGGCCACCCAGAACCGGGATGGCGTGGGAGTTGCACCAATGATAATGAAGGTAATTGGAGAGTCGGTGGGGACTGGGGGCCAATCATGCTGCTTTGGGATGCTCTTCATCGGCATTTTGTTATACAGGGTATTGGTAAGGTATTGGTCTTTGGTATTTGGTATTTGGTAATTGGTAATTGGTAATTGGTATTTAGGCAAGTAATCTAGAAAGCTATGCCTTTAGAGTTAAGAATAAATGGAGGTCAGAGCTGACAGGTACTTGGAAGATCTGGGAATCGGATACTCGAGAGAGATATACAATATAGTGAATGGCTACATGTACCTAGGTATGTATTCAAGCATTCTCATATAGTATTCAGGTAGGGCATAAGAAGTCACGCGCCTCTACCCCTTCCATTGCTCTATCGCATGATGTTCCCCAATATTGGTCGACCAAGTATAAAATTAGAAATAAGATAATACAACCATGGAAACCTCCAATAATACATACGTAACATTACGCTGTAACGTGGCGCTAGTTCGCCACCCGGAGCTTCCTCCCTTCTGGAATGAAGCTCAGGAGCTGGGGAGAGCTTCAGAGGGGCCGCTGATAGCGCCTATCGCGACATATTTCGGTTTCTTTCCTTTTGCCCGGGTTGTGCATTAGAACAGCGCTAGATATGTGTTTATTTTATTAATAGTCCGAATAAAAAAATCGACATTCATGGATGTCACTTAACAGAATTTATAAATTCAATGAAAATCGCTAAGAGCTTCGGTGTTCCACCGGGGTTTCCGACGAACCGTGCTAATCGGTTGTATTTAAATACCAGTTCTGTACAATACCGTATCTTTTTCTTTTTTCTTTCATTTTTCACTCCTTTCCCTTGTTAATTTCCTCGTTAATTTCCTTTTCATTTCCTTTCATTTCCTTTGTATTTCGTTGAATTCCACTTTAACAAGTAAATAAGCTAAATTCCAAGAATGGGGGTTTACTTTACCAGGGAAGCTCAAAGCTGCACGCCCCTCTTTTGGTTATCGATACTCGATAGGCACGATAGCCAGGTATTCGAGCTCACAACTACAGAACTATACAATCAGAAGTAGAGAGGGAAGCTATTCCGGACGAGAATTAATAGCAGAATTTGAATCCAACGACAGATACC
This sequence comes from Penicillium psychrosexuale, assembly GCF_028828465.1. Taxonomy (NCBI): domain Eukaryota; kingdom Fungi; phylum Ascomycota; class Eurotiomycetes; order Eurotiales; family Aspergillaceae; genus Penicillium; species Penicillium psychrosexuale. The sequence continues at coordinate 943,200 of NW_026643190.1, read as the reverse complement.
AAATATTCACCCAATCGAAGAAGCACGGAGTAAAAAATAGAATAAGGCGAACTCTGCGTAATTACCCGTAATACCCCCAGTGACTCTCCCACAACTAGCCCTCGAAGTACTCTCTGAATGTACTCCGTATGAGCCGCCCTCTCGTCCTTTTCCTTTTTTTTACCCTTTTCCAATTCTTCCCTTCTTCTTCTCTACACACAGAGCATGTTGAACTGCATTTCCCTTTCTTGTTCATATCAACCCTGTCTGTGCTTGGCTGCCCTCTTTATTCGCCCCTCCTTTTTTTATCTCAACTCCCGGGATCTCGGATGATCATATGCACCATGCCTCCTCGAAGCTCACTGACCAGCTCGTTCTCGGTAACCGATGCCAATAATGAGGTGGTCTGTCCCTTGAAGAACAATGATAGTTCCAATTGTCGCAAGCGATGTCTCGGTGTGAGTACTCGCCCCCAAGCCCCACCTATCACCGGCGTGCGAGAGCTATACCCGTGCAACTCGGGAGTTCCAACTTGAACTAATCCGGTTGGTGCTCTAGGAAAAACGCTATCGCTCCATGCAGGAGCACATTCGACGTGCGCACCCGAACCACTACATCCCGAAGCTCCCGGCTACCGAGGAGAGCTTCCTGATGATGGTGAACACCCCGCTCGAGCAACGGGTGCAGCTGTCACCTCCCGAACCCGCTCAACCTCGTCGACCTCATGGTCAGTTTTTTTTTTTTTTTTGGTCTTGATTGCCTTGCTTGGTCGCTACACGTACTGACGGCTACGCACAGATGTGGCGCCGGAAAGAGACATCTATGTGGCGGACGGCTCCCCGCCTACCCCTCGAGCTCTGGATGAACCCCACCCAGCTGCGGCCACGGCGGCGGTGGCTTTGGCACAACTGCATCACCATAGACTGGCCTCGGATTGGGATACAGACATGGTTTGTCGCTCCGGGCTGTTGTGGGCTCCGACCCCTGAGTCTCTCCACAGTGGCACTGACCTGCATTTCCCCAGGATACCCATTCGGATACCGACTTGAGTCATCCTCGCATGCGCGGAGCTATTGAACTTCCCCCACTCCGCGACCATTTCAAGCAGGAATCCCTTCCGCCGTTTACGCCTCGTCCGCGCGAGCTTCTCCCGTCCATCCTCAATCACTCCCCGCCTGGTCGCTCATCCACATTACCGCCGATCCAGCGGAGAGACAAATTTTGCCGCCCGCGCAAATCTTCCATCACCCAATCGGCCCGGAAACCTAAGCAGGATCGCCCCAAGTCAAAGGAATTCGGCCGGCGACCAAGCCTCGGTGACCGCAAAGCCCTTTCGGCAGAGCCACAAACCGCGGCCTGGGCGCAAGGCAAGCGCTGGGAGGACTTGATTGAAGCGGCGACGTCGGCAACCGAAGTAGACGATGAGCCATATTCAGAGGTGAGTTTGAATGCAATTCTGGAATTTTTCTTGGGTACTGATGCGCCAATTTAGGCTGGTCGGTCTCCAACGATTGCCCCACTACTTTCCAGCGTGACGTCTGCCCCCTCTGGGGTGAAAAATCGGTCCTCGCTACCACCCGCTTTCCAATCCACAGGATTGCCTCCGATCTCTTCACATAGGCCATTCCCACCGCATTCATACGCCGCCTCGCCTTTGCACAAATCATTGACCCCACCACCATACGAGAATCACCGCAGCCGTGAGAGCGACTTGGAACCATTCCCATCTATTGAATCATCGCTCGATTCCATGTCTTCAGCATCGGGTAGAAATTTTGCATCATCGGTTTCGGGAGTCGCGCCGTCCATAAACTCTGATTCCAGCCCAGTTATGAATCTTATCCCGTCCATGTCCCAGCGCCAACATCACCGATTTTCCAACCCTACTCCGGCGTCTTTCCGCAACAAAGAGGTTCAGGTGTTTTGCGCTCAGTGCAAACGACCCTCGGCACTGAATGAGTGCTATGCTTGTACGGAGTGCATCTGTGGAGTTTGCCGCGACTGCGTGGGCATGTTCATTTCAAGCCCGCCCGCTTCATTCCGAACCCCGGGGAATGGACCATTAAATAATGCCTCACAAGGACCGACAAGCTACCCTGGTCCTCGTGGGTGTCCTCGCTGTCGAACGGTGGGAGGCAAATGGAAGGCTTTCCAAATCGACATCAAGTGAACGACTTCATTAAGACAGCCTACATTTTTGGCATTACGCATTTTACGACTGATGTTTGGTACACGTTCATTCTTATATTGTTATTTATTCTTCATTCCATCGGCATTTCCGGTTTTCTGGGTTTCTTTTTTTCACTGATCTGGCAGGATCTATCATCCAGACGATGTTGCAGGAGTTGCTTTTTTTTTTCAGGCCAGGTCTTTTCGGCGCAGGTTTCCGACAGTCAACAAAATCCCGAAGAAGCTGGTCTTCGACATTCAATTTTCTACATTCTCTTTTTTCGCATTCTGGTGGACATATCTTTGGTCATGAAGTATATGCTTTGATGCTTTTTCAAGTCTTTCATGTGATGCAACTTGTACTGCAATGATTTCATTTTCTGTTTATAGAAGAGAGCTGTGGCCATGGGAGACAGGCGTGTCCTCCCACATCCAATTCTTGATTTATATAACCAATCTACTCATCCCAGATGACACTGCTAAGACCCTCCGCAGTTCCCACCTTTCCAGGCTCGCCAACCTGTAGAGAAGCAATCTCCTCACCCAAATTCCCTGTCTTCGGATCCCGGCGCACAATCGCGACCGTCGCAGAAGCTTGATTTCCAACGGCAACCAGGTCTCCAGCACGGTTGATCACAAAGGTCCGCGGCACCTTGCCAAATGCAGAAGATGAGTCCCGCAATTCAACCGACCCATCTACAGGAGACCGATCAAGCACAACCATTGAATCACTCGGCGCGAACCCCTGATCACTCCGAATCGAAACATAAAGCGCATTCCTGATTCTGCTAATCCCAGCCGGCGTCGCACCCTCCGGCATAACACCCCCGGGATACGGCACCAGTGTCTGCGTCTGCTCAAAAGACAAACACCCAGACCTCGAATATGAAACGTCAAAAACCATCATCGTACCCCCGATCTCATTAACAAGATAGAACATCGTCTCGCCGACAGCGGCTATCTTCCGCGAATGTGTCGACCCAACCTCAGACCGGCCGGTGCCATCTGTCCAAAACACGCCGTGTCGCGGCCCGCTGCCGTAGGTAATGTTCACGCTCGGACACTCTGACAGCTTTCCCGACGGACCATCCTCGATCGCATACACGCGCAGCAGATCCGCGCCGAGATCCGGACTGACGATGAACGAGCCGGTCGGGTCGAGGATGACTTCGTGCGGGTGCGGCGAGTCCTGCTGGTCGAATTTGCCCGGTCTTGTCAGGTTGAAATGGAAGGCTTGCAGGCTTGGTTGGTTTTGTTTAATAGGTAGGGCGAAGGTTGAGATGGCTGAGCCTTCGCTATTTGATTGTTAGTATAGGCCCACACCACATCCACAACAACACAATCCTAGGCAGCCAAGACTGGGCATGTAGGTAAGGAAGAAAAACATACTAATGCGCAATTGCAATAAACTTCTTCCCCGCATCCGACTCATAAATAACACTATTCACGCCGCCACCGACAGTCTTCGCGACCGCGCTTTTACGCAGCGTGCCGTCTGGTTTGACATGCAGGGCCGTCAACGTGCCATTCGTGGAAGGATCGGCAGTTCCGCTCTCATCGGAGCAGTAGACGGTACGGGTCTGCGCGTCTAGGGTTAACCAGCTCGGCATGTCGCCGCAGGTCTTGAGTGTTTGTGATATGGAGAGGTCATTATTCTTCAGGGCTAGGGTGTAGACGTTCCCATTGTAGTGGGTTGCCCACAGGTGGGCTGGTTTGGAGGTAATAATGGCGGCTGAGGTTGTTCCCAAGGCGGAGAGGATGGGTAGGAGGTTTTGGAGGTGCATTTCAGGGGTTTGGTAGATGCTGCTACCTGAAATCTGGTGTGATGGATATAGGTAGGGAGTCCTACTAGTATATGTAGTGATGCAGAGCTGATTGGGGTGGGGATTGGGAAGACGCGGTAGGGGATCGGCAGTCCCTGGCTGTCTAGGAATGGACGAGGGGAAGACAGGGGTGCCATTATTATTGTGTTTATGTTGTATTGCTTTAGTCTGTTTCAGCTATGCATATGCACAATGTTGTATCGTGCATATTAACTATCACAATAGCTAAATGAATTAGGGTTAATCCCCCACATCGTGATAAAGCCACGAGATAGCCACTTCGTCACGGTTACATGTTAGCTTTCATCCCATGTTACGTGGGGGCTCTTCGTTACTGCGAGGGTGGATCGATAATCTATTCTCCAAGATATATGTTTCGCTAGAAGTCAAATCAATGTCAAACCAGTGAAGCAAACATCATTGCGCACAAGCTCGGTTCTAAGTCCATCTTCCAACGATACCGAGTACAAGCTACCACCCAGGTCAGCCACATACACAATGTTGTTCGCCTTATCCAACTTCAAGCCAATAGGCTCGTGGAAATGACGCGCCAGAATAACCTTCTCCATATCCATCTCTTCACCACCAATGTACGCGCGGTTCAGCGTGCAGCCGAAAGGGTGCTCACCACGATCCGTCCAGTACAGAGTCTGAGTCTCAGTATCCAACTCAATATCAATAGGTTCGGGGAGCTTGTCCCACAGACGCTGGATATCAGTCCGATTCTCAGCAGTCTCACCGGCCGGAATATCCAAGCCAGCGCAGAAGATCTGACCACGACCAGCCTTAGCAGGTCCCTTCTGGGTCCAATACAAGAGACCGCGCTCAACATCGACAGTAACACCCACACACCAAAGCGTCGTCCGCTCTAACAGACTCAAGCCAGGCTCCGCACGGCGCTGTACCAGAATAACGTGATTACTACCATCATAGTCACAGCGGTGCACGCTTGTGCCCTCACGGTCACAGAAGTAAATCAGCTTCCGCGGCTCGATAACCGCAATCTGCTTAGGCGTGTGCACCTGTCTAACAGGGACAATACACGTCACATCGCCACCGTCAAGATCAGCCGACCAAACAGAGCCATCACAGGCAGCCATGCTGCGACCCATATTCGTCCAGAAGATGCGCTGCGTGCTCAGTGACACGTCGATACTGTCCGGCAGGTTCTGGCCGACAAGGACAGGAGTGATTCTCTGTGTTGCGAGGTTGAAGCGCAGGATCTTGCCGTTCGCGTGCACCTGCGAAACGTCCTTTGCGTTTCCGCCGAGCCCGACATCGAGCAGGTAAATGTCTTTTGCTGCGCTGTGCGGGTTTGCTGGGGTTGCTTCTGCGGAAGAGGATTTCGCGAGCGGGGGGTAGAGGCCGCCCTTTTTGCTCTTCTTGCCGAGGCGTCCTTGGTCGATGTATTCCTTGCGTAGCCAGTCGACGGTTGGACCGGAGGGGAGACCCCGCTCTTGGATATAGCTGTCTTCGTTGAAGGCGACGGTGTTGAGGCCGACTTGGTCCATCAATTGGCAGGGGAGAGGGCCGTTCTTGAACATGTGTTCCCAGAGGAGGTCGATTTCGCCGGGGTCGCTGACGCCTTCGGAGAGGATTTGCATGATTTCGCGCTTGACTGCTGACCAGATGCGGTTGAAGATGAATCTGCGGGTTTGGAGTCAGTATGCTGTGCTGCTATGGGGGCTATTTACTTTATTATTAGAATTATAGTACATACCCGGTCGATTCACGGTGAGCTGTCACTGGCAACATGCCACACTCGCCCAAGACAGTCTCCAGGTAAGGGAGGATCTCGGGGTCGGTCTTACACACGTCATCAGCTCGACAATGCGGATAGCAGGAAGCATAGCGAAGTGAATACTGAGTACTTCGCGCTGACGCTCGGGGGAGACCTTGGTAAGCATCAAGTTTGACTTCATTGAAGAGCTGCTAGAGCCGATATAACAATCCGCCGGAGCGCACTTATCCAATTCCGCCAAAGTATCAATCTTGGACTGCAGCACCTCAGGCACAGCCTCGATAACCAGCCAAGCATTGGAAACAGCGGGCTCCAGCTCGGTGAAAGTCTTGCAGATACCGTAGGGCGCAGAAGTATACGCCTCGATATCAACCTGGGAAACGTGGGTCTTGGGCTCGTTCGGGTTTCCGTCGCTATCTCCTTCACGGGCCTTGTGAATACGCGGCATCAACGAGAACTCGGCTTTGTGGTGATCGATGTACTCTGCCGCGTCGCGGAGAGCCTCCGGCGAGGGATCCCGGATGTGGACATAGTAGCCGGTAGCGATGAAGACACAGCCGATGCGGCGGCCGAGGACGCCGCCGCCGATGACTGCGACGGGGCGGTCGGTTCTGGGCTTAACACCCATATTAGAGGTGGATACGTAGGAGTATGAAGGGAGGATGTAGATACTATGTGCTGGCATATAGAAAGTATGTCGATATGACGTGGAGAGCGGAAAAGCGTGGACTTTAGGACTTTATTTAGGACATATAACCAAGGCGACAGTTGATTATAAGCTTTCATATATATATGCTTTTTAACTAAGTCGGATTTTACGATGCTAATGATTAGGAGGCTTTCTATGCACTTGGGTCGCTTTCTAAGATCATTGGACATGTTAGGGCTCCGCCATCGGAGGCCGGCATTATAGGTATGACTCGTATGAGTTTCCAGGAGAAGAACTGTAGTGCTTCCAGGCGTAGATTCTGGATCTACTCTGCATCAGAGGGGGTTCGGTTGATTCGGATTAGCCATGGAATCATCACGGAATGTTCGCGGAACGAAAAGTTTTTCTAATAAGCTTAAGGACCCTTCAGATCCCCGAAATATGTACAATATATATCTGGAGAGACATTACGAATTGCCGGTACTAAGTGTTGGGCATACTCGACAAGAGTACCAGAAATTTGTCATATCGTGCCCCACCATGACCCCTAGGTGACTTTAGACCATCTCGAAAGTAAGCTAGCAAATCCCGCTTTATTCAGATTCCCGCATGGGAGCAAGCTGGGCTGTTTACCTTCAATTACAAACATACACACAACACGATTCCTCTTTACGGATCTTGCCATACCGAGTTTGACATATCACTTGGCCCCGGATACGTCTTTGTCCCTATAGATATACATCTAATGTTTTATAGCGAATATCAATTCAATTTCAAACCCTATCTCTGGTGTTGGATCAATATAAATATGTGGCTTAGATGGTATGGTCGTGGGATAAAGATAGTATTGAAGTTGTTCACCAAATTTGACACTATGAAAATTGCACTTGAAACAGACGTCCATTGTAACCACTACCTTCCTGCTTATCATTCTCCTCAACGCTAACCATATGCCTTTCCAGCTATTCTTATTCTTCTCCAAGCATAACCAGACGTCTTCGCTTTACCTCATCCAACAGGTACAGCTGCAGTTGATAATCTTCATCAGCTGTACTAGAAAGTCCACGTTTGAGATAGGAGAAATCCATTGTATTTTGATTGCCGAGCGCATCGAGCCTTTTTCTGGCGCAGCTTTGCAACGTTGTACCGCTGTGCATCTTCAAGGATAGTGAGCAAGTTGTGAATGGCAGCGTCATTCCAGCCCAAGTCGCGGAGCCCATCTTGCATCTTCTCTTGAGGAGGAGTAAGGGTAGGTGATGACCTCTGCGGGTGGCTCTCTGGGTATCGTATTATCAGTGGTTTCGATAGCATTTCGGTTGAGCTCTTCTTCGGACAGGAATTTGAGATTTTTCCCAGTATCATCAAGTATCCACAGTCCCTCGGGGGGTGGAACGAATTCAGGTTGTTCGTCTGCCATGATCGAAGATTGAATGATGAAAGATAACGAGATCAAGGCCTGGAGTTGTGTTCTTAACTGTCTTGATCTGATTCAACCATAGATGCGTCAGAATGCGCTCATTTAAGGTTTGCGGCCCCGATAGGTATTTTTGTGCAGGCCGTTCCCACACGTGTAGTTGTAGGGAGTATATAGTTCTAAGGTTCCTACTGATGGTTTTATCTTGGGTTAAGCTAGCGTCCGAAACACGGTATAAAAAACCGAACATGAATTGATTTTCTTCATGGTCAAACAGATTAACAGATAAGATTCCTACCTAGGAAAATTCTCACCCAATTCTTACCCTGCTTATTCTTGTTGCACCCAGTCCGTTCCACAACCCAATTTTCTCACTCTACATACCTCTCCCCCACATGAACTGGTACATACGACCATAGGGTGTGGAAAACAGGGCTTCCCGTCCGCTCAGCCGTACTCAAGCCACACGCCGGTGAGTTAGTAGTTGGGTGGGTGACCACCAGCGAATCCTCACTGTTGTATGTTTTTGTTTTTGTTTGTTCAGTATAGCAATATCATGTTCATCTTAGGCCCCGTTATGGACCTCTATTAATAACTTTTTGGAAATGAAGCTTGACGAGACATAAGAACACTCGATATATCCATCTAGGGACAGAGGTCACCAGTTGGTAGAAGGTTTCGTACAGCTGGGATGAAAGAAGTAGGTACAGTGTCAATTCGGAATCTTATTGATGGAGAAGGAAGGCTTAGACCTAAGGACTAGCTATTATATATCCCTCTCCCCCGTTTGTCCCCCTTTAATAATTCAGTTGAGTTAGCGCGAGAAGTCGCGCGGTATTATATACCACTAAGGCGGTGCCGAAGTATTAAACGCGGTGCATTAAAAGTGCGAGCGGCGAGAGAAATACTGGTAAATTCTTGATTCTTCAAAGCCTGGATAGCTAATAAGATCCTATCCTCTTGCTCTATTGAATCTGTAGATGATTGAGAGCGTATTGGTGGCATGGTGGGTGGTTGAACTAACTAAGTCCTAATTCATGGACGCGTTTTGGGTAGGGTGGCCACTCGCTTGTGAATTATATTAATAGTTATATTAGGTGATAATGAATCCCGAATTCTTAAAAGGCTAGTTTGAACTTGCATTTATCGTGATAAGCTATTTCTGAACCAGTGGATTATCATATAACCCACCATCAACTCGAATGAAAATCCAGGAAGATAACTTAAGAGAAAGAGGCTTGATCTATCTACCATTCCCAGCCATTGTCGTCTCGGTACAAGTCGGTGCTCTCAATGGGGAAATACGACTTGAAGGACGGATCCACTAAAACAGGATCGTGCAGGGCATAGTCAGCGTCGCTCCAAACCTTATCAGGAAAGCGGTTGCTCGCATCTTTGAAGCCGGATATGTGCCTGAAATGAATCAGTCAGCTATCTCATCATCATCGAGGATAACCAGAGAGCAAGAATCACACGTACATCTCTCCAGTAGACCATTCGTATATGATTTTAGTGCAACTGGGTACCCAAACTTGGTAGTCAAACGGTAAAAGCATCCTAGTTCATGTCAGCCCTGAATAGGCAATCGCGTAGGCAACGTACTCGTAAATCTGTCGGAACTTGACGCGAATGTTTTGCCGCTCCGAGAAAGCGCAATTCCAGAACCGGGTGAATTCCAAGGGCTCGCCAGGCACCTTCTCCCATATCACATATGTGACAAATCCGCCCGGTATGAGATCTCCCTTATCCTGCTTCCCAAACTGATATCCAAGAAGCTCGGGAACAACTTTACAGCCTCGCTGCTTGAAGTGCTTCAGGGCTTGGAGCTCTGGGGGCTCGAAAGGCCCGATATCCTGGGCAGCTCGGACTGAAGCCTTTTGCAATTATGTTCCAAGCCAGGGTATCTGCTGATAGATACGCAAGAACCCGAGGGGCCCTTGCGCACCGGAGGGGCGACACAAAAACTTTCCAGCAACGTATGCAGGACCCCTACCATCAATGAAATTTTGCTCGGACTGGGTCACGATATCCTCTTCAATCTTTTCGACTATCTCCCAGATCTTAGGCACAAAGTTAATCGGGGGTTGGGGCGGAGTGTTCATCGTAATTTGTGTGCCCTCGAGGCCAGAGAGGACTTGACCAGAGTTAGAAGAGTTAGACATGATAGGTTAGGGATTAATGATGTTGCAAATGATGCGATTGGAGTAGGACTTGAGAAAGTTGCCCAGGTGAGAGCTCGTCAACCATGGGTAATATACAAACCTTGGACGTAAAACATGCAAACAACCCCAACATTCCCTAACCTCGAAACAACCTTATCATTATATCACCTCTTCATTTATCGATGTATGGCTTTGTTCTGGATCTATCTCGTTCCCCGAGCCCGTCAGAGCATGATCCTATGCATAAAATCAAAACTCTCGGATACGAGGCTGTGACTTTGGTTCGCAACGCCACGTCAGTTCTTATTTAATTCACAGAACAAACATTATAATGCTAGTACATTAGCCCCGGGGAGCTGTATCTGTGTGGTGTAATAGGATATCTTCAATGTCAATGACAAAGTCCTTTCGGAGAGGCAGAGGTAGAATGAAGAGAATTTATCATTGGGTAAGCTAAATGACATTTGGGGTGTAACAACCTTCGAGACAGCAGCGGTTTGAATAATAGTAACTTCACAATTTAAATCTTCTCCGTGGAGTCAGTTTCTGAACCTATATCAGAAGACCTTTTCCGTTTCCTAGATTGCCACTCTGCTTCCCACTGAATCCTCTCAAACTTCATAGTTTGCGTTCGTAATTCATGCAAGTTATCGTATCCCTCATCTAGTTCCTCGTAGAAACTGAGGTATTTCTCAAACTTGACATCGATGTCGCTTACTTCATGATCTTCCATCTTGAAGCGCAAATTTCGCGCGAATTCTTGAAAGTCTGGGTCGATGGGTCTATAGTCAATTGGCTGCTTCCCAAGAAGGGCATTTTTGAACCAAAACTCGTCTACTTGGACGATCTCAGCACTGCACTGTTTGCAAATATCTCGCCCAATTTCCACTTCACCGACGCAAAGATCACAGCAGTCGATCCCCTGGTCTTTGCATTCCTTCGCAATAGTCCGCCAGTATTGAACCTCCCGAGTGACAGTTTTGTAAATGTTGAAAATCCGCCCGGCAATGGATGGATAAATGTATCCAGGTTCCTGCCAAGGGTAATGATTGCGTGAAAAGAGATACGCGCTCATCCCGGGCCGTGGCGAACCTTGGCGAACGGGAGGTTCGCAACCCAGAAATAGGATCCAATCTACAAATTGAAATCCTTCTGAGAAAATACCATAAGAATTTTTGATATTCCACCTTTCTCCAGCTTTATCCTTTCCTAGGCCGCGGATGTTCGGGACCCTATGAATCCACGAGGTGTGATAGACATCATGGTTCTCAAACGTGTTTTTGATTGCCATACCTAAAGTCTCTGGCGTTGGTAAATCGGGTGGTCCATCCATGAGAAGGACGCATACCGAGCTCATCTGGCGTCCAGCATCGTGTTTATGGCCTTGGGCATAGACCAGAACACACCCGTCTGCGAAAACATCGAGATCACCGAAGTTAAAAGGCTCCAGTGAGGAATTTGACAAATGTATCTGTTCAAAGGAACTCAATGTATGTAAAAATGGTTCTTGGGGTTCGAGTTCCCCTTTCTTGAACTGGTTGTAAATGTAATGGACGATATCCCTAGGGATTGCATTGCTAGCCACCAACCGAATCTGAAATCCCCCGCCACCTACTCTCAGACAAATTCGTCGGATGGCAGCGAAGAGGATATGTCTCGTAGTTCCCGCATGAAGTTTAGCGATGATATTCTTCAGCACTTCGATTTCACATTCGTTTCCCACCAAAGGCGGCCGACAAGTTACTCGCCGGGGGCTGTACACGGAGGCTGTAACGAGATGCTCAAATGCATCTTCAGCAACGGCGATCACGGTCAACTCCCAAACCTTCACCCAGTTCGGCAGTAGGAATGAAGCATATGTCACTGAAGCATAGAATTTGGTTTGATCGAGATGATGTGATCGTGGCGTCCTGGAACGTCCAGTCCACTCCTCCTCCATCATACCCAGGCAGGCCCAACTTATCGATAGAGGAGTCTCTTGTAACTTTGTGATGATTTGGCTGGCGAGGATTTTTCTAGCTTTATCTTGAGTTGATTGTAGCATTGTCGTCACATTGTCTCTTGTCACTAAAAAGCAACGATATTGGCTCTCGACAAAGGTGGCATGTCGAATGATCCCCAGCTGGTTGTCCATTGCTTCGAAACCTTTGAGACCCCGATGATAGCTGTCTTGGGTGCTTCTATCGTTTTCCTCCGACATGTTAGGATGTATTGCCGTGAATGTGGAAAATATGTCGGTATCTGGATGAATCATGCTTGCACAATCATTCTCCCCGGATGCTACGATCCTGAGTTTGTTCAATATGTCCTCGATAAATGTCACGAGCCCACTCGAAGACATAATCGACAATCAGCAGAAGTTGCAATGCCCCATTTCTCGATGTAATAGAGCCTCCCCACAGATCAAAAATTTGCTGGGAGAAAATTAGCACGCGCCATCTTTGCTCCAGGAAACGTCTCTTAGAACAAGAACCGCAGGTGAAACGAACATATTCAGTAGTACCGATGGTCCCAGGTTTCTCGCCTGCACCATTATATACGCATGCCACAGACACTCGCCAATCCTCTCCTCTATTCATTAGTAACCAGACTAATGGATCAGTCTGCCGCTTCGCGTGCGGCTCGGTCATATTCTTCAACAACTCCTGCGTGCATAACAGAGTCCGCACCGGAAACGCGGATTGCAACTTAATGGAATTCCAATCGCTATCTGCCGACTTCGCCGACTTTGCCCCGAGAAGAAGGAATGGGAACACCACTGGATCTCCTTCCTCACTGAGCGGGGGATCTCCCAGGATCTCATGAACAAGCATATCATGATCATCCTCCGCTCTATGTATACAGGCTGTATCGTTCACGAGGTTTTCAATGTTTCGAGTCTGCCGAAGTCCGTAGATTGCATCCGGTTTTGTTGCACTTGGTAGTTCTTTCTGGATAGTTGAATCGTGGTGTACTGGTTCATCTTCCCGATGGCCAAAAATCCGATTCAACCCGACAGCTTCCATTCTGCGTGGCTTGTTAGTGCCAGTGACTAGCGGGTGATGTGTTCTTAATTTGTAACTCACGAATCCTCAAGTCTGAAGTCTCGCGGACACCGACAGGGCTCTCGTTTATTCTGCCTAACACGCAGGGCTTCTGTCATAGTCGAGTTCCCCTCACTTGTCGCTTCGATTTCCGAACGCCATACTCGCTTTCGACAAAACTTGCTGGGTTCCAATGTAAGCCATTTTGTTAATATCGTTGGAACTAGAATTTCTACCAGACGACCTCTGAAGTAAGTCGAGCCAATGCGTAGGGTTCGCACGCAAACCGCCAGGTCGATTCATTTCGACTCACATAGCGCTTAGCCCGCTCAGAGAGTTCATCGGCATGTTTCTTATTTCTGCAGTCCATGGTGCATTTTCAATAGCTGTCGCACAAGCCGCATAGGTGTCGAATTGCCTCTTTCCTAGCTCACCAACCGCAATAAAAGTCGGACGATGGCTATCGGACCATTCAGAGCTTGGCACCTCTCCGCGGAATTCAATTCTATACTTCCGTTTGAGTCTTTCGACCTGCTTCCGTTCTTTGGATGTGAATGGCATGGGTAAAGTGTAGGTCTGAGACTTGAACAGTGTGGTCTACAGTCATGAAAGAGTATAGCTATGGGCATTCCGACAGTTGTCTAGATATAAATACTAATATATAGTCCAACCCTGACGTATGCGGAAACTCGCAGGCGAGACTTCATCTTCGCGGCCCCTAATCCTAGTTTCAAGGAGGCAATGAACTAACATTACTGTTGTAGCTGCCCCACAGCGTAGGCGCTATTCGGGGCGCAGCGAGTCCAACGCCTTGGGGTCTAGTCAAGACTATAATGAGAGGAGGTGGCTGTGCTTGCCTCGTGCAGTTGGGAAATTCGCAGGGCGCTGGTGTCTTGCATCCACGGATATCCACTTTCACAAATGGATCATCGACACATAAGTACGCTAGAGCGAACAGAGTAGCCGCCTAGATACTTCTATAGAGAATGATAGGGTCTGAAGGCACCTTAGCTATTCTATAACGCAAGGGTGAGAATATTAGGAGGGAAGCCTGACAGGCAAAAAGGCAACTCGGCGGCGAACTAGGCATACCCTAGTTGGTGTCCCAGTAATAATTACAGTATCCATAACTTCTGCCGGGGTTTTCTGTGAAAAAAAGGAATAAACAGGAGGAGAGAAAAAATACGTCATTCTCGCTTTTTCCCCCATTGTTTATTGGTATGCCCTCCACGCGATAGGAGCACGCGATGGGAGGCTAGGGAGAGTCGGGGTCAGCGGGCAGCTCCGGGCCGTTCATCTAGGTAGCGATCGCCATGGGGTCAAACTGCTGGATTTGAGTTTCGGGGAAATTAATCTAGTTCATTCTCTACCCAAAGCTCTACATAAAGATCTAGCCAGAAGAAATTACGTGCTAGATAAGCTACCCAAAAGTAGAGTAGACTGAGTACTCCTTTAGAATCATGGATGGTTCTTTTCCTCCACCAGTCCTTTATGCTCTTAGAAAGCTTCTTCAAAATGTCCCACACTTTCAGTCTTCTTAAGATTCCACTCACTTTGGTATCCATATCACGCGACAATGCTAACTACGTTCTATAGTTTGTACAGTGTCGCCTTGGTCATACCCGAACCCGCCGCTAAGTGCGACGGGGCCCAAACACATATTTTAAGTACTATGCGTGGACCAGGCCCGGGGCTGTACTGACCAACCCATGTAACCCTCAGATCGCTTGAGCTAGACTTATTGTACTGGGTGATCAGCAAGTGGTTCTTTGTGCGCCGTGGCTTAGGTCTGTTCCTGTGAAGCGAGTCGAAAATCAATAGCCAAATCCTCATCTCGCCATCACGAATCAACAAATATGAGCTGCTACCCACAATATCTAAAACTTCATTTTCGTAGGTTTTTAGAGAGGAATGGCCCGAGCAACAACCAAAGTATGATAAAACACCAGCGCAGAAGGTGAAACTACCCCAACATCAGTGTGGTTACAACGCATATTAGTCCGGTTTCCCGAAATACTATTTTCCTCTGATTAAAGGATATATATAGCTTTCTAAGCTGTCTAAACAACAGGGTAAATATTACACAAATTCTGCGTACTGGCGATATCCACTGATGTCTTCATTAATCCTTGAAAAGTCTCTCCAATGTCGACCTCATGATTTATGCGGGTCCCAACCCCCTATAGGGCCTTTTTGCAATATGTATCAAATTTATAGAGAATAGATTAGTAGATGCCTTCCTTGATGTTTTCTTCTTGTACCGGAATTTCCAGTATCAACGGCAGAGGGATATATGATTGGGTGTGACGGCTGGACTGAAAGCATTTAGTGGTTGGAAAATACATCTTACTATTGACTTGTTGAACCCCCGATTATGCCGTGCCAATTTCACATGCGCAAGATTGGCGGGTTTTCCGATGCTTTTATTGTTAAAAAGCGCGCATACTATCTCTCTCCATTGGCTGCCAAGTTTGTCTTCTCTGGTCATGAAATACTAAAACCCGTGTTCCGCGTCGATGTAAGAATCCAATATATGCAGGAGGCATCCTTCTACTAAGACTAAAATTTTGTGCCAACGCATACTTGCATTCTTCGGCGCATGCGTGTGACGAAGCAATAAGAGCCGTCATATACCATGGTGGTTAGGTACCCATATATCAAAGCACGACGGCAGATGGAGCGGGGTTTTGTTTGATGGGAGCTAGATACCGCCTTCCTTGAACTATGCGAGAGTTCTAATTCGGACTCCAAAGAATCGCTGGATTCAATAAAATACCTAGACAACGAGAACCGGCTGACAAAGTACAGCTTTATCTTGTGTGAATTTTGGCCTCTGTTCAGCGGACCATGGCCGAAGACTGGCTCATTGGTTCCCGAAAATGCAAGAGTCATTGCCTGTATTCTACGTGGTATTTCGAGATTGGTCAGACAGGTGTACAGGTGGCAGCAATCAAGTAAGCTTTACTATCGGAGACACCATGATGGCAAGCCTCTCGAACGTTGTTTGCTTTTTTCGGTGGTCTATATCTACTCTCTATCCCTCCCTTCCATTTTTCTCTTTTTGCCCACCCTCATAGCGAAGCTTTTCTCGCCGTCATAATTTGTGAAAATACTAGATTCCTGACGATAAAATCCAGCTATCGCACTCTTCAAACTACCACTACTAGCTTCCATCCGATCTTTTGACTTTAACACGCATCCTTCATCAAGGTCAAAAGAATATCTTGATCGTTTCATTCTTTCAGCTGCTCTACATGCCACAAAAGATGGTTCCAGCTAAAAGAAAGAAGCCCATAGCCAAATGGTCTATGTATCCAGCTCTTCACGACGAGGTATCAACATTGTTGGTCGAGGAAAATCTTTATTTCAAATTCCACGAGGATGACAATGACGCAAGGCGCATCAGAGATCATGATACAAACATCATGGGTCGCTTTGTATGCCATAACCGAGCATGCAAATCCAGAGGATGGTCAAGCAAAATGATCGCCGTCACAATTCGTCTATACCCAGGGCAAGAATACAATGCGAGGGTATACCACCAACGCTGTAAAACCTGCAGTTGGGTCAGTCGACCAGTGCTGGACCAGTCATACGCCGAGAGAATTGTCTACCGGATCAAAAAATGGAACGGAGTGCCAGTAGAGACGATTTCGGAATCCGGCAGCAGCAGAGGTCCTCACAACAGTGAACTTTGTGAGGGGTGTAAAGCTGGACACTGTTCCCGATCAAGGGAGAATGCAGGGGTGGATTTTATTGCACAACTAGAAAGGTTTGTCAGTCTCAAATCGACTAACATTCTTTGATACTCATACTGACATATGCTTAGATTGACTCTCTAACGGACCAGAGTTCCAAGTGGGATATAGAAAAATCATAATCATGGAGGACAACCTTTCATATATCTGATCCACCTTTGAGGAACTAGGGCAAGGTGTCAAATGGAATACTATGGGACAAAGTCGCCTTCAGTGCTTATTCTCTGTTATGAAAACCTTCAATAGGCCTATAAATCCCAGCACCACTTTGCAAATCTTGCTATTTTTGTAGACCCATATATATATTCTTTGTAAGGCTTTTAAAGAGCAAGGTGTCCTTCGAAGTTCGCAGTGAGCGAAAAACAGGATCGACGGGATTGGCACGAACCACGATCTTGAGGACTAGGACCCATAATTCGAGCCATAAAGTAACCAATTACTAGGGCTCTCACGTGGCTGTGTGCAGATGCCAAGATGCCGGCCGTTTCAGCTGAGTATCATGGCCCAATTATGTTGTACTCTTGCTCAGCTGTCAGTTAGTAGTTGGGTGGGTGGCCACCAGCGAATCCTCACTGTTGTATGTTTTTGTCTTGTTTTTTTTTTGATTTGTTAGGAAATCCCCTCTTGCCGCCCTAGTACATTTGGATTGCCCCTAACTACTTTAGGTAGCTGTGGATATATATTCGGGATAATAGTTCTGCCGAAGTTCTGATACGCTAAAGAACAACGCGTGACCTATAGTGATTCTCCATACTAGATATAAGTAGCCCTATAGATTATAAGGCGCTTTTTCTATAGGAATATGAGCGGAGGAAGTAAGCGGAAGAGGATGGGAGATAGGAAATTTCACTTTAGTGGAATTCCTCCGCTATTCCACAATGTATTATCGCGACACCTTTCGATCATTGTCACGCCTTCACCTTCAAATTTTCGGTTTCTTCACTCATCTCTGATCAGTTTTTTCTCTTTCTTTTTGCACTCTTGTCATCGAATCTTCACACCAACATGTCTATCATGGGATATTCAGATCTTTGCCTAGGCACATAAGTGACCTTCACCACTCCTTCGCCTCAGCAGTGGGTTCTCGAGGAGAAGCTCATCGAGGATTTCCAAAGCATGACCAACCGTAAGCTTGAGTTGGGTGGTGGACCTTCCTTCGCCGTGTTCAAGTACCTCTGCTACAGTGCGACAGACAGTAGCAAGAAGGCATTTATGAGAATTTACTTTCAGATTCCCAACCCCGGAACAGAGTTCCAGCTCCCCCGGCTTCGATAATAATAGGCAGCTCCACACCGTCAGCATTTAGAGCTAGAAGCTTTGAAGGATCTCAGTGAACAACACTGTACTGTGGTCCCAGCTCTCCTCGCCTATAAAGAAGGAAAGCAAGGCAAGGACGGCGTGGTTCTAGACGGCTACATAACAAATATTGTGTGGGAAAGGGTCAGTGGGAAGCCACTTGATACGGATCAGTTCTGGAGGCCTGAATCGGCGCAGTTACGCGAGGCCGTTCGCACGAAGTTCCGCCATATCTAGGAGTATGTTTACAGAATCCCCTTTAGCGTGTTAAGAGTGAAATTGACAAACCTAAGAGAGTTGAAGCGTCATGGATGGCATCCATGGCTCCCTCTTTTGCAGAATATTATCTACGACGAGTCAACCGGGGATATGTATATGATATACGATATGCACCTATTACAGAACAGAATATGCTAACTATCCTTAGACACATTGCAGGTTTCCGAGACCCCGACCGCTTCGATCCCGACGAGGAATTTCCGACATGACCTTTGTCTTCTGGCGTTTAACTAGGCCACCCAGAAAGTCCGGTCGGGAGAAAGACCCTACTAAGTGGGCCTGGTAATCATCATGGATGCCCGTTTCCCCAGCTCAAAAGCGCTGCGCCAATGAATCGAATATTTGCCGCAATTACAGGAATCGAAGTTGATATCGAATGACAGCGTAAGACTTCGAATTTGTTAACTAAGAATTTGTCCGCATTATCGGACCGACCGCATAGTAGTTGCTCTTTGTTTCTTGGGCAAGGGGAATGCTTTTTGCAAATCATCAAAGTTCCCAGTTTAGGCGGTCACAATATGATATAAGATCATGCCTCCGCGATTGGAACTTCTATGGTTTCCGGTCGCGTGCGGATATGTCGGTGCAGATATGTATGTTATATGGAGTTGAAAGGAAGCGGGGGAATTTCTACTCCGTAGGTGACGGTCAACTACCGAGCAATGGTACTAGTAGTATCGAATCTCCAAGAGCCACAATATCCACAATGAACTTTTTCAGTAGTGGTACCAATAGTCACATGAACTGGCGTCAATAGTAGCAAGGTACACCCGATCGATACACTTGCAAATACTAGGCTCTAGCAAATCCACCGGGGAAGCTGAGGGAAGTCGGCATTCAGTTTGTTGTCTCCTAGAAAAGCCTCGGCACATGGGTCACGTGATAAGGGGTAAATTGTTGCCTGGTTTATCAGGCGAGCAAATCCGTGCACGTCTTCTCTTCCTCTTCTCTCTCTTGATAGATCTATAACCCTGGTGACCTATTATCTATCATGGGCCCCTCTTAGAGATTTCCCTCAATCTATTGGGCATACCAATTAGATTAATATCGGTTTCGGCCCGAATTGGTAGAATTCCAATGTCATATGGCCAGTGATCACTATCATTGTCGGTTTCTATCTATCACTCTTCCTCTTCCTTCTTTTCGTGCTCCCTATATGTGCATAAATTTCCAAGGCGAAGAAACAGGTATACATTTCATCAAAAGTATAAGCAATCACATGCGCAAATTAACTAATTTAACTACATTCCCCGGAAACCCAACTGATCTATCACGTTTGTACACGTGCACACTAAGCCAGGTCGGCCAATAAACCTCCTCCGATATAAAACCACCCGTTGCCGAAAGTTGGTCGATCTCCGAATTTTCGCTCTCTATTACTCCGTATATCTACACTAATCCTACAGCGCTGTGGGTTAAGGTGACAATGCATAATAACGATCTGCAGAGTGAGCGACGTGCAGACATGATTGGCCCTAATTGCATTCCATCGTATGCAAATATGTTATGCTTATGGTATCTGCGCCGAGACACGAAAGTATATATAGAGCTGAATCATATAATCTTTGTGATGCAGTTTTGAGACTTCAGATTCTAGGACTCAATTATAACAACATTATTTGGTCATGGGGGGAATTCTGTCCCTCAAATTGCTGCCCTTTGTGGCTAGCTGCGCCTTTGCTGGTGTCAATTATCCCGAGATCCCGAAGGACTTGACAACACCATTCCAGCAACGATTGACAGTCTATGGACCTAATGGTAAGAAGCCTGGGAGATATGGCGGGTTTGAAGAGGACTGACTTATTCATCTCTAGCTGTATCGGTTGGTTGGAACACCTATGAACAGCTGAATCAAAGTTGTGTGAATTATGGCTTGTCAGAAAGCAACCTGAATACCAAAGCTTGCTCATCCTCGTCGACCACCTACGATCCCTCCCGGACGTGGTCAAATGTTGCAGTCTTAACAGGCCTGACCCCCGCGACAACCTACTACTATAAGATCGACTCCACCAACTCGACCATAGGCCATTTTCTCAGCCCTCGCACGCCCGGCGACAGAACTGCCTTCAACATGGACGTGATCATTGATCTAGGTGTCTACGGCAAAGACGGCTTCACAAGCAAAAGAAGCACAAAAAAGGACACTATTCCAGTCATCGAGCCAGAATTAAACCACACCACAATCGGTCGCCTCGCGGAAACAATAGACGACTACGAGCTTGTCATCCACCCAGGCGATTTCGCTTACGCCGACGACTGGTATCTTAAATTCGCAAACCTGCTCGACGGCAAAGAAGCCTACGAGTCCATTATCGAACAATTCTACGACCAACTAGCACCAATCGCGGGCCGCAAGCTCTACATGGCCAGCCCGGGAAACCACGAAGCAGACTGCTCAGAGATTCCATACTTGAACGGCCTCTGCCCAAAAGGCCAGAACAACTTCACTGAGTTCATGCACCGGTACGAGAAAACCATGCCGCAGTCTTTTATTTCCTCGTCATCCAACCCAACCGCCCAAACCCTGGCCCGAACGGCCCGCAGCCTTTCCAACCCACCCTTTTGGTATTCCTTCGAATACGGCATGGCCCACGTTGTGATGATCGACACCGAAACGGATTTCCCCAATGCACCAAGCGGCCAAGGTGGCTCCGCCAAGCTGAACGGCGGGCCATTTGGCACTGCGAATCAACAGATCGAGTTCCTCAAGGCCGATCTCGCTTCCGTCGACCGGTCCGTCACGCCTTGGCTAATCGTCGCCGGGCACAGGCCTTGGTACTCAACCGGTGGATCGTCGAACGTCTGCAGTCCCTGCCAAGAGGCGTTTGAGGGCCTGTTTTACCAGTACGGCGTTGACATCGGTATTTTTGGCCATGTGCACAACTCGCAGCGGTTTATACCTGTGGTCAATGGTACTGCCGATCCCAATGGTATGGAGGACCCCAAGGCCCCCATGTATATCGTTGCTGGAGGTCCCGGTAATGTTGAGGGTCTGAGCTCTGTTGGCAGTAAGCCTGCTTATACGGAGTTTGCATATGCGGATGACTATAGCTACAGTACGCTTAGGTTTTTGGATGAGCAGCACTTGCAAGTTGATTTTGTGAGATCCTCTACTGGAGAGATCTTGGATTCTAGTACTTTGTACAAGGAACATGCGACGGATTTTGTGGACCAGTAATGGAAGTTTGGGAATGATACAGGCTATTTACTTATGACATATGGCGTGGGACGATGTGATAGTGAAATAGAAAGTGGATTTCTGTTTTAAGATTTTTTAGCACAAGAAATATACGCAGTATGAAGACCTAGTACTGTAGAGAAGAAAAAGAGTGCATTTCTATAAGAAAATTACCATATAAAGAAATAAATAAAGAAAAGAACCCCAATATTTCCAATGCCATCTAATACGCACAAAAATCCATCCCATCAATTATTTACATACGCCTTGCCTCATATGACCATATATGCATCAAGGATCTAATGTAACCAATTATAAAAGTACAGCCCATGTCGTATATGTGGCTCTCATCGATGCGATAGCTGACTATTCCACTCCTTCGGGGGCGTCGTCGAACAACCCGCCCCAGATGCCTCCTGGAAGCCCCATGGCTCACTATGCACGACAGTCTCGGAGACAACTGTGATATCCTTGGAGGAAGGCTCAGACGGAGCGAGGATGTGCTCATCGCTTCCCCACGCGGAGGTCTGCATATGCGTTGGCGCGGCAGCGTTCATTTTACTCTTTTTGGTGTCGCCTTCGCCGCGGGTTGTCAAGCTCTTTAAACCTCGGCTGGAGAGCTGGTATGGCTGTCCCGACGTTTTATCTGAGGAACTGAAGACGTGGGAGAGACCCATCTTCCTGAAGCCCTTGCGGATAAGTGGTTGAATGATGGGCAGGTTAGAGACAACGATTGAGACGAAAGTTTCACGACAGGCCCATTTGGAGCCGGTTTCAGCGCCGTCGGGGCTGGACTATAGTGCATCTGTCAGATATATGCGTAAATCACAGGTGTGTGTGTTCCTGCGTGGGTATCCTATTATTGCATGGGACGTACCTTCATAATTGTAACCGCCCGAATAATTCCCGCTATCATGACGAATGTAGCGCCGGAAAAGAGAGCCATAAGAGGGATCTTTCGTTTCAGATTGATGTTGACAGTCCAGAGAAGAGGAAGGGGGATTGAGAGAAGGTAGATGTCCGTGGTAATGTTGAGTATCACGACGACGAAAACATAAACGGGGGAGTTGGCTGGCTGACAGAATTCTGTAAATATATTAAGGTAAGAAGACTATGGATTATATCTGATTGTGGTGTAACTCACTGCCGGGGTCGGGGTAGATCTGCCAAAATGCATGGAAGGGCTGACATGACAGCAGGATCGACAACGCTGCTGCGAGGTATGTCACAATTAGAAGGACATACCCCAGTCGAACTCTGGTAGGAAGATGTTGGAGGCCAGTCCTGTGATATGCTTAGCGCATTGGTTCGTTATATCCAAGGTGGTATGTGAAGCGCACGTCAATCGAGAGTAGAAGACTGCCAAGCTGAATTTAACCAGCCAGAGAATAGCTGTGTAAAATGACCATCCAACAATTTGGGTCTTGGAGCCAGCAACACGGTGAGCCCATTCAGTCGAATTGGGGTCGAGAGCTGCTCGAGCTTCAGATGTCATGTAACCGTTAGTAAGGCCCTGGTATTTGGCACCGACGAGGTACGCTGCTACTGTTTCAAGTACAAAGAGAACCTGTCAAAAACCATTATGTTAATTCTAATTCTTTCAATGGTGTTTACAGGACAGGTGAAGCAACGTACTCCCGCCAATGGCATGAGATAATCATCAAGTTGGAAATCGGCTGGTCCGACGAGCTTCCATCGTACCCCGACACGGACTAATATTATGATCAAAGCCAAGGACAACAAAGTCCATGCTTCGGCGTTACCGGCCATTCTTGTGAGTCGTCAGTTGTCAGCAAGCCAGAGGACAAAATAACGGAAGATGAAAGCGGGAGTTGGAGGGAATTATAAAGAAAGGCCCCAGCCAGACCGACCCGCTTAGAATCTCCAGAATATACGGAGTCGGGATTTACACTATAAACTTACGCAACTAGCTTGCCAGGCTAATCGCATAGTGCGAATAGCCAACCGCTGGAGGATCATCCATGTAAGTTTTGTAATTTTGTAAATTTGCGTGGTCCCACCGGCTCCATAAAATCCACCCCGCTAAGAGGGGTAGATCTGTAATTGGTGCGTGGCCGACGGTCCGTGAGTCCGACACGGGCGGGAGGCTGACACGAGGGAATTACGAGATTGAGGATTACACCCCAGCGATGCGTAGAAAATTACAAGGCTATGCAAGCCGGTAGACTGACACTTGCCTATGATATAAATTAGTAAGGTTTAGAAGTAGAAGCCGAAAGGGGGAGTTGAACTCAAAAAGTATACCCCAGCCCGTCCCGTATGGAGCCGATCAAACTCAAATCTAGGTGGGGCGGTGGGGCTGCTCCGTAAGGTCGAGCTCGCCATAATGTCCCGACCCACGGCTCAGCCTTCGGAAAGATTTCGGAACCCGTTACACGCGCTGTGGGGATATCCGTGGTTACGAGCCAACTACCAAGGGTATCATTGGCCAATTCATGAAACAGCTTGTCCAGGATGTGATATAGGGCTTCAAGAATTCCTTGAATAACCACATTGGGAATAGGGCCCCCTCTCCCCCTATTGTTCTCCGCTGTTCTCCGAAATCACGTATTTATTCTTCGTTTCCTCCCAATAATTGAACACAAATTTCTAAATTTCCAAATTTTGGTACCTACGTTCTGGTGATTTCCATGGTTCACTCCCAGTTGATATCCACATCGTTTCACAAAGTGCAATATGTCCACCTTTGACTTTATCATCGTCGGGAGTGAGTGATCTTCATTGTGCCCTAACTTCGTTGGCCCTTATCCCTAATCCATCTTGCAGGTGGTCCGTCCGGCTGCGCCCTCGCCGCCGGCCTCGCCAATTCCACCGCAAGACCCCGTGTCCTCCTCATCGAAGCAGGTGACAACAAAGATGATCGCAACCTTCGCGTCGACGGCCAGCGATGGCTGACCTTCCAGGACCAGTCAATGAACTGGGGATTCAAGACTGCTCCGCAGGCGGACTGCAACAACCGTGAGATCGACTATAGTCGCGGCCTGTGCATGGGCGGGTCAAGCTCCATCAATTTCGGCGTGTACACTATCGGCGCACGCGATGATTACCAGGAGTGGGCGAGAATTGTTGGCGATGACGCTTTTGCGTGGACAGGTGTGCAGCAAAAGTTCAAGGATCTGGAGACATTCCATGGTGAGATTCCGGAGGGCATAGATAAAAAATACGTGGATCCGAAGACGGAGAATCATGGAGGCGAGGGCCCGTTGCATGTGGGCTTTGCGCGGGAGTGGGAACGGGATTTAACAGACCTCTTGGATGTCTTCGAGCAGGCTGGATTTCCATTGAACCCAGATCATAATTCCGGGAATCCGATTGGGATGTCGGTGCTGATTAGCTCGGCGCATAAGGGCTTGCGCTCTACAGCGGGGGATCTGGTCAAGGAGAGACTGGATAATTTGACAATTGTTACTGGAGCCCCTGTGCAGCGTGTCCTCCTCGAGGGGAAAAAGGCTGTGGGCGTTGAATCAAATGGAAATAAATGTGAAAACCTACTTCCGCTGCGAGTGACCCAGATATTAATAATTCTGAACAGACTACGCTACAGAGGAAGTCATCCTATCCGCCGGCTCGCTAAACGACCCTCGCATCCTGATGCACTCAGGCATTGGCCCCGCCGCCCAACTCCAGCAATACAAAATCCCCGTCGTTCACGATGCACCCGCCATTGGCCAGGGGCTTCGCGACCATTGCTTCGTCCCGATGGTCAACACTCGTACAGAAACCAGCACAGACCGAAAGGCCTTTTATGGCGATAAAGCCGCCATGGAAACCGCACAGAAGCAATGGGAAGAAGACGGGACAGGACCTTGGGCGAAATTTGCCTGCGAGTTGGGCATTGGCTGGTTCAAGCTGACCGATCAGCTCACTTCCTCGTCGGAATTCAAGGCCCTCCCTGCAGACGAACAAAAGTATCTTCTACAGGAAACTGTGCCGCACTACGAGGTCCTCACCCATTTCCCCGTTCATTGGGTCATCCCAGATTTCCCGGACGAGGCGTTGAATTACTCCTGTCTACTTGTCTTCTTGTTCAACGCACAGACTCGCGGAGAAGTCACATTGCAGTCGTCAGATCCAGACTCTCCGCTCTCTTTCAACCCCAAGTTCCTGGCCCACCCATTCGATCGCCGACTCGCGATCGAGGCCTTGCGCGACTCATTCCGTGTCGCCAAGCACGAATCCTATACCAAGGACAACGTGGCTGAGCTGGCAATGCCCAAGGGTGAGTCGGACGAGGATTTGCTCGAGTACTGGCGGCAGAATATTTCTTCGAGCTGGCACATGACAGGAACAGTGAAGATGGGCATGAAGGATGACGTGGACGCGGTTGTGGATCCGGATTTCAAGGTGATAGGTATTGAGAATTTGCGTGTGGCGGATATGTCGGTTGTGCCGGTGTTAGTAAATGCGCATGTGCAGGCCGTTGCGTATGTCACTGGTGCAATTTGTGCAGAGAAGTTGGCGAGGGAGTATAACCTTTATTTGGATCCAAAAACACCCAGCAGTGTGAGTAGGCTCTAACGCAATGCAAATTGCGTATTGTATGTGGTGTTCTTATATAAACGGTACATATAATTGACATTGTTTTTCCTCGATCCTCAGAATAGTTAGGGAATAGTTACATAGAAATACACGTATAATATGACTCATTGTAATCAGGGGATCACGTAGCATGTTGATCAACTCCGT
The DNA here is from genome assembly GCF_028828465.1 of Penicillium psychrosexuale. NCBI lineage: Eukaryota > Fungi > Ascomycota > Eurotiomycetes > Eurotiales > Aspergillaceae > Penicillium > Penicillium psychrosexuale. The sequence goes on along the minus strand of NW_026643190.1, from coordinate 917,022 downwards.
TCGATGTCATTGAGGAACTATTTTCCTTCAATAATCTATGCTACCAACTTTTACGGCAATACGAAGGTATATTATAAATAGTAGTATTTTGACTTTATGGTAGCTTTCTGTGCCGTTAAACTTAAAGATAAGTATAATTATAACCCTATTGTTGTAATATATAGTGGGGCGCCTTAAATACATACCAGATCATACCGTGGGGAGATACATAGCAGAAGATCGATCAGATAAGTTTGCGACATAGCTTTTGTTTGGATCGGTCTCTCTGTCATTTTTTCTCTTCTTCTTCCTTTTTCCTCTGACTTTAATTTTTTAGTCGAATGGACTCTTTCCATCAATATCAGATCTGCCTTGTCACAGTACCTAGGTATTGTATGTACGTGGCCCGATGATCAATTCTGTAAGTAGTAAGTCTACGCGTTTGCACATCAAGCCCGTAAAACTGAAGGATCGTCGGAGAGCAGATGCTTTGAAACTCAAGGAGTTTCTAAATTGGCGAGGCGTGGTGCATTTAGAGTGGTATAATGTGCCATTTTTGCATTATATCCCTACATAATTATACATAGAAAGGTCTGCCCTATGGTTTACACTCCCACCTTTTTCCGCCGTCTAGCTATGAAACCTGAAAGGGGAAAGCTTATCTGGAAAAAGACACGACAAGGCCGCATAAGCGACCGACTATTCTTGTTATCCGGCATCAATCCACCTGGGAATTCTTTAAAATTATCGAGCATCTTGACTTTCTTGATATTGTGATCCTCATCGAGGCGCTTCAATCTATGTGTCAAAATTGATCCGTGCATGAATATCATGAAATTTATGTAAATAGCCCACATCCATGAGCCTTCGTCCCTCTTCACATCTCGACTATTCTTCTCCTCTCAAACCCCCAAGGCGTGAGACATTGGAAAGAAATTATCATGAGATGTCAATATGGGAGGATATAACCAGTCCTAAGACGCAACATCAAATTAATGTATTACAACCTTGGAACCTTTTCATTGTATATCTCGCGTTAGTCCTATAGTATTTTATTAACTTTGGTTTTGCCCGTTGATCAGGAAAGAACTACGTAGCAGTTGATAATCTATATTGGCTTCATCCCTTGTTATCCAGGAATAAGAATTTTCATGAAGTCAAATTTCTTTCTTTCGATTCTAAACCATCAATGACTATCCAAAACCAATCTCAAGTCAAAAGTATGATACAGTACACTATGCCAAGGCTGAAACCTATACCGGGGCGGACGCTGACTCCTTAGTCTCCTTCTCCCGTCCCCGAATTTTGCGTCGCTCGACGATCAGGGCACCAATAATACTAATGCAACACAAAGCCAATGGCAACAACCACATATCTACCATTGCCTTATTGAAAGCGTCGAGGACGGCGATCTTGTCTGCCCCGTGTAACCCGTTGGTCAGAGTCGTGACACCTCCGGTCATGATTTGACTAGTGTCGATACTGGGGATATCTGTTTTGGCAATGTTTTGGTCTAGGCGATTGATGAAGAGGGATTGAGCAACACCAGTAAAGATTGCACTATCAATAACATGTCAGTAATTTATGGCTTTATCCATTTCCCCCTTCCGGTTGGATGGATTTCTAGCAACACTTACCCTGCCATGGTCTGAGTAAACATCACAATACCCGATCCAATAGGAATATCCACCAAATCAAGCACATTCTGGGCGACCATAACCGGCGTTTGAGCACATACACCCATGCCAAGGCCGAAGAGGATTTGGTACCCAATCCATTTTCCCGTGCCGATGTCGATCGTAAATGTGGTGAACAGACCTGCCCCGAGGGAGATAAATGTCGAACCAAAAATGAGGAATGGCCAAATGCGTCCGACCACTCCGATTAGAATACCGCCAAACAGCGAGGATAGGGCATTAGCAATGACAAGAGGAAGGGTGTCCACACCAGCGCCGAATGGACTCGTCCCTAGAGCTCCTTGGAACCAACTATAGATTCATTAGCGAGTCGGCTCTGTCACGGCATGTAAGACATGAAATGGGATAAGACATACATTGGAATGTAATAGAGCAGCAAGAACGAGGCACCACTAGAGCAAAAGCAGAAGAGGCAAACGGCGGCGACACTACGTTGTTTTAGCACACGTCCAGGCAGCATACTCTTGTCTCCCTGCCAGAGCTCCAGACCGACGAATATAATTCCCAACAGAATAAAAAGAACGAGTAGAGCGATGATTCTGCCACTGTCCCAGGCATATGTGGCCCCACCCCATTGCAGCGCGAGAAGGAGACAGACGACGCTTCCAATCAGGGTAATGAGACCGATAAAGTCGAATCCCTTGAGGAATTCAACTAGAGAATGAGGCTGCGCTTGAGGCTTGGGTGGGTGCACAAATAGCAGGAAAATGACATAGCTGAACGCACCAATCGGAAGATTGATGTAAAACTAGACCATTGAAGCCGGGTTAGCCTAGATTACAAAGCAGGTTTAATTCTCACAGGGGAAAGTAATCGATGTAACTCACATTCCATCGCCAGGTGACATGCTCGGTGAATGCGCCACCAATCAGCGGCCCAGTGGCATATCCAATGCCCATTGTACCACCGATCAATCCCATAAACAAAGGTGCCTTTGTCGGATGGGCAATGAATGGCACGAGAGAAAAGGTGCCAACCAGTAAACCCGAACATCCAATTCCTGCCACAGCACGGCCGACAATCAGGGCTGGGGAGTTTGGAGCTGCGCCGCAAATGGCCGAGCCAGCCAAGAAAAATAGCATGGCCACTGTGTAGACATATTGAATGTGATACCAAGTGTAGAGCTTTCCATACAGCAACTGCGTGATGGATGTGGTCATGAAATAGACACTACTGTACCAGCCAATATCTTTGATGGAATTGAACTGGTCCGAAATCACGGGGACTGCTGTGGCCAGGACGGTACTGTCCTAAATGAGGAATATTAGGTTAGTTTATGGCTCGTATAGGATAAGATATATGCACGTAAGCATTGTTACCCACCAAAGTGATGACAAAAATGATTAGGCACAACGAAAAAGTCACCAAAGCGAACTGGAAAGGGCCTGGGAGTTGCGGCTCCGGTGCAGCCTCAGCTTCATTGCTTGCGTCCACTGGACTTTCAGACACTTTGAAATCTGGAGCTGGCGAGCTATCACTACTGTCAACAGCGTTGAAGGGAGGCTTTTCAAAGATGTGGTCGTTAGGGGCAGCCATGACAGGAGAGGTGATAGTTATCACAGTCAAATAGGTAAAATACAAATTCTCATGGTAAAAACAGCGAACAGGAACCTTTCCTATGTATTCTGTACATCATTACTAGGGATTGGATTTATAATCAGAGCAGCTGCGGCTTATAAATCCACCACAAAGAGAAAAAGAAACAAGCAGGAGCAGGAGCAGGGGTAGTAGATTGAATTTGAATGGGGAGCTTTGATTGGTTGCAAGGCTCTAGTCTAAAACTGACGCATGGGATCAATTTAGGAACTCTAGATTGTCGTAGCGGGAGCAGCCGAAAGCTAAGTCCCACCGATCGTCGCTACGGGGTGTACAGATTACACTACACCTGCACATATAACATGGAGTAATCGAAAGACAAGGACCAATTTCTACCACTACTAAAAAAATATTGGAGAAGAGCGACCGGATTGGCTGAACGAGTGAGACTTAGTCTGACCATAAACATCCTTGTCGCCCCTTTAAAGTTTAGCTTGACCGCCACGGGGTAGTATAACTGCGGGTTTTTAATGAATGTCGGCGTAATTACCATCCGATAAAGAATACTATAGCTAAAATGGCGTAGTCTTGGCCATCGATTTACCTAAACTGGAAGTTTCCCAGCCGATATACCTAGGTACACAGTACTAGGTACCCAATAGAAAGGTTTCGAGCCTCAACAAGGTGCAACCGCGGGATAATGATGCCCCGAAAATTGGAGAGGTCTTCAAGGTTCCGTATATAGAGATAATGAGTATGACAGATAGGATTATAATATTCACCATAGACGTTCATACCTATTCCACGAGAAGCAGGGTGCGATTCAAGCAATTAACCTAGAAAGAACGAACAATGACAATAGACTTTAGACCCGATGTGGCTCGATGCGACATGCCTAAACCTGAGACAAGGACTATGTCCGATTACCATTATTGGCATGGCCTGTCGGTGGGTGGAGACGCCAGCAGCCCGTCTAAGCTACGGGAGCTGTGCACTTCGGCTCGAGATACCTGGAGCATTATCCCATAGGAGCGTTTCAATGCTAAAGCACCATAATATCCTAACAGGGAGCGAGTCGGTCGAGCTATATCCTCCTTGATTTTGGAATGGATACGGAAGAGTGGACAGATGACCATGTCCGCCACGTTGTCCAGGTATTTCAACGAGACCGTGTGGCAGGAATTGCCCAGGGAATCTTCACCAAAAAAAAGCACAGGCGCTTTATACCAGCATAGCGTGGGAGAGGCAGAAGCTGCTGCACTTCCACCGCCTTTCATAGCAGCCTACTACGCCCTGACCAGTCTTGCTGCTCTCCAGTCCGGGGAATCTGTACTCATTCACGATGCTGCCAGTGATGTTGGCCAAGCTGCGATCGTGCTCAGTCAACAATTGGGTGCAACCATCTTTATGCTCAGCAAGTCTTCGGCCGAGGCGTAGCTTCTCACCAAAACACACCGTCTCGCGGCTGGACAGTTCCTTCATAGCGGTGAAATCCCAGGGATTGATTGCAATTCCTAAATTATTAAGCTACAAATTTCTCTCTCCTACAAAACCTGATACATACGACCATAGGGTGTGGAAAACAGGGCTTCCCGTCCGCTCAGCCGTACTTAAGCCACACGCCGGTGAGTTAGTAGTTGGGTGGGTGACCACCAGCGAATCCTCACTGTTGTATGTTTCTGTTTTTTTTGCTACCCATTTGGTAGATATATTCCCTCTCATTGACAGTGAAATGGAACGATGAACCCTTTCAAGACCCAGCAAAGAGGGTGGAATTTTGTACGAGCATACGGATGATTAGTTTAGCCGAATCACTCAAATTAAGCCAGGAGAGAACATTTACAGATATGATGGGCCAATGCCATAACCTCGTGTGCATGTCACGTGAACGTTCTTTTCTCCTATTCTAAAATCATTAGAATCAATGCGGTGAAGAAGTAATCGGCTAACTTTGGTAGAATAATCTAACCGGTAGAATAAATATAGACTAGGCCTAATCTGGCTAGACGATAATTTCTATTACGTGCTATAGGCTAGTTACTAAAGCAGTTATTAAAGCAGTTACTAGAGCAGTTGCTTAAGTGGTTAGTTAGTTAAGCGGTTGCTAAAGTGGTTGCTAAAGTGGTTGCTAAAGTGGTTGCTCAAGCGGTTACTAGAGTAGTTGCTCAAGCAGTTTCTCAAGCGGTTTCTCAAGCGGTTGCTTAAGCAGTTAATAATGATATGATAAAAGGGATTTAATTTTATTAGTAGTTTACATACAGATTGTAGGTACCTGCTGTCTTACTACTCCCATAGCAGGAAATATGCCGTCCGTACCTTGCTTTCCTTCTTTATAGGCGAGGAGAGCTGGGACCACATTACAGTGTTATTCACTGAGATCCTTCAAAGCTTCTAGCTCTAAATACTGACGGGGTGGAGCTGCCTGTTGTTATCGAAGCCGGGGGAGCTGGAACTCTGTTCCGGGGTTGGAAATCTGAAAGTAAATTCTTATGAATGCCTTCTTGCTACTATCTATCGCACTGTAGCAGAGGTACTTGAACACGGCGAAGGAAGGTCCACCACCCAACTCAAGTTCACAGTTAGTGATGCTTTGGAAATCCTCGGTGAGCTTCTCCTCGAGAACCCACTGTTGAGGCGAGGGAGTGGTCTCCTCCTCAGCCCCGCAGTAGCCCACTCCCTACTAGGGAACGTTGCAGAGCCAGCAGGTGTCTCTGGCGGATCACAAAGAATCTGGCATTTTCTCACATCTGGTGGTAAAAGAAATCCACCTTTGAGACGAAACCCTGTAACATCCGTCTTTGGTGGACCGCGATGATCTTCGTTAAGGGCAGCTGGGGAGCATAACGGCGTCTCGAAGTTCTGGAAACAAACTGGAATGTTACGAGCCAATTCGATTCAGAAGAAAAGAGTGCAATTCCAATCAAATTCTAAGTACAAAGAAGAAAAGGAAAAAGAGAAACTATCTGAGTGCGCGTTCTTCCCTTCTTATACCCTTGCGTTTGTCTCGCTTAATTCTCGTTCGTCTTCTTGGGAAGGTGCAAGGGCATAGTCGTTCCTGCCTCGTTTGGCAAGTACGAGGACGTGACCGCTCCTGCCCCATTTGGCAAGTACGATCCTCCTCAGATCGTCACAGAAGACATGTCCTATCTGAAAGCAAACGGAGGCATAAGGCTGTGCTGGAGACGCCAGCTAGGGTGGCATTATCATACTCTGTCCTCCATAGGATAGAGACACTTTGGGATAGCAATTCTTTATCCCAGAGATACTGGAATCCCTCAACAATAGCTTGTTGTGCACATGTTGATACCCTCGTGCCTATCCTGCGGATTTGGTTCCCTGTTGAGACGTTGAAACCCGTCACAAAGAAGGAATTGCCATCTGACACATCCTGGAGGATATCGTACCGTAGGCGTAAGCAACTGAAACTGTCTGCAAATCCATCATGGAGCCAGGAATCTTTAATATCTGAGCGGTTCTTGAAGAGAATCACAATGAACACACTTATGAACACCCGGACGCCGAGCGCACACGGTCCCGTAATAGGTGTAGATCATCTTGAGAAAGGAATTTGCGGGTTTTTAGGATAACATTGAGAGGGTCGTCCTGGAGTTTGGGCAAATTATGCAATGCCAGCTAGACCCTGACGAAGAAGCTGCCACGGTATGAGCTGCCGGTAAAGAATTTGTAGAAGACGATGAACGGCGAGAAGACTGTAGAATTGGGGTTTGAACGGCTGCTCGATAGATGGACATGCCTTGGTCCTATCCCATTCGAAGAGATCGGTACTTATAGAGTTAGTAGAGAATTTCCATTGCCAGGAAGGTGCCGCTTACTGGGAACCCAAATCTCATCTCTTTACGCAGATTATGTGCGCCGTGGCATCAAACCTGGCTGAGCATCTCCCTTTTGAGAGCCAGCCGATATGAGGAAAAATGATCGGCGGATTCGGAATGTTTAGGTGCCAAAGGCTCGGGTGAAAGGGTATTAGAATTGGAATGGTGAGAGAAGTAAGAAGAGGTTTCACTAGTAAGAGTTGGATGAGTTAAATATCGAATCACGTGGGCAGGGTTTGGTAGTGAGGTAAGCACGTAGGTACGCATGAAGAGTTTAGGAAAGGGATACAATAGGGGAAAGGAAAATAATGGAGAAGAGGGGAAAGAAGAAGACGGTGGCATTCGTGAAATGAAGATTTATATACTCCGTAGACCTATTAAGTCGAAAATCGAAAATCACCTGATCGCCTGATCGATCAAATATGAAGCTATTCAGAGATCACCTAGTCCAATTTTTTTTTTCGAAATATAAAATTAATTCCATAAGAAAGAGCATTTAATTCTAAGTATTATACTTTTTTTTAAATATTAATTAGAGCGATATTCATAGAGCAATGGGTGGTTGAAAATAGTAGGTTCATATGGAAGAATAAAGTACGGGAAAAAAAGGGGGGGGGAATCATGTGACTTCGACAGATTAGGTAATCTCTGAATAGCTTCATGTTTGATAGATCAGGTGATCAGATCATTTAATAATACTATAGGGCTGATCATAATTAGCTAACTAACTATGGCAGTGCACAGCACCAAATGACGGTGTGGATTATTAATTTATTACTAATTTTTGCCTGGCAAAAACTCGGTTGGCGCGATGGCATCTAAAACCTGCCGTACACGCGTGATTCATGGAGAAGATACGCAGGGACGAGAGAGCTCAGATGGGCCTATGGCTCCCTCGGTCTCTCACTGTCACAAAACTCCATAGCTGATAATATTGCTACTTATTTTATCTGCATCTCTTATGGCCTTATTCCCGCACAAACTGAAATCTTGATCCACCAGAACATGCAATTTGCAACAGGGAATTGACCGCGCCATCGTCTGCTTCTCGATGCCGAGGGGCGGCACATTGGCTGGTTGCTGCGGCTCGAAGCCTGCCATCCCTACAATGTCTTGTCTCGAGAATCCAGCTATTTCGGTCTGTGGCAAGTGCAGAAGATTGGAATATAGACCTTGCGTAGCGGTCTCCGATGTGTTGAAGCTAAGCCCCTGGAGAAAGTCGGGCGAGACCGCGGTGGCATCCCCAACCCAGGGAATCGTTGGGTCCCACGTAGAGCCGGAGACTTCGAATGGGATGTCTTCCCATGCCACTTTATCTGGGTCATTACATATATAAGCGTTGTCCGGGGTCTCGAGCTTAGAGTTGCAACTGGAGCTGGCTATGCTCTGGCGCTTGTGGGAATCACATAGGGCCAGCCGCTCGATTTCTTTCTCTCTGCTCGCTTTGTTCTCCTCTTTATTATTGTCGTCCCTATCCATTTGACCGTCTTCGTCGTTGGGCCATAAGTCGGTCGGACATACAGTTTCTGTAGCTGTTGATTGGCCCTGGTGCTGTTCAACCTTCTTGGTTCCGCCATTTCCTAGCCTGCTCTCTCGTCGAGTGAGGATGGTATATCTGCCGTTGAGAGTAGCCTGTTAGCCGGTAATGAAGTTTGCATTCGGTCACAAGGAGACTGACTGATTCTTGATCGAGTTCCGGGATCGGGAAGGAAATTTTTCTATCTGGATCTCCTTCCAACTTCGTCCTTTCACGGCCACATATTCTACCAAACGACGGTCCTTTCTGTTGTTTTAGCAATATTTTAACCTCTGTTTCCGAAGGAAAAGTCGAACAAACCTCCTCCTCTGTCCATTCGATATGATTCAGCTGCGGATCTAGAAATTGCTTCCATCGCTTGGCACACTCTACTGGATTGTTAGTAAGTACAGATAGATCTACAAGGTGATTGCAAATGAAACACCAATAGCACGCACGTTCTGAACTGCGCATTGTCACTAGACAGTTTGAAGGTTGACCATAGATGAGATCCGAAATGCTATCTAGGCCGAATGCATCATACCACATGGTTAATTTGATGACTTGGCGGCTATTTTCGTAAAGCCGATACTGAAATTTCTAAATGTCCCTATTTCCGGCGAAGAAAGAGTGTGAAAACATACACCAGATATATATACATTGTGCTTCTGGAGTATCCCTTGCTAGTAGCTACATATTTATCATGTAGCTTCGAACTTTATCTCCGCTATTCGGCGGTAATTATCTCCTTACATCTATCTCTACCAATGATTGACTTGCATTTGTAGCCAGCCTGGAGCCTAGTCTGTTTTCTTCCCTCTCGTCATATTTTTATAATGCTTGCACTGCGAAAAATCACACCGCAATTTCTCCGAGAAAATGCTAGTCATGTGAACATACAAATAAATCATGAGGAATGCTTGCGCTTTGCCTGGTCTCTCGTACTGTGGGTCGTTTGCTCACAAAGATTTCGGTATGGTCATTACGATCCTGAGCAAATGGTAACGGCCTCTGACTATTATTCTTCAATTATCCTAAAATGTTGAATATCCTTTTCTATCTTCTGGCGCTTTCTGTCTTCCAGACTTCATATTTGATGAAGAGCGCCTTTCAACCGCCCAATTTAGGTGGGAAAGTGCCTCCTTTCTTGACAGGCTATGGATATAAAATTTGCAGTGTCGGTATGATCCATGGTTCGTTTACTCTATTTCCATACTCGGAAAATACCATCTATATCTCGTCCGCCTCCTTGAACCATGACCTTCTCGTGGAGTCTTCCAACAATGGTATTAATCATAAAGGATGTACGTCTGGATTCAGCATCCCTCTTATTCTGGTGCGATCTTGCTCATATATTGCTGCTGTGAACTCATTTGGGCCAAGGTGGTAGCCGTTGTATGAGATGCTCAAGGCGATTATCTATGGCAATCGGATATTTTATCCTCGCGGTTATGGTGACTTTTCCATCGCGGATTCAAAAGAGGAGAAGATGCCCCACAATAACTTTGGCAAAGGGTGGGAAGAGTATCACCGCATGGCAGCTAGATTTGTCCTCTTATCATCTGAGTCGCTGAAAGGGTTGAGGTGGCTCACGATATTGGACCGAAAGTACTCTTTTTATACCATGGACAACCTTTGCATAGCGAAAATATATGCTGCTATCATTGCTATATGATCTCTTTATTTGTTAAAAACTAGTATCGGAGAAGGACTTGTCATTGAAAGGATGAAGATAGATGATAGTAAAATCACACCACTATAATCCTATAATCAAACATACTTAGGTCCTCATGTGATACTTATTGAGGTTTGATCTACACTACTTTCGCACACTAAATACGCAAGCTGGGTTGACGGGCCACTTGAGTGATACGAATAAATTAACTGCTCTGCTAACATACATAAAGTCTCCAGCTTGTGCCACCCCACCTTACTTGCCATTTATCATTCTCGATGGGAGCCAAGCAAGGTGCATCAGTGAGTTGTGTTTAGCTATGGGATCCGCGAAAGACAAAGTAAATCGGCTCTTAATAAGGCTGATTTTTCCAGCTTTATATCTCTCCTACCACAAATGGTCCATACATACAGCTCTTTTAAACTACAGCCTACATTCGACTCTTCTCTGATCACCCGCTTCCAGAAAAATCCGATCCTGTACTGGAACAAAAATAATGTTTGAAACTTTTACTTTTTGGATTGCTATACTTCAGTTATTCGTCTTTATTCGGATGAGTAAACGGCTGTTGGCAAAGGTAATGTGTCTGTCATTTGATTCGAAGTTCCTATGATTGACAGGAGAATAGCACCCTCAAACAAGTTCGGAAATTGTCAACCACTCACCGGATCTCATTTCCAAGGACCAAACCATTCCTCTTACGATTCAGCCACCAATTGATGACTTTGAATATGAACAACCGTTCAATTTTATAGATTTCGAGGGAGTTCCCAACCTTCGCGGGTTTGGCGGCTATCCTAGCGCTTTCGGCAATCAAAAACAAACCCGGAGGGGCTTTCTATACCGGTCAGCACATCCAGGAGGGCCAAGTCTCGTAGGAATGAAACAAATGAAATCCATGGGGATCAAATTTATTGTGAATATTGCATCTCACAATGAAACGACAGTACCTTGGAAGATACCACGGGAGATTATGGAAAGAGAAGGGTTCGTGTTTTTGGACTGGCCCATTGAAAAGGAGGCCTTTTCAATTGAGCAGCTTCTCATAAAATATGATTCTTTCCAAGAAACCGGGGTTAATGTGGGTTCGCCTTATTTATTTCCCTTCCGTTCTATCTTTTACGTGTCTAATTCATGCTTGAAGTCCGTGTCGAAGAACTACATACAACTTCTGCAAAACGGAACCGAAGTCGTAAGACGCCTACTTCTTTATTTGAAAGAAAATCCCCGTGTGTACTTATACATTGTACGCTTGGTAAAGACCGTACGGGCATGGTTTTTGCACTCTTATTTCTCCTTGCTGGGGTGTCTGATGCAATTATCGCCAGCGAGTACGGCCTCAGCACAGAAGGTCTTGCAGGGTGCGTTGACAGTATTGAGAGCTATTTGAATCATGCCACCGCAAATCGTGATGACGCAAGGAAAAAAGCCGAAGAGATCATTGTTGCCGAGTCTGTTTCTCTATATTCGTGAATTTGATCAGTTATCTGACTCGAAATCTAGAGAAGAGAACATGATTGCAACAATTAAGGGCATTCAGGACGAGTATGGCACGGCAGAAAACTATTTGCTGCGGGAATGCGGCCTTTCTGATGAAGACCTGCGATGCTCCAGATCGATTTTACTAGCAGGCGACTTGAACATTCCAACCGAAAAAGCAGGGGAGACCAATCCAGCTTACGGAGAGAAATAATGAGATGAACTACTTGATGTTATTCTGTCTAAAGGAAGAGGAAGCCAACTGTCGGCATTCACATGAATGTAGGCAGCGAAATTGCGCAGGCTGCTGCCGATATGGTATTGATGAGAGAGTAAGTAGATGCGAACTGATTCAGCAGAATTACATAGAATATGTTTATATTTGATAACGAACCTATTAAAAATACATGATAATGCATGCCTTCACATTTCCATCCACAATCATTACAAACCTCCGAATTCCGAAAATGTACACCCAAATCAATTAAGAACTGGCCTCAAGCTCGCTCAGAATCTCATCAGCGGCCTTCTCGGCGACCATGTAAGTAGACACAGCGGTGAAAGTACCGGGGACTTTGGGGAAAACGGAAGCATCAACGACACGAAGACCAGAGACACCACGGACACGGAATTTGGAGTCCAAGACAGCCATGGTGTCATCATCAGCACCAATGGGGCAAGTGCAGGATGCATGGTGACCCCAAGTACCATCCTTGATGTAATCGATGATGTCTTCCTTGGATTGGACATCAGCACCAGGGAGAACCTCAGTGATGTTGACGGTCTGGCGCTTGAACGCGTCACGAGCAAGCTGGATGGCTTCGTACATAGCAGTGAGATCAGCCTCGTAGTCGCCGACACCAGTGTCGAAGTAGTTGAAGGTGATCTTAGGCATGTCAAGAGGATCAGCGGACTGCAGAACGACGTTTCCAGCAGAGTTGCGGGGGTGAGACTTGAGAATAGCCCAGGTAAACCAGTTGTGCTCGTCAGTCGCGTTGATACTGTAGTCGGGGAAGTAGCCACGGAAGTTAACGGGGCCACCGAATTCGAAAATGTCGAAGTCATCGGTGGCCGTGGAGCTCTTGTATAGCATGGTGGCGGCGAGACCGGGGGATGAGTAAATTCCGTGGTCGCCAAGAACAGGAGACTCCCAATCACTGATGCAAGGGTCCGCCTGGTCGCGAATGCTGAAGGTGCACTTGTTCAAGCAGGAGAAGTCCTCCTCGACTTTGCCCTGAACGGAGATCTCATAGTGGTCCTGGAGGTTGGTGCCGACACCGGGGAGATCCTTGATGACCTTGATACCAAACTTCTCGAGTTCCTCGGCGGGTCCGATACCACTCAGCTTGAGGATCTGGGGAGAATTGTATACTCCACCGGCAACGATGACTTCACGAGAAGCGGTTGCGGAACCGGGGGTACCAGTAACAGCGGAGTTCGACATAGGACTGGCCCTGTAGAGGTGCTCGCCATCGAGGAACTCCACACCGGTGGCGCGGGGTGGGGTTTCGGTCTCATTGAAGGTCACCTTGGTGACGTGGGTGTTCATGCGGACATCAAGAGGGTACTTCTTAGAGCCATCGTCATTCGTAGCATCGCGTACAGAGATGATGAATTCACGAGCACCATTGCGGTGAGCGTCGTCGGTGGAGATAGGGATCTGGTAGTAACCGGGCTCGGTGTCACGGGTCTCCGTGTCAGCATTGGCATCGCCAACTAGCAGAGTGCCAAGGTTCATAACTTGATCGGTCGTGTTACCGAGCGCATAGGCACCACCGGTGAGCAAGCTCAGCAACTGGGTATCCTCTAAGACAATGCTGAGGGGCGCGGTTTCGGTCGACAACCAGCCGTCGTAACCGTGGCCCTCAACTGCGGGAAGAGAGTAACCGTTGTTCTCCAGCTTAGTGAAGTACTTGCGCATGTTGTCGGGTGCCCAAGAGCTATCGTTGGTGATAGTCTGAATGTATTCAAAGTCAGACTGGTAAGGATAGACTGCAATCAAGGCGTTGTGGGCAGTGCAACCACCGAGGGTACCTGTACGAGGGTAGAGGGTTCCCTTCAAGGTCGAACCCGCGGGAGGGTTGAGGCCAGTGTATATCCCGCCATCGGGCGTATCGTAGCTAGTCTTCCAATCGCGAGCCTGACGCTCGTCATCTTCGTAGTGGTGGACGAAAAAGTTCCACGAAAGCTTCTCGTCTTCGGAGGCTCTGGCGGAGTAGGCAGGGATGGTGTAGTTGTAAGTTTCACCCTGGTCATCACCAGCCTCAATGAGCAGTGTCTTGTGACCAGCCAAAGCAAGTCGGGCTGCCAGAGGACCACCACCAGCACCGGAACCGACAATGACATATTCATAACCGGTGAGTTCCACGGCCTTGGCCACGCCGGACGTGGCGACCAGCAGGCCAAAGATATAAGCAAGAATCATATTGACAAAGAAGGACTTTTTGTGACTTGACCTTGCAGAAGAGATATCACCCAGCTTTTATGCATGGGGTTTCCCCTGAACAACGGGATGGTTCACGTCGTTCTCCATTTTTATCAAAGCCGTTGAATACTTGGCGTGCCTCGGTCTCCACTAGCTCATGGTGATCTACACGGAGACAGCTGAGCCTAGTACTTTTCTAGGACAATTACCGAACGATCATCAGTAGTTTAATGCGTAAACCTTACATCGATGCAGATCATCAAGACGGATCCACATGTTTCGGGGGTTTCTCCTTTCCAGAACGAAGCATCACTAGCAGTTCGCTATTGCCGAGACAGTGCAGATAATTCTTCTCAAAGCTGAGACATTCTAATCCCTGTCATCTGGATGCTCAATACCATGTTAATCCATGTCATCTGGAGGCTCAATATGTTAAGTGGCAGGCTTTCATCAAAAGGGGGAAGCCAATTCAAGATTCTATACGAGGTAGATCAGAGAGAGGAGCAGGCACCCAAAATGGCAAAAGAGGGAAAACCCCACATCTGCAAAGAATGCAAACATCGAGCGATAATCCTCTGCCGAGGCAGATGACAAGACATGCTCTACCGAGTCCACCATGGCCAACCCCACCAGGACTAAGAAATGGCCGCCACAAGCTCGTCAGGTCATGCATGTCAAACATGTTCACTCGTATTATTCCGAAGAAGACCCGTTTGATCAACGGAGAAAGAAAGCAGAGTATCTGACATAGGCCTGCGCCTGTACTCCGTACTGTGCGGAAAGAGAGCGTAGGCGGTGTGGTCATCGGATGCCTTAGCTACTTCCGGCTAGATCAATATGACTGTCGCTCCGCAAATGTTGAAGGGTCAATTATTGCGAAAAAAAGGATTGACCGTCAACTGTCGGATGTACGACACATATTGAATCGACAGATATGGGAGTGATCCCCCGGAAGATGTGCGTGATATGCACATAAAAAGATGTCCAAAGATGCTACAAGCATGCGACAAGCATGACCAAACGGCGTTCGGTGCCCAGGAAGAAAGGGAATTGTCTTCCTTAGCCAGCGACGCTGCTTACACTGGCGGTCGGTAGGATCGCTGGCACTAGACCCGCAGTTATTTAATGGCAAACTTAGTTGGGAAAGAAGATCAGAACGATGAATATGGGAAAAAGGAGATTTATCTCGCCAAAGGCAGACCTCAGGCAGTTACAGGAATTCATCATGAACTGAAGGGGTGGAAGTGTATTTAGAAATACTTTCGTCTTAGTTTTGAGGCAAGCTTTACGTCAATCACCTGATTAAATCATAGGTATTAATGACGTAGGGAAGGATGTAGTCTACTCTATCTACTATGGGATGTAGGATACTGTAAGGGGGAAGGAAAGTGGAGAAGAATATGAGCTTGCGTTGGCTTCACCAAAAGGCTACTAGTCAACAGCACCACGGAGAGGTCCAAGCTCGTGGCTGTTGGATCCCCTGGGAGCATACTGCTGTCCCAGGAGACCCCGGTCTTCTGGGAAGACCGGCCGAGTTACTCCCTTTGGAGCTAACCCGGGTGTCGAAGTCGCTGGTGTCGGGCACTGCAGACTCACGTCTAACAGAAACTGGTTTGGTGTCGAGGGCGGCTGCGTGTCGGGGTGGTCGGTACTACAGACTCACGTCTAGCAGAAACTGAGTTGGTGTCGAGGGTGGCTGCGTGTCGGGGTGGTCGGGCACTGCAGACTCACGTCTAGCAGAAACTGGGTTTGCGTCTGGTCGGCAGGATGGTTGTAGGAGGAAGAAAAGGGAGAAAAGAAGGGGGGGAAGAGTGCCCCTTATATGTTAGCTTGCGGCCTCAGGTAGCACTCGTGGACCAAGGACAGAAAACGGAAGTTTTGAGTTTCACCTTCCCAAAACGTACTAGCAGCTACTTTATTGAAGGTTAAATCCACTGCAACTAGTACTTAGGGTTTATTATCTAACGAGAGAAAGCAAATCATTGATAAGTCAGGACCCCAACCTAGCTGGACCCCCGCGTGCAAACCTTTTTTGCTCTTTGGTTCTCAGATATCGAGGCTCTTTGAAAGTGTAAGGTAGAAGTCCGTGGCCGAATCCGACAGCACGGGTTATCCTGGGGCTAATGCCTCAGGCAGACGTCAAGCCTAAATAAAGCAAGACCCGCCCTTCTCCACTTTCCTTCCCTCCTCCAACCAGTTTCGTCAACCATTTTCATCAAGCATTTTCATCAACACTTTCTTTTCAATATGGAACCTCTTGATGACCAGAACATTTTTTCCGAGTTCGAAGATGAGGAGAGAAGGCAGCTTATCGAGGAGCTGATACGTCAGGACCCTAGACTAGCTGAACTCCCGCGTACAAACTTTTTTACTCTTTGGTTCTCGGATATTGAAGTCCTTCGAGTGTTTGCAAACGTGCTTCAGAGGGGTGATCCCAATTTTAAATGGCGAAAATATCTATTGTCCACCCCCGACCCAAGTGATGTACCTGGAGTCTGTAAGTGCATCATCGTGCATCAGAAAGTGCCTCCATGGTAACAAGACAATAAGCTAACAATTGATATACAAAACAGTCGCATCAAGTAAGCAGGCCAATAAGTCGTCCTCGAAAGGCAAATCTTCCTCCGGATCTAGATTGCCTGTACCAGCTCAAAGCCCCGCGGGCAGGACTCGCTCCATGTCTCCTCGAAAGGGCCAGCCAGGTCTCCGCGAGCGTTCGATTAACACACCACGTACTTCTTGGGATGACCAGCAAAACCCCCTCGGCGAATCGTCAACTGCCGTTCAGCAAAGCCCCTCCCTTGGTCGGGATTTGACTTTGGTTCAGCCAGAAAGACAAAGGCGAGACGACGCTATGAAGAAGAAGGTACGCTGATCGAGAATATTGAGACAGGATAATGCTAACTTCCTTGCCCTTTAGTGCCTGGAGCGAGATAGTAACAGGTGCATCATAACCAAGCGCGATCACCCCGGGATTCAGTGTGCTCATATCATTCCCTACAAATTGAACGGTTCCAGCACCCGGGGTGCAACCTGGGAATGGCTCGAAAACTTCTGGGGTGAGGCTCGCGCCGACAGGTGGAAGGCTGAACTCCTCGGTGGCTCAAATCACCAGATCAATACCGAACAGGTCAAGAACCTGATAACCCTTGCGAGTCAAGAACATAACTACTGGGATAATTGCCTGTGTGCTTTCCGCCACTTGAGAACTTACGAGCAGAACACGAAAATGGACATTGCGTTCCATTGGTTGCCTCTCCGCGGGAGTGAGAAGCGAACCGACATCATCCCCACTATGTCCCATCCATTCCCTAATCAACCCCAAGGATATGCCACATCTCCAGGTGGCAACAGATATTTGTTGCATTGTGAATCTTTGAACCTTATCTCCTCCGGACACATTTTCACCGTGACAACAACAAACCCAGTGACTCATCCACTTCCATCGGAGGAGTTGCTGAAAATGCAGTGGAATCTGAGTCGCATCGCTAGTATGCAAGGAGCGGGTGAAGACGAAGATAGCGACCTTGACTCCGACGGTGATTCCGTCGTTGTGACTTCCAGGTCGAGATCTCCGACCAAGGAGGCTTACACTTTCCCTGAGCAATCGAACCTCGGGTCTCCAGCATGGTCCCCGAGCAAGGGAGCTCGTATGCTCTCTGAGAACGTACCTTTCAGAATGCCGACCCGATCTCCATCACCTTCAAAGGCACGGGATTTACCTGGCATAGATGAATCTGCTACTGAGCATGTTGACTGAAAGCATTCTTCGCTCCGTCGCCCAAGTTGAAAATATGGCTAGATAACGCATTTCTCACATCAATACCGGCCATCCACCAAGGCTGGGGTCTTCTGGAACTACTCCTGTTATTCCAGAAGATCCAATAGCCATAAGCTTGGGCCTCTACGCGGTGCTATTGACTAGTGGCCTTTCCGGTGAAGCCAACGCAAGCTCATTCGTGTGTCCATGACCTAGATAGCTTCTCTTGGAATGTTAACTCTTCCAAAATTACCAACTACTATCATCTTTCGCATATTGTAGATCTTAATGAATTATGACCTATAACATTCCGCTCTGCGCCTAGATATAGGTCAGAAATTGGCCTCATAAGATACGCCGGGGCTCTGCACTGGTATTCCAAGTTATATCAGAGGTGGACCTAACGCACCGGGCTTATAGACAACCGTGTTTTATGGACTGCGTTTCGTCTAAGTAGACATCTCTCGTTTCTCTCTTACTTCTCTCCTAGTTTATATACAATACAAGCGTCAAGCCTTCGGAGTGATAAAACGATAAAATTATAAGCTAATTCACGTTCACTATTTTACGGCTAATTCCGAATACCCGAAAGAAGATATCTAAAGACTAACAAGAAAGACATGACAACCTGAAGCATATAATAGTCAGAGACCCGCTCTTCTCCACTTTTCCTTTCTCCTTCAACAAGAATATGGCATTCTCCAAATGGCAATATATATCTCTTGCATTGCGAAACGCTGAAACCGGACAAACTTTCACCGTGACAACCACGAACCCAGTGACTCGGGGAAGGACCGACCTATGCACCCTCTCGGTGAAACACAACTGACGAAAACATGGCTAAACCAGATGCCGATCGTGAGGCAATGCCATCCGCTCAAATTTCCCCTGGACAATTAAACCTCGGATCTCCAATAGGATCCCCGAGCAAGGGACCCCTGCTCCTCTGTCCTCATCCTCTTTACAAATCTTAACCGCGGAGCTATAGGTCTAAAAATTTGCCCTCATTGGCGCTATGCTGGGACTCCACCGCCACGAAATGGACGACCACCGTAAAATCGGTCAGATGGCCGTGAAGAAGCATGGGACGATTGTCTCCACCCGCCTGACCGACACTCAAGTCGGCCGTCGTAAGGTTCCATACGAGGACCCCAATCCTGCGCCTCTCAAGTACCGACGCCGTAGCTCCGACTTGTACCCCTTCCCTTTTTGCTGTTTTGTTCTCCTTTTCTGCTCTGGTCCGTCTGAGCCCGCATATCCACCTATTTGGTTTTTTAGCACTTAAGCTTATATATATAACATATGCTGTGAGGCGGGATCTAGTTGAAAATACAAAAAGAGCCTCCGGCCCCAGTTTTCTATTCTATTTGTAGAGATATTTATTTGTAGTCAACAAGTGTAAGTAATTGATGTATTTTAATTCGGAAATGTTGCCAGGTACAATTTATATGCACCTTTATTTCCATGAGTCTCTGAAATTCCTCTGCCGTGACAAGGACATTGTATCCTCAATGTACCGGGACTCTATCGTATATAGCATGGAATGGTAAGACAAGAGGATCTCTAGTAATTGCTTGCTGTGCAATTTTGGACTCCTAGGCACAATATGGCTGCTAGATAGTAGGAATCTGAGGGTATAGCAGTGAGTTTATTTGACGCGACTGTTTTGTATATCAATTGTTAGCTTATTGTCTTATTGCCATGAAGGCACTTTCTGATCCACGATGCACTTACAGACTCCAGGTACATCACTTGGGTCGGGGGTGGACAATAGATATTTTCGCCATTTGAAATTGGGATCACCCCTCTGAAGCACGTTTGCAAACACTCGAAGGACTTCAATATCCGAGAACCAAAGAGTAAAAAAGTTTGTACGCGGGAGTTCAGCTAGGTCAGGGTCTTGGCCTATCAACTCCTCAATGAGCTGCTTTCCTCATATTCAAACTCGAGAAATGTTCTTGTCATCAAAAGCTTCCATATTGAAAAGAATACCAAGTGATCTTCCCGAAACGGATGAAAAGGGAAAGTGGAGAATAGCGGGTCTGTCTTGGATCAGCCCTGACGTCTGCCTGAGGCATCCGCCCCACAAAAACCGTTGCCTGGATTCGGCCACGGACATGATCTCCTACTTAACCCGACGCCCGCCCTATCAGCGCATATTGTTGTGTAGTTGGTTCTTTGTTTTCGTGTTATTTGGGCTCGCAGTCCTGGTCTTACACTCAACAAATAAACTCTGTTAATCATGTTCTAGATATTCGTAGGGACAATGTTGGCACGAGCCCGCGAGGGTTCACGTATGGTTCTCTTTCGATACCATAGTCCTCTTGCAGGGGAAAAAAAGAACGCAGAATCTGAGTCCATGAATGGTCGATTCTACCCTCTTTTCATCAGCCAGAATGAAAAGATTGCCAGGTGATCTTGGCGAAACTGTTGGGATGAAGGGAGCTGAAGGAGTGGAGAAGAGCGGGTCTCTGGCTACTACCTGCTTCGGGCAGGGCCAGAACAGCCGATGTTTCTCGTATGTTGTATGGAGTTTTAGGTATCTTCTTTCGGGTATTCGGAATTAGCTGTAAAATAAAGCGGGGGAAACCAGTGGATGGGGATTGGCTTATAATTCGGTCCTCTTATCACTCCGAGAGCTTGACGCTTGTAATGTATATAAAGTAAGAGAGAAGTGAGAGTGAGAGTGAGAGTGAGAGTAAGAGTGAGAGTAAGAGAGAAACGAGAGATGTCTACTTAGACGAAACGGCAGTCCATAAAACACGGTTGTCTATAAGCCCGGTGCGTTAGGTCCACCTCTGATATAACTTGGAATACCAGTGCAGCATTCAGGCCTCAGCCTCATCGACCGATACCGTATCTTATACGGAGTACAGCTAATCATAACTTACTCGGCCGTACAGCGCGGAATGTCACAGATCATAAGATCCAACCCTAACCCTATCACTCGACTACAGGATACAACAGTTCATCGACGAAAGCAGCATTGGTATATTGTAGTTTCAAGAAAATGGACAAAAGAAATAGTTGATAGCATTAGATATTATTACAACCCTTTAGCTGGCCCAACAATAGTCGTAGAGACTTGATATGACGCATAGTGTGAGCGCCCATCTTGCGACTGATCATTCAACGACAATCCATCCGCCGACCCTGGTATTTGATCCAGTCGCGTGAGGGGAAATTCGCTATCCTCCTCATCCATGCCATGCCCCCGTTTTACCGTACTGTTTTTGCTCTGGCTGGTGGGCCCTCCTGTGAACGGTTGCGACGAGTATCCATCATGACTGCCGAACAAGGACGGGAAAGCAGCCTTGAGAATTGGTCGGAGCATGGGTGCGCAAGAATTTCCAATGGCAAGAGCAGGCTCCGTGACACTCCAGAAGGCAGCCCAGATCATCGAGTAAGACAGATCGGTGAAATCAACCGTGGTGAGGACACGGATACGGATGATGGTGATGGAGGAAATACTATGATACTCGTTAGAACTTTGCTTTGCGACGGCGAACCTGGGGGAGGAGAAAGCTTACAAGGCACCCAATCCAAAGATCCCAACCAACCCCATCTTAGTCGCAACCGACATATTCAGGTTCCAGACAAAGCGAACTGGCAACGCCACGATGATCATATCGGTGATCAGGTTAAAGGCTCCAATCGTCGAAAATGCCACGTTCTGATTCGCGCAGTGGCCCGGCAGAGTAGGATTCCAGTTCCTCGCGAAGGGTGTGCAGATCAAGAAAACCTGCAGCATACTCCCAACCCAGTATGCGGCCGAAAAGCCTATACAGGTCCACGTCAGGATGCGGAATTCCCTGGACACAAAGATGCGCAGGTAGAAGGCTAGATAGGAGAATTTCGCCAGGACCATGGCATTGTAGTAGATGATCTGGTAGACCATGAGCATCTTAGCGATCACTACGGCATTCTCCGCGGGAATCTCCGTGATGTGGTATCGCATCCCCACCCGAGCGTAGTGGTAGTGCATTGCGAGCATGCCATATGTGTGGAAAAGCCCTGCAACGCAGAATGCATCATCCCATCCTGCACCGGTTTTTCGGAGTCGACGGGAGACACCACGCAATATCACGAGTAGTGTTGCGATTGCGACGAGGACCGTGTTGGCGATGAGCTGATCGCGCACGATGGGGAAGCCAAAGACATTGTATAACTGCATTTTCCCATTAACTCATCCGTTTTCGGTTTTTGGTGTGTTGTACAACATGTACACTTGGGGCATATATGGTTGCAAAGGGTGAAGGATCTTTAAGAGCCGTGAAGAACTGTCAGTCGGCGGGAAACCAACATTGTCTCCGTCAATTGTACAAAGTACTATGCACTACGGTTTCAAACTAGCCACTCATTGGCCTGACAAGGTGATCAGCAGGAGATTATGGAGCCGTTATGGCGGGCCGTTTTATTTTAACCCAAATTAATTTCCCAGAGTGGACTTGCAGAGAGAATTAAGTGGCTGTCATTGGAACGAATGTCAGCCTAGTTAGGGCCAAGCCAAGCTTGTAAAGACTATTTCTCCTATTATGTGTATGGGCTTCGGCTATTAACAAATAACGGCCTCGGTACACTCCACCCCCGTACACCTCCTTGTTTTTAGGGGCACTAACCTCACTGAGGTAAATAACGTCGGGAACAAGTTACAGAGTATGAGCTAGTAACAGCCACCAAGCCGACGGGATACGAAACCCTAGAAATGCCGCGCGGACTTTTTTATCTGCTGGCAGTCGATTGTCCGACTTTCGATCTTAAATATTTCTATTATTGTCATTTCCCCTCCATACTGGGAAAAGATTCAAGTTTTTTAAACTAGTTGCTTACAACATGGATGACTACGACTATATCATCATCGGCGCTGGAATCGGCGGTCTTGTTCTGGCAAATCGTCTAAGCGAAGATCCCTCCGTCAGTGTCCTGCTCATCGAAGCTGGCGCCAATCGGATGGGAGATCCGCGTATTGATACCCCTGGATTGATGGCTACCATGTATGGTAACCCGGACTTTGACTGGGATTACATGAGTATTCCGCAGGTATGTATGCCCGTCTTAAACATCGCCTTCTCGGACGAAAACCTGATTAATGAAAAGGTCCATGTGAAAAACCGACAGATCGGTCAGCCCCGCGGTCGGGTCGTCGGCGGCTCTTCCGCATTGAATTTTTCCGCTATTGTGTACCCTGCCGCATCGAACTTTGACGCGTGGAAGGCGCTAGGAAATGACGGTTGGGGTGCCAAGGATATGGCCCCCTATCTTCGAAAGTTCCACTCGTATGTCGCACCTAGCGAGGCCACTGCAGAACTACTCGGCACAAGCCGGTACATGCAACTCGATAACCAAGGATCGAATGGTCCTCTTCCTGTAACTTACCCAGATATATATGGGCCATTCCACAAGGCCTGGAATGAGACATTTGCGCAATTGGGCTGGGAAACCGATGCCGATCCTATTAATGGCCACAAACTGGGCGCTTTTACTTCCCCGATAAGCATCGATGTCAAGACGGGTAAAAGAGGGTATGCAGCGGCATACTACTCCCCCGAGGTCGCGGCGCGGCCAAACCTACGACTTCTTGCAGAGACAATGGTCGAGCGAATTGTCCTCTCCCAACAGGAGGGAGATGTCGTTGCCACTGGTGTGCAGGTCAAGACTCAGGACAGTTCATACGAGATCAAGGCAAAGAAAGAAGTGATCGTCTGCGCAGGCAGCCTGAATTCCCCTCAGGTGCTCGAGCTCTCGGGTATCGGCGGTGCAGATCTTCTCCAGACCCACGGCATCCCGGTGATGATCGACAACCCCGCCGTGGGCGAGAATCTTCAAGATCACAGTATCGCGAGCGTCAACTTCGAGATCGCCGATGGCCAAATCTCGGGCGATATCATGCGTGATCCCAACGTCGTACAGGCAGTCATGAAGCTCTATGAGGAGACGCGCGGAGGCCCGCTATCCGGCATACCTCTCAGCATGGCCTATCTCCCGCTGGTGGATGGAACCGGGGTCGTGCCGCAAGAAGAACTCAACGCCCTGCTCTCGAAATACCTCGACAACGACAGCACACCAGCTAACCTGCAAGCGCAATATTCTCAAATCCGCAGGATACTCCTCGACCGGAACGAGAACTCCACGCACTACCTCTTCCTCCCTGCCCAGCTCAACGGGAAACCAGACCAAACAACCATCACCGACGTGCTGGCCAAAGTTCACCCGGAGAACTACATTTCCATCATGGTGCTGCACAACCACCCGTTCTCACGCGGCTCGGTCCACATTGCCTCTGGAAAGAGTGAAGATAAGCCCACCTACGACCCGAACCTGCTCTCCCACCCGCTTGATCTGGAGATCATGGCCCGGCAGTTGCAGTTCATGGGGCGCGTTTCCGAGACTGCTCCACTCTCTGGTCTGCTCAAAGCCGGAAAACGCATGCCTGAGAGTACCATCGATTTGAGGGATCTGGACCATGCGAAGGATGTCGTTCAGGATCTCTTGTTCACGTGTTTCCATCCCGTGGGCTCGTGTGCCATGCTGCCGAAGGAGCTTGGCGGCGTTGTTGATTCTGAGCTGAGGGTTTATGGCACCAAAAACGTGAGGGTTGTTGATGCCAGTATCTTCCCGCTTGAGATTGCTGGAAATATCCAGGCTACTATTTATGCGGTTGCGGAGCACGCGGCGGATTTGATCAAATCCCAGTAGTCGGGCTTGGGGTTTTAAATTGCGTGACAACTAGATATGAGACATTACCTCTAGTTGTAGATACCTCCTGATAGGGACATTTTCATTCCGCAGATTGTATCTAGGCAAATGGAGACTATGGTTTTACAGCGCGAAAGTCTAAATGTTTAACAACAAGCTGAGGCTACGAGGCCGAATGCGGGTGGGCTCAGTACCTCTGTACTGAGTGTTACTAAGTATGGATGATTGATTGGTTAAAGAACTAATGATAGCGACAGAAACTGGGGTTGCACAACCCCTCCTCCGAGGTTTCTCCGCCGCATGGCAGAAGGTTTCCACGGTTAGACTCGGTCGGCTCGGGCCGGTTACTCAATCGATAATCTAAATTAGACAGACAGGTCCAGAAATTGGGGCGGGATTAGAGGACCCATCTTCGGACATAGACTCAGGTGACTTTGATATTGTGAAAAACTATGAAGGAGCAGTTTTATAGGATGTTCTTCAAGCCACTCCCGGGTTTAGTTTCATCCACTCTCCCGATACTAATCGACACTTATCGACGCACTGGATGAATGTGATTCGGATGATGATATGCAACTCATACTCTGATTCTATCACAGCTACAAGATTTAGAGGCTCTGCATGTGCGTGTGTTATTTTCTTGTCCAGGCCTAAATCGCCAATTTCCCAAGAATTATCAACGATCCCCAATGAATACGAAGGATCCTTTTTGAGATTCCCAAAGCAGTGATGATAACATCAGAAAAGCAAGTGTCTAATAGCAACTATCTCATCCCATAGTTGTCTCCCAACCTTTCTCAGGCATAACATCAACCCAATAAGCATATATTTGTTCTTAGAGCACCGACTTTTTGCTGTGTGGATGGACCCCCCCCCCCTTGCCTACCGATTGGTCTGGGAACACTAATTTTCAATAGCTAACTAGTGTGTCCGTGCGATCGTCCGTGTGATTGCTTAATTTTGTCGCTACATACCACATACCGTATACTTGAAGATATCTATTGAGACCTAAAGCATAGCCTCAATGAGGTATCGACACATAGAAATGATACATCTAATGTACCTTCCTGTGCTCGAGAGGATTCTCGGCAAACGAGGCGGGACACAGCTAAAAGCAAATGGTTCATCAATTTTAGCAGGTGATCCAATCGTGGTACTAAGACCCATTCATCTCGCTTGTAAACCTTATTTTATTAGCCTCCCTCGGAGTCTTGTCAATCTCAGACTAATCTCACTACATTCGGTGGAAGTGATCAGAATTTGCCGGTCTTTTTGATCCAAAAACGCACTCAATAGAATCTACTCTATCAGACTCTGATCCTGCCTCTGTCGTATTATCATTGGAGAACTACATAGGCTTTTCTGCAGTATGGTAATAAGATAACCTCATACATTCGGCCGTTAAGATATAGCTCATGCGACATTTATCTGGTTGTTCCTTTCTTTCATTGCCCATCTATGTATATACTCTATCTCTCGGACACTAATGTAGACTTATTGACTCGCATATTATTTTCCCCTGCTATATAAGCTCTTCCACGCTTCCTTCTGCGCTTTCTTCTTCTTTCGCGAATTTCTCCCTTTCCTTTTTTCCAATATGGATTATCCGTACAGGTGCCCTCTGATGTTTATTTTTAGTTATTTGGCTACTCGGACAGCCTTTACTAGCCAGCACGAACACTATACTCGAAGGCTGGCAATTCGATGACAACCCCGATCAACATGGTAGATATGCTTCTCTAGAATCCTCGCCTGCAATTGAGCCGTTCTCTCTGTCGACGTCGTACCACACAGCTATAGTGTAGTTTGAGAAATACCGTTAAGATCTTTCCATGGCTGATAACCGTGCTTTGTCCAGGGGTGGCATGGTTATTTGTTCTGATTTCCATGATGAAGACCGATCGGAGTTCGATATCCTGTAGGGTATTTACAGTTGTCACATTCTCTGGCCGATGTGCAATATTGTGATGCGAGCGGCTTATGTGCTGTCCATAGCCCAATGATATGGTGGGTTTTGAGGGCGTGTGTCGCTAGTATATATATTCTCTCTCACATTGGTAGGGACTGTGGGGAATCTCAAAATCCACAAATGAATTCCCCCACATGTATGATTTGGACTTGTGACAGTATAGTAAATTGAAATGAATATTTATTGATACTAAAATATTTAACCATGCGACTCCTGTAAGGGAAAAAAATAAGTAAGAAAAAGAAAAAGAAAGGAAATGATAAGAGTGGGATTCGAACCCACGCCTCTTGCGAGACCAGGAAACTATTGCTAGTTATGGAGTCAAGGTATACCTTAACCTGGCGCCTTAGACCAACTCGGCCATCTTACCAATTGTTGGAGTGAAGTATCTGAGATTGGTTGACAACCACCTTCTCCTTTCAGGTTCCAGATCAAACGAAAAGTGGCAACTCCAGGCCGGATTTCCTCGGGTGGGGCTTTCCTATTTCAGCTGTGAACTCACAAAGTGGCATGGACATATCGAACTGTACTTTTCAGTCCGCCTGACCTTTCATTTAATCTTCTCCGTACAGGGAAACCCCATGCCATAGCTTATCTTGACCTTGAAAAATCTACCGGGAGCATAACAAATGCCCGAAAGGGGCCAGTGCATCGGCAGAAGAATGTTCTCGGCCCCCGAGATCGGAAGCGGACAGCTCTGACGCAAGGTGCTTTTTATTATTAGCACGGCCACAACTTTCCATGGCTGGGAACAGACTGGTCCACTCCCAAAAGCAAACTAATCAGCTGCCACAGGATTCTTCCATATGGCTCTTTGCAGTCACAGGAAGGTGGGCACCCTTCAGGGGTGGCGGTTTGAGGCCACATGATGTAATATTCGCCCAGGGCATTTTCCAGGATCAGCGGTCAAAACCAGCGGTGACCCTCACAAACTGATATTCAGCCCCAAACATTTCTTTCTTTCTCAAGCTCCCTCTTCCTTCACTCCCTCTAATCACAATGGCACCCCTAAAGCTCAACATCAAGCACTTGGAGCAAATTGCGCAGGCAGGCAATGGGCCAATCCAAATCCCAAAGCACCGTTTCCGCAATAGCTCTGTTAAAGAGGGAATCGTCCACGTTGGTGTGGGTGGCTTCCACAGAGCTCACCTGGCTGTCTATGTCGACCAGTTGATGGAGAAGCATGGTGTTACCGACTACGCAATTTGCGGTGTTGGCTTGCAACCCTTCGATGCTGCCATGCGCGATGTCCTGAGAGAGCAGGACCACCTCTACACCGTCATGGAGCGCTCTGACAAGGGAAGCTTTGCCCACGTTGTTGGATGCATCAATTCCTACCTCTTCGCCCCCGACAATCGCGAAGCTGTCATCGCCAAGATGGCCCACCCTGATACCCATATTGTTTCGCTCACCATCACCGAGAGCGGCTACTACTATAACGAAAACTCCCACGAGCTGCTGAGCAATCACCCCGATATCCAGTTCGACATCAAGTCCGGCAACGAGAACGCCCCGCGCACAACCTTCGGCTTCCTCTACGCGGCCCTCGCACGACGCTACGAACAAGGACTCAAGCCCTTCACCGTCATGTCCTGCGATAACATGCAGAAGAACGGCTCCATCACACGCAACATGCTCGTGTCCTTTGCGCGTTTGCGCAACCCTAAGATCGCGGAGTGGATTTCCGAGAAGGGCGCCTTCCCCAACGCCATGGTCGACCGCATCACACCTCAGACATCAGCCAAGGACAAGGAGGAACTCGCGGAGGACTTTGGAATTCAGGATGCATGGCCCGTCGTCACGGAGCCCTTTATGCAATGGGTTATCGAGGACCAGTTCTGCGACGGCCGCCCAGAATTCGAGAAGGTTGGTGTCCAGGTTGTCAAGAACGTCCACGACGTCGAGCAGTTTGAGATGCACAAGCTCCGTCTGCTCAACGGCAGCCACTCGGCCATCGGCTACCCAGGCCAGATGGCAGGCTTTGAATACGTCCACGAAGTCATGAAGAACCCGAACATGCGCCAGTTGGTGTGGGAGATGATGCAAGAGGAGGTGAAGCCGCTCTTGCCGGATATTCCTGGCGTCAGCATTGACGAGTATTGCAAGACGCTCATGAAGCGTTTCTCCAACTCCAAAATTAAGGATCAGCTGCCCCGAATCTGCCTCAATGCCTCTGGCAAGATCCCACAGTTCATCATGCCGTCGATTGCCGAGGCGATTCGGGAGAGCGAGAAGAAGCAGATCGAATATCCTTTCCGCCGCCTGTGTTTCGTCGCGGCCTCTTGGTTCCTTTATGTCAAAGGTGTCGATGACCACGGCAAGAAGTTCGAGGTTGATGACCCCATGCGCCAAGAGCTCCAGGCTGCTGCTGAGGCCGGCCATGGCGGCCCCGACCAGCTGCTCAACATCAAGATTCTCTTCGGTGACGACTTGCGCGGATGCAAGAGGTTCACGGATGAGATGAAGAAGGCCATGACAGACATCGCCGACAAGGGTGTCTTGGAAACCCTCAAGGTCTACTTCCCTGAGGACGCCAACTAGTCGCTGTTGGTTTGACGAAAAAGTTACAATTGCGTCTGCGAGCGTTGTTTTTACATTTTCTAGCATGCTATCTAAGAAAAAATACACATACAGATAGATGGTAGACAAGACTTGCCTACTACTCCGTATGTACTTGTATATTGAACGGATTTCTTTAATTAGGATGAGTTGTTTTCTGGATTTATTTAGAGAAACGTGCGAATTTCGTTGCCGGGGATATAGCCAGATCTAACCAATGTGAATCTTAATGTTATTACATCCGATATAAAGAGCTCGGGAGCAACTTTCCAAGCCTTGTAGGTGGAGTAGACCGGTGGTCCCGTGGGTCAGATGAGCGTGCTCAATTTTACATTGAAAAGAGAAGTGGACACTTGTAAAAAAGGAAAGTGACGACGTGGTAAAAACTGGAGCATATCATGCGCAGGCCAATGATGGTTCATTCCATGAGCTATCAGAATGAACTCAGTGAGAACATGAAATCATTACATACATGTAGCCAATCAAGAAGTCGATTGTTATCGCGATTAATTCTGACTGGAGGATCTATATATATTGGGATACCTCGGAAGATCTAAACATATTGGTATATGAAACTTGGAAATACAATCTACTCCGACAGGAAGATTTGTTCAAATATTCAACAATGGGATTTTGAAGTATCCGGGATAATAGAACTCCCGCTAGCAGTTTAAAAAAGGAGTATGTATGAACAATGTTACAAAAAAGCATACCTCATAAATCCAACACATAGGTGAATATACAAGGCAGCGAGTACAACGAAAGAAAAATCCAAATCATGAATATGCAAACACAAGTTTACAGCATAACCATGAAGATACCAGAGGCAACGGCAGCGACCGCATAGGCACCCGCCTGCCAGGCACCAATGTGCACAGCGTGGGGAACGGTGCCAGCAGCAATACCAGAGGAGGTAGCACCACTAGTAGAAGAGCCAGAAGAGCCAGAGCCAGAAGCACCAGCAGCAGTGCTAGCAGCAAGACCAGCACTGACAGCGCCAGTACCAGCCGAGCCAGCAGAGCTCATCTGAGTAGCGCAGGAGCCAGAGGCAGAGGTAGACTTCTTGGTGCTAGCGACACCATTGAAGCCACAAGCATCGCTGCCAGCCTTGGCCTTGTTCTTTTGGTAGTAAACGTTCATAGCCCAAGCCAGCTGCTGCTTAGGCGAGCACATGGAGTAAGCGCCGTAAGTGCCAGAAGTGGCGTTGGACTGGACTCCGTCCAAGACACCACTCTGGCCGCCGAGGTAGCTGAAAGTGGTTCCGATCTGCTTGTCGGTGATATCGGAGTTGGGGACACACTCGAGGGAGTTGTACATGCACTCGCAGAGGTCTGCGTTGGGCGAGGGGGGCAGCTTGCTGGCGGCGTTCCAGTCCGAGCCGATGGTGGGACAGCTGCGACCGACGGTGGTGGAGACGGAGTACTTGTCGGAGTTCACGCCGGTCGGGGTGGCCGAGGCCATTTGCTTGGAGAGGTAGCTGAAGTCTGAGAGGGTCGATACGTCGTTGCCGGAGACGGTGACGAGGCCATAATCGTTGGCTTCTTCGTAGTACATGTAGACGATGCCACCGGACCAAACGGGGGTCATCTGGTCGCCGAACAGGACGGGGACGTCGGTGAACTTGCGAGGGCGGATTTCGTTGCAGCCGTACTCGGAGAAGAAGGCGGGGACGGGGTAGTCGGCGAATTCCTTGGTGCGATCGGCGTAGCCGGACTCCTGGTAGCTGGAGTCGCCGCACCACTCGTAGATGTTGTAACCGAAGAAGTCGATGGAGTCGGCAGCTTCGTCACAGACGAGGTAGTTGGTGATGTCTTCACGGACGGTGGCATCGTCGTCAGTGGCGTAGCCAACGCCGAGGGAGCTACGGTAGTTCTTTTGCTTGATGTAGGACTTCATGTCACGGACGGCGGCCTTGACGTAGGCCATGGAGTTGGTGTTGTTGACCTTGTTGGAGACTTCGTTTCCGGCAAAGAAGCCGATGACATTGGGGTACTTGGCGAAGGCATCAACAACCTGGGAGTAGCGAGTGAAGAGATCCGAGTTCCAGGTCGGGTCGTCGGATTGGATGGATTCGCTAGGCGAGGACAGATCGGTGATCAAATAGATACCGGCATCGGCGAGGGCAGTCATACACTCATCGTGGTCTTTGCTGGGGTCGACGGCGTATGTACGGACAACGTTGGTGCGCAATTGGACGAGGTAGGGAATATCACGCTTGCAGGTGTCGATGGCCAGCGGGTCGGTGTAGGTATCCGTGCTGTCAGCACCGTTGCGACCCGTGAAGTTGGGCTGGTAAGCGACACCACGGATGAAGAACTCGGTGCCGTTGTTGGAGTAGAAGAATTTCTTGCCCTTGATCTCAATCGAGGGAATGTCGGCAGCCATGGCCGCTCCCAGAAGGGAGAGACCAGCGATGATAGAGGCCTTCATTGCGCAAAGGAAATTGAAATCCTAAGGAATGTCAGACGGGTACACACACCGTCTTTCGAAATAGCGAATGTAAATAAGTGAAAGAAAGAAAGAATCAGAAATCTACAAGATATGTAGGAAGGGAGGAGAAGAAAAGAGAGACCCTGGAAGGGGGAAGAGGGTCTAAAGGGGGACGCGAATTTATGTGGAGATATCCAGTGCATATCATTTGTACAACGCTGTATTGATTTCTATTTATACCGGATTTTTGGTTTTTGGTAACTCCAGTGGCAGACGTGATTGGCAAGCCAGAGACAAACAAACCTTGGAAGTGGAAGATGTTGATATTTCGTCATTGGCCCCTTCTACTCCCTGCCTCCGCTGTCCCTGCACTGTTTCTCCACTGTGACTCCACTGTCACCCCACTATTTCCTCGGCTAAGCCTTTCCCGTTGAGTCCTTTTGCTTATTTGCCACTTCCCCTGAGACATGTGGAGGCGCTAGTGAGCCCGTGGACGGGCTGATGATGCGCTAAAGACCCTGGGAAGACCCTGACTGGAGGATGGTGTGGGACTTCATTTTCTAGTAATCTATTGGAAAGTCAAATGTTTACAAAATACTCCATCGTTGAACATCTACGGAATACACAGACAATATTGTATAGAAGAGAGATTCAAAGAAGAAAGCTTGTTCATTGCCAAGGGCGATCAATGCAATGACGTCGATTGGAATGAATCTAAGCATCCTTGGCTAAGGCTTGAGCATTGTAATACGTAGCACTTGAAATCGGAAATATCAGGATTAATAAACTGCAATCCCGTCTTAAATTGGTCTAGCCTTGGTAGTGATAGAGTACATGTGTCTCTGAAGGTACGGAGTACTGTACTTCTGGGGCATTTCGGGCTAATATTTGTCTTGAAACCTGTCTCTAATTTATGATACATGTTCTCGGACCGGACAATACTATAATTTACCGTTGTACAGCAGCTAAACATCTCATGTTATGTATATGATACAATTGAGTAACATTCTATTGTTTCATATTAACTAGGGCCAAACTATCGATATCATAACATTTGCAAATTTGATATTCTCTTCTTCTATTTCTCCATACTTTTACTATATAATAATAAGGACAGAGATGCTTGTATAAAAAATACCATGTATCCTCATACTTATACCTAACAAGCCAATGCTCGGGAAATTTGTCTCAGCCCCAACGTCCAGAAAATGTCTCGGACTGATAATGAAGCAAAGAGCCCACCGAGACTCCATACCAAGCGGGATATTAGGCCGCCACAAAGCTTGGTAAAGTAAAATATGCACTCTGTACTCCATAAATGCCCCGAAAGGGAGATGATTGACTTTCTAGTATCCCGTACCTACGGAGTAATATGCTTGGACCCGCTTTTGGCGTGATCTATGATATTCAGGGGTGCATATACCCCTGAACTGCACTGCCTGGTTCTGTCTCGAACCGCATGGTTTGCGTTGCGCTGTATGTTGAGCCATTTCAAAAAGATCCTAGTTGATAATCATCCCCATGTAGGAGAGGGCTGTGCTAACCTAACGGGAGGAAATATTACTGCCTGCTGTGCCGTCAGGCAAAATTCTCTCATTCTAATATTGAAAAGCCAACTCAAATAATCATTTCCTCATCCCTTCTCTAGGCAGACAGAAAAAAAAAAGCTCAACTAGCAGCAGAAAAGCAGGGTTCTCGTCAATGGCATCCTGAATGTTGATGGAGGGATTCGTGGCGTTTTAGATGATAGGACCGATTGTCTCGCAGAGGGATTACTTGAACCACTTGATCGTAACGGCGATGCCCTTGCAGCACCATATGCTATATTATTGGCAATGGTTGCCCAGCCATCCCGGCTAACTGTATATGCGGCAACAGACCATTTGCCAGCATTGCTTAGCCGAACCAGTGCCTATCTGTTAGGACACCCCACACGATAACTACCCTCAAATATTGTTAGTAGGGAACGTTTGGTACGTTATTCCTCGACCTCCAAGAGATTACATACGTATATGTATATAAATGTTGGTCCATGGCAGCTGGCTGACCTTCTGACGAAAATCCAGTGGACCCAAAAACCTCTTCAGTCCCAAGGGTAGGCTTCTTGATGAGTTCTTGTAGTCGGATCGTGTCGATATCGGGAGAATTTGAGAGTTTATGAAGTCGGCCCAACCAGCTTTTCCAAGCCTTCGGATATTCGCCAACGGTTGCATTTTGAGTCTTTATGAAAAAAGAGGGGAAAGGGCTGGTTTCTGATTGCAGGGCACAGAAAGGTCCTCCATGTGCACTACACATCTTGTTTAATACGAATTTTCATATCCGACAAGATCTCCTGAACTCTGGCAGCATTTTCCTTCACCGATACAGCCTCAACCGTGGCTCCATAGTCATTCAACACTGTCGATCCTCCACGCATTATGAAGAAACGGGCTTCAAGGCCAACTACCGTCACGCCATAAACAGGGCTGTTGGGCCGGCGACCACCCCATCTGAGCATATTGTTATAGTTGGTTCTTTGTTTTCGCCCACGCTATGTTATTTGGGCTCGCAGTCCTCCATAAAGCAGTCGATGAGTGTTCGCAATGCGGGAAAAAAGACTGTTGGTTCAAGTAGAAGGTGAAAATCCCGAACTTTTGACTTTCATCACTATTAGTGTTGGCCGACAGCTCAAATAGGACACAACTTTGTTGAGCATACCAGTTCAATATGTACCAGACACCGATAACGCACTCAAAGGCGCTGAGAAATAGACGTCATTCCTCAAGTCCAGAATACTTTTCTTTGCAGGTCGGTATGCTCGGGCAGTACTGTGGCAAAGCTCACATCCCCACAATCTCTAACGGTGAAGGTATCTGACCAAGAGAAGAAGTGTGATCAACCAAAGATGATGATATGAAGTGGATGGAAGATGATGATCTAGCTATTCCATGAAGCTCTTTATATAGCTCCATGCTATAAAGCTACCAGATCAGAAGAAGCATCTAACAGTGAACCCGTCCAAATGCATCAACGACATTTTATAAGCGCCTTCTAAATGATACCCGTTCGTGCAAGTTTAGACTAATCCAGGGAGCAACTTTGATTCATTTGGTTAAACAATGTCAAAGTCACTGAGACGTAAAACCAAGAGAAACTGAGAGTCAGCACGGCCCAAAATGGCTAGCGCGAGGTAGGCAGCAACTATTTTAAGGGCCCTTAAGATGCCGAGAACCCATAGGGCTGAACTTTTTTCTTTTCTGTGAATTTGTACGGCGATGTTTACCATTTGATTTGAGGTTGACTTCATTGACTTCATTAACTTCATTGACTTCCCTTTTACTCTGTCTGACTTTGCTTCTCACTCCCCCTCGCTTCACTTCAGCAACCGCCCGACCGCAGAGCTACAGCACAGACACCAACCAACAAACCGAAAAAGTGACAGCCAACTACGTCGCAACGCAGCTGATTGAGCTGAGTGGTCATGGATATTTCCTCGGGATGACGACAGCCATTACTTTTGGACGAGCCCAAGCCGCCAACATCCGCAGTACCTGCCCGAGCAGGGCCTTGTTGATCATTGATCACGGCCTCATCACGAAGAGGCTGCCTATAACAAATGCCAATATAGACACTGCCTAATGATAGTACTACAATCTATTCTTGGGGGAGCGTGCCTCTCAGAGTATCTCCAAGGCTCCCGGCTGAGAGCACGGGAGCCTGCCCAGGTGGCGCTGCTGAGCGCTTCTACGGGCACCAACCAACAACCCCGAAAACCAAACCTTGACAACCAACACGTGATCGTTCCATTATGCGTCTGGCTTGACCTCGGGACGCAATCAATGACATAGGAAAAGGGGTTGTGGCGTTCAGGCCTGATGTGGAATCAACACGCGAGCTGATTGACCAAACACTGCCAAGAGCGGGTCAAAACCCCCTACACAATTTATGCTGGAGGGAATTTCCCCCAATAAACAGGAGACCCATATCTGCCGCTTTCTGTGCCACGATCGTACCGCTACTTTGTATATCGTCTACTAACATCTGCAGGAATGCCCGAGAAAATTTATCAGATGCTGTGCGACCATGGTATTTGACTACAGAATACCGGCGATCAACCAAGTTTCTGCCAAGTCACCCAAGCACAAAGCTTCCATCGACAAAGCTTTCAGTTCCACCTGGCCAAGGTTTCAAGTGGCGCTGTAGTTTATGACTGCCAGCGCACCAACATCCATGATTTAACGATATCTGACGCAGTCGTGCGCAACAAGAATTTATAAACTGGAATTGAAACACTGACTGGTCCCTTGCCAACTACCAACTATCCATACCAACCAATCTCGCGATCCGAGTTTGTTTTTTTCTAGACGCCAAGATCATAATATTTGCTCCACTATACACACTATACGCACCACTTGTGGCTGTGCCTTTCAACTCTTTTCGAAGTCTGTTCTCCAAAGAAACCCCAGCAAATTGCTACAGACAAATTCTATCCCTTCATTTCTGAGTCACTCCTTTTACTCTTCTTCTCGCTGTAATCGTTTCATAATTGTCATTCGTTTGATCTTTGTTGACTTCCCGCCTACCCCTTGCCTGAGCGCGACTCTCACCGTTCCCCTGTGCGCGTGAATATCCCGGATCCGCCATTCATCATCGTGCTGTGGCTGTATCCTGAGACTCGTCCACATTTCGCGCTTAGATTGCCGTAATCGCTTCAGCTTGTGGATTTGTTGAGCTGTCCATATCTCGAAACCGTTAGCCAGTGCGTGTTCCCCCAGCCAGCCCTTCATAGGCATCCGTCACAGGTCGCAGGTCCAAGCCACAGTTGTGGGGTGTATTCTCCTTGAGGCAAATTCAAGCTCATCAAGCTCATCAAGCTCATCATTAGCCTCTGCTCTGTTCTCTTATATATATCTCTCGCAAGGCCACTCTTACTTACGAATCCATTTCTCTACAGAGCCATATTAAGCCACCATCATCATGCGTAAGTCCAACAGCTATGCATACCCAATCTATCAACTGGCCAGCCATACTAAACATGCCACTAGTCAAAATTCGCAGTAAAGCCCACTTCGCAGCACGGTACGGTCAGAAAAGAGCCAGCCGATCGAACTCTTTGCAGCTCGAGGATGGACTATCCCATTCCCAGACCTTGGGCGAACTCTCAGCAGACCAGCAGCGCCGACGGGAACTCAACGACGGCATTAGCGTCCCAGAGTACTCGAACACATTCCCGCCGGAGTTCGCTGGTAGCGACCATGAAACACACAAGTCCCCGCCTGAACCGTCCATGGCCAGCCAGGACCCAATCAATGTCTCATCGTCACGCGGGCTTGACACCGAGACCGTTGGATCGGCGCAGGCGCGCCAGCGGAAAGGTGGAATCTTGGGCAAGTTCAAGCATCGCCACGATGACGATGAGTGGGAGGACAAGAAGTCGGAGCATCAGACCTACACTTTTGCGTCACAGATAAGGGCTACTCTTTTGAACTCGTGGGTCAATGTTCTTTTGATTGCCGCACCTGTTGGAAGTATGTCTTGCTCCTGCCGCTGATGTATGGAAGTGCACGTGCTAATTATATTCTTGCGCATAGTTATTCTCTATGCTGTTAAAGCCAATTCGATTGCAGTTTTCGTGGTTAACTTCATCGCTATCATGTGAGTGGTTATGCCGCTGGCTAGGACGAGGATATTTTGCTAACAGGCATTTACTAGCCCTCTTGCTGCCATGCTCAGTTTCGCAACTGAAGAAATTGCCCTTCGGTATGCTTCAATCTACCCCATTCTGTTTGGTCTATGCTCATCTCTTCTAGCACGGGTGAAACAATCGGTGGTCTGCTGAATGCCTCGTTTGGGTATGCTTTATATTACCCGCTGTCCTCTTGATAGCATTGTTTCTAACCAACTTAGTAATGCCGTCGAGTTGATCGTTGCAATTATCGCACTGGTCCAACGCAAAACCCTCATCGTGCAGACCTCGCTCATCGGAAGCATTTTGTCCAACCTGCTCCTAGTGCTGGGCATGTGCTTTTTCTTCGGTGGTATCCCTCGCATCGAGCAAAATTTCAATGTCACAGTTGCGCAGACAGCCGCGAGTATGCTCGCATTAGCTGTTAGCAGTTTGATCATCCCTACTGCCTACCACAAGTGGTCTGATCGTTAGTGCATCCAGGACTCGCAAATTGTTACGAGAGCTAACAAGAACTTTGACTATAGTTGACAAAGTAGATGGGACCGCCTCCCTATCTAGAGGTACGTTACTTCCTGGGACTTTCCAGTCCTGCTATCGCTTTACCGATTTTGTTACTCACACCGCACCACAGGCACCAGTGTCCTCCTTCTAATCGTCTACGGCTGCTATCTCTTCTTCCAACTTAAGTCACATGCCGACATTTACAACCGACCCAGCCTGAAGGTCGAACGGCGACACATGAAAGTCGGCGAAGGCGATGCCAGCCGGGGCATTGCCCAGATCGGCAAAATGACCGCCACGCCGTTAGTCGCACACAATCCCGAACAAATGCAGATGGAGGATCCCGACGACGAACCCGAGGAGCCGCAGCTGTCTATTACGACTGCCGTCATCACGCTGATTATCTCCACTGCGTTTGTTGCTGCGTGTGCTGAGTTCATGGTATGCATATGCCTTTCCCCTAGATCTGTTCCGATCTTTTTTATGTGTGATTGCAGTAAGCTCATTAACCTATGCAGGTTGAATCCATCGATGCTTTGACGGCTACCGGTAACATTCGCGAGACGTTCGTCGGATTAATCCTTCTGCCTATCGTTGGTAATGCGGCTGAGCACGTTACTGCGGTGACAGTCGCATGCAAGGATAAGATGGATCTTGCGATTGGTGTCGCCGTCGGATCCAGCATGCAGATTGCGCTGCTTGTGTTGCCGTTGATTGTTGTTCTCGGATGGATCATTGGTGTTGAGGATATGGTATGGAGCCCAAAATTTTAATCTTATCGGGCCTGGCACTAACTTCGACAGACTCTCAACTTCGATGGATTCCAGGTTATTGTACTATTCATGTCTGTTCTTTTGGTAAGTGGATTTGATTCTCGAGAAAGTGGTATCGTACTGACTGTCCTCTCATAGGTCAACTACCTCATCGGTGACGGCAAGTCTCACTGGCTTGAGGGTGTCTTGTTGATGATGATGTATCTGATTATTGCTCTTGCGTCTTGGTATGTTGTCGTTCTATATGGTTGACAAGTACATCTGTCCCTTACTGATTGCGTCTCTAGGTTCTTCGTTTAAACCCTTCACTCATTACAGTCATCGGGCTGGGTCCCCGTTGACGATATGATATATTATAATTTACCATCCTAATCGCGGGGACCTTTTTGGTTATTATCTCTTCTCTATAACATTTTTATTTGGTTTTATTTGGCTTTGGGTTCTATTATGATCGCCCATAATATACCCACTCTCGCGGTGCTTTGCATGTCCGACGCATTTAATTTATTTCCACGATATAAAATTGACCGGTGATTCCATAACAGTCTTCCGCAATAATCCATACCACAAAAAGCAAACTAAATAAATAGCCGGACAAGAGCTATTCACATAACCGCATATGTTGTCAGGCCAAAAAAGCAAAGCTGACTAATTCGGTAACTTTTCCCCGAAGAGTGGGGATGAGCAGCGCTTTCGGGACTGAATCTCCGACAAATTCAGACTCAGCACACAAAATACGCCCGTGGACGAATAAGCAGAGCACAATTATGCCAACAGCACAGTACGGTACGGAGTATGTCCTCCGTACATCCAGGCACGATACTATAGCCATCGGGGAATTACCGGGCTGAACAATCATGCACGGTAAGGCTATCCAAATCCGGACTCGGCAGACTCGGTATCCCCCCGATGTTTCTAACCGAGCCGATGTGGGGAGGCTGGGATTTACAATTGTTCCTGGCTTGTTCTTCGAACCCTTCCCATTTTTACTGCGGAGTTCTCCGTACGGAGGGAGTACATACATAGTAGTCCTGGGATCCCGCATCTGCCCGGGTCTGGCCTGAGGTTTCTTTCGAAGCACCTCGCCGTAAATTACCACATGTAGCTATTATCCTAACTGGTATGTATGTTGTATGTATGTTGTAGAGAATTCCGTACGTCATGATATGATATCGAATAATTAGTACAAACTACCTGCCGAATCAGATGGGGTCGGCAACTGCTCCGCGCCGAGAAGGGACAGGGAGGAAAAGAGGACTTGGTCCCGGACGGAAATTGTTGGGACGAAATGAAATTCAAAGCCACTTTGGCGCTGGAGGCTTCATCATTGCCGATTGGATTGGACGGTAGTCCGGCGGCACGGGATGCCTCGGATAATATGAGAAAGGTTAGGAGTTTCCTTTATTAATCTTGTGACCTGAGAGGCTA
Source organism: Penicillium psychrosexuale (assembly GCF_028828465.1). NCBI lineage: Eukaryota > Fungi > Ascomycota > Eurotiomycetes > Eurotiales > Aspergillaceae > Penicillium > Penicillium psychrosexuale. The sequence continues at coordinate 877,098 of NW_026643190.1, read as the reverse complement.
CTCCATATGTGGGGTAGAGAACCCGGATCGTGAAAGGACTGTGCAGTGGCAGTTAGGGTAGGGTATGCAATGTTAATCCAGTCCTCCGTAGTTACTCCGTTCCGTGTATGTCATGGAACATGTTCAATTTGCCTTTTAGGCTTCCCCACTATTATTCACCGTACGGAGGACAATATAAAAGAACCAAAGGCCGGCAAAATATAGGCAGATGGCCATTGACCCCGAGTTTCTCTTGTAAAGTTACTATACAATATAAGTCCAAGTCTACGTCACTAATAATATATTATAAAAAAAAGAACAGACCCAACTTCTTACCTAATACAAAGTAAATGCGGGGTTATCCGGGGTCCAATGGCTGGCGCCTCGGAGGTTGCGGTCCAATCGCGGTATCGGACGGGGCCGAAATGTGACCGGGGGGAAAAATTCGGTGTATGAACTTTTCCGATGTGTGACGTTCCTGGGCATGTGTATAACCTCGGAACTACACAATTATGGATTTGGCACTCCGCAAGGGACGAAAAATAAAAACATATGATCGCGGATGCAGTCGGCCTCGGACTGTTTGCACTTGTACATGGATGGGATCAAATTGTGGAAGTATAAGGACGGCAGCAGAAATACGGGGCAAGGACAGGTCGAGTCAGGCCAATTCCCCATCCTGTGAAATATGCGTGTTCTTCCGAGGGGATGGCGATTCATTTGACCCTCTGCCGAGCGACCTGATCGCTTCTCCGATTCTTCCACTTTGTGACGGGTGACAAGCGGGGGGAAATACAAACAGCCCACATTGTAGGAATGTCACACGGAGGCGTCGAATACGGGGTGAGAGGTGAAAGGTCATAGCCAACGCCAATCAACGCAAAGGTGACTTTGTGCTTTGAGGATCTAGCATCTCGCTTCTTTGCGGGGAGAGCCCCGACCAGGCACTTGGAGACCGTTGATTGGATGCCATTTCCCCTTCATCCCCAGATTGATGGGCTGCGTGGATGGACGGTCATCCATGTTCTGGGGACGAGGCTATACCCGAGGGATCCAAATGGGCCGAGATACCCCTTGAGAGAGACGAGAAAAACCATGTGGGAGAAAAAACCGCCTTATGGGTCCACTGGTCTTCTGGGCGTCTTGTGGAGTCGCGTTTCGGCTTTTCATTCTTTTCCCATGAACAATTCTTGGTTCTCGCTGTACTCTCCGAGAATAGCCCCCATCTGTGCACACACACAGACTAGGTATGTATATCCGCTTGCCTATTTAGGTGTTCCCGGTGCGGGAAGAGACGGTGTATGGATTTCCCGCCCAGACAAATGCCGATCGGACATCAGCTGCCACGGGGTAGACCTGGTCAATTGCCTAGGCAGAGGCGAATGGTACTTTTGTGCTCCGTGCCCTAGTATAGAGTTCTAGGGCGGCCATGGAACCAGGGTGTACAGCATTGTACGTATGATGCGCCCAAATCCACCGATCCCCCAGGTTTAGGCACTGTGACTGATCCCTCACGGGCCCTAGAAAATGCCGGAAAGTGGCGGAGGAGAATCGGCCGGCGAGTGGACGGGTATTGTCATTCCAGCCAGTCCGGGTGCTTTGGATCTGGATTTGGTCCGGTAGTCAAGACAATGTCCTACTTGACAGGCCAGATTGCCAATTTTTTTTTTTTTTTTTCTTATTTTCGGACCGTGAGCTGAGCCCGAGTCGGGTAGAGATGTGAAATGACGATCATGAGATCAGAGCCTGGTAAGAATGAGGTAGATACCGCTCAGGCCTCAGGTGTTTCCCGTGCCGAGAAGGGGTATATTAGCTAAATATGGGGTTATAACGAGAGAGATGGAATTGGATATGAGTTGTAATTGTTAATAATTAATAGCTAATACTAAAACAATTAAATAGTTATATACTATGTATCTGATATACATGAATCAAATACTTCTCCAGAAACGAACTACATCGGCAGCCGGAAACTGGGGGTCTCCACCTCCACGAAAAGCGCGTCCTTGCATGCTTTTGGCCCTCCGCAATTTCAGCGGCTCTGGTTTGCTCTTTTCTCTCGGCTTTGGGGTTTTTTTTTTCTTTTCACAATTTCCCTTTTTCCCTTCTTTTTTTTTCTGCTCTGACTTTATTTCCCCGGTCGTGACATTCCCCGTTCCCTCCCGACTTGTGTTTCTCCCGGTCCGGTGCCCCGACTCTTTGAGTTTCCCCCACACTCCGCCAATTCCGTTCTTCTTCTCCCTTGGCCCTTTCCCTCTTGCGTTCCCTTTTCGTTTCACATCGATAGGTTGTGATATCTAGTAAGTTGGAAAGCGAGTCCCCCCGGAAAATGCAATATTAACTATGATAGAAGCCGAACGGGTCTGCGCTTAATTCCCCGAGATTCTTCCCCCGCAAAATAACAACGCGTGACCCTGATACCCGTGGTAAATGGGAGAATTGCGATTGATACAAATCGCCTCGCATATCTGCAGACCTCGAGTCTGTCCAATACACCATGCGGTCCAGCATCGCTTGCGCTCGATGCCGGCGCAGTAAAATCAAATGTGTCAATTCCGGGATCGATACAACCTGCCGCGCATGCGAAACGTCCGGGCGCAAGCTCGAATGTGTCTATCCAACCCCAGCACTCGGAGTGAACAACGCCAAACGGGATCTGGCTGCCCTGGCAGAAGGCGACGATCGAAATAACGACTGGGATGGCCCGAAACGACATCGCTCGCGTAAGGTGGTGGGCATCTCTGGCTCCTCGGCTGGTTCCAAGCTCGGTGTGGATGCGCTTGATTCCTCGATCCTTACGACCAAAGTGTGGGAGGCCGTCTTCGACCTCTTCCAATCGCATTTTGCGACTCTTCTACCCTTCCTCCATCCCGCAACATTTCTCGGCCAGATTCGACAGCTCTCATCTCCCCCTCCTGCGCCCTTCGATGGACAAGATCCCCGCAATCCTGCGTATAAGGTGGACCCATCTTCCTCGTTGATTCCGCTGGGTGTACTAGCCCTAACTGCTCGGTTTCACCCTCCGTTGGCTGCAGCCCACTCACCAGTGTCGCCTAGCCATCCTTCGAATCCGCTTGCCGCATCAGAATACTATGCTGCAGCCCTCCGCAGCCGGCTGGCCGGCTTGGATGGTGCTTGCCTTGCTCAACCTGATCTTGCGCGCGTGCAGGCTTTATTGATGTTGGCTTTGCACGAATGGGGGATGTGCCGAGGCAAGAGTGCTTGGGTCTATGTGGGCATGGCCATCCGACTTGCACAGGCCATGGGTCTGCCCTTTGAACTTGAAAATGAATTTCCAGCACGAGATCCTTCGCGCTCCTCCCCCGGCTTGCGAACCGAGGCAGACCACTTCGGTCTGCCGCGGCGTGTAGAGCCCAGAGAGCCGACCTCGGATGATATTATTGCGCAAGAGACCAAGCGCCGGACATTCTGGGCTTGTTTTATCCTCGATAGATGTCTTAGCAGTGGAAAGTACCGGCCTCGGATGGTCCGAGTCAAGGAACTCGGAATTCAGCTCCCGAGCGACAACGCCTTTGCCTTCGGCGAGCGGGTCCGGACGGCCAGACTCAATGAACCGACCATTCGGCGCCCGCAGAGCTTCGGTTCCCAAAGCATGCAAATCCCCAGCATCCGTCAAAGCATAGGAGGCTTTGGCGATGAAAAACTCCCATCCAATGGATCTTCAGATAACAAATCCTGGTCACCTATCTCTCGCCGCAAGGAGTCGAGCGTGGAGGATGTTGATCGATGGGAGGTTGGCGCAGAGGAGTCGGTGCTCAGCCGGGTGATTCGGATCATTCGTGTTTGGGGAAGCATCGCTAAATGGTCTTGCGCTGGCGGTCGACGCACAGAGCAATATCCCCCATGGCATCCTGAATCCCGCTTCTCTTCACTCCGTCTGCAGTTGAACGAGTTCCAGGATAGTCTTTCCCGCAACCTACAATATTCCCAGCGAAATACCGACACACATATCATGTACAAGACCACGCTGGCTTCATATACCGTGATGCATGTTGTCTACTTCCTATCGGTAATTGTCCTTCACCGTGCCTATATTCCATTCCTGCCTATCCGCTGCAATGAGCCTTCTGGCCCCTTGGATGAGCCGTCGTTCGCTGTCGACAAGGTCAATGGCCCACCTGATGGTTTCTGGCGGGACAGTGCTCGTGAGCTCTTCAAGGCAGCGCGACAGATGATCGACCTTGTGGCCACCTGCCAAGCCCGTGGTGCTCTTGTTGAGAACCCTTTGGTCGGATTTGCTATCTACAATGCCGCTTTTATCGGTGTTTATGGAACACATTTCCCACATATGGATCCAGAGGGGCTGATGGGAACTAACCCACCCCCTGCGAGCCATGATAGCCACCAGCTTGGTGTCACACAAGCACGCAAGGCCTTGGATATCATCCGAGAGATGCGGCCTCGTCTGAAGATGGCGACCGGCTGGTTCCGCACCCTGAATCGCCTTCACAGCTACTTTTCCAAAGTCAAGCGCGATTTCCGCCGGGTTTCACGAAATCGTCTAGATAGCATGTCGGATGCTTCTGACCACGGCCCCAATGGGATCCGGCTAGTTCGCGAAGGCGGTGCTGGTGGCGGCTTTGAGGAATTTAAGATGCTCGAAAAGCTTTTCCTCGACTTTGGAAGCATCGAGGACCAGTTGACAGAGTCGGGGATGGATGAAGACTGCATCGCAGTGCCCGCAGCAAGCGAGTCCATCTACGAGCGCACGAATATGAGTGATGCTGGAAGCAATGCCGTCAGGAGCGAAACCGGTGATCCCGGTGACCAGATGCTCGACGGTACCGGTCGTCGCGAGGTCAACAGCCCCGGTCTGTCTCTACCTGGGCACCAAGGCGATCGCCGTCCCAGCCTACCACTTCCCAACAGCCGCCAAATGCCATCCGGGTCCCCTTACTCCCTTCCATCCCTTCAGCAACATCACCCAGACGGTCCCATGTACACCATCTCATCTCCCAACTACCCCTCTCTGTCAGCAACTACGCAGTCACCCTCCCAGTACTTGACGGCAACAAGCAACCGCCTGAATCCCATCAACTCCTGGCTCCCAGCCCGCCCGCAGGTTCCTCCCCCGCCATACTCCCAATCTCTCCCTCCCATCAACGCAGCCGCCTCACACACTATCCCTGTCCTCCCCCCACCGGGATCCGTCACTCAACTAGCCCCCTCGCCGCCTCTGACCTCAACAGAATACCCAGACTCAAGCCTGCTATCCACGGGTATCGGTGGAGACGACGTCATCGCCTTCCTGGATGGGTGCGAATGGAGTCAGCTATCCATGCTGGCGCCTTCTGAGATCGGTATTCCCGCCGGTTGGCTTAGCACGATCTGGTCCCCACTCAGCCGCTAGGTCCTCATTCAGCCACTAGAGTTCCCACCTCGCCAGCAGGCACGCATCGAAGCAGTGGCACCAATCGCCTTGCTTCATTGTATTATTACTCTTTACGAATTCCCTCGTCCGTTACGTCTTACGTACTGTACGATCATTTCTTTATCTCTCTCTCTTTTCTATCTATGATCGCTGGCGACTCAAAAAATGGGACATATCCTGCGGAAAATCCCCCGAGTGCCGAAAGCAGGCGAATTGAACTCCAAATCCAATCATTTCCTTTCCTGGTCTGGCCTCCTCATTTATTGGCCCAGACTCGGAATTGAAAACGGGATCACGAAGATTGATTATCACCTATACCCAGTGCGCGCGACCTTGTCTTTTTTCTGTTTCTGTTTCTGTTTCTGTTCATGTTCATGTTCTTGATATTGTTCACTTGCTACATGTCTTTTTTGTTTGGGATACGCTGTTCAACATGCGCGCAAGGCGTTCCTCGTGATTTCCCGCCAAGGTGGCCGTGAAACCCGAGTTGATTGTTCATTTATCGGCAATGTTTATCTCCATATTGGTCTTTGTCCGTTTGTTTCGAGCGAAATTTGGGATGGCACGGGAGCCTGGCAGCGGTGGCCGGCTTTTTTGACTTTTGATTTTTTTTTTTCTCCTGTGTCGGTTTTATGTTTTTACGATAGCCTAGGCGTTGCATTTGTCTTGCAAACTGCAATTCTCTTGGGTCAATTTATCTGCCTCTGTGGCTGTTTTTTATCCGGCATTCGCTTCTTCCCAGCGTAGAAATAGATAATAGCCCTCATCCAAGTACGGGTGGAAAATAGTCATCCAGTCGTGGGTTAGTCGTGGGTTATGGTGATAACTACTTACTACCTGCACCATATACTTTTACGCGTGAGATCTTCTCTAACTGTTCTTGTACCATCCATATCAACACCTCCCACCTTACATGCTTTCTCAACCTATATAAAGCAAAAACAAAAAACATACAACAGTGAGGATTCGCTGGTGGTCACCCACCCAACTACTAACTCACCGGCGTGTGGCTTGAGTACGGCTGAGCGGACGGGAAGCCCTATTTTCCACACCCTATGGTCGTATGTATTTGATACAGCGCTGGAGGGGAACATAGAGCAGCTGAGAATTATAAACTATAGCTGTGGTAGGATGGATGGTAACACAGCTTATGCCTTATCGTTACCATTGGGTCAGGTGACCTGTACGCCTAGATGGTCATAGCGTCAGATATGCACGTCAAGTGCTTATGTCTCGTTAAGCTTCATTTCTAAAAAGTTATTATAGACTTTCACGACGAAACCTAAGACAAATACATATGATATTGCTATATTTCATTCACACAGCGATAAAACAAAAACAAAAACATACAACAGTGAGGATTCGCTGGTGGTCACCCACCCAACTACTAACTCACCGGCGTGTGGCTTATGTGCGGTCAGTAGTTCGGTGGGTGTCGCCTGGGGTGAGAAATGGGTGAGCGCCGCTTTACGGTCGCGCGACCAGGGTGAGATAGGGTGAGTGCACTATAGACAGGTGAGAATCGGGGTGAGAATCATCCGCGTCGCGGACCGCCGCACTGACCCTCTTCTTGGCTGAGCTATAATGTAAATCATTGGACTGTCTAGTTCCTCTTGAAACTCTCGGTGTCTTGGCATCTGCACATTACTTGAACTGGAAGCGCAAAGAAGTTCGCTGTCCCAAACACTCCTACCTCACTAGCCAGGTAGGATTACAAATAATTGCAAAACAAGTACACGCTGGTTTGTACACTTAACACATACATATGGGTGAAAAGTTTGTCCAATGGGAAATCACTGTGTCGGCCCAGCGACCACTGCACTGACCCGTTAGCTGAACCTTCAGGTTACCATTGGGTAGGATTATCCCACGGTCAATCAGCCTATCAGCACGTGACACCCGAGCTTATCCAGATCTCAGCCCCTTCACTTCAATAATCGATATCCCAAGTATGCCGTCTGATTTACGCCTTATGGATGATATCACTCCACCTAGGAGCTTCCTGAATACTCCACTCACGCCACCGCCGACGGAAAAGAAAAAATTATCGGGAAGTGCTTAAGCAGTTTTAGACTGTTTAGAACTCCATCGTGTAGGCCAAAGGCTAGCATAGCCTTGGTGGCAGTACCGGCTCGTTTAGAACGATTTTATAGAAGTGTTGCGTGTGCTAGATGGTGACGAATCTCTTCGAGGTTACGTGGAAGATAAAGTAAGGTAAGTACTGCTAATATTCAGGTCTATTTAAAGCATTTTGTTTAGTTGTATTCTAGGCTCGACTACGACCCTTCCTAGTCCTATATGACTATCTGAATGCCAACTCCTCCCTATGATATTTTTTGTGCCAGGGTAGTATCTGAAATTTTGATCTAATTAGGGAGATTCCAAAAGAGTGATAAACCCTTCGCTGATTTTATAAGGAAGGTAGATTATAGATCTACTACCCGAATTTAGTTACTAAACGATATAAAAAGTGGAGAATAGACTCGTTCTAAACGGAGCCTAGATATATCATTTAAGCACGAGCAGGCAAAATACCCCGGTATTATCATAGAAGTGTTAATGGCGTATCTAACTACGTTGTACCTGAAAAGGGAAAACAACTAGTGTCGATTCGCTAAGATCTGATGGACAAGGAGAGAGAGAGAAAGAGAGGAAGAGGGAGCGGAGCTATCTAGTGATCTGGACCCACATGGGTGACCGCCTTCCGGTCACCCAACAAGTGTACTATTCGTAAAAAGTTCGCGCTACTGCGGACTTAGCGGATGATTATATCCTAGATACTAATGGGAATGTAAAAACGGTGATTACTCTTAATATTGAGTATAGAGGTTCTAAAAAAGCCACTATATCAATTTAGCGACTAGAAGATATAACTGTGGATGGCATGGAGGAACTTTATACGATCGCTAAGGTTAAAGAGCTGGTACATTCCCTTATAACTGTAAAGTTAGAAGAATTAGATACTGATAGTTACAGCCTTTTCGAATAGTATCTGGATACCTAGCCGAGGAATCAGCCGAGGAACCTACATTATAGCTGTCGCTTCGGGACTTTGCTCCCACGAGCATCTCATAGGAATACACCGACCTCGATTAATACATCTCCATTTCATCGAGGCAGCTTTATGACTTTCTTTTGTACACCGAAGCAGAATACCAACAAGAAGTACTCGACGAAGGTATCGTTGATCCATTCCCCCCGGGCAAGAGAAAATGCTGTCGGCCTCAAACTCCCCCTGAACACCTAAGTTCGGAAGAAGAATTGACCGAGACGATGAAAGCAATCAAACGTGGGCGCCTTGTGCGAGATTCGTTCGGGAAAAGAATCCGGGGACCCGAAATCTAAGCTGCGTCTGACATTTGAATACATAGAATGGCACATTCGCAATGCACTTTGTCTGCAATGAGTTCCGGCCTGGAGGCATGTATAAGGAGGGAAGAGGCAGTAACATGGTATTGACTGACATTTGTTAAATGCAGAGCTGTATGGGCGTTGATTATTGATATTGAAATATCGGCCAGCTTCGAAACGAATACAAAACAACATTATAAACCGATATCGGAATGGCTACAATTGAGTTTTGCGACATTGCGCTCACCACACATCTTTTTATTTAGTGCAACTTTCAAGAGTCACTTTTGCTATTGGAGGTTTATTCCTCACACTCTAACTCTGTCATAACACGATCATAGAAACCAAGCTTTCCAACACTAGTATACGCCCCATAAGAATAAGCTATAGCCTGGTTCCTCTTGCTGCTAAGGCAAGTTGATAGCAGGCTATCTTCGAGTTCAGCTAATTTCACCATTTCAATATACTCTCCTCGCTCGCGCCACTTTTCTTGTAGTTCCTCATCAAATGGGTGCCCATCCTGGTCGTATTTTTGAGGCAGGTCGAAGGAGACGGGCATAGCTGTAAGAAATTCCGGAAAAGCAATGAGCTCCCAGGGAACTGTATAAGCACCTTCCCAATCGATGATTCCCGTTACATCGAAGTTTCTCTCATCTACCATGATGTTACTATGGAGAAAGTCATCATGGGCCAGAGGGAATGGCCCTTCGTCACACGAAGACAGCCGGCTAGCCATCGCTTTGATCCGCGTTGGGAAGTTCTGGATAATCGCCACCATCTGTTCTGCTGGGATTGGCCCTCTTTGCATCATGCGAGTGATTGTCTCTTCGTCCCACTTGAACTTGACGCTCTCGGCCCACGCCTCGAAGAATGCAGTTGCTGTGTCGAAGGGACCGCCAATTCCTGGCAAAGGACCACACTCGTATCCACCCTCACGGTTACGGATAATTGTCCCAATTTTTGGGAGTCGTAAGGAAGTCAACTGGACCTATGGTGTGAAGTAAGCATTTAAGCAAGGAGCGAGCCTGTAGGCTGGATTAGGAGACAAACATGATACTTCGCAACAGAACGGTAGAATGTTTGTCGGTGTTTTTTAGGTATCACACCACGATTGGCTTCGTAGCCGCCAAGTGCATCCATAGCGACGCTACCGGGGAGAAGCTCCATCAGGATGAAAGCGGCGCTCACTGAATTGTTCTCGTCCAACTCATACGCAAAAACTCGAGGCACTGGTAAGCTGCAGTGCTCCTTAATGAATTGCATTGTAGCAACTTCATTCTCAAGCTTGGTGCTGCTAAGATTGGGGGAGCTGTTTCTTCCAATATGGACCCGAGCCGCCCAGCGAGACCCGTCGGAGAATTCAAGTAAGCGAACAATATTATTAAGCCCGCTCGCAACCTGATCCAAGGCCACGCACTCCAAATGGCCAGCAACATCTGAAGCGATTCGACATAGCTCGTTCCATTGAGTTCGATTGAAACAATCGGCGGTTTTGCTGTCACAGTTTTGCAGGAAACTCTGGATGGTATTCCAAGAGGTTGAGTTGGTAGACATGATCGGCCGGACGGGAGACATCTGACGAAGTAAGAAACCTGCTGGGACATAAGAGGAGTTAGGGTGAAATATAGTTCTGTTCGCAGACTTTCATAGGAGGATAAAAAGAAGGAGAACGGCAAATTGAAAACGACTAGCGGTGTGATTCATATTTGCACACCGTGTCATGTCGGGAAATGAAATCCAGAAGGAACGCGCGAGGACGAATCAATCAAGTCAAAAAGAAATGGCGAAATACCAGGACTGGTTCTAGCCAAGATCAGAAACCGCAAGGAGCAGCATGATTCTCACGGCAAAGACGGAACGTGAAAGACTATAAGAATAATTCTGAGCCCACAAGTTCCCCGACGTTTCACGGTATACTCTAGTGAAACCACCGCTCCTCCCCCACCTCCTTGCAATCGCAGAACTTAGAACCAATCAACTCTTGTGAGATGACCGGTAACTTACAAACAAATACTGAGCTTTACAGTGTTTCGTCGTCCCTCACGAACTTTATTTTATCTATATGTAGTATTGGGCGCAGGCCTGATTTTTTTGGTCTAGAAGGTGTTTCTGTCAAGTATAAGAAAGTTCATGGTGGCACCAGATGGGCAAAGGGATCACAGACTAAATACATGAGTAGCGCATGGCCCAAGCTGTGTCGAGACCATTGCCTATTACTTGCCATCATTTGCAGGACGCACCCATCCACATCCCTTTGGGCATTTTTGGCCTCGCTGAATGTCCGCCCCATCACATCCAACCGTAGCACAGCCCGTATAAACGCTTTCCGATCCCTGAGGCATCTTTTCTTGAGGAGTGTAAGCGGAACATGTTGGACGTGACTTGCCACCTGGTATAAACAATTTCAACTCTTACCTTGGTATGGAGATATGGATAGCGAATTGTGACTGGTATAGACAAGTTAGCTTGAATAACGCATATGGATTTGTTTTCGCTCACTTATGATAATATGGGGTTGATAGGTGAGAGGCAGAGGATGAGGATTGGGTCTGGTAGAAATGCTCCTAAAGGGCGGGCGTGTCATTGTTTTTTTTACAGCAACAGCAAGCCACAGTAGTAGCCTTGCGAGGTTTGTTACGATGCATCCGTACGCATTTTAGAACATTTTCACAAAAACTTCGAGGATGATACACGGACTTGTCGAACGATGCTCGAATTTTACTTAGCGCCCATGGGCATGGGAACTAGATCATCTAGGTACTGGCCAGTAAGGCAACTTCGCTTGACACTTCTTTGGAGTTACATGAATCAGCTGTCTCACATATATTTTAAGACCCCGCTTTGTGTATCACCAGGCCGATTGGATTAACCGGTTATTTTCCATTTGATGGTCATTCCTTGTCACCCAGGCAATTTGGCGCTATACCCCGCCTAATGATTGGCATTAATGCAACATCTTAACACGAAGAATATAATACGAACTTCGGTGCAGCCACCAGAAGAACCTGTTTTCCTTAAGATTGTCGGACGGAAAAAGCGTCTGAACTGCTATTAATGCATCTAAGCGGCAGGGATGGGATATCTGTGCCCGGGCACAGATATCCCATCCCTGCCGCATTAGTGTCCAAGCCACACACACATCTTTCCGAATGAGGAGAAGCTCAAACTAGAACCTGTCACATGAGCGCAGCAACTCTAGTGGGAAATTTGAGGTTCTTCCCTTTATCCAAACTTCACATCACTCCTAAGATGGGATTTCGAGTAAGTCGTTCAAATACAGCCGAAATCAACCTTTGCTGATTCATAATAGGTTGACCGAGCATTACGTGCTACCCTTTCGCATCTCGAGCTATTACTCCGTGAGGCGGGTGACAATGTGTGACTCTCAGATTTATCGTGGATTCAGTTACTGACTCACCTAGGAAACCGGCGACCTACTGAGAAAGATACTTGAATCCCCAGAGCAGATAACTGCTCTTCATCAGATATTCGCCTCGAACTTGAAGCAGACGATTCGGGATGACTCTGCTTTCTCTGAGCGTCGATCATGGTTCCAGAGTTTCTCATCACAATCTGGAGAAAATCTGGATGAGAAGCAAGTGAATAAACTTACCAATATTACGAAAAACTGGGCTCTTTCAGAAGAGAGAGTTGAAGCTCTCCTGTTATACTCAGTCCTCTGGTCTAGCTGTCCGCAGCTGTTCTGGGATGGCGATATCCCTGACCAAAACATATTCCGACGCTGCTTTGTTGACCTGGAACGGATCAGAGAGATTGATCCATTGAGAAGAAAGATTTTGTTAATCATCTTCTCACAACATATCCAAGGAGAACAGTATCAATTGCGTATCAACGGTAAAAGACAAAGATCCAGGCCTAAGCATTCAAACACGAACATGCCAAATGTCCACAGACAAAGAATGTTTCTTCCAAGCTCATTACGTGCCATTGTGCAAAGGCTTTGGCCAGACGCTAATGTCGCGAAGCAAAGAAAGACAAAAAAGTCGTTCTCACTGTATTCTCGGTTCGGATGGAAATGGCAGCACATTGAACCTCAAGGAATTATCCTTTCTCTGCCTGACTCCGCCGCGAAAAGGTATATATGCTATTCTTTGATATTAAATAGATATTGACTCTCTTAGTTTTGAAATACATCCATGGAGTTCAGTCGAATTTGAGGCTATCAATCTATTCGTGAAAACACTACCTCAATATCGAATCCAATCTCATTTACAGCGGGCCATGGGATCGCTCATATCTCACTATTATACGAGAGCACAACTAGAGACTGCAATCCATAATACTCTTCGAACAACAGCAGCTAAAACGCCTGTACGGCTCAGCCAACATACTGAGAGCATGAGCGACCAGTATAGATCGACTATTTCACACATACGTAGGTTTTGATCTATTCTCTTCAAAGTAAACAATGCTGACATTCCCTGGGTTTCGATCCACAGACTCTTTAACAACAGAGCAGACGAAAAGACCTGTTTCATTTCCAGACGGATCTGATAAAAGGTCAGAAGCTCATGCTTCCGATCAAAGAGAGATTGGGTTCTCATCAGGGGGTGAACAGACAGCTGAAACTCTTTCAAGTATTATAGCAAGCTCAAATTGCAGCCTCGATGGAGAGCGGCACCGACAATTTTATCAAGAATCCCCAAGCTCTTCAATGAGTCTCTCCCATATATCAGCATTCCCGGAAAGACACCAATACCCTGAAAACCGAACGCCAGCAATCTCCCTTGAGACGTATCAGATAACCTCTCCTCCTATCAGCCCTGAGATCTCACCAAGAGCCAATATAGTCCTTGAACCTTTAGTGAATCCACCTTTGTCCTCTCAACCAACCTCAATTTCACAATATACGGGTTACGGTAAAACTTTCGCGGCAACTTTGATTCTATAACAGTCTCTAGACTGGCACGTCCGTCATGAGTCGCGTCAACAGTCTACCCCCCCATTTAAGAGCAGATACATTGCTGAATACGGCCAACATACTACTCACAATCCTTTCTATACCTTCAATGATACGAGTTTCGCAATAAATAGCATTTCGCAAGGGGATTCCATTACCCCAAATATCCCATGCATCAATGATACGAGCATCGCCATACAGTGGTTTGCCTCGGAGCCGGAAAGTCCAAGGATAATGAGCAACTTCAGTTCCATCAACATGCCTGAGCTTCAACCAAATTAGCACCAAGTGAATCCCTGGGTATCAAATGACACAAGCGCTGCTCTGCTCGGAATCGCCCCAGGGAACGAAAACACTGTCCCTTTATCAGGTTTCAATAAAAAACCTCTTTATCGCTCTTGTATACTCGCATAGCGATTGTCCAAGACATCATCTGCCAACAAACTATTCAGTAACTCCTGTGTAGAAAACGCAAACTCTTCAATGTTAGAGATTTCATCATTGTATCAAAATGCGCTCACTTACCGAGCTCTTGAACTTACCAAATCAAATGTATGCGACGAACATGCATTGTGCAAGTGTTGTATCCGTGTAACAGCATTGAGATATATGGAACAACCGCAGCAAGGCCTGAGCCGTAGGCTACCATTATAACGTTTTCATAGTTTCTCACTGGTTCACTGACCCCATGCAAGCCGCTATATAGCGCTAGAAGAGACAAAGATGTCTCAGTTTCAACTCCGTTCATCTGGCGCGATAAAGCCGCAAACTACCCTTTACGAGGGCTAATGAGCAATTCCTCAGTTGATCACGCACATTCCCTGACGTAGATGCTGGAAAGTTTTGTTCAGTCAGCCTCAAATTATCCATGATGTCAAGTTATACTCGGGTAGCGTGCGTAATCTGATAACCAAATTTAAAGATGGGCAAAACCCGAACCGTCCACTATCGCCCGCAAGTGCTTGTTATCAGCCAGGTGCAAAGGGCGAAGAGGGCGGATCGGAAACGATTGTGTTACAGAGGCCTATACGACGGATGAAGGATGAACCTCCAAAGAGCCGGGTTCTATGTTAAAAAGGCTTGATGAAATCGACCCACACGGAACCACAAGCAATGAATCCTTTTTGCAGGATAGAGTTATGTATCCACACTCACAGAACTGAGCCCGCTACAACTTAACACCTTAATACTTGCTGTACCGCAAAGGCCGCATATTAGGTGTGTAATACTACTTATTCATGTATCTCCACAAGATGATAGTCTCACGTTCAATATCATGTGATGTACCGTACCTTTGTGGAACTACGTGTTTGGCAGTGACGCAGATATATATCCAAGGTTCCGCTTATTGGGGCTTTGCTAGTTGTGGCAATTCCAAAATTGGAATAATATGTGTTAGTTTAATTCTGGCTGTCGTGACTGTCGGCTGATTCCTCTCTAGATTCTATTCGATTCGGAACGCAATATCTCTGGAATTTGATAGACCAACCACATGCATTGCCATAGGGTGGAGCGAGATGTCGAATGCGGCTTTTTGGATTCAGCTGCGAGAAAAGGACATTGCACAACGACGGGTTACCTAGGAGGTATTCGACGCTGATAATGGGGAAATGGTTTCTGTAGAACTGTGTTTTTGATATTTTGCTACATATAGCTTCACAAGTGCTCTGCGTAGCTAATTCGAACCCTCGCAGAATATATCGATTTTCGTGGTGAGTTTCATACTGGGATAAACGTCAAATTTACCAAACAACGATTTATTCTTGTGCCTCGATAAAAGTTAGAGAACTTCCTATAATTTGAGGCAAAGTCCAGAAATAGAGAAATTAAAGAGACATGATTGATTGATTCTTGAAAGAAGTGAGAAGCAAGAGAGACCCTCAATTCCTGGAACTATCTAAGTAGTGTGGGTGCCTGAACTCCGTGACTCCCCAACAGACATCGGTTTACGCTCGCTCTCGCTTTTTAATCATGGCTGGTATTCCAGTTCTACCACATGCACCCGTTCATCAAGTTGTTGACGTAGTGCTCCTCTCAATAGATCCCGCACAATCCCCGAGGCGGACGCTGGAATATCAAATCCAACCAGCAGGTGCGTACAAAAGAGATGAGCCAACTTAACCATGAAAAGTATTTGGACCTTTTCCTCCCTAAGATAAGGTACTCTTTCAATCGTTTCCCCCGAAGCCTCCAATGTGCCCTCCTTGCTACCGATTATCTCGCTACTCACCGACAATATCACAGGCCCGTCAAGAAGGTCGGCAATGATGTCCCCTCTTTCTGTCAATCTCAGTATGTTTCTGGAGCATTACGTGGATATGCAAAATAGGAAGACCCGCCACTTATAGCCCATTCAAACTCCAGAGGTTCAAGTATTGTTGAACATCATCGATGCATACTATTGCTTCACGTATGCTTTTGACAGCTTCCGACTGAACAGATAATTGGTCAAGGCCTTTTTGAGGTGAGCTTTGCAAGACAGAAGTATTGGCCTCTTCAACTGACTCACGTGTTGGCATATGTAAGCCTTCTAAAGCAGATATCGCCTGGAATAGGTCTTTTGAGGCATGAACACTATGCGAGCAAGAAACAGGCTGTATGTAGATCCGTGCTCTCAAAGACAAGAGAAGCAATATATAGATTCAATGCTGAAATTATCGCTGGAGACCCAGTTTTCAGCCCTTGAGAGCCATTGTATACTATTGTCTGCAATCTCCGGATCGCTCCGAGTTGCCCCATTCCATTCTTACAAAGTGGTGGCAATTTGGGCATTGAAAATTAGTAATCAGGCGCAGTGCGCCCCTTAAAACCCCTGTCATTCGCCACTCACCATTGCTGGTGGCAACTATGCTATACCTTACGACTGAAATTCAAGCAAAATTAACCCCTGATCAGCTTATAACCAACGAGCGAAATGCAAAACAAGATATCAAAAGTTGAGGAATGTGAAGAGAACCAAACGAAGTGGCTCCCCGACGAGAGCTCAACACAGGCATCAGTCTTGACTGTTGTTAGACACTACCTGACCACGGAAGAAGCAACTCAAATCATTCAACAATTTCGATCCAAATCTTGGCATAATAATCGTCAGGTACTTTGGAGCGGTATGCTACGTGAAAATGCTCAAAAGTGGGCTGATGAGCATGAAATGCAGACACTGACTACGGCCATGGGTCCACTGATGATGCCAGAGCACCCGCTTTGTCTTCAATCCAAAAAGACTGCGCATTCCTGGAGAGAATATATACATGGCGCGTCGGCTATATTTGCTTGGCATATAGCCAGAGGTGAAACTGTTACAGTCTTGTCGCCGCCGCCGCCAGACCGCTTTAATCCGTCAGGATTAACATATTACCAGTTAATCGAACAGCCGATTATCAAGGGAGCTATCGACAACGTCTCCGTAGACCGCATTTGCCTGGTCCACCCGATGGTGAAAAGAGCGGAGGAACTCTCGTACCAATTTTAGCCGGATGATAATATGTCGACCTGGATTAAGCAGTTTGGATTGCGGCCGGGGCCTAGGAAATGGAGGGCCACCGGTAAACACAAAGGTAAACTGGAAATCAAGAACATGCTAGGTTTGCACGATGACCCACCCCATTCTCCCATCACATCAAAATCGTCACCCATCACAAAAGTAAGCCTGCAAGGCTTTGCTGAATGTCCGTCTTTTTTGTCCAAGTTTAGAGGTCAAAATCCTCTTATCTGCTGTCTAAATTTCTAGTCGAACGGGGATAGTATTCAGCTTTACCTTTGTATGCTTGATTGACCAAGCGTCTTACTTCTATTCAAAGCTTTGTTGTGTGCTGATATCGACTTGCGAATTCGTGACGGTTGGCTTTCCTGGAAGAGGGGCAGATCGGCACATTAGCCATAAAGGCTCTCCGCTTAAATTTTCATTGAGCAATACAATGCTAACGACGTCAAACTAGAAAATGCTAAACACAAAGCCGGCTGGGAAGAAAGCCAACGTCGAGAAGAAAGCCAAAATCAACAAGAAAACCAAAATCAACGAAAAAGCCAACGTCGAGAAGAAAACTCAAATCAAGAAGAAAACCAAAATCAACAAGAAAACCAAAACCAACGAAAAAGCCAACGTCGAGAAGAAAACCAAGTTGAGAAAAAATACTAAAATCTAGTTCAAGTGGGCTTCTGAGAAAGAATGACTGAACAATACTACTGTCTTTATCAATCCCAGTTTTACTGGTGGTACTGTTACAGTCGTAAATTCTACTGAGGTTTGACTATATTTGAATTGAAAGAATTCTAACCTCGTAAAAGATGGAACTACTATTGAACGTAGGACTAGCAGGATGGTCGCCGCTCCCACCCCATTTTGTTTTCATTCTTCAAAGCCGCACTAGTCGACCGACCCGTCGACTGCTTCGCCCTCTGATACCAGCCTGCACCGTCGTTATTTCAATTTTCAGCATTGAAGCCGTCGCACTGGTCGGTGTTCTCATCAAAGCGCATGAACTCTATAAAAAGATCATCTTTCGAGCTCATATGCGAATCTTCAAAGCTGGTCGGCACCGATGTGGTGAGAAAATAATCCTCTGAGCTTGGCAATGTTTCATCACTTAAGTTTTCGAAAGTAGTTTCTGCGGGCTCTAGGTTAAGCTGCGACTTCCTTTTCCGATTTATACAATTCGACCGAGGCTCTTCGATTGAATATATATTAAAGAAGTGCTGTCAGAGATGTAAAGTATTAATATACTCCCTTTCTTCGTAGTATAGATGAGGGTAAAACATAGTAGCTGAAGAGTCTGTTAACCCTAAGTATTTATCGATATGATTTAAAAGAGTTCCTTTTGTAACCTATTGTTAAAATCTTTCGTCTGGCTTCTTACTTTTATCGCTTAAGTAGAAGGGATAAAAACCTAGGGTAACGAGTGTAGAGTAGAAGGTGACGGAAAAACGGTGGTAAGGCGAGTGTATTTGTGGCAGAAAAATCTCAATGAATTCTCTAACTCTCTAAAACATGACAATCTGATGGACAACTTAGTAATCAAAACAAACAAAATAAAAGAAAGGGTGTTTTTCGGCAGTCTATATCCTTTCTATTAACTAGGAACCGCTCTCTAGGCTTTATAGGGAGGTCCTATTTTACTATTAGGGTAGTTCTAATATACTTTTATTTTTCTTATTAGTAGTAAGCCTTAGAGAAGGATAATTATCCGGGAGAGGGTTATACCATATCATCAGGCTTGCGTGTGCGAAATGGATCTCCTCGAGATCGCGATGTCCAACCATAGATTTTGGTTCCAGGATGGTCTGGAACGATACCTTATTATCACGTGACATTTGAACCCATTTGAACCCCCTTCCTCAGCGAAATAAACGACCCATATTCCAGGACACACTTCTCACGACAACTGAGATTACTCCGCCAGGGCGTTTCCTTGAGTCTTCCCTTCGCCGCCTATGGAAGAGAAAGCATTGTCGAGAAGTGCTCAACGCGTGCTAGACTGCTTAAGCTCCATAGAGCAGGTTACAGGCTACAATTTTGGTGGCAGCACCGGCTAGCTTTAGACGATTATACGGATGTTTTACGCGTACTACAAAGTGACAGTCCTCTCTGAGGCTACATGGAAGATAAATTAAGGTGAGTACTACCATGCATCACTATACTGAAGGCATATTCCTTCAGCTATATAATAGATACGACTACGATCCTTGTCGTTGCTGCCTAACTATCGGAATGCTAAGTCCTGTCCATAATGTCTTCTGTGCAAAAATAGTCGAGCAGATCTTACGACAACTCAAGCGGTTTGAGCGGGGAAAAGTACCCTGCGCCGATTTTGCGAAGGAGATTGGGCATTCTAGTTCCCGAATCTCGATACCTGACGAGATAAGAAATGGAACGCAGATTTATTCTAAACGGGAACCAGACGCTTCATTTAAGCACCGGAGGGCACGTTATCCCGGTATTATTATCGAGGTATGCTCTTCACAAGAAGTCTTTATAACATCGAGACAGCTTTGTGACTTTCATTCGTGCGCCGAAGAAGAATAGCAACTGCAGATGCTTCAGCAGGGCTCTACCAATCGACTACGCCCGGGTGATAGAAAGCGTCCTCGACCTCAAACCCCTCCGGAACAGCCAAGTTTGGAAGAGAGAAAAGGGGAAAGTAAATGTGGGCGTCGAAGCAGCGATCTTTGTCCGAATTCTTCGTCTGGATATTCGAAAGGTGAGCTGGGTTAATTATTGAATACATGGAACAATCCGTGAAGGATATATCTTGTTTGTAAGTATATGCCCTATAACTAACTAACGATCTCCTAGTTATGAGATAGTCATTTTTGCAATAATTCCAAGCTTTCAATGATTCTTTCCCCACCCCTACGGATCTGCTACTGAGCTCCTCAAACCTAGAATATATCGACTCTCAAGGCCCTGCTATATTCCCTTTCTCGATGTGGACCAGAAGACATACTAAGCTCCTCAAAAGTCAATGTAAGTTGCAATCTACCCTGAGAACCAAAATAGTCTCGCAAGTACTCACCATTTTCCCTAAAGCAGCATACAAGATTATAAGAGCAAGACATAAACACTCCCCCACATCTCGGCCCGTGGTGGGGACCTTTGCGTCAGCCAAACCATGTCATCTCTCTAGATACGCGGGATCAAGTTTGTTTCAGGCGCATTCTCAAGAGTCTCATTTCCTTTTGAAAAGGAGATGAATGGAAATACAGTTCTCTATTGAAAAGCTTGCGGCAAGTTTCACCAGAATGAGATGGATGTGTTCATTTTACAACTTCAAACTGCAATTCCGCAATTCCGCAATTCCGGTCGCATATGCTAACGACGGAATGATGACGGACTTTACGACTAGTCCATGCAGTCCACGCATCCGCCCAACAAATAAAGCAATGATCTCCATCGAAGGAAAGGATACTTAAGACACTGTGGCGCTCATTCTCGATAGTGAGGAAACAACCACGATGGGACCGCCGACCTCGAAAGTAGCCCTCGTCACTGGTGCCAACGGCATCAGTGGGTTTTCCGTCATAGAGCATCTTGTTCGCCAGTCAAAAGAAGAATGGTTTGTATCAATTCCGATACGCGGTCTGTATTTATTCACTGGATCTCACGGTTCCTTAGGTCCAAGATTGTCGTCACTTCCAGACGCCCCCTGCCCAATGCCTGGGTCGACCCCCGAGTTGAATTCCTGGCTATTGATTTTCTAGACCCAGTGGAGGATATCATAGCCAAGATGAAGGACATCTGTGCTAATGTCACTCACGCATTCTTCACCTCCTACGTCCACAGTGACGATTTCAAATTGCTTCGCGAAAAGAACGTCCCGTTGTTTCGTAATTTCCTCGATGCAACTATCTCATCCTGCAATAAGCTCCAAAATGTTTCGCTTCAAACCGGAGGCAAGGTAAGCACAGCCCCTTTGTTGTTTTATCCGACTGTGGTTGGCTAATCGAAATTAAATAGTATTATGGTGTGCATCTTGGGCCTGTGAAGGTCCCCTTGGAAGAGTCTTTCCCGCGATACGATGATCAGGGATACAATTTCTACTATAACCAAGAGGACTATCTCAAGGAACTCCAAGCGCGTGATAGGACCTGGTCCTACAGCATCATCAGACCAAATGCCATTAACGGTTATGCTCCAAATGGTGAGCTCACCCCAGACTGTTCTAGGAAATTCTAACACCATATCAGCCAATGGAATGTCGGAAGTTCTTACAATCATTATCTATATGCTCATTTGTCGGGAGCTCGGCCAGCCAGCAAATTTCCCTGGAAATGAGTATTTCTGGAACTCGATCGATGATAACTCATACGCCCCAAGTGTAGCAGATCTGACTGTGTTCGCTGCCTCTCACGAAAATTGCAAGAATGAGGCTTTCAACCATGTGAATGGTGATATCTTCGTTTGGAAGTATATATGGCAAGACTTTGCTGCGTATTTCGGTATCGAGGTTTGTATTCATACCCTTTATCTTGATATGTCAATCTCCTCTAACTAAAACGATGTAGGTCCAGAGCCGAACTTCGTCAAAGCCTGTCGAGCCGATGCCCTTTCAAACGAGATCGACATGGTGGAATGGGCCAAGGACAAGCGGGGTGTCCGGGAGACCGTTGTGAGCAAATATGGTGGCAAAGTTGAAACCTTCGATTGGGGCACTTGGGGATTCTTCAACTGGGCTACTGGCAAATCCTGGCTTACCATCTCATCCATCAACAAAGCCAGACAATTTGGTTGGCAGCGAAATGACAGGACCTTCGACACTTGGATTGAAACATACCGCTCCTTCGAAAATG
Source organism: Penicillium psychrosexuale (assembly GCF_028828465.1). NCBI lineage: Eukaryota > Fungi > Ascomycota > Eurotiomycetes > Eurotiales > Aspergillaceae > Penicillium > Penicillium psychrosexuale. The sequence continues at coordinate 855,172 of NW_026643190.1, read as the reverse complement.
CAGGAGTTCTGCCCTCGCGTGCGGCGTTACTCGGGAACTAGTCATATCTCACCGTCCCACGGCTATACTAAGTCTATATTCCTCAGCTATTGTTTCTTCCCCTATAGTACTATGTCAATTACATACGACCATAGGGTGTGGAAAACAGGGCTTCCCGTCCGCTCAGCCGTACTTAAGCCACACGCCGGTGAGTTAGTAGTTGGGTGGGTGACCACCAGCGAATCCTCACTGTTGTATGTTTTTGTTGTTATTATACAGGATGGGGCGATGTTATGATATTGTGAATGTTAAAGTATTTCAAAGTGCTAGTTGAAGTACTGTGTGACGTTCCAGCGTGTTCTGCCATTTGGCACCGTATAGATCACGAGGGGTTTATGCCTGAGGAACCAACTTTGCGGCCTAACAACACTTACTAAGTTCCACACAATTTCACACAATTTCATGGAACTCCATGAAAATCCATAAGCTTCCGTAACCAGATAAAATCTCCATAACTAATAATCAGATTTCCGGGACCTGACATAGTTAATCCTTTAAGCCTGACACATTTAAATACTAGTAACTACTTGCTGGATGGGGGTTTGCATGGCAGAATTGGGTATAAAAAGGCGGTAACTTGCTGGCAGCCTAGAACAAAGAAATCCACTTAGTATGGATGGCCCCCGCGCCAGCCGCGAAATTGGATAATCGAAGAAATAAAAAAAAATTCCACTTTCTGTCTCCTGCTTGTCGTACGACTTTCGTCAATATGACATTGCAATTTTTGGCGGGGCTAACATTCAACAATGTGTTCCAGGCTGCAAGAGGCCTCAATAACACTGTTCTCAGCGACCGACATGTCCAGAAGACAGATTTACAAGGGAAATGGGTGATCATCTCTGGCTCCAACAATGGTGTTGGACTGGAGGCGGCCAAGTCATTCGCTGGATGGGGAGCAAACCTGATCCTGGCCTGCCGCGATCCACCTGAGGAACTCGGCGAACTTCATCCCACAGCAGCCGTGAAAGAATGCCAGCGTCTTGCCGAGGCGGAGGGTCATATCTCAATAATACAATGGTGGGAGATAGATATGGCAGATTTCAAAACTGTCGAGGCTTTTTGCGAAAGATGGTTGAAGAGTGACCGTACTCTAGATATCCTGTGCAACAATGCGGGATCTCCATCTACCGCTAAAACTCGAATGACGAAGGACGGGTTCCAGCTAGTTCACCAAGTCAACTTCTTATCTCATGTGCTACTTACCCTCCGACTTCTACCCTCTCTGGGGCGCAGCGCGGATCCCCGAATCGTGTGTACCACATCATGCGTCCATTACTTCGGTGTCTTCGATCTAGATCATTTCAATGGTGGCCAAGAAATGAGAGGGAACGATTACGACAACAACAAGCTATATTTCCAGATGTGGCTCGCAGAGCTGCAGCTCCGTTGCCTCAAGCACCCGGAGTACTCTCATATCAGAATCAACGGAGTTCATCCCGGTTTTGTCGCTTCGGGAATCTGGCATGCAAACGACTTGAAGAGCAATGACATCTCGATGCGAGCTCTGGTATTCTTCTTACGTTATGTCGCTATCACTCCGCAACAAGGTAGTCTGGCAATTACAAATGCGGCAACCAGCCCGGAGTGTGGGCGAACTACTAGTGGTGGAAAATATCTCAATCGTATTTGGGAAACGCTGCCACATTCCTATTGTCAAGACTCAGATGCACGGTCCAAGTTGTGGATTAAGCTGGATCAGGTCCTCCATCTCCGGGAAAAGGGTCTTCTTGAGGTTCTTGCTCTTTGACCTACTGCTTTGTTACTAGCATATGATCAAAATGTCTTCAGCTCGACAGTTATTTAACCAGAGATTAGTTCGACCACAATTGTAACGTGTTATATTGATATCCAAATGCCTCAAAGTCTACTATCTCCCAGCATCATATTTCAATATCTAAATCTCGTAAAGTGGGAACTATGTCGGTCAACTCGGTGATGATCTATCTCATCCCAAGCTAACTTTTTTACCTTAGTAGCAGCCTCGCTTATGAGGTTCGGAAATTTTAGGCTAAAAGGAGAACTTGAAGTGAGCTAGGTTGTCCCTGTCTTTCATCGTCCCTAAAAAGAGACCGGATATACCTAGGCTTCGGGCCCCGGGGACTGGGCCTTGTGGAATCTGACACAATCGTCATCCAGTCAGACACAGGAGCATTTGGCTTGACCTGTCATTCCCACGTAGAAGAAAAGAAAAAAGAAAAAGAGGGACCCAGTCTACTTAGTCAGATTGCACAGAATAATCTATCCGCCGTATTCTTCGCTCTGTTGGAACTTATGCTTAGCCTAAGAAGCCCCCTGAATGCATGTACCAGTTACGCAGTTGTTCAGTGACAGGGAATCTCACATCTAGTCAGACATCCAGAAGATGTTGAATATGATTTTGACAGCTTGTTTGTCAGTCATCATTTTGAAAGTTCAATTTGAAGGCTCAAAAGCCGTATGACTACATTCTACTTGGTATAAAGCGTAGGAATAGACTACCTGGAAAACGTATTAATCTCGCCAGCACCAGCGCCAAGCCTCACGAGGAAACTTGAAGGATAGTACGACGCGAAAGAGACTTACAATTCCAGAATAACCATCCAAGTCACCGGTCAAGACCATGGGGATCTCTGGTGGAGACAAAATCCTTGTCTCCAAAGTCTTTCTGGGGAGTCCAGATAGTTTAGGTGAAATTTCTATTATTCTACGGAGAAAGTTTAGTCATGTATTAGTTGTGATAGAATACAATTTCTTTGGTAAAGGTATCTGTGAGCCATTTGTTCTCTTTTGATCTCAAAGGAAAACAACTGCATTGCAGAAATTGAGATAGAGTAGAAATGAAAACAGTCAGAGTCGTTCATCTTCCACTAGTAGAAATATCACAGTAGGCAAGAATTATACAAGAATTATAATCTCAGCATCCTTTGTACAAAGAAGAAGAAGAAGTTTTTTTTTTCATATAACATTCCTCTTCCAAGCAAAGCAAGGGCAAAGAAGATACCTAATTTGCCCCAGCGTTGACTAATTCCCCAAATCTCGATCCAGCCAGCCCTCTGAGTACTTCAGGATTTCCAATTTCCACAATTTTTCCCGTATCTATAACTACCACCCGATCAAAATCCATAATCATCTCCAGCCGATGCGCTACCGCAATCACGGTGAAGCCCTTAAATTCCGACCGGACAGTATCTTGCATCACCAGTTCAGTCTCCTGGTCTACACTTGAACTCGCCTCATCCAATAGTAAAATGCCTCCGCTGTTCTCATCGTTGGAAAGCTTGGCCCGAGTCGTCCGACGCAGCAGCGCCCGTGCCAGCGAAAAAAGCTGCCTTTGTCCGGCGCTGAATGTCCCTGCATTCATGGGTGCTTCTAGGCCGCCGAGTTCCTGAATAAATGACCTTAACCCCAAAACTTCCAAGGCTGCTGTGCATTCTTTAGAGGTGCAAGTGAGGGATGGGTCCAAGTTTCTGCCGAAGGTGGAGCCGTCCGGGAGGAAAACAGGATCTTGAGGAACTGCAACGAGACGTTCTCGAAGTACAATGCGGTTGATGAGGTGGAGGGGGGTATCATCGATGGGAATTTTGGTCTCTTCATTGCTTGTGGCGGGGAGCGGATCCAGAAGTTTGAGAAGGAGAGCGATGAGGCTTGATTTGCCACTGCCGGAACGACCGCAGATAGCAATCCTTTCGCCAGCTTGAATGGAGAGGTTGACGTTATTGAGAGCAAAGTTATCTCCAGTGGTGCTGAGGGAAAAGAAAATCGATGGATATAGTTAGTTTGGCATAAATTCAGGGACTTGGCTGACTCTCACTTGTATTTCGCGGATACACCTTTCAACTCAACTGTGCCGCGTTGAGACCACTCCTCACCCGGAATAATATCCTCATATTCTCGGTCCTCCGGTATGACAGTCTCATTAAAGCTCTTGAGTCGCGAAATTGCGCCGATGGAGGTTTCCAGCTTAGTATAGAAGATGACTGTGCCAGAAAGGCTATCCCCGAAGCTCATGAGGGAATATAAAGATGCACCAGCGAAGGCGGTACTCGAATGGAGGCGCACGGCAAGGGATGTCATGACTACCGCGATCACCATGACAGTGATGTTAAGCACTAGATTTAGCCACTCTTGAATCATCGGGAGGAGATATGCCGGACGTTGGCTGGAATTAACCAGCTGAGCATTCTTTTGGAGATCATCAGGGAGAAAGCCTGTTTTGAGGTGAAAACTATTAGCTGAGAGTACATATAAGTTATCACACTGAATGCATAAATCTTTATCACTAACCAAAGGCCCTCAAGGTCACAATGCCCCTGACTATGTCAAGGAAATGTGCACTGCATAGAAAAATAAAGGTCAGTATGTGGCATACCGAGCAGTCCGAGCAGTCTACAGCTCGGAACCGGTATTATTGGCTTATAAGCTTACTACAGCGGACTTTTAGTCTCCAAGTCTAAAAGCCTTAGTTGTCGGGAGGTTCGCATGTAGAATCTTTGTACAAGAAACAAGAAACCACCAAGGAGCGGATAGCTGATGGCAAGATACGCCGACGAAGTAAGCATAACAGCCGCTTGTCCAATTGATTGGAAGACCTGTACATTTTTGTCAGAATAGATTGTGAGCCAAATATCTCGATACATTCACAAACTTACACAAAACTGAGTGTTTAACAAAGCATCTGGTAGCTCTGTGTCTATAAGATTCAGATCTTGTGAGAACAGGTTAGTGACGATACCAGTATCTGTGTTGGTGAAAAATGACAGCGGTGCCTGAATCAGGGTGGTGGGAATGCTCTGGTGCAGGTTAGCACCTGCTCTCTTCACTGAAACGATGAGAATAGTGGTTCCCAGAAGGAACAGTGCTATCATCGCGCAGATTTGGAGCACCGCATAGACCCCGACGTAGTAGCCTTTGGAATGGTCAGGATGGGCAGAGGCAACGGAGTCACTCCAAAAGCTGAGCCCTTCGAATCAGTGACGTTAGTTCCATTGCAACGTGATGTTTATGACCGTTCAGACGGCTTACTCCGGAATAGATCGCAAATATACTTACAGATTGATGGGAAGTTGGTGAAAACCCCCCAAAGAGTTCCGAAGAACAAGCTGCATGCCACGACAAACCATCCCATGTTTTTCAAATAGTGTTTAAATACACTTCCATCACCTGTCTGCCGTGCCGAGATCTGTTCTGGTGCTAAAGATGATGCAATCATGTCACTTGCTGTCGGCAACTGGGCTAGTTCAGACTTGGATGCTTCAACCTCGCTCCGAGTCGGAGGGACCGATTCCTTCCTCATAGACTCGCGGTCAGAACCACCATTCAGCTTGAGCCGTTGAATATATCCTTCACGACTTGACAAATCATCAAAAGTGCCTTGCTGCACAACGAGGCCATCCTCAAGTGCTATAATCTGATCTGCAGCAGGTAGGTGTCTGATATTATGGGTGCACAGCACCACCGTTGACTTTCGTTTTCTGAGTAGGCCATCGGCTCCAAAAACTCTTTGGAAGACTTTCGTCTCGGTATCCGCGTCCAAGCCGCTGAATACATCATCTAAAATCAGTAGTTCGGAATGTAGATACAGGGATCGTGCAAGGGAAACGCGTTTCTTCTGCCCCCCAGAAAGGGCGATGCCATTTGAACCGATATTTGTACGGTCTCCTTAGGGTAGGGTCGCCAAGTCGACGCTTAGAGCCGTAGATTCGATGACTTGGTCATATAGCTCGCGATCAAAGATGGAAAATCCAATTATATTGTCTCGGATGGTCCCATTCCAAAGAAAGGCAGTTTCATCACAGAAACCAACATGTCGGAAGTAGGTGCTTATTGTCACGCTTCCCTCGCAGAAAGGAATCTCCCCTAGGATTCCTTTACAGAAAGTTGACTTACCCGAGCCCACAGGACCAATAACCATCGTCAGCGATGACGTAGGAATTTGAGCGCTAACGTTCTTCAGGACGAACTTCCCTGCTTTCCATCCAAGGTTAGCATCTTTGATGATAATGCACATTTCAGATCTGGAATCTATCAAAACTTCGAGGTCTGCCGGGATCTTTTCTTGATCTTGCCGTAGATGATCAAAAACTTGGCGAAAGTCATGACGGGGCTCGTGCTCTAAAAAGGTCTGAATGCGGCCTAGGCACGCCAGGCCCGAAACAATGTCAGGAATTGACTGAAAAAGCTGCAACAGTGGACTGGTCAACAAGTTCAAGAAGGAAAGGCTCGTGAAAATTGTCGTAGAATCAAGCTTGCGACTTGTAATTGCAAATGTCACTGGTGGATTGATAAGCTGGGACATAAACGCGAATGCCGCTGCAATCATGAAGATTTGGCGGAATCGGGCACCAGCTGCGAGTTCATCCACACGGAGTTGCTGTATATAGTCACCCACCGCAGTCGTGAGTCCAGATATCTTTACTGACTTCATACTAGCGATAACTGTGGCAGTTAAGCCCACCCGCTTTTGAATCCCCGACATCCATGATCTTTGTGAATCGCCGGTAAAGTGGATGAGAATACCCAAGCCGAAGAAACAAGCGAAAATTACCCCCATTGGTGCAAGAAAAACAACCCTAAGTCGCTCATACAGCATCCAACTCGCAAGAGCAGCCTGAAAAATACTCGCCCAAGTCTCATGCACATAAAAGAGTCCCATATTAATGCGCTCCATGTCTGTGCTCATCAAGGTCAACGCAGCGCTATCATCACTGGACCCAGTCTGTGCCCTTGTGGCCGCCGCAAAGGTCTCAGTTACCAGTATAGACCGCACCATTGTACGAAAACGATGGTGGAAGTACCTGGAATTCATTAGCATACATCGCTTCTTGAAATCTCTTCGTTAAACGAGACAGGGGTCAAAAACTTAAAAGCACCATACCAAGACAAGGCATATGAGATGGCAATCCCGGAGTATATCAATATACTAGCACCAATAAGGCCATATCCAACATTTGCGTCAATCTCCGATCCAGAGAGTACAATCAATAGTCTTTCGATAAACAGAGGCTGGCAAAAAGTGAAACCAACCAGTGCCAGTCGTGGAGTGATGGGAAGTAGAAGAGGAGCCTTTAGGGTACGTGCTAGAATTTTTAGGAGACCGAATCGATCTCCTTTGAGCTTGAAGTAATCCATATTGTCTGCGAATTTCTTGTGCAGCGCTTGGGCATCAAAGGAGCTATCCAATGGGTAGAGGTCCTCAACCGCCAAAACGTTTCTGTATCCAGCCATGAACATCTTGTTGAGCCAGAAATAGATACCAAGCGAGAAAATCCCACTAGTCTCCTCGGGGCTGTGCATTTTATCGTCCCAATCCACCCACCTCCTCTTCTCATAGGCTTCTAATAACAAAACTGCTACCTTCAACGCCATAGACACACACATTATAATGCTGTAAGTGAGTTCAGGCTCGTCATCTGATGACATAAATAGTGTTCTTGTTTGGGCTATTTCAAGTATGAGCGTAAGAAACAAGTAGCCATTCAAGATAATAGGTGGTCTTGGACTTCGGCTGTGTTCTAAGACACTCAGGACAAGGATAAGAAGAGCCGATAGAACCCTGAGAACCGAGGAAGCTATGGAAAGACTGGTCACTTGGAGGGACCCAATCGTAGCTAAGACGAGGAGAGCGAGTTCCAAGCTGACATAAATGATGAGAGTGACCTAATAGTTTAGAAGACATGTCACGGCTCAAAGTCAGTTCCGCAGGAGGAAGAGCATACCGACTTCAGAAACAGAAAGGCCGGCGCATTCACCACAGCGGGCTTTCGAGCCTGAGAGAGACTGCGCCATAGGAATACCGGAATAAAAATAGCAGATGGAAGAATCGAGAAAAACACCTGCTCAAATTGGATATCGAAATCGAATCTTGCGTTATTCATCTGCAGTAAGTTCCCAATTCCGGAAGTGAAAGTCATTTTGGGAAGGGCTGTAAGCCGAAGCAAATACTGTCTTTCGTTCTCCTAAAGCAATATAACCTGGCGATAAGGACGAAAAGATTCAACCTGAGGTCCGCTATGATGCAAATTCGTACAAAAGCGAGATCTGGACCGTTGGCACCCAAGTCGCCCCACGACCTGGGCGCCTTGGGGGCCGTTTTCATGCCAAGCCGCTCCAGAACACATCCAGCTCGCTATCAGGAACATATGATGGACCTAATGCCGACCTCGTTCTCTTCTTGAACTGATTATTTTTGATGCTCGCCAGTGCCTATGTCATTTACCCTCTACTTCCGATCCTCTATTTCCGATCTACCTTTACTACCATACTTGTTAACCATGTTTTGAACGTCACTGGACAGTAATTCTTGGTTCACTTTAAAGGTGGATATGCATTAATATAGACAGGACAATATCTGCCTTGGAAAACCCCTGGTCTTTGAATCATCTAGCAGGGGTCGAGCTGACGTGGCAGGGAGGATGGAGGTGGAGCCCAGTTGTTTGAGCCAATAACGAAAACATAATCTAACAGGGGTGAAAGCGAATAGGACATAACTGGGCGCAGGCGCGTAGGAAACAGGAAATATTGAGGATCGATGACTCTGATAATAGGGACCAGGGGCATTTCCTCCCAAGATTGAAATTGTTGAGCGTCGTTAGTAATAGGCATGGAACTGAAAGATTTATTTTGAACTAGGTGACCGTAGACCCAATTCCCTTGCCTTCTGAGGAGAATTCTTGATCTATAGATCATTCTGTGCAGTAGAATGTACAAGCTCACTTTTTTCAAGGGAAGAATTTCGAAAGGTATACAACAGAAGAGAGCAAATAGTTCGAAGGCTATCCACTATACCAATCAACGTCCACCTTGTGACGACAAAGATGAGCTCTACAAGAGTGAATGTTTCGCTTGTTTAATAAGTGTGATCAGTTTGATTGGTATGTGCTATTTGTACTGGGATATATGTATAAGTATAGGCAAATCAGAAGGGCTGTAGCGAGTCTACAGGGCGACAAAGCCATAACAACGAATTGAACCGAAGATATATCATATATCTTCTAGGGCTATATATAGATGCTAAGTGTCGAAATGTTTCCGTTTCAACTTGTAATAGTGTCACTTTAGAAGGTCAGTGCGGGCGTCACGCTACCTAGGGTGATTCTCACCCTGTCCTATAGCGCACTCACCCTTCTCACCCCTGGTCGCGCGACCGTAAAGCGGCGCTCACCCAATTCTCACCCAGTCTATTATTATTGCACTCGGTCTTATCCAAAATCAAATTCTCTTATTCTATCTACCTCTCCAATAATATAACTGATACATACGACCATAGGGTGTGGAAAACAGGGCTTCCCGTCCGCTCAGCCGTACTTAAGCCACACGCCGGTGAGTTAGTAGTTGGGTGGGTGACCACCAGCGAATCCTCACTGTTGTATGTTTTTGGTTTGTTTTAGGTGAGTCTATTTCCGATAGATAGCCGTGCCAAGCGCCTAATACACCTTCCGGGTGTTGGTGCGCCCCAGAGGATGCAAGATCTAGAAATTAGGTATTTCTTGTATGACTTACCTATACAAAAGGTACTTAGGCACCGTGTACATATAACATGCATCTTCTTTAACCTCGTCGAATAAGATAGCTTTGAATATAACTAACAGTTGTAGGTGCGGAATAAAAAAGGGCTTAGTTACTAAGCCTCACAAACATCCATCGATAGGCACAAATCAGGCATATATCTCCAAGCGCACTAGTAAAGATGCGGGCCACTATACTTGATAGATTTCATAATACCATCACCTCATCAGTAACGCTGGGCTTTGAATTTCCGTTGCGAATATATGCTAGAAGGTACAACCTGCTTATGTAGAGTTAACCAGCCTGATGTACCATAGTGGATCTTTTTTGAGACATGATACTCATTCATACGGGTCTGTCTATAGAAACTTGACACTGGCCACGAGATGTTTGAGGATTATATATATCTGTCAGACTAATTGCGAATCATCTTAGTCATTTTGTTGTGATATGAGGCTGGTGCAGATCAGGAAGCAAGCCTACGCAGGCGTATAACGGCCAGGGGTCGGATGCGGGTGACTACACATCAGAGGGGCCCCCCTGATTTCTGCCGTTCTAAAATAAGGCATTAAGGGACCAAGGTCCTCTAAAATTGGGTTTTGACGCCTGACCCCTATACCTCTTCGTAGTCCATGGCATATTCCGCCCTCGTACAACCAATGGCTACATCCCAGTCGCTGTGTCCTATGTACTGGCTGCCGCAAAGGAAAACCGTATGTTTGATCAGAGAATGAGCTGTTTACTGAGCTTACCGTTTCACTAGCGAACAAAGTCATACTTCATTATGGAGACATAATGGACCCTTACTTCCTCTTGGGCCTCTTCAAGGAACACGCCTATGATGAGGTGTACCACCTTGGCGCCCAGAGCCATGTTGAGACATCTTTCAAAGTGCAGCTGTACACATGTGATGTTAATGCCATGGGGACTATGCGCCTCATACAAACAATCTTGACGTTGGGATTGGAAAAAAGCACCAAATTTTATAATGTATGCTTCTGAACGTGACAAGCACTGTCAACTGACAGCTGACAACTGACAATTCAAGGCATGCTCATCCGAGACGTTCGGCCAGACGAAGAATTGCTACCAGAACGAAGCAACCCTTCTTGCCCCTGTATCTCCCTACGCAGCGGCAAAGGCCTCTACCCATTGAATGGCACTCCCTACAAGCCCAGAGCCTCCGGTAACGAGAATTTTGGTATGTTTCTTCATGTTGTACATCGAGAATCCAAGGTTGGATCTTTATGAAGTTCAGTGACTCTTATCGGAAGCTGACTGGAAACTGGTTATATAGTCGACAAAAGAGGGTCACCGTTTTACTAGTGCGCTCGAGAAATATAAAAAGCACACTCTCAGGTACTTAACTGGCTATGCCCGTACTATTCCGTACTGTAACGGCCAAGTTCCGACATAAGCTAAAAAGGCCATCGCGCGGTATGGTAATATTCGAATTCAGTTATAACTTCACCCTCTTACGACTTGATTCCCCAGAAAATAAATTCGACGACCGTGAGTCCTGATAGGACAGGCCATCAAGGCCCTGTTTTTCAGACCGCTATTCAAATCGGTGGGTGTGACTTACAATACAGTAGTAGGACGACAACAATACAGCAGTGTCTACACAATACTTAGACTCCTCGCTTTGAAATTTGGCAGAATGGGTAAATCGACGATTATCAGAGACTCGTCGTGGCTCGAGAACATGTCGTGGCTCAAGTTCTCGTGCCACTGTCAAACCTCTCCCAGATAGCGTGCCACCAGTTCGTCTTGCACCATATGTCTAGGCCTATCATGTCTAGACCTATCATAGAATTTAGCGTACTTCCCTTCCCTAGAAAAAGGCAAACAGAATCCTCACAATGGAATGCAGACATATCTCGGATGCATCAAATGCAAGCATCTATCCCGACAATATGTAGATCTATATATTGATTCAGATACAGTTAACAGGTATACTACATTCTCCAACTATAAAGGGCTATATATCAATATCAATATTTGATGTGACAGCATTTTCTTTCACTTTGCTTTCACTTCTCAGGGTTCTCACTTTTTCTTAGTTGCCTCTTACAAGTAAACTAAACATTGTAAAAAGACTATCCATCTCTGGCTATGACATGTCATTTGAAAGAAAAAGAGCGTGGTTTTCGATTCTTGTGTCTATTTCCTTGAGAGCGAGCTTCATCTCACTCTTCCCTTGACCTGACATCCTCCTTGCCCAGTTGGGCATACTGAGCCAGCCAAGATGTACAGGCTTCGTGTTGGTCGCGTCCGATCTGTCCAATGGAGGCCGTAGATACCTGATAATCAAGGTCATGATTGACCTTATAGTGCCTTCACAAGGTCCCTATTGAGATATCAGTATTTCAGGTACTGTATGCCTCAGGCCGGAAACTAACCGTTCTCGGGTGTAAGCTTTGATAAGGTGTCCACTGTTTCATAATTTTATTGAGAAGCTTGGTTGCATTAAACCTTGGAAGCTTGAAACCCCACCTACAAAAGGGGTTTTGAACCCTGAGTCCTATAAGTCTTCGTACCACGCCCACTTAGCAACAAGTCCATTTCTGCCAATCACCATAGACCGTCGCAATTAAGCTAAGACTGACGAGTTGGATATTCTATACCGGTTTTCAGTTGGCCAAGGATAGCTTCTTTTCCGTAGAGGATACTGCTGATAGAAACGTCCTTCAATAAATAAGGTGGATGTTGGAAGGGACTACGTCAAAGTGCATTGTGCAATATGAGATTGGGTTGAGTTGAGAGTTGTAAAAAGCTTAGTTACAGAGACTAAGAAATCCGACACCCCCCACGAATATCATACTATTTTAGTCTCCTGTAGGACCTAGTCACATCTCTACCGCAGGTTTTCTGGGTATAAATACCTGTCCCCTCACCTTTTCTTTTCTTTCTTTCTCCCCTCTCTAAGCTACCACCTCTATTTTTGCTTTCTCTCAGGATAAAAGAGTAAGACCTCACTCCATTCCTATGAGAGCTACACTAATACCTTGAGCAGGCCACTTCCTGTTCCACCGATCGTGCAGAGTGACACCGAGCTTCCCCCAGGCGCCTGGGCTGAATATGCGCTCACTCTCCCGTGGAGTGCTGCAAGACTAGGCACCCACGTGCGAACCGACCTATTGGCCATCCTCCGCGGCCACGAAATTCAGCGTGAGCTGGTAATCCGCACCATTATCCCGTGGAACGCCCGCCGGTTTGACATCGAACTCGGAGCGACTAGTGCCCGTGCAGAGGCCGCGTTCATATTTATGACCGGCCAGGTTATAGAGGTCCCGTGCACATATTGCCAAGAGCTTAAGGGGATTTTCCCCTTATGCGTTCGAAGCCGGGAGCGCGGCACCCCAGGACAGTGCGCCAATTGCTGGTGGTCTGGTCGCGGTTGCTCGCTGCAGGCCTCCACTCAGGCCCTGGCCGCTAGCGCGGCGTTCTTTCAATCTCCCTCGCAAGTCCTTAATACCCCCCAAGTCCGCCGTGCACTTCGTGACCATACTCGACCCCTCTCCACGGCCACTCAGCACCTCCAAGCCGTTGTACAAAACCCTACTAGCACTCCCCAGGAGATTCTCGCTGCTATTCAAAATGAAATTGCCCAGGTGAATGGATTCCTCTCGACCTTCCAGTAGGGGAACGCCGAAACAAATCAGTGACTTATGTTAAGGGGGATTTCTCCTCCTTCTACCTAGTATTGATAATCACAATTCCATCTGCTATTTCTCTTTTTCTTCTTCTTATTCTTTTATAGCCTGCCATACTGAATAAAGTAGGCCAACTTGACCGATAACCCCTCTCGAATATATTCCTCTTTTTTTCATTTTACACTATATCTTTTCTCCATTAGTATAATTTAAAACCAGCCTTATACCCGTCCAGCTCTTATTTATATATCCTATAGATTGCCCCTGATTTCTTTCCTGATTCCTCCTATTTTTTCCCAGTCTCCTCCCAGTCTCTTCTAACTCTCCTCCCAGTCTCCTCCCAAATTTCACCCGATAATTTACTACCACTTTAACAATATCTCTAATATTCATAAAGTAAGAAATCTATTTTAATTTTTATATATAGCTAAAGGCTGAACTCAAAATCACTGAAACCGTTGTGGTAGAACTGTATACATTGTTTAAATAGATTAAGATGGTTCTTATAAGGCCCCATTGAAATATACGTTCATTGCGATGTCCTGTTAGGTTGATGTTTAAATGTACCCAACCTCTTCAGCTTCTGCCATAATAGCCCTCGCTAGCTCGCGCTTTTCGGTAATGATGGCCCCAAGGGCTTCGCCCCTCTTGAATCTCTTCCATTCAAGATCGTAAATGTCGCTCATCTCTTCCAGCATGACCTCAAGGGTTCGCTTCCTCGGCATCGGCTCGTTGGCTTTCTTTTCTGCTTTTGTGAAGCTGCACCTTATACCCTGTCGGTCGAAGTGGCAGTTTGGACATGCTGTCATTCCAGGCACCCGCACACAGTTGGCAAACTTGCCGTCCAGCTTAGCACAGTTATCACAGCAGTTGGTCTCATCCAGGAGTTCCCCAACGGCTTGTCCAATCAGTGCCTCGATGTTGGTTTTGTGAAAGCCGATTTGACGGTCCCATTGGCTAGCGTTTGGATGGCTCTTCTTCAAGTTCTTGCTGTTGATTTGGAGTACCGGCTCTCTTTGTAGCGGCATTCTGACAAGGCTATATAGCAGGCTGCCTCGAGTGAGGCTGGCTGCTTGGCCCCGGTTCCACTCGCACTCGACTGCCTGCTTAGCCCAGTACCCTGGCTTTTGCTCTGCTGCACCGAAGTGTCCAAAGATCGGATCACGGCCTTGTGTCGTTGGTGCTGCTGAATCTTCCATTTCTGCCGAACGTTAGTGTTTTCACTTTAACTCACTGCCTACAACCCCACAACGCTTACAGTGTATCCCCTTGGCGAGTTCCTCCAATGCGTGCATGAAGAATCGATATATGAATGATGTGTCAATGAGTGAAAATGGGAGAAAGTATATGTATGATCTTTCAAAAAGTGAGAGTCAAGAAGTTGTATAAACGGTGTTTTGAAGGTTATATGTAAGAATAACTTCAAGTTTGATACGAGTAAGTTCCAACTGATTGCTATTTCCTCACTTCAGTAAAAAGCCATATATGTACGTTGTATTCTTTCACCAATTTGTCCCTTTTCTTTCGATATCTACTTATCATCAGATGAAAACAGTTATGGCGCACTGGGAGTTAGAGACCGTTGTACCCTGGACCTAATCTTATAGCGCTCAGGGCCCAACCCCCCTTTTTGGAAGGTGTTGATGTATGAACTTTATGGGTAAAATGATAAGAACAAGAATTTTAACAAACTGTGCACTTTTGTATGGGATTCAGCCATGGTATTCGACAGAAACTTTAATTTAATTGTGATCTATTACTATGTAGTTACACCCACTAGGTACCCGGAGGGAGCAACCTTGGAAGTTACGGCATCATCTCGTTTCTTCCTTCCACACCTCCTGCCTTTACATCTCACCTCAGCTTAATAACCCAAAAAATCAGAGGCTGTGATTCATTCTAGCCCTAGTCGTTGCCTCAGGTTTCCAGAATTCACGTTCTTTCTGGTTTGACGTTCTTTCCCTTTTGACCAACTTGGTCCTTCTTCCACTTCACACAACCCTGTTGTTCACCTTTACCCTCCTCACCATGTCAGACGATACCCCTCCTCAGCCATCCGACTTGACCACAGAGCGATCATGCTTAGACTTCAGAGATCTTAAGTCTTTCAAATATTGCATCGCTTCTATCGCCCAAGTGAAGGACTATCACGAATTTGTCTTCCTTGATATCCCTCCTGACTGGAAAGATACTGCCTTCGAAGTCCTTGACGAGGTTGTTTCTGCTCGGTAAGACTTGGAAACTATACCTACCTCTATGTATCGTCTCACTGATATTGGCACTACTAGAAAAACATACGATAGCACGGCAGACGTCCTAAGAGTGGTTACTATGCCTACGGCAATACACAATTGCATCCAACCCTGGCTGTACAATGAATTGTTCAACTGGGTGGTGACTGGAACTATTACGCCAGACGAGGCGAACATGATTCACGGAGAATGTTCAACGAGTAAGTAATATGGGTTCCCCCTTTAGTGCTTAAGGCTAATAAACACAGCCCTTCAGTTTCCCAGCGGTCCGTATCGTGGTTCAACGAAGGAGCCAGACTTCTTCTTTATGATCCGTGACCGGTTGTTGCCAACTGTTGCCGTTGAATGTTGGTGGAGTGAGTCAATGTCACGTTTACACAATGACCTGAACATCTTGCTGGTTGGAGGAAATGGCGACATTAAAGTCGTCATTATAATCAAGTGGTCGAAGCTCACCGGAGATCGTGTTTCTGGCGTCGCAGAATTATACAAGTGTGATAGGAACGGCATACCTGTACGCGAACAAAGTGAGGTATGTTGAAGATATTCTAAGGTTCCATTTATGTCTCACTTACTAATTACCTGAAATTTATAAAGGTTATTTTCCCTTCTGATTCGACGACCGTCGACCAACAACTTGTCCTCAAACGACGTGATCTTCTTGGATCAGGGGTTCATAATCCCAGCGGCTCCCTCGTTCTTGATCTTGACACTTTACGCGACTTTGCAATTCGTGCGCTTGGGCGTATGGGCCTTATGCCCGCTACTTGAAGGGGGTTCGACTTTGCTGTTGAGAATAGCTATCATGCCCGATACAAAATGAAAAGCTCTTGAGAATTGTGAGAAGACCAGCCGTCGTAATAGTAGATGGAAATAATCCAGGGTTCAGTACAAAGTACCATATCAGGTAGGAATATCACTTGAGAATTGTCACCTGGGGGTTATTCTGGAGCTTCATAGTGGGCCTTTACAGTTAGAGTGACAAAGTAAGGCTAGAGAGATAAGAATGGACGGGGAAAGGAAGGGTACTTGTAGCTTTTTTTGGTCACTATGAGAAATATACCTTTTGCTATACGGGCTGAATATTCGGGTGAGGAATATTCAGGTGGGTGAATATCTGCCCTGAGTGCCCTGAATAGAGCGGCGAGCCGCCCACGCCCGAACCGTGGGCGCTAGGTGACCACGGTCATACACATGCTGTTGTATGTTTTTGTTTTTGTGTACTCAGTATAGCAATAGTATAGACCTACATAGAAATGAAACATGTGTATACTTGACGCTTTCTTTTTGCCTCACCAGACCGAGCAAGACCTACGGAGTATAACTAGATTGTGCCAGCAAGCCGATTAGTCAGCCCCAGCACCAGCTCGGCCAAATCCTGAAATTGCCGAACGCTCGGGAAAGAATTTCAACGCTCCGACCGCATCCGGACGAATTCCTTTTTTGCTCAAATTGAACAGCCCCAGAAAAAAAAAAAGGAATTTATCAGATGGTACGAAAAAGGCGTGCTCTTACGGAAGAGGAAGAGCAACAAGGTCGGGAGTCCCAAAGAAGGAAATTTGTTGCGTGCGTTTTCCAGATAGCTCACACCGGAGCACCGAGCACTAACACACAGCATTCACAGCTGTCAAAGATGCCACTCGCATAAAATCAAATGTTCCGGAGACCAGCCGTGTAGCAAATGCCGCACGGTAGGCGTCGCTGATGAATGTGCCTATGCTACTCGGGATCGCCAGGTGAAAGTTAGTGAAAAGTATGCAAGCAAGCCACCGACTATTATTAGCCAAAGCCCTGAAAAGCTTGTCTATTCCAAGTCTCAGACCAGAAGCTAAAACTGTCCCCTTCAATCAGCTATTTGGATCAGATCCTCGCAGAGAATCAGCGGCTTAAGGAACGGTCGATCACCTCGGCTCAAGTCGCCGAGACCAACGACCCCTCGCAAAGGTAGACATCTCTTTGACTTTCCAAAAGATGACCCACAACATACAGAATACTGAGGTTTACAACAGAGGCCCTTCCAAGACAGCAGATGTCCCTGATGGAACAGGCATTCAGAATCCATTGATTGGAGATCGAGCCTGGTTTCACCGGTATGATCCCTCTTCGCCGCCCATCTACATCGGCGAGGCAGCATGTTCAGCATTCGCGACACGGTTTCGGCTTTTCTTGTCGGGGAATAGTGGAATGCCACATATTCCGCGAACACAGTATGAGCGCGAAGAGACAATCGCCGCAGCGAACGAAGCCGATATCCAGTGGCCGAGTCTTCACCATGCTCGGTTGTTAGTCCGGATAGCAATCCACCAGATCGGACATCTGTACCACCTCATGATGCGCAAGTCGACGTTAGATAAACTGGAAGAGATCTACCAGACACAAGACTTTGACTGCGCGGCTAACAAGTGTAAATTCTTCGCCTTGTTCGCCTTTGGCCAGGCGTATTCAATCAGATCTGAGCCCAATTCTGGCTCCAGGGTACCAGGCACATCGTATTTTGCTCGGTCAATGGGATTGGTCCAGATCCTGCCAGAGAGAACCAGTGTTACACACCTGGAAACCCTGCTACTGTTGGTATGTGGCTCAGCATGTGCTATTGTTCGCATCAAAATACTTACCATATCCCAAGTCTCTTTTCTCATACTATCTCAACCGGCGTCATTCAGCATACATCCTGATTGGAAACGCCATGCGGATGGGTTTGACCATCGGCTTGAATCATAATATCCCGGAATCACAGCTCATCGACCCAGTGGAGCGCCAACACCGCATCCAAATATGGTGGACGATCTACATCTTCGACCGGATGTGGGGGTCCAAAATGGGTCTCCCAATGCAAATCCTCGATGAAGATATCCACGTCGACATGCCTTCAACCATCTCCCCCGCTGGCGCCACGAGGAAGAACTCTCCGACTCAGAATACATGACCGCCAACATCAAGCTGGCACGCATAGTGGGCGAGACAATCACCCGACTGTACAGCCGGCGAAAGTACCAAGAAACCTTCCTCCAACGCGTTCAGAAACTCCTCAAAGCCCTGAAACACTGGGTAGAAACACTCCCCGAATCCCTCAGACTCAACATGGAAGACCTAGAATCGAGCAAGAAACCCATCGCCTCCCTCCACATAGCCTTCAACCAATGCGTGATCCTAACGACGCGCCCAACGCTACTTCACCTCTTGATGACACTAAGCAAAAAAAGAAAACCTCACCCGAACACCGGCAATCATACCAGTGGAGCCGAGACCGAAAGCGATAGCGAAGATGTATCCGTTTCCCAACCAGTCCTTACTCTAAGCGAAGCATGTATCCATGCAGCGCGACACTCCCACTCCATGATCCTGACACGGTGGATCAACGGGTCCATGCCAACCTTCGGCTATTTCCACGCCCACTACCTCTTCTCCTCGGCATTGATCTTGGCAATGTCCAGCTTTGTTCCAATCGGCAGCCCGACTGATATGACCGCGTTCGACTCCGCGCTAGATCTGCTACGCTCCATGGCCGAGAATGGGAATTTGGCGGCGGCGGAATTCTATCGGAACCTGGAGCAGGTGAAGGTTTGTTTAGCTGCATATCAGGGAGGAAGGCGGGATGACGGAAATGCTGATATGGCTGCTGGTGGAGGAGTCGCTCCTAATACCAACGCTAATGCTAGTGGTAATGCTGCTCCTTCTAGCACTGGTGCGGTGGCTTTGTCTGGGCCTTCGTCGGATTTAGCAACAGCTACTACTCCTTTTTTGAACGCCTTGCCACTGAACCCATCCACATCGGCAACTATACCTCCAGCATCTTTGATGCCCACAACACATAGTATCATTTCTTCTGCCCCCACCACACAACCTGTCCATAGCCATGGATTCGATGCATATGCCTATCCCTTGAGGGATGCCGTCAGCGGGTACACGACCGAAATGGCGTTTCTAGAGCCGACCATGCAAGATTTTCTGGCCCAGTCAGATATCGACCTCGGGCTGTTGCATCCTGTTGATACGTTCTTTAACGAGGCGGAGAATCTGTATACATGCCACGAGTTTTGATTGGGTATAGCTGGGGCATATGAGATAATAATATGCACGTTTTAGATTTAGACTTAGTCGTTCTGGTCTGAGTTGACTTAACAAGTGACTCAACACTGTATGGTCGAAGCTGGTATTTAGCTCAATATACTCTGTCATGTGTACGCAGAGAAATATCCTTGCGGGCAAATAATGGAAGACACAATGTCATGAAAAGACACAACACAATCAACTTTGCGAAAAACATTGATGAAGATAAACCGGAATCATAATCGAGACATCACATGAACAAGCATTTACAGCATGATGAGAGACGCATGATGGATATAACAAGTTGCTTGGTATATGTCGTGTAATTCAGCAGGCAAAAACAGTTACGGTCACTTTCCCTCACCATCAAGCCGGTGTATGAATCAAAAACCCCATAACTAGATACATGAGATACGGAAGAATATGCGCGTCTAGAGTTCGGCATCAACAGCAAACCCAAAGTTCGAGCCATGTCGTGAAAGAAGGTCCATGCAGACAAGCCAGGCTCGCCGGGAAGAAAGATCTTTGGTCGACATTGCTTTCAACCAGTGAGTCGCTTTGTTGATCTTTCTAGTGATATCAACAGCCTTGGCGGTGTTTATATGAGTGCGAGTGAACAGCTCGATGAGCAGGATGGTAGTCGACTGCATGATGTTGTGCAGAATGCACCACCACGGAGCGACGCCATACAGCCAAGTCAAGTCTAGATTTTCAGGCAGCAGTTCGAGCATTTGGCCTGCCATATGAACGCACAAGGCTGCCATCTGATCACACACCGTTCCCTGGCCCGCTTCAGATGACTGTCGGGATAGACGGCGGATACAGGGCTGCAAGATTATCAGCTTGGTCGAGTAGAATTGGAAAGCAAGACTAGCACGCTGCTGTAGAAATTGAGGGGTTGGGTCTAGCGTTGTGAAATGAAACTCCACCGGAAGACGAGACAACCAGTTGTCAGTATGATTGTTTAGCGTGGAGATGGCGGCTTCGATCTCGTGCCATGACTGTCGAACTGCTCTAGGAGCATAGAGCATATTAATAGCTTCTCGTAAGAGATGAGCCAAGTCCACTGTGTACAAAAGGTACAGAGAGGAATTGGGTGTTAGATTCTCTACCCCCGTCTGTCTGGCCCTTTCTTCTTGTTTTCCCTTGCCCGACTCTCGCCGTTCCGGGGTTCTTGGAGTCATATACTCTTTTGGCGAAGTTGCCGTGGTATCGGAAATTAAAGAGGGGGGAAATGTACTTCGAGCCCTTTGGTCGGTAGTAAGTTGCGCGACACGCCTGTCCCAAAAATTCTCCTCTGCGAAGGGGACAGGGAGGGGTGTGGAGCAAAAAATGTCCCCCGTGCCAGGTGGACGGCCTGTCATCTCACATAGCACCATGTCCAACATAAACAGTGCCCACCAAACTCGATATCGAAGTTCCTTCGAAAACTGGGTGATGCTATCGCTCTCGCTTCGAATGTTTAGACCCATAGTCACCGCCGATCGACTCGCCATTCCGATGAGTTTCCATGACCTAGATGAGCAAGACCAGTCAGATATAAATCGTGCAATAAATCAGGAAGGAAAAGGGGCAAGACCGACCTATTAATTTGACCAACCGATAGGAGGTAGAAAGCAGCCAAGCCATCCACCTGTGCCTGTTGCAAGTCCGGATAATCTAGCAATACTTTACCTACATTCAACCTCCACGCCCGTGCAAAATAAGTCTGATGGCCGTCACAATTTGGTTGGAACTGATCGACGAGGAAGCAATGTCTGGCCGCAATGGCAAACACTAAGTTTAGCACTATAATCCATCGTCTCCCAGGTCGCACGTTCGGATTCGCATAGAAGGATCGATACTGATTCAGAAAGACGGCCTTTCCAATGATGGGGAAGGTAGGATGTACGGCGTGAAAGTAGGTGTCAATGAGCCTGTTAGCAATTGGTTGCGGAGGCCGGTGTGTGAGGTCGATATCGTCAGGAACTAGAATTTCCGAGTCATCTTGGAAGTAGTTCACGGAAGATATCGAAGGGCGTGCGGGGGTATCTTTGACTGCAATCAAGCTGTCATGATCAAGGTAGCGCTTGAGTCTATACAACCATGCCATCTCTGAATGTTCACCCACAAATCCCGTCGGTTGTACTTTCTCATCCCGATCGAAGTCCTCTTCGGTGTAGTCTACAGCCCCCGAGGGAATAGACACAGGACTAGCATTAGCACGGGAAGGAAGCACTGATTGATTGATGGGCCTTGTTGGGTTGGTGAATAAGGTAGGGATAGGGGTAGTGAGCGTGGTCCGTGAATTCAGCTCCCTCAGTGTTTTCTCGACCCGCTGGGCCGACAAGACATCGAGCTTGGGATAAAGTTCGCGGAGCAAAGCATCGAAGGTTTGAACCCGTGTAGTTAGATCGTTCAGCTGCCTATCACATGTCAGATGAAAGTATTAGAACAGACGAAAAAGGTTAACGACTTCACCATCTTCTCTCTTTTCCGGTCGCCATACGAACACGGGACACCGGCATCCAGGCACCGATGACAGGCTGGGCGATGACCACTACATTTGGCCTTTTGCTCGCGGCAATTTTCACAAGCCCGGCTGACTCGACCACTGCTAGTCCAACTACTGGATTGTGCGTTCCGGGGGATAGCCACCTTAGCATTCACGCGGTCGCTTGTGTTGAATGAAGGATAATCGCGGGCATCACGGATAGTTTCGGTATTGAGCTCCAGGGGGGAAGGTTGCGGGCATTCAGGCGCCCAGTCAAAATTGAATCCATTTCCCAGGTTCGGATATTCAGAAAACGGAGCACCAAAGTTCTCACCCATATCGTTACTAGATATAGTTTTCGAAAGGATTTGATCATAGGAAAGGGTTTTCGCACGAGACGCAAGACACTAGCGGGACATCGACTCATAAGCCACACTGGACGAACCGCCGGGGAAGAAGAATCATCCCCCTTGCACACGAAGGAAAAAATTAAAAATAGAAACACACAAAAACAAAGTCGACGAGTCCCCTACTGTGGACTAGTCACAAGTGGGTTTCAATCGAGATCGGGTCCTCTGGTATGCTGGAGGTCTTTGCCGCCACTAAGAGCAGCGCTAAGGCCAATAAGTGCTTTGCATTGCACTTTGGATGGTATTTTTTTGAATAGACGAGAATGAACATCGTAGAAGCTTCCAGACTGTGAATAGGTGTGTTGTATCGCATAGACAATGGCGCGGGTGGTCTGTACGAGCCTTGCTCGAGATTTTCCTTCGGTTTGTAACATCCATGATTCCCATACATATAACCTAAAGCTATATGGGACCCGCTCTCTGACAGGCTGAGAACTCAGGTTCTCTCTGTACTAGGGTTTAGACCCAAATCTTATCGCCCTCTTTCGGTCCGAGAATCACCGGTATCCCAAATTCCGATGATAGTTTGGCAAACCATCATTGTGCCAGGACCCAGCATCATGAATACATTTCATAAAGCAACATTGGTTTGCTTATCAGAATCAGATGGTAAGATTGCTCCTTCAGTTTCCTCTCCCTTCAAGGGTCTTGGCAAAATTTGCACGGGGATCTTTGTTGTGCTTTCAGACCCGGAAATACGGAATCGTATGACAGTCTTTCTAAGTCAACATCCAATGCGTTTCTTTCAACCACATCGTCTTGTTTCTCTTCGGACTTGCCTCAGTTTGGGTGGGTCGATACTCGTTCGTCATCAAATCGAAGACCCACTGACGTTCGCATGCTCATGCCCACCGAAAGGCAAGCAGACAACAAACCATCACGACCCCATTGATAGAAGTGACTATCATTTGATTTCTTGGTCTTGTAACAACGAGTCGACGAAGCGTGGCTGATTGCACGATCAGCTGCGATGGATAGTCCGCCAGCTGGATGGTCCGGCAGTCCGGCAGTCCGGCAGTCGGCAGCACTGCAGCAAATAGAGCAATCCAAACGCCCGATAGACCTTCAAAAGAAGATCACAGAGGAAACTGATCATCTGCATCATCAACCATGATAATTTGGGCAAAATTTTGACACGGACCCAAAGGGACCGGGCCTCTGTACAGCTGGGCAACGCGCATCAGAGTCTTCGCTTAACCCTAGTCTTTTGCTGGCTCCACTGCTCGGGTTTCTAATAATGCGCTATAGGCAGCATTTTTAGCACAGCCTGTGATCTGCAAGGCGTGAGAACCAGCAGTCTGCAATGAGCACTTAAAGGCAAGACAGATGCCAAAACGTGAACGAAAGCCTCGGTCTTTGCTTCATCTCATAATGTAAGTCCGAGAAGAAGCGCCACGATAGTGATATGACCGGTGATATGAGCCGTGATATGAAGATGCTCATACTTCACTGGAAGCTGAGCTAAAAGCTGGTTTATGCGAGGATAGGGATGGACTTCGGAGCAACGCGCCCGTTGCTCTTGGTTTTTCTGTTAGTGCACGCGCAAATCCATTGAGCCACCATTCAGTGTCATTTTTCCAGGAAAAAATCATAAAGCTTCTCCGCCCCTGTGATCTCAGGCAAAATTCATCTCCGACTCGAGCCTATCAATAGCGCAACGCAAAATGCAGCGGGAAATCGAGCCACGTGTTGGAACCGTTCAAGAGGACCACGACCCAAGCGCACCCTAAATCACAAGACAATCGCTTTCCATTCCTCTTTGACGTCAATGGAGAGTCATGTCAAAGAGAAAAAATGAGATTGGGTGGCTTAAATTTGGGCTCTTCGGTCAAGCGTCGAGTCGGGCGTTCCGCCGCTACGGGTTCATGTGACCATTGTTGTGATTGTTGTGAATCTAGTCCACCGAGAGATAATCAAGCCGTCTCGGCGCGAGCTACGGAGGACAAAAAAGTGTTTCAATGCTGCCTGCCTGTTGTGTCCGGAGAACATGCGCCAGCCTATCGGCTGGAACAGGTCGTGCATACATGTTTTCTTTTCATGCAGGCTGACTCTATAAACCTGCCGTTTAGGGTTCGGAACTAGTCTCTCACCAGAATTCAATTATTTTCGTTGTTTTTCTTCCCGTTGGCTTTCGGATAGCAAATAATTCATTATCTATCAAGTCAATTGATTCAATCCGTATGATGCCTGGAAATCAGCGACTGCTCTTGTATGATTACGCCATAGATCGATGTTGTCGGAGTATGCAAGTCAGCATACCAGAGGATACCGGAGGATCTATTAATCCTAACAATGTGTAGTTAGTTAGTTAACTAGTTAGTTAACTAGTTAGTTAGTTAGTTATTGTTTATTTTAGTTTATGTAATCAGGCTCCATAAATTGCCAGCTGAGCCAGTACAGAAATAGGGACTGATTGAAACCCATTGATTGGACCTATATTTTACGGAAACGGTTAATCCGACATTTATTGTTTGCCTCAGGCATAAATATCATGTGACCAGGATAATTCACGTGACCGTGGTATCTCCCCCTCTGCAAAAGGCTATCTCTTGCAAGAACTCATGGACGCATTCTGAAATCTAAATTAACTAATTACAGCGAAATGCAAGCATAACGTCATACAGAAATGTCTTTGCGCGGGCCCATGCGGCGGTCGCACCTGAGGCAAGTGAGCGCGGCGAGCTTGGAAAGCAGCTCCACCCACTCACTGGAGGCTTCGAACCGTGACCATGACCACGACCAAGCCATAGATGATCGGACTGTCAGGCTTTCCTCGGCAAGCTGGACACGACACCAATGTGCGCTTTGGGTGCACGATGAGACGTTTTCGCGTGAAGAGATTTTGTTGAATCCATCGGCTTTCGGCGAAACTGAAGTGCAAGTTGGCGATCTCGTCGAGATCCTACCCATACGGGGCTCTGGCGATGCTGGTTATTCTACGCTTAAGCCAGAGGCAGCTTCGAAGGCTGCTCGTGAGGGTCATGCCGAACTCAACTCGGCGGCTCAAACGGACAGCACCTCGAAGTTCAAGACTCCACTGCAGAGCCGTTGTTTATTCGTCGTGAAGGCCTTACCACCAGAAACCAAGGCTCGGAATCCTCAATTGGAGATCTCAGTGACCAACAACATTGCCAGCATCTTTGGTTTCAAGAATAGAACTCAAGTTACATTGGCGATTGTGGATCGAGACCAATGTGCAGCGTCTCATGTCGATATTGCCTTTCGCGATCAATACATGGTCCGATCGGACATGTGGAGACTAGTCATGTCGGAGTTATCAGATAAAATCATGTATAAAGGACAAAAGATCATGTTTATGGGAAGCATCAAAGCCACTGTCAAGAACATCTTTATCCGAGAGAAGAAATGCCTTTCGGGATATTTTTCGCCACATACAATCCCTATTCTCCGAAGCGAGTCCGCAAAATATGTCCTATTCATCCAAATGTCGAAAGAAATGTGGGACTTTGACTCGGAGGGCACTGGGGACATCCTCTTCAGTCGGGTTATCAATGGTTTCCTACCGGAGCTCTTCAAGCGATGGGCTAATTCGGACGCCAAACATTTGGTAACTATTGTGCTATTCACTCGAGTCGAATATGATAAACCCAACACTCCAGGTCAGCCTAAACTCAGCGCTGGAAACTTGAACAGCAAATTTGGACCAAACAAAGTTCCAACTCGAGATTTCTACCGTGTGGTAGTAAATGATATGGCAAGCGGCCATTGGACGACCATCCTAGACGAGCTGAAAAGGGAATTCAGGACCTTCTTACGAGATGTGTCAATTCTAAAACCGGACGACGTTGATCCTGTATCTGGTATCAAGAACTCCAAGCCAAACATGGCGACCATTGCCGGGCACCCAAGTTCAGCTCTACGAGGAAATATTTTAGAGGCCATTCATCTCGCTTCTGCTCATCTGGCTTTTGATCATATCGATCGCGACATGGTCCATACTGGCACCTCGATCATTGTTATCACACCTGGTAGTGGCGTTTTCGAGGTTTCCTACGAGTCCTTGGCTTCTACAACAGAAGCCCTTGCGAACCGAGGCATAGCAATTGACTTAGTCTGTTTGAGTCCGATGCCTCTCCATTCTGTGCCACTTTTCAAATACCGGGAGCCAGTGGAGCAACCTTCTGGGGATTCGGGGGGAGCTAGATCCAGTGAAGTGAACAGGGATAGGATGTCTTCTGAGATACACCATTCCCTTTCAAGCGTTGTCAGCAGAACATCATATCTTTCTCCAAGCTCATACCTGTCTGCAACTAGAATGAGGGAGCGGGCAACACCTCAAGCCAAGGAATGGAGCTTTGGCATCCCTCATTGGCTTGATATCTCCTATTGGAACCCTGAAACGTACCGAGAGTCCCGGCGAATCTTGAAAAAAGACCCAAATGCGCCAATCTCTCTTACCGTCACTCGTCCATCAAAGGCATTCACGCCACGAGTGCGTATGTATGAGATCCAAATGATGGGAGTTATGGAAAGCGAACAAGCAAACATCACAATCCCCTACCTTACTGAAGGGCGCGGTGGAACAAGACCTCGTGGATCTTGGCCCGGCTACAATTCAGGTAGTCGCGCTCCCCCTAAAACCCGTTTCACGAACCCTTCATCATTCAAGGGACAAGGACAACTTAGTGATAGTCTTCGCCGGGGGTCCTTTGTTCAAAACGTGGCAGACCAAAATGAATCGCAGACTCGAGATACGCGGAGTTCACGAAAGGCAGTGATGTCTTGGATGGATCAATACGATGAAACCCTTTTCGCTGTCTCTCCAAAACCGCACCAGGGTACCAAAGCGCCCAAGGCAAAGCGACCCAGTGAAGCGGAAGTCCAGGCTGCTGGGGGTGGAGTGCATGAACGGTTGTCTGCCCGCTCTATCACGCGCCTTCGCCATCATGAAACGAATCCAGCAGACGAGAATGATTCTTTGCACTCTGGTCCTCGAAGAATTGAGTCGAATATGACTACACCAAAAAGCCCAGGCTCGGTCAAGAGTATGTCTCCCATAAAACCAGTGTTGAAAAGGACGCCGGTGCCAATGGCATCACGTATTTCTCGGACAATTAGCTTCGCACTTCGAGGCTTGAGCGCTACTCCTCCGAGAGCCTTGGCAAGCACAGTGGTAAATGTAGAACATGCCAGTGCTATGCCGATGACAAACCAAAGAACTCCTGCCGGATCAATTTCCGATACCAGGAGCATCACTTCTTTGAGTCCGTCAGAAACTGCATCGACTACATCGGTCTTCGAGGTATTTTCGACGCCTTCAACACCCGCCAAGTCGTCCCAAACTCCTGCTAAGCCGATTTCCATCAAAATGCCTCCCAAAAATCCACCAAAGGAATCCGAACGGCCAGAGGAGGCGGGCCCCCATGAATCGCTGTCGATGGACACGCCAGCGAATGAAGTCGGTCGGGGCCATGGTGATCCTCCGAACGATCACAATATCGAGATCACTCTCAGCCATAGTCCGCGCGAGCTACATGCGCGGAGCTCCCCGAGCAAAGCTTTAGCCCCGTGGGTCCGATCGGTCAACCCATGCAATACCCCTAAAGATGTGCTGCGAGATATTAGTTGGTTTGGTCGTTGGCAACATGCATATCCTCGGCCCCCACATGTGGCTGTGGTGAAGTGGAAGAGTTTGAAGTCTCCTGCGGTGCTTCCATTGACAACTGAAGAATTTCCGACAGCTAGCGTGCTTGCTTCAGACTATCTACAGACACCATATCGTGTCTTCCCAAATGAAGATTCCGAAGGCATTGAAGCACCAAAGACACGCGGGGTACTTTTACGAGAAATGATCTCGCTGCGGCTTTCTCATGGCTTCCAACTCATTGTTGGAAAACATGTGGCTGAAGTGTCCGCGCAGCCCACCCTTGAATCATTAAACGTCTTCGATTTCCGAGGTCTAGAGCGCGATGGGCTCACAGTGTTTCTCTCCAAAGGCAACGCGATTCACCGACTTGTCTGCCTCCAAGGGGGAGAAGTTGAAGTGACCCGCTTTACGCATCAAAACTCTGCGGTGATCATTTCTCCCAAGAAGCCTACCTTTACTCTTTATCAACCGGCGATGAAAACAATATTGAGCGCGGAATACGAAGTGAAGGACATCAAGCTGGATCCAACCTCCGAAGAGTACAACTGGAACTATGCCGATAATTATGTGGCTGGTCATCGAGATTATCTCCAAAATCCAGCGCAGCAGCTGCAATTCTGGCGAGTCCGTTACGTCTTGATTCCGCTTCAACTCCATGCCAATTCTCGGCGAAATTTGCAAACTTCTCATGAGGATAACGAAGAAGAAATTCATTTGCTGGGGATCAGCCAACTGACCCATATTTGGCAACGATTCAAATACGTGTCGCCGGAGGAAAAGCTTTTCGAGACGTCAAATCCCAAGCGAGACCAGAATCCCTTGAATATCATGTACCAAACACGCAATCCATCGGAAATCGTTACGGCAGAGCTGGACCGTTTGCTACTCACTGATCCAGGGCTCGACAATGCCCCGGCTCAGCTCTTGCCGGAGTCGGAACTGTTGGACAGATCTAGCATTAATCTTATGTCGTTGGCGCAAATTATCCAAGGCGAAAAGGGCGTCCGGATGATGGACCGACGGTGGCATTGGAGGTTACATTATAATTGCTTCATTGGATTTGAATTCACAACCTGGCTGTTGCAAAACATACGTGATATCGATACTCGTGAACAGGCAGTCAAATTCGGCAACGAGTTGATCGATCATGGCTTGTTCCAACATGTGGAGAAGAGACACAATTTCCGAGATGGCAACTATTTCTACCAAGTCTGTGCTGATTATCGTGTCACTCGTCCAGAGTCTCGAGGAAGCTGGTTCCCTCAACTTAGGACAGACAAATCGATGCCGTCGACACCCGCTATCGGGACTGTCAAGGACTCTCCTGCCAGCCTCAAAGCTCGATCAGACAGCATCGACGAGCGCATACCACAGACTCCCAGCACTCCCACCAAGGCGAAGAACAAGGTCGCCATCATGTTGTCCAAGTCCATGAAATTCGATGTTGATCCGCGCAAGCGGTCGAATCGGCCGGAAGTGATTGATCTTCATTGGGACCGACTACATAACCCCGAGAATTGCTTCCATATCGAACTCAGCTGGATGAGCACGACCCCCAAGTTGATTGAAGATACCGTGCTTTCTTGGGCTTCGACCGCAGACAAATTCGGGCTGAAATTGGTACAGGTGCCGATCGCCGAAGCCTGTGCTATCGACAAGACGCAGCCATTCCGGAAACCCTACAAGGTCACACTCAAGATCCCACCACCCAAAGGGCCATTGCACACTGTGTTCAACAATGCGTCATTTGCGCAGCCGGGTCCACCGGATCGCCTCTACTACCAGAAGGCCATACTGCGAAAGTTTGATTTCGTACTTGACTTCGAAGCCTCCTCTGCATTCCCAGCAGACGTTGAAGTCTCCTACTCCTGGGGAAAGCCCGATTACAAGTACCCGCAGTTCATCCACCGAACCGGAAGCATCCTCGCGCAGATCACCGACGAAGGTGAGTTCCTTGTCCTTGCGAATCGGCTGGTGAGCACCCGCAGTACCGCGAGTCGAGACGCAGCCCGCTTTGAAAACCACAATCGATCCGACTTCCGAGGCCGTGATGGACTTGACCGCATCTCGCCCCGACTTTCTCCAATAACCCGGCCCGTTCATGACATTGGAAGCATCGGCAGCCCACTTACCCCAGCTGGATCAGCAAGCCTCGACGCGGGAAACTTGTACCGCGCTCCGGAACACATTCTTAATGGCCTATCTGAGTTCTGCAACGATGCAGCCCAACTAGAGCAGTTCTACTCGGAGTCGCATGCTCGTCCGTTATCCACGAAGGTGGAATCGACTACCGCAAACCTAATGGATGCATCGATCCCGTCCCTCGAGCTTCCTGCCAGCGTAGTCAGTCATCATATCCCACTGCCGCCAGGATTACCATCTCGGATCACCCGTGATTCGCGCGACGGACTGATATCACCGGAAATTACACTTGCCAGGGCTCGGGCGGAAAGCATCAGCTACAATCCCAGCCCTAGGAGTGGCAGCTTACGACCCTTGATCTGACCATTCGACGATACCCATTTGACGCTTTGATGAATTTGTACCCACATGAAATGCGATATTAGCTATGCTTTAACAAAAGTTACCGTGAAAAGAATTTGATTTTATTCGACCTTCCGCGTATTCCGTGCAGATTTTACATACTTCGATCTCGATCTAGAGGGGAATCCAAAAATATCCAGCCTCTCGATATAAAATCCCTCGTCAACGCTAGGCCAAGCCACCATGCATTTTAGCCTGATATCAGCCATTCAGCCGATATTCAAACCGCACTGATCCAACGGTATCTCCCACGCCGAGAATTTACCCCCGCCTTATGTGCTACCCCGAGCTCCAGAAAATAGCGGAGCTCTCTGGCGAATGCACTATTCAGAATCAGGCCATCGCGGACGATACGCCGTGTCAAATGAAGCAGGTCTACCTTCCCCATGGCGTACCGGCGTAAAACAAAAAGAGCTTGACTGCCCTCCCTGTCATTCACTTTCTTCTTTTGTCTTTATCAGCATCCAAAGCTGAAACGTAGCCACCAGTATCTGGGGTAGCTTGTGCAGAACGAATTTCAGGAACAAGGATATCAATTGGCCTTTTCTCTCGAGATGAAGTTCACCTCGGGGATGTGGTGCCTGCAGGTAATTTCCCTCGCTTCTGGTTAATGAATTTGGCATGGAATGATTACTGACACGCAATCGGCTGGCACAGGATGGCGTCAACATTGAGTGGATGAGCAACGTGGAACGATTTTCAGTTGAACACGACTCGGTCAATCTGCTGTTGAACAAGTTCCAGGCACACCGAGGAAATACCCTCAATTCGCGTGCGCTTTTAATCTTTTGGTATAGGAATCCAGAAGCTAACGAGAGTCTATAGCCACCGTCTCCGGACGGGTCACCTCACCAGTGGAGGGTATCATCGGCGTGAAGCTTGTCCATTGGTAAGTACCTCAAGGGCTAAACCCAGAGCTCTCAGTGTTTGTTTTGGCAACCACTAACAGCATACAGGGCTGGCCAAAACGACAACGGTCCTCACTATCACCTAAACAAAACCACCGGACACACCAAGATCCAGCACGACGATGCCAAAAAGAAGCTCAACTACACAAGCGGGTCACTCAATTTGGCTGTGAACACCTCCGCCAATGATCTAGTCTTGGAATTCCAATCTCCAGCCGGTAATAAACTGACAGGCCAATCGCCGCGCTCTATCGGATACGTTCGCGACCAGCGCACTGAGAAGCATCGCTATGATGACGGCATATACGCCGAGCGCCAGGGATATATGCTCGCAGGGCTTGACCTCGGCGTTGGCGAGAAAGTCTACGGTCTTGGAGAACGGTTCGGGCCTCTGGTTAAGAACGGACAGACGGTCGATATCTGGAATGAGGATGGCGGTACCTCGTCCGAGTTGGCCTACAAGAATATCCCCTTCTATATCAGCTCTAAAGGATATGGTGTTTTCATCAATCATCCAGGCAAGGTTAGTCTGGAGGTGCAGTCTGAGCGCACTACTCGGGTCAATATCTCTGTTCCTGGTGAGGAGATTGAGTACTTTTTTGTGTATGGAGCTACACCAAAGGACATTCTGAATCGGTATACTGCTTTGACTGGCAGGCCGGCTTTGGTTCCGTCGTGGAGCTATAACCTCTGGCTTACTACGAGTGAGTTCGGGATATTCATTTGTTCTGGAAATCTGGAGAAATAAGCTGACATTGTTATACAGGCTTCACGACCAACTATGACGAAGAGACCGTCACTGGATTCCTTGATGGGTTCCGTGACCGCGACATCCCACTGGGCGTCTTCCATTTTGATTGCTTCTGGATGAAGTCCTATCAGTGGTGCGACTTCGACTTCGACTCGGAGATGTTTCCGGATGCGTTGGGGTATCTCAAGCGCCTCAAGGAGCGCGGTCTCCGCATCAGTGTCTGGATCAACCCGTACATCGCCCAGGCATCGCCACTGTTTGAAGTAGGCAAGAAGAACGGATACTTTATCAAGGTATGTTCCGGACACTAGCACACAAGAAAAATGATATCGAAGAAACAATCACTAACAATTTACAGCGCACCGATGGCTCAGTGTGGCAATGGGACATGTGGCAAGCCGGCATGGCCGTCGTGGACTTCACGAATCCCGCCGCCAGTAAGTGGTACAACTCGCACCTAGAGCGACTAGTGGGGATGGGCGTCGACAGCTTCAAGACCGACTTTGCCGAGCGCATCCCAGTCAAGGGCGTCCAATACCACAACGGCGCTGACCCCGAGCGCATGCACAACTACTACGCTCTACTCTACAACAAGACCGTATACGAGACACTCAGCAAGCGTGTGGGTCACAACCAGGGTCTCCTGTTCGCGCGCAGTACCGCACCAGGCGGACAGGCATACCCGGTTCACTGGGGCGGCGACTGTGAGAGCACATTCGAGGCTATGGCTGAGTCACTGCGCGGTGGACTGAGCCTGATGCTGTCTGGATATATCTTCTGGGCGTCTGATATCGGTGGATTCGAGGGTACGCCGCCACCGGCGCTGTACAAACGGTGGGTGCAGTTTGGTCTACTGTCGACGCACTCGCGTTTGCATGGGTCGTCTTCGTTCCGTGTGCCGTGGATATATGGAGAGGATTGCTCGGATGTGCTGCGGGATTGCGTTAAGCGCAAGATCTTGCTTACTCCGTATATTCTGCAGGAGGCACTGAAGGGCCATGGAAACGGCACGCCGCTTATGAGGCCGCTTTTCTTGGAGTTCCCAGAGGACCTTAACACGTATGCTGTTGATACGCAGTATATGTTCGGGCCGAATTTGCTGGTTGCGCCCGTGTTTACGGAGGAGGGAGAGGTCACTTTCTATGTGCCTCTGTCTCCTGATGATGAGGCTGGGAAATGGATCTCGTGGTTTGATCATTCCAAGACTTATAAGTCTGGTCGTTGGTATACGGAGACTCATGACTTTGATACCATGCCCATTTTGATCCGTCCCGGGTCTGTTACAGTTACCAATCCAACGATCAAGGCCCCTGAGGATGATGCTTTAGAGGGAATTGAGTTGCTGGTCAATGGGCACCTGCGTGCTGAGACTACAGTCGAAATTATCAACTCAGCCCAGTCAGGCGAGATCTTGAAGACTGTCCGGGTCTCTCCTACTGCGGATGGAAAGGCTGAAGCAAGTGGTCACAGTGTGAAATTGGTTTATGTCGCGTAGATACGTATCAAATAGAGAATGAAAATCATGGAACGTATGTCATTTGCATCAAATTGGTCAAGAGTCATATTAGAAAGGTAGGGGAATAGCTCCCACAAGCGGAACTAAACCTCAGTATGAAGTGTGTGGGTATCATATTCAAACAAGTCGCAATGCAAGATGCAAAGTCGAAAAACAGAAGAAAAAGCAAAGAAGAGAAACGTATTCAAAAGCTCGAAGCCCAGGTCTGGTACCATATCAGGCAAGACCAAATCACTAAATGCTGGGCAGACGAAAGAAAAAGAACAATGCATAAGTGCAATAGGCATGGATATGCAATTAGTAACCGTAAAAAGCTTGGTAAAGCAGAATCACCAAACTTCTTCAACGTCAAGGAGCCACTTTCGGATTCCTTCACGCAACGTATTATCAGCACCTGATAGTGCTCTTCTCCGCTCGCGGTCGGCCAGCCCGTGCGTGCTGTCCACATCTTCACGGCAGTGTTCGGCGGTGACAAGGCGGACGACTTCTTCGAGGGCCCCGAGCACCATCTTGCGGCATTCACCACGAGGCACTTCAAGGGGAGGGGCTTCATCGCCTCTGGAAGACGGACCCTTATCTTCAGCTTTACGAGCGCGGTTAGGGGAAGGGGCACGCGACTGTTCCATCGACGAATAACCGCTCTGCCCCAAGACACGCTCGACAGCATCAACTAGAACTCCGTCGAGATCCATCACAGGCTCCTCGATGAACCGCTCTTCCACAAAGGTCTGGTCCCGCTCATCAGTGACGGGGCCGTGGTTAGGTTTATCATGTCCAGAAAAGAAGCTGGTGAAGTGTGAGGCTGATGTACCCCCACGGGGAGCAGCGCTGGCAGGCGAAGAAGGAGTATGAGGAGTTCCAGAGCTGTGACCCACTATTATCTTACGTCGCAAGCGGAGTCGTTTCACCGTAGAAGCCTTAGTGTCTGCAATCAAAGTCGTCGCAACATCTACCCATCTCCCATTCACATCCGCATCGGATGTGAATGGGATGTATGGGGATGGTTCAGCCCGCATTGCCTGTTTGATTTCTGCTTCAAGAGAAGCGTAAGGCCGGACCGCTTGGAGCGAGAAATCCTCATGGAAATTCTTCAACCAACCAGCCACATGGGCAGTCGGTCCATCGCTGTCCTTCATAGTACCGGGGAACCCGGAGCCACTGCTGTGCGTAGAAGCAACTGCATCCATGCTGGTGACGGAGGTTCGAGTCTTCTTTGGCGAGGCAATCGTTGAATCACCGGACGAAGAAAGTGACATGAAACCAGGAAGTGGAAGGTCAACATCCACCACGCCTTCCTCTGCTCGGACTGACAACTTCAAAGGCGACTCCCGAACTTGGCTGGTGAGTGATGATGGCTCTGGCGAGGCAGTCTCGGTTTTGTGGGGAGCAGCGACAGATGCAGTTGGAATTGAGATATTTCCACTAGGGGCTGTTTCGGGCCTGTGCCCATCCTCATTTTCCGTGACTTCCTTGACCATTTGAGTCAAAGTGGTTGATCCGCGCCTAGCAGGACCAGATATTGTAGAGACAGACCTTTTTCGCGTTTCAGATGGGGATGGGGAATATGGCTCGCTACTTTCGGTAGATGAGCCTTGACGGGAGCTCCAAAGACCGGAGAAAATACCACCCCAGCGGCCTCCAGCCGAGGAAATACTGCCGTTTGTGCTCGCTGTAGAGCTGTCACACCGTTGGAGGCTCTTGAGCAGGGTCTCTGACGCTAGGCTCTCGTTGCCTTCGGCTGCACTGCGGTCCGCTCTGGCCTGACTTGAATGGCTTGGCTGAGAAGTAAAATGGGGAACAGGAACTGTACTGCTCTGAGTGATCATAGAAGTAGTTGCTTCGCTCGTATTCATGGCCCGAGCATCCTTCCGGTGCATGTTTGCACCCGGGGGTTTGATAGAGCGAGCATCAGACCCTCTGCGGGCCGAGGCTGAGTTTTCCGCCGTTGGGGTTATTTCAGATCCATCTAACGACCGCTGAGCGGTCTCCTGAGACGAAACGCTCACTGACCGCTGGTGGTAATCATTATCGCCCATGATCATTCGCTGAGCGCGAGCTCGTCTATCGATCGCTCTCCGGAGAGACTCCTGGCGGAGGATAGGTACAGTCGGTGGGCTTTGAGAGATAGCACGCAGTGAGGGCGATGTGCCAGGTCTGATAGGGGAAGGCAATGGCTCCAGCCGTTGTTTGGAGGGCAAGAAAGCGGCTAGTAAGAACACGAGACGACGAGCAGTCATCTTATCTGGGCATATAATGACTGTTCTGTTTGCAAGAATGAGTTCGCCATCCTGCTGAGCTTTGTGCTGCTGGTTGTGGCGGCGACGGTACCACTCCGGGCCAAGGCTGTTGAGCCACTCGGTGTGATTTCCCAAAAATGCTGTCAAAACCACTAAGAAGAAGAAGTTCTGCTCTTTGTCGCCCAGGCCACGGACAATTGAACGGCCTTCCTCCCGCCAGACGCCCCAGCGACTTTGTCCAGTGACCACATATGGGGTTTGAAGAGCAAGGGCGATCCGGCGAGAGCTGCGAATAGCTTCTTCTTTGAGCTTCGAATTGACTGATAGAATGTTAGCAGGTAAATGCACAATGGTCTGGTTGGTCCGCTGCATATTGGGATGCTTCGCAGGCTTTGGGTGTGGCCCGGATAAAGAGTCCACTTTCTTCAAAAGAAAGAGAATTTCATTGCGAACAAGTCTTTCGAGGTGGGAGAGTGTACGAGTGATGACATCCCAATGATCAACTAATAAGTCCAGACGCTCATCCAGGCTAGCTGGGGGAGAGGCAGAAGATAGACTATCGTCAAAGAATGCACCAGGCCAGCGGTGATCAGAATCCAGCGAGCTTGAGAACCGTGGCCGAGGAGAATCTGCGCCTGGAGTACTAAATCTTGAGACAGGACGTCCATTGTTGCGTGGCAGCAAGGGGATCTGGATCGTAATTGCAACCGCGTACATTGGTGTTTTCTTCTCCTTGATCTTCTTGCGCTTAGAAACATCCGGGAATGGGAACTCCATCTCGGGCAATGACTCTTGGTAAAGAGCATTGGCATAGTCATGTCGTTCGGCCGATGCCTCTGCTCCTTCAGGAAGATTCACACTGAACATGCGAGTCAAGAGAACCGTGACTTTGGCAGGTGGCTTGTCGTCCACTCCTCGGGCTCCTATCGGAGCCGAGGGATTCCCTGCGGTATAGGCCCGGGAAAGTGGACTGCCGGTGGCGGATGATGCACTCACCCCAGTTGCCGGGCTTTCATCAGCGGAAATTATGTGCATTTTGGTAGACGACCCACGGTAGCTGAAGGCGCTGCTGCCGAAGATGCAGTTCAGAAGGCCGGTATCATTGGAGTCGGAGGAGTGTCGCGATGAGCCAGGGTCATGCCATGTCCCCGGTGGTGCCAATGTAGAGCTACGGCCTCGAGCACGGGAAAAGGCACCTGGGCCGGCTGGTGACGACCGGCGTGCCTCTGCAGCCGCGGAGAGTGGACTCGAGTCGAGGAGGGAGGATTGAGGATTGCGACGAGTTCCACGAGAAAGGCTTGAGGCTGCTCGAGTATGTCTAAGACCCGCCTGGTCGTTTCCTTGTGGGTCGACTCCAAGACCGGCGGGAGACGAATCGGACGCACGAGTGTCAAGTAAGACACATGCATCTCGGTCGCCCAAAGCATTTTGTGCGACAATTACACGAAAATCTTTGATTGCATCCAATTCCATTCCCCCACGATCATCATATGCACCAGCAGTCGAGGCATTCGGAGAATTGAAAGTCGTCTGCAATGGGAACGCATGGGTATGGGAACGTCGAAGGAGGCTGGCGTCGGGGAAAAGAAGACCGGAGGTATGTTCCTCTTCGGTCACAGACTCAAGAGGCGTTCCATTGCTTCGTCCAGAGTATGTCACCGGGTTCAGAGTCGACACAGCGCTACTCAAGAGTCGGCCAATCATGATGAATGAGAACGGGGAAACCCGCAGAGTGAACAAGTACTTAGTTGTAGGGATAGAAAACGGGCCGGTCGAATTCACGTAGTGTAACGATGGGTATCAGGCAGCTAGGGTATCTAGGCTGCATCAACCCATAGCTTAATTCAACGAAGCAAGAATCATCATCAAACGATGAGAGGAATTGAGAAGATCCAGAGTTATGGGAGAGTGGAAGTGGAAGGTGGGATGAGGTGCAGCAGTGGGGCTTGGATCAGCAATTATGAGGTAGAAATTGGCTTTGCACCCATGAGGTGACGCCACAGTCTAAGCAGGATTGTGTGGAAGGCAGGAGGTTCAATGAAATAATCCCAGAGCTTCTCTAAGGGACCCAGTTGCTGGAATAGAGAAACCAGCAGAGCAACCACCGGGGAGCGGAAACGCGAAAGGGCGGTGAAAGAAGTCACATGATATCAGCCTCATCGCTTACGGTGACCGATAGTGAACATTTTGGCAGATGTCTTTCTTCTCATACAACATCGATTTGATTCTGGCTCTGATAGATGCCCTCCTAGAAACCACCACGATGTACGACACTTAGCAGCATAGGAAGACCCTATTTTGACCAGGTATTGCCGGCTATTGGAACTACATCCAACGATACCCATACCAACCACTACTAGCCACCATGTCGCTATAAGCTACCGTCATCGTGTCACCGTATAGTCAGGTTTACAAGGAATCGTGTTACTCGGAGGCGCTGATTTGTGTGATTTCCAACGGATATGAATTTGGGATTGGAGGGAAATGCTTTATCTCCCAAATACTACTCATGATCGACACATGCCATCTCTACACCGTCACTCATACCTCGTGTGATACAAGCATCATGCCTGCAACCCTGAATGCCACACCTCTTGACATGCTGTAATCATCATGTTTTCTCAATACCCCCGACCTGTTCGCCGTCTATCCACGTGGTTCTGCCCTTCAGCCGGTTCTTTTTCGTTTTTTCCGTTTTCGTTCCCTGTAGTAAGTTGACACGAGGCGTCACATTGACTGTCAGCTATTCTATACAGCATGTTACTATGTTGTAGTATCTTATTTGATATTTTCAATGTACATATGTAAAACAATTCATAGCTGAAAGTTCTTATTGAACTCGGTGTATTAACTTCCAAATCATTTCAGTTCTAATATACTCTCAGTGAGAACGCTTGACTTTTGCGACCAATCGCTTCAACTCCTCGGAACTAGACTCCTTGGAGGACTTCTTCTGCTTCTTCTTGCTATCCAGGTTCTCTGTTGGAGCCTCAGCCTCGGCATCATCACCGGTACGTCGGCGCTTACGGCCCTCGTCCAACAGGGCCTTCATGCCGGAAGTAGACTTGAACCGGGGATTGGTAGGATCAATGGCGAAATCATGAGTGTCGTACAGACGTGAGAAACGGGGATCGCTGACATTGACTTCAAAGTCATCTGTCTGGGCAAGTTCCACCTTCTTGCCCTTCTTGCCCTTGCCCTTCTTCCGGGCCTGTTTCTCGGCCTTTTCAATCTCGTTCATGTCGAAGTGTTTGATGTTGATCTTTTTGTCATCTACCATCAGCAGCTCCAACTCGGCTCGTTGGGCAGCTGACGCGGCTTCCTCGGCAGCACGCTCCTCACGCTTCTTGCGCCTCTCCTCCTTGCGTCGAGAACCTGCTGTGGCCTTTCCATCGGGGTCATCAAAGAAGGGATCATTGAATCCCATTTCTTCTTCCTCTTGCTGTGGTACCTCGGCTGGGCCCACCTTGGCTAGATCAGCTTCATTGTCTTCACTGTCCGCCGCAGCGCCATCCTCTGTAGATGACTTGGCCTTGAGTTTCTCCTTTCGGCGCTTTTTGCGCTCACGCTCCTTCCGCACATACTTGTCAATCGTGCTTTCTTCGATCTCCGGTTCATTTTCGAAGATAGTATCCTTGCCATGGCCGCCAGCCAAGCCCGATGTGAAAGTAACCTCCATCTCGCCGACGGGGCGTTCCTCTCTGGTGCGGGTAGGCTCGACGCTCAGACCCAGCAACGCACGCATGCGCTGTCTCTCGGCCTCTTTCTTGGATAGCTTTGTGGTTGTAGCTTCTCCTGCAGTATTATCGACAACTTCGACGCCTCCGTCCTCGTCATCCGATTCTTCGTTCTCGGAACTATCGCTACCGAGGTAGGCTTTCAGGTCATTCTCGTCAATGTCCTGACGTGAGCCCCGGAAGGCACGTGCCTGGGCTTCTTTTCTTGTTTTGTCATCCGCATCCCATGTCAATTTGACCTTGCTGTGCTGCAAAGCATCCGTTACAAACTCAGTAGGCTTGTAACCGTCGGGGATCCGAGAACACTCGTCCCGGGACTTGTCGTCGGAGAAGTCAGTGTCCTCAGGCACGAAGCGAAGATCGAAGAAGTTGGCACTTGATAAATATTCAACACCATCCACCAGATCGTAGACATGCTTTGCGACGTCTTTTGATGAAAATTTGATAATGGCGTAGTAATACCGCAGTCGGTCGAGCTGATACCGCCGTAGCTGTGTAGAGTTGAATTCTTCACCATCGTCAGCCTTCAACATGGACTTCTTAATTTCCTCCTCTTCGGAATCTTGGCTGGTGTTCTTTTTCTTCCCAGAAGCAAAAATCTCTTTCGGGGGGCCTTCAACCTCCTCCCTCTCCATGCGCTCCTTTCCAAATTCGCTAGGGTAGACTGTGGCGTTCAACACTCGCCCCCCAGACGGAAGGAAACTGGAAAAGACTGCCATCAAGTCCTCGGCACGAATATTCTCCCAATCGAGGTTGACAACAGCTATCCGATCCGTCACTTCGCCGAGTGGCACATCGGACCGTTGCTCGTCCGGGAACTCGATCACATCCTCATCCGCCTCGTCTTCTTCTTCGTCGGAGCTTTCTTCTTCAGATGACGAGGACTCAAAGCCGCCATCACGGGCAGGATCATATGAAGCAGCATTGACCCGTTTCAATTCTTTCTGGACATCTTCGTCGTCGTCGGCACTGTCCTCATCCTCGTCTTCATCTTCATCCACCTGGTAAAACTGCTTCAATTTTTCCTTAGTGTCGTCTTTTCTAAGCTTTCGTCCATAACGATCGACAGGAGCGTTGCTGGAGAAATCCTTGTCGTCTAGCACATGCGCAAAGCGCTTATCGAGTTTGACGTGAGTCTGGCGTTTGCTGGGAAGACGGTAGCGAGGATCGGTCTGGATGTTCGCAAATCGAGGATCCGCTACAGAGACACAAAGAGTCAGTAATCATGGTCATGAGGTTTCCTGAAAACAAAGTCTTAAGCTTCCGCTGGACGTACTGATTGCTGGACCGGCTTCGCCTTTGGACTTGCCAGCCTTGGACTTTTTCTTGTCTGAGCCTGCCATTGTGAGCGCTAGGAAATTTCACTTTGCACACCACAAGCAGCAAGAAAATTATTTCAATGCTTGAGTATCAATAGATATCGTCGGATTCAGCAAGTGAAAATAGTCGAGACCAATAAATTATTTCTTTTTTTCTGCCGTCGAAGTCAGGGCGGTCAGGCACGTGTATTCTCAAAATGGCAAGTCTTCTTTTGACTTTCCCATGTAGAACAACTTGACAACATAAATTGTAATAGTATCTACTTAAACTTGAGTAAATCTGCAACTTTTTTATAAATATGCTTTTGCTAAGTGACAATCCTAACAACCCACTGCTTAGTCTCGGAGATAAATCATAGGGGGTGGATCAACATATATACTTGAAGACGCAACAAATTAATGAATATTTCAGCATCCGAAGTATCGCTTCTCTATCCAGCGCGGTTCTCCTTCTTCTTCGATGCGTCCAACAATCACATTGATCCTAGGGTATACGGCAGTGAGCCTCTTAAGGCCCCGTTCACCTGCTGCGCAAGTTACGAAAACGATCCTCCCTTGTTCCACCCCATGATCAATCAAGACGCGAACAGCCATAAGTGCAGCACCTCCACTGGACATCTGAGAGTCAATTAGTATGACAGTTGTATGCTCTTCGATCCGAGACGGAAGTTTCAAGTAGTGCAACTCTGGCTCCTCGTTGCTCTCGTTCGTTTGAATGAGCAAACGACCAGTGAGACAGTCGGGAATAGATCGCTTAAGCGCGGTCTCCATGCAAGAGCCTCCACGTAAGATAGCCACGGCTGATACGATACCCTTGGGGTGCAAACCGAGGTACGTGCTCCCTTGTGGTGTTTCCACATTTGCGGATACATACGATGTCATATCCAGGGCCCTGCAACAGTGGTGTCAGTAAAGCAACTAGAAGGCGCTATGCTCACAGGACTCAAGTTCTTCTGTGGGCGTATCGTTGGGAATGGGAGCATGAGGGAGCGCAGTACCTTTCAATCAAGATCGAAACCAGTCGATCAAAGTAAAATATGAAATCCTCTTGCTGGGTTTCTTGGATCTGCAGAATAGTATTCATGCCAATAATCTGCGGTGTCGAGGGCAAGACGTGCACATTTGAAGGCAACTCCACTTCTGCTGCAACCAAACCTAGTTTGCGAAGCGCTTCGGTGTGGTTATCAGATTTCTCCTGCAGCTTGCGTTGAATGTGTTTGACCACCATGTCTGAATCAGTTAGTGTACAGGTCTCAAAACGAGCAGCTCCAGGGGTTGCACACCAATAGCGGTCTTGTTCTCAATGCCACGCGGGATAATGATGTCTAGGATTCAAAATTAACAATAATATCCCAATGCTTTGTA
This sequence comes from Penicillium psychrosexuale, assembly GCF_028828465.1. Taxonomy (NCBI): domain Eukaryota; kingdom Fungi; phylum Ascomycota; class Eurotiomycetes; order Eurotiales; family Aspergillaceae; genus Penicillium; species Penicillium psychrosexuale. Next base: position 812,824 of record NW_026643190.1, on the reverse strand, counting down.
AAGTCATATGGCTACCAACCCGAGATAGAGCGTTGAGGCTCCACAAAACGAGTGTAAGAAGGCTTCACAAATTCAAACCATTGTTTGATGATTCCTTCAATATCCCGCCCTCGCTCACGGACGTCACGCAAGACTATACATTGTCAGCTGGGTTCAGGTAGCCCGGTTGAGATAACTTACTCCTGCGACCTAAGCACACATCCATATCTGCTTCAACAAAGATCTGGGCCATCAAATTAGCACGGATAAGCACAATGATAGCACAGAAACTATAATACCTTCACATCCAACATCTCGACAATTCTAGGATCATGGAGCGCCAAAATACCCTCGAGAATGATCACATGGGGGGAGTAGAGGGTGGTCGTATTAGGCTGCCGCTGGTGCTCAGCAAATGAGTAAATTGGGATGTTCGCTTTCTTTCTGTGTGATATTCAGTCAGGTCAAATAGAAGGACTCTAGCAAGAACAGTAAATTTACCCTTTCTTCAGATCACGGAGGGTTTCCACCAGAATATCAAAGTCAATCGATTCCGGGCAGTCGAAGTCATATTCATTTGCGTGGGCCTTGTGGTGTTGCTCAGGAGTTAAGGTCTTGTAGAATGAGTCCTGTATGGAACACATTAGAACAAGGTCTCGATTTATATGCAGTCCACAAGCTGTACCATTACAAGGATCACCACCCACGGCAAGTTCAAAGACTTGACAACCTCCATTGCCACAGAGCTCTTACCGGAGCCAGAGCTGCCAGCAATGCCAATAATGCTCAAGTCCTGCCATGGTGGAGAATATCGCACTTCGGTGGACGAAGAAAATAAAGGCGAGATTGATTCCATGTCTACGTGTGCGACATACAACGCTGTACTTTGTAGGTATCTTGACCCTCTCCACCCCTCTGGTTTCGATTATGACAGCTTGAAACTGTCCAGGTGGAGAGCCCCGGGCCCACGATAATTACCTAATCTCTAGTCCCAAAGCGGGTTAGTCGAGGGCCATTTCCTGGAAGTTCCAAGATTGGCTGCTCACGTGCTGCTTATGGCAGAGGTTTGTAATCACCAATTTCGGCCTAGCGTACTACTTTCGCTTAAGCTACTTCTTCCGCCGCGAGCTTTTCACTTCCTTTTCTCTTTCGCATCCAACTCCCACACAGCGATTTGCCTTTCCCCATGGCTGTCGTATCTTGGGTTGCCTTCCAGCTTTACGGATAGCTTCAGATCAGATTCAAGACTGGCTATCTAGACCATAATGTCTGCTAATGTTGTATGCTTCTCGGCTTGACACCCGTGGTTGCTGGCCTTTTAACACAATGCAGATGTCTCGCACTTCGTCGACTGCGACGCCTACATGGCATCACTTCGAGCGGAAGCTCGAAGAGGTCAAACCATCTAAAACGTGAGTGACCTCTATTCCATCCCCATCCGCCTACACCACCGTGACATGATGTTCTTGAAATTAAGTTGGGAATCTCTCTGAAAACATGTGAGGAAAAACAAATTTGACTTATCCTTCTGATTCACGTCACCACTGCACAATTTTCATTAATCCGTTGAATCAATGGTTACTGACAATTACATTGCAGCGATATCAACTATTTGGTCATGGATTACCTCATCACCAATGGCTATCCCGCTGCTGCGAAGAAATTCGCAGTGGAGGCCAACATCCAGCTCAGAACGGATCTTGAAGCCATCCAAGAGCGGGTTGAAATTCGCACTGCAATTCACTCTGGTGATATCCAGGCGGCCGTTGAAAAGATCAATGAGCTGAATCCTCAGGTAAGAAAATTTTTCCCACTAGTCTACTTCACATCCCTCGGCCCCACTTCTTGCTATGATTATACGGAGTTTCATGCACCACTCTTAAATTCCCTTCGGGGATATTTGCAGAAAAACAAACATCTTCAGTCCTCAGTATGAGCAATTGCCAAACATCGAATCTTATCAGCATATCACGCATTTTATGTCAAGTGCCATGGCTAACAAGACTTCAATAGATCCTTGATGAAGACCCGTCTTTGCACTTCTCCCTCCTACGTCTCCAGCTGGTTGAGTTGATCCGGACCTGCATGGACACCCCTGGTAGCGATATTGCTCCTGCTCTGGATTTTGCGACGGCACAACTTGCACCCCGCGCCCCTACAAACCCTCAGTTCTTGGCAGACCTCGAGCGGACTCTTGCCCTTCTTATTTTCCCCAGTGATAAACTGGCCCCATCGCTTGCGTCGCTCCTGGACCCTGCACTTCGTAAAGAAATCGCAACCCGAGTCAACGAGGCAATTCTGCAGAACCAGGGTGCTCGTAAAGAGGCCCGGCTGCGCAATCTTGTGAAGACCCGGGCATACGCCGAGCTAAAGGCACGAGAGGCCAAAAAAGACATCCCAGATACCTTGGATATTGGCTTGGTCGGCGATTCTCACGACAACAGTAACAGTAATGACCTTGCTACTAACATTCGTGACACTCTGATGTCGAACAACAGCGACATTGATCCAATGATCTCCTGATCTAACTTGCCTTTCAAGCTGGCCTTGATTGTCGCTTATATCCCCCTATTTTGTCAAGGCAGGATCTCTCCTCCTTTTTGGTCTCTTCTAGCGCGGCGTCTTGGATCCACATTTCTAGGTGTTGGGCGATGGTATCTCGCTAGCTCCAATAATATGGGCGTTTCGACGATCCCTTTGTAATACAAATGGCTATTTCAATATTTATTCTGACCACCTATTTCTGTCCTCAACATGGTAGTTTTGTACTCCGTAGCGTAATATCACTTGATTATATTTGAAAAGCTCCCTGGTGGAATGGATGCAAACAATGCATTGACGTATGCAGCAACAACCAGTGTAGCAAGAACGATAGCTATCCCACGCAATAAATTAACCCGCAATATGAATCAAGAGTGGCTATGAAATCCGATAAAGCAACAAAAGCAAGATCTAGGAGAGATCTTAAGCAACCAAAATACCCCCGGGCTCGCTGCCTGCCGAATATTGAAGATGAAATCTATCACAAATGTCTCTAGATCAACAACAAATGACAGGACACATACGAGGCAAAATTGGCTTCTTTAGAAGCTCATGAGATCTGGAGAATAGAAAGTATTAGCAAAGCACGAATTTTGATGGAGAAATAATGAGAAAGTAGAAGACATACCTCTTCCAAAGAGCGCTCTCTTGGCCCAATCCATGGCCAGCATGCACCGCGTGCGGAAGCTGACACTCTCAGCAAAGTAAATACTACGCCAAAGATACATAGCAATGACGCCACCACTGAAGCTTAAACCACCCAAGTCAAACACAGCAGCGTTGCTGATATACGCCAGGCTTCCGAGGTGCTTATACTTGAACGCCTTGTAGACAGCCTCGTCGAGGTCACCGTAGTCGACCTCGTTGGCCCTGAGACCGGGAAGCGCGGCGGCAATCTTGGTCAGTTTACGACCCAGGTACACACCCTGTTGATTAGCGCGCTGAGCAGTGGCGGGCAGGGACGTGAGCTTGGTGTCGATCTGGTGCAGGAGCTCGGAAAGCTCGCCGTAGTCAAGAGTGCCAGATTGGTCCTTGTCGTACAGCTCAAAGAGCAGATCCAGGCGACGGAGATGATTTGTGGCTTGCGGGAAGCGTCTCTTAACCCGAGCGGCGAATTCGGTCCATTCAGAGAAAGTAAGGTGCACTTTTTCGGGGTCGCGGCCTTTCTCCCAGGCAACGGTGCGGAGGAACCTGATGATGTTGTCTGCGATGTTGTTCTGGACTGTTGAGCAGTCGCCAATTGCGTAGACGTCGCCCAGGGGAGCGCCAATCACGCGGAGATGGGAATCAGTTTCGAGAGCGTGCTTGTTGTTTTGGCCTTCCAGTTCATTAGAGAGTTTTTCTGAGATCTCGGCTCGGGCTAAAGAGATGTTGTTAGACCTAGTATATTGAGTAATGGCGTTAGTGCACTAACCAACTCCAGTGGACCACAAGCAGAATCCCATTGGGATTTCTTTTACAACCGTCTTGCCCTCTTCCACCTGTGAGAAAAGAACCCGGTCATTACGCACTTCCCTGACACGGGCGTTGGTCAACACCTCAATGCCATCGCGAGTAAATCGGCTCTGCAAGACGTCAATATCAGACAAATTCCGAGGGGGGTTCAGATGTAGAGAAAACATACCTCGGCATACTTAGAGAGTGCTTCGTCGTAAGTGTTCAGGATGTGGGTTCGACTTTGGATGATGTGAACAGAAATCTCGTTCCGTACAATGCGAGGGAAAGAATGAAGCAGATCTTCGTTTAAGAGATCGAACAGTTCGGCAGCGAATTCAACACCGGTTGGGCCACCTCCACATACCACGAAAGACAGCAGGCGTCTGCGCTCTTCATCAGATGTGGTGGGGAGGCACGCTAGCTCCATATTTTCTAGAACCCTGTTCTTGATTCGACGAGCGTCGTCAATCGTCTTCAGGAAGTTACAGTGCTCAAGGCCTTTCACGCCGTGTGGGTTTGTTACACAGCCTAGTACATAGACATGTTAATACTTTTTGAACATGAACCTGCTTGTTCTTTGTCACAACGTACCGACTCCGATGACCAGCTTGTCGTATGGAAGATAGAAATTCTTTGTCTGACCATCTTGGCCAACCTGGGATACTTCCACCAGCTTCGCAGAGAATTCGACATCAACCGCAGAAGCCTTGAGGAAGTGACCATTGACCCGGTCGATAATGCGCCGAACGGGCTCAACCAGCGACCGAAGACCCAAAGTTCCAACCGTAGCAGAAGGCAACATGGGAGTAAACAGGAAGTAGTTAGTAGGTGAAACAACAGTGACATGGTAATCGGCAGGGTTCAAGTTCTTAAGGAGCGCGACGCTACCCCAGCCCGTTCCCAGGATAACCAGACGAGGTTTATCCTTCTGCCGAAGCATAGCCTCCGAGTCATAGTCACCAACCAGCACATCGGCAATGGGCAAGTTCTTCGGGCCTCCGATTCGAGGATTGAGAGCCAATTCCGAGACCGGGATGTCCGTCTCCTCGGAGCCTGTGCGGTATGTACTAGCATCGTAAACGAAGAAGGCGACGACCACGGTGCCGGAGGCGACGATGAAGAACCCGAAGAATGTAAACACCTTGCGTATAGCATTAATAGTACGGGACCCTGCCAAACGTTCGACTTTAGCTGCGGTTTCTGATTTGAATCGGACCCGCATCGAGACCGGCGCCAAGACTCGGCATTGGGGGGCTGGGCGCCGATGAGGAGTGTGTAAGGAGCGGGACAGAGGTCGGCGAAATGTAGCTGATGGTCTCGAGGCATGAATCCGGCCTGGTAATGCCCCTATCGACTTCAGCGCGGCGGCGTCCGCACGGGTCCGGTGCAGCATCGCGTTCAACATTGTCATGGGAGGTTGTGTAGAGGATGTTCAACGATGGAAAAAAGAGCCGAAGCAGCTCATGGTCCCTGTACACTCAAAGGACGAGCGACCTTGAAGCAATCGAACCAAAAAGAGTATATCTCACAAAAATTTATGAGGATACGACACCAACTATCACCGGCGACGTCATCGTAATGGATGTCACGTGCCAGGAGCTACTCGGGAACCCGGCATCAAAACTCTGAACTCATACGACAGCGCCGGGCTCGGTTGTAGATTCACCGGCAACTATATCTAGATAAGTCGATCTTCTGTGTACCAATGGAAATGAATCCGTGGAATTCTATTATATACCAATAACTAATCGGAGTGGACATCGGGCCGAGCTCGAAGAAAGCCTCAAAAGCCCAAGCGCATGTATGAAAAGGAGCAACATAGCAACCACCCATTCCGGTCTCGGAAGTAAAAATAAAAGAAGCCATTCCCCACGGAATGCTTCATGTGCAGAGGAAAATAAATAAACGCCGACCTCGCTTGACATGCAAAAAAAAAAAAAAAAAAAAGATTTCCCGTGTACGATGAATGATGTGGATAACGCGAGCTCAGTCTCAATCTAGGTCCTCGTCCGGCTCAGCGCTAGGCTTCTTCTTACCGGTTGAACTCTTCCGGCCCTTGAGCCGCTTGCTGAGGTTAGAGCTGGAGACGGAGCTCTTGCGCTTCGTGGGCCGAGGAGCCACCGTCTCGTCGAGATCTCCAACAGCGTCCAGGCCGTCCCCTTCTGCGTCCTCGTCTCCATCCACCCTGAACTCCTCATCGATGGAGAGTAGGGTTGCAAACTCTCGACATTTTTGGTGCATCGTTTCCTCGTTGTCTAGGGCTGTCATATTTCGGGCAACGGCTTCCCAGAACTTGTCACCGGTCACACCGTGCACCTTGGTGGCAGTTTTATTGGGTTCCTTCGTTGCAGGTTTCCCTTCTTTGTTCTTGCTGTGGGAATTTATTCCGTAGAGACGACGAAGGTAGGTTCGAGCTTCCCAGAGCATTGACAATGATGCTGCAGCAGTTGCCAACAATCTCAATGTGGCAGGGTTCGCTTGCCGCGGTGTGATTGTCGATTGAGGCATCTCAGGCGCAAACCCTGGCATCATGTTATTTGAGGCATCTGCGTCTAACTGAGGTGGACCGATTGGGGTGGGGGATATATCCGTCTCAATCGCGTGTGCAATAATAGTGCCCGTTGAAGAAACGATACGCTCCATACACGCGATCGTTGGCACAAGTTCGGCCAATTGACCGTAGTCGAAAAATGCCAGGTTTTGGGAGATGAAGCGTGCCAGTAGAAGATGTTCTGGAGGGTTGCCAGTTACATCCAATTTTTTCGGATCGAAGTTGACTTTGGAGCAAAGGTTCGCGAGGAACTTTTTCTGGTAACGGCTGTTGCTGATTTTGACAATTTCAAACAACGGCGCAATCTTCGAGACATAAGGCCGAGGACTAGCGCCATTGGAGTCGCCAACAATATCACGTTGGTAATAGAACGCCTCTTGCACAGCCCGCATGTATTCTCGCTCAAACATAGATTCATACTGTTGGTGGAGCATTTTGTGAGTGTCAAACGCGATTTTCGCAATTGCAGGGACTGTAGAAGTCTCCAAAGAGACCAGAACGCCCGCGCATTCCTTTGGATGCACTAAGCCCTGTCTATTGATACTCGCAATGAGTTCAATGGCAGTCAGTGAATACGTATCCTGGCGCGATTGTGCCACCTGAAGCATGTTTGAGAGAAAGTTTTGGGCGATCAAAGCAGCAGCGCCATCATTGTCGCTGGCCCTCAAAGAACCACCCAATCTGGTAGTGTCTTCCTGAGCGGCGGCCTCTGCGGTTGGCATGACGGCCTTTTCCGACTTGCCTTCATGGATAGCAAAGAAGTCTGCAAAAGATCGGAGAACGATGTTTTGCAGACTTGGGGCATCTTCTTTGAAAACCTGAGCGAAAGTCTGCCGTGTGCGTTCTCTGCCGAATTGACCAGGCCAAGACTGGCATATAGATCCCAGGCTTTCGAGAGCCATGACCCTCAGTTCAAAGGGTGAATTCGATGCAGTGAAGGGAATAATAGAGTCAACCATCAGCCCCGCAACCGAGCCACCGGTCCAGGTGGGGAATTCACTCTTGAAATGAGATGCATACTTCTCAAGGTCGCAATGCCGTCCAACACAACCTGCAATGCGAATATAACTCTTAGCGCGACCCAGGATTGCAGCATGTGTAGGCGAGGAGAGATCGACACTCTTATACTGTTGCAATGGTTTCAGTACTGAAACTGTCAATTTCACCAGTCTGTTCGTATTTTGCAGAACACTGTTGATGGTCCACAAGCAAGCCATGACTTCGTTCAACTCCGAGCGGGAGAGCTTAGCAACACTCTTGAAAAGGTCATTCTGCACTTCTTTCAGAAGAGTGTTGTGGGACGAGGATAAAAACGGCAAGACGCAGCGATAGATAACCACAACCGATCGGAATAAGAAAAGATCATCTGCGGTAGAAAGGTGTCCGATGTAAGGATGCAGGGCCTCCAGCTGGTCCGAGGTAAACAGCTTCGCATTCGACTTGGCAAAGACGGTGATCGTCTGTAAAAGAGCTTGCTGGGATACCTTGCTTGATCCATCTGAATCCTCAACCAGTCTCTCGAACATGGTAGCGACCATTGCCTTGCAAACTTTGAAGTTCAACGCCGCCGACTTGGATTTATCCGAAAGAACCGCTTTCAGACAGACTCTAAGAGACTCTAGGGCAGCCTCACTGCGCTCGGTCAGGCCAATGACGAGGCCTACCTGCTCTCGAAGAGCCATTTTCAGTTTTGGCCCTTCAAACGAGGAATCAATGGATTCATGGAATGGAACGAGCCATATTTCCTCAAAGGTTTGGCGAGCCAAACTTGCCACGCTCTCCTCAAGATCGCCTGTGCGTTGAAGGAAACTGTCGAGAATGGCCAACTTCAACTCCTTCCGAGGCGTTTTGTGGTAAATTTCCTTCAAAAGCCCGATGCAGCGTTTGCGAACACCAGCTGTTTGATCAGCTGCACAAGCTAAAATGCTTCGACATCCTTCTTCTTCCAGCTTAGGCTTTAGACCAATGCATTGTCCGATCAACTGTAACGCGGAGTCCCGAACCATAGGTGAGGCATCTGTCGTACACCGATGTATAACGCGCAAAACGGAAGGATCTCTGTCAAGAAGGTTCGGGTCTTTCTCGAGCATGTAGATGACACTTTTCAAGCTGCGGCTGCGAACCTTGGCCGAGTCACCAAGGAAAGAGGCCAAAAGAACTTTGAGAATGGTGTCGAATGCTTTGCCGAAGTTGGAATTTAAAACTGTGAGGATATAGGCAAATTTTCCATGCACGTTGGGAATTTGGTCGAATTCTTTATGAGTCTCCAACCAGCCTGGATCTGAGAAGGACCTTGTCAAAAGAGTAACTAAACCATCAGTCACCTCGTCATGTGCAATTTCTTCATGGTTCTCGGAGTTGTAATATAGGGCGCAGGCTGTTTTGGCCCATTGAGCCAAGTAGTAGCCCCGCGCGCTGGTCAGTTGCCAATTGTCGGAATTCTTGTCTTGCAAAAGATGCTCGAGTGCAATCCTATACGGGCCCGTTGGAGTGATGAGGTCCTGATGATGCAGTGCGCCAGAAGAAAATTCCTCGAATTGTTGCTTGAGGTAATCAGTCAATTCACTGTCGGAATCTTCCAGAGCCGGGAGCATGTGCTGAGCGGTTGCTATCAGATCTGAGATAGCAGAACCCATCCAGCCAAGAAGCTCAAGCGCCATGCTCTTCGCAGTCGCCGCGCTTTTATCTTGGTCGGTGATCTGAATCATGCGCAAGGCTAAGATCCGGAGAAGCAATTCTGCAGCCGGCCAATCAGCCGAGCCCAGTACATTGATCAGATCTTGAGTGAAAAGATCCAGAATATTCCGGTATGGCTGGTCACCAGTTTTCGTCGAGTTCATTGCACGCTGAACGATGAAGTTCACAATGTATTGTGCAGAGCGCATGGCATTGTCATAGAGTCGGTTGGCCTTGTTCGCTAGGCGTTCCAATGATTCGTCTGACTCGTCATCAGACTCACCGTTGGCATGATCCTCGCCATTGCCCATAAGATCATCGTCGTCGTCATCGGCCTGTGCTTTGATTCGACGTTTGACCTTCGGTCGCGAGGGTATTTCTAACGCAGTTGTCTGAACAAGCTGCAAGACTAGTGCGGTGAGTAGTTGGATGTTTTTTCCATCTGCAACTTTGAACTGCCGGGCATTCTGACGTGTGGTGGGGAGTTTCTCCAATGAGACCAGAATCTCATCTAGAATGAACGGTCGCTGCTCAGGGTATTTGGAAAACACCTTTGCAAGCACATCCATCGCGCCACGTCTCGCAGGCTCGTACTTCTGATATCCTAAAGCGGAGTCTTTGTCATTATGCGCATTTTCCACAAATATTAGCTTTGCAGCAAAGAATTCCGCGGCCGTGATCGTCCCCTCGGAGACATCAATGCGAGACAGAAAATCTGCAAAAAGAGTGAGAACTTTTTTGCTCTGGTGAACAAGAGTGCTAATGATCCGTTTCTGGGCGGAGAAGAATTGGAAGTGCTGGCTGTCTTTGCCACCAGGACGCGATTCCACTGCGGGAATAATGCAATGGTCAAATAGTTGATTGAGAACCGTGGGAATGGCCTCGATGAGATCCTCTGGACAAAGATCTCGCTCAGTCTGACGCCCAGACATTGTCTGCAGCAGCGTTCCGATTGCAAATAGTGCGTTCAACACATCCTCGATCTTACCCAGCCACTCCTGGGACTCAAGCTCACCAAATGAATCGCCTAAGCCAATGTCGGGAGATTGTGCAGCAATAATTGGCTTTTCGCACAATTTTTGAATGCGGTTAAGATAATCAGACGGTATGTCCTGGAGTCGATCGAACCCTGCAATTTTCCGAAGGGCCTTCTGCAGGCGAGTGTGAGCATCAGATGATAGTATCAATCCATGAACTTCTAAAGATTTTGGGTTCACGAAAATTGGATTCGGCGTGTCAGGGGTTGGGGGAATCGAAGTATCGGGTTCGATTTGATCTTCTGCTTCAAAAATCTCGTGTAGAAGATCTTGAAGCTTTTGCAAGGCTGCATCTGCTTCCTCTTTTTGGTCCTTGAGTCGTACCGCCGCCATGGCGTCTTGGTCATGGGCTTCCTGTTTAGGCTTCCTTACGTTCGCGTAATCGCTGTGTTGTTGTTGTACGGGTTTGATTGGAATAACGACGGACAGTTGACTCGACGTAAGAGGAGGATTCAGCTCAAAAGAGGCCGAGAAAGGTGCCGAGTTCGATTTGTTCGCAATGTATGCTCGCTGATTCAATGAAGCAGCTGTCTTCGGTGTGAGGTCTTTATTTTCGGGCTTTGTCTTTGAGGGTGCTTCGGGGTCTACGGCCGGTCAGTGAAATGACTATAAAGACATCTGTGGCATCTCAGAGCTTACATCTGAATGCAATGTCGGTGGAGTTAAGCACCATCCGTGCAAAGGATCCAAGGCTATTAGGACCGGAAGTAGTACCGTCAGGATCGTTTGGGCGCAACTGTTGACTTCGCGTGGGAACGCGAGGAAGCTTGAATTTGCTATGGAATCCAAATTAGTTGACTGCCTTTCAAAGCCTTCGAATCTCCTTACAATTCTGTCAGCTGGTCTCCATCCAGCAACTGTTGGATATATTCTCGAGACGTTTCTAAACGACTAGACTCGTCCCGTCCCGTTTGCATTTCCGTGTCAAGTGCACTTAGTGTTTTGCGGCCTTCTTGGAGGACATGGTTTATAGAGGTGGTATTTGAAGGTCGGCCAACATCGGGACGTAGGATACAGTCTGTGAATACAAGCTGTCAGAAAAATGAGCATAATTGAGGAGCGAAAGAACGAACCAAGACCGAAGACAGGTGCGCTGGACATAGATGAGTACTGCAGTGCTTCATCCACAGATAGCGACCTTTGATTCTGAAACTGCATATTGGAACCATATGGTGGCATCTGATCATGGCCGCTGATGACCACCTGAACGGCAGGTCGTCCATTCTGGTCCATGGTCGCGGTTAAGTTAAAAGAAGAAGTAGGCGCGAGTCAGGTTGACATGCTCGTGATAGAGACATGGCAAAGAAGGCAGGCGCCCTATGACATCCCTAGATCATTCAAGTAGTTTAAAAAACCAGAATCTGAAAGAAAATGAGCTGAGCTACGAGCAACTGCGTTAATGAATTCCGTATGGGTGACGGCACCCCTATTGCCGTCTGTGACCGCCTCTGTGGAGGCTCGTGCATCAAAAAAAAAAGTTGCATAGATTATTCACTGCATAAGGCCCGTTTCGTTGTCACTTTGCTTGCACCTTGATCTTCTGCAGTATCCAGATCGTGAAAATTACTTTACACTCCTCAACATGTCTGCCATTGGTTCGTTGATTTTCTGCACAGATTGTGGTAATCTCCTACGAGAATCTACCGGCAATGCAGATGCGATTCTACACTGTGATGTCTGCGGCACTCGGAATAAAGGTGCATGAATAGAACTCGTTATTCTTGCCAGGCTGCTAGATCAATCATTGCTGACCTCTATTTACAGACACAATCCCCCAAACAACCGTGTCCCAGTCCAAGCCCTCCGCATTCCCCTCCGCACTGAGAGCCAAACTATCGGCAGTCCAGGTCCTGTCAGCAGAGGATCGGAAGACTGAGGCTATCATCGACCGTACATGTAACGAATGTGGGAGGAAGCAGATGTTCTACACTACGGTACAACTGCGCAGTGCCGATGAAGGAAGTACCGTGTTCTACAGATGTGTCTGCGGATTCAAGTATGCCCACCCGCTTCGAAAGCATATATCTATGCATGCCCAACAAATACTAACTACTTCAACAGGGAAACTACCAACAATTAAACTTGGAGTAACGGATTGTACAAAAGATGTGGGGAAAGTCTATTTTTGGAGAAAGGCTGTATAACTAGCGGGACAAGAGTATTAAAATCACGACCGTCACGAGACAAACTTTTTCTTTGCAGGATCTCCATCATGCAGCAACAGGTGCAGCGCTATCCGGGATCAGCGCATATTGGGTTTCGCCATTCTTCTCAAATTCTGCCATGTCAAGAGCAACGATGACACTGTCCCTGACCACCTGATCAGGATCATTCAAAAATTTCTTCAAGGTCTCCTCCACACCCTCCTCCTCGCCCAGGCTGCCAAGGGCTTCCGCCGCTTCGTGTCGCACCATCCCTACTTCCGAAAGGTCACTCAGCGAGGCTGTGAGACTTGGGATCGAGGCAGGGTGGCAGAGTTGTCCGAACACAAAAGCAACCTCATGGCGGAAAAGAGCAGAGGGGTCCTTGAGGCCCTTAGCCAGCGCATTGACGGCGTCGACTGCTGTAGGAAGATCTGGTGGCGAGGCAAGGTCGCGCAGGCCGAACATCGCACGGTACCTTTGGAACAGAGGAAGCTTTGTGTCAAGCAGTGTCTTTTGCAGGTCGGGTATGCAGGGTTCGGCGCTGGCATCTAGAGGCATGGGTGGAGCAGGGTCGATAGACGTGAAATCACTGTAAATCAAAGATCTCAATGTCAGCATTTCTCTTCATGGTATATAATCTCCCGCGCAGATCGTACCTAGGCTTCAATTTCTCGGCCTTGCGCTCTTCTGAGTTCTCCCACAAGATTCGATCGACAGCAATGTCGCAAGTCTCCCGAATAATCTCTAGTTCATTCGTATCATCCCTCAATTTCTTGAGGATATCCAAGCTATCGGCGTATCCAAGAGCGCCCAGCGCTTCGGCAGCCTCGTGGCGACACATCGCATCCTCCTCGGTATCTTTCACCACATGCTGCAGGTATGCAACAGACTCGATGTTTTTGGTTTGGCCGAGGCAGTAAGCAAGTTCATGCTTGAGTAGCGCGGAGGGTGATGCGAAACCTGCGGCGATCGCTTCGATGGCGGGGAGAGTCTGGTCTGTGGTAGGCTGTAGGCAGGCCAGGTGCTTAAGGGAGAAAAGAGCGCGGAAGCGGCGAGCAAGCGGCTCAGATTCGGAGACCAGCACCTTGCGGAGAGTAGGAACGGTATTGTCTATTTCGAACCCCATTTTGAGGAGTGTAGTCAGAGGGGGAGTATAGAGGTGGAAAAGAAAAGTTGTTAATCTTTTTGATCTTATCAATTTTTAGAGTGGGGTGGCGGGGCCCATTCAGGCGCATGGATTTTGGATTTTTGCTCGTACGTTGTTGTTTTCAATGCTTCCGGTGTAAGCCCAAGACAAAATTGTTGATGGTCGCAGATTAGATTACCTAGGTACCCTTACAGCTCATAATCATGTATTAATGTAGGTTTAAGGGTGGAGTATGCGGGCTCTCGTAGGTGGGAGCGCTGATCTTAGGAGAGATATATAGTTCTTTTTTCTACTTGCTGTATGCTATACAAATGTTGTATGTTGTGCAAACGTCCCATATGTATATTTCAGTGTGATACTTGAGCTTTAAAAACAAGAAATGACCGAGAACCCAAATAGATATTCTCACCTGTTGTACACATATCGCGAGATATATAGACGTCCCAAACTTGTAGCCACACCTGTAATAGAAACTCGAATAGATTAGTTTGAAGCGCTATATAAGTCAAGCTAGCCTTTATTTTATAGGCTTTAGTATATTGTCCGTGTGCCCTCTGTTCATTTAGCAGGATACAGGAGAAAGCACGCCGGGATCCGAACACGGCTGTTTTGATAAATACCAGACAGTTGGAGCTACAAGCATTGACTAACAGACTTCCCTAGGCACCTTTCCAAGACGATAAAATGAAGACGAAAAAGAGTTAGCAAATTAATGATCTCAGACCCTCATACGCTCATCTCATTGTACAATACTGTTGACTGGGAATTTGTAGCTTGAGTGGAAGCCTTATATTATACATTGAGGACCCCATCTAGTTTTATACTCCGATGGACCTGAGATGTTGGCATCGAGATGGGGTTGGAGATGTCGTGTGATCGGTATAATGAGCATACCATTAGCAAAGAGGTCGTAATGTCGGTTAGTTACATTGAGACGAATACATTGATTTGAACCTGAGATTTTACAAAAGCGACACGAAAAGCGACACGAGGAATATACATGTGCAGACACTTCAAAAACCACTTCACAAAACGCATAAAAAAACAAGGTGTCAACACCGAAGTAGAATTCACATTGTTCCCTTCATTTTGCTCCTGGTAGTTGAATGGGAGTTGACCGGTAGTTCGTAGCCCTAACTCATGAGACCCTTTATATTATAATGCAATATTGAAGTGCTTGAAACTGAATTCGAGTGGTAAACTGGCAAATATGTACATAATACAGCGCGAAGTCAAATCATTTGGTCTTGATATGCCTGAGCTTCTTGGGCTCGTGAACGTAGTTGTTGGCATAGGACTTGGGCACGATACGGCGCTCGTTCGGTTCCTGAACAAAGTATTCGTATCCCTGCTTCTGGGCAAAAGCGATTGCATCTTCCTTCGACTTGAACTTCAGGTTGGTACCCTGCATGCCATCGGCAGACGACTGCCAGCCCATGAGCTGGTTCTCCCAACGGTAACCCCGCTGCAAGACATCCCAATCCATGCGCCAGTGATGCTGGTGCCAGGTACCTTGCTGTGTTGCGGCCTTGGTAGGGCGGTAGATCCTGTGGCAGTCATGGGTTAGTGTGTGGGAAGTGGATAGGTGATCAAGCTCTAAATTCGTATAACATACCGGACAGTGCGGGCCTGAAGGTCAGTGGGGGCTCCGGAGAGCACGGCCGCAGGGAGAGTTTTGCCGGGCTCACTGCCATCCATCACACGCTTGGGCACAGGGGAAAATTGCCTTAATTGAAGCCAGACAGTTAGTGAAAGGATCTGCGACGGAACCAAAGGGGAAATGTCGTACGAGGTACCGTGGTCAATCGTGGCCTCATAATCTAGCTTGTGATGGGTCATAGCCTCGGCGGGGGTCTCCTTGTTGATCAAGGAACTGTCCTTGAAAGGCGTGGTGGGAGCATCCGAGGTGCTGGTCTTCACAGAAGGAACGCCAATGGGGGCATTAGCGGAGATGAAACGAGCATTGACAGGCACAGCAAGTCGGCTGACCCGAAGGCTAGCAGCACCCCCGATTCTGAATAGTGACATTATGTCTTTTTGTATGCGGGGAATGGTCGTTGCCAGTGAGGTCCCTTCAGATCCCTTCAAGTGTGGTTTGGTTGCGAATGACAGGCAGGTCACGACACCACCGAATCGGGTTTAGCCGGGCTTGGCAAGCCGAACACCCGCAGGGCTCGGTTTGTTCCTCCTTCCTCCTCCATCAGCTTTCTTTGGTTCACTTGCGCCGCGAATCAATGTGAGTCCACGTCTCTACCACCCTGCAAATGCCCATTGACAGCCGCTCTATTTATTGCGCCCAATCTCTGACCCCCTTTAGCCTAGACAAGATGAGCTACATTGCCCGCCGAGGTCTCTCGACCTTGATCCCCCCCCAAGGTAAGAGCATCCCCGTTCATGACTATTTGTAGTCAATCGACTCTTTAAACGATACTAATTGTTCCTCCAGGTCGCCTCCCCTAACGTGAGTTACCCATACACTACCACATTCGACTTAGTGCATCTCTTCCACACCCGTCCCGCCCCGAAGCCGTTTTTCGTGAAACTCGCGATATGATCAAAATGCCGCCTTTCTTTCGCCTTCATAACTGACAAACTCTCAATCAAGGCTATCGGTGCCGCCCAGGATGCCGCCCGCATGGAGCGTGTTGTGACCTTCTACGCTGGCCTTCCCCGTGGCCCCGCCGCTGATGTTAAGCCTACCGGCCTCATCCGTCGCTACCAGGCCCGCTACTTCAACGGAAAGAACGCCTCCGGTCTTCGTACGTATTCGTCCATTAAAACCTTGTATTGATACGAGACTGATTTTCATGCAGCCTTTGTCCACGCTATTGCCGGTATCCTGATCATGGGTTACGGCATGGAATACTACTTCCACCTGCGTATGTGTTCCAGCTATTACTCTGCTTAAATATTCTCTATATCGCGGGGACATCACTGACTTGATTTCTTGACTAGGTCACCACAAGAACCACCCACACTGAGCTTTCTCTTTCCACCGAATAGGTGGAGGATTGATGTATATACTGGATCCTCTGTCCTAGTGCAAGGGAAAACCGTGGTTTTAGCGAGAACTTTAGAATCTCACTGTGTTTCAATATTCAGATTTACTATCCTTTGTTGTTTTGTAGTAGATTTGGAAGTATACATATTATGTAGAAGCTTGAGTGACGGGCTCTTTCCATAGTTTTTCATCACATACAAACTTCAACCGGATATCAGAAATTCTCACCATTTGCAAGCAACGACATCATCCATAAAACCCACCCTGTAAACCAAACGAAGCGTCAACAAAACTATGGCTTTGGAAGAGATCTGAAGGTGTGTGGGCAGACAGACCTCGCAACTTTCGTACGGGCCACGCTAAACCGAAAACAGCGACCCTCAGCTTCAACCCGAGCTGACTCTTGAATCTCGTATCATCCACCCTATCTTTGTATCATCAACCGTCCTTACGCATAATCCCTCCCCCTTTGCTCTAATCCCTTTCTGGGACCTCTTGGGCTGCGGACTTCCCAAGACAAACGCGCCTATCGATTCCGCGATCGTGCTCTCCACACCAAGCCTAACTTAACACGGGCTTTCTCATCATCCGAGAGAGTTGGCCAATACTACATCTGGTTGTGATATCCCATATATTCAGGGTGCAACCAGTCAAGGAACCAGTGCAACTGTGGCGATCCTTGGTATCTGACGATAGGTATGTCTCCTTAGAATCTGGCATGATTGATCTGCAGCTGCCTATTACGACCCTGATCTATCTCCCCGCTGTCAGGGCACTTGGCTTACATGTTCGCAATTATTGTATGGAATAGAATCGAGTATTGTTATGGCAGAGCAGAGCAACCGCGATGTGGTAGATCAGACCCTGTCGGGCGGCGAGCCTTCGCCTTCCGACGTTCCTGCGAGCACCAACGACAATTTATCTGCTGGAGGGGACGCAGAGAAGACCGAACATATCGCAATGACTACCGCTACATCGAACAACTCAAATTTGAAAGATCAGCAAAACCATGATAAAACGAACCCTCCTGATTCACAGGGAGGAAAAGCCGCCGGTGACAAGGATACTGGAAGCTCGACGACGGTGAGCTCGCTTCTGGATGCGCTCTATGAGAACTCGCTAATACGGGTGCAGGATACTTCTAAACAAGGCACCGGAGTTGTTGCGACTCGAGTTCTTGAACTTAATGGCCTAGCGTCGGCATCGGACGGCGGAGAGGATACAGCATCACAAGGTGGTTCGGAATCGGATGCCAGCCGATCAGACAGCAGGAATCCTACTCACAGTGGCTCAGTCAAAAAACCAGCGGGATTCAAGCCAGTTTCATTTGCCAAGTTTTCGGTCAACAAGGTTCCGGGGGCTCCAACACAACCTAAGGTGCCCGAGAAAGGTAACTTCTTTGTTAAACTGTCTCATAGTTGGCTCTAACGTGTTCAGCGCCGACCTCTACAACACCACTCGGCACCCCACAGCCAAGCTCCCGACCGCGCTTGGTTGCGAAGACTACACTCGGCATGCGCGATTCGTTCGCGAAGGCTGGAGCAGGCGGAGGCAAGCCTGGTGGATCAGGGCCTGATCCAAATCAAGTGTGGAATAAGAATAGACGTATGTATTGGTCATGCGATGCAGTGAAACCACTTGAAAACTAACATTGATATCCGTGTAGCTGTTGTGCCCGCTCCTCCGAAACACTTGACCGATGAAGAATTGAAACAACAATACGGAATTCATATGACTTCTCGTATCCAAGAAGATGGGGCTGTTACCTCCGAAGCAAAGTGGGCAGATATTGATGATGATGAAGACGATTGGGCGCCTGAGACGATTGAGTGGACAGACGGAACTAAGGTCAATCTCACTCAACCTCACACTGAACCCCCGCCGGCTCCCAGTCATCGGGAGCCTAAGGAGCTACCGCCTGCGGAACCAAGCATAGTAAAGGAGCCCATCAAGGTTGCGCCGAAGCCAGCTATATCAATGGGACCCCGTGCCATGGTACTCAAGGTTGGAGCGAACGCTGAACGGCAAGCGAGAACTGCGAGTGCTTCTTCCAACGGTACGAATGACAAAGTTCCATCTAGCTCTACAAGCCCAGCACCGCCATCCAAGTCTCCTTGGGCCGCTCTGCCTCCTGTCGAAAGAGTGTCCCCAGTCAATGGCCCGGTTCAGCCTCACCAACAGCGCATGCCCGTGAGATACCCCCAGAGAGATGACGGCCATCATGCCTCAATGGCAATCCCACCCAAGGAGATTGCAGCGGATGATTTCAACCGTGCATGGAAAGATCAGTCAGATTTGCCTCAGCTTTTCAATCCTCGATCTTCCCAGTATGAGCCGGTGGGTGAAACCAGGAGAGGAACTTGGCGTCATGACCAACACCCCCGTGCTCCTGCAGTTTTGCAGAGGCCACACGATCATCCGAGTGGACCGGCAGAGCCATCTGCCGCATTCCAGACGCACCGATCTAGTCATCAGGACGGTATGGGCTGGGGTGGTCGCCGTCGCACATCATCAAACGTGAGCGGAGGAAGCGGAGGATTTGGCCGTAGGATGTCAGCTGGCCGATTTGATGCCCCTCTAAGATACAATGATGCCCGAAGAGGTTCCCAAGTGAACGGTCTAGGTGATTCAGCAATTGTGGGTCACGAGCAGCACCATGACAAAGACGAAATTGCTCCGTCTGGTCCAAATGGTATAGCACGTCCAGCTGTTGATGTAGGTATGTCTCCTGTGGAAACACAGGCTGCGATTCCTCAAGTTCCGCAAGAACCTCAGGAGGACCCTGTTGCTCTACAACAGCGTATCATGAAGGAGAAACTTCTAGAGGCCAGGCAACGAAGAATTGAGCAGGAGGAGAAAGAGGAAGCGGCTAAAAAGGAGAGGATTAGGCAACGTCTCGCGGCGATGGGTCCGGCGCCAGAGAAAAAGACTCCAGAAACGCGCAACCCCCCATCTCTTCAACCTCAACTTCACCATCACTCTCACCCTCTTCATCCTACCCCCACCTCTTCTCAACTTCCTATTCAACCCATCCACTCTATTTCTTCACCTCCCAAACCACCTGTTCCAGAACCTAACCGGGAACCAAAACAGTATGGTATGATGAAAGTGCATCATCCAGACTCTGTCAAGAAACTCGTTGGTGCACATGACCGGAACTCAGAGCAAAAACATATCAACCGACGTGTCTCTTCACCCCACCAAGAAACCCATCGCGAATCTGCACCCGCATCTGCCTCCCACTTCAAAACCGAACCTCACTCACCCGTCCAGAGCAAGACATCTGATTCAAAGCTCGACGAGCACGGTACTCAGTGGCAAGGCAATTTAACTTCTACTTCGCCGTGGTCTCATCCAAATATCGCTGTCCCATCTACATCTGCGAAAAATCTATGGAAACCGTTTGGCAGTGACCGCACTCCAACTCTCGGTAACGGCATCTTTGATCAACCTCTGGGAACTTTCGCATCACGTGAAAATCCTCTAGGCCAACTCGGCTTGGATCCGTCAAATATGGCTTCCCCTCCCAAGTTCTCTGCTCCTAACGAGCCAACCGATTCTTTGCCATCACCGGAGGCACGTCACCCCTCATTTGAACCCCTCAATCCAATTGGACGCCCTAGTCCGATCGGACCACCGAGCACACGGAATACGAATACTCGTGCCATTAACGACTGGAATAACTTCCACGAGAACGCTTTGGAAAAGGAATCCGAGAACGCGAAGGAGTTCCTCAAGCGACTCAACGACAGACAGAAGGGAGTCCCAGCACCGCCACCCGCACCTGTGGTTTTTACTGAGACTTGGAAGAAGACCCGTGCCACTGAAGACGGGAGACGAGTCATCACCCGGGTCACCGAAAGGGTTATCAACAATGAAGAAGAGATTGCCAAGGCCAACGCGGCCACAAACCAGCAATCTAACCCTCTTACGAGTCTAGATACTCCTATGGATGGCCTCAACGTGTCTGACATTGGTGTTCGTCCAGCCGGCAATGTTTCCACCCGGAGTTCTCGATTCTTCCCCTCGGCATCTGAACAGTCGAAACGCCAGGTCGCCGAGAAGGAGCGCAGCAGTCCTTCGCCCCCTCCTCCTGAGGAAGTTAGCCACCCTGTATATTACGGAGACGCGAAGCGGCCCCATGTTAATCTCCCGGCCCCTAAGCCTCCCAAGCCCGTCGTCAAGCTTCCACCCAAGGCCATTGGTGTCCCGGCGCCCCCGCCAACATTTGCTTCTATGGCAGCTGCGCCACCGCGTCACACGGTGCCTCCTTCTTCCACTGCGCTGTCGTGGCAGGACAAGATCAACGGCCTCTTCGGGAAGACAACTCCTACTCAGAAGAAGAGTGTCTTAGCTGTGACATCAGCTACCAAGGAGCCTCTTCCCGTTCACGCTACTGCTGTTTCTGTCTCTATTCCTCAGACCAGGATTGGTCTCCAGGCTGGCGATGGCGATTTCGCCGTTCGACAAGTCAATGAACAGGATGAGATGTTTGAAGACCGCGAACCCGGCTCTTTGCCTGCCGTTCGTGTGCCGAATATGGCGCCCCAGAATTCTTGGAGCGCAACTCGTCCATCAGAGAGACCTCGTGGGAAGAACTTCAAGCCGGTGCAAGCGCAGAGCATTCAGGCATTCCTGGTTGGACACAATGATCGGGATAATCATGGTAATACTCGCGCATCGGTTTTCCTTCCAGGTGGCTCTGAACCCAAAGTCGTTCTCATCCAACGCAAGGCTGGATCGACCCGAGGCCGCAATATCAATACCAATGTCAGACCCCGCAAGGGAGTCAACAACAAGTCTGGGGAAGTGTCTGGTGGTGGCAACAAGAAGCCTCCCTCCAACACCATCCCACGACAGCAACCCCGTCAGCGGTCGGGCTGGAGCCCAGAACCCCCAACTTCTCATTAAGAAGTATCGGTCTTGCAAGCATATGGTTTATCTGAAAGCGTTTTCGGTATCTTCTCTCTGGTTCATTTATCTTGCCTGGCAGGCGAGAAATTGGGGTCATTCTCGCCCACTCCTAATCAACATTTGTTTCCGACTCTTGTTGCCATTGCCCACTTCGTTACTCGTTTCTGAAGTTGGGCCCACAATTCAGATCCTTCCTCTACCCCTTCACGCATTCGCGTTTCTCATGTACTTGTGATTTCCAGTTTCTCACCTATTGTGTCCCCTCCCCGGACCCATTCGGAATTGCGGCTTTTCTTTTGGCTTTTGATGTGTGGACGATCACCGTCTACAGATTCGACGCCCTGTTTGCGCGATCATTGCCCAAGTGGTGCATGCTTGTTCCGACCTAGCAGTATCACATTGCCGAGTATTCAGCCAAATCCGCACGGATACTTACCAAGAGAATTCCATTGTTACACAATTCCATGTTCTCTTTCTGTTGTAAACGTAATTTCGAGCTCTCAAGATAGACAAATAGGGTGAGCTAGGTAACCTCTTACCTTCTGCTAGGTAGTTTCGCTAGAATAAACCCCTACACCTTGTAGTTAGATAGCAAGATGGTTAGGTAAAGTTCGACTGGGAAGTTGAGGGTGAAAGTGAATGGACAACGCTGTCGCTTCCTCAATGGATTTGTTTGAGATTGTGGAAGTAGTAGATTGACGGTTTACACCAGGGTGGCTTTACTTGGCTCACATCTGAAGAGACAGAAAAGGTCTCTATCTACGACGATTTGATATGCTAAGTGATGAAAGAGTTTAATCAACAACAGGTTCAGAAGTATAAACAGAGGATAGTTAAAAATTTAAACAAATGATAGGTATCAACCGAGGAAAGCCCCTACAAGGCTCAAAATAAACGCCTTGTCCCTCGAATACGCCGCCCAGATCAACCTGAAGGTCAAAACAACCGAATCAACAGACATGGTGGCATTTGTGATGCGACAAGTCTGAAGATGACCATCGTTTCGACGTCCATAACGCCCACAAAACCAAGCCCGAACATCCATTAGATAACCACGCATATTAAAACAGGTCGCATGATATTGAACAAAACGAAAGTGAGCAGAGATCTCTCTTCACCAGTTCCAGGTCCGGCTGGAAGCAGCAAAGACAGGAGGCTTCCACTGGAGACGAGCAGGATCGATTTTGCGCGCGCCCTTGATCTCCTCCTTCTTGAGTCGCTTTTCGTGCTCCTCCACGACCTGGTCCGTGAGTACAATGACCCAATTACCCTTCTACAAAGAGAGTTAGTAAATCACATGGTATTGTATGTACTGCAGTGCAATACGTGGAAATCAGACTTACGTGGTATCGGAGCATGTTGAATACAACCAGAGTCTCGTGGACGTCCTTCTCAGTCATGGAAGTGAGTACCGCGAGCTCGTTCTCGCTTATAGCTTCTCGAGTCGGCTCGATCAGTAACTCCACTAGTGTCTCGCGCCAGTACTGTCGATAACCAAGTAGACCCAAATCACTGAGTGGCTTCTCGGGGGAGCCGAGCTTGCCTTCGCGCTTGCTGAGCTCGTAGCTGAATGAGATGAGCAGACGGCCGAAGCCGCGGCGTTGGTATTGCGGTAAAGTCATAATACACGCCAGATTATACCCCTCAGCAGAGTCCTTCTCCTTGGAGAAGTAGCCGACGAAATGGCAGCCGGTCTCGTCGCGAGTCGTCATGCAATAGAACAGGAATGGATCGACATCGTAGTAAAGCGTCTTGTGGTCGAGGAAGAGCTTGCTCAA
Organism: Penicillium psychrosexuale; assembly: GCF_028828465.1. Taxonomy (NCBI): domain Eukaryota; kingdom Fungi; phylum Ascomycota; class Eurotiomycetes; order Eurotiales; family Aspergillaceae; genus Penicillium; species Penicillium psychrosexuale. The sequence goes on along the minus strand of NW_026643190.1, from coordinate 789,619 downwards.
GAGACACAGGTTTCGGCACCAGGTGCGCTGGCGACGGCCGTCGACTTCAAAGAAGGAGATATAGTCGTCGCGGTAAATCTCGTTACCAGGTGGGTGGGTCAAGGTGCATTTTGCGCGATGGCGCTCGAAAGCACGCTTGTTGTCGAAGTAGCTAAGGCAAAACTCGTCGATGTAGACTAGGTCGACGTCCGAGAAGGAATCCGGGTACGGTGAGAAGTACCACGGCTCGACGTCGTACTTGCCCATCTGGAGGCGGGTCAAGTTTCGCACGCGATGGATCTCCGTTGGGTTCTGTGTCATACTACCACCTGTGCGGAGTCGCTCGATTTCCTCCCCTCGTGTAATCACCTCGCCTGTGGTCGTTTGCACATGATCTTCTTTTACCGATTTGCTTTCCGCTGCAGCATCTGCCATCTCGAAGTCTTCTGACTCGGTAGCTTTGGGCGTGCCGGCTGTCGAAACAGCCTCAGATGGGAACATCGATGAGTCTCCAGGTGTTTCGACACCGAGGTTTTCTTTGCCTCCAGCCTTCGAGGGCCGTGACAACTTGCCAACGTTCGCATTATTGCCGCCCAAGATATCGGGTGTTTGTGACATATCACGGCTTTCAGCCCGAGCACGCTTATTCGCGTTCACATTCTTGCTAGGCGCCGCTTTGCTGGCAGCAGCGGTCTTCTTTTTATCAGCCTTGTCTGGCTGGGGCCATTCAACTTCTTGGGAGAGATCGATACGAGAAGACGCAACCCATTCTGGAAAAGGAGTCAGAGACAAGTCCAAATGAATGCATTTGCGGAAGTGGGAACTTACCATCAAGACGTTTGTTGAAATCGACATAGTGTACGCTGGGATCTATATCAGCACCAAATAAAAAAAACAGACATGATATGAAGTGAGGCAAACATACTAAAAGGAAGGGCCATCCTTCCGCTGTCTGATTGATAGAATTTCAGCTTTGCGCAGTTCTCCATCCTACACAGAATAGTCAGTATCAAAGCCCATGCTGATTGATAATCACATGATATGGCCACAAAAATCTGCGACCACAAGGCCAAAACGAACCTTCTGCACCATGGCCTTCACACCGATTCTATGAAGCCAGTTAGCACTTGCGACCGATGAAAGTCGACCTAAAAAGCCCGAGGCTAATTATTCCAGATATAAAAAGCGACATACCTGATGGTGTTGAGTGTGGCGAACCCTCTGTCAACGGGGTCGGGCGTCCCCGTCGTCTCCCCGTGGGAATCTCGGACGCCCATATTGTCGGACTGGTAGTTAGGATTGAAGCAATATCAGAGATGGGAATGATGGAATCGAGCAGATACTGTGGTCATTTGGTGATGGGGAAATGATGCGGGAAAGGGAGCAAACTGGGAGATTGTTATGTAAGCTGTTCCGCATCGGGGTCGTCCCGAGTCTATACAGGACCTCATTCAGCTGAAGATTTAAAGAGTACAACTATATTACAAGAGGGGGAGGGAAATCTTTTCATTTCTTGAACCATCCCAAATGATAATGCCATAAACACCGTCTCCTGTTTGCGGGATTTGCATTCCCTTCCATGTTGTCATGATCTTGTAGATAAAATGCAAAGTCCAAACCAACGCCAAGCGCCTTGCAATGAACCAAAGATGAAGAGCAGCCGAGAAAGAAGCCACATACTCAGCCTAAAGACTATATACGTCTTTCCTATCACCCCTCAAATTTCCGCTTGACACCATTCGCGGACGGTGGCATAGCTTGGGCTCTCCGTTTTTTGTCCTCACCCGCGGCAGCCATGTTGTGCTGGCGCTGCTTCCAAGCTGTTTTGATGAGGGGAGCAAGGCGGATGAGATCCTCTTCAGTGACGCGGTCCTCGATACTTTCAAGAACCTTTTCAACAGTGGAGATGTGGTTCGCATCGTTCTTGTCATCACGAAGACGATGGAAGCGCCAGCGTCCTTCCATATCTTTGGCGCACTCAACAATAGTGTCATCAAGAGGAATGCCCATATCTTTGAGATCTTCCCATTCCTTCGGCTCGAGGAACATCTCTCCAAAGTGACGGTACTCGCCAGCATTGAGCATGACGAACAGGTGGCAGGTTGGGATAGCGTCGTAGTCCACGTAGGGCTGGGTGATACCATCAGCCTCATCCTCGGTATCTGGCTCGAGTGTCGGAAACTCGAGGCGCATACGGAAATCAACAGTATTCTCCTGGGGTGGCTTCCATTTGAGGATGTGCTCGTCGGTGCCGATGCGGTACGGCGTACTGCGGCAAGTAAAGATGAGACCATCGTTACCGTGAATGCGCTTGACCTTGGGAATGATTTCGCGGAACATCATCTCAAGGCCGTAACTAAATTGTGTGGATTTATCCTCGACTGCGAAAGGGCGGTGGTTCTTCTCCTCCGGGAATTTGCGATACATGGCATTGTATGGCCTGAGCACCTTTTCCTTGAAGTACGCTAGACGCTTGTCCAAGGTACGGTGCATCAAGCTTTGCCCGTCCAGCACCAGGCAGTCGAAGACCAGATATTTTAGCTGGGTGGTTCCATCCTCGTAGGTGTCGTTGACAAGCTCGCCGTCAACCAGGGTGTCGACGTGGTATCCCTGGAAACTTTCGTCGTTCGGCAAGGGGAAGTGCAGGCCGGGTACGTAGCGGTAGTCGTTCTTGCGATCAATCAGGTAATGAATCTCGGGCATATCGGAGTCGGGATCTCCGCGCGCAAAATACATCAGGCAGCGGATACCGTCGGTCTTTTCGCAGACAAAGTAGTCCTCCCGCTGTAGCTCGACGAGGTGCCGCGACGAGAAGCTGACCGGTTGTGCGCCAGGGAAGTTGAGGTTGTTGCGCCCGAGGAGTTTGGCGACTTCGCGGCGAAACTGATCAGCTAGGTCATGGTCGGCTTTGATGCCAATCGCGTCTAGATCGGGGACAGCGTGGCTCATTGTGAAGGGTTGAAGGTTCAGAGGGACGGGGTTTATGGTGTAAGAAGCTCAAGGATGAGTCTGATAGTCCTAGATTTCCAGAGTTGAGAGGGGGGTCGAGCTGCAATCAATAAAACTCGGAAAGCTTGATAGCAAATGCGCAGGGCGCTCGCCCGCAATCGCGACAATATAAACCAGACGCTTTTCAGCTGCAGGTGGCTTTGAAAATAACGAATAAAGAGGATCGCCCAAGGGTCATAGTATGGCTCGCTTTGCTCATGCTGTCAGGTTTCAAAGACAATGGATGACCGGCGAACGGAATGAGATGGATGTCCTTATGCCTCAGGCACACCTCACGTAATCTGAATAGCTTCACGCCCTGGGTTATTAGTGCATAGCGCATTCATTGGGATGTCCTACATGGCTACAGATGGCATTTATGCTTACAGATTTATTAGACAGAGCTCAATGAGGTGGAAAGTATTCAATCGCAACTACTTTCGAAACTTGAATGTACATATCACGCCAGTCGGGGTATCATATCGTCACCTTTCAAAGCAGACAGAACCAGCCTGTACCCATGGCCTATCCAGGGAAATCGAAGAACTAAAAAGATGCAAAGAAATCAAAGAAGAATGGTACGGTCAGTAGTCCTCCAGCACCCATGAACGCCAGCATCCAGTATACAGTACACACCGTAAAAGCTCAACCCTTTTCAAACCTCAACCGCAAACAAAAACAGAGTCGTCATAAATCATCGCCTGATATGCGCAAGTTGACTGACAAGTCAATCAAGAGGCTGAAGTGACCGGGGTTTTGCGGCTACCTGGAACAGCAGATCTTTTGCTTCCATCCATTCCACTAGCAGAGATATCAGGCTCCCCAATGGCGTCAACAGATGAGGATGATTCCAAATCGGTCGCGACAGTCGAGAAAAGAATACCACCGAAAAGAGGTTGGCTCTCCTCGTTGGAGAAAAGCCCACCGCCGTTTCGAACTCCCATGGCATGCGACATCTGCTCCTTGATGCGGACATATCGATACTTCGACTTGGTGGTGATGACAGGGTGGCGCACAAGGGGCTGGGGCGCAGAACGGGCAATGGCGGCCATGACAGCGTCTCTTTCTTCATCTGAGTCAATAGGGCCGGTGTTCTCGATATCTTCCTGTAGAGGAGCGTTGGCATCGATAGCAGCCTCTGTGGTTTGAATGGGTTAGTCATCTCGTGATCTATAGGAGCATAAACAAGATAATAGCAAACTTACTCTGCTGGCGAGCCTGGTTCTTCTTCTGATACTGCTGGAGAAGCATATCATACGGCAGTGTCCGGCCAGGAACCGAACGCTTGGCACCCATTGAATGGCTCTTGCAGGTCAAGGAACGAGCGCACTGCGCGCCGTTGGGAAGAGTGACACCGCATTGTTTCTCGACATCGACAGGGCCCTTCGGTTTCGCCGTCTTTTGCTTGACCTCGTCCTTCTTCTTCTTTTTCTTTGACTCCCTGCCGTCCTCTTCATCGGCCTTGCGCTTCTTGCCCTTCTTGTTGCCGTCCTCGGTACCCTTGGCAGCGCTCTTTTTGGCGCTCTTCTGACCCATGTTAGGGTTTTCTCCGTCGGCCTTGTCGGCACCGTCATCGTCTCTATCGTCACCGGCCTTCAGGCGATTGGCCGCGTCGCGGGCTTCCTTCTTCTTGCGCGCCTTCTCCTGCTTGGCCTTCAAGCAGCCGCGGACATGATCAGCTGCGGTTTGCTTGAGAGTGGGCCGTTTGCAATGCTTGCAGATTACGGTCTCGAGGAGGTCATCTTCACGCGGCTTGCCGGTCGGGAACACGGAAACGACTTTGCTGTCGAGGGAGGGAATGGGAGAGGCGGTAGGGGAGGTATCGATGGGGCCATCTTTGGCTTCTGTTAGTTTGTTAGTATCATTAATTCCTGTGAAAGCATGTTCGGGGAGCTTTACCATCTGCCTTCTTCTTGGTAGACGCCTTGGACGTCTTCTTCACCTTGATCTTGCCGGGTTTAGTATCCTTGTCTGTGAAAGTGTACCCGGACGCATCAACAAGACTTCCCCGTCCTGTCAAAAAATATAGAATTAGCTCAGATCATTTGTAGATCGATGCGCCGAGCTTGATCTCGAAGTATCCTAGATGTTTTGCGCTTGACAGGAACTAGGTATTGCTTACCTTGACCGGGGTCACCATTGTTCGCCATGGTGAGCGCAAACTGAGAGAGTACCGAGAGACAGAACGCTTTCTTGTCACTCGGAAAGCCTTTGAAATGGCGTGGGGGTGTTTATAAAGGAATGAGTTCAGTCGCCGGAGTCAAGGTCGGGCTGGGCTCCGCGTTAGGATCAGTCACGTGCCATCTGTTGATCTATTGAATAGGCACTTTGGCTTCTATTGTGCCTTGCGCGTAACATTTAATTTTATTGTTGAGAATAGCTAATGGTAGATTGATGTTCTTTCAAGCAATCTCTTGATATAGTATATTGTTGGTCAATCAGATCAACCAGGCAGCGGCTCTTTTTATGTGGTAGGCAAATCAATCAGCACCAGCACCTGCCAAGCTTATAATAAGAGAGTTATAATTCGGTAGTATTCAGCACGTTAAGTATCGCATATATAATTAAATGATGCGCCGCCCTAAGAAAGAGTAAAGATTTTATCTTTGTAGGGTTCAAGATTAATGGTTAACCGACCAGCTAGCATAGAATAATAGTCAAGTCAAAGGTAGCATACTAGTCGCCCGTACTTCTGGCTCTAAAAACACATTGTCGTACTGAAACAAATAATCATACAATATCATACATGTTAGAAACAAAGATCATGAATAATGTGCAAAGCAAAGGCTACTGTTGGTGCCACCAAAGCCAAAGCTATTTGTCAAGGCAACATCGATCTGCCGTGACTGGGGATCTTTCGGCGCATAGTTGCAATCAAACCCATCAGCCAAGCGATCTAGATTGATAGTAGGTGGCATGGTATTCTGTTCCTTGTTAGCAAGACTCTAGCACAGTATGTATAGTGCACAGCCGCAACTCACCTCATGGATTGCAAGTACACTGATCAAAGCTTCTATAGCACCAGCACCACCAAGCAGATGACCGAGGGCACCCTTTGTGCTGCTGACGTTCACATAAGCAGCCTTATCTTTACCATCAGGGCCAAGCAGAAGGGCCTTGATAGCAGCGTTCTCAGCAGCGTCGCCGACAATGGTCGAAGTTGCATGTGCATTGACATAGTCAACTGCAGCAGGGCGTAACTGGGCTTGCTTAAGCGCCTTTTTCATAGCCATAAACGCGCCTTCGCCATTTTCCTTAGGCGAGGTCATATGATGTGCGTCGCTGGAGCAGCCATACCCTTTGAGTTCTGCATAGATCCGCGCCCCTCTTGCCAGGGCATGTTCTAGCTCCTATATTTTAGGCGTCAGTATCAGGTTGTAGTATGCGTATAGGCAGGACATACCTCCAGAACCATCACAGCTGCACCTTCGCCGACTACAAAGCCTGCACGGTCGGCATCGAACGGCCGTGACGCCTTCTCTGGAGTGTCGTTGAACCCCGTCGATAGACTTCTTGCACGCGCAAAGCCGCCAATGGCCAAAGGATGGATACAGGACTCGGCACCACCAGCGACCATCACATCGGCATCACCGAAGGCGATGAACCGAGCTGCATCGCCAATAGAATGGGCACCAGTTGTGCAAGCTGTTGTTGCGGAATGGCTCGGGCCCATGAACCCGTACTTCATAGAGATATGCCCAGCGCCAAGGTTGATCAGCAGCTTCGGCACGAACAGCGGATTGACCTTTTTGTAGCCCTGTGCAATAGGTTAGCTGTATGTTCCTAGATCTTATACGATATAAACTTACGCCCTTGTCGTAGGCAATAACTGTGTTGTAGATTTCATCAAAGTTCCCAATGCCTGATCCTAGGCAGACTCCCTATCAAAACGGTTAGTATAGCCGTCAAGCATCACATATTCCCACACATACTGTGGCTTCTCTCTGCTCAAAGAGCTCGGGCTTCCAGTCCGCATCTTGAAGCGCCTCTTCCGTCGCCGCCATGGCATACTGTGCAAACTTGGCCATCTTCCGCTCATCCTGTTCATCCCAAAGTATCAGCATTACAAATAAACCACAAACCACAAAGTGAAGACAGTTGACTTACACCCCGACTCAACCATTCCGAGGCAGTCCACCCCCCATTCTCACGACTGCCCTGTGGCACAACGGCCGCAACCTGACAGGGCTGCTCAGCGAAGCGCTCATCACGATCTTTCACATTAACAACGCCGCAATGGCCATCTAGCAAGCGCTTCCATGTACGCCGAATCCCTGCAGCCAAGCACGGTGTTAGTCACAGTAGCATTCACATGTGAAGCCCAGTATGTATACGGCGGGTAATGTCTCTTATCTTCCCGGTCCGCATTCCCCTCATTGGCTGTCACGACCTTCCCCTTCCGGAGTGGGAAGTGGAGAACGAAGAAGCTCGAGAGCTCGGAGTCCGGGGATATCGGATAGAGCTCCCGGACAATTAGAGATGGATAGAGTGTGCTGGCATTGTCTTGCTGACAGATAATTGCCGAATCCGAATTGTGTAATCGCGTGCATTATACCCGATCACATGCACAGGTGAGCTCCAAGGACGACCTCGAAGCTATCGATGCCAAAACAACAAAACAAAAAAAGAAGCAACTCACCTACACCTAGCGGTGTCACCGCCCCAAGACCGGTTACAACGACTCGCCGCATTGCATCGTTAATAACTTTTGTATAAAAGCTATCGGAGGAGTTGTCAAAAGAAAGAAAACCGAAAAGCGGGCCACAGCCAAGAAGGGAAAGTCTTCACGATCGGGATAACCCTATCTGTTCGTCTTTCCCTTTACAACACTACTGCTTCAGGAAACTTGACGAGACGGGGGTTATGTAGAAAAATAAATCTCTTCATTTCCGTCTTCTCTTTTACTTCATCTCATTAACTTCAGCCATGTCTGCTTGGAAAACCTTCCTCACACTGGCTTTGGCCGGCTCCGCGGCCGCCTGCGCGCACCACGATAACGGCGAGGTAGTGCCCGAACATGAGCGGGCGGAATTACTCAAGAAGTGGGATCAGGAGGTATGACGATAGAATATCTAAGAAATGAGGTCCGAACGACTGCTAACATGTAACTATAGTGGACTTTCTCCGGCATTGCCAGCTTCGCCCACTTGAAGCCGGTCAGGTGTCTTATCGAGCCTGATGAGCACTACGACATTGCCATTATCGGTGCACCATTTGATACAGCCGTCAGCTACCGACCAGGTACGACTCACCGCCACCACATCCAACATCCAAACCAAACCTACGAAACAAAATACTAACAAACCCCCACCAGGTGCCCGCTTCGGACCACGCGCCATCCGCGCCGCGAGCGCACGCCAAATGGCCGGAACAGGCTACAACACGCGCGCCGGGATCAACCCCTACCTATCATGGGCGAAGATCACCGACTGCGGCGACATCCCTGTGACACCGTTCGACAACGGACTAGCCGAGCGACAGATGTACGAAGCATTCCTCGAGCTCGGATCCCGCAGCATCGTGAACAAAGCACCAAAGGCGAACGGGATCGGCGCCCACCACCCTAAGCTCATCACTCTAGGTGGCGACCACAGCATTGCGCTGCCTGCACTGCGGGCTCTGCACCAGATCTACCAGAAGCCGATCACGGTCGTGCACTTCGACGCGCACCTCGACACGTGGAACCCCGTGCGGTATAGCGCGTACTGGCAGTCCGAGCAGACGCAGTTCAACCACGGGTCATTTTTCCACAAGGCGAGTCGCGAGGGACTGATTTGTAATGCTACTTCTGCGCATGCGGGACTGCGCACGAGGCTTACTGGTGTTGATGCGGGGGATTATACGAACCCGGGGCCTGAGCAGGGGTTCATTCGTATTCATGCGGATGATATTGATGAGCTTGGGCCTATGGGGATTGTTGAGACGATCCTTGCGCGCACGGGCGTTGATCCTGAGCAGCCTGTTTATCTGTCTGTTGATATTGATGTGTTGGATCCTGGTACGGCGCCTGGAACTGGAACGCCTGAGCCTGGTGGTTGGACTACGCGGGAGTTCATTCGGATTCTGCGGGGTTTGGAGAAGTTGAATATTGTCGGTGCGGATATTGTGGAGGTTTCGCCGGCTTATGATAATAAGGGAGAGACTACTGCCCTTGCGGCGGCGCAGGTTGCTTTTGAGATTATTACTAGTCTTGTAAAGTCTGGTGTTGATGAGGAGCTTGGTGGGTGGTATGGGTGGATGGAGCAGGAGGAGAGGAAGAAGGAGCAGGAGGGTAAGGATGAGCTTTGAGTTTGGACATTTAGATCTACGAGATGCATGTGGAATGAAGTGAAGAATGAATGATATCTATTTGAATGATTCCTTCCTTGCCTGTAGACTGGAGTGATGTCATGGCACAGTAGAAGCCTGAGCTCATTTAGCATATGATCTCACAGACTTGGACGGGAGTAACCTTGGAAATACAATATCAAAATGCTACAAGCTGAGCAACGGATACACGTTCAACCCAAATGTCTTCATAGAACTGGTTTAATTGGAGTCTGTAACTTTCTAATGACCCAAAAATAACGCTGCTCTTCAGTGAGACATAACTCAAAAGACTGCAAGAGATCGCAGAAAGGACGTAAACGAAGACGCTTTATCAAGACCGCGCGCATGGAGAGTGATGGCGATTGTAGATCAGATTGGAGTAGAGGAAATCACAGGCAAAAAAGACGCAGAGAAGAAGCCGGATCTGCAAGGGAAGGGTACAGCAAGCTCAAATTCATAGTCCGAAGTCGCAAAGCTGGGGTACATAAATAGCACGCGAAGAAGAAAAGGACAGGGGCATATGGGGGATATGGGACAACAGTGACGGAAACCGTCCAGCCAAAACACGACGCCCTGACGTCCAACGCCGAGAGAGACGACCGAAGAGGTGAAAGTGCCGGGTGCGGAGAGGGTAATAGATGATATGCGGGGAGTGCAGTCGACGCGACAAAAAGGGGAGAAGAAGGTCAAAATTGCTGTCGCTGTAGTTCGTGAAGGAGAGGAATGAGGGTGGAGGATCGGGATCGGGGAAAGTAAAAGGTCATAGACGAGCACCGAGGTAGCTCCAGACCAAGTCGTTGAAGATGGCAGGTAGACGCGGCCAGGCGAACCAAGAAGAAAAGCAGAAGCAGAGATAGAGAGCAGAAAAGGGACACGGCAAACTAGAGAGATTAGAGCTCGAACCGGGATATGCGAACAGAGACAAAATAAGAGAGAAGGAGGTCAAGAAAAAGCACAGAAGCCATTTTCAACTGGAAAACGTAGATATGGAACGCTTCAGATAGCATCGCTAGCCATAATACAAGACCACACTCCTCCCCTTTTTTTTTTTGTCGCTGAATTTGGATATCCCAGAAAACCAGTCCAGTCAGAAATATTTGCCGCCCAATAGAACGTGAAGAGTAGAAAAAGAGATAAACAGGTTCATTCCATCGTAGCTGCTTCGAGGCGCGCGTCAACCAGGCATCAACCCAAGTGCAACATTATCCGTCGCACTCGGACCAACCCGTTGCGATAAGTCCGTGAAGGGTAACTTCACAGCAAGCGGCAGCCCCTTGACTTCTTCTTGGGCGCGGGCTCGAGTGCCGCGACAATAGCCTAGAAAGGTAGAAAGATACGGTGTCAGTGGCGGTGTGGAGATGTCGGGCAGCAAAAATGAAAGACTCGGTGTACCTCATCAAAGACGTCCTTCAGCTTGTACTGAGTCAGGGCGGAACATTCGACGTATTTAACAGCGCCGAGTTCCTTGGCCATCCGGTCACCGTCTTCCTTGCGGATGGGGGTCATCTTCTGGCGAGCGAGTTTGTCTCGGACTCCGGCGTCATCGCGTAAATCGGTTTGTGTGCCGACGATCAGACAGGGCACACCAGGACAGTGGTGGTGCACCTCGGGGAACCACTTCTCCCGTACGTTTTCAAAGGAGGCGGGCGAGGTCACCGAGAAACAGACCAGGAAGACGTCGGTCTGTGGATAAGAGAGCGGGCGCAGGCGATCGTAATCCTCTTGACCGGCGGTATCAAACAGTCCCAGGGTGTAAGGCTCATCGCCGATCCTGAATTTGGAGAGCGATCGGTTAGAAGTGTTTCTTTGAGGCTAGACTGACGTATAACTTTTTTCTTCTCGGGGGGAGGGGGTGGGGAGATGACTTACATCACGGTCACGGCGTAGTTGTCAAAGACGGTGGGGACATATTCCGAAGGGAACTTGTTCGTTGTGTATGAGATGAGCAGACAGGTCTTTCCCACTGCACCGTCCCCCACCACGACACATCTGGGTTGGGGTTAGCCATGAGATCTGGGGGGTTTTTTTCGCCTCGGCAAAGAGTGAGGAGATGAAGCGAGATGGAATAGCGTACTTGATGGTAGCGACGACCATGTTGAATTAATGAGAAGTGTTGATGTAGGAGTGTTAGAGAAGAGAAGTGTGGGAGACAAAAAGGGAGGAAGAAGCTGTGGTCTGGATTGAATGGGGCAACCCGCAGAGTATGGAGTCTAGACACGGTGCTAGTTTCGATACACGGTCTGTACAGCACTCGCTTGATTGAACAGCTTCTTGGTATTAATTGTGTTCTATAAGGGATAATTTAGATCTAGCATTGTCCTTTCTCATATTTTGCACTATTCTATATGATCTAATATTCATTCACTATGATATTTGCTGTTGATGTCATTCATTACTTGCCAAGAGAACGGTATCAGTATCTCGACTATAAATATCAGCTCAAGCGCTAATCCCCTATTCTATTCTTTACAATTGCTGTATCTTGGAGACTCGAATTTAGGATATCTAGGGGAATGACAGCTTCAAGTCAGTAACAGGTTCAAGTACGAAACACCTATCACCCCAATAATACCCCAAGTAACTATAACGTCAGTATAACTAGTTAAGATAAGCCCCGTCGAGGAACAAAAGGAGACTCCCCGGGGTGTTTACCCCCTTTTTCCTTCGAGTTGACTATTTTCTTTCACCCTTTTAGAGAAACGAAGCAACATGGGAAATAATTAAAAAACCCCCCAATTTCATTCTCGTTTCACCATTCACGGTCCCCCGGCCTCCCCTCGGCCCTAAATCTCCCCCTTTCCAAACCGTCGTTTTACATCGTGTGATAGAGATCCGAGGACCTAGATGGATACCATAAAATACAATCCATAGTATATTCATACGGTCGACGATCCAATCCAGCTCTCATTATTACCTATGTTGTACTCCGTTCTGGGTAGGTGCCTTGTTCCCATCACAGCTTGGCAGCCCGACCCAGGTCCAGTCTCTGCACGACTAGCTTCACTACGTTGGCAGAGGTTGCCCTGGCGGGTGCCTCATATTACTAGCTATCTAAGTATAGCGACCTATGTCACCTATGGTTCTGATTGATGGCCTGACAGCTGACAACTGACGATATATTGCAGGATGCGTCCTCCATACGGAATACCTCCGTACAATATACATTGATTGACAGTAAGCACATGCACATGCCAGGGGTGCCGGGCAGATCCAATTGCCATCTCATGTATCCCCAAGCCCCTCCGTCGCGGTATCTGGTCTGCATGCATGCATATATATGCAGGTACATAGGTACATGCACGGGTAAGATACGTGGATAAGACGTGGATAAGACGTGGTGCGTATGAGAGTCCTGGTATACGAGCTGGATAAAGGCCGGGTGATAGGCTGGATAGAGAAGAGGAAAACAAAAGATCTACGTATTTCAATCTCTACAAATCTAGCAAGGCTTTCCGGATTGGAAATAAAGTCGAAATCAAATCCAAATCCAAATCCTTCCCGCATGACGGATAGCAGTGGATATAAGGCCGCGATGCGTGAAGTTCGGGCTGGACTAGACTGGGATATCTTCATAGGTCAGTGCAAAGTACCTCTGGTGTGCCACACCGGGCGAATTAACTTTATTTCTGCTGTTTCAGGGAAATGAAACCCACTAGGCCGTAACTGCAGAGGATGTTACAGCCTGAGGGGCTTAGGGCGGCAAGCCGGCGGGATCGGAATAATCCTCTTTTTGGTTTTGGAATCGGAAGCGCCGGAGTGCTTTCAAGGTTTGGAGTGTGCGGATCATGCTTGACTAGGTGGCAGGACGTGGGTTTGTTATCTTTCTCGACGTTACAAATCACTACGATGTGCAGGGTGTTGTACGGAGTGGCAGGCAAGTCTTTCGCTAACTCGGGTATTCATATTTTCGGGGTTGATAACTATCTAGGTCCATTGAATTGTTGCAGTCGTAGAAAGATAGATACCTCTATTCCCGTGAACACGTAAATAGTAACGCCGAATGCAAATGGTGGATTGGCTCGCGTCCAATCCGGGTGAACAGAATATAACCCGAAACGCCTGGTTGTATCGAGATGCAAAAATTAAGCCATGGAAAAGCCATGGAAAAGCGACAAAAAGGTTCAATTCGTAAGATCGTAATCGTCTGTACGTTGAATGTGCACCGGAATTCTGGGTTTAGGTTCGTTTGGAGTGTCCCTCACCCGGGTTGGGCTCTGCTTCTGCCTCAACTGGAGCCGGGGCGCCCCGGCGCTCGGGACTACCGTAGCCCATCTAGAATCAAGTCAGAGAGGATCATCAGAAACCACTGTTTGTCGACTTACCTTGTCAAGTTTGTAGTCGACCATGAGAAGACTCAACGGGATGAGGGGGAGAGTAGCGATGACAGCCAGCGTCAACAGCCTGTTCATGGTCTCTTGGTACGCACGGTTGATAGCAATGCGAGTTGGAGATCCCATTGGGTACGACAGAGCGGTGGTCAGCTTGCCGAAGATTTCGGCAGCTTGTCCCTTGCTTTCCTCGGGGAGGTAGCGGAGAAGCTTGTTTGGGATGGCAGAGGACCACACGGCTCCGGAGATAGCAGCGCCGACTGCACCGCCCATCTCCATGGAAGTCAGGAACATCGCAGTGGCTGCTGCGACTTCCTGGTGGCTGGCGGATGCTTGGACGCCCAGTTGGACGGGCACGTTCACGAGACCGCCACCGATGCCGACCATGATTTGTGTGCCGAGGACTTGGAAATGCGAGGCTCCTTCTCCTCGACACATGAGCATGAGGGCTAGGCCGGTCATGTACACAACACACCCGATGGTAATGAAGATGCGGTATCGCCGGGTATACTTGATAAGAAGTGATACGCTAAATGCGGCAATGGTTGAGGTGAAAGAGAAGGTCTGGGTGACGCGCCCAGCAGTGGCAACGTCATATCCTTGTACAACCTGCAGGTATGAATAGAGATAAGGTTGAACGGAGAAGTAGAAGGCCACTGGGTAGGGTTAGCAGGGACACCTCGAAGGTGGAGAGAATAATTAACTCACTGAAATACCAGAACGCCAATGCACAACCCGCAAGAGCAGTTCTCTGCTTTAGCAGGTGTAGAGAGAGCAGGGGCTTAGGGGCCAGTTTCCGTGAAGACTCCCAAAACGGTAGCAGACACAGGCAAACAATACCAAGCGCGATCATGGTCAGAATACTGGTGTTCTGCCACCCGTTCTTTGCGGAGGCCGCAAGAGTCAAAGGCACCAAAATCAATGTGACGGCAGCGGACAAAAGGGCCAGTCCGCCAACGTCGAGATCATACCAGGTCCGACGCACGACGCTGACGAAATCTGTTCGCTTTCTAGTCCGCTTCTTGATCAAATTCAATCTCTGGGCCTTGCGTTGGTTGAAGAGCAGGGTGAGGGCGAGTGGCAGGAAGGACGCAGGCAAGATGATAGCCCACATTCCATAACCCCATCGCCATGAACTACTGCGCAGCACCGCGCCCGCAATAGTCGGTCCGAGCCAGACCGTAACCAAGAATGGGAATTCGGGCAGTAGGGCGAGGAAGGCACGGTTCAACAAGTCACTGCTGTCGGCAATGAATACCTGTTGGAGGATCTGCAAGCCCGTTGAGCCGGCGGAATAAAAGATTTGGGCAGAGGCGTAGGTTTGAACGTTGGTCGAGCCGGCCATTTGGATGTATCCTAGGACGTATATAAGGATACTCAAACAGAAGGCCTCGAAGCGACCGAATACGTCGGCGATCTTAGCCATCGGGGGTTTGATGACAGCTATAGATTAAGGATTAGCAGCCGCTTATTGAAGCGGGGCAGTAGATCTCACCATTGACCACATTTTGAATAACGAGGACGGTCGAGATCAATGAATGTTTACTGAATGAACTCGTCGCATATGCAGACAGTGACATCACAGTCTGACCTTCCAGCGACGTGCAGAATGCCATGAGGAATATACTTTGCGCTAAGTCAGCAGGGGTTCGGCAAGAAAGCATGGGACTGCAAGCCACACGAACCTGACGTAGGCCACCATTAAAGACTTGGTCGTCCAAGTCAGATTGATGGCTTCAATCTTTTGGACTCCCTCCTGAACTTCATCCGGTGTAGACAATCCACTAGGCTGGCCCTCGACCTCGTATTCATCCTGCAACAGTTGATCCCGTTCATCCTCCATCCTGGCGCTTCCGTGTTCAATAGTGCCGTAGGACGGTCCTGAGCTTGAATCGAGAAGCGGCATGTCGCGCGTTACCACAAGATCGTATACGTTGGAAGTATTCTCTAATGGACAGGGTCCATATAAGAATAACCGGCAAGAGAGTTCGGTCTGGGATTAGCAGAAACCATATACGAAAGACGGCGACCTTAAAAGCGACGATTAAGCCATCAAAAAAGGAGTTCATGCGATATCAAACGTAAGTAGCGGGTGTATCACATAAAAGGGATGGAGCCCTGCTCTAATAAGTAGTACTTTTGCTCTTCAGCCAGATAGCCCGAGCCAGTCAGGTCCACAAGAAGAAAAAGAAATGACAATACGGGATGTCAACAGCGAATCAGAGACTGATTTAGGACAGGACAAGAAGAAAATAAATATGGGGCGTGATATGTAAAAAGATGTCGAAGCGCGCTTGCCTCGGGGGTCGACCCATGAAGGGCTATTAATATTGGAAGTAAGAAGCAAAATCCGGTAGGCAGCTATGGGGCAGAAGATTTGGCGGATGGGTAGATCCGCCGTGCTTCGGAGGGCGACGCCCCAAATGTAAGGGGAACAGGCCTGGAAGAGTTTAGGCGTGCAAGTCTGCGCAAAACCACACCAACCCCGATCGTCGGTCGCACTTATGCACGCTGATGGGGTCTGTGGTGTAGTGAGGTGAGATGAGAGGCTGAGGTCCGATCTCAGCTCGTTCGCTAGCATTCCAGGTTGCTGCACCAGGACAGTTTAAGAAACAGTGTCACGTTGCAATCCAGTCATCATTCTGGGATCTGAACTGCCCAGTTGTGTCCCATGTATTCTCCCCAAAAGAGATGGAAAATGTGTCCAAGAGGGAAAACGAAAAAGAGGTGGAGTTTCAGGCACGGGGAGCGGAGGGGCACCCGCTGAATACACTTGTTCACTCGGTGGCATGAGCTGAGTCTTTGGTACTGCCAAGTCACGGTTTCCCTGGTTCACGTCATCAGATAAGATGGAACTTTGATCTCTTGATCTATGTTATTTGTTTCCAAAGAGTCTCTTCTCATTTCGAGGACACTTCACTACATCATAATAGAACGTCTCCACTATGTGGCAGCGACATGCATTGCTACCCTGTCATTTATTACCTCCGATCTAGGGAATTGTCAGCCGGAATGACGGGGCCGGTCACTTGACCTGGCTATATCATTTTCCTTTCTATGCACATTATTAATGCACTCCGTAGTTAATCCGTAGTATTTGATATACTTTACAGTGGAAATGAAATTGGGAAAAGGAATGCAATAATTGGATGGCATCTTTCATCTAGGTACTTCTCTCCACTTGTGTCATATCCACACGCGACTGGTGTGACCTCGGCATCCGAAACAGGGCTTGTGGGCGCATACACCCGATTGTCGGGATTACACTGCACTGGGTATAGGATCAGATCTCTAAGGTGTAGGAATATGCGCTCTAATGGGTAGTATACACATATAGAATAGAAGAAGAACAGCAAGAGGACCCGAAGTCTATATATCCACTATAAGCGTTCAGGGGTGCCCAGGAGCGCAATAGACATCCAATATAGTGCCAAGAACGCTAAACCCATATGCAATCTAACTATCCTCGGTGTTCAAATTAGCATAACCTCTCTATTAATGCATCTGGTAACCGCAAGTGCGTCAGCATGGCTGATCATCCACCATGACAAAGAACGAACCATGAATCTTGGAAGAAAGCAACTTGATTGACTGGAACTATCCGTACATCGGCTGATCTTCGCCATGTCAATCATCTTTAGCAGATACACGAGGTGGACCTGGAACTCTGTGGAGCCGTGGTACATATGTCCGCAGCAAGCCGGTATCCTTATTTCTACCCGAATAGATCATTAATGGCCTGCCGTGTTCCGTTGCAACGTATGATCAAACTGGTCTTACTTTACAACATACTTCATTCCAATCTTCCTATTCGTCATATATACTGTTGTCTCTTCGCAGTGGCCATCGCCACCTTATTGAGGCATATAACTAACAACGTCCTGCTGACCTATTCCTGGTCTATAATCAAATGACTGAACTTGACAGAAAACTCCCCGCCCTCGGTTGATGGCCGGGCAGCATAGATACCAACCCAGAAGTCCTCCACATTCTCCTGTTCAAAGATCCAAGTGACCTCCCGGATAGGAGACTTCTGCAAGCCCTCAACAAGATAGATCCACAGACTGTTGTCCTCTTCCCTGACCAGTTCAAGGGTTGCCGAACCACTACCTGAAGGCACTGAAAGCAAACTCCAGTCCGCCCAGTTATCTTTGGCGACGACGCTGAGGTGGGGTTTGCCGTGGGTGAGTTCAATGCCGCACTTCACCCACTTCTGGCCACCACCAGCAGTATTGAGGACGAGCACCACACCACCCTGGTCATATTTCTTCTCCCAAAGGCCAGTGACGGCGACGCGGATCCGCTTGAATGACTTCAGCGGCACGGACTTATACAGAATCGGGGCCGAGAAGGAGATAGTGGAAGGTGGCTTGGCCCAAATATCTGTGGAAGCTGGTGTTTTGATGGTAAACTCTGCGGGAAGGACACCTTTGCCTGGCACTTCGGCATCAGAATTGGCGAATTTGAATTGCGATTGCGACATGGTGGGCTGTGGAATGCGGGGAAGCCGTGGTATATTCACAGATGAAGTATGTTCAATCACCACGCCACGGATACTTGGTCAAGTGGGTGGTTAGGTGGAAGATTGCGGATTTGAGTAAGTGAACAAAGAGAGTAAGCGGAAAGATAAATGATTTCGCCTAGGCGCCAACAGAACAGACAAGTCCATGGGTGCCCGGACGACAGCTACGTCACTACATACCGGGACTTCCTACTGCGGTTATCCAAATGATGAAATAGACATAGAGCTCTCCATTTACTTGTTTTGTTCAATGTTTTATTTCCCGATCTAGAACATATTTATTGAAGCCCAGAAACATTTGGGCTCGTTATATTTCACATCCCACCGTACCGATGCCAAGGCATTACATGTACCGCCTTCTATAATAGCTATACCGCCCGGTGCTTTCCAATTATTACTGGCAGACAATCTAATTGCCGGCAGAATAATAATCGCAAGTTGTCTGACACCACGTGATGGCATTGATGATGTAAGTTCTCCATGGAGGCTTGCTTTTTATCATCAACAATAGCTGCAATGTGCCAGCTTATTGAATCAATTTGCAGCTAAAGATAGGCCTAAGGGTGTATACCCATTTGGTACCACGATCCGCCATGACTGCACGACTACTGCATCCCGATGAATGGGAGCTTGCCTCACGGTCCTCAGTTGACTCGCAGGGGACGTTCAATCTCGACGAGGCCGATTTCGAAGCTCAAGTCCCTTCTTCATCCAAATTTGGTAAACGAAAACTGCCCTGGCTGTCCCAAATCTTCTCCTCGGCATCGGCGGGTTATCGCCGCCTGAACAACACTTCCAGACCGATTCTCGCAGGCACACCACGACCGAGCTGTTCTCGACGTCTCTGTATTCGCCGCTGTTGCTACCTCCCCGTCGTCGCCGGCATCGTTTTTGTCCTCGCGCTCTTTACCTCGCTACTCTTCCCGTCATATACCCATCTGCCCGCGCATTACTCTACCCTCCGCAAATCAGTACTCGAGAGCTCATACCCCGGACGAGGCAATCCCCGCAAGGAGAAGGTCTTTATTGCAGCAAGTCTGTATGATAGTGGCGGCAAGCTTGCTCAGGGCCAATGGGGAACACAACTCTTGGTGCTGATTGATCTGCTCGGTCCTGACAATGTGTTCTTGAGTATCTACGAGAATGACAGCGGTGAGGAGGGAGAGCGCGCATTGCGCGCGTTAGAGGAGAAAGTGGAGTGCCAGAAATCCATTGTGTCTGAAAAGCACCTGGACCTGAATAGTATACCGACTGTGACCATTCCTGGTGGATCAAAGCGAATCAAGCGCATCGAATATCTGGCCCAGGTTCGGAACCGAGCATTACAGCCATTGACCGACCACCCGGAGATGAAGTTCGATAAGCTACTCTATCTGAACGATATCCTCTTCCAGCCCGCCGAGGTTCCCCAGCTCTTATTTTCCACAAACGCCAACGCAGACGGTGTTGCCCAGTACCGTGCGGCCTGCGCGGTAGACTTTGACAACCCTATCAAATTCTACGACACATACGCCACCCGCGATCTTGAAGGTTACAGCATGGGTCTCCCCTTCTACCCGTGGTTCACTTCATCCGGCAAAGGCGAGAGCCGAAGCGATGTGCTAGCCGGAAAGGACGCAGTGCGAGTGCGCAGCTGCTGGGGCGGAATGGTGGCATTTGATGCTAAATACTTCCAATCCGGCTCGCCACCCACAACGCCTAACCCAGCTCGCTTCCGCTCCGGACAGGATCTCTTCTGGGAGGCGTCTGAATGCTGCCTCATCCACGCGGACATCCAAGACCCGCAAACCAACATCGACGAGATCACCGATGCGGGCATTTATATGAACCCGTTCGTGCGGACCGCTTATGACTCCCGCACCCTCTCTTGGCTAGGAGTCACTCGCCGTTTCGAGGGGTTGTACTCGTTCCTCCACAACCTTGGCAATCACCTTGTCGGTCTGCCTTGGTACAATCCCCGTCGTGCGGAAGTCCCCGGCCAAATTGTGAAGGAGACTGTGTGGGTTCCAGATGCTGCGCAGGATGGTAACGGCTCTTTCCAGGATATTGATCGGGTTGCAGGCAATGATGGCTATTGTGGTCGTCGCGGCCTGCAGGTTATTATTCAAGACCGTAAGCCCGGGCAGAAAGGATACGAGAGTATTCCTATCCCATCGTAGACTTGGAAGCTTTAATGTTGTGGAATCAGATACCCATTCTATCCATTCTTGTTATATAGATTTGCTTCTTTTGGTGTCTTCGGTGTATTGCTATTTTTTGGAAAAACTTTAGGAGCATTAGATCAACGCATAGTTCGTGAGCTAATATTTATATCTCTGAGACTAGACCACTTGAGGCGTGCTGTGCATATAAGAGCGGAATGTTTCCATTCCCCCTCATTTCAGATTGAATGGAAATGAACAGTATGCCTATGAAGTAGTGACTATACTAGCACACCACAGGACAATACTGAGGACTTCATCATGGCCATCATCTCAGAAGCATTGATCTCAGTCTGGTCACATCTACCAGCCATCCTTGTAACCCTTGCTATATTTCACTTTACGCGCAATTATCTCAAACCCGGAGTAAGGTCCATCCCCGGGCCATTACTAGCTAAGATAACGAACCTCTGGAGGTTCATCGATGTCGCCAACGGTCGTTCAAAAGTGACGCTTCATAACCTTCACCAAAAGAACGAGGACTATGTTCGACTAGGACCCAACGTGGTCAGTGTGCGGAATTTGGATGCCCCGAAAACAATATATGGCATTAATAAAGGATATCAAAAGGTGTGTTCAAATTGCAATAACTGATTGATCTTTCTGCTAACATTTGCCAGACAAACTTCTATTCTGTTCAGCAGCAGCTTGTCAAAGGAAGACCAACACCTACACTATTTACTACAACCGATGAAGTCTTTCATGCTGCTATTAAGAGACCGGTCTCCTCAGCTTATGCAATGAGTACTCTGACTGAATTCGAGCCTTTTGTCGATAAGACTATTCATACTTTATTTGGGAGATTGGATGAGTTCGTAGCTGAAGCAAAAGCCTGCGATATTGCTGCTTGACTGCAATACTGTAAGTCTATTTCTTGTGAGACATGAGAGCGGGAGCTAATGTAGCTCAAAAATGCGTTCGATGTCATCGGAGAATCGACATTTAGTAAACCACTCGGGTTCCTCGAGAAAGGGAACGATGTCGACGGAATCATCGTCGCATTGGAGCATATGCTTGACTATGTCGGAAAGGTTAGTATTTCGTATTGAATAATGACTTGAAAGCTAATTAGAGTGGGCATTAGATTGGGCAGATGCCATGGCTTGACTACCTTTTTATCAAGAACCCCCTCAGAAGCTTCTTCGCGGGGGGATCGACCGGAGCTGTGGCTCTCTTTGCTCGCGCAAGACTAGAAGAGCGATTGAACCAGAAAAGCACGTCAGTGACCAAGACACACAAAGGCTTTCTCAATCGCTTTTGGAAGCGATAGACGAACATCCGACTATTGTAGATGATAACCAAGTCCTCTCATATACGATCAGCAATATGAATGCTGGCTCTGACACAACGGCGATATCTCTCCGAGCAATACTTTATTACACCCTTAAGAGCCCGCCAGTAAGTATAAAGCTGCACCAAAAGCTCACCATCGCCTTGAAAGAAAACCGGATCTCGGTACCTGTTTCATGGAAGCAAAGCCAAGAGCAACTCCCTTACCTCGATGCCGTGATTAAAGAAGCATTACGTCTTCACACGGCCGTGGGATTGATGCTTGAGCGAGTTGTGCCCGCCGAGGGACTCCAGCTTCCTGACGGCGGCCCATTCCTACCGGCCGGGACGATAGTTGGTGCGAATCCGTGGATAGTACATCGTCATCGGGTCTGTGGGGGGGGGGGATGTGGAGTCGTTTGTTCCGGAACGGTGGCCCAAATGGATACCGAGTCCGAGGCCAATTTCCTGGACAGAAAGCAGAAGATGCTTCGTGCGACGTTCACTTTCGGGGCTGGACCGAGGACCTGCATTGGTAAGAATATCAGTCTGCTGGAGATTTATAAGCTGATTCCATCGCTGTTTCTGAGATACAAGGTAAGAGTATGGTTCCAGAAACGAGATTTGATTCTAACCGGGGCTTCTGCAGATTGAATTCAATGATCCAAGTGCAGAATGGGAAATTGTTAATGCGTGGTTTGTGAGGCAGAAGAATATGGATGTGAGGTTGACCTGTAACAGTGAGGCTATAGTAGTATCATGAAGTTGGACAGCGGCGACCTGGGGAAGGACTCGAAAGAGCGACTCACTCTCTGTTTTATCCAGACCCAAATGTTTTGTTTTGCAGAGAATGGCTGCTGAGACTATAATAGCTGAAGCTACCTTGTCAGGATTGGAGAGCTGTCAGTAGAAGAAGACTGAAGAAGACCGTGCTCGGAAGGTATCCCCACGTGCCTTTGTTCTATAGTTCCGGCATATTAGCTGATGAACAAGATACTACTTAGCACGCAACGAGACAGGTTAATACAAGCACAAATAGTAGCAGAGGAATAAAGAGTAGTGTTTGCTTACAGGAGATTTCTTTGTCTGACATCCAGAGAACAGTGGGATATCTAATATGTGCCCTATAGGAATGACTCCGGGCCATTCTATCTTGATGTCTGTCTTCCAACCCAGTCTTTCCTGAATGAAACAAGTATAGCCAGAATAGTATGAAAGCATGAAGCCTTTGAATGTTCCTTCCCGTCTTGCATCCAATTGTGCCTTCCTAATTCGAACACAGAACGCATCTGTTCTACGCGGGTACTCTAATAAAATGGTCCGTTTTGTTCTTCTTCTTCTTCTCCTTTTCCTTCTCCCCATCCTGCTACTTTTTTCGTTCCATCATGGAGACAACCAAAGTCATTGGGCCTAACGGCCTTGCTCCAATTACTCTGCAGCGATTGGCAGAGATTCGCATCACCACTGAGGTCATCTACAAGATGATCACCAACAGCAACATGATCAGTCTGGAGGAGAGTGCCCATGCTCCTATTGATGTCCGTAACAAGGCTCGTGCTGATCGCCTCGCCGGCGTGCACACGGTCTCGGCTTCCCTGACCACTCGTCGTTTTACCCAGATGGGTTTCGATGAGCCTAAGCTGTATGATGCCTCGAAGGATATTGAGCTGGCCATGCAGGTTAACAAGGTATGTCTCACTCTTCCCAATGCCCCCATTGCCCCTCATCCATTCCTATCCCCACCTTGCCCTTGCCCACTACATGTTATGGTCTTCTTCATTAAGTCGCTTCCATTCTCTCTTCGTGTTTTGTCCCCGCGACTTGATCCCCATTTCATATCAACACTCAACGCTCATCTCTCATCTCTCTTCGTTACTCTCATCTCACACTGGTCTTTCATAGGACGAGAAAGCTGCTGCTTCCCCTGACGCCGCTCAGGAGACTGCCACTCCTCGTGCCCCTGCTTCGTGTGCCCCCGCCAAGAAGACTTCTGGCATTGATCCGCGTGCTAAGCCGTTTGTTCCTGCTGCCAACCCTGCTGGATCCAAGGACAAAGCTGGTGAATGCAGGGATACAGACAACGACTCCACCGCTGGCTCCAAGGCATCCCAGAAGGCCGAGTCCGTCGCGGATGAGCCTACTGACTCTTCCAAGAAACCCAGAGGTGTTACTGCCCCAGCTGACTTCATGAAGCAAGTCCGTTTGCTCCACCTGCAGAAGCAGATGGCACCCAAGGTTGTGCCTACCGGACCTCCTCGTCGGATCGTTTTCGGAGATCTTCCTGACTGGGCCAACATCTCCAGCGTCCTTCAGCTCGTCTACGGCGGTGCTATCGAGCGCGCTTGGAGTGAGGATGGCCACGTCGTCGTGCAGTTTGTTGAGCAAGACGACTGCGTTAAATACCATGAGAACCACTCTGATGGAATCAAGTTGAAGGATGGTGATGACGACGTCACTATCTCTGTTACCATGCCCGAGGAGGGCCTGAAGGACAATGACGAGCTTTCGAAGCGTGTCGAAGATGGTGCTTCCCGCATCGTTTGCCTCTCTGGCCTTTCCCCCGGCTTCCAGACTAGCGACAACGAGAACATCTTGGGTATTGCCGCTGACCCTGCCTGGGGTGCCAAGAGCTTCGAACGCATCATGATCAAGCAAGCTGAGGTAAGTTTGCAGTAGTTCTATGTTTTGAGTCTTACTAAATTTTCTTTCTTTCAAGTCTGGCATTGACATCCAGGTTTCCTTCTATGATCTCCATGACGGTTGGGAGTTCTTGCAGACCATCAAGGAGGGCGCGTATGACTGCATCGCCAGCTTTGAGGTTGATCCGTAGGTTTCCGGTTTGCACTTTCACTCTTTCTTTACTAACTGGTCTACTAGATGCGCTCTCGCCCAGGGTTTCCACTTCATGGATGAGCCCAACCTGATGTTCTCTGGCATTCTCGCCGTTGACTAGGGTATGGAATTGATATCCATCAACAACCGCGGCCGCGTTGATAGCCATCATGGCTTGGATGAAAGTGTGGGGGATACAAAGGAAATTTCGGAATTGAGATCTTGCAATTTGCTTTCGATGGGTTTTCAGTTAGTGATTCTTCCTCTTGCTAGGACATGATTATCTACGTAACCCAATCAATGAAACAATTAAATTCGATCAACCCTTGGAACATATACCGTATATAGCAGCTGCTACAGTAACAACCTTACCGTACAACCCAGGTCTTACACTCGCACAACCGTGACGAAAGAAGCACAATGGCACATAATATTTAAGCCTGCTAATTGGCCGCTTTAAATTAAATTAGTCATAAAGTATATCGGCATTTGCAGTGCCCCTCCTGCTCTTTTCATATTAGTGCGGATGAGATTCGACAGCGCGGAAGAGGGCCAGTGGTCGAATGGAGTCGAATGTGGAGTTTTCAGGATTTAGTGCGAATTGTAGCGCCGGGGATGTCGAACCGATGTGGATAGCTTTGAGGTCTAATTTTTAGTTTTTGAATTGTGTTACTTAATATTAGTATACGAAGATTAGTACAATGTACATTGTACGCTTTGCCCTAAATGCCATATGCAGTATGACCTCGCCTAGTTATAGGACCGTGACACAATACTACACTTCATATTACCTATATCGTACAGTCTTAACTCGCAATAGAATGAAATATCCATGATTCAGATACAACTAGCTCGTATTATTGGCCCCCAAAGTACAGAGTCCAAAGTACATTTACCAAATTTCCCCTGGAAGCGAACACGGGCGAACTATATCATCGTGCAACATCATGCATACATACTATGATATCAAGCCTCGGCAATGATCCTTTATCGTCACAGGCGAACTAATTTACCTTTTATGACGCATTTACAAAGTACATCTTCAACACTTAACATAACACATCAACGACCCCTTATTACACTTATTACATCCGCCCCACAGCCCGAAATAACAATTCATGCCCACCAGAAATAAAGTCCTCGAATCGGGAATTATCCTTCTGTCAAAGAGAAAGCGACAGAAAAGAAACGAAACGAAAAAAAACCCACGATGGAGTCCGCGGGTGAAGTCCCGAACCCCGGCACGCTAGGAATTGACAGGATCGGCCCCGTTTATATGTCTTTGTTTTTTCCGACGATCTCTAGGGGTTAGCGAGAGTAGTCACGATCAAAACGGAAACAATAGTAAGATTAACTACGGAGTATCTAAACAATTAACTACCATATACCGAAAAGAGAAGCCGATCGAAAACCACGGCAATTGGCCCAAGCCCGAGTCCAAGCCCAAGCCTAATATCATATTGCACGCACGGCTAAGTACTTTGTACATACAGCATAAGTACCAGGACAACAATGTGATTCTTCAAGCCCCTGACAAGTCCCTGATCCTGGTCTTGGGAGGCTCTAGAAGTACATATACATAGTTATACATATGTACCTAGTAATGAACTAACTAATACAAACCGGTACTTTGGCATTCCCCATTCATCCATCCCGTATAAGCCGAAGCGAAGGCGAACAAAGAACAAAAATAAAGCCACGAAAAAAACAAATAAAAGCCCCTGATCAAGTAATGGAAATGTCAGAATCGCACTAGATAACTATTTCCCACATCCGAGATCTTCATACTAGACTAGTACGGAGCACGGCGGACGGCGACGACGGACGGATATGGAGCACTTAGACGAGAGATGGCACTCGCCTTGCCGTGAAGGACAGGGACCCGCGATCGACGGATCGGAGGGATTGGCCGGGTTGTGGATAGGTTTCTTTTCTTAGCCTTGCACGGTCTGGCTGTGTTGACTAGCGGGTTGGATGGAGTATGGCGGACTACTACGAGTCATGTTCTGGGTCAATATCCAGACCAAGAATAGATGAAGTGGCTAGAATGGTCTGAATATTCTGGATTTGAATAGTAAGGTTGCGAGTATACTCTGTACTAGCATATGTATGCAGCGATAACCGCGAGTCAGTCATTGCACTAGAGGCTGGACTATGTTGGTTATCAATAGGCGCGGATGGAGCTGGCGTTGCTCGGGATTTGGAATAGGAAGGATGAAAGTAAGGGATTTGCTTGAGGTGTTTGACAATAATGCAGAGGATAATACCTGATTCATGGATCCTGATTCCTGGATAAAGCATAGCATTGGAAGAAAACATTTCAGACTCAATTCAACCTCGACTTTTATAGTAATATCTAGATCTTAATCCGGATGTTTTGACTCTCACAGCATGGATAGCTCCACACAACATATAGATATTATAGCCCCAAGATCCAAGCTTGGAAAGTGTAAAGTGAAAGTGTAGACAAGAAAAGGACAGGAACCCAGATGGAAGATATGTAACGAGAGAACATCAAAACGACAACAGACCTCCCACGCTGAATAGAGGTATCTTAATAAAGACGAAGACCGACCCACGCAAAAACAAGACAGACAAATTGACCTCCCAACGAAACCACCCAGAACCAAAAAAAAAAAAAAAATCACTTCCGTCGCAACGGCAACGCACCATCCCCCTCCTTCCTCATCCAAGGATACCAAACATTAGTATACTGCCTAACGCCATACTTCGGCGTAGCACCATGCGCCGCCGAGGCACCCTCACGCAAGAACTCGCCGTCCCGCATGCGCCGCTGCTCCCGCAGCGTCGGACACTTCTTCTCCTTGATAAAGCGGTAGAACTTGCACTGGATGCCCTGGAAGCCGCTGCGCTGGCGATCATGGAACTGGCGATTGAAGGCAGCGCGGACCTCCTTCCACTCCTGCGACAGGTCGACGCGGTGGTACCAGATGAAGTACATTTCCTCCTCCTCGTACTTTGGCCGCGGCGGCCGGCGGCGGTCGCCGTTGGTCGAGGAGGCGCTGGAGACGCTGGAGTAGCGCTCGCGGGAGTGGTAGGGGTTTGGCGAGGGGGGCTCGGAGAGCGAGCTTTGGTGGGTGCTCGTGCTGGCGCGGTTGGGGTCCACGCTGGCGCTGGCGTTGGCGGTCGAGGACCGGTAGGTGAAGAACATTTGGTGGTGGGACCGGGAGGGGATTACGGTCGAGGTGCTGGATAGCGCGCCTGGGCTGGAGTTGTGGTAGCTCCGGCTGTAGCGGTAGTCTGGGCTGACGGGCAGGAAGCTTGGTGAGGGCTGATGAGAATGGTGGCTGTGGCGGTGGGCTGGGATTGAGGCGTGCTGGGAGCGTGGAGAGATGTCTCCGTCGCCTGGGTTCAGCAGGGCGTCGATTTTCATTTTGCTTTGGCGTGCGGCGGGCAGTGTTGCGTATGATTCTGCGTGTGCCATTTTGGAATATGGAATTGGGCCAGTACGTAGTTTTTGACGGGATTTATAGAGACCAAGCTTTGAATCCTCCCCAGAAATGCTCAGACCAGGTCTGATAGTAGAAGTGGGGATATAGAGGTCTATATCAGAGAGCCAATGGACGATTGGGAAGTACAGAAAGTAAGGAAGTATAGTATGCGCTTGGGGTAACGGGCAAGGTTTATAGATCTCTCGAAAAAGAAAAGAAGATCAGCCCGCCGTCTTAAAGGAAAAAAGGATGTGAAAAGATCGAAAAATAGTTCTCGCAGCGTTGGGTGCACTGGACCGACTGCCTGGGTCTTGGTTGTGTTCCTTTGGCCCCCCCTGTATAGCTGTGTACCGCGGATACACAAGGCTCCTGGGGCTAACAGGGGTCTGTTATGAGGTTTGGTTCCACCCCCAGACATTGAATAATATAATAATAATATAGGAATATAGGAAAATAAAATACAAATACAATATAATAATATATAATATAATAAATAGGTATATATATATAATAATAATATAAAACATTAATCGGTGAACCGGACTGTGACTCCGTTAGTGGAGAGAATTATTTTATTAATTCTATATCTTTTGAAGATGTGGCAATTCGGTCTACTCCGATTCCTTAACCTTTTTCGAATCCTTCTTTCTTTGTACAACATAGAGAGTGATATGGGTTCCAAGGTTGGAGCTTCTACAACGGGACGATCTTCTTTCTAATTTCTTTTTTCTGTATTGTATATACAACATACATACATATGTGTATGCACATACTCCGTATGCGTAAAAAAAGGAGGGCCACGCGGTAACCAAATTCATTTTACCTTTAGCCTTTTGCAATCTTAGCGCCAAGGCGAGGTGATGAATGACAAATCGTATATCAAAAAGCAGTTGAGAACATAGACGTAACAAATAAGACTGATTACCATCAAGTCAAAGAGAATCATTGCTGGTCTTTGGGACCCTGCTGCATGAGCGCTTAGGTGAGAGGCTCGATTGAGCAGATATGAGATAATGTAGAAATGAAAAAAAGAAGTGAAGAATAGGAATCAATTTCAATTTCATTTCTGCTTTAGTGTCAGTGTTTCATTCTGTCCAACGCGACTTTGTCCCCGTTGTAACTTGCTCATGTGAGTGGGTAACGGGCTACCTGATACTCCGTGTCTTTTCCCCTTCCTTTATTTTTTCGAGGTTAGATGTAGGAAAACAGTGCAGAAATTGAAAAGGAAAAATGAACCAACACAAACGCGCGGCGTCTATTGGTAGACGCAAAGTCAGTTGTTGCGACGTACGCCATGGCCCTTGGGATATCGGGACGAATGAGCGTGAGGAGCTAATGCAGGCTCGATTTGGCACTGCCAACACATCTGTCTTTCAAGGCGCATTATGAGGTAAGAGAGATCCTTGAAGACCGTGGCACAGTTCTGCTCTATCCTCTTCAGGCTGACAATAGTATGTTGTACTTGCCAATACACTACTACTACTACTACTACTACTACATACATACTACTACATACACATAGTACATCTTACATTCTACCTACAATCTCATAACTATACTCTTATTCTCTCGGGGGAGCCGAAGCGGATTTCCCGCGCAGTCAACTTGCATGTATATCAAATCTGTGACGATACATGTCTTAGCACTGATCCTTATGTTACACGCGTGATAATAATTTTCCTCTGCGCCATTTTCCCTCGATCTACGCCTTGACCAGGCCGATCGTCAGTCATCTGCAGCCGCCAACGGTTTCCTTTGATTTTCTTCACGGTTTAACCGTTACGATTCTATTTGAAACGGAATTAATATAAAATATTAATCTTAAGAAATACAGTTGAGTCTATTCTCATTCTCTCATCTCACCTCATATCAATAGGCCGTATCATGTATATCACTCTTCTAATTAGATCCACGCAATCTCCTCCAATTATCAGAAAGAAAAAAAAAGAAGGAATAGAAAAGACGTTCTGATCGTATTTCTGCGGCGCAGTCAACTTGCGCAAGCGTGAAATCCATCCTCAATTAGGGCAACCCATCGGCCACCTCTGTATGGCCCGTTGCTTCCGAGAACCCCCCTTCGCAAGCCCCAAGCCTCTCACAGGTAATCCTAGTCCCTGAAGCCCCCAATTCCGTGCAGATCGGATCAACATGGCTCCCCCCGGGGACTAAAACCAGCCTTTTCCCCCTCCCCACTCTGTTTTCTTTGTCTGCCGCTCTCCACTCGGGACACTTTTGGCGTTCATCAGTCGCGTAGCCGCAGGCAGATTCAGTCACGTGAGGGCTAGTGTAATATATTTATCCATTTCGTCTGTATGTGTATTGTATTTGTACCTTCATTCGTATCTTTTACTTCCATATAATTGCTTCGCTTCGCTCCGCAATCCGTCCATGTAGCATATACACTAACCGTTAGATGCAGATAATACGCTTGACCTTCCCAAAGATCAACTCCTTCCTGAACCAACACATCGTGGCCATCCATGGTTGGCGTAATTACCGAGTTTAATTATCGTCACATTTGCGCGAGTCATGCCGTGCATATTGCATGCCCATCCTGCTCTAACGGTTAACGTAAAAAGAAAAGAAAAAGAAAAGAAAATATTGGACGATATTCGCTCATTAATTTTGAAATTAATTTCAGAACGTGGGCAGATTGGTCCAAAATTCATGTATATCGATCCAATCACCGGCCCCAGTCGCTTAACGTCTGATTTATTTCCTTCTTTTTCCGTTTCTTTTCCGCTTTGTCTGAGCCGCGTAGATCGGTGAGATGTGTCGAACCCTCCCCTTTTTTTGTACTTTTTTGTACTTTTTCTTTTGCGCAATTCTCAGCTCGAATCGGCAGGCTCGAATTCCAAATTCTCGTTCCCCAGGCTTCTTCTGCAGCTCAAGGCAGACGTCAGCAGCCAAGGACGCTATGTCCTGTTACTAGACGTTAGCGATAGCCGCCTGCCCCGCTGCAGCACGCAATTAATTGAGTAATATCGGATGTTATAGTTATGTTGTACTCGACGGAGGATACCTACGGAGTACTCTTAACTCCGATAGATCGTTACGGGCATTGTTTGGGGGCCGACCTCGATCTAGAATCTCATTTTAACGGAGTAGATCTGGACTCTTCTTCCTTCTCATTCCTATTATTCCTGCCTCCGTATTCGAAACGGGCTGGTCCCGTCGACAGGGGGGTGGAAATGACTCGTTTGAATGCGCAAATTTCCGAAAACTGCATCTCGGATACTACATGGGAGGGATATCAGGATCCAACATGTCTTGGACGGGCCCTGGGCCGGCGAAGATGCGCAGTCACTGCGCAACAACAGTCGGGAAACCCACAGTTTCAAGCGGGCACAGCCGTTGCCTAACGGAGAGGAAAGAGGGGGATAGATTCGCTTCTCCCCCACAATGGGCCAGACAAAGGTTCGTCTGTATCCGTAAATCCATTATCCATCTGTCAGTACCTCCGAATCCGAACTCCGGCAATCTCCCTGACGGGTGTCATAACCGGTTTGCTTGGATTGGCTGTATACTTCCGAGAAGATTCCAAATAGTTCCTAGAACCTTCAGCCTTGGAGCCTTGGCCTTTCGAAACCTTCTCCCTTCCATAGATCGGGCTTGAAAGTTGAGGCTCGTTTCTAGCGAACCTGGGATCGGAGTCGATCGTCCGAACTTACGCCGAACTGTCAGATTGACATAATACTGTCTTACTAGACGTGGGCGTTTGCAATCGCAGCATGGTGCTTAATTTGGCGTAGTGGAGCATGCAGTTGTGTTGTGAACTGGATATGTTGACAACACGTCGATACCAACTTCCAAGTTAAAACGCAGAGAATCCTGCATTGGCGCCAGAAACACCTGACCGTGGCCTCCTGCAAGAGAATCCTGGTCATCCCAATGTTGGCAGTTGGCTATTGGGGGCCCGCTAAAGGCGCAAAAGCCGGGCGCCAGTTGTTGCAACATCCGATCATGGGTCCGGGTAATCATCTCTTGGCTGTGATCCTTTAAAATCAATAATCATTTGTCAGGAATAAATAGAATTAATAATCCAAACTTAGCTTCCCCGTAACCCCTCTCGGCCTTCCGCTTCGGATCCGACTCCCCTATTTAGCTATGGAGCCTATTCAGGCTTTTGGTCGATTTCAGCCGCACGGTGCCAAGAGGATTTCTAGCACTAGCACGACAGCTGGAGTATGTAGGGAGCTCTGTTGTACGGAGTACATGTAATACAGGTATCCAATATAGACGCAAGTCGTACCCATATTTAGAGGCTAGACTACGGAGACGTTGATGTGCACTATTAGTGTATGGAGTTCAACACGTATATCTCCGCTTCCAAGACCCCACGCCATTCGCACTAAACTAGTAAACGATCCATAAACGATCCATTAAACGGGGGCCGGCCGAATCCTGCACGGTTCGATCCAGCGCAGCTCACCCGCAACGAGAGTGGACGTGATCATCTTCCTTGTTTTCGGACGCTCTGACATACTATCGACAGACTCCGCTGGGCATATTGGAAGTCGTGATGCTATCATCCTCACATTTAGCACCATTTATATTTTATTCCCCCCCCGTCCATCAGTACTATTGGCCCAGGTACGAATATTCTCACGAATCAAAAACGGGGAAAATCACCCGCCAAGCAAGCTTAATATATAGTAGCGACTAGTGCCTCCAGCTTCTTTTCCCGTATCTGGCCTAGCGCGAGGGAAACATAGGTACCGAGTACGGAGTGCTGTCTGTCACCTTTGTCTGAAGGAGATCCGAGATCTGACTTTTCGGCAAGACATGAAGAGAGGGTCTAGTCTAGGCGAAGTCAGCTTAGGCCAGCCACGGCGCAAAAAGAGAGGAAAAAAGGCAACGAGACACGGATTTTTAGTAATTTCCGTTTTGACCAGAGCAGCTCAAAGAATTCCGAATTCTATAAATCGTTTGGACTCCGGATTCCGCCACACTTCTGGAATCGATCGACGCGCAAATTCAAAGAAATGATAAGCGAAGCAGCGAATGGGGATCCCCGGCCGAAAGAAGAATACGGAGCTAGCTGCTTATGGGTGGATGGCTGTATTTGGTATTTTCATTACGTTTGTTACGCTCGTTACTGCTTACTAGGGATTATGTATCCAGTGCCCAGGCGCTAGTACATATCAGGAGTACTGCACGGACATATCGTTTGAAGAGTTGTAGTGGAAATAATATCTGCTGCGTAGGAGTATACCGTACCTAGTGTATGCCGTGTAACCATAACCATGACTACATACATGTGTATGGATCTCGGATAAATTATCCAACTGAAAACCTAAACCCCTATACAATCAGATTAGAACAATGACAGCCAAGACGGCGGAAGACAAAAGAAATCGATCATCCGACATGAGAATAAGCACAGCCTCCGCCAGTTCGTCACGAACCACGTGTGACTAGTGCTTATACGTACTTCTCACCACTCCACCACTAGGAATAAGCGATGCTTGGCTTTAGATAGTAACATGACAATAGCGCCGGATGATAGCCCTACTTTCGGGCACAATATATATTTACATACTCTATCTTGATAACCATCGGGGAAGCCAGAAGCGAAACCGAAGTATACCCACTTCGCCTGGCACTGAAGAAGATCGACAAGGGAAGTAGATATGTTGTACCCAATCTTGTAGCATTTCGAGGGATGAGACATCAGGCAATATTATATCTTATTTCTGTCCACAGTATAGAATTCAATAGAGGATTCCTGTGGATATCGGTCCAACCAGTTCAAGTGCTGATATCATGACTTGGGATCCACGCAGCTGAATGTCAATATAAAGAGTTCAGTTCAAGCTGGTTGATATTGCCAAGGTAATATAACATCATTGCTCCGTACTCGTACGAGCACACACCTGATATACACATTACAACCCACCTAGACACACTAGTTAAGCAGCAGATCTTAATTAGATAGGCCCACAAAACCCCGGCTAAACACACCCGTCTCGGCTCGCGGTCTGATAGGGCGTGTATGCGAGCTTCCCCCGGGTATATGCGGAGAACAAAGTTATTGTATGGATCTGGCCTATCGTCTCCTTTCCGGAAGATCGCTCTCGTATACCTGCTCCGTAACGCGCATTGTAATGGTCATTGTGGAGACGGACTGGATCCTGCCGAATATCAGAATTTCGAAATTTCGAAATTTCACACTATGGGTTCCGATCAGCCCTGGCGGCCGGATCTGGCATGGAGATCTGCTACATGGCGGCCGGTGGATCTCGAAGGATATGCGGTGGGATGATGAGGCGTCGTCGGGGATGCGATGGGAAGGCATATGGGCTAGGGGAAGTGGGTTTGAAATGCAGGGTTAGTAATGTGGTTGGATGTGATGTGGGTTGGGAAGAAGGGGTGACCGGGATGTGCGTGTGTGTGTGGAGGTTGTGTATGAGATGTGATATGGAGGATCCTTCGAAGGGAAATATATAATACTGAAAAAGACAGTGAAAAGGACAAGACCAACAGTCACCAAGTTGGAATTATCTTCATTTGTCAACAGTAATGGCATCAATGGCATCACTGCTTCGACTTAGGATCATAAGCGACCGGGGATCAGTCTAGCGTTGCCATTGCCATTCATGTTGTATACAGCCCAAAGCAGTAAACAGTCACTGTAAATATCGGTGAAAACACCGCTCAATACCGCACGTGCGTATTACTTCCTGCCCCAGCCACACCAATCAGCCCCCGGGCATTGACGACAATGGAAGCACTAATGCCATCAGCACACCGAAGCCAGAGACCCGGGTCATTAGCTCCGGGATCGGGCCTTCTGGCGTGAGCTATTTCTGCACTCCGTTTCGGCGATAGATTGACTTCGCGCCGTTGGATGTTGGAATTGGATCTCGGGACATTAATGTTGTCGCCTCGGGGTATTGTTGCCTGGATAGTGAGCGATGAGTGGTTCAGATAGGAGTGGGGGCATGATTTGGTGTGTGTAGCATCTCTTGAGTTGAGGTCGTATTTGCGTGATTTCTTTTAGCGACATCAGACACTGTCTGCATCAGGACTATACCTAGTTGAGTAGGTCATTAGTCGATAGTGTTTCTTCATGAATTTCTCCGAAATCTGGATCAGAGGAAATAACCCCCCTCAAGCTTGAAGTATAATCACCAAAGTACCGAGTCCCGAGTATAGCGTATCCATTCTGCTCCATCCTCGAATATTATTAGCAAAGTATAATCGGGCACTATCGTATAGTAGACTTGGCATCTTCAGGTGTTCAGTAAGTCTTCACCACCAAGACAGATGTGACGAATTGTTTCCGACGTTCCCCCGCTGCAAGAGATTCGAGCCCAATCAATAGCGGATACTCGAGACTGCCCGAGCACAGGAACCTGACGAAATCGCACATCTTGACTCAGTTTGGCAACAGCCTTTGTTCGATGGTTAATGCTCCTATTGGACCATAATAGACCGGCTTGGATAAAGCGGATTCTCGTCGGTGACTTTGGCCTCATCCATTCTCCAGTCGGGGCGTTGCACGGTTGTTTCGTGTTTGAGACGTGCAGACGGAGTACAGCGAGGACATATCTCAACTCCAAGGGGCTGAAGGATTGGGAATGATCCTAGCTTTGTATTTTTTTTATTTGGTAATTACTTTACTGTAAGATTCATTCGTAAATTACCGCTAGCCTTTCTTTTTTCTTTTCTTTCCTTTAGAGCCTCACCTCCTCGCATCGACTCCCGCTTATTATATCCGCCCAACGAGAATTCAGCCATTAAATTACTGCAAATGAAGGCCAACCATGGAACTAGACCGAGCTATCCTCTAGTTGCATATCCACACGTCGGGGTAGCCGAACTGAATGATATCAAGGTGGGTTACGGCCACGTAGGAGTTATTCTTCAGTCGATCTTTTGGGAAAATCCAAACGTGAAGATTACAGACATACATCGTGCACGGGATCTGCCCGGTTTCATGCTAAATTCTATCTTGATCTTCGCGACTTTGCATGTGTTAGGCCGTGTGTCCGGGTAGAAATGGGGCTATTTCTGCAGGACGTAGTGGGGTTGGTAGCCTTGTCTTGCCTATTTTTGACCAGTCGAGATATCTATCCAGCCCTGCGCCTCTAAAGGCTATTATATATCAGCGCCGTTGGATTGTGCCATTGCAATATATCAGCTGGATCCTATTTGTCGAGCTGTTGTACATGTTGGATAACGCAGATACCGATACCTAGAGCGCTACACTAGTGACCGCTATAGGATAGATCTCCTGCATGCACAATTCACTATTTCGCATGCAGGCCGACTGATTCGTACCGTGTATTATCTCGGCTTTCGGAGTGGACTAAACACCGGTGACGGAGTCCATGAGGTAGTAACTAAGGAATGTTGTATACGTCCAAATAAAGGATCACCAAATCGTCATAGACCAACGCGATGAACCACTGTAAAATAGATTCTCCAATACACTAAATCGCTGCCAACCATCAAGTACAACATACCAAGACACGGGATCGACACACCGACATGTATATTCGAACACATGACCAACAGCACTAGTTAGCGCAGACAGCAATAGACATCTCTCATCGAATCAACCAACACCAACACCAACACCAACAATACAACATACACCAACACTTCTATGTTGTATATACCCGCCGTGCTCAAAATGACTTCATCATATCTACCCCGCAATACATCCCCGGCTCCCTAAATCTCATCACATCCCAAAGCACCGAAAACCCACGTGGCACGATAACTGACTCCTTCCTATCTCGATATAACACAAGCGAAAGCCGCATTCTTAACGGTTCTGGTTGGTTCCGGGGTAGATCGGAGAATATGAGCCCACACACCCTTCATCCTTGACTGCGTTTTTTTTAATTTTAAACTTCCATTGCCTGATCGTTTTTTTTTTTTTTTTTTCACGGAGATCCTCCGACTACACTTACTTGTCTGGTCTGGTCTTACTTGTCTGTTGGCGCCATTTGAGATATTTTTTGTCCCGTTGTTTTTTTCCCGGGTTGGTTGGAGAGGGGACGATCGGGCTCGGGTAAAACGAAACGAAACGAGACGAGACAAGACAGAACGGGGCCATCGGCAGGAGGGTATGGAATTGGAATTGGAATTGGAATTGGGAAATGGATATCGGTGGGGAAAACATGGCTTGGATTCAGGTTGTTGGATGTGGGTTTTTGGGCCTACAGGGTTG
This sequence comes from Penicillium psychrosexuale, assembly GCF_028828465.1. Taxonomy (NCBI): domain Eukaryota; kingdom Fungi; phylum Ascomycota; class Eurotiomycetes; order Eurotiales; family Aspergillaceae; genus Penicillium; species Penicillium psychrosexuale. The sequence continues at coordinate 752,555 of NW_026643190.1, read as the reverse complement.
CCAACGCCTGGGACGAGATGGATGGAAAATTAGAAATTGGCAATTGGGATGGTGTGGTAAGGAGTGCACGGAGTAGATTGTAGTTTTCATCTCGGGTTTCGATTTCCATGTTGGATCGTTGGTGGGGGGAGGGGCTTGCTTTTGATCCTGATTGTTTACAACATACGCCCCAGGAATGAGGGATATATCTCTTTATTCCATGAGACGGGAGTGTATCGATATGGATGATTCATGGACCAGGAGGATTCTCGTGTAGACTCCAGGTGACTATACGATTGTCTAATCTAGGTATCGTATACCGAGAGTATCGATGCAGCCCTCGTTGGCGTATTCATACTTCATATACCTTCCTCTTTTAGTCCAGTGTGCGTAGCATGTGGATATACCTAGGAGTCTCAATATTAGACCTGGCCATCTTTTTCTCCTGCCGCGGGATGCCCAAGGTATCTTTTATGTAATTGATCAGGTCTTGGCTTTTGGTAGCTAGCTACGACAAGTGAAAAGTAGAGGCAAGGCTTGTTGATTCGATAGAAATATGAAGTAGGTATTCGGAGTAAAATAAAGCAAACGCTCGATCAGGACGTGGAACAAAACAAGATAGAGGACAACGGCAGTGTCGCATAGCGGGCAGATCAGTAGTCTTCATCCGAATCTACGTGCTCGCGGTAGCGAGACATGTACCCAGACCCGCCATCCTCGCTCGCTGAATCGTCAAAGTCAAAATCATCCTCATCGGACGACGCTTCTTCATCGGGGTAATCGTTGGCTGGGTTATTTTCGGCTGTAGTCGAGAGTTAGTGGAGGTCTATAAGGAAACGAAAATGAAAGCGGGTAGAGAGAGGGCAAAGAAGAGAGAAACATCACACACCATTAGAGTCCGCATCCTCGCTATCCCACTCCTCCTCGTCATTCTCAATAAAATCCTCCCAGATCTCCTCGTCCTCGGCCGTGATGACAATGACACCCACTCCAGGTTGAGACTTGGCGAGATCCTTCTGCTGCTGGTCGGATTCGAATTCAGCGAGAGGATTCTTCAGCATCTCCTCTTCCGATAGCGGACGGCGCACGTAAACGTCGTAGACATAGTCGTCTTCGTCATCCTCCTCCACAGCCTGCTCAGACTGCGGTGGTGTAACCGCGACTCTGGGTTCCTTAGGCTGCCGGGGCTGGTGTTTCAACGGAGGCTTAGGAGCCGTGCTAAAAGCAGGCTGTACATATGCAGGCGGAGGAGCCGGTTTCCGGACATCGATGTCCATGGCATAATCCTGCTCAGCTTCCCGCTCAAGCTCCAACGCAATCTGCTCGAAATCATGCGCCAAACGTTCAGACTCCTGCTCCCAGCTCCTGTGCTGTGTCTGAGCGGATTTCTCCAAAGTCTCAGACAGACGCTGCTTCGCAGCCGAGACAGCGCCCTGACGCTCCTCGCGCCACCGTTTCTCAGCCTGGTTAACAACAGGCCGTTTGCGTGGTTTAACCGGAGACGGGGGCGTAGTATCCTGGACAAGTTCCTTAGGCTTCATCGCGAGAGCCTGCGCCTCCGCCACCATATCCGAGACCATAGACGCCTTGCGCGAGTGCGCATTGCGCTGCAGCTGCTCGACCAGCACAGCCACACCCGGCGCAGGACCACCAGCGCGACGCTTCTGGATTCCCCCAGGCGAACTCCTCAGCGAGTCGAGATTCGAGCGCGAGATCTGGAACCGACGCAGGGCCTGCGCGCGGGTCGAGGATGTCTCTTCTGATGCCGGGCTGCTGTCACGCACTGCGGGTTCATTAGTGGTAGCAGCTGCAGAGCTGCTGGGCTGGATGTCGGTGAAAGGAGAAGGACCGCCGTAGACGGCGCGCTTGTGCTTCTCTTCCGTTTCTTTGCGGACAGCTGCAATGCGCTGCGCTTCGCGGAATTCGGCTCCCGGGGACGTGGCCCGCACTGTGGGCACGCCCGTCGAGGATGCGGGCGCGCGCCGGTTTACATGGAGACTGCTTACTGAGCGCGGGGCGCGTAGGAGCCGTTGCGCGGCTGGTGTTGCTGGGCTTGGGGGTTCATCTGCACTCCCATCTGCACTCCTTGCGCTGGCTTTCAGAGTGACTCTGTGGAAGACGAAGTCGGTGAAGCGCCGCTTGGTTTGGTGGAGTGCGGATTGAATGACTGGGTAGGTTAGTGTTGGTGGTCAATGTGGCGGTCGAGGTTTGATCTAGGGACCGTTTCCGTGATATTATGTATCTTTTGGATGGGTCTACATCGCGGGGCAAAGACAAGGGGATTGTTCGTACATAGGGTCTCGACGGGCTCTTCCTCGCGCCGACGCTTGATGTTGATTTGCTCGGGTGGAAGCGCCATGATGTCAAGTTGGCGTAGATTTTGCGATGTGGATTGTGGGGAGAGAAGGTTGAAGCATCCAGTTTGATGTGTCTGATCTTTACCGCATTTGGTCTGAATGATCACATGATCTGAATATAGATGTCACGAGTCAAGACACTAGAACTAAGAGTACTCCGTACTGAATTGTTATATCAGAATCAATCAAGATCAGTCCCTAATCTGGCCAAGATGATATTAGAGCCGTTGCAATTAAGACACCACTACTCCATACAATGTCTTTAATTAGCCGCAAACTATAGAACTGCGGTGACGATCTACGACTCTTCCATATGACTTGTGCATTCTGTTCTCATGTATAATTGCTTCGCTTCGCTCCGCAATAATCTGCCTGATCTATTATAGATAGATGATCATTTACATTTCTAACTAATGTTCCAAGTTGGGTAGATGGCCATTTTTCTGCTAATAGGACCAAAGTCCCAAGTGGTCACTATGCAATGCGATATAATCGCCGCCACGACTCGTCCCTCTCCATGGTCATCATCCAGTGAAACATGCGGCGTACTCACAGCCCCAAGCAAAATAAAGAGATAGAAAAATTCAAAGATAAAAAGAAGGAAGAGACTCAGGGCCAACTCAATACAAGGTGGTAAGACAAGATGGTATGCAAAAGGATTAATAGGGGAATATAGAAATCACGAACGGAATTTGTCCGGACGAAGAGTGGAAATCCAAAAAGCCAAAGAAAAGTAAGAAAAGTGAGAAAGTAAAGAAAAGACAAGGGGTGAAAGTGAAAGTGAATGGCGAAGAGTCAGAAAGGTAAAAATATTATGACCAATACAAGAAAGAATCAGATCAAATGGGGGGAGGAAAGACATGACAATCAGAAGGGACTATATGTAAGAAGAGAGAATAAAGTGGCATTAGGGTCACCGAGGACAAGAGTCGAAGGTTGCATCCTCGAGTGCGCATATAATTATTTGGCTCCGATCTCCTCTTCAGCCCAGCCGGGCAGCGAGTTTTCGTTTTGAATAGCCAGGCCAAATCCTGAGTGGTTCAGTCCACCGAGGGCGGAGAAGCTGGAGAAGCTGCTCTGGGGCTGGTGGGCACCTGTGCGAGGGTGGGGTTGACCAGAGACAGGCCCGAAGGGCTCCTGGGAGAATGAGGGCAGGCTGACAGCCCGTGAGTGCGAAGCACGGGGCACGCTCAGACTGCTGGTGCTTGCGTGGTGGCCGTGTCCCGATCCATTTGCCACACTCAGGTAGCTGTTGGAGGACTTGTGCTGGTGCATAGACTGGTCCATGTGTCCATTCATGTCGCCGTTGCTGACGCTGTTATACATTGACTGCTGTGATTGTGCCTGCGCCTGTAGGCTAGAGAGGGCCATATGATCGTGGAGATGGTTCTCCTGCTCCTGGGCCTGATGAGCAGACATCTGGTTCAGGTACATCGTCAACGGGTTGCTTGAGCCGATATTCAGGACCCCAGAAGGAGAGGTCACGTTCTGCAGCGGGTGGCGATGCTGTCCGTTATGCGACCCAGTTGATCCCGATGCCGGGGAAAGGGCAGGGCGAGTCGGACTTGACTGGGAGCCAGACTGGCTGAGGTTCTGCTGGAATCCGTTGAGAACGGACGGTGGTGACTGGCCTTCCATGCCTCCGTTGCGGTTCTGTCCGTTTTGGTTGTTTCCGGCTTGACGCGGTGGGTTTCCGCAGCGGTCCTTTCCAAAGTTGATCTTGAACCGCCGGTAGTCCTCCCGATTACGCATTCCCTCAATAGCCTTGATGGCATTGGCGATATTCGTGAAGTTGACAAAGGCACAGCTCTTCTCGCGCAGCGTGTTCACCAACTCGATCTCACCGTACTCCGAGAAGTCCTGGCGAAGGCGTTCCTCCGACCAGGCCTCGTCCAAGTTACCAACATAGACATTGCGTGACGCACCGCCGCTGACTGCTAACGCAATGGCGGGCGGGAGAGGGCCGGAGTGTTTGCCCCATCCAATCTTCAGGCGTCGGTTGTGGATCATTAGTCCCTGCAAGTTGCTCAGGGCGTAAAAGGAGGCAGCCGAAGTGGGATCGATGAATGTAACGAAGCAAATGTGCTTATCTGGGATATACCGAACATGGTGTAGCAAGCCTCCGCGAACGACATTGCAGATCTCTTCGATCGTTGTTTCGGGGTGAATGTTTCCAAGGTAAATGGTGCGGTTGCCGAGATTGTTAACACCGCCTGCTGTCGTCGCCACGGCGGCCGCGGCAACAGACTGTTGTGCAAGGGCATTAGAAATCAGGTCACGATCCGCCGTGTTCAGCACATGTGCATATCCGGGTGCGATGCCGAGGAACTGGGCAGCATTTTGCTGCTGCGTCTTGGACACATACGCACAACGGTCCTTGCCGTAGAACACCCGCTTTGGCGCTTGCCATTGCGGCTCCTGGGGGAGCTGGGTGACAGACTTCATGGCATTACTGATCGACAGGAAATGGACGAATCCAATCGCCTTCTCCTTGACGATCTTGACGGTATCGATGGGCCCAAATTTGCCCAGATCCTCCCGCAGATCCTCCTCGGATGTTTCCTCGGGCAAATTTCCGAGATAAACGTTACGCGACGCGCCCGATTGTTGAACAGCCAGGGCGACTGAGGTGGGAACCTGCGACGGCTTACCCCAGCCGACCTTGATATCATTTCCCTTGATGGCCAACTTCTTCAAGATGGCATCGGAATGGAAATGAGTGGCTGAACTGCTATCCAAAAAGGAGATGAAAGCGCAGTTTTTATCAGGGAGCAGGCGCACCGACTCAATCTGACCGCTACGCACGTGGTTTAAAATCTCCTCGGCAGATGTTTCAGCCGGGATGTTTCCAAGATACACGGTGCGACTGGTCCCCGACAGCATACCCGGGGCCACGGACGCTTGGGGGCTGCCGAGACCCCCATTGCCCATCCCGAGACCATTAATCGGCGATTGCGGCCCCATCATCTGGGAGATACCCATACCGTCAGGTGACATCATTCCATACAAACCATGGTTCTGCATTCCTTGCGTAGGGCTGTGGATATGGTTCTGGTTGTTTTGGGAGTGTCCATTGCCATTGGCTTGTGAGAAGCCACCGAAATTGGTAAACTGCGGCGAAGCAAAAGCCGAGGGCGTCCCTGGTTGGAAGGGACTGCCTACCAGCAGCTGGGAAGGGAGCAGGGGGTGTAGTTCATATCGAAGCCGGAAGCCATATCGGAGTGTTGGCCGGCGGCAGTGTTTATAGCGGGGATATTGGCGCGACGCGTATTCCGGTCCGAGAATCCTTGGATATGATTGGGGTGGTTGTTGTTGTACGCTCCGTGAGAAAAGCCAGTGTCACCGTTCAGCGCGTATTTAGACCCAGGATGAATTAGACGCGAATTGTTCGGGATGCTCGATACATCCGAGGCTTGCATGGCGAGAGAAATCCAACACTTGTCCTAAGACAAGAACCTAGTCTTAATCAGGGGGATGAGAGGCCCTGACTACCAGACTGAGCTCTGATAAGGGGGGGGGGGGAAAGGGAAAAAAAAAATAAAGGGAGGATTATCAGATCACCATTCAGGAGATGGGTCCCCACAGCTAAGATCACAGGGAAAAATAGGGAGGATTCGGGTGGAGAAGAAGGGAATAATATCAAAAAAAAGAAGAAGATCTTTTTCAAATGGAGACGTGTCTAAATAGAAGTTCACGAGTCAATTGGAATGTTTTTATTCACTCAGGGTTGAAATTGGGGATTAGGGAATGGGGAAGACAAACCTGTCCTTTCTTTGTATGTAGAGAATGCCAGTTATATGTATATCCCCCATGCAGAAGAGAAAGAGAAGGAGAATGCAAATGCAAAACTACAAAGTCATTAGCTTAAAGAGGTTAAGGAAAGGGAAAAATGGCCTGAAGAAAAAAAAAGGGGGGTAAGACTGGGGGAATCGGGGAAGAGTTTACAGTTGACAGGCGACTAGTTTCTTTTAGAAAAAAAAATATAAAATGATCCTTAAAGCCGAAAAGAAGCGAGCAGCGAGAAACGGAAATAAAAGGGTTAAAAGAGCGTCGAGAAAAGGAATGAAAGGTAAGGACGTGAATCCAGGCAAGGTATGGGAGAAAACATTAAAAGGGGGAGAATAGGAGTGGGTTAAGGGGGGCGGACTAACTTCAGGAAGTTCTGATTTATATGCAGTTACCCTCAATTGGATTGTATTGATATCGAATAGAATACAATATAAAAAGAACAGAATATAAACTAATAAAAACAAACTTGGTTTCCCCAACCTTGTTCCCGTGGCTCTGCAGAACTGGATCAGGTCCCAATACCCCTGGCAGGATCAATATAGAATATAAATTATAGTTATACATCTGCAATACTAAGGGACATCTTTTAAATCCTCTTCTAAATCTCCGCTGGACAATAGCATGAGTCCCGTGACACCGTGACACCCTTTATATCTATCCACGACTGCAATATCCCGTGCGAAGAACATATTGGGGCCTTGATGCCTCATTTAGACCGCTTTTAGATATATTTGCACCCCATGGATATGAAGCTTTGGCGCTATACAAATTTAATTATCTCTATTAGTCTAGGTGGGTTGTTCTAAACCCTACGATTGGTTCATTTAAATCTACTTAATTGTTTTCGTACATGACAGAGAGAGTGCAAACCACCTAGAAAATTACGATGTATGAATTTGTATGGTGCCAAAAGCCTCATTTTGCCTCAGGCCGGCAGATTACTAAGCTGTTTTTTTTGCCGGGCCAATTCAGGCATCAAGGCCTCAACATCCCTAGCTTATCGATGCCGAAGAAATTCCGAGGGCAAATCTATACTCCGTACTATTCACATATTTAGCCCACGCAGCAAAGGTGCATTTTCCTATTCTGAAACGAAACAGCCATCTATGGCCTTTTATCTTGAGCTTGATCGGCACTCAATAAACCCTTATAGAGTTGGCCTTTAAATTGGTCACTGAGTATCAACCAGTTACGTTGGAGAGTCCAATTGCTCTTTCTTAGAACCCCTAACTGTCCTTGAAACTTTTGTAGCCTTGTCTTTTCCAGTGGTGTAGTCTCTTCTCCAGTCAACTCTTGGATCTATTGAAGGAGACGTTCCTCACGTTGAGCTAATATCAGGCAAAGAGTTTCCATAACTATTCTGTGGGTTGCTGATATCTTGATGATCTGAAATTGAAGTAGACAATTATTTAAAGCAATGTCGTCATTATACTTCATGACTTTACAGCTTCATCCTCAATAATCAGATTGAATCCTAACATCTATACTTCATATCTAATAGTTGTACACCCCGAAAGACACCCGAGATATACAGATCTGAGATCACTGCCTCAGGCATCAGTGGGGATCCCGCATCTATCGGAAATTTACCCCTCCGCAATGTGCGATTCCTCCCTTGGACAACTTGCAATTGGGAAGAGATAAGAGTTCCATTCTTTGCGTTATCAGGTGCGTTTGCTTTCACATTCTAATCCGTCCTGCGTCTCGGGATTCTTTCACCCCGGGGTATGACTCACAGATTAGACCTATATTAATTATCTCTCCCACAGAGCTCTCCCGCAACTGCAAGGACCAGACCACAACGCCATGGCGTCAACCACCATCTACATCGACGAAGACGTCGGTAAAGACGAGTCCCCCGCCACCGGCACCGAGACCGCCCCCTACAAGACCCTCGTCCACGCCTACGTGGAACACCCCCCACCACCGAAGGCATCCAGTACCTCACGCGCAAGTCCCTGACCGACGCCGCCGGTGAGGATGTCGACCCCGCAGCCAAATTGGAGTGGAAGCCCGCTACCAAGTCGGCCATGAAGAAGGCCAACAACCTCTGGGAGCAGCGCAAGAAGAAGGCCGCCAAGGAACACGAATTGGCCATCCGCGAGAAGGCCGAGGCCGACAAGCGCCAGAAGGTCCTTGAGGACGCCAAGAAGGTCGTGATCAAGGAGGACACCTCGCTGCCCAAGCCCGTGCGCATTCGTCTGGACGTCACCGACCCGGCCATCGTCAAGCTGCGCACCGCCGAGTCCGATGAGCCCGGCACCCGAGTCCGCGTTCTGGGCCGAGTTCACCGTGCCCGCGCCCAGAAGGATGTCGTTTTCATCACTCTCACCGACGGCTATGGATACCTGCAGTGCGTCCTGACCGGTGACCTGGTCAAGACCTACGACATCATGACCCTCACCCTCGAAACCTCCATGTCCATCCACGGTGAGATGCGCGCCGTGCCCCCCAAGCAGCATGCGCCCAACGACCGCGAGCTGCACGCCGACTTCTTCGAGATCATCGGCAAGGCCGCTGGTGACAAGGAGGCCATTACCACGCGTGTGGCGCCGGACGCTGACCCGCAGACTCTCTACGACAACCGCCACTTGGTGCTGCGCGGCGAGACCTCTTCCTCCGTGATGAAGGTGCGCGCCGCTACCCTACGTGCCTTCCGCAAGGCTTTCGAGGAGAACCGCATGCTGGAGGTGACCCCTCCCGCCATGGTGCAGACCCAGGTCGAGGGCGGCAGCACTTTGTTCGGATTCGACTACTACGGCGAGAACGCCTACCTGACCCAATCCTCGCAGCTGTACCTGGAGACCTGTCTCCCCTCCCTGGGAGATGTATACTGTGTGTGCCCGTCTTTCCGTGCCGAGAAGTCGTTGACCCGCCGCCACCTGTCGGAGTACACGCACATCGAAGCCGAGTTGGACTTCATCACCTTCACTGATCTGCTCGACCACCTCGAGGATGTGATCTGCCGCGTGATTGACTACACTCTGGCGGAGCCCGAGATCGCCGGGTATATCAAGCAGCTCAACCCGGACTTCAAGGTCCCGTCCCGTCCGTTCCGCCGCATGAAGTACGACGATGCTATCCAGTGGCTGATCGAGCACGAAATCCCCAACGAGGAGGGCCAGCCCCACAAGTTCGGTGATGATATTGCCGAGGCTGCGGAGCGTCGCATGACTGATATCATCAACCAGCCCATCTTCCTGACCCACTTCCCCGCCGATATCAAGGCCTTCTACATGAAGAAGGACCCCGAGGACCGCCGTGTCACCGAGAGTGTCGACGTGCTCATGCCCGGTGTCGGTGAGATTGTCGGAGGTAGTATGAGGATGGACAACTGGGATGAGCTGATGGCTGCCTACAAGCACGAGGGCATGGATCCCTCCCCTTACTACTGGTACACTGACCAGCGCAAGTAAGTGATATCTCGCATTTTTATTATTTATCTCCACACTAACATTGAACAATAGGTATGGTACCTCCCCTCACGGTGGCTACGGACTCGGTCTCGAGCGTTTCTTGGCCTGGCTGTGCGCTCGTTATACCGTCCGTGACTGCTCGCTGTATCCCCGGTACACCGGCCGTTGCACTCCTTAGATATGTCAAAAAAGTTATAAAGCATGATCACGATAGGTGCAGGAATGTGGCATGGGTGCTACAATGGACGAATAAGATTTTCCTTGAAATGAATTAAAAATGATTCTATTTCTTATGTTACGTACCCAGGTACAGAGTACAGAGTACCTATGTAGATTCGACTTGTCCCGGAAAACACGGATGCCAACCTAGGCCTGCCATATCCCGCAAGACTCTTCAAACTGATGCCCACTGACACTCCACACCACAGCTCCCAACAACATCAAGTCCGGGACCTTGGATACTCTCTGAACACACGTACAGTCAAGTCCACCCATGAGCAGTCTTCGACATATAGGATCTCCCAGAATATAGTCCAAACCCAAGGATCCAAATACAATCCCAGCCCCAAACGTTGCCGTTACCATTACCATCCAGCCCAAGACCCTGGCACCTAGGATTCCAAACCCGACCAAGACGGGAGCATGCATGCGCACATAGCCTCAAACCGAGTCCCCTCTGCAGAGAAGTTTAGCTAGATTCCAAACACGGCTGTTCACGTGCGGCGTCTCTCCATCGCCCCTGACCAGTGGGTAGATTTGATTTGATTTCATGTTGGTGTTGGTGTTGGTGGATTTAGCTCCCAGCCACAACAACTTAAGCCATAGATGGAACCGATCGTCTGGTCTGATGATGTGCGAGTCAGGGTTGCGATCAGTAAGGAACGGGTATGTTACGGCATTGCCGTGATCGAGGATGGGGATATGGATGTTGTCATTTTCGTATAGAAAAAGATTGGAATCGAGATCGCGTTGGATGAAGTCTGGTCACGGGCACGGGGGATCGATTCGGTGTGGTGTCGTCCTACTGTTGTCGTTTCGGGTGGCCGGAAACCTCTGTCTGTCACCTTCTTTCATCATCTCCCACAATGGGCATGGGTTAGTTACGGGCTTTTTTTTTTTTCAGAAAACTGGGCAGAGATCTGAGATTCGTGTGAAGGAGTAAGAGGGAGTGAGAGAGGAAGTGAGATGGTCTCGGTCTCTCTCCGTCTACAGGAACAAGAGATGGACAGTGCAATGATGAATCTGAAGTCGATCTCTGACCAGCCTCCTTTCGAAAAAAAAAAGACCAGCAAACTCTGAGCTACATCTCTAGCATCATGCTGAGGAAAATAGTTCCAGGCGAGGTTATTGGGGGGCTCCACCGGCGCCAACATTGAAACAAGCGTCAGACTTGCGTTTTACAATGTACAGTGATCCGGTAAAGTCGAGCAACTCGGAATTCGGACCCTGCTCCGCCAATATGCGAATATGTTAGCATTTGTTCAAAGTTCTCGTGGATGTGAAGCCTAGAGAGAATGCCTATGATCTGTGATCGGGCGGATCTTGGTTGGGGCCCACATCTCACTTTTGACCACCAATGCAGTCGCTAGAACCTCAACAGTAGAATAACGAGCAATGTTCTTGATATTGCCCTTGGTGTAGGAACCGTTGCTGTGAATTTCCAAAGAGTCGTCAATCCTTGATAGGGATGCATGCGGTGGCAAATGTTCTTAGTTCAGCCACCCGTGACAAGTAGAAACCTGCTAAGTAGAGTTGGTAACTCGTTTCTTTGCAGGTACAGTGATTCTTATTCATGAGGTCATCCACGGCTCGATCAAGGGGAGGTTCATTTTCCAGGGCCGACTAGCAGATATCCATTTACAAAAAATAGAGGAAACTATTCTTAACTCGCATCCTAAGGTACATCGATGTAGAACGAGTCAGTGGCTCATAATAGCAGGATACTTGGAAGCCTTACGTAAATCCTTACGTGAACATGACACAGGCAGATGACCTGGAGATTCGACAATCTACTTCTACGAATTCGGTATAATAAGCCCAAGCTCATACCTCTCTAATCAGACGAATACCAGTCGACTATAGCTATATAGACCCAATGAATTCGAAAATCCCATCTCGTGTCATACGGAGTTATGTACATGCCAATGTATACAAATACCACATTCCACAGCCCCCGAAAATGCCCCTAACGCGACACCTAACCACAACCCTCCATTCCTAATGTACGCGTTAAATACTAATAACCAGGCTGATCCCTCGTTGATGATAAGCCTCCAACAAAACATCTCGACAACGACAACCGACAACTAACGACAACCGACGACCAGCCGCCATCTATACAAATCAAAACAGACAAGAGGAAAACAAACAGCAAGGAAAACCAATTCAATCCAAACATGCATCTTCCCATCCTCCTCCTCCTCAGCGCCTCTCTCGCTTCAGCGCAATTCGGCAACCAATTCATCCCAAGCCCAGCGGGATTGAAATACCCCAAACCCATCAACAGACACCCACACTACGTCCAGAACACAAACAAAGAAATCGACAACTACGACAACTACGACTACGACGACTACGACTATGATAACATCCCAAGCCTTCCCACCCCAACCCCATCCCCATCCCCAACCCCTCGAATCCATAGCACATTCCTAGTGCGCCCTTCGCAAACACCCACTGTCCACGCCCCAGCCCACGGATATGGACATGCCTACAACCACCCAAGCTCGGGTTCAGACGCCGAGTCCCGAGACAATGCACCCTCCTTCCGTGGCGCCGACGACAACGACAACGATGTCTCGCCCGGCGCATCAGGCGGCGTGGCTCCGATTAACCCGCTAGCACCTGGTTCCCAGGTCGCGCCTGCTCCGCTCTTCGTCAACGCGAATTATGGGAAGGATGAGGGCAATGCGTTCTGTTCTGGGCGGTGCTTTGAGGATGAGGGGGATGCGCAGTGTGCGAAGCCTTATGTGAGTTTTTCTTTTCTTTCCCAGTATAGGATAGATGGATATATATATCTTGGTTATGTGGGTGTATAAGTTGCTAATGCTTTTATTACAGGCTTTAGCTATCTATAAGCCGGCTAAGGGGTGCTACATGTGCTGTATTACTTCCGATTTCTAGATTTGGATTGGATATTGGATTCTTTTTATGAGATGGGGTTGTTTGGTGTTTTTATGGGAGACGGATGGGATGGGTGTTGAGGGTCTGTTTCGATTGAGTGTTTCTAGTCTACCTGTATCTTCTGCCTTGCTGAGAATAGTTTATTTCTTTTCTATGTTTTTTTTTTGACTGAAGTAAGAGTAGCCGAGACAAAAGTATCAGTATCGTCGGTGGAGATTGACTTGCCCTAATTTCGGCAGACCCATCATCCTGAAACAAATCTGTACATTACACATTTATACGATACAACAGATCAGCACTAGATCTTGGTAGGTCCACAAATAAATAAGCTTGATTAAAGAACCAGACTAACATTGCTTAATTTACGAATCAGTAGAGATGAATGATGAAGATACGCCAAACGGTCCATTTGGTCTAGATACCAGAGATATCCGCATTAATAAATCTATATTCGTGGGTAGGGAGTATGGAATAAATAAAGAGCAAATCCATGATATCATATCGTTTTCCACGCTGAAGAGGCACAGCTCGCTCGGACTCGGAATTTGAATAAAAGGATAAAGAGGATAGGCATGGGGCAAATAAACCGAAAGAGAACAAAGGAAAAAGGAGCAATAAGCTCCATTTCATGACCGAAAACAGTGTATGTATTTTTGTTCAATTCTTCACGCAGGTCTCGACGGGCCGGCCGCCAATACCCCGCGCCATGCAGATAGGAGCAGAGCGTTTTTCGTACGAGATATCTCCCCACACAGCACTGCTGGCAGGGAGGATAGAGCCACTGTCCGAGAGGATGGGGCCGACGTCCTCGTGCGCAGAGACGATGTGCGGGACAACTAGCTCGACGCCCTTGGTCACGCTCGTACCGGAAAAGTACGGGTTGTGGCGCGGGGGCAGCGGGCGGGCCTCGTACATGCTGCCCATGTAGTCAGAGGCGGTGCTGCTGTAGGACGACGCCACGGTGGACGGGGTGTTTGTCAGGCTGGGCACGTGACTGTGGCTGTGGGCCAGAGCGGGAAGGCTGGAGCTGCTGCGTTGGACGGAGGGCCGGAGCATGGGCTCGTTGCCGCCGTGGAACTGGGAGAGATAGTTCCAGGCCTCGGAGGATGCCAGGGACGAGGCGCTCCGCTCTAATACGGGCTTCCATTCGGTGGGGTCAAGATCTGACTTGGCATCATGCACGTGGCTGTGTATCCGCATGGCTGGGATTCGGTTGCTTGGCACCCTGGTAGGGGTCATTGGGGCCACGATAGTGCGTGGAGAGAGGGAAGGAGATGTAGGTGGTGTAGTGGTGGAAGACATTGATGACATGGAAGGTACTGATGCTGAGAGTGGTTTGCAAGAGTCTTTGCGGCGGCAACTATGAAATAAATAAGTATTCGAGTGCCAAGATATGATGCAGGTCCCAAACAAACAAAGGGGAAGGCAGGATAGGATGGCTCTAAATATAGGCCGAGGGTTACCACATACCTTTCGCTACAATATAACAAACTGTTGTTGGGGGTAGTGATTTGGTTTTCACACATGGCGCTGGAATTGGGTCAGCTTTTATGTCCACGAAAGACCGGTGTAAGGAACACAGATGACGGCAACAGGCATGTGAGGAAATAATCCCGGCAGGATTCAAAGATAAGGGCTTAGGGGTCACATACCAAAAGTTCAAGAAGCTAGCCATATCGAATTCAGTGTCGTCCGCAGACGTCGACTTGCTCGCTCCCTTTTGTCCTGAGCCCAATTTGGAAAATGTGACGGTGGCACCTGAGGTCCCTCGTCGATGTAAAGCTGGACGAGTAGACTTGGACTTGGAAACATGAGGAGAGGAAGGGGAGCGGCGGTGGAAGGGGGCTGATTGAGTCATAGCGGTGTAGGCTCAAATGCCTCACTATCTTATCGAAAAGACTCTATTGCCGAGACTGGAGCAAGTGTGGAGCACAAGGGCCCCTGGGGGGGAGCACAGACTGAGGGATTTGTGTGCGAAGTCTTGAATCCAACTGGAATGTGCCGAGACGGGTGCAATTGGGAATACAAATGGGGATTTGGGAAAATGGAGAAACACCGGAGTATGTATATTGAGAAACGTGGGGTTGACGAGAATCCCAGGCTGATAAGGTCGTGTTAGCCATCTGACACACTTGCGATGCAACCGCCGACTATCTTTAGCCAGTGAGTGGGGGGGGGAGATAAGGCCGAGATAAGAAACATACCAAATACCAAGGATGTCTATAACGGAGGTCTATGTTGTATAGTTGCAATACCAGAGAGAAAGGGGAATTGGGTGACACAGGAATCGAAAAGAGGAAACGAAAGAATATAAATACAAAGTGGAGGAACACCTGAAGAGAAACAGACGAAGCGGAAAAACGTGCTGTTCTGGTAGGATGAGACGATCACGTCTAGACTCTTGGGACGAGAAACCCTTGGGGTGATGTACCGGGTAAGTCACTTCCGACAGCCTCCGCCGGTATCTGCGCGCTAAACAGTACTTGCCGGGTACTTCTCGGGTACTCCCCGGGTCCTTGCCCGTGCATGCCCCCCTCCCGACACGCAATCAATCTAGACCAGCTGAGTCACTGGTGACGAGCCCTGCCCTGACTCCAGCTATAATTAGTTAGCTGGCCCTTATATTATTCTTAATGGAAGGGCCTTGCTCTGTTTCTCTGGATCTAACTGTCGTCGTTCTGAACCACCTATTCGCTTCGTTAGGTACGGACAGATTGTCAGTTAGACCTCGCGATGTCGACTTCCAAGTATATGCAATGCAGTGGCGCAGGGACCATATCTCCGGAGGGGGTCGGATCTGGCGTGATCGGTAGATTGACACCATTCTTCACAATCGGTATACTAGTATTGTATCTAGTCCGTACAAGTTGATACTTGCATACTTGCATGCATTGTATACCAAGACGTATACCATGGAAGAACCACATTCTAAATGACGCCATAAATGCCTCGACGAGTTCAAGGATTCATATGAACAGACCCAAATGGCGTGAACAGGTGGGTGTGAAATACATCATCACATTCACATAGGCAACTACAGCTTGTTATAGTTGATTATTACAAAATACTTCAGATAATACTCCGTACAGAATAACGGCCGGCTACGGCGACAACGAAAATAGATCGACGGATCGAAATCGAAAATCACTATGGGGGTAGTATGCAAGTGCCACACACACTAACACATCTGCCTATGACAAGCGTCACTAGCCCTCGTCAGAGGGGGGTAGTGGTGGGACTATCATTATAGGCCACACTCACCTGAGCAAGTAGAAGTGCTAATCGTCGATCTTCCGTCTTGCGTGTTTCGGGTCTATGGGGAAAACCGGGGCTTTCTTTCGAGAAAAATGCCCCGAGGACTACCCCATTTAGCCTTTTGTTTGTGATCGTTTTTCCTCTTTTCCCGTTTGCTTTCCGCCGGGTACCGATTTCGTTCCTTGGATAGGCGATATCGGGATATAAATATCACAGGGCAAGCTCGGATTGATTTTTATCGGTGGGGCCGGTGACATCTGTCAACAATGAATACATCATAACTGCAAAGCCTGCTTGAGTCTTAGACAAAGCCGATTTATGCGACGTGGAGAAGAGGTGATGCTGACGTCCACTTTGGGTTCGGTGCTGGATTCTATCTGGGTATCTAACTAAATATCGTACAAATAATCGCTCATGCTTTGTCAATCTCCATTTCCTTTGGAGGTGCTGCTCGGGATGCCGCCGGCGTGGGTGTCGAAGGAACCTCGGTGAGTGCATTCCCTGGTGTCTCGGCCTGACCCTCATCGGTCAGTTTCACTGTACCTGGTCCCGGCTTGCCTGTAAACCGCTCCGGTACGCCACGGGCTGCCTCGGCCGGCCCGACAAAGCATCCCAGCATCGAGCTCCAAATATACCCTTCCGATAGCATACGGCGGATTTGGCTATATGCATATGAATTGGCGTAAGGGAGAGCGGTCTCTGGATCGCGGTAACGCGAAGGCAATGAAGTGATGACGCAAAGCGATGACGAGATTTCTATTATGTAGGGTTAGCCTGATTCTTTAAAATTTCAAAATGATACATACTTGTCAAACGGCCGAGCTTTTTGGCGTTGAAGTACATGCTGTATTTGCGATTGTTGGCGGTCGCATAATCGAAGTTTTCCAAGATCGTAAGACAGCGTCCCGTCTGCTCAATCACTGGAGGGGGTTCTGGAATCTCTGGTGCTGGTTCCTTCACCAATCCATTTGATAATTGTGATTCGGACGGTAATGTGGATGGTTGGTTTAGGCTCCGGACTATGGCGTTTTCGGGCACCGTGGCTTGACTGGTGGCTGCAGGAGCCGGCAAGGCTTGAGGGGCCAGTGAGATTTCAGAGCTAACAGCCGTGGCCGATTCAACTGGCCGAGACCCATCCAATGGCGGTGGTTCTGGCACAGTCGTCCCAGCTGCATGTGCTATAGGCTCTGCAGAAGTCGGTTGGGCAGCAACGTGCGGAGTGGCCAAGCTTGTTTGGTCCGTTGATTCTAGAACTTTTTGATTTTTCGTAGAATCTGCAGCCGCTGCAGCCACTGGAGAATCAATATCCATAGCATCCTCGGTTTTGGTGGGTACATCAGGCGATTTTTGAATAGAGCCATTATCCGCAGAAATCGATGTATGACGAGACGCTGGAATTTCCACAGCAAACCTCAATCTCCCATAATTCTTGGACTCCGAGGATTGCCCTTCAGCTGTGATGGATTGATCTTGCTCAGGAGGTACTGATGTATTTGCGTCAACGCCTGGAGCTTTTTCCACGGCATTGTCCTTGCCCTGCTCGGTGGGAGTTTCCATGATTGTCTTCGTCTCTGGGTTTCCATCTGGTTGGCCGGCGTTCGCCCCGGACACTACGGGGGTGTTTGTATTCTCTGCAGTGTCTGTATTCTCTGCAGTCGGTGTAGCATTCTCGGGTGGCTTGTTTCCAGTCGGTTGGTCCACGGTGGACGTCGAAGGAGATAGAGATTTTGGTGGACCAACAACTACATGGAAGTGTGGTGGTTGTGATGTGCGTGTGGTTGACCCCAAGGCCTTCAACTCTGCCGCAGCCTTCTCTTTATCTTCCTTCTCTTTCTTTTTCTTCCTCAGTTCATCTTTATCTACCTTTGGTCTGATGTCGATTTTGCCCACTCGGGTGAGACGCCCGTTCGTCCATGTAGCCACACCACTCCAGTAGGAAATCACCGGACCGTCAAGGCGACGATTTTGTAGTGCTTCAATCCTCGCTCGTCTTTCGTCCGCTTTTCTTTTTTCCGAAAGCTCCCAGCGGTTGAGACTTTTGCTATTGAGCCGCTCCACCCTTGCTGCCTCCGCAAGATGGTCTTCCTGGGTCATCTGCTTCGGTTTCAAATGGGCCTTTCGCTTTTCTGCCTCCTTCATTGTAGCGATGATGCGGACCCGTTTCTCCTGGCTGTCCTTCAGACGGGCATGCGTAAGCTCCTTGTTGACCATGGTCTGTCGACGTGATGATTGCCGAGTAGGCCCATCCTCCACAGTGGGAATCCACGAGATGCGCTCTGACTTTTTCTTCGGACGAGGAGCGGCGGACATGGTGGACGGAGCGGTCGGATCAATCTTGACTCGTTTGCGCAAGGTCTGAAATCGGAGGTCATTCTGGGCTCTGCGCTTCTTGCGTTCGTCTTTTTGTAGTTTCTGTTCGCCCTCGTAGTCGTTCTGCGCGTTCGGTCCTTGGTCTTCATCCTCGTCCGACGATTCAAGCAACTCGTCCTCTGCGTCGGGGTCGGCCACATCCGCAAACTCATTATCGTCTTCGACTTCCTCAAATAGAAGCGACAAGTCATCATCGGCAGCGGCTTCAAGGAGGGCCGACATGTGCAGTCCTGCGGTGCTTCGTTTCGCGCGTCCTCTGACCAATGACTCCACGGGCATCTCCTCTCCCTCCGAAGACTGGACCGCAGACGATGGGTCTTCTTCCATAATGTCGGCCATGGTGTTACTGGTGGCAGGTGCCTTAGAACGGACGATTAAGCATCAGACGCGAGAGGGGACGCGCGCGCGACAAACTATGCTTTGCGTTTCAATGATCAGCATAAATGAGAAAAAATTAAAGCATATAGAATTTGGATTCTGCCACACAATTAAATGAGCTGTGGAAGTGATGGGAAGATCCCGTTGCGGGCTGGCAAGGAGAGTGGCGCGAAAGAAAAGTTGGTGCCTCAGGCTAGTAAAAATGATCCGACCAATGGTCTTTACTAACGTGTTTACACGACTTTGAAGCAACTACACAAGATTTCTCTGATTGTTATTTGGTCCTACCTCCATTGCACAGTGACTGATACTACTCAGCTTTTATCTAGAAGTGATGATCTACCTATTATGTACTACGATGAGCCACCCTGTTCAACCGTACCGAATGCTTCTGAAAGCTTGGCAAACACCTTGAAGATCCGGAGAGCATTCTTCAAGGCTCGACAGATAGCTAAAGCCTAGTCTATTTACGTCTCCAACACAGCCACCACGACCCATGACCAACCCCAGAGGGCCCCAGCTGACGCCTCTGGCAAGGAACAAGGACGGGGACACGTACCTGATCCATATCCCTTGCAACCAAAACACAGCCTTTGGTTTCAAACCCCAGTCAGTTCTCCTTACATGACTAGTTGCATCTCATCCTCCAGGGATATCTTCGTATTCGCCATGAGTCTCATATGTATCCTGTCACGGATTCAAGCGTCGAGACATGACGCACCGGAAGGCGGGGCCTTTTTCGTTTCCACTCCTGTCTGCTTTTTCTTGCTTATGCCATGAGCCCTTTTCTTCCGAAAGAAAACCTTGAATTGGACATTTGGAGGGCATGGGGTTGTAAGGGCCTTGTATTTGTACTAAACGTATACCTTTTTAGATTTGTTGATATCTCACCATGTTCAGCCAGAATGGAGTCTTCTAAATTAATGTCATGGACCGTGCCATTGCCAGACGCTTGGAGGAATTGCCGATTCCTTATATTTTTGTTCCCGTTTGGTTATTTCGACGTTGAATGTACAGACGTGCAGGAAGTAAGTACTTTATAGATGCCTGTCTAGTACTAATGCACCTTGGATGTACCAATACTAGATAGAAAATCAAACCACCTAGAGTGTCATAGACTAAATCAATCCAATTCCATTCCATTCAATCAGATTTCGTATTTTCAACCAAATTCATCCGAATCATCAATCGAATTGTGGGTGAAGCTGAAGGAGGGCCCTCCACCAACCACAGCCATCTTCCTCGGGCATCCGGCCAGCTCCCCAACATCTCTTCTCCTTCCTTTCCTCTCCCCTTCTCATCCTCCCTTTGACTTCTTCCTCACTTCTCCTTTTTTCTTCTTTTGCTTTCTGCATTCTTAGGGTGAATTCGACTTTCGGTTAGTGTTGATGACACTTTTGGAGCGCAACACTAACTCAATTTCCAGCCACCTCGATCCCTTTGGACCCGGATCATCCTTTCCATCTTTATTTCTCACTTGACGCACTTTGTGCCAGACCATCTTTGTGAACTTCGCCGTGTTTTTGAGCCTTTGACGACAGAAAAGGACTTTTCTCTTTTTTCTTAGCTCGACTCGATTGCTTTGGGACACCCGCAGATTGTCATACAACCCGAACAAACGGTGAGATTATCATCAAAGACCCTCGACACTGCATCGTGGTGCTTGGATTTGGAAAGCATCAGTCTCGGTACGCAAACATCCCAACGATTCCTCTCGACTTTTTGGAATTGCTTTTCGACCCCTCCCACTTTGCGACCCCCAATAGCAACACACATATTTCGAACACCATCTAATTTCGACTGTTTCCAGTGTGCCCTCGATCCTTCAATCTATCCTTATCCCATGACTCCTATCCCACACTATTGAACGAAGCTACATTTAACTTCCGACCTTGCTGTATTTTGGCATTCGCGCGGAGGTCATATTTGGAAGGGATTCGGGCCCTGCCTTGCTGAAGGTATAAAGTGATAATCCATAATTTGCCGGTTTCGCGGCCGACGGTCAGATGAATTTCAATTACATCCCAACCACCCAACCCATGTCGGGTACCTCGACGGGGCGCAGCTCTCCTAGTGATGTGGCCGGGTCTGGGAACTCAAGAATGTCCTTCGGGCCTTCTTCGGGGTCCATTGGAAGTTTGAGGCCCGGGGCTGGCTCCCCTTCTCATGATTTGGCATCACGTCTGTACTCGAAGCGGTAGGTTTGCTTCTTTACTTCATGTGGGATATAACAGACACCGCGACAATTGGCTGACACTTTGACTGTTCAAGCAGAGCTCGTGAAATTCAAGCTCAAGAAGGCCTTTCTCCTAGTATTTGGGGACCCCCTACCAGCGGCCATTCAACCCCGCTTCGCGAGAATATTCCCGAATCGCCGAGTCAAGATAGTTTTCCAGATTTGATTCCTACCAGCAATGGCGCCATGGACAGCCCTGGTCGCCGAGCTCGCGCTGGAACGGTTCCATCTCGTTTTCCTCCGATGGGCACACTGAATGAGATGGATTTTCAGCAGTCTTACATGCCACAGACTTCACGACCGACACCCTCAACTAGTCCGTTTAGACCTCCCGGCGTTTCCGGGATAGATACGAGTTCTATCGCGAGTTCGACTGGTGTGCCCAACCCGGTATCGCTATCTCGCCTTCGAGCTGGCTCGATGCCGCAAAAAAGCAACTTCTTGGGAGGTGGCGGTCCCTTCGGCCCATCACTGTTTTCAACCAACTGGTCGACGGGTCGGGAGAGAGCTACAACTTTAACTAGTATTCGATCTTCGGAAGGGCCGACTTCGCCTAGCCACTCGTCTTTCTCGAGGGATGGACTCGCGGATACAGATGTGAAGACTTTGGATTATCTGGGGCTCGCTGAGACCCCGCAACACGGAATGGCGTCTTATGGACGTCCCTCTATGGAAGCTTTGATGCAACAGCAGCAGCAGCAAGCTTCTGCGCTGCCGCCACTCTTGGCTGAGTTGGCGATGATGAAGAGCAATAATCGATTCCGATCATACTCTGTCAATGCCAAGGAAAAGTACGCCGATGACGAGGATCTTGAATACGAGAACCGCTACTCCCAACTTCCCTCGGGTACTATGACGCCGACCGCCGCCGCGACCGCCGCGCAACTTGCCGCCACACAGGCCCAGATCCACCAGCATAATCTCGCGGTCCAAGCTTTTGCCAGCCATGCCTCCGTCAGCCGACCCCGGGCACGAACTGCTGGCATTTTGGAGGCACCTCCCCAGCGATCATCCATCCGCAACTACCTTGCTACACCTTCCCGCCTCGACAACAGTTTCAGTGCTGCTGATCTGCAGATTCCCGAGAACGGTGAATATGACGAATTATCCGAGGCAGTTCAGCTGATGCATCTCAGCGGTAACGGTATTCCCGCCATGGGTGGCCGACCGGCTGGCGAGATGGCTGATGAGAACAACCAGGATGGGCCTACGCGGGCACTTTGGATTGGTAGCATTCCCGTGTCCACCACTGTCACGTCTCTGGAGGCCATCTTTGGTATGTATGGAAAGATCGAGTCTACCCGTGTTCTCACTCATAAGAACTGCGGGTTTGTCAACTTCGACCGCCTTGACAGCGCCGTGCAAGCCAAATCGCTGCTCAATGGGAAGGAAATTTTCCCAGGCGCAGGCCCCGTTAGAATTGGTTACGCCAAGGTTCCTGGTGCATCGGCCACCGGTACTCCTGGTGCAAACGGCACCCAGTCATCTCCCACTCCTGACCCGAACTTCAGGTCAAATACTGCAGCGGCAGATGGGCCGGATCGCGCGGATACTAATGTTATCCCTCAGATTCCCGCTCTGGCTGATCTGTTGCCTGAGATGGTGCAAATTGTGCAAGAATTCGGCGCCAGTGAGGACGATCTGAAGAATATCACGGCAAGCATCCAGACTTCCATCGCGTTCAAGGCTTTCGAGGATGAAATCCCCTCGGTCCAGGAAACGAGCCAGTCCCGGATGTTTGACGCCCCTCGTCTCCGTGACATCCGCAAGCGCATTGACAATGGTGCATGCTCGATCCAAGAAATTGAGGAGACTGCTGAGGCCATGCTTCCTGAGGTTGCAGAGCTAGCGTCCGATTATTTGGGCAACACCGTGGTTCAGAAACTGTTCGAGTTCTGCTCTGAATCCACCAAGGAGCAGATGCTGTCTCACATTGCACCCCATCTGTCTGAAATCGGTGTTCACAAGAATGGAACTTGGGCTGCGCAGAAGATCATCGATGTCGCGAAGACTCCTGGACAGATGCAGTTAATTGTTGATGCTCTCCGCCCTTATACTGTTCCTCTTTTCTTGGATCAGTATGGAAACTATGTCTTGCAGTGCTGCCTGCGATTTGCCAGCCCCTTCAATAGCTTCATCTTCGAGTCCATGCTCAGCCGAATGTGGGAAATCGCCCAGGGACGTTTCGGCGCCCGAGCGATGCGGGCTTGTCTCGAAAGCCACCATGCCACCAAGGATCAGCAGCGGATGCTTGCATCTGCTATCGCTCTCCACAGCGTGCAGTTGGCTACTAATGCAAACGGAGCTCTTTTGCTCACTTGGTTCCTTGATACGTGCACATTCCCTCGCCGCCGAACGGTGTTGGCCCCGAGACTTGTGCCTCACCTTGTTCACCTCTGCACCCACAAGGTTGCCTACCTGACCGTTCTCAAGGTGATCAACCAGCGCAACGAGCCGGATGCTCGAGACATTGTTCTGAAGGCGCTCTTCTTCAGTCCCGGCGATGAAGTTTTGGAGAAGATCCTGAGCGACCAGACATCTGGTGCGACTCTGATCTTCAAGGTCTTGACCACCCCATTCTTTGACGAGTCTATGCGGACTGAGGTTGTGAAAAACGTGTCCAAGGTCCTCACAAAGCTCAAAGCTTCCCCAAGCCAAGGCTATAAGCGTCTGATGGATGAAGTGGGCCTGTCCTCACGAGGTAGCGGTCGGGAGCATCATCATGGACGTGAGCACTCCACACCGGAGAAATCGCAACACCGTCAATCCTCTCGCCACGGAAGCACAGGCTATCCAGCCCAGCCGTCCATTGACCGACAACAGTACAATGGGCAGTTTACTCCCAACACGTTTGGCCAGAACCCCGACAACCGCCCTATCTCCGCCGATCAATCCAACCCCCCGCCCCTTGATCCATATTCCAACGGGCTCGGAAACCACATGAACGGTCTTGCCAGTATAGGTGGATACAGCCAGGAACCTCTGAGCCAGCAACAGCTGCAATACCAAGCCTTCCTCGCCGCACAGGCTCGCGGTGTTCCCACGGGCTATCCTGCCATGCCGGGTGCCAACTACGGCTACCCAGCTGGTTCGACTATGGATAACCTGCGATCTCTACAGTCGCAACAGGCTTCTCCCCTCCCCGGACCGGGCCAGATGAGTCCGATGCTCCAGAACAACTACCAACAGTTCAGCCCTGTTGTCAATCCTGCCCAGATGTATCAATACCCTCCGCAATACTACCCCCAGGCACAGCCTGTGCAGGGACAGTCAGGCGGAGGCCGACGTGGACGGGTGAGTTCATTCTCGGATCGGCCCTAAACCGTATAATCCGCCGATACTAACGTGCATGCTTGCGTCCAGCGTTGATCCCATCTTCGTATGATTTCTAATCGATCTACCTTACCATCTACATGTATAAATTTTCTTGATCATCTTTTCTTCTTTTTTTCTCATTTTTGAAGTTTCTCATGGAGACCAAGCGGGTTTATCCAGCTACGTGTTGTGATTTCACCGTCCTATCTCTTCACCCTGATCGGACGCTGGATCGCCGGCAGGGGAGAACGGACCCGGGAGACGAACTGGATACGCATGGGGAATCGGTGGTGAAAAAGTCTTGTGTCTCTTCTGGGTGGAGGCCCAGTTTTGTATCTTCGGCGTTTTTGAATGACCTTGTATCTTTTGATCTTACGATAGGACTTCTCTTCTGCCTGTTGTCTTAGATCGAGATTTGGCTGCCTAGTGGAGCATAGTGAATTGATGCAGATGTAAAAAAGACTATATCGTAGTGAATGTAAATAAATCGAATTGAAGGAGTCACTTTGTCAAAATCCCTTGAATTTATGAGGCTGAGCTCCACAA
Organism: Penicillium psychrosexuale; assembly: GCF_028828465.1. Taxonomy (NCBI): domain Eukaryota; kingdom Fungi; phylum Ascomycota; class Eurotiomycetes; order Eurotiales; family Aspergillaceae; genus Penicillium; species Penicillium psychrosexuale. Next base: position 727,791 of record NW_026643190.1, on the reverse strand, counting down.
CTACCCGGTGCAATCAATCCACAGCTTATTTTCACCATCACCAACCAACCAATTATGGCAAGAAAATGACCAGTATGAGCAATACTATACAAGAGGAGACTGCAATTCTCTTCCAAGATAAAAACATATACCTCATCGATATCCCGCATTCAATCGCGCTCGCGCAAGAGGGGAGGCCAACATCACAACAACCAACCTCATCAAGTTCAGGAGCAGAAAAGAGCACGCATAAGAACATACTGAATCTACTTTCATGCTCACCTATAAAAGAGCCATTCTCCTCTACCGAGCCCAAAAAGCCAGCTGCGCTCGCTAATCTCCTCAACACCATTCCTATATCTGAGAGGCGGTTTCATTCGGAACTGATACTGCCACTCGTGAGGGATTCACTCGAAACTATCCAGGCTAGGTTTCCCCATGATCGCCGGTGGTGTGAGGCACGAGTTGTGCCTAGGGAATCCCTAAATTATGATAGCAGAACGCCGGCTCAGAAGCGGCGGCGGGGAAATGATTATATATGCTTGGAGTCTGCGGATGACGGTGTTTCGACTCAAAATGAGCCACCAATGATTCTATCAACTACCTCGCCGAACGACTTCGAGGCTTTGTCAGATCTTGCGATTGTCAAGAATCCATCACCAGAGCCCGCAATCGTCAGGGTTGGAAGTTGCCATCGCGATGAAGCGAATTCCCCTCCGTGCGAATATATGGTGCCACCTAAATCGAGCTTTGTGCTTTGTACACTACCTCTATTTCAAATGGAGACCGACCGCCCATCTACATCGAATAATTATCCCATCCCGGGACTCCCCCCCCACCACCAAAAGTTCAATCTCATCCTCATGGACCCGCCGTGGCCAAACAAATCCGTGCGCCGCAGTGGACACTACCAAACACATCACTATTCCGAGATGGATGTGCTTACTGAAGGATTACGAGATATACTCCGTATGCACTCACACGACCCCAACACAAAGCAGGGGCTACGCCAAGAAACCCATACCGAACCGATCCAAAGCGAACAGTCTATAGCTGCTATATGGATCACGAACGCGGAAAAGGCGCGGCGAGCAGCGTACGAGGCCCTGACCGGCGCGGGCTTTTGCATCTGCGAGGAATGGATCTGGGTCAAGACTACGTGGGACGGACAGCCGATCTCAGCACTGGAGGGGCTCTGGCGAAAACCGTATGAGATTCTTGTCATTGGCCGCAAGGGTGACCATAGTGTCAATGTCAGTGTCAACGCTAAGGTCAACAATGCAACACCCCTGTCTCAAATAGATGATCTGACGCGGATGAGTGAGACTATTACCACGAGACGGGTTATCGCTGCGGTTCCGGACTTGCATTCTCGTAAACCGAACCTGAAATCGATTTTTGAGAAGGTGTTTTTCACGGATGCTGGTCGGTGCCAGGAGTATTCTGCCCTCGAGGTGTTTGCGCGCAACTTGACGGCTGGTTGGTGGGCTGCTGGTAATGAGGTCCTCCGGTTCAATGCTCGTGAGTGCTGGGTCGAACTTGGAGACAGAGAATACAGACATGCATGAATGTGCATATGCAAATCAGGTTTTTGGTCAGCCAGATTTGTTTCGTTGATTTACGACTTCCAGACTTCCAATGCTGTCAACAAGGGGTACAATTGACTCGGCGCTTATTGGAGGGTCATTATACTTGGCTCAGGTTGTATATGTGTGATGCATACATGTACATAGAGGCGGTCTGATCCTAGGGCTACCATCGTGGACATGCTTATTCCCACGGGAATTGATTTCCTCCCGATCAGCGCGGAACTCCTGCCGCGCTGACAAAGTACAATATAAAAAAAACACAGTAGAATTACACATCAAGGGACTCAATTACAATAATAAAATAGTATCTAGACTTCTCTCACACTACATATCTTCTCAGAAACGCGGGAAACACACTCTCTCGCGTAGATTGACCTGTGTGACCCCCAAACCTGCCGACCAAATTCAGCTTCATCGAATAGACAGAATTTACCAGATACAAATCTTCTGTCTATGATTTTTCAGAAATGGCTAAAGACCAAGAAAATGGTTCAGGGGTCAACAACAGCTCGGATCGTCCAAGGTGCTTCACCAGCACATTTCAAGAGGTTCTCTTCGTCCTAACTGCCACAATGGCCATTGGCCAGCAGTCCTTCTTCCAGGGCTGTATCGTGGGCGTGACAGCATCTATTGGCAAGGATTTGCACATGAATTCCGCTGAAATCACTTGGATCAACGCCGGTGCCTCGTACGTTTTCCCCACATTTTTCTACGGGGTTTCCCCGGTTTCTGAATCCGATCTCTTCCCGTCCCCATATACTACATACATCGCAAAACACACAAACACACAACTAATCATGCACTCAAATACCACAGCCTCACCAGCGGCGCCTTCCTACTCACCTTCGGGAAGCTAGCCGACATGTTCGGACGCAAGATGCTCTTCACCATCGGCATGGGCGGTTTCACCATCTCGCTGCTCATCGCCGGCTTCGCCACAAACGCCATCTACATGGATGTCTTCTCGGGGATTTTAGGTTTATTCGCAGCCGCAGTCGTCCCACCCGCGGTCGGCGCTCTAGGCGCTACTTACGAGAAGCCCTCGAAGCGGAAGAACCTTGCCTTTGCCTGCTTCAGCGCGGGCAACCCGCTTGGTTTTGTTGGCGGCATGATCATCTCCGGTGTTGCGGCGCATTTAGCTAGCTGGCGCGCTTCGTTCTGGGCGCTCGCGGTTGTTTATGGTGTCTTTACCGTCCTGACTGTGTGGACGGTGCCGGCTGATGGGTTTGCGAGGACGCCTTTGAGTGTCCAGGCTTTGAAACAGTTTGATATTCTTGGGATGGCGTTGGTTGTTGTTGGATTTGCGTTCTTTTCGAGTTCGCTTTCGTATGTTTTTCCTGGATTGGAATCGGATACCTTCTTGGACTTCCCGCTGACGGTTTTTATAGTTTGGCTGCAGATGCACCCGATGGCTGGAAAACTGGATACGTCCTTGCTCTGTTTATTGTGGGCTTTTTCCTTCTCCTGGCGTTTCTTTATTGGCAGTCCGTTACTCCACACCCTCTGATGCCTCTTTGGGTCTGGCGAGATCGTAACTTCTCTCTTGTATGTGTTCAACTTTCTCATGTGCAGATCGAGACTAACTGTTCAGCTCATTGGAACTTGCTGTCTCGGCTTCATGGGCTTCTCTGCCACCAGCTTCTACCTCGCTCTATATCTTCAAAACGTGAAACATCTGTCTGCCCTTGAGATCACCGTCCAGCTACTCCCAATGGTTGTCAGCGGCGTGCTGGTCAATGTTGTCTGCGGTCTGCTTCTGCACCGCGTAAGCAACAAAGTACTTACCGGCATCGGAGCGCTGGCGTATACAGCTTCGTTCCTTATCCTGAGTCTCATGAAACAAGATGCTACCTACTGGGCGTTTATCTTTCCAGGGCTAGTGCTTGTTGTTGTTGGTGCTGACATCCAATTCAACGTCACAAATGTACGTTCAGCCCCGCATGTCCTTTCTACTTACTCCTTGATTCCTTGTCTATCTGCAGTATTTTCCGTCTTTGGGGTATTGACTTCAATTAGATGTATGTGATGTCAACCCTCCCACCATCCGAGCAATCTATCGCCGGCGGCATCTTCAACACCGTCAACAAGTTGTGTAGCAACCTGGGTCTTGGCATTGCTACTTCCGTGCAGAGCTCGGTCGCCCTTCGCATGACTGCCTCCTCGCCTGCTATTCAGCCTTATCTATCGGTTTATTGGTTTGCGGCTGCGGCTTCGGGGGTGTCTTTGGTTTTGGTGCCGTTCTTGACAATTGGTAAACAGGGCAATGATGTTTCGCAAAATGATCAGTTGATCCTCGAGGAAGCTGGTGAGAAAACAGATGTTACTGCTATGACTAGTTCTGTGGTTTCTTCTGCTGTTGATATCACGGAGCATGAGAAGAGGTAGTTAGTCTACTGGGCTGACATTTTGATTGAGAGAAAAAGTGTGTGGGATACCTGAATACACCAGATACACCAAATATATCTGGGAATTTAGCATACCTCAGTATATCCTCACTCTTCTTTCAGCAATTCCAGACACATATCATTAGATGTACCTAATAACATACTGTCTTCAAGGCACAGCCCGAGAAAGACATAGTATCTATCCGAATACCAGATCCAGAAACACGAAAGCAAACTCTTCACCGACCCATGCTCTAATCAAACAAAGGTCCCAAACTAACCAAACTAAACCTCAAATCCGGATTCCCACCCTGCGCCTCCATTTTCAAAAACCTCCTGACCCCTAACTCCAACGCAGCCTCACTAAGCGCATCCTCCCCCTCCTTCAAAAACCCCCTAGCCAACGGCCCCTTCCTCCTCCCGTCCAATTCCCAAAGCGTCCCGTCCAGCCCCCTAACAAAGGCAACGAAATGCAGATCTACATTATCCTCCGCCAACGGCGCAGCGGTATCACCCAGTTTCGCCGCATCCGCATGCGCACTCTCCAACGCCTTACTCTCATACAGCAGATCTGCGCGCTCCACCGGCCCCAACGCTTCCGCCTCTCGGAGCAGGGTATCCAAGTCCGAGCCGACAACGACATGTTTCCTCGCCTCGCCATTCGCGACCGCGTGCAGCAGGCCGATCAGCCCACATGCGTTGCGGATCGTCTGCTTGAACCACATTACCGGCTCTGCGGGGCCGGAGCCGGTGTAGGTGGCTTTGGGGGCATCTTCGGCTTCACGTGAAGCTTCGTAGGTTGCGGAGACGGGGAAGACCAGGAGGAGGGCCTGGGAGGGCCGTGGGACAAAGGCTAGGAGTTCCGGCTCGTCGATCGAGAATACGTCTGTGAAGCCTAATGCGGGGGCTAGTCCCAGTTGGTGGACTAGGTGGGACATCACTTCCGGATTGTTTTCTGGGTCTGGGGTTAGTTTTGGTCCTTGGATTTGGAGGTTTGGGGGTTGGGGTTGGGGTCGAACCTAGTGGCACGAAGGCCTTTTGAGTGGGGGGGACATCGACGTGTGCCATGTGTGGTTTTTGGTGGTGGTGTGTAGATAGGAAGGTGTGTTTGTAGTAGTATGTCTTTGGGATAAGGTGAGGGTTAGAAGGATTGCGGGGTTCGGGCGTTTCCACGTTTTCCTGCATGTTCGATATTAATTACGGAGAAGACTTATAATTGGTTTTATTGGCTTTAATCGGCTTTAGTTGGGCTCTAATTGAGTGAAAGTTCGTTGGAAACAGTATTAGTCTCTTATTAAGTTTAGACAGACAAATTGACAGGAGAATATAAATCCGACTCTCTCCATCGGGCTGGAGTTTCCAAATTAGGATATAATCTCAGAGCCTGAAGAAACAGGCTGCAATGTATGTTTGCCTGGTTTGCGGCTTACATGTGGCGCTTTTAAGAGTAACGCTCAATATTAATAGCCACCGATCCTTAATAGATCCTCAATAGATTCTAATAACAGATCCAACCGGCTAAATTGATTTGGGTAATTCTCCACTGACCTGTCAAACAGAAAGCATTCAGATCGCCCATTTCTCAACAGCCTTAAAAGGAGGGAGTTAATCACCGAGGAGGCACCGAACTTAACCCCGTCCCCAAAGTGGATGACTAAAAGTGGACGGCTCTGACAAAGGCGCGCACTAAGTGGGCGGCTGCATACTCCGTGCTCGCCGGACCCAGAAAGACCTTTGTCATTCAAGACACTTAGTACGGACTACTACGGAGTACACGCCATTAGTTTCGGTTGATGATCACGATCGCCACTTTGCCTGCTCAAAACTATCGGACCTTCCGAATACATCTAGTGTCCCACCAGTAATGATGGGATTGGTATCTGATTTCCCGTCGGACCCATTCCAATTTCGGAGGCTCGCAGGAAAATGGAAATGGGGCCTGGTTACAAGGCTATGGACATAAGATTACCAGGTGCTCCATAGCGTCGACCCAACGACATGGTAGCTTTTGTTCACCCCTGCCGATATCTTCCCGAGCACTAGAATAGTGAAACATCGGTGGGACTTCTAATGGAGAAAAATTGGGTTTTTTCGAGTCCATGTTTCTCCTATACGCCATGCTTGGAAGTCCCAAGATCATGATATTTCACACCCGTACATTCGCATGACCTGACAGGGGTGGTGCAATCTAGCGGCTCTTCATTCAGTTTATACGCGTGGAGAAAGCCACGAGCGTTGTCGATCACCACGAGGTGGGCTTAGTGCTGTTTTTCCGTGGAGACTAAAAAAGCATCTTTGACAAGCTAAGGGCTAGAAGGGCTAAACGTTCTAGTTCTGCTTTACTCGCCCCTGTATTTTGTGGCTTCTCGTGGCCCGTGACATAGGAGGGTGTTCTTTTATTAAGAATCCTTCTCCACCACTTTGAAATCCTTCCGGTATGACAGGCATTCAAGATGACAGACGAACAGCAGAGAAAAATGGCATGCCAGACCGTGGCAGCGGTCTTTCTGCCCATTGCCACTATCACGGTGGCGCTGCGCATATATGTGCGTGGCTGGGTCGTAAAGGCGTTTGGATGGGATGATGGGGTTATGGTAGGCGCAATGGTACGTTCAATATTCTTCTCCAATTCGAGATTTTTTCCAAAACTGTTATGTGGAGTTGTATCAGAATCAGAGATCTAACAAGCTTTACCCCAGTTATTCTACGCCATGTTTTGCGGGACTATGATTGGAGGCACAATATACGGCACAGGTTATATGCTTGACCACCTCACTGTCCACAACCGTGTCCTAGCAAAGAAGTACTGGTGGCTCTGCGAGATTGCCTACTGCTTCGCCTCGGTTGGATGCAAGATCTCCGTCTGCATCTTCCTCATGCGCATCACTATCAAACCCCTCCACATCTGGATCCTCTATACCGTCATGCTCTTGACCGTCCTAGCAGGCCTGGTTTTCATGTTGCTCATGCTCCTCCAGTGTAGGCCGCTGTCATACTTCTGGTTTCAAGTGGCACGCGACCCTAGTATTCACGGCAAATGCATGGATATGAAGGTCATTGTCATCATGACCTACATTTACAGTTCATTTGCCGCCCTGTGTGATTTCACCGTCGGCTTGTTGCCTATCTTCCTCGTCCACAATCTTCAAATGAAGCGCCAGACCAAGATCGCCGTCATGGCCATCTTAAGCATGGCTTGCATGTATGTTTCAACTCGGGTCTCCGTACTAGTTCTAGATCACTGACAAGAGACTCCATAGTGCTTCATCGGCGGTTATCGTCCGTATGCCCTTCGTCGACGGATTCTACGACCCCGATTTCCTCTGTATGTTCCGACTCTCCCGAAAACAAGGCCAACGCCCCGAAGAAAACTAACCAAATCTCTCACTCTAGACGCAACATACCAAATCGCCATCTGGTCCAATGTCGAAGCCGGCCTCGGAATTACAGCCGGCAGTCTCGCAACCCTCCGACCCCTCCTCCGCATGTGGACGGGCTCCCACTCAGATCCATATTACAACAACAACTCCGGGTTCCCGTCCGCGTTCCCCGGCGGACGCTCACGGTCTGCCTCGCGCCAATTGGGTGGAGGTGATAACCGTCCGTTTCCTTTGGGCTCGCTGGATGACAGCGGTCATCGCTTGAGACCGGATAAGCTTGCTGTCACTGTTACGACTATCCACAGCCAGAGGGACCCTAATGACCTTTACTCCACGAGCCCGACTAGCAGCGAGGAGAGGCTGACTTCGGATCGGTCCTCGCCTCGGAATATTGGGTTGGGCATTCACCGCACGTTTGAGGTTACGCAGACTTCAACGGAGAGGATTGATTCTGAAAGGATAGCTGTGAGGGAACATGTATAAGTGACCCACGTATAACATGACTTAAAATAATATATACTAATATCTTGTTATCGAATTGTTCCGTTCGGGCTGTATAATGTCATTCTATTGACTCGTGAAGAATGAGTTCCTTCATCTATTGGAACTTTTGGTTACGCCTCAAACAACTCCCTTATATTGACGGGGTTGCTTTCCCTGCTTCAACGGCTCAAAGATATCCGTCCACAGCTCATTAGCCTCGCCCAGGAAGTATGTTAAATCAACATCGGCCAGACTAGCATCCCCATCTCCAGACAAAGTCTCAAGCTGCGAGATCAAGTTCTCCAGCCCAAACGCCTTACCCGTTGCCTGCGTTGCACCAGCTTCGAGCATAACATTGACAACATGAATATGGAAATGGTAGTAAGTCGGTTGATCTAATATTCAAAGTCAGCAAAAAACCACCAATGCAACAAAATACAACCGTAACTCACAATGAACGTAAAGCTTAATCTGATCCTCCTCCAAACCAGGATACATAGAAACCGTAGCCTCCAGCACCCTCCCCCTCAAATACTTCAACCAAGGCACAAAACTCTTCTTCAAATCCCTCAAACTCCAAATATCCCTCCTCTGCACCAAAGCCAACAAATGCAACGACCCGATACTCTTCCGATCCCAATTCAAATCCGGCAACATCAAAAACCCATCATCAGGCCCGAGCCCCTCATCCCGTAGCACCACATCCTCCTGCTCAGTCCTGCCCTCAAGAATATTAAACACCCAGTTCAGCCGCCCCTCCTCGCGCTTCGCCTGCATGAACGGCCGCACGTGCGCGCGGTATATCTCCGCCGTCTCCGTCACCATGCGCAGAGACTGGTTCGAGTACTTCTTGATGTGCTGTGCGGTGCATGGCCAGATGAGGTTGAGTTTGAGGTCTTGCTGGGGGTTCGCGGATTCCGCGGGTGTGGTCGAGGCCGTGTTGTTGGCGTTTGATGACGCAAGATACCAGCGGTAGATGTCGTTGTCGCCTAGGTTGTTGACTCGCGAGATTGCGGCGTGGAAGGCTTGTAGCACGGCAAGGGATTCCGTTTCGAATGCCGCGCGCTCGGCTATTAGGATGCCTTGCGTATTGTCGATTGTGCCTAGGAGGGCGATTCGTCGGCCATTTTGGTCTGCATTTCTTTAGCTTATTGAGGCTGCGGGGTAGGAGGTGGATGGGTCGGACCTTGTTTGAGGAGCTTGCTCACTTGGAATTTGGTGATTAGTGCCTCCGGGGCGAGCTTCTCGGTGTCTGCAGAGTCGGCCATGTTAAGCTTTCAATGTGGGTATGACTAGTTAAGTTCAAGATGTTGACGATTTACTCAGCTTTATCGGGTGGGGCGGTCAGGCTTATCTTAGATCTCCAGGGCTATCAGATGGAATATGTTGCAATGCCTCGATACTAGTATAGTATATAATGCTGCAGAGTTGCTTTGATATTCTGATATATTGAGCCCTAAGTGTGTGCATCGAACAAATTGCACCAGAAGCAACCGCTTCCAGCCTTCTTCACATATAGTTCTTATTTTTTTTTTGTGCCAAAAGTGATTACCTTTTTTGTAAAGGTTATAAGGAGTTCTTATGTTCAGTTTCAAGCAAAAGTAAATGTATGTCACAAAATCATGCTACCAGATGCACTGGTCTACAGCCTGAATCTAGAGAAATCCCCCATTGACTCCATTCTAACCCAACAAGCCCTCAGGCAGTAGCAGACTCCTTTCCAGTCTTCCCTGATGTTGGGGTTGTATGCATCTAAGACAATCAGAAAGAACCAGGGCAAAAGAATAACCCGAATAGATCATAATAGATGGGGAACATACCGCGTCCGCAAATTGCAGCCACTCCTCCACTCCCTTGACAAAAGTGTCATCTGCCGCAGGAAGAGCCTCATGCCCCCATACTACAAACTCATCAAAGGTCCTCTGAATCTCCATAACCTTCACTGGTTCCTCGGGTTCAGCCTCTGCATCCTCAGCGCCATCACTGTCTGCCGGTTGAGCTGCAGGTAACACACGGTCTGTGTGTGTTGCGACTACACCTATATTTTCAATGGTATATAATCAGCCAATTATGATTCAATTACCGTTTTGGTATTTCCAGGACTCTCATTCGGATGTTCTCTCATACCTTGATAGCCATCAGGGAGGGCGATGCGCCGACCTCGAAGTTTGCGTCCGCGGAAATACGTCGTTTGTGTATTATCTGGATAAGAAGAAGTGTTAGTTTTGGTTTGTACATTAGTCTAGCTGGATTTTGTCCTGCTAGAGCTGTCTGTCTTGCATGCCTTTTTCGTCTTGCACTGTCCAATACCGATCCAGTGAATCAACTGGCCCATCGTGGTGAATCCGGCATGGAATGATATTTGGCACACATTGTAGAGCCGAGTCATTCTTCTCGGATTGTGAGCTCGCTTTTGCGCAAGGCTGGATGGCGTACATGTCGGGCATTGTCTTGGTTGCTCTTCGTAGAGGACGATTCTGAGTGACGAGGCAGTAACGGTATAAACCAGGATATTTTCTGGGCCTAATTGTTTTCCAATTTGTTCCTATGTTGTTCAAGTCTGGATTAGAGAGGTATTGCCTGGGTTCCGCGGTCTGGGTGGTTGCGCTGATTCTTGCAAAAGATTGGACGTGAGGCGCGACGCGTTCTCCCCGTTCTCCGCGTTAAGTGGAAATTCGAGGATCGACGACTACAAATTTATCTATTGATTATACGTATATTGTAGAAGTTTTAATGCATTTAAATTCGTAGTCGTACAAGTAAAAAATACAGCTAATTCTCGTGGAAATGCAAAACAATTCAATTGGCAATGATCGGGGTATACATGTACAGAGTGTCTAAGCATGTCTCGAGAGCTATATCGAATATTTAACCACATCAACGCTTGCGTGTGGTCTTCTTCTTCTTCTTCTTTTTCTGGCCCTCACCCTTCTCCCTGTTGTCGGCAATCATCCGAGCAGGCCATTTCTTCAAGTGTTCCCGCTCAAACGCATCCTTCTCCCGACGATACAAAGCCATCGTGGCCCGAGCATCTTCCACACTAGAATGCGCTCCGTCCTGGATCTTGATTCCCAAGAACTCCTCAGCCAAAATCTTCAAACGTGGTGATCCACCACCTGCGATCCTCCGATATGGCGGGTGCTTGCTCGTGTCTCGGATGTCGCGCTTGGGATGGCTGAGAAGGAGAACGTCCAAATCATTGCTGACAGCATGACCGACGAGAATGCGGTCCTTCAAGATATCTGCGATTTCTTTCTGAACGTGCTCAAGGGTTCGTGCCTCCACCATGTGCTTCGGGGCAATCCCGCTCACATGAGTGCGCCAATCTGTGACCATCTCCTTCGGCCGCACGTACGAATCGTATATTTGGTCGCCGTTGAAGTTCACGACACTGACGCGGGCAAGTGCAGAGTCGCTGTCGGGGTTTGGTCCGACGCCCACCATTTCGCAATCCATCGCGACGTATTTCCCTAGTTCGGCACTGGAGCTAGATAGTTAGTATTGATATCGAAGGATAGGCCAAATAGTATGGCTGTCCGTCTGTGCCCTGGCACTTACCTTGGTGAACGGCCTTCATTCTCCTTGTGACGCGAACTCGTCTCGATCTTTGGAGCGGACGCATCGGCTGAATCGCCGGTCTCTTTCTTATCGGACATTCTCTTGCGCTTGAGAGTTGGTTTGGCGTCTCGGTTATATGGCTTTTGCTTCTCGGTCAACTTTCGTTTCTTCACAATGCCATTTCCAGAGTCGAGCTCGGAGGGCTTGCGCTTGACAGTAGGATCCTTCTTTAATGTCGCCTGCAGCTTCTTCCAATTACTGGAAAGCGCCGTCTTGTCCATTCTGTGTTCTGTTGGTGAGAGAAGATGGGAAAGATAAAAAAAGCCGATAAGCAAGTAAATTTTCGGGACCCACTTTTTATTTTGCGGATAGTTGACCAGGCGACTTTTATACAGCGCCATTTGGACTATATATATTATCTTTACGGTTTTTGATTGAGTTTAGTGTTTAGTCTTTACTTAATTTAGCTGTAAGTGCTTGAAATATATTGAAATGAAACCCGATCCTAACATCTAACCTTAGGACCACATTATATGTCCAGATAAACAAAATGCACGCGCTTTTAGAGGGAATATGCAGAATCATTCGTACCCAGTCTTGAAATCCTTCGCAGTCCACTTCTCCGTGATCTGTCTTCTGGCCTTGCGTGCCTGGGTGATTGGTGTGCGAGACTCGAGCTTACCTTGAACGATCAAGGTTCGGAATCTGTCATCCAAGAGATTGCCTTCCGGCTTCAAGAGTCGCAGAGAATCCTGCAGCTCGTCAGGAAGCACCAGCTCCAACGGCTGCGCGGGTACACTAGAAGAACTTGTTAGTCGTAACATGGACATAGGAAATGAACACAAACGTACGCTCTCTTGCCACCGAAGGTCTTCTTGCGAAGCGCAGTCTCATCACCAGCTTCATCATCATCCGCATCCGATTGATTCTCGCGCTCAAGCTCCCGTTCTTTGATTTGCTCGGCGATCTTGAGAATATGCTGGGCCTGTTCATCTCTCTTTACTCTCGCTGCCTCCCATTTCGCTTTCCCCTCTGCTAGCTTGCGTCGGATGGCCTTGTTGCGCTGTGTCTTGGACTTTCGTTCGGGGCGCTTCTTGTTCAGCCACTCGGACTTCTCGTACTCGCTTTCGAAGCCCTCCCAGGCACTTTCATCATCCGACTTCACCTCGCCGTTGTCGTTCTGGGCCTCCTCAATCAAACGCTGCTTCTCAGCTTCCTTGGCCTCTTCCGCCAACCGCAGCTTCTCGGCCTCAACCGCCGCCGCACCATGTGTCTCCAATAGTTTATCCCACTCTTCGAACACAGGGTTGTAACTGGTTCCGCCGTGCGGCACTTTAACAGAGGGGATAGGCTTTCCATTGGCAGCAAGCGAGATGGGGGCGTGTTTTAATGTGCTTGGCTCAACCTTGGGCTTAGGCTTCTGCAGGAAATCAAAGCGAGGGTCGTCGTACTTGAGCGTGGGTTCGGCATCTTCCGCCCACGGATCGTAGAACTCATTTTCGGTCTTCTTGGCCAGAGGGTTTCCCTCCTTCGCTACTTGCTTTAGGCGGAGATATTCTTTCTTGCTAACCCAGTCGCTCTTGGGCTTCTTTGTCTTCGGTTCAATGACTCCGTCGGTGACGTTCGGGTTTACACGCTTCCGGCCGTCCAGGGCGGGGATCATTGACCGCTGGGCAAGGATCTCGTCTGACTTGAGGGGCTTCTTTTGCTTTTTGGCGATAGCCTTGCGCACGTCTTCATTACCAACAGTATCGAGAACGAAGAGCTGATCGGAAGGCTTTTCCGAGATGAGGCCACTAGCAGGAAAAGATAGTTAGAATCTTAATCCACAAGTACAAGTGCCAAAAAAAAGAGACAATAATGAGCCATACCCTGTGATCTCGGCATCCTTCAGATCGCGCAAACCCTCCTGCACCGCGGTGATATCGACATTCTTGCGCCACGCCTTCTTGCCCTTACGGGAGGTTTGTTTGAATTGCTTCGGGGCATCCACGGAGGTCGACATTGTGGAAAACAACAGAGACAGACAGTCAACGTTGATAGTATGAAAATATTGGCTTATCTTTTTTTCCGGTCCAAAAAATTTCTGGATCTGCTTATCTCAGCACGCGCGGGGGCGGTGATCGCGGCTACCACGTTTACCGCGCTTGAATGAGAACTCGCTTTTCTTCCGCTTCAAGCTGCCATCATTTACGGCGCGTGAACTCCCCAGTGCCAGTGGTTGTCATTTTCCATCTTTTCTGGTGGCACGCTTGATCTTTTACTATCGCTTTTCGAAAGTTTGACACTGCGCTTAGCGCGATCACACGCCATGCCTGTCGTCAAAGGAGGTGTCTGGTAAGTGCCACCGTTGGAACTCGCCCTCGAGTTCTCGTCGCTAATATACTCTTAGGACCAATATCGAGGATGAAGTGCTTCGGGCAGCTGTACGTGTTTTATAACTCACTAGGAACCTCCCTAGCCTACGTTTTATGGGCAAGAACTAACTCGATCGCAGGTATCCAAATATGGTCTCAACCAGTGGGCTCGAGTCTCCTCCCTGCTCGCACGGAAAACCCCAAAACAATGCAAGGCGCGCTGGATTGAATGGTTGGACCCGGGTATTCGCAAGGTCGAGTGGTCGCGGGAAGAGGATGAGAAACTGCTCCACCTTGCGAAGCTGATGCCCACGCAATGGCGCACCATTGCTCCCATCGTCGGGCGCACTGCCACACAATGTCTTGAACGCTACCAAAAGCTGTTGGATGAAGCTGAATCTCGCGAGAATGACGAGCTCGGTCTCGGAGGACCTGGCGAGGAGAGCGCTGCCCCCAGTGCGGACGATGTCCGTCGCCTGCGGTACATTGGTCTTCCTAAAGCTCTGTGTTCGTGTTGCTGATACCTTTTAGACCCGGTGAACTCGATCCTGACCCAGAGTCCAAGCCTGCCCGTCCCGATACTATCGATCTGGATGAAGATGAGAAAGAAATGCTGAGCGAAGCGCGTGCTCGTCTCGCTAACACACAGGGTAAAAAGGCCAAGCGAAAGGCCCGAGAGCGTCAATTAGAAGAGTCGCGTCGACTGGCCGTTCTCCAAAAGCGTCGCGAACTCAAGCATGCCGGTATTAACGTCAAGGTTGTCACGCGGAAGCCCGGTCAGATGGATTACAATGCAGACATTCCATTCGAAAAGCCAGCTGCTCCTGGATTCTACGATACACTCGAGGAGAAAGACCAGAATGAACGCCAACGAGAAGCGTTCGATCCTCGGAAGCAGCAACTCGCAAATAAAAGAAAGGGAGACCAGGACGACGATGCGGAACGGAAGAAGCGCAAGAACGATAAAAGCGGCACTATGGCTGCCTCTGCTGCAGCTGCACGAGCTGGCCAAATGCAGAAGATTCGCGAGGCCGAACAGAGCAGCAAGCGACGGGGTTTGAACTTGCCGGCACCGCAGGTCAGCGAAAGCGAAATGCAAGATATCATCAAGATGGGAATGGCTGGGGATAAAGCTAGTCAAATGACCGCCGATGAAACAGGCACTCGGGGGCTTATTGGAAATTACTCGACTATTGTTGGAGGAACTCCTATCAGAACCCCCGAGCTGCGCCGGAGGAAGATCGCATCGCTAACGAAATCAAGAACATTCGAGCTTTGACTGAAACTCAGTCTTCCCTCCTGGGAGGGGATAACACACCTCTCCATGAGGGCAGTTCATCAACTGGATTTGATGGGATTGCTCCTCGGCGGCAAGCGATCGTCACTCCTAACCCCATGGCCACGCCATTCCGCCAGGCGAATGGCATGGGTGCGACACCTATGCCCGGTGGTATTGGGGCCGGTGCCACGCCATTGCGCACCCCGCGTGACCATTTAGCTCTGAACCGGGAAGGACAGGGTGTCCAGCTCATTGGCAGCACACCCCGAGACATTAAAATGTACGAGAATCTCACTCGCCAACAGGTGCGCAGCAAGCTGGCCTCGCTCCCGAAACCCAAACAAGCCGAGTGGGAATTGGAGGTTCCATCCGAATCTGCTGAGCCCACCACATCTATGGAGATTAGCGAAGAGGATGCGGCCGAGCGTGATCAGCGTAACAAAGAGGCACGGGAGAAGGCCGCCAAGGCTGAATTCAAGCGTCAATCACAAGTTTACCAGCGAGGCCTTCCTCGTCCCGCCGTTCTCGATATTAACGCTTTGCTGCAACGTGCCTCCCAGGTCACCGGCACCATCGAAGGCCTGATTGCCAACGAAGCCGCCATTCTAATTGCACATGACTCTCGCAAATTCCCCGTCCCCGACGCGCAGATTCAAGGCCAAGCACCAAAGTTAAGCCAATTGGACGACCGGTTCTTGGACGCAGCACGAGCTTCTATTGCCGCTGAGATTGCTTCCACCGAAGGACAGCTGTCGGAATGGCAAGAGAAATTCGACGATGGCTGGTCGTCAGCTCGCGCCAAGTCTCTGCCTGGTCTTGAGAATTACGAGGATGACGAGCAGGATCCCTTCCAAGAAGAACAACGCATGATCGCGGCCTTCGACACTGTTCAAACTTCCCTCTTTGATACTGCCGAGCGCGGAAACAAGCTCGAGAAGAAGCTGTCTTTGCACTACGGCGGATACCAGAAACGGGCTAAGACGCTGCGGTCGAAGATCTTGGAGGCTGGTGCTGCTTTGCCCGCCGCTATAAATGAGCTGGACGCTTTCCGTACACTCCAGATATCTGAGGAGTCGGCTGTGGTCCGGCGACTTGAGAGACTCCGGGAAGCGGTGTCATTTGTTATGCGGCGTGAGCGAGAGGCTCAGGATTTGTACAAGAGCCGAAAAGATGAGCTTGATGAACTTCTTGCCGGGACGGGTACGGTCAATGGATGGCACTAGGTAGTTTGCTTCTTTTTTTTCTGCGTCATGACTACAATATCTTGCTCTTCTGTACAATTACTACCTCAGTCTAATTTGACGAACCGTACGCGGTCATTTTCTGGAAGATGTCACCGACGTATCCAAGTTATAGTATGCCATGAACAGTTTGATAAAGATTTAGTATTGATTTATCTGCTTCCTTAGTTGATAGTGTCCGAATATTTGAAGGCTGGGGCCTCTCTGGTCTCGCTTCCGTGAATCAATGCCATGCTTCATAGATCTTTATATGAAGCCACAAAAAAAGATTCATTAGTAAAGCACCAACCCCAGCATTACTATTCGAACTTACCGATGTCACGCCAGGCTTTGGAGCATCCGCTTGATTCTCGTAAACTCCAGCGAACCGCTTATCGTACTTGGAAAGAGCATCCTTTTCCGCCACCGAAAGATCAGGGTGAGAATTGCCAAATTCCAAGGGAGGTAGGGTCTCCAGGATGCGAATGTAAAGCGCCGTCGAACCATCCCCAACAACCGTCGGATCATCCGCATTAACCCTCTGTCTGAGGCACGCGTTGACCTTGTGGGCATTGACCTCGTAGAACTCACGAGGCGTGCCCCGGTTCGCATAAACGTGGAAGTAAAAGGGAACATCGTGGAACTTCTCACATAGCTCAATGATGTTCGTTTTGTCAGTTGTCCAGCCATCCCAGCCGTATATGACGAAGATGCACTCAGTCTTGCATGTGCGGGCTTCTTCGAGAGCCATTCCCAGATACTTGCTGACTCGGCTGTTGGATCGGATCCGGCTGTGGGCGGGCTGGATGATGGTCTGCATCTTGTGAGGACGGACGCCCAGGAAACCGAACTGCTTACGGTGCTCGGCGAGGGTGATTACAAGCAGTGAGCGCAGGTATTCGTGCATTTGGGTGCTGTTCATTTCTGCGTTCGGATAGTTGTGATCTTTCAGGTTTGAGGCTCGGGCGATAAACACCACCACTGGACCGAGGGGGTTGGGGGAATCATGCATAGCTGTCAAGGATGGGGGTTCCGAGGTGGTGTTGTTACCGACAGGAGGTGGACGAGGTTTGTCCGGCGATTGCTTGAAATGAAGCATAGCTGAAGACGATGATATGCGCAGAGAGTGAGTGAAGAGGAACGAGGAATGATGGAATGAAAGAGTAGAAAAGGAAATACCCCAATGGAGATATGAAGGTTTGTTTACGTGTACGGTCTGGTGGTGTCTACCCAAATAGGAAGGCACGTCCAGAGGAAAGAGCGACCCAGACTGGAAAATTACATGGACCTGGAAGGAAGATGAATAGGAAGCACACATTGTAAACATACAAGTCGGTGAGATCCCTCTTGGACACAACTATAGAAAAGTGACAAAATGATATTGATATAAACCCATTTCACGCAGCTCATCGCTTCTTGATGCTGATATCGATCTTTCCAATGCCCCAGGCAGCGACAAAGACTGTAAGCAAACCCGCAAAGATGGTGAGAGGCTTGCGCAGGGCGTCGACCATGGAGTGATCGTACGTAACCTAATGGCGAATTAGCATAATTGCGAGATGAACAAGTTACAATACGATTAGTACATACCACGAACTTGGAGTCGCGCGCTTCGTCAGTCAGACTGTCAACCTCCAGGGTCAAGGTGGTCCGGCCCAGAGTATCCATGTAGGTCTTGAGAGTGTTCAAGTGAACGTAAATGTGCTTGGCACCAGGAAGACCATTACTGTTAGTCCCCTCAAGGAGCTCAAAACGAACATTGTGAGCACCCTCAGGGAGCACAACGCGCACAATCACACGCTCATACTGGATGCCCTCAGCCATCTTAGGCCCCTCAATGAACGGGACCTTGAGGACATAGGAGTCGGAGTCGACACCCGCGGCACGGCGCAGGAACGAAGCAAGGTCATTGTTCCACCCAATACGGAAGCTGTAGTTCCAGCCTCCGAAGATCGGATAGCGGGGCTTCAGCTCCAAGTTACCGGCGCTCTTACCAACACTCGGACGGTAGCGGCTGGTCGAGACATTGCCGATATCATCAATGAAGTAAGGATCGACAGAACCAGGTAGAAGCGGATATGTTAGCTCGCGAAGCGCCGAAGTAGGCGCTTTCTGGTAGGAGGTGAAGGTCCACTCGACACGCGAGAACTGGTTGGTCAGCTCCGAGCCGTTGTTGCGCAGCCAGTACCGTTCCTCGGTTGCGAGGTTGCCGCCCCAGTGCGAGACTTCCAAGTCACGCTCTAAAAGGTTTACGGTGATGACAGGCTTAGTGAACTCATAGCGGACGGTAATTGGGTGCTCCGTGCCCGGGGCCACCTCGGCCGTGTCATACGGACCGTAGGTGTATGTGGTGCCCTTGCGCTCGGGGTCCGAGCCGGACTTGAGACCCTCCGTGGGTGTATAATCCGGCACATTGTTGCTGGGGAACTTCAACTTGGTTTTCTGTGTAACCGTCGTGTAGGCGGATGGCATGTAGGCGGAGAAGGAGTAGGTGAGGAATTGCTTGTCCGCCTGTCCAATGGTGGCAGGAAGTGGGCTGAGAGAGGAAAGCACCGAGTAGGAGATTCCAAGGGTAATCTGCGACTTCGGGGCCAGAGACTCGGGAAGGTGAACGACGAAATACTGGTTGCCGCTGTTTCAATTGTTAGTTTAATAGGCCCCTGACATGGCCATTGACCTCCCAATTGATACTCACTCAGATGGTACAGCTTTGGTATAGTCTACATCAAAGCGTCCTTTCTCGGGGGCTTTCTTATCCCTCACTTCGAAGCCTCCAACACGGTCAAACACTTCGGCAGGGAAGGGGATGTAGTAGTCGTTCTGGGGCTGCTTGTCGACATTCTCCACAACAACATTGATCGTTTCCCGTACATAACTCTTTTCCAGATTGGTATTGCGAACCAAATTTATGTTTTTGAAAACCTGCGGGGGCTTGAAGCCGGACGGAAGATCCAATCGACTAGGCGTGGTAAGGTTGGTTGCAGCGCACAGGCTGGGCGCGAGCAGCCCGAGCACCGTGGCGGTGAAAAACCTCATTCTGAGTACCTGGAGGACACAATTTCTCCGAGGTTCAAAGGGTTCAATAATCCAAGATGTGATTGTGTCTGGTCGGTGAACCTTGGAAAGCTTGCGAAGCTGATGATACGTGGTCCCCATTGTATACTAGGGTCGCCGAAGCGGCCACATCGCGCACTCCGGCTTATCGCTGATAAGGGCCTAGCTGATTGAAGCTTCTCCTCATCTCGCATCTTTACTTCTTGCATACTTGTTCTACTTGACTTGCAGGTTGAAATTGGCTGGAGGCACAGCTGAAACTTATTTTCATATATCATCATGTTGTCACACACGATGTTTGCCTCTCGAGCTGCTTTAAGGTCCGGCTGTTTGAGGGGAACCCAACTGTTATCAGCTCGTCGCTACCATGGCCTTGCCCAGAGCAGGTTCTTCAAGGTGTCAGACGAGGTGCGTGATGCAATTGCTACAGGTAAACCAGTCGTCGCTCTTGAGACGACAATCTATACACACGGTGAGTTTTTCTGTTCATTCCTGGGATTTCTGGGATTGAAGAGCTTCGCCCAAAAGCGGGGAAGCCAAGACTCTAATCAGCTGTAGGTTTCCCTTATCCTGATAACATTGCTCTCGCCGCATTGTTAGAGTCAGTCGTGAGAGCCAATGGCGGAGTGCCTGCAACTATAGGAATCCTTGGTGGCGTTGCCAAGGTTGGTCTGAGTACGGAAGAGCTTATCGAGCTGGCCTCGACAGCTCAAGAGAAGAGCGCTCTGAAAGTGTCTCGTAGGGATCTCGGATATATCTGTGGCCTAGTGAGTTAGCTGTTACAATGGCACAGAGAGCTGGAACTGATCTATATTAGGGCATGGTTGGTAAGCCAATGCACGGCGGTACTACAATCTCGGGCACTATGATCCTGTCAGAACTAGCTGGCATCAAGATCTTTGGTACCGGTGGACTAGGTAAGTCTAATGATCAAATTCAACCGAAAACGAAGCCATCTGACTTGCTCTAGGTGGTGTGCATCGCGGAGCAGAAAGCTCAATGGATATCTCTGGTAGGAGAACCGTGAAAGCAAAGCAAGGATCCTTAATTATTGACAAATGATTATAGCCGATCTTACTGAACTTGGACGTACCCCGGTAACGGTGATTAGCTCTGGGTGCAAGAGCTTCTTAGACATCCCTCGAACGCTCGAATACCTCGAGACCGAAGGTGTCTGCGTGGGTACATTCGCTGATGGCCGGGATGGTGCCGTTGATTTCCCAGCTTTCTTTACCCGAGAGAGCGGCATTCGCAGTCCCCGGGTCATTCAAAATGAAGCTGAAGCTGCTGCCATAGTTTGTAAGTTTACCCCATGTGTTGAAAGCTACAGCCTCGTTGACGGAATCTCCAGATGCGCAATCAAAGCTTCCAGTATCCTCCGGCATTCACTTTGCCAACCCCGTCCCCCTGGAGCACTCAATCCCCAAAGCCGAGATGGATAGTGTGATTGAAGAAGCTATCCGCCTTTCCCATGTAGAGGGTTACCACGGCAGTGACAACACGCCATTTGTGCTTGCTAAGATCAAGGAACTAAGCGGTGGAAAGAGCGTAGTCGCCAACCGGGCCTTGATTGAGTCTAATGTCAAGCGTGCAACCCTAGTAGCTGTGGAACTTGCCAAGCTTGAACAAGCTGACCTAGGAACAGGGTCTCGGTGAGTTTCGTTTCTAGGTACGAGGTACGAGATTCAAATCAATGCTAAGTTCTGAGATCTCCTTCCCTATAGACACATGCCATCAATCCCAGGTGTAGCTTTTCCAAGTCAAGTTGCCTCCCAAGTTGAAGATATCCCCGAACCAGCCACCGGGGCACCTATTACACCAACGCTAAAGGCAGATGTCGTGGTTGCCGGCTCGCTAGCCATCGACTTGTCCTGCGACTACACTCCATTCGGAGACGAACTCACACAGGTTGCACCAGTACCACATACCTCCAACCCAGCAATTATCGGACAAAGCCTAGGCGGCGTTGGCCACAACGTTGCCATTGCCGCCAGCTACGTCGGCAGCGATGTCATCTTCTGCAGCGTCGTCGCAGACGATCTCAGCGGCCGCGCTGCACTCTCAACCCTTGAAAAAGAAGGCCTCAGCACCGCAGGCATTCAAGTCCTCGCAGCGACAGCAAGCACCCGCACAGCCCAATACATCGCAATCAACGACACCAAAAAAGACCTCCTAATAGCCATGGCCGACATGGGCATCATCGAGCTCCCCGAATCCGGACTCGACTTCGACGGCTTCTGGGAACCTCTCCTCGAACGTACAAAGCCAAACTGGGTCGTCGTCGACGCCAACTGGCGGCCCTACGTGATGGCCAAATGGAGTGCTGTAGCACGCAAACACGGCGCCCGCGTAGCCTTCGAGCCCGTTTCAACAGCCAAATCCCGACGCCTATTCGGCACCGGCGCAAACAGCGCCGGCGCGACTATCGGTCCCAACCAGATCGTGCCAAATAATGCTATCAGTCTTGCGTGTCCGAACCGCCTCGAGCTGACGGCTATGTTCAATGCTGCGCGGGAAGCATCTCTTTTCGAGTCCGCGGAATGGTGGCATCTCATTAACTCCATGAATATGTCTCCGACGGGCTCGCGCCAGCAACTCATTGCGCTCACTTCGCTATCTCTCGTTGACGAGGGCATTCCGCAGCAGACTGTTCAGCTACTTCCTTTCATTCCTTGTATCGTTACTAAGCTCGGTGGTGCGGGTTCTCTCCTCACTCAGCTTCTGCCGCCTGGTGATCCCCGTCTTACTGATCCGGAGTCTGCGCCGTATATTCTTTCTCGTGCGTGGGGGCCGGACTTGCCTTTCGGTGGTGTTTACATGCGTCTGTTCTCGCCTGATACTATTCTAGATGCCAAGGACATTGTCAGTGTCAATGCAGCGGGTGATACGCTGCTAGGTGTCGTGGTGGCTGGCTTGGCTAAGGACCCTTCTGTGCGCGTGGAGGATGTCATTCCTATTGCTCAGGAGGCGAGCCGGAAAACATTGGCTAGCGCTGGGGGTGTGAGCAAGGAATTGGTTCAGCTGCGGGGCTTATTGGGGCTGTAATAGGTAGCTGTCAGTACTATGACGTTAATTGCCTGAATCGGAAGTCAACTCGAGGCACTAGCTTGCTCAGCGGTGCTTGGCCTAGATCTATAAAAAGAAATTAATCGTTTAGACAGACATCGTTTAACAAAGACCCTTTGAATTAACCGATTGCAGGATGTAAAAAAGTGATGTGCTGTTAAATGACGTATAAAGTCATTGCCATGTTCTCATTAAGTACACATTAGTTAGTCGTGGACCTCGCCTTCAGTGGCCGAGCGAGGCTCCCATCCCATTTTAGCCATCTCAAACGACTCGAATAAGAAGGCCGGCGCCACCGTACACCCCACGAGTGTCCAATCACCTAGACTCCTCGCATGCTGCCACTCTCCACGCTCAACGATAGCCTGTGGCCGTTCGCCCTATATCATAGGAATTAGGCATTGCCAAGTGGAGAAACACACGACCATATACATAGAGAAATAACTCACCTTTGCAAAATCAATCCCCAAAATCATGTCCCGGGTGGGTTTCCCATCATCCCAGGATAGTGATAGTTGCATAGGGGCGCCAGCGTAGTAATGCCATACCTCAGTGCCATCGAGAACACGGTGCCATTGCGAGAGGCCGCTTTCTCCCTCGAGAAGGTAATAAATACAGGTGCTGTGCGAGCGAGTGTTTGATGAATGGCGATCGCGGAAGGTCTCGACGTAGTACCCTTTTTCTGGATGTGGGGAGAGATTCAAGGTCTTGATGATCTCTTGTGCTGAAATATTTTTCGCCATGCTATTCAGAGAGTAGAGATGTGCTTGGGTTAAAAGAAAGGAGATTGTGAAGTCAAATATACATTTGTTTCCCTATCCCCTCGATTAGTCAGTTGTGGTATTGATAGGCGTCCCGCTGCATGCTTCTCTCCTTAGCAAATCACATCTCGGTGACGTGGTAATACGATGTAGATCTGAGTCAAGGTTAATAAGCAAAGCAATCTAGCTGAAATCTGCAGATAGATGCACCAGTTGGAGGCATCAGAATACTTTCACATCCTTCCAGTTGAACCATAGCCCGGAATTATTGCGAGCTTGACATTCCGTATGGGCAACATATATCATGGACATTAATGAAGTGACTCATAAGGTCAGCCCTACGTTCCTACCATACTATGCGAACTGTCTCGCCCGCGAAAGCTTCGAGGGGCTTATCTCTCGTCAGCGCGGCCACATGTCCGTTGAGGACAACGACACTTGGCTCCTCTCGAAGCGCATTTGGATACGAAAACTCCACTTTTGATAAGTAGATTGTCTTGATAGTCCCTATTAATCGTTATGCAGTCATTACACGACAGAGACACCTAATACTAAAACACTACCCAACACTCAATATCCTTCGCTAGCTTTTGACGACGGCACAAGTCCCGGATCCAACAGTCCAACCTGCACTAGCACACCAGCCTGGTCCCAATAAAGACTCTGGCGTGTAATCTGACCAGCACTGAAGGTTGCCACTACAACGACAATGACCTGGATATCTCGCCCCGTCGGCGAAACACCAGGTAGCAGCCATGGAATCTCAGCAGTATGCCGACAGGAGAACAACATCTCATCCACGATACGATCCACACCTACAGTGCGTGACAGCAGGCGGATTTGCTGATCAACCGGTCCAGCAGGAATATACGCATGAGCGAAGAAATCCCGCAGGCTTGCGATATCAGAGCCTGTAATATACATATCAGTAAATTCCCGAACCAGATCGTAGGAAATAAAAGAGGAGAAGAAAAACTCACCCCCAGCCTGAGTAGGAATACACTTTACAAAGACCTCACCAGCAGGACACCCCATCTCGCCATAATGGCCATGACCGGTCAACATCCCCACCGCCGGCTCAGCACCAGAATGCTGATGTTTTTTCCGCATCTCCATCTCCCCCAGCACACGGTCCCAGTATTCTTCCCAGACAGTCTCGATATCAATAACAGCCCATTGGCTCCCGACATTGAACGAGCGGCGCAGACACCCCAGCGCGCGACTCCACGCCAATTGCGAGCTGATCTCGTCATCTGTGTTGAGGTCCACATTTATCTCGCCTTCTTTCTCCTCGGCAACTTCCCGCTCCGCGAACCCGGCTTTGGACTCCGGGTACGTGTACACGTGGCATCGGTGCTTTTTCTTGTAGGTGACGTCGCCTTCGGAGGTGCTGAGCTCGATCCATGGCCACAGCGCGCAGGGCTGGACTCGTGGGCCTGGGATGTGGATTTGGATTGGGAGGTATGTTGACTTGGCGGCTGGGCCGAAGATTGCACCTGTGTCTGAGCAGCCTGGTGGCGAGCAGTTTTCTTTTTCCTTGTAGGTGAATTGGTCGGTTGAGGCGAGGGGGTAGTAGGCTATCAAGGCACATAGGTGTGGGAATGGGTTTGTGTTGCTGTATACTATGTGGTGTAAGGCTAGGAGGAGGTAGGCAGGTCGGTGATATGCTGGGGTTGGTTAGTTTAGTTTTGCTATATCTTGTAGGGCTGAGGTTTCTGCTTCGAATAACAAAGCTCATATGTAGAAATAGACAAGAAAGTATAATAGAAGACGTACCAACTATCGCATACCGCTCTCCATTCTCGAGCTCATCTTCCTTTTCGTGCACCGCATTCTTCAGCGCTTTCATATCTCTCTCTTCATTCCCGCTGCCGAGGAACGGGATATAGATCACATCGAATCCTTCCCCCTGAAAGAGGTGGACTACATGGGTATCGAACTGCACAGTGTCGGAGATCAGGATGAGGTGTCGGGAAGATGGCTCTTCATATCGCCAGCTGCGTGTGCCGGAGCTCGTGCTCACTGTCCGACGTATTCCGTGCGGGTGAGATGCTGCGGAATTGGGGCCCGTGGTGTCTGCGTCTAGGTCTGGTGGGTTACTGCTGGAGCTTTGGGCTCGGCGTCGAGTGAGGCGTTGGAATACGTTGACCATGGTCTGAATGTGATTGATTGGATGAGCTGTATTTATATTGGGAGTTTAGGAGGACATGAGTCCTTTTATGTATGGAAGTTTCTGCTTCGTTTCGGGAAGCTCGGGTTGGAGTTCTTGGTATTACATGTGTCAAGACGAGAAAATGGATGCCAATGCTTAGGGTTTCTTGGGTGACGTCGTTGATGTTGCATACCACGATAAGATATGGTAGGGCTGCACATCTTCATGCTTGGAAAAAGCATCTAATAGAATCTAGAAATGACATGTCAACAAAAAGATCCTTCTTCTATGTCTATACAGCGAAATGATCTGCGCTATAGGGAAAATAATCGCAATGGATACTCATCTCGCCAACCCCCAATGGCATGATATATCTGACCCCACTTAATCAAAGCTCACCAACCACCTACGATCCTCGCTGACTTTCTCGGATGTTTTACCGCTGTCAACAAGATAGCACTTGTAAGCGTCGCGCAGCAGACTCTCCCGCGCAACCTCACAATCCACCCGAATATCCTCCACCAACGCCTCCAGCGAGACATAATCAAACTCAGGCCGAATATAACCCAGAATCAGCAGGTTGAGTCGCGTTTTATAGAAATCCGGCAAGCGATGGAACTTAGTATGGCCCTCGTGCCCCGCAGCGGTGGGCGATGGTTCCGTGAGAGCGGGCATGATATGGATTTCCTAAAGTGGACAACCACGTTAGTCCGATACCCCAAAAATACGACCGCATTTCGCTAGTTTATTGTATGTCACATACCACAGATCGCACGGTATTTTTATAGAAAGGGTTATATCCGATACTCAACACAGCAGGCAAAACCACCGCAGTGGATGTGCTGCCCTCGGCTGTTTCATGTTTGTATGTTTTCGGGTCGAGCGCTACAACGCCAAAGTAGACGCCGCTTGTCAGCTCGGGGTGCTTCTCGGACAGGTCGTCGGCGGGGATGTTGGCAGTGGGAATTCCGAGCTGTAGTCATCCGGGAGAGCGAGTCAGCGGTAAGTTCATTGTGCGTGTTGCGCTGCGCGATTATAGCACCGAGGTTGAGTCCGCAGATTCATGGACGTACGTCTTTGCTCCCGCGGCCAAATCCCTTGATCACTGGCCCTGACAGTCGCACAGGATAAGGAGGTTCCGGGGTATCGGGGCCGGCTACCCGGTCGCGCAGCTTGTCGGAGCCCATCAGCGCTGGCGGTTGAGGTTGAGGTTGTGTGGATACGGGTCAGGCTTGGGATATGGTGAAGCGTGTATATTGGCGCAGACAAATCTGCTAATAAGTTTGTTTTGTTTGGCGTATACTGATTGTGTGATTTAGCAATGGTTTGGCGTGATGCTGGCGTTGAGTGTGTCTGAATGCGACCAGCCCTGGTGGGGGTTATCGCGATAAGGATGCATTGCGTACATAATTAAGGCGCCTGGGGTATCAGGCACAAAACCACATGTAATTTCGCAAAAAGCGGCAAGCAAGCACTAAAACGGAAAGGGAACGCCAAGAAGTGGCAGAGGAAATCAAGCACATAGGTAGATATATATTTCTACTACATTACAGACTAATTACACTTCAACCCATTGAGCAACACACTCTTCCACGCACTATGGCTCTCTCCGACATGCCATGCCTCACCAACCCTACTCACAGTCTTTCTATCCACTGCTTTGATCCCTCAGATCAACCTGCTCTCCCTCTCCATATCCCACCATCATGCCGTGTAACCCCCCCTCACCGCTTCCATTTCCCTTCAGCAGAGCAACCGCTTCGAATCCAAATCGAAGGTCCGTTGCTAGCTCTTCAGAAGCTTCTTCCAGGGGTTTCATGGCACGTCCCCCATAGCTTTCCTTTGCCTGGCGGTCCCAAGCTAGCGGAGCTAGCGTTTCGGGCTATCTACCACCGACATGTACGGCCGGATATCGCTGGGGACATGGTAGTGCGGGATGAATACAAAGGTTGGTTGGTAGAGGCCAGACCAAAAGAGTAACTTATTCTCATACATGATTCTTTCTTCAATAGCCTATGCTGACACCTTTGTACTATAGGATGATTGATTACTATGGAGTTACATTCGACCATCTTGTCCCAGCTGACGACACCAATCCAGAAGTCTTGCAGATTAATATCGTTGAAATTGAAGACGATGTAGGGGTATATGCAAACAAGCATAACCCTTTTGAGATCGACCCGAAGGAATATATTGGGAAGAAGGTGCTTGCTGTGCCGAGGTGCTGTCAGAACAGGAATGGAACGACAGATCGGGTAAGAGTTAATGATGCAGTAAATGCTAGGGTAGATGACGCGTTTTGTTGATCAAAAGAGGGGACGATATATAAGTAATATCAGCTGCATCACGATCAAGAAAAGTGACATCTGAAAAGGAGACATTGATGAAATAGCACAGGAAACACCTTCAGTCAGTCGAAATACATATTCCGCGTTTCTTCGTATCTCCCTAACTTATGATCTCTGCCCTATAATTGCAAAGAAGAAGTCAGCTATAAAATTATAATCAAACTAGGACTGATAAAATTACCAGCTTTTGTATGAAGCGATCCATATCTTCCCTTTCAAAGGTAAAATATCTGGGATGCTCTAAGTGCTCTGGATCATATATCTGGGAAAGTTCGAAGTCGATCCAGAGTACCCGATCAGAATCACCCTGGATCAGCATATTTCTGGGGTAAGGATCAAGGTGTACAATCCCAGCTTTATGAATCTCAGCTAGGAGCTGCTTGAGTTTCTGAGCTCTTTGCTCCGTGTAATTAGAGATATCGATCATATTCAGATCAGGAATATATTCGATTAGGACACCATTTGGCCGAGCCTTTCGGTCTAGACCCTCCGAATCTAGACCCTCTGGAAAAGTTTCGTCGTAGAATTTCTTAAGCTATGATTGCCAGCCCTTCGCCTCAGGGTCAATATTCTTAGATATTATAGGCACGCTAGTTATATGGATTCCTTACTTACCATCTTGAGCAGGCAGTCCTTGTCTTCCCAGCGGGCTCGACACAGAAACGAACGATCCGTCTGTTTAATCATCTCAACGAATTCCACATTGGCGATGTCGATATTAGGTGCGTCATAGAATTTCATATTGGTTAGATCAACATTGGGTGCATCATAAACCTTGGGTACAATGTCAACTTTAGGTAGAAAGATGTCTAAAAAAGAAGACATCTTGGTTTTGATCTTGAAGGTAAGTGGAATAGGGAGGGATAAACTAGGAGGGAGAAAATAGAAGGGTTACGATGCGGCATAACATGGCAGATGTGATCCCTTCCTAGTTGTCACGTGCCAGGTACATTCAATTCGAAATATCTAAGATGAAGGAAGCAAGTGCAGGAGCAGGAGATGGCCTGCTCATATAGCTGGCGCTTCTGCAAACGTTGCAAACAACTAACCTCTTCACTGAAAGATCAGATATCAAAGCTACCGCCTTAGTACCGTCTAGTAGTATCTACCCTCCGAATTTACACCGCTTTAGTATCAAACTCCCTATACAATGTTACCTGCCAGATCAATTCAGAGAAAAGAGTGCATTTTCAACCAAATACTAACTACAAGGAGAGAAGAGAAGAAAAAAACTATATGTGCGCTCTTCCTTCTGGTTTTGTATATGTCCTATGCAAAGGACGCTTCTCGCTGACGTTCGAGGATGCAGACACAGATAGTTAACTAGTTAAGGCAAGTGCGGATGACAAGTACATTCGGTTCCCGGTATTGATGTGTAGTCAGAACCCTAGGTCATTTTGATTGCTTATGGTGACATAGTTAGCACCCTGATCGGGTTGCTAATACTACTAGTAGTACCGTTCCGGAGTAGCAAGACAGTAGATACCTTACACTAGCAAAATTAAGTCACTTTTGTCAAATAACTACTTTATCATCTGCTTCATCGTCAACTTTAAATTTAGATCCATGGATGGTTCAGGACTCAACGAGGTCAGAAATGACCCCACTCAATATCATGGCATTATGCTCATATAGTAACTATCCCGTCCCAGCTTTTGTCCCATTGTCCCTTTTGAGCGCCGCAAATAAAACAAGAAAGCATATCGACAATCCTGGAATTGATTCCAGGAATCCAAGAAGCATAACTTATATACGAGAACATAGAACATGAGAAGACCCTGTCGGCCAGTGGTCCAAAAGAAATCAAGATCAAAGGGAATCATACAATCCCAAAATCAGGAAATATGTACTGAGTAGAACAGCAGAAGAAAAGAAGACAGGCCTGATGTCAGGCCTTGCCGAGGGTATGAAAACGTAATCTGAAACAAGAGCAGGAAACAAAATCAAATGCATGGCAAGAACTGGAAGATAGCGGATTAGCATGAGATCAACTTCAAAAGGTCGTGTGATATTAGTTAGAAACTCACATTCATCACAATGAGCATCGGGATATCGAACACATCGCGTTTCACTGTCCAGCAGTACGCGCATTCGACTTTTCCATCCTTGAGACCGAGCTGGTTCATGCCAGCCTCGCCAGCAATGCCACTCTTGCGGAGGTGGTTGTTCCACTTTGCATTATCATCAGATTGTGAAACGTCCATGTCCTCCTTGGTCTTATATTTGAGCAGCTTGCACCGAGTCATGACACTACCACGAGAATCGCCGAATGCCAGACGCGCAAAGTCTTCGTAGAACTCGACAACGCTGTCATCGTCGAGGAGTTCGGCCAAGAATACCGGTTGGGGGCGTCCAGTGTTGGCATACTCTAATGTGGAGCCGCGCGGTGTGAAACTCCCGCGTGACGTTGTCCCGGATTGGGGTACGCCCGAACCGGTGTTGACGTTGAGGTTTTTATCTTTTCCTAGAAGCACGTCTTTCTTCCATCCGGTTAGGATGCTGAATTCCTTGCCTACGGCGGCGATTTCGCCGGTGCGTCGGCAAACGATGGTTGGCGTTCCGCATGCATTGATGAAGTCCTCGTACTCCCAGAGAGTTCGCTGGAAGCATTTTTCCATGAAGATGAGATCATCGCGATTAAGGGTCTTAGTAGTTGCGATAAAAGAGGGTCGAATAGACGCAAGCGCTTTAGCAATTCGCACAGTCTTTTGCGGCGAAAAGCGACGCTGGATGAAAGCAGTGAGGTTGTGGAAGCCACTTGTGTAAGCATAGGGCTCCTTCACGCTTTCGTATATTGAGGAAGGATTGCGGTGGCGTCTTTTAGAACCAACATGCAGATTTGGATGCTTCAGTATTGATGCTGACGTCACCTGGCGTTGTCCATTCGGCACCAGGCTGTTGGACTTGGGAGCAGAAGCGATATTGTTAAATGTGCCGTCCTCGAATGCAGCCGTTGCAATGTTCGGGCTTGGGGCCGAGCCAGGACTAGTGAAGTTTGTTGGCGCACTTTCGATCGCAAATGCATGTGGTGCATTTTGTTTCATGTGTTCGGAAAGCATGGCATTTTGGCCATACACACCGCCGACATTCACATGTTGGCCCGAAGCCGGTGCGGTCGACCATTCGTTTAGGAGAGGATCGCCAAACATGAAAGGTTGATTCCCCGGGCTTTCTCCGAAACCGGGAGCTGGTGTGGAGAACTGGGCCGAGCCACTGCGGCCGATCGACCCTCGCTGTCCTGCAGAATCAGTAGGAGAGTCACCGGCCGCGCCGGTGGCCATGTGCCCAAGCATGCCGAATTCCAGAGCACCGTATCGATTTTCGAAGTTCATGCTCGATAAATCGAAGTTGAAGAGAGCTGGATCACTGGGATCAAAAAATGGCCCTGCAAAAGGATTTTGAGACTGACTTGTATCCCCAGAGAGAGCAGTACTTGGAGTAGCCTGCTGGTTCACAGTTGATGAAAGACTTGGATTTCGACCATTGGTGCTGCTCTTCATATTGAAAGTAGGTGAAACGGGTGATTGCGTGGTAAAAGGGCTTTGGCTCATGGAAGACTCTTGGTAGGGATTGTAGGATGCTGTCTGCGTCTGAGGCGTAGGGTAAAAGTTGTTGCTCGTGGTACTGGTTGTTTGGTTATTGTGTTGATGAGTGTGTTGTTGGCTAAGTTGCTGGTTGGAGTTGACAGCATTTGTGCCATTTCTAGATATAGGCATATTATTGCGGAGCGTGTTGTTGTAAAGATTGGTGCTGTTGCTGCTGGTGGTACTAACAGCTGGCATCAATGCCCCATCAGGAGCGTCATGGAGATACTTGGCCTTTTTGCGAACACCATCATGGCAAGCATCTTGAAGACCACGTTTGATGCAACGTTGACACGGTCGTTCGTCGCCTAAACCCGACATATATTAGTCAGATCGCTAACAAGGGCAGGGATCAGTCTATCATCATACCGCAAGTCAAATGAGCTCGTTGGCATGCAAAGCAAGCTCGCCGAGCCTTCTTTCGTCGCGGTCGGGAGGGATCCTTGGCATTCGCTGCTTTGCGATCCGCTTTGCTATCGCCATTAGTTTTGGGCTTTATGTCCATTTGCTCGTGTTCTGTGATATCGGCAGAGTCCCGATCTCCACTGTAGTCCCCTGCAGGACCCGGGGAGCCGTTCTTAGCTTCCATATTCATTTCGGCATGTACCCCGAGAACGGTGATCTATGGACGCGTCCACAAGAGTGAGGGAAATCGGTGTTTCAGATCCAGTAGGCCACCTTCCGTGCCTTCTTTTGTTGATCTAAAGAAACAGAGCGTGGTGGCGACAATACCAATGATACCATGAGCGCTTCGTTTCCGGCGGGCGAGCGGATCCACGTGCACAATATTCAGCCCAGCTTGTGAGAGGGAAAAGGAAACGATCGCAAAGTCCTAATCGTCCGTGTAGGTTCTTGAAATCCACCCAAATCACCTCTCGAAGGTTGGAGAGATCTCCGGTCCTTGGTTCCTATAATCGCGCGTTTGCGACTACAGTTGGTGGGGAGTCGGCACCGGAATCACGGCGAGTCGAGTCACGGGTGTAACGGGGGACAATCGACTGGAGAAGCGACGGATGTACGATGATCTGACACATTGAAGGGTTTCAATGTGGTGGGTAGATAGGGAGAAACTGGCGCAAAGCTAACAGCAGAAAAATACCGCAATGGTTCGGGGCTGGAGTGGAGTGGACGGCTTCGTTCGGTTGCGGGGAAGATGTGAATTTCTCTCCAAACACGAGAGCCGTGCCGATGCGAGGCCGGTCGAGAAGCTCAAAAGAAAGAAGGTCGAGAGGCAATGCAAATATTATTCGCGCGGAGGGTTGAAGAAGAAGTGGATGATTCTAAGAAGGGCTCTCGATCGGAGTGTTCCCGTGACTATTGTCTAAGCAACAGGACTCTAACACGACACAGTCCAATTGTAAAGGACTTGTAGAGGACTAAATGAGACTCGCTTGAGCGATGGAATCCTTTTTTTTTAATCCTTTTTTGTGTATTTTTTTATATATTTATTTCACAATGGCTTTTAGAATTTTAGCGCTATATTTCCCTACTAAAAAGGCGCAAGACTATACTTAGAGTATGTACTCCGTAAAAAACAGCCACTATTTTACCTGATTAATTTTTGTTTTTTTTTTTGCTACCCAACCTAATCTCACGTTGGGCGTGTCTTAATTGAAGGATTATCTCTGATCAGAAATCCTGCAAGTATAGGGTTCTATAAGAACCGAAGGGCTCTATATGTGCATCATACATTCACATGCTGACGTTCAGGGCAACGGTCACTGGAGGCATTATTAGTTATGTATTTGACTATGCCAAGTATTACAGCTTTCATAACATTACCAGAAACAACCTGTAATTCAAGTGCATCTGCAGACTCTGATTGGTTGAACTACAATCCAATACCAGATCGGGTTCAGCGCATACCAGATGACCTAGACAATTAGTAGCCCCGCGGCACGTGCCTAATTCGATTGTATACTCTGTACCTTGTTAGCTTCTAAATTACCCAACGTTCAATGCAAGTATATCCAATTTGAGTCATTATTTTTTTCTGTCAAGCTGAATCGATCCCGAGAAACCCGGTCCAGACTTTCGGCAGCACGCTCCGATCCCGTTTTGTTCCGAGGCAGACTGGATGCGCTCTGCCGAGGCTAGAAGGATCGCAACAGTTATACCGCTCAGCTATGACTCTACTTTTAAAGGAGGGATTGTCATGTCTGCTTGCTGCCAGGGGTAAGTTGGTTGGGGATGATTGCCGGTGAATGAATTTCAAGACCACATGACCCTCGTATGCTTCGCAACTGGACTGGCAGACTGGGGGTCCCGTCGGAGAATTAAAGCCTGGACCAGGTCCGCCTAGTTTCTATTCTTGGCGTGAGTGGGAGCTATTTACCCCTAGTGTGTATATAAACCCCGCTAGTAGATAGTATGAAAAGCTATAGGTCTGCTTGAGATCAAGAACGGCTAGATCGAATATGCAAGATGCTTATATGGAATCAAATAGAGCTAGGATATAAAGCATATCCTTGCCGATCATGCGTATTATTAACTATGATTTTATGCATTGGCTTTTACACTGCAGACGGTACAGCAGCTAAAAGCGTTATGTCCTGACATCCCCAGTAGCCAAACGTCTTAGCCCAGGGGGTTCCCAGCATCTGGTCATGGATGCCGTGTTCATCTCCTTGGCGCACGGTGTTCAAAACTGGTTGTTAAACTGTTGACATGCAATGGCGCCGAGGGTAGATCTGTGCCCTCGCGAAATAGCCATCCAGCCAGCGACCAACCCGCTTGAGATTAATGTATGTATGGGCTATTATATGTGCACCGCAGCATCGATCACGTCTGTGATTTCGCAAACTTGCTTTTACTTCGGATCCATCTCCCATGGCGAAAGAATAGGTATCTATTATAAAAGTCAGTGCAACGTTCGGCGGACAGATCAACTCATGTTAAGTTATTGTCTCCAGAGCCACAAGGAAGCTGGGATGTCAAACTTTCATCCCTGAGGCGACTTGCTGGGGTTCATAATGCAGGGGGAAGAAATAGGTATAGCGTAAGAGGAAATCAAGTGTGTCAAAATCAGCACGTACGGAAAAGGGACCATGACAAGGGTCAGGAACGCTAACAAGGAAGTTGCCCATTGATATCCAAGGTTGTGGTACACTGCATAACCGTTAGCCATAACCGTTACCTCAACTGTGTGCAGGCAAGAATGTAGCTGTCAAGCATTGAGGAAGAGCTACTGGTCGGCCTGTTCAGAATACAGCGCATCCACCGCATTGGAAATATGCGCTTCATGCAAAGCACGGGCTTCCAATTCTTATCACAGCACAACGAGAGTGCAGAGAAACTTACTTTGTATTCCAAATAGCGGAAATATGCCTCCAAAGGATGACCGAGCGAAGCTGTTGGCTGCCAGAGCGCTGGCGGCAAAAGTCGGATATGCATCGACCAGGAATGTGAAGATACCCGAGTAGACTAGGATCGTCCTAGCAGTAACACGATCCATTAGCATCACACGGCCGAAAAATGCGCAGACAAGGATGGTCGCCCGGTCAGGTGGGGTTGCAAGGTTGATCTTACCCTGCACCAAAAACAGCACTGCCAATAATAGGCGCAATCCAATGGACGTTGGGATAGATTGTCCAAGCAAAAATGAAAAGACCTATAGTAACC
The DNA here is from genome assembly GCF_028828465.1 of Penicillium psychrosexuale. Lineage (NCBI taxonomy): Eukaryota > Fungi > Ascomycota > Eurotiomycetes > Eurotiales > Aspergillaceae > Penicillium > Penicillium psychrosexuale. The sequence continues at coordinate 692,976 of NW_026643190.1, read as the reverse complement.
AAGGGTCCTCCCAGGATCGCTATTCCATGAAAGTCAGCCATTATATTCTTGGGACCTTGGCACCTGAGCAATTCTGTTGGCAAACTTACCTGGGGGCAGTCGCCACTCCGGCTGGAAGTCATCGAGCGAGTTAGTGGTTTTTCTGTAATTGCGCTCCAAGCGAATGTAGTTTTGGCGCCAGATCGGATCTGACAAAATGGCTATAACCATTCCGACAAACAGACCGAGGAAACACAGTCCACGCTGCCATATTACAAGCCCATACACATCATTGAAGACTAGCTGGAAAGCACCAAAGAAGAGGTACAGAATACCCAATAGGATGGCTGAGAAAATGCAAAGGCATAGACACATTGGCTCCAATGTTAAGAGGAGAACGGGGCGATACATGGATCGCAGAACTGTCTGGGTCACAGACCGCTGCAGCTTTTCGATTGGAGCTTTCCATCGCTCGTCTCCGGTTTCCAGGCGTAGCTTCTGCGCCTTACGCCTCAAAAGTCTAAAACATTATTAGCGTCGTGATTTATCCCAGAATCTGGAAATACATACACTGGGTGATAGGTCTCTGGAACGAAGAATATAATCGAGGCGAGCATCACTCCCGTCCAAATCAAGAGCACATAAAACGTCCAACGCCTGCGAGTGATATAAGCTTCAATAGTTGTCAGAATTCAATATAAAACATACCATGTGGTAAATGCATTAATGAAGCCACCGACCCTGGTAGTTATGTTAATATTAAGATCAGAGGGTAGGCAAAAAGAACGACCTACAGAGGACCAACTTCGGGACCAACAAATGGACTCGCAGTGTAGAGCATCATGGGAAAGGCAAGCTCATGGCGATCAAACATGTCACCAACAGTACCTCCAGCAACACTCAAAAAGGCACTGCCTGACAGTCCGGTGAAAAACCGAGCGATAATCATGGTCTCAGTATTCTTAGCCACCGCACATGGGATAAGCCAGATGAGAAACAGCGAGTACGAAACGAGGTAGATGTTTCTTCGGCCATAGAACTAAGAAAAATCAGATCAGTAACGCAAATATCTAGTAGCAAAAGTCTCAAACAAACCTCAGATAACGGACTCAGAAAGAGCGGACCAATTCCTAAAGCGAAAAACATCAACACATAGTCCCGCGAAAGACGACAAGATCAGCACAAACCAAGACCCCAAATAAAAAACGACAACCCAAGAGTCGCGACTTCCTGCGAGCATCCGAATTCACTCATCAATTGGTCATATGTCGTGGTATACATCGAAGAGGCACAAGTCCTACATGCAGTAGGTCAGCTTCTATGCGGCGCAGAGAACTCAAGACTCAACCGGCTGTACACTCACACGCAAAGCGAACCCATCGAGATAATAACGACAACCAACCATCGTCGGGCTTTGCTCATATTGCGCGGATTCATAGGATCGTTCTCCTCCCAGCCCACAATATATGATTCATGGTCGGTCGCCACCGCAGCCTCGTCAACATCATGGCTGGCAACGCTGACGCCGTCATTCAATGACCAGCTGCGTTCCAGGGGCTTGGATGTAACTGATCTAGACGCGCTCGAGCGCAGTTTTCGGAGCGGTGTGCTGCCTTCTTCGTGAGTACCCGGGGAGGTGATCGCAGCATAACTCAGATCATCGGATTTGGTGCGGTCGAATTTGTTGGCACTCTTACCACTAGAGGGTCTTTCGGGGCCGATGCGAGTTTTTTCTTCGCTGGGGTCTGGGTGCGACACGTCTGTACTTGACCGCGGAGACATGGTCAATGGGCAAACGGTCAATTGTCAGATTTGATCATCTGGTAGGTCTTTGTGTTAGCGATGAAGTCATAGGAAACAAATCGAACGGTCTGGAGCTACCTGGGTGTATGTATTGACTGGAGGAAATGTGAGTCACTATCTTGCGAGGGAAATTGAAGGGGATTCTCCTTAGCGTCTAAAATCGAAATCCAACCTCGGAATTTCCGAGCTGATCAATCAGTTTACGGGGTCCTAATTCCGCTATCTCGAAGCCGACCTCGGGAGTGATTCCGCCTTGGACATTGCTTAAGTGTAATTCTAACCATATGTATGTAATGTTGTAGAAAATTCAACTATTCTACAAATAGATAGACATATGTCGTTTTCAATGTTTTGACTGGGACATTAGTTATCGGATGCCAAGAACGTAAACACGTGGGGACGTTGGTATGTCGCACGGAGCTACTCCGTACTCCGTATATAATTCTCCGAGATCGCAGGTCTAAAACATTGCAGACAAGAATAAGATATGCTTGAGACAGAGATATGTTCAATTAAGCTAGAGCTAAAACTACTACGGAACAGAAACAATTCATCAACGTCGCTTCCAAGGGACCAGGTGCCCAAACAAAAACACCAACAAAAGGTAGTAACCAAAGTCCTGTCTCCAAGCTAACCCTAAACTCCTCATAGCCATTCGACCGAACGCTATTCCCAAAGAAAACACCGGATCTCAAATCGAGATATTACGGAACCATCCCAAAGTTGAGCTGTACAAGAAAAGAAAGATGCGCCAATAGATCCCAGAATTTTGGCCAAGAGGACACATTCTCTAAAGAGCCTGGCTGAGCTGGCTCATGGCACCAGAAGCGTTTTCCTCGGCCCAAGAACCCCAGAGTGCCTGCTTTCCAGTGACTTTGAGAGGACCACCAATAGACTTGGCGCCCTGGTCAACCTTGACAGCATCTTTCGTGGCCAGCACCAAGATTTCGAAAAACATTTTGGTAGCATCGGCCTTGCTGGACCGCTGCTCGGGAAGGAGCTCCTGGAACAAAACGCTCTTCTCCTGCTGGGTGGCTGGGCTACCAAGCTTCTCGCGGAGAATGTGCACAGCGTGCTTGGTGCCCATTGAGACCGGTTCGGTATCGACGGGGTGCGCAATAGTATCATCCAGCTCATCCATGGGCTGGTTGTTACCGTCGTCCTCATTCAAGTGCAATACATCTTCGTCATCTCCAGGGAATTCAATCTCAGAGCGCTGGTTCATAGTGGTATCGAGAGCGATACCCTCGTCAATCGGGACCATGGCTTCCTCGTCACCAAGATCCAGGGCAGGAACGTCGACGGCAGCCACATCCATATCGGAAATGCCACTATCGCGCTTGCGCTTCAGCTCACCGGCTTTCTTGACGGAATCTAAAGAGAGCATGCCGCGCAGCTCGGGTGCCCATCCGCGTCCACGGTCCTCACCAAATACACTAGACACAAAGTTGCCATTCTGCTGTCTGGTCATCAGAGTGAGCAGGACGGGGTCGCGTGGCAAGAATGATGCGGGCTTCAAAATCGAAGAGCGGTCATTTTGCTGGTCCTTGATCTTGGAGCTGGAGATCGCAACTTGTTTGTCGAGTCCCATAAGCTTCTGGCGCTTGGTGCGTTGACCCTGGTGGGCGCTAACGGCATCAGGGGTTGCAGATACATCTCTGTTAATTTCCTCTTCCAGCTGATTTATCTGATCGGATCCAGCATCGGAAAGGGGGCTTTCGGAGTCACGTTCGAATCGGTTTTCAGCAGCACGGGGCGTCTCGCCACCACCAAAGTCGTTATCGTTGTTGAAGTCCATGGGACCATCTGGCAGTAGGTCGTTCAGGTTGTCATGGACATCATCGCCAAGGTCCATCTTGTCGAGAGCCTCATCATCTCCAAGGTCCAGTCCGAGATCGTCGTCGTCGTTGAATTTTCCAGCGTCATTGAACAGATCATCCCCTACGGGACGAGGCGCGGGAGCATCTCGACCAATTTCCATAGTCGGGTCATTTCCAAGGGGCAATTCATCGTCGCTGAAGTTAAGATCAACAAGGGAAGGGTCTTCAAGGCGTGCGGGTTCCTGAGAAACAGAGCGGCGGAAGCTGCTGTCTGGGAGGAATTGGCTTCCAAAATCCATGCCACCAGGGCGCTTGCCAGCAGGCTCCAGATCTAGAGTTTGAGGGAAGAGCAGAGACGTATCAAGGTTGGTGAAAAGATCAGATTCAGTGAGAACGTCGGGAAGAGTAATGCCACCTGGAGCGACGACAGTCGAAGTCAAATCATTGTTGTTTGTGAGACGGAAAGCCTGATATATCATTAGACTGAACCAAAACACCATTTATGCAAAATAATACATACCATTTTAATTTTCATCAGAGCTTCATTGCAATCGTCGAGGAGGTAGCGAGCCTTGCGGCTATAAATTCGAACCACACCCAACAGCAATTGACCACTTAATCGCAGAGCCATAGGGGCTTGACCCTGATCAACAATAGCATTGACACTGCTCTCAATATCCGATTGCAGGATATGCGACTTTGAAAGTTTGCGTTCGATATTAGCCGACAACCAAACGCGAGCCAACGGCCCGGTTTTCGACAAAAGGGTCTCGGAATAGAACATGGTGTGTTTGTCGCAACGAGATCTTTTACAAAGAGGAAATATCTGTTACCAAATTCGGTAGGCGAAAAAGACCCGCCCGGCGCGGGGGTGAGGTGTAGAAAGGCGACGCGCTGAAGCCGGGAAAACAATGACTTGTGCGAGGATTCGCACTTGATAATTGTATGAAAAGGTAGATATGTGACTAAGGGATAAAGGTTTATCACTCGATCGCGTGAAATTAAGACATCGAAGATGGAGATGGAGAGGGTATGTGCGCGGGAGGGATATCTTGGAGTTGGCTGAGAAACCAAGGAGGAACGGAAGATGCGCGTCGGTGGGAATATCAGGCGGCAGTGGCCTGGGCGGGATTTTTGCTGACGTAATCGAGGGGGCTGGGAATGTCAGGTCACGTGAGGGTACACAAAGGAACTTGTACGGAGTCCATACTCCGACGTATCACAACAATGAATCTGCTAGCGAACGAAAATTTGCCTCATAAATAGGCAAATATGGAAGAGAATATCAATAGGACTTTTGATTTCTCACAAAACCACAGAAAACTCTTGTATAAATCAGTACATCGTATACTCTGCCCTACACGTGATACCTTGCGCTAGTCTTATTATAGTATCCGGATAAACTCCCTACCCGAGATAGCTAGGCCACAATGGGTAAAGCATCATCATGGGGACTTAACTAGCCTCTTCCAAGTGGACTCGGTGCTCTGAATGGGAATATTTTGCGGTTTTGATTTTAGCAAAAAGCTCTTTCAAATTGCATTTTTGGTCCCAAGTCCTCTGTCGGTCCCTTGTTTGTCGTCGACCAACTTGCGCCGACTCCGCAAATCCAGCAGTTAGTTAAGCCGCCCCCGTGTCCACGGGTGAATGCCAGATCGCATCTAACGTGCATTGTCGAAGCATAGTCAATTCTTACCTAAACGGGATGAAAACTACTTCTCAACATATCTAACGTCTTATTTTATCGCCTTTAATTATCCATCCTCCAAAGCATGAGCAATGTCAAGGTCCGCGACACCTTCATTGCCTTTGCATAATGCATCAAACAGCGACTTTCTTCGACCTTCCTCCACAACAGCCATGACTGGACGGCCAAATGCTCCATCATCAGTAAGTATACTTGACTCACGTACCACGTGTGCTGCCCTTCCTCCACTTAACGCCGTCAGACAATGGAGTTTCTAACACATGGTCTTGTTTTCTTCCAGACATCCACTTCCACATATTCATGGCTCGAGCCTCATGAAACTGCCGAGCGATTACGAACCTCTATTTTACATGGCCTGACACCCGTCGAGGCAGAGATACGCTTGGCCAGAGATGGACCGAACGAGCTTCCTCACGATGAGCCGGAACCCCTATGGCTGCGGTTCCTCAAACAATTCAAGGAGACGCTGATTCTCCTCCTCCTCGGCTCTGCTGGAATCTCTTTTGTGATGGGCAACTACGACGATGCCATCAGCATTACTCTCGCGGTAACAATTGTTGTGACCGTTGGCTTTGTTCAAGAGTATCGGTCGGAGAAGTCGTTGGAAGCATTGAGCCGACTTGTACCCCATTATGCGCATTTGATCCGTGATCTTCCACCAACTTCCTCCGCGGCAACTGAGAATGGTGGTGCATCGCCCGCAGGTTTCTCCATGGAAATGGATGGAATTCGGAGCAAAAGCCCAGGCTCGGCGTCTGCCGCGGTCAAGGCTTCTTCAACCGTCCCCGCGAACGAACTTGTACCCGGAGATTTGGTTCTTTTCACTACCGGAGACCGCATTCCCGCCGATATTCGAATCACTGCTGCAACAGATCTGAGCATTGACGAGTCGAACTTGACTGGAGAGAACGAGCCTGTAGCGAAGTACACGGAAGCTCTGCGCACCACATCTAGCGGGACCGCTTCAGCGCCAAAAGGAATAGCACCCCCTCGATCTCCCTTCTACGATGCACCGGCAAGCGGTGCTGTTGGTGCTGACATTCGGTTGAACGAGCAGCACAATGTTGCGTTCATGGGTACCCTAGTCCGCTCAGGCTATGGTCAGGGCATTGTTATCTCAACCGGCGCAAATACGGAGTTCGGCAGTATATCAGCTTCGCTACAAGAGATTGAAAGCCCTCGAACACCCTTACAACTGTCCATGGATCGTTTGGGACAGGAGCTAAGTTATATATCTTTCGGTGTCATTGGATTGATCGTGGTTATTGGTCTTATACAAGGTCGCAAGATTCTCGAAATGTTCACGATAGGTGTCTCGCTGGCCGTCGCAGCGATCCCAGAAGGCTTGCCTATCATTGTTACTGTCACGCTCGCGCTCGGCGTCCTGCGCATGGCTAAGAGGGGAGCAATCATGCGAAGACTGCCCAGCGTTGAAACTCTTGGCTCTGTCAATGTCGTCTGCTCGGACAAGACTGGAACTCTTACTCTCAACCATATGACAGTTACCAAAATGTGGCATTTCGACTGCCCAGAACCATTCGACGTGCAAAGAGAAATGACATCGGTTACTTCTTTTGGCCCTGCAGCGCAAACAATCCTGCGCGTTGGTAATATTGCAAACAACTCTCGTTTGTCACGGATGCACGCAAACTCGCCAGCCAGCGCGTCTTCTGCGACTGTACTTTCGTCGACCATCAACAGTGATTCGGCTGCTGCCAAGAGTCGATGGGTGGGTCAGCCCACTGATGTGGCAATTTTGGATCTAATGGATATCCTGGGAGAAGATGATGTGCGCGATCGTATCAGCGCTCGCGTCCATGAGACCCCATTCAGCTCCGAGCGGAAATGGATGGGTGTTGTTATCGGCGATTCTGGTGGTTCAAATGGAGGTCCCCATGTTGCCTATATTAAGGGTGCTCTCGAACAGGTCTTGGCGCGATCGGATACCTATCTCACCAAGGATGGTCGGGAAGTAATTCTAGACGAGCCCCGTCGCAAGATCATTCGGGAAGCAGCAGAGAATATGGCATCGGAGGGTCTTAGAGTTCTTGCCTTTGGCAGTGGAGTTGTTCGTGATACGTCTAGAGGTGGCAGAGGCTTTGGCAGTCGGTCGTCCCCGAAAATCGTACAGGGTGATGATGACGAGCGGTACAATGGCTTAGTCTTTGCTGGATTAGTGGGTATGAACGACCCGCCGCGTAAAGATGTGCACAAATCCATCCGACGCTTGATGTCTGGTGGTGTCAGAGTCATCATGATTACTGGCGACGCTGAGACAACAGCTGTGGCCATTGCGAAGAAGCTTGGAATGCCAGTTAACGATTCCCCGCATGCCCGTTCAGTCATCGGAGGCGATGAACTCGATCGTATGACTGCCGCTGAACTTGCCCAGGCAATCTCAACGGTCTCGATCTTTGCCCGTACGAGCCCAGACCACAAGATGAAGATTGTGACAGCACTTCAAGCCCGCGGCGATGTAGTTGCCATGACCGGTGATGGTGTCAATGATGCGCCCGCTCTGAAGAAAGCTGACATAGGTATTTCCATGGGCAAGCTAGGCACCGACGTTGCCAAGGAGGCAGCGGACATGATTTTGACAGATGACGATTTCTCGACCATCTTGCAGGCAATCGAACAGGGCAAGGGCATCTTCTATAACATCCAGAACTTCATTACGTTCCAGCTTAGTACCAGCGTGGCTGCACTCAGTCTTGTACTGCTGAGCACCACTCTTGGCTTCAAGAATCCGCTGAATGCTATGCAGATATTGTGGATCAGTGAGTATTCCTGCATCCGATTCTATCCCTTGTATTTCTCTAACAACTATTACAGATATTCTTATGGATGGCCCACCCGCCCAGTCCCTAGGCGTCGAGCCCGTCGACCCTACCATCATGAATCGCCCGCCACGACCCAAGACGGCCCGTGTTCTGACAAAACCTCTAATCCAGCGCGTCCTCACCTCAGCCATGGTCATCATGGTCGGCACGTTGTCAATCTACATCCAAGAAATGGGCGATATCACCGACGGCAACCCAGTCGAAAAGCGCTCCCGCGTCGTCACCGCGCACGACACCACCATGACATTCACCTGCTTCGTTTTATTCGACATGTTCAACGCATTGACATGCCGCAGCGAGGGCAAGTCCGTCCTACGTGGTGAAATGCCGCTGTTTGGGAACAAGATGTTCAATTACGCTGTTCTTGGCTCGTTGGCCGGCCAGGCCTGCGTGATCTACCTGCCGTTCCTGCAGCGCATCTTCCAGACCGAGGCTCTCGCCTTCGGGTCCTTGGTCAAGCTGGTCTGCATTGCCAGTTCGGTGTTCTGGGTGGATGAAGGTCGCAAGTATCTGCATGCGATCCGTCGTCGGCGTGGGGTGGGTTCTGGTTATAGCGTCAATGTCTGATCTACTGAGACAACGGGTGTACTGTTCGGATTTCCTGTTACGATTTTAGAGGTGTCCATGCCATAACGTGTAGTTTATCATATTTGGATTGATATCCCCCATATACATAATAGAATTGTCGGCTGTCGTCATATATGTTATGCCTTCCCATATAGTTGGCCGCTTATGTGGCCTTGTCTGTCTTTGGTAGTCTTTTTTTGGTATCTTTTTTGGTCTTCTTTGGAGTCCTCTCTTTTTACACTTTTGTTTACATGTCTTTTTTACGGATATATTTTTCTTCTTAGTATTGATGTTGCTTTTCTATAACTAGTTAGTTATGTGGTTCGTGCAAGCATGTAAGCAGTGATATACCCGCGGACCCATAACTATATACTCCGTATATCACAACGTTATGGCTACTCTGTACTCATCTCCCACTAACCCGAATTCTACAAATTTCGGTAGACGCATGTTAATAAAATACCATTTCATTCCCTTGATTCCTTGTTGACTTGAAATTTCCAAATTCATAGATACATTGATCAAGAATTCCCACATTTCTCGACCGACGAGATCCAGTTCCCTCTCTCAGAGAATTGCAATCCTAAACGAGGCCGCAATATCACTGGCGAGCACGATATAGAGTGTCATCCGCAGCCAGCATTCCCAGATACCATAAGCCAAGCGCAACCGTGAGCTGCGGCTCTTTGGATGTGCCAGTCTGGGTCCAGGGGATCGGAGCACCCAGCTTCAAGTTCCCATCATCATCGACTCGCTGAATTGGAACCAGCTCTTGATCGGTAAGAATGAAGCCAAACTGCGTGCCATGCTGCGTCATGTACCAGTTCACTTGTGCTAGAGGTTTGAAGAATTCTGGATCAATAAAAGAACTATTCATCATGCTGTGTGACCATTTCCATGAGGGCTTCAGGTCGCCTGGAAGGCGGTTCGGACTCAGAACATTTCTATTGCTAGCTTCACCAGCTTCATAGATCGAAAGATCTGGGATGAATTTCGCCAGCGTAAGAGCATCAGGGCCTACCCCGATCAAGACATTGGTGCGTTCGGAAAGCGCGTCAAGGACTCGATCGAGAACTTGATTGAAAAGAAGATCTTCCGGTTGGCTTAGAGCCTGAGGCTCAGCCTGGGGATCAACCTGGGGCTCGGCCTGGGGCTCAGCACGTTGCTCAGCACGGTTATCAATATGTTCAAAGGTACACCGCAGGGACCGCCGAATCAGAGCGTGAAGGTATTCCCCAAATGCGAGATGCAGGCCACTTTCAGACGTGAGCTCCCGTTGTGGACTCGGGGACCGAATAGTATGACGCTGAATGCGAATTGCCCTGAGCAGCGGGCCAAATTCATGCATGATGTCGTCTATGTTGAACTCCGTCCAGACACCAACAACATTGATCTTGTTCGGATCATACGATCCATTTGTCGTGTTTTGCTTCGATTGTCCGACATGGCGAACTTGAATGCTTGGTGGTGCTTGTAGCAAATAGGCGAGTAGAGTAACTTGGTTTGCCATCTTGAACAGAATAAAAAGGTTGAGAGATGATAATTCTTGGGAAATGATAGTTATCAGGAAATGATGATTGTTAGGAGATGATAATTCAGAACTGACTCCTGTGAATGGGTGTCTTGTATATTTGAGATGGGAAGGATGAAAGGCATAATCTATTAGCATCTCCTTCCTATTCGAGGTCAACCGAAAGCCCACGTCCCCGAAGCGCCATGACAACCAACAGCGGGAACTGACAGAGGTAATCATTGGCAATGCTCACTCGAATCAAAGCGCTAAGTGTGACTGAAACGTATACCTGCAGCGGAGGCCGTCACCGGGTACATATGCATACAAGCCATGAGAAAATCATTAGCTATACTCACTTAAAGCGAAGCGCTGTGCGTAACTGAAACGTATACAGCGGAAGCTGTCACTAGGTACATATGGATACGAGTCACATCTTACCGGATAATCATTGGCTATGCTCACTCGAAGTGAAGCGCTAAGGCGTGACTAGAACGTATACCTGCAGCGGAGGCCGTCACCGGGCACATATGCATACAAGCCACAAGAAGATCATTGACCTCGAATAGGAAGGAGATACCAATAGTAGTAATAGGTTATCATAAGAAAATCATTGACTATGCTCACTCAAAGCGAAGCGCTAAGGCGTATCCTTGCACCGGTAGCTTTGGGATCAGACCACAGGCCCCTCTAGGTCTAACAGATATTATTTTGGTCTATGTCATGGCCTAGTGGTAATATGTGCTGTCCGCTCGAAATTGTAAGTCGTTTTCACCTGTCACCAAGAAGGGAAAGAATTTCAAAGAAAAAAAAGTGAAAGAATATGCGAGAAGATGTCTAAAAAAAGACTATCACAAAGACATCACAAAGCATGAGCCCCAGCTGTAAATCACAACATCGAAAGCCAAACGCCGTGACCTACATAGAAGCTCTTTGACTTGTCTTTGACTTGTCAAGCCACACTTGTAAATGATTGGCTATGCTATCACAACTCACTCAACGTGAAACGCTGTGATCAACACACATGCAGGTGCCTTGGAAGGGATGTACTTTTGTACAGTCATATTCTGCCATATAATGCCGCCTTCGCCCTTCTATCCCTTCCTTTTTCTCCCTCCCTATTCCACTTACCTTCAAGACCTATCGCGCTGGAACCAAGATGCCATCATCATTTTGGGAGCACTATCGTCACCCAGCGAAGAATATTCCTCCACGTAAGGTTTATGATGCCCCCGATGTTGATCTCGCCAATATGAAATTCTATGATGCACCCAAGATTGATATCGCCGATGTGGAATTCGTTGAGATCATGAAACAGACGGATCGTTCATTTCTATGCCGAGCCCGCTGGCAAGACAAAGACTGCGTGCTCAAGGTGGTAAGCGAGGAAGTCATATAGCGCGCCTTCAAATTTAATATCTAATAGGTTTACTAGTTCATTCCTTACAAACCGGATACTTGCGAATCACCGTTCCTTACTAGGGATCTTTTTACAAATGAGAGCCGCGCATATAGTCGATTGAAGGCCGGTGGCTTTTGTGAACGAGGATCGGTACCTGACTTCTATGGGGTGGTTGAGAATATTGACCCTGAGGCAAAGAGCTGGCAACCACAGCTCAAGAACTTCTACGATAAAACTTTTCCGGAGGGTCTAGATCTAGAGGCTCGCCCAAATGGTGTCCTAATCGAATATATTCCCGATCTGAATATGATCGATATCTCTAACTACACAGAGCAAAGAGCTCAGAAACTCAAGCAGCTTCTGGCCGAGATTCATAAGGCTGGGATTTTACACTTTGATCCCTATCCCCGAAATATGCTGATTCAGGGTGATTCTGATCGGGTACTCTGGATCGACTACGAACATTCCGAAATTTATGATCCAGAGGACTCAAAGCATCCCAGATGTTTTGCATATGAAAGCGAATGTATGCATCACTTCATGGAAAGGCTGGTAATTTTATCACTCCTAGTTTGATTATAACTTTATAGCTGACTTGCAATTCTAGGGCAGAGATCATAAGTTAGGGGAGTACAAAGAAACGCGGAATTTGTATTTTGACTGACTTGAAGTTGAGGGGCGGAATTTTGATAATCAAGGGATCCTATGCCATGCCATCAATGTCTCCTTTTCAGATATCTTTTTAGCAAAAAGACAGATGGTAATACTAGGCAGCAGCTCATAGAGTCCAGGGCACCTATAAATATTATTTGTATACCTGTGAGGTACCAGATCGATCAAGAAAGAAAAGAGTATATTCAACTAAATAACAAAGGTGGAAAGAAAGAGGAAGCAAGTTGCAAAGTGGGAAGCAGCCAGTTGATATAGCTGAACCTTTGCAAACGTTGCAAGCCTCGAACATCTCGTTTAGCTATATTAAACAATCTGGTTATCTAGCAAAAAACCAGTGAAGTGAACAATGCAAAGAGCAGATAGTCGCCGATCCGTAGAGTCATAGAACAGACAATCATGCGAACGGTAGCATACCTTTTAACTAGGTACTTCGGGTATAGCGCCAATTGGCAGCCATTTTTCGCTGACTTTGTAAATTATTATGCCCAGGTGGTAACTGGCTAAGTATTCCTACGGTATTCCTAATAACCTCACATGGCTTAGTTAACTATTTGTTGCCGCTGTACGGAGTACTGATCACCTGATATGTCTGTCACAATAAAGATCGAAATCAAATCGTGGTTTTATGACAACTACTAACTCACCGGCGTGTGGCTCGAGTACGTCATTCAACAATATTAAATCATGATAAGTAATTAGAGAGTGATCAAAAAGGAGTATCTCGGGGGTATTGCAATTGGTATCAGACGTAGCACAGTCACGAAAAGTCTACTATATGACTATCTGTTTGCTTGCTTGCTTACTGGCTTCCTGTTTGCTTCATAGATTGTTTGCTCGCTAAAGCGAGAAGGTTGGCTGTTTGCAACGTTTGCAGAAGCGACAGCTATATGAGCAGACCATCTCCTGCACTTACTTCTTCTTTCCTTCTTTATCTTGATATTGATAGGATCATATTCTGCCTTTTTATGCCGTCTTCGCCCTGACATCTATCATCCCTTCAAGTTCCTCCCCTCCCAGTTTCTCCCTCCCTAATACCTATTCTACTTGCTTTCAAGACCTATCGCGTTGGAAACAAGATGTTTTCTCTTCCGAGAACCCCCCAGGTTGAGATTGAACCCGAAGTTTTTGATGCACCTAAGGTTGATCTCGCCAATATGAAATTTTATGATGCACCCAATATCGATATCGCCGATGTGGAATTCGTTGAGATCATTAAAGAGACGGACCGTTCGTTTCTATGCCGAGTCCGCTGGCAAGATAAAGACTGCATGCTCAAGGTGGTAAGTAAGGCCATATAGTGTGCCTGCAATATCTAATATCTATTAGTTTGCTCCTTATAAACCGGAAGCGTGGGACCCACCCTTTCGTTCTATTGATCCTTTCAAAAATGAGAGTTGCGCATACAGTCGATTAAAAGCCGGAGGCTTTCATGAACGAGGATCGGTTCCTGACTTCTATGGGGTGGTTGAGAATATTGATCCTGAGGCGAAGGGCTGGCAACCACAACTCAAGAAATTCCACGACAAAACTTTTCCGGAGGGTCTAGATCCAAAGGCTCGCCCAAGTGGTGTCCTAATGGAATACATTCCTGATCTAAATATGATTGACATCTCTAACTACACGGAGCAAAGAGCTCAGAAACTCAAGCAGCTCCTAGCCGAGATTCATAAGGCTGGGATTGTACACCTTAATACCTATCCCCGAAATATGTTGATTCAGGGTGATTCTGATCGGGTACTCTGGATCGACTACGAAACTTCCCAGATATATGACCCAGAGCACTCCGAGCACCCTAGATTTTTTGCCCACGAAATGGAAAATATGGATCGCTTCATAGAAAAGCTGGTAATTTTATTAGTCCCCGTTTGATTACAACTTTATAGCTAACTTCTTTTGCAATTATAGGGCAGAGATCATAAGTTAGGGAAACACAAAGAAACGCGGAATATGTATTTCGACTGACTTAGGGTGGAGACGCGGAATAAGGGTTCCTGTGCCATTTCATCAATGTCTCCTTTCCAGATGTATTTTCAGCAAAAAGACACTTTTCGTGATTGTGCTGTAGCTGATACCCAATTGCAATACCTCCGAGATACTCTTTTTTGATCGTTCTCCAATTACTTATCATAGTTCCATTGTTGAATGCTGTACTCAAGCCACACGCCGGTGAGTTAGTAGTTGGCATAAACCCACGATTTAATTTCGATCTTTAAGTAGTTTAAATAGGTATGTTACTGTCTGCATAATTGTCTGTTCTATGACTCTACGGATCGGCAACTATCTGCTGTTTACATTGTTCACTTCATTAGATAGATTGTTTGCTACATAGCTAAGCGAGATGTTCCAGATTTGCAACGTTTGCAAAGGGTCACTTCTTCTTTCTCCTCATCTTTGTTATTTAGTTGAATGTACTCTTTCTTCTTGATCGATCTGGCACCTCACAGGTATATAAATAGTATCTATATGTAGGTGCCTTAGACTCCATGAGCTGCTGCCTAGTATTACCATCTGTATGATTGTCTACTATATGACTGTCTATTTGCTTGCTAGCTTCCTGTTTGCATTTATTATTGTTTGCTTTATAGACTGTTTGCTCGCTAAGCGAGAAGGTTGGCTGTTTGTAACGTTTGCAGAGGCGCAGCTATATGAGCAGGCCATCTGCTGCTTCTGCACTTGCTTCTTCTTTCCCCCTTCATCTTAGATCACATTCTGCCATGTTATGCCGTCTTCGCCCTGAAAGACATCTATCACTTTATCCCTTCCAGTCTCCCACCTCCCAATTTCTCCCTTCAAGACCTATCGCGTTGGAATCAAGATGTCTCCTTTTTGGAGAATCAATGGACCCGAGGTTAAGATTGTACCCAAGGTTTATGATACACCCGATGTTGATCTCGCCAATATGAAATTCTACGATGCACCCAAGATCGATATCGCCGATGTGGAATTCGTTGAGATCATTAAACAGACGGATCGTTCGTTTCTGTGCCGAGCCCGTTGGCAAGACAAAGACTGCGTGCTCAAGGTGGTAAGTGAAGAAGCCACATAGCGCAACAAAATTGCAGTTTCTTGAAGCATACCTCAATCCAGCTCGCGTACTTCCAATCTTGATATTCTCATTTGGTTCGCTCACAATGCTCTCTTCGGCCGCCTGCAATTTCAGCCCCTACAATATCTAACAAGTCTACTAGTTCATTCCTTACAACCCGGATACTTGCGAATCACCATTCACCATTACTGGGGATCTTTTTACAAATGAGAGCCGCGCATACAGTCGATTGAAGGCCGGAGGCTTTTGTGAACGAGGATCGGTTCCTGACTTCTATGGGGTGGTTGAAAATATTGACCCTGAGGCGAAGGGCTGGCAACCACAGCTCAAGAAATTCCATAACAAAACTTTCCCGGAGGGTCTAGATCTAAAGGCCCGCCCAAATGGTGTCCTGATGGAATACATTCCTGATCTAAACATGATTGATATCTCTAACTATACAGAGCAAAGAGCTCATAAGCTCAAGCAGCTCCTGGCCGAGATTCATAAGGCTGGGATTCTACACTTTGATCTCTATCCCCGAAATATGTTGATTCAGGGTGATTCTGATCGGGTACTCTGGATCGACTACGAACTTTCCGAGATCTATGATCCAGAGGATAAAAGGCATCCCGAATGTTTTGCATATGAAAGGGAATGTATGCATTACTTCATTGAAAGTCTGGTAATTTTGTCAGCCTAGTTTGATTATAAGTTTATAGCTAACTTCTTTTACAATTACAGGGCAGAGACCATAAGTTAGGTGAATACAAAGAAACGCGGAATAAGTATTTCGACTGATTGGCGGAATTTTGGTGCCATTTGATCAATGTCTCCTTTCCAGATGTCGTGCTGATACCGAGATACTCCTTTTTGCTCATTCTTCAATTACTTGTCATGGTTTAATACTGTTGAATGCCTTGTTTGTCCTATTCGATAGGCCTCATCTAGCTAGACAAGCAGCCCTCTATTTGTTTGTAACGAACCAACTCTTCTTCTTTTCTCTTCATCTCTGTCCTTCGAGTTACTCCGCAAAAAAATGATTGTTATGAATCGTAAAAGAAAAAGAATTATCCCTTCCTTCATTCAGTGTATATTTTGTCGAGCAAAAATATTGACCGACGCAGGGATCGAACCTGCAATCTCTTGATTCGTAGTCAAGCGCCTTGCCATTGGGCCAGCCGGCCATATGATATTTTGGCCTAAATGTGCTTTATAAGCGAAAACAGGTGTTGACCAGTTTCAACGCGTCTCATTGGTCCATTTGTAGTCTCCTGTCTGACCTTACCACAGATCAGCTTGTGCTCTTTCCACACGCCCATCATGGCTACACTCATGAAATGGGCCATGAACGTGCTTCGGAGGGCCCCCCCCCCTCCCATGCATTTCCCACTAGCGGCTTCGAAACCATCCGTTCCTCGGAGGTGCTTGACGAGGAACGGTTTGAGCAGTTCAAACAAGGACAATATTATCCTGCTGATATTGGCGATATATTTAGCTCAAAATACCAGGTCGTTGGTAAACTTGGGTTTGGGACTACGTCTACAGTATGGCTCGCTCGTGATCTTGAGTAAGTCAGAGCAGGTCTAGGTCCACTTATTCCAACCAAACACTACAATATACATAGCCCACTAACACAACAAAATCAGAGCTCGTCAATATGTGACACTCAAAATCTACACGCGTGACGAAGATAACCAGGAAGAGTTTCAGATCTATAAGCAATTGAATCAAGGGAGTTCATGGCACCCTGGCCACGCTCATATAAGGAAAGATCTGGATATCTTCACGATTCCCCGTTCCGGCGGTGACCATTCGTGTCTGGTTCAGAAACCGATGTGGGAAAGCTTCAGAGATCTACTATATCGTAATCCGAGCCATAGGTTTACCGAAGATCTACTCAAAGCTGGTCTTATGCAGGTCTTTCTTGCACTTGATTATATGCATACTGAATGCAAAATTGTCCATACGGGTGAGATTTGTCTGTCTTTACCAAAAAGCCCTGTTCCTAACACACATTCTTACAGACATCAAAAGCGATAATATTCTCCAAGAAATAGAGGACAATTCCATCCTTGACAGTTTCACCCAGGCCGAACTAAAGAACCCTTCACCCCGAAAAATCGTCAATGGTATGCCGGTATATGCTTCCCGACGATTCGACTTGCCGAATACATTTGGCCGAGCAGTGTTGAGCGATTTTGGCTCTGCGGTACGGGGAGACGAGAGGAGGAATCACGATGCACAGCCGAGTATTTACAGATCGCCGGAAGTGATGCTGAAGGCTGATTGGAGTTACCCGGTCGACATATGGAATGTCGGTGCTATGGTATTCTCTGCATGTTCACCGTCGATAACTATCATGTTCTAACCAGAATCGGAAATAATAGGTATGGGATTTATTCGAGGGAAGACACCTCTTCTACGGAAATGACCCAGATGGCAAAGGGTATTCGACCCGGGCGCACCTTGCAGAAGTCATGGGCGTTCTGGGACCACCTCCTTTAGATATGCTGCAACGTGGAAAACGAAGTCATGAATTCTTTACTGAAGATGGTAAGCATCCCTTTCCTGCTCGACACTTTGCAAAGGCTTACGAAGACCACGTTGCAGGGAAGTGGAAGCAAGATATAGAGATTCCAATAGGAACCAGTTTGGAGATATCGGAGCAGTTCCTCGAGGGAAGAAATAAGGAGATGTTTCTAGCGTTTATGAGAGGCATGCTTCAGTGGAGACCTGAAGATAGGAAGACGGCGAACGATCTGCTCCAGGATCCGTGGCTGAATGATCAGATAGGATGAAGCTGTGTGTCTGATTGCCCTGTCATAGAATGAAAACACGCTTCCTTCGAGGAGATTAATCGCGCCGAGCACTAGCCGTCTTACCGCCCCATACCCTTTCTAGGTATACGGGTGAGACGGCTATGTGACAATCTCCAGGGGCTGAGGTTCCAAGTGTAGGCCGGATATCCGCTGTAGCGAAATGTCACCTCACTGCCAACTGCCCCCGTGGCTTAACTGCTCATCCGGTGATGTCGGTCTGACTTCGTGTTGCAGTAGCATCTCTTCTCCACCTCATGTTGTAATTTCATGATGTCTTCGAGATATTGCTTGATAGCCTTCTTTTTCAGAGCCACATGATTGTATTAGGAGATCGTTATTCAGGGACAGCAGATAGCAAGTTGGTTAAAGGGTTAGGGGTACGGAGCACTCCGTATAGTACATGTACCTAGTCACATGATTGAGGGTTCGTCGAAGTTCGAACCTTACCTAGTTAGTTCAAGTTCCTACTCCTTACTCCATACTCCATAGTGTACTGAATATACATAGTTGTCTGAAGCATTAAAATCTTACCTCATGTACATAGTATTTTGAACACCATTCGGAACTACTCCATATAGGATCTAGTTAATTGATTCAACCCATGTCACACGTGCCAGGCACAATTTGAAAATAGAAAATAGAAAAGTAGAATTGTTCTCGGCCCAGATAGGAAGCCCCGATAGGAGGCTGAATGAAGACCCAGTCCCGCGGGAGTGGATCTGACAGTGCAGGAAAAAAAAAGATAAGGAACAGTGTAACCTTGTAATTGTTCCTAGGTACAACATACAATTTACATTTACAGATTAAGATCAACACGTAAATATGACCTTCATCCTATATTCAATATGTATATGTATTCCTATTCCCCTATTCGTAGTAAACATGTAGGTACCGTAGATAGGGCCAATCCTCCGGCATCGGTAGTAAGCCGGAACACGGCGACAGTCAGTCAGGAAGATCCCCGGAGCCATCGGGGAAACACGGAAAGCGTAAACGGGACCTTATCTGTCGCCAATCGTTGGCTCGTTCCCATTTCGATACGCTAACCCGCAAAGGGAAAGGCTTAGCTTACGGCGGAGCCCCACTTAGCGCCAGTGGCGAGTTGGACTTTATCTGTAGCCAATCAGCGACCCGGGAATCGATCTTCACCTGTCCAATTGCCGGTGGGCGATAGGCATTTGGGGGAATTTGGGGGTTCTGATATCCCGAGAACAGAGAAATCCAAGATAAGCGCCTGTTTCTTCGCCGAAGGTCTCCAGAAGCCGAAGTGCGACGGTGTTGTGTACGCGCAAGGGTACCTGCAGGAGATGATAAGCTATCTGGTAGTTGCTGGTATCTAGTTGGCTATCTGATTTAGAGGTTCTGAGTTTGAAAAAGATATATAAAGAGTCGTCCGCATGGAATCTAGTTCCCTGAAACTTTAGGAACTATTCCCCGGAGTCGAATTACTGCATGGTCCCATTGGATCATAATGTAATGTCCAAGGTATATCCCTCAAAAGGCCAAGGCCAAGGCTCGAACTATTGGCAAGGCACGATCCATACATGATCCCTTGCCACACGATGCGGCTGTCTACGCCGGGGATGACGAGGTTCCTATGTGTTATACTTGTTATACTGTGTCGTTATACTATGTGTTAATTATTGTATACAGAGATCAATTGAACTGAACTTTTTTATATATACCAGACCCTGACGGAACATTGAAACATTGAAACGTTGAAACACGACAGTATCTATCGATTATCCCATTGCTATTGTCACAATCTCTGACCACACCACTTCGAACCACATTTTGCCCAGCTCTCGTCCGATTTTCTCCTCTTTACCGCGCCTTCCTACGGCAATACTTGAAGTGTTTCATGATTCTATTTTAGCTTTGTTCTTCTTTCATTTTTATCGCGTGGAATCGAATTGAATTGCCAATTGCCGTTATTCGACGGGGACCCACTCGTGTCGATCTGACTTATCTTGGGATTTTTGGTTCGACGAGTTCGGGTTTCCTTATTTTTATATCCGTGGCGAAATTCTTCTCTTTTTAACTTCTGGAACATCCGTCTTTTTCTTCCTTTCGCCTTCACTTCCTACCTTCACTCTCTCCTCTACACCTGCACTCTCAACTTCCAAAGCTTCGAGCTTCTGCTACAATGGCGTTCAACGGGAAAGCCCCGTACGCCCCGGACTATGCCTCCTACAACTGGATAGGCGCCCCCTCCAATTACGACCTCTCGACCAACACAGACTTGGGCGGCGATTCCCGTATGCGTCTTTCTTGTCTCCAAACGGTGTGATGGTTTTAACATGGGTCCCAACTAGGCACCGAAAATGTCAACAAATGGTTCCAGGCCGGCGACCAGGCCTACATCCTCGTGGCCTCGGCCATGGTCATGGTCATGATCCCTGGTCTCGGCTTTTTATACTCGGGATTGGCTCGTCGAAAGTCTGCCCTGAGTATGATCTGGGCTTGTATGGCTTCGTTCTCGATCGTGACCTTCCAATGGTATTTCTGGGGTTATTCGCTTGCTTTCTCCCCGACGGCGACCAACGGTTATATCGGCAACCTGCGAAACTTCGGTTTAATGAAGACATTGGCTGATCCCAGTCCTGGTTCTCCACTGGTTCCAAACTTGCTCTATGCGTTCTATCAGGTAAGATCGAACATGGAATCATGGATTTGGTTTTTTTGTTTCCAGCCGATGCTGATATCTAATAGATGCAATTCTGCGGTGTCACTGCAGCTATCGTCATGGGAGCGGTCGCTGAACGCGGTCGCCTTCTTCCTGCCATGGTCTTCGTCTTCATCTGGGCGACTATCGTTTACTGTCCGCTAGCCTGCTGGGTCTGGAACGTCAACGGCTGGGCGTACAAGTACGGCGTGATGGATTACGCCGGTGGTGGTCCCGTCGAAATCGGTTCCGGTTTCACAGCTCTGGCCTACTCGATGGTCCTCGGTCGCCGACAGGAACGCATGATGCTCAACTTCCGCCCACACAACGTCTCCCTCATCCTCCTCGGCACGGTTTTCCTCTGGTTCGGCTGGCTCGGGTTCAACGGTGGATCCGCCTTTGGAGCTAACATGCGCGCTACCATGGCCTCCTGGAACACTAACCTGACTGCCGCCTTCGGTGCCATCACTTGGGTTCTGCTCGATTGGCGTCTGGCTCGCAAGTGGTCAATGGTCGGCTGGTGCTCCGGTACCATCTCGGGACTCGTAGCTGCGACACCCGCCTCCGGATTCATCTCACCCTGGGCTAGCGTCATCCTCGGCATTGTCACCGGCATCGTGTGCAATTACTCCACCAAGATCAAGTACTGGATCCGAATCGACGACTCTATGGATGTGTTGGCCGAGCACGGCATCGCAGGAATCGTCGGCCTGATCTTCAACGCCTTGTTCGGTGACGACGCCATCGCCGGTCTGGACGGTGTCAGTACCGGCACTGGCGTCGGCGGCTGGGTCATCCACAACTACAAGCAGCTGTACATCCAGATCGCCTACATCGTCGCGACCGCCTCGTACTCCTTCGTCATGTCCACGATCATCGCCTACGCCATCAACGCTATCCCGGGCCTGAACCTGCGCGCCTCCGAGGAAGCCGAGCTTCTCGGCATGGACGACGACCAGCTGGGCGAGTTTGCCTACGACTACGTCGAGGTCCGCCGCGACTACCTCGCCTGGACCCCGCAGAACCACGACCAGCTCGCCGACGGCCACGAGGTCCCTGCCGCGCAGCGCTACGGCATCGGCGAACACAGCGAGATGATGCTCGGTAGCTCGCCGCGCGAGGTGATGCTCGAGGGCCACTCGCCTAACGGGCAGAGCAGCCGCGGCGGCAGCGAAGGCGACGTCGGCATGCACGAAATCAAGATCGCGCCTGCTCCTCGCCAGGCCGCCGAGCAGAATCAGAATCAGAATCATTCCGATGCACAGGGTGAACCTGTTGTGCTAAAGCCGGTGCAAGAGAAGACGGAGAACTAATCAGTCCTACATTTCACTTCATTCTCCTTTCTCCCCTTTGCTTTGCCCAACTCATTCATCTTCTCTTCTCTCAATCTCTTTTGCATGACATGCATTTCGCATACGCCATTTTTCGTTTAGAAAGCTTTGATTTTCTTCGCATTTTCGCTTCTTTATCTCGATATCCCTTGAGCGTGCTTCTTTTCTTGCAACCAAAAAGCCTGGGGCTTTTTATACCATCGCAACCTACCCTCGATCTCTCTCAATCCCGCGAATCTCTCCACCGACTCCACATACCATCCGACATTCTCACCCTCCGTTCTTCTCATCTCCACCTCAACACTCAACCCTCCCGCTACCAAATCACATACCTCACACCATCTTTTCAATCCAAATACAACCTTCCTGGGAAAAGTCACTTGAATTATGGTCTAATTTGGCCTGGCGCTCCATTGTTCTCATTTTTTTTATGGCAATGGGGGATATTAAACTGGGTTCTGTACGGTATACAAACTGCTTCGTTGAATGACAAGGGAAATAATACCTTGCTTTCTGTCCATGTTTTCTGGTCTTGCGTCTGGAATAGAGCGAGATAGCCCGATTTACATTCTTATTATCTAAGACTTTTATTCTCGACGTTTGTATAATTGTAGATAGATGGTAGCTTGTAAATATTACTACCTTGCCTGTTGCTAGTCTAAATGCAACTGTCTTACTAGAACTTGAAAAAAAAAAAAAAAAAAAAAAACAATTCAAATGAACAAACGCAAAAAATGCAATTATACAAAACCTCCTATAAACAATCAAAGACCTTCCTCTCCCTACCTCCTAACCATCCCCCTAACCCTAATCAAATCCTCCCTCCCAAGCTTCTCAACAACCTCCGCCGCAACCCCACCCCTCCTCACCTCATCCCACTCATCCTCATCCATGCCCATAACAAGCGTCATCTGCACACAGCGCGCAAAGCACTCGCGATACCGATACCTCCCCGGCGCACCAGCCACATACCCAACCTCAACCGCGGCACCCACAAGCCCCGCAACATCCCTCTCGAGACGCGCCGCGCCGAGCGCGTTAATCCGCGATCCGTACGACCAGAGCCTCTTCTCCAGGAGCCGGGCCAGGTACGCGAGCGTCACGCCGAGGACGCGGTCGAAGGCGGAGGGCGTGAGGATGCGCGCGAAGGGCGTGAGGAGGTCGTTCCAGGCGGCGGTGAAGCGCGGCTTGACGAGTTCTTTGTCGAAGGGGGAGTTTGGGTTGTCGGGTTCGAGGTTCGGGTTTGGTGTGTATTCGATGTCGCGGAAGGAGTCTGCGAGGATTGGACGCAGCCGCGGTTTGATTGCGTTGTTGAAGATTACTTGGATTCCGTCGGTTAGGAGGTCTGTTACTTTGCTTTCGAAGGTTGTTGATAGGGTTTGGAGGGTTTGGTGGACTTTTTGGGCGGTGCTTGGGCTGGGGAAGATTGAGAGGAGGTGCGGGGTTGCTTGTGTGGTGGTGGTGTCGGTGTCGGTTGGTTTGGAGCCTGTGTTGTTTTGCACGATTCGGCGGATGTAGTCTACTCCTAGGTCGAGGTTGTTCATTTGCACTAGGAAGGAGATGATGGTTTGTTCGGAGGGTGGTCCGCCTTGGACTGGGATACGTGGGTAGCACTCGTCGCGCATCTTGCGCTGGGTCATGCCGATGAAATCGGACCCTAGGACGCGTGAGAGTGTCGGGACTACGTTTGTCACGACTGCTTCTTGGGAGGTGGCGAGCGACTGCTGGATGACCTTGTTGACAATGTACATTATGTCGTCGATGGCTGAGGTGATGTGCGGTGGATCCGCTTTCAGTGGACGCTGGGGGTTCATCGTGAGGCCTGATGGGGACTCGTCTAGCTGGAAGGCCTTTTCCACAGAGCGGCGGAAGAAGAAGGTTGTCATTGTGTTGAAGGGGGCCACTAGGCGGTCATGGATCTTTTGGGCCAGAGGTGACTCTCGCAAGAAGGTGGGAAGCTCAAATCGCTTATCGTCATCTGGCTCATCCTCCGAAGACTAAAGAAGTTGTTAGTGCTGATATTGAAGAGGCGGAGATCCACTCACATTACATGTATCAGCCAGGAACCGACAGTACAGTGACCACCGACCCAACATGATAGCCATTTCATTCAACACCCCATCGATCTCTTTCATATCCACCCCCTCCTCGTCGGCGGCTGTGCTCGCCCCCATGGCAGGGGATTGTGGGCGAGGCGGGCCTGTTCGCTGCGCGGACAGGAAGCTCTGCACCAAGAAAGTGAAGGCATAGGATTTGATATCCATCAATTTTCGATCCACATGGCGCTCATCGCTCCATGTATCAAGAATGATACCACCCTGTACATCTGCCTCGACCTGTAGCCGTTCAATGACGCGTCCCATCTTACGGGGGCCATAGTGGTGCTCCACGAGCCCGCCGTGGCCATCAATAATCTGCGCAATATGTTCAAACAGTTTGGTAAGCGCATTTGCATAGAAGAACCCGTCCTTATTTTGAGCATTCCCGGTAGCCCCATTGAGGTTCGCCCGAGCCTTGGCCGCGACACCCTGGCACACATAACGACCATAAACATCGAGACCAACCTCAGAGCGGCCAATAAGCGGGAAAAGCTTGAAGAAGCGTGTAATCTTGGCTCCATCATTCTCCTTAACCGCCTTCTCAAACTCTCGCAGGAACAGCCCGCACAGCGACTCCGCCGCGTTATCCAGCGTCACACTTGGAGGGTCCGGTACCTCAGCCGTAGGGACCATCTCCGCAGCAAACGCGCCATTAACAACCGTCGCCGGGATCTGAGCCGCGCGGTGTAGGTAGCTGGCGGCTTTCTCCCAGTCCTGGGGCGCACCCATCGAGCCCGCCACGCCCAGCGTACACGCCTTGAGTTCGGCCACCTGCTCGACAACTTCCAAGGTGGCTTTCACCCGAGCCTGCTCGAGATCTAGCCGGCGGACCGCACTGGAGATCCGGTCTGCGGTGCCGGCGGCTTCGGAGAGCATCCCATGGCTGATGGAGCGGGTTGTGCTGGCGTGGGTCCCGATGTTGACGCGCATCAAATCCAGCCGGCCCAGCTCACGGGAGAGGTCTTTCTGGGATGTTACTAGGGCATCCAGGCGGGCAGTCACAGACGCTTCTTGGGTATGCAGGTGGGACAACGTGGCTTTGATCTCAGCGACGGAGCTGGCGTTGAAGATGTCGGGCTGTGGGGGAGGAGATGTCTCTGTTGGTGAGGCATTGGTATTTGGAGGGCTTTTGGGCATGGAATTATGCCCATTGGCAGTTGCAGCCATTCTGGGCGCCATTGGTCGTCGCAAGTTGGTTTGTTGATGCCACGCCAGTTGTAGGGGGTTGCGGGCGGTGAGGGCGGGTTTTACAGCCTCATGATTCATGTTACTGTGCTACGTCAAGACCGGCGGGGATTTATGACTCCAGATTGTTAAACTAAATAGAACTTCCATACCTGCCTGAACCCGTTTTTCTTTGTACTTCAGTCGCCGTTTTATCTGCGGCGT
Source organism: Penicillium psychrosexuale (assembly GCF_028828465.1). NCBI lineage: Eukaryota > Fungi > Ascomycota > Eurotiomycetes > Eurotiales > Aspergillaceae > Penicillium > Penicillium psychrosexuale. Next base: position 667,344 of record NW_026643190.1, on the reverse strand, counting down.
CTTAATGTGGTTGTGAATCAACGCGACGTCATTTCCGCCCCACGCTCGCGATTATATCAGTTGCTCTTTTCCAGCTTCCCTTCCTTTTTTCTGTGTACCTTCTCTGCTGATCTTCTTACTTTATTGACAAGTCTCTTGGCTTGACTTTCATCTGTCAAGGCTTTAACCGCCATCATTGGACGTCGCAAACCGGGACGTCGGAATCGGCGCACCATGGGCAACGAATCGTCAACCCAGGTGGATGAGTTTGCACGCCCCTTGGTGCTTGAGGGGCGGAATATTGAGGCGGTCGCCAAATATGTTAAACAGCAGAATGTAAAGAAAGTTGTGGTGATGGTATGCAGCGTGAACCCCATAGAATACTGCATGAGAGCTAACAAGCATGCAGGTGGGAGCGGGTATCAGCACTTCAGCAGGCATCCCAGACTTTCGCTCACCTGACACGGGAATCTACGCCAATCTGGCAAGTCTAGATCTACCAGAGCCCGAGGCAGTCTTTGATATTGGTTTCTTCCGGCGTAACCCCAAACCTTTCTATGCATTGGCGCACGAGCTGTACCCGGGACGCTATCGTCCGACTGTCGTGCACTCATTCATCAAACTACTTCACGACAAAGGGATTCTCCTGAAACATTTTACTCAAAACATTGACTGCCTCGAGCGCGAGGCGGGCGTGCCAGGCGACAAGATTATCGAGGCCCATGGCAGTTTTGCATCACAGCGCTGCATTGAATGCAAGGAGACGTTCCCAGACGAGGAGATGCACCAGATGGTGGCCAAGAGCAATGTACCCCACTGCCACAAGTGCAACGGTCTGGTCAAGCCGGACATTGTGTTCTTCGGCGAATCTCTGCCTTCGGAATTCTTTGAAAGCCGTTCTCTGCCAGAAGAGGCCGATCTCTGCATTGTCATGGGAACTAGTCTATCTGTCCAGCCATTTGCCAGTCTGCCTTCGATGGTTAGTCCAGGCGTGCCTCGCGTGCTCATCAATATGGAGCGTGTCGGTGGCCTTGGCTCGCGGAGTGACGATGTGTTGGTGATTGGGGACTGTGATGCCGGAGTGCGCAAGTTTGCAAAGGCTCTGGGATGGGCAGAGGAATTGGAGGCGCTGTGGGAGGAAACCAACCCAGATCCGCAGAAGAGGGCGGAGGAGAATGCTCCGCTGCAGACCCGAGACGAGCGGCTGCAGGAGGAGGTGGACCGACTCACGGAGGAGGTTGATCGAACTCTGGGGTTGACAGATGCGTATCAGAATAGAGTACGCGAGAAGCTGGAGTCACACGACAAGGACAAGGCACACCGCCAGTCTGGAGGTCTGGACCATGTTTTCCCGCATTTGGCGCGTAAGCTGTCACATTGAGATTATGATTCATGAAATGTCTTTAATAGGCAGAAATAGGAGATTATCATTTGAGTATTATGGGGTAGATCTAGTGTAGTACGTACTCCGTAGTTATGTAGGACATACGGGGTAGTTATGTAGTACATAACATGGAGTATAGCAAGTAAACGTGGATAGCTAACGCCAAGAGACGATAATATCATCATACGTTTGCGGTCGAGACTTGATTTCGGTCAAATAACCTGGAATGTTCTAATAATCTCTTTATATAAGATTAAACTATTTTAGTTAACTATAGTCTAAGATAGATCTACTATAAAAGCAATTCCCCCCTTTGCCCTAACTTCCCCCAATTGATTTTCTCGTTTCTCTCCGACAGTCCAAAACAAGACATCTACAGTTGCCCCACGTTATTTTTCCATATCGTCATTCTTCCCCCTCCCCAACTTTTTTCTTTCATTTTTCTTCCTCCATACATTCATATTCATATTCATCATGGTTGGACTTGGCCCAAAGCACCCGCCGTCCCGCAAGGGTGAGGCTTGAAGAGCTACCCCTGCCTATTTTAAACTAACCATGTGGTACAGGGTCCATGCACGAGCTGCCCCAGAACTTGCTGGGCACCATTCAGGACCTCGAGAAGGCTTTCACTGTGGATCGCGCGAAGCTGAAGGAGGTCGTGGCACACTTCGCCGAAGAGCTCGAGAAAGGTGAGACTTTGATCCACTCCCTGATTCTGCGCAGTCGCTAACAAAAAATTAGGCCTGACCGTCGAGGGCGGCAACATTGTGAGAACGACACCATTCCCGATCTCAATCTAGACTGACCCTAGCGAATAGCCCATGAATGTCACCTGGGTCTTGGACTTCCCCGATGGCAACGAGCGAGGAACCTACCTGGCCCTCGATATGGGCGGCACCAACCTACGTGTTTGCGAAATTACCTTGACCGAGGAGAAGGGCGCTTTCGATATCACACAATCCAAATATAAGATGCCCGAGGAGCTGCGCACTGGAACCGCCGATGAGTTGTGGGAGTACATCGCCGACTGCTTGCAGCAGTTCATCGAGTACCACCACGAGGAAGGAAACCTCGCCAAGCTGCCTCTCGGTTTCACTTTCTCCTACCCCGCGACCCAGGAGTACATCGATCACGGTGTTCTGCAGCGCTGGACCAAGGGCTTCGATATCGACGGTGTCGAGGGTCATGATGTTGTTCCCCCTCTGGAGGAGATCTTGAAGAAGCGTGTATGTTCATGAGATGACGATACCCTCCCCACGCAGGTTCAAAGACTCACAAGGCTACAGGGTCTTCCCATCAAAGTCGCAGCACTGATTAACGATACCACCGGTACCCTCATTGCTTCCTCCTATACCGACTCCGCCATGAGGATTGGCTGCATCTTCGGTACCGGCGTGAACGCCGCATACATGGAGAACGCAGGGTCTATTCCCAAGCTCGCCTACTTGAACCTACCCGCCGACATGCCCGTCGCCATCAACTGCGAATACGGAGCCTTCGACAATGAGCACGTGGTCCTCCCCCTCACTAAATATGATGACATCATCGATCGCGATTCTCCCCGCCCCGGCCAGCAAGCCTTCGAGAAGATGACCGCTGGTCTGTACCTCGGCGAGATCTTCCGTCTCGTCCTAATTGACCTGGTCGACAACCACCCCGGTCTGATTTTCAACGGCCAGGACGTCTCCAAGCTACGCAAGCCCTACCTGCTCGATGCCTCCTTCCTCGCCCACATCGAAGAGGATCCCTACGAGAACCTGACGGAGACCTTGGATCTCTTCGAACTCACGCTGAACATCCGCCCTACCGAGCCGGAGCTGGAGCTAATTCGCCGTCTCGCCGAGCTGATCGGTACCCGTGCTGCTCGTCTTTCCGCCTGCGGAGTCGCCGCCATTTGCACTAAGAAGAAGATCGACTCCTGCCACGTCGGTGCTGACGGCTCCGTCTTCACCAAGTACCCCCACTTCCAGGCGCGCGGTGCCCAGGCCCTGCGTGAGATCCTCGACTGGGCCCCCAACGAGGAGGACAAGGTCGTCATCATGGCTGCCGAGGATGGTTCCGGTGTTGGTGCTGCCCTGATTGCCGCTCTGACACTCAAGCGTATCAAGGCTGGCAACCTCGTTGGTGTCCGCAACATGGATGACATGAAGACCCTGCTTTGAGTGGGTGGTCTTGTAATGATGGTGACTATGACTATCATTTGACCCATGACAAAACAAACCCTACGTACCGATTTTGGATATCTTCTTGGAGTTGGTTTGTGCCATTTAGTTCGGGGGTTTTATGAAAGATTTAACGATATATCGATTCTGTGTATGTTAGCCTTAGATGGCCCGTGAATAGAACATACATAGTGCTATTATTCTCGTGACTATTACTGTAGCTAGTATCACTGTAATTCTCGGCTTCTCTACTCAATGTCCACATCTCAATCCTAAATGCACCCATGCCACTAACCCGAGGAACACAGCAAGGCGTAGATATCAAAGAAGATACAATGTTCAGATATAATCAATTGGCGATATAAACACTAGAACACGACCTACCTACATACGAACCTCACCTATATAACGATCGAACCTATCTAGAACCACATACCTAAACCCCCGAATCATCCTGCTCAATATCAAAAGCCTCATCATAAGCATTCCAAGAAGCACAATTATCCTCAAGAGCCCGGCGATCAATCAACGGCTCAATCTCACTCTCCCTCTCCAAAAACTGCAACGCAAAGCCCTCATCCGTATGCCAGCCAATATGACAATGCATAAGCCACGCCCCGGGGTTATCCGTCTCAAACGCCATAAGCAAATACCCATTCCCATTCAGCATCGCCGTATCTCTCCGGGGCGGGTTATTAGTCGCCACACTCCCATCCCACGGATTCGACCCCTGCGCCAGAACAAAGAAATCATGTCCGTGCATATGGATCGGGTGCGTGACCGGGAAACTAGTATTGATCATGAGGTACACCCACTCGTTCGCCCGCGGCAGCTCAATCACGCCACTCGACTCGGTGAAGTTGGGCGTGTTCTCGTTGTTGAAAAGCTGCAGTAAGGTTGGGTCTTCCCAGAGGACTTGCATCGTCGTGCTGTTGAGATACCAGCGGAAGAGGTTCGCGGTGTTGCGTCCCAGTGTCACGTCTGTTAGGTTGTTCCAGTCTGCGGCTGAGACGGTCTTGGGGACTTGTGGGATTAGGCTGGAGGCTGGCTCGTCGGTGCATTCGTCGGGGAACGTGTACGGTCTTGTGGTGGGTGTGTTTGGACTGTTGCCGTAGTAGAGGATGCCTCTTATGTTGTCTGGGTTTGCGTTTTCGGAGCATGCTTCTTGGGGGATTGCGCGGATCCAGAATGAGTCGGAGATTTGGCGTTTGTTGGCTGTTACAATTACATCGTAGCGTTGGCCTGTGTGTTTTTGTTAGTTCATGTTTCTTTTCGGTTTGGAGGGATGGACTTAGGGCTTGCACATACCCATTCCGATATTGATATAGTCCGTCGTAAACGGCTTGATCGGCACAAAGTCCGCCGCAATAACAGTAAGCGTATGGTTATCAATCATAAACTTCCAGTGCGTATCAACAGCCGAATTAACAATCCTCAGCCGGTACGAAGACCCCTGGTTGACCTTCATCTGGAATCGCGTGCCCGTAGAATTGGTCCCATTACCAAAGACATTCGTCCCGTTAATCAAGCCAGTATCCAAAGTCGGCGGCCCAATCGTCTGAGCCTCCAAGTATAGCTCATCAACAGTAGGGTGCGACCAGTCCGTCAGGAACAGACTGCCCTTATCGACCTGGTAGTTCGCCGTAGCAGGGCCATTGATCACAATCCCGCCAAACACGCCCTCCCACGCCTGCAGGCCAATGTGCGAATGGTACCACGATGAGCCGTACTGCGTGGCGCGCCATTTATATGTTATGGTTGAGCCTGGCGCGGTGGGACATTGCGTGATGGAGACCACACCGTCGTTGCCGTTCGTGTAGTTCTGTCTGATCCCGTGCCAGTGGATGCTCGTGCCGTTCTTGGCATTGTGTAGGCTGTTCGTGACGTGGATCACGACCTCATCGCCCCAGTCTGCGAAGATCGTTGGGCCCGGGATAGTCCCGTTCACGGCCATTACCGGCCGGCTGAACCCGTCTGGTGCTGCTACTAGCTCTTCGACGTTGAGCCAGTACTCCCGGGTTACGCCGGTGTTGGGTACTATCTGGGTGTAGTCGGTGTTGATGTCGTATTGGCACCATCTGGACCGTGTTAGGGGCGTGTTGCCCACACAGGGTGTTCCTGTTGGCTTGGTGATCTTGGTAGTTGTCGTGGGTCTGTGGTTTTGTAGCTGGACATTCACAGAGCTAGCTGCGTTCTGTGGAATGGCCACGACAGAAGCGCCCAGGCTGAATGCCAGGAGGAGAAAAGCTTGGAGGTTCATAGCCGCCGATTTTACCCACGTAGGGCACTTATATAATTCTCAATTGTCTTTGGGTCACGAATACAGCTCTATATAGAGCTTGCAACACACCCAGAAAAGACTTCGAGTAGAAGAAAATGAATGGGACTTGCTGATACACAACCAAGAGAATGGTCTCCTATTTAAGCCGCTATCTTATAAGTATATCACACTACGAGGAGGTGAGACTAAGACCGAAAACTCCATGTCTCTTTTCACGAGGTGACCTGCATACTCCTCACTAGGATATGCCAGGCAGCCCTACCGGCGGCGATGCCGTGTAAATGGATCTTGTGATACACAAGACGACCCGACAGACGAATACCGGCGAAGCATCAGAGTCATAGTCCAGCTCGGAAATTGAGGCTATGTGCTCAGTGGATACCTGAATAGTAAGAGAAAGGCGCCCCGTATCCACGCCAAAGACAGTCCACCATTCAAACGTAAGAAGATGTTCAACTCGGGGACCTTCCCAGATTCTGAGTGTCTATCACACCACGTGTGCACTGGCCGCTTTGATCTTGGAGGTGTTTGATAGTGCCTTTTCTCTCGTAATAGTGCCCTTGAGATGATGGATATCCCATGTAACTAGGGCTGTGTCTTAGATTAACAAAGTCAAATCTTGCAAAGAGAACCAATGACGGAGGTCGGTCATCGATGATATTATCCTCTAGTTCGATCGCAGTCAGACTGGCATGCAGGGCCTTGCATTAGGGTTATGCTCCCCGACACGCGGTCATGTTTTATCCCGGTGTAACCTGTTTCAGCCTTAGTTTATACGAGTGTAAGCATCCCACGTGTGTGGCTTGGACATTAATATTGTTATCTCACATATTGGATGTTTCTTTTTTTGAGATATCAGCTGGTTTGTCCAGGATTGTCGATTGTTGCGAGAATCTTGACGCAGAATGCATGCGAGTGGATCGTCGATCTGGTTGTAACAGTCGGGATCTGAATTTTAGCATGGAACGCAGCCTGATGATGGCAATGGGGGTGTTTCTGGTTTACTGGGATCCTGCGATAGAGTTGCAAATTACGTATCGTCAGCTCATACCGGTTCAAATCACAATAGGAGGCTTGGATCACACTCTTTGAAAATAGAGAGAAGATCAGCGGATGAGACTATAGAGATCATTGGTTAGTTCCTAGGGTGCTGCCTGCTTCTAATCACATTGTTGTCTCATTGAATATGCCCTCCTGAATCTTTCCTGTTCTATAAGTTTTGCTTGGTCCTGACACCCTTCCAACATATTGTATGACTTGTTCATTGCAAGATGCTATTTCTTTCTATTCTTCCCCTTCTAGCCTTTGGGCTAGTCTGCTTTGCGCATCCACTTGAAAAGCGACAGTCAACCTCAACCGATTCCTTCAAGCTGTATGCCTATGGCACTGGCATTAGCGGACTGCCCGTCTTCTACAGGAATGGTATCTCAGCCCTCCCAGCAGTCAAGAAAAGCAGTATTGACTGATATATATCACCTTGACCACAGGTACTGCCCAAGTTGCAGATGCGTCCAAAGTAGACACAACCACAATGGCCGCAATGACCCCAATCAACTGTAAGAACCCAAGATCTCCACTTGATACCATGTGAGAACCACAGGAATTACATCTAACCACGTACACGTAACAGTCACCGCCGCCACTGACAACACCTGGGTTGCACACCCCACTTCCAGCTCCAGTGCCACGGCGGACTTCACCACCCTCTCTACCGATACCAACATGCTGTGTCTAGACCAAGGCGATACAGCGGACTCCAACCCAGTTGGATTTACCGGTGCATCCGCGGCGGACCAGTCGACCACAACCAAGCTCAGTAACGTGTGGTCCACGTACGGGGGCTACGTTCTAGTCACCGTGAGCGGGGCCAACTTCTACGCGAGACAGGCTGACACAGACGGCGTGTACTCTCTGCTTTGGAGTAGCTCGGCTGAGGCGATGACTGATACTATACCGCTTGTGCTGCGGACTACTGAGCCCGCGACGGTATCTGTATTGACTTAGCTGAGCTGGGTTGGATATCCTGGGGTTTGGTGGAGTTGAGGGGTTTCGTTACATAGCAGGAAGCGGTATGGTGTGTGGTGTTGTAAGGAATCGATCTCGGCTCTGCCTACTCGGGGACTTTGTTGGATACGATGTTATGCAGCTAGTAATGTGCTATTGTGTATCATCTCTTTGTGTTGTGTTGGCTGCATTGTGGGGGAGGAAGGGGGTTAGCTAGCGCTTACTATATTATGTATGGCATATAGGCTGCATTCGGTTCCGGAACATGAGAGTCCCGTATTCTGTAAAGTATCCGATATATCAAGTGTACGGGCGACTAACAAGTACATAGTATCTAATGATAGAGTTAGTTATGAACCGGTGGCATAGTTAGTCGGCTGCACAAGTGGAGATATATAACTCTCCCGGGATGTGTGGTCAGAGCACGCCAGTCTTGAAATCGGTGATGTTTCGGCTTTGGGCTTTAGGGAACAAAGATTGTACGAGATTTAAGTGCTGGATATGGCAAGGGGAGAAAAAAGGAAAATAATGAGAGCCGAATGAATTGACCTCTACAGACAAGTAAAACTAGCAAACATACCAAAAAACATAGATTCAGGAAATTGCTACATAACCTATAGCTGATATATGCATGAGGGAACGACGCGGATTGTCTTAGACAAACGAGAGAAATACTATACGAGACTTATTGCAGAAAACGCCTCGTTGCTGTGTGCAGCCAAGGGAGAGAGAAAGCCCAACAGAGGATTATCAAGCAAAGTGTTGGTTGTGAAGAGGCCCCGGCATTAAAACAAAGAATCCACAGGGAATAAAATGGAATAAAGGAAAAACCTCCGGGGCAAAGTTGAAATCAGACCTAGAAAAAGCAAGGCAAGGCAGATTGGCAAAGAAAAAGAACCCGATGCAAACGACATTTGATATCAAAAGCCCAAAAACAAAACTCCCCAGTTCTCCTAGACCCAGAAAACGCCAGAAATAAAATGAAAACGTGGTTTAGAAAGAAAAAAACACCGGATTTCCCATCCCAAACCCTTGGTAAATTGATATCCCGAATAACAAAGAAATAAAGCAGAACCCATTCTACATCTGTCATCTGCCCTCTGCGAAATTAAACCCTTGTTGATCGTTTCCGCAGACCAAATTCTTGTTCCTGGAGCTCTCGTATCAAACGAAGACTTTCCTCGTCTGCATCCTCATCTCCAGTGATATGCTGAGTATGCCTGTGCTGACGCGGAGAGAGTGACGTAGGGCCTTGACGATGGAAGTGCTTTTCATACATCGGAGAGCTCTTCTTCGCGTGTGAAGAAGAGGGACGTGATGAAGGCTTTCTTGTCGACGCTGGAACAGGAGTGGTCTTGCGAGCCCCGATGGTGGAAGATGTGGCTCGTGCTGCTTGCTTTGGAGCCCGGGCTGTAGTTGCATCGGGCGCGAACCGATCGACGTGTCGAGGTTGCCGAGATGAGTGTCGAGAGCTAGAGTTGGGTGTGTGGAGAGCAGTTGACACTTCCCCTTCCACAGACTGCACGGCATCCCCCTCTTGGACCCCATCCATCTCGTCGACCAGCGACGTGGGTGGTGACACCAAAGAGGTGTTTGGCTTTGATGAAGACACAGACATAGAATTTAAGTCCTTTGCTTCTACAGGCTCGGCCTGGAAAGCAGGTGGTGATGCGTATAAAGCTTGATTTTGAGGTGCCTCAGCCGCCTTAGGCAGATGCTTATCAATTTGACTGAAAGGCTCGTGATCATAGGCATCCATCAGGTCGCCTTGCGCCATCATTTCGTCGCCATCATGATCAAAGAATGCTGCAGGCTGTGTCATGGGCGATGTACTCTCCTGCTTCGCCTTTTTGGCTGAGGCGGGCATGTCACCCTCTTCAGCAGGGCGTGCTCGTTTGGCGGAAGCATTCGCACGAGGTTTAGAGCGCTCTTGGGCCTTGATCGGATCTATCCGACCGTACTCATCGTGAATGCAACGGCGCTAGAATCAGGTTAGTAACAGAAAAAGGAGCAAAAGAAGTATCAATGGGTACGACAAACCTTGCTCTTCCGACAATCATCGCACGCTTTGCTGCGTCCCTTTTTTCCTCCGTTGATTCCGTCAGGGCTCACATCAATGAGACGATTGGCGGCTATCGTGGAGTTGCCCATGACCGCGGATTGGAATCTTGCTGAGCTCTCGAATCGTTCCAGGTCAACAAGATGCCCATTGTTCTGGAACTCCGTTTGCGACGCAATCGCTGCCAAAGAATTCAAAGCAGATACAGCATCCTGAGCCAATGACGACGGCGTGCTCACTCCAGAGCCGGCTGTGAATGTATTTGTTGCGACTTGCCCGTTGAGCACCAGATCACCGGGTTCATCTTTGTGTCGACATCGAATGCGTCGCTTGCGACAGGCGTCACATGCAACTCGCTTGGGACCAAGACCTGAGGCTCGTTGTACGGTTCGGGACTTGGGTGTAGCAATATCTTTGATGCTCGTTTCCAAGACAACACTGAATGGCGCCGGCGTTGCACTTCCATCAGACTGCGCATAAGCAAGGCTGCTGGCTGGGGGATTGGGGGTTGCAGGGGCCTCTTCTGAAGGCCACTGGACAGCTTGTCTTTCGGCATATGTGCGTTGGTTATCGACATTGCGTTCGGATCGGCGGCTGGGTCGTCCTGCGGGCTTCTTGTCTGCAATAGAAACCTTGGGATTGCTTTCGATGACGCCGGGTCGAGTCCAGAGGGGTGCCTTTTCGTTACCACGTTTCCAGGCGACCCAAATTCCGAATTTTCTGATCATATCCACGGGATCTCCCGTACCTTTGGGGATAGAGCGTTTGACCGCGTTTCGAATGTCTATGGAGAGGACTCCATCGACAGTATAGCCACCCGCAATGAGTGCAGTCCGTAGCAAATACTTAGTTAACTCAAGTAGGCCCTCCAACTCCGCCTGTGAGTAAAAACGTGCATTGTGATGGGGAGAACCTGGAGGTTCCCGGTTGGCGCGTTCGCCAAACTCGTAATAAATTGGATATTGACGGTGGAACCGATAGTTCTCATCCTGCATGAATGCTTCCATCACATTTTGTGGGACGGGGTCATCCTCCAGGTACTTTTGAGCCGTATACCACTGGATCTTTTGGAAGAAAGGGTAACGGAACTTCTTGGGGACTTTGGTCTCTTTCTCGATGTTGAGTATCTTGATTTGCATCCCGTAGTTCAGTTTGGTCAAGAAGTTACCGCCAATAACCAAACTGTTTTCCGGGGTCCAGACTGCGTGAATCCAACCGGACGGGATCAGCATGGTGTCTCCCTCGGAGAGATCCACACGGTAGCACTCTTTGGTCTGGTTTCCAAGGAAAATCGAGTCCTGGGCAGGAGAGTTGCACCACTCCTCGTACTTCTTGAGGTGTTTGTCTTTGGGAGGAATAAAAAAGAAGGTCTTCTTGCCCTTCAGGATATGGTAGTACACTGAAGATCCTCCAAAGTCGATGTGAAAGTCGGTATAGCAATCGGCAACAGACATCAGGCAGTAGAACTGAACTTTGGGATATTCGCCAATTGCCTTCAGCTCCTCTGGCCACACGGCATCTTGCAGATCCAAGTCACGCACAACCTTCGGTCGCCGGATGAGTCTGCCAAGTTTGCTCTGCGATACCTCCAGACTGATAACATTCCTGACAGGCTTGTCCGACTCATTACTTTCGTAATAATCGGCCCATTTCTGCATGTTCCACCTCTTGTCCTCTCCTTGCTGAGACTTGACATCGATCACTTCAACCCTTTCTTCGGGTCCGTAAAGCTCTGACACAGCACGGACAGTGAGACCCTTCGGAATGACCATACCTAAGAGGTCTTGACCACAATCGACTGTTTCTTCAATATGACTCGCTTGTTCTGGGTGGTTCTCGAGAAGATCATCAAACATCTCTTGAGAACAAGCCTCTTGTACCAAAGACTCGAACTCTGGATTCTCCGAGGAAATAGGTTCGGAAGAGTTCCAGCATGCAGGTATCACAATAGGCTCCGTCCACCCGTTACCTCGCTCGAAGTATTCCGCTGTGACCAGCTCAGGTTTCATTCGGGGGAAATTCTCAGGTTGAAATCGGATCTTTCCTTGCCGAATAGGCTCGAGATAGTGATGTTCCAATGAGTCAGTAGCAGCTTTGACTAGACCTTGATTTAGGCCTGCGTAGTCAATGGCTGTCCGGGCCCGCGAGGACTTGCGCACAAAAGTTGTTTGGCCATGAACTGATCGACAATGCCGACAAATAAACTTGTCGACTGTGCGAACCTCACGATCATTCTTGAAGCCGGCGCAAACGATGTGGAACCAGTGTTTGCATCCATCGCAACTGATCCACGTGTCTTCGTCCTGTTCCTCGGTCTCAACTGGGATGCGTACTAGATGACATGCCCCACATCTTGCTTGACTGGTATCACCCTCTTCCTCTTCCACTTTTGGTGGAATGGATAGGGTCTTTGGCGGGAATTGAGGTTCTTGAAGATCGGCCGGAGGATGGATCCCATAAGGAGTAGGGTGAGGCGTATCGACTGGTGAATGCCAGGCTTTGCCCTCCTGTTCATCCTCCCAGACAATTGGCGGAAAATTGCCAGAGCTAGTGGTTGGGCGAATTCCACGGATCGCAGGACGGGATATGAAGGCTGACCCGTCAGACCGAGAGCGCATGCGGGCATGAGGAATATCCTCAGAATTGTGATCCATCTTGGAATTGCTCTGGTCCACATGTCCAACAGCAGCAAACCCAACTCGAGATTGACGAATTGCGTCGCCTGTGTAGTGGTGGTAGGTCTCGTCGATGCTGACTCGTTTAGTGTGGTTGCCGGGGCGGAAATTAGTAGGCCGCGCGAGATTGAGTAAGAGCTCTGCATCGGTTGTCATGCTTTCCACTCCAGCTGGATGTGGGTTTTCTGCCAGCATCCCTAGCTGCGGGTGATAGGGCGACGGATTCCTCACCGACCGTGCCCGCTTCGCCGGTCGTTCAGACTCTGCGGGGTCGGGTGGAAATAAGGGAATCGCCGACTGAAGGGTGGGGGAAGGCGGGTTGGGAGGGAGTGATGTGAAGGTAGGACTCGTCGCGAGGGCGATCGTCGCAAGTGTGTCGATAGTCGAGCTTGAGCGGCCATGGCCTGATCGCTGGTGTGAAACACCTTCTGCGGCGACATGTCGATCGTGATTAGAAGAAAGCTGATCGCGATCAAGACTGGCAGCTCGAGCAGGGCCGCGGCTGCCCCAAGAGGAGTGAAAATCGGTCGTTGTGGATGGAGTGATAGGCTCGACAGCGCGTAAAGGAGGGGACGGAGTACGGTATTGCGGCGGGCGGCCGCCGATGGGATTCGCGAATGATGCCGCGCTCATCATTTTCGCAACCCGGTGAGAGTGTAGATTAAAGAAATTTAAAGATGAAGGGAGTGGTGAAAAGATGCGCTGCGGTAGGTGGGTGCAAAGCGGGGATACTGGACCACACGGGCTAGCGAGAGGCCGGCGCAGGCGAATGGAATGTCATTCCTGGCAGGAAAACATGCGCACAACGGACCGCAAGTATATGATTGATGTTTGATGAATGATTGAGGGAGAAGCAGGTGGTCGACGGTGGTCGCGGAGCGTTGAGGGGGTTCGAATCGAGCGGCGGGAGGACAAAGGCGCCGAGAGTCGCGCCGCAACCTGCGGGCAGGTAGGGAAGGGAGTCGAATGAGGTCCAGTGGCCAGGAATCGTTTCCTGCCAACCGGATGGTAAGTTATAAGTATGCGAATGGATGAAGCGCCGAGAGCGAGAGAGAAGCGGATGAGCGCGAGGTGTTGAGGCAAAGGAGGAAGCGGGAGTCGAGCAGTACTTGGAGGTATGTATACGGTACAGCTGCGGTCTCCTACATTACGTTGTCTCCTGCTATCACATTTACTAGAAAAGATTGATCTTGCACATATAAAATATCAAGATCAAGAAACGCTCATTACAACATGCGATTGTGTCTACTTGGTTGATTCCCCCCGGTGCTCCTTTCTCTGTAGTCCAAATGAAGTTGGCGACGCCGAGAGCGTCCGTCTTCATAATACAGTTTCATACCATCACGATACCGTCACGTGGTAAGTATGGGTAGATCACCGCACTCATTGCGGTCACATGACCCGGTCACATACGGTTCAAGAACCAACTGCCACTAGACCAGGATAAGTAAGCGCACCGCCAAGCCAAACCTCGTGGTTGTCCTTGCGACTTGCTCGGATCTTCTGTCTCTTCGCTATTCCAACACTGCAACTGATACCTTGCGTATCTTCTTGTCAACACTTTCATTCGACATATTCTAGGACTTTCTCGTCTCTGAGAATGAGCCGAAAGCTCGCCCCCGAAGCCAATCGGTACGTGAGAATTACTTTTTCCATGCCCCTCCCGGATTCTCAGCACAAGTGCCATTTCGCCATCAACAGCTTGATCGTTGGGTCGAGCAGATCCCTGACATTTGGAAGTGACTCGCGCTAACCTCTTTTTTTCTTTTTTACAGGATTCTCTTCGTCAAGAACCTCAAGTATGTACCTGATCATTCCGCTGCTTGGCTCCGGCTCGATTCTCCGGCAGATCAGCCGTGCAGCTCCCCATTTACAATCGCGATCAGATCGCTGACATCTTTTTCAAAAGCTACAACGTAACGGCAGAGCAACTTTTCGACCTGTTTGGCAAATTTGGTCCCATTCGGTAATGTCACCCATGGTCGCGTGCGTTTGAACCCGATCTAATACCATTTCATCTGCAGTCAAATTCGTCAGGGTATCGCCAATAACTCCAAGGGAACCGCATTTGTTGTCTATGAAGACGTCCATGACGCAAAGCAGGCATGCGATAAACTAAATGGCTTCAATTTCCAAAACAGATATTTGGTTGGTACGTATTGCATATGGATCTAATGAGCGTCGAGAATTATTGGAAGATGACTAACTTTGGATGTTATAGTCCTCTATCACCAGCCAGAGAAGATGGTGCGGACGAAAGAGGATATTACGGAAAGACAAGAGAACTTAGAGAGGCTGAAACAACAACATGGGATAGAATGATGTGACGAATTCTCTTTCTCTTCCCTCTGCTAGCATTTAGCTGCGCGTGGTATTGCCATGCCTTTACTATTCAATCGCGGCTTGGTTGAGGGGTTTCCGGCGTTTTTATTCCCTGGGGTTTTTTTTCTTCTTCTTTCAGAGGGTTTGATGGTGGGCGAGGCTGGTTCTGGTCGTCATATATTGACCCAGATATGATCGTGCGAACAGCACGCCGGCGAGATCTGATTTCTTCTTATGTTTATTCTATTCAACCATTACTACTATTACCCCCTTTGTCAATTCGACCCTCCAATTTGCTCCACCATTGTCTATGCTATGGCTAGATGCTAGGTGAAAGGGTTTTTGCGAATGCTATATTACTGGAAGTGATGAATTATACGAGTGTAGAGCTGTTTTCGAGCTTCGTTGGATCTCAGAATGTCAAGCTAAAACGGGATCTGTCTACCTAAGGGTGCCACATCACTGCTCAGTACCCACTATCCTGCAGGGGAATTTGAAGCTTGGCATCGACTTAAGACATATACAAACCATACGAAGATCAAGATCAAAGCAGATAGCGAAATAAAGAGATGCCAAGACCAAAGACCCTTAAAATAGCCGTATTGCCATGCAGACCCTGAAAGGGAAGTGCTATCTTGTCGATCCCGCGGGGATCCTGACACCGCCTAGGGGCAGTCTCACTTGACCCTGATCCTTTTTGTTCTTTTCCAGAACCTCTTTTTTTCTACACTCCTCACAAAGAACTGGTTTTTATAAGTTCAGGCTTGTTTCTACTCATCCGCCGACCCGATTTATTGCCACTCATTTCGATGTCACGCATATGACGTCCGGCTATCTCCGCCTCTGACAAACCTTCCAAGGTTACTAAGTGCTTCCTACGATCTGGTTTCCAGCATATGTCGCGTTCCATCTGAAATTTCTCACTGTTCTTCTGGTTTTCCCAGACTGAAAAAGGATGGACGGTACGACCGGCTCGTTGGCTTCGATAGCTACAACCACGCTTATTGCTGCTAGCTCCCTAGCCATTCCAACCCCCTCGGGTGCACACACACTATACTATGATGCAACGAATTCTTCAAGCCCAGGGCAGGATCCAAATGGCGAAGGAGGAGAATGCAAGCTACTTGGTCCCTTCTCTGTGTTTGTTCAGATTGCTCTTGGCAGCCTCGCATTATTATCTCTAGTCTATAAGAGATGGAGAGAACGACCGCAGCGCCCGGTGAAGATCTGGGCCTTTGACGTCTCAAAGCAAGTCTTCGGATCGGTGATGCTTCACATGTTGAATCTGGTCATGTCGTTGTTTTCGGCGGGCCAACTGGAGATTCGAAGCTCATACAAGCCGAACCCATGCTCATTTTACTTACTGAACCTGGGAATCGACGTGCGTTTCTTCTGATCTTGTTTTGACTTCTTTTGGGGAGCTGCTAGCTAACTGATAGACAGACTACACTCGGTATCCCCATTCTGATCCTCCTTCTCCACGTTCTCAATCGTTTGGCATCCTACACACCTCTTGCAAACCCCCCAGAATCTATAGAGTCAGGAAATTATGGCCAGCCTCCACGCATAACCTGGTGGCTCAAACAGGCCATCGTTTACTTCATGGGATTACTCGGCATGAAGATATGCGTGTTCTTCCTCATCGAGCTCTTGCCTTTCATCGTCACTATCGGCGACTGGGCTCTAAGGTGGACAGAAGGCCACGCTGCTGTCCAGATCTTCTTCGTCATGCTGCTTTTCCCAGTCATCATGAACGCCATACAGTATTATATCATCGATATATTCATCAAGAAACCAGTGTCACAATACGTGGTGGATGACACAGTTGGAGATTTTACCATAGATGATGATGCTCATCGCCGGGAGGCTCTTCTTGCTGGCCAGGATGAGTCGGATTCAGCCGATTCGGATGATGAAGAAGCTGGGAAATCTCCGAGAACGACCTCGCAGCCGAAGGCTACTGCAGACGCTCTCCAGGGAGAACGTTTACTTCCCGAGGATGACAATCCTGTTCCTCCATATGAACCTCCGAGCTCGAGTGGCAGTGGCGAGGAACGTTATCTGAAAGCTAGTTCAACACAGCACTGAATGTTGCTTTGCGTTCTTGCTTTGGAAGTTTCATATTCGCTTTGTTTTGGTGTTCATGGTTATCTTTAACGTGTATACGATTACTTCGTTCTTGCATATTAGTATGATTTTTCTCATTTTCCTGCTATCTAATGTGCATATATCTAGGTTGTGCCTAGGTGTACTTGGATAACATGGAACTGTTACTCGTATTCCCTCGTTATAGTCAGAATCAACCTATCCAGAGCGACATTGAACTACATGGAATATCTCTTATTCTATCTACTTGTCTATCTTCCCCCTTTTATGTTAGCCTTTTTACTCTCATCAAGTTCATTTAACTAGAGGACTCAAGGATGTCAAATGAGTCTATAGCTGTGGATGGCCTCGGATCCTGGTTTGTTGCCACAAAATCAAGGCAACAGTATATGCCGCCTTCCACACCGCTTTGATCTGCCCATTCTGGAAAAATCAAAGAAGAAAAATATTCAAGCTCCGCCTGAGGAAGATTTGCAGCCTACAATTGCATTATTGCATTCGAGTATCAATTCGGTGACCGAGTCTGCAAGAAGTTGTGCTTGATTGGCAGATATCCTCACACCAACCACCATGCCTAACGTAGGGCTAAAAGAAAAGTCCAAGCGGACGACCACCGGGTCTCCGTTCGAGAACACTACGGCCAATATCCGCCCGGAGGACTCAGATGTCGAGATGGGCGACGAAACGAGCTCGGATGAGGACGATGTGCCCGAGAAAGATGAGGCAGAGAAGAAGCTAGAGCGTCTGCTTTTTGGCGACGATGAGGGGTTCATGGGCGCATTGAAGAGCCAGCAGGACCGCGAGGCCGGTATGGCTCTCACACTGCACAGTGATGATGAGAGCGATGCTAGCGAAGACGGGGAGGAAGGCGAGGGCCGGGATTTGGCTGCTCTGGCCGACTCAGACGTATGCGACTCCACCCCAATGCGTTTGCAGATCTCAGGCTTTTGATCTAACAATTCTGCTTTCATCTAGCTTTTCTTCCTTGACTCCGGTGCACCCCCTACCACAGATTTCATCGGATCACCGGAAACCCCGTCGGACGCCGAGGACGACGAAGAAGAGGACGAACCCGCGGTCTGGTACGACAGCGATGACGAGCGCCTCGCCGTGTCGCTAGCAAGCCAAGCCAGGCTGCGCAAACTGCGCAACACCGAAGCCGAAGATGTAGTCAACGGCAAGGAATACGTCCGACGACTGCGAAGACAGTTCACACGCCTGCATCCTACACCAGAGTGGGCGACGCCGGAGCTCAAGCGCCGCAAGACGGACTCGGACGCAGACAGCGAGGAGGAAATCAACTCGGACGACGAGAACGAGAACCTCTCTATGCAGCCTCTAGCCAAGCTCCTCCAAAATGCCTCCGACCTGACGCGCATAGAAGACAACGCGCGCGGCGGAAAGCGCAAGCTGCGCCAGGAAGTCATCGACATCCAGAGACTAAAGGACATCGGCAAATCCCAACCCTCCTCCGTCGACTCCCTGTCCTTCCACCCGCACTACCCACTCCTGCTCTCCTCCGGGCCAGCCTCCACCCTCTTCCTGCACCACATTTCTCCCTCCGCACCCGCGCCCAACCCCCTCCTCACCTCCCTCCACATCAAGCACACACCCATCCACACGTCCGCCTTCGCCGCACCCACAGGCAACAAAATCTTCGCCTCCGGCCGCCGGCGCTACTTCCACATCTGGGACCTGGACACGGGCAAAGTCGACAAAGTCAACGGCTCCTCCGACCGCAAGGAAGAGCAAAAGTCCATGGAGCGCTTCAAGCTCTCCCCGTGCGGCCGCTTCGTCGGCCTAGTCGGCACAGCCCGCAAGGGCGGCGGTCTGATCAACGTGCTAGACGCCAACACCGCGCAGTGGATCGCCCAGGTGCGCGTCGACGGCCGCGGCGGCGTCGCAGACTTCGCCTGGTGGTCCGATGGCGAGGGCATGACCGTCGTGTCGAAGAATGGTGAGGTCTCTGAGTGGGACGGACGTGTCGGCCGTGTCGTGGCGCGCTGGGTCGATGCCGGTGCAGTCGGCACGACGGTTCTCAGCCTTGGTGGTCGCTCGGGTCGGACGCAGCTTGGTGGTGATCGGTGGGTGGCGATTGGTTCTTCGAGCGGTATTGTCAACGTGTATGATCGTCGCGAATGGGCGGCTGCGTATGCGAACGCTTCGGCTGCTGAGAAGGATTCCCCCGTCCAGGCTGGTATCCCGCGTAACCCTGACCCGGTGCGTGTGCTTGATCAGCTCACTACACCTATTAGCCATTTGATCTTTGCGCCTGATGGGCAGATGATGGTTATGGCGAGTCGGTGGAAGCGTGATGCTTTGCGTCTTGGTATGTTTTCTGGCTCTGCTCGTGTGTTTTGTGAGTTATTTGCTAACCTTGTTTATTTTATAGTTCACCTTCCTACCTGCACGGTATACCGGAACTGGCCTACTTCCAATACGCCATTGGGTCGCATTTCCTCGGTGGCTATTTCACCGAACTCGGAGCAGTTGGCTGTTGGTAATGAGCAAGGTGGCATTCGGCTTTGGGAGATTCGGGGATAGAGGGCCCGTCTGAATAAAATATTTATGTTTTCTTGTCATATATTTACTACCCCGATAGTGGCACATGCTTTTTCATTTTGTTGTATAGTCGCTGGTAAATCAACGTGGTCTCCGGGTATAAAGTTAGGGCTAAGTCCATGACCTTCTGTGCATGATTAAAAGGAAGCCAAGGTAATACCTAAGGTTTAACGAAATATACACGCAATATTACTTTCGTAGTAGACCATTCATTTTTAAGTCATAGCTGTCTAGCGAGAAACAAAAACGCAGAACGCCCAGGATCCAAAGAGTAGAGTAGGAATTAAGCCATTATACACGCCATAGCACATGCAAGCCGTGTCAAATTAAATGGGTCATGGTCTCATTCGTGCGAATGAGGGAGGGATCTATACTGTTGGCCTTGGTCAAGGATTTTCAGTAACAAAAGGGTATCTGGGGGAAACATTCAAGGAAAAAAGAGGAATAAAAGTAAATAGTTAGCAAGACATCCCCGGGGTGCTTTGCTAAATTTAGGCTGGGTATAAATTGGATCTTTCGAAGATTCCGACGGGGAAGGAGAGGGGCATGGGCAGATAATTCGTAACCGTGACTGATGAGAGCTTGAATGGATCCCACGAAAGGCTACTCTCCCGGTCTGCTTGCGCCCCATCGCTTGGGTCGCTTGCCTTGCTCGACATAGTTCTTGACGACACAGGGGGAACGATCGGGTCCTTGACACACCTTGTGACGGTTGAGGTGTTTAAACTTCGGGCCAATAGGTCCGTTCACGAAGTGGTATTGGCCTGCAAATCGATACTGACGAGGATCGCTTAGTGGGTAGAATTTGTCACCCCAGTGGCCCCTGTAATGGAACCATTCCGTTGGCGCAGAAGGGGTGAATGTGGACGCCCGCAAATGCTCGTTGTCAAAGTCATATGTGTAGGCTTGCGAGTTGAGGAGAGGATCCCATAGTGGACCGCGATCGGTTACATCGTGCAGCAGTCCCCAGGGAAGAAGGTAATCGTGCACTCCGGCCGTGGCATACATGGCATGGCTGCCCTCTGCAGAGTAGATGACGGGCTGGCAAGGTAAATTAGTAAGATAATCCTTGCCGCTTGTGTCATTGGGAACTCACCCGTTGTCCGATCTTCTCAACGGCTTCATAGCTATAAGCCTCTCCGCCCTGGTGGGCACTGAAGAAGAGCGCTTTCGGGTTGCCATTGTGGAATCGCACCAGACAATGCTCCCAGTCGCCGACGTGATTGCCAAATCGCACATTGGCGACAGTGTTACCGAGGTTGAAGCTATAAAAGTAGAACCAGAACGCATCGACAATTCCGTTGCCTTTGTCCATCACCACCAGGATTGCAGGGGCATCGCTTCGACCACCGGCAGCATCCTGGTGGATCTCCTCTCCACCGTAACGTTTTCGGATCTCCTCTCTGAGTATTTCCTGAGCTTCAGAATGTTCGTCGGTGTCCGATTCGGCAGCTTCTTGTTGCAATTGGTAATAATCATACCACTTGGCACGATCCTCCTCCGTGTCGCCGGGGATATCACCGTCGACTCGACCATCCCAATCAGCCCAGGATTCTTCTTTATCGTCCCCATCTGCTTGCGGGATATTCTTATCGCCTTCCAGCCAGTGTGGACGCGTCTGCGCATCATCATTGCTCGTCAAAAAAACGTGCCGTGGGCCCCACTGGTTCAACTCATCCAGATCGGCCAGCGTCGGATGGTCCCATTGGGCTTGAATCGGGGTGTAATTGAGGGTCGGAGTGGTGTGGTACAAGTGCTCTGCGATATCCCCCGGCCAGAATTGCTCACCGGAATAAAGGTGAACGAGTGGGGCATAGTGGAAAACGTAGTCCGGGATCTGCCGCCGAGCCCGCTCCTCGGCATCCCACTCGGACTCACTAGCGCCGCTAAGCCAGAAAGACCGCCATGGTGCCTCTGGCTCGGCATCTTGCGCTTTCACCCACTGTGCCGGATCGCGATGTCCGAATGCGCCGAGGACGGTTTGTATATGGGAGGCGCCGCAGACGCCCAGCCACCGGCAGGATTTGCGGTCGAACCACGAGCGCGAGCTCGCAATCCAGCTCCGCTCCTCCTGGTCCTCGGTAGACCAGACAAAAGCACCCGGCCGGAGGATGTGGATTAAGCTGTTGATAGACACATACGCTATCAGAGTCGAGAGCACGCCGATGGTTGCCTTGGCCTTCCGGGTCATCTGCTGGAGCGAGTCGACATAGACTGTCAAAGTAGAAGAACTATGTGGGGTATGTTCATAGACTGCGAGTTCGGGAATTCCAGTCGAGGCTAGCGGTTCAATGCGGTGGGATTCAAGTGGTAGGGCTGCAGCAGGTGGGCATTCCCCAGGGACTATAGTGGGACGAGAGATAACAAAAGTTGAGACAAGGAGGGCGCACAACAGGGCCGTGGGGATACCTATATAAAAACACACGGTCCCTTTGTTAGCGAGCCCGAGAATTTCCCGAATAAGAATACAAGAAGGTAAAGGAAGAAAAATGGCATAGGATGATCCAATATCGCGAGCTAGTCAGACCGGGAACCTGCGGAAATGGATCGAAATCATAGCCAAGCCGGATGCCATATACCGAGTACATGAGCTTATCCGTCGAAAGCCGGAGCGGAAGGGACGGGAACTTACGAAGAGATGATCCCATTGCTCCCAAGCGTGCAGAATGGAAAACGTGGAAGTTGTTTAAGTTGATAAAAGGCGTTGCGGTGAGATGTGGGCTTTTTCATAAGGCTGAAGCCAAAGGTCTGGGCACAACTCCCAGATAAGACTGTATAATGATCTTGGATACACAGCCCTAATGTGACCCTTCATAATGCATTGTACTCGAGGATAAAATGACTCAATTGTCTACGAAATCCCCTCCATCTGAAACATGAAAACATAAAAACATGCGCATGTTCAGGCCGTTTTCGCCACCAGGTCCCATAATATTCTGTTGATTTCGTCCCAATCGGGCGGAGGGGGAAAACCTTTGAGGGTTCACCGCTTGCAGAAAAAGCTGACTCAGATTTTATCTTATCTCCACTTGACAGACCACCGGGCGCATCCAGACCTTCCAATTCGTCATTGATTTGTCGATATACAATGGTGGACTCCGAATCCGATGGAGAATACGAGTATGAATATGGCACGGAGACGGAAGTGAGAATAATGAGCCCGGTCTGCTCTCAATGGTACTAATCATTTGATAGAGCTTTTATCTCAACCTAGACCTGACCGCCCACCATGGTCCAGTGCGCCCTCCACGCCGTCGCGCAAAGGATACAGGGTCCCTGGAGGATAGCCAAAACCCTGCAGAGGACATGAGCCAAGCCTTTCCGAGCGAAGCTTATCATCCGATCGAGAGCGCCGAGACAGGCAGTCTCCCGAACGAGCGGATCCAAATTCTCGACCTCCACACGAGCAACCCGATCATTTCATACTACAATCAAATGTTCAGTTGCTCCTGGGCTGACCATATTGGCACTGAGCTAGTTTTTGTCCGTCCGGGCACAGAGACAGACAACCACTTCCCTCAACCGCTACACCGTGGAGCCAACTACGAGCTTGTAGCCGCCAACAGCGTGAAGATCCTCGGCCGCAAGGCACAGCTCGCCCCTAGTGCTGGGCCAGGACCAGTTCAAGGCTCTACTGAGGGAACCTCAAGCACAGTACCTACCGCGGAGTCCGCGTCTTCTCAGGGCGCTGAACCCCTCGGCGTCCCCCGTCGTCCCGCGGCGCCATCTCATCAGGCGCAGTTTCTCCACAGGTTGCAGCAGATCAAAACTGCCAAGGGAGAAACCGATACCGTTCGCACGGTCATGAGTACACGTCGGAATGTGAATATGACGGATAGACAGCAAGGGTGGGCCCGGACCGAGGCGCAACTTGCCGAAATCGAGCGGCTCAACGAACGGGCTTTGAGAGGAGACTTGGAGGCCAAGGCGACTCTCGAGCTGCTGATTCAAGAGCTAAATCCTGACGAGGCCGAGGCAGAGTCTGAGTCCGACTCGGACTTGACGTCTGACAGCGATGAGCTTACTTCATGAATTGCAATCGACAATGTGCTGACATCTGGTCAAGCTGTGTCTGTGAATCATCCGGAGCCTGAACAGCTACCTGATGTCGGTATCTCAGTGGACCTACGTTGTAGTACATAGCCGAATTGTCCCGCCGGAAACCGCGGAATAGCGCCAGCGAGGAGATATTGATATCCTCGCGGGAAGCAAAAACCCTACTCCCGTGATGGAGACACAGCTGACCCTCTCTTCTCTGTGATATCGGAGGAATGGCATCACAACGGTCAACCCGGGACATCCTAGCAAAGCCATCACCGGTGACAAGCCCCACCCAACTCGACCGGCAAACAGCCCATCGGTGGAGCCATCTCAGCTACGCTAAAATAGGTGGATCTACTCCGTAGAGAAGTAACGTCATTCACAAACTTAATGTAGGAATGACATCCCTTGTTCCATTTAAAAATTACTGATCACGCAAACCAACCTGTAGACGATAAACAATGATAGAAACATAGATTTGCGCGAACCAATTGTATCCTGTATCTGCCCCGTTCGACATCTAGAACATGTGCATAGGGCACAGAGCAGGTTGTGCGACTCCGTTGACGTCCACAATGCTAGACTGGTGACGTCGTGATCGGCATGATCTTCACATGCAGCAAGTAGATGGGCCGTTACTCGCATCGGACGACAGGTTCCTAGCTGTGTATCTTGTATCATGTACAACATAGTGGCTACTCCCCATCGCCGACGCACGGAACTACTGTTCTAGACACTTTCTCCGACTTTCCGAGGTAAGTGCGATGACCGGACAGCCTAGGTTAGATTTTAGAAGAGTTGACTAGTTAGTTAGAAAAAGCTTAGTTGTAATGAAGAAGTTATGTTGTAATTAAGGTAGTGTTTACAACAAATGTACACACTGGGCAATATATAATCATAGTAAGAAAAGATGTCGAGTACATATCCATATTGAGGGTATACAGGGACATAATGAAATAAGAAAATACCCAATTGATTTCTGATTCGGAAAGCCCAGGGAGAAAAGAAAACAATTATAACACCAATTCCCCAGACTTTTAAAAGCGCTCCAATGCGCAAAACCAGAACCAGATAATAAATGCCCGCCAATAAACACGCTAAATCCAAGAGGCGACAAGTAAAAGGAAAGATAAAGACAAAGAAGACCCAAAGAGAAAGACATAAGGCTAACAAGCATCGCGGATATCAAGTGGAAGAACGAAGTAGTAAAAAGGAAAAAGGAAAGAAAGAGAACAACGGACAGGACGGGGCGAATCCGCCCAACAGTGCCATGCACGCAAGACCATTATCGGGAATATTAGATAATGGTACAATGATTTCCCCTGAGAAGGTCGAGAAGGAAGAAGAATGTACCGAAGAAAGATGAAAGATGAAGGATGGTATGATCGAAAGCCGAAACCGAGAAAGGAGGAAAATGTGGAATCACTCCAGGTTCAGACTGGGGATATCATTGTAGGAAGCCGTGCCCTTGGAGAAGGCGACGGGCGATGGGGGAGGCGCGGGGGGCATGCCGTCGATGAGGATCGAGCGGGTCTTCTCTGCCTTTTGGGTTGAGGCTGTCATGATCGCGCGGGAGATGTCTTGAGACATTGAGAAGGAAGGTGGCATGACCGGGGTGGCGGATTTGGTTGCGACGGAGGCCATTGTTTGGATTGTGTTTGGATTGGATTGTTTTGGTGTAGAGAGATGATTTAAGACTCGAGTTTCGAGTGTTTTAGGTATGTAGGTTGGAGATGAAGTTGATCGTTTCGGTTTACACTTGGGAAAGTATGGGGTAACCAGATAAGCAATGTATATGGGCTGAGGTTCGAGAGTAAATGTCAGCTTCTGTTGCAGAGTGCTTGTGCTTTGTAGGCTATAGATGGACTTTGCGGCTCCGATGTTGCCCGAGTTCGGCCCCGGTCCCGGGGGATCGGGTGTGATGTGGCAAGAAGTGACGGGAGTTAAACTTACAAGGAGAAAAGGAATCGGGTTCGGCTATTTGGCGAGATGTAATAGTAATAGTAATAGTAAAAGTGGTGGTGGTGGTTGAGATTATAGGTTTCGTGTAGTTGTGAAGAGGCTGAACTTGAGTATTGCAGGTATAGTATGCTCCGTAGAATACTCGAAGACAATGAGAGCGAAGGTGATAGCAAAGCTGTTGACAGTGCTGGGTATAATAATCGTATAGGCGGATGAACAGAGAAAAAGGAGCAAGCTGATTTCAGGGTCAAGGAGTCGTTTATATTTTTCCCCTTCTCACTAAAAAATAATATAAAAAAAGAAATGAGACACCCAAAACAGACATCCCCGTAAAGTGTGGAGGAGTACATTCCCTGGGGAAGCACGAAAGTACCCAGTACATACACGCATACCTGGCCAGGCCTGATGCTTACTCCCTAGAGATCTGCCATGTCGATTCGCCTCATTCTAAACAGCCCAATAACCCAGTTATCGAGGTAGGGGGACATTCATCGGAATAACGGGAGCCCAACCCGGAAACAAGAAAAAACAAAGGAGATAGGCCTGACGCGTTAGTGTGGGGAAGAAACTAGGGGATGAGAATCGATGAATCAACCATTTGATACCTGGTTATTTCATATGTATGTCCTCTGTATGTACTATGTATTGCGTTATTGACATTGTCCATTGTCTGGTGGGAACTACTCCGTAGCGAAAGCCGATTGAACCGGTTGAACCGGCAAGGCTCTTTACGGAACTAAAGAACTAGTGCTACTTAAGCGTCGTTTTCTATGATTCTAGCACTCCGTACGCCTTCTAGCGTTGCCCGGAGAAAACTCGCTTTCAGACCTCGGCACGAGAGCGGAGACGACGATCCTTTCGAGAACAAATACCGGGGCCCAGCGACCAAATTGCCGGGGTTATGGAAGGGGGTTTCCCCGTTGCGGTGTAGGAGATCGGCTTCAGGGTGGCGACAGGAATCGGAGCTATTATTTAATAGACCTGCAATATCCATGGAGTATACATCCGGGGAAAAGGTGTGATCGAGTATGTATGGAGTTCAATAACTGATTTTCACCGTCTATTGGAAATACTCCAATCAGGATTTTTGTTCTATTTTGACGTGCTCATCAATTCCCAAGGTGCATTGTTAATCAGGATGATCCTTCAAAAATTGAGACGTTGAGCTGGGCATTATAAAAGGGGCTCAAGTACCGGTATACCCACCTATAGCCACATCCGTCTGATCAAACAACACTTGTATGGAATAGTACATTGTACAGCGCCACAGATAGACCTGTAATAGTTTGGGAGTATACTTCGCCAGGGGCCGAAACGTCTGGGGCACAGATCAAAGTTGTTTGAGATGTGTTGATATTGACGTATGAGTACGGAGTACGGAGTACTCCGATGCACCTTGGTAAATTCAGGGGCATAAACGTTGAGCTACAAAAGTACCAAAATCCCTTTGACCCGTTCTCCCGCCGATCGACGCGAATAGGGGACTCCACAATTCTTGTTCCCCGGATTCAAGGGGCGAGTACGGAGTACGGAGTAGTGACTATTTAATATGCACTCCACTGCCACATATTCTCACAATGTGACGTTATCTGGGCAAGGAAGAGTGTTACTCTCAGTCGTAGGATCAGAATGTCCATTCCTGATTTCTTGATTTCCTGGGTACCGGGTCTCCGACGGTGAGGCTGGGCGTGTTCGGGAATTTCGAAACCCCTTTGATCGCGGGCCTCCCGTGGTATCTGCTATAATAATAGCAACACTATATTACTACGTCATATCGTATCGGCTACTACTTCCGTATGTCTGATATACTTGCATATGGAGGTGCACTATGTATCTCAAAGATTTAGATAACATTCTTTTCGCGACGTAAGATAAGGTCTCGGCCTGGTGACTTGGCCTGTTCACCGCTCGTTGAGAGATACTTTTGATTTCAATGGTAGATTGTAGCGATCGGACAAAGAGGGGAAATGACGAGTTGGCTGCCCAGTGTGTTGTGAGATACACCATTTTCGACATTTGTGGTGCCAACTGTGGGATGGATTCGTCAGGGGCAATATGTACAACACATCCTATGCATGATTATGAGCTGACGTGATCGTGGGCTGCTCGCTAGTTATTCGGACTACTTGAGCATAAAACCAATGTTGGTCTACCCAATACCGCAGTTACCGACAGACGGGATATCCTTGTAGGCGCCAGACGTAGGATAGGACACTCTTTGACTCTTGGACTCACCTACATATAATAGTACCCTGGCGTACTCGTGGACCCCTCCAGCCAAACAGGATAAGGCGAAGGCAGGGCTGATTTGCTCGATACGCAGGGGATGCTCCGATCGGAAAAGATCGAGACCCTCTGAAAGGTGCCCGATTCACAGGGCACTGACGAATTGTTGAGTTTGGAATCGCGTTCTATCCTGGCCCTTGCACGTCTGCGAAGATCTCTAATTATAACCCCTTGGACTTGTCCCCAAGATCGATCTTCTAGGAACGAGAGCCCTTTATCTGCAACTCCGAACTCTATGCCACTTCCAGCCTTGCAGAGAATATGCTTTCAAAGACGCGACCTGACTATCTTCGAGATGATCTTCTGACTTGCTGGTCCCGTGCCCGTGTCCTGTCTTGGGACTTGACTCGCAAGGTTCTCCCTAACTGCCAACACCTGGGAAATATATACAGAGAGCTGTGAAGTGGTAGCTGAGCTCGTGTCGGATGGTGACACCAATCAGGCATCCGCAGGCCGTGATAAAAACGGGGAACCAGCTGTATGTGTCAGACGAACTAGAAGAACCAGTGAATAAGTATGTTGTACGGAGTAAATGAAGAGACCTTGGGGATCGGAAGACCATCCGAGCGGGATCTCCCCAGACTTGAGAAATCTAGATCAATGCCTGAGGCTATTTTACGTCACGGGGCGGAATATCATTTCCCCTAGAGGACAGCAATTACTTCATCTCTCGGTGGACGGCGGGCTCTTCCAATCGCAAGCCCGCCGAGAGTCCGCGATCACGTAAACGCCCCGCCAGGAAATTCTGGAGATGCGTAAAAGAAATGCAATTGATGTAGTTGTTGGGGTAAAGACGTGCCAATGCGTCTTTTCTAACGAATGACAGGGTGAAGCTACGAGCGTGTACTGTAGACGATGTTGATGTTTACCCCGCAAGTCATCCAGGTACCAGCCCTGGAGAGCCCCCTCCGGTTGGAGATATGACATACACATGTAACATGGGAGATATTGATGGTTTATCACCGGCTTTCTTCCAAGGTTGTCACCGGCCCGGCGACATTCGCAAAGATTGCCTCAAATTGCAATTGGCCTTGCCTCAACTGGTCAAACACGGCAAACTCCTCTTCAATGGCGAAAATCCCCCGGACCGAAACAGCCACCAGTGGAGCTGAAAGAGAGTAGGGCAGTCGATCACGATGCGATCTGGAGCAGCGCCGTTCGGGCTGGAACACGGAGAATGAG
Organism: Penicillium psychrosexuale; assembly: GCF_028828465.1. Lineage (NCBI taxonomy): Eukaryota > Fungi > Ascomycota > Eurotiomycetes > Eurotiales > Aspergillaceae > Penicillium > Penicillium psychrosexuale. Next base: position 638,339 of record NW_026643190.1, on the reverse strand, counting down.
GCATTTAGCAACCAAAAAAAAACTCGGAAGTTTCTTATCCTAGAGTGGGTTCATGACACATTGCATTCCACGAGTGTTCGGCAGCGATCGCATCATTCCCTGTATACATCATCCATGCACCCTATTAAGACATCTCAGGTGACCCCCCCGTGGACCTGCTACTATGCTCTTTTCAGCTTCCAGCAAGTCTCTTCCAGGTCACCCGCTCACCTCTTTTTACCCCTGTTCCTGTCCTCAGCCACGTTCCAGACTTTTTGAGGCAATTCTTTTCGTCTCATATCGGCCCGCATGACGCAGCGGGATTTTGCTATCGGCTTGAGTTCGGAAGGAGGGGCGATGAGCTCCAATCAGCGGAGAATGTATCGCCGGCTGTTAGTCAAAGTGGAGAGAGAATGATCGTTTTGGGGTGGAACAAAGTGGACCGGCGGATCTTAATGAGCTTCGAGACCTCTATACGGTTGAACCTCCCCGCCTATTATCGGTTATAACTGGTGGGAGCGGGACGTAATAATAATAGAATAACTAATGGAAATAACAGAGTATGTATTAATAGAGACAAGAGATAATAGGGCTAACTAGGGATTAGCTAGGGACGAATAGAGCAGCACTAGTAAAAGCTGAGAATCAGGTTTTGTGTATAAAAGACTAGGGTTCCCCGGATTTTCTGATCCTTCTGATTCCCATCCATTCTCATTTCTCACCTTCAGTCCATGGCGACGATTGGTGATCATTGTATTTGCCAGTAAGTCTTACAGCGTTTCTTGTCCTCCTTGCTTGTTATCTTCGACCTACCGAGATAAGCACATTCTTTGTGTCGCCTTATCTCATCTCACACGTGCCAGATGATTCATCTGAGCTCATGCTGATTGCCTTATAGCTTCTGTCATCTTCTCGCTCTTACGTGTTAAGAGATCTGCCTCACATACTACATCATGTCGTCTCCAGTAACTACCCCACTGTCGGAGACTCCCAATGGCACTGGCGCGAGCTTGCCTAATCGCCCCCACCCTAAGCTCTTTGGAAGCCAGGATGGAAGCTCCGGCGCCGGCACCCCCATCGGTTTCCAGCGCTTTCCCCCCACAACAAGCACTTAGATCATGCCGTTGGAAACGCTTTGCGACAACCGTCCCCGCAGCCCACACACTTGGGGATCCCCGGTACCCCGCACCGTGTGCTCTCCGAGGAGGACCCGGGCTACATTGCGGCTACCTTTGAGGGCAAGCAGAAACAGATGGAACAAGGTCAGTGCAGTGGACGGATATGGAGATAATGCAATTAGCTAATTCCCAGCAGTGATGGACATATTGGAGGAGAAGGGCTTCTTCCCGAGCGACTTTGTCATCTCCGAAACCACCTGGTTCTATAACAAGCTTGGCATCGACGATACCTACTTCCAGACCGAGTCTGTGGATGCCATCGTGACCCAGATCCTATCCCTCTACGCCGCCAAAGTCGCCGCCTATGCCCGCGATGATAAGCAGCTGGAGATTCGTCTGGATAAAGAGGCCGAGGACCATGCGGTCTACATCGATACCAGCAGGCCCGGTGCGATTTCGGTCGATGGTCCACGCTATGAGCAGCGCATCGACGAGAAGTACGTCAACCATTCCAAGGGTGCCAACAGCTACCGCGTGGAGACCTTCCGCTCGCCGAGCACTCTGCCGGGCGACAATGGCCAGCAGCTCCGCTGCTACTTTGTTTACAAGTGCCAGTTCGCCAACCCCAACCCCTCACCGAATGAGACAAACATCGATATCATTGGCGAGAAGCGCTTCTTGCAAAAGGCCACTCCCAACACCAAGGCGATCTACCAGGAAATCATCGCCACGGCCGTTGGTCGCTCCGGTCCGGTGATTGAGATGTTCGAGATTGAGGGAAGCCGGGAAAAGCGTCTGGTGATTGCTTACCGCCAGGGATCCGCTCTGGGCTTGTTCAGTGCCCTGTCGGACCTGTACCACTACTACCGCTTGACCAGCTCGCGCAAGTACCTGGAGAACTTCTCCAACGGAATCACTGTGATTTCGCTCTACCTGCGTCCCTCGGACAAGTCCGAAATCTCCGCCAAATTCCCTCCCATTGAGGCTGCCATCCACCAGATCATGAAGGAGGTCTCTCTCTTATACTGTATCCCTCAGAACCGCTTCCAGAGCCACTTTGCCACTGGTCGTCTGAGCTTGCAGGAGACAATCTACGCTCACTGCGCGTGGGTGTTCGTACAGCAGTTCCTTAACCGTCTCGGTTCAGAATACATTTCGTTGGCTGCTCTTTTGGATGGCAACAACAGTGTTCACGCAGAGTTGCTCTCCAAGATCAAGAAGCGTCTGCGTACGGAGACATTCACCGCTGACTACATCTTCGAAATTATCAACAAATACCCCGAGCTGATCCACAAGCTCTACCTCGACTTCGCCAACACCCACTACGTTCAGACCCAGGAGTCTGGTGATGACTTCCTCCCCACCCTCAGTTACCTGCGTCTGCAGGTCGACGAGGTCCTCGATGGCGCCAAGCTGAAGCAGCTCATCCGTGGCACCGCCCACAACGAGCACGACGAGATGGTTATGACCTCCTTCCGCGTGTTCAACTCCTCCATCCTCAAGACCAACTTCTTCACCCCGACCAAGGTGGCTCTCAGCTTCCGCTTGAAGCCGGACTTCTTGCCAGAGCATGAATACCCCCAGCCCCTCTACGGCATGTTCCTGGTCATCAGCTCCGAGTTCCGCGGCTTCCACCTGCGGTTCCGTGACATCGCTCGTGGCGGTATCCGTATCGTCAAGAGTCGAAACGGAGAAGCATATAACATCAACGCTCGCTCGTTGTTCGATGAGAATTATAACTTGGCCAACACCCAACAGCGCAAGAACAAGGATATTCCCGAAGGCGGTGCCAAGGGTGTCATCCTCTTGGATGCTGATCACCAGGACAAGGCGCGGGTCGCCTTCGAGAAGTATATTGACAGTATTCTCGATCTGCTCCTGCCCCCCGTCAGCCCCGGTATCAAGGATCCGATCGTTGATCTGCACGGCAAGGACGAGATCCTCTTCATGGGTCCCGACGAGAACACCGCTGAGCTCGTCGACTGGGCCACCGAACACGCTCGCGGCCGTGGCGCTCCCTGGTGGAAGTCGTTCTTCACTGGCAAGAGCCCCAAGCTGGGCGGTATTCCCCACGACGTTTACGGCATGACCACTCTCTCGGTCCGCCAGTACGTCGTTGGAATTCAGCGCAAGTTGAACATCGACCCCGCAACACAGCTCAAGCTGCAGACCGGTGGTCCGGACGGCGATCTTGGATCCAACGAGATCCTCCTGTCCAACGAGAAGTACGGAGCCATTGTTGATGGATCCGGTGTGATCTACGACCCGAACGGTCTGAACCACGAAGAGCTCATCCGCTTGGCCAAAGCGCGCGCGATGATCTCACACTTTGACATGACCAAGTTGTCTCCCGAGGGCTACCGCGTCCTGGTCGACGAGAAGAACATCAAGCTCCCCAGCGGCGAGGTTGTCCAGAACGGCATGATCTTCCGTAACACATACCACTTGCGCACGCAGGAGAAGTTCGATTTGTTCGTGCCCTGCGGTGGCCGCCCCGAATCTATCGACCTGGCATCCGTCGGCAAGCTCATCAAGGACAACAAGTGCATCATTCCTTACATCGTCGAAGGTGCCAACCTGTTCATCACCCAGGACGCCAAGCTGCGCCTCGAGAAGGCCGGCTGCATCCTGTACAAGGATGCCTCCGCCAACAAGGGTGGTGTGACATCTTCCTCCCTGGAAGTCCTAGCCTCGCTGTCTTTCAATGACGAGGAGTTCGTCGATAACATGTGCATCGACGAGGATGGCGCCGTCCCTGACTTCTACAAGGCCTATGTCCGCGAAGTGCAGGAGATTATTCAGTCGAACGCCGCCCTCGAGTTCGAGGCTATCTGGCGCGAACATGCGCAGACTGGTGTGCTGCGCAGTGTCCTTAGTGATCGTCTCAGCTTGGCAATTACCAAGCTTGACGAGGAACTCCAAATGACCGAGCTCTGGGACAATGTTGGGCTCCGTCGCTCTGTGCTTGGCGATGCCCTCCCGCGTCGTCTGTTGGAGAAGATTGGTCTGGAAACCATCTTGGAACGTGTATGTCTCCCCTTCTTCTCTTCTTGTATTTGAACCTCCGCTAATAATCCCAGGTCCCTGAGAACTACCTCCGTGCCATCTTCGGCAGCCACCTGGCCAGCCGCTTCGTATACGAGTACGGCAACAACCCCAGCCAGTTCGCCTTCTTCGACTTCATGACCAAGCGCCTGGCTAAGCTTCAGTAAGCCGTTGGAATTAGACATTCCTGTGCGAAAGCACTGGTTTTGAAACTGTTTTGTCATTATTTCTGTTTTTCTTTTTGAGAAAGACTTATCCGGGTCAGCGAAATACTTAATACGGAACAAAAGAAGATCTGTTCCCTTGACGAATGTATGGTTTAAAAAGTTTGGCGAGCGAGAACAGAGAGAGGCCGCTTGGGCAAGATGATCCTTGGAATCCAAATTCTTACCCATTGGAACTGCCATAGTCCTACATAACTCTATCATGCAAATTCTATTATATTACACCAACCAACTCCTCCCAATGCTTACTTCCATCTGTTCTGAGACGACACAGTCTCAGCCATAATCAGCACGATATTCACTGCCTTTTAGGATGTTAGTATATGTCAATAGGACACCCGGGTCGTCCTTAAAACAGAAGAACTCACCAATAACAAATCAACTCCCTCGGATACCTCAACCTCCCACCTCGGCCTCAACTTCACTTTGGATCTACTGTAGTCCATCGTATTGTGTCGCGAGATATGCATGATCTTCTGGTTACCCATCATGACACCCGTACCCGACCCAGCCAGCTGCTTCACTTTCAGCTCGACTTTTGCGCCGGGCGAAGCATTAGCTTCAGGACGGGGACTGGTTCTGCTGCTGCCGCTACTGCTGCCGGGACTGGCATTCGCATTCCGCGACGCAGATGTAGACGCAGACGAAAGAAACGGGGAAGCCGGCGCCGGCTCCTGCGGCGGCTCAATTGCATCGAGCAGATCGCGCAGGGAATTAGGCGAGTCCCGGCGAACGGAGGCGTAGGAGGGAAGGAGTGTTGGTGCTACAGGAGCCTGAACGGGATCTTGACGTGAATGTGGATGTGGATGTATATCTTTCTCATTCCCCGCATCCCCACCCCCTTCTTCACCCCCAACCCCAGAAACAGCGCTATAAGAAACAGCACTATAAGGCGGTGGCTCGTCATCCGACACCGCCAATCCACCCCCACTCCCTTCACGCCTCTCCCTAACCACCGACGCAAGCGCATTCACAAACCGCACATCAAGCCTAAACCCCCCACCAACCCCAATCCTCGACCCGGGCCCATCCGTCACCCATGGCGTCGAAGCAACCATTAATTCCGCCTGCTGATCAGGGAGTCGGGCCACCCATTTCCGGATCGGCAGCCACGCCCGTCGCAAGACGAGCACCGGCACGTCCTCGGCGTCGCAGACTGTGCGCGTCATGTTTGGCCATGGTTTGTCGTACACGGTGTAGAGGAGGACGGCGCGGTTGGGGCTGTCTGGGGTTTCGTGGGCGCGGATGCGGTGGATGGTGAAGGCGGAGGCGGAGGCGGGGGCTTTGGGGTGGGCTGTGGAGGGGGGACTGGTGTCTTGAGTCGGGGTTATTGTTAGGATTGTTGCGGTGTTTGCTAGGAGGTCTGCGGGCGGGGAGAGGAGGTGGTAGGGTTGGAGAGCTATTGGTGTTGCGGGGGATATGAGGGGGTTGGTTTTTGGTTTGGAGTTGCGATTGGGCATTGGGATTGCGGTTTGGTGGTGGTTGATGTTGATGTTGTAGGGATTGTAGGGATTGGTTATATCATGTAGTAGGTTGTGTATATAGAGATCTAGGAAGTTGGAGTGATGTTGCTGATGTGGGGGCGGGAGTGCCGGATACGTTGTAGCACTGAGGTCACCAATTAGGAATACAGTATATATAAACAGTCGAATACATCAGGGACTATGTAACCTTCCATCGCAAGTCGTCCCCCAGCTATGTATACAAATAAGAATGAAGCAATTCGAACACAAGGTCATTATTATCTACGGACATAACGGATATAGCATGTTGGCCTATTTACCGAGGCATTATATACAACTACACCGACTGCTACTTACATCTACGCCTCCCAATAACTAACTCAGAGTCATAGTCCATTCAATATAGTTAGCATGTCTTCAATAGTGACAATTTTAGCACCTCCAGGCCCAATTAGAATCTCACCAAGGACAGATCCTTCACCGAGTGGAACCTGCTGGAACCAGGCCCACAATATGCCGCCGACCGAGGATAGAGGCGCAGTCCAGACCGGGGAAGAATTATGCGTTGAAAGGGGCAATTGGAAGAAAATCAGCATGAGGGAGTTCGTGTAGCACCGTTCGACTAGTGCTGTATGTTCTAACCAAAGGAGATTAGCCATGTTAGCGCGGGTTAGTGGCTGGGAAGCTTATTTTCGTCTATCAAATGCCAATTGCCAGATATCAAATGGCAGATGTCACTCCGGACGGGTCAAACATGGATCTGTCAGTCCACCAGCCCGTGAGAATCCAGTACGTATCCATCGTCTGCTTCTAGTTAGGGCATGCCACGAATAGATCCTTCATATTACGCGTTAATAGTGCAGGCGTATGGCCATAACTGCAATGCATAAATGGCACAACGTGGGGCCTCGAACCGGTTTCTCCTCATTTTAGACAAAAGGAACCCACTTTTCCCCGATTTCATTTCTTTCTTTCTTCTTTCTAAAATATGAGGTCGAACCGTTTGTGGGGCCGTTACTAGACTGCCAAGTTAGCATCTTTGCTACGGGGGTCTGCTAAAGGAGAACTTGCTCTCTGACATTTCCCTAGAAAACGAGTCATTGCCTCCCGTCCATCTTCGGGAGGATTCATATTCGCCGCGTCGTGCCATGTCGGACGCACAGGAAAAGGCGCCGCCGATCCCTCCTCATCCTTCTGCGGGGACTGCCGAGGCAGACCGCGCTGAAGGCAGTGATCACAATGTCGATTCCAACGCAGAAACCCTTCGCCCAGACGAGGCGCACCCGGAGCCTGAAACAATTTACCAGCGATGTCGGGCAGCAGGCCGGCGGATTCGCAATCGCGCTGTTGTCATAGCCGAGATGCTCGGGCGACCACATGAAAAAGGGGATGGGTTGAATTCGCCAATGTTGCCAGACTACTATGAAACACTAGACGATATCCGAGCTTACGAGGCCCGCCAGGCACTTGATGAGGAAGCGCGCCTCCCGGGAACAGACTATGATTCACAAGCGCGTCTCTTGGTGGAACAAATGGGGTCCCAGTCCAGGCTACGGCGTCCACACCACATCAAAGAACCGTGTTCCGGGTCGACAACCCCAGGAACGCCAGGGACTCCAGATGAGTCGGCAGGACCTGGTAGTCCACCCGGAGGGCTCTTATCACATCTTCTCCGTGTATACGCCGACAACCTCCACGCAACCCGGCTGAGTACTATGTCTACAGCGTCAGAACCCAGCCCGGATGCAGAACCCAAACCGGACGCAGAACCCATCGCATTACCCGACACAGCGACGGGTGAAAAGAAAGACAAGTTGAAATGGTACAACCACCCCAACAAACCCTCCCACAACTATACTTCCTCCCTCATCAATGCATCCATGGATTTGTGCCGGGTCGCGCTCCCCGGAGCCACGGGTCCCCCTCCCGCGACTCCCAACGAACGAAAGAAGGAAAACCGCAAAGGAAAGAAAAACATCAAGCTCACCGTCCACATTGCCGCCATTCTCGCCCGCCAGCAGTACATCATGCAGCTGTGCCGCGCTCTAATGAGATACGGCGCCCCAACCCACCGCCTGGAAGAGTACATGATGATGACATCCAACGTACTAGACATCAAAGCGCAGTTTATGTACATCCCCGGATGCATGTTCATGTCCTTCGACGACCAGCTAACTCGCACCACCGAGGTAAAGATCGTGCGCGTAGTGCAGGGGCTGGACCTCTCCCGTCTCGCGGAGGTACACAACATCTACAAACACGTCGTCCACGATATCATCAGCGTGGAAAAAGCCATCCACGAGCTAGACCAGATCATGCAGCGCAAACCGCGCTACAACCGCTGGCTCCTCATCCTCCTGACCGGCTTAGCCAGCGTCACCGTCGGCCCATACTCCTTCAGCGCCCGCCCCATCGACCTCCCTATCATCTTCATGCTCGGCTGTCTAGTAGGCTTCATGCAGTACGTCGTCGCGCCCAACTCAGCGACCTACTCCAACGTCCTCGAAGTCACCGTCGCCATCCTCGTCTCGTTCATCTCGCGCGCGTTCGGCAGCATCCAGCATAACGGCGAGCGCGTCTTCTGCTTCTCCGCTATGGTGCAGTCCTCCATCGCAATGATCCTCCCAGGCTTCGCCGTGTTAAGCAGCAGTCTCGAGCTGCAGTCGCACCAGATGAACGCGGGCTCGATCCGCCTCGTCTTCACGATTATCTACTCGCTCTTCCTCGGGTACGGCGTTACCGTCGGCACGACCATCTACGGGCTGATGGACAAGAACGCCACGAACGAGGCGACGTGCTCGCATCTGCCGGAGGTCTGGGGCAACGAATACATCCAGCACTTCCCCTTTGTCGCGCTGTTCTGTCTCTTCGCGGGGCTGATCAATCAGTCCAAGCCGAAACAGTTACCCGTGACTATCTTCATGGGTATGTGCGGCTACATCGCGAATTACTTTAGCACGAAGAAGCTCGGCGCGAACCAGGTTGCTAATACCGTGGGCGCGTTTACCATTGGGCTTCTGGCTAATCTGTATAGTCGGGTATGGCACGGCCATGCGGCTGCTGCTATTATTCCGGGTATATTCACCCTCGTCCCGTCGGGTCTGGCGTCCAGTGGGTCGATTATTTCTGGCTTGCAGTATGCCGAGGCTGTTGCGGCGGGTGATGTTACTACCAGTGCGGCATCTAATAGCTCGCTTACGGCGCTGGGATACGGCATGATCCAGACGGCCATTGGTATTTCCGTCGGGCTGTTCATCTCCGATCTGATTGTTTACCCGCATGGAAAGAAGCGGAGTGGAATTTTCAGTCTGTAGACCTCCATCTTTGTTTATATTGTATTATTTGCATTAGCGTCTTGATTCCAGAGCGGAAAAAGCGTCCCATTTATACTAAATATTAATACCGAATCTCAATCTCAATGTCATGTCATGTCACAATATCAACATCAACATCAACATCAACATCACAATGTCAACACAGCCCCCAAAAAAGCAATCCAAGCAGGCAAATCCGCAACAACCATCCGAATCCGGTGAATCCCCACCCACCGTCGCATATCAGCCGACGCGCCCACCCCACTCTCGCCCAAGTCCTCTCTAACAGCAACATTATCCACAATCCTCTTCACCGGCCCGGCGACAAACGGCACAAAAACCAAATGTCCGACCGCGCCGGCTAGCCCCACCCAGTAGAACGCCGTTGTCTGCAGCGGCTTTTGCGGGTAGTAGCGGTTCAAGAAGAGCGTGCCGGCCGCGGAGGTTATTGTGCCGAGGTTCAGGGCCAGGACGGTCCATACTGCGCGGTTGAAGACGTGGGAGAACCATTTTGGTAGGACTTTGTCGGATGTGGGTTGGAGGGAGGGCTGGAGGAAGCCCGTGTTGGTTGTTAGTTCTAGGATGGCGTGTGCGAGGGTACCCGTGCTGGTTGCTAAGGGTAGGGTATGGAGGAGGAGGTATGGGTTTAGGATTAGACCGGAGGCCATTTTGGTTATTAGGTGGTGAGGGTGGTGAGGGTAGTGAGGTAGTGAGGTGGGATTTAGATGGGTGAGTAAAGGAGTAAGTGAGACAGCAAGGCGATATGCATCAATTGGGGCCGAATTGACTAATCTCCGTGGGCTGGTGGGTTGATCTCACCTTCGTCCCCGTTACGCTGACAATGGCAAGCCAGCTCCAGACACTTTTCAAAATCATTCTCAGATATGGATTTCAGCTAGGCTGAACGTGATGGCTCCACCAGACATAATGGAAGATGACTACAGACCTGATGTTGAATGTTTGTCCTCTTCAGTCAAACACATATACTTCACCTGATCTCAACGACTCTGTATAAATATTCTCAGCACCATGCTCAACTTCTATTCCTTGTCAACCTCCTCCATCAATTTGGCTTATATTATCACCGGTCCATCAAATATCGGTCTGCCCATTCGGCTTACCCTCATTCTACCAACTCTCATCTTACTTTCTCTCACACCCCTCTCCCAAAAGACCATGGACTGAGGAGAGCCCCTCAAGTCTTCTCTCACGAGGACCTTGATGTCCATGCCAAATCGACATATCTTACCCCTTATATATATTTCTCTATATAATCAGGTGAGTTCAAGGTCAATGGCATACCATTTGAACTGGAATAGCTAATCCCTCCCAGCAATATAGCTAGTGCAGATTCCTCCACATTATTGATGAGAAGGTCCTCCTACGCATCAGACGCGGCTACAACGTTCCCGCCGACAAGCTAGGACAGCAATATACCAACCTTGTCATGGTCACTGAGCGTGTCGGTTGGCATACCGACCTGAACTTCCACCGACTTGGAGAATTCACCACGTCATCCGCCGTGCAGCATTGAGAGCCTGTGACGACGGCAGATCCCTTCGACAGGGAGGCGGAAAAGGCGCACACAACCTATGGCGAGCGGTTCTGGAGCGTCTCCGATGTTGACGCCGAGACTGTCCATTTCGCAAATACCGGAGGGAAGTGTGCTATATATAATCCTCCAGGTGAATTTATCCAGTGACAGATACCTGATGTGGGAAGCAAAGGGAGCTGAAATATAACTGAGAGATATATCTATATATCCCCAATGGTAAGGCTCAACCACGCAGTGAGAAACTTAACCAAAGTCACACTTCTAACTATCAAAACGCACAGGGCGATCATACCTGATTATCGAAGAAGCGTCTCAAATGGTCGAGTCACAAGCGCTATATAGTATCATGCGCAATCTGAATGGGTTGAAAAAGGCAATCCTCAGTGGGGATACTGCACAGCTTCCACCGACTGTGATATCGAGAGACATTCGGTGGATGCTTTAGAAGGCAACAATCATCCCGGAATTCACAAGACCGGATCCAAACCCTGCCCTCGAACTATCGGGCAAAGACGATGCTCGATCACAGGACTCCAGAAATGTCGCTACAACACACGAGGAACGTGGCCATTCGTTCGAGGGTTGCATCTCTTAACGACCAACAACTGCATCGGGCTGTGGGAGCTGCTCTGGCAGTCACCTGCTCAATTCATTGGGTTGGCTACGAAGCGTGGCTGGCAATCTCTACGCGACCATCCAACTATCCATTGGTAGTCGTGTAATGCTGCTGGAGAATCTCTGGACGGAGCGCGGGCTTTATAACGGGTCGTTTGGGACCGGAGAGGATATAGTATGGCCTCCCGGTACCGTAGATCCTCGCCGTGAGCCGCCATCCGCCATACTCGTCAGGTTTGACGAGTACACTGGTCGCGGGATTCGGCCAGAAATATCCTCAGCGGTCCCGATTGTCCGTTCCACCCGCGAATTTTTCCTTGGGACAATACAGTGCACTCGCACACAGTTTCCAGTAATGCTAGCTTATGCGATCACTGTGCACAAGTCTCAGGGTATAAGCGTGGACCGGGCCGTTCTGAACATTTCCGAGAGACTCCACTCCTCCGGACTACACTACGTGGCCGTCTCGCGTGTCCGCACTCTCCGGGGTATCCTGTTCGAGGAGAGTTTCAACCTTGACCGGATCCAGTCTGCACAGCCTACGGCGCCATGCTTCTACGTTTCGGGGACCGTACCCGGCGCCTACCTCAGCATATTACACGCGAGGCTGTTCCTGAATCCCCCGTAGCCAGTCTTCCACTTCGACCATCTCCGCGGCAGTCCACTCCGTCGCGGATTCCAATCCGCTCTACTAATGCCTCGTCCCCGAGTTCCTCGCCTTCTTGGAGAAGTACGGAGACTGTTCTGGTTCGTCGCTCAGCTGCTGCTATAGCCTTGGCATTCATTTACTGACCGTATTCTATTACTTGTACAGCCACAGGCTCCATTTACCGACGATTCAGAATAACTTGGTCAAGGATCTGACAGCGAGAAAATGAACCTTGACCGTCACTTGGACGATTCGTAAAGTACGCGTCTTATCGAAGGCGCTGACCAAACACGCGATGCAGTGATTGAAGCTCTGTGAAGATAATATCAAAATAAGAAGATCACAGGCATGGAAGATAATGTCAAGAAACTGCCGCCTCAACATGCCTATCCTTTTCCACGCCTCACTGTCGGGGATGCACCAAGGGATAAAGGGGGAAATGGCTGGTTAATCTTGAACCAAATGACCCAGAGTCAACACGCGAGAAGGTTGAGCTTCTGACATGTGGGCTTATATATAATTTTAGTGAGTTCATTCTTTCCTCATTTACATGATGTGTCTCTATTGCTGAGTGTTGCTGATACATTATTTAGAAAAGTGGAACATGGTCCGTGAACAGGGATTTCTATCACCACTTTAAGTCCACTTGAAGCGGTCACCAGATTCAGCAGCGGAGATGGGTGATAGGAACACACATGACGAGCTGGTGCTTATATATCGGAACAATATCAAGATGGCTGGTCGACGAAGAACTTCACTGTCGCAATCTCTCTCGCAAGCTCTCTCTAGGAGGGAGATGCGAGAAAGGTAATTATAAGAAGGTCTCTGGGGCACTGAAAAAAATTCGCCCAACAACAGACTTCGATTCTCTCCGATTTCCTTGAATTTCGAGATACCCAGCAAAAAGCAGAAATCTTTTGAAATCAGCCATTGATGACTGTGACGTGGACGATTGCTGGGAAAGCTCATACCATGCGCTTTAACTGCAAGCAGAAATGGGAGAAGGGAGATCCACTAGTAAGAAGCAGCGAACATACTTCACCATCTCATCATTCGGAGCCGGCATGATCCGGGTACTCAGAGGGCGATTGTGGAATCCAAGCTACAGGCAGACAGTGATGTTAGTGTGTCCATGAAGCCCGCCAGCAAACGCCTCTAACAATTCAAAAACAGCTCCACCCCCACAAAGTGACCTTCTCTTGCCCTCGAAGCCAGAACCGACAGAATCCGATGGAGAAACAGTCTGACGAAAAAGGGGACGAACTCCACGCGTTGGATAGGACCGCAAATGGCTCGATACCGTCCAGATTGGAAGGATTAACCCTAAACGGATCGACACAAAGAGTACCGCAGCAGACGAAACTACCAAGGCTCTAGAAAAGGAAATTGATTCTTCTCCATCACCACTGTATCTGAGTACCTTGTGACCCGGCAGCTCCTCGCAAGCCACAAGCGGCTGTCGCAGCTGGGATATATATCATATTCTCTTCTTTACGGGGAAACACAGGCCTTACATTAGTGATTCTACTGTGCCAATAGTATTTACCTATTCTTAGCCTTTGCGGAAGTTTCATGGTATCATCGACTCGCGCCTATCCCGCATGGCATCCGGGTTTAGGACATGTTACTCCTGGGACAAAATCTGGAAGTCATGCAACGCATTTTTACTGTGGCATACAGATGGTCAGCTCGCTCAAGCGGACGGAACTTCAGGAGCATGGAAGAGTTTTCCAACTTCGCGCTGGCGTTGATGATTGCGGTGGATAATTGATTGGCGAAGGTTCTTAGAGAGAGACTAGAATTGAATAGCGAAACCCGTTTATTCTTTGAAAATTGATAACCTCTACGGCGTAAGAGTGATTAGATTCTTCAAGTGTTATGCGAACTCTTTTGGTGACAGTGATTTTCACGCGACGTAATAGACTGTTTTTCGGTAGTTACTGGCAAGCAAGCTCCACGTCTTCGAATTGGATTACTCTCTTGTGCAATGGTTGCCTATGCTGTGTATTGTCTGGTTTGAACTAACATGGGCCATTGGCTACTTTAGCAGCGCTATGGAGGGATGACGAATGATATCTGACTTGTTGTGGATCGAAAACGTCAACGACTCGATCTCGGGACTGACCGCTCTGGCAGATGGTGCCTATGACACGTGACAAGTAATTCACAGTCACAGTCACATGTCAGCTTAGCTTGGCAGAATAATGAAGCTCATTCTTCCCCTTTTTTTGCTATGTTGTACTACGAATTACAGATCAGGAAGAACATACAAGATATATTTTATGTGGTCTAATAACTAAGGCTCTCGACATAATGAAAAAGGAATATAAACAATGCAAACATAAATCTCGCATGGACAAGACAATCATAAACTCAGAAATCGACACGACACAACAAGCATTCCACAATATGAAGACCACGAACAATCGATCAATATCGCTAACATTGAGCAGCCAATCCCGTTGAATCGAGATCGACTAATTTCCAATCTTCTCCGCAAACCACACCACTAGATGACTGACAGTTGGGTGACTCCACGTCAAAGTCGGAGGCACCGCAACCTTGAGCGTCTGCTGCAGCTGGCGACGCAAAGTGACCGTCATGACCGAGTCTACACCTAGATCAGCGAGGGCTGCCTTCGAATCCACATCCTCAGCTGTCATCTGCAACACCTTGGCCACGCAGCCCCGGATCTTCTCATCCAGGTACGTCTTGAGCTCCGGTCCTGATGAAGGCACCGCATCACTGCCATTGGAACTTGCAACAACCGGCGCGTTACCAGACAGTGCGCCCACACGACGCACCGCAATATCATTGAGGATAGACACCGGCACCGGCTCCCCGTCCTCAAAGGCACGACTTCGCAAGACAACTCCGTGGTCCATATCATACTTGGCGAGATGCTGCCAGGCAGAAAAAGCCTCATCGCGCGTGATATCTGTGATCCCCTTGGATTCCAACTCCGCGTTAATGAAGTCCGTGCTGGCGCCCATACCTAGGCCCCGCCACGACGTCCACTGGAAGGACACGACCGAGTCGCCCAGGCGCGCCCGGTGCGTGGCCAGTGTATCCAAGAAGGCGTTGCCGCTGCCGTAAGAGGCTTGGCCAGTAAACCCGACTAGGTTTCCGCAAGAGGAAAACATGATGAAGAAATCAACACTCTTCGGGGGGAAGACTTCATGCAAGGCTAGTGCGCCCGCAATTTTGGGCGCGAGAACCCGGTTGAAGGCATCGCGTGTGGTTTGCATTACCAGCTCGTTATCTAGGACACCGGCGGCATGGACGATACCCTGGACTGCAGGGAGGGCGAGGCGGTCTAGGGCCGTTGACAGCTGCTCCACTGCATCCGACTTGGTGATGTCTAGGGGGAGGACATGGACGGAGGCACCGCGACTCTCCAGGAGGCGGATCTTGGCAATGGTAGGCTGGAGATCCGTGCTGACCTGGTCCCAACTGCGGCGAGGCGGAAGAGCACGTCGCGAGATGAGCAGTAGACGTCTGGCTCCTTTCTCGACCAGGAAGTCGGCCACCTCGAGTCCGAGTATTCCGAGACCACCAGTGATGAGATACGTGCCCTCGGCGCGAGGAAGCAGGCGAGGACCGTCGCTGACAGGGCGCAGCTTGCTGCGCGGTAGGCTGCGGAACCGCGAGGTGCGGGCGATTCCGTCGCTAATTCGGATGATGTCGGCGCCGTGGATGTATCTCATCGTGGAGAGGGGGATTATGGGCTCTTCAATGTCGATGAGGGATCCCAGATCGGGGTGCTCACTAGCGATGATCCGCGCCAGTCCAAACAACGGGGATTGGGCCAGGGCAGTGGCAGTTTGACCATCGCCCACGTTCGCAGTGAGTGTGAAGACTTTGATGGGCAGTGAGCCATTGACAATGAATTTGATCAGTTCGAGCAGGTTCCAAGTGAACGACTCGGATGCAGCGGGAATCTCTGCCAGCGAGGCGACCTCGCCGGGGATGTAGGCCACGACGGTTCCCTTCTCGAGTGGGAGGGATGGAGCGTTGCTGAAGAAGTCCTCTGTGCTGGAGAACTGGAAGGATTGAATCTGGGTCGGCAGACTCGCGGCATAGTTGGCCAAGGTGGCAGCATCGGGCGAGACCATAATCACCGTCGTGATGGGCAAAGGCTCTTCGGCCGGGGTGGCCGGTGGCCAGGCGATTTGATGCACGAGACTCTCCATGCTGCCACTTACGCCGGGGGTTCCTTCAATCTCAGAGAAACGCATGGCCGTGAACTTTGCGAGGACCTCACCCGTATCACTCAGCACGCTAACGTGAGAGGTGGGCACTGCGTCGGAGGCCTCCTCGACGAAGAGCCAGCTGATCTTAGGCGGATCCTCCAAGGTGAATATCTCCACACGCTCGATCTGGGCCGGCATCCGCAGTGCAGCTGTTTGGAAGACAGTAGAGCCGACGGAGGTGGCAGCATCGAGAATTGGAGCCCAGGAGGAAGAATCCCAGGGCAGGGACGAATCCCCGAGGACTGCGGGATTGACATCAACGCGCGCCAGCATCTCCTTGGTATTGCGGTAGTGCTCTGTTACCGCCCAGGGGAATCCCATGGCTGAGACACCTACCTTGTCCAAGTAGTCAATTGAAAAGTTGTCTGGAAGTTTGGTGACCAGTCGCGCTTTGACGGCGGCGAGGTCGATGCGATCTACTGGACTCAGAACCTTCCGGTTCCAATATGCAGTGGTGTGAGTGACCCAGGAGGCATCGTCATCCGACAGCGAAGGCTCGCTCGGAATCAGGCGGGAAACGACCTTGACCTGATCCTGTTGCACCACGACCTGGACGGACCGTGGCGCATTGATGGCGACAGGAACGCGGAGCACCACGTTCTGGAGCATCTGGGCACCGGTGCCCTTCAAGAAGGTATTAATAAGACCCGCTGCTGGCACGATCTCGGTGCCGTGCAGGGGATGGCTGCCGGGGAAGGGCTTCGTTTCGTTGTCCAGCCGGGTAGTGTAGACGAATGTGTCGGTTCCAGGCACTGCAATACGCTGTCCTAGAAGCGTGTGCTTCTCGACATCATGCGTGAGGCCAGTATTGAGGGGCGCCGTCTCTACCTTGCGCCAGATGGGCTTATGCATCCAGGTTGTCGTAGGCAGTCCGGTGGCCCAGCGTCCAGGCATCTGCGCCGCCCAGTTCACTTCCGCGCCGCGACAGTGAAGCTGTGCGATGCTGTGCAGGATATGCTTCTCGATCGGCTTTTGGCGAAGGAGAGTCGGAATGACCGCAAAATCCTCCATGCCTGCGTCCATTAGCGTCTCATTGATGGAGTGAGACACCACTGGATGGGTTGAGACTTCTAGGAAGAGGCGATATCCGTCCTCAACGGCCGCCTGGACGGCCCGGGTGAGACGCACGCGGTTGACCATGTTGCCGGTCCAGTATTCCACGTCGCGCAGGTCCTGGCCGCGAGGGTCGACCAGTGCGGTGGAATACAGCTTGATGGTGGGACTCGTGGGGGCCAAAGCCTGTCCGAGCGCATCTCGCAGAGGATCTATGAGGCCATTCAGGGTTGGACTATGGAAGGCAATGTCGCTCTTAACGGTGAATGTCTTAACGCCGCGTGCCTTGAAGGCTTCTGCTGTCTCAGCCACTATCTCCTTGTCTCCAGCCACCACGCAGGAAGAAGGCGATGAATCGATGGCCACAACCAGGTCCTGTCGGGGACCCAATATCTTCTCAGCCTCGCCACTAGGAAGGTTGACAAGAATCATACCGCCCTTGCCCATGACCTGTCGGTATAATAACGCTCTGCGAGTCACGATAAGTGCACCCTCTGCTGGGGATAAAGCCCCAGCCACAACACTGGCCGCGATTTCGCCCACTGAGTGGCCGATCACGGCCTGTGGAGTGATGCCATTGCTCTGCAGCACGGCACTAAGTCCGATTTGCATGAGATAGGTCAGGATTTGAACCCGATCAGACGACTCAAAATCGCCTGTCCGGAGCAGCTCGATGGGTGATAGGCCAATCTCAGCTTGGATCAGCTCATCGAGTGGCTGGATGGCTGCGGAGAATACAGGATTGTGAATCAGTTGCTTGCCCATGTCTGGCCACTGCGCACCGTGCCCGGAAAACACCCAGACAACGTCCTTGCTGATGTCTGCGCCCAACACACGGCTCTGAGTCGTGAAAGGATGGTTGACTCCATTGACCAATGCTTGTAGGACTTGGGTAGCATCAAGATGGCCGTCAACTACAAGCGCTGCTCGGTAGTCATGGTGATCTCGTCGCGTAGCCAAAGTCGTGAGAACTTCACTCAGATTATGGTCTTTTCCTTCAGCGGTCATCCACTCGCGCAACGTTTTGGCCTGCAGGGCTAGCCGTTTTTCTTGGGGCCCTGACAATAACAAGAGGCCTGGTCCAGTCACTGCTCCATCATCCAGGGGATCTGGCTGTAGGACATGACTGAACTCCTCGATGACTGCGTGAGAAACGGTTCCTCCGTAGCCATACGAGCAAACACCTGCTCGCCGAATGGGGTCTGAGGAGGGCCACGGGGTGGCCTCCTGAACGACCTTCACGCCGGCCTTGTCCCAGTCAATTCGGCTATTGAGCTTTGTCAAGTTGGCCTGGGGCGGCAGGATGCCCTTTTGGATAGTCAGGATTGCTTTTATAAAGCCCATAACTCCTGCACCAGCCTCCAGGTGACCAATATTGGGCTTGACGGACCCAATGTAGCACGGGTCGTCGGCGTGACGGTCAGTTCCGTAGACGCCTGCAATGGCTGATATTTCAGTTGGGTCGCCCAAGGGCGTAGACGTGGCATGAGCTTCCACATATCGCACGGTGCTAGGATCGACACCCGCAACGGTAAGAGCAGTCCGCGCTGCTAACTGTTGCGCTTTGGCATTGGGGGCCATGATGCCGTTCGTCTTCCCATCCTGGGCTACTGCACTGCCCTTGATAACGGCCAAGACATTATCATGGTCAAGCAATGCACGGTGTAGACTTTTGAGGACGAGGGCGCCGGCGCCTTCACCTCTAGCGTACCCATGGGCGTCATCATCGAAGGACTTGCAAGATCCATCAGACGAGATGGCCCCGGCTTTGTCGAGGACGCGGGTCAGTCCCGGTCCACAGAGGGCATTGACGCCTCCAACAATAGCCACCTTTGATTCCCCCAACCGGATGGCCTGAACACCATGATGGATGGCGACGAGGGACGAAGCACAGGCCGCATCCACGGCGCTGCTGGGTCCCATCAGGTTGAGGTGGTAAGAAATGCGGTTGGGCACGCCACAGTATGCGGTGCCTATGCCCATCCAGGCCTCGACATTCGGCAGATCCTCCAGCACTAGCTTGGAGTAGTCGTCCGAGTTGACACCCCAGAAGACCGCCGTGTCGCTCCCAGACAGGCTCTTGGCAGGAATGCCGGCATCCTCAAGTGCTTCAGAGGCCACCTCTAGCGAGACTCGCTGTTGGGGATCCATCTGCTCGGCCTCTTTAGGGGAGATGCCGAAGAACTGACAGTCAAAGTCCTCCAGGCGGTCCAGGAAATAACCACGCGATGTCGTCTTCTTGAGCTCTTTTGCATTTCGTGGATCCCGGCGATAGTAAGGCTCCCAGCGCATCGGTGGGATCTCACTCACTGCACTTTTCTGACTGAGGAGCGATTGCCAGAGAAGCTCGGGGCTGTGGTTGCCTCCTGCCACACGGCAGGCCATTCCCACCACGGCCACGTCGTTGGAGAATTCCTATTCACTGTCAGTCCGAGGTACGCTTGGGCAGAAATGACAACGTCGGGAATAGGGGCCACATACATATTCACTGTATTCAGTCTTAGGGGTTTCAGCTGGTGCTGGGGATGTTTTCCCAGAGGGATATGTAGAAGGTGAAACAGAATTCATGTTTGTCAGTAGCAGTTTGGAGACTCAGTCTCCTTAGCAAAGTCAAGCTTATTCATGAAAATGTCTACAGCTGTCGGTTATTGATGTCCCTTTATATCTTTTGCTCACCAGTACAACATCAGGAAATCCTCCCATCACCCCCCTCCACGGCGGTTTATTATCGTCTCGGAAAAGCCGACATGCAGCATCAACAGAGATAGCGGATTGTGGCTTAGTTTCCGAATGGGGACATCTTTATCTTCATCCATTCATCCATTCGGGGATATTGTCGTGTTTCCGCCATAATGCGGCCAGGTTTCGCGAATAAGATTCATCGACAGATAACGGGGATCTATGGATAGGAGCCAAGAATTCTTCTCCCGTCCGTCCGTAAGCAATGGCAATGGCGATCTTGAGACATCGAGGATTGGCGGCTGCAGATTGTCGTACACCAAGGGCCAAGCCTCTGTCAGCCCTAGGCCTGAAAGGGATGCATGCTGATTTTTGGCCCAAAGGAGTGCCGGGAACGATTTCTTCAAAGGTACTAGATGAGCTATCTCACCCTTTAGGAACCTCATGAGGACTCCATACAGATACTCCGGAGGAGGAGAAGGTGCATTGCTCAAAAACTCCCAAGTGTGGATCAGGCCATTTCAACATGCTTCAACAGGCAGCCCATGGGGAACTGGTTGAATGCGATAGCTAGTATATATGCGATGGTAGAGACACACGACATTTTCTGGATATTCTTTAGGAGAAGAGATTGAATATTCGTGGTTCTTCTGTAAAATCCGATTTTCACCAATTGACCAACCTTCACAAGCATAATGGCCCCATTTGTGCCCTACCATTACTCGGCCGGCCAGTCGACTATTGTCAAGTATGTAATTAGCTCCCTTCACCGGTATTTTGATCGCTGACATAGCCAGATTTGGCGGTCTTCTCACCACCGAGTTCCTCGAACCTCCACCAGGTCGTTGTTTTCTCTTCCGTCAGACATACCGTCACACCATTGAAGGCTCAATCCCGGAAAATCTGCGCAAGCTCATCAATAGCACCGATCGACCAAAAGGTCCGCCTCCGCATTTTCACCAATTCCAAACCGAGTACTTCCGTGTCGGACAGGGAGTGCTCGGGATTGCAGTGGACGGGGTCGTCCGCCGCATCACTCCAGAAGATGGCGAGATCTCGGTCAAGGCGGGTAGTGTGCATAACTTTTTCATCCATCCGGATTCTCCCGAGAGCATGACGGTTTACCTGAGTGCGTCAGACTCGGGGAATGACTACCAGCTCGATCGGGTCTTCTTCGAAAACTGGTACGGCTATTGGCACGATGCATTGTTGCACGATGGAGGGATCGATTGGATCCAGTTCCTCGCGGTAATTATCTATCCTCCGCACAAAATCTTCCGTACCATCGGCTGACATAGTAGTAGATTCAAGATGGCGGGGATGCCTATACACCCGCTCCTGCATGGGTGCCCTTTCGCCGGCAGGTTGGATACTGGACCTGTGTAATCATCGGCCGCTGGATCGGGGGACTCCTAGGGTATAAGCCATTCTTCCGAGAATATACCACGGATTGGGACTTTGCTGTCGCCAAGATGAAGGGTTCCTTCTTTCAGCGGCATCTAGTGCATGCTGCATTCGAGGAGGAGAAATCCTGGACGAAGCAGGTAGAGCTGGAACCCAAGGCTAAGCCTGAAAACGCTGAGTTTGAGCAGTGGACGGACGATATGTCTCCCACCCCATTGACCCTGGGCGCAGTTGCGTATGAGCAGGGGCTGTTTAATGGCGTACGGCCCGGGTCAGCAAATGAGTCTAATGGTCACTCCACAGGGGTCGAGAGCAAGTTGGAGCAGTTAGGTTCTTGGACTCAGCGACGGACAGTGGTGGACAATGCGGGAAAGTAGAGATATATCACTCAACGCCTGTTAGTCTATGAGTCCCGGTTCGTTTGAATTCAATTGTTATTTTTACTCCTTTCTTCCTGC
The DNA here is from genome assembly GCF_028828465.1 of Penicillium psychrosexuale. NCBI lineage: Eukaryota > Fungi > Ascomycota > Eurotiomycetes > Eurotiales > Aspergillaceae > Penicillium > Penicillium psychrosexuale. Next base: position 616,530 of record NW_026643190.1, on the reverse strand, counting down.
GTAGCGATATGAGATGATGATTGATTGTCTAGACTGAGATATGTTCAGAAGATCTGGACGGCGGGGAAAAATCATGATCTCATGTGGCAGGCGTGTCACTTGCTATAGAGAACGCTACGTCTCTTATACACCCCTATTCAAAGAACTCCTGCTTCCCATAAAGCCCTTTTTCTACGTAGAATATTAAACATAGATCGGTTGGTTGTCGTACACCAGGGGCTAGCAGGATTTCAAAAGCCTCCTCTCTGTATTCTCAAAGGTTGTAGCACACGCTTGACGCCTAACTGTCCATTGAGGCAAGTTTCCCATAGTATTTCGAGGAGAATTACAAAAGCATCTTTGATAATAGTTAGGTAGACAGGACAGGATATAGGCGGAGACAATGTATCTTGCTGTGAGAGCTCTATACGAGCAGACTCCGATTCTCCTTTAGGAACCCTAAACCGTCGCCCACCTAGCTGAGTCCCAATCTCAAAATGGGTTTACCCACGTTGATGAGGACCATAAGTATAGAGAATACCTCTGCCCTGAGGACTACTTTCCGGCGCCAACACTATGGATCTCCTACAGCTCGCACCAACGCACCTTCTGGCGATACTGCTCAGTAGTACGGGCGCATTCGTCCTTGTCACATATCTCCTCCGTGCAGGACATCGACCCCCAGAGCTCCCGAACGGTATGTTATTGCAAAGGATAAGGCAGGAATTCAAATCTAACAGATGCACAGGGCCTCCAACTGTTCCTCTTTTTGGAAACGAACTGCAAGTGCCAAAGTCGGATGCACATTTTCAGTAAAGGACAACTCCCCTGTGATGTAGGGGGCCAACTTGCTAAGTGCTTCACATAGGTTTTCTCAGTGGGCTAAGGAATATGGCGGTTTCTTCACGCTGAAGCGATACAACAACACCACCATCGTCATCAGCGATCAGAAACTGATCAAGACACTACTGGACAAGAAGAGTAACATATATTCCCACCGACCGGCATCATTGGTATCTCACCTGATCACGCAGAGCGACCATCTCCTGGTCATGCAGTACGGGGAGAGATGGCGCATGTTACGTAAAACCATCCATCAATACTTCATGGAGCCCCGCTGCGAGCGCGAGCACTGGAAGGTCCAAGAGGCGGAGGCCAAACAGATGCTGCATGACTATCTGACCATGCCAGAGGATCACATGCTGCATCCAAAGCGTTACAGTAACAGTATCACCAACTCACTTGTCTTTGGGATTCGCACCAAAACTGTCCACGATGAGTACATGAAGAAGCTTTTCTATCTGATGGACAAATGGTCTTTGGTGCAGGAGCTGGGCGCCACCCCGCCTGTCGACTCGTTTGCTTTGTTGCGCTATGTGCCGCAGTGGCTGTTAGGCAACTGGCGGAACCGAGCGGTCGAAGTGGGTGATCTAATGCAGTCCCTTTACCAGACTGTTCTAGATCAAGTGAAAGAGCGCCGCCAACGGGGTGTTCAGCGCGACTCCTTTATGGATCGGGTTCTAGATACACTAAAACAAACTCCGCTCTCCGAGAATGAACTACGATTCCTAGGAGGAGTTCTGATGGAAGGAGGGTCCGATACTTCTTCCTCGCTTATATTGACCATTATTCAGGCCATGACTAAGTATCCAGAAGTGCAGGCAAGGTATGCTGACCGCGCCAAGTTTTTCATCCAATGAGAAAGCTAATAGGGTGGTATTGCAGGGCCCATGCAGAAATCGACTCTATTATCGGCTATGAACGCTCCCCGGCTTGGTCTGACCGGTCCAAGTTGCCCTACATCAACATGATTATCAAAGAATCCCACCGCTGGCGTCCTGTTAGCCCCTTGGGAGTTCCCCATGCCGTTGCGGAAGGTTTGTTGAAACCGGTATTTTCTCTCTCAGAATAACAAGAGATTGGCTAACAAATCTCCTCAGACGACCACATCGATGGGAAACTCATCCCGCAAGGATCAAGCATCGTTCTCAACGTCTGGGGCATGCATCATGACAGTGAGCGATGGCAGGAACCTGAGCATTTCCAGCCTGAACGCTTCGCCGATTTCCCAGCCTTAGCCTCGGCCTACGCAGCGTCCGAACGGCGAGACCACTTCGGTTACGGGGCGGGCCGACGCATCTGCCCGGGCATCCACTTGGCGGAACGAAACTTGATAATCGGCGTTGCCAAGCTGCTCTGGGCCTTTGAGTTCCTCGAGCCACCCGGCAGCGACAGTGACATTTCGGCTCACTCCGGCGCTAGTAAGGGATTCCTTCATTGCCCCAAGGACTATGGATGTGCCATTCGTCTCCGTTCTCCGGAGAAGCGGGGGACCATTATGCGGGAGTTTGCCGAGGCACAAGAGGTTTTTGCTCGATTTGATTAGATTAGAGCATACGCTTGAATATGACGATTACCCCCTCCTCTACTCCATCGGGCATTGTTATGCGAGCTGTCAGCGCGGCATCAAAACCTTATTTTCCTGCAGATCATCCGTGTAATCAATGCAGTATGTTCCGATGTGGATACATTCGAGTTAATAAAAGCCCACAATTGGTATCGCCTGCTTTTTCCTGACATTATCTTACCTATTTGCTTCTAACGGCATAGGATTTTAAGTTTATAGCACCGGGGAAGCCGCAAGGCAAGTAAACCAAATCTATTCTTGCATTTTAGTATTACCACATGGCTACTACATCGTACCTAGAATAGGCAATTTGACCCCTGTACATCGATGCACGTCGCATTGTAGAGGCATAATAGCATCACGGCATAACGGTAACTCCGTTTCTGCAGCTCATGCATATCGCTGCAAGGAGCACCGGAAGGACCTCCTCCGATTTCCCACAGATTGGAACTAATTTTTGAGATAAGGTGAGCGCTCTAGCACGCCTTAGGCTTGGTTGGGTTTCACGGAGTGTCTGGATAGGACTTGGGTTGGATTATCGTGAAGAATTCCTCTAGCGCTCGTTGGTAGTGTTATAGGACTAGCTACACGGTACTCACGCTAGGGTTTAATTTAATTTACTTTGATTTAATTACCAATTTATTGTATTGCCACCTAGCTAACTACGCCTCTTCCGCTTAAATATATTTCTTCACTATCACTATCCATGTCTATAAAATCTGTGATTATATGCCGTTTATAGTTTAGTACTAGTCTATTTTATACCATATACATGACGATCCCACGTGTATCTATCTTTCCAATATAGGACGAAGCTTTTCCATTAGTACTTAGTAAATCTGACCAAAACTGCATGCCCGTAAGATCTCTCACCTATAGAATGATAGACTGAATTCCCTACAAGGCCATTCCAACCTTGGAAGGCTACCTAATGTCTATTATCTTATCTATCTGACTTTGGCCAATAGAACAATCACGCTCGCCTATTCTTCCAACAAAGGGATATGGCAATTCAGCCAAGCTTAGAAATGTCCACGACAATAGCTGACGACATGACACACTAGTGGGATTTGTGGGTGTTTCGCCAGCATATGGCTCTTTTCTAGTTTTTTATTCTGCTCTTCGTTTTTTTCATGCATGTCTCATCCTGTGCAGGGAAGCCCATAATCTACGACCCCTGTATTTGCGCGAGGCTTAGATATGCAAACCTCAGGCATCCAACCCCAACACAACTCATTTTTGTCTACGATCTACCTTTCGGCCCCTCCACCCCCTCCCATCTAGTCTTGAGTAGTCTGGAGGGAAATTACTTTTAAGGTTCCGACCGCCATTTGGAGTCGAATGAATCTGGTCTGAATGAATATCTGAATTTTGCTGTCCTCCACTCCACCGCTCCGTCATGTACTCCACTTTCTCCGCCAACTTCGACACCACGATCGACGCCTCCCGTGAGAAATCAGCTACGCCTATCACAGCTCCACGACCAAAGCGCAATCAGGTTGCTCGGGCCTGTGACTGGTGTCGGCTCAATCGTGTCAGATGCGATGACAAGCAGCCATGTCACAACTGCCTGAATCGAGGAGGTTCTTGCAGCAACACAAAGCCACAGGAGGCCACCTCGCTCCCAGCTGCAAATCGGTAGGAATCAGATATCTATCTCCCTCATGATCACATGGGGATGGGAGTAAATGGTTTGCTGATTCACATCGACAGAGAGTTGCAACGGCTACGAACTGAGGTCAAGGACCTTCAAGATCAAATCGCGAAACTCAAAGATGGAGCGGAAATCCAAGCACAGACGGGTTTCGCGACGCCCCCACTATCGGATGCTGCCCACACTTCGTTCGACTTTGCGGAGCTCAGCAATACCACAGAAGGATGGCAAGGTCTGCAGCAGACGGGACAGATTCACTACGGGCCCTTGTCATCCTCATATTTTGTCTCTCGAATCACTCGCTATCTCTCACAAGCCCTAAACCAGCCATTGGAAGATGCGAAGCTAGAGGCATGCATGGCCCGTTTCAATTATGTTGCCCCGACCCATCAACCGTCTCGATGGGATGCAAGCCCCAACAGTCAGGCGGATCAGCCTCCAGATGGAAACGAGGAGGCCGAGGATCTGACCCGGTCACAAGAGGAACACTTTCTCAATCTGCTCTGGCAGTCTTTTCATTGTGTCTATCCTATCCTCGATGAACGCGAGTTTCAGCAACATTATGACTCACTATGGTCTAATTCCACAGATGGAATGTCTACCCGGAAGCCATCCGCCTTGGTCGATGTGCTATTAGCGGTCTGTATGCAGTACAGCAGCACATTCTTTATCAGTGGAGACAACCAGCAGTCAGATTCGGAGTCTGGATGGCAGACCAAAAACGCGAATCTAGCCAGTCGGACTTACTACCAAAGGGCCCAGAAGCTTCTGCAGAGTGAGCTCGAAAATCCAACCATCATGGTCGTGCAGAGTCACATTTATTCGATTGTCTACTTGTACAACACCTCCCTGCTGAATACGGCACACATTAACCTGGGTGCCACGCTACGAATCGCCCATGCGCTGCGGCTGCATATCCGCCCGCTGGACGGGACCTCCCCCGAGCAGCAGGAGCTACAGCGCCGGATTTGGTGGACACTCTATCGGATCGACAGCCAGCTCTCGATGGCCCTGGGTCGGCCTCCACTCATTCAGTTGTCCCATGTCAGCTGCGGGCTACCGGGGGATGATCGAGAGCATGCCCGGCTATCTGGCACAGTCCTCCTCACGAATAATGAGGATATCAGCTGGCTCAGCTTCCATGTCCAGTGCACAAAGCTCATATATCTTGTTCAGGGTGTGCAGACAGCGTTACACCGGAAATGTTCCCAGTTGCTGAGCGGGAATAAGGTTAAGGATCTATATGACGACCCGCGCCTCCTCGAGAGCTTGGCAGAGTTTCTCGGAGGGGAGATGACAGCCATTCATAACTGGGTTCAAAACGTGCCGCAGTCCCTATGTAATGCTCGCAAGGGGGCGGGGGACCCATTCTCCACCAATCGGGACGCGTTGAATCTGTCTCCGTATAGCCCACTTTGGCTGCAATGCCAACGCCTCCTGCTGGAGCTCCACTATCACCATCTTGTGATCTCGACACTGCGTCCCTTCATGCGATACCCTCCCGTGAGCTCCTCCGTGACCCCACGGACCGACGGTTACAATATCTCCTGTCTGAACCACGCTATGGCAATTACCAGTATCCTCAACCAAGTGCTATCCGAGACAGATCTCCTGCGCGGGTGGTCGCCCATCTTCCAGTACCAGTGGGATGCTATCCTGTGTACCCTGGGATTTGTGCTCGCCAATCCCGTCTGTCCCCCAACCCCTTCTGCCCGCAAGTCATTGCAGACGGCGATTCGCACGCTGGACCTCGTGAGTGATCACTTTTTGGCAGCCAAAAACGCGGCGCAGGTCGTCCGCCAAGTCAGTTGCCAGGCGGATCGACTCATCAATAATGTCCAACAAGGTCTAACTCGGCGACAAGTACCGCGTACGAGCCAGCCCTTGTCCACCAGGGCGCAGAATCCCAGGCCGCCGTCGAATCAGAACTCGTTCGTCGCACCCGGGCAACCGGGGGTCCGGTCCAACTCTCTAAAGCGGGCGCTGCCACCGACTACCCTGGAAATGTCGTCCTACCAGCCAATGCCCAACTTTGAAGCGCGCATGCACCTAACGGAGATGATGCCGATTGGTTCATTACCCGAGCTATCTCCTTCTTTGGGGACGACGGAGTCTCTCTCGATGCCCTCGGCCACCTCTGCTGACATGGTCACCGGTACTGAAGCCCAGTGGCTGCATGCGAGTGCGATGATCATGGATTCCTGGACTACCAATACATGATTAACCGTGTGCTTTTTTCACTATTCCTTTTTTGCCTTACTGCATTTACATTTTGTCCGACTTAGAGTACCATAATCCATAGTTGCTAACCAAGCAGCGGGCTCTGCTAGAGGGGAGAAGTAGAAAAGATACAAACAAACTGGATAAATAACTTATTTATAGTACATATGTAGTGAATTATGTGTTGGAGCAAGGATTAGAATATACCTAATCATATTATCATCTTACGTTGTGAAAATTATAGGAAAATTTTCGTAGAGGACTCTTCTGGATACCAGTAACAAGTTTTACACACAAGATTAGGAATAATTACACTTCCAGATTCTTGCCTTTCTTTTCTTAACAGAGACATTGGGGAGGACCCTCCGTATATTAAGGGGATTGGTATAGAACCCCCCTCGGCCGGAGGTACACCTTCCTAATCGAGTAACGCTAAAGATCACATGATCCATCACTGTCTCGTTACTATTTCTAGACGTCTTTTTATCAATTATACGAAGAAATCAGGGTAATGAAGATATATTAATAGGGTAGAACTAGGTACAGCATAAACCTACGATATATTTGATTTCTCAAGAGTCAAAATGACAGATCAGGTGATATCTTGTCGTGTCAATCCAGCCTGGTGACCTGACACAGACGACCACCAGCCTCGACTTGCCAGTTCTCACTGCCAATAGCCGTCGGCGCATAGAAAGTTTGGAACGGATCATATTTTTTCTTGATCGCGTACAGCGAATTATAGTTGTGACCGTAAAAGGTCTGCTTCCAATCCGGCTGCTGGGGATCCGCCTGTCCGCATGGTAAGCCAGTGGTCTCAAATCATGAATGTCTGTCGTCTTGCCTCGCTCATATAGCACCCCGAATCTGGACTCAAGGCCGTGAGGATCGGCACCCATTTGGTTGTCATCCGGTCCGCCAAGGTTTTCATCTTGGTGAGATTCGCACCGGTGGGCCAGTCTCTGGATGATGTGTGTGTCAGGAAGCATATCGAAACAAAAAAGTTCCACGGCATGTCAGATAAAGAGAACGTACGTAGATAAGATGACGGTCATTGCTGCTGTGCGCCACGCAGGTAGAACTGAATTCCAGACATTGCCAGTCACAGATGACGAGACATTCAGACCGATACCCACGAACGTGACACCATCCGCAGTGATTCTCTGTATGGCATCCGTGAGTTGCCAGTTATTGTGCTGAATGAGGTCGAGCGGAAGAAGACGGCCGCCATATTGCGCGTTTTGCACTAGTTGCGTCGGATCGGGCTCGATCAGTTTTGTATAATGCTGGAAATATGATGGTGACTCGGTGATGTTCATGGTATAGGAAATGTTCAGTTTGTGCAGGTCTTGCAGAAAGGGCGCCAACAGTCTCTTGGCCTCTACTGCGGTATACGCAGGGAGTGTCAGCGGGGTGAGCAGAAACGACGAGTGTGTAATTTGTGCAATCGCCATCCCACCAGATGCGGTGTATGTGGGTAGGTGGCGATGGTAGTGTCCTACAGCTTCAAAGAAACTGTGCGACGAGGGGTTCTTGTTCTCAAATTGGATAACGACGCCTGTGACGGGGAAGTCGGGAAACGCCTTGACGGTCATGGAATACACGACCCCATATGTCCCTCCGCCACCTCCGCTAAGCGCCCAGTACAGATCTGGGTTCTGGGTAGGCGATGCGGTCAGAAATCGGCCCATTCCATCGACAACCTCCCATTCCAAGACTTGGTCGGCACTAAGACCGAACTGAGAGCTCAGGGCCGAGTGGCCCCCTCCTTGCGTGAACCCCCCAGCTGGGCCTACAGTGGAACATTCCCCGGCTACTATCACCAGCCCTTTTAGATAGGCAGCCTTGTTGATGTCCGTGCCTTGAACGCCCGCAGTCATCCGCACCGCTGGCCCGGTATAGTGTGCGTTGGTATAGTTCAGGAAATCAATGTCCTTGAGATAATGGGTCCAGATGGATAGTGCGCCTGCACCAGTCGACTTCCCTAAATAACTAGGATGCATCATTAGCGAGAGCATGGCATTGTTACTGGATGATGCATACTCATGGCCTGTGTTGCGAATGACGAGACGAATGTTTCTTTCCTGGGAAAATCGAATGGTCTGTATGAAGTCGTCTGGGGAGCTAGCATTGACAGCATACAACACCATCGCACCCAGCGTGCAGGGCTTCGATCGGGGGGTAAAGGCATCGCAGGTTTCATTGGCCACGGCGGCTGCCATGATGGAAGAGGAGGATAAATCGCTATTTGATGCGGTTGATTCAACAGGCCGGCGATGGGGCTCGTCGGATGCATTGGATTACTTACTGGAGCTCTGGCTTGGTCCACTGCTGTCTCAGGGAGCGACACTCATTGGCGATATAGAAGGGGTCATGACAAGGCTGTCCTAGTGGTTGCGTGTTCACTAATCGTCCGCCAATGGATGTGTTGAAGCGCGACCAGTCGTCTGAGGACGGCCAACATGTATCACCGGGCATGCATCGGCAATTCGAAGACAATCCAGTCGAAGGTTGTAGGATTGATATGATACAAAATAGGACAAGATATTGGCAGCTGTGAAGATGCATTGTGAAGCGAGCTGTTAAGCAAATCTAATTGCTTTGTATACTCCGATGTGGTCGAGGAGGACATTCTTATAGCTTCTCCGAGAGGCTTCTTGTCACTGTCGATTCCGCAGAATCATGACGATAGCATCCAGCTGCCCGACCCCCAGACCAGACGAGAGGTGGATATCAATTGGGAGCCTGATGCGGTCCCAGATGCGGAGGGATCGCATCCTATCTCCGATGGCTGCTGATGTAGCCTCGGCTCCCTTTTCACGAAGAGTTCTTGTTGGTCTCCAAGATTGTCTCTCGGCTCTTTTGGCTTCATTGGAGTGAGTTGTACAGTCCAAAAGTTGAGACTAGAGCGTATTACCTGCATGATAGTTTTCTACGTGATATTTTTCAGGCTCCGAGATGACTCCGATGCCATTCTACTCGTTGTTTCTCGGAGACTAGGATCGATTTGGAATAGAGTTTGTGGGAGTTGGATCTGAGCCCTCCAGATTAGCATTGTCTAGACTAATCTAGTTCTGTTTCTTTGAGGTCCTATGTGAGCCTCTCTGTGTAGTCTCCTTTGCTGTTGTTGGGACGCATAGGGAGCGGAAAGAGGTTCTCTACAAACAGAGAGCTTACGAAGGGGCATAGCGCGCAGGGTCGTTTTCACCATATTAGGGCCTTAATGCCTGAAATTTGCCTGGCAGAAAAGTAAGGACACCTGAATTACCATTACAGAGAGCTTAGTAATCTGCCAGCCTTGCCCATGAACATGAAGCATTTGACACCATACAAATTTAATTATCCCGGCTTTTTCAGGCGGTTTACTTGATTTCTCTGCCATGTACGAATATGAAGCATTTGGCGCCATACAAAATCCAGCAACCCGCGGAGAAAGTTGAGATATATAAATTTGCATGGTGCCAAATGCTTCCTGATCGTGGGGTCATCGGGCCTAGTTAATCCGTCCCGGCATCATTTACAATACACTGTAAATGGATGCCTAAAAGCGGTCTGGATTCAGGCCAATTCAGGCAGCATTTCAGGCATTAAGGCCTCAATCAGGCGAAAACGACCCTGCGCGCTATGCCCCTTCGTAGAGAGCTACTGAAACCTATCAAACAGAGCAAACAAGGCAAAAAATGCAAATAGGGAATGTCGATTTCGATATCAATTCTTGGGTTTAGGAACATATATCATTGATCTCATTCTAGGTTCTCAAATCTAAAACTGGGTGCCAACATGAATTCCACCATCGACCAACATATTCGTGCCAGATACGAAGCTGGCCAGCGGACTTGCCAGGAACACTGCCACGGCTGCCACCTCTTTCGGCCCACCCAACCGCTTCAGAGGAATCTTCAGCCGCTGTTCCTCCACCCATTCCGGGTTGATCTTTGAATACAACTCCCAGGGACCACCCTTGCACAGAATCGGTCCAGGCGAGATGGCATTGACCCGAATGCCCTTCGGCCCTAAAAAGTGGGACAATTCCTGGACATGCTGCAGCTGCGCTGCCTTGCAGGGCCCATAGGCTGCAGGAGGTGACCGGTAGAATTCACGCCCCATGAAGGAGCTCTGCACGATGATGGATGCCTGGGAAGACTTTTCCAAGTAGGGAGTGGCCGCCTTGACCAGCTCGACGAAACCCATGACATCGATCGCAAAACTGCTCTCCCAGTGCTCTGTCTCGCCTTCCATATGCATCGGCGATGCTACAGCCAGTCAGTTTGCATTCTAACTAGGGAGTGCCGGGAAATAAATCACCATTGGCGATAATCACGTCAATTCGGCCAAGTCGCTGAGCGGAGCTCTCGACCCACTGGACGAGGGCATCTTTGCTAGCAACATCGAATGCCGTTCCCACAGCGCGGGCGGTATTTCCCTCGGGGAGCGTAGGATAGAAGTCATCATACTCAGTATTGGTGACGGTCCGGGCGCAGTAGGATACATTGGCCTCCTCCTCCAGGAATTTATGCACCATTGCCTCTCCCATACCCCGCGTGCCTCCTAGTCCCGCGTTAGTCAGACCTAAGTTGATATATTTCTCTCTCGCTTACCTGTGATAAGCACATGGGCACCTTTGAGACCAGTAATGAGCACCATAATGATAATAACTTTCGAAATAGTTGGTTGGAATGTGAATAGGAACGTGTAGGAAGATAAAGCAAAGAGACCTGAAAACGGCGAAATAGGCTGGAAATAACCATTGGCTCTCAGACTATACGTTAGCCTCCTCAAGTAACAAGTTGGCCAAAATTACCCGATTTGGACAGTCCCCAACTCCGAGACTCCTTTGGGAAGTCAATATATATTTGGACTAGACAGCGAAAGGAGGAACCTGAGATGGGCTATTGTTTTCATTTCCTTTTGAGCCAGTCAATCTCCGCCTTTTCTAGTCGGCAATATGATTCTCTGTTGAAGGGGTTGTGATAGTCTTGCAGCGCTTTCTATCTTCATCATGGTAGATAATCATCATTCGTCTTTAGACGAAGAAAATACACCCATCCAGTCCGATGGCGATGTGCAGAAATCCGAGTTGACTGAAATTGATGGGCCGTCGTCGAAATCTTCACGGATTGCAGCAGGGGAATCGATTGCAGACAGCGTTCGCAACTTCCTTGAAATACGCCAGGGTGGCATTCCCGGTGACACTGGAGTGGTCTTTGACAAGATATCAGCTATTGGAAGCGGAACCGGAGTGAGTACATCTAATCCAACCGAAAGAATCAGGATTAACGCTTGATAGTCACAAGATGCACCCACCGTCTCATCGGCAGCCGAGTCGGCTTTTGGGCTGTTGAGTCCTCTACAAAATCGACAAAGGAAACAGTATTCTCGACCCATTCTCAGCGGATTCTCAGGCACGATCGACCCCGGAGAAATGTTGTTGGTACTAGGTAAACCGGGGAGCGGGTGTACAACCTTCCTGAAGACCCTGTCGGGCCTGTGGGATGAATACAAGGAGATCCAGGGTGAACTCACTGTGGATGGTCACCCACTGCTAGATGTGATGGCACAGCGACCACAGGATATTCTCTTCTGCGGTTAGTCATCGTTTGAGGTTTGTCGTTTTGGACACACACTGACCGACATGTCTTCCTTAGCCGAGTCTGATGACCATTTTCCCACGTTGACTGTGGCGGAGACCCTACGCTTTGCGACCAGAGCACGATGCGGCCCCGAAGTCTCGGCCACTAAAATTGACACGATGGTTGCCCAGCTAGCCAAGCTAGTTGGTCTTGAAACCGTCTTGAATACGAAAGTGGGAGATGCGAAGATACGAGGAGTCAGCGGCGGAGAGCGACGGCGAGTGTCTTTGGCGGAGGCCCTGGCCACTTGTGCCCAGTAAGTGATATCTTCTGCTCATTCAAGTACCAAACTAGCCATTCCTCGACTCACACATTCTTACAGTCTGATTTGCCTGGATAATCCAACGCAAGGACTGGACTCATCCACGGCGGTCGAATTCATGGAGATGATGCGTGAGTGGACGACACAAAGTCGATGTGTGGCCGCGATGAGCGTCTACCAAGCCAGTGATGCAATTGTCTCCTATTTTGACAAAGTCCTGGTGATCAACTCTGGTCGTCAGATCTTCTATGGCCGTGTACAGGAAGCGAAGGCATATTTTGAAGATCTCGGGTTTGAGTGTTTATCGACCACCACCGTCGCCGACTTCCTCAATGTGATGTCCGCTGATCCGGACGTGCGACGAGCCCAAGAAGGCAAGGAGAACCAGGTCCCCCGAACGGCGGAGGAGTTTGAGCGTGCTTTTAGTGCGAGTCCTATCTACCAGGAAATGCAAGTGTCGGTGCAAGTGGCCAAGGAGCGTTCCCAAACCAATCCCAGTCCCCTTGTCAAAACATCGGCCTTTGCTCTCCCTATATGGCATCAGATTTGGTACTGCGCCAGCCGCCAATTTCGCATCGTCACCAGTGATTATAGCTTGTGGGCAGTGGAGCTCGCCACAATCGTCGTTCAAAGTCTGGTATTGGGCACGCTGTTCCGAAATCAGCAGCGAACGACCAATTCCTTGTTCATTTTCGCGTCTTCTTTATTCTACTCGGTCCTAGTCCCGGCACTGCAGTCTATGGCTGAATTTGGGAATGGATTCGCTCAGCGACCGCTCATCCTGAAGCAGAAGCGATACCAGATCTCTCGCCCGATTGCATACGCTCTTGGCTTGGTCACCACGGACGTTGTGTGGAAGGTGGCAGCGATCTGTTACAATATTCCCCTGTACTTCCTGACCGGATTTCAGCGGACGCCCGGGAACTTCTTCACCTGGTTCCTGATTATCTACCTTGAGCATCTCGCCCTGTCCATGTTCTTTCGCTCGGTGGCCATATTCTCTCCCAACATGCATCGGGCTGTGCTGCCGGTGGGGATTTTCTTTAATATGTATGTCCTCTACACGGGGCTTTACGTTCCCGCACCACAGATGCAAGTATGGCTCGGGTGGTTGCGATATCTAAATGTCAGTGGGTACCATATCATGGGATTTGGACAAATGCTAACATGTGACAGCCCTTGTATTATGCATTCGAGTCTGTTATGGTGAATGAATTCGGAGATCTGAGCTATCAGTGCAGTATCTCGGATCTGGTCCCATCAGGGCCAGGATATACCGATATAGCCCACCAGGTCTGTACCGTGGTGGGATCGCAACCCGGGGATCGTCTCCTATCCGGGGCTTCGTATATTCACGCCCAGTATGGATTCAAAACCTCCCATCTCTGGCGGAATGTAGGGATTAACGCGGCCCTATTCATTTTCTTTGCCCTTTGTTCAGGGTAAGTTATCAGACGCTGAAGCCTAGTTCATGGAAACATCTACGACTGACACTGTGATTTAACAGGATCGGGATGGAGATGCTCAAAACACCCGCGGGTCAACTAGCCACAGTTTTCTACAAGAGCAGCTCACGAGGAATTCACCGTCGCGATAAAATCGATAATGAAACAGGACCAGCCCACGGAAATGACAGTTTGGACATATCGGCTGGGCAAGGCAACGACGCAAATCGGTCACAAGGAAGTCAGAGTAACACCCTTTCATGGACCAGTCTCTGCCTCGACATCAAAACCAAAGATGGCGATCAGCGTCTGCTTAACAATCTGAGTGGCTCGGTCAAGAGTGGACAACTCAAGGCTCTAATGGGGGTCTCGGGTGCCGGGAAGACAACCCTGCTGAACGCACTGGCCGGTCGTTCCACCATTGGGACTCTCACAGGAACTCTGGCGCTCAATAGTCAAGTGCTTCCCACGTTCTTCCGAAGTCGAATGGGCTACGTGCAACAGCAGGACATTCATCTTCCTACTCAGACAGTGCGCGAAGCATTGCAAATGACGGCGCGACTTCGACGCCCAGAGTCCATCCCTCTGGCGGAAAAAAATGCCTACGTTGAAAAGGTGATTGAGTGGTTGAATATGGAGCACATTGCGGATGCCTTAGTTGGTGTCCCCGGGGCCGGGCTCAATCTCGAACAACGGAAGAAAGTCAGTATTGGCGTGGAGATGGCATCTAAACCAGAAATCCTATTCCTGGATGAACCGACCTCGGGTCTCGATGGCCAATCCGCGATGCTGATCGCTCGCTTGCTTCGTCGTCTGGCAGACTCGGGACAGGCCATCCTGTGCACGATCCATCAACCGGCAGCAGAGCTCATCGACCAGTTTGACAAGTTGTATCTACTGAGCCGCGGAGGGAACTTGGTCTATGATGGTCCTCTTGGAACTCGCTGCCACGAGGCAATCGAGTATTTCCAGCCTCGGAGTCGCCCCTACGGCCCAGAGGAGAACCCAGCAGAGTATTTCCTGGAGGTTATTGGGGCTGGGTCTCGAAACGACGCCCATGTGGATTGGGCTGGTCTCTGGCGTGATAGCCAGCAGGGCAAGGAGCGAGAGAAAGCAGAACAAAGTCTGGTCCCTACCGCAGAACAAGCCCCACCGCTGGAGCAACAGTCCTTGTATTCGGTACCTTTCCATGTACAGCTGTGGGTGGTGGTTCAGCGAACGTGGCTGTATTATTGGAGAGAACCGGATTATGTCACATCGAAGCTCTGGATGAGCGTCGGCAACTCCCTCCTCAACTCCCTCACCTACTTGCAGTCTCCCAACACAGAGCGAGGGGCATATAATCGGGTCTTCTCTGCTTTCATGTCCCTCATCGTGGGCCCCCCTCTAGGGCTTCAGGTGCAACCACGCTTCGTGACCCTGCGGGATATTTTCGTCCACCGGGAGCGAGAGAGCTTGACCTACCACTGGCTAGCATTTGTCTTATCTGCGTTCATCGTGGAACTACCCTTCACATTTCTCAGCTCGCTAGTCTATTGGCTGTTGTGGTACTTCCCCGTTGGCTATTTCTACGCCCCCTCGCGCGCAGGGTACAGTTTTCTCATGTACGAACTCTTTGGAGTCTTCGCTACTAGCCTAGCCCAGCTGTGCGCATCGCTAATGCCCAACATCGAGGCAGCCTTTGCCGCCAACGGATTCTTCTTTATGTTTTGTAACACCTTTGCGGGGACGCTTTCGCCAAAGCCAGTGACACCCTCGGGTTGGCGCTGGTTTTACAATATCTCTCCCCTCTTTTACTTGGGTGAGGGTGTCACTGTGGACGTGCTGCAAGATTTACCCATCCGATGCGAACAGTCGGAGGTTTCAATCTTCTACGCGGCGAATGGCACGACCTGTGGGCAGTATGCCAAGGATTTCCTGGAAACCGCTACGGGATATTTGCTTAATCCCACCAGCACGACGGAGTGTCAATACTGCCGGTATCGCGACGGACAATCATACGTAAGCCCTAGTCAGGAGAGAGCAAGGAAATGGATCAAGTCTGGAAACTAATCATCAGTAGTACCAACAATACGGCTATGAGTTTGCTCATCGGCATCGGAACATTGGTGTTTTCATCGGGTTTATCGCGTTCAATTTCACGATGGTTCTGGTGATGACCTATCTTACCAAAACGCGCCGTCAGTGATGGAGGAGGATAGATTGTGGTCTGCTATGGCCTCAGTCTAGGAGGGGAATTTGAATTGGGGCAAATTTCTTGATTGGTAGTAGAAAAGTAGAATAGAATAGAGAAATCTAATTTGGATGAGCTGTTTCTCTTCGAATACTTTTCGTATCCCTCTTTTTGGAGTGTTATGTTCTTAATTGTATCAAACTCCACCTTCCTACTAACGGATATGATTGACGTCCACCACAGCTCCGACTCCTCGATGATCTTTCTTGATATAGTCCTTTCTCCGTGCAGAACTGAATGGGGAAATTGAATTATACCGGCATGAGGAGGCGCGGCATTACTACCACGACGAGCTAGCTTCCTTGGCCAATCTAGTTTGGAAGCTCAACCCCGACTTCCCCATGGAGTAAGTCACAACGGCATCTCATATCAAGGAGCCTTGGCTACCTAGACCTTAACGGTTGTGGATCGGCAGATGGCGGGGACAGGCTTATGCGTATTTAGACAAGTCTTTCTTCAGGCAAGTTAAGGTTGTGAGAATTTTATTCTAACTGATCGGAAACCCTATTTTTCCTCACTTTGTATCATTGCCTTTATTTGACAATCCAATCCAGCACAAGATGAAGCTGTCAGCTGAGGGAACGGTTATGTCTAAAGAAGAGGGAGCTCAGTTGAGCTACGAAGCCTCATCCTCTCATCCCAGAAACATCAAAGAGCAAGATTTCCAGCCTATCCCGCAGATTGGCAGTCCAGTAAGGTGCCCTATCTTCACACTCGGGAGTAAAACATCCTCTAACTCTCCATGGATTGCTACTAGACTGCTCTGGGCATGGGCGCATTCGCAATTGCCTTCACAACTCTATCGATGAGTCTAATGGAATGGCGAAGTGCAGCTATTACCAATGCCTATATTGGTAACTGCTTTTTCACAGCGGGCTTGGGCTTGGTGCTAGTGGCCCAGTGGGAGCTCGTGCGCGGGAATTCCTTTGGCCATACGGTCTTTGGAGGGTTTGGTGAGCATATCGTTCCCTCATTCTGCCGTCTTTCGTGTATCACGACCGATATCTGATTAATGTCGCTCCCTTTTCCAGGATTGTTCAACTTGGCTTTTGGGGCGATCAATGCACCGGCTTTTGGGGTGGCGGATGCCTTTAAAGACGATCCTGCCGCGTTGAATAATGCAATTGGATATTTCATGCTAGGTCAGCCCAACCTTCTTGTGGACGGCCCTTTCTTTCCATGTCTTTTTTTTAGCTGGGGTTTTGGCTAATATGAAGATATAGTGTGGGGGATATTCGTTCTATTCTTTACCGTTGCTGCAATGCCTATGTCAGTTGATACACATATATATACAGATACCCAGTCTGAAAGGTAGTCGCAGCTAACCAGAGACAGGAACCTGGTATACACGGGCATGCTCGGAACATCCCAAATCACATACACCCTGTTGGCTGCATCGTACTTCTCGTTGGCCGACGATCATGCATCTACTGGAGTCGCTCTGAAGAAGACTGCGGGTGCATTCGGATTTGTCTCGGGCTTGTTTGCCTGGTACACGGTCGGCCATCTGATGTGTCAAGACGCACTGCTATTCTCTTTTCCCTTGGGGGATACGAGCCCCTTGTATATGCGATTGCGGCGACAGAGGAAAAGCTAGGTGTTAAATTATTAAGGGGAAGTGGTCAGAGTTTGGGGGGAATGTGATCTAGAAGGCCTGCTGAGTGTACCGGAAACGAGTGAGCTTTAGGGATGTCGGTGTTGATTCCTTCTACGAGAGTGATTATGAGATTCAATGGAAGCTATCTCGTTGTGGAATACATTATCAGGATATAACTAAACTGCGTAAGCCAAATCAAACTATTTGCATGCCGGAGATTCTGCTATACGGAAGAAGCAATTAGGGCTATCGTTGAAACAACCCTAACTCCATGTGATTAATGAGAGTTAAATAAATGTAACCAATCAAAACTCGACCTGCTGCCAGTACGCACACCGGTCTCTATTAGTCAAGTCCGGCTTGACACTCACCCCGTCATCTCCCAAATAAAGTAGATGAGCTTGTCCGTGATAGGGAGGCACATGAGGGTCTCCCTTGGCATTTGGGTTCCCCGTCTTGACAAACTGCACAATCTGCCGCTGCATGAGTTGTGCGATGGTGGCATTCAGCGAAGAGTCGGAACCTTGCCCATTGTAGAAGACAGAAGGGGTGTCCGAAAGATGCATCGCAGGCGCCACAGCATATTCAATCGCATACCCTGGCGTTGCGACGGCTCTGTGTAAATACAGGGTGTTGCAGGTAGTGGAGAGCTCGGACCAGAGCAGATTCGCCCGTTCGTGCTGACTGCGATACGGCCAGCTGCCATTGAAGATGGGTGGATAGAGCACTTGGGCGATGTGAGAGCGTACGCTGGCATTGGCACTGCGGAGCAACAGATTCGCGTATCGGTCGAAGGTGGCATCGTTAGTTACATTGGCTGGGGCTAACATGAAGCCTTCATTTGCGGTGTATGAGGTAAGGATTCGCACTGAGGGATCAACCTTGCGCTCGAGCAGAAGTCGCTTAGGACTATTGGGTACAAAGTTTCCATCAATGGCCTATCATGATGGCGAGAAGACCGTTTGGTGAGTATTCAGATAGACGAATAACGGGGAATACGAGTAGGTAGCTCCGGATTAGACTCACTGGTCCGAAAACGCCTGATCCATATGGACGGGATGCCACCAGCTCATAGTTAGCGTCTAACAAGGCCTGGGACGGCAGACGCCGGGCCTCCTCCAAGCTGCTGACATTCAACAACGCCAATAATTTATCCAACAGGTCGTCCTCGATGGCCGGTGTCTTCGTACCTGGTTCCCAGGCCGGGCTCTGCGCAATGATCTGGGCGAATGGAGGGCGAATGGCGCGTCCGTAAGCCGTCAATTGCATCGTGATCGAGCCCCCACCGGCCGAGACTCCCATGACGGTCACGCGCGACGGATCACCGCCGAACTTCGTGATATGCCGTTGCACCCATTTCAGCGCCAGACGCTCATCATACAGCCCGGCATTTGGTACGCCCCCTGCCGATCGAAACTTCTGACCTGATAGCCATCCAAATATGCCCAGCTGGTCGATACATTCCTGGATAAGCCACTGAAAGATGCAGACGAATGTCCAAAGTAAGAGGAGGAGACCACGTACCCGATAATTGACTCCCACATAGATTATACCAGAGGACCCATCTCTACTGCTGGCTGCGATCAAGCCAGAGGGATCCTCATCCGACTTGGACCCGGACACATAGGCTCCGTCCTGGAAGTATACCAACACGGGCGCACGGGGATTCGATTTTCCTTTTTCGCCTTGTCGTTTGGAGATCACCCTTTCTGGGACGTAAACATCGAGAAACAGGCAATCTTCTGACTCCAGTGGATTCTGGTCCGCGACAGGCCGCGGCTTAGTGCAGTCATCCTGTCGATAGACCTGATCATACGCCGCGGTGAAATTAAACGAAGATCCCTCGGTCACGGCAGTAACAAATTCGCTCTGCACATTGAACCAACAAGCCTGAGACTGGGGACATATATTACCAAGTCCCTTGCCATTGACAACGTCGTCGCTGTGATTGCGTGGGGGAACAGGTAGCGCGAACCGCAAGGGGCCCAGTGGCGGTTCGGCATAGCGGATATTGGAGAATTGGTAATAGCGACCAGTGGACTAGGTTTATCATGGACCTGACAGTTAGAGGGATTCTCAAGCCTTTGATTTCTCCCACGGGTAAAGACTCACGTTGAAACTAATAGCTTGGTGCCGCTGATAGCCCAAGTCCACAATCGGCAATTCGGCTCCAGCAGTCCCACATGCGATCAGCAGCAGACAGGCCCAGTCAATCTTTTGCATTGGGAATGAATTACGGCGAACAATGAACACCAATGTTTCTGGTATTTACTTCTGGTACAGTTATTTATATGTAGCATATGTAGATGTTATTGTCCTACTTCTAAATAGAAACGAATAGCAAGTATAGGAGATGGCTCAAAGGGGTTTCCATATAAATTCCGTTTACAAAAGGAATTTACGGATGCAGTACCTGATTAGGAACCATTACCAATTCTATTTGGATACTTGACGATCGACCCTATTTGATATCTTACGGAGTTACTATAGACCGCGCAATTTATCCAATTTCTCTGACATGTCACCAGAGCAATTTAAATTATCCCTTCTGTACCCTGCTTGGACAGCTCGGAACCAAATTCTACTTTTGCAGATCGGTGTCTATATGGAGTATTACGAATATGCCTATATATACCACTTAGGAACTATGCTTTTGTTCTCTTCTTCGGTTTGCCCCCACGTCAGGATCTTGGAACACCACTTTCAGATGTCAGAAAACAGTAATGTCAATAGGTAACGAGGTGCTCTTTGACTCACCTTACTGCTGTGGGTGACGAACTTAATACTGTCCTCCGTAGACGGTCGTGTCGTTCTTGCCACGCTCCTTACGGCCGGCATGGACGAGGCCTAGAAATTGCATTAGCGATGCTCCTGGTATAGTGCAAATGACTCACCCATATATGCGAGCACCTGGCGCTCACTCTTACCTATCTCATCGCTGGTCTTGGCTTCAACAATAACTAGGTTTGTCTCGAGGTTCGCCTGCGCTCCGTACCAGAGCGCGTAGTCTGGACGGCCGCACAACATCTTCTCCTTAGCATTCATCTTGATCACCATGTGAAATGGGGTCTCATAGCCCCAGGACACTAAATCTCCACGAATCATTCGACCATCTTCCTTATCCCATCCCAGGACCAAACCTAATATCACGTCGAGACGTGTACGCACCAGAGCCTCGCTTCCCTTGGAGTCATGATTTGCGAAATTGAGGTACTGGAGGGCTTGGCCTAGTTTGATGAATGAGTAAACGGCATTTTTTGAAGAGAAAGGTGTACCCACAGAGGAGTTTTGCACTATTTCGGTCCTGATTCTCTCTTAGATCGCGAAATCTTCCCCTTAATCAAAATGCACAACAGCACATGTTGGGAAGGGCTTCACCCCTCTGGGTGAAGAGTATTCAGGTGGGTGAACTGCCTCCTAAAGCCGCCTGAAGTCCGAGGGCGTAAAGCGGCGAGCCGCCCACGACTGAACGGTGGGCGCTAGGTGAGCATCGTCATAGTATGGCTGTTTTATGTTTTTGTTTTTTTGTCACATTCAATGTGAATGAAATCTAGTAATAATTGCGGAGCGAAGCGAAGCAAGTATAAATCACAAGGCCGTACGTGTGTCACGTGGCCAATTCTCTCCTAGGGCATCATGTGACCGGGTAAATGCAACAGTTGGCTAGCTCATTATTTTTGGACCAATCAAGATGCATTGGTATCATTGCGGAGCGAAGCAATAAACGATGAAACCAATAAGCCAGTAAGAGGAGGGCTTTGTGCAGCACTAGAAGCTAGAATCAGTCACTTCGCTCTGCAACGATTATCTCGACGGCCGCAGCGTATATGTATTTGTCTTGGGCCCCGTCGTGGAACTCTATAATAGCCTTTTTAGAAATTAAGCTTAACGAGACTACCTATAAATGAGCACTTGATGTATTTATCTATATGACGCTTTGACCATCTAGGGACCACCCCATTGTATACCGTTTTCAGATGGTGAATTCTCCAGGCCTTTGGGAGATTTTTGCCTCATGAGGGTCGAATTTCTTGGTCGAGTGGGCGTACATGCTGACCTTCTTCTTCAAGGGATACTTTCTCGTCGCCTTGGATGTTGACATCCACGCCGTAAGTTCTATCACACGAGACAAAATCTGGCATTGACAGTCGTAGTGACAGATTAACCATGGAAAAGTATACAACAAAAGTACTATACAACCATTCCAAGGACCTTCTAGGGTTGGGAGCTTGGAAATATTCTGATTAGAAATTCCAGAGTGGATCCATGGATACAGGTCCAGATGGACCCATTTATTACCCTTTTTAGGCACGCCATCTCTGTAAAATGATTAGGTGAGCTCGGGAATTCCCGAGGTCCCACTCGGATTCCGAAAGGAGATTCGGAGTTTGTCAGTCAAATGGTAAATTATGATTGGTCAGATCCCAAACTGACAAAGATGAATGTCCCAAAGGAGTAATCTATTGTCACCAAAATGTCCTCTTCCAGCACTGCTCGCATTTAAATAACTAGCTAGGGTCAGGCAATATGGATATTGATACTTTCGCCAACCTCCTCCACTGGATATCTATATTCCTACCTTCCATTTTCAGCTTAGTACGACTCCATTGGGTAGTGGTACCTGGATAGCTCGACTTTCAAACGGCTGACTAAGTGGCACTCGCTTTTCACCATGAGTGTAGACAATCCGACGCCGAGTGATAGCGTGCTCGAAAGTCAAACCCCAGATCGTGTGGACGAATCGATCATCAAAGCTGTGGATGCCGAGAAGGATGCAGCCCCACGCCGAGAAATTGTAGGCCTCCGCTGGCTGCTCGTCTGCATTGCTGTTTTCTCCGCCAATCTGCTCTATGGTTTGGACAATACCATCGTGGCAGACATCCAGGGCCCCATTGCGGGTGACTTCGATGAATACACGCGGCTGGGCTGGCTCGGGGTGGGCTTCACCTTGGGATCGGTAGTTTTCATTCTCCCACTGGGAAAAGCTTACGCCATCTTCGACACGAAATGGCTCTTCCTCGGTTGTTTGACTATGTTTGCGGCCGGTAGTGCCCTCTGCGGTGCTGCCCCCAGTATGAATGCCATCATTGTCGGGCGTGTGTGGGCGGGAGCCGGAGGAGCGGGCATGTATCTGGGGTAAGTTATTCCACGACGGGCAGAGATCAGAGAGAAAAGACTAACCAAGACAACCTAGAAACCTGAATCTGATTACCATCCTGACCACCCCTACGGAGCAGCCTGTGTATGTGGGTCTGGTTGGATTGATCTACGGCACCGGCTGTATTCTGGGTCCCATCATTGGCGGTGCTTTTTCCGATAGTTCAGCTACCTGGCGATGGGTACGTGTGGTCTCTTTCTTGTTTCTTCGGCGAGTGTGCTAACCGTAATGAATAGTCATTTTATCTCAATCTGGTCATTTTCGGAGTCATGTCGCCCATCTATGTTTTCCTCCTGCCCTCCTTGCCACGACCAGCGGGCGAAGGCCGCAGCTTCATCAAGAAGCTTGTGGAGCTGGACTGGGTGGGAACAGTCCTGTCCGCGGGCATGCACATCTCCATTATCTTGTTCATTGTATTTGGTGGTGTCGAATGGTCCTGGACGGATGGGCGGAATATCGCGCTGTACGTGGTCTCCGCTGTCTGCACTATTGCCTTTGTGCTCAGCCAGTACTATTGTGTGGGGACCGACAAACAAAACCGATTGTTCCCCGGCGAGTTCTTGCGGAACCCTACAATGCTCCTCCTCTACGTCATAATGGCCTGTGGCGGTGCCTCGCTCTTCGTGGCGGTTTACTATATCCCACTTTACTTCCAGTTCGTCCAGGGTGACTCCGGCATCATGTCGGCGGTGCGGCTGTTGCCGTTCGTCTGCTTCTACGTGGCTACAATTCTGCTTTGTGGATGGGTCATGCCCAAGACTGGCTTCTTCATCCTCTGGTACCTGGTCAGCGGCATCTTTATGCTCATTGGAGCCGTGTTGATGTACACTGTGAAATTGGGTACCAGTCCCTCCAGCATCTACGGGTACTCTATCCTGATGGGGTTGGGCATGACCACCACGCAGGCCGCCTATGCGGTTGGACCGACCATTGTGAGCCCCGACCGGGTGGCCGAGTGCCTCCAGTTCATGAACATCGGCCAGGGCCAGAGTCAGCTGTTGGGATTGGCTATTGCAAGTGCCATTTTCCAGTCTAAGACCCTCACAGGGCTTACTGCCCTCTTGGGAAACAAAGGATATTCACATGCGGACATCCAGGGTGCGGTTGCTGGCGCTCAGAGTACTCTGATGGAGCGGCTGCCCCAGGCCTTGAAGACAGAAGCTCTGGAAGTGATTGTGAATTCAGTTAGTGATGTCTACGTGATGGCGATTTCGGCGGGGGCTCTCTACGTGGTTGCATCATGTCTGTTGCCTCGCCGTCGGTTCTAGAATCTTTCGCAAGGAGGGAGAGCAGCGAGTGTTGACGGGATACTGGCTTTGTATCTGTGACTGGAGTGTCTTAGATAATGGAGTTTTATTTTCTCATTCATTTTCTCGAGCGCGAGGTAAGCCTCTAGGCGTGTCCTCCGCTCTTTTAGTTTCTAAGTCATCATAATACAGAGCTTGTGGATTGAAAATCTCTCCTGGAAATAGACTAGAATATAGCAGATGAGAAGCTTCCACGATTCAGATACAGCAGACAAAGCCCTCTCTAGTCGATAAGTGTTGCAAGTCATCTCCATTTGTCATTGGGACATAGCAATTTACCAATATAGTAGTCTCCGGAACTCCGACTCCGCATCCCACCTAGTACTAGTAGAGAGATAAAAGACATATCCGGCCTTGGCCAAGTAACCTGCCTCCTTCAGGTGTGGTGACCCTGTAATTGAACTTGCGCAGTGGTAATTATATCATCTCATCTTCTAAAATTGGCGTTGATATAGTAGTATAGCATGAAGGTTTTCGAACAGCCCTCTAAAAATTGTCCGCACTGTAGCTATACGAAAACCCTTCTGTATTTATTATAGAAGATATATCTATTTTAGTACGTAAAGTACTGATAGTGAGCGTGAAATTATCCTATCTGCTTCGAGAGTCAAGAAGCCGATGATTGGCCGTATGTACCTTTTATATGTAAATCCCTAACAAAAGGTACAATTACCCACCAAGCATTACGGCGTGGTGACCTTACCCCCCTTTAGCCAGGGCCTATATATATCTAGTCTTTCTCTTCCCATGCCATCTTCTCTGATGTTGTAGAAAATAAAGTTCTACTTCACACAGCTATCTATTATTCAGTCAAAGTACACGCCATGGCCACCACTCTTCCCAGCACCTACAAGCAAGCAAGCTTCAAGGAAAAAGATGCCAGACTGACTCTAGAACAAGTCCCATTGACTCTGCCCAAACGCAACGAGATTCTGATCAAAGTGGAAGCCTGTGGCGTATGTCATTCGGACCACTTTGCCGAGACGAATCTCATGGGAGGAGGATTGTGAGCTATCCTACTATAGAATCCATGGAATTCCGACTAATTTCCGGTTCTTTTACAGTCCTATCGTTCCCGGCCATGAGATCATTGGGCGCGTAGCTGCAATTGGAGCGGACGAGGCCATCTGGAAGGTAGGGGATCGGATTGGGGCCACATGGCATGGCGGGCACGATGGTATGTATCTCTATTATTTCCCCGACAAGCCTGGTTCCCCTAATGAGGCTATACTAATGCACTGGATAGGTACCTGTGCGGCATGCAAAAGAGGCTACTTTCAGATGTGCGATCATCAGGAAATCAACGGGATTTCACGAAATGGCGGCTGTATATCCCCTTTCTCTTTTCATCATCACTCTTTCGTCATTCCAACGGAATAAGATTAAGCTCACACCCCGGTAGATGGTGAATATTGCATCATCCGTCGCGAAGCCGCCGTCCGAATTTCCGACGAGGTCAACGCTGCCCAATACGCGCCCATGCTCTGTGCTGGCGTAAGCGTCTTCAATTCGATGCGCCACATGAACGTCCCGCCGGGTGGGCTAGTCGCAATCCAGGGTCTCGGCGGGCTAGGCCATCTAGCGATCCAGTTTGCGAACAAACTTAGCTATCGCGTTGTGGCACTCTCGCGGGGCTCTAAGAAGGAAGAACTTGTGCGGAAGTTGGGCGCGCATGAGTATATTGACACGAGTCGGGAGGATGCTGTCGCTGCATTGCAGAGAATGGGCGGCGCTTCCCTAATTTTGTCTACGGCGCCTGTGCCGGAGATAATCAACCCACTGATTGAAGGGCTCGGTGTGATGGGAAGGTTGTTGATTATGTCCAGTAAGCTTCTTTAAGGCCGTTTCAAGGCGTTTGGTTGGATGCTGATAAAAATAGTTGTTCCTGGTATTGAGGTCAGCACTGGCATGTTGGTGAGTGGAATTTTCCTCTGCTTCTCTGAAAATCAGACAGAAAGAGAAAACAGAAGAGATGCGATGAAGATATTAACCCCAGTTTAGGTCGGAAAGGGTAAATCCATCTGGAGCTGGCCCAGCGGCCATGCCATCGACTGTGAGGACGCCATCGCGTTTGCGGAGATACATGACATCCACTGTATGGTAGAAGAGTTCCCCTTAGAACGGTGCAACGAGGCATTTGGTATGATATCTCCTTCACTTCTTGGGTTTATTTTCTCTGACCTGCTGTCCTTTCTGCAGAGGCTATGATGGAGGGAAAGGTGCGGTTCCGCGCCGTTCTCACTATGGAGTAATGAGTTTGAGGACATATTGAAGGGCTACAAGTGCACCAAGCAGGGAGAAGAGGGAGAGAGTTAAGATTCCTATCCAAGGCAGGGCCCGGCTTAGTCTGCACTGAGGGTGTGCTGCCTGAGGCACCAAAGTTACGGCCTAAGGCCTCAATTTCCTGTCGGATTAACCGTATCCGTGAAATATATGGTCCAATCAATGGGTGTCAATCAGTCTGTATTTCTGAACTGGCTCAGCTGGCAATTTATGGAGCCTGATTACATAAACTAAAATAAACAATACACATTGTTAGGATTAATAGATCCTCCGGTATCCTCCGGTATGCTGACTTGCATACTCCGACATTTCCAACAGGACATTAGGGATGATTTCCATTATACTTGTCAGATAGTATTTACGAAAGGCGGAGTATGAAAGTTGCGATAAATTGAGTATTTGTGTATTTACTTCTATTTCGCGCTATGTTCCACGTAATATTCTTCATCTTCTCTCGTAGTCGCCCCTTAACAGTTGCCTGAAATGTCGCACGCGATCTTCTCTGCCAGTGCATCTACTTAGGGTTAGACATTCTGTTTGAAGAATATATATAATAGGAAAAGACTTACAAATTGTCGATTGGGGGTGTCCTGGTGGTAGGAAGGGCAAGGCCGAGGCATCCACTACTCGCAGGGCGTCAACGCCAATGACTCGAGCTTTGGAGTCTACCACTGCCTGAGTATCATTTGCCAAACCCATAGCGCATGTACAGGAGGCGTGAAAGATGGTGTCGAAGCTCTTCCGGACATGATCCAGAATTTGCTTATCCGTAGCGACTTGAGAGCCTGGGAAGTATTCAGGCCCGATGAGAATGGGTTGGATAGCAGTGGTATTAAAGAAGTCGCGGGTCCGCTTGAAGGCTGCCACTGCGATTTCGACATCTACTGAATCGGTGAGCCAGTTGGGGTTGATCACCGGTGGCACTGCGGCGTCAGGCGATGCGATCGTGATATTTCCCCGCGAGCGCGGCGTACAGAGCGAGACTGCAAGCGAGGCGTAATTGTAGCCATCACTGGGATTGTCTCGGATATAGTTCCTCTGGTAGCCGAAATATCCGCCCATTGTCAGGAACTCCACCTCTGGCCAGTCACCCGGGTATTCGGCGAGCACCTGAAGGGTGTGGTTCGAGAGCCAGGCCGACCGCTTGGGTTCGGGGATCTTTTCCCACGCCAGAATATCCGACGTGGGATTGGCGTAGATTCCCGCTGCTCGTTCGTTGTAGTCACGGTTGGCCTGGGCCTCGAACGCCTCATTTAGAAGGGCTGACTGCGTGATGACATTCACCCGGTAGGAGGGAGCGTAGATGATATGATCCTGCATGTTTTGGCCCACGCCAGGCCGGTCCGCCACGAGGGGAATATCATGCGCCTGCAGCGTGGCTGCGGGACCCACGCCGGAAACCATGAGTAACTGGGGGGATTGGAAGGCTCCTGCCGAGAGCACAATCTCCTTGCGCGCAGAGAGCGTGTACGGATAGCCCATTGTCTCCACATTGACCCCGACAGCCCGCTTGCCGTCGAAGAGTATGCGTTTCGCCAGGGCGGATTGAAAGACCGTGAGGTTCGGATCGGCGAGGCCCTGGCGCAGGAAGGAGGTCTCGGACGACTCGCGATGCATGGTCGTAGCATTGATCGTGTATAGGCCGTAGGACTGACCCAACAGGGCTCCACTCTGGAACCCGTTGCGCACCTGAAGACCAATCTCCATGAAGGCATGTTTCGCCCATGTCGCAAAGGCTTGGGCGTAGTGAGGATAGGTCACGGATAAGGGGCCGTCGCCGGTGCCCAGCACGGTTGGGTCGCTTACAACACTAGCATTGGCTCCGCGCAGCGCGTCATCTGCGGGAGTGTAATTAAGGCTCTTTTCGAAGAATGGCAGGAACTGCTCCCAGGCATAGCTGGGATCGCCCACGACGTCTGCCCACCGCTGATGCGCCGCCTTAGTGCCGCGTTGATAAGCCATGTAATTTCGCGCTGAGCTGCCCCCCAGACACTTGCCACGCGCGTAGTGACTCACCCGGTTGTAGGCGCCCTATATCAGATTCCGACATTAGTCCCTAATCTTCATTGCTCGGCGAGAGATGGCTTACCGCTTGAGGGGTAGTATGAAAGCCCCAATCGATGCCGGGCTGCCAATCGTCGAGATCTGTGCCCACGTAAAAGGCATCTTGAGCGGGGATCTGGCTGAGATTGCCATTGTTCAGCTCATAGAAGCCCCCCGCTTCAATAACGGCGACTGAGCCGGCGCCTTGTTCGGCCAGCCGCGTTGCGATGGTCAAGCCGGCCGTGCCCCCACCAATGACCAGATAATCAAACGTTTGATTCTTAGGGATGCCAAAGGATGACCCCAGCATGCGCCGCGCACGCTCATTGCGATGGGCTTGCGAGCTCGATGACCCCTCCGGGGCTGCAGCACCAACTACAGCAACTGCGATGGCTGCGTAAAGGATCCGTGATATCAATCTCATGGTTGGTTTCCCAATTGTCGTCATAGAAAGAATGCCCATGGAATAGAGTCAGAAAGAGTCTGATTCTCGAACAGCCAAATCCGGGGCTTATCAGCATGGCCGTCCTGCTCTAGGCAGTTCATCCATCAGCTCTCTCATCGGCCGAGGGTGATGGTCATTGTGGGGAATCGTTGGAAAGGATCGTATAGCCGATGAAGTTGCCTAAAGGAGACGGTGGGAGTTTCGGAGTCATACTAGACGACAATTGAGAATGGCTCACTCCCTCCGTATGATGATTATGTCCAAAGATACGTGCTGCTCGTGGTGGAATGGCATAAATATATCGAATCTGGCACCGGTTTGCCAGAAATTTCAATCACAATTCCAACCAGCCTCTCTCAATTTGTCTATACATCTCCAAAATGAAACCATCTCTGTGGATCAGCCTTGTGTCTCTGATCGGCCTTCGCCCGACCGCCGCTCGGGATGATTTCCCCGGAAATTATCCCTCGAGCCCCCCGCCACTTGGCGCTAGTGACTGGGAGCGCACGCCCATCTCGGTGTTCGACAAGGTGCTCAACACGCAACCAGATCCCGACTATGATCTCCTGAAGGAGCTGGTCACCTATGACTGTACCTACATCTCCCTGACATTCGACAACCCCACTCTCCATGGGATCATGCCCTGGGCGGGCACGCACTCCCATGTGGGTCCGCAAGCCTTCATCGACATCTTCACGCGAGTAGGCCTGTATTGGGACCGGGGTCCGTTCAGTATCGACTATATTTTTGGCGATGGCGGCAATGTGACGGCCTGGGGTTCATTCACGGCCACGTCGCGCATTCTGGGGAAGACGGTGATTTCGCCCTGGGCTGCTCGGGCGCAGGTGAATTCGGCCAATCAGATCTTTGAATTTCAGTGGATGGAAGATACCTTTACCACTGCCTCATCGTTTGGGTCGGATAATAGCACCAAAGTGTTTTATTCCAATCCGCAGGGCGGTATCGCCAATGCCTAATTGAGATCCAGCACTATGAGGGACACAGTGTCGGTAGAAGATGATCATCCCCAAGGAGTTTGGAGTTTCGGGATATTTCCTTTTTCGGAAGGACCCGGATAGGAGAATACGCGCCGATGAATCAATTCCACCCTTTGGCAAGACGTACATACGCGTGCATATTCTATAAGCATACTATGCAGACATCCTGTTAATTGTATATCCGTAATACTCCTCGCTCTCGGTCTCTCCCGGAGTCTTCCGCAATCCCTGCAGGCCTTACGTAGTACCGCGCTCGGAGTCCTGCACTGGTATCTAATCAGAGTAGTGTGGTCACTGTATGCAAGGGAGGGATAGACAGCTAGCTAGTCAGTCGTATATAGAATGATTGCTAGAGATCTGTATTTGAGGGGGAAAGCCCATCAATAAGTGTTGGTTTGCGAATACTCTAGTCTCTAAGTGCTACTCCAATACCATCCATCATGGCGAAAATTGATGTGCACCATCATTTCTATCCTCTGGCAATGCGCCAAGGTCAGTCCCACGCATATTAGAGTTAGAGTGAGAAGCCTATTGGCTAACCTCATATAGCCCTGGATCGCGCAGGAGGTGATCCTTCGGGCTGGTACACTCCCCCCTGGACGCTGGAGCTAGACCAAGACATGGCGCGACGAATGAAGGTTACCACCACCATTCTCTCCGTCACTGCACCGGGGCCATGCATCGAGCCTGATTTTGTTAAAGGAGCTGCCCTAGCACGCAGCTGCAATGAATCTGCTGCCGCTATTAGGGACTCTCAGCCGCACAAGTATGGCTTCTTTGCCTCGGTCCCCTCCCTGTTCGATACGGCGGCGGTCTTGAATGAAATCGACTACGCCTACACCACTCTCCGTACCGACGGAGTCACGCTGTTCACCCGCTACGGCGATGGTCCCAATTACCTGGGTGATGCAGCCTTCCGACCCATCTGGGCTGATCTTAGCCGTCGCGGTGCCGTGGTCTTCATCCACCCAACCCATCCGGTCGATACCCAGCTCGTCAGCCAATGGCTACCGCAGCCCATGTTTGACTATCCGCACGAAACGGGCCGGGCCGCTATGGATCTGCTGACTAGTGGAATTTTGCAAGACTATCCGGGTTGCAAAATCATACTCTCCCACGCGGGCGGAACCTTGCCGTATCTGATCTATCGGGCGGCTACCATGCTGCCGTTGATGCCACGCACTCTCGGTCTTTCAACTGAGGAGCTGGTGGCAGCTGCTCGGACCTTCTACTTCGACACAGCCATCTCATCAAACCCGGTCACGTTGAAGGCGCTGTTCGAGTTTGCCGCACCTGGCCATGTGCTCTTCGGCAGTGACTTTCCCAATGCCCCGCATGACGCGATCCAACGTTTCACAGACTTTCTCGAGGCGTATGAGCTGCCGGAGGAGACTAAGCGACAGGTAAATAGCGGGGCGGCATTAGAGTTATTTCCACGATTGAAGAGGATCCCGGATAAAGCGAGACTCTGAATTGGGGTAGGATCAATGTGGTAGCTGTACATAAGAAGCTATTGGAAGGGGATTGGAGTCAAGGCTGATGAGACAATATTGCCGATGACCTAATGATTATTTATATATCGCAATATAACATTAGTAGTAGAAGGATTGGCAACACATTATATAAATTGCAATCGATGGACCTATCAGTTTCCGGTCTGTTTGTCTCTAAATATTGAACTGGGACTTTGTTGGCGTTACTCAGAGCAAGCATAGCTTCTCTCTCCGAAAAATTTGGTAATGTTCAATCTATCATCCAGATTATCCAACTCAGCCATTTTCCCTCCTCGATGAAGCGGTCGTTCTTTTGGGGTTCTATATCAAGCATAGATGCTCCCCGTCAGATAGGTCTAGAAGAGCCCTATTTAGGATATCATATATTTTCGTTTTTATGGTGAGCAGACTGAACTCACTGTCGACTCTACAGGAAGAGGGACGTGTTTCCCCAAGGGGAATCTTAGCCGGATGACACACTCCTTTGGGTAACTGGGTAACTGGGTTTCTTGAGGATTGCAAGAAATCCGCCTGTGCATCAACCCCTCTCCTTGTCGATCTATAAGTTAGCGTACATATAGTTACCCCTCATCTCGACGAAGAAATTCAACCTGAAGGATTCAGCCCGGATAGATCTCATCAACTATGGAACCACTATTGCTGCTACTCCTAGTCTTGTTACCAGCCATCGTACTCGTACGATATGCCTTCACCTATGGCCATCGTACCAGCACTATGCCCATCGGTGAGTTGTCGTCTTCAATGTGGACTCAGTGCGGATCTTTCTCATCTGGCATAGGTCCACCTACCCTACCCTTCATTGGAAACATCCACCAGATCACCAAGAAGTACACTCATATCAAGTATGTTTGATGACCTCCCTTTTCCCTTTGGAGCACACAGAGGAGATTCTCACCGCCGATGTCTTGCGGAATTCAGATTTACCGAATGGGCCGCTCAGTATGGCGGGTTATATATGCTCAAGATCGGGAATGGCAATATGGCCGTTATCACAGATCGCCGACTGGTCAAAGAAGTCGTCGATCGCAAGAGCGGTATCTACAGCCATCGGCCTCATTCCTTTGTCTCGCACGATCTCATCACCAAAGGCAACCACCTATTGGTCATGCATTATGGCGACCAGTGGCGCACCTTTCGACGGCTGGTCCACCAACACCTGATGGAGTCCATGGTGGAAGGCCACCACACCCAGATTGTCAACGCTGAAGCCATACAGCTGGTACGAGACTATATGATCGACCCGGAGCACCATATGGCCCATCCCAAGCGATACAGTAACAGTATCACCAACTCGATCGGTAAGTCTCCCATCTACTATTTATTGCTGGAAGCTCCTAAGTCCCTATCACAGTATTCGGAATCCGCACGGCCAACCGCGAAGGATCCAACATGGGGAGGCTTTACAAACTCATGGAGGAATGGTCGGAAATGATGGAAACGGGCGCAACACCACCAGTAGACCTATTCCCCTGGTTGAAACTACTACCACAGTGGCTGTTTAACAATTATATTACCCGGGCCAAGGCCATCGGTGTGCAGATGGAGACCCTCTACGTCGACATCCTGAACAAAGTGATAAAACGGCGGGAAGATGGCGACAATAAGGGCACTTTCATGGACAAGGTTCTGGATAGCCAAGAGAAACATAATCTTCCTTGGCACCAGCTGGCCTTTATCGGCGGTGTTCTGATGGAAGGAGGCTCGGACACGAGCTCCAGTCTCACGCTGGCTATCGTGCAAGCATTGATCCAAAACCCCGATGTGCAGCGAAAGGCACATGCTGAGATTGATGCGGTTATCGGCCACAACCGGTCACCCGTTTGGGAGGATTTTGAACAACTTCCTTATATCAACATGATCGTCAAAGAAGGTCACCGGTGGAGGCCAATACTTCCACTTTGTTTCCCGCATGCACTGGGAGAGGGTAGGCCGTTTTTCTCTTACTTTCTGTCCTTTTCTGTCCTTCTAACTTCTATACTAACTATGGGTATCCTTATAGATGACTGGGTCGATGGCAAATTTCTCCCCAAAGGCACAATAGTGGTGATCAACACCTGGGGTATCCACATGGATCCATCCCAACCTGATGACCCAGCTGCTTTCATCCCCGAACGCTTTGCCAAACATCCTCAATTGGCTCCCGACTATGTGCCGGGGACATGGGAGCGTCGCGACCACTATGGCTACGGGGTTGGACGCCGGATCTGTCCTGGCATTCACCTCGCTGAGCGCAACATGTTCCTGGCCATTGCTAAACTGCTATGGGCGTTTGACTTCCAGCCGGGAGAGGGCCCGATGGATAGTGATCCGGTGAATGGGTACCATAATGGCTTCCTTTACTGTGCCAAAGACTATCCTTGTCGACCTGTAGTACGCAACGAGGTCATTCGGGCGACCATTGAAAGAGAATTTGGGATTGCGACTGTGGATGTGTTTTCTCGGTTTACTGAGGGATAGTTGA
Source organism: Penicillium psychrosexuale (assembly GCF_028828465.1). Taxonomy (NCBI): domain Eukaryota; kingdom Fungi; phylum Ascomycota; class Eurotiomycetes; order Eurotiales; family Aspergillaceae; genus Penicillium; species Penicillium psychrosexuale. The sequence continues at coordinate 582,894 of NW_026643190.1, read as the reverse complement.
GAGACAGGATGGCCGCATTCAAATTATTGATGGAGCTGTGATGAGCGAAGAGAATGAGTTGACGTTCTTTTTCTCGTTTTCTGATCATTTTTGTTTTCGGGTGCTCTCTACTATACTAGGTCTAGGTCTATAACTTTCAGGCCTAGATTCTCACATCATCAACGCAGTGTTTCTGGGCTTTCAGCAACGTCGGTCCATTTGTAAAAGGTCCACTATATATCCGCGGCGAGCATCCCCTACCGATATGGGAAAAGGACTTTCAATGAAGAAGTATTTCTCGGTGCTCCCTTTATGGGAACTATGATGAATTGGCTTGCTAATTAGATACAAAAATTATTACACTGATACCTCATTTGAGATTCCGTCAAACTCCAGCCCGTCCTCTTGATCAGTACGTTTTATCGTCATCAGATGCTCCCAGTGCTCGGGATACTTCTGACTTGCCCATTTCTCGACTTCGTCTTTCCAGTATTGGTACGGGATGGCGTTGTAGAATAACCCGATACTAGGACAAATATTAGCGATGATAACACAGATAGCAAAGGAATGTACTCACGTATTGCTAGTAGGAGGGACCCCAATCTCAGCTTCCATGTTGTCGATAGCTTCAACAGCCAGATCAAATTCGCATTGAGCTGCCAAGGCCTCCATATACGCCGAATAGAGCGGGCGATTCGCAGTGATCTCCAGCTTCTTGACCTTGCTCATCATCTTTATAGCCTCCTGGGTACCATTGTGATGCTTCTCACAGACCTTGAAGAAAATCGTGATAGTCTTGTGACAAGGGCCTTCCTCCGACTGAAGAATTTGTCGGAAAATTTCCATGCTCTTTTCTGGCATCTCGCATGCAGCATACGCCATCATCAGGCCATTTAGGATTCTCGTGTTGAGATCCACTTCAAGATCAAGCTTCAGCATGTTGTGTACAAGCTTCAGATTGGTCGCATCTGCCGTGCGAGCCAGGCCCTGGAAACAGCGGGCATAAGTGTCTGGCCTAGGGCGTCGACCGGGTTCATCAGCCTGACGCATATGTCCAAATACCAAGACGGCAAGATCACTGCGCTTCCGGTTGAAGAAGGAGGTCATGATTTTGGTGCGGGCTGAGACCCACGTTTCCGGGAATGCGATCTTCAGAAGCTCGTATGCATTCCACACGTCGGTATCGGACTGGCTTTTGTCCGTAATGTACTCTGTGAGGGCGTCCCGTACCGGCATCTTCTGTTCATCGCTGTAGCTGCCTAGTCGTGGACGTAGCAACTCTGAAACGGCGTCGAGGTCGTGGCGATAAAGGAGCATGTGAGTCAATGCGGCAATGGTCGCAGACTCTAGGCGCACGTTCTCTTGGAAAAGCGGGTCTAGGAGGGAGGATATCTGGTCGAACAAGGCATCCTTTTCTTCGGATCGGCAGAGCATCGCGATGAGCTTGTTTGCGATTGGCAGGTTGTGACTCGTGAGGGAAGTCGTGTCAACCTTCTCTTCGAGAATCTTCAATGTCTCATCGACATCGCCGGCCTGGATGCAGGACTCCAATTCTAAGATATGAGTTTGACTATCTGGGACTAGACCCCATTGGCCGGCGAGTCCCATGAAATCAGAAGCCAACTGCGGGTTCTGCATTGCGTTTGCGTACTGAATAAGGTTATTAACAATGTGAATGTTGATGGAGTCCTCAAGCTGCGGATTCTTCGTAGTCCATGAATGGACTCTTTGCGCAAGAGCAGAAGCATTGCTCCCCTTTGCTGCTTCCCAGAGCAAGATTATGCCAACGGTGTCTTCGCTGGGCTCATTAGGGAGGGACTTGAAGATCTCCTCTGCTGAATCTGCCCGCGAATTCAAAAGATAATATTTGATGAGAGCCTCTCTCGCAGCCATGGAGGGTTCTGAGCCACCAGAAATCGGAGAGTCGTAGACAGTTTGGGCCGCTTTCCATTGACCGTGGTCGACGAGAAATGTAACTAGCTCTCCATGTGAGGCTTGGTCGAATTTATTGCCATGGTTTCCCCACTCATCAACAATCTTCCGCACCTGTCGCAGATCGTCCTTCATGGCAAACCCTTTCATAATTGTGAGCCACGGTGACGGGACAGCCTTGCTCATTTGACCCCAGAACTTCAACAGGGTATGTCTAGCATCCTCGGGATTACCATTCATAGCCAATATATTGATATAGAGACCAAGGGCCGGCCGGCTGATCTTCCCCGGACCAAATCCATGATCGAGGTTTAGTTCTTGATATGCATATCGGGCAAGGTTCATGACAACATCACGAGCCTGTGGGACGCACTCTGACTCGGAGAGTACATCCAACAGCTTTTCCAAATTCTCAATCGAGAAAACGTTCTGCCAGTCTTCTTCTTCCATCTCGCCCTGCAGGGCCCTTAAATGTTTGAAGGTGACGATCAGCGCGCGGGCTTGGAAATGGCTGATGAGCATTGGCGTTTCGAGCCGCATGGTAAAAAACGTTTGGAATGCCTTCGCAAGAATATCACTCGGAGGAGTTCTGCTTCGATCTTTGAGTGCCCTCATCAAGTCAGCCATTGGTTTCAGGCCCTTTTCAGAGGGCAAAATAGATTGCGACCGCTCAGGGTCTGAGTTGAAGACAAAGATGTTGCGTCGCGAGGTATAAGAAAGGCTGGACATGGCAGGTCGTACTCGGGCAGGAGTGATTGTGTGCAATAAGGGATTTCGATGGCATTGGGAGAACCGAAGTGGTTCATTGTTGATGATTGCCCGGAAGACCCGTCTTGTGAGATGGGACTGCATTATGGATGATGTGGGCTGAGCTTATAGCCGAGATAAAGCAAGAGGGATTGGATAAAAACGTGTAGTCCGAGGTTGACTCGCAATCTGCATAGAATCGTGAAAAATGGGGGTTCGCGACGCGGAGAGATTTGGAGGCGGAAGAAGTCTTGGCGAAAAAGATCTCATCTCCGCGTTGCCCGGTCTCCCTATCACCGTCTTCAACATCGACAACTAATCAGGGATTGAAAGGTCAAGATGTCTTTGAACCTCTTTTCCTCGCCGTCATTGCTGCGCAATGTTGCGGCCACAGCCAATGTTGGCCTGTCGCTCTGTCGCTGGAGCTCGACCGCTGCTATGAGCGCTTTCACTTCTCAGCGCGCCACAAGCTCACAGAGTATGTGATCAACCCGATACACCGAGCTACTTTATTGTTGCTCATTCTATAATTTGGGAACACATTTATTTTGAAGTGTGTTTAGCGACTAATGTGTTGTGATAGCCTCCCAAATCGTCCAACGACGCCGTTTACCCAGTCGTCTGAAGTTCCTCGAGGACCAGAAGGCGCAAGGCGAAAGCCGAGCCCTTGAAAGATATCAAACCCGTGACTTCAAGGCTGGAGACATCTACGCCCCGCACGATCTTAGCCCGGCCGAGATGAAGAAATGGGGAAAGCGCCAGTCCCCTCAGACAGATGCTTTCGATGCATTGAACGTGAATCCTATAGATTTGTACAAGGTATGCATTCCTCGAGCCAATGGAGCTATTGTTTATATGGAGGATATACCATCATGAACAGCCACTAACTGTTCGCTCTTTTGCCATTACAGAACTTCTCCGTCATGTCCGAATATATGACCAGCATGGGCCGTATCAAGCCCCGAGCCATCACCGGTCTTCGACCTGTCAACCAGCGCAAAATTGCCAAGGCACTCCGGAGAGCCATCGGCATGGGCCTTATGCCTAGTGTTCACCGACACCCCGAAATCCTCGCAGCCGAGATGCGAGCACGCATGGAGGGCCCTGGAGGTTTCTAAGCCGAACATACTACTTTGGAGTCATTTTTTGGGATCTGAAACAAATATTGGGAGATTTCCTTGTACAAGTACAGGCCGGTGGCTGGTAGAAAGGGCACGACTTGGTGTATTATTACTCTTAGCGCTATGCATTGATTTTATTGAGAGCAACTACTTTCAAGTTCCTTTGTGTTAGAACATTTGAAGCTATCAGATACGTTGCAAATGTGTTGACAGTGATATTTCTCTTTTCTGCATATTCCCAATGCTTGTTTTAAGTAGACAAGGCGTGGCGGTGTTCCCCGCTATTGTGGCCCGTACGTCAGTCGATAAACAGTGGACTGTGGACTCTCCTCTGCTTTCCCCCTCCTCCTCTGCTTGAGTGTGTACATCTTAGCAATGTCACTTACAAATGGTGAGAACCTGACACCCTCATATTATCTATTATTGTCCTGACATAGTCCAAGAGTCCATTTGGGCCGCTAGCCCCTCCACCACCCGCGGCCAGCCCACTCAGCTTTCTTCTGATGCTAAAGGCGAGCGATTGGCATATGCAGTATGTTATTCTAACAATCTCCACATTAGTATACTGCCTCGTTCTGACATCAGCGATTATAGTCCAACAAATCCATCTTCCTGCGTTCGATCGATGACCCCGCAGTCGCTAGACAGTACACCGAACACAAGGCGCAGACAACTGTCGCACGCTTCTCCCCCTCCGGCTTCTACGTTGCAAGTGGTGACGCTGCTGGAATAGTGAGAGTATGGGATTGTGTCGGTGAAGGAATCACCAAGGGTGAATATAGCATTGTTAATGGCCGAATCAACGATTTGGCCTGGGATGGTGACTCCCAGCGCATCATTGCTGTCGGCGATGGTAAGCAGCGATATGGACACTGTATCACTTGGGATAGTGGAAATACCGTTGGGGAGATCCACGGCCATACGCAACAGCTCAACACCGTGTCAATTAGGCAGCAGCGGCCTCTGCGTGCCGCCACTGCTGGTGATGATAAGAAGACGGTATTCTACCATGGACCGCCGTTCAAATTCAACAACGGAATTGCTGATAAGCACTCAAACTACATATACGGAGTTGCCTTTAGCCCGGATGGTTCGCACTTAGTCAGTGTTGGCGCAGACCGGAAGATCTGGCTCTACGACGGCAAGACGGGCGAGACCAAAGGTCAGATCGGTGAAGGAGAACACACTGGCAGTATCTTTAGTGTGTCCTGGGCCAAGGACTCTCGAAAGTTCGTTACTGCTAGCGCAGACCGGACCGTCAGGATCTGGGATGTGGAAGCTGGCAAATCAACCCAGACCTGGACCTTGGGAGAGGAGGGTGCTATGGCTGTTCGCGACCACCAAGTTGGCGTCGTCTGGCCCCCAGGAAGAACTGATAACCTGCTCATAAGTTTGTCTCTCAGCGGAGACTTGAACTACCTGGTCGAGGGAACTCCTGAGCCCCGACAGGTTATCTCGGGCCACCAGAAAAGCATCACCTCCCTGGCACAGACCACTGTGGATAACAAGGAAACTCTGTGGACAGGCAGCTTTGACGGAAGAGTCTGCAACTGGGATGTGGCTTCAGGTAAGGCCGAGGAGATTGAAGGAGATGCCCACCCTGGTTACGTCGCCGGGCTTGCAACCACATCAGAGGGAAGCGGTAGAATTTACAGTGTCGGCTGGGACGACACCCTCCGTTCTGTTGACGCTGCTGCTAAAACATATACGGGCAGCGCTTCAAAGCTCAATGGACAGCCAAAGGGCGTTGCGGCTGGTGAGACGACCGTGCTTGTTGGCGAAGCCGAAACCATTGAGATTTTCCAGGATGGCAAGAAGACCGGAGAATACAAAACAGATTTTACCGCTACAACTGTGGCCGCGCATGGTTCTCAGGCAGCTGTTGGCGGCGAGAATGGATCTGTTCAGATCTGTGCTATCTCCAGCTCTCGGCTTTCGCCCCGGGCAGACATTAATGCCTCTCGCAATCCGATCTCTGCTCTTGCCTTCTCCCCAGACGCCTCCCACTTGGCTGTGGGCGACTTGCGGGGACGTGTTCTGGTTTTCAAGGTTGCAGATGGCAGTCTAGTTACAGACCGTTGGACGGCGCATACTGCACGGATCACCTCACTTGCTTGGAATGAGGCTGGTTCACACGTTGTGAGTGGATCACTGGACACAAACATCTTTGTTTGGAGCTTGGCTAAGCCAGGCGACTGGCTTGAGCTGCAGAATGCTCACAAGGAGGGTGTCCACGGTGTCGGCTGGATTTCAGGAGGCTCCAAGATCATCTCAGCTGGTGCTGATGCAGCGGTGAAGGTGTGGAAAGTAGATGGGTTGCAATAATTATGAAGTACTCCGTAGCTGTGGCAGTATTTTCCTACGACATTATAAAGGTCGAGAGCTTCTCTTTGTTGACAAACATATTCGAATCAGCATCAAGTCTATTAATATCAGAGATGCATTCTCGTAATTCAAGTAACTCAAGTCCCCCGAATTGTACACAAAGCAAAAAGCAAAACAAAGAGGTGCGTGGCAATGGGAAGTGGGGAGTGACTGTAACTGTCCCAGCCAGCCAACAAATTGACCTGCATAGCTCCTGGCACCTCCCCACAACCGTCTGACGTCTTCATAAAGCCTGGATAAAAGGGCGACTTGTCGAAGATGTGCCATGGGGCTTGTACAACGCCCTGAGTCCACGCGAAGTACGTGAAACCCGAAAGATGCCATCTGGAACTCCCAGCATCTCCCGACGTTCGCGCCCAACGGTATGTGCTCGCATTTTTTGACTTGGAAGATACTAATCGTCGGTGAAGCTCCGTCAGGCTACATTTGTCCTCCCAAAAACAGGCCAGCGCCTGAAAGGCCTCATCAACCTCCGAAACTCCACGCCTGACAACAATGAGGAAAGGCGCGGGCTCCTCACAAACGAGATCCAACATTATGAGGGCTACCTCGACGCCCTCACGCGGCGTATACGTGATAAATGGATGCAGACAAATCAGTTTGTTAGGTCGGAACCGGGTATTGGAGTCTTGAAGTACAGTCTTGCGTATTTGGTCGGATCTCTGGCAACTTTTATCCCCGCGGTCTCGGCCATGCTGGGCCATCAGGATGGAAAACACATGGTGGCTACGGTGACGGTCTACTTTCACCCTGCCAGATCCCAGGGTGCGATGTTCAAGGCCTCGATCTGCGCTTTCCTGGCGTTCTGCTATTCTACCTTCTTGACTATTACCAGCATGTTCGTGGAGATGTTTTTCCAGGACACATTGGAATTGCCTGCCCTTGGTCATGCTGTGGTCCTGATAGTATTCTGTGGCGGTGGGCTTGGCTTTGTCGGTTGGACCAAGCAACGACTGGGAGATCCTCTGGTGAATGTTGCCTGTTCACTCACGGCTCTGTCAACAATCACCCTTTTGACCAAGGAGGGTTCTGTACAAAGCGGTGATTTGTCTCTTTCCAAGATCTTCCAAGTCCTAAAGATGGTCGTGATGGGCGTGGTGGCTGTCATGCTTGTATCCTTTTTGGTCTTCCCCATATCAGCGCGTAAAAAGCTGCGCTCAAACCTCGTCACCGTCACCGATACATTGGCTATCATGATGGCACTTATCACAGAAAGCTTCTTGAGCGGATCTGAGGAGGTGCTTCTCTCGGCTGAATTCGTTGACGCAGAGGCGAAGCACCGCAAGGCCTACAGCCAGCTCGACAGGCTCGTCCGAGAGGCTAAACTTGAGCACTATGTGGCAGGCACTGAAAAAGAGTACAGGCTCGAAAAGAACCTCGTCCGTTGGGTGCAAGATATTACCCATAACATGGGAGGTCTGCGTAATGCAGCTTCTCTCCAATTCAGTTTGATTCGTGAGACTATTGCCCGTGACTCTGTGTCTCCGGAAGATCAGCAAGGTAGCTCGACTCATGTGGACTATTTCATGACCCTCGAGCGGTCCTGGTCATTTCCCGAAGGGTCCTTTCTGGAGCCTATTGCTGAGCGACCAGAGGAGGAACTATCTCCGGTCAGCTCCCATCAACTTGGAAGTGCTGAATCAACACCCAGACCCACGCTTCTTCCAGCAGATGTCTTCACTGTATTCATCTCTCATCTAGGCCCTGCAATGGTAAGTTGGGACTCAAGAAGTATTTGATATAATTCAAGACTAACTAGAAGCAGCGATCGTTGGCCTTCACATTGAAAGAAATCTTCAAGGAGATTCCATTTGGGCCTGCACCGGACTATAAGGTCTCAGTGAATGGTCGACTGCGAATTAGTCTTGACCGAGCGCTTGATCTTTACAAACAATCCCGCGAGAAGACACTCGCAACCTTGTATCAACAAAAGGAAACCATGAAATTGAAGTCCCGCGAAGCTGAAGCCGATCTTGAGGAAGTGTCAGCTAGCTGTGGTCATTTCAGCTTTTCCCTCCTCGAATTTGGGGAGCAGCTCCGAGAGATGCTTTCCATCTTAGATGAGTTGCAGTTGGAAGTCGAAGAGCGGCCCAATGGGCGAACCTGGTCATGGCTCAAAGTTTGGCGGTGGTCGAGAAATGCGGAGGCCGCTAAAATAGCCTCCTTTGATGATGGTACGTACGCATACAAATCGTTGAGACATGGATTATATGTTAATTCTCTGCAGAGACAGCTTCCAATCCAACCGGTACTGGGCAGGACTCCCATAAGCATGCTAGGCGTGCATCAGATGGCTTGATTGCACATGATACACTCTCTGTCAATGTTCAAACACGAAAAGGCCCTTCGGCGAATGAAACAACAAAGCAAAGGCTCGGTTACCGTTTATGGAAATGTCTTGGATTCTTCCGACGAGATGATACGAAATACGCGATCAAGGTTGGGGCAGGAGCTGCACTCTATGCCCTACCTGCTTTTCTTCCTTCAACTCGCCCGTTCTATGGGCGTTGGCGGGGAGAATGGGGTCTGCTGTCCTACATGCTGGTTTGCTCGATGACTATCGGGGCTTCGAACACGACGGGGTATGCCCGGTTTCTTGGTACTTGTTTAGGGGCAGTCGCCGCTATCCTAGCATGGAATATCACCGCTGGAAATGTATTTGCTCTTGCATTCTTGGGATGGATAATGGCTGTCTGGACTGGATACATCACTATTGTTCGTGGGAATGGACCCATGGGCCGGTTTATCATGCTCACTTACAACCTCTCTGTGCTGTACGGCTATTCCCTTTCTCGGAAACAAGCAAATCTGGACGAAGACGAAGGCGGTTCTCATCCAATCATGGCCGAGATTGCACTCCATCGAGTTGTTGCTGTGTTGTCTGGGTGCATTTGGGGAATCATCATCACTCGAATGATTTGGCCCATCAGCGCAAGAAGTAGGCTCAAGGAGAGCCTGAGTCTTCTCTGGCTGCACCTAAGCCTTGTCTGGAAACGCGATCCCCTATCCATCATGGCCAAAGGCAAGAGGTCTGTTTTATACATGACGCCCCGCGAGAAGCTTGAGATTGAACGATTTTTGTCTCGGTTGGAATCTCTTCAGGCTGCGGCAGGCTCCGAGTTTGAACTGAAGAGTGCATTCCCTGAAGCCTCCTATGCCAACATTGTTCGCCGTACACGCAGCATGGTGAATTCTTTCCTTACCATGAACATCGAGCTGATGAAGAATAATGCGGCTACTGAAGGTGAAATCAGCCTTCTGCAATACACAAAATCAGAACGGCTGCAGCTATCTGCTCGTGTGAGCCATCTATTATCAGGTCAGTCCTCTTGTAACTTCCTTGCGCACTTGATGCGGCGCTGACTATCTTCCAGTGATTGCTTCCTCGATGAAACTCGAGTACCCTATGAGTGATGTCCTTCCTAGCATTGAGCATGCTAGAGACCGATTGCTTGCTCGCATCTATCGCTATCGCCTGGATCATGAAGCATCTCAACAGACTACCGATGAGGACTGTGCTTTGCTTTATGCATATAGTGAGTATATCTTTGGTTTCTCGTCCCGTCCAGGTCAATACACTGACCCTTGTCCTTCTAGTTTTGGTGACGGGCCAATTATCGAATGAAATCACGGAGATCATTGCAGAGATCGGACAACTGTTTGGGGTATTAAGTGAAGATGTAGTGCAGCTATCTTGAAAATCTAGCTGATCAATTTGAAAAGCCCTTAGTATAACAATGTAGAGAAATATATGTAAACATACAAGGCAACACTGCTAAGTTTGGCGCACATCGATGTATCCGTTTTTGGCGTCTGGCGGGGAACCGCAAGTCGGAACCTCCCCTTCCACTCAAACCCATCGCCATCTCTTTCATTCCATCAATTTTCATCTTCAATTCATCAGGTTGTCTCATGAAAACATACTTTCTTCCCCTATTTCTAGTTTGAACCCTAGAATCCTCCTTAATGAAGGCGTAGGTGCCAATATTCCCTGCCCTTCGGCGTCGCCCGTCGCGCCCTCGCGAGTTCAGCAACCATGCAGATTGATCCGGCGGCTCTGAGTCGGAGTGACTCTGTCTCAAATCCAAAGGGCGCCGTGCCCAACGGCTCAGTATCTGCGAAGACCTCCAGAGCTCTGATATCGGTGCCGCGACTGGAGCTCGAGCATGCCTACACGGACCTGAAGGCCGCCATCGGAGACAAGTGGGCCGAATATAAGGAGTCTACAGCTCTGTTCTTACTAGGTATGTCATGATGCGCATGGGATTTCTAGTTAAATAGCGATTGCTTGCGCTCCGCGGAGAGTGTTTCTCCCTTCCCTCCTACGTATTGGCCTCTGTTCGATCACCTCCTAACCTCTTGCCTGATGATAGGACACTACAACCAGCGCGAATACTCCTCACGCGTCGATTACTTCTTGTGCGCCGATCCTAAAAACGAACATCTACATAACAATTTCGTATGCGCGCTCATCGGAAACCTCACGCGAGACCTCCCCGATCACGGCGTCGCAAACTGGGTATCGGCCAACGACAAACCATCCACGGTGTCGAAACCCGTCTCCGGAGATGCTGCGGAGCAAAGATTGAAGACGGAGGTTATGAAACTACCTCCGAGGGACCGTCGGCGCATAAAGGGAATCCCAGAGGTGCGTAGTCGCAAACGATGACTAACACCTTCACCCAAGAACCCGACAGCTAACGATCACCAGCGAGATACCAATGAGAAGGTGCTTACAGAGCTTGAAGAAAGCTATCTAGCTAAGCAATTCAAATTACCCAGCCAAGTTCCCGCAAGTGCAGGCGGGCTGAACAAAACTAGTACGGCAACACCCTCTCCGTTCCTATGGTCAATTCAGGAAATAATCCCTAACCATCTTTCTCCATTACAGACTGGGAGCTGGAAATCCGAAAACGATATGCCCAGCCGCTAGCCGCAGAAACAGGCGAATTCCCCGATGCCGAATCCATCCATGCCCGCATGGTCCCGATATGTTACGAAGAATCTCTCCCCAGCGGTGCTGCGCTCCCATGTGCTGAGTTCATGGCAATTGCGACGGAAACTTTCGTAAAGGAAGTCTTGTCCGCGGTATTCTCGCGCACCCGTTCAAATGGCCCATCCGGTACAATCAATAACATGATGATGCGTCAATACCGACACCAACTGGAAGTCGAAGAGCTTGCATACACACGTGGGGAGATTTCGAAGGATTCCGCCACAGGCCTACTCCCCGTTGAAGCGAGAGAGGCCAACCTCCGAAAACCGTTAGGCGTTAGAGACCTGCGGTTAACTCTGGAGCTGGGCGGCGGTGTCCTCGGCCACATGCCGCTGATTGTAGACCAGATCATGAACAGTTACTTCGAAGACGAACTCGAGACCGAAAGACACGATCGGATGGAGAATGGCGCTGGTGAGCCGCATCAAGAAATCAAACCCGAAGACGAGATGGACCTGGACGAAGACGAAGCTGAAGACGGTTCTCTGCTAGACTGGGAAGGCGGCACGCTTGGTGATCGAGCTCAGTTGAGCTCTTTGCTCGACGAGTGTCTGTCCATGGCTGCATGAGAATTTTATACCCCCGATGTCTTTTTTTCCCCGTTTCATACATGCTACATTACATGCTTTTTCTGTTCTTTTTTCTTTTCTTTTTTTGGCTTCACTCACGATTTGGATGGTGGCTCACGGCGTCTGGGTACTACCAAGGGAGGCTGTCACTGTTTGTGGCGCCACATTATTTGCATATGGATTTGGAGTTTGAAGATATATTGTCTTATCCGTTCTCGACCGCCACTGCCTTGTCCTCTATATTCACCTTCCTATTTTGGTCATGTACAGTATCACTTCTTAAGGACAAGGTCAAGCGGTCGATATCTGGAGGATGAAAGGAAACCTCGAAAACAAAGAGACGTAAAAAAAGCTGAATGGCCATGACCTCTGTTGGGAGGAGGAGGTCTTGTTCGATACCCATGAATTCTACTTTACAACTTGGTTATCTTGAGAAGTTTTACATATTTTTACATTAGGACCCTGGACTTCTGGACTTCTAGACGTGAGTCTTAACAAAGACAGATCCCTGTCAAAGATTGAATTCCATGGGCGTTTTGCCCCCGAGACGCCTGTAGATGATACACTAAAAGACTATGCCAGCTAGTTGATGATATTTGCGACAAGCTTCAGAAGCTCCTCGGTAGTCTTGTAGGCATTGGCCGGGTCCTTCGCGATGGACTGCCAGATCTCACCGTGCTTGGGTTCCATCGACATGCACTTCGACACGACATCTGCTCGTTTTTCCTGTAACTAGATGTCAGCTGGATATTCCAATGATAACGATAACACAGAGCCCAAAGAGTGAATGAAAAGGGGAGAGAGAAACTAACCTCGGTACCATGCTGCATAAGGAACTTGTAATACCAAGCCCAGCCATCACCGTAATCACTATCCAAGACGATCGCCTTCTCAAACCAGGTCATGGCCTTCTCCAGCCGACGCTCGCCCCAGAAGATACGCGCAACAGTAATGAACAGAATCGGGTCGCTCTCGACCTTCTTGATAGCCTCCAGACTGCGTGCCTTGCGCTGAGCGCGGGGTTCGAGATACCAGATGCTTTCGCTCCACAGAAGCCCCGATGTCGGGACGTCCTGGATCGCGCGCGCCATGAGGACCTTGGCCTGGGAGATGTTGTTGGCGCGGCGTTCAACGCGCACACTTTCGGTCCAGAGCTCTGCGTTCTTGGGAACGGCCAACCGGGCCCGATCGAGGACGGATCGGGCTCGGACCACGGCGCCCGCTTTCTCTTCCAGTCGCGAGGCAAGTAGCCACAGCGCAACGGACTTGGGGCAGGCGCGGGTGCCTGTTCCGTATGCCTCGCGCGCCTGCGGGAGCTTGTTCTGCGCTTCGTAGATTTGGCCCTTGATCATCCAGAGCTTGTCGGCCTTCGGGAAGAGTTGCAGACCTTGGTTGACTAGATCAAGAGCGTCGTCGATGTTGCCGAGCTGCCGCTCGAAAGCAACGCTCTTGGTCCACACGCGATCTGTGCCAGCTTCACGGCGGGCGGTGGCCAGGAGCTCTCGGGCTTGGTCTGGCTTTTTGGCGTCCGCTTCTAGCTTAACAGCAGCAAGCCAGATATCTTCATTGTTAGGGTTTTGGTTGAAGGCACGGCCCAGGACTCGTCGAGCATCGTCAATATCTCCAGATTGCCATTTCTCCTTGGCAAGGAGGAGCCAGAGTTCCTCGCTTTGAGGGCATGCTTCGACTGCCTTCTCGAGGACCTGCCAGAGAGCTTCTTTGGTGCCGTGGTTGCGCTCGAGGTCCGCTGCTGCGAGCCAGATTGATCGACGATTCACAAAGACTCGTAGGGCGTAAGCGTAAATTGCCCGGGCAGTTTCGTAGTTACCACGGGCAATACTGGCCTTCGCGTCGTCCATCCAGATATCTTTTCGGTCATCATCCTCGTCCAGGCCCCATCCGAGAGTCTCTTGAATGATACTGCCACATGTAAGAACGGCGCCTTCGCTTTCGCATTTCTCGGCTTCTGTGATCCATTCCTCTCTCTTCAGCATAGCGTTCTCTCGGACCAGGGACTGAATAGCACGCTTCATGACATTGACCCTAGCGAATGTACCCATCTGTTCCTGGAGTCGAGCTGCAGCAATCCAGATTTCGTAGCTAGTAGGAACGGCCTTGCGAGCAGCGTTCAAGACTTTTTGGGCATTTTCCGGGGTTTCAAGACGCGCAAGGGCAAGCCACAACTCGACTGACAGAGGAATGATTTCAACAGCCTTTGCCAGCAGCAAGCGCGCATCGGCGGGATCGTCTTCTAGATTGACAGCTTCTTTCCAAATCTGCACCGATTGGGGAATGTGTAGAATAGCTTGTCGCAGAACATTCTTTTTGGCACGGGTGTCCGTTTCTAATCTCATGGCCTCGGTCCAAAGTCTTGTGGAACGGTCATTGTTTTTAATGGCATTCGCTGCAATAATCTTTGCGTTGTGGCCTTCATTTAGTCGAATGTTTTCCAGCCATGCGTCTTCACTTTTGGGGCAGAGCTCGCACCCTTTCGCGATTAGGTTCCTAGCTGCCACAGTCCGGCCAGCAAGCTCCTCCAGACGAGCTAGCGCAATCCAACCGGGAGCATGTTTAGGATTGGTCTTGGTAACTGACTCTAACAAGGTACGAACTCGCTTGATATCGCCCACCTCAACTTCACCAGCTTTGGCTTCTGATTGTGTCAAGCTGGTGAGATAACCCTTCGGGTCGATATTCGTAGAAGTTCCGGATGCAGCCTGGTCAAGTCGGACCTTCAGCACTTTATCACGCGCCGCACCGATATCTGCGAAGTTCATCATGTTACTGTCGGCGTTTTCTCCTTCGTCGACAGTCGTTTCCGTGCCATCTTCGGCAATTGTCGTGCCATACTGAGCTGAGTCTCTCGCGCCAGCAATGACACTATCCGGAACGGCGTAATGCCGCTGTCGGGCGTTCTGTTTGTCTCGTCGATTCTTGCCCGTCAAATCACCAACCTCCGGGAGGTTGGCCCATTCTTCTTCAGATACCGAGGCTAGGGTGCGTTTCAGATCGGCAAATTGGTGTTGGATTTTCGGGTTATTGCGTTCGTATTCTAATTGTTCGGCTTTCTCTCGAGCTTCCCTGTAGGTGGCGAGCGATTTAAGTCGGTATTTTGTCCAAACGACCGGAGCTAATCCGATAAACAAATGGTTTCGGAGGAGGGAATGGGAGGCGGGAATGGGAGGGATATAACTAACCTGCGAGCTCTTCGGCGCTTGTCCATCTTCTCGTCTACCTCCTGGTAGATACGGTCTGCTTCGTCATCTTCTTGGTCGAACTGCCCGTATGCGAACAGCCCGACCTCGTTGTCGGGATCCTGGAACCGCTCATCTTCCTCCTCCTTATCGTCGTCTTTTCCACCTTTCTCGCGTGAAGTGGCACCGTAGGCAGTGGGTGCAGCAGCTCCTAGAAGCTGAGCTCTCTTGGTGAGAGCAGCTTGGATCTGTTCGGGCGTAGGTCCCTCACGCGCCGGACCAAGATCAGAGCGAGTGGTGAATCCTGTCGCACCACGACCTAGACCAGCGACATAGTTCTCAGGCGCTGCCTGGCTTAGGAAATCCTTTCGTCCAGAAGCCATATCGAGCACAACACAACTCAGAGAGCTCGACGCCGACGGCGCAGAAGGCGAAGGCGGGCTCGGGGAAATGGTATTCCCGGCGCCGGCAATCTTATCGCAAAAAAAGTTCCCGCCCACATTGGAGTCCATGGTGGTTTGTTGCCGCAGGTTTTCTCTCTTCTTGATAATTGTGAAATTACAAAGGATTCCAAGATGCCAAAGGTTAATAAACAGAAGCGCAATAACGCGGCTTCGCAGGGCCTGTCAGATGCTGCTGCCAAGACAAAAGCTGCGCACAGCATCTTCAAGATGAACACTGATATTGGCCAGCACGTTCTGAAGAACCCTGGTATTGCTGGTAGGGACTGATTCTCACTGCACTATACCCTACTCTAGCTAACAGGTATTTAACTAGCTGCAATTGTGGAAAAGGCTGAGCTCAAGCAAAGCGACGTGGGTTACAAAAGACATTGATTGGCTTAACAAACACTAATAGTGTGAATCAACAGATCGTCCTCGAAATTGGTCCCGGTACTGGTAACTTGACAGCCAAGATTTTGGAGAAGGCGAAGAAATGCATTGCCGTGGAATTGGATCCTCGTATGGCTGCAGAAGTCACCAAGCGCTTCCAGTCTACTCCATACCAAAAGCGCCTAGAGGTCATTCTTGGAGATGTGATGAAGACGGAGCTCCCATACTTCGATGTCTGCATCAGCAACACCCCCTACCAGGTACGTACGGCCCCAGATTTTTTCCAAGGGTTCTTCCCGGGTCTAACAGAGTCAAGATCTCTTCTCCTCTCACATTCAAGCTCCTGGCTACATCTCCGGCGCCACGTTCATGCATTCTCATGTAAGTCTCCGCCAGCAAGGCTAGAAGCTATCAGAGATGTTCTGTGGAATTGAGAGCTTACTCGAAACCTCCCACACAGGTTCCAACGTGAATTCGCACTCCGTTTATTCGCCAAGCCCGGCGACAAACTTTACAGTCGACTTTCAGTTAATGCGCAAATGTGGGCCAAGATTGATCATATCATGAAGGTTGGCAAGAACAACTTCAAGCCACCGCCCCAGGTCGAGTCAAGTGTCATTCGAATGGTCCCCAAGAACCCACGGCCACAGATCAACTACGAAGAGTGGGATGGTCTGTTGCGAATTGTTTTCGTTCGAAAGAACAAGACTCTCCGGTCCAGTTTCATTAGTACGACAAGCATCATGGAATTGCTAGAGGCAAACTATCGGACATGGTGCGCGCAGAACGACATCCCAGTGGAGGATGGCCCAGTTGAAGCCGCCAATGATGATCCCATGGCAATGGACATGGAGGAGCAGGAGGAACAGGCTGTCGAAGAACCGGCCGACGAGGTCATGGATATGGACGATGACGATGTTCCTGATTTCTTCAAGGAGAGCACAAATGCCCGCCTCGAAGCAGCACTCAAGAATGGAGCTTCGCGCAAGAAGCGTGGCAAGGTTGCAGAGCTAGTCCGTGAGAAGGTGCGCCAGGTCCTGGAGGATGACACTGGCCTCGGAGAAAGGCGCGCGAGAATGTGTGACGAGAATGATTTCTTGAAGCTGCTCTGGGCATTCAACCAAAAGGGCATTCATTTCAACTGAGCGAATACAGACCAAGTCTGTCCCGGGGAAAAAAAGCATCCGAAAATAGAAGTTGGGAATTCGGATCATGAATTATGATTACTATCAATAAGAGATACCATTGTCAGGAGGTTCATCACCAGCAGGCCGGAGGTGAGCACGCGAGTCTTGAAACAGGCTTTGCCAGATAAATGCTTCGCTGAGTAAGAGCTCAATGTCTTTCTCGGTCCAACCCTTCGTTGGCAATGCTTGGAGGAACATCATCACCTCCTAGAAGACGTTAGTTCCTGTTTAATGGTGGCGATATTCGACTACAACATCGTACCTGGAAATCCATCTTGACCAATTGATCTGTCCACTTGACTAAGAATGCAGCGCAGACATAGAGGTGAAATCGAGAGAAGCCCTGCTCCTCGGCCTAGAATAACGATCAGTATCATGCCAGACAGTCCCTGGGAGAAAACGTACCATGTATGTGTCCCACATGCGTATCGTATTTTTGATGCTCATTTCCCGCATGAGCAAGCAGTTCATCCATCGGAAACTAAATTGCATAAATTCCACACCTTCTTGTTCCAGGTGCTTTGCGAGTGCTGCATCGATGCGCACTGTCAAGTCTCGTAATGCCCTGACCTGTCGGTGAATGCCAGGCTGGGCGTATATGTAGTTGTCCTGGATACCGTCCAGCAGCTTTGTCAGACACCAGAAGGTGTCCGCTTCCACCGCATCTAACACACTCCGAGGCAATTGGCCAGGGTCCATGCCTTCTTCGACGTTCAGATCGGTTATGTAAACGCCCAGGAAGACCTGCCAGAATGGTGTGACTAGATCATTGATACCTTGAACATAACCACTTGCTGGGTGTCGGATGGCCCAGAGATAAAGGATGCGTTCCAACGACCGCTGGGTGGCTTCATAGCCATACAGCGGAATGTGGGGGCTGGTGCGTGGAACATCAATGCTAATCTGGTGCCATACTGCCTCATCAAGTCCTCTGCCGCGGCCCTTGCTTGAAGAGGGGTTTGCAGAGCTTGCCCCACTACCTCGGTCAAAGGCTTGCCGGATTCCATCAAGGTATTCCTTGCGCTTTCGTTCCAGAGTGGAGATGCGTCGCTCACTATTTGTAGGAAGATAGCCAAGGAGGAGCTGCCAAGTCATTGGCCGCACTTCTTCTGGGACGCCTGACCAAGCGAGATCCCGCAGCTCAGTAGGAGATACCGTGCTCGCTTGCAGGATGCGCTTGAACTTGTTGATGCGCGTAATGCGACTCGAATGAATGTCCCTCTCTTTGGGTGAAGCATCTATCGGAGGTGGGGAGTGGTTGATGAGGTTCAAAGCATTAGCAGGATCTATAACTGTCAGCATGGTCCTAATTTTCCAGTCGCCTCATACATACCATGTAGGATGTCCTTGTATTGAGGCCGAAGGATCTTTCCCTCCCCCTTGCGAGCAGTTGGATACATCGGGGCACCACGCTCTTCCGCAATATCTGAACTATCCGCGCGATGTCTGTTGGCGGCTGCTAATCCATACCCAAGTGTCGAGGGGTTGCCACCACTGAAATCAATATTCTGGGCCTTCAAAGGCGCGGATCTTTTTCTCCTCATACTAGCAAGACTAGGGAGCCCGAATTCATCCTCATCATCATCGTACACAATCTCGTCGTCCTCATCTTCTTCTTCGTCTTCTTCCGTGGGGTCGCGACTCCACTCGTCGACCCCGTCGGCCATAATGCCAGGGTAGAGTTGTCGGGGAGGTGAGGTCACCATGTTCCCTGACTTGCGAGCCGAGTTTGATGCAGCATTTGTAGCCGATGTCTTCGGAGGTGTTCTTGGCGCTGAGTGGGAGGAGGTAGGTCTGCCAAGAAGACACTTGTCAGTCATCATTTCCGATAAATTGTCTGGATGTGTAGAATGCATTTCTAGCATACTGTACAATATTGGCGTGTGAGTAGGATGCGCCCACAACAGTATTCGAGCCATAGAGCTTCGACGATCCCTGATTTAGGGGCGTACTTCGGCCAGCCCAGAATGGCGATGCGGCGCGTCTTCAAACAACGTTAGCATCCAACATACCTCACAGCTGTTTCATAGCTGTAGAAGAGGGTATATAGAGCTTTCACTTACTCCGAGTTGTCTGCAAAAAGGGGAGAAAGGCGACGTAAGCTATAGCTGCGATTGAAATGCAAGGGGAGGCAAAAGACACGAACCAACCTGGACCATTTCCTAGGGATACAGTCAGTTCAATATCCTGCGACACAAGGATCAAAGAAAGCCTTCGAATTGCGACAAAATTCATACCTGTTGCCCTTTTTTATTCGCCATCGTATGAGGATTCAGAGGTGTGCTCATGCGGGAGTCTAATACACGTGCGGGGTGGCACTGTGATAGGATGAATGCCGTATATCATGCAACCAGGCCATGTAGGAACGGAATAGGAGATCAATAGACCATATTTGGGAGTAATACCTAGGCAAACTCGAGTTGAAAAGCAAATCAAACTAATATTGTAGGTTCTAACCACATCTAGATACCAAGTGCCTAGCTTTCGCCCCGACTCCGGCGTGAAGAACGCATTATGTAAGCAATGCGCTTGAACTCCCGCGGTGCTGGACTTCCCAACTTCTTCTTCCGCCTGCTCTCAGCTTTTCGCTGTCCAGTTACTTTGAATTTTGCTCTCTGATTTACTAAGGCTACACGCGTTTCCGTGACTATCTCTGCTTTCGCTTTATTAAACGCTCACTATTTAATCATGGCTGACCCTGAGGATGGAGATGATCTCTTCGCTGATCTGTATGTTTTCTACTTCACTTTACCTTGAATAATGAAATTCTAATCAGGCTTCTTCCATAGCTACGACGCTGATGATTCCACCAATCGTACCACTGCTGTCGAGGCGCCCAAGCCTACTGATCTAGGCGCGACAAACTTGGCTACTACTGGAGACTCTGCTCAGGATTTCAGACCTGACCCTGTTGGCACATACGAATCGCACCCTAGTCAGCCTTCGGAATTTGACCCGGGTTACCACAATGGTTCCGGAAATGCTTATGGTGCCCCTGCCACTAGCCAGGCACCCCCTCCTGCCGAGACCGAGTCTCACGGAACAGGAATTAAAGAAGACGGGTAAGTCCACTAATTGCGTTTCTTTTGCATTTTTATGTTCGAACTCTACCCCAACTGCATGTATCCGTCTGGTTTTGGGCTTTACCTCGTCGGTACAGGCCTGGGTGGCGCAATTGCTATTCATGGGTTAAGTCTGGGTGCCGGAAGGAGTCTCCTATCTGCGGGTTAAAATCTCTCTGGGATGTGGGCTGTTGGCTGTTTGAGGAAAATTCCACCGGTTGGTTGACGGCGCACGCGTTTTCAACCTTGGAAATGAGGGAGAACAAACTGCGGGCTCGGCGCCCATCAAGACGTCTGTTCGAGGGACCCAATCGCACAACCACCAACGTCTACCAAGGGTGATCTACAGATCATATTGGGAGTGCTCCAGCATTTGCTACACGGAATCAAGCAGAGGCTCGAAAGAAACATCGCCTGGGACCCTTGATCAAGACAATTTCTTGCGCGAATCAACCACACCCCAACCACGGACCTTTGTCACAAACGATTCATATATAGTACAGCCGATACTATATAGTTTCCTGTCGATATACCTTGATAGGGCAGAGCAAGAAGTAGCTATCTAGCTTGAGACTCTGTGTTAGACAAGGCAAAGGTTTTCACGAGTCAGACAGACAGACAGTGACAATTCACTTTTTACGACTGAAATACTTGCACCTCCTCGCTTCTCATCTCGCCTGTCTCCGGCTTGAGAAATCCAGAAAGAGAAGGACATGAATTCTGCATCCAGGCCCATGTAAACCAGTGGGCTTGACGTTAAATCCCGGTCATGAACATCAAAATTGCTCAAGACCATACAAGTATACATTGACAGTGACTACGAGGCACAAATATCACGTACCGGCCAAGCACGTGCGCTGCTTGTTCTAGGGCCGTTGTGCCCAGAATAGCGAGGCTTTTCGCACACTCGAATAGCCCATGAATAGCACTACCTCCCCTCACCTTTGCACGTTCATTTACTTCCTTTACCCTACCACATTACATCCTGTCGTTCGCCGATCATAATTGGTCCGGACATTTTCTCTCTCATTTTTATGAACAGTCGCTAACCGAGGACAACACGTGGTTAGAAAGATGTTCATCGGTGGTCTGAACTGGGAAACTACAGACGGTAAATCTATCTTTCTTACACGGTAAATGTATCATATGGCTGACATATCTTGAACTTCATTTAGAATCGCTCCGTGACTACTTCTCTCAGTTCGGTGAGGTGCAAGAGTGCACTGTCATGCGGGATAGCGCCACTGGACGCTCTCGTGGCTTTGGATTTTTGACTTTCCGCGACGCTAAGACTGTCAATACCGTGATGGTGAAGGAACACTATCTGGATGGAAAGATTGTAAGCATTACCTCGCAATTGGGACAAACAAAGTGAACTGTTACTGACCACATCAAAGATCGATCCCAAGCGTGCTATTCCTCGCGACGAACAGGAGAAGACTTCCAAGATTTTCGTTGGTGGTGTTAGCCAGGAGGCTACCGAGCAGGACTTTAAGCAATTCTTTATGCAGTTTGGCCGTGTTGTGGATGCCACTCTTATGATGGACAAGGACACCGGACGTCCCCGTGGATTCGGTTTCGTCACCTTCGACGGCGATGCTGCCGTTGAGAAGGCTCTCTCCCGTCCTCTTGAGATTCTGGGCAAGCCAATCGAGGTCAAGAAGGCCCAGCCCCGTGGCAACCTGCGTGACAACAACGATCAACGCGGAGGCCACCGCAACGGAGGATACCGCGACCAAAACCAGAACGATGGAGGTCAGCAGCAAGCCCCTCAGCAGGGACAGGGTAGTTCGATGACTCCTCAAATGATGGCCCAATACTGGCAACGCATGCAGCAGTACTTTACCATGATGCAGCATCAGATGGCCGGTCAGGGAGGAATGCCTGGTATGAACATGGGCGCTATGAACATGAACCCCGCTATGATGGCCCAGATGCAACAAGTGCAGCAGATGCAGATGCGTCAGCAGCAGCAACAGCAAATGGGTGCCCAGCAAGGTGCTATGAGCCCCGGCCCTCAGAGCCCTGGCTCCCAGCAGGCTATGCCCAACATGATGAACCCGGCCATGATGCAGCCCAACCAAGCCGTTGCTGCCGGCGGTCCTGCCAGCGATTCCGCCAGCCCTGTCCCCAATGCCGTTGCCATGGCCGCTAACTACAACAACGGAACTCCAAACTCAGCCAGAGGACAGACTGGACCTGGATACAACGCGACCGAGCAGATCGCCTTCGAGCAGCAGAAGTATGAACAGCAGCAGATCAGCCGCTCGATGGATCCTCGCGGCTTCTCGCCTTACCAGCAGCAGGGTGGCCCAACCTCGTGGGAGGGCATGTACGATGAAGTTCCTCAACCTCACGTTCCGACTGGACCAGCAGGTATGAGACGCATGGGAAGTTCGGGTAGTGGTATGTGATTCTTACGAGTCTTTGCATATTGTGTCCCTTTCATCTCAATTCCTTTCCATTCCTATTTTATTTGCGCACATCAACTAACACGTCTTTCAAACAGGAACCACTCCTCAGCCCCAGAGCACTGCTCCCGCCAATGCTCCCACTGGACCCCGCAACGCCGGCAAGCCTGGTGCGAACTACCGTGGCGGCGGCCGAGGTGGACACCGTACCTTCCACCCTTACCAGCGCTAAAGTGCTCGTTGTTGCTCCTTCAAATGATGCATCTAGTCGCTTCTCGTTCCAGATACGATTTCGTTTCTTTCATGTGTTTTCTAAGTCTTTTTTTACCTGAGGCCAGCGATTTTGGGCCTCATGGATTGTTAATTACGTGGCCGCCAGCCGCCAAGGTGACGTGGAAACCCTGCGAGCTGGTTGTATTGACAATTTCCATACCCTTTGACTTCACTCTAAGGTTATCTGGTCCGGTGCTTTCGTGCTTTTGTTCGGGGGCGCTGACGTTCGAGAATCAAGCCTGGGTCGAGGTTATCCGTGATAAGCGGGAAGGGAATTGTTCGGTGATCGGTGAAAGCGAGTCTTCAACTCTTGTTCGGGCTCGGTGATACACTACTTTGTGTTGTGGAGTTAGCCTCACAATCAAAAGCCGAAAGTGTTCATTCAAGTTCCGTTGTAGATGGTCCCGTAGGCGGAGGTCAAAGGGCGGAGACGAAGAGCGAGGGTTCTCATTGATGGATTAAATAAAAATGGTCGACAAGACTCCCCAGCCATGCATGATAGGTAACTTATTTATGCGTGGCCAGCGCGACAGTCGCCAACCAAACCAGAGCTATTTTGAATATTCAAGCTACTGTCTCAACCAATCGGTACTTGGGGATGAATTTCCATATGCTTTTGAGCTCAGAATACTCATTTTTATAGCTTGGTGATCACATTGTTTGTATGGGTTGTCTTTCAGATAGGGCCACGCAATCCACGTGACTCAGATGATTGCCAGTTGGCATCGTTCAACCAGTTCACGGATCTCTTAGGAGGTTTGCTAGGCATTGTCATATACCTGAACACCGACTTTCCAACATATGAAGGGAAATGTACTATTAGGGAGTACGAAGGGACTTCTTCACGAGTCTGTTCAGATATATGACTCCACTCACTCTTATCGCTTCCACCATGCATTCCCATGTTTCTGTCTATATCTTTGTGTCATCTAAGGCATCCAAGTTATATATAGTGCTTAAGTACATGAGATTATGTTTGAATACTTTATACTGAGAAGGATAGAATACTCGAACTCAACCTCGGACTGTGGTTGGGACTATTTTCCAACAATATATATAGTAGTCAATCATAAGAGATCCATTGGCCGCAATGTACTCGTCTCATCAGGATTACAAGACTATGAGTGCCACAAAATGATTCTTCGGAAATCCAACATGGAAGAAATGCTCATCAATTGCAAGCGGTAATATAAAATGATAGATGGTAAACATGGTAATGAATGAGGTATGTATGAAGACAAGATAAAAGAAAGAATGAAAGTGATATCACACAAGAAGATGCATCTAAAGGCGGGAAGACCAGTAAATTCCCAGCCGCCATTTTCAAGCACGCTAAAATCCGTCAAAAAAAAGTAACTCCCAAGCCACAGCGCGCGTGCCCGATCCAAGAATATCGAGAAGAAAGGTGAGAAACATGGGAGACAGAGAGGGAGAGAGAGAGAGAGAGAGAAAAGAATTGTAACGTCATATCAAGCCTGTGACGCCCTTCGTTGGTTGTTTTTTATTGGTTTTTATTTCTTTTTTTTAATATGCCATCCCGTAGCCCGGGGCTGCAGGACGACGGCCTTCGAGAGAGCTTCGCGAGTGGCGGCTGTCGGGGCTTGAGCTGCGCGCGTGCGCCACGCCGTAGTCGTTATTGACTAGGCGGTCGCGTTCGGTGTTACCAGGTGATCCGGCCCGCTTGGGCTCGTCTCTGTAGGTCTGGTAGGGGCCGGTGAAGTTGAAGTTGCTCATCTCGGCGTATTGCTTGCGCTGTGGGTGTTCCATGAGGAGCGAGTCCCGGGCGTCTAGGGGAGTGAGGTCGTCAATGTCGCGGTTTGCTTTTTCTATAAGAAAGGGACGGTTAGTATATGCACATGATGGGATGGGACGTAGCTTTGACTTACCAGCTTCTCTTCTCCGCTTAGCATGTGGGTTCTCACGGTAGCAGCTGATGAAGGCGTTGACTGCAATGAGGATAGCGAGGACAGCAGTGAGAGTAGACTGTACGACAATGAGGACAATGCCGGTGACGGTCTTTGTTGTTTGAGACATGCCGAGCTCTTCAACGAAGACCAGAACGCAAGCAATGGACAGAACACGGATGACCTGAACGGCGATGTTGATGCCCAGTGATGCCTTGGTGGCATATGGGCGGCTCCACACCAAGAGTCCCAACAGAAGGACTTCGCAGGCAAGCTGGCCGGCGCTTTGGAACAGACCGTGGCCCTCGCCACCTGCGATGATGCAGCCCTTGACCAATGCGTACATAATGACGGGGATGAAGATCCACCAGAAGTCCTTCTTGTAGTTATCGTAGAACAGACTGTATTTTTTCCAGGTTTCTTTATCTTCGTACAGGCGGGAGGTATCTCCCTCGGCCTTCTTGTACTTGCGAGCCATGTAAACAATGCGAATAGCAAAGAAGAGAAGAAGCGCCGTGAATAGAGAGAGGGTTATAGCTGCTAGCAGCTTTGCTGCCCACGAGTCACCCTTTCGAAGTTGGTAGACACAGTATAGCACCCAGATACTGTATAGCACGAGGATCATGTTGGTGATTGTCCGTGCCATCATGCCCCAATAATCCTTCCGGAAGTCAGACAGCTTGTTAGGGAAGTTTCCATACAGCGCCCACAGTTCCAGGATGACCTTCATTAAAAGAATACCGACGACAACCACCGCGATAACGATGGCGAAGATCACGAGGATAGTCATGAAAACATCGGCAGAAGGGACCATCAGTTCTTCAGCGACTTGCTTCAGGTCGGTGATTTTGCTGGTAGATGTACTTTCAGTGCTTGAGCTGTTCGAAACACTAGCATCAGTAGAAGTGTCAACCGAGCGAGCAACCATCTCGCCGAATTGGATGGTGTACTCCCAGCTCCGTTTCGTTGTGTTGGTGGAGGATGAGCTACTTTGCGTCGTGGAGGAATTCAACAAGAACTCATAGCTTTCATCGGTCAAGTTACCACCTGTGGCCGCCCGAAATTGGTCGATGGACTTCATCAGACCAGGCCAAGGGATCATACCAGTACTCCACATGAAGTTGGAGGAGAAGCTGCGATAGACGGAGGGGTAGGCGACACTAAGCATGCCGTTGGTGGCCATGGAATGGAACCAGCCCATTACATCGCCAAATCCAGGGCTGGAGGACGGTGATCCAACAGTTCCCGCCGAGCCGATGGCAGAGACACCGCTCAGTGCCAGAGCGCCTGCCGCAATGCCTGCCGAGACGTATTTGACCGCAGCGACGTTGGTGGTGTGGCCGTTAGTCAGTTCCGACTGAATGCACGCCAGGTTGCTCTGGCTTTGCTTGGATTTCAGGACAAGCTTGGCCTGACCATCCAAGTCGGGCATGGTGAATGCGATACCAGGGATTTGACTGGCATATGCGGACGGGACGTCCATGGACCCAGTGGCCTTGAAAGAACCCTTGGGGACGGGGCAGAGTTCCGCGACATGAATGTCATCGCCGCAGGGATCAAATTCTTTACTGTAGAGTTGGCTGCCATAGGCAGTGACGGTGATAGTCGCCGACACATTCTGTTCCATCGCGTTAGTACCAGCCAAGTCGAAGACAACTACTCCAGTAGAACGAGTGTAGGTAACATCCATCTTTTGGACGTTGATTGCCGAATCGGTCATGCATAGGTCGAATCCGTCCGTAGATAGGACGTCGCTTGCCAGGGCTTGAGGCACCATGGCCAGGCCTAGCAGAGCCCAGATGAAGTTCTGCATGTTGGCCAAGCACAATTGATGTTTGATAGGTGATACCAATCTAAATCTAACGGTTTGAGCCAAGGAGGCGCGTAGTCATCAAGGATGGAGGGGATCGACTGGCGCGATGATCGGACGGGTTGTAAGGATATGTGGAGCGACTGTAGGTAAGTCACAGGGGGGAAAATTCCAAAGGAAAGGCAGGATCAACCCGCGAAAGAAATACAAAGATAATAATAATAATAAATGAGTCGAGAGGGTCGCAAGGACGAGGCGGCTGTGAGACACTGGTTTTCGAGCAACCAGGAGCTGCAAACAAGTGAACGAGAGACGGTGAAGGAGGGTGGTAGGGGAAGCGACTGGAGATTAGTGAATGGAATTCCCCCTCTCTCAATGCGATGATCTGTGAAAGAAGAAAAGAGAGGGAAGTCTCGTAGATTACGACTTTGCGATTAGTCTCAACTTGGCCCCTGAATTTTGAGACTGATTGGCCTCCCGTTTCAGTCTAGACCTAACACTCGGCATATTACTATTTTCCATTCGGCTTGGTATTTATATCTTAATGCCATTACCCATGTTATTATCCCGTCTCTATTATTCCCAACGATCATTATAATCCTGCACAAATCTGATCTGGAAAGGCGTTGAAGTACACCAACACAGTGGAAGCTCATATTTAAAGCTTTCGTCCAGACCGTCCGACCCAAGGTTTGCCACTCATGTAACCATGGTTCCAGCCTAGGAGGTAACCCGAAGGAGTGGCGCTAAAGTTCTCCCGGTCGCCCACACCCATGGAACGCATTCCTCCACACCAATCGAGGCACAACAACGCCACACCAGCCACACGGGATGCCAAATTGCCCCTAGCGCGTGCGAATTATGATGAATTATGATTCGACCATTCAAATTAACAATGTTTTATTACGGAGTATGGAGTATGCTGGTGCAAGGCGGAGATAGCGGTATGTACCTGCAGAACCGAAACATAACGACCGAGTATAGACTCCGTATCTATGGTCCGCTTCTTCAAGAATCGGACATCCCTATTAGTGCATCTTGTGTATGAGATGTGCCCCGCGAGGGGCAGGTGTTGCAGCCTGATGGAAGAAAGCTGTAGGGCTTAAAACTGGACCGCCGATCGAAGATCCTTGCACAATCCCAGTCCTAGACAGTGGACCCCTTACAGGGTTCTGGATGGACACATACACACTGTTCTTGGAGAAAATCTTGCCATACTGCATGCCACCAATCGAGTCCGAGCACTAGAAATCCTACACATCTCCGTATGAACGTATAACATAGAATTTGAGACTTATGTGGGTTCACCCTATGGCCCGATCATCAATGTGAGACAAGGCTAAGCGCTGGGGTTCCACTCTCAATCACAGAGATCTATTCTTGTCGCTTTTGACAGCACAGCGTATGGCACCCCAATTATTGCGACTATCACTACGGAGTACAGCAGCCTCGGACCTCCTTCCACGGTATTTATTCGTTGTCCGTATATAATTCCGTACTCCGTACCCATCCTGTTGCTAGAAAGCAGTGGAGTAATCCGTAAAAGCTTAGCAGATATTTATATCTACCCCGTAAATGATTCAGTATTATTTCACGGTTTCAGATTGATTGTTACCAGTAAACAAACCCTGGGATGATATGAAATGGAGCAACTATGTTGTACAAAATAGGGGCCTGATCCCGTCTCCAAGAAGACCCACTACAACCTAAAGAATCCATTAATGAAAGCAACATAAAGAACCTCCTACTCGAGAGTTAAATACCAAGTGCGGAGTAGTAAGTATAGTTAGAAAAAACCCGAGATAAATCATAGACGCTTCTCTTAATCCCGTCGGTAATTCAATATTGTAAGAATACATAAATGTAGTCTATAAGTCCCTATCCTTTACGGCACGGCATAAGACTTTATGATTCAAGCGTGCAAGCTCGAGATAATCATTATGTTCAAGATAGTACGGATACTACAATAGATCTTTTTTCAATGTCTTGTTTCCTACATAATGTTATCGCCGAAATAGTACATAATAGTTGCAAATTGAACCACAGACTATTCGTAATGTTAAGCATAATTTCTACTAGGATATCCCATGTATAGCCTGTGATTTGTACAACGAAAACATGACTTCTTCAACGATGGAGATATACTCCGTACCTTCCTATTAGAGCCGAGTATCCGGCAGAAAATGTGGTATTCCCACCGCCTACCACATTGTGACCGACAAGCAAAGACTTCCATTTCACCGCCCCCCTCATCACGTCCTTCTCTAGGCACAAGCTCGCTACCATGGGGCCCGAGGGGCTCGATAAGCCCGAGATCCCAGATAAACCTGAGAAAAGATCTCGTCGACGTGGGGCCGAACTCGATCCATTCCTTCGCACCCGGCTCTGTGTGCTCAGAACCACAGCCAAATGGACCTACAAACAGATCCAGAATGAATACCCACACATCCCACTCTCGACCATCAAATCGACCATTCTCCGAGAGAGCAATCGTGTCAATAACCACTCACAAGCCCGCTCTGGCCGACCGTCAAAGCTGAAGGACGAAGATCGAGCCCGAATCCGCGAGGCTTTTCATGCGAACCCTCAAATCACATACGATGAACTGCTTGTGGTAGTGGATTATAAAGTTGGCAAGGAGTCGCTTCGTCGGTTTCTGAATGATGATGGGCTGAGGAAGACACAGACCCCTGCTCGGTCTTCTTTGGCTGGGAAAGGAGCTACCAAAAAAGTTGATGGGGCTCAATCGGTTCAGTCATATGACACACCTTCTGCTGACTGGGCTGGTGATCTTGCATCTGGTCTAGTACCCAGCGATTCAGATCCTGCATCTGCTACAGCGAGTCAAGTCGTCAGCAATTAGACTTGTTGAAAGAGATACCCCGGGATTTTCGGCGTTGCGCGTTACTTTGGAGGTTGTCTGCTCAATTATTCAACCAGATTTATTCTGCATGTCATGACAAGCATAAGTTATACATGATAATTATACAACATAGAGCATTGGAATGAAACCTTCATTGCAGGATTAATACACGGCGAACAATTGGTTCCGATGAAACATCCATAATATAGTGTGATCAATTACTGTATCATCAATCCCATAACCTATAGAAATGCTTGATTCCGGCATCCTTTGTCTGGCCATTGTTTCCGGGCAGCTTGCTTGTATCATGCTAATGGTCTCAGATAAAGTGTGGAAATTGCAGGCAACATGCTAACAGAATAGACCCATTTCTAATCCTAGACGGAAAATGGGTAAATCATAGCCATTTGGGGTAAATGCTCTACTTAGATGGAGTTATTTTTGCAGCTCCTGTGGACTCAATAATGAAATATGACCTGAATAACTAATTATTTTACTTCATGCAGTCACGTTGAAAGATGGAATTTCATACCCCAGTCACGTTTGGTACTTCACTATATTCGCTCTTAGATATGCCAGGCGGAGAGAAAGAAAGCAGGGGCTCACTATTCCATAAATAGGCATCTAATAGAACTCACAGGACAAGTGATCAATATACATTTGGCTTTCATACAGCATTTGGTTTTGAGCTTTTTCAATCTAGTCAGTACATTCTCAAACACTGTGTCCATGTCTTGTAGGTTTGATTCCCTTGCGGCATTTCTTGTATCTTTATAGAGCCTACGTTCCAAAATATCCTAAAGTATACAGCCGTTCTATAAATAAAGGGGAAATTTGAACTTTGGCGGAAGAGTAGGCTGACCTAGAAGATGTGATTTAGTTACCAAGCTCTGCTGTTAATGTTAGAAGTAAAAGATTCAATTACTAGACTCTGGATAATTACATTCGCTCATATGTCACATGTTGGAATGCAACGCAAATATCAACCAGATCAAGTCGCGTCATTGAAAATAATAATAATAGAAAGAGCCCAGGCTGAACAAAGCAGCAGGGAAACACAAATTGTCCATATGAGAATATCATCATGAGAACAACACCGGACGCCGGGGTATTTTCCTTTTTCCCGAAAAGCAGCCGCCTATGCAGAAACAAAGAAAAATCGCTAAATAAATGACAAAGATAAGCTCATGTCATCGTCACATCTTCGGCCGGGGTGGCGGCAGTGGAAGGCACAGCGGATGCATCAGTCATGGCATCATCTCCATCTGCATCATGCGCAGGGGAGCTCTTTTTCGAGTGTGACTCAGGGGTAGGAGTGGCAGAATCGCTGAACGCATCATCGTCAGATCCAGGGTCATTTTCATCTACCTCTTCCCACAGACGAACAGTCTTGTCTATTCCGCAGCTCACAACCATACGCTTGCCCTTCAGTGTACCCGTGTGAACACAAAGCACAGAGCCCGAGTGACCATCGAGGCGCTGCAGAATTTCCTTGCTCACAATATCCCAGAAGAGGATAGAGCCATCCTCGCTACCGCTGACGGCGAAGCACAGGGGCTGGTTGTAGAGCACGTTTTCAGCCCCATAAGTACCGAAGCATCCCGACAAGCTGTATTTGTTGTTGACATGGCCTTGGAAAGTCTTGAGGACGCGGCTCTGGACATAATTCCACATCCGAATGCAGCCGTCCAGGGTCCAGGCCAAGACATATTTGCCGTTAGGGGAGAACTTGACGCATGTCGCAGGCGGGTTGTCTTCCATGACTAGGGTGCGGAGACACTGACCGCTGTGGGTGTCCCAGATACGAATAAGTCCATCCAGAGCGCATGAGGCGATTAGGCTTCCATCATGCACAACATCAATACCGGAAACAGGGTCAGAGTGGGCTGGAAGAGAGCGCATGACTTGTGCTCGGCGAACGTCCCACATAAACACGGCCTCGTCATAGGAACCGCTGACGAGGATGTTACCCTTCGGTGCGAATGCCATTTGATAGACGTAGTTTTGATGGCCATCAAAGACCTTGGTATGGGCTTTGAGCTGTATCAAAGTATCAGTAAAAGGCCCTAGGACAGAAAATGACAAATGAGTTTCTTACAGTGTTCACGTTCCAGAAACGAATTGTTTTGTCATCGGAACCAGTTGCGATCCAGACACCGTCAGGGGCCCAGGCAAGGGTGGAGATACCAGCTAGATGTCCCTCAAAGACATGAATGAGTCTGCCACTCGCAGTATCCCAGACCCTAACAGCTGCATCGGCACCTATTGTGCAAAGTCAGTTATCAAGTTATGTAGTAGCTAGACCATGGACATAATATATACCCGCACTAGCAATCATAGAGCAATCAGGTGAGAATTGCACAGCCGAAACTCCACGTAGGTGACCGCGCATCACAAACTTCTCCTTGTAGTTCAGATGCTCAGGCTTGGGAGGCACCGGAGCAACAGGCGTCGCAGAACGATCGGACCAGTCATCGGCATCACCAGCCTGATTCTCGTCTGAACCAGCCACATCATCTTCTGCGAGATCATCCGAACCGCCCTGTGAATTGTCGTCACGGATGGGAGAGGGGCTCCGGTGGTGGTTGCGCATGCGCGAGGAACGCCAGTATTCGTCTGCGTCCACAGCTAACTCGTCAGGGCTCTCAGACTCGCTGTAGAGGCGGCCAGTTTTCTTCGGGCGCTGTGGGGTGAACGCCTTTTGCAGGGTCCAGCTGGCTCGTCGGCGTTCAGCTTCGTCATGCTCCGAGCCGGCGGCGAGTTCATCGGAGGAGGACTCAGCGGGAGATTGGGCGCGAGGGTCTCGGCGCCGAGGCTGGGGGTTTGGATGATCCATTGTACAATAGGGATATGCAAAAGCATCTAAACAAACGATGCAAATGCGCCGATATGGGTTTAAAGATAGCAACCCCGAAAATAAAATCAATCGGACGCGTCGCGAAACATTTATCAAGGCGGTGTATATTTTTGCGGGCGGTGAGAGTGAGGCAGCTTTTGGTGACTGCGTCATATTAAACCACGTGGACCCGTGGCCGTTCACATGGATTAACACTTGTTTAGCACTTTATTGACCACTTCCTGGTCGACTAATACGCCTAAATATAGCTTTCAAAGCTCATTCTGGTCAATATCTGGCCCAATGGCCTACTCTATTCCCTCCAAAGCTCCAACCGACATTCGTGTCCTCACATTCAACTGCTGGGGTCTCAAATACATCGCCAAGTACCGCCATGAACGCATGTCGGAGATTGGGCGGCAATTGGCAATAGCCAGCCCGCCGCCCGAGATAGTTGGACTGCAAGAATGTTGGACCCAGAAGGATTATGAAAGCATTCGCGATCAGACTCGACACATCCTACCGTATGGGAAGTTCTATTACGGGGGCATATTTGGTGCGGGATTGGCGATTCTATCAAAATGGCCAATCGAGGAAAGCAGCATGTTCGGCTACCCGTTGAATGGCCGACCAACGGCATTCTTCCGAGGAGATTGGTTCGTGGGGAAAGGAGTCGCCAGCGCACGCGTTCGGTTCGGTCCCGGTACTGCTGACGTCGCCGAGGTGTTCTGCACTCATCTGCACGCGCCGTATGAGCGCGAACCAAACGACTCCTATCTCTGCCACCGGACTGCGCAGGCATGGGAGATCTCTAAGTTAATGCGTGGCGCTGCGGAACGCGGTCACCTTGTCATCGGCCTGGGTGACTTCAACATGGTGCCTTCCTCTTTCGCGCACCGCCTTATCACCACGCAGAGCCCTGTCCGCGACGCCTGGCGTGAGCTGCACCCGGACTCATCCCTCGCGGCAGCAATTGATCCTGCCGAACAAGCACGGAATCGGCCTATTCCCACTGCCGAGTTCAATCTTACCGAGAATGGAGCTACATGTGACGGGGCCTTCAATACTTGGCGTTGGACTGAGGCCATGCGCAAGCGCCTAGTCAAGGGCGAGGATATTGAGATTGACAATGAGACCCCAGACCCGCGCGCCAAACGTCTGGATTATATCTTCATCGGCGACGGTGGCTACCCGCCTGCATTCCCGCCATCTAGCTGGTCAGTCCAGTCAGTTCAGATCTCCATGACACAGCGCCATCCCACTCTCCTCTGCTCGCTGAGTGACCACTTCGCCGTTGAGGCTGTCATCACCCGTTCTTCTGTACGGACATACCCTCCTTCCCACTCTTCAGACTCTGCTCCAAGCTCTCCCACTTCTCCTTCCCTGCATGAAACAACTTCAAAGCCTGTCTCCCCCAACGCCGCCCTTTCTCCAGACACATATGACCACATCATTGACATGACCCACACATACGTGGCCCGTGAACGCTCTCAGCGCCGTTGGCGTCTGGCGCATTTTTTGGTATCTATTGTGATTTCCATTGGTTGCATGGTCGGCGTGTGGTGGATTGGCAACCGCACGTACATCGGATTCATCCTCATCCTAGTCAGCACGCTCAACTTCGCCGCTGGGGTTTTGGATGGTCTGATTGGTGGGCTGTTTATGTCGGGTGAATTACGGGCCTTGAAAGAGTTTGAGTGGGAGGTAAGAAATGCCAGAAACTTGGTCGTTGCCGCCGAGAATAGGGTAAGTGCTACTTCTGGAGAAAGGGACGGAGATCAGAAGGATTAAAAAATTTCACCGCAAGCTGGTTTGTGGACAGGGGAATTATACGTGGAAGGTGTGGCTTGATTGCGCGGCTTAACTGTCTGTTTATATTTACTTAAGTGTAGTATAGTATATGCCCAGCTAGTCTTATCCTCGACTGGCAAAACTAATTCATAATTCCCAAGATCAACTTCAAGATAGACTACTTGTCTACAGATTAAGCATAAGAGAATTCGGCATGAAATGAGCGTGTGCATTTGTTAAAAATTCGTCATCATCAAAGCGACCGAGTCCACCAGCATCAAGCAAGGAGCAAGCAGAAACGACAAAGAGAGCCAGCACGAGAGAGTGCGAATTTACTCAGCACACTCGCGCTTGCGGGTGTCAAAGACACGCAGAGTCTCCTCAGCAGCCTTAACACCACTCATAACCATAGCGCCGAAAGTAGGGCCCATACGGTTGAAGCCGTCGATCTCCGACAGCTCCATACCACCAATGATAAGGCCCTTAGCGACCTCACGGGTGTTCTTAACAATAGCGTCCTCGGCCGCATTCATGTCAAGGCCACGCATGCCGCCGAGCTTCTCAATAGCGTTCATGGAGACAAGACGCTTAGCGCAGAAAGCGCCGAATGGGCCGTCGTGGCCAGTGGTGCTGACGATAACCGGGGCATTGATGGTGTTGGGGTCCATGCAGGAGTGGTCGTCGTGGTGGAGGGTGACGAGAGTCCAGTTGACGACGACACCGGCGAGGCGGATGTCGTTGCCGTCGGGACGGGTGATCAGGTCCTCAACGCAGGTCGCGTTGAAGAGCTTGACGTTCGGGAAGGCGAGGACCTTTGACAGGAGCGTCGACGTGAACAGCGAGGCGTGCTTGACGACGACGAAGTTCGGGTTCGAGGGCTCTTCCTCGAAGGGCACGCCGAGCTCGGTCAGGAAGGCATCTGCGGGGCGACGGAGGATCATGGCGCTGAATAGCTGACCACCTAGCCAGGCACCGCCACCTATATGATATGTGTGTTAGTGGTGCTGTGGTAGGTCTACGAGAGAGTCTGCTCGTGTGGAGCCGAGACTAACCGGGCGAAACAGAGGCCTCAATGATGGCGATCTTCAGGTCTGGACGGGCCTTGGCGAGTACATAGGCAGTACTCAGACCACAGGAACCAGCGCCGACGATGACAACATCGCTCTCGGCGTAGTTGTCCAGATCCTGGAAGTAGCGTCGGGTCATGGCGCGAGAGACTTGGCTCTCGCGGATAGGGGCGAACTTGAACTCATCCCATTTGTTGCCGAACTGCTCAAGGAGGTTTGACTGGCCATGGCCGGTCAGTGTCACCGATTCGGGGACGATGACCTTGCCCTTGATGCCGGTAGGGGCAACAGTAGCAGGCTCAAACATGGCAGCGGGAGGAGACATAATGGTTCAGAGATCAAGTCGGGGATTTGACTTTGGACCTTGGTTAGTTTGACTACTCTATTTTGGGGGAGGGGAGGGGGGGGAGGGCATGATCCTTTCGCTAGTATTATCCAGATCAAGTTAAAGGCCGTATAATCTCAGAACGAACCCACGCCGACGGTGAACCTGATGTCTAAGAGACATCGGATTCACCACCGACGCAAGAACGGACACCGGCTCATACCCAGAGGTTACCTGAGATACCTTGATCCCTGAGGGATAATGTGCCCAGCCAAAGAAAATCCATGGCTCCCGAAGGAAGGGCAGTATGTACTTGTTCGTTTGGGATCTAAACAAGAGTCAGCCTTGAGGGTATGCAAGCATGACATGGCAGTAGATAGTTACTGTTGGAATATAAATTCGTCACTTGATTGATGAAGAGAAGAAGAAGAAGGGAAAAAAAAACAACTGCGGGCAGGTCAACCTTATATGCCACCTTGGAAGAGTCATACCCCACCATCCCCATCGCCATCCCACCTATCGAGATGTCATATTGCTCCGACTCCCTCCGGTTGTCCGACGAGCTTCCCGGTGAGCTACGTTGCACGAATAAGATGCTCTCGAGTGACGTTTCTAGCTTTTCTAGCTCTTGGCTACGAATGGCCGGAGCGTTCTGTCCCGGACTTCCTTGTTTTGCTCCACGAGAGTACCGGTACAACATAGGTTTTTTGTGAGTACATATGGTATGTAGAACTGCACGGTAGATTCTTGAAATAGAATGTGGGAATATAATACGTTAATCAACAACTCTTACACTGTAAGATTGTAGCTGTCAAGCTTGTATGGAGGGCGTAGGACATCGATGTACGTTTTACTGACGGTGACTACAATCGGACCAACCTTGAAAAGCACCAAGGTCGCAGAATAGATCAATTATTATCGGAATGAATCTACACGAACTTGCTTGGTATAAATATGCGAATTCAATAGGAATATATTTCATTTTTTCTTCGAAGACCCTATGTGGGTTTTCTGACATCATAAGTCATCACAGCGTTTAGCTGGGTCATATATATGTGTCTATACTTACCGGATTTATTTGAGCTGCCGCCGCTTTTATGTAGCCAAACTTCGACTACAGCTGGATTGATGGCGGGGCTACGCGTACTTGGTACCTGGTATGGGTTGCTAGTGAGTCTCTTGGGTTGAGTATGATGTCTTTATTACTCCAAACCTTATCCATATAATTTCGGACACCGGAATGTCTGCACCTTCTATCCTCGTGAATTCCCCTTCGGAAAACCCTACGTTGGCCTTAAAAATGATGTCTGATGACTCGGACTCCCCAGAAGTCGAGCACTCAGACGTCGAGTGCTTCGAGGCGCTGCCCGACGACACAGTCGAAGCCACCGGGTCGACGGAGAGTGCCATCCGGAAGATTATTAGAGAAAACCAAGAAACAACCGACGTGGTGAAATATATATGTTTCACAAACGTCCTACCAACTATTGCGGACAATTTTTCTTTGCGCAGTACTCGGCAGATGTTTAATCGCCGCACTCGATATATGATCATCAAGCTCTTTATTGGGGCCCATGAAACAGCTTCATGCGGCCTGGGTGGTGCAGTGCAATATGAGATATACAATATGGGGCTGGGCAAGTCGATTCGCCCGTTAGGGTCCAAAACCATCCAAGGTATGTTTTGCAGAAAGGAGGCCGACCGTTATGGTCGAAGTGGGAGTATCGGAGTCATATCGAAAGCTGCGAGCAGATGCAGAATGGTGGCTCATAAACTCGAGGGGCGATGTGAAGCTTGTAATTATCGTGTCCATTAGTCGAAAGACCCCCAACATCAAGTTTGAGGCTGTTACTTTGGACCCGACTGTCAACTCCTTGCGACTGCAGTGGCCCAAGATACGGCGGACCATTACGGCATCCCGCGACGCAAACAAACCCTACTCACAGATTACCATCAGGCCAGCAGTACCTTTGATCATCGGGTTTGAAGAATTGCTTTGTCGTCAACCAGTCCCGCCTGAACACGACATTGAACTATCACCTGATCGGTTGGGAGGGATCTCAACACACGTGTGGGGGGAGCAAGGATTCTAGCTTATTATTACCTCTATACCTCTGTTAGTTCTCGTAGCTAGCGTCTTCAATGACACAATCTTTGCTACAATAATCGTGGAGTGATTGTCAAAGCGCTGTGTAGATTCTTGAAGACAGGGGACGCGACAGAGAAAGATGGCTGTAGAAAGAAGAAGAATGAAGGTCATGAAGGTTTATTTAGTACATGTTATATATTTGCCATACTATTTGTTTGCCATACTGTATCTCTTGTACTTTATCAGTTTCTCAAGCAGTTTCTCAAGCAGTTTCTCAAGCAGCTTCTCAAGTGGTTGCTTAAGCGGTTGCTTAAGTGGTTGATAAAGTAATTGACGATAAAGTAGTTAATTAAGCAGTTAATAATGATATGACAAAAGGGACTTAATTTTATTAGTGGTTTACATACAAATTGTAGGTACCTACTGCCATACTACTACATATGGCAGGAAATATGCCTAATTGTGCACGCGGTACTGAAATTACAGGCAGGGGGGAATAACCCAGTCAGAGGGGCGCTTTGCGTAGCATTAAAAGTTGGAATCAGTCGCTTCGCTCTGCAACGACTATCTGGAGGCCTTAGGCCGTCGAGATCACTAGTATGTTGAGCCGAGCTCTGGTTTAATCGATGAGCCGACCTGTACTCTGGAAATCAGAGTGCTAGATGATGATCAGGTGATGCAGAATACTCAGGGACGTGCTCCGTTTTACCCAGTGATCAAAAAGCGGCAAGAGGTGAGCACTAAAATGGAAAGGGAAAGGTTTCGAGTGCCAGGCATTATCCGGTACATATGCAAGATGCAAGAGAATACATGTTATCCGTAAGAGAATGCAAAATCACAGCACAAAACGGTAATTGGCACCGTAATTGTCCTCCGCTACCGGGCCATCCGCAGGTTTTGTTGGGTCTTCTTCAATTTGAGGCCCATACTTCTTGTCAAGGCGCCGGTTCTCCCATACCAGAAGCACACGCAGAGACAAAGCAAGGAGTGAAGTGAAGAACATGAAACCAGCACAGATTCCCATACCCTTTACATACCTCGGGGCTTGTGCATCTGGGAAGATGTTGGTGCCCAGGAAAGGCCCACACTGGCCGATCACGTTCAACAGGATAATACTTCCACCACGGCGAGTATCGGAGCCCTGATTGTCTGCACAACGTAACACGTCCAGTCAGTAAAAAAGCTTTGCACAGAAAACTCTAAGGATCAGAAAAGGGAATGACTCACTCAGAACCCACGGCAGAATATTGGCGATCGAGGGGAAGACTCCACAGGCCGCCAAGAACACACCGAAGTATCGAACACCCACTGAGGTGCAGGTAGCGCACAGGATATACCCCACGCCACCAACCACTGATAAAGCTGCGATCGTCAATCCACGCTGCTGAATGCGATCCGCCACCCAAGTGGTCGCGATCGTCGCCAGGAATGAGGCAAAGAATGGAGGTGCAGTGAGGCCCTGGGCGTTGATGGCCGTGAAGCCCATCTCCTTGAGAATGGTGGGTAGGAACACGGGGAGAGAAGAGAAACTGACGTTACAGCTGAAGTACATCAACTAGGTACACGTTTAATATCAGCAAGTTGTGCGCACAATATACACAATGAGTACTTACTGCTGTAAGCCACGCTTTGACGTCGAGAAGCGTCATGGCTAATTCCTTCCATTGGATCTTGACTGCACGGTCCGGCTCACCAGATTGTTGCATTGCCCGGGCACGCGCAACCTCCTTCTCTTCCTTATTCAGGAACTTGGCGTCCTGCGGGCTATCTGGCACGTAGAACCAAGCCAGCAGGGCAGCTGCGCAGACCGGAACACCCTCAACCAGGAACAGCAATCGCCAATTCGCCAACGCGGAATGTCCCGAAGTAATACCATATGCCAAGGCACCGGCGAATGTATTTGCCAGTGGTGCGGCAGACAGAAACATACCGCATCGGAGACCCAGCTCGTGGCGGCGGTAGAAGAATGATAGCAGATAGGGCACACCGGGACCGAAGCCAGCCTCGAAGACGCCCATTAGGAACCGGAGTGCCATCATGCCTTTCCAATTACTGACCGCTGCTTGGCATGTTGCCATCAAACCCCTTTTCCGTTGTCCGTCAGTCCATGTTCCTATACATTCGCAACCCCGGTTGAATGACAGCATTGCACGTGGGTTTCATACCAGGAGAACAACACAAAGGCAGCCCACTGGTGCGGCTTGACAATCTTCCACATCATTGCTTGGAATTCAAACACTGTATATGAGATATAGAAGATTGTCAAGAGCCAGGCGTAGCTTTTTCCATCGAGGTCGAGGTCCTCTTTCATGCCGGCGATTTTGGCATTGCTATGGTTTCCATCGTCAGCGGTCGTGCTATTTTGCATGCAGGTCCAAGGATGATATCGCGAACGAACCCGATGTTGCTTCGGTCGAGGAAAGCGAGGAGATCTGGATACCACAGAAACGGGTTAGAGTACAAATTCGTTTAATGTCTGGAGTTTGCAGCATACAGAAAAATCCCAATAACGTCACAACATGCCAGTCCAATTTCCTTACCACTCTCCGCTCTAACTCAGGGTCAATAGCCGGCAAGAGTGTAGTGGGTTTCTCCTGGTGAGTGGGCACGGCAGATTTCTCAATATCTTCATCCGGGGCAGTTTGGATTACATTCTCCAACTGCTCCTGCCTTTCCAAGAAGCCCATGGTGAATTGGAGACGTCCCAACAGACAACGGGATATTAACAAGGTGAAAAAGGAAGAGAAAAGAGAAAAAGGTCGGACACTTTTCCGGAGTTGGGGTTCGGAGTCATACTTATTCGCACGGTGAGAGGGAAAAAAGCCTGGATCCGCAGAGGCATACTGGCGTACTACATAATACAGCGACTAATGGCCAGCTTCTAGACTGGTGATTGGTGGGAACTGCAGAAACAATTTATGCATCTATTGGTCATTTGGACAGGCGAATGAGATTTCGAGGTGGAGAATTGGAAACTGGAGAAAATGCGGAGGAATTGGCAAAGCTTAGGAGAGCCGCTTTGGTCTGATAGGCCGAGGTCGGGGAGCAGTCGGTGTACTCCGACAGTCTATATGTTGTGCTAGTTATCTCTTTCAAGATGAAAGTACCTTGATATTGACTGAGGTTATCTATGTGGCTATTTAATAGAACAGAATTCTCATGCTGTAGGTAGAAAAAAATGCTAGTTTGTCCAAGTGTGCGGAGTATAGATCTACACCATACTTGCCAACATCCCTTGAAATCTCTTATATAACCATTTATTCATCATGTTTGTCTATTTATAAACTACATGAATAATGGATAATGAGTCTTTCAAATTGGAAAAACGTAACTAACTATAAAAACTGATGCCTGTAAATCCAGGTGTTCTGCATATCAGGTCAGTACCGGGGACCGTATCAAAAATCTCCCGCGTACTGTCGCGTTCATGAAACAACTCCATCCTTCATTGCTCTTGCCTTATCTACCTTCATCGCATTACAATTCCGCACTTGATTCAAATCTAATTTACACGTGTCTTCCCAAAGCGGATTGCAAATTGGCAATCAAGCGCGCAATATGGATGACCCGGCCACACGCATCCCGGGGCAGCTGGTAAGACCCCAACAGCTCCCGTGTCAATTGCCCTATGCTCTGTAACCCCCCCACTAACATTGTCGCAATTATTATAGCTCCCCCACATGCACCTGGTTTCGCGCAACCGATACCCTAGCATGCACATGATGCCATCCGAGACCGCCGTCGAGTATTTGACGAGTGCACCCCGGATCTGCCAATCCCAGCCAATGCATTGGACATTCCTCGATGGTCCCCCGGATGGGACTGTTATGCTTACATGGCAGCCACAAAACCATCTAGGCAATAATTTTGCTAGTGATGGCTATGTCTGGGCCGACCAGGAACAGGCCTTTACCTTTGAATCTCGCGGCTATGTATGCGAGGCTTCCCCTGCTCCATGTGGATTCCATTCTAATGCTTAAGGACACAGACCGTCGAGATGTACCTTCACCGAAGTGGTTTCCACCCTCCCAATGAGCCCGTGGCAACACATTGCCGCAAGCGCTACCGTATCACCTCGTCCAAAGTACCAAACGCTCCCCAGCCCGACCCATCCCTGTGGATTGTGCACTACACCCGTGCGGCGCCTCAGGACCATGCCCCCGCAAATCGCATTCAAGTTACACCCCAGGTCCAGGGCATGATGGGCCAGCGCCGTTTCCTCCAGAGCCAAGGACAATTGGCCCGCAAGGACTTTTTGCTTCATGATCGCAACAGTTGGCCGGTTATCAACTTCCCGCAGATGGCTCCCCAGAACTTTGGGCAACCCGGTGCTTACCCAGCCGCTGTGCCTCGTGGACCTGGTTTCTATGCCCCCCAGGGTCATCCAGGTGCAGTTCCGCCGAATGTGCCCGTAGCCAAAGGACCGCGCGGGCACCGTGCGCCGTCGGCTGCCCTCGCTTCTACAACAGCCGATTTTGCTGTTGAAGATGAGGACGTCTCCAGTGGTGACGCTATGGATCTTTTGACGCCCCGCGATGTCAGCAAGATGCGATACCAGCAGCATCACGAGTGGATGGAGGAAATCTTCGCGTCACCATACAGTATCTCACAAATCACACCGGTTTCTTTGGGTCTAGGCCGAAAGGGAGAGCTCGAGTCTCTGACTGCGGGCTTCTTCGATGCTCCGGTCGGAACCTCTGGCGGAGACGGCCAGGAGGCGGGCGACGCCCCGCAGGCTAACAAGATGGAGCCGGCTAAGGCAGAGGAGTTCGCCGAGCGGGTTTCTAAAAAGGTAGCGAACATGACCGCCGAGATCGAAAACTTGAAGAAACAGCATGCTCGCCGGATGCAACGTTTCAACCGAACCTCATTGCTCAAGGATGCCGAGTTGCGCCTCCGAGAGTCTGCTGCTGACCCAACTGAAACGGGCCCAGAGATTTGGAGACTGGAGGGCCGAGTGGTCATTCCAACAGAGGACGAAACCCCTCAATTGGATTACATTGAAGATAAAGCCAAGTACAGGGTTGATGAGGTAATCCGGGAAGTTGAGACTTCCTGGAATAAGCAAATCGTCGCGGAGCCCAAGGTATCCTGTGTCGAGAAGGGTGGTTTATTGGAGAAGATTGAACCCGAACACAAAGACGAGCCTGACTCATTTACAAATGATATGGTCATGGACGATGATTCTTCCCACCTACTCAACCAATTTGGCAGCCCGGGCGTTGGTGTAGGCGCAGTCTCAGGCGTTTCTGTCAATGGACAACCAATCCACGGCGCTGATATGTCCGGTGATGTTGACATGGATTTGGGCGACCAGCTCCACGCTGGTACTAATGGCCAGGCTAACGACTGGGTAATGGTGAGCAATGACAGCAAAGACCATGGCCCAGTCGGTGGAGACTTCGACTTTACCAACATCGACAGTGCCGGAGATGCGTTGGCAGCTTACAGCGAGCAGAACGATGGGCTTGACTTGCCAGACCTGGAGAATTCGGCGTTCGGCGACGCGTTCCATGCATCTGACAATGAACATTCGCACAACCCCGATGCGGACGACATTTCCTAGTCTGCTCCGAAATTTTTCATATGAAAGTGTGTTTCTTTAACGAATAATTCTGCGGATCAGTCATTCTAGTCTGTTTCAGGTGTTGCGGCTTGCTGTTCGGGAGTCTGGATTTATGCAGGATGCTTTAGCTGGTTGTGTACCATAGGATTGGCCGAGGGAATTCTCTGCTTCCTCTGGCTTCTTTTTTTTGTTGCCTCGGATTGAGAGGATAGAGAGTGGGATCTCCTATGAATTTAATCCCTATTTTTCATCTATCTTCCAATGTAGGTTTCATCGAATGAGATATTTCCCAACTAGGAAGGTAACAGTTGTCCACGGGTGTCCACGAATATTCAGAATCTGAAACTAAGGGACGCCTACCTTCTCTATGATTATATACTTATGTACCTATGAAGTGCATGAAACCTTGGATATAGTATCATAATTAGCTAATAGTCTAGGACTGGTACAGCTAGCTGCTAGTGTGTACTCTGATATCGGGAAGCCGAGAGTGGAAAATGGCCCTGAACCTTTCACGAGACAGGCTTCAAAATTGAAAGACCATCACCACTCACGCATAATACAACGTCAGCCTTGAAATATCCGCAATCGGAAAGGTGATGGCATGTATGAACTGCTCCATCGACTTCCGCCCTTGCCCGTTCATGACGTCAGTCACCGGGACTGCACTTCCTCTGAGAAAGAAAAGAGAAGCCTTGGAAGCGAATAGGGTTCGTCACCATCGTCATCTATAGGAAGGTGCTACCGACTTAACATTAACCTCTCCCATGTTCAGTTTTCTCGGTTTCTCATCTTAACATATCTCCCCCCATAACCCTAACTTGTATTGATTGACTATATCTACATACAAGAAACAAGATGTATGTATCCTACATTCTCAATCCTCACTGTGACTAAAAGGAAGCCTAGGAACCGCAACCTTTCATTCCGATCACGCAGGGAGCCCCCTCGACAGCGGTTCGGAATTTCCACCTTCCGTGGAATGCAAGCGCCGGAATTGAGCCGCAAGATGACCAAGCTGATCAAGAGCGAGAACACTGCCATTGGTGCCCACGAATCTGCCGGCCGCGAGCGCACCTCGATTGCCGCCCAGCTCTCTGAATGGGGAGAGGCGACTGAAGACGACAATGTCTCCGACATATCCGACAAGCTCGGCGTCATGCTCGCTGAGATCGGCGAGCAGGAAGACAGCTTTGCGCAGAATCTCGAGGACTACCGTAGTATCCTGAAGCAGATTCGCAACATGGAGGCCTCGGTGCAGCCATCGCGCGAGCAGCGCCAGAAGGTCACTGACGAGATTGCCAAGCTCAAGTACAAGGATCCTTCGAGCCCGCGTCTGGT
Source organism: Penicillium psychrosexuale (assembly GCF_028828465.1). Classification (NCBI taxonomy): domain Eukaryota; kingdom Fungi; phylum Ascomycota; class Eurotiomycetes; order Eurotiales; family Aspergillaceae; genus Penicillium; species Penicillium psychrosexuale. The sequence goes on along the minus strand of NW_026643190.1, from coordinate 538,613 downwards.
CACGTTGGAGCATGAGCTTGTCCGGGCTGAGGCTCAGAACTTGGTTGCTGAGGCGCAGCTGTCTAACATCGTATGTTTTGATTCTGACTTCGTTCTGTTCTTGTGGTGAAGATAGTTTTGAACTTGCTAACATTCATCTCCTGCAGACTCGCCAAAAGCTGAAGGAGGCTTATGATATCCATCTGACGGCTGTGATTGAGCGCGCCGAGAAGCAGACTATTCTAGCTCGCCATGCTCGTCGTCTGCTGAACTACATTGATGACACTCCGGTTGTTCCCGGCGATGCCCGCCAGGCGTATGACCACGAGCCTTTGGCACGCCAGATCCTCGAGGATGCCGAGAATGATCTCCGTGGATGGGAATCCAGCGTTGAGCCTCTCATCACCGTCACGGGCCGGGAAACTCCGGTTCATGCCAACGGAAATGATGCCAACGGTACCAGTGTCAATGAACGCGATGATGTGTCGGATGGCCAGTCGGATGTTCTCGATCATGTCTCTGTGGCTGAGGGTTTCACCGAGCCAGTGGGAAGCGGTGCGCTGCCCGCGAGGATGGTGGTGATTGAGCCTTCGCCTGCGTGATCGTTTCAGAGATTCAGTGGTCTCCTTTTTAGTTCAATGCGGACATACTTCAGCTGTTATTGTGTAAATTCGGTTCTTCGCCTCAGATTGGGCACCAAGACTTGCTGGTGTTTTTGGGAAAGGCGTTGGCTGGCACTGCACATGGGGGTCTATACTCAGGAAATATGCAAATTGTGTATTGTAAAGTTTAATTCTCTAATTCTCTAATTCATTACTTCGTTTGTTTTGTTCTTTATTCTCTTTCTCCCAATATCTTTCAAAGATGATATGAAATGAACATGGCGATTTGTAGTAGAGCATGCACGTGACCACAGGCGCCAGAGTGACGCGGAAACCCCGAGCTCCAGCGGAGCTTCAACCATCACCGACTATCTCACCAGAATCCCTTTCACGTCCTTCTAGCATCTTTATTTTCTAATTTTCTCCTTATTTCCTCTTCCTTCAGAACACAATGGATAAGCTTGTTGCCCAATACTCGCGCCCTCCCCATCAGAATGAGTTGTACTCAGAGCAAGAGCAGCAGGACCTCACTGCGAGCGTCCCTCCACTCTCGCTGAAGTTCAGCCTCCCTCCTGTCGACAACGTGAGTTTCTGATGAATACTATGGGAGATTCTCTTGCGACTGGATGATGGCGGTTTGGTCGGGGATGTACATCTATCCTGACGTCAACCTAAGCTGCGCCGTCATCACAGCTATGTCTAAGAGAATCGCTAGCCAGAAACTATACATGATTGAAAAAAGCGAAATAATGGACTGACGTTCATTTCTTATATCTAGCACTCTGCTTTCCTGCGTGCGATGACCGATGACCACTCCAATCCCAGCTGTCCTATCAAGCTCGCCCACGGCACAACAACCTTGGCCTTCCGGTTCCAGGGCGGTATCGTACGTTTTCCTATATTTCGGTTACACCATGGGTTTCTTAATTTTGGAGCATTTTGCTGATTGAAATATTGGGTTAGATCGTCTGTACCGATTCACGAGCGACAGCCGGCAACTGGATTGCCAGTCAGACAGTCAAGAAGGTCATTCCTGTATCGCGGTTGAGTCGGGGTGAGGACAAGAAGACGAACGAGCCGACGCCAGGTCTTCTGGGAACGATGGCCGGTGGTGCAGCCGTAAGTTGGCCGCAAGCTAATGGGTGATGGCGTGATGGATGTTGGTTGCTGATGGTTGTCGCAAATTGCTAGGATTGCCAATATTGGTTGCGTTATTTGAGTCAGCAGTGCACTCTGCATGGTAAGTCAGCTCGATTCTTGATATTTTCAGGCATGGAAGGACATGGCTGATGAATTTCTATCTAGAAATCCGACACAAGCGCCGTATCACTGTTGCGGCCGCATCCAAGATCCTTGCCAACCTCACTTACGCCTACAAGGGATACGGACTTAGCATGGGAACTATGTTAGCAGGAGTATGTCCTATACACCATTCATAGCCATGAGATTCGGAACTGACAATGATCTCTAGATGACGCCCCAAGAAGGGCCCGCCCTTTACTACATCGACTCTGACGGCACCCGCCTCGCCGGTAACCTTTTCTGTGTTGGATCTGGTCAGACTTTCGCTTATGGTGTGCTGGACGCCGAGTACAAGTACGAGCTGACTGTGGAGGACGCATTGAACCTCGGCCGCCGGGCCATTCTGGCTGCCATGCACCGTGATGCCTACTCCGGTGGTTTCATTAACCTGTACCACGTCAAGGAAGAGGGATGGGTGCACCACGGATTCGACGACATGAACCCTATCTTCTGGGAGACAAAACTCCAGAAGGGCGAGTTCTCCAACGTGACATCTACGTTGTAAATGGGTCTAGAGGAATGAATGTTTCTGTTTAATATTGATATCGATATGCCATTGAATTATGCTTAGGTTTCAACCAACTTGTGTGCTAGGTTCAATCAGATGGAAGGCAATAGCTCCATCTCCCTATAGTAGTCACCTGTCTTTACAAGGTTCTCCTGGCCTGCTTCACAGAATATCGGTTCCCAACTAAACAGCTAGTTGCATAGCCACCTCAATATGTGGAAACCTCCCTCTAATCAATCTAAACTTATCCAACAGAATATCCTTCGGCATAACCTGCAAATTATGAAAAGAAAGCACAACCCCCTGCATAAAAACAATATCATCAATGCGACTCGTCGTCTCCTCTTCAGTCGCCTGCGGCACATGAATCACCACATCCGCAATAGTATTAACAATCTCCAACAACTTGCTAATCATCGACGAGCCATGCACCCGAATCGTATTCTGCGAGATCTTCGTCAAAAACTGCCTGAGCTGACTCGACAACCTCAACGGCATCTCCAGCTCTAACGACGGACACGACGCATGCGAACTAAGCAAACAATTCGACATGGCCAACTGCCACAACAGCGTCCGCATCCACTGCCGCGTAACCACCAAATCCGCCTGCTGCAGCTCCGACAGCGCCGAAACCTCCACCTCCCACACCGCATCATCCAACTCGCGGTGTTTCCGCTCCACCCACGACGCAGTGACCTGCGTGCGGTCCCCAATCCACAGACTCATAAACGACGCATCCAGCATGCAGAACGTCTTGATCACCTGCGTCCAGCCGAGCTGGATATCCGCGCCCACGAACGCGTCTTCTTCCGGGTACTGGGTGTGCGGGGGCAGTGTCACCGGGGAGAAATTCACGATGGATAGGAATCGCTCGTGGATGAAGCATTGCCAGTACAGTCGTTGGCGGCGGGCTCGCTCAGCCGTGCTGAGGCTGGCATTGACGGTTTTGTCGCTGATGCGGAGCATCTGGATCATGCTGATTGCTTCGCGTAGGTGGAAGAAGCCTAGATCGTAGTGGCCTAGGCTCATGGCGCACATCTGGATGAAGATGCATGTGGTGGCGCGTAGGATTGACGGCCGGAAGCCTATTACTAGTGGTTCTTGGGTTTCCACGGACTGGCGCATTAGGTCTGTTATTTGTGTTGAGGTTGGTTGGGGGCTGGATTTGGTGGTGCATTGAAAGGACCGCGTGACATCCAGGGTTACTGCGGTGAAGGCGTAGATGAAGGCTGCGTGCTCTCTTTCCGTGTCCATTTTTGTGATTGATGTGCGCACTTCTGTCTCGGTGATTATTGGGCTGAAAGGGTATATATAGGACATGTATGCTGGGAGTAGGCTTTCGAAGTATAAGCTTGGTAGTTGGATTGAGGCTGTAGGTGCTGGTGGAGAGAGATGTGGTGTCAAAGTGGTGGGTTTGGTGTTGGTGTTTTTATATTTCGAGATGACAGCTCCTCGACGTAGTGAATGTTTTCTTGATCGCAATAAACGGTTTTCTGTGTAGGTGCACTGGAGATCCAGGTGCTCGCACTGCTGGCATCTTTGCTGGCCATTACAACGAACTTTGCGGCGATTACACGGGTCACATGCTTTTGGCACTCGTGGCTGAGAAGTTGGACTAGCCATTTTTTTCTTTGGCTCTCAAGAGCAAGTGTCGGAGGTAGATGTCTAGTCGGAACATGTACTTCTTCTCCCCGCGTTCGATGTTGGTGGCTTGGCACTTAAGACTCTTTCAGCGTAGCGTCACGGGGTTATTCTCCGCATATATGTACCGGATAATTCCAATGAGTATCTATTTGTGAGTACATCTGCGCTTCATCGATATCGCAAAGCAAGCTACCGACCATTTAACCTCACGGGTCACCCTCCCACATGCTGTGTATATATGTATAGCAGGGGAAAAGGAAAATACCAAAAACACAAAAACATACAACAGTGAGGATTCGCTGGTGGTCACCCACCCAACTACTAACACACCGGCGTGTGGCTTATATGCAGTCAATAATTGGGTGGGTGTCGCCCGGGTGAGAAATGGGTGAGCGCCGCTTTACGGTCGCGCGATCGGGGGTGATAAAGATGAGTGCGCTATAGACAGGGTGAGAATCAGGGTGAGAATCACCCAAGTCGCGCGACCACTGCACTGACCTCTTCGGCTGAACAATAACCGAATGTCATTGGATCGTTCCGTTCCCTCTGAAACGCTCGGCATCTTGGCATGTGCACGTAACCACAACTGGAAGTATTATATAACCAAATTTATTCAAGGTGTCTTCAAATTTATGGTCTGCCTTATGTTGTCGGAGGTGTTACGAGCCAATTCGATTCAGAAGAAAGGAGTGCAATTCAACCAAATTCTAAGTACGGAGGAGAAAGGAAAAAGAGAAACTATCTGAGTGCGCGTTCTTCCCTTCTTATACCCTCGCGTTTGTCTTCGCTTAATTCCCGTTTGGCAAGTACGAGGATGTGACTGTTCCTGCCTCGTTTGGCAAGTACGATCCTTCCTAGATCGTCACAGGAGGATTTGAGCTTTGATGGTATTCGGATCGTTAGGTTTGGGCCCAGAAGGTTCGCTGTATAGGATCTCACCAGCAAGTAGCTCGTAGAAACGACCCTTTAACAGCGGTCAACTTCCACGGATATATCTATATATCACTTCAATTCTCTTTTCCGTATATTCGCTAGTTTGTAAGATCTACTAAAAGCTTCAGGTAGATAGCATCATTCCTCGCGTTTCGTTCTGTATCTTAATGCGCAGTAGTGAATTATCTAGCTTCCTATGGTAGTATTCATCTTCTCTTATTTAACCTCTTATCTTCTTCCCGTTCGCTAAAGTGATCATCAAAAAGCCCGATATATTAAGTAAATATCATTATTATTAGCTTATCAAGATCGTATATTTGACAAATACGTCAATACAATCTACCAAATGATTTCGGTGGCCACTTGGCAGGAGTCGTTGATCTTCTGGTTGATCTTCATCCGGAAATTGTGTATATGCTCTAGGGGTCGAAGATTGATTTGGGATAGTCAACATACGCATCTACCGACCGAGAATACGCAGAGGGTTGATGGCATTGAATGATTGGGATCCACCATACACCTGGGTGGGACGGACACTTCCCGTAGCTAAAAGTATCTAATCAGTCAGATTCTTAGAAATAGCGGTCTAAAATTGAGGGGGAAAATCACGAGTATGTAGTTACATGTATTACCTCAAGTGTCAGGGTTATCGTGGCTAACAGAGGCAACCCACTAGATTGCCCTATAGCTTAGGCGAGACCTATACGTGACTATCACTCCGACGAACTAGCTCTCGGAGCTCCTGTTCGTTCGGGCGGTCACGGGTAGAAGTAGCTGCTTATTAGGCAGCGACGTTGACTATAAATAGCGGTATCTGCTCTCGGATAGTTCTATTTTATTATCACACTTGTCCTTAATTTAGGGTTTCAACTTTGGGACTCGGGCCCAATACCTGTAGATTGAAGAGTGACTAATTAGTCAATCAGCAGGTTGCCTCGGAGTGCTAACTATTTACGCTGCCGCTGCCGGCAAAAGAAACTCCCGGCTGTCGCGTGAGAGACGACGATGTTAGCCACTACACCATATCGGAGAGGTACTACGAAATACGCTTCTAAGTTTGACATCTACTCTCTAGGTTTAGCGCGGCGTATTACTTCATACGTCTAGCTAGCTAATGAGATCATCTCTTGATTCCACATACTTAATCGTCTATTTATGCCCATCACGTAGAGGTTCATTTCGACTAAGACCGTAAAACTTGATGCGCAGTTGAAACTTGGAACATCCGAGTCGTTGGACCTCTTCCCTGGAATCAGGAGATTAGCTAGACCGTGAGTAATCAATATGTATTGAGATCAATCAAGGCAAGAATTAAGAACTAAGAATGATTGGATCATGCTCAACATGAAAAGTGGTCTGGTACATGGAGTTCACACCCGGGAGCAGCTCCTCTGTTTCTGTGGTCCAATCAAGTAAATACTGTCCAAACCAAAACCTAACAGTTCCCTGGGCTACAGCGGCGGTAGATTGAAGTGAAATGTACTTCTCCAAGTAATGAACCGCGTCCTCCTGATCATAAGACGTTGCGGTGCTAACACCTCTTCCAGACAGTCGATGCAACTTGGTACAAAAAAGGAATTCCCAAGGAGCAGCTAAGAGAGTAAGTCCAGGGGCTTGAAAAACAACTTCGTGCTGCTCAAGCGCTTCATCGAGGAGAATACGTCGTATATGGGATGGGACGAAGAGAACAACATGGTTGTTGAGCCACCCCCGTCCGAGTATACGATTCCTTTTGAAAGCGGACTTGGCTGCCTTCGAAAGGCACCTGAGCGCGGCGGGTGGAAGATTGTCATTGAAAAAATCGACATCATGAGTTTCAGGGCGACTTCTGAGGAAGATTGTATTGATGATTCCACCAACGACAACGAGAGTGATGTCTTGGTTCTTGGCTGAAGTGTATTTGGCAACATTCTCGAGGGCAGAAATGAGAATTCCACAAGACAGATTCGGACTCAGGTCGCGTATCGCGGCTGGTCGAGCGGCTAGCTCTTGTAGGCTACGAGCACTGCGACGCCAGCGGAGAGTGGACAGCGACTGACCCATTTTAATCAACGTGGAAGTTTTGAATACAGATCTACCAGCTTCCAGTCGACTCGTGTATCTCCAGTCATTCGTGGATACTCGAATTCATTTTGGCAGGAGCATACGGAACTACTTTAGGGAAACAACTACTTTAGAGAAACAGCATGTAGCCTGGGGCAGCGTGTTCCTATAACCCTTGTTCAGTCGCGCATATCACATGATTCTTCACATTGAGCACAGGAATGAGATACCAGTAGAGACTTGAGGCTTGAAAAATAAAGCAATAACCTCGTACTATCTCCTCCGTACTTTCCCTGCGGTCTAGCTAACCTTTCCGAGAACCTTTCTTTGTTTGCGATGCCAAAAATTAGGAGGAGAAAGGCACACTAAGTTTTACCTCAGTATCCAGTGATATTATTGCAGCGGGTTTGTTTATTTAAGTAGCTATCATGAATACAAATCGGGATACATATCACGGTGATTCATCGGACAGATAAGTATACCCTCAAAAAGCGAGAAATTCATCACCATGTGCAGAGAAGAAATGACGAGTCCATAGAATAGGGGCACGGAAGCATGCATAGCACAGTTGCACAGGTGGGATTCAATATAGTTGGTCAGCAAGATTGTAAAATTAGATAAAAACTTTGATAGGCAACCTTCGTTCATTATCCCGTAACCCTCCAACAATGGCAGGATTTACAAGTAAACATTTTGCTTCCACGGCTGGGCGTAGGACTTCCTTAGCAAACTCCCAGGCTGTAAACAGTAGATTTTTCAAGCCCCCTCCAGCGGCGACAGTTCCCTCATACGCCTCCTGGAGCCTGTCGAACAGCATTAACTCAGTTCCTGAACCCTCATGTATATGGCCGAATACATGTAGCCTTGGCCGAATTCTCCATAAGGTCTGTAGCAAATAAGAACAGCCATACTTCAGTAAGTCAAGATGAGCAAGTGGTGGACCATGAGTAATTAGCACATCAATTCCATCTGGTACTGAGCCAGCCCATACATCTTGATTCCGGGGATATTGAAAGGCCCAGTTGCCATGGCGGCAAGAGTAGGGACTTCCGTAGACCCTCAGTTGACGACCATTTGGGCAATAAATTGTTACTTCCTCGTTTTCGAGGTAGATTATATCTCCCCAGTCGATTTGAGCTCGCTCGGAGGCTGCTCGACCAGACATATCATCCCGCGCTGAATCAAGTAGTAGGTCATGATTGCCAGCAATCACAATTTTGGTAGGATGAGGTAGGCTTCGTAGCCAGGTGATCGAATCTTGAAGTTCCTGAAAAGATCCAGATTGTGTGAGATCACCAGCATGGATGAGGATGTCTCCATCATGGACGTCGGTTTGGGTGTTGTGGGTATCGGAAATACAGACAACCGCGATAGGTTTTGTGAGTGGCGTAGCTGGAATAGGCTCGTACCAACCATAAAGCATTTTTGCGAGGAAGACACAAGGCCGGGCGCGGAATTCTTGCCATCGTCCTGGTCGCTGTCGGTGAAGGAGCTCGTGAAGACTGGACATGATTGGGGAGTCCAGAGCCAGTGTCCAGGGACTTATCGGTAGTAACGAGCGAGCACGTGAAATACTGGGCTGTTGAAATTAATCATGTCAAGATCTTGCCTCAAACGTCCAAGATGTCAAAACTGCCAGAGTTGATGTCGGCCTTACAGATAAATTTATCATGTGACGTCATAATGTTGAGGCCAATATGCTTGGTTCCTGTCGGAATGAACAGGCCTGTGGTAATTCGGTTACCGGAATATCTACAGTGCCGGAAAGATGCGCTAAGAACAGATTGTGGATTAGTCATTCGTTAGGCCCATAACTAACTAACTAACTAGTTAACTAACTAACTAGTTAATTCTTGGCCTCTCTTAGCAATCCGGAATATATATTGCCCGGCTTCCGATCGCCCATCGGATGTCAAAGCATAGCGAATGTCAAAATCTATTTATCTGATGACCTAAGTATCCCAAGAATACAATGTAATTTATTACCCTCCTATACATCCAGATTAAAGAACCTCATTTTTGTTACTTAAGTAGGCACTTCTTAGCTAGAATCCTCGATTAGGCTTTATTTCTTCTTTGTATTCTTGATAGGAAAGGTAGTGCTGGTTTATTCTTAGGTATAGGCAAATTCTTCCATGTTTTGATCAAAGAACGTTCTTACAAACAGAGATATATAGTAGTGATAATTCAATCGCTGGTTATTCGTTGATATCGTCCGGTACTCTGATTATAAATGATCTATGCGTCCCCCGGCGGCGGTAGCTCTTTATGAAATCAGCGAGATCTTTCTCTTAGATAATTATTCGAGAGGCCAGGTCATCTTACCATATCTACAAGGTTCAAGGTGGGACGGATTTATATCGGGTCACCCACCTACTTTTTTTACAGTATGACTTTCTTCCTCGGAAAAAGAGAATCGTAGTGTGTAATTGCATGCCTCAGCCCTTTAGGGACACGTCTTGTCTATTCTCTAATACGCGAGGCCGCGAAGATACTCCTCTGATTTCAGTTTACTGATTTGGTAAGGAGGCAATGCTACACCCACCTCCTTGAATTACTACAATAACAAATATTCCTAGGACGGCAAAACGGTGGATATATGGGCAAGGTGCTACAACCTACTTTTAGACACTTTAGTTATCTCTGACGACAGATTGCGGTATGTAATTCTCTGGGAGTACCACCTAATCTCAAGTGTTTATTTTAGCCTCTCTATACCTTAATATACGAGATAGGCAGTCTATACACTACATCCATAGATGGCCAAGCCTCAACTTATAGAAAATAAACTCCATTTTTGATATTCCGAAGTCAGACCTAAGAGACTTCACGAAAGCATAGAAACCAGCTTGCGCATCCTCTCTTTGACATGTGACATAATAAAACTTCCTAGCTCCCTGTGCATAACTGGTCTCTCTTCGTCATCAAGATCTCCATACATATCCTCCAATGCCCCTCCATTGCTAGCGACTTCCATGTAAAGAGAGCGGTCCTCTTCCTTCTCGCCGATGCATACAAGAAAACTGCCAAGCTTAAGGAGTATCGAGTTCAAGATCAGACGACACGTACGTCCATTGCCGTCGATGAAAGGATGAATATTGACAAAGATGTGAGTATATTTCGAAGCAATGGCGATAGGGTCAATCGTTCCTTTAGCAATGACTTCTCTCATGTCAGACTGGAGTTCGCGGACCATTGCTTTCATTTTGTAAGGCACAAGGCTGTGATGAGGAAACGGATGGAGGCCCGCAGAAACTTCATCCGTACGATAGACACCACTGTATTCTTCCCAGGGAGTGCTTTCAGCGTCGACTTTGTGCGTAAGAATTTTATGAGTCTGGAGGATGATCTCTTCACTAAGATCTTTATCATAAACGCAGAGTTGACTAATCATATACGAGGCAGCCTTGGCATGTTGAACGATTTCACGGCGACTTCGTAAAACTGCGGAGACGTTTGCTGGCATATTCTTGCGTAGAAGCTCTTTTTTTAACTCTAAGAACTCTTCCTCCGTTTCTCCAATGTCCTCTGGTATTTCCTCCCCGCGGAAGATTGCCATGCAAAGCTTGAGTGTGATTTTGGAACCGCTTCCAGCGCGCTCGATCATGTTGGATCCGTACACTATAGTGGCAAGGCAATGGAGGACGTGATTTTCGAACTCACTTTCTTGCAGGGGTGTGAGTTGCTTTTGTAAAAGGACAGAGAGTTGATTGCCGAGGGTGATAATCTCAGGAAAAATGGTGTCCGGGTCGAAGTCTTGTGTACCAATCTTGTAATCGTAGGCTTCGTCCATGCAAATCGTAAACCGAGATTGCATTTTACTTAAATTGCGAGGAGAAACAGTTCCTTGTCCAAAGCGAAGAGTTGATTGCATGTAGTGGCGGATGGACTTGGCAAGGTTGATTCTAGTAGACGGCGGATGTAGATAGGGAGAGGGGGGTTTAATATCAAGTCCTTCGAAGACATTGGAGAGACTTCCATGTTTGCTCTTCGTCTTCTTGGTTGGAGAGGACATTTTCAAAGTCTCGATGTGAAAGAAGTGGAGACTCAATTGAGAAAAGGGAAGAAAGTAAGAGTTTGCAGATCGAGTGCTTAAGGAAAGTGGAGAGTTAAGGCTGAAGGAAGAAATGAGAAGAAAGTAAGAGCTTGCGGATCGAGTACCTTGAGTAAAGTGGGAAGACAAGGTTAAAGGAAGAACAAAGAAGTGAGAAGCGAGAAGTGAGAAGTGAGGCTGGAAGAATGTAGTCCAGTCAACATGTACAGGCAGATGGTTCCCCGGATCGACGTTCCAAAATAGGCTTAGTACCTTCTAAGAAAGCCCAAACAGGCCACGGTGGGTACCCAGGCTTGGCATAACTCTATATCCCATCCCTGGTTCTCGAAGAGTGGGAGCACCAGCCTATTATATGTAAGCGGAACATAAAACCTACAAAACCCAAGGTACAGTAGAGAAGCCATATTGTCGGAGGGACAGAAAGCTACGATGCCGGAAGATAGAAATGATGACAATACAGATATATTGATAATGGACTCTGGAGAGGAAAAGGAAGAGCGAGAGACTATAGAAACTATCTAACAGGAAGTCCTGGGGCGGAGTGGTCACAGTCACGTGATACACTCTCCAACACATATCCATAAGGCAATAGGTCTACAAAGAGTGCGTGGATGCATGCACCATCCACCTCCCACATCTCCTCTCTTCCCGCATCCCGCGTTAGCTCCTCCACGTCGAGCTCCTAGCCTGTTCCTGTGGCAAGATCAGACCCCGTTCTCCGTCATCCTCACTCCAACCTCGATTGTTGATTATCGTTCCTCAGCGCCCAGTCAGGCAGCTTGTATTCGAATAGCTGGGTAAGGCTCTCTGCTTCCTCAAGCGTGGTGGTTTGCAATGGTGAGTACTAGCGTCTTCAGGACTCCGCTCCGTGACCTCAAGCTCATCTGATTCATCCCCGGACTCTTATTCAGTAAATCAAGTGCTGTGAACGTATCCCAAGCAGCCACCGTACGATCTAGGTCCTTTCTATAATTCTATTGGCCTGGAACGAGCGATTGGTGGTGTCGCCTGTATCAGATGTTTCCGTTCCACAAAGTCTATTGTGCGAGCCGTTTTATGTGCCGCAGAGTGTTTTAAGAATAAGTACCAGTTGAAGCCCACCATTCCATTGGCAAGGTTGAGAAGTCTCATGGACCACTCAAGCGTGCATGGGAAATCCTGTCAGCAGAGCTCAGTGGGTTCACAAGTAATAAGGCTATACTTCAAATGGCAGTGAAAGCTGTTAATGACACAGCGGGACCAGATGGCTTGGTTCCTACCTTACTAGTCTTTGGTGCTTACCCTAGGATGACGACCGAATCACCGCCTTCACCTTCGACTACAAAACGAGCTGAAGCCATTAACAAAACGATGACCGCCCTACGGAAGGCCAATGCTGAACGACGGGTTAACGACGCGCTTCACACCCGAAACGGCCCCTCTACCTCCGAGGTTCTTTCGCTCCCGTTACAGAGTGAAGTATGTATCTAGAGGGAGAACGAAGGATGGCAAGGTCCGTACAAGATTGTTTCGATTGAGGGACACGACATTATAGTGGATATGGTGAACGGTCCCACAAGTTTCAGGTCTACACCAGTGAAACCCTACCACCGGGCGCCTAAGCAAGATACCACGGAGCCGGTCAGTCAACATGACCCCCCGCCACCTATCGTCGAGGCCCCTCAGCCCCGCCGACGTGGACGCCCGAGAGGTTCCAAGAACAAGACCGCGTCCGCCTTCCTGTCAAGAAAAAAAGGTGAACGATTTGGAACTGGCGATCAAGCTAAGAAATAATAGAGTCATCACGACACCTGGTGAACCATTCGAAGCTTCGGACACCAAGGAGATCGAAGACCTCTTTAACCAAGGAGTTTTTCGCTTTGAGAAGTACGACCCGACGAGTTACGGAGGCGAGCGCATCTTCAAGTCGCGGAGGGTAGGGGAAGTAAAGGCTGTGTCGTCAAAGCCTTACGAAAAGTCTCGACTTGTCATACAAGGCCACAATGACAAGGGAAAGGACACTATCCTAACCCAATCCCCAACCATCTAAAGAGCTAGCCAGCGCCTGCTTCTTGCCCTGGCCGCATGTCTAGGAACTGACACAACGCTGTCCATACGTGATATAACGCAAGCGTACCCTCAAGCCCAGTCGGAGCTACAAAGGATGGTCTTGGCGTACTTGCCGGACGTACTTGTTGACCAATACCCCGCCGGCACGATTCTAAGAGTGGTCAAACCGCTCTACGGCATTGCAGAGTCCGGCGTCCGCTGGTTTGCCACGTACCAACGACACCACGTCAACAACGTGAACATGTCACCTTGCACGTACGACCCATGCCTCCTAATTGCCAACGGCGAAAAGGACGAATTTGGTATGGTTGGCATGCAGACTGACGACACGTTGATTCTGGGCACGAAGATGTTTCTCGCCAAAGAAGAAGAAGAGATCCAGAGGGCGAAGTTCCGCACGAAACTAACGGTAACACTTTCGCCTGAAACATCTTTCGAGTTCAATGGCTGCAGACTGTCCCAGGAAGGGAGGTACATCCACCTGAGGCAAAAAGGTCAAGGATCGAAGATCAAGCCTATTGATCTGAACGACCAGAGCAGGGCGCAGAGATACTTAGAGCAACGTGCACGAGGTGCATACATTGCATCAATCTGTCAACCCGAAGCCGCCTTCGACCTTTCCGTTGCCGCACAAGCCCAGAAGCCAAATGACAGAGACCACATCCAACTGAACTCTCGCCTTGAATGGCAAATCAAGAACCTCGATCGAGGCCTACACTTTGCGCCAATCGACTTATCCACGGCAAAGCTTATGGTCTTCACTAATGGTTCATTTACGAACAATCAAGATCTTTCTTCGCAATTAGGATATGTACTGGCGATCGTGAATGAGACCACCGGCGATGACTCCTTTACGATGACTAGCAGCCTAATTCATTGGAGTTCTACCAAATATAGATGAGTGACACGCAGCGTTCTCGCGTCTGAAATCTACGGTATGGTCACAGGATTCGACTTGGGTTTGGCCATGACTACGACACTAAAGATGGTCACCACACGACTGGGAATCCCCGACATTCCCCTCGGGCCTATGGTCGTATGTATCATTGTATTCGTGGGAGAGGTATATAGAGTGAGAGATTTAGGTTGTAGAAAGGGCTGAGTACAACAATGATAGGCAGGGTGAGAATTGGGTGAGCGCCGCTTTATGGTCACGCAACCGGGGGTGAGAAGGTGTGCTATAGACAGGGTGAGAATCTGTGTGAGAACCCGGTGACAATCGCCCTACTAATACAACACTGGAAGTAAAGAATGTACGGAAGTGCGTCATTTCTGGTTGACGCTTTTTAGGGCTTTCAGTAGTACCCGGGAGCGAGATTTCTGCTGGAATATATATACTGCCTATAAGAACGGTATAAAGATAAAAGAATTAATCACTTTATAATTCTCTCCGACTATTCCGGCGGATGGCAAATATATTCCTATTTTTTAGATAATGTGGCTAGATATCGAGCTAATATAGGCTTGTAGGGGTCGCTGTCCTTCATATAAGCAAATATTGTCCTGGACTTTTCCTCCGCTTCTAGTATAATGCGCTCCTCATCGTTAAATCTATTATCATCTGGATCCTTCTAATAAAGCGTTCGATCGTTATTATCTACCTAGTTATCCACTACCTTTCCATTTGGAATAGGAGTAGTAATGCCTTTAAGGATCTTCAATAATCTGGAATCCCTTTCGCGCGATAGTCGTTTAAGTTGAGTATCTATATCTAGATCAGACTCTAGGACAGACGACTTAAAACCATGCGGCCCCTCTCCCTATCTATAAATATACAGAGATTCGAGATTAGGAGGTAAATGATCAATTAGATTAAAGGATTGAGGGCTAATCTGACCATCGGGGAATCAGTCCTAGCTGGATCCTATATCCCGCGCAAAATAGTATAGAGTGTGGATACCGAGACAGAGACTCTTGAGTTTCGGGAAATCTTTTAATAAGATATAGGATGGTGGAACTTCTAGCTTATGAGTGGCTAGATCATAAAGCTCGTCTGTGTATTGTTCTTCATAAAATTTCTATTTATCCTTATCGAGCCCTTCGTTCTTATCTAGCTGGTAATTTGTATTATAAAACTCTTGCTAATTTGTATAAGATTCTATATTAAGATCTAGTACCTCTAAGGTATATCGATAAAACTAAATAGACTAAAGTAATAGCGCTACGCTTAGTATAGTAATACCCCCTTCTGGGTCTTTTTGCTTATCTTCGGTAAAAGTGAAGCTCTTTAGTATTTTTGACGACTTAATGATTTAATAAAGATCATATTCCTATATTAAGGAGTATGTGAAGCTAATCTTACTATAATTGGTGTAGCGCAGTAGAAGTGGTAGTCCTACGTTATTATCCCACGATACTAATTTGAAAGTAACAGACTCAATAGCTAGCAGTTTTTGTACCACATTTAAGCAATTATAGTATGGATCTTCTATATATATTGTGCCCTGGTTTCGAGTATCATCTAGGTAGAAGTTGATCTCCTTAAGATTTTAGTAGTATAGAACTAAGCCGGGTACTGCTTTAGAAGCTCGCTAGAGAAGTGACTTAAGCATATTTTAGGGAAATTCTAGGGGATATATAGATAGGGATTTAAGGTTAGGGGCATTTACGGCTAGTATCATAATAAGCGTATCTCTAAACTCGATTGCTTTCGGATAAGAGGGAGATCTATTCCAGAGTAAGTCATATAATATTAAGGTATATATATAGAGGGAAAATAATTACCTAAAGTAGAGCGATCTTACCAAAGGATAGATAGGATAGATTCTCGATCTTAGACTTTTTCTACGCCGGCCTTCTTAAGGGCCTGCTTGAGTCTATGGATATCCTCTGGAGAAAACGATCGTTAAGGAACGGGCTCGGATTCGTAGGGAGGAAAGCCGGAGCCCGTTTCACTCCCATACAAGACTAGGCGACGAAGATAGCCTCCGAGAGAGGGGTTGGCCAAGGTTTCAAGCAGCATGTTCTGACCAGCCTGCAGCTGGACTGTAAAAATCTCCTGTCCTTCTCGGCCAAGCTGAAATTGATGATATTTTTGGCGATTGGAGACATCGCTGGTACTATGCAGCCCTCGATTTTGGTACGACAAGGCCACAACATCCCCCACAGTAGGGAGACTGTTGATAATTTTGACGAGCACTTCAGGAGGAAGATTTTGTAATGGCATTCTTCGTGAGTGTATAGTGACAAAAAGAAGCCAGATCGACTCGCGGAACATCTTCAACTTCTCGATGACATGGAAGATTATCAAAAACCCAAAATCGACCGGCTTTATGCTACAGAATATCCACATGTGGATGGACAAAATTGCGACGAATGCGATTCACACTCGGTAGTTGTCCGCCCAGAGCGCCAAAACCACCGTGCTCTCTATGTTCACTATGGAAATATTGCGTCAGGGAATTCTGTACTCAAGGACGCCATTGTGCGGGATATGTTCGCAAGAGACCCAGAGCTGAATATCATGTGCTTTGAAATGGAGGCTGCAGGTCTCATGAACAATGTCCCATGTCTGGTTGTTCGCGGAATCTGTGACTATTGTGACTCCCATAAGAATGACGACTGGCACAAATATGCTGCACTCGCTGCTGCTGCGTATGCACGAGAGCTACTCCTGGTCCTGAAGCCGCAACGTGTTGATGCTTTGCCTCCCTGGACCGAGCGAGTAGCTCAAGGAATTCAACAAGGTTAGAACCATTCTTTCTAATCCAATAACTATGTATGCATTATTTGTGCGAAACTCAAACATTATGATGAACATATACTATAGTATAGTATATCTCTCGGTTTGTACCATTACTCATTTGGGACAGTGTACTGACAACGTCTAGTTGGTCAGGAGGTGAGTAGTCTCAACAATACCCAAAAGTAGCCTAAAATTCGATCTATCACGGTCAAGTATTTTAACGCTAACTCTGTATAGGATTGTTTTGACGACTGTGAGGAATTTGGACCAGAAGAATGATCTTGGAAAGTTGGAAGGTGTGATAGAGGCAGCGTTTGATTCATTCTCTAACCGAGACGAAGTTCAATGTCTCCAGGGTACTAGGACTGAGCTTCTCCAGCAGATAATGGAATGGGCTATGTCACTGTCCCAAAAAGCCATTTTCTGGTTGAAAGGCATGGCTGGGACAGGAAAATCCACCATATCGCAGACGGTGGCCAGGTCGCTGAAGGACAGCAACCACCTAGGTGCCAGCTTCTTCTTCAAGAGAAGTGAGGGGGATCGAGGGAACGCAAAGAAGCTTTTCCCGACACTTATAAGGCAACTGATGCTTAGGATTTTTGAGCTGAGGTCTGGCGTGCGAGAAGCACTCCATGATGACCCTGATATTGCGATAAAATCGCTAAAAGAACAATTCGAGAAACTACTCCTTCAACCGCTGCTCAATCTTAACCAACTCGGCCGACAACCTCAAATTGCTGTGATAGTGATCGATGCTTTAGACGAATGTGAACATAATCAAGATGTCCGAACCATAATTCAATTGCTACCTCGTCTACAGAAGGCAAAAGCGCTTCGCATTCGGGTCTTCTTGACTAGTAGGCCTGAACTTCCAATCAAACTCGGCTTTTCAGATATCGTGGATCATGATTATCGGGATCTAGCTCTTCATGAAATACCTAAGGAAGTGACAGAACACGACATACGGTTGTTTCTCCACGATCGATTTACGAAGATCCAACACGATAGGAATATTTCTCAAGACTGGCCTGGCGATAATGTGGTCCAGAAAATAGTCAAAATGTCTGTTCCTTTGTTTATTTCAGCTGCTACTATTTGCCGATATATCGAGCGCTCAAAATTGGAACCCACAACACGTCTGACAGAGCTCCTTAAGGATTCACGTCGGTATACAGGGAAAATGGATAATCCATACCTGCCAATTCTAAGGCGACTCCTAGACGATGAAGAGAGTGATAAGTCAGAGCAGCAGCAGCTCCTATACCAGTTCCAGAAAATAGTCGGTGCTATCATCCTTCTTGCTGTTCCGCTTTCAACAAACGCGCTGTCGCTATTTCTTGGAATAGAAGTAAACCAGATTAGCAATCTGTTGGATTCTTTCCGGTCTGTTCTAAGCGTTCCTAGTGATCGAGATCTGCCTGTTCGGATTCTACATCTTTCTTTCCGAGATTTTTTGGTTCAATCCGAAAGTGAATTTCTTGTTAACGAGCCAAATAAGCATAAGGAAATTGCTTTGTTGTGTCTCCAAAAAATGAGAAGCTATCTGCGGAAAAATATCTGCGATCTAGAAGGCCTTGCAACCCGTAGGGCCGACACTAATCCTCAATCCTTACGCCAGCACCTACCGCCAGAGCTATAATACTCATGTCGCTACTGGATATATCACCTCAAACAAAGTTCTATCTCGTCCTCGGAGGCAGAGTTTGTGTTACTGTTTCTCCATGAGCATTTTCTACACTGGGTTGAAGCAATGAGCCTACTTGGTCTTGTATCACAAGTGGTAGGGATGCTGAATCTTCTCCAGAAGATTGAACTAGTATGTCCCACTGGAAGTCATATAAAATCTACACTACTAGAACAAGGGCGATCACCATGCCGTAATTTCAGAGTTTCTGCATGACGCAAAGCGCTTTGTCTTAAAGAACCGCCAAATGGCCGATGATACGCCCCTTTAACTTTACTACTCAGGACTTGTCTTTACACCTAAAGAAGCGATAGTCTGTAGGAAATTTGAAGAAGAAATTCCGGATTGGATATATCCATTGCCACGGGTTCAGGAAAACTGGAGTTCCGAATTGCAGACCCTCAAGGGCCATTCAGACTGGGTCAGGTCGGTCGCCTTCTTACCCGACAGCGCGCTGCTGGCATCTGGCTCCGCTGACAAAACTGTGCGCCTCTGGGACACAGCGACAGGAGTGCTACAGCAGACCCTCGAGGGCCATTCTCAATCGATTCGGTCGGTCGCCTTCTCACCCGACGGCGCGCTACTGGCGTCCGGCTCCGATGACAAAACTGTGCGCCTCTGGGACACAGCGACAGGCGTACTACAGCAGACCCTCGAGGGCCAGTTAAACTAGGTCATATCGGTCGCCTTCTCACCCGACGGCGCGCTGCTAGCGTCCGTCTCTCATAATAAAACCGTGCGCCTCTGGGATATAGCGATAGGCACACTACAGCAGACCCTCGAGGGCCATTCTGATTTGATTACGTCGATCGCCTTCTTACCCGACAGCGCACTGCTAGCATCCGGCTCCCATAACAAAACCGTGCGCCTCTGGGACACGGCAATAGGTATACTACAGCAGACCCTAGAGGGCCATTCTAATTCGATTCAGTCGGTCGCCTTCTCACCCGACGGCGCGCTACTAGCATCCGGCTCCTATGACAATACTATACGCCTCTGGGATATAGCGACAGGAGCGCTACGGCAGATCCTTGAGGGTCATTCAAACACAGTTTGGTCGGTCGCCTTCTCACCCGACGGCGCGCTGCTGGCATCCGGCTGCTATAACAGTACCGTGGGCCTCTGGGACACAGCGACAGGAGCGCTACGGCAGATCCTTAAGGGTCATTCAAACACGGTTTGGTCGGTCGCCTTCTTACCCGACGGCGCGCTGCTGGCATCCAGCTCCGCTGACACCACTGTGCGCCTCTGGGACACAGCGACAGGCGCGCTGCAACAGACTCTTGGAGCCAATGAGCTAATCACTGACGTTCAATTTGATCACGATGGATCCTCTCTAATCACTAATCTGAGATCCCTTGATGTTCAATATCGGTCTGAACATCATGCGACTATTTCAAACAATGTGAATCTGGGGATCTTCATCGAGCAACAGTGGATCAAGCTGAACGGCAAAAACGTTCTTTGGCTTCCTCCTGGGTCTCGGCCTCGCTGTTACGCGATCAATGGCAAATTACTTGCCCTAGGACACGCATCAGGGCTCGTTTCATTTATAGGATTCCATTTCTAGCAGTTGTCAATCATTTAGATTACGGTTCCTTCCTATATTTTCTAGTTTTTGTGTAAAAGAAGGGCCTGGGAGGAGAAGTCAATTTATATGGCTCTACGGTATTGGTGGAGTGTTCCAATTAGTTCCACCAGGTTCTAAATTCGATACACTCTGTTCCGATGTGGTTTGTCATACTTGACCAGTTCCAGTCCAATGAGTCCATTAGTAGATCTAGGAGGCTCCGAACATAGGAACCATAAGCTAAGGCGGAGTAAACATATACATAAAAAACATACCTTCAGGGCTTTGGTGGAGGCCCTCGCCAAGACTTGATGATCGCACGCATAGCTACTTGATGTGCACTCAGTTGACGGTCTAGCGCCTTGGCAATGGAGTCCATCATAATTGAACGAGTGCAAATTAACGACGCCAATTTTGCATTTCTCTGTATTTTGTCACTTGGATGTGGGGAGTGGGAGAGAGAAGTGAGACCTTATCATATTCTCAAGGCCAACACCTGATTTGTTCGCATATCTATAGAAAGTTCTGGCCATAATGGCTATTCCATACAATGACGATACATGGAGTATTGTATCGCTTGGCGTAAAGTACCGAAAAGGTAATTTAACGGGAATATTGATACTCCGGGGCTAGTCCTCATACAGTATAGTGTGTCTGGGCATTAGGGTCCGGGAAGCAATCGAAGAGTGTAGGTGGTGACACCAATTTCGGGAACTACTGTAATATGATCGGAATTTCGGGAACTACTGTAATATGATCGGCTAGTGACTGTACTATAGAGGGAACTACCTAGCGGCGGTACACGAGACCCAATCGACTGTAGAGTGAGTTACTGTGACCAATGGCGGGACGGGCCGCGATGCGAACCCCTGAACCGCCCGACCGTGACGAACGCGAAGATTCGCTACCGCGACTGGCGAGACCGAAACGCACCACTCGACCACCGAACAACTACGCTCGTGAGCAGGAAATTGATACTGATCGACGGAAGACGCGTTCCCAGCAAAAGGAGAGAATTGAGCTAGGAGACCGGCGTGACGAGGCAACTTCGGACGACGCCGCGACCGAGCGCGAAGAGCTCGACGTCGGCGGTTTGGTGAGAGAGATCGCCAAACTCAGGCGAGAGATCAGACTCCGTGACGAAATACACAAGGAAGAAATTCAGAGAACCAGAGAACAGTTCGGTGCCGCCCTCGCGGAGGTCCGACACGAGCTACAGTCCCTGACGAATAGAAACACGACACCGCAATGCCACTCTGAGACGTGCTCTCAGAACAACCACGATGCGATCCTGCGCGAAATTCAGTCCTTACGCGAGGAAATCAGTGTTCCCGCTGTTGCAGGCTCTCCTTCCTACGCAGATGTCGCGCGCACTCCGCCGTCCAGTTACCCAAGCAACATACGGACCCTTTTAACGCTGAACACGACACCCACCACCTTTACGGACACGCTCTTTTGCACGGTAGATACCTCGAAGATGGCAGATAAAGGGACAGGATTGACCTCCGCAGGCTCGGTCAGAGCAGCGGTTGAGGCAGAGATGCAGTTAATAGAGGGCCACGCGCACTGGCGCTGTCGCGCTGTTACCGTTGACCAGAAAAACGCCAACCGGATCAGGATCGCCTGCCGGGATGAGGATGAACAGCAGCTGGTCAAAAAGGTTGCAGAACAGAAAATCGGGGCGGGAGCTCGGGTCCTCCGTGACGAGCTCTACCCGATCAAAGTCGACAGCGTCAACAAGACCTCCGTGCTAGACGAGAGCGGTAAGGTCCGAACCGAGGCTGCAGCAGCGTTTAGTGAGGAGAATGAGACCAACGTAGCCAAGATTTCATGGCTGAGCGGAAAAGAGAGCGAGAAGGCCTATGGTTCAATGGTGGTTTACCTGACCAAACGCATCGACGCGCGAAGGCTCTTGGCCGACGGATTTTTCCACGCGGGGGGAGAATCTGGTGTGACTAGTATCTTCGAACACCGACCGCGACCGACACAATGTTACAACTGCCAAGAGATAGGCCATAAGGCATTCCAGTGCAAGAACGCCCAGAAATGCGCGAAATGTGCTACAGAGGGCCATCGCCACAGCGACTGTATCCAACCGGTTCCAAAGTGTGTACCGTGCGGAGGGCCTCACGAATCGTACAGCAAGAACTGCCGGAAGCTCTATCCATCACGTCATGAATAATTCTCTTCGAATAATTCAGCTGAACGTGAGGAAGCAGGGTGCAGTGCACGAGAGTTTAATGAATGACGAAGACACTCAAAACGCGGTGGCGCTAGCGATCCAGGAACCTCAAGCGAGGAGGATTCAAGGCCGGCTCTTGACCACTCCAATGGGGCATCACAAGTGGACAAAGATGGTGCCCTCCACCTGGAGGGAGGGGAGATGGGCGATTCGGAGCATGCTCTGGGTCAACAAAGAAGTCGAAGCGGAGCAAGTCCCTGTACAGTCTCCAGACATCACAGCAGCGATGGTCAGGCTCCCCGAGCGACTGATCTTTATGGCATCGGTTTACGTTGAAGGAGGCAATATCTCAGCCTTGGACGATGCGTGCAATCATTTACACGATGCGATCACAAAAGTACGACGAGAGACAGGCGCCGTGGTGGAGATTCTGATGGTGGGGGACTTCAACCGACACGATCAACTCTGGGGTGGAGACGAGGTGTCGCTGGGAAGACAAGGAGAAGCGGATCCGATCATTGGCCTCATGAATGAGTTTGCGCTCAGTAGCTTGCTTAAACGCGGCACCAAGACATGGCACGGCGGCGGACAAAGTGGAGACTGCGAGTCTACCATCGATCTCGTCCTAGCTTCAGAAAATCTGACGGACTCCATGACAAAATGTGCTTTACTCGAGACAGACCACGGCTCTGATCACTGCGCCATTGAGTCCGTGTTCGACGCCCAGTGGTCGGGCCCAAAGCACCAAGAGCGACTTTTACTGAAGAATGCACCATGGAAGGAGATTAACGCCAGGATTCAGAACGCTCTGGCCATCCTTCCGTCGGAGGGCACGGTACAGCAGAAAACGGATCGACTCATGTTGGCAGTGTCCGAAGCGGTGCACGCTTTAACCCCGAGGGCGAAACCATCACCACATGCGAAGCGATGGTGGACAGCTGACCTCACTCAACTCCGTCATATATATACGTACTGGAGAAACCGTGCTCGCTCCGAGCGACGGGCGGGGCGAAAAGTCCCCCGGCTCGAAACGATGGCCCAGGATGCGGCCAAACAATACCACGATGCCATTCGTAAACAAAAGAAGAAGCACTGGAACGAGTTTCTCGCAGACAACGACAACATCTGGAAAGCCGCCAAGTACCTCAAGTCAGGAGACAATGCCGCGTTCGGGAAGATTCCGCAGCTCCTCAGAGCCGATGGAACCACTACGAACGATCACAAGGAGCAAGCGGAGGAATTGATATCCAAGTTCTTCCCGCCTTTGCCAGAGAACATCGACGAGGAAGGAGTGAGACCACAAAGAGCGCCTGTAGACATGCCAGCCGTCACTATGGAGGAGATAGAGCGGCAACTGTCAGCGGCCAAGTCGTGGAAGGCACCTGGTGAAGACGGCCTACCGGCGATCGTTTGGAAGATGACGTGGCCTACAGTCAAGCACAGGGTCCTCGACCTCTTTCAAGCCTCGCTGCAAGAGGGCACACTGCCAAGACAGTGGAGACAGGCCAAGATCATACCGCTCAAGAAGCCGAATAAAGATGACTACACCATTGCAAAGGCATGGAGACCTATCTCACTCCTTGCGACACTCGGAAAGATACTCGAATCGGTGATCGCAGAGAGGATCTCGCACGCGGTGGAGACGCATGGACTGCTCCCGACGAGCCACTTTGGGGCTCGAAAGCAGCGGTCCGCAGAGCAAGCACTGGTATTCCTGCAGGAGCAGATCTATGCGGCGTGGCGTGGCCGACGAGTGCTGAGCTTGATCAGCTTCGATGACAAGGGAGCCTACAACGGAGTATGCAAAGAACGACTGATCCAGAGGATGAAAGCCCGAGGTATACCGGAGGTCTTGCTTCGTTGGGTTGAGGCCTTCTGCTCGGAACGAACGGCAAATATCCTGATCAACGGGCAGTTATCTGAGACTCAAAGCTTGCCACAAGCTGGGCTGCCGCAGGGCTCGCCCCTGTCTCCGATTTTATTTCTGTTTTTCAATGCAGACCTCGTGCAAAGACAGATCGACAGCCAGGGAGGAGCAGTCGCTTTCGTGGATGATTTTACCGCGTGGGTGACCGGTCCGACCGCGCAGAGTAACCGGGAAGGAATTGAAGCCATCATCAACGAGGCGCTCAACTGGGAAAAGAGAAGCGGAGCGACATTTGAGGCTGATAAGACGGCTATCATACACTTTGCTCCCAAGATGCGTAAATTGGACCATGAGCCATTCACCATCAAGGGGCAGACGGTGGTACCCAAAGACAACGTTAAGATCCTGGGTGTCTTGATGGACACGAGACTCAAGTACAAGGAGCATATCGCGAGAGCAGCGTCTAAGGGTCTCGAAGCAGCGATGGAGCTTCCGCGACTCCGAGGCCTCTCCCCAGCAACCGCGCGACAGCTATTCGCATCGACAGTAGCACCAGTAGTGGACTACGCCTCCAATGTCTGGATGCACGCGTGCAAGGATAAAGCCATGGGGCCGATCAACCGAGTCCAAAGAGTAGGCGCGCAAGCCATTGTGGGGACATTTCTCACAGTCGCGACTAGTGTCGCAGAGGCGGAGGCTCACATGGCTACTGCACAACGTCGATTTTGGAAACGAGCCGTGAAAATGTGGACAGACATCCACACCTTGCCGGAAACCAATCCTCTTCGCCGGTGTACAGATCAGATCAGAAAGTTCAGAAGATACCACCGCTCACCACTGTATCACGTAGCCGATACGCTCAAGCACATCGACATGGAGACATTAGAAACGATCAACCCCTTCACGCTATCCCCGTGGGCGGAACGCGTACAAACCGACATTGATGAGCAGCATAAGTCCCTGGCCGAAGCAGGCGGGTGCACGCAGGTCGCGGTTAGCAGCTCTGCACGAAACGAGCTGGTGGGTTTTGGAGTGGCCATCGAGAAGCGACCACCTCGGAATCGGAAGCTTAAACACAAAGCGCTATCCATCACCTTGGCTGCAAGGGCAGAGCAGAATCCATTCTCTGCGGAACTGGCAGCCATGGCACATGTATTGAGCACGGCGACAGGACTGAAAGACTACACGATCACGCTGCTCACAAGCAACAAAGCGGCGGTTCTCACACTCAGGAACCCTCGACAACAATCTGGCCAGGAGTTCGTGTGTCGGATATACAAGTTGATTAAAAGGTTGCAGAGAAACGGAAACCATGTTCAAGTCCGCTGGGTTTCTGCCAGTGAAGACAACAAGCTGCTAGGTCTGGCTAAAGAACAGGCTAGAGCCGCGACACAAGAAGATGCCCTCTTGCAAGAACGCGCCCCAAGGATAAAATCAACCACGCTGAATCTCGCACGGTCTCAAGCAGTCCCCAGAAATACCCTGCCAGCGGACGTCGGAAAGCACGCCAAACGAGTAGATGCAGCACTCCCAGGAAAACACACGCGACAGCTGTATGATCCCTTGTCATGGAAGGAAGCGACCGTGCTAGCCCAACTCCGGACGGGCATGGCGAGACTGAATGGATACCTCTATCGAATCAACGCGGCCGACACGGATCAGTGTGCGTGCGGACAAGCTAAGGAGACTGTGGAGCACTTCCTCTTTCGATGTCGGAAGTGGACCACACACCGGACGGATATGCTACAATGTACCGACACTCACCGAGGAAATCTGCCCTTTTACCTGGGAGGGAAGTCGCCTTCCGACGATCAAAAGTGGACGCCAAACTTAGAGGCAGTACGGGCCTCAATACGATTCGCCATAGCCACAGGCCGCCTCGAGGCCACTTAACCCCGCCGACGAACATAAATCACCCCTCTTTCATTCTAACCTAACCCACCAACCACCTCGTGCTACTCACGGTGGACGCGCTTCAACTGCCGAAGATAGGATGTTGAACACTTGGAGAAGCGCCTTCAAGCCAGTCTACTAACCGCATTACTAACCCACGAGCATCCGCTGCGACACTGCATGCTGAGAATGACAAATACGCCAAGGTCTTGTGTATGGGCTCCAGTGAGTCACAGAATTGTATATACTATGACATGTATAGTAGTTTAGCGATAGTTGCCCTTTCGGCTCAGCCGCCGGGCGTTAATGAATTGTGTGTGTGTGTGTACTGGTCCGTGCCACAACCCTATAGATCTTTCTCTAATAAAAAAAAGCTATTTGTCAGGGCGTCGAGAGGAAAGTAGGCCTAGGAAATAAAATTGGATCTAGATGGTAGTGGTACCCCGGTCCAAAAAGCGTGTCGTAAAGAGTGTCGCAAAGAGTGTCGCAAAGAGTGCCACAAAGCGTGTCGCAAGGGTTGTAGGCTTATTGCCATAGATTTCATCATAATACATCTGAAGAGTTGTGGACATTTAAATTCGCAGATCTCGCATAAAAAGCCGTGACTTGTCGTCCTACCTTGAGCCCAGAGATATTATACGCTTTATATCTGTATATTGTTCTTCAATATTGTTCTCCAATCCTTAGATCAAAAAAATGGTCTTCTCTATCTTCCTGCTTCTCGTTAGCGTCTATATACGCGCTGCCTTAGGTGACACTTTCACAGTTATCGATTATGACCGTCAATGTGTGATATGGTCTGATGATAATCATGGCTGTACCGGGTACTCAGCATCTTTTGGTCTCCTTGATGGGGATAGCTGTTCAGGTAAATAATAATCTACATATATACGATTGGCATTAACGAAGCTAGATATAAGCAATGTTATACATGGTACCCGAAAGGAATACTCTACATTAGATGTGGAAGCTTGTGGCAAAATTCAAAATCTACCTGTTGCATGGATTGAAGTAAACAAGAACGGCATTGTTAAATTTTTCAATCAACTTGGAGATGAGTCAGAATGTCCATTGGACCACGGATTAAAGGTTGGAAGCTCATGCACTGCTTCTGACATACATTCATCGACATCGTCTACATCGACATCGTCTACATCGACATCGTCTACATCGACATCGTCCACATCGACATCGTCCACATCGATATCGTCTCTATCACCCGCATCAGCGTCATCAATTCAGATCTCTAGCTGCACTAGTTCTAGAGAAGAGAATCATTAGGGACTATGCAAATGTGCTTAGCCTTCCAGCTATCATTCATGATTTTATCTCCCGCTCTTATTGACCGATTACTATATCTTTCTCTCCTTACTGTACTTACTCTGATAGAATCGTATTTTACGATCCTAGGGTGCTCAGAGAAAGGTCCGATAGTATTTAGAGCTCTTTGGGTATGGTTTTTTCCTACCAGGTTTCCCATACTACTAGCGTGAATGCGAAAGAGACTTCATTACGTTTTTGTTCTCTATAAATTTTATAGAATTCTGACTTGTGACCTCGTTTTATAAAACTAGCTTATGAAAGTATATATGATACTCTTTTCTTCCGAAAGGAACTGGCATATGACATTAGTCATAACCAACTAGTGAAGAGGGGACCCTGCAACGGGGGACAGCAGGGGCACCGGCAGCCCTGCCTGCGAAACAGGTGTAAGAGGAGAGTCGTCGTCACTTGGAGTAGTAGGGTGCTAGAGAGGAGAAAACCATAGGATAATTACTAAGAATGGAAGTGGAAAGGTGTCTGCGTTACTATCTCTGCCTCAGGAGTGCTTTTTATGTCGGAGTATGCAAGTCAGCATACCGGACGATACCGGAAGATCTATTAATCCTAATTATGCGCATTGTTTATTTTGGTTTATGTAATCATGGCTCCGTAACTAACTAACTAACTAAATTGCGAAGGGAGCGAATACAGAAATACAGACTGATTGAAGCCATTGATTGGACACCCATTATTACGGATACCAGTTATCCAACATTTTATCACATTGCTGCTTAGTCATCCTATACTGGAATCTCCCCTCCGTACTAGTTAGTTAGTTAATGCAGTGGGGAAGATCAGAATCCCTAGTATAGTTGCTTTATCCTTCAGGCAGAGAAAAGATAGAGCCCCGGTTGTGAAGTAGAGTTTTGAAGAGCAGGCAGTCTAGCGTTACCCCTGAAATAAAAAAGCGAGTTGCGAGTTGTTCGTGTGCTAGGAGATTGTATACTATGGTGTGGTCTATGTGATCCCTATACTTGCTAGCTGACCGTCCTGGATGGTTGGTATTGTTGTGTCGCTCTCATCTTGCCTGTATGGCCAGACTGCCCATCGTGCATATCCCTCTTCGATAACTAAGTATTGGATTTGTACCCGGTACGGTCCGGATATACGTGGGTTCCTTCCGAATCCATCCATGGATACTATCTCGTATGCCCTTCCTAGCAATTGCTACTAATATGCGTCGTTTTCCTTGGCCTTCTATTTGATTGACCTTTCTAAGACTGTATCCTGCTTTATTGCATCGCATTGATTACTATAACTATACTGGTTTATCCTTTGGTGTTAACTATATCATACTCTATAGCACGCTCCGCTACCGCATTTTCTGAATCCATGAGTCGTGGTAAAATCTCCCAGGAGTGGTATAATATCAGGCTAAACGTCCCCCCTCCTCCTATGCCTCCTGTCCTGACGTATACGGAAGATGGTCGCAACGGACCTACACGTGAAAACGGGCAATAGCACTGTCAACCTCGAACCTGTGATATGTTACGTGATAATTCGATCCAGAAGAATGAGTACAATTCAAACCAAATTCTAAGTACAAGGGAAGAAAGGAAAAGAGAAAAACTACTGTGCGCTCGCTCCTCCCCTACCCCTGCCGCCGTTCGTGGAAGAAGCGAGGGTGTGAGGGTATAGGTCGTTCCTGCTGGTTTGGCAAGTGCGATCCTTCCTAGATCGTAACATGATAGCGTATGTTATTAGATATGAGGCAGATGATGAGTGTGAGAAATGCAGTAAGGCGTATGGCCCTTTCACAAAGTATATGGTGGTCGAAGGCGAGTTATAAGGCTCATACGCCAATTGCCATTGGATAGGAGGTGAAGCCAAGAGTCTAATGTCAAATACCTTCATTTCTTGTAATAGATAGTATTAACGATACTACCCTAATTAGTGCTCTGTACCTAGTTGTGATCCAAGCTTATGAACTCCATGAATATATCATCTATAGAGCTTATATCCGAATCTTCAAAACTAGTTGGCAGAGTGGCGGCAAGAAAGCAATCTTCAGTGCTCGGCAATGTTTCACCTCCAGAAGTCATATCCGAATCTTTAAAAGTAGTTGGCAGAGTGGTAGTGAGAAGAAAATCATCTGGGCTCGGCAATATTTTATCGCTTAAGCTCTCAAAATGACTTTCTGTAAGCTCTGGCTAAAGCTGCCACTTCCTCTTTCGTGTAACATAATTTAACTGAGGCTCTTCGATCGAATGTATATTAAAGAAGTGCTATTTGAGATGCATATTGTTAATATAATTCGTTTCTTCGCAGTATGGATAGGGGCAAAAAACTGCGGCTGAAGAGTCTGTTAACCCTAAGTGTTTGTCAATATGATTTAAAAGGGTTGATTTCGTAAGCTATTATTAAAATCTCTCGTCTGGTATCTTTCTTTTGTCACCTAAGCAAAACGGATAGAAACCTAGGGTAATAAGTATGGAGCGAAAGGTCAAGAGACTATATCGGGGGTTAAGGCTATTAAGATAATATTTATAATGAGTATTCTAGGAATCTTCGTTAAGAAAGATTTCAGCGTAAAGATAATAGAATTGAATAAAGTGGCGCTATACGCGGCGGTAGGCGCGTTTTTCGTTCTTATAGCGCTGCTGGTATTGCGCGCCATTTAAGGATTTCCTTCAATACTATAGGATATGGTTGGCTCTCCCTTATAACGGAATTCTGTCTTCTTATCAATCTTTTAATCTATAAGACTTTTCAGGTAAACTTACTCTAGTATAGACTTATTGTATATTGGACAACGGCCTTCCTCGGGGGCTATACTAGGATAGTAAATAGCATGTTCTGTTGACGTGTAAATAGTGACTATATCTTCTAGGTACTGACGACCAATTTCACTATCTAGAGTTACTTCCTTTAATAGATTTTCGCTAAGACGGGCGCGCTCTGGTAAATATTTCTTATATATATCGAAAAGAGGTATTGAGTCGCGTTCAGAGAAGTTGTTCCTAGACACGTACTCAGCGTATAAGGTATCCTACCAATTTTTAATAAAATCTTTTTTCTAGGCTAGCAATCTTTTTGCTTTCTTACTATAAAGATAAGACCGTTTAAATATAAGATCCCTGTTTTCTTCTAATTTTCTAGTAATCTCCTAGGTTATATAGGCAATTCTCTGATTTATTGTAATAATTTTATCGTTAGCTTAGAATTTTACGAATGTGGCTATATTAAGTCGGAGTGGTATATTCGAATCTCAGTAATGTGATATACTTTATTCTATATTGTGGTATTCGTAGTCAGGCTCTAGATTATAGAATAAGGCCTGTAAATCCAATGCCTTTAGAGGAGACTGATATTTTAGATAGGTATTATGATTCTAGTAATTAAGAGCCTGACCACGAGTAGCCTAAGAAGCCTTAGCTGAAATTCCTTAGTAATATTAACGTATAAGAGGGTATAAATGTACTTACAGTCGATCTTATTTATAATACCTCCTCGAATTCTATATATATGTAACGGGTCTTTAAACCTATTACGCTACGCTAAGCTAGTGAAGTTATGCCATAATAAGGAGAAGGTTAATACCCTTATTAATTAGGGTCCTTTAGAATTGACCATTCTAAAGAATGGCAGATATTTTATAGTTTCGTTCTATTCTAAAGTCTATAACTCTCTTCCCTTAGGTAGCTTTACGGTAAGAACCTCTATTATAGTAGCAAGCCCTTTAAAGGCGCTATCCGCTACCCTATAAACGATTACCTAGAAGATAAAACTCTTTCTAAGAATTAGATGCTCCCTATACCAATTCTTTAGCCTAATTTTCCTTAGTTAATTCTAAGTAGAATGATTATAGCTCGTAAACTTATAAGGCGGTATTATCGCGATTATACCGGCCTTTTAGGAATTCGGGATCAATTGTGACCTAATGTATTAGAGACCCACTGTTCTCGCTCTATTTAAGATGAAATTGAAGGTACTAATAATTATTGGTCAGTTTTAATATAACCAGGAATAACAATACAAACCCTATAATATAAGCATTCATTTGAATCGCGATAAGAACTTGATTCGATGATAGCTCCTGCTCTTACACCTAAGCCAGTAAATAAAGAGAGAGAACTTCCTATCTGTACGCGTACTCTCTCGTGTATATAGTCGTGACAGTTATCTATAAATAGACGTTGAAGCAGATAATCTATATCCTTTCCGTTAACCAGAAAGCGCTCTCTCGGCTTTATAGGGAGCTTGTATGTCACTGTTAGTTTAGTTCTAATAGACTTTTGTTTTCCTTATTAGCGGTATACTCTAGAAGGATAATTATTGCCTCTTACGTTAAGAACGTCTTCCTTGATTTCCTTAGGAAGGGATCGAGAAGTTTCTCGCTCCCACTTTGATATAAAGCTGGTGATTTGATTACAAACAGTCTGTTAACTCGGAACATTTTTGCATGATTTAATGTAAAACTCTGCGAGAAGTTTTAAAAGTTTGGGAGTTAGAATAGGTAGGTCGGAAAAATTCGGGTCTATAGACTTATTGCGGGAAATCCTCTACCTACTAACAATTAGGAACTTAGATCCATAAAGACGAGTCAAACTTATAGGGCCCAATTTTGAACTACAGAATCGTATTTTTCTAGCGTAGCAGGCGCTAGCTCACAGTGGCAGATAGTATTACCCTCTTTTTCCTTCTCAGTTTGATATTCGCATATAAAGCCATGTGATATCGCACGTGCGAGACGCTCCTAGAGTACTTTCGGGATATTCTTTTCGGAGAACATATTTTAGATAGTCAAGAAATTCAAAGAAAATCATAGTAGGATTAAGAGAAGGGCCTCGGGGTTTGGATTTATATTTATTCTTAGGATGGGCATAAGTTCGGAGTTGGCCTATATCACCCTAAGGGTGAGAATTGTCACCCCGTTCTCACCTCTCTCACCCCAGTCTCAAGACTTCTCACCCATATCACCAGCACTCACCCTGGAGTGCCGCTTAGGTGCTGAGGGCGCATTGAGTATTGGCTGTGCATAACAAGGGGCTTGAGTACGGCTGAGCGGACGGGAAGCCCTGTTTTCCACACCCTATGGTCGTATGTACCAGTTTACGTATCAGAAAGGATTAACCAACTATAGGATAGTTAGTTTATAATCAACTAGAAGAGGTGGGTGCACAATCGACAGGGTGAGAATCGAGCTCCATAGAATCCCATGTTTGAGAAGTTGTAACAAGAATGTACCCCTTTGGTCGGTAGCTATGACAAGTATGTCCTTTAAGCCTAGCGAGGCCATATACCTCGTTCGACATTTAGTATACCATCCTTCTGCCTCAATAACTACTTGCACACGTCACGGCATATAACCAGTAAAGTACTCAAGACGATTCTTCCTTTTTGACAGCTGGTATAATAGTAGGAGGGGGCCACTTAAGAGCACCCACTGTACATACGTCGATGGAGACTCAGAAATTTCACGTGACTCTCAGTCTGTATTCAACTGCCAATAGCACAGTTTGAAAACGATACCACGATGTCGTCCAAAAGTACCGTGCGACTGATGTCGCCAACGTCGAGTACGCTGCGACGGACCTTTACCTTGGCGTCATCAATTATTTCTACTATTCTGCGGCTATGCCAATATACATACAACTCGATTGATAGATCGAAAGATCCACCTCAGGGGATCTGCACCATCTGCGACACCCCAGAGTGAAAGCTCCACCGTTGTGAATTGTCTCCATTCGACCACGTGGTCTGCATGAAATACCAATATCCCACACTGAAGAACACGTATGACTCGGGGTTGTGCCGAATGGCATCCGCCCTGGTCATCCCATATATACTGGTTGGCAAAATTTCGATTTCATCGTACTTATCCTTGTAGGCTTCAGTTATGATTTCGTCGGGGTTCTCAAGCAGTAGTTGCTGACGGACCCAAAGGTCTTGATGCGAGAAAGCATTAGCTAGCGAGCCATATAGCATCAAGGTGATTCAATCCCGTGAAGGTTGCACTTACACGTAACGTCAGGGGTGGGATCATTGCCCAGAACCAGGTGAAACAATTCATGGTAGAGCGTTGCGCTGCGCGGAAGGACGTCCGTCAGTTTCCTCCCTCCCCTCTGCCCGACAAGAGGACTCTTGGACCCAAGCTTCACGCTATATCCCGGCTCGCTAAAGGACCCTGGACACAAGGTGATCGTGGGCGGCGTGGTCATATGCTGCGTGGTGCCCATGTTGGCACCGCGCGCCACGGTGCAGAAGGTTTGCCCATCATAGTCATCGTCTACGAGGTACTGGCCCAGGTCGGCGGACCAGTAAGGGATTCGCTCGTTCTTGATCCAAATCATCTGGTCCTCGTCATAGTCCCAGAAAAGGTGCCTGTACTGATCGCAGTTTTCGATCGCGAGGAGATGCTGTTGCCCATTGTCGTCCATTGTCCAGATGTCGTTGCCTTCTATGTCCCGGGCAATGTCTGTCCGTGCACGCTTCTTGAGCCAGTTGTCGTTGCAGTACAAGCGTGGTGTGTTATCAAGTGTCGTTCCCGAGAGGAAGTTGGACACTTTCTGTAGAGAACCTGGAAGCAGACCCTGTTAGCCATAGCCATCCTCAACCGGAGATTTGGTGGAGTCTTGTACCTTTGATAAGCGCAAGCGCTGTCGCATCATTCTCTCCAACACCAAAGTACGCCCGGAGGTATCGCTTGGCGACATCGTGCTGGGCAGCAGAGGAATCCTGCGCATGCGTGATGGCCTGCAATCCGGCGGTAGCTAGGTCTTTGCTTTCTTGCAAATACTGCGCGAGCAATGTCGATCTTTCGCTACAGCCACCTGCTTCATCGTTATCGAGATTGACTTTGAACAATGAGCCGATTGTCTGGCCCGCAGCAAGGGACGCCGCGGAAAGCAGCCCGCACACGACAATTGGCTTGAGCTGCATCTTGGATTTGGTCTTCCTATCTCCGGAAAATGCAACAGCAGCGAGGAAGAAGATTTTGACCTGACCAAGTGATCTTTCTGTTCTGGTTGCCCCTGAAAGCCGGCGGAAGCATCCATATCCACTAGTCGCCGAGGCGAGACTGCGCGAGATTAGTAGTAAATTGCATACAACATACTAGTCTACCACATGCAGTGGTATCTGCAAGCTAATAGGGCCCCACAAATGGGGTCTATGTCCACAACATCAGAGCTGCCTCGGCAACGAACCAGGGTCACTATCCCTATCTATATGATCCATATCTACCGGACCATTTGCCATCTCCTATGGAGTGATAATTGGTACTCCTCAAACGCCGCTTCTCTCTGCCACTAGGACCAGAATGCCTTCCATGCACCCCCTTTCCCTCCTCACCGCCATCTTGGCCTCGGCGCTGGCCGAGTCCTCTTCGTCCTCCTGCTGGGACACCATGCACAACTCGACCCTCGCGGTCTTCAGCAGCGCCCCTATCGCCTTCAGTCTCGACCGTGCTACCGCGTTGCAGTGCCAAGCGTGGTGCGGGCAAGTCTCCAACTGCCAGGCATGGGTGTTTGTCGACCAATTGCTGCAATGCGACCTCCACCGCGCGGCCCCGGTGAACGTTCTTCCCGAGACCAACGGATTCGTCTTCGGTGGCTGTGACCCTTCCGGCGCGGTCCTGGATTTGCCAAGACTAATATACGCCGAGACTATGGTCGAGGGCGCAGCCTCGACTCCCACTACCCAGGCTAGTGCGATTTCACTCGCCAGCAGCTCGAGTGGTGCTACCCCGGAGAAGACTCACGGGGTGCCCGAGTCGGTATGTCTCTGTTAGCTTCCCAGCTGTGACCCAACGGTTGACTGACTCCTGTTTTTTTTTCTCGATTCTAGATTCATCCGAAGGTGAGGCGCCATGGCCACTCGCGCCATTCGCGAAATCACTGGCACTAAGCCAGGCGGACGACAGCCCAGAGGCTCAGGGGCGTGATTGGAGATACGGATACCGTGTGGGGCCCATGTCATGCGGGACGTACGGAAAGTGTGGTTTGCATGGAGAAGTATGTTAAGCGAGGTGGTATTTGGGGGCTAGTTTTTGTTCCAGTAAAACCCTTGGCAACTTTAGCGTATCAGTTGAATATCCGTACCGAGGTACTCTCCATTGAAGACCCACACTGCTTGAGAAACCGTAGATATGGGCTCGAACAATCGCTTGTCATTCTTGGAAATCGGGGATAGATAACCCCCAATGCCGGCGAACGGTGATTCAGGGACACATGGGTGGATACTGAGGGGCACCGGCGTCGGCCGGATGAACAGGGTCTTTCCAGATAGGTATCAACTCCGGAGACTAGCCCTAGTACATACTCCACACCGGTATCTATACCATCAGTAGCGTCGTCGATGGTCAAATTGCTGTTCCACGGACGTAATCGTCCCGGATTCAGGGGGGATTCAATATAGCGGGCTCATTCGAAACCTGGATACCGGCAGAAAGATCCAGATCAGGCCCCAGAATGGGCTGCCATATATACAAGAAGAGAAGCTCGCCAAATTTTGACTTCTTCCCCCTGTTCTCATTCTTGTTTAGCGCCCTCCGCCATGGTCTCCTTGCTGGCTTGGGCCACGGTGCTGCTGCTCGCCTGCCGAGTGCAGCTGCAAGTACAGGCAGCGGCCGTCTTCGCGCACTTTATGGTTGGCACTCCGCCGTATTCTCTGTCGTCTGTTCTCGCTGACCGTGCAGGTCACAAACACGGCCAACTATACTTCTAATGACTGGGAGAACGATATTCTTCTGGCGCAGGATGCGCACATCGACGCATTCGCCCTCAACATGGCGTATGCCGACTCGACGAACACGGGTGCCCTCGCTGCCGCGTTTTCGGCTGCCGATAGTCTCGGCTTCAAGCTCTTTTTCTCCTTTGACTACGCAGGTAACGGCGACTGGCCTAAAGCCGACGTGATCACCCTCATTCAGCAGTACAGTGCTCACTCGTCCTACTACTTCTATAAGGGACAGGCCTTTGTCTCGACGTTCGAAGGCCCTGGACGCGCCGACGACTGGCCCGAGATCAAGGCGGTCACCGGCTGCTTCTTCATCCCCAGTTGGTCCTCGCTCGGAGCCAAGCCTGCCGTGGCGACGGGGGTCGTGGATGGTCTGTTCAGCTGGGCGGGCTGGCCCTGGGGCCCCCAGGACGCGGACACCTACGTGGACGCCTCGTATCTCCAGTATCTGGAGTCGCTGCCGTACATGATGCCGGTCTCGCCGTGGTTCTTCACCAACCTTCCCGGGTACAAAAAAAACTGGATGTGGCGCGGGGACCACCTGTGGCATGATCGATGGCAGCAGGTCCTATACATTCAACCGGAGTTTGTCGAGATTATCTCGTGGAATGACTACGGTGAGTCGCACTACATCGGCCCGCTGTACGACTAGGCCATGGAAGCGTTTGAGGTCGGCGAGGCCCCCTTCAACTACGCGACAGAAATGCCCCACGACGGCTGGCGGGCAACGATCCCCTTCTGGGCCGATATGTATAAGGATGGAACGGCCGAGGTGACTGAGGAGACGATTATCGCCTGGTATCGGCTTACCCCCGGCGCGGCCTGTGACAGCGGCGGCACAAGCGGCAATACGGCCTCCCAGCTGCAGGTTGAGTTCCCCCCGGCGGAGATAGCCTAGGACCGTATCTTCTTCTCCGCGGTGTTGGGCTCGTTCTCGGGCGCCGTAGTGTCGATTGGAGACTGGACCCAGACGGTTGGGTGGTTCGATGTGCCGGATGATGATGTCGGGGTATACTACGGCGATGTAGCCATTGGCGCCCATCGGGGTCCGGTGACTGTGTCTTTGATGCGTGATAATGTGATTATTGCGACGATTGAGGGCAAGGCCATCTCGTCGACCTGTGAATATGGAGTTCAGAATTGGAATGCCTGGGTTGGAAGTGCGTCTACCGGGGAGACCGTGTCGGCACGACCGACCCGTCTTCTGTCAGAGCAGGTCTGCATGAACGGTACCGGCGCGAATAATTTTGCCGGACTGTGTGGGTTTGCCTGCCGATACGGATACTGTCCTCTGGGCGCCTGTACCTGCACGCGAATGGGCATCGGGTACGAGCCGCCCAACTCCACGGGTGTCCTCGGATACCCGATTGTGGGCGAAGGCGCGAGTTACAGCGGACTGTGCTCGTTTGACTGCAACCTGGGCTTCTGCCCCGAGAGTGCCTGCGGCACTGTGGAGGTCCCGCTCAGCACGCCGACAGTCTCGCCGTTCCTGCCCCCCGCCTGTGTGTCCGGTTCGGGTGAGGGCAACCTAGCTGGGCTGTGCGACTTTGGCTGTGCCCATGGCTTCTGCCCCATGAACGCGTGCACCTGCACGGGGCAGGGGGCGCTAAATGTCATGGATCCGACAAGCGAGACCGTTGGGACCGCCGCACCGGGAGTAGACGCTACCGTCTACGGTCCTCTGTGCGAGTACACTTGTCAACGCGGATACTGTCCCGAAGGCGCCTGTATCGTCGCCGAGGACTCGGACTCGGGCTCGGGGTCCGGGGATGGACCAGGCGATGGCGAGGTCTACATTGCCCCGTCGATCTGGAATATGCCCTCGCCGGTCGTGCAATGTGAGCCTCCGTGCTCGCTGATCATGCCTCCGCTGCAGCTGGCCAGCCCTTCTGTAATATCCATCCCTCCCTGGGAGAGCCCCGTCGAGCAGAGTTACTTGACGACCAGAACGACTACCTATGACGACGGAGTCGTCGAAACATACAATGGCTATGCGGTTGCCACCACCACCATTACCATATCCTTTCCCCCTTGTACGTGTTGAGCCCTCCTCCCCAATCCACCCTCACTGACAGTCCATCATCAGCGGTCGTCACCGAGATCCCCGTATGGGGAGTGACCATCAATGCCAGCCAGGCTCAGCCAACCGAGTTGGAAATGACGAGGAGCATCACCCTGCCCTATATGGTATGGTCGCTTCCCCCGTTCGATGAAGACCCCAACGCGACAAGCATGACGGGGACGGTCCTTCCGCCCCCATATCCATGGTCCCAGGCCAGCAAGGACTCCGAGCTCAATACCGCGACCACCACCTGGTCGTCCGGCAGTGCGACTCCCACGGCAGATAGGGGTAACCCGGACGTCGGCGTCTCGTGTAAGCCATTCTGCCACCTGTGTCTCTTGTGCCGCCCAGACTGGAGCGGGGGCGGCGGCGGGGGCTCCGACGATGGCAGCAACAGCAACAGCAACAGCAACAGCAACAGCAACGAGGACGAGTGCAGCACGCGAGAGGCGGAGATTTGCTCTACCGTGTGTGTGGCCGGGTCCGGGTGCGAGTTCGACTGCTCCACGACCACCGGCTGTTCCGTCACGGCCTCGGCCACCAGCACCGTGGGCACGCCCGCGCCCGCCGTGGCCATCACGCTGGAGCAATGGCCTGAAGCCACCGAGGAGCCCGATGCAGAGGTGACCAGCATCGCTCGGTCGCTCGACTCCCGGCTCTCCTCCCTGTATGGAGACCTCACCGTCCTAACGGGATACGAGGATGGAGCCGCCACGGCCACGGCCACCAGCACCAGTCGCGCGACCACGACGACCAGCGCCCCCCCGGACCTCCCAACCTCACTTTCCGACCTCCAGTTCGTGATCTTCCTGCGCAAACCCGCCGACTCCCTGGACTCCTGGACCTGGTCCGGCTACCTCCTCCCGACGTACTACGACGAGGAGTACGTGTGCAACAACGCGTACGAGGTTGTCACGAGCACCGATAATATCCCAAATCAAACGGATGAGGACTCCGACTACGGATACCCGATGTATCTGGGTCCGTTTGCCGCGCAGGATTTGAACTGTGGGTATGTGTCCCAAGGCCTGACGCCGGGCGACGTGCACTGCGGCACTCAGGTACTGACGTGCCTCGAGCTTGATGCGCTGCATGCTCTGGGGTATCCGGGGTATACTTGTGGGAATACGGAGTTTTACATGCAGGCTTGGTGCCCGATGGCAGACTAAGGCCGGTGGTTGTGTACCATAAGACTGAATATTATTGCGTACGAGAATCGGCGTCGTCATGTAATGTGGTTTACCCCATCAGCTTTTCGTGCCATGGAGTTGGTTTTCCCGCAGAAAATATCCCAAAGCGGTAACTTTCTGCCCTGGTGGATCCAACTTCTTCTGTGCGGTCCAATATTATTGGCATCCACGAATATGAAGCATTTGGCACCATACAAATTTAATTATCTCAACTTTTTCAGGTGGTTTACTGGCTCTCTCCGTCATGCATGATGCATGAAGCAATTTGAATTAATTCTACCACCACCAATAATAAACACGGTTTAATTCCAAAACAGTCATTTAGATACTATATGGTAGAGAGTAGCCAATTGATTAAGGGCATTGTTGCTTATGCCCCCCCCCTTGGATGCTCACACCCTCCCCTGCCTTAAATTTCAGTACCGCCTTCCTGATCGGGTACCACTCAGAATACTTTATTTTTTCTGCCATGTATTCTGCCTACTTCTGGTTTATATAGTAAAAAGACATGCATTTTGATTAGAAAAAATCGTATATTCAACCTGATTTCTATAGAATTCAACCCCTTGCTGGATGAGCAGTTGATATAGGATGTGACAGAAGTGACTTAATTTTGGTAGGGGTTTACATACAAACCATAGGTACCTGCTGTCTTGCTACTATCATATATGCCGTTTAGAACAAAAGCGGTATACAAATTAGGAGGCGGTGAGGAGAGCGGTAGGCAGAAGCAAGTATCGAGGTAAGTGCTTAACCAAATTAGGAAGGCGGTACTGAAAATTCAGGCAGGGGGGTGGGGGTGAGCAACAATTCCCTTGATTAAATGCGACCGGCAATTCATCATAATTGTAGTAAAATAGAATTAAAAATTCTTTATTGTTGGTGGTGGTGGTACCATTTGAATTACATACTCCATGGTGATGGCTTTATATTCATATATGACGGAGAGAGCTAGTAAAGCACCTGAAAAAGTTGAGATGATTAAATTTGCATGGTGCCAAAAGCTTCATGATCATCATAGGGCCTGGTTAATCCGTCCCGGCATCATTTAGATAACTACCTAAAAGCGGTCTAAGATAAGGCCAAAATCCAGGCATCAAGGCCCAATCTGCTGTCGGAGCGAGAAATACACCAGTTATTCTTACTGAGAAGGTGTGCACCTTTTTGGCCTAGTGGTAACGTGGCCTGTTTTTCTCCGACATCTGGTGAAAACGACCCCTCTTTCCTGCCGCCCCGAGTAAAGTACCAACAACCTATGTCGGTCAAAGCGAATATTTCAAGACAGAATGAGCACCATCGAGCAGTGTCCTGCTGAGACAATTGATAATATCGTCTCGTTTCTCAACTTGCGCGATATTTGCAATCTCCGCCTCACGAGCCGCGGTCTGGCACTCAGGGTCTTCGGAGCCCCGTCTTTCGGATCCCACCTAGAGCAAAGACAGGTCGACGTTACGGAGCGCAGCCTCCGGGCCGTAGCCGAGGCAACAGCAAAGCCCGGCCGACTAGGTTGCTTCATTAGCGACTTGGTACTGGTCGGCGTGGTGAACAACACTAAATTCCTCACGCAAGAGGTCAAGTATACTACAGGGGACGCAGGACATCGCGCAAAGCAGCAGCAGGACCTCGAGATCCTGACTCGACGGCAAACAGAGTATGAAACCCTACATGCGTCTCGCGGTGATATTCTCCTGCTGAGTCAGATATTCCGCAACCTCATGGCCCATGGTAGGCGCCGGGGTCTCCGCTCCTTATCCCTGACAGTCGTGGTGTATCGCGAGGACGCGCAGACGAGACTGCTCCCCAAAGACGGGTTCGGCTGGACCCTGATCTGGCAGGCTGCCGCCGACACGTTCCTTACGGCGCTGGCGGCATTCGCGGCAAGTGGGATCGCGGTACAGCGGCTCGACGTCTACAACAGTATAGAGCGGTGCAGCCTAGCGTGTAACGAGCCTAGTGCCGTGAACTTTGAATACAATATGCTAGCGACGTCACTCGCGTCGCTGAAAACACTCGCCGTAAGCTTTTCGGATCGGGTTATCAATGAAAGGACAGAGGATCTCGGCCTAACAGGCGACCCATCGGACACGTGGGACGAGCATTTGGAAGATGAGTTGAGGGAACGTGAAGATATAGAGAATGAGGTGTATCAGGATTCGACGTTTACTGGCCTCCCCGCCCTGGTACAACGCTGCCGGGGGCTCGAGAGTCTAGAACTCCATCATTATCAACTTAAGGATCTGATCCTCTCGGAAGAGGATCTGATCTTCTCGGGACTCAACCGGTACCGTGAACGATTCTTCCCGTACATAGCCGAGATGATCCCGCTACCTCCCTTGAAGCGCGTCGTTCTCCGCGGATTACGGGTGAGATCAGCAGATATACTAGCCTTTATACAGAGGCTACAGCCAACTTTAAGAGAGCTATCGCTGCAGCACGTGATTCTCCTCGACGGGGCAAAGTTCGAAACTATCTTCGGCTACTGCATATCTGAGGAGGCTGGCTTGGAGCGGTTGTACTTGGACCATTTGCTGGAGCCAGTAGTGATGGCTAGTGGCGCGTACAACTACCGTCGACTGGTCTACTTTACCGGGGAACCTAACCAGGAGCCTAAGCTCCGGCGCAGGGACCTCCCACACCGCGGTAGTAACACAGTGGATAGGATAGGTGCAGCACAAATCAGGCGGCCTATTCCGTACTTCTCAGTCTCTGTCCCAATGAGAGAAAGGGGCAATAGGCTTGGCGCCCATTATCCGCACAGCAGGCCTTACTTGTCTCTATGTCTTTACGGGCAGCGGGATTATGGACCCCCATGAGTCGGTACAGTGATGTGGCATGTGTATATATAGTATAGCTTAGATAGTCGATTGTTTTGATAGAGCACTTCAGGGCAGTATCAATCTCAGCGAGGGCTACAAGGATATAGGATTGTTTCTCAGTGGTTTACTATAGAGGTTTAGAAGTAGACTATAGACGTACTAAGTCAGCGCCACGGGAAGTGTCTTTCCTTTAAAACTGGGCAGTTTCACATAAGCTTAAGGGGGCGAAGCATGGGAATGGCTTTGTCAGGCCCGTTGGTGGGCGGTGATGGCGGTGAGGGAGTTCGGTGCTCAAATCCCCACTGGACATACGTCGATGGAGACTCAGAAAATTTCCCGTGAGTTTCAGTCTGTATTCAACTGCCGATGGCACAGTTTGAAGACGATACCACGATGTCGTCCAAAAAAGTACCGTGCGACTCATGTCGCCAACGTCGAGTACGCTGCGACGGACTTTTACCTTGCGGCTTCTGCCAGCGGACCCAGCTTACCTGCAGACGTGAATACGTCCGGAAAAAGCGCGGTCCGAAACATGGCAGTGGAAAGAAGATAGAAGCACTAAGGGCTGCTCAATCACATGTCAAGGAATATAATCATAGCGCCTGCCAACCAGTGGAAGATCTCCTATCTCCAGAGAATTTGCCACGGCTGATGAGACGCTGTGTTGACGTCTATCTACGTCAGATGTACCCGATCATGCCTCTTTTCAGACCATCTATTCTAATCGAATGGCTCAATCGACCGATGGAACGAAATGAGCAAACTATGTTATTTGCGCTATGCGCATTGGTCACCGCGTTTATGTGCGGTCGCAGCGAATCCATTATCGGGTGCGGAGAATGGGCATCAGTCGCGCATCGGTTGATAGAAAAGAGCAATTCGGTGCGGTCTGAATATAACTTTATCGGGGACAGCACTGTTTTGACGCTTCTAGCATCTTTCTTTGTCGGAGTTACGCACTTTGAATTGCATAATGCTCGGCAAAGTTGGTTCTACCTCCGCGAAGCTATAACCTTGGCGCAGGCACTTGGCTTGCACACGGACGAGTTCTACTGTGGCATGGATTATGTGAGCGCTCTGTACTGCCGTCGAATTTACAACATTCTGTTCGTCACGGAGAGATCTTTCGCGGTAGCAAGACATAAACCGGTCCTTCTACCTCGCCCGTTGCTTTTTCCTGCTCCCGGGCCGAACGATCAACTAGAGGGCCTGGAAGAACAGCCAGAAATTGACGTCGGATTCCGCCAGCTTGTGCACGTTTATTCGCAGATCGATGTCAACTTTTTGGACTTCTGGAGTGAAAAGGAGACAATCGGCACAACCCATTCGACATGGAACCTTTTTTGCTCAAAGTTGCTTCCGGACTGCGTTGTGATGTCTGACGCTCATAAAGCTGATATCTTTGTGACCCAGCACTGGCTTGACCTGGTTCTATGGAGAGCGGCCCTTCGGCAGGGGTTACTTTCTACCAAGGCGGGATCACGGTCTAGGACGTTTTCTTATCCACAGGATGTTGCGTTATCCTTACTACAGACATTGACATCGCTCTCTAAAGAGTCAGTGGCAGTACATGGACTAGGGATTGTATGTGTCACAACCTGTTTCTACATTCGCCTGAGCTGACCGTACGTACCAGTTCGAAAAAATATACGACGTAGGCAACACTCTGGCTGACTTCATGCATTGCTCAACAAATTTGACAGGCTGGACAGAGGCAATGTCACAGAACATGGACCGACTAGACTCAATTCAAAAACAGCTCTCTCTAAGTCCAAACTCCCACGATAAATTCGCCCTGTCTCTAGGAGGACGATTGGCTGAGTATTCTATTTTCTTTGGTAGCCCTTTTACCATGTATAATTTGGTCATTAGAGACGAAGATGTGGAAGACCAACGGGATGCATACACCCTGGAATGAAATATTTATAGTCATGTGTATTTAATGTGAATACGGTCATCTTAATTGTGGATTATGTACAAACATGTCTGATCCCAAAATTCTCAGTTAGTAACAACCAAATTGTTGTCATAACTAACTACTTGCGGCGAAACCTTCGCTGAAATTCTCGGAGAGATCCCGGGGAATTGTTGGCAGATCACCCCGGATCGTCGAGCCAATCGCTGAATTGCTCGCTGAATCTCTCGCTGAATTAAGTCTCTCGGAAATTTAGACCAGGAATTTGATATCAAATTATAAATATCCTTCCAGAGTGTGTCCAAAAAAACTGCATGCCGAATCCATGCCGAACAGTTGAATCATGGCCTTTCCGACTAATTCTGTCGCCAACCCTCGGGCCGTCATTTCTGGTCCGAAATATCGCTTTACCATTCTGACCGATTTCTTGATTCGGTACGAGTGGGCTTCTGATGGATGTTTCGAAGACCGAGCGTCAACTTTCGCCATCAACCGGCACTTTCCGACGCCCCAATTCCGCGTCGTCGACAACGATGGTAATCTCGAGATCATCGCCGACAATTTCCACCTATGTTACGATAAGCAACGATTCTCCCCTGCTGGACTGAACGTCCATTTCAACTTCAAATATACCAACTGGGGGGCTCCATGGCAGTATGGACTCGATGAGGAGCTCAATTTGGGAGGCACAGCTCGGACCCTTGATCTTTGCGATGGCCGTTGCGATATGGGAAAAGGAGTG
The DNA here is from genome assembly GCF_028828465.1 of Penicillium psychrosexuale. Classification (NCBI taxonomy): domain Eukaryota; kingdom Fungi; phylum Ascomycota; class Eurotiomycetes; order Eurotiales; family Aspergillaceae; genus Penicillium; species Penicillium psychrosexuale. The sequence continues at coordinate 493,891 of NW_026643190.1, read as the reverse complement.
ATTTCCAAAGCAGGATATGCGGCCCTCGATGACTCAACATCTATGCTCTTCGATGGAGACTTTGTGGCGGGTCGGAAACCGGGTGATCGTATCGATGGATACCTTTTCTGCTACGGTCATGACTACAAAGCGGCGATGAAAGCATTCTACTCAGTGTCCGGCAAGCAGCCCATATTACCCCGATATGCTCTAGGCAACTGGTGGAGCCGATACTATGCCTATCACCAAGACGGGTATGTTCAACTCATGGATGAGTTCCGTGCACGCGATATTCCCATGTCAGTTGCTGTGGTCGACATGGACTGGCATCTCGTATCAGACCCTTCTGTACCCCATGCCGGATGGACCGGCTATACCTGGGATAAGAAACTCTTCCCAAATCCCAAGCAGTTCCGACGTGATCTGCACGAGAGACATCTCAAGATCACCCTGAATGATCATCCTCACAATGGAATTCATTCCCATGAAGATGCATACAAGGAAATGGCCAAAGCTCTGGGTCACGATACCGGGGAAAAGAGGCCAATTATTTTCGATCCCTCTAACCCCAAGTTCATGAAAGCGTACTTCGAGATCCTGCATCGTAATCTGGAGAATACCGCATGCGATTTCTGGTGGATTGACTGGCAGCAAGGCCCGTACTCCAAAGTTCCTGGCCTCGATCCCCTTTGGCTTCTGAACCATTTCCACTATCTCGATCATGGACGAGATGGCAACACCACTCCCCTTATCTTTTCCCGGTACGCCGGGCCTGGAAGCCAGCGATACCCAGTGGGATTCTCGGGCGATACAGTGGTCACCTGGGATTCGTTGGCCTTCCAACCGGAGTTCACCGCAACAGCGTCGAATGTAGGTTACGGGTGGTGGAGCCATGATATTGGCGGCCATATCTTTGGAGGCAGAGACGACGAACTCGTTACTCGATGGGTCCAGCTCGGTGTCTTTTCGCCCATTTTCCGTCTGCATTCTTCTGATTCGAAGTGGAATTCTAAAGAGCCGTGGATGTATCGCTCGGAGTACAAGAAGGTCATGTCTAGCTTTATGAGGTTGCGACATCGACTGGTACCATTCCTGTATACATGCAACGTTGTCGGTTCTATCGAGAATGAGCCTTTAGTGCAGCCGATGTACTGGATGTTTCCGGACTCTGATCAGGCGTACGTGTTTCCCAATCAGTATATCTTTGGCTCGAAACTCTTGATTGCTCCTATTGTCGATCCTCGGGACAAGACGACAAACTTGGGGGCTGTCAAAGCATGGCTGCCACCCGGTCCCCGGTTTGTTGACATATTTACTGGCCAATTGTATGACGCAGACCGGGAGATCACATTTTACCGGAGACTGGAAGAATACCCTGTTCTGAGCCGTGAAGGAACTATCATTCCTATGGATGCCAGCCCAGCGCCCGGAAACGGTTGCTTGAATGTGGAAGCGTTCGAGTTTCTTGTTGTCATCGGCAACGATGCTGAAGCCATTGTTTTGGAAGATTTTGAAGACGATGCACCCAATTCGACGGCAGGCCAGGGGCAACGGAAATTTGCTGTCCACTTCAACCAGGCTGACGGAAAGCTGACCGCCGAATCAATCGACCGGCCCTCGAAATTCCGATTTGTGTCGTTGACGTCCATTCCGGACAACTTGAAAATTTACTGTGACGGCATCGACCGGACGAAAGAGGTTAAAGTGTCCGTCGAGGAGGGCTGCCAGGCCCCTGGTCTCGTCATTGAATGCTCATTCTCCAAAATTGGTCACTGCATCACTATTGAACTCGGTCCTAATCCTCAGCTCAGCGTGATGAATCCGATGCGCCGTCTCGAGCCTCTGATTATGGACTATCAATGTGAGTTCGAGATTAAAGACAAGTTGTGGAAAGTCGTGGCAGACCACATGAAACGTGTTAACGCTATGATTGGCACGCTGCTATCGCTTGGGTACGATGACTCTATCGTCGGTCCTGTGTTTGAGCAGCTGTTGGCAGATAGTCGGCTATGTTCGCCTTTTGCTAAGCGGACGTAGGCCGACGGATCAGCTGTATGCACCTCAAAGGGTCTTAAGTGTATTTTGACTAAGAAGTTCAATTTATGATGCACGTTTTATCCTCAGTGTAATGCTTGTATTTTCTACAACAGGATAGACTGACGAGTAAGATCATGGTGTCTACGCAGAAAACTGATAGAAAGATCTGTTTAAAGCAATCAATGAAGTATATTTGATTGCAATCTGCCATGATGATGTCCTCTAAGCAATCTAAGTACGAGTATCTAAAGAGTAATATATCCCAGCCCTAAACCAAAAAGACTCTTCCCTCAAACGCATGCAAGTCCTCATTGTGCCCATCTACATTGCTAGCCAACAATTTCCAATTTTCGCTCTTCACGGAATCAGGTTTCTCAAACTTCTGTGTTGTATTTGAGAAGTTGAGAACAACCAAAATGGTCTGGTTGTGATTTGTCTTAGTATAGGTGAAGACACTCTGATTTGGCTCGTCGAGGATCTCAAACTCTCCAAAGACCAGGAGATCGGCATACTCTTTTCGCAGCTGATTCATCTGTTTCCAGAAGGAAAGAACAGAAGATGAGTCTTTCTCCTGGAGCTTCACATTGATCTCAGGGTAATTGTCATGCGGGCGCATCCACGGCTTTGCCGATGAGGCCGGTGAAAAGCCAGCATTGGCATCAGCACTCCACTGCATGGGGAGTCTGGAATGATCTCTCGCCAAATGCTGCAGAGCATCCATCGCCTTGCTCAACTCGGCTGGGTCGTTGCCGGATTTTTCGCTTATCATTCGATAATAGTTGATGCTATCTATGTCTTTGTATTCGTCAATCGTCCACTCCCGAGGCGCGTTCACCATTCCAATCTCCTGGCCCTGGTAGATAAACTGCGTGCCGGAGAGAGTGCTTTGCATCATAGCAAGCATCTTTGCAGACCGAACCCTCAACTCGGGTGTCTTGTCAGAGCCGAACCGACTCACAGACCGGCCCTGGTCGTGATTTTCCATGAACACTGTGGTCCATGCATCAGTGTCCTTGATGATATCTTGTGTATTTTTCACGGCGGCTTTTAGTTCTCGTAGATTCCAGCCCGGAAAATTGGTCTGGAACTTATAGTCCTTGCCCTGGCCGAGGTCCACGATGTCGAATTGGAAGACCATGCTCAGCTGCTTCTCTGCCGCTGAGACATAGCTCAGAACCCCTTCCAAGGTATGCGTGTTTGGCAATTCACCAACGGTCATTGCATCATATTTGGAAAGCACGTCGTTCATCTCGCGCATGTACTCGTGGATGCGAGGACCGTTGCAGAACAGCGAAAAAGCCGGCTGTGTGTCGGACTTTGGATCAAGGATTGGAGCATTGGGATAGTCGGGGTGCTTGCTGTACATGTTGACCGTATCGACGCGGAAGCCATCCACGCCCTTCTGCAGCCAGAACTCCATCGCATCCTCGTAGACTGCCTTGCGAGTCTCGGGGTTCTCCCAATTGAGATCGGGCTGCTCAACACAGAACAGATGGAGATAGTATTCTTCTGTTGTCTCGTCCCACCCCCACGCACTGCCACCGAAAACGCTGCGCCAGTTATTTGGCGGCTGACGATTTCCATTCGCGTCGTATTTAGCTGGCTTCCAGATGTACCAGTCGCGCTTGGGGTTTGTCTTTGAAGAGCGGGACTCTTTGAACCATTTGTGCTGGTCTGATGTGTGATTCACGACTAAGTCCAGGATAATCCGAAGTCCTCGCTTGTGGCATGCGTCAATGAGGGTATCCATGTCCTGGACAGTACCGTATGGGCCATATACGCTTTTGTAGTCGGCAACATCATAGCCCATGTCAATCTGCGGGCTGTCGTACATGGGACACAGCCAAATTACATCCACACCAAGGCTTGTGATATAATCGAGGGATGAGATAATCCCTGGGATGTCGCCAATGCCATCGCCATTAGAATCTTTGAAGCTGGCGGGGTAAATTTGGTAGATGATGGAGTTTTTCCACCACTTTTCGGCCACTATAGAGGGAGACATGGTGAATTTAAGGGATTTAAATGCAAGGAATAGTGATAGAAGAAGAAATATAGGTCCAAAATACGAAAAACTGGGGAGGCTATATATACGTGTCTAAAGCATTCGATTTTTGATTGTCATTGCACTACCTGCTCGACTATGGAGTCTCCGATATCACGTAGGGAGGGCCATTGCTCTCATTGACTCGATGTCGGGCCGACGATCATTTCAGCAGAATCATGTGCCCCTCATCTGCCTGCGGGTCTTTCTGTGCTGAACGAGGGTTGGTGGTGTTTCAGTATGGTAGAGATTCCCACTTAATCCCACGATCCGGAAAGCATACCGAGCTCTCCAACCGCCTGACCATATCAGATGCCGAGATTGTCTATGCCGATTCGTCTCTTCTTTCTGGGCCTAACTCACAATGCGTTAGTTCATCGCAGAAATGAGGGGAACAGAAGCATGTCGGGCCGACATCTCACCAATGATCCCGTGATATCCCCCAGCCCTATCTAACCGGATCGGGAAAAGCAACAGCCCTAAAACGGCCATAAGAAACACGCGAGACACGGCTGGATGAAAGGAGCCAATGCGGTGACAGGACTAAATGCCTCTTCATTCCTGCACGGCCCGACATCAGGCCAATCACGACTCTCCCAGAAAATCCGGGGATAGTGGGCCAACCTATACCCCATGCTGGTGCAGAGAAACCGGGGAAAGTCTGCACGCGCCACAACTATCGCATGTCAAATGGATTAAGCAAGAATTAAGCTCGACGGACGAATGGGCCAATGGAACGGTCCTTTCGTCGCTCGTTATGGACTACTGTCGACGACCATTAGCAGCACGGTTTTGCATATAAATGCCCAACGACGCCCGCATGGAATACTTCTTCTATCCAGTCCTGTCCACCTTGAACAACAATCTGAATCATACTCAGAGCCTCCATTGGCACATCTCAGCAATGGCTTCTGAAAAGCAAGCCACCGATCATGTCGAGACATATACAGATGTCAAGCCGGGCTACACAGACCTCCAAACCAGCACCGAAGCCCACGCCGCCATCGAAAAAGAACACAAAATGACCGCCATGGAAGCCCTGCGACTCTACCCCAAAGCTGTAGCCTGGTCCCTCCTCCTCTCCTGCGCCATCATCATGGAAGGCTACGACGTGGTCCTGATCGGCTCATTCTTCGCCTTCCCAGCCTTCAGCCTGAAATACGGCGAACTCATGTCGGACGGCAAGTACGGCCTCGCTGCCTCCTGGCAAGCCAGCCTAACCAACGCGATGAGCTGCGGCCAGATCGTAGGCCTCTTTGTGAACGGCATCGTCTCCGAGCGCTACGGCTACCGCAAAACCCTAATGGCCTGTCTAGCCACTACCGTCGGCTTCATCTTCATCCTCTTCTTCGCATCAAACGTCCAGACTCTCGTCGCCGGCGAACTGCTCATGGGAATCCCCCTCGGCGTCTACCAGACCCTGACAGTCACATACGCATCAGAGGTATGCCCCGTCGCACTACGCGCCTACCTAACTACCTACGTCAATCTGTGCTGGGTATTCGGGCAGCTTATCGCTTCAGGCGTGCTAAGGGGTCTTGTCGCACACACCGACCAGTGGGCGTACCGCATCCCCTTCGCCATCCAGTGGGTATGGCCGGTGCCAATCTTCATCGGGGTGTACCTGGCGCCCGAGAGTCCATGGTGGCTTGTGCGGAAAGACAGACGCGAAGACGCCATCAAGTCCGTGAAGCGGCTCACGCGCGCAGACCCCAATTTCAGCGCAGAGGAAACTGTCTCGATGATTGTGTATACGAATGCCATGGAGCAGCACGCCGAGACTGGCGCCTCGTATATCGACTGCTTTAAGGGGACTGACCTACGACGCACAGAGATCGCGTGCTGTGTGTGGGCAGTGCAGAGTCTATGCGGCAGTGGTCTGATGGGATACTCGACTGTCTTCTACCAGCGTGCTGGGCTGGCGGACGAGCAGTCGTTTACCATGTCGCTGGCGCAGTATGGGATTGGGGTTGTTGGGACGTTTAGCTCGTGGCTATTTATGACGTACTTTGGTCGGCGCACGCTCTATGTGGGTGGCCTGGCTATCTTGGCGGTTATCCTGTTTGTGATTGGGTTTGCGTCTGTTGCGCCGGCGACTACGTCGCTCTCGTGGGCGACGGGGTCTATGCTGCTTGTGTATACGTTCGTCTATGATTCGACTATCGGGCCGGTGTGTTTCTCGCTGGTTTCGGAGATGCCGTCGTCCAGACTTCGGACGAAGACGGTTGTCCTGGCGAGGAATGTGTATAACGTGCTTAATCTGGTGACTGGGATTATTATTCCTTATATGCTGAATGTGGATGCGTGGAATTGGAGGGGGAAGTCTGGGTTTTTCTGGGGTGGGCTGTGCATTCTCTGTCTTGTTTGGTCGTTCTTCAGACTTCCTGAGCCCAAGGGCCGCTCTTATGCTGAGTTGGATGTTCTGTTTGAGAACAAGGTGCGCACAAGGGAGTTCCCGTCTGCGAAGACGGGTTTGGTGCAGAGTGAGCTCGAGGGGGCGAAAGGCTCTGTTTGAGGCTAATATCTGAGAGAAGTATTGGAAGCATAGTGACATGTAGTATCGTCAGTGAAATGAAATCTCATCTTGTTGTAACCAACTCCTGAGATCTTTGAACGCCTTGGTAGAGAATATTATAACTAGAAGCCCATTTACGAAGACGGTTTCTTTCAAAACTTCTAATTCTGCTAGGAAATGCTGTTCGTACACAAAAGAATATTTGCAATCAAAAGAAAAAAGACAAGAAGCAGATGAGTATAATCATTAGACCAGGTATACGCCACCTATGACATTGAAACAAGGAAACAATTTTTTAAGATCCCAGTCAAAAACTGATATATCAGTTATCCACCAAGAACTTCATTCTGATACCCATAGCTGCCAACTCGACATCCAAGTAGCGCAGCACACCAGGCACAGCAACGATAGTAACATTGTCGCCACCGACGTAGCGGTGTCCATCACCATCTTCCCAAACCTCAGCACGGGAGTCGTCGAAGGTAGCCTCACGGGCACAACGACGGCAACGCACAACACCATTGACACCGCCAACAGCACCAATAGCAGAGCCAGCATGAGCATTGGTGTTCTGCTGGTTAGGAGCAGCCTTGGCAGCCGCAGCCGCAGCACCAGGGTTGATAGTAGTGCGGGAACGGGACGAGCCGGAAACAGCAACCTGTGTAGACAAGAAGGACCCACAAGAGCGACAGATCCAGGTGTGCTGGGCGTCGGAGCAGTTCATGAGACGATCCTGCAGCAAGAAGGCCGCACCGTGAGCAATGAGCGAATCACGCTCCATCTCTCCGACACGGATACCACCACCCTTCGCACGACCCTTCACGGGCTGACCCGTGAGCGCGTTGACGGGACCAGTCGTACGCACTTGGAACTTGTCGTTCACCATGTGACGCAGACGCTGGTAGTAGACCAGGCCCATGTAAATGTCGGCGGATAACTCGCGGCCAGTGACGCCACTGTACATCGGCTCGTTGCCGTAGTAGTTGTAACCGGCTTTGCGGAGCTGCTCACCGAAGTAGTCGGTTGCGGTGTTTTCTTCGGAGAATTGGAAGGGAGTTGAGTCTTGCGGTAGACCGTGCATAGCACCGGCTTTTCCGGCCATGGACTCGATCATTTGAGCGATTGTCATACCTAGGATATGTTAGATGGGAATAATTTGATATTATGAGCGATGGGAGCTTACGGGATGGGAAAGCATGAGGGTTGATGATCAGATCGGGCTGCATGCCGCTCTCGGAGAAGGGCATGTCGACTGCAGGCCAGAGTTGAGACAACACACCCTTCTGACCGTGACGAGAGGAGAACTTGTCACCAATGACAGGCTTGCGGGGAATGCGGTACTTGATACTGAGCGATTGAGCAGGCTCGTTGCCAGACTCGGAACCGATGATTCGGAGACTCTCGACGTAGCCTTCCTCGGCATCCTTGTATTTCATGTAGTGGGTGATTCCATCGACGTTAACGTACGAGTCGGAGGCTGGATCGAATCGCACACTGTGCCAGGCCGCGATCTTGTCACCTTCCTTGACGCGAGCACCCAGGTGCGGCATGCCATCTTCGTCGATGATGTTGCGCACCTGCTCTTTGACCTCGTCGCCGGGAGCAAACCCAAACAGCTTGGTGACCTCACGCTTGGACTTATTCCGACGGGAGTCGTTGTCGGCTAAAGTGACGACCTTGGTCTTATAGACTGTACCGTGACCGAAGCCACGTTCGTGTGCGGACTTGTTGATAATCATAGCGTCGTCCATGTCGTATCCGGTGTAGGAGATAATAGCCACAACTGCGTTCATACCGTTGGGGAAGTTGTCCAGACCGTAGGCGTTGTAGAGAGGTGGTCGCACAATGGGCGTTTGACCCGTTTGGATGCGGTACAACTTGTTGTCGGTACGGTGAGCAATCGAGGTACCTGGCGTACCCATGGTTTGTTTGCTCATCTGGCACTGGTACATGTTACGTGGAGATTGGTTGTAGTCGGAGAAGGGGGTCATGTTCGCGACAATAGAGAGGATGTTCGTGGGCGTGAACTCAATATGGGTCGAAAGACCGGGAATCAGGTCAGACTCCACACAGGCAATCTCCATGAAAGGTTGCTCGAACGGTCCGACGTAATCCAGCTTATCCAGCGCCAAATACTTAACAGGGCGGTACATTCTCGCTGATTGGGAGAACATGTAGACACCTGGGTATTGTCCACCGCTTGAGTTGGGAATATATCCAATTTCCAATTCACGAGGGATGTTGTTTTTGCCTTCGACCTTCCAGTACCGGATGGTATCAGCGATTCTCTGGGCCTGCTTGGGTGAGCAGTAACCAATGATTCGTCCATCCAACTGGACAACAACGCTCTCGTCCAGAGCCACGGAGGACTCAGACCGGACACCAAGTTGAACCAGAGTCCGAGGCAGATCAGATACATCCAAGTTGTCAGTAGAAATTAGACACTTGTGCGACAAATGGTTGAGCAGACCGCAAGGCGATCCATCAGGAGTGTGGACAGGGCAAAGGAAACCCCAACTTTCTGGTAGCAGTTTGCGGACAGTGGTAGTCTTCAACTGGGCGAAGAAACTACCACGGTGAATCATGCGGAAATGACTGATGAAACGGTAGAAGTTGATCTTCTCTGCAATGACGGTGTAACCTGAAGTTTGTTGCAAATCAAGACCAGTAGGACTGATCAAGTTACCGGTGGAGAGGAAGTACTCGAGCGCATTACCAATATTCTCATTTGATCTCTTGACGATCTTAGAGAGGAAGTCGCGCTCAAATGCTTCATCGGTGAACCTTGCGCCGTTGTTGCGGATGGACCAGTCTCTGGCAATGGGACCGAATGAACGGAGCCACTCTTCGATACGTTCCTTGAGAATCATTCCGTAAAGGAAACCACCAAGCAGAATTTCCTGGTTGGAGACGGCATCGGGATTGTCGGGAGCACAGTCTCCTGCAACTGTAGAGTAAAGCTTGCGGACCATGAAGGTGATCAACTTGAACTTGTCCCAATCTTGCGCCTCGGTGACATGCTCATTTCCAAGATGAGGGAGAACAACCTTGCGGAGGAACTCTGTGCCAACTTCATCGTCGGGCATGTCAGCGGGGACTCCGAGTACAGGTCGGAAAGCTTTTCCCAGGTGAGATCGACAATCGTACTGGCTGTGCTTCTGGTAGGCGTGGTAGGTTCTCAACAAAAGCTCGACACGGTCCGTGACGAAAGTGTTGTTCATGCCCTTGGAAGAAGCACCACCGACAATGGCCTCGAAGATTTCGCGATCGTTAGTCTCAGCGAGTGCCTTGAGAATCATCATCACGGGAATAAGGTATTCATTCTTGCGCCATGAGAAACGGAAGGTGACGTTTCCGTCGGAGAGGTAGTGAAGCACGTTTGTCTGCGACGTCTGATCGGGACGGACCGATCGTATTTGAACACCGAACTTTGTGTAAGTCTGCCCACGCTTGACAAAAGAATTACGAATGATGGACATGGGGTAGTTGCGCTTGCCGACGACCAGCATACGAATGAGCTTCTCGTTACCGTTAACGATGTAGAAACCACCGAGTTCCTCCGATTCTTCCTTGTGTCGAACAAGCTCCTCGGGACTAGCATGTTCGAGGTGACACCGGTTGGTGCGCACCATGATCGGGACATTACCCAGCTCGCGGATAGACTCCATCCAGTCTCCATTGTTGACCTGGTACTCGAGGCGAGCGCGGAGCTTGCCACGGTACGTCGAGTGGCGCTCTCTGCATTCCGAGGGGTATATTTCACGGTTTCGGGTGGTGTACTTGTTGGTGGGGGGCAGGGTAGGCTTGTCGAGGAAGATTTCACGCACGCGGACGTTCAAGCGATTCCGCTTCGGTGGGCGAACGCCTTCTGATTGGCGGGCCTTCTTCTGCTCATAGGTCTCGAGTTCACCATCGAGGAAAGTCTTGGTACCGATATCCTTCAATCCTGCCTCCAGGATCTTGCTGTCTTCGAAGAGAGCATTGAAGGAATCGATATGCGGTCGAATCGACTCGGCCAGCGATGGATAAGCCGTATGATCCGCGGGCGGATTCTTGAACAGGTTATCCCGTCGCAGGGTGTCGTATTCGACTGACCACTGAGTGTCTGTGGCTGCGGGCGCCATGATGGAAATTCGCAGCTCTTAAAAGTCGGTTGATGCGGTATAGAAAAGAAAGACTAAACAGCACAATAAATGTGACCCTTATATGTCAAGATAAAAGCGCGACAATATCGGTTCTATTCCTCCGCCCAATATTGTATCAGCCAGACCACAGGAATTGAACCGACAATGGCAGCTGCCAAAAGACGAGAGATGTCTGTTCTGCTTGGGGAAATTTTTCGAGGGTGGAGCCAGACGCTTATCGGCACGTGGTGATATACATTGTTGGCCTGAGGCGCCCAAATGAGGTTCAAGTCCAAAAGTTCGACGTTCACCGTTCATTAACTCCCTAACGCCGTACTGAGACTCTAGTTTGACTGCAAGCTCCTGGCATGATTATGAAGCCCTAATCCCAGTAGACTCTAGATTGATCAAACTTGCAGCACTAACCGCTAGAAATGTGGGAACTTGTAACTACGCCACACGGGCTGGCTATGCTGCACAACGCCATTCACCCCAAGCTGAAGCCAATGGAGGCTAAGCGCCCTGAGGTCATGTGTGTAGGTAGATCGGCCACTTCACGTTGTGTAGATCCAATATCCTTTTCTATTGACATCTGCCGGCGGTTATCCCCTTAAAACATCATTTCCTCTAATAATAGGCCTTTTAAATTGTGTCAGGTTGATTTTCTTGCAACGGTGTGGCGATCTTGTTTTCTCTCTCTTCTTTTTTTCCCTCTTTCTCTCACCTTTCATCTCTTCGTCATATCGAGACATCACCAAGGATATATCAACCTGTTGTGCAGTTACAAGGTCGACCCCACTCTCTGGCTTTTGTCATCCTGAGCTTTTTCCACACACACGAGGCAACTTCCTCTTAATTTCTCTGGCAGCTTTCTTTTTTTTAGTTCTATTCTACTGTATTGTCTCGTTTCTCTTCCCTCCTTTTTTTCATTCCTTTTTCATAAAGTTTCGCATCTCTTCGTCATGGCCGGTATATTTCGTGCTATCTATGACTGGCTTCTGAGGATGTTCTGGTAAGTGGGCCGTTTGATATATGCAGTGTTCGGGTGACCACGGCCCGTCCCCGCAGATGAAGCCCTGCTAAAACTCCATACAGGGCCAGCGAGATGGATGTCACCATGATCGGCCTTCAGAATGCCGGCAAGTCTTCTCTGCTGCGTGTGTTGGCGGTAAGTCGATCTGATAAAGTCCTGACGGGGTGTTGCTGACCATAACAGGGTGGAGAGTTCACCATCGAGTAAGTTATAGATGGTCTCACATCTGAGATCATTTCATCTCGGCCATGTCCTGATCGTCTTCCTTGTAGCTCCATCCCAACAATCGGGTTCAACACCAAAAGAGTGCAGAAAGGCCATGTGACCTTGAAATGGTATGTTCATCCTTCCCGATTAAGCCCGGCGGCGCTAATATATCCCTCGCAGCTGGGATCTGGGTGGGCAACCTCGATTTCGGCCGATGTGGGAACGGTATTGTCGGGGCGTCAACGCGATCGTGTAAGACTTCCTGCTTTCCCCGTCCCATCTCTTCCCGGCATACTAACCAAGGTGAATAAAGGTATATCGTGGATGCAGCAGACCGCGCTGCACTCCCAGTAGCGACAGAAGAACTTCATGACCTGATGAAAAAGCCCACGCTGGATAGCATCCCACTCCTGGTCCTCGGAAACAAGTCCGATCTTCCAGACAAGCTGTCTGTGGATGAGATCATCGAGGCGATGGATCTGAAATCCATCACCCATCGCGAAGTAAGCTGCTACGGTATCAGCGCCAAGGAAGAAACCAACCTTGACGCTGTCCTGCATTGGCTTATTGCTCGAGCTAGCCGGTGAGGATACTGTCGCTTGTGCCTGCCCGCTTTGACCTTCAACCTTCAACCTCGACTCGCGATATCCCTTTTGTTTTTCATACCCTTAACTGTGCCGCATTTTGATTGTGTTCATATCCCGTAGACTCCAGCGTGTTTGGCCCGCAGCCTCGGATGTAACGATGTTGACGATGTAGTCTTCTTTTTTCTGCTCATGGATTCTCGAGTTCATGATGATGATGTATGTATGTTAATGGTGATGTGCGCTTGTTTGAGCCTTCCTTTTTCGTATCGTTTTTCCCTTGGTCGCTTTCTTCGATTGATAAGTATTAGGGTGTTTTGGCAATACTCATGGGGGAAAAATTGACAGAAAGTCGATCTGGGGATGGCCGACATAAATAAAACAGGGGCCACCCCGGCATTGATGCGTTGGCTGCCAACGCATCGATGCAGACGAATAAACCTCCCCGCCAATGGACATCTCACATTAAACACATATTGATTAGCTGAGAGCTGGAATAATAATTCATTGTAAATCGTTCGGATATCATTACTGGCCACTATACCATACATCTCTTTTCGTACTAGTGTGCACCTTCATGTCTTGGATATTATTCTCAGACAAATCAAATCAAGTGGCATTAGTCGTACACAAAATATCTAGATCAGTTTTGTAGGTCCTTCCTTGCAGACAGGCCAGATCCGGAGTTGCTCAAAACCCCCTTTGAAGCGCCCAAGATAGCGCAGTAACGCCCGTAAACATCAATAAACGAAAAACCACACGAGTGAAATGCGAAGAAGATATGGAATCATTTGCAACGCTTCTCCACAATGTTCGGCCCATGCTCCTCGTACTCCTTCTTGGAGATCCACATCTGGTGGAAAGTTCCCAAACTAGCCAGGATACTTCCTCCAATCCAGGAGCCGAAGCGTCGCTCAGAGGTATTACCGGGAGCAGTAACACGCACCCTGGGGCCAGGGAACATTTGCATCAGCTCGTGGTTTAGACGATCAGTGAAGCCATAAAGCAAGCTGGATCCACCGGTTACAACGACATTCGCCAGCAGGTGGGGACGGAGGTCGACGTCAACGCCGGCCAAAGAAGCCTTGACAAGTTCTGGGATAGTTTGGGCGGGTGTTGGGGGAGGGAAAGCCGAGTCGGGGTCTGGAATAGCAGCTTTGGCGTCGAACAGAGATTCCACTGCGCGGAAACGGTCAACACCGAAGACTTGGTTGTATCCATCAGGGAACTCGAATGGACGACCAGGGGTAGTGCGAGCCATGTCTTCGTTAGATACGCCCGTAGGGCTGGGGGCTGAGAGCCTCGTAGGTCCTGGCCAAACTTGGACGACACATTCCTTGAACTCGGACAGTGTACGCTCCTCAAGCAGAGCACGGTACGACGCATCGGGTGCCTTGTCTGCGGGGAAGGTCTTGTATTTCACTTGGGGCGGTTGACCGGCTTCGACGGCCGATTTCGAGCTGATAAGGTAATGCGGCGTGATTGTGATGGGCTGTGGGGAGTTGGCCTTGAAAATTGCCTTGATCTGCGACGAGATGTAATCACCGCCCAACGGCGAGTGCTGCACACCCCGTTTCAGGATCATGCCATCGTGGATCGGGGTAACAGAGATGTTAGAAGCGCCAATGTCAATAACAAGGGCGGAGGCCTTGCCGGAAGCGAAACTGCGCATGGAATTGGGTCAGCAAGTGGTACACATATCATAGTTAATGGGTGGTATACGTACGCAGCAAGAACACCAGTACGCGCGAGATAGAAGGCCGGTGTATCCCATTTTTCCATTGCGATTTCAATGGTCTTTTCGCGTGCCTTCGCCGGGTTCCATCCAGGCTCGGTCATCAACAATGGGCTGTCCGACAAAGGCTTCTCTTCTGACTCCACCTCCATCTCCGTAGGGAGCTCGTCTGCAGAAACGTCGTTTAATCCGTTCTGGAAGGGGTTGCCCGCTCTCGTTCCGGTGAGTCGCGAAATAAATGAGTGCTCCCACACTTTCTCTGCCATATCCCAATCTTCGACGATTCCATCCTTGCCAATTGGGTTGTAGATGGACAGACCGGGTCGTGGGGTAACGAATATGTCGTCGCCAAAGACGAGCTTCTCTTGGCCGTCGGCGTTGTATTTTCCATAATAGGTTGGAATCAGTGACTTGGGAGCATCTTCACCGGCAAAGCCCGCGCGAGTGGTTGAATACCCCGGGTCTAGGACAATTGCTGACACCTCGTCTATAGTCGCGCGATAATTAGCATCTCGTACGGTGAATAGGATGGAAGCGTTCTTTGGAATCGCAGCGGCAGGCGCAATTGGGATGGGATATCTGGGATCACATACCTCCACCATACTCGGCAGCTTGAGGTGGGTTGGAAGGGTTCATCGCGAAAGTTGTGCAGGTATATCTAGAGGATAAGGGTCGCAGCTGTCACAAGGATCAACGTGAATATTTTGGTTTAGGTCGCCTGAAGAAAGTCAAGACGTGACCATGTGTATCGCGCAGACAACTAGAGGGGCTGGTTGGAGGCAGGAGAAGGGCGGGTCTTTTTGCTGCGGGTGGTGTAGCTTTGGGGCAGTTCAAGATCAGGCTTAGTCATTCCAGGTGAGCAGCTGTGCTGACTAATCAAGGCCACAGGTCCACGGGTACCTAAACAGAGGGCTTTAGGACATTATGCATGGCCCTTCTTGAGTCACATCCTTTTTATGGTTAAATATTGAAAGTGCACATAGTATTTCTTTGAAGACAGTGTCTTATACGAGAAAATAGAGATAAACTGATGAGGCGGTGTACATAATCCGAAATGAAGCAAAAAGCATCTATACCGAAGAACCTAACGAACAAGATATCATTCTATTTCCCTCCTTTTGCTTGTGTTTGTTTCTCGCATCTCGGTGTCCTTATATGTTACTTCGATGATAGGCCAAAAAATAATCATCCAGCCTATTGGAACATTCATACCAATCACCCATGTCTTCTGGATATATATAACAAAATAATTGGCCACAAATCGCCCATCACACGCGGTTAGAAGCCCTCAGCCAGTGAGATAGTCAGTAGCCCTTTGAAAGGGGAAGGCCAGAAATAGCATTAGCCCGGGATTATTACGGTATCATACATGTCGAGTAAAAACACACGCCGCAGAGGGCCAAGTGCATAAAAGTACATATCAAAGAAAATCAGCCGTTTCAGATGAGAATGACAATCATTTCTTTCCCGCCTGTGCTTCTTTCTCTCGCATTGCAGCTCTTGCGCTGCGACTGCCTCCAAGCTTCGGACCCCGAGGCGCTTCAACATTGGCCACGGGTTTTGCTGCAGGCCGAGTCCGACGCCGAGACTGCATCGCATCCATAAAGTCGCGCCTGAATTGCTCAGCAACTCGGTCATCAGCAGCTTGTTGGTCATCAAGCTGTGTTTCCTCTTCTTGTTCATCATAGATTTCCACTATAACAGCTAGTGTTAGCAAAGATAAAGATCCTGTAAAATTCACTTTGGAATGCCACGTACATTTGCTCTCACGTAGTACCTCCTCCACAAGACGATCCCTTGCGATGTCTGCATCTGTCCTCTGTTTGCGATTGCGCCATGACTTGCCGTCTGGGCCAGGGCGACCCGTCTCTGAAGCAGTATCAACCGATGCCGGCAATCCTCCATTCTCAGTCATTTGTCGAGTCGCAGCTTCTGTTCGCGCAATGTTTCGCAATGTGGCTTCTTGGCCGAGGTCGATTTCATGGAGTTTGCCTAGCGACGCAGGTTCGCGTGTCTGGTGTCCAGGTAGCGACAATCCCCCGGCAACTTCCTCCTGGGTTGATTGGTTGGAACCTGAATGATCTGCCTTTGATTCAGGCTGGTAGCGCTTAGCCATCTCGGAATCTATGAATGCCATCCTTATCTCGTTAGTCCACACCAAACGATTCGGACGATCAGCCGCGGGAAAGAATCCGTACATGTGCTTGTCAACATCCACTGTCTGACCAGTATATCCCGTGAAACGTTCATTCATTGCTTGTATTTTCTCGTTTTCGGTATCTCCAGCCGCTGGTACTAGCGCTAGTTGCTGGCCCTGATCATCTCCTAGCCGTGACGCGGTAGAAAACCCAATGCCACCCTTTCGAATTGCGCGTGGACGCCGAAGATTATTGCTCCCCAGAGCTTGTGACGCGCCAGGATTATCATTTTGATTATCGGCCTCTTCGGTGTCTAGGATCTCATGGTCGGGACGTCGTCGCATGAACTTGCGCTTTTTTGCTGGGCGAAACAGGGATTCAATTGGCAGAATATCTTCCTGCGTGTCCATTGTGATTTGCGACAATGTAAACTTGGGTGGTAGGGGAAACGAGCGGGAAATTGATTGTCAAAGGTGAGGTCATTGAGCAGGCAAACTACAATTCGCCGATTATTGACCGCCTTATATTCTGCCAAATTTAGGTTCAAACTCTAATGTGACTTGGAGTTTATGCCCCTGCCCCTATACAACATACACCAGATGTGATGATAGCCAATAATCTGCCCTTTCCATGACTACTACCGTGATAGAAATGGAATATCCAATCACATTGGTCGTAAACTTTATTTTTCTCAAGGACGTTGATATTAGAATACATTATTTTGCTTTGATCAGTTCCGATTCATATATCTTTTCACTGATTCATAATATAGCAAGGGAAAAACCGTCTAAATTTCACAATGTATAGCCATTCAAACAATCCATCTTACCTGGTCACGGGCCTGGATGTCATCGTTTTGCGGTTAGAGCCTCTCAAGGCTATATCTTGGAAAGAGGTCGCCACCAACCTTGGAAGATTCTCTGTGTTTATAAAATCCACTTCAATTAACTAGCCAGAGCCAGTATCTCAGATCGAATTAACCGAATAGCCATGGTATTACCCATTCTAACTAATAGTATACCTGCTCCCAATTTATTACAACATACTTCATATGTATTTGCCTTGGACAGAACGAAGACTCTCATCAGGAGGCGGCTGGGATAATAATAACTTGGCTTTTTAACAAGCAATTTGGACATACTACCCCATATTTCTTTCATAGAAGAGCCGGGAGCTTGTAACGGGTGATATTGTTTTAGGTTAACCACAGATGATTTGAGACACGTAAGTAATCATCGAAATGAAATGAATCTCGGGAAGTCGAATCTCAAAATGCCGTGCTCCATAGTTAAACGTCATCTACCACTAATACTACTACTACTAGTTAGTGTACCTGATTTCTATATGATTTTTGCACACCCCTAATTCCTCACCGCACTCACCGCACACCTATTTAAACTACTGCGGATAAGGCGCTCCTTAGCCAGCATTTTTCGCCGAATCTGTAATTTAATAGTTAATTTTAGAAAGCTGTTCATACCATTTCTAAGCAAAATGCATTTCTTTTTACTACGTATGTGAACTAGGAGTGGGCAGAATACGGTAGAAAACTCTACCGGCATATGTCGCACCCGATCAGGAAGGCGATGACTGAATTTTCAGGCAAGGGGGTGGCCATACCCCGGATAATATATATCCTAGCAGCTGCTTCTGTACTATTGTTCAGCCAATATCAGGGCTCTAAAGGTGAGATCTCGTAAGAGACAGTTCCCTAGTTATAGAAACGACAATAGTGATATCATCTTGTTTATATCACGGGTGTGTCACGGACTATTTTCTAACATTAATGTCTCAGATTGCTCGTTTATCTCTTTCCAGTAAGAATTAGGTGGCAAATCCATGTTCTGTTCAGATCCTTTGTATATTCTGTTATTCAATCCTAATCCTACCCGAGTGAAGAATCTAGTCACATCATTACATGTAGGCTCAGATCAGGAGGGGATCGGCAAGGGTTCACAAAAGATGTGGCTGATAGGATGAATGCGAAGATAAGCAAGGCCGTGAGATAATCTAACTATTGTAAGTCACGATCCGTGCGTCTGGTACAGAGTACAGAGTAAACCCTAAGATTCTCACGGGAGAGAGCTTGCTAGTTCCTCGAAAAGACCTCCGCACGACCCAAAAAACCCAGATGAACCTAGTCTGGGCTGGGTTTCGGGTCGTGTGGAAGTCTAGTTGAGTAATAATATGTTGAAGAAAAGAAGAAAGAAGGTTGCTTGGCAATCCTCAGAATTTCCGAGTTCGGGAGTTCTCAGGCGGAAATCGTATTCCGTGATATAAGTTCTTGTCCAATCCAGATACTGCATGATAATACATCCATCGTATCAGGAACATGACCCCGGGTAGGTCGGATGCTTTCTGGCCTAATCAAGGATTGGATTTGATGAATGCTGCAAATAATCAAAGTGTGCAGAACACTGCTGGAGAGAAAGCCGAGAATACCTCTAGGTTAGGGTGGCTGGTTTGTTGAGGCACGAAGCTATCCGTTGCACGGAGTAGATGCTAGCATGTTCTTTAGGAAAACGGCTGACAGACGTTTGCTCAATTCGCCCATTTGGCTTTTGGCCAGGCTTTCTACCTCGGTCATGAACATCTACTCCGTATTAGACCCCGCAAATAATGTTGAAATCTCTGACTGTTTGTGACCCGAATACGTCCACGGTGTGGAGGGATCCCCCATCTTGCCCCGGTCTTGAGCTCAACAATATTCCTCGGACATCTCTCGGGAAAAATGTATCCACCAGAGAATAATGCAATTGTTATACGGAGTGCAACATACATCGCAAGGGATAACGTGGCTTGCCTGACTAGATCGAGACTTTTATTTTATTTTTGGCAAAGTGTGAACGCCTCAATGACACAATCTCGCACGATCTGGAGGGAACCTTGGAAGAAACAGTCATCAAAACAGAGCATTTTAATTTGTAAAGCTTTGTGATGTGGAACAATGTACTCCCCGACAAATCCTTCGATTTTAATTAGGCGTGCCTGTACTCCACGGGCAAATCCGGAGAGTGACCGAGATGGTGGGGTGCATGAGAATGGAAAAACCCCAGCCTGGAGGTGAGATTCAAGGTCGAGGTTATGAAGTCTTGGCACTTGGCACTTGGCCGGAGTGGATAAGCCTTCGGGACTAGCCCAAGCCTTTCAATGCCGAGGCCGGCGGTCCGAGTCAGGCAATGAGCTACCAACACGCGAGACCGAAAAGATCCGGGATATTTTATGATGGCATTTCTCGGAAAATAAATTACTCCAAACAGCTTCATCCCTACTTCCCCATTCCATGTGGCATAATTCGAGCGAGAAATCATGGGGAGGATCGGCACCCCGTCTGGGCTCCGATATTCGGCATTTCCTCCAATCAGTCCGGGCGAGCAAGCCAGATCATCCCGCCACTTAACTCTTATTTTCGGCCCCAAGCCTCGTGGATCTAGTCCGGAAGCGGTTTCTTCTTCGGGAGTGACGAAGCTGCGGGATCCTTTTACACCGGGACCGGGACCACATCTACCCCGTGGAGTCGGCGATGTGACCGAGTCACAGGACAGAACCGGTCACGGATTTTATTGAAATTTGCCCAAAACTTGCCACGGTGGATATGGATATGCTATCCACTGTGGAATTCCCCCATCCCACAGGTACAGCATTTCATTTTTCTGATGCGGGGTCTCCACGAGAAGGGTTGACCGAAAACAGGGTATAAACCCATGGAGAGACCGGCCTCCATTTTCTCTCTGTTTCTCTCATCCCTCAGAGTGGCCTTTCACATACACACTCCAACATGGTCGCATTATTCCGAGGAAAAGCGCTGAGCGTAGCGCAGGCGTTGCTCATTGTAGCACCGGCCTTCATCGTCTTCGGTTACAACCAGTCTGGCTTGGGCCCTCTTGCTACGTTGCAGAGCTGGGTCGAAGTTTTCCCCAAAATCGACACAATCAACACATCGGACGCCCAACGCGCGCAAAACTCCACAGGCAAGGGTGCCGTCATCGGATCCTTCCAGCTCGGTGCTCTATTCGGAGCCTTGTCGTGTACATTCCTAGGTGACCGCCTCGGTCGCCGCAAGACCATCTTCTTGGGTGGTCTCCTTACTATCATCGGCCAAGTGTTGCAGACTGCGGCTTATGGCTTGCCACAATTCGTCATTGGCCGTATCATCCTTGGTCTCGGTGTCGGTCAGATGAGTGTTGCCGTTCCCGTGTGGCAGTCCGAGTGCACGTCAGCCAAACATCGTGGACAGCACGTTGTCGTCGACGGTATCTGTATCTGCTTGGGTTATGTTCTTTGTAACTGGATTGATTTTGGCTTGAGCAAAATTACCGGCGCATTGCAGTGGCGTATTCCATTGGCCGTTTCCATCTTCTTCTCCGTCGTGGTCGTGTTTTCGATCTTCTTGCTCCCTGAGTCACCTCGATGGCTCGTGCGGGTTGGCCGCATCGATGAGGCTACCAGCAGTCTAGCTGCCTACAAGGGTCTGCCTGACGATGATGAGGCTGTCCACATGGAAATCGCCGGCATCGAAGCTTCTCTTGAGAGTACGGTTAACAGCGCCTCCATCATGGAGATCTTCACATCCAGCAAAGCCGACGATGAGCGCCTTATCTACCGGTTCTGTCTGTGCGTTGCACTGCAATTCTTCCAGCAGATGTGCGGTGGTAACTTAATCTCGACATACGTGTCGACAATCTTCGAAGAGAACCTCAACATGTCCAGCGACCTGGCTCGCATCCTGTCTTCATGTGCCATGACCTGGAAGTTCATCTGCAGCTTCATCTCCTTCTTCGCCATCGACCGACTCGGCCGTCGAAAGATCTTCATTATCAGCGGTACTGGTATGTCCGTCTGCATGACGGTCCTCACCATCACCAACAGCTTCCAGGACAACAAAACCGCATCGATTATTTCGGCCGTCTTTATCTTCCTTTTCAACTCGTTCTACCCTGTCGGTTTCCTTGGCGGCAACTTCCTTTACTGTACCGAAGTCGCTCCTATGCGTCTCCGTGTCGCCATGTCCGCCATCTCGACCGGAAACCACTGGCTGTGGAACTTCGTCGTTGTCATGGTCACTCCCGTTGCACTTGACACCATCGGATACAAGTACTACATTATCTACGCTGTCATCTCTGCCTGCATTCCAGTCTCGGTTTACTTCTTCTACCCCGAGACAATGAACCGCAACCTGGAGTCCCTGAACCATGTCTTCCGCGATGCTCCGACCGCGTGGGATATTGTCTCCATGGCTCGTCACCTGCCTCAAGGTGAGGCTGCTGAGGTGGATGTGTGGAAGGGGACCGACGAAAAGGCCGAGATGAGTGAAATTGAGCAGAAGGAGAATGCTTGAATTATAAATTAAATTTGTCGAGACCTTACCAACTGTATATACTATGTCTGACGATGATGATGATAGAATGAGTTGTACTAAAGTACAATTTAAATAAATGTGATCATTAGATTGAGCACATCAAGAATTTCATGATTCCATATTTCATTCATTTCCCTTGGATCTCCTATAAGCACCGTAAGTAAATACAATCCGGTCTCTGAAGTACTATTGCTCCTAAGAACTTGGCGTAGTCAAGTCTCATATCATCCCAAATTGGGAGATTAAACATAGTTGCCTCTTTCACTATGAGACATGATATACATAGAGGTTATGCATCTCAATTCAACATAATGAATTGTTTAAGTTTATGTGAAAGGTGGTATTGATAACCCTTTTAAGAACTTCAAGTCAAGTTCTTTGTCTCTTACTCTATCTATAAATTGACATACTATGTTATTTTCATTGATATATTCTCGTTCCCATTGTTTAGCCAAGGTTATCCGCTCTACTTCGAGTTTCTTTGTCTTTCAAGGCTACGTTTACATCCCTCGAGTCTTCAAGGTGTTGTTGATTGTTCATCCTTTGTTTTTTATTCTTTAGGCCGATTTCTGGTGAATTGGTGTTTGATCACGACAAACCTTGTAACTAACATTAAACCCAACAAAGAGCATTCAAATATCCAGTATCAGCTATATAATCCCCCTCTGTATGTCTCCTGGTCTTCATTTCAAGCTCATTATCCAACAACAGCACCAAAACTCCATATATCTGACTTCAATTGTTTGAGTTATACCAATTTCTAAAATCACCACCAAAATGCTCAAGAAAATACGTCACTCGCTTAGATGCTTTCCAAGACACCGGTGTGACTGTGACGATGACAGTCAATGCTCGGGAGACCAATCTAATCACCCACGGGCAAGGGTACCAGAGCGCGCCCTGCGTCAACCACTTCCTAAGAATGCTGCCAAAAGTGCGGCTCCAGCTAACCAGCCTGAAGCCAACAGTGAAGGTGAAGACGGAAGCGAATACGAGGATAGCAGCGATGATTATGATCCCCAAGCTCCCCCGCCCAGCAACGTTCCCCTGTCCACCAAGGGTTCGCACACAGGCGTAACACCTGCGATGAGTGAGACAAACCTTGATGAGTCTTCGTCTAGCAATGACCCATATTCCCTCTCAACCAGAAATTCCTACGCAAACAGCCCGGAGGTAAGTGATACTGGTTCCAACAAAGCTTCATCTGGCGACGAGTTTTATTCCGTCGGAACAAAGAATTCACACACAGGTATTAGTCCCGAGATGAGTGATTCCAGCCTCAGTGAATCTCAATATGAATCATTCCCAGATTCAGAAGAAAGCTCTTCTCTCCTGAGTGCGTCTGGTATAGGTGAATACAATACCGATGGAGATGACTATAATGGAGCTGACGACGAAAGCCTCGACCTGGATCAGGATGACGAAATCCTAGATCTGGATGAAGTAATGTATGATGCGGAATATTCCAGCGGATGGTCGAGCACTTCTAGCGACAGGAGACGCCGGCGTTCTCTAGATAGTCAAGCTCAAGCCGATGCTGAACACAGAGGTCTTTATGGATCCAGAGGCAGTAGCGGCAGCAGCAAACGCCAGCGTCTTGATGATTCATTCGACACTGCAAGTGGGAGAGTGAGAACCGGCATCGAACTGACCGTGGAGGACGTCACCAGGTACAGAAATAAAGGAGCCCAATACCAAGCATGGATTGACGACCCAGAAGAGCCAGGGTGCCAAATCCAACCGGCAACATTAACTATAGAGGAGATGATTGATAAAAAACAACAGGTGCCTTGGAAAGTCCATGAATCTTATTTCATAGCCGAGCCTATGGCACTACAAGGCGGCGATGTCGAGTCGATGAATATTGATCGAGGCGGTCCGCGATACCGCTACACACACCTCCGACAGGATCCGGGGCCAAACACACTCGAAGCTAACGAATTCGAACATCGGGTTACTCGGGGTATTATTATTGCCGAGAGACTCTATAGGGAAGACGGTCCTCATTGGAATGAGGTCGCTCGAGCTCAATACTTGCTTGATTTTAATTTGAATACTCTGAGGCATGTTGTCTTTACTGATATCGGGAACGAAGAAACAGGTCCATATATACGACACGAACTATACCCTAGATTGGGTGTTAGGTGGTCACAGGCAAGAGACGTTGAGTGTATGAAGTTTGAGCATGGTAGTGCTGAGTATCAAGAACTCCTCGGGACAAAGTTGGGTAAAGCTATGGCTTGTCTTATCCTTTCTTCATTCCCTAGGGGTACGATGAAGATCACTCGTATTGCCACTTGGTGTAATTCGACTGCGCCGCAGATGCGGTTCGAGATTGAACCTGTTATTGCTGCATGAGATATATGCATATATTTGTGCAGATATTTGATTATTTAGATTGTTGTTAGAGTCAGAAATTGAGATTTTACTAAGGCCCCTGCTGTAATAGACAAGATAGGCATTAGTTGGGTCATTCATACAATTGGGATGACTTCCAAGCTGAACAATAACCTGAATTTGATCTTGAATACCGTCCTGTACCATACATAAGCTAACTCATTGCTTTGAAAAGAAAAAAAGAAAAAGAAAAAGATATACAATTAATTATAGTCATGCCTTGCACAGAAGTTCGAGTCCGATATTTTAGGAACTCGTGAGAGATGCTCAAGCGAAGAACTTATACAAGAATGAAGACAATCACTGTCACAAATAGCAAAAAGAAAAAAAGAAAAATTGAATACATGAGAATTGGAAACAATATACCAGCACCAGTATCATACGGCATCCGCAATGATAACCTCGGCAGCCTTCTCACTGATCATATAAATGGGTAGGGCGATATAGTACCCTGGAATCTTAGGAAAGACCGAAGCATCCACAACACGCAAGCCGTCAACCCCACGAACACGGAAGTCCGCATCCAACACAGCTTGAGGATCTCCATCTTCTCCAATTGCAGCAGTACAGCAGGCATGGTGACCCCATGCCTCTTTCTTAATGAAGTCTTTCATCTCATTCTCAGTAGTGACATTGGGTCCCGGCCAGACCTCTTCAAACCCGCCATCGAGGGGAATAAGGTCATCGAATATTGTGCGGGAGAACTGCATTGCTTCATATACAGCCTGCAGGTCCTTGTCATCTGCACCATCTGTGGTCACTCCGGTATCGAACGAGTGGAAGTTGATAAGGGGCATGTCACGCGGGTCGGTAGAGCGCAACTCAACTGTACCAGCGTTGTTACGAGAGCGCGACTTTAACGTAATCCAGGTCCAGTGCTGGGCATCTTTGAGACCCTCGTAGGAGTAGTTGGGATAATAACCGGGGAAGTTGGCGGGTGCTCCTGAGATCAGTAGGTCGGGCTCATCCTCTGCGACAGACGACTTGCGAATGATGGCGATGGCGATTCCATTGGTGGTATATGTACCTTTGAACAAGGGATCATTTTCATACTGTTCCAAACAGGGGTCGGGAAGTGAATACAAAAAGGTACACTTGGATGTGAGGACGAAATCGGTGGGCGACTTGCCCACTGTGCCCGTTTCGTACCGATCTTGAAGATTACGACCGACGCCGGGGAGATCCACCAGGGTTGAGATTCCAAATTTGGACAACTCCTCCTTTGGGCCAATACCACTCAGCTTCAGCAGCTGAGGAGTATTAAAAGACCCTGCGGACAGGATCACTTCACGAGCAGCACTAACGCTACCCGGTGTCCCATTAGAAGATGTCTGGGAAGCCCGGGGGTCTGCACGGTAGAGGCTCTGTCCCCGAAGATAGTCAACACCGGTAGCCCGTGGCTTCGCTCCAGTGGTATCGAACCGGAGCTTGGTTACCAGGGTGTTCAGCTGGATATCAAGGTGATACTTTCGCGAACCATCCGAATTTACAGCATTGACTGTCTTCATGAGGAATTCTCGAGGACCTGTCCGCTTATACTCGGGAACATCTACGGCGAGAGGGACTTGGTATGGACCCTCCTCGTAGTCACGCGAAGGAAGGGGGTTGTTAAGATCACGCAGCAGAACTCCGGCGAGGCCCGTGACCGTAGTGATCAGTTTGCCCAGCAGTGTTTGACCCGCGGCGGTCGCACCGGCCAGGATCAAGGACAGAAGCTTTTGGTCTTCAATGACAAGACGCAGGTCTGTGAGGCTCGTTGTAAGCCATCCGTCGAATCCGTGGCCTATGATGCTGCTGGGAAGGTATCGGTTGCGCTCTAGTCTCTCGAAGTATTGTCGCATATTCGAGGCAGACCATGAATCATTGCCAGTGAGACTGGCCAGTTGCTCCCAGTCATTCTCGTACGGGTAGATGGTGCTATAAAGATACTGGTCAGTATATGATAGATACATCCGATAGACATGCGGAGAAGATATGGCTCACATCATGGCATTATGAGCAGAGCATCCACCCAAAGTACCCGCTCGAGGGTATAAAATTCCCAAAGGTTCAGACCCATTGGGCGCATTGCTTCCAACATGGAGGTGACCAGCAGGTGTCCGGTAAGTCATTTTGCTGTCTTCTTCCTGACGAGTCAAGTTCGAGTAGTGATTCACGAAATAATCCCATCTCATTGGCTCGTATTCGGTGGACTGGAGCTGCAGAGCGGGGACAATTTGCTGAGTCGCATTTCCCTGGTCATCTCCTGCTTCTAGAAGAAGGACCTTGTAGCCTGCAATGGCCAATCGTGCCGCTACAGGGCCACCTCCGGCGCCAGAGCCAACAACAACATAATCATATTCCGTGGTGGAGTTAGCCGAAGACCGCCTGTGTGCATCATGATATCGATGATTCGGTCTATGATCACTATATTATGTTAGTTTTCCGTGTCAACAAGGTCTGGGTAGAGACCGAAGGTGCACCTACATAGCTGAGGCAATTAAAAGAGTGGAAAATAGCCCAACAACCGCAGAAAAACGCATAGTGAAAGAAAAGGGCGAAGATTTACCCCAAAAATAGCAAAAGAAGAGAAATAAAAATGGGGTCTTCAGCCAGAAAGAAAAGAAAGAAACGAGGAACTTGGGTTATATCAATGGTCACAAAGCTCCTCTCCTGACTCTATTATAAGGGCATAGAAGCAAAAGCACCGCGGACGCCCATAGTACTATATTCGGCCATGCTACTGGGTATATTCCTTCATTGTCCTTGCAAAGGCGATCGACATAAGCTTCCACCTTCCAAATTAGCCTGTATCAGGCATGGATACTCACCGCAATACACACTAATCCTATGATCCTTGTACGTAGGGATGGCTCTGACTCGTACCAACTAGCTCCGAACGCAGCCGGGTCTTGGCGAGACATTGATACTTTGGCTTGTGGGACCGGCCAGCCAATCAACTTATTCTAGATCCTGCGCACTCGTGCTAGCCTCTTAGTGTCTTCTCTGTGCCGTTTGACATGCCGATCATACAGCTCTCTGAAAAGCCACCAATCTAACGGTGAAGCTAGTCTTCTTTGGGTTCCAGGTTCTTTGTTCGTCATAATGATACAGTTACTGTTTTAGGAGCGTATGGAATACATCTCAGACATCCGAAACCTAAAGCCCCCTATTGTTGTGTATGACTGGGGATGTAGCGATTCTTCCTATCTTTCTGTCTGATTTTATGTAAGGTACACTTGGAGGAAAAGAAAATATGATATGATCTTATGAATAATTTGAGCTTTATCATACGTTTATTGAGTATGCTGAATAAAAATCTAAAATATTATATTAAAGAGGGATATGGTCGTTTTGGTAGGATCCAACAACCAAATAACCGCGAATAAGTAAACAAAGAGAAAGAAACGAAAGAAATAGAAGCCATTGCCCTACATAAGAAGATACCCTATCTTCACCCTCAACTACACTGGTTGTGGATGGTGTAGCCGGGCTTCATCAGAAAGGTCCAAGTCATCAAACCGGTAGAATGGGCCATCACTACTCTTGTTCTGGACAGGGACAGAAGTCCCACGAGAACGCGAGTTCATAGCGTATGATGATGATTTGGCTTGCTCAGTATCTCCAAAGAATCGGGGAGATATACGACGTAGTAGAGACCGAATAGCGGGCAGACACGCACATATAACGCCAACGTCGCATTCAATAGTACTCCAATACCCTATAGCCACATAATCCCCTTCGAAATGTCAATGAAGCTGCAAATATAGAAAGAGAAAAGAGAGGGAATGAACACTCACATGTAAGGTTAGTGGTAGAGGCAAAGTGAATGAGTGAATTTAGCCGCAGGATGCTGACAAGGGTGACACTAAGCTCATGAGTTAGTCATTGAAATTTTGGAACAGGCTGAATAGGGAAACGCACAATATGCCCAGGCTGAACATGCAAATTACGAATGATTTCCGTTTCATGGAAAGGTTCAGACCGTATAGCTGTCGTAGAGGGAGTGCCATGACAATTATATCGAGAACCATGTTAAGCACTGCCGATGACCAGCCCTGTGCGTTGATGTGGTTGCATTTGTAGTTCTCCTCTCCATACCAGCGATGCCACGCTCCGGGTAGAGGCCGACACTGGAATACCGATATCAAGACAAAGGCGATCCAATAGGAGACGTTTAGTGCAATCACCACGTACGTTGCTGTCCGAAACCTCCGATCGGGGAAAATACGAAGATAGAAAAAACAAATTGATATTTTGGTCAGCGGGAGAATGCTCAGATACAACAATTCATCCCAAAAGTAGACCTGGCGCAATTAGACAACGTACCTTGGGAAGAGCAGGAAACAAGAACTTTAGGGTACTCACATAAAGAATATGAGTGATATTGTCGAAAGGAAGGGTCCACATATCCTTCCCCAAACCTGTGTTGGCCACTATACAAATGGTTAGTGGAGTGAAGGGGCTTTGACTAGCTGCCAAGGAAACCATACAGACGACCGAGAGTGCTGAAAGTGGTATGAGAAAGGCCTGTCAATTTCAGTGAGAAGAGAATTCGGTTTCGAGCAAAGGGAAAGGTGGTATATACCATTGTCAACACCATTGTCCAATCATCCGCTCCAAAAATGCCACCACAGCATCTAAATCGAGCCACCATCCGGAGAATAAAAGCGCAAAGGGCTATAATTCCGCCTGCAACCCCTGCATAAGATACAGTCTTTGTGCGATCCCGAATCGGGTCCCCGCACGCTGATGTCGTGACATTTTTTGTAGCTTGTGTATATTAGCAGGGGATGGAATAACTAGTCATAAAACCATTGACTCACTTAGAGATTCTCGAATTGTGCAATTGGCAAGAACACACTCCTGCAGAACGGCCGTGTAATGTACATCATTGCACAGGCATGCCTGGTCGGTTGTCTTGCAGGAAGATTGCGACACCGAAGTCATCATACAATCCAGCTAAGAAGGGTCAGTGATATCGAGTTCGCGCTAAAATAACGGCAGAAGAATTGCACGACCTACCGCACACGAGGGTAAAACGGCCGCCAACTGTTCCATTCCTGCTATCACAGTCGTTGCGAACAAGGCGGCCACAAGGACTGCTGTTTTGAAAAAACGCATCGTGAAGCTTACAGGATAGGATTCATTCGTTTTGCGATTAAGAGACTGTCAAAGGAGACCTGCGCTGAATTTGATCAGTCGAGTCAGGAGAATCTACGGAGTAATATTATGAGATTCACGACGATCTCTTAGCTGGGATACAAGAATTTGTTCTACCTTCCTGTCAGGATCGCTAGCGCATGAAAATCTCAAGTTTAAATGCCGCATCAGTCCTCACTGGGGATTTGCCTTTCTACATGTTTAGATGTTTAGGTACCACATCTGTCATTGACGTTATTTGGGGACTGTTTCAAGCCCCTGCCAGTTATCACATTGTCACCTAGCAACAATCCACAACTTCAGGAGTTCCTGAACCACATCACAAAAGTACAAGTAATTCCATACAGACGGAGTACGAAGTACAACCGACAACTTCGGACCCTTAGGGCCAGTCAAGAAGTTGACTAAGCTGGTCTCTCATAACTAATTGACTAAATGGTTATGGATGATGGCTGATTTAAATTAAGATCGGCACATATACGAGCCTTCCCCAGCTCTTGGGCCAACTCTAGACGTTTGGAGGGGCCCACTAATGCCGGAATTGATGGTCCTTCCAGAGACCGCCGATCTAAATTGGGACTTTGACACTCCCCACTCACTCGGAGTAGGTTATCCATTTCTATGCCGTATACCTAGTTGAGCCTAGTGTTCTCCAGAGAGATCCACAGGCTCCGGAATAATGGCTAAATTTTGCTCAGACTCCCGTGGAGATGATCCGAAGAATCTCCGTAGTGGGTTTATACTATCGGGAGAAAGAGCGCTTCGATATTTACGATCTACACGCATCAATGATCCTTAGACATATCTTACAGCCCCAGTGCCGCGATCAGCACTATCGTTGAACAAAGATGTTTCACCCTGGAGGCGTCTGCTAAGATTTAAATTCACCGCGAGGCGTGCGCCAAGATCCATATATCCACCACAGGAGCGTTCGAATATTCCCAAATTAGGCCCGATCGACAATAACACACGAATAGTACGGAGTATATGTATCCATAATCCACCCTGTGTAGTCGAAGGGATGGTCATGGAAAAATCAGGGGCTTGTGTCGTACTTTTCGTGGCTTTTTACTCCGTGCAGGGGTGCTGAAAGGGATCTACCAGAACAGAATCCTTCAATAGAGAAAGAGCCGGAGGATTGAAACTGATTGCCGGTTAATTTACGACATACACAATATATTATTTGCAATACCACTACCATACGCCTGGACAGTTGTCTCTATGTTGTACTCCTTCGGGCCATAATTGCATATATTCTATAGTGGACTCATACGCTAAGACGGGCCATTCAGGGGATCATCATTTCTCAGCATGTGCGATCTTCGAATATTTACCTAGGCATAGAATTGACGCGGGATATCTAAGGAATGCATTATTCCACTCCACTGGACAGTCTTCTTCAGTCACTCGTTGCACGATCATTCCTTTGAACCTAAGGGGAAACTGGCATTTCTAGTGGAGGACTAACACATTAGTTCATCATGCGCATTCTCAGTACAAGGTTGTTTCTTTGCCAATTGTCACTCCTTACACTAGTGTTGGCTTTCCCAGAGTCGATGAGCGACCACAATGGTCATTCAGGACATCAAGGCATGCACAAGTCTTGCCCATATGCCAACGCCAAGGACCAGGCCGAGCTGAAGACGGAACATGAGAAACGGTTTCTCTTCAGTTTGATGAAATCGCCTATTGATAGTATGCCACCAAAGCCCTCTCGCTTGTCACAATTTGTAACAAAACAATAGTTACCGGAGAACATGCGTTCCAACCTCCAGATTTCGAGAATGGTGACCAGCGAGGCCCCTGTCCAGGTCTCAATGCACTAGCAAATCATGGATATATCCCACGGAGCGGAGTGGTGTCGGTAGGTTATTCCTATATGACTATCATCAACTCCTAGCTAAATCCAGAAAAAGTTCATAAATGTGATTGCAGCAATCAACAAAGGTATGATTGCATCATGAAATTATCAACACAGCATATTCTAACCTTTCTTCATCAGTGTATGGCATGGGTGTCGATTTGGCCACCGTCCTTACGATCATGGGCACCGTCTGGACTGGAGACGTGCTGTCCCTCGATCCCAGCTTCTCCATCGGGGGTCCCGATACTGGCGTTAACAACCTTCTCAACAACTTGGGAGGCATCCTGGGTTAGAGCACCTTACTTTCTTGCCCATATCTATCACCGCTGACATCACCTGCAGGGGAGCCACAAGGCCTCATTGGCTCGCACAATTTTATCGAAGCAGACTCCTCCAACACGCGTGACGATCTCTACGTTACGGGCAACAGCTGGACACTGAACATGGACAAGTTCATGACTTGGTATAATATGTCTTCCGACGGCACTTATAATATGGATCTCATGGCTGAACGCGCAAAGATCCGTATGGATCAGACTATCCATACAAACCCGGATTTCTACTACGGACCCGTGACTGGGCTCATTGCGCGTAACGCCGGTTACATTTTTGCAGGTCGACTGTTTCGAAACCACTCGAGTGAAAACCCAGAGGGAACACTGAGTAAGCTGATATAAGAGGACTGATTATGCGAGATCTACTAACCCCATCCTAGCTAAGAGCCACCTTCGAGATTTCTACGGCATCTATGGCCCGGAACACAATTTAACCTACCGCGAAGGATGGGAAAGAATTCCGGAAAATTGGTACAAGACTCCTATAGACTATGGACTAGTCTCACTCAACGTGGATGTCATTGGCTTCATATTGAAGTATCCGGAGCTTGGAAGGTAAGACACTCTGCCAGGTTCCTCATATTGATAATCTTCTAACAATAATTTGAATACAGCATTGGTGGAAATCTGGGTGAAGTAGACAGCTTTGCCGGAGTTGATCTCGGGGATTTGACAGGTGGTGTATTGAACCTAGCTAGCCTGCTGAAGGGTAACAACTTACTGTGCTTCGTGGCTGAGGTGCTGAAGTTCGCCAGCCCCAACGCTCTTAGTGGCATATACTCCACCGTAGCTAAGCCGTTGGAGTTTGTCACTAATATCCTCGCTGTGCCTTTGCTCAACCTTACTTGTCCAGCATTCCAAGATCTTCAGCTGGGAGGGAAGCCGCTATGGGAGGCGCTCCAAGATGACTTTCCCGGTGCTTTAAAGAGCAACCGTTCGCTTTAGGTATTGCGGGCTTGCTTTGGATTGGATGTATTATAAGTTTTTATTCCAGTTTAATACTTTATTAATAAAATTCTAATTGTTCCTGTGAAAACCTGAAAATGGGTATATATAGTTACGGGGTGCTGTTCTAAGACAGGGATCAACACATGCATTAAGGGGAATATACGGGGATTGAGAATTCGGAAACATGCAAGGTTATGCAGGTCACCATCAAATGCCAACCTGCATATTATATAGTTCTGTTTGCATTTTGCTGCATATAGTTCTGTAGCGCTCTTGTTTTGCGTTGTCTGAATTAGTAAAACGGCGCAATGCGTGATGATAACAGAATTGTCAGCTTATCAGCAATGCGGCTCAGTGGTTTAGTGGGATAATTCATCTTTCGGGAGAAATCTCTGGTTTCAAAATTACCTAATATAGATGAGGTCCCGGGTTCGATTCCCGGCTGAGCCCCTTTTTTTTATTTTATTTTAGAATTCCATACCCCTTGAACCATACATTTCTGAGGGTTAAAGTTATTGATACCCATGCATATTCAAGGAGAGCCCACCAACCTTAGAAGACCATGCATACCACTTACATAACGTGTATTTTAAGGTTCTGGGGTCGCGTAGGGCGGAAGCCAATTCGATATCCCAACTGCACTGGCCTCGGCATCTCTTTCCCTGTAACAGCATTGCAAGGAATTTTGGCTTCTTCGATTGAGTTCCCTTGAGATTCTGGAAACTCTCTCTGATCAGACCCCTCAGAATCAAACAAAGAACTCTCATCTGCTAGGCCCGATTAAACTGAACTAGCGCATCGCGTGCTAGATCTAGTTAGGCGGTCCGGCCAACGACAGACCAACGACAAACCAAGCTCATGCAACTAAGCGATAGTTTAGAGCCATCGTACGTGTCCCTGGACGAAAGTGAAAGTCCCGACTGAGCGGTGAGAATCATCTACTCATGAATGGTCGGGGATGATGAATGACAGGGATTGTTTAGTGTCGGGCCAGTGTACAAAATACGGACTAATATGCGGAGCTTGTTGCGCCCTGCGCTTCGCTTGCGATATTGGGGCTGTCTCTCTTCATCTGTCCGCATGGGATTCTGCCTATAGATATGAGTTTAATTAACTTGAGTTTGACCATGCCAGATTAGTTCCTCGAAAGTACGGGGGCCAGAGTGTAACCCAAGACATTCCTGGACCTTAAATGGGATATCAGTAATGCCCATTCTTTCAATTGGAAGTTTAAGATTAGACATATATATATGATGCATTTCCCTGATGTTTGGATCTGCCCTATGCATACTATTCAGTCAACTTGTTGATTTCTCTTCATCATGCGCTCGCTGTGGACATTATCGGCACTGGCTTTCTCAGCTAAAGCCATACAAACAACAGGATGTCCTATTTTGGGACCGGCATTCCCTGCCCCTACCGCTCTTTCAGAGGATCCTACTTTCCTTAGCAAAGCTGAGGAATTGACCTCAAAGCTCAATGATGCCATTAAAAATGGAAGTCTGCCCGCCATATCCTTCTCAGTGCAGGTCTTTAGCAGCGAAGAGGACGACGCGCCATTCGATTTCTACCACACAGATGATCCAGTTAAAGTTGGATCTGTGGGCGTTCAAGAGGTCGACGAGGATACCATGTTCCGCATTGGCAGCATATCAAAGCTGTGGACTATGTTTCTCTTTATGACCTTGGAAGGAACACGATACTTCCACGAGCCCGTTTCGAAATACGTTCCTGAGCTGCGAACGAACTACAGCGCAGCACAGGCAAAGGATACAATTAATTATTTGCAATGGAGCGATGTGACGATCGGCGAGCTGGCTAGTCACCAAGCGGGCCTTGCAAGAGACTGTATGATCATAACCCGGCGACGCGAGTGTGCACTGTGAAAAAGAAACTCACCTTTGATTTTAGATTCATTTGGAGACCTCGAATTTGAGTCAGATCTTCTGCAGGGCATGGGCTTCCCTGCGCTTCCAAAAAATGATCAACTGACTTGTGGGAGCACGTCTACGTGTGATAGGAAGGGTAAGTCAATTGTGTGCACTCATAATATGGTCGAATTGTTTGGCTGACAGCGGGAATGTTTTCAAGAATTCTTCCGTGGCATTCTACAAACGCGTGAGTAGGCATGATGCCGCTGAACTTGGACATACCCTAACACGGTCTATTAGATCCCTTGACTGCAACATCACACACGCCGATATACTCAAACGCAGGATATCAAATTCTAGGCTACGTGTTGGAGTCAATCGCAAAAGCCGACTTTGAAGATATATTACTGGATCGTCTTATCAAGCCACTCAACTTGACTCGGTCTTGTCTTCAAATCCCAGACCCCAGCTTGGCAGTGATTCCCTACAATGAGACTTTCAGTTGGTTTGGGTATCAGATTGGCGAAGAAGCTCCGTGAGTGCTAATCAGCCATTTGAAGTATACATAGCTTACACATTGCTAGTGCCGGAGGCATGTTCTCTTCTGCAAAGGATATGGCTACATTTGGCCGTGCCATTCTTTCCAACACCCTTGTTGACCCTGCCGTGACAAGAAGGTGGCTGAGGCCGATGGCTCACACATCATCCCTGCAACTGTCCGTGGGCGCCCCCTGGGAAATCTATACATTTTTGACACCTCGTCGAGTCGACCTGTATACCAAGGCTGGGGACATCGGACTGTACTCCAGTTCGATCGGTCTTTCACCGGATCACAATGCCGGTTTCACGGTTCTAGTCGCCGGAGCTAACTCTCACGCGATGACAGCGCAAATCGGAGAGATGGTTGCCGATATTATGCTTCCCGCGCTCGATGAAGTCGCTAGAAACCAAGCCTTTGAACGCTTTGGCGGTACATATGCCTTGACGAGCGACTCCTCCAATTCCTCAATCACCATCACGGCTGATGACGGGCCGGGTTTGGTGGTCTCAGCATGGATCAGCAACTCGGTGGACATGATCGAATCTTTGATGACCTTGCAAGGGGTAACTGATCGCTCTGCGATAGGCATTCGTCTACAGCCTAGTGGTCTTGAGACCCCAGGGCGGATCTCCTTCCTGGCTGTTATTTATGCACTTCCTATCTCGGAAGATGCTGGGCCTTTTATTGGCTCTTGCTTTTCGTGGATTTTGCTCGAGTCAATGGTGTATGGCAACGTGGGCCTTCCAGAGTTTGAGTTCACTCTGGATCATGATGGGGATGCGACGAGCTTATCCCCCCGGGCGTTGCGCATTACTCTCCCTAGAGTTTAATAGATGAGAGTTTATCACAATGTATCTAAGTTGGCGGTTGTTTAATTTCTTATTGTATAGAGTTACTCTACGTAACAGCTTTGAAATGTCGATTGGTCATGTCCGGACTTTTAAACACCGTCAGTCCAATCTGGGAACATTGTTATGAATACCATCATTATTTATTTTTCAGTCTCGCAAGAGCCATAATTTTTGTCTCCCTTTGTCGAGAGCGCAATGCGTCTGACGCTAACCAGGGGGCCCTCCTCGACCGCTCAGGCCACATCTTCTTTCTCCTCACCCCCTTCTCCCGACGAACTACCTCTCCCTTTCCACATGAAAAGCACACTATATTGGTCTTAATCATCTGTATGGTGCTCGTTTCGTACGGAGTCCTTCACAGAGGCTTCACTTGAAATATATCCAGCCTCGTTTCCATCCGCTTCGGCACTTTCTTCGATGCGACCATATGATGATCAAGAACGGTCGCAATCTGTGATGAAAGTCGGGTTCCTTCAGTGGCTCTACCTCATATCGCAAGTAAGGTCGACGGTCGGTCATGCGAAGATGTTACACCCATTACTTTTCGACAAGCGCCCGATCGCCCAGATAATCACAAGCTATTGATCATTGGAATTTTGCCGAAGTATATCTTTTGGACGATGATGTTATCATAAAAATCCTTCGCAGCCAGAGTGAAGAAGATATGCAACCTATAATCCGCGAAGCTATAAGTTTTGACATTCTCGGAACCCATCCACGGATTGCGGTATGGCTATCACGATCGGAATATATCGACATCAGTACTATCTACATGGCGACGTTGCAAAATATTGCCAGGAGAGCTCGATCACTTCCGAGCTTCGATCTAAATGGTTCAGCAAATCTTGGAAGCAGTTGTTGTTATTCACAGCCATAGTGTGTTATTCATTCGGATCTTGCCCTACGGCAGTTTTTCATTGATGATAATTCGGATCTACGACTCGGTGATTTCAACTCTTCACAATGCCCTGGTCATATATCACCACACTGCTTGCCACAAGACTATGAACTTCCTAATACTGAAACGTCCGATATCTTTGCCCTAGAATCTACCCTCTACGAGCAAGTTGCTGGTAAGGCCCCATATAGCGAACTCTCTCGGCCTAAATCCGATGATCTGGATATTATCAAAAGCTCAAATCCGAAGACAACATATGGTAGATCGTGAAATTGAATATAGTTCAAAAACCGCAATTTTCCTGATGTGTCTGATCTATTCGGAGGAGAAATCATACTAGGTTGTTAGAGAGGCGAAATTCCCACCGCTCAAGCGGCATTTGATTTGTACTTGAAAGATTTCGTTTAATTCATATCTGAATACAAAGGTAGGGGAGCGCGAATGTCCATTCAAACCACTCCATTCAATCAAACCCATCAAAGTCATCAAACCCAAACAAAGCAAATAACTAAAGCAGGGGTCACTTCAGGTAGATATCACTAGTCTCTGATTTGAATATTGAGATTCAGAATAGAAAAAGTTGATATTTCATTTGGACGACTTTGATTCAGACAGAAGAAAGAAGAAAATGACCAAGAAAATCACGACGTTAAGAGATTCAGCTTCCATGACTTATAGGACCCATCTAGATGAACATGGAATGATAGTAGCCTAGTTCCTTCAGCGTTATAATAGGCAACAGTGACGATCTTTTCCTATCATCGAACTCGGGCTTGATAATGAATTCGTGACTGTTGTCGTCGTGAGAAGATGTGAAATATCCCATGATGATCTTGTGAGATAAGCAGATGTCTATAAGATCTGGTCAGAGCGGAACTTTTGCGAGAATAATCCGATCTGATTTACCAAATGACATATCCGTTTCCTTCATCGTGCATTATCCACGCAACCATCTGTGCAGCCTCTTGCCACGTCGCTCATTGTAGACGTGCTTATTCAACCCCACACTTTTGGGGACGAGGTCAGACTGGTAGGGCCAATGTTGAATAATATGAGCGTATGATGTATCTGTGGCATCTGGTTGGAGGCCTAAGTGGAGGGCCGACAGAATTCCGGAATCTTCAGTTGAGACTGTGTCATAAGGAACATAGCACTGACTTTACAATTAGTAATGTGCTTTGTTCTATGCTTTGTTCTATTGTCGATATTACTGGCGTACTGTTAAATCCCACACAGAGAAGCTCTTCAATTATTTTGGACGCTGAATGAACCAAGCTCGCTTAAGTTGGTACCCAAAAGTCCCAAATCTCGCGATCGTGCCACTCACTAACGGCACGAGAGGATAGAGGTGGCCATTGCAAAAAGAAGCCCCAAGTATTTCTTGGGACTTGGATGATATTTGTGGGAGTTGAGAAGGTTGAAGAAAGAAGAAAAGTGACTCGATTCTCCTGATGGCTTTCGGGGAGCTAATCGCATATCCCGATAGGCGTCGTCAATTTTGCTCCATGTCCCGGCTTCAGCAGTTTCCATCCGCTCGTGGTCCTCATAGATAACACCAAACCATGGCATCATTGTGCGCCTAAGGCGCGTGGTTGGTCCTGTAGAACCATATGGGATCACCGGTAGTGTCAACCGGACATCCCCAGCCTAACAGATTGCCCCTACAAAGGAGGTTCCAAATTGTTCTTTGTTTGCTTTCCCCTACATCCAAGGGTAAATCACAATTGTGTGGCCGGACGTCTGGGCATCTAGGTGACTCGCAATCTGGGACCACCATTCTTCAAGATGCAAATGCATCTTAGGGGGGGCGATAGTGCAGTTTTCGCTGTCCTCATTGGTAAAGGACACAGATCCTTGCACTGCGTTCCCACTACGTCCAGTTACTAGGAAATGGCCAATGTTCAAACCAATATGTGTGAACCCTGTCTCTTCTCCTGGATACGCGCTTTTTGTGTAGTAATGGAAGGCCATCAATCTCCATGTATGATCCGGATGAACCGCGACATACGTCGCGTAGTAGCAGACATCTCCCCTATCTCCAACTGAAGGTTATAGCGTTCTTCCGGAGGGCGGTTTTCTAAGGCTTGCTTGACTCTCTGGAAGGTAGGATCCGAAGCCCCCAAGGGCTGGGTGTAGATAGTCTCTATCGTGGACAGGGCTGTGGCATTGTCAGGACTGGGACTAGGGCCGGCCATCTCAGGATCGTAAGGGCGACAGCTAGTTCAAAGTAGCAACTCAAGCAAATTGAGCACTGTGTGGGAGTCGTGAAAGTCGAGTGGAGGAATAGGCAACTTTTTCTTGACTTCGCATCCAGTCTGTCTCACTTCTAGATCTCTTCGGTCTAATAGAACCTTCTCCCGAGGGTAAAAGGACCTGCCTTCCATCACTTGACGCCACCCCACAACGTGCTCTTTCATCACCTATCTCGCATGTGACGCCACGTCCCTCCGCGTTCCTTCATCCTACCGCTTCTCCTCTCTCGGCTCCTTGGTTTCTTTCATCCTCCCCTGACGCCTCTCGCTTCTTAGGCTGACCTCTTGACTTACTCTCTTAGTTTAGAAACTCAGTAATCATGCCTGAGCGTCAGCACGCCCCTCGCGATAGCAACTCTTCCCGTCAGCACGTTCGTGCTCAACTCTCCACCTCTGTCCCGCAGTTCCTCTTTTGCCTTACATGTGTCCAGCTCAATATCGTCAATTGGACCCAGGCGGGGACCGGGCTTGGTTTCGGGCCTCGCTTCCAGTTTCGCTTTGTTCAGGACTCCGGCAATTCAAATGACTGTCAGAACTGTGCCCAGGAAGGTTGAACTTGTGAGCAGGTAATGTAACCCCATTCAACCCCTATACCGACTATCCTTACTGACTCCCAGTCCCCTATCTAGGTTCCGGTTGGGATCGAAGGACACCGATACGAATTGCTCTCCTTGATCTCCTGGGTGAATTTGATGTGGGGATCCTATGATCCCACGCGACCATATTTCGACGGCTTCGAAAGTAACTGGATCTTGCCTGGCCGCGCACTGGCCCAGCTTGGGGCCAAAATTGCCAACCTTTGCCCGTCTTTTCGTCTCCTGCCCATAATCATATTGAAGAGCATGGAATTCATAGCGGTAGCTCGGTATAGTCCTTCTCCTCACGTCCTATTTCCTCTGTTCTTCTTACTAACCTCTCATTTCTTAACATCAGCGGGCTCGTCGCGCCAACTACCGGAATTGGCTTCTTAGTCGCCAGCCCATCCCCTGTGCTATCGAGCTTGACGGCAGCCCTGAGAGATTTGCAGATTTCTCCTCCTCGAAGCACAAGTCTGTCGACACGGAAAATCATGTCCACCATTTGTATGGTGCGATTCGCACTCAGAGTGTGACTCGCATAGTGGAGGATGGTGTTCGGGGCACTATCCACCAGGATGACTATGCCGCCTTGCTCCGACGTTTCCCGGCCCAGATACTCTCAGCATTCCCCCGTGGCTTCCAGTAAACGCGGGTAGTCTTAGGGAGGGCAGGATGGGATAGCAGTGTGGTCCTGGCTAGGAGCCAATCAGAATAATATGAATCGTGCAGTATTTCTGTGATTTTTCTTCCTGACGTAGTCTCCCACCCAACCCAATAAATTGGCTGTCCTCGGTCAACAGCTACATTGTCGGGTGCAGTCGTATAGCAGCTTTCAAGTACCCAGTGTCCCGTGACAAAAATTGAAAAAAATCATCGGAATCCAGGTCTTATAAAAGAATGAAAAAATAATGAAAAAGCGTCAAAATCAAGCGCATAACGAAAAAAATCATGCATCCTCAAACTTGCACTTCTACCCTAGGAAATAGAGGCTCGCGGTCGCTAAATGCTAAATGCATCGCCCCCTGTTCCACTGCCTTCATCATCGGAATCCTGGTCAAAGGGCACGCTTTTCGGCGGAAAAGATTCTTGGCGCACCGCTGTATCTAGGTATAGCCAAGGGCATCACTCCGTCCCATCCTCGCTCCTCCACATCATCAAATTCCCTTCGAGCATGCTCTCGATTATCGATCTCTATCAGGTTTTATTCCGGGGAACCTCATAGTCGTCCAGGTCAATCACACTCCCAGGCACAACATTCATCAAATTGACGCGCGCAGGTGCTACGAAATCTCTCCCAACATTAACAAAACAAGGTGAAGCAGACAAAAACTTCAAATCATTAGGGACTCCTTGGCCCCAAACCCATCTCAGATCCTGTGTGGCGGATAGCTTGCTGGGAACCAAGCGTCCGCCTATTAGTTTAAAGGACTGTCGAGGAAGTCGTCTTTCTCGAACTGCTCGAGAGCTTCCTCGGGCCAGAGTATAGCCACCCTGAGTATCTTATCTTCATCGGGTATATACACGGGAAAACTCACCTTTCTAGTCCTTTCTCTGTTATAGACAACGCAGTCTACCTTTCCGTCAGGCTTCTAGGCGAGCGCCATCATCGAGGCTTCCATAAACAGCCTTTCTAAAATCAACCTCACTACCGGATCACGATCGCATTCACGTACACTATGATATCCCCAATTGAAATCGGTGTGTTCTGGATACAACCCAAACAGCGAACCCTCACGCCCTTGGCAGGGGTGTAAGCTAACGAAGGTCACGTGGACGCGTTCCGGAGACAAAAGGGACAGATTTCCGGAAGTACTGTAAACATATTCCAAGTAGCCACCCTATGATCTAGCCAAAATAAGGTAGAGAGATTCCGTCCTTTCTATTGGACAGCAACGAGCGGTGGGTAGTGTCGCCTGCATCGGATTATGCTTTCGGCTTTCGTTTCCGTTCTACCAAAGGCTCTTGTGCGATCTGTTTTATGTGCCGCAGGGTGTCTTAAGAATAAGAGGCTGCCCTCCCTATGACAGTTTATCCAATTCACAAATAGAGACATGGCGACTCAATACTCTATTCATCCTGACAATCAAGCCAGCGGTTTGACTTACGAGCCCTTCGAATCCAGTTACGTACGAATGATCGTGGAAGCGGACCTTCCGTTCTGGGCAATCCTGGAGCCAATCGTATCTTCCTCGGACCGGCCACCTCTGCACAACCTTTGCTGGTCTTATACACAGTATATATCTATTCTAGGTACATATGCTGCTCCACATCGCTCCGAATCCATCATTCTGCCTAACATCCCTATGCATCCGTTATTCCAACATTGGCGTTCTCGCGCCACTCTGCAACCTTGGACAATCATCGCTACTGACTGTGCTCGCTGAATGTTAAAGCTGTGGCTCACACACAAACTAATAATGGTTGTCGAGCCGTACTTGTGCTGTCGTTCTCTCCCCGACAAGATCAAATCAGATGATGTTCTCTTCTTGTTTACGTTCGTTGTCGAAGGCTTCCTGGGGTATCTACTTACGCCCCTGCTAGAGGCCTTCTCTTATTTCAGCCTTCTAACCGTAATGGTTCCGCGCACAACCCGCTCACAAAGCTGAAGCACAGTCAATTTAGCTATGGGATACTCGTAACTAGCTACTGAACAATCTCGCCCTGCTCCATTCGAATTCTTCTCCACGATTAAGCGGCCGCTCACACCTGTCTCCACGAAATAACACTAATAATGCTAGAAACTCCGTTCTAATCCGCGTGGGGGACGTTCTCCGATACGGAGAATGACGTGATTGGGGTATCAACAATTCCGGACTTGCGAGGTACGGCCGATGGTGATAGTGGGAGATGGAGAGTTTTCGATAGGACGGCCGTATCTTCGGGTTCGCAGTTGTAGTAGCGCATGAAGAGGTCAAATCCCTCTTGGTTCTTCTTCTTGAAATCAAAGATATCTGACGCTCGTACAATCAAAGTACCGTCGATGTTGAATCGGGCATAGAGCATACGCCCCTGTCTTGGGCCAAACAGCGAGATGACGAGAACCTAATAGTGGTATAAGGTTAGCGCTCACTTATAATAGGGATTACTAGGTCTATACCGGAAAACTCGAAGTCTGCTTAAACTCCTCCTGGAGGAGACGGCACTGGATTGTATTAACAATCGGCCCAATCTCGCCATGGAGAAGGTTATTAGA
This sequence comes from Penicillium psychrosexuale, assembly GCF_028828465.1. Taxonomy (NCBI): domain Eukaryota; kingdom Fungi; phylum Ascomycota; class Eurotiomycetes; order Eurotiales; family Aspergillaceae; genus Penicillium; species Penicillium psychrosexuale. The sequence continues at coordinate 451,266 of NW_026643190.1, read as the reverse complement.
CTTTGCTACCGCGCCGGTGCATATCATAAGCATAACATGCGGGCGGATTGTGTCTGGGTCCTCAGGGTCCTCTTGCCATTGTCGGTAACTTACGGCTCTCCATCTTGAAAGATCGAGAGGTTTCGAATGCCCAATATGTAAACCATGTAACATTCCTTGTGGCCCATCCTCAAAGGAATCCTCGGCCCTAGATAAATAAACCAGTCAATTTCTTGGTAGTTATAAGTAATAGGGGGAAATAGAGGAAGACCGAACTCACAAGATCTCATACCAGTTCGAGTTTTTCTCTATCGAAGAGGTATTATCGGGATCATCTTTCTTAGAGTAGTCTTGAAGGATGTCGATATATCTGGCGATTTGAAAGGCCTTCTCATACACAAGTTCGGTGCCTGGTAGTGGGTCTGATAGTGGGTATGAGAAAGACAAATGAAAGGCCTTGTCAAAACCGTCATAGTGATGGCGCATATGTTTAGGGATCCTAGCGCTGTCGATTTTGTATGTGCTGTATTCTTTCTCGGATAAAAGCTTAAAGTCAAGGGACTCTTGGTCATATGTGACATCCATATGGTGGAGAAGAACGCCGATTTCACGGAGGGTATCATAGTCATAAGAGACCTGGCTTTTCGATTCTAGCCATTCCAAGATGGAGTCGGCCTTTTCTTCGAACATTTTTCTCAGGGCATCATGGTCCTGCAGCATAGGCGGATTGACAGGTTGAGAAGACATGATAGACGGCGTGGAAACGCGACGAGATTGGTTGACAGTGTTATGAAAATGATGAAGAGACGAAGAAACGTGGAGATGTGGAGATAGAGAGGTGGAAAGCTGGAAAGCTGGAGAGCTGGAATAAGTCTAGGAACTATAATGCCTCTGGGCGGAAATGGGTTAGTGTGTCACCGTGACCCACTCTCACGTGGACCACCTAGGCAGCCTGTTTCCAGCTTACTCAGCGTACCGTCCACCCGTGGACCCAGCTCAAGGGACCGGGCTTACAGCTGATCGAATGTTAGAATGGGACCGCTAATTTAGCGTGAAGGAAAATATATTAATCCGTGTTAATCCGCGTTTCGACCATCTATCTGCTCAGAGGGGTCTTAGCGAATGTCGAGATCTCTCTTTACACTAGGATGTCTTCATAGCTTATAATAGACGTTCATAAAGACCCCGTGATCATTATTTACAGTATTATCTTTACCACTAAATCCTATCTTCTTCTGTACTAGGGTATTATAACCCCTAAAAGAATCCCGACATTCGCTGATGTCTGACATTCGCCGAGCTCTCGGAATTCGGATTAATACATGTTCCTCTGGGCCAAGAGGCGCTAAAAATTAGCGGTCCCATTCTAACATTCGATCAGCTGTCGGTCGCAAGGGACCGTTGAATGGCATAGGTAGACGGCGGTGAGGATTCATGATTATAGGTAGGATTCTCATTAGTTAGGCGCTAAATGTCTATATAGAGGTCGAGGCGAAGAGTTATTGCAAAGGGACAATTATTGGCAAGTGTAGTTGTCCGTCGTTTCTTCTCTAAGTCCTGTGGTATATATATACAGCCACGGTCGCAGCAGAGATAGACAGCCTTTTTCACCCCTTTCTTAGTGTTTTTTGAACGCTTAGAGGTGACTGCATATCCATGCGGGCGTGCAAAGGTATTAATCGAGACAATCGCTTCCTCCGAGGTAGGGTACGTCTGGTCTATTGGCGGAAGCGGGAACGTAAAGCTTGGTGTGGACTCGGTACTTGGCAGCTGGGTGCTTGGCGGCTCAGTGCTTGGCGGCTCAGTGCTTGGCTCGGTGATTGGCTTGGTGATTGGCTCGGTGGGTGGAGACTCGGGGACGATCTCTGTCTCGGAATCCGAGGATAGCAGGTATTCGAGGTATTCAAGGCCTAGTGAGGCCATATTGAGGATGAAAACTGATAAAAACAGATGAAATTGGAGGGATTTGGATGAAAATGAATGTCAAAAATGAGGTGGAAGAAGGCAAGTTAATGTATGTAAACCAGAATTGAAGTATCAATTTGTTTGATCTTGTCTATATGGAGTGCAATATAACGAAAGTGACTTAATTTTGTTAGGGGTTTACATACAAATTGCAGGTACCTACTGTGTCACTATAATTGTATGGAGACTTTGTCACGAAGGCGGTGTATGAAATTAGAAGGCGGTGTGGAATGCGGTAGACAGGCACAGGTGTCGAAGCAAAAGCGGTACCCAATTAGGAATGCATACCTTAATTTTCAGGCAGGGGGTATCAGATTAGCCAAAGGGGTGTCGGATTAGCCAAAGGGGGTGTGAGTATATCAATCCCCTTGTTAAATTCTCAGAGTACTTGTGAATACCAACCGCACGCTATCTTTTCTGTTGTATGTATAGGCCAATAATTATTTGACCCAAAATTTTGCGGTCACTTACCACTCCTGCTTCCGTTTACTATGAACAGGACATTTATTATGAATAGGATGACACTTGGTTTTGATCAGACCTTTTTATTTTGTTGACGGTACAGGCCATCATCGTGGTTGTTCAACCTTCAGCGGATCGAGGATTAGTTAGGCTTCTGTTTATCTCTTTCTATCCCCCCCCAATCTACATGCTTAGGAAAATAACGACTTAGAATGGACGGCCGACATGGTTCAAAGCATTCACTCTCTAGCGCATGAAAAGAGGCATATGCTCTTGAAGCCTATGCATAATTCCAATATATATTACATCGGAGTAGCCCTCTGTTCTTTCATATCCCAGGTAGTTACTCAAACAGTTAGTTTCTGGACTCCAAGGTCCACAGACCGCGTACATAGCACCCAGTTTGAGTGGTGTCAAGCAAGAGCAGCTCCGCAAGCGGCGAAATAATCTCCTTCGGCGCCATAATGTTTTCTGGCGTTTGTACTCGATTCGGAGTTGGTTGGTTATGGAGATGCCCAATAAGGGAGTTTATACATACAGCTCCCATCCTCATATCCCTGCCCCGACTCGTGAGGAAATAGTAAGATCTGGAAGACGGAAAAGCACAAGGTCCCGAAATTGATATTGCTTTAGAAGAGACGTCCTCAGCCAGCAACTTCTGTCCCGACTAACTATATCATTAAATGACCTTAACCTCGATCATACCCCGAAGCTCATATGAAAGTTTACGGGCAGACCTTGAGAGAAACTCTTAGTGGTCAGCTGTACGGTACCATTCAATAATAGCACCTAAGGCGGAAACAGACCAAGTTGAGGGCCTGCAGTCGAGATTTGAGGCCTCTTCTATGATAGTGATTTGTTCGCGTGATAAAACGCACGAAAAGTTAAAAGGTATACAGAGATGAGTAAAAGAGGAAGGCAGTCGAATTCATTATGACCCATCAATCAAAAGGTCGAAACAACTACGACAGGATTTTATTCCAGTGACTCTAAATAATCAGGACAAATAAGGTATACTTTAGTGAAATAGTCACTAGCTAGTTAGGCAAGTAGCTTAAGTTATATCTAAATTACACTAAGCTCTGATTGGCCTGTAATAGTTATAAGTCCCGCCGAGTGCGTTTAGCTCGATTTCAAGATAGCTTTTTGAGCAGATTAACCAAATCGATTAGTATTGCCAACTTGCCTACTGCCTAGGTGTATGATACTTCCAGTTCTAGTTATATACAGATGCCAGGATATCGAGTGTTCTAAGGGAAACAATATGATCCAATGATATTCTGCCGTTAGTTCAGCTAAAGGGGTCAATGCGGTGGTCGCGCGACCTAGGTGATTCTTACCCTGATTCTCACCCTGTCTATAGCGCACTTACCCTTATCACCCCCGGTCGCGCGACCGTAAAGCAGCACTCACCCGTTTCTCACCCGGGCGACACCCACCCGACTATCTGCCGCACATAAGCCACACGCCGGTGAGTTAGTAGTTGGGTGGGTGACCACCAGCGAATCCTCACTGTTGTATGTTTTTTTATCTTATTCTTTTTATTTACTCAAACTTTTTGATGGCTTAATCCCCATATCGCCAAGCTTTTATTTATTGATAATTGCTTTAATGCCTTCCCGGTTGCTCTAGGCGGTTGGCCCGGTCACCCATGCATAAAGTGTATAGAACCGAAAAAGGGAGGAATCATAGAAGATGAGGACGCTGGAAATCGTCCGTTGGGCAGAAATGCTAGTGAAAACCGAATATGAGAAATACTAAGCCTAGTAAGAAGGGAACGTAATGCATCAGACTAGCAATCTGGAGGGAGCCTAGGGACCGATAGCAAATCACGGAAGAGCATTACTTCCAAGGTTGGCACAGAACAGAAAGGAGATTAACGAAGGCGTTGATGGTGTGAAGGCAGGGATGGTTTGCAGGTTGTGCGGGACCCTTCACTCGTTCCTTATTTCAGCGCAAACCCCCCCACCCCCCTCAAACATACATTGTTGCAGTGAAAGACTGCGCAGACCTACGTCCGGTCTCCATGTACCATTGATGTGGCCAGCTCGATTGCCGTGGTGGAGCTTTCCTCTATGAATTCTTCTCGATCGGCCGGGTCACTCCAACCCTCTCGCTCATCTTTGATGACTCGGACGAAGAGCATATCCAGGATTACCGCCAACAATGCAATCCCAGCGCCGAAATACAGGGCTGCCCGGAATCCAAGAACTTGATCGGGTCTCTTCTTGTTGACCTCAGTCTCAATAGTGCCGGCAAACCCAAGGCCAAGGCTGTTACCATAGAGGTTTAGGGTCGCGATAAGGGAAGCAGCGATTCCTTGTTGCCGCCGCTTGACACTGTTACTTGCGACAATCTGGGCTGCCACATAGACAAAATCAGGGCAGAACGCCATGAATATCGTGGCCGGAAAAACCTGCGCCCAATACATCTGTTGTACTGGCATAGTTGCTAGAAGGATGTTGGCAATCAAGATGGTGGCGGAGCCAATCGCTAGTATCCACTGAGCTGCAAGCCGGGGTATGAGCCATGCTGCAATGAAAGTGCCCGCTGTTGCCACGATCACGAAAGGCGTCCACTCAATTCCAAATTGCAGTATAGTCTTTCCTCGCAACAGCTGCATCCAAGCGACCATGTACCATAGAAAGATCCCATTGGACATGAAGCTCAACAGGACCACAAACACGAGGACGGCAAATGATGGCGTTGCCCATATATCCAGCGGCATAATCAGAGTGTCTGCAAACCTGTACTCCCAAAGGCCAAACAGCGCCAATAACAGGATTGACACAGTTATAATGACAATTTCAAACGGAGCATTCCATCCGCTTGCGGGAGCTTGGCTAAGAGGTGTTAGCCAAACTGCTACAAAATCGATGTAAGACACACTTACTTCCACGCAACATTAAACAAAATCAGTCCGCTTGTGCCCAAGAGCGCACCGATCCAGTCTATTTTGCCGTATCGGTCAACAGGACGGTCGGGTGGCAGCAGTGTTCCCAGGGCGCCGAAAACGACTGCGCCCATTATTGCCCTGTCGTGGCATTTGTCAGTATCTTGAAGAAGGAGGTCGAGTCTTAAAAACCTCACAGGCCAAAGAAGATCCATTTCCAGCTAGTCCATTGAACAAAGATTCCAGCCCAGATAGCTCCTAGGTAGCTTCCAATCGGCGCAGATGCCCCGAAGAATCCGAGCGTTATATTTCGCGATCGACCAGGTGGGATGGTTGAGCTAATTAAAGCAACCGCATTGGGCATTATCAAAGCCCCGCCAATACCCGAAAGAGCACGTACCACGTTGAATGACACGAACGTCGTGCAGAAACCATTCACCAACGACCATAGGACTAGCCAAATAGAGCCGGCGACCAACACATTTCGGTGACCATACACAGAGCCAAGTCGGCCACTGACCAGCACAAATGTGCCCTGTGTCAATCTAGAGGAGTAGTAAGTGTCTCGAACGGGGCTATAGCGGTAGTGTCACATTACGCACGGATAAGAGGCGGCAGCCCAGTTGGCTTTCCCCGGCCCAACAGGTGCACCCAACACCCTACTAATTTCAAGGCCAGCGGCAAGTCCCACCATGTTGGAAATCATCTGGTCGGCTGTCAAAGTCTGTCGATTTACTCAGTGAGGAGTATTGCCTCACCTGTACCATGTTGCTTGCAACGATGAAAAAGATTATGACCCCTTGGCGTGTTTTGGAAACAATATTTGGTGAGATGGCGGCGAATTCCCGTCGATGTGGTTCGGTCTCCAGCCTTGCAATGTGGATACTTGCCCCTTGGCTGTTTTCATTGACTTCTTGTTGGATTTGAGACATTATGAAGGTGAAAACGACAAAAGGCGACGAGAAGACTCAGTCACTTCTCTTCGCAGGAGCTGCCGGTAATAACTACCAGGAGTTTTCAGTCAGGTGAGAAGGGAGAAGTGGTTGGGCCAGGTAAGAATGACGGCTGGAGGGTCTTAAGATCGTTCTAAGCCCGGTCAAGAGCGATTAGCCACAGGCAGGAAAAGTGGGAGTGAAGCGGGAATGGGCTTTTACCCTAGGCCCAGACTCAATCGGAACAGGGCCAACTATCGAATCAAATTTCCCGGGTACAAACCTAAAAGAGCACAGTTCTCATTAATACGAACACGACTCTAGTCCTCCATTTTCCACAAATGGCATTGCTTGAACAGTGTCTTGTGATTCTGGGTAATCTTCGGGAGTCAAGGGTAAACCTTATTTTCCTAGGTGGGAATTAAGGGTAAACTTCGGGATTAGTCATAGCACTAGGTGACACCTGCATATTCCATATTCGACGTCACTCACCGATTCCAGCAACTGGCCTGAGGGGTATCTGGAAGTGAGAAACTGTATGCGTTGGAACAGATACGATATTTTGCCTAACTTTACTTCAATCTTCACCAGCAATCTGTAGCTTTTCAAATGTTCAGAAAAGAGAAATGCTACGAGACACATACTCTTCATCTGGCGACACACTCCCCGATAGCTACTTCCAGTATGTCTACCGCTGGTTGATAATGGCGGCTAGTGGGAGACATACCCTAAGTAGTTTAGCATGATAGATGCATTTAGCCTAATTCAAGATTTTGGTTTTCACACTCTGATGTATCATAGTGTCACTCGCTTGTCTGCGGGATTTGAGAGGTTCTGTGGTCACGGCTGTCGCTGCATTGAGCCCCGCGACGTGAAAGCTGCTTTGCAGGATAAGATTCGCGTTAAGAGTATTCTACGCAGGGGGATGCTGTAAGAATAAGGCCTCTAGCGATGTGTAGGTGCCTCTTTGTGGCGTTGACTAGTATTCAAGTATTCCAAGAGTAATCGGAGAAGGAAAGACCTACATAACATCTTCGTTATCTGGTTTGTAGTCCGAAGAATCATCATCATTGGAAAGATCTAATGGGATTTAGATAGATCTCGCAAATTCAATCACCAAGACCGCAGCATTGATAAATGAAATTTCTTTGTTATCGGGTGCCGTATTCCCCTTCCTTCTGCCTTGGTAGTTTGTGATCCGATGGAGTTCCTCCGCCGCTATTGATTGCGATATCAGCTATTAAGGTATAGAGTAACCAGGTATATGAGTGTTATGGTGAATTTCATGGTGAGTCTTGTGGTGAGCTGTGAACGGTGATGTGTTGAGATGCGCTGTTTGGTGAGTGGTCGGGCGGTGAAGAAGATCTACCATTTTAAAATTAATATACTATTTTGGATCTTTGGGGCTTGTTGATATTTCGTGACAGATGACCTTCCTCTTTTCTCGGCCGTGCCAGAGACGGTTTACGTATCACCTTATAGCCGTATGGCTGTTCTAGAGCGTATACGGAGACAGATTGTGCAATCAATAACAAAGATCCGAATCTACAAAACAATCCAGTTAACGTCCACTGATTTACGCCTGGGCAGATATTCCCCATCTCCCACCAAGGTCAGCACATGGAGATTCCCGATTTTGATCATCTTCTCCGGCTGCGAAGAGTCCCCACCACTGGCGGCCTTCAACAACAAACCATCCCATTGTCCGGGTCGGTACCAATGATGAATAGCATAGTACGTCCCACGCACTCCGTAGATCTCCGGGATGAGCCGTTTAATCCAGTATCGGAGATCCCCATGATACATGCTTCTAATAGCCATGAGATTGAAAATAAAGAGAAAGTGATATAGCGCCGGGGGTAGAGGGAACGACAAGCAACCGGCAGATCATGTAAAAGAAAGACATAAGTATCGCTCATCGTGGCAAATGGCCCGAGTCATTCGACCTGGGCTTCTGATTTTCCGTTCCTTGCAGTTCAGCTTGAACAGGTCTTCGCTTGGCCTTGGTGATTTCGTCATTTTGAATTGTATTGCCGCGGGAACTCAAAAGCGACAGACAACTCACGGAAAGCAGGCTGCTGATATCGGTGCTTCCATCTTTCGCTAGGAAGGGATCAGCGCCATCGAAATCTCGTAGGAGCTTCTCGATCAGTTCAGCAGGGCCACTAGCATGGAGAATGTTACCGATAGCTGCATGGACAGCTAAAAACTCTGGGTTTGGATCTCTGAAACGGGTATCATTGTTTGTAAGGGTGATGAAAGTTGCCGTCGGATAATTCACAAGGCATGAGCGTCTCGGGAATTTCTTCAATCGATACCGGTTTGGTACTGTTGTTGGCTCAAGAATGAAATGGAACATTCCGAAGTCTTCATGAAAAACAGAAGCCATCATTAGGATGTTATCTTCGCGATTAACATCACCTAATAACATATTGAGACGGGACCGTAAATTTGGAAACCATCGAAAGATATTAGTCCATACTGCCGACATTTTACCTCGCTCGTCGTCGGTGCGAAAATTTCCAAGGCAGAAGGGAATAATGTGAACTGCTTGCAATTTGTGTACAGGCCGCCCGGGGGGATGTGGGGTGGTATCCATATCCCAGGTTCCTGTTATCGCACATTTATAGCCATCGCGGGCTAAGCACTCCTGGCGGAGTCGCTGCTGGTCAACTCGTGTCACGGATTCTACATCGAAGGTGTTCAAGTATTCGATCGAGTCCTCAAGACCGAGACGAGATGAGGGAGTGACTGCCGGTGTTTTACCACCGGTAGACAACATAGGGCGGAGAAGACCTGTGTCTATGCTCTCGGCAAGTTGTCTAACCTCCTGGTCATCTTGACATCCAGATAAGTCTTCGATCAGGTTACGCTGTCCGTCTGCGGGCAGGTACTTGAAAACAATCTGGAGAAAAAAAGGTGTGTCGTCTGTTGAACTCAAAGGCTGGTAGCCCTGTAAAGTATGATTCAGGGATACTTGAAGTTCGGAGGTGGAGAGTTCTGATGTGACGGATGGACTTAAGCTTCGCAGGTCCGACATTGTAGATTGTGCAAGTCAAACAAATAACAGAAGAGGCCTTTCTGAACTTGGATAGAAAGGAATTTTGGATCTTTGCTCAGGAACGAGACAACGGGGAAAGGAAGTTATCGGCTTGAAGTGGTGAGAAAAGGGAGAAGAGAAGTACAACAAGAAGAGAAGTTGATGTCAGACTCTAGGATGAATACCGTCATTTTTTCATCTGTCAAGAATGGGATATGGCCCCTCTAGGCCCTAAACAAGAACCTTGGTTTTTGTTATGGTCTAGTGGTAAATTACGCTGTACGAAATTCGACATCATCCTTGATACAGATGGGTCACGTGATTTACCAGGCTGGTTTTACTGCAGAAAAAAAACATCCTTTCGTTTTTGTTTTGTTTGTTTTTGTTTACTAAGTTGTCCACAAGATTGTCATTTTAGAGCTTATGTCTCATCGTCATCATTGGGTCAGGTGACCTCTCTCTCTAGATGGTCATAGCGTCAGATAGATATGTCAAGTGCTTATGTCTCGTTAAGCTTAATTTCTAAAAAGTTATTATTAGAGTTCCACAAATACATATGTTATTATTATATTTCATTCACACCGAGTTAAAAAAAAAAAAACATACAACAGTGAGGATTCGCTGGTGGTCACCCACCCAACTACTAACTCACCGGCGTGTGGCTTGAGTACGGCTGAGCGGACGGGAAGCCCTATTTTCCACACCCTATGGTCGTATGTGTCAGTTTAGATATTGGAGGGGAACATAAAGCAGCTGAGAATTATAGACTACAGCTGTGGGACAAGTTAGAGAATTTATTGAGATACGAAGTAAGCATCTTACGTCTTCGATAGTACAGACTAATATCTACGGCAGCCGAAATGGGCCATATTGGACAATGCGGTTTCTACCATGCAATCACTACTAGCGGAACAATACAATACCAGTGAAACTCAAATAAAGATACAACATGGATCAACGGCGATACATGTACGGGGTAAGATCTTTTGAATACGTTTTCGCCGCCAATACACACTACCATTTTCCGCCTTGTGGAATCCCCGCACGGGTAGGCAACAACATAACATAACAACACCCCGAATGAAAGCGCCTTTCTACTCCGAGTACTCATCTTTTGTCTAGCCACATTCTTCATATTCGTGACCCACGGGACTTGAGCTGAAGCAAGCGAAAACACTACCATGAAAAAATCACTTCTGCTGGGAGATTTCGCCAGAAAACAGCAATTACAGGCTTCTCGCCCGAAATATTGGGCCATCGTCTCGGTGATTTTGATCTGTTCTTTGTTTGCTCTCAAACACTGGTCGGTAGAAATACCAACATGGCACCAGCATAGGACCCTCAAATACACTGGTGAACAGATAAGTTGGGAGCCTCGTGGATTCATCAAGGGGAACTTCGTGGAGTGCGGCAATGTTTTTGTCCCCATGGATCAATTCAACCAGAGCAACTCGGGAAATAAAATCTTCACCATTCCACTCATCCGCATGCGCGGCACGAACGCAACCCAGAACCTCATTCTCAATCCAGGTGGCCCTGGAGCGAGTGGTTTCGAATTCCTCAACCAGAATGCAGAGCAGCTGAGGGCTATAGTTGGCGAAGGGCTCCACCTAGTCTCGTTCGATCCTCGCGGTGTTAATAGCTCGATGCCGCTAGCCTCCTGCTATCCCGATGTCAAATCTCGAAAGGATTTAGCTCATGTCAGATCTCGCAATGTCGAGATTGACAGCCCTGAAGTCTATGCATGGACACAGAACTTTGTCAAGGCATGCCACGATACGATGGGAGAACACGCCAAGTATTTAAACACTCCCCAGACAGCGGCTGATATGAATGATATTCTGGATGCACTTGGCCAGAGAGACATGATTTATTGGGGTTTCAGTTACGGCAGCCTTCTGGGGCAGACCTACGCGGGACTGTTCCCCGAGCGTTCGAAACGTGTCATCATCGACGGTGTCGTGAACCAATTCAAATGGTACGACGGTACTTTTGAAATAGAGTCCCAGGTTGACACGGACAAGGTACTTGATGGGTTTTTTGAAGAGTGTACCAGAGCAGGCACAAAAAAATGCCCACTATCCTCGCTCGCAACATCTGTGGAATTGCGCGATACGGTCCTTTCTTATATGAATAGGCTCCGAGAACAGCCAATTGGTGTGTACGTGAACAATACAGCACATGGTGTACTAGGGTATGAAGAGCTCTGGTATGATGGTGTTTTACCAGCCCTTTACTATCCCTCCACGTGGGGTACACTTGCCAACAACTTGTACAGTCTCATTCAAGGAAATGCGACAAATGCTTTTCTTGCATATGGGCGTGAAGATTCTTGGGATATGGGCCATGAGGCAAGCGAGTTTATCAGATTGAACGATGGCCTGAGTGGTCCCAAAAATTGGCCCCAAGACAGGCAACCGCTACTTGATTATATCTTGACTTCGTTCAATCAGAGTATGTTCGGCGCTAGACACAGCAAAATATTCTTCATGAGACAGCAGTGGACTATGCCGAGGACACACTCTTACGTACCACGCAAGGGAGTTACAACGGCGCATCCGCTGCTGATTCTATCAACTACTTGGGATCCTGTAACTCCTCTTACATCTGCCCGCTCGGCGAAGGAGGCATTTCAAGATTCACAAATCGTCGAAGTCAAAGCTTATGGCCATTGCTCTATCGCGGTGGATTCCTCATGTGCTGCAAATATTATACGCGATTTCCTGTACGAAGGCAAATTGCCTCATGCATATACGGAATGTGAAGTGGACTCCCCTTACTTCAAGGAGAGCGATTAACTCTCTGTGGGAAGATATTTGCGGGGGCGAGAAATTGGAATCCGTAGGCACATGCCTAGATACGCCGCGATTTCATCGCAATACTTCAATTCCAGGGAAAAACGCTGCATCTGCCTCCTTGCTGCACATGCGACCAGTCGATTGTCTAGCCCTTCCAAGCCAAAAATTGTAGTTGAGGAAGCTCAACCCCATAGATTCATTGTACGGTGAACGAAGTTGTGGATAGCCGGTTTTGCATGCCTCTCAATATTATTCGCAATTTGCCAGAGGGAAAGCATATTGATGGTATCTGAGAAGACCTATAGATAATAGTTTACTAGTAGATAATAGATAAAGGGTTAGGATTATAATACTAACCTGCTTGATAGCCTTCATAGGCGCTCTCTCTTTATCCGTGAGGATAGTCAGGGGGCCAGGGCAGGCTCGGTGGCAAGAGTCTTCAGCCCCCTTCAGCCTATTCACCCGAATGCTGTCTTAGTTACTAATGTAGGCACTAACTACGCAAGAAGGAAGTGATAAACCAGAAGTGAGAGCATATGACTTATAGAGAAATAATGTGCTTACTTTTGGGTTCAGTGGGGAATTCCGATTGAGGGAATTTTGGGATAACCTTCCGGTATGTGGGTCAGGAAAAAGCTTCAAAGTGCATACACATATCAACAAGCAATCGTCTTTAGGGTACGAGAGGTCCGAGAGTGCTTGGGAAATTAATGTCTTACCTTAGCTCATAAAAGGCGTTGTGATGGCTCCACTACTGGTCCGATACGTATAGTATTCGCAAGTTTCATTAGACGAAAGAGACCCTGCCCTATCTCTTGGTATGGAGAGCCGGGCATAGGTGTTTTACGGAGTAGACTGGCAGAAATAAAAATACAGAGGGCTTAATAAGCAAAGTATCGAACCTTGGAACTAACTTTGGAAAAAGAATGAAGCTATTCCCGTCATACAAATCTCCGCATATCCCATTTCTAGGCGTTGAAGCTGTTGCGAACGGACAAATCTCTCTGAAGAATTTATACCAATCTCCGTATGCACCTATTTATAGGTATAGAAGCTGTTACGACCGTGCAAATGGTTTGTGGGGTGAAAATAGCTTTAATTCAGTGGTTTATGCGGTCGGGGACGGTTCCTGACGCTAGGGCGGGAATAGCTTCAATTTACACTACCTACACGGTCTAGAGCGGTGTCGAAAGCGGTCTATGATTCAGGCATATTAAGGCATAAACCCAGCAAAATCAGGCCTTCGCAAATGTAGGTTTATTCTTACTTTTTATGTTTAATTCCTTTGCTTCAAGAAAGTGTAGCTAGGTGAGAGTTACACACTTCCGATCAGTGCAGCTTCTCACGCGAGTCCCGCACAACGTGGAAACACGCCACCCCATCGTTGGCCAGTTGCGCGACAAGCCCATACTCCCAGTCGAGATATCCTTGCATATCCTTGCGAGCGTTACTTGTCCCTTCATACGGTCTTTTATACACGTCGATTGGCTGCGACAAACATCGCAATTCGGTCTCGAGGGGGTGACCAGCAGCCACCCAGGCCGTTGTCCCTCCCGTCAGATACAGAACTTGTCGTGAGACTGAGTTGCGTGCGTCGTCAACGTTCGTGGCGGCAACGTCACCATCGGGCGAGGTCAGCACGATAGGGCCGTCACCGTCGATAGCCCTCAGATCTCGCGCAAGTTCCGGTCCAGAAGCGAACCATGCGCCCGGAATGTGGCCTTTGCGATAAGACGGACTGCGGGCGAGATCGACCACAGTCGCTCCCTCGAGGTTCTGAAGGTCGTTCACCGTGATAGCGCCATCCTTTGGAGGATTCCACGAAGAGACTTCAGGCAACACAAGCCTATCAGGCACCGCCGATCGCTCTTCAAAGACATACACCTCCCATCCGAGTTGCAAGAGCCAGCTGGCTGTCATGCGCCCTCGTACACCATCCGTATCGTACAGAACAATGCGAGCTCCCCGAACACCCACCCATTCATCGGTGGCTTGTACCAATTGACCACCCGGAGCATTGGAGAAGCCGGTCGGGTGTCCAAGGGCATACTCTTCCGGGTCTCTCACATCTAGCAGATACAGACTTCGATTTTCCGACTCCGTACTAAATCGAGTGAGCTGATCGCCATTAATAATAGAGACGCCGACGTGATTCGCCCACGATTCAGCGTATTCCCGCGCTTTTTGTAATGCCTCAACTGAAGGACCTGGGACCCGTTCCGTCTGTTTAGTCTCTAGTTCCAAACCCTCCAATGTCCACCCGATCGTCCCATTCCGGAGCGCTACCACTTTATTCGGAATTCCAGAATTCACCAAAGATTGGGTCCCAACAATACTCCGCGTTCGACCTGCACAATTGACGACCACTGTGGTTTCCGGAGAGGGTACAGCTTCGAAAAAGCGATATAGAAGTTCTCCCCCTGGACAGCTGCGGCCCCGGGGAATGCTCATTGTTTTATACTCCTCAAAACGCCGGGCATCCAAGACAACCACATCAGTCTCACTCTCCAGAACATCCTTGATATCCCGCGCAGATAAGGATGGAGTGTGGTTGATCGATTCGACAAGCTCGCCAAAAGCCTTGGATGGAACATTGACATCGCGATAGACCTCACCAACGAGGGCGTAGCCGGAAAGCCCGCCTTGCAGGATGGCAACATCTCGATATCCCAGCGCTAATATCCGGACAGTAGCCCGAGCTGCATAACCTTCACCGTCGTCGTAGACCACAATCGGGGCTGACAATCTAGGAACCAGTGGAGGCAACTTCTTCTCGATCTCCGAAACTGGCACACTTAGTGCGAATAGAGGATGGGACTCGGAATAGGGGCCTTCTTCGCGGACGTCGAGGAGGGCAACTTCATGGTGATTTACCCAATGCTGACGCAATTCGCGTGCGGTTATGGATTTGGCCATTTTGCTGTTCAACTAGAATGAAAATTTTCCGATTGAATTGAAAGGAAATAAATGGAAATTACAGCGAAGCGACGCTACACAGAAGCTCGGCAGTTTTTTCTCGGAGGATTTTCGACAAACCCGCAAACCACAGCTCCGAACATTGATATTCAGAAGCACACGCAATACTTGAGCTTTTGATGTCTTCTATTGACACCTTTCATCCCAATCACTGACTCGGCATGATGCATAGAATCTGCTGCTCAGAGGCTGCACTACCCCGCTCGAAGCTCGGTTGACGCCATCTCAGCGCAGGATGACCAATCCTCCAATTCCACCTGGACGTCAACTTCCGACCTCGGTCCTGTGCTTGTTAGATCAAACTAATACATTCAACATAGTATGTATCCCACTCGACAACGAAATTCCTGCGAAGCATGCCGTGAGCTGAGCCGTTCTCCACTCCTTGAATGTCTGGCTAATGTTAAATAGGGGCACGGAAGCTCAGATGCTCAGGCGAAAAGAGTGGTTGCTCTCGTTGCCGGGGCTTAACATTGACATGTAAATTCAAAGACAAAGGAGCCCCTGGAAGGCCGAGAAAGCGCGCACGACAAGAGGAACCAGACCGCGATTTACCGAACGAAGAGGAGCGAATAGGATCTTCAAGCTCCTCGCATTTCTCGCCTGTCATTTCTCAATCGCCCTTTGACTCTCATGAAGCCGGCAATATGTTAATGGGAGCCGGTGAGTTCGACTCATTACCATACGAGCTATCCGGTAGCTGCGGATTCGATTCCTCGCACTGGGAGATGCTCGGGAACGGCGATATGTGTTCCTTTCCCATTGAGCTATTGCACACATCACGCCAGAGCGGATTGCATAACCCGGAGGTACCCTCAAGAGCCTTGGATGCATACGTCTCTCCCATGTCGTTCTCTCAGTCTTGTAAATGCGACGAAGAGGTTTCCGATATAATCCGGAGCCTGAGCCGCGCGAATATGTCACACGATATCGTTCCGATGCTCCGCGCAGGCGTGTCCCTCACAGAGAGACTACTGACCTGTCCTATGTGCTACGATGTGTCCAAACCGCCTCGAGTAACGGTTCAAAATGTGCTCCTCATCGGCCAGCTCATGTTTGAAATAACATCCGGCTACCAAAGGTACATCCGCTGGCTGCATAAGCACTGCACTGAGCTAGATATCAGCAACGAGACTAGGACCGTCTATCTTGACTGTGGGCTTGGAATACCGTCAGAGTTGAATCTACAAATCAGCGGCGAGAAGCTCCGGGACCTTGTCGTGCACGGCCTCCAGACAGATACAGACCGGCTTTTGGTGTTCGGTGAACAGTTTGCGCAGCGGCAACGCAATCGCCATATGGTCGGCCACGAAAATTGCCCCAATTCTGAAGGCCGTTGTCGGAGAAAGGAGGATGCTGTTGATCACGACCCGCTCGATCTCTGTCCACATGATCCGATAGCGCGGAAGTTGGTGCCTTGTTTCCGTATCGTTGATGAGGTTCGCGGGATGATCAAGCAAGTTGCAGATGCCGTGGTGTGATACCCGTGTTTATAGCGTATTCTTTTAAGGTGTTCCCGAAAGACCTGGCATGATAAATTTGTTGCCTACTTTGGTGGGCGCGTAGATTTTACATTTTACATCTTTCTATATGTATCATAAACGAGAAGCCAGCGGAACAATGTTAATTTATGCAAAATGTTCATCTAGCTCTTATTACACGTCGACCCCACACTGTGGCAACCATTCATTTTAAGCTTTCCACAAGGTGAGGGCAATTTCCCAAGCCGGCAAAAGCATGAAGATGTAATTTCAACATCTGCCTCCACAAGAGCAAGGGAAAGTTGTTTCTTGATAATATTGGCCTCCGCATGGCGATCCAAAAGCTGAAGGCACTCATGATATCCATGCAAAGCCCAAACATTATTCGGGTGTTGGTGGGTGCGTTTGGGTGTCGGGAAAAGCCCCAAATCTTCAGCATAAGCCTGTGCAGCCTGCTCAACTCTGCCCTGTTCCAATGACAGGGCTGCATATGGATGCCGAGCTGGAAGCATCCACCCCCATGGCTCTGCGAAAGGCAGCTCGTCTTCCAGAGTGATTGCCTCCCGTAATCTGCGGAATGCTTCATCATAATCGCCTCTTCTATACTCGATCTCGCCATCCATCATAGCAGCTGCGATTTTGAGAATGTCGGTGATTTTGTTGGGGAAGTCGAGGCGTGTGGGGGGAACAAGCTTCGAAGCGGCTTTGAAAAGCTCTCGCTCTTGGTCGGCTTCCTCGAGCTGCGACGTGGCCGCATACGCGATGGCCTTTCCATAGTGTCTCATCACATTCGTCACACAATAGAGATTCTTATCTTCGAGCGGGTCGAGCTTCTTGAGTTCTTCCCACATCCCAAACCGGATGAGCACATGGACTCTGACGGCCTTGAAAAATTCCATCCAGTTTGCAAGCGCAGGCGTCTCGACGCGCAGAATTTCTTCTGTGATAGTCGCCTCCATTCGCTCCGTCGCTGACAATGCCGCCTTTGATTTCCCACCAAGCATCGCAGCGTAGATGAGGGAGTGATAGTCGTGTAAGCGATAATAGCTGTAGAATGTCAAGCCGCCATTCTGTTCAAAGAATTTGTCATCTGCGACGGTCGCTTTCAGATTGTATTCCACAGCACGGCGATAATCGCCCACGAGAACATCAATATGCGCGGGCATATGGAAGGTATGGCCTGTATCGGGAAATATTTCACGGATCATCTCTGCTGCCGGCAGAGCAGCCTCAGGAGTCGCCGACATTTCCATCAGGTGGATATACATGTGCGCGGGACCGGGATGAAGTTCAACTTTCGGCATCTGCAACGCCCGATCAAGTAGATCTTTCACTTCGAATACCGGAGAAGACGCTATCGGCAGCCCCGTGGAGGCGTCGTATAACTTCCGCGGTGCGCAATTCATCAATGCGTCCGCGAATAGTGTGATAATGTCAAAGTCTTCGCGACCGAAACTTATATACACCTCTCTCATGGCATCGGCATACGCTCGGCTACATCCTGCAAGATCCCTACTTGGATCATCGTTGGGGTATCGTTCTGCAAGAGCCTTGATGAGCGCCTGCTCCCAATCTGATGCATTGTTTGCCCGCCTCAGTGCTTCTTGAGAATATATATAACACTGTTTGATTGCATTGAGTCGATCTCTTTGGTCGAACAGCGCCCATGTTTTGTTGTAATTGGACCCCGAGCAGAAGGATATCCCCCAGTAGGCCATGGCGCAATTTTCGTCGTGCGCGATTGCCTGCTTGTAACAGGTGATTGCTTCATCATGATTAAAGCAATATGTCCAGACAAGGGCCCTGTTGAACCATATCTGGGCTTCCTGGGAATTGGTGCTGACTTTGCGGCTCAATGTTCCCAGGTCAAAGTAGGGGTCACTCGTAGCCCTTGCGGGCGATTGGGTGTCAACTGAGTTCATTGTCCAAGCTAGATGAGCCGAATACCAAGGATGCTGTGTCAGAAACCTGTCTGCGAATAAGGAATAATCATGTAGAAGACCACATGAAGAGGTTCCCACAAATTGTGAGGGGTATGTATGGAGTCGGAGGGTTTTTATTAGCCGCGGGGAGATCGCGCGATTTTGATTCGATTCTCGGACCTTTTTTGGAACTTGGAGTAATTGGATATCGGGGTAATTAACATCATACAAAGTAAAAGAACATCATTTTTTCTGAAGATCATCACGTCACGGATAGTATTCACTGAATTTTTGTCAACGATGGAGTTGGGCTTTGGTCTATAATCTACAGCTTGTATATAGGTTTCCGCAATATATCTAGGCTTGTCAACAGCTCTTCCCTCAATTGTTCTTCAAGTCATTGTCCACAACATCTTCCAAAATCGTCTCGCCCCTTTTTTCCGCTGCGATTTTAGCTAGCTTCAGCCGCCTCGTGTCACGCTCCGTCTCCTGTGTCACCCACCACGTCACCACCGTCAAGATCGCGCAAGTACCCACAAGACCGATGGCAACGGAGAAGGGCACTGTGTAGTGTGGTCCAAATTTACTTTGAAACAACTGCGGGCCAATGGCGCCGCCAATTTGGCCGTAGCTGTTGACAAATCCGATAGAGAAGGCGGATCCCGTAGCTCGAGAGGTGGTTTGTACGCGCCATGGCCTATTATCACGTTGTGAGCTATACAAACATATGAAGTGGATGAGGACATAGGAAACTTACCACATGACTGGGTACCATGATGCAGTCACGGCATTTCCGATCAGCGTTACCGCGTATATAGCAGCATTACTCGGATAGGCAACAAAGACCCCGTAGCAGACTATGATGATAACAAGGAAGGTAAGTGGGTATAATGGCCGGGGTATCCGGCTACGGTCTGCTGTAATTCCTGTAGCCGCAATGACTAGGAGACCACAGATCGTGATGGGGATATTGAGAAGCTGGGCTTGGGCAATGCTCCTAAGAGTCTGTTAGCAATGCCCGTTGAAGTCATAACTGTATGCGGAAAGTAACCAACTTACGTGTATCCGAGGTTGGCAATAACCGTCGATTGATAGAATGTGACACCGTTGGTTCCAACAGTAAAGGTAGCCCAAATGGCCGTAAACAGCCACAGCCTCCGATCTTTCAGTGACTCGATAACTTCACGCAGCTTGAAGTGCTGCTCATTTCCACGGGGAGAATTAGATGGGAGTCGAGCCTGGATAAACTTCTTCTCCCTCTCAGTCAACCATTTGGCTGTCTCGGGAACTATCTCGCGTTTTCGCATATCAGTCACTGGCGTCGTGTTATGAGCAAAGGATGACCCTTACAGTCTGGGAGTAAGAACCAAATCACAAATCCAAAAAGAACGGTCGCAATGCCTTCTGAGAGGAATAACCTAGAGTAATTTTAGTACGGATTCAGGAATGGATATAAGAGAACGCTACCATTGCCACCCGGAAAGGCCGCCTGCACCAGATGCGTTGTCAAACCCATAGGCAAGAAGACCACCGAAGATACCCGAGATATTTCCGCAAATATCTTTATATCGTCAGTTAAAAATTTCATGTAGTGCGAGATGTTTTGCGAGCGGATCGTGTGTAGCTTACAGAAGTAGAGCAGTCGTAAGGACATCTCGTCCGGGCGATACCAGTAAGTCATCTGGAGAATGACACCGGGGAACTGTCCAGCCTCGGCCTATTGCGGTGTTAGTCTATTCCATTTTGGAATCATGAGACATATTGGCGCGGTAACGTACTACACCCAGTAGGAACCGTGTCGTATATAAACCGCCCTTATTCTTCACAGCAGCATTGCACATGAGAGCGATACCCCAGCTGATCATAATCCTTGATTGCCACTTTGAAGGGGAGCATCTCTTGAGCAGTAAATTTGAGGGTGCTTCTAGCAAAATGTATGGGACCTGTCACATATGATTAGCGATACGCCACGGCATCTGGATCAAGACTGGCTGGATATCTTACATAGTAAAGCACAGTCACAAGATTGTACTCGTTAGATGTGATTCCGAGCTGTGTCATGATATTCTGATCCGTTCCCTTGTTCATGATTCGAGCATTGGATGCCTGCGAGGCTGTCAGTTATAATGTCCCACCTAGTATCCTTGTGTATACGCACATTGTTGCTGTCCAGATTCTTAAACATAAAAATGAGTGAACAAAGCGTCATTAACCGCCAGTCGATCTTGCGTAGTAGCTTCTTTTCCTCTGCTGCCGTGAGCAGTGTCCTACCATTCATAAGCTCCGGATCGTAGCCATTGATGGTTTCCAGGCTTGATGAGGCTTCTTCAAGAGCTTCACCACGTCTCGCAAAATGAAGCTCATGATTGGTATCGGTATCATTGGTGGAAATAATATCGGTGGCCGTGGTCTTGCCCAAATCTTTGGATGAGATGCGCCCGTCTTCTCTGTCTGCCATTGTAGCGATGTTGCTTTCGACAGTATAATTCTCAAATTATTACTGTTGACAGTCCCGGTTCAACGCGAGTTGTCATTGATAGATCGCCATGCATCTCCTTTATCAGTCCGGAAACCCTCCGAAAAACATTATAGAAGCTTAGACCAAGCTCCAAACCTAGCAGATAAAAAATTGTATCATAGTCGAAAAGTATTGCAAATGCTATGGCCTAGGCCATACTTGCTGCTGTCAAGTCCTGACATACAATATAGTCTCAATTGGATTCAAATCCAGATGGAGATAGTCTATTCGAATATTTTTGGAATCAATCTCTTTACTTTCGTCAATAATTATATATCGAATTTAGTAAAATCGTGTAGTTAATATCCTCATAAGTACGTTCCCGGTCAAAGTCATTCATTCCCTTATTTGGAGTTATCATTGGAAATATTGTAGAAGTGCGTAAGTCGCGATTTAGTGAGGGAACAGTCGCTGATCACGCAAACGGAGGATATCATGATGAGATCTAAAGCCCACGTGGCGTAAAGAGGTCCACCTGCACTCGCACCAATCTGGCCGGCCTTGCATATCAACCTTGCGGGCTGTCAATGGAATAAACCTACAAATTGCCCGATTGGAATGGATTCAACAATAAGCTCAAGGGTCAACTACAAATCCGCTACAAAACCAAGGATATCGCGATCTTGATAAACCCCCCATCTGTCAGATATAGTGCAAATGCACGCTATTGTCTCCATAACCAAATCCTTCTACTCCAGCTTGCTGTGATATATTCTTTTTATATATTTTCTTCCACTATCTTGCATGAACCATGGCAACTTTGACCCAACCTCCAGCCCCTGTTCCTACGGGATCTGATATCCCAACATACAGTCAGGTCCCGGAGACTACTTTTGATCGTAAGTGGTTTAATGCAAAACCTAGGGTCCTAGCCGAGATTTGAGACACCATGCTAACGTGTAACTTGCATATAGTGGACTGGGCGGATCTCGCTACCTTGGATCTGTCTCTGTTCGACCAGCCCGGCGGTAAAGAGCAGTTAGCCAAGCAACTTTTTGAGGCTATCCAGAATATAGGTCAGTAGTATATGTTTCCAACACCAGCTTCCCATGATTGTATACTTATCTGGCATTAGGCTTCTTTTATATTACCAACTTCGGGCTCTCGCAGGAAGATGTTGACCGCCAATTCGCTATTGGCAAGGAGATATTCAAGCTCCCAATAAAGGAGAAACTCAAGTATCGTGCGGAGCTTGAGAAAGGTGGCTACAATGGCTACAAGCCAATGGGTCTCCGGGTAAGTCGAATGCCGATAATCTACGGCGAGAAACAATCATATCTAACCCTAGGTTAGGAAATTAGTCCGGGTGTCTATGACAAGACAGAAATCTACAACATCCCAAAATTCATCCCAGCCCTCGAGCTTCCCCAACCGGACATTGTGAACAACAATCGTCCTATTATAGAAGGCTTCGCACGCCACATTCATGACCAAATCGCGGCCAAACTTCTCACGCTCTTCGCCATTATCCTCGAGCTACCCGAGGACTATTTCCTAAAAGTGCATCGCTATGATGAAAAAAGCGACTGCCACCTACGGTACATGAAGTACCACCGGCGTTCAGACGAAGAAAACGAGAAGGCCGCCGGGATTTGGTCCAAGGGCCATACCGACTTCGGCAGCTTGACTCTGCTGTTCCGCCAACCCGTTGCTGCGCTGCAGGTTCGCACCCCAGAGGGCGAGTGGAAGTGGGTGAAGCCGTACCCCGGGAGCATCACGGTGAATCTTGCGGACTCTCTCCACTTCCTCACCAACGGCTTCCTCAAGAGCAGCATACACCGTGTTGTTGCACCGCCGCCCGATCAGAGGGATGTAGATCGTCTAGGTGTTTTGTACTTTGTTCGACCGGAGGATAGCCTCGAGCTGCGACCGGTTGTGAGTGACGTGCTGCATCGTCTGGGATATGACCAGACAACCGATAATAGTGCGGTTGGTATCACTGCTGGCGAGTGGGTGAAGGCGAGAGTGGCCAAGGGGGTTGACAAAGGTGTGGCTCGGAGTGAAATCGGAGACCAGCCTATCATTGGGGGTGTAGTTGCTAAGTATTATGATTAGGCTCTAACTTTTGTGCTGTTGATGTTCTGTACATATGTTGTTGTTTCCTTCCTTTATATCGTTATGGATGTCTGGGTGACTAGTGACTTCCTCAACAGTTTTGAGGAAGGAGCGACCTTACCTCATCTCTGTATCTCCTCAGAAGCGTGCAGTCAGAGACCTCCCCTCGTTCCTAGGGGTATCCCACCTTACCGGTCTCGGGGATCTCTCCGATGCGCTGCGCGGGAGAATTAAGTGGTCTGAATGGCCTATTGTTACTGAACTCGAAGCCCTCTTCGGAGAGGATAGACAGGCCGCGCATAAATAGGCGGTCCAATGGAGACTTCATGCTTCTCGGCAGTTCATAGAAGCCTTTGTACGAACTGTTTCCGCCGAAAAGCCAGCGTACGGCAACCAATCGTTCTTTCATCTTCTGAAGGAGGGGGAGCCGATTCCTAATGTTCACCTGCAGTACCAAAAAAGGGTGCTTAGTGATAGCGAATGTGAATGTGAATGTGAATGTGAATTCGCCATTACAAATTCTTTATTTGAATCAGAATCTTGTTCGAGCGCGAAGTTAGCGTGCCGTGTGCTGTCACGGCCGAAAGGAATGTTCAGCCGAAAGGAATGCTCAACCTCAACCTTCCCTCCGAGATCAAACTTTTCAAATCCACGGCTCTGGTTTTGGAGATCATTAGGAAGCTGGAACCTACTGGACTTGTTGACCTCAATGTCCTTAAGGAGGGCATGAGATCATTACAGAGACATCACTGGGCTCCATGTGGGTTTCTGGTCAGCAACTTGACCCATTCTATGTATTTGCTCTGCTTACAAGTCTGAGATGCTATGACCAAGCAGGCCTTACCTAATGGATACGCCTCTCATATAACGGAGATGTCAGTGACGGGCTATGGCATATATCAACTCCAGGAGGTGGCTTTGGCGTTATTCCATAAGCACTTACCTAAACATCATACTCTAGTTAGCGCGTGCAAATTCTAGGCTATAAGAGCAATATACTAAAATTCCAGCCAGTACTCCCGGACAGTTCAACGAAAAAACCAAGCCCGTTGTATGGCCTTCATAACTTCTGCTATTCGTGACCTTGAGAAAAACGAAGCACATCTCAATGACCAGAACGAATCCGTGTCTGTTTTGCAACAACTGTATCTCACAACGACTTGTCGTTCGATGTTCCTTAGGCAGCTCCGTGACTCTGGAGTTAATAGATACTCACAAAAGGAGTGTGGATGCATTGACCAGGGGAGTAATCGGAGGTCATCTTGGCTGGACGATATTGTCATTATCCGGGTTGGACAAGATGCGCTGGAAGATTATGCTATGTTTGGTAAAAGGTTACTGGAAGAAATTACACGCCGGAGAGTTCTGGAAGAAGCCAAGAGCCTGGAAGATATTGTGAGGACGTAGAAGGACATTTTTGGGCCTCTCTTCAACATCTTGAGCACAGTGAATCGCTCATTTTATATGAGACATTGACCCGGGTTATCGACTTAATTTCAAGTGAAGTAAATCATAGGGCTGTACCAATGAGATGAACACCAAGCCTGAATTGCTAGAAGGCCTATATCTCAATTTATATTGGCGTGTTCAATTTTCTTCGTGGTGTTATATATACCAGTCGGCCTTATGACGGATCGTTCAATACAAAATTAACCAACTACGGCTTAGCGACTCCTATGACTAGGGTTTGAAAAGGCTGCTCTGCGTTGTCCTACATCGAAGGCGAAAGTGATACTATATAATTTTTCGTCTTAAGTGGAAGCGAGAGATTTAAAAATGCAGAACTAAAGTCTCATCCGATTCGATTTATCTGTCCGTTCCTTGTGGCAAAACACCCCAGTGCATGATTGTATCTAGATAATGAGGTATCAGATACCACGTCCGACTGTCTGGTTGCACTTACTGCAAGAATGCATGCTGTGAGTTGTGAGCATAAGACTAAGGAACATTATATAGAGAGCCCAACCTCGAATAAGTAAGAAAACGATACTGAGCTAATATACTCTACAAAATGAATCGCATACTTCGACAGCCTAAACCCGATTTGCTGGGCTCTAACTTGGTCTTCGCGTTCATCTAAAGATCTCTGTGGATCACCGAGTTGAAGCAACAGTAATCCAACATTTTCGCGATCTAAATCCATAGACGTAGGTCTATCATCAATCATACTGTCTCCGATGTTTGCTAAACAATTAGTTATGTATTGATGAATGAAAACAGTATATGACACTTACCTATCTTAATGCCTCCATCAGAACATAGGATAATGTTGTCACAGTCGATATGCCCATGGACTATCAGAAGCTGTTCATAGATATACTCAAGACCCCTGAGAATGCTCCTGCAGATACTAGCGAGATCGATCTCACTTAACTGCACGGCGGGAGTTAAGCCGACTTGCGAAAGATTGACAGCAAATCCACAGTAATTGTAAACTAAATGAGTGGCTTTACCATCGTAGAAAGCCTCTACAAGGCCCACTATATTTTCGTGGAACGCAACTTGCAGTTTAAAGAAGCTAGTAAGCTTTCTGTCGGCGGTCTTTGTTTTGATCAAGACAGTTGAGTATCCAAAATAGTTGCCAAGGCTTAGCCATCCGCAACCCACCTGATCGACTTTCCAATTCATAGAATACTTCAGGGTAGGGTGTCCAAGGTGGGGTAGGTCATATCTCATTGGTATTTCAATACGTTGAGATCTCAGCACAAAGTATAATTGAAAAACTCACCTTTCAGGATTAGGCCTATCACAATCGAGGGTTCCAAATTGCCATTAGGGATTATTCTCAGCGATAGCTATTAGGGAAGGATTATTCAAATCTTCAGCTTGGGTCATCTTTAGCATATTAGAATTGACTAATGTTAGCTAGCTACTGATACATACCGAAGGTGGTATACTTTATCGTAATTTCCATTCGGTCAAGCTTGGCTCATTTTCTTAGAGCGTAAGCGGTCGGTTTTCGCTATATACCTTTCCGGTGTCGCGGATGGCAGATAATACCCGAAGTTATGATGGGGTCACTGCCTGTCATATTGTGATTGGGCCGCGGCAAAAGTAAAAGCTAGTGCTTTTCTAATATTGAGCCAGTCCTCAGACACTGGACTGAAGCTCCAGGTGCTCGCAAAACACAGTGGCAGCCACGTAAGCAGAGTTGCGGACACGAAAGCAGAGTTGCGGACATGAAGCAGAGTTGCGGATACAAGTCGCGCACACGGAAGCACCCTCCTTTTTCTCCTCGCACCGGCGGGCGTTCAAACCCCCTTTTTGCCCCGCAAAACCCTAACATAGACATTAGCGGCTACAGAGATATGATTATGCACTCGGGCCGGTCATGCCAATAAAGGCCACTCGGTTTTTATCAACGCTAACCATCAGGAGAGATAATGGAGACGTATAAATATGCCCCTGGTGTCTGCTAAAGTAAATGAAGAAGTTTTTATCTTCTCCCGCATAGATGACTACTTTTACCATCACTCATTTTCCGACTACACCGGAAGCAATTTACGGAGCGGTCGTCGGTTTTATCGCTTTCTCATTCCTATTGTATCGTCTTACTTTATGCACTTGCTCGTTCTTATCAACCTCTCCTTTCTTATCTTCTCGTGTTCGGCCTTTCTTATTGCGCCATATGATTTATGCCCGGTCCTACTGGCGGTTCCTCGGATTTGGATGTATATCAAGGACCCATTTAATACTCACAGTTGTTTATTTTACCGGCACTGGCGTCAGTAATGTTGTGCGGGTCCATTCCGTTCAAGATACTGGCAAGAGAGCAGCAAAGCTCTCTCTTATTAACTTGTATCCAATGTTTTTAGGCGGTGGTTACGAGTTTGCTGCTTGTCTTCTTGGAATTTCCTCTCCAGTCCTATGGATTTCTACATCGAACATTTGCGTTAGTGGCTCTATTTGAGGCTCTAGCTCATGTCATAATCGTTGCTCGATCGAGGCTGATTTCATAGGAAAACGAAATGCAATTTTACAGTCTCCTAGTAAGCTTTCCCGGTTTCTCTAAATTGTGTATATATACTAAACCTTAGCCAAGGCCGCTAGTATATTCCTGGCTTTAATGGTTCTACCACTAGTTAAAAAAAGGGTCTACGAAGTATTTCTTATAACCCATATTAGATGCGCGGCGACAATGATTTACACAGTATAGCAGTATACCCGATCAGCTAAAGGGAACTTTTGGGTATTTCTACTAGTATTCATATATACCCTCATTATCACAGGGCTATTACAGCTAATTCGTATTATCTATCGTAATACAGTGGTAGGAAGAAGCCATATCCAAATGAATTTATAACCCTATATAGGTAATGTCGTTCGAATGATACTATCATTACCTAGACCATAGGTCGTGCGCGCCAGTCAACGTATGAACCTAGGCGTTCCCTCCGTTAGAATATTTTATATTTTTCAATCGCACCCTTTTACAATCAGTTGGTAGGAGAATGATATCAATGGCCGGGCGGTTTCAATCTCAATTCTACTTCGGCCCTGGTCTGGTTTCACAAAGAGACTGTTCGATCACATTGAACCAAATAGAGACTGCGGGGCTTAGATTAACGGCCCTTTTGGCCCATCGTCTATTAATTGGAATTTAAACAGCAAAGTCGGCGACTATAGACATGCCTTTTTTATTACTACCGGTATCGGCATCACAGCTCAGTTACCATATATCAAGGAGCTCCTCGATAGCTATAAAAAGGCTCAAATATACATACGGAGAATATCACTCGTCTAGCAGTTAGATAGGATTGGTGACTATGAGAGTGCACGAGACTTACTACAGTTCCTCGTCAGGCAAGATAATGGATACGTCAGTACACAGTTCTATATCGACGACGCTATATACTTACGCTAAGCAGATGCTTCATATCTCAATTTATGATCCACTAGGTGCTCAGTCGGAAGATGATATCCAGCACATTGGTGAGAATAGGCTCATCGATGTCCATAGCGGACGCGCCATCTGGGAAAAGCAGCTCGATATAGAGATAGAAAGCCAAATGGGGAAAATGCTAGTACTTGGTAAGCCTTGTTCTCGTCATCTAATACGAACTGGCCCACTCATCATGAAATTAGTGTGTGCGCAGGCCCAAACTCGGCATGATATCAGGAACTTGGTTAGGTCACACGTAAATAAGAACGTCGAGTTATTCGAACCTGAGTTTCAGCCTTGGGGTCAAACTGGAAGCTTACGCGCCTTCCTCAAGCCGTGAGAGAGAGAGAACGGAAGGAGTACAAAGCGTCGGACGCTAGAGTGAATGGTATAGTCGCAGAGTTAGGGTAGACACAGTCACGTGGGATTACTGGTATTCTACGTCAGCATCGAGTCGCTAGGGTTCTGATGTGCTATGTAGGAAGAAACAAGAGGGCAGAATGATATGTTGAAATATTGCGGCGCCCCGCGAAAGCAATAGGCCAAGCCAAAGAAATCGTGGCGGTGGTAACCATCCATCGAGCGTCTAGTTAACCAACATCCAGGAAATTAAGGGAGGAAGCGATAGGCTACTTCGAAGGCATCATGGCATAAGGGAACCGGTGAAAAAGTAAACGTACAGTAACCGTGCCAAGCGCCCAACCCCCAGGAACTGGGGGTTGGTGCGCCCCATTAGATACCCATTTTTCACCAGGTACCCAATCTGCAATTTATGTATCTTTTGTATGAATTTCCCATACAAAAGATACTTATATACCTCGTAGACACTATGCAAAATTTCTCAACCTTCGAACTAGTTAGGGAAGATATAAGAAGAGATATATAACTATTAGTATAACTAATAGAAGTCTATTTCATTTAATAATAGGTTAGTAAGGAATATCAAGTGAACTCAAAAAGAAAAAAAGCATGTGATACATATAACTTCATTTATAGTGTCTTTTTTAAAGTCTTTGTCCTTTATCCACGTTAGATATTGAGAATTAATACTAGTGTTAAATTAATTACACTAGACTTATATTACATTTATACTCTTTCTCTTACTTTAGCTAGTCCAAGGGCTGAGAAATTTTGCATAGGGCGCACCAACACACCAACGGTGGGTGTGAGCGCTTGGCACGGTTAGTATTCGAAATCAGTTTCAAATCCACACTCTTGCGACTTGATTCGCGAACCCTGACTTGACACACCCTAGCTCACATTAGGAATAGTGGTGTGTCTATGACTTCCAATAATAAAATTGTATTTTACATGACGTAGGAGGGACCCTGCCTTGTGTATCTTACTTGAAAATGCCATAGTTACCATCCACCCTAAGTAGGAGGAGGCATCTTCACCCGCTTATCTCTCTTAAATGTCACAATTGACCTCACAGAATGGCTCCGACACATAATTCTATCATTTAAGCTGCATCTATACTCGACATGATATAGAGCCAGTCACTTGGCACAGTTAAAATGACTGAAGAAGCAGAATGTAGTCCGGCTACGATTATAAATATTCGCATACAGTAATCCTGCGACAATTTGGAAATGTGTACGCACCCTCCCCCCCCCCCCCCCCCCCCACCCCAACCCGAATAGGATGGAAACGGACTAGTTATAACACCACTAATAATCGAAGTCCTTGGCGAACACCTGTCTGAAAAGCCCGGCCATGACAAAACCGCCGACTTCGTTCCTGGTGCTTGGCAGGGCTACCATGTGGCATCAACGCCCGGATGACGATCAATTGCATTGCTCCAAATAGTTCAGCCAATGACGCAGGCCAGGAATCCAGTACAAAGCTCCACCCGCATCAGCACATTCCTCAAGAGCATCTAGTTGATCCCGGGTCCGTCGCTCAAGATCGAAGAGCCCTTGACGATTTAAAACGTCACACTGGGAGAGGAGGATTATGCGTGTTGTGCGTCCGCTGGCTAAGTTGAATCCTCGAAGGTTACTCATCGCTTCTGTCCAGTAGCGGAAGGCCTCCTCAAATTGGGACCGAACGTGAGATAGCTTAGCTTGGACAATTGCTAGGCGTAATTTATCCATCTTCATGAGCTTCAGTTGGCATTGGAACACGCGGCAGAGCGTTTCCTCTACCCCTCCAAGTCTCTTCTGTGCAAAAAGACATTCTGCAAGAGCAATGATCAATGCACCCTGCTTTGGAGCTTGACGGTTGATCGCAGCCTGGAGACAGCTCTCGGCTTTGGCAGGGTCGTCCAGCTCAAGATACGTATCAGCCAAGCTACATGCCAGCTCGCTTGTATCTTCAAGATAAATAAGATCCCTGGCGGTATTCGTAATGTTCTGGGATCTCTCCAGGTATGACAACGATCCTACAAAGTCGCCTCGGTAGCGTAATATCTTGCCCATGGTCAATTGCTGACGAAAGAGAACAGCCTGTTCCATTGCAGAATGTGCCCAGGAAGTCGGCTGCCATATCCCTAACACTTCCGTTGCTTCGGTAAGTTGATCAAGCTGGATGTGATTTAGGGCATGTTGGATCATGGTATTCCCATACGCAGCATGTAGCTTTCTGTTGCCTTGATAAGAGGCACCGCCCGTTAGGGAAATGAAAGCAAGATCTATCTTACCGGAGAGCCGGTGGATCAGGCATTGTCTCTGCGTGAGGCATGAACGCATGTAGCTGTCGTCTAAGCCAACCGTGAGTTCTTCTGCATGTCTGATCGCGGACTGCTTCCACTCCATAACAGAGAAGCGAGCAGATTCAATAACGTTGAGAGCTATATCAATCCTAGCCATAGGAGTCATGTCCTCAACTTTACAATAGCGTCGAGCTCGTTCCAGGGTGTATCGAACGTGCGATACTAATAGGTTTGCGTCAAGTTCTCTGTAGGTGTGTTAGTCGCTAGAGGCTCAATCGGGACGGTAGAATTACGTCTGCTCCAGATACTTCCAGGGGATCGAACGGGACGCCAGGATGAGAGCTTGTAGACACCAAAATGAATGAGTACTGCTAGAAAACATATTTAGCATCCCATTTCTTGCTCTCTCGCTCAGCTTGAAACGCGAGTTGGATACCCAGTCAATAGCCAAGGATGATTGGAGTTTGGACAATACTTTCGTCAGCGTGTCAGGGGAACATATGCGTATCAAATCATCAGAAAGGCCCAATTCAGCTGAATCTCCTTCGACAATGTCTCCATCTTTACCCCAGCGCTTCCGAGGGGAAGCTCCGCGGCACAGGAGATCTGCCGGGACTTCGTAGTTTGCGAGATAGGACAGAAGTATCATCAGACGTGCAGAGTCGGCACACCCGGTGGCCTTCAGATGTGGTATCACTTCAAAGACCATGGCTATGGATCTGGTATCGTCGCTTAGAACCGCCTCGTTCCTTCCTTCACAACGGCTGAAACCCAGCATCGTGTGCTTTGGAGTGTTTACGAAGCTAAGATGCACTGTAAATGTGTCAGCATCGTAGAATACTTGGAGTTATATACCATACATTTCACTTCTTTGATGAGATTGCCAGCCAACTCGCTTAGCTCTTTCGCTTCACGCAATGTATTCGACTTTTTTAGGAGTTTGTCAAGAGCATTCCGCCATTGACTCTCAGCATAGCGTTCCCAGCTAACTAGTAGATTAGCCAAGATCGTGCGTATTCATTCCAATACTTACATGTATCCCTTTTCCAGAACAAGGAGAATTCCAGTAAGCGGTTGGTCTGATTCCCGTGAAATCCAGGACACAATAGCATGCCATCGTCTGCCGATCCTACGAGCGTTGTATATCGTATTTTCGGGGGATTCCACATGTCCTAGCGTAGCTTGCGCTTGATGCACTAAAGTTTTGATGGACTTGTTTTTCATGTGTAGTTCAGCTAACACGTACCGGACAAGCCGCTTCCACTTTTCGGTACCAGTACAGCATGTCTGTGTGATAGTGGAAATTACCATCCTCGTGCTAATCTGAACACCCAGCTCCAGCTTAACATAGGAATGGTCAGGGTTGACCTCTACCTTAGACGACATTGTGTTGAAGGTTAGCATAGGTTCCTAGAGCGGGGTTGGCACATTGACACACAATCGATCCATGTTTGTTTTGAAATTTTGAGTTTGCACTAATCCCGAAATGGCCCAATTTTGTACGACGTACAAAATCTATCCAAATTGGGTCTAGATGATTTAGAACCTTGCACTAAGCCAAGGTTCCGTCTGTTCGCCTGCTGGAACAGCACAGGTCATACCAGTATGGGCGACGGATCGGACCACTACGACAAAACTAATTTTTGGCTCACCGCTCTAATCACCGCCTATATGATTATGGTCTTGGGCCTGTATGTAATATTGCAACCTCTTTACATTTACCTCTAGTATATGTCTATCAATTAACCTTGAACCTTTTAAGAGTAGATTACCTCTCTCTATAATGGCAGTACCATATTTGAGAGAGGAGAGTGTACTATGTAAAGAATACGTGTACTTTGGAAAATATCAATTTGCGTAAGGAGGAGAAGATGGTGGTATACGGGGAGGTCATATGACCTGGAATAATCTACTAGGTATAAAATAGTCTTGGTATTCATAAAATTGCTTAGTTATCGATGCTATAAGGTTCTAGTTATTCCTCTGTCTTAATGCCCTATACCAGAATTCACCGCCTTTTAGAATTCTACTAGTTCTACCGATTTGAAACTCCTAGTCGGCAGTATATTTAATAGGAAGGCGGTCCAGGAAGACATTTTCCTCCCGAAACAATACTTACTTACTCAGGTATACTTACTTGTCAGCTTCTAATAGTCGTAATTAGTTTGAAATTTATAACTCTTTTAGAGAGGGGCATTTTAATTAATTAGACCTTCAAATTTGAACTTAATGCGACCGTTGGAAAGTGAGTAATTAGAGAAAATATAAATTGCTGTATACTCATTACAGCTGTGGAACAGCGTATGGCTAGCTGACTAATTTTCTGCTCGGCAGAAAATTAGTTTTGTCGTAGTGGTCCGATCCGTCGCCCATATACCAGGAGAGGTATGCTGAGCTGTAGTAGGTACTAAAGGCAGGGTCTACCCTTCATTTTGCACAGACAAAATAGTTGTCTCTCTTGTCTACACTGCCAACATCCGATGCGCTATGTCGAACCGCCCTATAGAGGACATTATCTCCTGCCTGGCAGTAAACACAGAAAAGAGTCTCCCAAATGCTGATATCAAAGGTCACTTTTTGATAGAGCTGGTAATTGTTACCAATAGCTGGGAGATACGTGTTCCCACAGGCCAAGGTGATGTTCGTCTTCGACACACGGAAGAAGGGCAGAGGGTTGGGGTGTATATCGCGGGTGACAAGTTGAGGCATTCAGGCAAAGAAGAGATGAATGCAGTATTGCAAGCGTCTTGTGTGTTGCAGGCGATCTGGGAGAACCCTCAAATTGGTCGTACCTGGATTGTCCAGTAAGTGTCCCCTTCAGTCAAACTTATTTCCATAATAACAGAAAATAGTTGCGAGGGAGTGCCAAAGTATCTGTTAGTATCTCACTAATAGTCGGCAAGGCACATCTAACATATCAGAAGATTTAATCTATACGCGGCTCTCAACAAAGACACTCGGAAACTCCAAACTTGTTCCTGTCACTGGGATAAAGTTTCAGCCATCGCCCGCCGGCAACTTGAGACTCTTAAGGGAGAGCTCAACGTCAACTGCAACGACCCCGAACTATATAGAAAACAGGAAATGTTTCATGTCCCGGGAGGAAGTGATGTTCGCCACATCCTTGATGATTACCAACACCAACTACAATTGCTGGAAATAGGTGGAAGGAAGAGATTGGAAGCAGCGAAACACACAGACTATACAGTAGAGTGACAGAGTCTGACTCGAAGACTGTTGCTCTAGTACTCTTCGTATTGTATCTAGTGGTAATAATACTGGTTATGATAGCGGCGTCGATCTTTCGGCTAGATACTGGATATGATAGAGAACCAGGCCCACGTATTTCCAGCCTACCCTCTTCCATAGCTAGGAGGAAGACAAGGGGGGTGAGGTGGATGGCCTAGAGGGAGCGCAAAACATTGCGATACTCAATCGTTGTACGCCAAAGTTATTGTGGCATTCCGGGCCTGGACCGCGGACTCTATGCACGCAAGCCCGAACTTGGTCACGTCCGAGTAAACGCTGGAGTCTAGTGCCTGCAAAGACGACTACCTCAGGGGCTCCATCACCAACAGTAGGAACGTGCATAAAAGACGCCTCCGACCCAACCCCTTCACTGTTTTGTTTCTCTGTTGTTTCAAGATCCGCAATTTCCAGGCCGTCGTTCTTATCATGAGACCGGAATAAAATAGTTAATGTTCCACTATCTTTGTGGGGGGACTAAAATGGCCGCTGAAGTCAGGATCGCTTCCAGAATCATAATAGTGGATCCCGATAGTGGCAGAATTGAGGAGCGTCGTGCCCGTTAGGGGAGTGTTCAAATCCAATGCCTGCGACATAGTCTTCAACAATTGCAACCTTATAGGGGTCCATTCCTTAAAGAAAAGGAAAATCAGCACGATACACAATAAGAGGGAGAAGACAAGGACGGTTTACCTCGTGAAGAGATTTGACTGAACGATATAAGTTGCGAGAGGGACCATTGAGATTGTTCGGCTCGGCGTCATTCCGGAAAAAATAGATACTCTCTTTAGGTATCTCAGTCCTACCAAGAACACGTTCCGAAGCAAAGGGCGAGTATCCCATTATATCTGTCTTAGCTGCGATCGGTTGTCGGAAAAAGCCCCGTGCCTAAAGAGTGCGGTCAGTGATGGATGCTATTCCTGGAAAGTGGGTTTAGCCTGCATTTTCAATGACAACGTTGGGACAGCGTTGCGTGGTTTCAGGGGGTGCTGCTAGGCGGAAAGCTCCAAACCGACGAAGGGCAAGTTTCAGGTCAGAGACCAGAGTGGATGATATAGGTTTATTCAAATGAATCAAAGGTAGTTTGGCAGACATTCTGATGCACGCATCCGTATGTACGTGAGGGACTTGACGACGAAGCAAGCGAGATCTCCAAGCACCTGAAGTCTCGAAAGGTTTGCAGAGTTTGCAGGGTTTGCATTACTTAGCGGCCTCAGGCTCTGAAGAGGGAGTTAATGCCTGAGGCCAACAGGCCCTGTCGGCGTGGGCCGTATCGTAAATGTAGGGGTCCAATCAATGGTATTCAACTCTCTGTATTTCTGTATCGGCTCTCCTTACAATTTATAGTTAGTTATGGAGCCTTGATTACATAACATTAATTACAAAACATGTAGGATTAATAAATCCTCCGGTATGCCGGTCGTCATACTCCGACAGGCCCAGGGAGTAGCTCGCTTGTAGAGAAACAAGTTGCCTACCAGGATAAATTCTCTATAGCGTCACCACAGGCTTCTTTTGGATGCGAAAGAGTCCAGGCGAAGGCTGCACGTGGCAAACTGACCAAGACAGAGAGAATGAAAGATATTCCCAGATTGTTACAGTACAGCAGACGCAAACATGAATTCTGAAGCTGTATTTTGGTCCCTCTCAAGACTGAACTGGTCAGATGATATGTAAGATTCTCTTTTATTTGATCTGTTTGCACGATGGATTCTATCGGTTTCTACTGTACAAGAAATGACGGTACTATAATGTCGAATACCAAGGCCGAGTCCACTCGACAATTCGGCTGCCATACAAAGTGCATCGTTTTATTAGGTAAGCAATTACCGCATAGAAGCCATAAAAAGCGGATTTTGTCAAATTAGAACGATAGAGAAAATACAATCTGTTATTTACCATACATTGTTCGTGTGCCTGATTTCTGTCATATAACAATGACTCATAGTGGTTACCAGGGAATACAATATAGCCCTACATGGATTAACAGGGTCTCCACTTAGGATCTAGGAATTAAATTGGAAGAGTTTAAAGTTAAAACTGATTTAGTATTCCACTGTATCATGGTCTTAGAACTCTTCCACGAATTTGATAAAAGAATATCTGGCATGACATGATACTAGTGTGAAAACTACTTGAAAGTCATCGCTCTTAACCATATCATGGCCCAATTCATCCTTTAATAGAAACAAGTCTAAATCAATAGCACCCACTAAGACCTGCTTATCACGTATCGCACATAAGTAGATCGGGGAAATTATTAACAGTGGACCGATCATCAGTTGAAAGAGACGAGGGTACACTCTCATCTTGCCGCTGCTCATGGTTTTCGGTGTCATGATCACCTGCGGGAAAGCCGAGAAATGCCTCTGCGAGAGATGTTTTCAAGTCCTGTAGCATCTCTTCGCGAGCAGAAAGAGCCCCCTGAAGATAGGTGTTCAGCTCTCGCTGACGCTGGTTTTCTTGAAGAAGTTGTTCCATATTTTGGCTTTTCTGAGTGCCATCGTTATCATTCAAAGAACAAAGCATTTCATCAATTGCTGGATACAAATGAATGAGACGAGATTCAAGCTGGTTCACTTTGTTTCTTTGAAGGTTGAGGTTGTTGGACATAACCTGACAAGATTCCACCGCGAATCGTAATGAAGTCTCTTGCTGCGATCGTATGTACTCCAAGGCAGAGACTTTTCTCTCGACCTGAACGCAATAATCCCTCAATTTTAGATACGTAGAAGAATCCACATTGATTTTAGACTCGAGGTGTCCGTGGTAGCGCCTAGATTCTTGCTCCTGGCGTAATAACTTGTCCATCAGAGAATAAAGTCGTTTCTGATAATTGAATGTGGGGTCATGTCCCTAGGAAAGATAATCAAATCAATACTTGTCTGGTATATTGATTTTTTACGCTTTCTTCAACCTCGTACATACCTCAGCCGGGTTGTCCATGGACGGACTTCTACCATGTTCTGACATTTCGCTGGTGAATAGAAAGTGACTGGAAGTTGTTTTGTCGGTTTGGGAGTGGCTAATACCAGTGTATATAAATGTTCAACAGCGTAAATACAAGAATCCAGGAACATGGGTCGCAGCAAAAATAATAAATGACCCCGCTTGGGTCAGGTATGATGGATATAAAATCGCCGTTGAACAGACCAATCAGCTGAATTCTGGAGGTCGCTATTATGCTTAACAGCAGCCTAACTGCGACCCTTGTTCCCAAGTCTACCTGCGACACTGATTCTTACAATGTTCAAATTCAAACGAAGGTACGGCAACTAAGTCTTAACCCGGAATTTAGTGGCGAGTATATGGATATACTCCTGAGTAGGGACTCACTGGGGAGTAGGGACTCACTGGGCAGTACGGACTCACTGGGCAGTAGGGACTCACTGGGCAGTAGGGACTCACTGGGCAGTAGGGACTTACTGGGGAGTGGGGGCTCACTGGGGAGTAGGGACTCACTGGGCAGTAGGGACTTACTGGGCAGTAGGGACTTACTGGGCAGTAGGGACTTACTGGGCAGTAGGGACTTACTGGGGAGTGGGGACTCACTGGGCAGTAGGGACTCACTGGGAAGTGGGGACTCACTGGGAAGTGGGGACTCACTGGGAAGTGGGGACTCACTGGGAAGTGGGGACTCACTGGGGAGTAGGGATTCACTAGAGAGTGGGGACTCACTGGGGAGTAGGGACTTACTGGGGAGTAGGGACTTACTGGGGAGTAGGGACTTACTGGGGAGTAGGGACTTACTAGAGAGTGGGGACTCACTGGGGAGTAGGGACTTACTGGAGAGTGGGGACATACGGGGGGACTCACTGGAGGAGTGAATGAACGCGGGGCAATGCGCGACACATTTTTAAGTGTCGCTGGTAAATTTTAAAATAGCACCGCCACCCTCTCTCACAAATTTTCATGCGTCCTTTCCTATACCAAGCAAAACGAAAAATATGGACACAAGCGAAAATCTTCTTGGTCACCGAACGAATACCCTCGCCCTTCAAAGACTACAGTGTTATCAGGGATGCGCAATTATCAAGTTACAGAATCTTGTATTTGAAGCGAATAATCTCACAGGAACCCGAGAAATCGCTGAGAAAAACGTGGAGAAACTTCTTAGAATGTTTGAAATCGAAGGCTGCGGCAATCTAGAACCTGAGCACAGAGTTTCCGTGACAATTGGACAGAAGGCTTTAAGAAGAGCACTTGCAAAATCAAATGTCACCCGAGAAGCACTTCTGGATCCTACGAATCAGCCATATCTCACGTTAGAAGGAGAGGATCTCATGACTTGTGTATATGGAAAACATCGTCTAGAAGCTAGCGAGAGATTCGGGGAAATTATATAGCTGGCTGATCTCTATTCAGACAGTAGGGTATATCAGCAAATGTCTGTTTTCTTTAAAAACTAACTATGGTATTAGATATCTCGACTAACGCACTCGCCCAATTGCGTGAGGAATCGACAGCAAGTGTAAGTTTTACTATCAGCGAAATATATCGATCCCTTAGATTCTACTAAATTTCACAAAATGCTGCCCTAGAGCAAAAATGGTGGGCTAGACTTAGGTCCAAAGACTGTCGGAAACAGATACGACGCTTACAACTTGATACTAATCGGCGTGACATTCTAGACAAGTTGCTACCATACATTGGACTATGGAAACCTTTGAGATCTTCCCAAATCACTAGGATGTTGGGACTCAAATGCCCAGATATATGTTTAATACCCATATCTTTGGTTTATAGCTAACCTCCTAGCTCCTATATCATTACTTGTGCCTAATATAGGAACAATAGGCACATCTTTTTAGCTCTAGATACAGGTCGCTTATAGACTCAGATTCAGTATACCATATTGAAGGATTGATACCTCATATCTCTCTAGCAGACCGAAAACGCGTCACCGATCTTATGGATTCAAAAAATCTATTCCTGTTACGTGCCAGGTTCTCTTTAACGAAAGAAGTGCATTCTAATCAAATATCAAGTATGAAGAAAAAAAGGAAAAGAAAACAAAACGTAAAACAACAAACGGGTCCTTATACCCCTTCGGGGGCAAAGCCCTATCCTCGCTTAGCTATAAAGGAAGGTACGATTACTTGCGCAAACGACCAACGGTACGATCCTAAATGGGAAGGTACAAGTTCTATATATGCCAATTGTGATATAACCCCTAGGCGAGAATACATTTAGTCCCTAAATGCTGGCTTCTTATTATCCATGTGGTTATCTAATATTCGATTATCCCGCGTGGCCTCGATCTATTCTTATAGATGTATCGGCGGTCTAGGCTTTACTAGATAGGTATTGTAGAATTCCTTAATTATCTCCAGAGCATTCTTAAAGTTGCCGGCTGGGTACTATATAGGATCTAGGTTATATCCTAACCACTGTATATAGTACTATAGCTTCCTATAATACTTTCTTATATCTAGGATCTTTTTAACTTCCTACTTATTAGTCTATCTTACCTATATCGGAGGTAGCGGATCTATATATTATCCTATAAGTGGTTCTGTACTCACTGCCTTCTATAGCTTACTTAGGTTAAATACTAGGTAGACGTTAATTGACTATAGTAGTTCTAACTTATATACGTTCCTAACCTTTTCGATAATCTTATAGGGTCTACTAGTTATATAGGAGAGTTTTCGACTTAGACAGTCCTATAGCTAATCTTTTATAGTAATAAAGACTAGGTCGCTAACGTCGAAGTCCTCTTTATAATAATAACGGTTAGCCTACTGTATTTATAGTTCCTATAACTTCGCAATTTATTTATATATATCTTCCTAGATTTATTATAACTTTAAGAGTCGATCAGCCGCTTCTTATTTATTATACGTTAGTCCTATACGATTCTAGTCGAAAGATATTACTGGTTTATAACCCTATTTAATAAAGAAAGGGGATCTCTTTATTATATCCTATAGAAGAATTTGTCAGAATCTAGGATGAATACTGTTATTTTTCATTCCTGATACAGTTAGGTCACGTGACTGACCAGGCTGGTATTTCTGCAGAAAAACCAACTTAGGTGGTTTTTCGCCCAAAAAACCAGTCCCACAGTTTTTCGCCCAAAAAACATCCTTTCATTTTGTTTTGTTTGTTTTAATTACTAAGTTATCCATAAGATTATTATATTTTAAGACTATTGTCATTTTTTAGAGAGTTAGAGAATTTATTAAGATTTTTCTGCCATATATACAATCGCCTTACCACCGTTTTTCCGTCAGTTATAAGCCTAGAATCGCTTTAAACTTAACTCTTACAATTTTTCAACATTTTATCCCATTTTGAATATACCATTTAGTTAACATTAAGATACCTGGCCACATATCGGGATACCCCTGAAAATAAGACTTAACCCTAAAAGTAATAATAACCAATCAAAAAAATCGGAATTCATTTAGGACTACAATTCAGATATTATAGTAGACTATTATCCTCTCTCTACAATACCTTCTCGCATAATTTTAAAGGATTCGACCAATTAGGTACTATGGCTTACAACCATTTAGGCCATTACCTAAATATATAACATTTAGGATTATTACAACCCTAAACTAGAAAAGGAACTAGATCGACCAGTCATACTAATTATACCAAAATAGGAAGATATTAAGAAGGAGTATAGAAATAACTGGTATAATATCTTTAACATTCTAAACAGTAAATACTAAGAAAAGAAGACTACCTATAATAGGGGTCTCTAAGGATTTAATATAGTAGTAAATGCCATTAAATCAAACGTTCTCTTGTCTTATTAGGTATTCCTAACTCAGGATTCTCCCTAGGTACTACTTCGAAATTTACAATAGCGCTATACTCCTAAGTGTGACCCTATATATAGATTGAATCTAAGAGTAGAATAGAATAATCTAGACTAAGGTCTAGACTAGAATATAAATATCGAAAAATAGTTACTAAAATAGGAAACTCTATATACTTATTACATTATAGCTAAAGTCAGTGAAGTAAAAGATATAGTAATATAGTTCCTATAAGTAATCATAACTATCTTACCAGAATTCTTTATAGTAAGACTCAGAGATATATAGCAAAGTCTATCCTAAGAAAAGATATAATAAGAAAGAACTATCGAGTTTAATAAACTATTATCTTACTATAAGACTTAATAGGACGGTACTATTAGCAGATAAGCTATATAAAAAGGTATATTAAAAGCCGTTTTCTTGACCTAGTAAGGATATTAAGAAGCCCAGCTAGTATCTACTAATAAGAATAGCAGAACCAGAAATAGTAAACGAGCTAAATCCATAAACGATATACTATTCTTCAGAAGAAAATATCCCTATAGATATAGTGGTAAATACAACCACCTAGCGTAAAAATACTAGGGAGCCTACCTAGATCTTATTCCAGAAGGGTATACCTAAGACCCAGAATATAAGAAGGCCTAGGATAAAGCAATAAAAGAGGATCCTACATAGAAAGCATTTATTAATAAAAGATACAAAGAACTAGTAACAGGAATAGCGCCTAAAAAGAACAGAAGTCAGTAAGCGAATACTATAATATAAAGCGAAGAACTAGGATTTTTTATAACTAAAGAAGAAACTCTAGATACTATCTTCTAAACCCACGAAACTATACCAATAAATAAAAGATAGCTAGTTAATATAGGCATATAAGTTTATATTTATAACAATCGCAACCTCTTTATTACCTTCGAAGAAACCGAAAGTATAATTAAGGTCGGTAATACAGCCTTAACGGTTACTGGAATTAGAAAAGTCGAAATCAATGGCATTAATCCAGTTACTAATCAGATAAAGAAAATGACTTTATATAATACTAAGTACTCTCTAAATTTCTATACAAACCTTATTACTCATAACCTTATATTTAAGAAGACCGGTACTTTCCTAAATTTTAAAAAGAACTAGATTAAAAAGAACGGAACCCTACTATATAAAATATATAAGGAATAGAATCTCTTATAGTTATCTTAACCTTCGGGTTTTCGGTCAGGGTTTAAAATCCCTAAAACAAAAAATGGTTCATTAGCACTTACTATATTAAAAAGATCAGAAAAAGAACTAAAATCCGAAGCCTCACTTGAAATATAGTATAGATAATTAGGCCATATTAGAAAAAAGAGAATTGAAAAACTCTCTGAGATAACAGAGGGTATGATAATTACTAGAAGTAACCCTGAGAATCAGGTATATAAAGCTTACCAGCTAGCAGATATACTAAAGCAGATATCTCAGAGAAGAATCGGCACAACCTATGGTATACTAGGACATGTACATTTCGATCTAGTATAGAATCAGCTAGCATAGAACAGATATGTTTGGTTGACACATTTTTACCTCGACGGAATCAAGTGCCACTTTGTGTTCACATATATCAAGAAAAACGACTATCAAATGGCGGTTAGGAAATTTATCGCTCTAGTCAAGAACTGGCTAAATGTCAGGATCAGAGTTTTCCACTATGACAATGAACGGAGCGCAGGCAACAAGGTAGAAAACATGATTGAAGCCGAAGGGTGTGTTATTGAATACTCACCAAGCCAGATTCATGGATACCAAGCCAAAGTTGGATCTGCGCAGTATGCAACCACCATCTCAAGACCAGACGCTGTAAAAGCGACCGGAAAAGCAGCCGAATTCTTACTAAACCCTGGTCCCAAACACATTAACGCCATTGACCGCGTTATCCAATACCTATATCAGACTAGGTTTTGGGCCATCGAATATAGGATTAGAAGAAATAACCTAATAAGTGAGACATCAATAATACAACTAGCAGCCAAATCAGTGGTTTTTGCTAGCGATATATCGTTTAGCGATAATAAAGACCGGAAAAGTTCAGAAGGATATATCTATAAACTTTATAGAGGTCCGATCGACTAGAAAGCGTCTAAACAAAAGACAGTTACCACTTTAACTACCGAAGCTAAGCTTCTAGCACTTACTAAAGCTAGAAAAACAGTCTAATAGTGGCGCCGAGTCCTCTATATACTTGGATTTAAACCCTTATATATACTCTCGATTATATACAATAACTAATAGACCGTTAATCTATTAATAAAGGAAGGAGCGTCAATATATATAAAGCTTCGCTATATAGATATTAATAGATGCTAGTTAAAACAGGAAGTTAACACCGGATAGGTTAATATAGATTAGATTCTAACCGCAGAAATGCCCGCTAATGGTCTAACGAAAGCTTTACCCTACTAGAAATAAGAACGGTTTAGGGAATTGCTTAGAATATCTAAGATTAGTTATCTAATCAGTTATGAAAACAGACGTTAATTAATTGAGATAGCTCTTAAAGCTCTAAATTGTGATCGCTTTAAAAGCTGGGGGGTATATTAGAATCTAGGATAAATACTATTATTTTTCATTCCTAATACAGTTGGGTCATATGACTGACTAGGCTGGTATTTCTGCAGAAAAACCAACTTAGGTGGTTTTTCGCCCAAAAAACCAGTCCCACAGTTTTTCGCCCGAAAAACATCCTTTCATTTTGTTTTATTTG
The DNA here is from genome assembly GCF_028828465.1 of Penicillium psychrosexuale. Lineage (NCBI taxonomy): Eukaryota > Fungi > Ascomycota > Eurotiomycetes > Eurotiales > Aspergillaceae > Penicillium > Penicillium psychrosexuale. The sequence goes on along the minus strand of NW_026643190.1, from coordinate 407,948 downwards.
TTTTGATTACTAAGTTGTCCACAAGATTGTCATGTTTTAGGACTATTGTCATTTTTTAGAGAGTTAGAGAATTTATTGAGATTTTTCTGCCACATATACAATCGCCTTACCACCGTTTTTCTGTCAGAATTGATACTGCGAAATCTACTATTAGTAGGTATTCTAACTAGTTGTCCTAGTTATATTTAATATATAGTCTTAATCGCTATACTATAAACTAATTTACAATTTTGTTCTAGCTATCTATCTATAGGTAGTATATAGTAGATAGTTTTCGCTTAATCCCTAGGATTCTATAGAACTCTATCTAGAACTTAGAGATAAACTATCCTCCTTAGTCTAATATAATGGTTTTAGGGATTCCTATAATCTATATAATATTGTCTATAAATAGATATACTATCTGCTTTATATTAGTATCTTTATAATAGGGAATTAATATTAGTCTTTTACTTAGTTAGTTAATAATAATAAATACTGCGTTATAGCTATATCTATCCTTTAGGAAGGAATAGAAATCTATTAATAGATATTACTATAGTTATTTAGGAATCGGTAGTAGGTATAGGAGACTAGGTATATAATCTCTCTAGGTCTTTATATATTTATATATTAGACAGTTGTCTATATATCGCTTTATATCTATAACCTATCTTAGCTAATAGTATCTAGTTATAATAAGCTTCTTAAGTTTCTCGATACTAGGGTATATAGTTAGTGGTTATTAGTATATCTTATTAAGTAACTGTACTTAAAGATTCCCTTTATTAGGTACTTCTAGATAATCTTTAAATAGTAGTAATTTATCTTATACTACCTAACGGGAATCCGTTTAATCTCTTATAATCTATTAGAATACTTCTAGCTCTAGGTTCTAGCGGTTTACTAACTAGACTTATTTAGTTATATCTAGGTCCTATATAGTCTTAATTGGTAGGGAGGGAACCTTAGTATCTTATATAGGTTCTATCTATAAAGGGGATACCTCAATTTCTAGTACTAGTTCTATTTCTTCTCTAAAATATTCCTTAAGGAGTAATATAAGGTATCGACTAATATCTATATAGGGACTTTCCTTTCTTAAAAGGATATCTATAATAATATTCTATTTCCTAGGGTAGTATTTAATTATAAAGTAGAACTATAAGAGGAACTCACTCTACTATACTTATTATTAATTTATCTATTATACTATTATAAAGTATTTAAGAGATTAATAATCTATAAGGATCTCGAAACGTTTTATATAAGAGAGTCCTTTAAGTTTTAGGTACTATTCCTAGAGTATATAAATAATTATAAGGAATTCCTTATCCCTGATTTTATAATTAAACTCTATAGGTTATATAGTCTTTAAGAAGAAGGTAATAAGATATTAAAAATTGTTAGCCTTATAGTATTATAAGAGAATAGTACTAATAACTCTATTCGAGGTATCCGTCTCTATATAGGTCTAGAGGTCTAGATTATAGTACTATAGGATAGGTATAGTTATTAACTTATACTTTAATTATATAAATACTTACTTATAGTCTAGTAACCATTTATATACTATATTATATTATATGAGATAGTATAATAGTTTCGAAAGGAAACTATAATCCTTAATAAATTGTTAATAGAAGTTATAGAATCCTAAGAAGGATTATATTCCCTTAATTATTAATAGTATCTTCTAGTTCTTAATAACTACAATCTTCTCTAGATCTACCGTGATACCCTTAGTACTTATAATAAATCCTAAGAACTTAGTTTTCTATATAGAGAATTTATACTTAGATAGTATAACCTATAATCCTACCTTTTATAGTCGTTTAAGGACTTCTCTAATATACTTCTTATATTCTTCGAGTATCTTACTATAGATTATAATATTATCTATAAATATAACTATATAGTTATCTATATAGTCTCTGAGTACTATATTTATAAATTACTAGAATATTATTAGACCATTTATAAGACTAAATAGAGTTACTTTATACTTAAATAATCTATATTAGGTATAGAATATTATAAGATCTTCTATAGCTAGTATCAATCTAATATAGTAGAAACCTTAATAGATATCGAGCTTTATAAAGAACTTTGCTTTACTTATTTATTAGAGTACTTTATCGATAAGGGGTAATAGGTAATAATCTTTCCTTATAATTATATTTAATCTTTAGAAGTCTATATAGAAATATAGACTACTACCTAGCTTCTTAGCTATTAAGATTAGTAAGGTATATAGAGCTAAACTAGGTATAATAAATCCTTTTTTAAGGTTATTAAGGATATACTATTTCACAGCCTTTAGTTTATCTAATAATAATTTATAAAGTAGATAGTATCCTAGCTATACCTCTACTTTAAGGATGATTTTATAGTCTACCCCTAGGTAATATAGTAGTAGTTTATTAGACTTCTTCTTAGAGAATACTTCTATAAGATTATAGTATTCCTTTAGAAAGGTTCGTTTAATCTTATCGAGTTTTATATCCTTTATAATTATAGATTTAATATTAATAATCTAATCGATTTTATAGAGTAAGGTCTAGAAGACTTCGATATCTTTATCGATAACTATTTATATTTATAAACAATTGAATCCTACCTAGCCAATAATACTAATATCTATTAATAGGAGAACTTCCTTTATTTCTTCCTCTGGTACCTCTATTTAGAGAGGTACTAGTTTGATTTTATTATTTAGGTTTTATACTATCTTATAATACTCTTTAATTTACTAGTATCTATATTAATACTCTCTTATAATAGGGTATAGCTTCTGAGTCTTTAGGTCCTACTATAGATTACTTAAGACTTATTTCTTAAAGAGATAATTATATCGTTCTATATCCTTCTAGTAATCTAGCTTAATTTATATAGGCTGTTTAAGGATTATTATAGGTATTAGTATGGCTAACTATCCTACTACCTTATTAAAAAGGGTATTCTTATCTAGCTAGATTATATAATACTATCGGTAGTTAAGGAAGACATTATTCTCAGCGAATTATATATATCTAATAATCATATTATATCTACCTAGATCTACTACTAGTATAGGAATCTACTATTAGATCTAGTTATCTATACTTAGTATAAGGACAATAGTATATATAATCAGTTAGGATAATTTACTATCGAATCCTCTAACTAGATACTCGCGGTCTAGCTTATAGGTATATAATCCGAATTTCTTACTAAGTAGTATAACTAGTTCTATATTAATAAATATTAAGCTATCTGCTCTAGTATCTACTAGTACTAAGATTATAAAGGAATATCTATTATAAGTCAATCTTATATTAAATACTAAACTATCTTATAGACCTCCTAAAAGCTTATATAGATCTAGTATATATAGCGATACTTATTTCCTACCTAGGATTAAGACTTCTCCTAGGCTATTACTTTTCCTAGGTCTATATTATCCTCTAATTCTTTAAGTTTAGTTATATATAACTGGCTGTAGGTCTAGTTAGTTATAGCGATAGTACTTATAGCTATATTCGCCTTTTTCTTTAGGTATTCGAATATTATATACCCCTTCTCCTTATAGTAGAAGTATCGACCCTCCTTTATAAGAGTCTCTCGCTCTATAGCTAATAGGCTAGATAATAAGGTAGCCCCTTTATACTTTATATATAAGATAAAACTAGATTAATTAGTAGTAATCCCGGCTCTACTTCTAAATGTAGTTATTATATAGGTATATATGGTACCCTTTACTTCCTATTAGAGACTAATCTTATAGGATATACTCTAATAACTCTAGGTAAAGGTATTAAAAGGAACCGTTTCCTGATTAATAGCTTATATAACTTAGCTCTATAATAGATATAGAAGTTTCGAATATAGGTTATACTTATAGTTTTCTTTAATAACTACAGCTTCCTCTATAAGTTATATAAATTTAGCTAAGAAGTTAGTAAAATCTTCCTTAGGTTTTATCTTAAGTTTATAGTAGGCTATATATACTTCTATATAATAATTTAGGTTTATAAAGATAGTATAGAGGTAGATAATAATATCTTCTATATTAATATATAGGTTATTAGAGGTTACGCTTATTCGTAGGGTAATATATAGCTATACTTTACCTTTATATCGGCTTTATATATATAGCTTCTAATAAACTAGTAGTAGATAGTGGTTAGTATTTACTTTAAGTTTCTATCTAATAACTGTTTCCTATATTTTGAAATAGACTTCCTTTCTATCCTTTAGTATTAGTATATCAGGTATCTTTATAGATCTCTAGCCGGTAACTCCTATAATCGGTATATTACTTTAGGCTTAGTTCATTTCGCTCTAAGTAAGAACGAGGCGGTAGGTAAGGTTATTATACTTATATATAGTAATATCTCTATAAGTAGTAGCCTTATTATATTCTTCTATAGCTTAGTTATATTCTATTATAAGGCGATCCCTTTCTATATAGAATTAATTATATTCCTCTATAATTCATTTAATAGCTTCCTTAGACTTTCCATTCTCTATAATCAGGATTTAGATTTCATCTTATATTATCCGGTTATTGTCTTCGACTATTTAGAACCGATTAGCTAGCTTAACGAATCGTTCCTTACTAGGAGTTATATATATAATCTCTTAGATAGAAGGAGTCGAAGGACCCTCCTTAAGGCTATTATATTCAATACTTTTAATTAGATCCTATATTCTAGTAGGAGTTGGGATTTTAAGGTTTATAGCTTCTTCTATAAGATAATCTAGTACTATAGGTTATTTTCCCTTACCAATCGCGGTGATCCGTTATAGTAGAACCATAGCTAGTCCTATTCTAGTTAGTTTTAGGATAGGTAGGGTGAAACTAGATTAGGACCAATTATAATAATTATCTATACAGTTGTGCAGCTTCGAAAGTTTAGGTTTAGGGTGATACTTGATATTATATTATATGCCAGGTTCTCTTTAACGAAAGAAGTACATTCTAATCAAATATCAAGTATAAAGAAAAAAAGGAAAAGAAAACAAAACGTAAAATAATAAACGGGTCCTTATACCCCTTCGGGGGCAAAGCCCTATCCTCGCTTAGCTATAAAGGAAGGTACAATTGCTTGCGCAAACGACCAACGGTACGATCCCAAACGGGAAGGTACGAGTTCTATACGTGCCAATCGTGACAATTCCCTCATATTAGGACTACTAAATATAGGGAGGTCCTCAAGAGACAACTTCTCCAAACACTGGGGAGAATAATATCTCTCCACACACTTATCCAAGATACACTATTTATTAAACAGCCAGCAAGAGCTCTCTACTATCTCTGTCCACCGAAATTCAAAGGAAGCCTCAAAAGGGTCATGCTAAGTCAATAGAAAATCATCGGAACTGGAAGATTCCTTGAGGTTCAGACCATAGAGCAGGATTTTACAACAATACAAGAAGCTAAATCCTCGTTTTCTATATCTATAATACAGCTTTAGCTTTTTACTTATAGGCATTTTGTCTATCAAGAAAGCCAGCTAAAAAGGATTAGACAAAACTATACATAGCCCACTGAGGATATAAGCTTAAGTAAGCTTACTATATTAGCTTCGCGATTAGGATTTAAGTCTAATCAAATTACCCTGCTTCAAGACAAAAATATGGCGCAATATACAGCACAAGGCTTTTTCAAGTCTATTTATAGGGAGGACTTCTACAAGTACGAAGATCATAAGGTACAATCAATATCCAACAGACTTCAGAGCTATTTAAGGAACCTACCTAGGTATATAGAGGAAGAAGTTACTACAGCCCAATTCACAACAAACGACCTAGAACTTAAAGCAAGACATCGATTTAACAGCCCTACGCAAAAGGAGTATAATCGGCAGCGAAGAATGATTTTTACCAACCAAATGTTTGGTCCCGATCCGTTACAATCGGAATATATAACGTCGCTCGGAGTGATAAAAGATATTATCAGCTGCTTCTTTAGAAAATCTTTATTTCACCAGCTTTAGGATGAACAGCAACCTATCCCCCCACAAAGTCTCCTAGGGATTTCCGAAGCCGCGCCTAAATCTATCGAAACAGATATGGATTTTGAAGAAGAGCGTCCAACAGTTCAACCTATAAACTCGCCGCCTTCTAAAGAAGCCCCCCAGCTATCTGCGAACTCCAGACCAGATGCGATTGAAGAAGAGAGTATAAGCGAGCCGGTAGAAATGGACCCACACCCACCTAGAACTCCCGACCATGATTTTCCACCATTGGCGGCCGGTTTTGAGGAAACATCTCAACCAATAGAAAAGAAAAATTTCGTAACCCTTCATCAGAAGTTTGCTAAGATACTTTCAACGTGGTTTAAATCATATCGAGAAGTGATTGTTATCTACCTATTCGAACCACGAATTTACTACAAATTCCCCTTGACTGGCGGATACAATCTGCGAGCAACCTTGCAAGATCTTGCAAAGAACCATATTTTTGCGGTGATTAATGAGTATGGGCTAGGAACCCCGGATGTGAACAAGGTGTTTGAAGAAGGTTTGAAAGAACGGTTAATACTGGTCGGAAAACGAGACAATCCAAGTCATGAAAAACAGCAGGAAGGAATATTTTCAATGGATAAACTTCGACATTACGTTTTGAATTATGATGTTCACACAGGAAAGAGAAAGGCTGATTCTACAGCCAATAGACCTGGGAAGCGTCAGAAGGATAGGACATCTGAAGAGATATATTAATCAATTTACCAATTTGGACCTATAGGCGGATTCTTATGCTAAATTCTTCTTTAACTGAGGTCCCTTGGGCCGGTTTTCCGAACAAGGGAGCCATCTGGAGAACAGGTATATGAAAGAAAGACAAAAACACCCGAATCTTGCCCTGAATGAGATTAGCTCCATGAATTCTGTCATAGGACTGTGAGCCGTGCATTGAATCTGAGCTGTGCATTTGACGGGTACAGTAGCTGACAAGTTCGGGTTCTAAAAGATTTACACTCTTTTCGCTCTTTCTCAGGGCTGTACTAGTCTATACTAAGCTTGAGCTGTAAATTAGGTATTTGACCTATTGTATTCGATGGTATGTACATAGTATATCTTCTGTCCAGAAACTAAGAAATAAATTCATTAATATAGAGAAACCCCAATTTTCCTGGATCTGGACAAGTCTCTAAATTGGGGGGAAACGAAACGTTGGTTCAAATGGATATTATCCCTGACTTGCATGTATGCGTCATGATCGATGATCGGTAGTCCAATGGTCAGAAACTAATACAACACGTGTGTAAACAGTATGTATGCAGATGAATGGATAATATTGGACAAGGAGGGGAGAGAGAGAAGGAGAGAGAAGGAGGAGACTATCTATTGATTGATATTGCGAGTTTTTGATGTTGTTTTTGCGTTGTCATATTTCGCCTGCCTTACGAGTTGATTTATTGTCTTGTTGATTTTTGATTTTGACTGTGATATACGCTTGTTTATAGGTCCGATGTGGACCTTGATATTTGATGTTGATAGGCGTTTTTGACTTCGATACGCGATTGTTTATGGACTCGAGCGGTGATCTGTGTGTGCTTGGTGATGATATTGGTTTTTGACCTTAAGATATGCTTGCTTATGAACTCGTGTCCTGATTTTGATACATGCTTGCTTGTGGTTTGCTGATTTATGATGTTGATTTTGGGATATGCTTGGTTCATGATACAAGCTACGGCTTAGCAAGGTGCTCGATCTCGCCGCCGAGGTTGACTTTCGGGCTTAGCTTGTTGTGATATAGGCACGATTTGCCTACCACAACATGCTTTTACTACATGCTAGCTTTGCCGAGGGCGAAAAGAAATAATTCTGGAGTGGGGTGGGGGACTACGTCAAGAAACGTCAAGAAAAATATGAGCAAGGGGCATCACATCGAGGGTGATTTGACCCGGAGGTGCATTTTATGCCCCATTGAAATCATCTTATCTGCCCCATGGCATCGCCTTTCAAACCACGAAACCAATGAATCAGCACACTACCAAGCTAGCACCCGCCGATAAACCAGCAGCTATTTAGTGAGCGGACCGGGAGGAGCGGAGACCAAGGCCCCGGAGCTCCACGGGCAGGATCTGAGCTGGAAACCGGTTAAGCCGGTCCGCATACTCTGCTTCATGAGCAGAGTATAGTGTACCCTCGTCGACGATTTCAATTACCCTCCGACGGAAGCTCACAACGGCCCCGTACCAGTGATAGACATGATCTTCAGTGCCCGTGGACTTGTGCTTGGACATTGAAAATTCTGCAAAAGCCTCGGGAGAGCCGTCCAGTTCGACACTTGACGGGAGGGGTTGACGGTGCAGGAGCCAGTTCCGGTACCTAGTACGGCGAGAACGCTAGCATAAGAAACCAGGAGTTAGCAAGCAAGAAGCTAAAAAGGAAGGCTTAACATAGGGGACCATACTGAGCAGCCAGGGTGGATACCATGCTCGAAGATGTGGTTTCGCGCGAGAAGCCGGAAGGAAGAGCAGAGCCGTCTAATCTCATCTCCTAGCTCGGCAAGAAAAGGGGAGGGAAGCAGCCAAGTCGGGACGAACGCGTCAGAAAACGCGTTAGTGGGATCGTAAGATCCCCACATCAAGTTCAACCAGGCGATTAAGGCGAGGAGTTCATAAAGGTGCCCCTCGATACCGGTGGGAACCTAACGAAAGGAACTGGAAGTCAGCAAATGGAAATATAAAAGAAAAGAAGGGGGGGGGGGGGGGGGGGAGAAAGGGCTATTTTACCCGCTCGCAGGCGGTCCCGGTTTGATGACAACGCTGGCAATCATTTGACTCTCCGGAGTCCTGAAGACAACGGAACGTAAAGCGGGGACCAAATCCATACTGGGTCCCAGTGCGGATCCAGTCAGCGACGTTGGCTTGGATGCAAGTTAGACAAGCCAGGATCTGGGATACTGCGACTGAGAACTGAGGACGGGGTAGCTGCCTGCCGGCGCTATGAGGGACGATCTGTTGCTCGGACATGCTGCTTGATCTGAGATAAATAAGTGAGTTAGTCTGAGGCGTGGTCGGGCGCAAGAGAGACAAAGAGCCTTTTGAGGCAGCGGGTATGTATGGGCGAGACAGGTGAAAGAACAGGCGAGTCCACAAACCTTGTGAATGAGCGTGGCGGAGCAATGCAGGACAGAAGCTGAAAGAGAGGGAGCTGCTAGCAGAGGATATAGTAGGTGAGAAAGACGCTTAAGAGGATTGGTGGATGCAAAGAGATGCTTGGAAGAGAAAGAAGTTAAGTTGATGAGAGGTGACACCAGAAGAAAGAAGTAGGCAAAGGTGAAAGAAGTGTGCGGAAGTGATGCTAAGGAACTACGTTTACTCACTGAAAGAATGACGCTCTCTATACTAGCAGATGGGTTCTTTTCGGCCGAAAAGATCTCATTATGAGTCTATATGCAAGGTGAGGCGACCGAGTTTAAAAGCGAGGGGACTGCTGCTTCCTCAGACCAACTCCAATCTCTCAAGCAACCCCGCGAACAGCCTCATATTTCCTCAAAACGTCGCGAAAAGCCAATCATCACGTCAATCATGGCCGGGTCCAGTGATTACATAACATAAATTACAAAACATGAAGGATAAATCAATCCTCCGGTATGCCGAGTCCATTATTCTAACAACAGAAACAATGTGTGTCTCGAGTCGGGATATGACAAGCGTGTAGGACGGTGACGAACTGTTTGGTCTCCACGTGGGGTGACACCCGATATTGTAAGTCAAAAAGTTTTAGATCTAATTGAATTTCACTAAGCAATAGCATTGTAAGGGATCCGCCCCGTTTTATAAACTAGGGATTCAACTCCGAGAGGTCTAAAATATACAAACACCCCCAATGAGATGAACATGCAACCCCTCATCCTGCTGCACAGATTCGTTGATGCGTTGACATTCGCGACGCGTCACCCAAAAATCCCACTCCTGCTTTGCCCAAGCAACGGTTCTTTCAAACATGATTTGATCCATCTTCTTGTGGATAAACGCCCGCTGTTCCTTCGATGACAGAAGGTTGGTTTCCTTCAAGCAATTCGCGCATAATGTATTGATGTTGATGCGCCGCTTAGCAGGTAGTAAATAGGACCAAACGCAAACAAGATAGGATCCGGGCTCATGTGCCGTAAACTTGATATTCATGCGATGTGAATCGCTGGCATGGCAAGATACGCAAACCCAGGAGACAGTTCCTTTCATTCTAGGAAGTGTCAGTATATATAATGTTTGCTAGATAATGTAAAGACTTACGTCCAATTAATGCCCAAGATACCTTGCTTTTATAGATTTGGATCCTGTTGATATCAGGCTGAAGGATTATCAAACGCCACGAGCAAGCTAACTATGGGGCAGCGCCGTTACTTAAGCTTCATTTGATAGCTAGAGCAGTAACACTAATCCACCCGGGCACCATGATGCCGCCACTAAAAGGTACATATTGGTGGGTGCCACGACTCCACAAATCTGTCCGTACTAGACAAAGCCATATCAGGGGGGTCGAGAGGGAAGCTGGCCTAGGAGTCAAAATCAAGTCCAGGAATTAGTGGCACCTCGATCCAAAGAGCGTGTCGCAAAGTGTGTCGAAAAGCGTGTCGCAAAGCGTGTCCCAAAGCGTGTCCCAAAGCGTGTCGTAGGGTTGCGGGCTTATTGCCACATCTAGAGACTTATGGGCAATTAAATTCGCCGATCTGGCGCACAAACTCGTGCCTTTCCATCCTATCCTACCTTAAGTCCGGAGATACTACACACTTTGTATCTGCATATTCTTCTTCAATTCTTCTGAAGGTTAAAAACATGACCTTCTCTACCTTCCTGCTTCTCGCTAGCATCTACATACGTGTCGCCTTAGGTGGCGCTCTCAAAGTTCTCGATTATAACCGTGAATGCGTGATATGGTCCGATGATAACCATGGTTGTACGGGATACTCGGCATCTTTTGGTCTCCTTGATGGAGATAGCTGTGCAGGTGAATGATAATCCACAGATATACGATTGGCATTAACGAAGTCCTAGATATAAGCAAGGTTGCACATGGTACACGAACGGGTTACTCTAGATTATACGTGGATACTTGTGGCAAAATAAATGACCTGCCTGTTGCATGGATTGAGGTAAACAAGGACGGGGTTGTTAACATTTTCAACCGAAAGGGAGACGAATCAGGATGTACATTGGAGAACGGATTGAAGGTTGGCAGCTCGTGTATTGCTTCCAACACATATTCATCGGCATCATCAACATCATCTTCCTCGACATCGTCTCTATCGGCATCGGGGTCATCTTTGTCGACATCGTCTCCATCAGCATCGTCTCCATCGGCATCGGAATCATTGGCATCGGAATCATCGGTGTCGGAATCATCTTCCTCAACATTATCTCTATCAGCGTCGGGATCATCTTTGTCGACATCATCTCCATCAGCATCGGAATCATCGGTATCGGAATCATCGGTATCGGAATCATCTTTCTTGACATCATCTCTATCGGCATCGGGACCATCGGTATCGGAATCATCTTCCTTGACATCGTCTTCATCAGAATCATCAAAATCTTCGGAATCGACATCTTCTCCATCACCCACGAGTCATATTCAGGTCTCTAGCTGCACTACGTCCGAATAAAAGAATCATTAGGGACTATACAAATGGGCTCAGCCATCTGACTATTATTCATGTCTCCCGTTCTTAGATTGAGCGATTACTCCCTCTTTCTTTTCTATAGTGACAGATAAAGTCCGATAGCATTTAGATCTCTTTGGGTATGGTTTTTTCCTACGGGGTTTTCCATACCACCAGCGCGAATGCGAAAGAGACCACCTTATATTTTGCTGTTCTATAAATGATATTTTTGGGCCTAGTGAGCTTGCTTTATAAAACCCAGCTCGTAAATGTGTATGTGCGTAATTGGTGTAGACCATCGATATGGTTGTTTTTGATGGCCTAGGCGAATCATTACTCGAAAAATGCTAGCCAGCTTTGGCACTTAGCCCTCTTCTATCTAAAATATGCCAAACATTTAAAAAAGCACCAAAAGGCTCCCCAGAATCGCCGCATGGTGTGCCGGTGAGCTACAAACATACATATGGAGTCATGTTGAGGGGATATATGTCTAGAGTGCTGATAGCCTTGATATTAGGTGCTGTGATCTTTTTCTAAGGGTATCTCGGCCAAGATGCAGAGCCTTATAGTCGCAAGATTTTCCGCTGTCATTTTAGCGTTGGTTAGCTTTCAGATATTGAAGCTATAATAAAGGAAGTTGTGTCTCCATTCAGGTCGGGGATACTCTACACCGTAATTTTTATTTTTACCTCAAGGAAGCCAAACTATAATCACCCCTATTCTTGACCACAGACATAGGGCTTGCTAAGGAAAATATATCACGTGAAGAAAGATAAGTTTTAACATTCAAGTCTCTGACCAACCAATATGCAGTCAATCTACCACCATATAATCGTGTAAGAAATATCCAGGGATGATGAAGAGTCTGACATCAAGCAACTTCAGTATCAACGATACGATGTCACCTGGTCAGTAAGAGTTGTCACTAAAACGTATGAACTCCATAAAGAGATCATCTATAGAGCTCATATCCGGTTCTTCAAAAGTAGTTGACAGAGTAGGGGGAAAATGATCCTCTAGGCCCGGCAATGTTTCATCGCTCAAGTCCATAGAGAGATCATCTATAGAGCTCATATCCGGTTCTTCAAAAGTAGTTGACAGAGTAGGGGAAAAATGATCCTCTAGGCTCGGTAATTTTCCATCACTCAAGTTCTCGAAAGTAGTTCCCGTAGACTCTGGCTGAAGCTGCCACTTCCTTTTTCGTTTAACACAATTGGAGCGGGGCTCTTCGATTGAATGTACATCAAAGAAGTGCCACCGGAGATGTAAGTTGTCAACATACTTCCTTTCTTTACAGTATGGATAAGGGCAGAAGACTGCGGTTAAAGAGTCCGCTGACCCTAAGTATTCGTCAATATGATTTAAAAGAGTCGATTTTGTAACCTATTGTTAAAATCTCTCGTCGGGTTTCTTGCTTTTATCGCCTAAATAGAATGGATAGAAACCTGGGGCAATAAGTATAGAACGGAAGGTCAGGAGACTACATTGAGGCTTAAGGCTATCGAGATAGTATTCGCAATGATTCTTCCAGGAGTCTTTGTTAAGGAAGATTTTAGCGTAAAGATAGTAAAATTAAACAAAGCTGCGAGGTACGCGTTAATAGGCGCGCCTTTCGTTCTTATAGTACTGCTGGTACTATATACTATTTAAGGATTTTCTTCGACACTGTAGGATATACTTGGCTCTCCCTAGTAGTAGAACGCTATCTTTTTATCAACCTTTTTAATCTATAATACTATTTAGGTAGACTTACTCTAGTATAGACTTCTTATATATTAGACAGCAGCCTTCCTCGGGGGCTATACCGGGATAGTAAACGGTACGTTCTCTTAATATACAAATAGTGACCATATCTTCTAAGCACTATCGACTAAGTTCACTATCTAGAGATCCCTTCTTCAATAGGTTCTCGCTAAGATAGGAGCGCTCTGGTAGATATTTCTTATAGACGTTAAAAAGAGGTATTAAGTCGCGTTCGGAGAAGTCGTTCCTAGACATATACTCAGTATATAAAGTATCCTACTAGTCTTTAACAAAATCCTTCTTCTAGGCTAGCAATCGTTTTGCTTTCTTATTATAAAGACGAGCCCGTTCAAATATAAGGTCCCTATTTTCTTCCAATTTTCCAGCAATCTCCTAGGTTATATGAGCAATTCTCTAATTTATCTTAACAATTTTATCGTTAGTTATAAATTGTGTGATCGTAGCTACATTAAGTTAGAGTAGCACGTTCGAATCTTGGTGATAAGACATACTTTATTCTATATCATAGCATTCGTAGTCAGGCTCTAAATCATAGAATAAGGCCTATATATCTAACGCCTTAAGAGAAGACTAATATTTTATAAAGGTATCATGATTCTAGTAATCAAGAGCCTGACCACAAGTAGCCTAGGAAGCCTTAGCTGAAAATCGTTAGTAATATTGAGGTTTAACGGCACAAATATACTTACAGTCGATCTTATTTATAACGCCTCCTCGAATTCCATATATACGTAACTGGTCTTTGAACCCATCGCGCTAGGCTAAGCTAGTGAAGTTGTACTGTAATAAGGAGAAGGTTAATACCTTCGTTGATTTAGGTCCTTTAGAGTCAACCATTCTAAAGAATAGGAGGTCCTTTATAGTTTCGTTCTATTCTAGAGTCTATAACTCTCTTCCCTTAGGTAGCTTTATAGTAAGAACCTCTGTTACAGTAGTAAGCCCTTTAAAGGCACCATCTACTACCCTATAAACGATTACCTAGAAGATAAAACTCATTCTAAGAACTAGATGCTCCCTAAACCAATTCCTTAGGCTAATTCTTTATATTAGCCAGTTCTAAATAGAATAATTTTAACTTATATACTTACAGGGTAGTATTATTGCGATAACGCCAGCCTTTTATAAATTTAGGATCAATTGTTACCTAATATATTAGATACCCCTTTACCTTACTCTATTTAAGATGAAATGAAAGGTACTAATAATCATGAGTTAGTTTTAATATAATTAAAGATAATAATCATTAAGACACAAACCCTATAATATAAGCATTCGTTTGACTTATGATAAGTACTTGATTTAACGATAGCCCCTGCTCTTATACCTAAGCTAGTAAATAAAGAAAGAGAACTTCCAGTCTATATATATACTCTTTTATATATATAATCGTGATAGTTATCTATAAAGAGGTATCGAAGCAGGTAATCTATATCCTTTCTATTAACTAGGAAGCGCTCTCTAGGCTTTATAGGGAGCTTATATCTCACTGTTAGTTCGGTTCTAATAAACTTTTGTTTTTTTTTATTAGTAGTAAGCTCTATAAAAGGATAGTTGCTATCCCTTATATTAAGAACATTATCTTTGACTTCCTTAGAAAGGGATTGAGAAGTTTTATACTCCTACTTTAACGTAAAGCTGGTAAAGTAACTATAAGCTATTCTTTAAGATAGAATCTTTTTATAGGATTTAATATAAAACTCTGCGAAAAGTTTCAGACATTTAGGAGTCGGAATAGGTAGGTTAGGAAAATCTAGGTCTATAGACTTATTATAAGAAATCCTCTATCTACTAATAATTAGGAACTTAGATCGGTAAAATATAGGTTAAACTTATAGGGCCCAGTTACTAACTATATAATCGTATTTCTCTAGTATAGTAGGCGCTAGCTCAGGGTAGCAGATAGTATTACCCTCTTTTTCCTATTTATCTTGATATTCACATATAAAGCCATGTGATATAGCATATACGAGACGCTCCTAGAGTGATTTCGGGATATTCTATTCAGAGAATATATTATACGTCATAAAGAAGTTCAAATAAAATCATAGTAGACTAAGAAAAGAGCCTTAGAGGTTGTATTATATATTTTTCTTAGGGCCGGTATAGGCTTAGAATGAGTTAGCCCTTATCACCCTAAGGGTGAGAATTGTCACCCCGTTCTCACCTCTCTCACCCTAGTCTTAAGACTTCTTACCTATATCACCTATACTCACCCTAGAGTGCCGCTTAGGTACTAGGGCCAAATTGAGTATTGACTGTGCAGAATATGTGGCTTAAGTACGGCTGAGCGGACGGGAAGCCCTGTTTTCCACACCCTATGGTCGTATGTACTGAAAGATGTATTAGTATAGTATATGATCCTCATAGCAGGTTGAGTTTAAAAAAAGCGAGTACATCGCTGGTAATAAAGAAATTCATAGAGCTGCTACCTAGGGATACTACAATTATACATATTGCAGTGGGGGTTTCCAGAGCAGGATGACTAAGTGGCTATATGACATAAAAGCACTCCCGAGGCATAACTAGATAGTAACGCAGACACCTTTCCACTTCCATTCTCAGTAGTCACCCCATGGTGTTCTCCTCTCTAGCACCCTACTACTCCCAGTGACGACTCTGCTCTCACACCTGTTTCGCAGACAGGGCTGTTGGTGCCCCTCAGGGGTCCCCTCTTCAATATAGAGAGGTAATTATCTATACCATGCGATCATCGTGATGATAAAGATGAGCAAGAGGAAATAGTGAGCAGCAATGGGAGGGTTCTTGTGTTGGGGGTGACGATGACGCCACTCATCGATCCAGCTGGTACAGATTTCAACAATTTCAGCACGATCTTTGATCTTTTTGGAAGATATTTTAGGCTTGGACTGAATTTTCCAATCTTCCCATTCCCTAAGCGATCTAATATCGGACTTCAATTGCACTACCAAATTGGCATGATGCCCTGAAGCCAATGTCGTTCCTTCTGTAGCCCTCGGCTGACTCAGCATAAGCTGAGTCAGCATCTAGATAGCTTAGCTCCCGGCAACCGGGCAGAGAATACATCATCATTATCTTCCCCTAAGCTCTCAGTCTTACAACTGGTAGCACGTCCTGGCCACGCCAGAAGAACATTTCGAGGGCCCAGGTGAAACCCCCTCAGTTGAATTTTTATTTTTTCTTAGCCGTTACGCGCTACGCCGACGGCCCTAAGGGTTACTTACCCTAAGGGTAGATTGCCCCTAAGGGTAGATGTTGGACATGGTGGTCACCTGACCATCAGCCCGGTGCGGCAGGCACCAACCCCTATAACTAGATAGTTGGGCATTCTGCCCTTTAGGAATTGATAACTCTCTCCCTCTTCAATTGCATTACTATACTGTAGTCATATCAGGTTATAAGACCCCTGCTTTTCAAGCTAAAATCATTATAGTAAAGAGGTATCTTTATTTATTAATTCAAACGAAGTCTGACTTACGTAGAGAGAGTTATAAGTAGATAAAATAATATAATTGGTAGGATAAACCACTGTAGGACATATAATACGATAAATCAAAAATTCGCCGGCCCTATAAAAACGGATCGATCTAATAATACTACTACCTAATTGAGAAAAAGATCAATATTTTTAATAATATAATAATCCTAACCCTATAAGAGGTCGCCTATAATAGTAGATCTAGGAAATGGTATAGGACTAGTATAAACAGCTAACTAACCTCTTATAGGGATTAGTATACTAAAAAATAAGGATTAGAATAAGGTAGAAGATACCTTATACTTAACTAGAGACTAGAGTAAAGGTCTCCTAGTCGTTAGTAGCTTTATCTTATATAAGATAGAACTACTACTAAAGGAAAAAGAAGATTTTAATAATTAGCTTAGAATAGTGACTAAGATTCTTAAAAGTTATGGTTTATACCGGTTAATTAATAAAAATATCGAGAGACTAGACTAAGATACTACTAATACCGAAACTTAGATAAAACTGAGTATATAAGTTAGTACCTAGCTATAACTATATATCGACCTAGATATTACTAAATATATTATATTAAGTAGAAAAAGAATAAAATAGACCGATAACTTTATATATAAGTATAAGCTATATATATAAGAAGAAGAATACAGAGCCCTAAGTACTACAATTATTCGATTTATTAGAATAAAGAGAATAGATTTCTTAATAATAATAGAGTTTATTAATATACTAAAATAATAGTTTAAGATAGTAAACGATCTAAAAGCCGCTATACCACTATACTAAGCGATTATTATTATAGTAAACTAACTATAAGAGATTATAGAACTTTAAAGCTTAATTAAAATTAAAAATAATAAACTTAAATTAATTAAAGACCCTATAGTAGAAATAATAATCTAAGATTTCTTCCTATATTACTTAGAGATATAGGATAAGGTTAAAGAGTTTAATATTAATAGAGGTATATTAGTATTAGCTATAAAAGTACTAAAGGGATAGTAGAATAACCGCTAAGTCTTAAGTAAAAAGACTAAGTTAACTAATATACCGCTATATAGAAAATATATAAGAAAGTATATTAAAGAATAGAGAAACTATAAGATATAGTATACTACTAATAGGAACTATTCCTACTATAGAAGATAGGGTTATAATATAAAAGATTATTTCTATCTAATAGTAGATAAATAACTATAAAACTAGAAACCGAAGCCTAGCCTATAATATTAGAAGATATTAAGCTAATTTTATAAAAATAAGAGTTAATAAGTTAGCGGGAAACCTACTAATTAGATATAATAGATAAACTTTAATACTATCGCTATATTAGTAACTATTAACGAAGGAAACTACGATTTTAGAGGAATAGCGATAGTATAAGATAGAGAGGGCTTTAGTAGAATAGTAATAGTAAACGAACTAATATAACTCCTCTAGAATAGTATCGATTAGATATTCGATTTAGGATCTTCTTAGTATATCTACTTAAATAGAGAACTTTTTATTATATTCGAATTATATAAACTAGGAATAGTAATTAGTTAGGATTTAAGTATTAGATAGTAAGTAGTTACAGAAGGCTATAGTAATATTATATTACTAATCTAGAAACTAAATAGAATAAGATATAAACTATATATCTATTATATATATAAACTAGGGAATAAGTTTAATCTCCTTAGTCTATTAAAAATATACTAGGATTAAGGGATAAGATAGAATCCTAATAATATAGTAATTAAAGATAGTAATTAATAAGTAATAGGGTATACATTTATTATAAAGAATATTCCTATTATTAAACTAGTAGATAAGCCTTACCCTATCTATTATAAAGAAGGAGAAGGTCTAGTATATATCCTAATCTTAGCTAAACTTATATACTAGAGACTTAGATATATAGGAAGCTATAAGGGATAAGTTAATAAAGATAAGCTAGGATATAATATCGGTACCGAATATTTTAATTGTAAATCATATAGAAAAGGGAAGTCTAAGAAAATCATTTCCTAAGACTAGTAAGTAAGAGTAATAAAGGTTAGGTAACTACTTTATATCGACCTATACCCTATTAAACCGAAAGGAATTGGTAAAGATAATAAAATTGATAAAGAATATATAATAATTATTATAGATAATATATCTAGATTTCGAGTTATACTCTATATATCTAAGAAAAGTAATATATTATTAACCCTTAAGATATAGACCGAATAGTTTAAATAATATACTAGTTACTATCTAATAGAATAGAGATATAATAATAGAAAGGAATTTTTTTATTTTACTACTTAGGTAAAAATTATATTAATAACTATTAGTACCTTAATACTATATACCTATAAATAGAACGGAGTTTCTAAATATAGTAGTTATTATATTATATAGATAGTAAGGATAATATATATTAATATAGGAATTACTCTAATAGAACTATAGACTAAAGTAGTAACTATAGTAGTATATATTATTAACTAACTAACTTACTTAGGAAGTAAAGCCCTAATACTTACTTAGAGAAAAGTAATAAACCTATAAGAAGACTAAGAGGTAATAAACCTATCGTTTCTCTGAGTATAGTACTCTAAGGTATATATCTATAAACTAAAAGAAACTTAAATATAAGGAATAAAGATAGATCCTAGAATATAGATTAGATACCTTATAAGATATAAAGGAGATAACGGGTACTATTACTATATCTATAATCCTAAAACGAAGAAAATTTCGATTTATAAAGATATCGTTTTTTAGGAAATAAGAATTCCTAGGATATATAATAGAACTAATAAAATTAAAATAGGAGAAAAGATTATTAATAGCCCTCTAATAAAGAAAATATAGTTTATAATTAGAGAACTACTCTTTAAAAATATAAGAGTAGTAATAGAAGTACTATCGAAAAATTTCTAAAATCTTTACCTTAGGATAATCATAGAGTATATTAGCCTAAGGGAAGAGTATTAATAAGACTCTAAGATAAACTCTATAAATATAGAGGATGCTAAACTATTCTATAATATTAATAAGGAAATTCTATAGGAAGAATTACTCGAAGATAGAGTATAAGTACTTATATAGAGAGTATTAGAGATATTAGCTCGACCTACTTAATAAATATTACCTCTATAATCTAGAATTATTTATAAAGAACTAGTAATATACCTAGCTCTCCTAGGAATATTTAAAGAACTAAACTTACTATCTCCTATATTAATACTATTAAGATAACTAGAAATAAGATAGGTTAATATAAACCCTATATACCTTAACCTACTGTAACTATTATACTAATCTAAAAGATCTATAAAAGGTTACCTACCTAAATACTATAATAATATAAAATAGGGAAGGTATAGAGTATATAATTAGAGTAGAGAAGGAGGATTATAATATACTATAAATAGAGATAAGGAGATAGGACTAGTACCTAAGGATTACTAGATAAATTTACCTTTTAGGGTAGGTTTCGCTTTATTATCTATTAAAAAAGGACTAGAATAAGGAATAGTTACCCTACCTCTAATAGGATAATAACTTAAGTTATAGAATATTAAAATCCCTTAGATATATATAGAGGCTATAGTATTAAAGTAGAAAGACTAATAGTATACTATAATAGAAATATAAATCGAAAAGCTAAAAGTAGCTAAGATATATAAAATTATTAAGTAACTACCTACTAGAGTAATAATCCTACTAGGGAAATAGGTCTTTAACCTTAAGATCGATAAAGAGAATATAGTCTAAGAGTTTAGAGTATACTAGATAGTCTATAGAAATAGGTAGAGACTAAGGATCGATTTTAACGAAAATTATATACTAGTTATATAAGGAGAGATAATAAGACTATTTCTTAGTATAGTAGTTATAAATAATATATTTCTTAAGTAGGTCGATTATACTATAGTATATCTAAATATAATTATTAATAATTATATTATTTTTATATAGTAGCTAATAGGATTTAAGAAAAATAACCTAAACTAAGAAAAGGAGGTCTACCTCCTTCTATAAGTAATATATAGATTCTAGTAGGTAGGTTATCTTTAGTATAATATAATTGTAGAAGCGCTAAAAAAGATAGGATTTAAACTACTAGTTAATAAACCCTATATTATAGTCTATAAGGAACTAAATATCTAGATCCTACTCTATATAGATAATACCCTAATTATATTATTAAATAAAGAAGGAATTAGATAGTTTAAGGATAAAATCCCCTTTAAATACTATAATCTAGGAAAATTAGATCGATTTCTAGGGAGTAGCCTCTCCTAAGGAGAACTTAGAATATTCCTAAATTAATAGGCTTATATAGAGGAGATTATTATAAAAGCTGGCTTATAGAGTATAGTATAAGTCTATCTCCTAATAAAAATAATATATAAGTCTCTAGATATTATAAACTTAAAAGAAGATAAAGATATAAGGAAGATAGAGAACGATCTCGAAGAAGATTAACCCTAGATTATAAAGGAGGAAGTGAAAAGATTTATTAAAGATATCGGTAAGCTAGAATAGCTAACCGATAAATCGAGACCTAATATTACCCTTATAGTTAATAAACTATAGAGAAGAGCCTCTACCCTAAGAGAAGAAGATATCGATATACTTAAATAGCTAAATAGATATATTAAGGAGATAATAGACCTAGGTATTCTTCTTAGGAAAGAACTATTAACTAGCTTAATCGGATATATCGATATATTATATTATAATTATAAGGATAGTAAGAGTACTAAGGTATTTATCTTTTACTATACTAAGGGACCTATTAGCTAGTCCTCTAAGAAAGAAGAAATTATTACTAGAAGTAGTATAATAGTAGAGTATATTACCTTTAATACTATAATTCGTAAGTATATATAGCTCCTAAAGATTATAGACTAGATAGGAAAACGATAGAAACTACTAATTACTATCTATTTAGATAGTAATAATATAGTATCTATTATAAAAAAGGATAACTACTTAAAAGGAACGAAGTAGGTAGATACTAGATACTACTTTATCAGGTATATAGTTAGAGAAGGGATTATTAAACTTAAACTTATTATAAGTATATAAAATATCGCAGATACCCTAATAAAGCTACTAGCGCAGGAACTTTTTAAGCTAATAAGGAAGAAGATAATAGCTAAGATACCTAATAAGGAAACCTAATAAGGTAAAAGTTAGACAAAATAACCTAATATTAAAAAAAAAAAAAAAAAAAAATCAATAATAGTAATAGCAGTTTCTACTAGATAATACGGTTTCTACCTAATGAAAAAAAAAAAAAAAAAAAAATAACGAATAAAATAGATGAGTGCATTCCTCGGGATTATGCCTAGGGGGGTATGTTAGACATGGTGGTTACCTGACCATTAGCCCGGTACGGCAGGCACTAACCCCTATAACTAGATAGTTGGGCATTCTGCCCTTTAGGAATTGACAACTCTCTCCCTCTTCAATCGCATCACTACACTGTAGTCACATCAGTAGAGTACCCCAGCGTACGGTTCTCGTCACTGGTTGCCTCGCCACCCAAGGTACTTTCTCCCGAAGCATTATCGCATACCTGCGCGCGTTACTAGTCGATACTCAGACGCGTTTCCGTCCCTTATAGGACCACTATCCTTTCGGGTATCGGCAGAGGGGCACAGTCACGTAGCCACTAATCGATATCGCTATTGCTACTATACCTATATATTATATCAGTATCTATAATAGAGTAGGTAGAACCACCTAATAGAGCCCTACAGAAGCTTATCTTAACAGCCTATTAATTATACCTTTATACTTCAGATAATACTAACCTATATCTAGAGGTCTTCGACTAACTACTACTGTCCTAGGTTTATTATATAATAAGCCAGTACCTATAACTATTGTTACCGCAGAACCCAATAATAGGCCTCTATTATCTAGCTAACTAGGCGCTTAAGATAAAGTATACCCTAAGAGGAGTAGTACAGAACTTTATATACTAGGTAACAAGGTCATTAACTATACTTAGTAGATTTCCGCTCCTAGAGCTAGAGGAGGAGGATATTATACTAGGATAACCTAGTATATTAGTTAGAGACCTATAGCTAGTATACTAAACCGTAGGTAGAATATAAATACTATATTTCAAGCTATTATAACTAATACTATTACTATAAGTTATACCTTAACTACTAGTTAATCTACAGCTAGGTTAGAACTATAATTCTATTTTTAGGCCGCGACTACCTATATATACTATCTTTAGGTTATAATCTCTATCTATATTTAGAGACTATTATAATATTATTATAAGACTATCTTCTCTATTATAGGACCCTCTAAGTATTAGTCCTCTAGTTTATATAAGTAATCGAATATTATAGGCTATAGAAAATAAGAATCTTATATAGGCCTTCTAAGAGAGCTATAGTCTATATAAAGATAATATTAGTATAATATCTCTCTATCTAATAAATAGTAGTTATATACCTCCCTAGAGTTAGGAGACTATAATAATATAACTAGTATAACTATAATAAATACCGCTGTAATACCCCTTATATAGAATACTACCGCGACCTATAATATAACTAGCTATATTCCTACTAAACCTAATAGTTAAGGATTAAGTTAAGTAGGCGCCTAGTAAGGTATCTTTAGATAGCTACCCCCTATACTTAATACTAAACTTATAGTAACTATATAATATAATATATTAGTATATCTTATTATAGTAGCTAGCTGAGATTATAGTAAATATAACAGCCTTAGATACCCTAGTGATATAGATAGCCCTAATACTAATAATAGCCTAACTATACCTATAAACTTATTTCTAATAACCTAATATATATATAATTCCTTCCTAGGGGCCTCTATAGACTATATTATATCAACCACTATATAACTAGCTACTATAGGTATAGGCCTATTAAGTATTACCCTTAGTAGCGGGCTCTACCTTTAGTAATACCTAGCTGTAGTAGATTATAGTAATAATCGCTACTACAAATACTACTAAGCCCCTACTATAGGGACTACTAAGTCTACTAGGTAGGGATAGTATCCCTAGATATAATAGCTCTAATAGTATTAGTACTTTCCTAGTAAATATAATATAGAAAGTAGAGGATATAGGTCTATTTATTCTAGATACTACCTAGGAAAGGTATATTAGGAGTATCTATAGTATAACCTATTATTCTAATATATATATATTTCTAAATTAACTTAGGAGCTAGATTCCCTTATAAGGTAAGGTAGTTATATATACTAATATATAATTATACCTACGCAGGGAAGTATATAAGTAGTATAATTCTAAATTAATAGATCTTAAATAGGCTAGCTTATAGATATACCTAGTAGAGTATAAATTCAGATGGTTCCCTATACTAGAATATTAATAGAAGATACTATTAATAGAGGTAATTAAATAGCTGATAGATAGCTACTATACCTAATTAGATATTTAGAATAGTCATTCTATAACGTTATAGGCTTAGGGAATACTACAGTTAGCCTATATAGCAGATATTATTGACCCTATATAACAATTACATATAATATAGATAAGAATAGAACTATACCTATAGTAGGATATTAATAAACCTAGTATTTGTTAAAGTATTATAGGTATGAGTTAGAATACTGCATATAACCAGATAATTTAAAGGAAGGTATCCAAAAGTATAAAGTGTACAATTGGAATAAAAGTTGCTCTCAAAGTCTACAAGCTATATGCGTTATAGTCTTTTATATACAAAAGGGGACAATCTCGCTTCTCTCAGGTATGGTTCTAATAATATTAGAAACGTACAATAACAATCAATCGGGATAGGGTTAGTATTAGGGAACGGGCCAGAAAGATGCTTTTCCGGCCAAGAATACAGCCTACCTGATAATATCATTAAATCCTAAGCCTTAGCGGTTAGAAACTAAGTATAGATTTTAATACACCCCCTTAATGAAAGTTATTAGGCATCAGAGTATATCACAGCGCGTGGTATAAGTATAGTAATACTAAAGGGAAGGATGATTATTAAAGAAAAGAAAAGAAAGGTAGTCTAGTACTTATTGATTTTTATATTAGCGGTAGTCCCACAGTCTATTAGATCGGGGTTATTTTAAATAAGTCAAATATTAAGATCTAGACGTATATAAACGAAAGGAAGTATTAACTAGATATAAAAATATAAAAATATAAATATAATAGGATTATAAGGATTAGAAAATATAAGTTATATATATAGATTCTAAGATACTTACTTTCTTACTAATAAGTAGAAGTAGAAGCAGAAGGTATTATACCCCTATCTTATAGAGGGTATAAACCTAGTTATTTAATAAACTATCGAAATTATAGTCCTACTAGTAGTTTAGTAAGGCTATTAGTAATATTATTAATACCTTTAATATAGGGAATATAGATCTTACTATATACTATCTATTCTCTTACCTAATACTAGTATATCTTAATATATTTAGACCTACTATTTTCCTTTAGTATAGTAGCTATTAAGATAGTGGATTAGCTATCGCTATATAATAGTATAGGAGCTAAGGATATAGAGGAAGTAGAGAGAGCTTCTCTAGAGAAAGAATTAATACCTAGATCATTAAGTAAGCGCTTTAGCTATAGAGCTTCTATAGCTATAAATAAGATTACTATATATTTAGCCTTAGCAGTAGACTTTATAGTACTAGTTTACTAGGTTAATTTCTATATAACTAGTATACCGGTAAAAAAGAAGATATAGCTAATATAGCTCTTACTTCTATCTTTACCCCTATATAAAGTATCTATATATCCCTAAAGTCCTATCCTATTATATATTCCTCCCTACCCTACGGCGCTATATATAAGTTTATATTATAAGGTAGTACTAGTATATATAATAAGCCTAGCTATAAGAGCTTTATAGCTAGGATCGGGGTTTATAAGGAATTATATAAAGATAGAATAATAGTAGGTAATATCTAGTTAAGTTATAGTATTAGTATAGTTCTTAGAACTAATAGTTAATTAATAGGACTTAATAGTCTTTATAGAAGCTTATAAAGTAGGTCTCTATAGGATTATTAAATTTAGTAGTAGTATAATCAGTTTATATCTACCGTTTTTACCTATAAATGGTTTCGAAAACCTATTAATATAGGTTTTCTAGGAGATAGAGAGGGTACCGGCTTCTTAGTAGTATACTACTTTTATTAAAAGATAGTAGTAAAGTAGGCTAAAGTCTATAATCAACTATTTCATAGAAACGGCTTATTTTATTCGATTAATAAGATCTTATAGGGATACAGTAATTAGTATATTATCGATATATATAAAGATATAGATAACATTTACCCCCTAATTATAATAGATATAAAGATAAGGATTAGAAGGAGATCGTTTAAATCTAAGGGTAAGTAAGAAATCGCCTAGTATATTAAACCAGTTATTAGTAGACTATTTTAAACTATATAAGCTATACTTAAGCTAGTATACTTATCCCTTTATCTTATCTTTAAAACCAGGTAATAGTTCTATATAAATAGTCTCTATAAGTGGTATATTAAGGTATACCAGGTTAATATTAATATAGGTAGTATATAAATACTAAATTATAATAATACTAAAGAGGATATAGAATATAATATAGCTACTAGTACTAGCGAATATCTTATTATAGTTGAGATTCTTAACTTACTAGAAGCTATATACTACCTAGTAAGCTTTAAACTTCAGAGGATTACTATTAGTATTAATCTTTAGTTTAAAAACCTATTTACTAGTTAGGGTATATATTATATATAAAGCTAGGACTAACTCCTAGATACCTATTATAGTAAGCTAATCTATCTTAGCTTTTATAGCTCTATACTACTATAGCTAGAGTAGTAAGGCCTTTACCTAGCTTAGGCTCTTTAGATTAAGTAGCTAATAGAGATCGATCGATTCTATAAATAGAAGTAGTAGAAGAGGTACTATACCTAGGAATACTAGTATAGTAGTAAATTAGCTTAGTATTAATATATATAGTATATTTATATAGTATACTAGTTATTAGACTCTTATTCTTATATTATAAGTACTTAAATAGGATATAATCGTTCTAATCTAGTAGAGAGCGATATTAGGTACTAGTATAGGATCTAGAATATAGCCTATATCTTTAGGAGTATAATCTTTATTATTAGAAGACTTACTTATAGATCCTTCTAAGAGTAATTAGTTAGATAGTTCGTCTATAGTAGAAGCTTCCTTACCTAATATATAGCAGAGGAAGGGCTATACCTATATTACTAGTAGTTTAGTTATAGGGATTAGTAGATCTAGATTATTATATAGATCCTAAGGGTCCCCTTTATTAAAAACAATATCTTAGCGAACGATAATTATTCTATCTAGGTACTAGATCTTATATTAGCTACCGTAGTAGCTAGTATATCTAATTAATCTACTAAGTACTATATAAGGTTATAAATACTTACTTATAGGGGTAGATCTAATTTCTTCTAGTATTCTTATAGTATATACTTTATAACCTAGGATCTAGAGAAATAAGAGGTTAGGTTTCCTACTAAAATAGATTTCGTATAGTAATATTATTAGGAAACCGGTATATTTATACCTATTATAGATAGTAAGGTTCCTTACTATTATAATTATCTATATAATATCTAGCTATAGTAAGGTAGGAAGCTTAGTATTATCGAGAATTACTTAAGTATATTCCTAGAGAAGGTATATAATTCGTTTAATCTTACTATTCTACTTATAGGTATATAGAGTAGAATAGTAGAGTTTGATCTTAGCTTCCTAGGCCTAGTAGGTAAGATAGTAGCTTTAAAATTCGTCCCTATAGTCTAATTAGAATATAGCGAGGTTTATCCTACTCCTTAGTAGTAGGGTACTAACTATAGATATAGCGGCTTCCTATTCCTATTAGTATTAGTTAACTATATAACTAAGATATTATTCTACTTAGCTTTTATATTATAGGAACTGTATATCGCCCTATCTACTCTAATTGTCGATATCTAGTATTTAGTATTTATCCCTATTCCTACTGTAGGGTAGTTTACTGCCCCTACCTAGATCTATATATATTAGATTACCTACCTTATCGGAGCAGTATAGTACTAGATCCTAATATAGCTTTATTATTACCTTTACAATTGTATAGTTTATATAGGCTTATTTTAGAACTATAAGGCCTATTATATCTATACTATCTACTACCCTTACTATTTATATAACTATCCCTATACCTATATAGCATAACCGATAATACTATATATTAATATTAATCTTCTTACTAAGTTAGAACTTAGCTTCTTTATTATTCGTAGTAGGAAGGATCTTAGAGGAAGGAAGGGTTTTAGAGGAAGGAAGGCTTTTAGATATATACTATATAGGGGCTATATAGAGGGAGGTTTTAGTAGTAGATTTTATAGATACTACTATTAATCTTCTAGTATATTCTATACTAGCCTATCTATAGGAGGATCGAATAGTAGAATTTATATCTAAATCTAGTATCTTTTTAAATAGAATTTCGATAGTAAACCTTACTTTTAGTCTAGTTAATAGTAGTATATTGGGTTAAATTAATAAATTTAGTATTAGAATTAATGACTAAGTATAATCTAAGATTAGTAGGGAAGTAGTAATATAGGGTTTAGGATTAAGAGGTATAGAAGGAAGAAGAAGCTAAGGGCTAGGGGAAGTAGTTATTTTTATAGACCCAGCTATTTACTTACTAGTATCTTACTTTACTACTAATTATATAGTAAGTACCTACTTTACCTTTACTATTAGTATATGATCTTATATATAACGGTAAGTACTAGCTATATATATATCTAGCTTCCCCCTAGGGTATATATAGATCTTTCTTACCTTTAATAACCATACCGTTCCTACCTTATATCCTTTAGTAAACGTTATCCTATCTAGCTTTATTAGTAGTAAATCGTTCTTATTATATATTACTAAGATACCTTTATTAGTAAGCTTATACTAAGAGATTAAATTAATACTAAGACTAGGGAGATATATAGTATTCTTAAGGATTAGATTTTAACCCTATTTAGTTCTATCGTTAACTTATAGTTTAATACTACCTCTTAGCCTATTAATCTACTCTATTTATAATACTATCTTAATAGTAAAGGTTTACTCTATCACAGTACTAGGAATAAAATACTAATCTAAGTATATTATATAGTTATCTAAACCTATATCGTATATCTATATCTTTATATCTAGTGGTTAAGACTATATATAGAACGCTTAGATTAGTATATTAATTACTAGGTTAGATACTTGGTATTAGGCGGCCTACTTAGCAGCCTTATAGGCGGCCTACTCGGCAGCCTTATAGGCGGCCTATTCGGCAGCCTTATAGGCGGCCGGCTCGGCAGCTATCTTAGTAGTCTTACTATACTTAATACTAGCGCGCTTCTTTAAGTACTTACTTACTAGCTATACAGCTAGGCTGTTAGCCAGAACTATATATGAAACCTAGGTAGAAAATACCTCTATCACTCTAGTATTAGATAATAAAGCTTTCTTTAGTTTATCTCTTTCCTTCTTATAGTAGTCTACTTCTAGGTAATTAGTTAATTTATAATAACTATATAGTTTATTACTTATATTATACTAGCTAGTTTTACCTTTCCCCCTATACCCCCTGCTTATAGAGTATCCCCTTAGGGCTAGCGCTAGTAACTAGCCGGTTATATATATTAATATTAACTATTAATTAGCTAGTTAGAAAGCTTCTACCCTCTCTAACTAGCTATATAGATTATTAAAGTAGTAGTAGTCTATAGGATTAGTTATTTTTGCTAATAAAGCTTTATAGCTTACTAGCTAAGGGTACTATTTAGGGCCCTTAATATAACTTAGTAGCTTAAGATACTTTTTAATCTTAGCTATATACTCTATAATAAACTTAGGATCTTTCTATAGTAGTATTTTCTTATCTTAATTAGTTTTAAAATTAGCGATTAAGGTACTTATAGACTAAGTCTTAGTATAGGATATCTTCTTAATAGTATATACCGCTTCCTAAGCTATATATAGTTTATTAGTTTTATATTACTCTATTAATAAAGTCTATATCTTCTCTAGTTCTAGTTCTTTAGACTAGGGTATTATCTTATTAATTTTAGGGCTTATATTCTATATTAGGAGTAATTATATATTAACTTTCAGTACTTTAAGATTATACTATTATTTATAATTAGCTAGTAGGGAGCTTATAGAGCTATTAATAATCTAGAGGAGGAGATTCTAATCTAATATCTAGGTAATATTTACTACCTAGTTCTTAAAATTAGACTTACCTATAAGCGGTATAGCTAGCTTATTAAAGGTCTTCTTTTATCTACTTTTTAACATTTAATTATAGAAAGAAAGGTATTTAAGTATACTTACTATTACTTACTTAGTACTTTATAGAATAGTTTATTAGTATATAAAATTTAATATACTTTACTCTCTTTACCCTCTTAGTTAGTTAGAAAGTAGCTTATTTAGAGGATTATAGAATATTAGTACTTAGTTAAGTACTATAGCCTATACTAGATCTAGGGTTCTTCCTAGGGCTTTATAGGCCGAAGATACTAGGGTATATATCCCTAAAAGGGGTATACTTTATACTACTCTTAGTAGAATAGTTAGATCTCTCTTAATAGACTAGGAGATTTCGCTAGTAGTATAGGTAGTAGTCCTATTTTTAATATAATCTAGGCGATCTATAATATATTAAAGAAATATATTAATAGGATTATTACTAATCTAAGTCGACTCTAGATTAGTATTTAATTATACTGTAGAATCATACTAATCTTAGCTATAGCTATAGCTTTAATCGGTATCCTTAAATCTAGCAGTCACTTTACTATCTAATTCTTTATTATCCTCCTAAGCCTAGGGCGGGGGAGGTATACCTACCTAGTAGCCAGGTAGTATAGAACTACTTCGTATATTTACCATTTTATAAATTTAAAGTAAGGATAAAAAGAAAGGGTATTTAAGATAAGATCTCTCTAGTTACTTAGGGGGTAAGTAGTGGGATCAATTAATTATAATAAACTAAATTAATATACAGAATCCGGCTAGTTAAACTATACTAGGCTTATAACCTATTAAAGTATTATAAGTATAAGTTAGAATACTATATATAACCAGATAATTTAAAGGAAGGTATCTAAAAGTATAAAGTATACAATTAGAATAAAAGTTACTCTCAAAGTCTATAAGCTATATATATTATAGACTTTTATATACAAAAGGGGATAATCTCGCTTCTCTCAGGTATGGTTCCAATAATATTAGAAACGCACAATAACCATCAATCGGGGTAGGGTTGGTATCTGGGAACAGGCCGGAAAGATGCTTTTCCAGCCGAGAATAGAGCCTGCCTGATAACGTCATTGAATCCCAAGCCTTGGCGGTTAGAAAACCAAGTGTGGATTTCAACAACCCTAACTAATAATAATTCCCTATATACCTTCTAGGCCTCTATAATATATATAAGCGATAAGTTTCGCTAAAAGATCCTAAATAGTTATAATACTAACCCTTATTAGTTAAGAGTATATTAATAACTATAAGAGGAGGGAAATAATCTAATAACCCTAACCCTACTATACCTAATAGAGGATAAATTCCTCTATTTAGTATAGGATAATAGTAGTTATTAGCTATATATCCCTAACTTACTAGTAAAAGAGATTTTTAGACTTATCTATAATAAATAAGGATACTAAGGCTTTAATTAGTATTACCGAAAGATAGATAGAATAGTCTTTTATAAGAGAATAAAGCTACTAAGATAGTATATTAACCATTATCCTAAGTATCTATATAATAGTATAAGAAGATACTGCCTATATAGATCTCTACAGCCTATTATTAGCCCCCTAATCCCTTTTTATATAGTCTATATTAACTTTATTATCAGCCTTCCAGTCTTATATAATAGATATAATATAATTATATTCATTACTTATAAGTTTACTAAGTATATTAGCGCGATTCCTAGTAAAACTACCTAGAAAAGTAAGGACTAGGCCCTTATAGTCCTAGTATACCTATAGAATATAGACTAGGGTCTTCTAATAGTCTAGATTTTAGATAGAGACCCGAAGTTTATTAAAGGCTTCTAGTAATCGATATTTAATACTCTAAGGGTTATACTCTTCTTTACTACTATATATTATATATAGGCCGATAGATAGAGTAAATAGACAAACTAGATAGCTAAAATCTAGCTATAATACTAGTACTCCCTTTACCTAATAGAGGACTAGCCGGTTAGCCTACTAAGCCTAATAGTAGTAATAAATAGTATAGTAAGTATATTAATATTAGAGATCCTATATAAACTTATATTTAAGATTAACCTATAGATACCCTAGAACTTCCTATATAATATATTCGCCTACTAGTAGGACTTAGCTCTATAGTAGGATATAGTAGAATATATGAAATATATAGCTATATAGATAAAGGATTATTATAACTATCGCTATTAACCTAAGTACTTTAATATTAGGGATAAAGTCCTCCTATATATTAGATAAGACTATAATATTCTAGTAAATAACACTATCTCCTATAAGCTAGGCTAATAGTATATAGGCCTATTTATAGTTATTAAAAGGGTCGGTTACCTAGTATACCGGCTAGAGCTCCTACTAACCTAGAGAATTTATCTAGTTATTAGTATCTAATACCTAGAACCTATCCTATCCCTAGACCCCTTTAGCTATAAACTACCATAAGACCTAGAACCGATATATAATAACCGTTTCCTAGATAATATAGATTACTATAATATTATAGTAGTCTTAGATATATATATATATTACCTAGGATATTACTAGATAGCAGTTAAGGAATATCTTATCTAGTAGGAAGGGAAACTGTAAGAATAGAGCTAATAGGTTAAAGAGAGAGATATAGTTAGGGCTAAGGTTAAGATTAGAGAATTCGAGGAATATAGGTATATAGTTATAGGAAATAAGTAATAAGCAGATACTTACCTTTACTATATAACTACTATATAAAAGTAAGAGTAAGTAGCTTATCTTACTACCCCCCTACCCTTATTATATCTTACTTACAGCTCTTACTTTATTTACCCTCGGCCTTATTAACCTTACTTATAACTCTTACTTTAAATACCTCCCTCGTTATTACTTAACTTCCTATAACTTATTCTTCTTTACTTCCTTATACCTCTTAATACTACCTCTATTATCTAATCCCTCTATTATCTAATCTATTCTCTATTCTTAATCTATATACTTATTCGTCCCCTAAAGATAACTTACTCCTAATATTAGTATCTAATATAACCGCTTATCTTACTTATTTACTATAAGAATACCGCTAAAGCGCTATAGCCGGCCGGCTATATCGATAACCCGATTACTATCTAGCCCCTATCTACTAATAATAACTAAGCCTATAGATAATAACCTAGAACCTAACAGCTACTATATACCAATAGTATATATACCTACAGCTATATATATAGCTAATATAAATAGATAGTATTAGTAGGTACTTAATAACCTATAGCTAAATAACGCAGTACTATACTATAATATTATCTATTATAATAAAGATAGATACTTCTTCCTACTACCAGCTAATATTCGCCTCTCTAATCGACTAGTATTCCTAATTATTATAAGTAACCTCTACCTAGGGAAATAGCGGAATATATATTAGCTATTAGACTTTAATACTAATAGAGATATCTTTCCTAACTACTAGCCTATAGGTAGCAGGGTGATTATATAGATATATAGACTACCTTTTACTCTAGTCTTCTCTAGTTATTATATACTTCTAGGAGCGAAATACTAATACTATTTATAGATTATAGATAAGAAATAAAGAAACTATAATATATCCCTAGACGTAAAGGGCCTCTGCTTTAGCTAAATTATACTACTACTAGACTATATTAATAACAGTACCTTATAGATAGAATATAATAAGAAAGACTAGTAGCGTTTCCTAGCTACCCTAGCTATATACTACTCAGCTATAGACAGTATGCTTTTATATAATAAAGATATTATCTATCTAGTCCCTCTACCCTATATTATCGGATTCTACCTATATAGCGGAAATAAGGCTATATATACTATAGACTAACTAACGGATCTAGTAGATATACTTTAGCGCTAGATACTAGATATACTATACTCCCTAGCTAAGAGAGCTATACCCTACCCGCTAGTACCTAGTATTAACGCCGATATCTCCCTGCTAAGATACCTAATACTAGATATATATATAAACTAGGATAAAGGAACTCAGTAGTAGGAGCCGATAGTAAACGTATACCCTAAAAAACGCAAAAGGGACGACGAAGAGCTAGATACTGCGATTACTTAGCCTATAAGAGACATTTATCGCCTTATTAGCGACTTTGATAATATTATCCCGGCTATATATGATAAAGTTGATAAGCTAGCTAAACGCCTATAGTATATTAGGTAGGCTAGGAAGATCCTAGACTCGCTAGTAGCTAGAGAGATCTTAGATATATTTAATAGTCTTACCGGCTAGTGCGATGAGTATACAATAGCGGTATAAGATATAGAGATATCCCTTAATACAGTTGACGGCCTCGCAGCCTTCGCGCTACACAAGATCATCGCTGAGATACAGAAGGAGGCTAACAGCGTCCTCGGAGGGGACTAGGGACAGCCAATTGTGGTACTAGACGACGACTTGATAGATGTCGCCGATAATGTCCATTAAGTCATTGAAGCCTCCCGCTTATTACTATTTGCGAAGTTTTCTGATTTACCCATTTTTATTAACATGTATTTAAATACCTATCGGTCGAGGGCGACCGATATCTTCGGGTGTCGGCAGATGTAGCCCTCGGCTGACTCAGCATAAGCTGAGTCAGCATCTAGATAGCTTAGCTCCCGGCAACCGGGCAGAGAATACATCATCATTATCTTCCCCTAAGCTCTCAGTCTTACACCTTCCTAAACATTGAGAGTTCCCCGTGTAAACAAAGAAGGCAAACAAAGAAGGTGCAATGCATGTGACATTGACATTGACATTGACAAAGAAGGCGCGAGGGAACTGTCGCATTTTAGAAAGGCACGTGGTTTTGGGGTATAAAAGGGCCCCTCCCCCAACTCTTCTTCTCTTTTGCTTCTCCTCTCCCCATCCCTCTGACCACCATCTCACTGTAGCCCCCACGAGATAGTGTAGGCAGAGGGTTCCGTAGCACATGCTGCTTCACCTACCACAGGGCCCATAACATTATCATATGTATGAGGTCCATGTAGGTCTGCATCAGACATCAAACCGGGCTTTCTCGTGGACGTTCCTAAAAGCATGGCTCTCATCGCCATTTGACAAGTCTCACGGAATACATGGGGGGTGTAGATGGCCGTAGCCGAAGACATACGGTGTATGTTTAGTTACAGTTGCTATAACTATGTCTAAAGTAGATACAGTAACAAGCTGTGCCTGGATATAATGTAGGGATCTCAAGGATCCCAGACGAAGTCCTCGCAGATGGTTCAAACACAACGTGGTACCTCTCAAACGCGTAAACCGAGGTCTCTGGTGCTAAACTTACCTTATACTGGCCATATGGGTATGTAGCACATGCCAAAATAAAATAAAATGCAAGATATTCTAAGATATGCCAACTTTCTGTGCTACTTGCCAGACTTTACAGGGACGAAAGGTGCATTTGATAGAATAATAAGTACAAGGAGAGGAAAATAAAGAGAAAAAAGTTGAGGGTCCCGATTGTATGGTTTTGTGGGCGTTCTTGCCAAATCATGCAAATGAGTATTTTATTCGCTTGTACTTACTCATGCCCTGTTCCTTCCAAGGTTGCCCAGACCGTCAAGCCCTTCATGAGCATGAAGAAACTCTCACGACACATCGATCAGGAAGGAATGAATCTGTAACTGTAATTCAGGTAGTATCTTTATCTTTTCTGCCAGGAGTAATCACGTGCTCGTGCTAAGCTCCATAATGCTCCCTTGTCCCACTACACCCCACTTAATAATGTGGCATAATTAACTAACTAGGCGCTGATTGGCTCAAATTAGGCAATAGTCTTTCCCATACAGCCCCACCCTGTTCGACTATACACAATTCTTCAAAGTACAGGTATCTTTTGTATGGCGTAATCATACAAAAGGTACATAGATCTGATATTTCAACAATCTGTATTCTCTTCACTAGTGACTTCATGATCCATTTACTTCATGGCAAATTTGTTGCCATCCACATCTAGGTACGTGTATGGGCGACGAATCGTGCCACTACGACAATGGGACTTTTTCTGCACAGCAGAAAATTAGTAAGCCACCTATTACTAATAATACGCTGTTTCAACCTGGTTCCAATTACTCCGTAGTGATGCTTGGTCTTATCCTGAATACCGTATAAAGGTATAAGTCTTACTAAGGTACTATATAAATAGCGAGGTTTAGGAAGTAAACATAGGCAGGAAAAAAAGAAAAGAAATGGTGTGGTTAGCCGTCTTACCATCCCACCCTGAGTTAGGGTGTACAGGTATGGGGGCGGTAAGACGGCTACCTACAGTGGTGTTTCAAGAGTATTTGACCTCGGGTACATTGGGATCTGACCGCCCTTCCAGACCGCCTACTACATTCATATGGATGATGTTGTCAAATATGAGGGATGGCATACTAGTAACTATAGGTTTCTGCTTGGCAGTATTAAAAGTGGGTCATAGGCCCAATGTACCCTAGGTCAAATACTCTTGGAACACCACTGTATCAACCAGAAAAGGACGACTATATTGTATGTCTTGTTATTTCTGCCAGTATTATTAGTCGGCAACCCACGTGATCTGATCATATAATACCTTACCATTTGCACACAACATTTTACCTTCTTGGACTACTCTGTACTCCGTAGCATCTGATCTATATCGTCAAAATTAAATCACTTCTTCGTACAATTGAACCATGACCAGCGTAAAATACCGGTTGTATTTAATTAATTAGATAATAAGTAGTATCTAGTATCAAAATGCCGTTTTTGGGATTTAATTATCTCTATTATTAGTGGTGGTAGAATTAATTTCAATTGCTCCATAGTGATAGATTAGGTGATCTCCGAATAGCTTCATGATACTCCGTAATAGATCATGTAATCTCTTGAATCTTTATAATGATAAATCAGGATCTCTGAATAGCTTTATGGTAGAACAGGTGATCTCTTAGTTTTTCATCTCTCAATTGCTTTATTTCGATTTTATATACCATATGCCAGCAGTGTTTACCAAAGGAGATATCCATGGAACCGTCCTAAAACTATAATTACTAAGGCGGTGATTAGAGCGGTGAGCCAAAAAGTCCCATTGTCGTAGTGGCACGATTCGTCGCCCATATACGTGATACGTGTGCAAGGAGCCACCAAATAGTTACTGGTGTATTTTCGGTCCTGGTTTCGCGATCTCATGACCCGTGCGTGATCGTCTAGTAGCTATAACTAGAGAGAGTTGTATGGCAGCAGTTAGATTATAATCGGCTATCATTCATATATTCTATTGATCGGTTCTCCTTCGTATTGTAGTCACGTAATATATATGCATCACAGCCGCTCTACCTATCGATATCGCATCCCCTTCACGGATAGACTCCCATTACAGTGATTCTTCGGACCTAGATTCAGCCGTCTCTTTTCTCTTATCTCGTTTTGCCTCATGCCTGAGAATCAAATGGATGACAACGAAGAGTGCAGTAGCCAAGCAAGAGAGACCAAGATAGAGCTTTGCACCAATTCTCCAATGGGGTGCTTCCGAAGCCGGGTACGCCGCAATGGGCAAGAAGGCACTGAACAGGTATGAGAAGAGAGTTCCAGTGGCGAAAAGGACTGTTCGGGCTTGTGGTTCTTTCTCTAGATAGGAAGATGCCCATGCACAAAGTAGCATAGTCGACACACTATTTCAGTCAGAGAAAAAACCTTTGCAAATTTTGAGTAGAATGGGAGCACTCACGCTCCGATGTAATTCATATACCAACCGACCATGTACGCATGTTCATTTGCAGGCCGTATGATCAAGATAATAAGAGATGTGATATTTATGACCTAGAAAATATAAATCAGTATCATAGGTGCCGCTCTACTCTGCTCGCCAGATATACTCACCGAGTGAAGAAGCAAAAATGGTAATCTGGTTCCCAGATAATCACTGAAGCCGCTGAACAAAAGCTCAGCAACCAGTTGTATAGCCTGGCCCGCGATCGGCAGGTAGTTAAGCATAGCGACCGAGCTGAAGACACTGTTAGGTTTGACGCCAGAAAGAGGAGGGCTGATTCTTACTATTTCTTCGTTCCGTCGGGGTTTTTCAAGGACTTGAGCCAGAGGTTGAAGTAATTTGCAGGTGTAGTTCCCGTGCCAATGGACCAGGAAACTATAAAGTGTCAGAATGATCTAGCTTGGAAAAGAAAAGAATAGATATAGTCGACTCACTTGCAAATAACCAGACATGCCAGAATTTGAAGCTGCGCAGGAATGATTTGACAGTGATTCCCACCTGGGGACTGCGGTTGATCCGACGGGTTCGCTCTTTGGCGACGACTTCATTGCTATATTAGCAGATGTATTTCTAATAATGTGATTCCAGAATAGTATACATACTGATATCTCGAGGCCTGAGGTATATCTTGGCAAGCGGATTGGGGCGATCGGGCTAGATAGGGTCTGTTAGCATGCTGCAAGGAAGCTAGAGGAGTAGACAGGTTCATACAAATCCTGGCAAGAGAACAAATGCAACTAATGCAATAAAAATAGTGCAGACACCCTAGAAGATTAGGACGTGTTCCCCATTGTAGATACCAAATATCTTACATTGATGATAAACGCCCACCGCCAACCGCTCCGACCAAGAGCACCCTCGAGGTTCGTTGAAAGAGCACCTTGCATCGCACCAGATAACATGGCTCCGACCGGTTGGGCAATATTATACAGACTCATGCGAAGAGCCATTTCTTCGGGGAGATACCATTGGCTGGACAAGGTCAGTATATATATTGGTGGCAGAGCAGCTGTGCGTTTCACCTGATGATAGTAAAATAACCTGGCCAAGTGGCACCTTCGAAAAAGCCGATTAGGAATCGAAGACCGTATACCTAGGATTCTATGAGTTGGGGAAGATATTATCGAGGGGTTTGAATGTATTTACCTGCTTTGCACTAGTGGCAGTGGATAAACAGCAAGTCAAAACACCCCAAATCACCTATCTGTTGTCAGTATATTCAATCCCATCCATATAAGCCTTGGATTTATTCAACTTACTTCGCAGGCAGGTAGCCAGACTGACGGACCGATGTGGGAGATTATGATGCATGAGGGATACAGCATAACCATATACCCGATGCTATTGCGGATCAGCAGGGACATCACTATCAAACAATGAACAACTTACTTGAAAAAGGTTGTAAAGTAGTTCAGCTCATTGCCATATAGCTTCAACTCTGTCTGCATTCCCGAGACATAGGCATTACTCTTATCAGATAGTCAGTCAGAGTGTGTTCTTTTCCAGATTGCGAACGTACTCACAATATTCGTCTGGTCCAGATATTTGAATGCATAGCCTAGAAAACCAATGGTCAAGAAAAACAGATCCAGACGCCATACCTGCAGCCGTTAGTCTATAAGTCCATGCGTTAGAGGTCATGATACTTACTAGAGATCTCTCCTCTTTCAGGTGGGTCTCGACGACGGGAGCCACTGTGCTGGTGGCATTTTTCGGGCTAGGGGATATTGTACTCATCTTTTCAGATAACTGAAATTCATAGTTCTTGACTTCCAGGTTATATTCTCTTCGTCGGCATGGGGCCGAAATGGCATCATCGCGCCCGGAGAAGACGTATCTGATTATACTTTGATAAAGTCCCTGTTTTCGGTCCAAGTTGTATGTGATACCCATAGGAAACGGGGCAGATTCTCGATTTGCAGTTTGTAAGTATAACAATCTCGAGCTGATCCTATCTTTCAGAGAATCACACTATTTTAAGGGGAAATAGTTATAGACCAAGCACTCTTAGAACTGTGGAGACTCCTTGAGCTTAGCGTGTGTTTCAGCTGCGACCATCGTACTATGTTATTACGCCATAATCGTCTAATTAGCCACCTTCGGGGGTCAGTGCGTGAAGCTTAGCATGGCCCCGTCGGGATCCCTCCGCGAGGGCGAATTATTTTCCTTTTTGGGAAACGACGCAAAGATGTTACCTTATAGCCTAGCTTATTGAATTAATCACACAACTCGATTGTCTGCTTGTTCCACTCTCCAATGGTGATCTAGAGTATCTGTGTCACTCGATGCCAGTTATCACATTCATTCGAACAAATTTAGTAGGTGTCGAGTAGTGTGTAAAAGATATACCGCCAGCCAAGATTGAAGTGCTTGAGCCATATAAACTCCAACCTTGGAAAAGGAATTTTTGCCGAAGACACGTGCATTGGATTGATATCTTGGCTAGTAGAGATGAAGGATGCTAACTACACGGATTAGCTCATCACCGATCACGGCGCCGTGGTAGATCCACGGACGGGTACCCACCTGAGCCAAGATCATCTATTCCTAATTGGGTTTAGTCAAATTAACAATGATTGCATTGCCGCAGTCCATGTTGATATCAGTACACGGAACTTTCTCGTCGCTGACTTGTCCATAAAACTCTGCGACTTCTTTGGCTCAGCAATTGGAGTTGGAGGACAAGACACTCTTGTCTCAGAGGAAGATCGGTATCGAATAGCTCCTGACTCTCCTCGGTCTACCGCGACAGATATCTTTGCGCTAGGTTGTCTGATATTCAAGATCACAACTGGACTGCGCCCATATGACGAAATCGGCGATAGTGACTACCAATAAATCGTGCGAATATATTCTGTTGGCCAATTTCCAAGCCTTGACGGTCTTCCAGGTTCCTTCCCGAGAAATCATACACAAATGCTGGACCTGTCAATACACTGACGTGGAACAGCTAAAGTGTGATGCGCAAAAGAGAAAGGGATTTCGCCGATGGCTCTTGCCGGCTTCTGCTTCAGATTCTCACGGGTGTGTTCATTCACCACATCCACACTTGCTGTCTTCACAGTAAGTATGATTTTTCTTTGGTGGTTTCCAAACCGCGGATATCGGAGGTCTTGGAAGTGCTTGTGTGTATAAGCAGCTTGGTTTAAGAATCAGAAATATCTTATTATCCGGGCGGGTAGGCATATGCTTGGCCTATATATGAATTATTATTGCGGTGAAGAATTAGTCGATGACATCTAAAACCTGCCGTACTACATATCCTATTCCGATATACATTTCGGTACATACGACCATAGGGTGTGGAAAACAGGGCTTCCCGTCCGCTCAGCCGTACTTAAGCCACACGCCGGTGAGTTAGTAGTTGGGTGGGTGACCACCAGCGAATCCTCACTGTTGTATGTTTTTTTGTCTTGTTTTTTATTTACTCAAACTTTTTGATGGCTTAATCCACAGGACGCTAACTTCAACCACGAGAGTGTTGGATATGCCAACGAAACCCACTCCGAATGAACCAATCACACTCTAGAGTACCTCCAAACAAGCATTTCCTATGCTTCGCCCCACATGGTCACTTTAACCCTTTACTCGGGCCTGGATCATCTTCCCTCTCGTCTTCACCTCAACTTGCTGATGACTTCCAGGAAGAAAGCGAGGCTTACGAGGCTTACGATGCCCCCGCATATCTCCAGAAGATTGTCGATGATATTCGTAATCTGGAAGTCGTGTATTTCGCCGGTCGGGATAGTGAGTCGATTCCGTTGTCTGGGTGGTATGAGTAGATCTATATATTAAGTTCAAACCTCGAACCTTCGCGCTTAGCGATCTAGTAAACAATCTATATAATGAAGTAAACAATGCAAACAGCAAATAGTTGCTGATCCATAGAGTCATAGAACAGCCAATCATGTAGACGGCAATAAATGTCACGATCTACTATAGATCGCTATCACATGCTTCATGTTTGCTTGCTTGCTCGTTTGCTTGCTTCCATAGATTGTTTGTTAAATAGCTAAGCGACGATTGCAATGTTTGCAAAGTGGTTAGCAGCTATATAACAAGGCTACTTCCCATTATTACACTCACTTCCTCTTCCTCTCCATCTTCGGTATTTCGTTGAATACACTCTTTCTCTTTTGATCGATCTGGCGCTTCGCACTCCACGCTTTGATAGGTCAGGGCGTCAACTGGCCCTGCCTGGTCTTGGCGCTTTGGTGGCTCGGCAACTCGTCTCATCACATTCCCCCCATTCAGTTATCCTCATCTAAACCCACTCCTATTCATCATCCAATTTCAAATCCCTTATCTTACGAAATATGTCTTCAAAAGGTCAAGTCGTGGAAACACGTGAACGTCAACTCGAGCGCTGGGTTCTGATGAAAATCGAGCATGCAATCG
This sequence comes from Penicillium psychrosexuale, assembly GCF_028828465.1. Lineage (NCBI taxonomy): Eukaryota > Fungi > Ascomycota > Eurotiomycetes > Eurotiales > Aspergillaceae > Penicillium > Penicillium psychrosexuale. The sequence continues at coordinate 365,696 of NW_026643190.1, read as the reverse complement.
AGAAACTTGAGGAGCATAAACAACGCGACAGAACTCGAGAGATGGAAAATTAGCTTCTCCCGTATGACTCGCGATCAGAACTCAGAGCTTAAGCCCCGGTTCTTTGTACCGAAACCTGACCTCCCGCTATCAAACGATGAGATACTCGACGAGGCCGCTAGACCTGATAGTGGTGATGATGACTATTATACGGCTGCATACGGCATGAATACTTTCTTAGATTCTTATGCCTTCAGCCAAATAGGCCTCTAGAATGACGGGCCGTGGCGTTCGATGGAGTAAGTCTATATATCGCTCTATTTATGATATCTAACGCTCGATAGCCCTGGTCGATATAGCTTTCATCAGAGCCTCTATTTCTATAGCTCTCCCTCGCTTGGCCCATCTCCCGCATTTGGCGCTTTGACAATGATAGATAGTCCCGGAAAGGAATATCCACATTTTAAAGCTGTCATATATACCGATATGGAGGCAGATAACGAAACTTATTTCCGTTCAGAGGTCTTAATCAGCCTTCGCCTAATGTTAGCCCAATTGAGAAAGGCACGCCTGCTGCACCATAGGATAGCACCGGTAATTATCGATTCTTTCCTTTCTCCTATTCCATTCTATCTTTCGGGGTTACTAACTAAGTATTCTATAGGTTTTACTTATCTCGTTGACAGGGAAGTATGTACGGGTATTGGAGTCCTATTTTGATGGCAAATTGCTTCAAATGCGCTCTACTTGTCTTTACAAATTCTCCGACCGGGACTCGATATCGACATTATACATGATCCTCGCCGGGTATATGCTCGGCCCTCCAATCGGAGATACCCTCTAGGCTGGGGTATCTTCTTTTTTCTGGGTTGGCATACGAGGCTTCAGGGAATGCACTCTTCAGTTCAAACTAGGAGCCTGCCGCAGCCTGAAGAGACTCCAATCGAGACAAAAATCTTTCAATCTCAAGCTTCTCTTGGGGCGTCAGAGAGCAAAGTCTTACCATGGTATTTTCATTGCAAGAACATTATGCCTAATATCTCGTTAAAGTATTTGCCGGCCACGATATGATCCTGGTTCACTCGCTTTAGGATCACATTAGCTGCTTCAAACCTTTCGGTCAAAGCCGCGGAAGAAGCCTTATGGAGAGATCACGGTCGGCGTCACTTTCCGGTAGCTTACGTCTTTCCAGTCTGCTGAGGAAGGACTCCTCCTAAAAGGATAGAAGCTTCGTTGTATGAGATGCTTTCTCCCTGGTCGACGAATTTTCTGACGAGTGTCAAAAAAGCCACAAGAGAGAATCATATGGAGCCACATAGCGCCGGAGTCCACCGACCATTTGACAAGAGTAGACACTTCGTTATACCCTGGCGTCTTCGACTCTTCCTCAGCTAAGATACGCACGAACATATCAAGGCACTTGAAAAAGCGGTCATTGAGCGCAGGGGGTTTGCTCATCATAAAATCCCATTCTTCATTAATCGGAAGATCGTAGAGTAGCCACCATGGTGCCGAGAAGAATATCTGTGCTGGTCCCGCATATACCCATTCCAGATCTACCATTCCGACGATAGTATGATCTTCAGCACTTTTAACGATCATATTAGCCAGACCAAGGTCATCGCAAATAAGCTTAAACGGGCCTTCGTCGAATTCTGTAGCGATCATCTCGGGAATCAAAGATTTCAAAATCTTCATCGATCCATATCGTAGTAGAGCATTTGTATCCCCAACGACCGAGTTTGGTTGGTGTTGGAGCTGTTTCCAGTCTTGCCCGAAAACATAATCAAAGTATTGGCGAGTCGTGGAGAATTCCTGACTTTGATGCCCTATAATATACGTGTGAGGAAATGTAGGAAGATTCAAATTATCGAGATATACATACCAAAAGTGTTTAGCCCTCCTGATTGTAATATATCATGAGCCTTCCATGTGAGCGGACGATCCCATGGGCATATTTGATGATGAGCTGATTCAAAATTACATGGACGCGAATGATGACTGGACTGGCACGACTGTGAGCATATATGCAACCGCACCACAATATTATATGGAAATGATTGGTGATATAACTGTGGACCTGCATAAAGACCCCTATCACAGGCTTATATGTATGCGATTGATCAGCAGGCCATAGCTTGGACAGGCAGTGTTTTGAGCATGCCACAGCCGTTAGCTAAGGAAGGTGCTGTTTTCGAACCAGGCTGCGCCGTTGAGCCACAGGAACATCAATATCTTGAATCACAAATTTCCGTCGAAGCCCCGACATACCCTCTCAATACTACTGAAGCACCCTTCAACAGCAACTCCACTAGCCTAGCGTGGTGGAATGAGGTTCTTTGCAGTCGGATACACATGGAGTGGAACTAAATAAATACCATATTGATCATTCTTTCACGCTGGAACAATAAAGATTGCAGCTGTTCCTGCGCTAAGAATCGGCTCATTGGTGACCTCAATGTAATAACTTTCATGCAATGTTCCTCCAGGTGTTAGAATGATGTCTTTCAATGGTATAATATATCCTGTCCGCTTGGCATTTAGAAGCTTCGCCGGCTCCGACCAATAAACTAGACGAAACTTCCAACCCTGATCTTCAATTAGTTTGGCATCCTGAAATAATAATAGACAAAACATATATTGCCGAGCCCCATTTTGCCAGCGAGACGAGAGATCTTCCCCGCAAGTAAATCTCCCCCGTAAGCCTTAGTCCCAGGTTCACCATTGATAAGCTTCGCTTGATTTTCACTAGTCTGATCAACCACAACAGCGGTTTCAGGTATCATTTCCTTGATTTCCTGTCTGATCTCTTCGGCAGCAGGAGATAGTTCATGACAATTCATTTTGACAGTATTTGGCAGCTAGTAGGGATCAGCCGTCGCCCATTCAAGTTCATGAATCAAATAATTCATTTATCGATATCTGCATACCCTTGTAGACATAAAAAAAACCGAAATAGTCGTTATGATATTACAAAGGGTCCCACGCAGGAGAGGTTAAGAGTCAGGAAGAGCAACGTTGGGCACGAGGTCGAGTGATGATACGGCCAATAGAGGCAGAACGTAGGCAGGGTAAGTTGTAAACAAAGTCATGTGATCACATTCCCAACAGAGTTCATCTCCAGACCAAAATGGTCCCTATCTATAGCCTAGAGGAAGCAACCTCGCGGCTCTTTTGACATATTAGAGTCATTTCATCTTCCTAAATATGTATTTATTAGTGCAGACCCCTTTCTCAATCACCTCAATTCATCTCTTTGCTCTTGATAATGGCGCTGCGAAACTTGGTTCAGTCAGACATCTTCCCCGACCCTCAGTTCTCCACTTGCCTTGGATGAGGTTCTTTACAACCGAGCTATTGATGACCCCACATTCTTGTCTTATGAAGAATGAAGAACTATCACCCACTGTTCACCCGGTTCAAAGGAAGATAAGCGCTGTCGAAATGCCTGTGCACTCACCTTCTCCGAACTAGAAGTTTCCCCCATACGCATTTGCAAGAACAAATAGGGCTTGAAAGATGGAGGCAACTGTTGGAAGAACTTCGCAAAACCGGAGAAGTGAAAGACTTTATCGAAAGGAAGATGGATGAGTTGGTCAAGTGTAAAGACGACCTGGACAAGGTTGAAGGGTTCAATGCCGTTGGAAAAATGACAAGGGAGGAATTTGTTGCCTCTGTTCGGTCTCTTCTCGGAATTGGCGAATAGATGCCTTGAAGGAATCTTATGTGCTCAGGGTTCAAAACTCACTTTACCCTGGTTCTCCTGTGAATCCTGTTTATCCCATACAAATTCATTCATCACTATTTTTCCTAAACAAGATTTAACGTGTCCGCGGGTTCCACACTCTCGTGCGGGGCTCCACAATCCTTAGGCCCCACATAGCCGAACCTAGATTTGGGGGCTGATTCGGGCCGATTCGGGCTTTTTTATTTGTTGTACCTCCGTGAACCTGATTTTTATTTCCTAATTACAACATAGCTTGTGACAGCTAATGTGATCACCTCTCCGTTTGTGTTTTTGCCGGGGGGTTGGTATCTATAGTATCCGACACTTGGAAGATGCTGTTTTAAGAAATAAAGAACTATCGGAGGATATACGACCAGACGCGTGGAAGCAAACATGCAGAGGCCATATGACCTCTTCATTTGTCTGCAAATGGCCACTTTGCTTCCCATTGGCTTCTCTCTTCACTTGTAGTGCATTGGGAATCCAAGAATCCATGCCGGCATTGTTCCAACCGCACCTTAAAGTGCTCGTAGCTACCGTGGTTCACCCAGCCGTCCCAGCCTCGGTATACACCGACTTGATCAAGGAATTCTTCCAGTAGTACAACGCTACTCGCCCACTTTCTCTCGTCCTCCTTTTGCTTTTCTTTATCCTCGTCGGTAAACGAAAGTGGACATGGGATAGATGACCCCACGTGAGTCGCCCATTCTTCCTGCAGTCTTATGAGCATGCCTTGAACAATTGGTTCACCGTCGCTGAAAAGAGAGCCTGAAAGGCCCGTGATTTGGCCAAGAAGTGAATCTCTGAACTGTAACGCGGCTGCGATCTCGGGGCAATGCTGCATCATCTGGATATCATAAAGCTTGTAGAGAGACTGTGCAGCACGAAGCTTCTTCGCCTCGAGCTGCTCTTCCGCGCTGAGCTCATCGAAATTCTTGGGTAGACTGATTGATTGTAGTCCCACGGGGATGGGTCCATCGAATTCAATCAGGGCTGGATGGCGGGCTTGAAGAAACAGAGGTGAGAGGTTCACGGCCTGCCAATCAATAATAGACAGAATCTCTGTTGGCTGATCCGGGTTCACGAAGATGTTATCTCCGTGCAAGTCAGGGTGCCATAAAGCAGGCTTGGATATTTCTTTCTTTTCTGGCGATAAATATTTAGCAACCTTAAGGTAATTCCACAGTGTCTCTTGCTTCCGTTGGGCGGTTGGCTGGTATTGACCAGGCCCATAAAAGAGTCCTTGTTGACGTGGGAAACGTTTCAAGGTTCGCAGACAAGCTAGTTCGCGGTGGGCGCGAGCACAAGCGTAATCCTCAAGAGATGCCCCTATTAGAACACACATATTAGAGTGGTTCTCCAGCGAGCTGAGAAATACACTTACAGGGCCCTCGGTGGACATCAACGGCATCTCTGCCATCATCGAAGAACGTTCGGTTCGTGGTCGGACCAACCGCAAATTGCTCGTCAACAGTCTTTGTATCCCCAAGCTCAATCATCTGATTTGAATGGATGTCGCGCAGATTGTCTGCGTAATATAGGCTTCCATACATAGGAAACGGAGTGGACACGAGTGCTTTCTCAAACTCAGCGAGTTTTTGAACAATTTGAAGTTTGTCGGGACCTCTTAGATCATCCCACAGCTTGCTAAGTTCCACTCCCCGGCTCTTTTCCATTATGATATACTCGGATCCGATCTCTTCGGTAGAGGGGCTCCAAGCGTACACCATTGGGGCTGGAATATTGAGGACATTCCGAACCTAGAAAGTTGGATTAGATCATATAGGACTTCGCAAGAGGAAGCCAAGTACCCCTCACAAAATCCATCGTTGCCACCTCACTAGCCGTGGTAAAATATTGAGGTCCAGCATTAGGATTCGGAAGCTTTGCAATTATTTCTTTCCCGTCGTCCATTGTAAGAAGAAAAACCTTATTAAAGTTCCCCTCTGGAAGCTTCTGCACTTCAACGCAGGACATGGATCCTGTCGCCTGGGTCGCGATCCTGACAAGTTCTGCTAGATTGAATTTAACATAACGGCGAGAAAGTTGTTCTTCCTCATTCCAAAGCCATCTTCCCGATGTGTAGCGATAAAAGCTATCCTCATCACAGTCTAAGGTGGAGGTGCCGTGTTGTGGGGCAGATATTGCATGCGACCGTGGCGGAACAGATGTCGAAAACATCTGCGTTTGGAGCGAGCTCCAACATTGAAACCTGGCTATATCGACAATCCGCTGCGATAAAATGCATGATGAAGCGGTTTTAACTTTGCAAAGGTGGATATGAGACTTCGGTTGGAGGATCCCATAAACCCTGCGCGCGTACATTTTGTCGAGGAAGCGAAGTCCACACACGTCGCGTTCAGAAAGTGCATATCCTGATCACATGTATATCACATGACATGACCGGGATGTAGCGACCAACTTGACTCTTTTCGCTCCATCCTTTGCACATACTTCGCTAATCTGGAATATCCGGACGATTTAACAATTATCAGATAGATATTCGAAGTTTCAAGGTTGTTGATTACAATAATTCTTGTCTAGCGTTGTAACCGGAACTCGATGTTCATTTATGTATGCATTGGGCTTCAAGAGTTAGGGCATATTGATTTTATATGTTGGCACTCCTTTATCATTTATAGCAACGGTAATAGCAAATGGCAAATTCATAGCTGATTATGATCTAATGCATTAATACAGACTGTTTTATGTGCATAGTTTACCTTCTGCATAGTCTTTACATCGAAGTTGCCCTCCAGGGCTATGTGAATTGATGATGTCATTTTGGCCTTAGTCAACTTTGACCTACGGGGTAACTATGGAGTATCTAGGTACGCTTGTACCTTACGCAGATTTCCGTGGCTCCAAGGTTATAAGGTTATAAGTGATGGTCACTTGAGATTCCCAATCAACTGAACTCGTATAGGTCTGTGCATCAGTTATGAATTCGGTTTATGTCCGAAGATCTCCCGAATATAGGTATTCCTTGATTGGCTATGTAGGCATGTATGTAAGGTATGTAGGTCCCGGTGTACATAGGTGTGTGTCCCCTCCGTTCCTAACTTCATCTTATTCCACACTCGGAACCAGCAGGGATGACTTCATATGTAGCTTTCGTGTGGGTTTCCCCTGGGTCTATAAGTGGCAATCAGAACTCCTATCTAGTATCCACAGATATGGGCAACGTCTGTAGTTCTGACGTCAGGTCGTGTGGGGAATGCCAAGAATGGCAGGGACCTCTGGATCGCAGATCGAAATTGACAAGGTACTTTTATTGTACTTCTTTTAGGGATATTCACGCAGATATTGAGCAGATCATGAATAAGAATAACATGACACTTTAAATTGTATAAAAAAAAAAAAAAGAAAGGTTCAACACCTTCAATCTCATCGATATCAGCCCTAGATCTCGATCTATACTGTGTTATACGCCACGGCCGCCACCACTCTGTGGTGTAGATCCACTATAAATCCGGTTTCAGCCCGTGGAGTCCCCATTAACACATACTTGGTACATATTTCCTACATATAACACCTGGAGAAGGTCCACAATCTTTTTTTTCTCCTTCCCCCTTTGCTCCCTCCCCCGCACTCAAGGATGTCTACCCCAGGGCAACGAGAGCCTCAGGCTGTTCACCATGAGAACACCGACAGTGAAGCCAGCGTGCCTGTCGATGTGTCTGCCGCGATTGAAAAAAAGAGAGCGAACGTTCCGATGGAAAGCGCGAGCTGAAGGAAGATGAGTGCTACGAGATTCTGGGATACTGCTGGCCACGATGGAAGAAATGGACCTATCTAGCCGCGGTCGCGTGCGTTCAGGTCTCTATGAACTTCAACACTTCGGTCTACCCTGCTGCTGTCAAGGGTCTTGCCGAGGCTTTTCACATTAGCGAGCAACATGCTCGCACGGGCCAAATGGCTTACCTGGTTACTTATTCTATTGGCTGTGAGCTGTGGGCTCCTTGGTCCGAGGAATTCGGTCGCTGGCCCATCCTCCAGCTCTCTATGTTCTTGATCAACATTTGGCAACTCCCTGCAGCCCTTGCTCCCAATTGGGGCAGTCTTGTTGTCGCTCGTGCATTGGTTGGTTTCTTCCTCGCCAAGCTAGCACTTTAACAATATGGTGGACTAACATAATATTTAGGGTGGTCTCTCTACTGCTGGTGGTAGTGTCACTCTCGGTCTTATTGCTGATATCTATGAACCCGAGACGCAACAATTCCCTCTCGCTTTCATCGTTCTGTCCTCTTGTATTGGTACCAGTATTGGTGGTGTGATTGGAGGACCAATTGCCCGTTGTAAGCAAGCACTCTTCTCCCTGCTCCACTTTGCAACCTATCTAACATTTGACATTCAGTCCTTGATTGGCAATGGTTCTTCTGGATTCAACTCATCTTCGGAGGATTCACCCAGCTTATCATCTTCTTTATGCCTGAGAGTCGTTCGACCATCATCATGGACAGAGAAGCCAAGCGTCGCCGCAAGACCGGGGAAGACCCAAATATTTATGGACCCAACGAGCTCAAGACCCCCCGTGTCTCCCTCAAGGAAGCCGGCAAGATCTGGGCACGTCCATTTTACATGTTTCTGCGCGAGCCCATCGTGCTTTGCCTATCTCTTCTGTCCGGTTTCTCCGATGCTCTGATCTTCACTTTCCTGGAGAGCTTCGCCATCGTCTATGAGCAAGGATGGGGCTTCGGTACCCTCGCACAAGCGTGGGCAATTATTCCAATCAACGCAGCCTACTTCATTGCCTACTTTAGCTACTTCCCGTGGTTCATTCGTGACCAAAAGCTCCGGCTTAGACATGGCGATGCCGCCATCCCACCCGAGCGCCGTCTCAAGTGGCTGCTCTTCCTCGCCCCACTCGAACCCATTGGTCTATTTGGTTTCGCCTGGACATCCTTCGGCGACTCAAGAAACGTTCACTGGATCGGATCCATGATTTTCTCCGCCTGTGTCGGTATCGCCAACTATGCCATCTACCTCTCGTCTGTTGATTATATGGTCGCTTCCTATGGTGTGTATTCAGCTTCTGCGACCGGTGGTAACGCTTTCGCGCGTGATCTTCTCGCTGGTGTCTCGGCCATGTACGCGACGCCTATGTACAAAAATATCGGTAATAAGTGGCATGTGGAGTATGCAAGCACTATTCTAGCTTGTCTTTCCTGTCTCGTTGTGACTCCCATCTATGTTTTCTACTGGAAGGGACCGCAACTTCGCGCCAAGAGTAAGTTCGCCTCTACGCTTGCTGCCGACAGAGAGCACAACCATGGTCGGCGTGTCAGCAGGATCAGTGTGGAGCCTGAGTATTGAGCTTTGATCAAACGTGCAGTTGCATTATTAGAAGTTTTGCATAGATATCTTGCTTTTTCATGCGTTATGTATATATGACTCGCCTTGGGCGATCAGAGGATTTTAGACCTTGGTATTGACTACCTGACGACAATTAGAGCTAGACCCGAACATATTTATACAATTTTATTTCAACATACTCCGTACATATTTTTAGACCCAGCTTTCAGTCATTCATATTTAAGGGGGAACATATGATGAATAACATGCGATAAGACGCAATGACCAAAAGGAGCGTTGAGCAGTTTGGGTGGGGAAGTGCACGATGAAGGATACAGTGGGGTCCGTTATTGCCTTCCATAGCGGAGGTATATGCGATGCTCTTTCAAACCCTAATCACATGATCTGACAAGCTGAATGATATTACAGCGTACAGATACCGTTCTGAAATTACACTGTAACAATACCAAGCCTTTGCCTGATACCTGTATGAAAGTTACTCAAGTCTCGAACTGTGGAATGTTCGATGCAAATAGAGCAAACTTGGTCGCACAACCTCCCTCCTATCCTCTCCTAGCCCTACCCGGGATTGTATCACAGATCGACTACAGTCAAGTCAGCTAAATTTCCTTCCCTTTGAGTAGGAGAAAGGCGATGAATACGATGAATCCTCCTCATTATGTTTGCTACACTATCGCCTGGAAACTGGTACTCAACCGCAAAACGGTGGGTAAAGTGACCGAAGACGACTTGATCGTAGCCCCCAGTGAGTACTAGGACAGAACGTTGAAGGCAAATGTTAAGGATATATTGCAAATGAAAAAGAAGCGAAGCCAACGCGTTCGCTCTGAAGGCACAGCTGTCACCGTGTCTACGCAGGTGTATCGTGTCGGTCAACGACAAGTCGTTGAAGGATTTTGAGAAATTCTATAGTTCTACTAACATTGGTTGGAAGCCAGTGAAGAAACAGCTACGTAAGTGGAGAAATTTGCTCCGTATGGGTAAAAAGATTAGGGTTCTCATTGCCTTCAACTACAGCTACGATGATGACGATCAGGCGAGGCTATCATCACGGAGGGTCGAGAAGAGAGGCCGCGTGTTAGCAACTAGTAGGATGCTGGCTGAGTATAAAGCACATATTGATACGGAAGAAGAGGCCACCGGACGGCCTTCAACCTGGAGTCTCGTGTATGATCGTATGCGATGTGTCATTCGCTCATATCCACTCATGTCTGATTGGTGCTGGGAGGATCCAAAGGACAAGAAACATAATAAGCTTAGGGCCCCGTACCTTGAACGACTCATTGATCATGTTGACGAAGGTGGTAGTCTAAATGACCATGATGATGCCCCTAGTGATATCCGTCGAGACCTCATTTTAGAAAGCCAGGCAGGGAAGAAATCCAAAAGGGTAGCGATATGACCACTGGATTGTCATATCCCCCGATTAGTATCAATGTTCTCCTAGCATAAGCCGCGCATACTTCGACAGGCGCTTTATTACCTCCAGACCAGTTTCTCATGAGAGTCTTATGATACCTGGAACTCGAGAGCAGGCTATGAGGGAATACTGTAATTGGCTGGAATCACGCGCCAATGACGAAGATTACAAAGCCGATTTCCGAAAAATATGCCAGGTAACTTTGGAAAATCGCCTAGATCTTGAATTGATCCTCGACGGCCCTGATGCTGGCTTCTTCTTCGTTCAGCGAGAAATTCAAATTGGAACTGCACGTCGCTTTTTGTGCGACATCAACGAATTACACCGAAACATTACACATGAACCGACCTCTGGCGAGATTCTTGATGTTGCCGGGTAGAGCCAATAGCTGTTATGTTTTGTTATCCTATGTGGCTAGCTCCACATGGGATTGACTAACAGCATGTTATTTCTTTGAGTTAAGGCGTAACGTGTATTGAATTTGGTTCATAATAGCTCACATTTACATTATTGTCCTGCAAGATTATTATATACAGAGCGTCCCGTTCCTGGTGTCATCACCTACACTCTTCCATTGATATGTTGACACTGTCATTTCTGTATCAAATTGATACTACCAATTGAGGCACTTTTGATGCACAAAAGTGAGTGGTGGTGCTCGTCGCTGGGTTATATCATGCTATCTGTAATGATTCTATACAAGCTGGATAGAACGGGCAATTCAATAGCAGGGTCAGAGATAAAGTCTTTGCATTTGCATAACAGCACAGGAAAACCTGAATAAGGGAAAACCTATGCCAAGGGAGATAAACAAGAACAGCAGACATCGTAGCAATAGAGGACAAAGCTTGGTAGACAAAACCCGCTATCAAATAGACGTCGGTGCGGTAACTGCTATGAGATCATATACCGCATTTATCTTGGTCAAGTCTTTCAGAGCCACTGCTTTGCAGCCTGAAGATCCAATAGCTCCCACTGGAGATCAGATCTTAGTTAGCACTGTATTACAGTGGGTATACCCCCAGCCAAGGTAGATAGATCACTTACATCGTAATCTCAGGCAATCACCGAGGGTTGGCAAATAACAAGAAGGTTAATCGAGGTCCTGATATATATGTTAACATACCATTGGAGGATAATCTGGAACACAGCCTTCTCTTACCCTTTGAACTTTTCAGCATTGGTGAGGTTCTTTCAAGTCACTTTCTTAGCGAATTTGACGACCATACTTCTCCCCCACTTCCAGAGGGATTCATCTTCCAGACATTTCTTCGCAATTTTGCAATTAGCTTCGTTCCCGTACTTGTCTGCAATGTCCATGTTCGCCATAATAAAGCCCATCGCTTTATCGACCGCACAAGACTTCATTTTCTCAAGTTCAGGTTTCTTGCAGAAGTTTGTCTTTTGCTTCGCCGCACATTCAGCCACAATCGCATCCGCTAACGGCTTTATTTTCGCTTTGTAGTTTGGTAATTTTAACCCCTTCTTTTGCAATTTGTCCCATAGAGGTATGAGTACCTGCTTCTCCAGAAAGGGCCAGTCATCTGCTCCAGGACTCTTGCCCTTGGAACAGACAAGCTTATCGAAGCTTGGCCATATTTCTGTCTCCATCTTGGCGCCGACCCCCTTCATAGTATTCATGCATATCTCGTGCGGGAGACCGATACTGATTGAGAAGCCAGAGAATATAAGAAGAAAAAAGGAAACGAATCTCAACTGCATTATGATGGTTGGTATGGGTTTTGGATTTGAAAGTAACAGATGCGAGTTGTTGATATGCCTGATGATGGGAGATCAGGGCTTTATAGCAAGGCTTTCTTTACTACGTAGAGCTTTCAAGCGCGTGAGCCACTGCTGGTCAATTGGGATTGGATCTACGACGTAACACAATAAAGAAGTTGATCCCTTGCAGTTACAATATTGTGATTCAATGGTAGAACGGCTGTATGTGGGGAATGCGATAAGCCTGCCAGGAGTCTACAGGACTGCTCCTCTGAGCTTTGGTTGGACCTCGGCGTGTGATCAGGCAGCCGATCTTATTTGTAGATGCTCAGTCACCGAGAAGTAGCGCAGGGCTTGCGATAACTAGTTCACCCTGTCCTGTGTGACTTCGTGATCCGATCGGCAGGACTATTGATTTGAACAAGTAGAAAAGCCTATCTAATGAAGGGTCTCAGACAGCGAGCGGGCGATCTTGCTAGATCGCCAGATCTACATGGTGATTCTGGGTGGTTCTATGTAACGATGACTCACTTACGACAGTATACAATCATTTACATCAACGGTTCTGCCAGAAGTATAAGATGGTGAGCTAAAAGGGATTAGCGTTGTTCGACTTATTTTCCAGGAATTGAGTGCGAATAGTGTGAAGGTTCAACTGATTTCGAAAACTACTGTACCAAGAGATACTTATTTCAGATGAACTCAGTAGTGGCGAACCCTATAGTTATGCTTCAGTTTCCTTATGAGTAATACAGTAGGGCGATCTTCAAGCTATTGGCAGGGTGCTGGACCACACAAGTGACTAGGGAGTTATTATAAGAGATTTGGATTCTTGGGGAGATTAAACTTTTGCCTTTCTCCACCCACTATTGATTTTCTCTAGCGCTGCAACCAGGGGCAAGACATTGAACTCAACTATCACAGCCAGGCTTGGCGGATCGATTTGGCGCAGAATACCCCTGACATAGAAGTGTCAATGTCGCGTTGAATTCCAGTGTATAAAAAGAAGCCAATGGTCGACAACCAAATGTGACAGAACGGGAAGGGGAAGCCGTCGAGCGACAGAGAGATTCTAGACATATGAACAGAAATGATCAACGAAGCCTCGGCGGGCTCAGAAATGAGTGATGAAGTGTATTGGTCGAGCCGATTTCGAGAATGACTATAAGTAAGGCAATCACTCATGCTCTTCTACCGTTATACCTGCATGCCGGAAATGGCCTTCGGCGCTTTCCTTGTTCGCACCAACATCCTGAACGCACCGCCGAAGGAAAGCGTGAAACCCCCGATCGCAGTTTTCTTCATATGTTGACCAATATTTCTTGATATGCGCCCTAAGTTCGGCAAAGAATTCCTTGATGGGGTTAAAATCTGGCGAATAAGGCGGCAAATACAGTGACTTGACACCTGCATCAGAACATAGTTGCCTGATTCAGTCCGAACGACGGAATGATGCGTTGTCCATCACAAGTACGGATTTGGGCTCTGGCCACCTGCCATAGTGCTGGAGAAGCTGTTCAATAAAAGATTCAAAGAATGAAGCATCGGTAGAACCATCGAAAATACGAGACAAGACGACATCATCATGTGCATAGGCTGGCAGTATTTGATAACCTTAGCCCCGATGGAATTTGGATACCTGGATTGGTGTCACGCCCAGTGGAGACCAACCCGTCCGCCTATAGCCCACCCGTTTATCGCACCCAGACTCATCAACGAAAACTAGATGAAACGAACGCAACTTTGACAGTTTGTGCTGGTAAAAATCTCGTAACTGTGGATTTCGTTCGCTTTCTCTCTGCTGCGCTTTCTTTTTCGACCACCCAGCCCGGTATAGAGCTCGATTACTGCTGGATATCGAAGGTATCAAGTTGAACTCGTCGAATAGGAAGATAGCCATCTCCTCAACATAGAGGTCGGGTTTTTCCGTGAGGTGGTCAAACAGGGCATCTACCATTACTTTTGTGATACTCGATGGGCGGCCGGGAGCAATTGGGGGAGACCTGGCACTGCCGAATAACCGCATGTTCTTTCGGATGTTAGTAACAGAACGCTCGCTGCATTTGGCTATCTTGGCCATTTGTGATGTGGTGTCTCTTTTTACTGCATAACATGTGAACAATAACGTCACGCTGCCAGGAATCGATATTTCGCGCCATATGGATTGGGAGGATGGATGATATACTGGGAGGGGAGGGGGGAACTCGAGGGAAAGGGAGGAAACTCTTTTTGCAGGAATTATTTTTTGAGGGGGCTATTTTTGGAGCTGTAATTAAACACGAATATAACTACAACCCACTCCTGTTTTATACGAGTTTGGTATTATACCGTTCGAGATCGGAATATTGTTACAAGTATTTTGGCTAGCCAAAATAGGATCAAGTATCATGTGATTAGGGTTGCAAAAGGCATCTCATATATATACATCCGTCATCGGACGGCACTGTATGCAATCTTCTATATCCACGCACTTCTATCATATTGACACCATTTATTTGTATCCCCTTTCTCGCGCATCCAACACTCCCTAACCACACCACCGACAAAATGATCACAAGCACAATTGAAATAGCCGCGCCGCCTGCCAAAGTGCGCGAGATTGTACGTAGCATTCCGAAAGGCCGAATTCTAATTCTTGGCTCAACAAGCTGACCCGTTGTCGCGCCCGCAGCTCCTCAACTTCTCAGCATACCCGGAATGGCATACGGAATGGCTCAAGGGGATCTCCCTCAAGGACAGCACCAAGACCCCGCAAGAACTTTCTTCGGGAGACAAAATCGAAGTCAACATCGAGAATTTCAAATTCGTCGCTGAAGTCAAGGTGAGAATAACACACTTCCCCCAAAGAAAGGAAAGTAAGCTGAAGACTCTCAACGCTCAAGGAGAACACCGAGAGCTTGTTTTCTTGGCAAGGCCCGCCCGTGTTTACCATTGCTGGTTTGCATAAATTCCATATCGAGCCGGCCAATGATGGAGCTTCGACTGTTTTCACGCAGTCCGAGGATCTCAAGGGCCTCCTTGCGTTCATTATGAGTCCTTCTCTGCTTGGGAAGAAAATGCGCGCCCATTTCGATATCTTCCACAGGGATCTGAAGGCCCGGGCTGAATCGGCATGATGGGGGGGGGGCTGGATTTGTTGCACACGCACAATTTGCTATTTTATGCACGCACTTTTGGTTTTGGTTTGGGTTTGGGTTTTGTGTTATCAGCGCCTTACCTCCACTACATTCCTATGCACGACGTATACACACTTGTATGCAAGGAATTGGCTCGGGGGATGTATATCCTGGTCACCATCTTTCAGGGATGGTAAACTTGGAAGCTTAATGAAATAAGGATAAATGAATGACTTCCGCGAAAATGAAAAACACGCCTTGTCAGGTCATCTGGCCTGCCCAATGACTGCAGAATAAGCGGTCTCATATTAAATTCGCTATGTTGTAGCAATGGTCTCGCCGACAATGGCGTGATAGACTTGACCGGTCGTCAGACCGTGGTGCAGTGGTAGCACACCTTGGATTTCAGCCTAGAGAAACCGGTTACACCTCACATTTGTGACCGTGGGGTATACCTCTCTAGGCATAGCAATGTAACACTCCCGCCAACATGTAAAAGG
The DNA here is from genome assembly GCF_028828465.1 of Penicillium psychrosexuale. Taxonomy (NCBI): domain Eukaryota; kingdom Fungi; phylum Ascomycota; class Eurotiomycetes; order Eurotiales; family Aspergillaceae; genus Penicillium; species Penicillium psychrosexuale. Next base: position 349,916 of record NW_026643190.1, on the reverse strand, counting down.
CCGAAGGACCGAGGGCGAACGCCCGCTTGGCAGACGAATCAAGCTGTGTTTGGATTGTGATGCTCATTATGACAGTGTTGCCTATGAATGTTTTTTTTGGTGAGCCAGGCTTTTTCGCACAAGCCATGCTCTGCCCATAGAAAATGTTGAATGAAACTGTATCTCATCTAAACTCAACGCTACTGCTGTATGGCGAGACCGACATTGAGAGGTCTGATAGTCCCGATTGATCCATGAGATTGAAGACAGTGTCCCAATGAGATCGAAAGAGATCTGCACCCTGCGGTTTCTCTAGCCACAAAACATTTTTGATGTGGACAAGGGTGTCACTAAAGTTGCTCAGTTGTAGAGCAGCAGCTATATCTCGTGCCCTGTCCATGAACCACCGATGATGAGTCGTGCCAGCTGAAGCCACCATCCCGACCGCTGCAAACCAGACATCAAGTGAGTCGAATACGCGAGGCGTTGACGCGAGATGCTCGAGGTGCTCTATAAATCGAATGACAATCGTATTCAGTATGACTGCATGCGAGTAATATGTTGGTCCCTGAGCAATGAACATGTAGATTATGATTCCGTAGCGAATGGATTCCGTCATCTGTGATGGCGGCGGTCTTGTTGTAACCGGGGCAGATAGTAGGAGTCGGTGTATGACAAAACAGGTGAGGTCGTGAAGTTGTGTGGCTGGGAAAGGTATATTGCGCGCTCGCCGGAAGATGTTGCGTAGACGACGGAAGACATTCTCAACGGCATAGTCTACTTCGATGATATTGAGATTAAATATTTGATCGTCAAGCGCGGTCGAGTCGAACTGCCATTCTGCAATAGGAGGGATGCCATCTCCAATGCCGAAGTCATCTTGTGTCTCGAATTGAGGATGACCCATGATGAGCATTGATACCCTTTGGAACATGTGAGTAACGATCCTATGGGTCGCAAGGGGTTGGCTTACCAGCTAATCATTCTCGCGGTAAGCGGGCTTGTCTGCCTTACTGCGTTGATGCCGCCTCTCATGTCGACCAGCTTTTTCAACCCATTAACATGCATTTCGCCAACTTTTATATTGCCTTTGCCGAACTAAGAGTCACATAATCAGGGATTTGTTCGAATTCTAACACAGTAGGAAACCAGGGTGCTTATGGTAGTGTCTCACCTCGATGGTTGCCAAGGTGATGACCGAGTTCATAGTCCCATCTTGAACAGCTAGTGACATATATTCAACCTTCCGTCGCAGTAAGGCAACTGAGTCTGCCATGAGAAGTTCGGAGGTCTGAAAGCCCTTCTGGGCCAACAACTCTTCGTCAAGACATGCTGTCTGTAGAGAGACGTGAAATAGTGCAGGATCCCCTAGGGCAAGTGGCCACCAAGAGATCAGAAACGGATTTGAAGTCGCATTAAGGTCAAGAGGATAGTACTGGAAGGCGATTTTGTGGAGGACTAGATGGGTAAGCTAAGCTTTCCTCGACAATTCTTGATTGGCCGCCTACATACAGCTGTAGATCAGACGTTGGACGTGTTCTCGAGGAAGTCTAGTCTGTGGATACGAATCAAAAGGATCAAGAGAGCCGAATCTGTAGTTAGTTAAAGTGCCGGATCCATCTAGAGCGCTTGTTGATGTCCCATTCTGCCACCCGGAAGTTGCCGGCCCGGTCGAGGGTTCGTTCGCATAGGCGCACTCGACTTGGCGTTTGACGCAGCGAGAACAGCGTGGTGTACGAAGATCGCAGCTGGACTTTGATTTGGCACACGCGTCACAGGACCGGCGGAGAGATTGGCGCATTCTGAAAAGATATATTGCGCATCCAAAGGGGGCCTGTGTTCGCTCTAGGAATAGCTCAAGCTGGACCCTCACACCGCTTTTGATCTCACGATTCGAATCAAAGAGTTGGAACGGCGCAAACGTAACTTGACAAAGGTCGGCTCAATGTTGAAGTTTCCAGGCGATTATTCCGTTATATGTGGGACCTCAGGTTCAGGTCCCGAGTGCGAATCGAAAGAGGACTAGACCCCGCTCTACCCCTGCTTGGCATCGGAGTCTAGTCCTAATTAGGTAATTTGCATAATCTGTGGATAACTATCTGGGCCCACAAGTATATCATGCCATTCCTAAGCAACACTGCCGTACTTAGGTGTTCTCTGTCCTTTCAATAGAAGAGCCAGTTTGCCAACTTGCCCCTATCATCTACCATCATGGACTCCAACATGGCTTTTGAGATGGCCAACACGTCAATCACCCAGAATGAGCTGCCGCAGATATGGCCTTCCAACCAACCCCAGTCCCAAAGCTACCTGATGACCTCCTTGATGAGGTTGTCAGTTTGGCAGTACGCAGTGGCATTCCTAATCGCCGTATTAGTCTATGATCAAGGTAGGCTAAGCCTTTGAGACTATAAGAACTCGCTGATGCCGTCTCTAGTGATGTATATCAAACGGAAAGGCTCTATAGCTGGACCTCCACTCAAGATTCCGCTCATGGGCCCCTTTATACAAGCTCTGCATCCGAAGTTTGAAGGGTATCTTGCGCAGTGGGCAAGTGGACCACTCAGCTGCGTATCTGTCTTCCACAAGTGAGTGCTCACATCTTCGTCTCATCGGACTTTATCAAACCAATCAAGCTGTCCAAACTAACGCAATTTATTCAGATTTGTCGTTCTAGCCTCCGACAGAGACATAGCCCACAAAGTGTTCAAGTCGCCCACATATGCCGAGCCATGTATAGTGCCGATCGCAAAGGATATCCTAGGCCATAAAGCATGGGTCTTTCTTCAGGGTAGAGATCACACCGAGTACCGCAGGGGGTTGACGCCCCTATTCACCAATAGGGCTATGGCTACATATCTGCCGGTGCAGGAGAAGGTGCTAGGCGATTATTTTGACAAATTTGTCGCCGCTAGCAAGGCGAATCAGGGAAAGCCCAAGGAATTCATGACCATGTTTCGCGAGATCAACTGTGCACTTTCGTGCCGCACTTTTTTCGGTGATTACATCTCCCAGGCCGCGGTCAAGAAGATTGCAGACGACTTCTACCTTGCCACAGCCGCTCTTGAGTTAGTGAACGTGCCTCTGTCGATGTACATTCCGTTCACCAAGCCCTGGCTCGGGAAGCGGACAGCCGACGCTGTCCATGCCGAATTTGCAAAATGCGCGGCTGCATGCAAAGCAAACATGGCGACGGGTGCGACGCCAACGTGCATCGTAGACCACTGGGTGCTCCATATGATGGAATCCAAGCGATACCACGAAAAAATCGCCGCGGGGGAAACAGACGCCGAGAAGCCGACGAACATGATCCGCGAGTTCACGAATGAGGAAATCGGAGAGACCTTGTTCACTTTCCTCTTTGCGTCTCAGGATGCGTCGAGCAGTGCCACGACTTGGATTTTCCAAATCCTGGCCCAGCGGCCCGACGTGCTTGATAAATTGCGTCAAGAAAACCTGGCCGCTCGCGGTGGTGATAAAAACAAGTCTTTCGATCTTCCCATGCTCGAGTCGCTCACCTACACCAACGCAGTCATCAAGGAGCTTCTGCGTCACCGTCCACCCGTTATCATGGTTCCATACCTTGCGACGAAGAACTTCCCTGTCACGCCCAATTATACCGTCCCCAAGGGCGCGATGATCATCCCATCTTGTTATCCGGCTTTACATGATCCGAATGTTTACCCTAATCCCGATGACTTCGATCCCGAGCGTTGGATATCCGGGGATGCTGAGTCCAAAACTAAGAATTGGCTAGTATTCGGTGCTGGACCACACGATTGCCTCGCCAAAAAATACGTGCCGTTGTCAATGGCTGGTATGATCGGGAAAGCGGCGCTGGAACTTAACTGGGAGCATCATGCCACAGAGAGATCAGAGGAGATTCGAGTTTTTGCCACCCTGTTTCCAATGGTTAGTACCGCTATTGATCCATCTCAAGGATTGTTCCGCCCGTATCCTGTGCTGACATTTGACATAGGATGGATGCCCGTTGGTGTTTACTAAACGTCCATAGAGGCGTTGCTTGCATTTCCTGGGATGGGGTTGAGTTTCTGCGTCCTAGGGCTCTTTCACATTGGAATTATATCATTTGTGAAGGCGCTTCTAGGACCATCGACCTGTAAATTCGTGTTTTACATGTTCGTATATTTATTTTTCTTGGGCCATCGTACAAATACATATTTCACATAATTCCAAAATGTACAAAAGCTTCTCAACTTACCCTGTTATGGATTCCCTTCCTTCGAGACCAGGTTGAGGATCTTTTCGACAAGCTCCTGAGTCACATAAGGCTTATGGATGATATCATCCATTCCAGCACTGAGCATTTCCTTCTGTTGTTCGTCTCTGACATTCGCTGTGACTCCCAGAATGGGTACATGTCCTCCACTTTCCTTTTCAATGTCACGGATTGCTTTGGTGGCGCGGTTGCCATCCATCACCGGCATCTGCTGGTCCATGAGAATGCAGTCAAATGAGTCTTTTTTATTCGCATCCACAGCCTCCTCCCCGTTGCTCGCTTCAACTATGTTAAAGCCCAGTGTATTCAACCTGCGCGAGATAATTCGTCTGTTGATAATGTTATCCTCAGCTAAGAGAATACGCTGGCCGTCACCGGTTAGTTTCTCGTGATCATAACGCGATGGAGGCTTTTGGCCCGTTCTTTCGATCTGCTCGTTCTCTACCTCGTGGGCTATACTTTGAGTCCGAAGTGTGTCTGCGTCCTTTGGGCCACCTGGCTGTGCCTCAGAGATGCTATCTTCAGGGGGGTTTGCCGGCATCTGGGGTTCTTCTGTCGTTTCTTCGACACCGCGCATTTTATTTCCCATTGTCTGGATATCAACACAGAGCTTATCGATTGCGGAAATCTCGACACTATCATCTTCTTCGCCAGCTTCGTTGGTTGTTCTGCGTACTTTGAAAAAGAACCCGAAGGTACTTCCGTGGGATTTCTTGGAGCTCACACCAATCTCACCCCCGTGTAGGTGACAGAGCTTCCTACACACATTCAGCCCAAGACCAGAGCCACCGTAGATGCTCTCGGTTTTGGGGGTAGCTTGGTTGAAACGTTCGAAGAGGCGTTTCTGAGCTTGCTCAGTGACGCCAATACCCGAATCCTTGACGGCGACCATGATATATGCAACTTCGCCACTTCCCCATTCGGAATTGTTAGTCGCGTCTTGGCGGAGCTCTGATTCACCTGAATCGAAGAAGACAATATTTGGTGGGTAGGAAGTTGGACGTTCGATAGAAGCAGCCACCGAAACTCGGATCGATCGCTGACCCTTCGATTGCGCGGTGAATTTGATAGCATTCGAGAGTATGTTGATGAGAACTTGGCCCATTCGATCTAGGTCTGCCATGACCCAATCAATGCCGCATTTGGCATAGGTAACATCGGTCTTGTATTCGAAGTGTATTCTGTGCTTTCGGAGTTCGGGTCGGAATATCGCCATCGGAATAGTGAGGTGTCGCTGTGGCTGGACCTTTCGTGGCGACAGCGGCAGCATCGACGCGTCAAGTTTTGAAAATGTGAGAACGTCATTGACGATTTTCTTTTGATGCCTGATGCAGAGACTAATTGTCTCTGTTGCCTCAGTGATGTCTATGACTGAGATATCACCCGGGTTCTTGTTATAGATTGCCTCTTGAATATCCTCCGTGCAATGTACTATCGCAGATAGAGGATTGCGAATTTCGTGGCTGATCATATCGATGAATCGCTCTTGTTGCTTCTTGCGTTCCTGTGCCTCTTCGGCAGCGTGCTTTTGTAGGAGCTCTGCCCTTTTCTCCGGGGTGATGTCTGCGACTGTACAGATGAACACGCCATCGTCGCCTAGCCCAAAGCATTGTACACCCTTATCGTCCAGCCGATCCAAAGTCATGACACACCAAACCGAGTCCGGGTCGCGCGTGTGGTATTCCAGACGCAGCGGTCGTTTGGAGGTTGCAACCTCCCGATACCCAGTGGACACCCGGTCGTAGTCGTCAGGATGGACGGAGCGTAACCAACACTCAGAGAAGTTGACGCTGGGGTGTGGAATGAGTTCACGGAACCGTCGATTCACGGAGATCAGTTCGTATCGGTGGGTGAGGATGGCGACGCCGTTCGGTAGAATGTCGGCCAGCTGTTGCGCTGAGACATTCTGATTGAAAGAGAAAGTCATCTATTTCTTCGCGCCGAATCGCGCTTCTTCCAATACCAATGGAAGAGACGTCACAGAGGCTGATAGAAAATGCTCGATGACTGCTCAATTATATACTACCTGCAAAAGATTCGGGTAGGCGCATGGCAGGTGAGGCTGAACCACGATGTTGTCGATCTTCCGTCTGTAGATTGCTTGTGTCTGTAAGCCAGCAAGCCAATATATGCTGGCTTATATGAGATCCCTTCAAATATGGAAGGGTATGACGATATATAGTGTCGTACGTCATTGTCCCTCTTCGGTCTACTTCTAATGTGGGGGAAAGTATTTCAAACGGTGTGATTGGCAGAAGTGAAAGTGATTCCACTGGAGTGACACCCCCTGGATGCTTGGCACGTGCCCTGCGTGCTGACGTCATTTAAAATTCGATAGTTAACTAGTTAACTAGTTAACCGAGCCCTAGTTAGAAAAGATCCGGCTTTCATAAGCTCTGCTTTTTTCTTTTTTACGTGGGTTTAATGCATAATAATGGCATATGATTTTCTGCTCATGATTTTGGAATATCGGTGAATTATGCATAGTCCCTATTCAGGTTGACTGCGAGACATCTCATAATTCTAGGAACGCGAGAGTACGAAGAAGATTAAGGGTTGTTACAAAGCCGGGTCTTTGTCGTGATGCAAAACCATTGAATAGAATATAAGTCCAGCCTAGTGCCCAAAATAATGTATGAAAAAAAAGGTGAAATGTGGGTGTTTTGAGAGCGCCCCGAGGTGTAAGAGTTATATGTCAAATGCAGAACCGCGAATACTATAACATTCTATTCTTGCACCATGAAGGCTCTCCAACTTAGAATATTGTAAAACAGGCTATGTGGGGAAGGAACCATGTGTTGAATCGAGCTGTTGACTAGGGAACAAAGGCATTCATCCACATCGGGCAGTAAAGCTACCGCGACATATATAGTAGATAATCATGCCCAATCATCAATGGTCATGCTGATCATGTTGGTCAGAGCTTTTGCTTGACTAGCGATCAGCTTGGCAAAGCAGGAGAGGATGTCCCTATTGCTCACGATCGGCTTGGCAAAAGTGATCCGAGTGTTGGAGGGGTAGTTACTTCGCACTCCGTTGGTAGGTTGGAGGGGTGGCTCCCTTACATACCATATATCAATTATTTGCCAGTTTGACGAATTCAGAAAATAGAAAGCCTTTATCCACAGCCACAGTATAGGAGGAGTGAGGACTGCGCTCTTTTATTAGAGAGCGTACTCCGTATGCATAACGGAGTACGAAATGCAGAAACTGCAAAAAGCACAAATGGGAAGATTTTGAAATTTCCGACAGTGGAGAATGGTTCCCCACTCGGAGTCAGAGGTCTAGAAGACCCTGTGGGTGATGAACGTGCTGTCGCGGAGGAAAAATTAGCGTGGCCAATCTCAATTTGACTACGGAGTAGATACCCGCAATGGTAGAAATGTAACATATTTCCTACAAATCATACACTAAGTAATAGCTGGATTTATCTCTTTTAGCCAGGCTCATATATCTTTTAAACAATGCCGGCCTTGGAAGTAGCCCTGAAAATATCAAAGTTCGCTAACGAGCCCTATCGGGATCCCGTGGGCCTTAGCGCTCGGCCCGATAACGTTTTAAGTTTCTTTTTTTTTAAGATTAAAGGTTTCAAGCTGATAGCCACTTTCAACACGCCATTGATGCGTTGGCTCTACAGACCGTGAGGGAAATGGAATGGTCAGGCGGCATATGCATTGCGTTATCAAAGCCACATTTTATTCATAATAGTCGTACACTATCTCGCATGTGCGAGTGATAGGGCCAGTTATTCTTCCTCTCCACACCTCGTGGGTCTTCCTATCTTAAAGAGGTAACCCGAGAGAACACGCTCCATTCTAAGATCTTACTTGAAAAGGTAATCCGAAGGGCCTCACTCCACTTTTTAAACTGGATCGATTGAAGATTTTGATTTTTAGTTTGATAGTAAATCCTATATTAGTATGAAAGTAGGTGCCAGTACTACCCTCGCTATTCGTTTCCATCTTCATTCTATCTTCACAATCACAATGGGCATTGTTGACTATCTCACCCAACCGCGTGTCCATCAGGTACATGGTGGTGATGAAACACCCACCATGGAAGTCCCAAAAGTAATCGAGCCCAATATAATCTCTAGTCCGGACTTTTCAGGCGCTGTTACACCTGCGCACATTCTCCCTTCCCCAGCTGGTAGCGAGGATCCTCTTATTTTTGAGAAGATCCCGCATCAGTTTGGCCGTCTGGGTTCTTGGAGAGGGTGTTTGATTTTGTTTGTTACCTCCGGCTCTCAGTTTCTCGACAATGTCTTCATGACAAGCGCCAACATTGCCCTGTCGGCAATTCAGCAGGATTTCGGCGTGTCTAGTACTGATTTGCAATGGATGATCTCTGCATACACCTTGTCGTTTGGTGGCTTCCTTTTGTTGGCCGGTGCTTTGTCTGATCGGTATGACTTCCTCTTATTGTCTCTAAACTCGACATCATGCTAACCTGCACAGTTATGGACGAAAGAAGATACTCTGTCTGGGTCTTGCCTGGCTTTCTGTGTGGACCCTAGCTATTGGATTTGGGCAGTCGTTTATTCAACTTACGGTGTTCCGTGGCATCCAAAGAATTGGAGCTGCGATGACTGTGCCATCCGCCATTGGGATCATCAGCTCCTACTTTAGTGGGGTTGATCGCACCCGAGCACTATCAATATATGGAGCCTCGGGAACCCTGGGGTTCTGTACCGGTCTTATATTTGGCGGTTTCTTGACCTCTTCGTTGGGCTGGAGATATATCTTCTATCTGATTGTCATCATCACTGGGTCCTTGGGAATCATGGGCTTTATCGTCCTCCCAAGCGATGTTGCTTCCGAAAAGAAGCAAGAAAGAATGGACTACATTGGTGCAGTGATATCTACAGCTGGCCTGATCCTGCTCCAGTTCGTCTTGTCCAGTGGTGGAACCTACGGTTGGGACCAGCCGTTCATTATTGTGCTGCTGATCTTGGCGGTTGGTCTTCTCGTTGGCTTCGCAATCCTTGAGAAATACGTCAGTAACCCAATCATGCCGCTTTCTTTGTGGAAGATTCGCAATTTCGCCGGTCTCTGGGTTATTGGTTTCAGTAAGTTGCCTATTTTTCAGATTTGTGCTTCGGACAAGGCTAATTATAAATAGCTGGCTATGGCACCTACCAAAACGTTATTTTCTATATCGTCCTTATGGCACAGAAAGTGGACAAACTTTCTGCTGGTGACACCGCCCTTCGCTTCTTGCCCATGGGAGCCATTGGCTTCATTGCTTCTCTTGGAACAGGAAAACTCCTTGAATACATGAATGGAAAACACCTCCTCATTGTCGGATTGGTTCTGGCTGTGGTCGCCCCCATCTCGAGTGCTTTGACTTCCAACCCTGAAGCAGGCTTGTATGTATCGCTATTCCTTTTTTGGATAAAACTATACTAACTCTCACAGTTGGCTCAATGTTCTTCCCACATCCCTTATCAGTATCTCATCCGTATCTTTTGTCTTCGTCACGACGAGCACTGTGGTACTCACAAGTGTACCGGTTGAAGTCAAGAGTCTTGCTGGTGGAATGGTGGGTTTTCGTTCCCTGCATTCCAACATTTATGCTAACATCTTAACTAGCTTAATACTGCATTCCAAATTGGATCTGGTGTTGCGTTGGCTATCTCGGCAGCTGTTACCGATGCCGTCGACATCCAGCAAGGACACAGTCTCGCAGAGCAGTATGCTACCGGCCTTTGGTGCTCTGTCGGTCTAGCCGGGCTTGGACTGATAGTTGGTGTTCTTGCTGTTCGACACAAAGGCATTGGACCGAAAGATAGATTGGGCGCAGGCCCAGTTGCTATGTAACTCCGTGTGACGACTTTTTTCGGTTTTTTCTTATATAGATGATAGATAGACTTTTTCTTTACTCATGATGGATTTAGCGTTTAGTTAGTATGACGAGGGAAATGGGATAAATCTATAATAGGTGGCGTTTGTTCACGATATCAAAAGGTTCACACTTAGGTAGTTCTCAGTACCGAGGAGCGAACCAAATACGAGGGAATAGCAAATGTCACGACTCGTGCCCCTCTGAGCTTTCAGACGTACATTCCTAATCGGGTAACTACCGCTTTTGATATTAAATTTGCCTCACACCTACACCGCCTTCCAATTTTATGTACCACTTTTGTGCGTCAAACTCCCCATACAACAGTGGCAAGACAGTAGGAACCTGCAATTTGTATGTAAATTACTGCCAGAATTAAGTCACTTTTGTCATATTAACCACTTTATCGTCAACTGCTTCATCGTTAAGGGGCTAAATCCTATAGGAATTGGGTAGAATATTCGCTTTTTTCTGATCAAAATGCAATTTCTTTTCCTATGTAAACCAGAAGTGGGCAGTACTTTTTGATTGTATCGAATTAGGAAGACGGTACTCAAAATTCAGCCAGGGTCGTATCAATCCCTTCCTCAACCGTTGTGCCAGATGTGCCCTCATCTATTGTCCGATGGAACGGATTCGTCAACAACACTTCGGAGGCGCTTAAGTAGTCTTGGCTTGCAAGTAATATGTTAGACATGGTGGTCACCTGACCATCAGCCCGGTGCGGCAGGCACCAACCCCCATAACTAGATAGTTAGGCATTCTGCCCTTTAGGAATTGACAACTCTCTCCCTCTTCAATCGCATTACTATACTGTAGTCACATCAGGTTATAAGACCCCTGCTTTTTAAGCTAAAATCATTGTAGTAAAGAGGTATCTTCATTCGTTAATTCAAACGAAGTCTAACTCGCGTAGAGAGAGTCGCGAGTAGATAAAATAATATAATTAGTAGGATAAACCACTGTGGGATATATAACGCAATAAATCAAAAATTTGCCGGCCCTATAAAAATAGATTAATCTAATAATACTATCACCTGATTGAGAAAAAGATCAATATTTTTAATAATATAATAATCCTAACCCTATAAGAGGTCGCCTATAATAGTAGATCTAGGAAATGGTATAGGACTAGTATAAATAGCTAACTAACCTCTTATAGGGATTGGTATACTAAAAAATAAGGATTAGGATAAGGTAGAAGATACCTTATACTTAACTAGAGACTAGAGTAAAGGTCTCCTAGTCATTAGTAGCTTTATCTTATATAAGATAGAACTACTACTAAAGGAAAAAGAAGATTTCGATAATTAGCTTAGAATAGTAACTAAGATTCTCGAAAGTTATGGTTTATACTAGTTAATTAATAAAAATATTAAGAGACTAGACTGAGATACCACTAATACCGAAACTTAGATAAAACTAAGTATATAAGTTAGTACCTAGCTATAACTATATATTAACCTAGATATCGCTAAATATATTATATTAAGCGGAAAAAGAATAAAATAGGCTGATAACTTTATATATAAGTATAAGCTATATATATAAGGAGAAGGATATAGAGCCCTAAGTACTATAATCATTTAATTTATTAGAATAAAGAGAATAGATTTCTTAATAATAATAGAGTTTATTAATATACTAAAATAATGGTTTAAGATAGTAAATAATCTAAAAGCCGCTATACTACTATACTAAGCGATTATTATTATAGTAAACTAACTATAAGAGATTATAGAACTTTAAAGCTTAATTAAAATTAAAAATAATAAACTTAAATTAATTAAAGACCCTATAGTAGAAATAATAATCTAAGATTTCTTCCTATACTACTTAGAGATATAGGATAAGGTTAAAGAGTTTAATATTAATAGAGATATATTAGTATTAGCTATAAAAGTACTAAAGGGATAGTAGAATAACCGCTAAATCTTAAGTAAAAAGACTAAGTTAACTAATATACTATTATATAGAAAATATATAAGAAAGTATATCGAAGAATAGAGAAACTATAAGATATAGTATACTACTAATAGGAACTATTCCTACTATAGAGGATAGGGTTATAATATAAAAGATTATTTCTATCTAGTAGTAGATAAATAACTATAAAACTAGAAACTAAAGCTTAGCCTATAGTACTAGAAGATATTAAACTAATTTCACAAAAATAAGAGTTAATAAGTTAGCGGGAAACCTACTAATTAGATATAATAGGTAAACTTTAATACTATTACTATATTAGTAACTACTAATAAAGGAAACTACAATTTTAGAAGAATAGCGATAGTATAAGATAGAAAGGGCTTTAGTAGAATAGTAATAATAAATAAACTAATATAATTCCTCTAGAATAGTATTAATTAGATACTTAATTTAGGATCTTCTTAGTATATCTGCTTAAATAGAGAACTTTTTATTATATTTAAATTATATAAACTAGGAATAGTGATTAGTTAGGATTTAAGTATTAGATAGTAAGTAGTTATAGAAGGCTATAGCGATATTATATTACTAATCTAGAAACTAAATAGAATAAGATATAAACTATATATCTATTATATATATAAACTAGGGAATAAGTTTAATCTCCTTAGTCTATTAAAAATATACTAGGATTAAGGGATAAGATAGAATCCTAATAATATAGTAATTAAAGATAGTAACTAATAAGTAATAGGGTATACATTTATTATAAAGAATATTCCTATTATTAAACTAGTAGATAAGCCTTACCCTATCTATTATAAAGAAGGAGAAGGTCTAGTATATATCCTAATCTTAGCTAAACTTATATACTAGAGACTTAGATATATAGGAAGCTATAAGGGATAAGTTAATAAGGATAAGCTAAGATATAATATTAGTACTAAATATTTTAATTACAAATTATATAGAAAAGGGAAGTCTAAGAAAATCATTTCCTAAGACTAGTAAGTAAGAGTAATAAAGGTTAGGTAACTACTTTATATTAACCTATACCCTATTAAACTAAAAGGAATTAGTAAAGATAATAAAATCGATAAAGAATATACGATAATTATTATAGATAATATATCTAGATTTCGAGTTATACTCTATATATCTAAGAAAAGTAATATATTATTAACCCTTAAGATATAGACTAAATAGTTTAAATAATATACTAGTTACTACCTAATAGAATAGAGATATAATAATAGAAAGGAATTTTTTTATTTTATTACTTAGGTAAAAACTATATTAATAACTATTAGTACCTTAATACTATATACCTATAAATAGAACGGAATTTCTAAATATAGTAGTTACTATATTATATAGATAGTAAGGATAATATATATTAATATAGGAATTACTCTAATAGAACTATAGACTAAAGTAATAACTATAGTAGTATATATTATTAACTAACTAACTCGCTTAGGGAGTAAAGCCCTAATACTTGCTTAGAGAAAAGTAATAAACCTATAAGGAGACTAAGAGGTAATAAACCTATTGTTTCTCTAAATATAGTACTCTAAGGTATATATCTATAAACTAAAAGAAACTCGAATATAAGGAATAAAGATAGATCCTAGAGTATAGATTAGATACCTTATAGGATATAAAGGAGATAATAGGTACTATTACTATATCTATAATCCTAAAATAAAGAAAATTTTAATTTATAGAGATATTATTTTTTAGGAAATAAGAATTCCTAGGATATATAATAGAACTAATAAAATTAAAATAGGAGAAGAGATTATCGATAGCCCTCTAGTAAAGAAAATATAGTTTATAATTAGAGAACTACTCTTTAAAAATATAAGAGTAGTAATAGAAGTACTATCGAAAAATTTCTAAAATCTTTACCTTAAGATAATTATAGAGTATACTAGCCTAGGGGAAGAGTATTAATAAGACTCTAAGATAAACTCTATAAATACAGAGGATACTAAACTATTCTATAATATTAATAAGGAAATTCTATAGGAAGAATCACTCGAAGATAGAGTATAAGTACTTATATAAAGAGTACTAGAGATACTAGCTTAACCTACTTAATAAATATTATCTCTATAATCTAGAATCATTTATAAAGAACTAGTAATATACCTAGTTCTCCTAAGAATATTTAAAGAACTAAACTTACTATCTCCTATACTAATACTATTAAGATAACTAGAAATAAGATAGGTTAATATAAACCCTATATATTGAAATCCACACTTGGTTTTCTAACCGCCAAGGCTTGGGTTTCAATGACGTTATCAGGCAGGCTGTATTCTCGGCTGGAAAAGCATCTTTCCGGCCCGTTCCTTAACACTAACCCTACCCTGATTGATTGTTATTATACGTTTCTAATATTATTAGAACCATACCTAAGAGAAGTGAGATTATCCCCTTTTGTATATAAAAGTCTATAATACATATAGCTTATAGACTTTGAGAGTAACTTTTATTCTAATTGTATACTTTATACTTTTAGATACCTTCCTTCAAATTATCTGGTTACATACAGTATTCTAACTTATACCTGTAATACTTTAATAGGTTATAAGCCCAGCATAGTTCAACTAGCCGGATTCTATATATCAATTTAGTTTATTACAATTAATTGATCCTACTACTTACCCCCTAAGTAACTAGAGAGATCTTATCTTAAATACCCTTTCTTTTCATCCTTACTTTAAATCTACAAAATAGTAAATATACGAAGTAGCTCTACACTACCTGGCCACTGGGCAGATATACCTCCCCCGCCCTAGGCTCAGGAGGACAATAAAGAATCAGATAGTAAAGTAACCGCTAGATTCGAGGATACCGATTAAAGCTACAGCCATAGCCAAGATTAGCATGATCCCGCGGTACAATTGAATACCGATCTAGAGTTAACCCAGATTAGCAATAATCCTACTAATATATTTCTTTAATATATTATAGATCGCCTAGATTATATTAAAAACAGGACTACTGCCTATACCGCCGGTAGAATCTCCTAGTCTATCGAGAGAGACCTAACTGTTCTACTAAGAGTAGTATAAAGCGCGCTCCTTTTAAGGATATATACCCCAGTATCTTTAGCCTATAAAGTCCCGGGAAGAACCCTAGATCTAGTATAGGCCACAGTATCTAACTAAGTACCGACGTTCTATAATCCTCTAAATAAGCTACCCTCCGACTAACTAAGAGGGTAAAGAGAGTAGAGTGTATTAAATTTCATATACTAATAAACTGTTCTACGAAGCGCTAAGTAAGTAACAGCTAGTGTGCTTAAATACCTTTCTTTCTATGATCGAATATTAAAAAGTAGACAAAAGAAGACCTTCGATAAGCTAGCTATACCGCTTATAGGTAAGTCTAATTTTAAGAACTAGGTAGTAAATATTACCTAGATATTAGACTAGAATCTCCTCCTCTAGATTATTAACGGCTCTATAGGCTCCCTACTAGCCGATTATAAATATTAGTACGATCTTAAAGTACTAAAAGTTAACATACAATTACTCCTAATATAGAATATAAGCCCTAAAATCAATAAGACGATACCCTAGTCTAAAGAACCGGAACCGGAGAAGATATAGACTTTATTAATAGAGTAATACAAAACCGACGAGCTATATATAGCTTAGGAAGCGGTATATACTATCAAGAAAATATCCTATACTAAGACTCGGTCTATAAGTACCTTAATCGCTAATTTTAAAACCAATTAGGATAAGAAAATACTACTATAGAAAGATCCCGAACTTACCACAGAGTATATAGCCGAGATCGAAAAGTATCTTAAGCTACTGAGTTATATCGAGGGCCCTGAATAGTACCCTTAGTTAGTAAGCTACAAAGCCTTATTAGCGAAAATAACTAATCCTACAGACTGCTACTACTTTAATAATCTGTATAGCTAGTTAGAGAGGGTAGAAGCTTTCTAACTAGCCAATCGACGGTCGATATTAATATATACGACTGGCTAATTATTAGCGCTAGCCCCGAGGGGATACTCTGCGAGTAGGGGGCACAGTGGGAAAGGTAAAACCAGCTAGCGCAATATAAGCAATAAACTGTGCGGTTATTACAAATTAACTAATTACCTAGAAGTAGACTACTATAAGAAGGAAAGAGATAAACTAAAGAAAGCTTTATTATCTAACGCCAGAGTAACAGAGGTATTTTCTATCTAGGTTTCATGTATAGCTCCAGCTAACGGCCTAGCTGTACAGCTAGCGAGTAAGCGCTTAAAGAAGTGCGCTAGTATTAAGCGCAGTAAGACTACTAAGATAGCTGCCGAGCCGGCTGCCCACGAGGCTGCCGAGTAGGCCGCCTAATACTAAGCATCTAACCTAGTAGTTAATATACCGATCCAAGCGTTCTATATACAGTCTTAACCATAGGATATAAAGACGTGGATATACGATATAGGTTCGGATGACTATATGATATGCTTAGATCAGTATTTTATTCCTAGTACTGTGATAGAGTAAACCTTCACTATTAAGACGGCCTTATAAATAGAGCAGATTAATGGGCTAAGAGGTAGTATCAAACTGTAAGTTAACAACAGAACCAAATAGGGTCGAAATCTGATCCTCAAGAATACCATGTATCTCCCTAGTCTTAGTATCAATTTAATCTCTTAGTATAAGCTCGCTAATAAAGGTATCTCAGTAATATACAATAAGAACAATTTACTACTAACAAAGCTAGATAGGACAACGCTTACCAAAGGACGTAGGGTAGGAACAGTATGGTTATTAAAGGTAAGAAAGATCTATATATACCCTAGGGGGAAGCCAGATATATATATGGCTGGCACCTACCGTTATATATAAGATCATATGCTAATAGTAAAGGTAAAGTAGGCGCTGGCTACACAGTTGGTAGTAAAGCAAGATGCCAGCAAGTAAACAGCTGGGTCTATAAAAACAGCCACTTCCCCTAGCCCTTAGCTTCTTCTTCCTTCTATACCTCTCAATCCCAAACCCTATATTACTACTCCCCTGCTAATCTCAGATCTCGCTTAGTCATCAATTCTGATACTAAATTCATTAATTCAACCCGATCTGCCATTAACCAGACTAAAAGTAAGGTTCGCTGTCGAAATTCCATTTAAAAAGACACTAGATTTAGATACAAATTCTACTATTCGATCCTCCTATAGAAAGGCTAGTATAGAATATACCAGAAGATTAATAGCAGTATCTGTAAAATCTGCCGCCGAGACCTCCCTCTGTACAGCCCCTGCGCAGCGTGTATCCGAAACCCTTCCTTCCTTTAAGATCCTTCCTACTACAAATAACGAAGAAGCTAAGTTCCGACTCGGTAAGAAGATTAATATTAATATATGGCATTATCGGTTATACTACGTGGGCATAGGGACAGTTATATAAATAGTAAGGGTGGTGGATAGGATAGATATAATAGGCCTTGCGTTTCTAAAACGAGCCTATATAAACTATACAATTGTAAAGGTGATAATAAAGCCACACTAGGATCTAGTACTATACTGCTCCGATAAGGTAGGCGATCTAGTATATATAGATCTAGGTAGTAGCGGTAAACTACCCCGCGGTAGGAACGGGGATAAATACTAGATGCTAGACATCGACGATTAGAGTGAATAGGGCGATATACAGTTCCTACGATATAAAAGCCAAGTAGAATAATACCTTAGCTATATAGTCAACCGATACTAATAGGAATAGGAAGCCGCTATATCTATAGTTAGTACCCTGCTACTAAGGAGTAGGATAAACCTCGCTATATTCTAATCAGACTACAGGGGCGAATTTCGAAGTCACTATCTCGCCCGCTGGGCCTAGGAAGCCAAGATTAAACTCTACTATTCTACTCTGTATACCTACGAACAGAATGGTAAGATCGAACGAATTATATACCTTCTCTAGGAATACGCTCGAGTAATCCTCGATAATACTAAGCTTCCCGCCTTACTATAGCCAGATATCATATAGATAATTATAATAGTAAGGAACCTCACTGTCTATAATAGGTATAAATGCGCCAGTTTCCTAGTAATATTACTATACGAAATCCGTTTCGGTAGGAAACTAGACCTCTTATTTCTCTAGATCCTAGGTTATAAAGTATATACTATAAGAACTCTAGAAGAAATTAGATCTACTCCCGCGAGTAAGTATTTATAACCTTATATAGTGCTCGGTAGATTAATTAGATATACTAGCTACCACAGCAGCTAATACAGGATCTAGCGCCTAGATAGAATAATCATTATTTGCTAAGACGTTATCTTTAATAAAGGGGACCCTTAGGATCTATATAATAATCTAGATCTACTAACCCCTATAACCAAACTACTAGTAACGTAGGTACAGCCCTTCTTCCGCTATATATTAGGTAAGGAAGCTTCTACTATAGACGAACTATCTGACTAATTATTATTCTTAGAAGGATCTGTAAGCGAGTCTTCTAACAATAAAGATTACACTCCTAAAGATATAGGCTATAATCCAGATCCTATGCCGGCGCCTGATATTACTCTCTACTGGATTAGAACGATCATATCCCATTCGAGTACTCGTAATATAAGAATAAGAGTCTAATAACTGGCATACTATATAAACGTACTACGTATATTAGTACTAAGCTAATTTACTACTATGCCGGTACCCCTAGGTATAGTACCTCTTCTACTACTTCTATTTATAGAATCGATCGATCCCTATTAGCTGCTCGATCCGAAGAGCCTAAGCTAGGTAAAGGCCTTACCGCTCTAGCTATAGTGGTACAGAGCCATAAAAGCTGAGATAGATCAGCTTACCACAATAGGTATCTAGGAGTTAGTCCTAGCTTTATATATAACGCGTACCCTGACTAGTAAATAGGTTTTTAAACTAAAGATTGATACTAATAGTAACCCTCTAAAGTTTAAAGCTCGCTAGGTAGCACGTAGCTTCTAGTAAGTCGAGAATCTCGACTATAATAAGACATTCGCTAGTACTAGTAGCTATATTATACTCTGTATCCTCCTTAGTATCATTACAATCTAGCGTTTATACACTGTATATATCGATATTAACCTAGTATACCTTAATATACCACTTATAGAGACTATTTATATAGAACTACCACCTAGTTTTAAAGATAAGATAAAGGGATAAGTATACTAGCTTAAGCGTAGCCTATATAGTTTGAAATAGTCTACTAATAACTGGTTTAATATATTAGGCGATTTCTTACTTACCCTTAGATTTAAACAATCCCCTTCTGATCCTTACCTTTATATCTTTTATGATTAGGGGGCGAACGTTATCTATATCTTTATATATATTAATGATATACTAATCGCTATATCTCTATAAGATCTTATTAATCGAATAAAATAAGCTGTTTCTATAAAATAGTTAATCATAGACTTCGGCCCGCTTTACTACTATCTTTTAATGAAAGTAGTATACTACTAAGAAGCCGGTACCCTCTCTATCTCCTAGAAAACCTATATTAACAGGTTTTCGAAACCATTTATAGGCGAAAACGGTAGATATAAACTAATCATACTACTACCAAATTCAATAATCCCACAGAGACCTACTTTATAAGCTTCTGTAAAGACTGTCAAGTCCTACTAGTCAACTATTAGTTCTAAGAACTATACTAATACCATAACTCGACTAGACGTTACCTATCATTATTCTATCCTTATATAATTCCTTACGAACCCTGATCCTAGCTATAAAGCTCTCGTAGCTAGGCTTATTATATATACCGGCGCTACCTTATAATACGAACTTATATACAGCACTATAGGGCGGGGAGGAATATATAATAGGATAGGACTTTAGGGATATATAGACGCTTTATATAGGGGCGAAGATAGAAGTAAGAGCCATACTGGCTATATCTTCTTCTTCGCTAGCGTACTAGTCATATAGAAATCAACCTAGTAAACTAGTACTACAAAGTCTACTACTAAGGCTGAATATATAGCGATCTCGTTTGTAGCTATAGAAGCTCTGTGGCTAAAGCGCTTACTTAATAATCTAGGTATTAATTCTTCCTCTAGAAAAGCTCTCTCTGCTTCTTCTACGTCCTCGGCTCCTATACCATTGTATAGCGACAGCCAATCCGCTATCTTAATAGCTACTACGCTAAAGGAAAATAGCAGGTCTAAATACATTAAGATACACTGGTATTAGGTAAGAGAACAGATAGTGCGCGGTAAGATCTATATCCCCTACGTTAAAGGTATTAATAATATCGCCGACGGCCTTACTAAACCGCTAGTAGGACCACAATTTCGATAGTTTATCGAACGACTAGGTTTACACCCTCTATAAGACAGAGGTATAATACCTTCTACTTCTACTTCTACTTATTAGTAAGAAAGTAAGTATCTTAGAATCTATATATATAACTTATATTTTCTAACCCTCATGATCCCATTATATTTATATTTTTATATTTTTATATCTAGTTAACACTTCCTTTCGTTTATACGCGTCTAGATCTTAATATTCGACTTATTTGAAATAACCCCGATCTAACGGACTGCGGGACCGCCGCTAATATAAAAATCAATGAGTATTAGACCACCTTTCTTTTCTTTGATAATCATCCTTCCCTTTGGTATTACTATACTTATACTATACGCTGTGATATACTCTGATGCCTGATAACTTTCATTAAGGGGGCGTGTTAAAATCCATACTTGGTTTTCTAACCGCTAAGGCTTGGGTTTTAATGACGTTATTAGGCAGGCTGTATTCTCGGCCAGAAAAGCATCTTTCCGGCCCATTCCTTAATACTAACCCTACCCCGATTGATTGTTATTATGCGTTTCCAATATTATTAGAACCATACCTAAGAGAAGCGAGATTATCCCCTTTTATATATAAAAGTCTATAATACATATAGCTTATAGACTTTGAGAGCAACTTTTATTCCAATTGTACACTTTATACTTTTGGATACCTTCCTTCAAATTATCTGGTTACATACAGTATTCCAACTCACACCTGTAATACTTTAACACTATATACCTTAATCTACTATAACTATTATACTAATCTAAAAGATCTATAAAAGGTTACCTACCCGAATACTATAATAATATAAAATAGGGAAGGTATAGAGTATATAATTAGAATAGAGAAGGAGGATTATAATATACTATAAATAAAGATAAGGAGATAGGACTAATATCTAAGGATTACTAGATAAATTTACCTTTTAGGATAGGTTTCACTTTATTATCTACCGAAAAAGGACTAGAATAAGGAATAGTTACCCTACCTCTAATAGGATAATAACTTAAGTTATAGAACATTAAAATCCCTTAGATATATATAGAGGCTATAGTATCGAAGTAGAAAGACTAATAGTATATTATAATAGAAATATAAATCAAAAAGCTGAAAGTAGCTAAGATATATAAAATTATTAAGTAACTACCTACTAAAGTAATAATTCTATTAGGGAAATAGGTCTTTAACCTTAAGATTAATAAAGAGAATATAGTCTAAGAGTTTAGAATATACTAGGTAGTCTATAGAAATAGGTAGAGACTAGGGATCGATTTTGACGAAAATTATATACTAGTTATATAAGGAAAGATAATAAGACTATTTCTTAGTATAGTAGTTATAAATAATATATTTCTTAAGTAGGTCGATTATACTATAGTATATCTAAATATAATTATCGATAATTATATTATTTTTATATAGTAGCTAATAGGATTTAAAAAAAATAACCTAAACTAAGAAAAGGAGGTCTACCTCCTCCTATAAGTAATATATAGACTCTAGTAGGTAGGCTATCTTTAGTATAGTATAATTATAGAAGCGCTAAAAAAGATAGGATTTAAACTACTAGTTAATAAACCCTATATTATAGTCTATAAGGAACTAAATATCTAGATCCTACTCTATATAGATAATACCCTAATTATATTATTAAACGAAGAAGGAATTAGATGGTTTAAGGATAAAATCCCCTTTAAGTACTATAATCTAGGAAAACTAGATCGATTTCTAGGGAGTAGCCTCTCCTAAGGAGAACTTAGAATATTCCTAAATTAATAGACTTATATAGAGGAGATTATTATAAAAGCTAGCTTATAGAGTATAGTATAAGTCTATCTCCTAATAAAAATAATATATAAGTCTCTAGATATTATAAACTTAAAAGAAGATAAAGATATAAGGAAGATAGAGAATAATCTTAAAGAAGATTAACCCTAGGTTATAAAGGAGGAAATAAAAAGATTTATCGAAGATATTAGTAAGCTAGGATAGCTAATTAATAAATTAAGACCTAATATTACCCTTACAGTTAATAAACTATAGAGAAGAGCCTCTACCCTAAGAGAAGAAGATATTAATATACTTAAATAGCTAAATAGATATATTAAGGGGATAATAGACCTAGGTATTCTTCTTAAGAAAGAACTATCGACTAGCTTAATTAGATATATTAATATATTATATTATAATTACAAGGATAGTAAGAGTACTAAGGTATTTATCTTTTACTATACTAGGAGACCTATTAGCTAGTCCTCTAAGAAAGAAGAAATTATTACTAGAAGTAGTATAGTAGCGGAATATATTACCTTTAATACTATAATTCGCGAATATATATAGCTTCTAAAGATTATAGACTAGATAGGAAAATAATAGAAACTACTAATTACTATCTATTTAGATAGTAATAATATAGTATCTATTATAAAAAAGGACAATTACTCGAAAGGAACGAAGTAGGTAGATACTAGATACTACTTTATTAGGTATATAGTTAGAGAAGGGATTATTAAACTCAAACTTATCGTAAGTATATAAAATATCGTAGATACCCTAATAAAGCCACTAGCGCGGGAACTTTTTAAGCTAATAAGGAAGAAGATAATAGCTAAGATACCTAATAAGGAAACCTAATAAGGTAAAAGTTAGACGAAATAACCTAACATCGAAAAAAAAAAAAAAAAAAAAAAATAATAGTAATAGCAGTTTTTACTAGATAATACAGTTTCTACCCAATGAAAAAAAAAAAAAAAAAAAAAATAATAACAAATAAAACAGACGAGTACATTCCTCGGGATTATGCCTAGGGGGGTGTGTTGGACATGGTGGTCACCTGACCATCAGCCCGGTGCGGCAGGCACCAACCCCTATAACTAGATAGTTGGGCATTCTGCCCTTTAGGAATTGATAACTCTCTCCCTCTTCAATCGCATCACTACACTGTAGTCACATCATAATATAGCTAACAAATTAACACAAGTCAATTGTAAATAGCCTTCGAACCTTGGAAGCTACAATGTAAGGCCTTATAAATAAGGCAACGAACGCCTCGAACTCACATAGTCACGTGTTATACCAGATCCGCCGCATTTGGACCAGGTCGCGATGCATTCATAGCAAGCTGTTCTCGGCCGGCATTCGAGGAATGTAAGAGAATACTTTTTTATCGCAGTGTAATTTTGGGTTGCCTTGGACTTTAATCCTCCCAAGGTGGTGAACGACTTGATTCTCATCAATCCTCATTGTTGTTAGCGCTGCTCACCATGATCGCCAGGAGAAAGGTCCTTCAAATGGCCGCAGTGGCGGCCATTACAACTTATATCCTCTGCACGGTATTTGTCCGAAGCTTTGGAGATAGAGAATGGCCCACCTCGCTTTCCAAACTCTCTCAGAACTCCATGGGCGATAATGTTTTCGAACACATACAAAACAGCACTCTTGGAGTTAGTTCTTGCCTACCGTCTGACGGAATTTATTGCTGACTTGAATATTAATTTCCAGTTTGAGCATATCTACGCGATCAGTATGAAAGAGCGGACCGACAAGCGCGATTTCCTCACACTAGCAGCCTCGATATCGGGGTTCAAGGTGGAATGGCTCGAGGGAGTGCGACCCGATGATCTACATCCTAAGGCCATGCCTGACGTATGCTTCCCAGTTCAATAAACCCCAGACAATATTCTCATGCTTTCTCAGGGACTCGACACCTCACCCGTGAAGCTCACCGCCGTGGCATGTTGGCGTGCGCACATGAATGCATTGGTCAAGTACAGTCACAACTTATTCTCATTTTTCAGAGGCTATGCTGACGATTGGACATTTAAAAAATAGTGTGATAAGCAATGACTACTCAACCGCTTTGATTTTGGAGGATGACGCAGACTGGGATGTGAGTCTCAAGTCCCAGCTCGGTGAATTTGCGCGCGGGCTGCACGCCTTAAAAGGGACCAATCAGGTATCCAAAGAAGCTCCTTACGGAACAGATTGGGATCTCCTTTGGATCGGCGGATGTGCCTCGGGCCCGAACGCCAACGAAACAAGCTTCTACGCTATACCCATGGACCCCACAGTTCCGAGGGTCCACCACCGAGCCACCTGGGGCGGACCCACCGAAAACTGGAAGCAACAATATCCAGAATTGGCCGAGGACTCGACGCGATTTATCTATCGGGCTGAAATGGGCTGCTGCATGTTTGGATATGCAGTTACAACCAAGGGCGCTAGGAACATTCTTTCCGCTCTTTCCATTGATCATTTGGATAAGCCGGTAGATGATGCCCTGAGTGAATTGTGCGCGGGTGCTAATGGGCGCCGCAAGATTGAATGCTGGGCTCCGTTCCCCAATTTGATTGGTACGTATAGAAAGGCTGGATCGGCTGCCCGGGATTCAGATATCGAGAGCAACAACGCGGCTGAATTCCACGAAGAGCTGGCCTGGAATATGGTATACAGCACCAGGCGTAATATCCACCAATTAGTTGCTAACGAGGAAATTGTTTACTCACAATGGAAGGATGAAGATGTGCCATGGTCGAGTAAAGAGATTAAGCATAAGGAGTTTGTTTATCCTGGTGGATATCTTGTCAATTAATCTTAGCTCAGATTTCCAAATGCTAGTTACAATTCTACCGCAAAAATTTTCGCACGACCCACACCCAAATATACATCTCCGTCCGGAGACTTTCGCGGAGGGGCTGTATATATACCTCGGCATTATACCTTTGTTCTTTCCTAGGGTTAAACCTTGTTAAAGCTTGATAGTGAGAGAGAGTGTTGGATCAAATTTGGTTTATTAGATCTTGGCTTTGAAAGTTATTTAAAACCCCCTTGCTTCTTAAAGGAGTTGCGGCAAAATGTATAGTTTCGATTTTCAAAACGAATGAGAAGCCACGGTACTATATAGTAATTGTAGCCAATTGTGTAGTATCATTCCATACGGAATTCCTCAGCCCTTGGCATTTGGGATTAAGTTTCGGGCTTTTATGCTCTATCTCTATCTCCTAGGCAGAACTTAGAAAATTGGCTTAGGGTCGGCCCGGGTGGGTTTCCATCGGAATATTATTGTGAGGGTTGAATATCTTCCTGATATCTTATTTATGTGAATACCCCAAGTGGACTCGCAATATATGTTCTCCATGAGTGATACTCAATAGCTAATTGTAGCTTCAACTTCAACTTGCGAATAAATGACCATGGACTCTGTACAATAAAACTCATCAAACATTCAGCGTGTTGAGTTGGAGATGCCTAGACACTCAACTCATGTGGGAGCTTTCCCCTTGCGTCGGCTCTTAGGTACCATTTACGCCAGACTTCGGCGTGTCTTCAGCAATTCTACTATGGCTTTCACCTCTCCTATTACTCTCCCTTTCTGTGCATTCTTGGGCCCTGTCACAAGGGCCTTTGCCGTTCTGTCTTCCTCTCCTCTTCCAAATATCGTCGGTCTGGCCACTAGAAACCCTTGGCTCTAGAGCCAGCGGGAAGAATGAGTCCAATAGCCTTGCATGTTCTCTTCTAGATCATGTGGCTTAAATATCCTAATTGGGCTCAGTGGCAATGAGAAGATAATGCACCAAAGAATGGAATGCCTAGACCGTGATACTAACGAGCCAAAATAACCGGACCTCGACTGTCCTCGATTTCTTTAAATCTCGAGGATTTCACCGAGTTGACAGCGGCTGATACATCTGACTTGGACAGAAAACTTCGACGATCCGTTGATCACGATCCTAATCCCACCGATCCATTATAACTATACAGTCCTACACATGCCACGCTTCCTTGGCCTTCGGGGCAATAGCCTCAATATAGCTGCCATTTTGGGGGTGCTCATGCCGGGAATCCTCACAGTAGGCTACAATGCATCACTACTCGGGGGTGTGTTGACACTGAAGAACTTCGAAGAACAGTTCCCCGAAATCAACATTGCCGCTGCTGTTGATAAACCACATGCGTCAACAATCCAAGGCATTGTTGTAGCCTCTTACACAATAGGAGGCTTCTTCGGGACTCTCTCCTGTATATGGCTAGGTGACAGATTTGGCCGCCGACGCACGATAATGGCAGGATCAGTCGTCCAAGTTGTTGGAGCTGTTTTGATGGCTTGTTCAGGCTCTCTCATTCAACTCATCACGTCTCGGATCATCCTCGGTGTAGGCACTGGTGTTCTACTGGCCACAATCCCTCTTTGGCAATCGGAGATCTCGCCTGCCAACAAACGTGGTGCTCACGTCGGCATGAAGGGGATATTCAGCGGTTTTGGGTGTGCCCTGGCCCTTTTTCTCGACTTTGGAATGTCATTCACTCAAGGCAGTGTTGCCTGGAGATTTCCTTTCGCTTTTGTGGTGCTACTTTCCATCGCTGTTCTAGTGTTCATCTACCTGTTACCTGAATCTCCTCGGTGGCTTATCCGACAAGGCCGACTATCCGAAGCTAGTGAAGTCCTGGCAGCTCTCGAAGACACATGTGTCGACGATCAAGCCGTGGAAGCAAAAATCAAAGAAGTCCAAATATCACTGGACTTGTTTGAGGAAAAGTCACTGGGGCAAATATTCCACATGGGCCCTCAAAGAACATTCCACCGAGCTATGATTGCTGCTTTGGCAATGTTGTTCTTGCAACTCACCGGCTCTACGGTCATCACCTTTTACAGTACGTATCCCGAATCATCTACTGTTACGATGTATTGACTCGGTCTGCATTTTTCAGCAACCGCTATCTTCGAAAGCAATCTTTCCCTCGACAACTCAACATCCACGGTCCTGGCAGCGGTCTACCAGCTAGTTGGCCCCATGGGCGGAGCCTTCTGCGTTTTCAAAATTGACAGACTCGGCCGCCGTGTGTTGCTTTTAGGCAGTGCAATCGGAAATGTTGTCTGCCTGGCTTTAGTAGCTGGCCTCGGAACCCAAGCCGATAACCCTCTCGCCATGCGCGGTGCTGTTTTCTTCATTTTCCTGTTTCATTTCAGCTATATCATCGGATTTGGCGCAATACCATATCTCTACGCCGCGGAGATTGCGCCTTTGCATCTACGCACAACTATCAACAGTTTTAGCATCAGCATATCCTGGGCGGTTAGCATCTTACTCACTGTCGTCACTCCCATTGCATTCAACAGTATGGGACAGACATACTTTGTCATTTTCGCGGGCTGCAATGCAATGATGATACCTGTTATCTATTACCTGTTTCCTGAGACCGCCGGGCGCAGTCTGGAGGAAATGGATAGGATCTTCGCTCTTTCGCGAGGTCCTTTGGATGCTGTCAAGGTTGCCCGGCTTCTTCAACAGGGACAATCATTTGACTTGTCGCTTGAAAAGGAACTTGACTCAAGCTTCAAGTGCCCGGAGCTTCAGCTTCGCGAGGTATATTCGGCTTGATATTTACATTCTTATGACTAAGTCCAACATTTCTATTCGCGGGAAATAATAGTCTGCACATGGAAAGCCTCAAGGAAGCTTCAAGGTCCTATGATTCCTCCGCCCAGATGCCATTATTTTACCTGGACTGATACCAGACGGGATAGGTGATAAGTCAAAGAAGATAACAAATATACGGGTATGTATATACTGATTACTGAGTACGCCAGTAGATGTGTAGACGAACATGCATGAAGACCAAAACGTAACAACCTGGAAAACTTTGAATAACAACAAATCAAATCTCGGGTCAGAAATCACAAGCAATAGATGACAGATACAGGTAAGAATTTCCATCATGTTTTGCCCCTTTTTTTGGGTTCCTTTTTGGCTTCTTTCTTTGCTTTGATCTCTGGCTTGGTCTTTTCTGCAGCTTTGATATTCTCAGCTTGCATCTTTTCTTCAGCTTGGATCTTTCCTTCAGCCTTGATCTTCTCAGCTTGGATCTCTTCTTCAGCTTGGGCCTTTTCTTCAGCCTTGATCTTTTCGGCTTGGATCTTTTCTTCAATTTGGATCTCGTCTTTAATCTCTCTTTCGGCTCGCAAGGTGATTGCCAATAGAATCGCCCCTATCTCCTTCATATCGGATTTCTTCGTTATATCCCATGGACCGTACTGGTTCATGATCAAGAACGACGAAGTGTCATCCGGATATGCAGCTTTCTTATCGCTTAGATATTCGAGATACTCTTCCTCATACTTCGCAACCGTCACCCATAGCTCATGCCTGTCTTGCGCTATGTGTAAGCGCCTATTAATATGTTAGCATATTCGTAGTTGACCCAAGAAAGGATAAATACATACAGGTTGTTGGTACGCTGGGCCAAGTCGTCATCGCTTTTGATCCAAGCGACCATTTGGGCGCTCTCCTGCATCCGAATAGGTACCATATTTAGCTTTCTTGTGACGGGTTTCACCTCAATGATCGCTCTGGTCTTCCCGCCAGGGCTATCGAGATAGCCATCCGTCCTTGCTTCAAACTGTGCGTTTTCAAAGGTAGCGATAAATGGCTTTCTGTGCAAGGTCCAATTCGAGTAGAAATCAAAGTGCATGGTAAGAGCATTGAGAAATACGATGAGCGCCGTATTGACAATTTGTTCATCCCTCGTGGGGGGATATAAAATTCTGTCCATTTCCCGTGAGATTGTGTTTGGCGGGCTGGGGTCGGAACTAGGGCTTGAGCCAGGGCTCTCATCATCTTCCGGCTTAAAGATCCGACTATGAAATGGGGGCGAGGTCTTATTATCGAAGTCATAAGATATGTCTCCAGATGGCTTGCGCGATTCTCTTGATGGAGTCTGAGGATCCTCCAAAGTCATTCCTTTCATTCCTCTAACTAGCGGAGGATTTGTTTTTGCACGGGTTCGGGACGCGATAGGCGTGTCAAATGTTTCAGGGTCGGCTTGGGGTTTGGTCTTTTCAACCTCCTGATGGTAGTATTTGACAATGGCAAAGTTTCCCTCCGGTCTTGCTCTTGAGGGCTCTCCTGAGCGCTCCGTTATGTGCGGTTCTGGGATCCCAAGACCATCACAGAATGTGGACCACGACTGATAAGAGCGAAGCTTTTTCTCGGCCTCTCTTATCCAATATTTGATGTCCGGTACATTGGTTATGTTTCTTTTGTGCGTCTTCCATATCACTCGGAGGAGTAAGAATTGGTCAAAGCCCATTTTGGAAGCAGAAGCAAGCTCTTTGTCGTGAAGTTTTGCTTTCTTAAGGTCACGAGAGGTTACCTTGTCGCACCACTCCTGAAAGGTTTTGGGTATTTCATCCCTCTCGGAAGCAAGCATTGTGTTATTGAAGAGAATTCAAACAGATAGGCAATATTTTCAAGAATGAGTGTTGTCACTGCGTAGGAATGATTTACAAAATGGGGATAACAATGCTCTTTTTATGCTGGGGTGGGGGGGGGTCTCCTTCAATTGAGAATCACATGCTTTAGTAAGGCTAATTATTGGTGATGATTTGATTTCTAATTATTAGGTATGGTAGATTTTTCTTTCCTTTGTCTTTTTGTGGCGAAGCATGCATGTAGGGCGAGTAATAGTTGGATGAAGAGCAATTAGTTGTGATAGTGGCTGTTTTGGTCATCCGAGCGATGCATGGTATCTTTAGTATACGAAGTCGACAGTTGGCCATTGGTTAAGAGAGAGTCTTTGTTCCCAATGAGGCAGGAGCTGTAGACACTAAGATTAGAATAGAAGGCTGCTGCTGCTTATGCCGTGTCGTTCGGTGGTCTGTTCGGTGATCTCCTTGGGTATCTCCTTTTTAGGTACACGGAAAAGGCGGGAAAGGGTTTAAATTATAGAAACGACCTTTCTGTGTAGTTATAAAATTTAGATTAGAATGAACTTGACCCTTTCCATGTCCGAGACAAAGAAAGTGAAGTTGGTACGTTGGTACGTTGGCCCTGGTCTTGGCGCTTTGGTCGCTCGGCAACTCGCCTCATCACATTTCCCCCCATCAGTGAACTCTCCGCCTTTTCTTCTCTCACCTCCCACTACAACATATTGATTGTAGTTACTCCTATCCAAGCTATTCATCATCTTCAAATCCCTCATACGAAACATGACTTCCGTGGAAACACGTGATCATCAGCTCGACCGCTGGCTTCTGATGAAAATCGAGCATGCAATCGAGAACCTTGAGGAGCATAAGCTCAACAACACAGAACTTAAGAAATGGAACATTCGCTTCTCCAGCATGACTCTCGATCAGAACTCAGACCTCAAGCCCCGCTTCTTCGCACCGAAACCTAACCTCCCGCTACCAAACGATGAGATACTCGATGAGGCCGCTGAACCTGATAGTGGTGATGATGACTATTATGCGGCTGCATACGGCATGAATACTTTCTTAGATTCTTATGCCTTCAGCCAAGTAGGCCTCTGGAATGACGGGCCGTGGCGTTCGATGGAGTAAGTCTACCGCTATTTGGAAATTAGAGTTATGTCGCTCTATCTATTTATGATATCTAACGCTAGTCAATAGCTGTGGTCGATACAGTACTTATAAGAGCCTTTGGTTCTATGGTACTCCATCACTTGGCCCGTCTCCCGCATTTGGCGCTTTAACAATGATAGATAGTCCTGGGAAAGAATATCCACATTTTAAAGCAGTCATATATACCGACATGGAGGCGGATGACAAAACTTGTTTCCGTTCAGAGGTCTTGATCAGCCTTCGCCTAATGTTGGCCCAATTGAGAAAGGTGCGCCTGATGCACCATAAGATCGCACCGGTAATTATCGATTCTTCCCTTTCTCCTATTCCTTTATTCTATCTTTCGGCGTTACTAACTAACTATTCTATAGGTTTTGCTTATCTCGTTGACGGGGAAGTATGTACGGGTATTAGAGTCCTATTTTGATGGCGAATTGCTTCAAATTCGCTCTACCTGTCTGTACAAATTCTCCGACCGTGACTCGATATCGACATTGTACATGATGCTCGCCGGGTATATGCTCGGCCCTCCCATCGGAGATACCTCTTCTTTCCCTTGAGTTAGTTTGGATCGGGCAAGGTGTCACGGCTTGGAGTTTGGTTGTATGTTATCGGATATTGAAATTGGTGAAGTTTGTCTTGGCGCTACTGCCGCATTTCACGCAGTGATGTGCTTGGTACTTTTCATAAAACAGGTTGATAAGTTGAAACTCTATGGCAGATCTCATTTTTAAGATGTTGCACCGAGTAAACCCTTACATTACCCACGATCCTCTAATATGTTTGAATTGGATCTCATGGTCAGCGCATATAAAGTTCGGCTTCCCACATACTTCTGTCTTTCCGCTTGGCGTATCATGACGGCAGGATGAGTGGAGTAGTGGAGTAGTGGAGGTTATCAGTGTGATAGTAATCCAAAAGTGGGGGTTCGATGATTTATGATATTCGAGAGCTCAAGGATGATATATTCTGTACTGTCAATGGCTGAAATTTATTAATTTTCAAGTTTCCAATAGACTATCAATTGCATCAGAGTCTCGACGTAGCGATATACAAAAATGAAGGATGGGTATTTGCTATAGCGATTGAAGCCAGCTATGTATATATCCACATAACAGCGTACATAATAGAGCGTGCCGTTCAATAGGCATCATCGATATGCACATGGGATAATTCGTAGTTATATAATTGACTACTTTGTAAGATTCCGACAAAGATGCATGTGCCCGCATCTACAGGGAAACCTAAGACCAACGTCTTCTCCAAGAGTGGGATACACACTATCTTCATTCTTCTTTGCTCCATCTCGCCTACTGAAACTCCATTTTATCAATCGATCATGCCTTTGCCCGAGTCCTGTATTGGGAAACGAAGGCGAAATAGAAACGCCTCAGGCAAACCAAAACCAAGCAAAGCGCGATCCTGCGAGGCTTGTCGGCGCTTGAAAACGCGATGCGAAACCGGCAACTCGGACCGATGTCATCGTTGTGATGTTCTCAGGTAGGAAACCAGGTTTGATAATGTGAGTTACCAAGCTCTTATATCTAACTATCTTCAGGGTTAGGTGCTCTTTCCAGGCCATTTCCCGCAGTCACCCGGAACTGATGCTGGAGGCGGAGGTGGATTCTGCGACAAGCGGCGACGACTACCATTCGCGGTATGCCCTCCTCCCGTGCTGGGCTTTTTTAGACTTGGTCGATGTACTGATGAACAATAGGCTTTGTGCGGTGGAAAACACCTTGAGTCAACTTCAAGCATCACTATCTGTCCACAGTGATGCTGACTGCCGGACTAGACCAGGGGTAAATTCCAGTTACCTAAAGTATATACTGGCAATACACTTAATTGAATACTCTAGGCTCCATCAACTATTGAACGAACTGCACGCGATGCACCCATGAATCTTATCCAAGAGATCCGACAGAATATCACATTACATGAACAACCATCGACCAGCGATGATAGCACTGAAGATATTATCATCAACGGTATAGTTTCCGAGGAACTTGCTATCGTGCTTCTGAAAGGGTGAGCATGCGGGACGTTCTCGTAGAACATATCCCAATGTTAACTTTCCAGATTCTCGAAATTATCCAACCGCTGGTTATTCATGAGTACAGACCCCGTCCAGCTACGCACCAAATCGCCGCTCCTGTTTGGTACCTGTATTTTGGCAGGTCTCCATATCACCCCCTCCTTGTATGGGTCATCAACACATCAAGCTTTGTATCGCCATATTCACGGACTGCTGGGCCAGGCACATCTTTCTTCCACTGCCTCGCTCGACACAATACAATCTATGTTGATTTTCTCCATGTGGGACCTGCGCCCAACTTTGGGCCCTGATCACGGTACCTCGTGGCTTCTCAGTGGCACGGCGGCTATGCGGGTGATCATGACTACTTCGTTTGGGCAGCTTCCAAAGACAAGCGACGCCGATAGAAGCGAACGAGCCAGAGCACAAGAAATAATGCGCACGTGGAACTTGATTTGCCTCTGTCAGTTACAGTGCGTTACAATGACCAAGTCTCGATCCTTCCAATGTCTATATCATCTAACACTAATCTTAGATTTTCCGTGGGCTCTGGTCGTCCACCGATTATATCCAGCCAGTACTTTGACGAATGTACCAACGTTCTCGATTTTCCGTCATACAATGCACGCGACGAGCTTGTATTGGCTGGAGTCAGGTTATACCGACTCCTTTGGGAAATCCTAAGCTCAAACGTGATACAAAGGGGAAGTGCTGTTTGGCCTGAAATCGACAACTTGCGAAAGACCCAGGAGAATATTTACAGTGAGCAAGAAATATACAATCGCCGCATTGAATAAGCACTAATTCCTATTTTATAGAGCTTGATTCCTCGCAACCATTACGGTTTGCATACGCCTGCACGTACCTGATTCTGGCACGTCGCACACTCCAACATACGAGCGAAACTCAACCTGAAGGAATGACCAACTCCAGGATAACACAAGAGGAACCAACGCTCCCGTTAATTCGGTTCGCGATTAGCCAGTCGCTTCAACTCTTGAATTTATTTGTCTCCATGTCGGATTTGACCACTTATATCCATCCTGCTTACGAGAATGTGCTTTGTTCCTTTGCAATGGTGACACTAGCTGAGTTTTTGGTCCATTTAGAGGACGTGGGAAGTATAATTGTTCTCATGGAACAGGCCGTCTCTCATATTCAATGTGGAGGCAAAGCCGAGCCGGTGAGCCGGTGGTCTCTGAACATCATGAAGCAACATGTCGCAGATAGGATTGAGCAAGAAGATTGTGTGACTTCGACGGGAGAGAATGGCACAGGGATTTATATGCCGCAGTCAGTTCAAAATGCTACTGAGCCCTGGGTTTGCAACGAATGGGGCATCGAGCAGGAGTTCCCATCACTTGAAGACATGTTCTTCGGTAATGTGATTTGAATTGTGGAATAAATAGGGGATTGTTAATTTATCCCCCCCCCCGGGCCTGAGTTTTCAGTGCACATCCCTGTTTTACCTCGACGCCTACTTTCATCTACTGCGCTCTATACCGCCTTCGAATTTTATACACCGCTTTCGTGACAATAGACCTACAATTTGTACGGCGTATGTAAATTAACAAAGTTAAGTCACTTCAACTGCACCAACTGCTTCATCCATCAAGGAGCTGAGTCCTATAGTAATCGGGTAGAATATACGATTTTTTCCGATCAAAATGCACGTTTCTTTACTATGTAAACCAGAAGTTGGCAGAATATATGGTCTTACCTAATATAGAAGGCGGTACTGAAAACTCAGGCGGTCAAATTAGCAATCCCAATAAATATTGGCTCCCTCCCATTGTGAACATCATCCATTTACTCATATCAGTTCCATATATACATTCAAAATGCGGAAATCAACTGCGCTCTCTCAATCTGAGACCTGCCTGGCACTCCTTGGGCTTTTTCGAGAATCCTTCGTGTGATTCCATGATTGGCTGGTACAACGCGAACTCATATCGATGAAACAAAGTTCCAATAATTAGCTGCAGCTCCATGATGGCGACGTTCTGTCCGACACATGCCCGGGGGCCATATGAGAATGGGTTGAATGCAGTTTTCTGTCGGGCAGTCAGGTTCAACCAGCGGTCAGGCTTGAATTCCTCGACATCGTCTCCCCAAATATCCTTCATATGATGGATAGTATAGGAGGGCACCGAAAGTACTGTTCCAGGAGGGAAGTGGAACCCATCAAAATCCACACCCGGGCTATGATCGGCGACCAAACGTGGCAGGCCAATAGCCGAGGTAGAATGAAGTCGCATCGCTTCATCAATGCATCTTCGCAGGAACGGGAGATCCTTGATCTGAGAATAAGATGCGATCTTTGCTTCGGGGTCTATTACGTGGTCCAGCTCTTCTTGTAATCGGGGAACTATCGTGCCCGGTGCACTGCGTTCTCCATGCAGGATCCAGTAAAAGATCCCGCACGCCGTGTTGGATATTGTGTCAGAGCCAGCGATAAGCTGCGTCAGAGCCTCTGCTATCAGCTCATCCCGCTCCATTGGCATTCCATTCGCATCTTTTGCTTGTAGCAAGCGCGACAGAATATCGTTGCGCGAGTCGACCATTCCCTTCTCCGCGGCATCCAGTCGTGATGCGACAGCGGCGACAGCAATCCCCGTCAGGTTCTCCACGGCCGCTACGCCCTTGGTGAAAAATGGGTCTGGGAGGTACCGAGCCCATGGGCGCAGTGCTGGAAGAAGGCCCAATGTCGAAGATATCTCGCCTCGTCTATTCAACACGTCGACTGCCGGGGTGTATGAAATGGGTCCTCCGGTCACGAGCTGCGTCTCGGTCTCATCTTTGCCCTTGTTTACCATTCCAAATGGTGAACCGAATGCCAGATCTCCGATTATGTCGAAAGCAAGGTAGCTGAACCAGGGCATTGCGTTGTATCGAGCAAATTCCTTCCCGTTGCGTTGTGGCTGGGAAGCCGCGATCCGGTCCAGCTGGGTTGTCCAGCGCTGTAGGTTTTCCGCCATGAATGGCTCAAACTCAGCGACTGACCTGGGAGAGAAAGCATGGGATATAATCTTCCGCTTGCGTGTGTGTTCGGCGCGGTCGCGAACATTGAACATGCCCGGGGTTCGCGCCACAAATGCTTCATAATAGTGACTAAACGTATTTCGTTAACACTAGTAATTTTCAATATAGGGAAGAAATGTGAGTTACTCCTTGAGGAAGCCATTTCCGTGCCCGTAAACAATATTCAATGCCCGTTCGTCGGCGATAGACACATGGTTGAAACCAATACGGACGACATTGCCGTGTTTTCGATGCGCCGCGTCGACTGCTGCATATTTCCGGCCATGTTTGGCACTTAATCCGACCCATATGTTGCTAAATTTAGCAACAAAAGGACCAGGGACTTGACTTAAGTGTCCATATGAAACTAAATAGGGGTATATGTAGTAGACCGCGAACCACACGGGGATAGCCACAGCCATAGCCCATGGCGAGAGCAAAAGGGATAGAAGAGCCATTTGATAAACAGAGTTGAGTGAATTGATAGACTAGAGATTATTCCATCCTCTTCCTCTATTTTAAATGGAATCAGTTGCACTCAACATTTCACATGTTCACTATCTGTCCGACGGAGTACAACCAACACCGTCGGAGACGAGAGAACCGATAGGCAGAATCGATGTACAAGGACCAAATAACCTGCAGATAGATGATTGACCCCGCAAGATTGTAAAAGTTAAGATAGAGAATTGAAATGCAGTTTATTGGTTAATTCTTCGTGGACAGCCCTGAGGTTGTTCCTCGATTGTCCGCGGGGATAAGCGGCCGTAACGCGGCATTTTCATTTACCGAAATCTCCGCTCTCACGGACTTTTCTCTGTCAAACACTTGCAAGCATATTGAAATTCCCCATGGAGTCTCAGTCCCGTCGGCGCCGAAGGCCAGCTCTGTCTTGCATTGAGTGTCGCCGTCGCAAAATCCGCTGTGACCGAAATGACCCCTGTACGCGTTGTGTCTCCACGCACAATGTACCTACAAGCTTTATGGCGATCAACACAAGTCCCCCTTGCAGTCTCTAGAAGGCACCTCAAGACAATCAATACTGGGTACTTCCGCACCTTCACCATCACATATTCAACCCTTCAGAGATGATCCCCCGCCATCTAAGAGCCAGCCATTAGGGCCCCGCACCACTGGGGTAGGGACACCAACAGGAACACCACATTATGGTTCGGCTTTTCCTGGTCAGATTGATGAACACCCAAGGCAAGCACAAACTACAGACTCAGCCATTGCAGATCTTTTGCAACGGGTCCAGGGCCTGGAACAGTCTTCGGCACAAAAGCCTGTGCATGGCTTGTCCGAGACGGGTCGGGAAATATTTGACCGCTCGTCCCAGCCAGAAGATCTTCAGTGGATTTTCACAAAAACTAGAGTTATGAGATGGAGTTTGTGGATGAGCACAGCTAAAGAGGTACGGTATGCTTAGACATAGTTAGGTGTTGAAACATTCCGCTAATTATGTCGCAAGTTTGAGCCTTTTTTGGCATTTTATAGTGAGGCTACTGGAAAAGGTAAGGGAGAAACATTCAAAGGTGCTGAAACCAAAGCCCTTGCTGTTCAAGTCGGTGATCTTCTTCAAAAGTGCAAACACACAGCGAGAAGAAGCAAGACCTGGAGGCCTAGCAGATCACTGTCGAATCCCCAGCTTGGCCTTGAACTCCCGTCTCGCGAGATCTCAGATAATATGGTGACTTTGTATCTGCAATCTTTTGAGTCAACACATCGCATACTTCATATACCTTCCTTTCGGGTTGATTACCAGAGATATTGGAATGATCCGCAGAATGCCTCGAATGAGCTACGCCTTAAAGTTCTTCTCGTGATTGGCATAGGCTCAAGCCTGCACAAGGAGGAAAATACAGATATCGGATTCCGAAAAATGGTTCATAGATGGGTATATGCTGCGCAAGCATGGCTTTCTGGGCCACTAGAAAAAGACCGACTGAGTGTTTCCGCGCTTCAAATTGACTGTCTCACAATTCTAGCTCGACAAATTTTCTCGATCGGCGCTGATCTTGGGTGGACCTCCATGGGCTCTCTCGTCCACAAAGCCATGCAAATAAACCTACACCGAGATCCAAAGCATATCTCGGGGATATCTGTGCTGTAGGCCGAAATCCGTAGGAGGCTGTGGACGACAATTGTTGAAATGACGGCGCAGTCATCTTTGGATTCGTCTATGCCAGCCACTATCCCCGAATCTGACACCGAGGCCCCCTCGAACATCAACGACGATGAGATTGACGAAGCTACCACGATACTTCAGCCTCACCCAAAGGGCACTTACACCGCTACCTCATTCCAAACCTTACTGCTTGACTCATTACCAGTCCGCCTCCGTATCCTCCATCTCCTGACCAGCTTGAACACACAAATATCTTATTTAGATGTCCTTGCCTTAAGTTCAGAACTCAGCAATGCGTCTCGCGCATACCACAGTTTCATGAAGGAGAACCAAAACTCCAGCATCGAGCCATTTCACCGAAACCTACTTGACTATCTCGTGCGTCGATTCATGATACCTCTGCATTGTTACTTTACAAACAAGGCCCGCACAAACCCATTGTTTACCTTTTCATTAAAAGTCAGCCTAGAAACAGCCATGGCTATCATGTCACCCGAACCAGATGAAGGCTTCTCCAAACTAATGGTCAATGGCGGGGGTTTATTCAGAGAGGGCATGCGGTGCGCGATGTCCGTCATTTCTATCGAGCTCCTGGCGCAACTTGAAGCCCAACACATCGACGGAACGTTGCACCGCAACTCCGGTTATATTATGCTTC
Organism: Penicillium psychrosexuale; assembly: GCF_028828465.1. Classification (NCBI taxonomy): domain Eukaryota; kingdom Fungi; phylum Ascomycota; class Eurotiomycetes; order Eurotiales; family Aspergillaceae; genus Penicillium; species Penicillium psychrosexuale. The sequence goes on along the minus strand of NW_026643190.1, from coordinate 311,407 downwards.
TCAAGCAGTCTATCGCTGACCAGGTTCCTCTTTCTTTTGAACGGATCCGTCACGGTGAGACAAATATCAAGGCTTATATGTTCCTCAGCATGATCTTGGCTAAAGTCGAGGCGATGCGAACGGGTGCCGATTGCGAATTGTCCATCGCCCAGAGTGCGAAAAACTGTCTTGAATTCTGTCATGAGCTTTTGCTGACTCAGGTTGACTCTTCGTCCTTGGGAATTCCTGATAATGCTGGATTTGCGTCCGGGTCGAGTCTTGATGGCGGGCCCGAAGGGCTTGATTCTGCATATGACATCGACTTGGACTGGGACTTTCTCTTGCCAGATGCTGGGTTTTCTTGATACCTTCGCATGAGTGTATTATTCTTGTATGACCTATGTATATTGGTCTAGGGGGTCTTGTACTATATATTTTTGCTCGTTTTGGCTTACAATCTTAAATCGGCAGCATCAGGAAAGAGATCCAGTATGATGACTCAGCGGTCGTGTGTGGATAACTATAAAAGCACCCCTGAGAGGCAGCGACGCAGACCTTCTTCCATTCTTAGTAGTCACCCCATGGTGTTCTCCTCTCCAGCACCCTATTACTCCCAGTGACGACTTTGCCTCCCACCTGTATCGCAGGCGGGGCTGTCAGTGCCCCTGATGTCCCCGTTGCAGGTCCCCCCTTTACTACGTACATACGTAGCTAGTCACAATTACACTAATAGCCCCGTGGTGCACGGATACAAGTTGATTTCCTTGAGCTATGAAGTTTTCCGTATACCATCGGCTGAAGCAGCGGTCTGAACACGGAGCGGAGATAATCGGTCTCAAGTATTATCCTAGTATTTAAACTCCTCAAAGCCACCATAATCCTCGTTTCTAACACCAGCTTGCCTTCCACTTTATTATACTTCAACCACTCACACATCGAAACATCATGGCACCAAAGAAAATCCTCATCAGCGGCGCAGGCATCACCGGCAATTCCCTCGCCTTTTGGCTCTCAAAGCTAGGTCACAACGTCACAATCGTCGAGCGTTTCCCTTCCCTTCGAGCTTCGGGGCTCCAGATTGATCTTCGCAGCCACGGAATTGAAGTCATGAAGCGCATGGGTCTCGAAGATGCCTTCAAGGCACATTCAATTCCAGAGCGGAAGTGGTCAACAAAGCGGGCAAACGGCAGGCTTTCTTTCCAGCAAACGATTCTATAAATCCCAGTCTAGGCTTTAGTACCAAGTACGAAATCATGAGAGGCGATCTGTGTCGAATCATCTATGATCTGAGCAAAAGCCGGGCCAAGTATATCTTCGGCACGTCAATTGAGAGCTACGAGGATAACGACAAGGAAAAGACCATCAACGTGCGATTTGCAAATGCCACCGAGGACACATTCGACCTCGTGATTGGCGCCGATGGCCAAGGGTCACGCACACGAAAGATGATGCTCGGAAGGGAAGCCCCCGATGCATTCCGTCCCCTCAACGGTCGCTACATCGGATATTTCACCTTTCCTCAACCAATCAAAGAGGGGGAAGGGTATGTCGCTACCATGTACTCGGCACCGGGCGGACGAGGTATCATGCTTCGAAGACACAATGCGCAAGAGATTCAAGCATACCTCGGCGGCCAAACGAATTCAGAGCAGCTCAAGGAACATTTGCGGGGTGATGTTGCGGAGCAAAAGGAGGCGTTGAAGGAGATGATTCAAGGGGCGGGGTGGAGAGCGGACGAGATCTTGGGATATCTTAAAGACTCTAAAAACTTCTACTGTGAGCGTCTTGGTATGGTCAAGATGCCTCATTGGTCTCGCGGTCGTGTCGCGCTCGTCGGGGACGCTGCTTATTGTCCACCAGTCATGACAGGCATGGGTACCACTTCTGGGATTGTTGGGGCCTATGTCTTGGCTGGGGAGATTGGTCGGCACTGTGGTGAACCTGCTGAGAAGGGTAATGGTTCTCTTATGGCTGCGATTCAGGCATATGAACAGACATTCCGCCCTTTTATCAACCAGGTGCAGGCAGGTGTTGCCGAGGATGAGGGGCTTTGGGATAAGATTTCAGGCACCGCTTTTGGCATTGCACTTGGAAACTATCTTATGGGAGCTGCTTCCCTTTTGAGATTGGATGTTCTCAGCAAGTTCTCTACGGATCCTGTCAAAAACTGGAAACTTCCGACATACAAAGAGTTGCTCCGAGATTAGACAACACCAACTGTGCAATTGTGCAACCTTCGAACTCTTCTCTTATATCTACCTGTATTTTTACTCTCAATGGTATGAGCTATTTGTTATATTTGCATGCAGTACATCAGACCATGGCTTTTCTTTACACATAAGCAAATCCATAGCCTCCAGATTAATTATCAGTGGTTCAAATTCAGCCTGCTAGAGATCTTGCAATAAACCTCTAATTTAATTAACTACTCAAGCTATTGATTGGCACACGGTGAGGAGTCCATGTTTTGTTTTTATTTCCCTTATTTACTATGTCGCTGGTCTCAAGCAGCCAGTAACAATACGTAATTCCTTTCTGGGCTAGCTTAGTTTCTGATGGAACCTCGGAACTTAAGCCAGATTACATAATCACGCGGGGTTTGCCCGCCCTACAGGGCTTCATTTGTACAAGCGATGTGATGGGCTCCTCAATTACTTGTGCTCCAGTTATCGGGATTTGGCATAGATTATTGCCAAGACACCATCTTCCTGCACATAACAGATCAAGCACTTGCTCACTCACTATGCCGAGCCAGAAGACAAGCTAGAGACAGGAAGAACACTAAACAAACAGATATCATATTTGAACGAGATACAGACAACCCAATCTCACCTGAAGAAAAAAATCTCACCCCATAAGCGACCTGCAAAGCAAGAGATGTTCTTCACGAGCTAAATTCCCGAATCAATTACGTACAATCTCGGGGTTTGGAGGTCGGAAGTTGCATTAGCAGTCTTGGAAGACAGGGTGCTTATCCTGTATAAGCCTAGCGGATATCATTGTCTCATTGTTCCTGCGGCTTGGCCCGACACGGCCTACCTAGCTGGCTTACTTTTTGCCTGCAGAATATATTAGAACCGTATCTAGCGCCAGGAATCTTGCAATCAGTAGTCTCTCTCCACGTCTTTGTCAATATGATTGCTAACATGGTTTTGACTTGGCTCCACTGCACTCCACATCTCGACAGGCGATGTACCCTTCATAAGGGTAGACTGTCATGTTGTCGAGGGGGTTGCTCCGCTCTGGAGGTCCGACCGTTCGGTTGATTTTAACTCTTTTGATCTTATCTGATCCGCCTTTCTTCGTTTTGGTTTTTCTTTCTCGTTGATTTTTATATTTCTTAGGCTGCAATACATCTATCTATACCAGTCTGATATATACCTCGCCAACTCATGGATAAATTACCCAGCGCAATGGCCACCGAAGCCCTCCCCAAGGACCAGGACCTTGCCGACCCTGAGCTACAAGGAATCTTAGAAGGGACCGCCCGATTCCGTCGTCTAGGCTGGAAACGACTCACTGTCATTTCGATAGTCGAGGCCATCGCCCTGGGAAGCCTAGGACTACCGTCTGCCTTCGCCGCTCTCGGAATGGTCGCAGGCGTGATCCTAACCATCGGACTCGGCTTCGTTGCCATCTACGCAGGCTACAGCATCGGCGAAGTCAAACTACGGTATCCACAAGTCGGTCATTACGCAGCCGTCGGCCACCTTCTGCTGGGGAACGTGGGATCAAAGATCTTCGTAGGCAGCTTCGTTGCTCTTCTCATCTTCGTGATTGGGTCGCACTGCCTGACCGGCGCCATCGCATTCCAGACCATCACGCAAAGCAGCTCGTGCTCGATTATCTTCAGCGTGGCATCTGCTGCAATCCTGATGCTGCTCGCTATTCCGCCGTCGTTTGCCGAGATTGCGATTCTGGGGTATATTGACTTTGCGTCGATTCTCGTGGCTATTGGCGTTACGATGATTGCGACTGGGATCCAGAGCTCGAATGGATCCGGTGGCTTTGCTGCTGCGGATGTTTCTGCGTGGTCTGCTTGGCCGAAGCCGGGTCTTACTTTCTCTGCGGCTATCGTGGCCACTAATAATATTGTTTTTGCGTATTCTTTTGCTGGCTGTCTGCCGTCGTTCATGGAGGATATGCATACCCCTGAGGATTATGTCAAGACGCTGTGGTGGCTAGGCGGTATTCAGATTGTTATCTATACCCTGACTGGGTCTATCATCTATGCTTTTGTCGGGCAGGGGGTGCAATCGCCTGCGTTGCTGTCGGCGGGCCCTGTTGTCTCGAGGGTTGTCTTCGGTATAGCGCTTCCGGTCATCTTCATTTCGGGGTCGATCAATACGACAGTTGTATGTCGATATATCCATGGAAAGGTGTACCGGGACTCGGCTGTTCGCTTCGTCAACACGTCGAAGGGGTGGAGTACATGGCTTGGTCTTGTGTTCTGTGTTACCATCCTGGCCTGGATTATTGCTGAGGCTATCCCCATCTTTTCTGAATTGCTCTCTATTATTTCTGCCCTGTTTGTGTCTGGTCTGTCGTTCTATATCCCACCAATCATGTGGTATATGCTACTGAAAGAGGGTGCATGGTATGAGAAGCACAATTTGAAGCCTGCGATTCTGAATGGTGTGGTATTCCTCGTGGGCATGATTATTTTTGGATGTGGTACCTATTCTAGCGTCACTGAACTGGTAAGCCCTTTTTCTCTTATTATCCGGGCAAGATTACTGACTATGTTTTCTAGATTGATAAATTCCGGTCGGGGTCAGTAAGTAAGCCATTTACCTGCTCTTGAAATGTCGCAATAACGCGGTGATGTCCCTGCCGAGGTACTCAGATCTGGTTCTGTTTATATATAAGTTCCTTGCAAACATATGACTATCGTTCCATCCAATATACCTACAGCGATATCTTTCTACTTCATCTAAGTCTTGTTTATGCACAGCGTCATAAAATGGTAGTTTAAATATAGCAAAATGCAAAATGCAACATTAGCATAGCATACATAGCATAAAAAACACAATAAAATAAAGTCCTTGGTGTCTACCGCGCTTACTTACTTACCTCGTTCCCTCATTACTCCTTTCAACCCCATCCATCGGATCTCCAACCCAGTGGTTCCCCTCAAAGAACGCCTGTAAAGCACCACCACTAGCACCCACCAGTCCTTCTTCATTAAACATCTCAGTATCCAAAACCCCAAGCATAGGATCGCCAACATCTTCCAGGAGTTGTTCCCCGGCGGAAGCAGGTACAGGTACAGGTACAGGTACAGCTGCAGGGACAGGAGCAAGAGCAAGGACAGGGAGAGGGACAGGGGCACGAGTAGGAGCAGGGGAGTAGTTAGCATCAGAGAACTCAGGGCCCGCCGAATCAATGCCATCGTCAGATTCACGAGCAGAGTCAGTGCCAGTCGCGGACGTCATGGCCGTCTTGCGTGTTCTCGTTATCCTTCTTCTGCGGGTTACTGGGGCATTCGTCGCAGCTTCATTTTCTGCTCCAGTTTCCGCTTCGGTATTTGCTCCTGCGCCTGCGCCTGCTTCCGCCTCCGCCTCCGCCCTCTTCCGTTTCGTCTTGGCGTGTCTTTCGGCTGCGTATCGGGCTACCTGTTCAGAACGGCGGTTATGAGCAATCACATTACTACCCATTTTCTCAGTTGGACGAGCTAAGGCTGGCTGTTTAGGTGTTAGGGCACCACCTGTAGAAGAAGAAGAATAGAAACGTTAGCATGTGATCCTTCAATCAAAAACCAAACCAAACTAGAAGGCTAACTAAGCCATACCTTTAATAACACCAGTCCGGATAATAATCGTCATATTAGGCCTAGGCAACGGCGAGCGCCTATCACCCCGAAACGGATCCGGAGACGGATTCCGCAATCTAGGCCAATACTCGCGAATAGTCCGCACAATCGTAGATGCGAAATTCAACGCGGCCATCCGCACCTCGCCAATCTGTGGGTTAGCAACGTTCGCAGGATCGATTTGGTCTAGGGAGAGATGGCTTAGCCAGATTGTTTCCCTGTCTCGCAGATAGCCTTCTCGCGTGAGGTTCTGTTTGAATAGCTCGAATTGGATGTTGGCGATGTTGATCCAGTCTCCGTCTGGGCATGTGTCGTGTGGATTTACTTTGTCGGTTAGGAAGTCGCTTACTCGCATTGTCAGTGGCATGTCGGGGTGGTCGGCGCGGATTATCTGGACGTCGCCGTTGGGGACTATGTATGGCCGACCGTAGTCGAATTTGTTTTGTCGGTCTGGGTTTCTTTGGATGGACCTTGCTGGCTGCTGCTGTAGCTCTGCTGGTGGCTGTTCTGGTTGGGGTGCGGGTTGAGGTGCGGGTTGAGGTGCGGATTGCTGTGCTAGTTGCTGTGCTAGTTCCCCTTCTAGTTGCTCTTCTACTTGCTGTTCTGACACCTCGATTGAATGCTGTAGGGACTTGGATACTCCCCTCTGCACTGACTGCACTGCGGTCTTCTCTCCCCCTGCCTGCTGTGCCGGTGGATTCTGCCGTCTGTCAAACTCCGTTTGCAGCTCATCTTGAATGCAATTCAGGTATTTATACAGCGCTCCGCATAGAAGAGTGTGGTCCGTTACGTGGGCTAGAGAAGCGGCTGGTAATCTCGGCAGTCGCTTGCGCCATTCAATTAGCATTTTATCGCGCGACGCACTCGATCGGAAAACGTTGACGAGGGCTCGGCCATTGTTCACAGCGTCGAGCGCGACGATGTCGTAGACTTCTTGTGCTAGATCGTGGAGGAGCTGTTGGTCGGTGGGGCTGTATAGTATGTCAAGACGCTTGAATACGTATTTGTCGTCAAAGTTGTGTGGCCAACGACTGAGCGGCTGCGGCTGTGGAGGCATTTTGTTAGCTTTGAATGATGTATTCGAATGGTTTAGAATGGAGGGTCATGGAGGATTCTGTTCACTATTTAATACTTGAGAGGCTTTGTGACTGCATTGTGGCCTCGAATCTCGATATTCCAATATGCATTGTTATCTGAAAGAGACAAAGGAACAAAGAATACAACGTGATAGAGACTAAATTAGATCAAAGAATACTCTATCAAGACGAGGTTTCAGGGTCAACACTATTATTAGGCAAATAATGAGATATCTAGTCTCGATATTTTTAGATTGTTAGATCTAACTATGAGGTATTGTGGCGGCTGGTTGCCATTGTGGCCATTGCCAACCCGCCACGTTCAAAGGATGGCGATATTTGATCATTTCCAAACTCGAATGATTCTAGACCCGAGAATACAGACAGTTACGATTACAGAGAGGTTTGAAAGAAATGACGTGGGATATGTGCATTTATAACTCCTTATAAAATATGAACACAAAATTCATAGGTATGACCTTCTAGGCGACCAATCGCCAGAACCCATAGAAGAAACGAAATAGCAATTGCTCACACACCCTTCCTCCGCGTATTTTCGTGATTCATTCTTAAAATTTTCATAAGCAAGAAATCTTACGAAGAGACGTAAGCCTTGCCAGCCAGGTTGAGAGTGCTGCCGCTGAGCAAGTAGTTCTCAGCGCACATGAAGTAAGAGTAACGAGTGACAGCAGACTGCTGATCCAACCAAGGGATAACCTCGTTCAGGAAAGCAGCAGTAGCAGCGGGATCGGCGGAACCATTGACATCAGCGTTGAGAGCAAACTCGGTGATCCAGAGCTCGGACAGGTTGTTGCTGGAAGCAGCGCTGGCGGCCTGGGTGACAAAGGACTTGAAATCGTCGGCAGTGTCACCGTACCAGTGAACGGCCAGACCGGTGATACCACAGCTGGTGCAGCTACCGATGAAAGACTCAAACCAGTCAAGACCCATTCCGGCGGTAGTGGAGGAGGTGACGGCGGGCGAGATCAGCTTCGCCTGGCCGGACCACGGGGTGATGTAGGTCTGGTAGTAGCTGGCCGCATCCGAGGGGCTCATGTTAGCCTGGGAAGTCATGTCGGGTTCGTTGAATCCCAGAATGTAGGTGCTGCCGCTAGACAAAGCGGTCTGGATGGCGGTCGCCCAGCCGCCGAACATATTCTGGCCCCAGAGCATGGGGACGAATTCGACGCCTGAGGGGAGCGAGCCAGAGAGATCACCGGCCCAGTTGTAGGCCCACGAGATGGTGCCAGCATTGGCCAGAGCCGACACGGTGCTGACGTCGTTGTAGGCGGCACCGCGCTTGCCCGAGGAGCGCTTGGCATGCATGGGGGCGGCCATGGCCGAAGTGGCGACGAGGCCGGCGGTGAAAAGCTTGGTGAAAGAGACCATTTTGAAAGTCAAAGTACAAGTCACAAAGGAGTGGACTAGATAGTAAAAAGGAGGGGAAAAGAGAGAAACCTGTTCTCGACCTTGAAAGGAAAGTGAGGCTTAGACCGTGCACGGCACAGGACTAGAAGACCAGAAAATAAATGAAGGAAGGGTAGGTGGTGAAGAGAGAAGAAAGAGGGAAAGAAGGAGGGAGGCGGAGGGTTTAAATGCCCCAGGGCCCCAGCAATGTGTCAAACCAGCCTAACCGCTGGAAGATGTTCCAGTTCCACGGTGGAGTATGGGAAATGGCCATTGGATGTTCAGGGTAGGAGGCGGGTTCTCGTCGACATGTCTTTGGCCAGACCGTTGGATACACGGCCTCATTGGCGCTGGGGAATATCCATGGACCGTTGACAGCTATTGGAGCCGTGGGAATGGCCTTGCACCGACCTTCTCCTCTTACATTCCTTTACACGTGCATCGAAGTATACTCTCCCAAGGCGCTAGTTGAGATTAATTCTTTCGCTTCTTCGGTATCAAAAAGGCACACATCGGATGCAACTCCACAGCCAAGATTGCTAGTCCACTCCACAATAGCCTAGACCCCGATAGGGTTTGTTACATCGGATTTTGTCATTGACAGGGAAGAGTACACGTCCAGAACTCTGTTCCTGCGTCTGCCGCTTTGTCTGAAATAATAATTGGCTTGCCCCTGGCGTAAGATCGAAGTATACAACGGAGACAACGGAGACAACAGAGACAAGGGAGATTCCACGCCCAACAACAACAAATTGCCCTAAATCGGACGGTGGAGACAGCAACGTACCACGGCTGGCATTGCATCATCCAATGGTTTGTCATGGATTCCACCGCGCGGTTCCCTGGTTCTCCGTCAGGGGAGCTGTCCTGATAGGTCCACCCTCGATACATCATCGTCCGGGTCCTTGGGTGACCTATCAGATCACTGTGCCTATTGAACACAACCCTAGGAACATTGCACTACGGAGTACATTTAATTTAAATAACTTCGGATTGTAAAAGTGTGAGATTCAATCCGATTCAATCCTCTGTAGTTCAAAAAAAATATCATTCATACATTACGGAGTATTCAACACATCAAGGCGTCAACTGAAACTGACTAATTATGACACACTAGTTATGTAGCCGCCACCACATCAATAATTACGGAGTAATATGGATCGGATCGGCCAGTCATAGTAATCATAGTCACCTCCCTTTCACCGGTGCGTTCCTTACTTCTAGACTGGGGGCGTTGTTCTAGGGCTAGAAGAAAGAGGCGTCTGAAACCAACTCCTCCCCTCTTCCCTCCCCCTGCCGATCGGTTGCCGACGGCCATGACAAGCCTTGCCGGACTACACGCCGGTGTTTCTTCTGGTACATCTTGGGATTGGCGCCCACATTCAATGTTCTTCCCGTTCTCCAGGCATATCCTAATTTCTTTAGTCGTTTCTGCTTCTAATTAGTTGCTTTGTACTACTCATAATTTGCTAGTTGTATTTCTTTCCTTGAGATAATGACTGGGGATGCTCTTATTCCCGGCTCTCCTATAGGCTGTGGGGATATACTCGGTACACAAGTACATATACTCCGTACCTGGCACAGATTTACACGCCAAGCCGATTTGAATTTTCATTCATATCAGGGATTTCCCTGTGGTCCTAACTCTAAATGTCTCATTCATTCTTTTGATTTCATTGTCCTCCGTACTCCGTACTCCCCCGGACTAATAATTGCCACTAGCGAGAATCCCAATGATATCAGACTTCAGTCACCTGCGGCTCTGCAGCCAACATACCGGACATACCTCCGTGGCGCACCCAAGTACGCACGCATGCCTGTATCTCCATGTCAAAGACCAAGACTGTGGTTCTCCTCATCTGAAACAGACGAAATCCCACCGATCTCTTTGTGGTCCCGTCAACGTGGACCGACACTCGAATTTTCTGCTATTCAGGGCACTTTCTCGGACTATTAATTCCGGACTATGTACGGAGCACGGCGTATTATTATCATAATCATTTCTCCGAAAAAAAAGAAAAGAAAAGAAAATATGACAGTTAGGTTGTTCTGGCCGTGTTGGCAAAGCAATGTGGCTTGTCTCAATAGACTCGCTTCTAGCCCGGTTCCCACTTTCCCTGCCGACGCTCTCTGCCCACGTCATCTTACTGCACAGAGGGCTTGGGCTTGGGCTTGGGCTTGCTGGCTTTGTACGGAGTACACATCTAACTACACTCTCGGAAATGAACAAAGGAGGTTCATTAATCATTACTTACCAATCTCGAATCTCGTTTTGGTCTTTGACTCGAGCCCAAACTGTCGTCTCGGCATTCTAACTAGTTTTGACTAGTGCCCGGGCTCAACAACGTGGACTATAGAGGGCCATTTTTAGATTGTAACGCGTGGTCTTGGTAGGCACTCATCGCACTGGCCATATATCGGAGTCGCCGGACAGCTTGATGACATGTTTAGATAGCTATGGTCGCTAATACGAAGATGTCTTCAAAGGATCGTTCATTGGTTCCAGGAGTGCGAGATCATACATACCTGTGGTTGATATAGCAAGTCTACCTCGTGTTCCTATGGGATTTATCATTTCACTATCACTATGCTTCGGTTTATCAAATATGGAAGCGAGGCGATGCTTCTCATTATTAATGGCGCCGGATATAGCGCTATCATTGTCTGGGCATTATCTCTGTTGATTTCGGGCAATTATGCATACTCTTCCTTCGGCAGTCTCCTCAAACACGAAGCTCCCATAGGTATCAGGCTTTGTCATGGTCGTTCACTTACTCCAGCCAGTTGCCTTCGTCATGTAGTACTCCATACCTGCTACACAGGTACTCGAAAATGTACGTCATGTAAGCATTTACGGTGTATGGAATTTATGCTAAGACTTCACCCTATGGAAATTCTATGTGTAGACCTTCCTGAGATTAAGATCATCATCGGAAGACGAAGTGCTGGAGTAAATGTGATGAGTGTCATTTACAAGTATCACATTTCTTCTGAGCACAGCTCACGCACTTCATCATAAGGGCAATAAATTTGAACATATTCTATAATTCCTACTTTCTTAGAGTTACTAAATGCTGCAGTCTCAGTGGTTGTTGTTGACGAACTATCCACTTGCACAACTTACAAGTGTATATCCTCAACCTAGCCACCACCAAATGTCTACAGATCAATCTAAGCATTCAACAAGCTAAACCATCATACTGCCCAAGATCTACAGTCCATTTTTACAAATAATAACCCCATCCACCGTCTCTCATCTATACCTCATCCAATCACAAATACTGCCCAAAACAAACCAATTAAAGCAGGCGGTGAACCGCGATGATGTAAACTATCCCATCGCATCATCAGAACAGCTCCAACCTTAATACCTATTCCCTCCCACACCAATCCAAACCGGCCCATACAACAATGCTCTCCCGTACAGCTCCTCGAGCTCTGCTCGCATCCGTGCGCCCATCCATCCGCACACCAGCACCCACCACCACTTCAGCCATCCTCCCCCGGGCCTACGCCATCCGCCCCAGCTCCGCCGCACAGTTCACCCGCTCATTCCAGTCGTCACTGGCAAACCGCAAAGGCATCCACCCAGAATCCGCAAACCCGCCAGCTCCAAACCCGCAGCCGGGCGTTGCCGGGGCTGCTTCGCATATCACTGAGCCGTCGCCGTTGACGCCGGAGGAGTACTATGAGTACTCGGAGCATTATTTCAACGTGCTGCAGAGCGAGCTGGAGAGGCTGCAGGAGGAGGGCTCGGATGTTGAGGCTGAGTACAGTGTATGTTTCTCTCGGTTTTTTTTTTCTGTTGTTTTCGCGGTCTTCTTATTTTCCTTGATACAAGCAGACCTTCTGTTGGCATGCTCTATAAAGTATAAAAATGAAAAAAAAACTAACTAACTCTTTTTACCCAGGCCGGTGTTCTGAACATATCCGTTCCTGCAATCGGCACCTACGTACTCAATAAACAACCACCCAACAAGCAGATCTGGCTCAGCTCGCCCATCTCCGGGCCGAAGCGGTACGACTGGATTGTCGAGGGCGATTATATGCATGAGAAGCAGGAGTCGCGGCCTTTCGTCAACGGGCAGTGGATCTATCTGCGTGACGGGTCTAATCTGACCGAGTTGTTGAACTCAGAGTTGACCTTGAGTTTGCCCAAGGATGTCTACAGTCAGGTCATTGAGTGAGGGAGCTGTCTTGCTGGGCTATCGATTACCTAGAAAGAAGAGATTCTTGTCGTTCCAGTTTTTACTTGGGATGTTGTTACATATTGTAGTTTAGGGTCTATTTTATGATGTGGTTGCATTGAGATCTTTACGTGCTGTTCAGTTCTTAATTTGCTAGATGGAGGTGAATGAATGAGTTCGGGACATAGTTGTGGGTATCATTTGAGCTACCTGCACTGGGTGGGTATATAGTGGTTGTGTGTAGCGGGAATCAATGCTGAGGTGGGAAAAGTCATCTCATCGCCAATTGAAAGGGTGTAGCAAAGTGCCGTTCTTTCTTTTTGAATGAACCCGACATGTACATAGCCAAATACAGTCCCAACCCGATGAATGAAGCGGTGTCTTGCCTCGCCAATTGATTGTCCAAGGTAGAACTACACCAGAGACAAAATCAACGGAGCCCGAGTCAACATTGAATGTGTTGAGCGAGGTACGATGGGTACACCAGTGCGGTCACAGAGACCAATATCCCCCCGGATACACCGAGTCACTTGGCAAGATTGGAAGATGCATGTAGAGGACACCCGCAGCATAACAATGAACATGTTCGCGCGATCCAGTGTTCAAAGCGAGGCCCGGTGGCTCAAAGCCACCCAGACCCGGTGAGACACATCATGCCATCCAGACGAGCATTCGCAGCTGGGTAGTGAAATGGCAAAATATCCAACCAAACCACTTCCGCCAGAATAATGCAAGTGGCAACGAGCCGACTTCCAAACTCAGCAGCATGGACCTTCTCTTAGTCTGAGATAGACCCGAGCATTTCAAGGGTATTCGCATAATCGCCTTCATTTCGCGCTCAAGCCTGAACAGCCACCCCGCTCGTACTCTGCGTCTCGGCTTTAGGAAGATCAGACTGTGCATACCCCGCAGGGCATATAATTAGCCAACCGAACAAAACAAAGCGACATATATCTGGGTTCTATAATAGGGGAACACACCAAGTCGAAGATAACCCGGATCATCAGACTGCAACTCGGACATACGGCGATTTCTTCGCCGTCGCGCAAGTCGTCGATTGCGATCTCGAAGCGGTCGCCACATGGGCACGGATATGTGTAGATCTGGATATTCGGGTCGAAGGTCATGTCTTCGATCTCGATCTCGTCGTAGATGTTCAGTCCGTCGTCGGCCATTTTGAAGGATTCTCGCGTATGTGCAAGGAGAGATGTGGCGAATGAGTAGATAGATCTTGTGCCGTTGACTCGGGCAGAAAAAGTTTGGCGCGGTCATGTGATGCGCGGGGTTAAGGCAGGGATATCCCCGGATTTAAGACTTGGCGGGGGCTGATGAACTATGAACTTTCGTCTTGACTCAGCTGTGTGTATACTCGGGATATTCTCATTCAGGGTTGGATGCACTGGCTCCTGCCATTTTTGGCATGCCGTCTCCAAATATGCAACGTCGATTATCGATGGAGCAAATACAAGCTTAGTCCAGTCGGCACCAGCCTGCACAATCACAAAGGTCATTACAGGCGTCAGCAAAAGAAAATATTTGAGGTGAAAGAGACGGCCATGAGTTAGGCAAGGAGCATGCATACCCACCTCCATCCAATCGTCCGCCTGGAGATTTGTCTGCTATATCAAACATACCCCGGCGATGGTTCTTCTGGCTTGTCAAATACTAAACCCAAACATATATGATGTTGCAGCATCTAAAAGCAAGAAAGCCACGATGGAGGGTAGCCAGGAAAACAGAGACCTCGGTGTGTTCTCTATGGCTGCTAGTAATTGAGCTTGGGGGCTGTAAGGAAGAAGTGAGGTTGGGGTCTACTGAGTTAAAAATCTAGCACTGCATCAAGCCGTATCTTCATTATACCATGTACCACCTAGTGTACAGTTGTAGCTCATTTCTCTAATCGTGCAATTTCCATCTTTACTTCTTCAATCTCCCTCGCCAAAACCCCATACCGACGAGCAATATCCGGGAAAGTCCCTTCGTCCGCATCGATATCAACCGGATCAGAAACCTCAACATCGCCATAAGCTCTCAGCTCTTGAATCGTCATCTTCCGACGGTGCTGCAAGCGCTCCTTCGTCTGCCTGAGATGCTGCCTATACCTAGCAAGAGCAGCGAGTGTTTCCGGCGTATACAGCGTAGCCGCAATCTCCAGTTTTGTAACCCTGTCGAAATCGTTAAAAGACAAACTCCACCAAAAAGACAACAGCAAGATTTGAGAACTGAAAAACAAAACAAAACATACTCTAATTTCCCCTCCACGCCTTGCGCCAGCACAGCCAAATGCTCTGCCTTGGCCTTCGTCGCGCGCGCCAGAGCCCCATGCTTCGCCCGCTCCAGGGTCACAACCGTGCGCTCCAACACCCGCGCCCGCGCGGCAACAACCTCCGCAGCCGTCGCAGCCATCTTCCGCCGAGCAACTGGCAGCTCGGACAGCTGCGTGTGGCGCAGCGCACGCACCCGCGCCTGCAGCTGTGATGAGAGCAATGGGACCGGCGCCATCGACGTCCGGACTCGGCGATCGCGTGCCCGGGCGCGTGCGATGTGGTTCGCGTGCGTGGTTGAAGCGTCTGCGTCGGGCGCGGTGGCTGGGTCTGTGTTTACGGCTGATAGAGCGCGTAGGTCTTGAATGGCAGATGAGATGTTTTTGGAGAGTGGTTGGATGAAGGCTGGGATGTTGGCGTAGAAGGCTTCAATGTCCGGTGCTAGGAGGGTGAGTACTTCGTCTGGTTTCTTGAGTTCGGTTTCTGGCTTTGGGGTGGTGGGTTCGATTGCGCTGGATGGAGTCTCTAGGTAGAGGGTGATTATGGCCAGGTTATCGTGGCACTAGATTTGGTATGTTTGTTAGGGATGTGATTTCCTCTTGGTGGGGGTTGTACTGACCTCCGCCGGGAGGTTGGTGTCTGGGGCGAAGGCCAATTGCCGGAGCATTTGCTCCTTGATTCGCTTTTTGGCGTTTTGAGTTTGGCATTGCTTCAGCTCCTAATGATAGTGTCGTCAGAGCTCTGTTCTTGCTTGGGTCCAATGGGTATGTGCTACATATGGCGCGTCGACCACTTACTTCCACCACAGCTGTACGGGCTGGGCTCGCGCTTTGAGCACGCGTTGAGGCATCTGAATTGAGAAGCGAGGTTGTTAGATTCTCATATAGTCGTTTAAATTGAGGATTGTGCTCAAGAATTGAGGGGTCGCAGGGAGGAAGCATGTTGATGTTGCAAAGAAACTGGGGAAGTTCACCGCCGAAGAAGACCCGACGCGTCAGCGCCACATAGACAGGAAAGAAGTTCGCAATACAAGATCGTACATTCAACTACATACCTAATCCATGTTAGATGGTTTACTATTACAAGTACATATTCATTTTGCATTTCCGCGTTTCTTTCATAATCATACAAGTTGAAGCCAAAGCTTCGGTTCACCTCTTCCAACCGCAACGTCGTCGGGGAAATAGAGCAACCTCATCCACCTATCCTGGCTGTGAAACGAAACGGGAAAAGCGTACACTGAGGCGTAGGGGAAGGGAATTCAAGGGGATGAGTGAATAAAATCCTTTTCGGCCAATCTTGAGCACAAGGTTCGTCGGTGGCAGAGAAACCTTGCCGGGTGCAGGGGTATTCGAGATCAAAGTATGTACAGACGTTGCTGGCGGGGATTGCATAGCGCATTGCAAGCAGCCCGTCAGGATCCAGCGGTGTGACTGAAAAAGAAAGATGTAGCGAGAAAGTGTTCACAAAGGCACTGAGAGAAAACGACGCTTGGAACGCGAGGGTGAAGGGCCATCCCGTATGGAAAAAAATTGGCGGGATTAAGTCCGAAGAGTACATTTACTCCTCCTCGCTCTCTTCCTCAGACGAATCAGATTCGTCATCGCTGCTTTCGTTGCGTTCAACCGAGGCCACTGGATCAGGAGAGTGAGCGCCACCCTGGAAACGAGAAAGGTTGCTCTGGAGCATGTTGATCTGAGCCTCCTGTTCGAACTTGCTCATTGGCTTGTTCTTCTTGGGCTTGGGAGGCGCCACACTGCTCGCAGGAAGATCGTCTTCGTCTTCATCATCCATAAGATTCGGTACGTGCTTCTTCACGAAGTTGAGCAACTTCAGCAAGACATCGTTAGGGAGCTCGTCGATGTCCAACTCAATTTCAGCCTCGTCGGTACCCTAAATCTGGATTAGAACTGGTCTGTGTGTGGTAAACGTATAAGAATCTTACCTTAAGTTGAGGAACATTGTTCTGGATAATCTGAAGGGCTTGCTGCATCCTTTTATCGGGAAGACTACTGATACCGTTCGAGATAATCTGCTTCTCGTTGTAGGTGATGGCGCGGGTTTTGCCTGGTTGAGAGATCTTGCTCTTCTTGTCCCTCTTTCCAGAGCTGATCTTCTTGGAATCCTTCTTCGCAAGCTTCTTGCCAACCTTCTTGGAGGAAGGAGGTGTCTTCTTTTTCTTATTGGTAATAGCCTCGACCTGGCGAGACATCTCGGCAATTTGCTTCTGAAGCAGCGTGAGTTTCTCGTCATCTTCCTCGCTCTCTTCTGCATCCTCGTCACTGTCTTCATCGGAAGAATCAGTGTTCTGCTCGGGGTGTGGTTCATGCGCTTCGAGGTAGTCCGACTTCTGGGCCCATTTTGCGTTGAAAATTTCCTCCGCACGCTGGCCACAGACGAAAGTGGGATCACCGGGGATATTGAAGCGGTAGCAATTCTTGAAAATGAGGCGAACATCGTTTTCGAACTCCCTGGCATTCTCGTACTGGCCGGTCTTAAGTTTGGATTGGGCGGTCGACAGATCCATCGGCTTCTTGATGACGCTGTGGTATGTGGGAATGTTCAAAGCAACGGGATCCACAGGATAATAGAAAGGCATCACCCAGCTGTAGTGCTTTTGCTTGTGCAGCTCATCCAAGACTTCCTGGCAAAAGCGCAATTCCCATTGGAACTTCTTCTTCTTTGGCTTGGTAGAATACGGGAGGTCACGCTTCGGGGGGTGGATAGACCGCTTGGGGCGACCATCGGGGTTTGAAGAATCGCGGCGGATGACGGGCAGGCCTTCAGGTCCTAGCGCAAATGTCTGAGACTGGGGAGATGAAGCCTTGGGCTGGCTTGGCAGAGAAGTCCGAGGCTCCCGGCGAGCAGCAGACGTCTTCTCGGTGTGCTTCTTCGGCTTTCGCTCTTCAACCTCTTCGGGCTTGGGAAGGTTAGTCATCTGCTTCTCGAATGTCGCCTTCAGCTTGATTCCCTCTTGGGTGACCAGGTGGTCTGCGCCATTGAAGATGGTGGTATTATTGACCATCAGTGCAAAGTCATCTGCGACTGCCTGGGGAGACGAATATTGGTTGTTCTTGAGCTTCCTTTCCATAGTTCCTAGATCCATGGGTTGGGTGATAATAGTGTGGTATTGGGGGATGTTCAACTTGATAGCATCCACAGGTTCCTTGTAGAAACGCGCATCGTGCATGCGCTTGAGGCTTGTAAGGCTCTTCAAAATGAACTTATGTTGCATCTTCGTGAGCCCTGGTCCGCCACCAGTGCGGGTCGGACCAGGTGTTGTGGCAGCTGGGGAGCTATATCCCGGTGTCTGAAAGTTAATAACTGAGTCGTCGCCCTCGACCTTGGTCCGCTTAGGAGCTGGTTCTTCGCTGAGATCGGCATCCCGTTGCCGGGAAACCTTGGAAGGAGATGGCGGGGCCTCTGATCCGTCCTTCATCTCTTGGTCAACATGTTGCGGCGCGGTGAGCACAGGTGGGAGCGCAGGTGCAGGGGCCGTGGTAGGGTGATGAGGGAGGTCAGTTTTCACGGCAGTCGAAACATCTTGAGGGGTATCGATGACCATTGGCTCGGGTGTGTCACTAGGACCATCTGTCGATGCAGGAAATGTGGGAACGTGCGCCGAAGGCTGCGGGGCGGACACAGCGACACTTTCAGCCGCGGTGCTTGCTGGAGCAGGAGTGGTAGATTCCCGGCCCTGTGGAAGGCTGTTCTTGTCTTCGGTCGGCTGTGCCTCTGCGGGTGGAGCAGATCCCGCGGCAGATGGTGTCTTGTTTTGATCCATTCCTGGAGAGGTTTGGTGCTCGGGGGATTTAGGCGGTGAGGTAGCAACGATTGTTCCATTGGTGTTTGAAGGCTCGACGGGAGTGTGGCCATTGAGCGCAGGCGATTTAACCTCGGTACCCGTGGGACCATCACTTTTGAGATTCACTGTGGCATTTTGCGCGCTGCACGCCAGTCAGAACAAGAACAGAGCAGATTTAAAGCTGATGCGCTTACCTGGTGGGTGGATAGTCAGGCACAGAAGGACCAGTGGGCGATGGAGGCAATTGAGGCTTGTCCTCCTTTGTGACAGGAGGAACCTCGGGAGGCGGAGTCGCCATTAGGGTCGCGTTGGATAAACAAGAATACAAGCTAGGGAAGGGTGAGATGGTTGAAGATGTGAGAGTTATAGGAGAGTGTTTGAAAAGCTAGTGATCAACTGAAAACACCCGTCAGATCTCTGCGCGAATCAATCTTGCCGCGTCACAATCTCGAGTGAACAAACACTAGCGGCAACCAAAGCCACGTAGTACGGACTCAATAGTTGATGAGGTTTGATATCACACGTGTGGGCGCGAATAAAACGCGACGGGCGGGGGGATAGTGAGGTCAGAGATGATCGAGAGATAGGAAGAGTGGAGAATGCGATCGGAGACAGGTATTTATACTGCCAAGAAGGCGGTATGGAAGCGTTCACGTGACGTAGTAGAATTGACGCCAGGTCTAGATGACTTGGTACAGCAAGATATGGAGCTAAGAACTTCCCGTGAATGACTGCCTGAGGCCAATATTGATAAAAGCGAATTATGAAAATAAAATAATGAAAAAAGAAATAAAAAAAAGAATTCGGGGTCTGAGGGCGGTTAAAAGGAAATAGAACCGGGTGACGCGAGACGCGTTTGTTATGGGCAGGGCGGTCAGCGAAATAAAAATAGGAGAAACCAGGACGGAAGCAGAAAAATGGTCGGGAGGGGATGCCAGAATCCTTAAGTACAAACGGCCGCCTTGCACGCAGTTCCACCAGCCACACTAATCCCGATTCTCTGACCTTCTTACCCCTTGATTGGTTCTATACCCCCTGGCCCTTTTTCTTTTTCTTCTTTTCTTTTCTTTTGGGAACTTTTCCCTTTTCTTATATATGAAGGTGAATGTATTGTTAATTAACTTTTTCGATACACTGTTTCTTTTTCGTTTTCTTCGGCTTTTCTATACAGTTCTCATAACCTTGAAAGTCGGTGGGCGCATATCTCGGATGACTCAAAGCCCTAGGGTTTTGGCTAAATCCGGCTTAGGCCGGGCGGATGGGAGTCTGAGTCACGTCACCACTCCATCTTTCACGTGACTATATCATGATGAGTACACGTATTGTAATTGATAAGAAATAGCATCAGCTTCTATAACAACTACTAAGTACTCCGTATTCGGCGCAAGGTAAATCTTGAATATCCAGATATCATAAGATTAGCTCACTACCTATTTTCTGCCAAGAATCCTAGAAATTCTAGAAATTACAATCAGCACTTTGCATTTACATACTACCTACGGAGTACAACATACATAAATATGTACCTATATGTACCGGATTTTCCCTGGCGGGTGGTGGTTTCCTATTTGGGATGTCGCCGCTTTAATAAGGGCGCACCGCTCAGACTCAGGCTCTCGGAGTAGATATCAGCACGAGCTCAGAAGGGATGAACTCAGAACAGTCACGTGAATGATGACTGATACTATGTAAATGCTCATTGGATGCTCCTGATTACTCACCCTCTGTGTCCAATCAGGGAGCAATTCTGCTCACTCAGACCACCATACGGAGTGGAACAGCCCCACATTTCCCTTTTCTTATTGCAGTGGGGGTCCAGAGTAAGATGAATAAGCGGCTATGTGATTTAAAGGCAGTCCCGAGGCGGAGATAGCAACGCAGACACCTTTCCACCTTTCCATTCTCAGTAGCCATCCCATGGTGTTTTCCTCTCTAGCACCCTACTCCCAGTAACGACTCTGATCTCACACCTGTGTCGCAGGCAGGGCTGTCTGTGCCCCTGTCCCTGTGGCAGGGTCCCCTCTTCAATATGAAGGTTAATACTGTTAAATGCTTTGCAAACCAATCAAACAGGGGTATAAGATAGTTGCACTAGCAGAGCATGGTTATATCTGGGCATTTACATGGCCATAGTAGCCGTATTTGGGGTATCGCAGGGCTTTTTCACTACCCTAATATCAGCCCTACTGGTGCAATGGTGCTTAGTATGATCAAAAAGCTTGCTAGGATTTCTCAGCAAAACCCTTGGTTGCAAAGTGGATGTAAAAGCCGGTGGAAAAGAAGTTGGAAAAGCAGGGTATTGCTGAGCAGCAGGTAGTCGCAAATCAATCCTAGCAAGCTTTTCAGTCATACTAAGCACCATTGCACCAGTAGGGCTGATATTAGGGTAGTGAAAAAGCCCTGCGATACCCCAAATACGGCTACTATGGCCATGTAAATGCCCAGATATAACCATGCTCTGCTGTGCAACTATCTTATACCCCTGTTTGATTGGTTTGCAAAGCATTTAACAGTATTAACCTCTATTCCAGTATATTGACTTGGTACTATGGTACTATTTCCTTCAACCATGGCCCATTAAGCCAGCCGTATCCTCCTATTTCAGGCTTTGCCAATCAGCCTTTTGGATACTGTGGTCACTGAAGCCACCGAGAAGAGAAGAGATTTGTAAGAATATCTCATATCTTTATCTAATTGTGACCAAGCTGCTACTACGAACTCTAATGGCGGTAGTCATTTACTTGTACCGGCAGAAGGCAGCGAGTAAAACCTGCTTTGTGATGATCAAGTCCTTCCTAGTAGCCCTCGTAGGCCCCTCGCTAGAGCTAAGATACAAACTCAGTCGCCTCAGTAATCTAAACATCACGTGTCACCCTTGGGTAAACGATCCCCGGCGCCTTCGTCAGCTTTTCTTTAGCAAGTAATCGAGCACTTGGAATGCGCAGCTCAAGGCTATGAATACTTTGCATATCCTTCTTTCTTTCTTTGACTCTAGACTGATGGAGGCAGATAAAATTGACATATGAGCTGCACCGAATAAGATTTGCATCAATAGGAATGTATGACATTAAAAATAGCTCTGAAATCATTTTCAATTCGCGGCTGCTTTCAAAATGATGACAAGTTGATACTCGTGAATGGCTTCATGCTGCAGAAAAACCCTCGGTCCACAACATCACAGATTTCATCTTCTCTTTCTCCCAAAAACGAATTTCCGCGCCTACTGCAAAAGCAAGCCAACCATTTCATTCTCATCATCATACCCCCCGGGGTACTTCGGTCCTTCAAGAATCTCCTATGGCATTTTCCCGATCTAGTCGCACATCAGGATCAAGGAAAAAGCTAGTCCATCACTTTTGCCGACATACTCAACGCCCGGTATCAAGAGCACTATGTGCAAGATAGACTTGCAGTATGACGTGGTGAGCTCTTGTTAGAAACCGTGATTGCTGATAGCACTGATTTCTGACAGATGATGATGGTAGAGGTCCAATAACAGATCCTTGGCATTAAGCACCGCATTTATTTGCTCCTTATATCCGGATTTGCCAGACATTAGGAGGAGTCATCTTTTCTCAGGGAGCTGGTCACATGCAGAATAGTATTGAGACAAGCTGCGCTTTATATCATCAAAATCGCGCTTCCTTGGGTTCCCGACTCTCTCATATATCCCTTTTTTTACTTTCAAGGACCTGAAGACTTTCCCGATTTGCTTTCATCTTACTCTCTATTGACGCTTTATTCCATGGGACGAGTATGTCCCATGGGAAGCAAATATCGTCCAACTAGTTAGAATACAGACGAGGAAGCCGGTGCTAGAGTAATAAGAGACTGTAAGTAATACGTATAAGAAAATATATCATTGAACTTGGGTTTAATTAATGGGTTGATTGAGATTCTTATACCTGTTGCAGCCTTATCAAGTGCATGATATACTACTCCGTTGTCCTTTTTTGATGGATAATGGGTGAGGTTTAGAGGGATAGAGTGCACGTGCTGAAACTCACGTGTCGCATTTTATTGATGTAGCTTACTCAGTCAGATGATGCTTAATCAGCTTATGTAATGATCTCTGTTCAGAGGCGTGCTCAATTTTACTCTGAGATCAAAGAGCGGCAAGAGGTGAGCACTAAAATGGAAAGGGAAAGGCATTATCCGGTACATATATTGCACAACATATGTACATATCGATGGGCTACCTGACCCTTACAGGTTATGCAAATGTACTCATGTCATATGATATGATTATGAACCATGTACGGAGTACTTTGGGCCTTGAAGATCTGCCCAATGAAAGTCCGGGTGCTTTGAAGTATAGACATAATTTTTAGTACTGGACATTTTAGATGGCTGAGATTTGTCTGCAGCTGCTAAATATAGTTACCGAAGGCTTTGGTTTAGCTACTGTCCTGTTTCTCATATATATTGAATTATTTTGGACTATACAATGAACTTGGAATTCGTTAAATTTTGGTTCTGATTTTACAAAATAAATATTGGGGATGTCTAGAGGAAGTATTGTTGTAATGGCCTGCAAAACCGTGAGAGATATATATTCCGTCAGGAAAGGGATGTTGACATCAAAAGCGCGTAAAACGTAGAAATGGGGTGTGATCATGAAACCACCAGCTCTAAAAAGAAATCCAACGCATATAAAAAACAAACAATTCAGAAAACCTACCAAAATGAATCAACAAGCTAGCAGAGTTACCCCGGCCTCATAGTATACTCTCTAACATTGAAGCATCACGGGATGATATGATTAGATAAGAACCTCTTATAGTCTAAACCCCTTTAGGACTAGTCCGTCAAGGCTCTACAGAACATTTTTTTTCCTGTCCGGATCAACTGCGAAACCACCAGCCTAAACCCCCATTTGTTTCCTAAGGGGCGGAAGAAAATAGAGTCTTATCGGAATCCTTGCTGTTTTTATTTGGGCCTGATCTATTGATATCTATCTTCACACCACCGCACCCTCGACTGCGAGAAAAAAAAAGAAGATAAGAAAAAAAGTTACAGCCAAGATGGGAAAGAAGACGACTCGCCCATCCACCAAGGTCGCCTCGGCCGCCACATCGCCGGCGTCGGGCATGACATATGCGGGAAGCAAGTCGTCGATCCTGCGCGCTGCGTTCTCACCATCAGAGTACCAATTGGCCCTGTTTGCGTCCGTTATCCAAGGCCTCGATGGCCAGCACATTCGCATTCACGACACACAGACAGGACGCCTCCAGTGTGAGCATGCCCTGGGGCCGAAGGAAACAGTGACCTCTCTGGACTGGGGATACTACGGTGGCTCAGGCAAGGGTCGTGACCAGTCGAAAAAGAAGCGCAAGCGCGGTTCCGATGTCAATGGGGCTGTTGATGGCCTGGACCAGGGGGACATTGTGGTTGCATTCGGCACAAACACATCGGATATCCGTATGTACTCGCCATCCGAAGATAAGGTTGTTGGCACCTTGACCGGCGCGCATGACAAGGGTATCAAGGACTTCAAGTTCACGGCCGATCGGCCTGCCCAGGAGGCTTGGAGTATCGGTGGTGACAATAAGCTTGTCCAGTGGGACCTGCGCACCGGACAAAGCACACAGTAAGTTTGGGTTATTTGCTGGGTTATACCGAGCTCCTAACTAATATACCCGTAGGACAATCCACCTCCCCGCATCCTCAGTCTTCACTGCTCTCTCCCGCCCCGTGCCCTCGAACCCTCCTCTTATCTGCGCTTCCCAGACCCCGTACTTAATAGATACCGAGAAGGCCGATGAGCCGGTTCAGTTCCCGGCCATGCGCAACCCTATCCACACCGTCATTTCGTCCTCTTCCGAGTCTGCTGGTGTCGGTGCATTCCTTGCATCTGATGGTGACCGCTTCATCAACGTCTTTGATGTCGCTTCCCAGAAGCTTGTTCGTAACCTTGTCGCCGACCAGGAGGTCTCGTCGATTACACTGCAAACAGATGGCGCTGCCACCCCGGAGAAGCAAGTGCTTGCTGCAGTCACCGCAGATGGTAGCATCGAACTCTTCACAAAGCCATTTGTTCAGCCCCAAAGTGCGCCCTCCGCGAGTGCCAAGGCGAGCCGGAAACAGATGACCCAAAAAGCAAACGCAACCCTCAAAATCACCAACACCGAGTCCTCCAGCGCCTGCGTTCCCGTCGCAGCCATCTCGTTCCAGGGCCCTAACCTCGTGGTTGCATACACCGAGGGTGGTGTGATCCCTGTCTTTGAGCGTGTCAAGTTCCTCGACGAAAAGACCGATGAGCTCTCTTTCACCGGAATCAAGACCGTGGTGAAGACCAAGTCAGGCTCAGCACTTTCGTCTGTCACAACGAATGGAGTTAAGAGTGCAGGCGAGACCCGGGTTGACGAATCTCGCATGAATGTCGAGCAGGGTAACCTGGTCGATGATGATATAGAGATGGAGGATTCACGACAAGACGCATCCGACTCTGGCAGCGAGGATGACTCCGATGACGACGACAACAAGAAGTCCAAGGTTTCGACCGAGAAAAAGACCAAGCCCACCAAGCAAGTCGCAGCGAACGAGGACGTCGAGATGCAGAATGCATCCGACTCCGAAGAGGAAGAGGAAGAAGAGGGCGCGGAGCCATCATTCGGAGAACTCCTACGCGCAAACACAGGCCAGGAAGTCGACGTCGAGGCCGAGCTTGACGACGACGTCCTCCTGGGCGCATTGGTTCCCGGCAAGCCCCAGGCCGTAGTGCAACAGATCCCCACCGGCGTTTCGCTTGCAACTGTCCTCACACAGTCGCTCAAGACCAACGACAACGGAATGCTCGAGTCTTGTTTCCACACCGGTGACACCTCCATCATCCGCACTACCATTCAGCGTCTCGACTCCTCGCTGGCCGCAACTCTGCTTCAAAAACTCGCTGAGCGCCTCGCCTCCCGGCCTGGTCGCTACGGCCACCTTCTCGTCTGGGTGCAGTGGACCTGCGTCGCCCATGGCGGCGCCCTGGCTGGCCACCCCGATCTCTTGAAGCGCATGACTTCCCTCTACAAGGTCATGGACCAGCGCTCTGCTACCCTACCCTCCCTTCTGCTCCTCAAGGGCAAGCTTGACATGCTCGATGCGCAATTGGGACTGCGGCAATCGATCCGCGGTGGCGATGAAGGCATGGATAGCGAGGACGAGGATAATGTCATCTACGTCGAGGGCCAAGATGACCTCGAGGACAGTGAGACTGAGGCCAAGACACCGCGGAAGTCAATACGCGACCAGGCGTACGATGAAGACGAGTCAATGATGAACGGCGTCGATGAGTCTGAAGATGACGAGGACGATGGAAGCGACGATGAGGATGACGACGAAGAGCCTATCTTGGACATTGAGGCTGCTGAGTCTGTCGGTTCTTCCGACGCCGAGGAATCGCTGGAGGAGAACGAGGACGAGGACGAAGATGAGGATAGTGATGGCTCGATGGTTGACTTCATTGCCGACACGGAAGACGACGAGTCCGACGATGCCGCTCAGCAGCAGCCCCCGCCATCAAAGAAGAGCAAGTCTTCTGCTTCCGTCGGCAAGAAGAGCAAGGGCGGCAGGAAATAAGCGTGTCTCTTTTGAAGTTGTACGAATTAGAGATGGGAGAATGGGGTAACGGCCTATAAAAGAACATATTTTTTATTTTTTCCCTTCGATGCATCCAACCGGGTCTGCATGTCATTTTTTCCTTCTTTGTTTTATCTTTTGCTTTCGATATCTTGTGCCTCTACCGAGCGCCTCTGCGTCTCCATCAATGTCTATTGAATTTCACCTTGGTATCTTGAATATCGCTCCTTGTAAGGAGGTATACATACGATAACCCGTACAGAGCACTTTTCTACATATAAACACGGTATTTATACCAGCAACTCCTCACCCCGGCAGGGACCTTCATGCAGGACCCGATGTCTCGGCACTCCTTCCTCACCGAGGGGAATCAGCACGGATGTCGTCCGCTCCCGCGAGGGATAGGTAGTGAAGTGACCCAACGCACTGACATTAGCAGTGTCGAGAGCTAGAATGACTCCATTCTTGCCACCTTCAATCCAGGCCTCGGTGGTCGAATTGGGGAGTGTGATGTGCGCTAGACCGGAGAGGAAGACCACCCATCTAGTGCGGCATTAGCTGATTGTGGACTCTATAAGAACCAAAAAAAACATGTACAAATAGTACATGTAACTCATTCAGAATTATTAACTTGAAATAGCGAAACAAATGCATGAAGGAGAAAATCACTCACTGCAAAGCAGGCGCATTATGTCTACCACCATCAAACCCAGCCGGCAACACCGCAAACGACGCCTTGCCACCGATATCCCCCAAATTCAAGGCGGCGGTGCCGACCTGCCCGGGTTGAGCGGAAGTTTTAAATCCCGGCACGAGAGCCCAGCACTCTAAGGTGGAGCGATGGTGGCGTGCGCCGAGAACGGTCACGTTGAGAGATTGGGCGAGGATTGCCGAGGGAAAGATGAACTGGATGAGGGTTTGAAGACGCATTTTGAGGAAATTAGGAGTGAATTGTGTGAGCTAGATGTAATTGGGAGGAAAGGAAATATAAATAAGAAGAAGAAGAAGATCTGGGAGCTGAGATATAGTTTTGGGAGAGAGCTGAAGGGAGGTGGAGTGGAATCGGCGCTCGCCTATGAGCGTATTAGTTCCTAAAATAGGCTGACACTAATATAGAGGGCAATATATTGGAGGAATATTACTAGTTGAGCCCGAATTATACTCGTGTGTATGACATCAATGAGAGTACATAGCTACTGTAGGACAGTGAAGTCGGATCGAAATTAAGGTTAAACATAGTACGGAGTATACTTAGCAGATTGGACGGTAGAAAACAAGAAACAATTCAATTCATCGCAACAAAGAATGATAAACCTACCCAAGTTCTGTCTTGCAGCATTAAACCATAAAAATATAGGCGCTTAATGATAGTGAGAGTACCCTGTACTCAGACCCAAGAAGACAAAGAATACTAACGAATGACTTCACCACCAGACTTCTCAATGCCCTCAAGGCCTTCAAGAATGTCGCTTCCACCGAAGAGTCCACAAGCAGAGTCAGTGCTTGTTCTTCTTCCGGTCCAGATCTCATGGAATTTCACAGTTTGATCACTAGACGCGACAATAATGCATCCCTCCTCCCTTGTTCGTGCGCACCACATCCCACCTTCTTTTTCCTTGGGAGTGACCATGCTAGCACCAACCTTGCGGCTACTGACCTTGCGGCCACGGGTCGGGGTCTCTTGTTCTGGAGACCCAGTCTGGGCTGACGAGGACGAAGGTGAAGATGACTGGCTGCCAGGCCGAGCAGAGCGTGTAGCCGAGAAACGAGGGATTTTTCCTGGATATCGTACTGCCCACAGTGCTCTTCCGCAGTCGAAGTTGCTAACTCGAGTCTCAGGGCCATCCCAGGTGGTTCCATAGGGCCCCCAGGGAATGACGGCCACCTGTGCGCAGCTGGGCCAGGCAAAGACGGCGATACGAAATGGGTGATCTGGCTGTGCATAACCAAAAGTAGCGGCGATCTCGCGTCGAGTCTCGCTCCATATAAGACTGGTTACCTGTGCGAAGACATTGATGGTTGAGAGACAAGCTCCGCTCCGGGTGTGATAGAAGTGTATAGCTTTGTCATTGGTGCCTCCCCCCGTCGCGAGCAGGGATGACTGCCATGGCGCAAATGCAATTGCCTTGACCGCAGCGGAGTGCATCAGACGATACTTGTGACGGCCGTATGGGACCAGAATAGTTCGTCCCCCACCGGAGATCACAGTGCCTGCATGGTTTAGAAGCGCAGATTCGGCCGGAGGCTTAACTGGAGCAGCAAGCCATGATGGGAGAGCAGGTCGTCTAAGGAACAATCGTCTTCTTGCGGTGCTCAGAGGAAAGTATGGAAATACACCGAGGCTGAAGCTGCTAGGAGAGTCCGGGGGCGTGATGGGTGGGACCATATAACTCATCTGCTGTGGCGAAACAATCTCAGCCAGCTCAAAGAGAAGGCAGGCGTTGTCATTACCACCCGTGGCA
Source organism: Penicillium psychrosexuale (assembly GCF_028828465.1). Classification (NCBI taxonomy): domain Eukaryota; kingdom Fungi; phylum Ascomycota; class Eurotiomycetes; order Eurotiales; family Aspergillaceae; genus Penicillium; species Penicillium psychrosexuale. Next base: position 282,846 of record NW_026643190.1, on the reverse strand, counting down.
AGGTATTTGTCATCGGGTGACCATGCCAGTCCACAGATTTGTTGAGTGTGTGCACAGATCTTGGCAAGAAGCGTCATGGACCCGTTCCAATTCCACTTAGCTTGATCTTCTTCGTCAGACCACTCGACTGAATAGTACCAGATATTTCCAAAGTCGTCACCTGCAACAATCTCTTCCACGTCGACTTCCATATGCATGAACCGTTCTGAAGGTCGCCTTGATGTTCTCGGCTTAAACGTCACACATGTAATGGTACTGGGATGACTGATCTCAAACCGGACTTCCTTCTCGAATGTGCTCCATAGAGACAACTGACCTGACCGCCTGGCCACTGCAAGAATGCTTCGCTCGCCATCCTCAGAAGAAAATGACAAGGAGGTGACATAATTTGAGGGGTGCAGATCTGGAAAGGGGGGATAATCCATCCCATGACCTTCAGACCAGAGATATACTTGATGACCCAGACCCACAGCAAGTATCCCGGATGTTGTTGAGTATGCAAGAGTGCTGCAGTAAAAATCGTCTCGAAGGAAAGGAGCATCAAGGATTCGAAAAGGCTTCGGTGGAACAACCTCTTTTCTGGTAGGAGATAAGGCCCCTGAGAATCAATCCGAGTCAGTTGATGCCTTGGAGAAGGCTGCGGATACCGCTAGTCTCACAATTCCAAAAGTTGGATTAAGAATATCATATATGTTTTATCTGTAAATGGTAAATGTATTCCAAAAGTAGGCTCAGGGGGTGGCTGTTAAAAACTACAATTGCACTTACAACGCTCCTTTTCAATTTGCTTCCAAGCACTGTCCTTCCATCCAAATGGGGAGAGGCGCTCGAAGTCTGGAGATGCTGGATTGAGGGGGACATCCAGATACCGCAGACAAGTAGTACCTAGCTGTCTGGTCGTCGGGTCGATTCCCAAAGCAAGCGCAAGCCTCGACTCATGTATTTCTTGTTCACTGTATTTGGGTTTTCTGGGTAAAAACCGAGCCACGAAGACTGGGGCAGATGATCCATTGGTCGAAGTGCTCGGCGTTTCATGAGGAGCCACGACAAGGGAACTATCGAGGACTGCAGAGGCTCCACCCACGTTCCAGACAGCGCCGGAGCTGACCTGTCTCAAAGATTCATGCGCAGCGTTGTTGCTTGTGATATTGCCTTCAGTGACTAGACGAGGCCGTTGATGTGGGATCTGCTGGAGTCGAGTTGGCAGCTGGGGTCTGTTGGCAACATAAGCCCTACGTGGGATTGTGGGTAGAAATGGATCATCCCCGGGAGGAAGTCGTCGAAATAGTCTCTCTTGAGGCGAAAGACGCTGCGGATGCTTGGCCACACGAAAGGTTGTTGATGTTGGTTCCACGAAGTCTCGCTTTGGAATGAATCTATCAGGCGACATAGGACTTCGAAAGGAACTCCTTGCTACTGCATTTCCAGTGGTTCTCACTCTGCTGCGACCTCTTTTGGGTGAGGAGACCCGGTTTTCTTTGGAACGAGGGACGGGTGTCAGAGCATGTTGCGTCTTGGGCTTTGACAATGATGATTGAGAAGTAGATGTTTCAAAGAATGGCAAATTGATAGTTGCAAATTCAGTTAATTGGACAGGTCCACTGTCCCTGGAAGACTCGGATCGAGAGTGTGAAGTCAATGGATGTTTGTGACTGCCTGTAGAGGTTTCCTCGAAGGAGTGACGTTGCATATCTACCATGGTTCTGGATGCAGGTCGATAAGTTGTATATGATTAATGACCTAGAGCTAAAAAAGGAATGTATAAGGAGGCCTCTCTTTCAAGGCATAGCGGCAAGACGAGAAAGACGACGAAGCAAAAGACAAGTCCCCAAAGTAGAAAGAGTGATGATCACGTGAAGCTATGCAGATGCCGGGGAGCTTACGTAATTTACCCACCGCATCATCCATGGATGCACCAATGAGATAATTCTAGTTGGCCACATCTGATCAACACGAAGCAACCTACCTACAAGGAAACACATTCTATTTATTTCTTATTGTCAAACAAAGAGTGAAAATGCCCAGTGTGAGATAATTCCCCCATGCTGTACCGTTCCGAGGCTGACGATTGCGATAGCATGGTGTGCCGCGGTACAAACCAGCTGAGAAGTCCGCCGAGGCGCGACAGCAAGAGCTGCAGAAGATAGAAAAATACAAGGATCTCGAGCTTTCTGTATCCAAAAAGGTTGGCCATCTTTTAGAGCTCACCTATAAATGGAGTCTGACATAGGACAGGTGGCTGAGCATGAGTACACAATCGAGACCTTGAAGAAGATCTCGGAGCTGCTGTCTAGCAATCCAGAATACTACACAGCCTGGAACTACCGCCGTCTGGTACTACAGTATCAGTTCTCCCAAGCAGGGGGCTCGGATAATGAGACTGCTACCCATTCAATCACCCAGCTAATCATAAATGATTTACATTTCCTGATTCCCCTTCTCCGGAGCTTCCCCAAGTGCTACTGGATCTGGAATTATCGTTTGTGGCTGTTGGATGAAGCTCGCCGTCTACTACCCCTTCCCGAGGCCCGGGAAATCTGGCAGCAAGAACTTGCCCTTGTGGGTAAGATGTTGACTCTCGATAGCCGGAATTTCCACGGGTGGGGTTATCGACGCTTCGTGGTTGAGACCTTGAAGGAGCTTGGCACTGCTGAAGAAGCAACAAGCATGACCCAGAAGGAATTTGAATATGCCACGAAGATGATTGGAGCCAATCTTTCCAACTTCTCCGCGTGGCATTACCGGACAAAGCTTATCCAATCCCTTTTGGATGAGCAATCTGCCAGCGATGACGATCGGAGAAGAATGTTGGATGATGGTTGGTCTAACCTGTCTTATCAGAGACTATCTTATACTGATTTGTGTTTTTAGAACTATCTCTCATTCATCAAGCATTCATTGATCCTTATGATCAGTCACTTTGGTTTTATCACCAAAATCTGATGAGTGTGTTTGACCCGCCGATGGCTGAACGAACTATGGCCCCCAATTTGAGCTCGTCCGACCGGCTGGAGTACATTAGAAATGAGATCGAAGAGATCCAGGAGATGTTGGATGGGGCTGAAGACTGCAAATATATCTACCAGGCATTAATTGAGTGCACCCTTCTCGCATCCAAGGTCGAAGGCAGCTTGTCTTCTGAGGATCGGGACCAGATTCTGAGCTGGCTCTCAGAAGTGAAGAAACTGGATCCATTGCGACGAGAAAGATGGCTTGATTTTGAGAAGACCTTGTGAAAATATATGAATAGGTAACCTAAGCCTGCGGCCCTGTCGTGTCTTTTTATTTGTCTTTTTTTCCGGTATTGTAGTACCAGTGTGTTACCATCTGCATGATTTTCTGGTCTATAACTCTACGGATCGGCGACTATCTGCTGTCTGCATTGTTTAATTCATAGTTGTTTTACTTCATAGATTATGTCACTTCATGGATTGTTTGCTAAATAGCTAAGCGAGAGGGTTCGAGGCTTACAATGTTTGCAAAAGGTCAGCTATATCAATAGGCTGCTTCCCACTTTGCACTTGCTTCTTCTTTCCTTCTTCACCTTGGTCATTTCGTTGAATGCATTCTTTCTCTTTTGATCGACCTGGCGCCCCACACAGTGCAAGACCAAGCGGCCATGTGGTATAAAAGCACCCTGAAGCAGACCTTCCACCTTCTTCTCTTCTAGTACCCCATGGTGCTCTACTCTCTAACACCCTACTACTCTCAGTGAACGACTTTGCTCCCACCATGTTTCGCAGGCAGGGCTGTCGGTGCCCCTGCTGCCCCCTTTGCAGTCCCCTCTTCAATATCTTCTTAAAGTTCACGGTACCACCCTAGATATATATACAACCTGAGGCCGCCAAGGATGCCTCAGGACTATTTGTGTATAGAGTTTCTTTATGCTTACAGGGGTAAGTATGTGGTCACTTGACACCTGCCCCTCTCAAAAGGATCAAATTGAGAATTCTCATTTACAAAATCTATAGATTCAATATGAAGGTCGTCAAAACCAACTCAGTATGCGACCTTGAAGGCACTGAGATCACCACTGACGCCAACGCACAAACTGGCTTACTGTTGCCGTCTCTGACATGGGTAATTACCGAGAAGCTGAAGGAAATCTCTCATTTGGGAGACCAGAAAGACATCGACGACGGGCTTGGGTCATCCATACACTGTCGTTAAATTCCTCTGCTACTGCAAGAGTCACCCAGCTAAGACGGCATTTTTGCGAATCTATCAGCAAATCCCTATCACCGAAACCCAGGATTCGAAGTCAAGCATTCGAGCAAAGCAGGCTATTCCAACAAAAACTGCCAATGAGTTAAAGTTATTAAAGGAACTCATGCAGAAGGGCTGTGAGTTTGCTCCTAAGCTTCTTGGCTACCAAGAAGCACAGCAAGAATCTGACGATATCGTTCCCTCGGGCTTTATCACCTACATTGTCTGGGAGAAAGTTCCTGAGGTACCTCTATCACAGTATTCCTGGACGTATGAGCTTCACGTACGCGATGCTATTCGCGCAAAATTCCGTCGAGTCTACCAGTAAGTTCATCCACTATCTTCATCCAACTCATAAAGCTGACACATTCATAAGACAGCTTATATCGTGCGGAGTTGGCTGGATACCCGCTTCTGCAAGGAAGCTTATCTATGATGCATCGACCGGAAATATGTACGTGATATTCCCCGTGGTACGTAAAGGTGTATGTGCTTACCCTTTTTATCTCTAGGCATATGTTAGGTTGCAAACTTTATGGACCTATTAATAGGAAGGAGGAATGGTCTGATGTTTACTACGTCTTGTACGGACTGGCCAAACAACCCGACAGGGTAAATTGGCACGTCGATAGCAGTGAGTGGGGATGGTGATTGTATGCATGGCTTGAGAATCTCAATCAAATCCTTGCTGGTAATGAGGGATCCCTGTAGGTTTTTCGTAGTAGAAATCAAAGATGTAGCTGTAGAATGTGATAAGTACTACCTCACCGCCGCCTTCTCTGCAATGGTGCAACCAATGATCTTAGCATTAATATTATATCTATCTTTTTTGGTGTCTTTTTTGGTGTCTTTTGTACAACTTTTTGAAGGATCTTTATACGTACAACTGCAGAGGTAGATGTAAATTGAGAATGAGCCACTCCTGCAAACTCCTGCAAACAGTGCAAACAAACAAACAAACAAGCAAACAAACGATCAACGATCTGTGGAGTCACATGACTGACAATCATGCAGATCGTATCGACCAGATATGTATGTCACTATTTCCATGTACAGCTGTCTTGGCCAGAGACAATTAGACGGGGATCTACATGGAAGACCGGCCACCCTTGTACGGTAGTCTCTAACCGCTGGTATGCCATATCAGATTGGAAATTTGACCTGACAAACATGCCATGCAAGTACAAGTAGAACACAAACCTAAGTCGCCAATTGTTTCCGTTAAGTAGTGTTTGCTGCATATAGCAGACGTCGAGTGTCTAACAATACGAAATCACAATGGGATATATAGCTATTTGAATGTGGAGATGGTGACTCGTTGGGGCACCAATCAGCGACGAGTGTACCTGGTCGGTCGAATCGATCACTTGAAACTCACCAAACCCCTTCAACTCCTTCCTCCTTCCATCTTTTTTCCTTTTTCGCGAATTCCACTTGCGATTTTTGTCTTTTAGCTCTTCCGAGCGTCTGCTCTCTTGCGATCCTATGGGGTGTTCTATTTTCTGATTGTTGTGAGGTCATCTAAACAGCTATGGCCGATATGTCGACGCCTAAACAAAGTCCCGAATACGAAGGGGTAAGTGGTTCAGACTCAGATCTTTCAAAACCCCAGCTTGTCTTGACACGAGCTTATCGCCCTTCGAATAGGAGTCTTTTGACGACGCCCTTGAAACCGTCCCAATCCAGGAGAACAACAACCTCAACGTCATCATCCCCAAGTCCACTTCCACCCGATCGTTGACCGATAGTCCGGCAATTGGCTCACATATGTCTCCGGAATTGACGGAGAAACCTCCGTCACCTTCTGAATCGCAGGCCGAGCAGAAGAGTGAGACCGCCGAGGAGCAAATCAGGGATGGCGAGGGGCTGGATGGACAGAATGATAAGAACAATAAGAATATGGGGAAGGGGCAAGATGAAGGAACGGGTACCAGCGATGAGAATAATCCCGACACCAACCACGGGGTGAACACAGCGACCGATGAGCCCACCCAGGGTGATAAGCCGGAACAAGGGTCCGAGGTTACGCAGACAGAGGTCGAGAAGAACGGAGAAGATCACGATCAGAGCCCACTGCAGAAGTCACCTCTACTCACGTCCCGCCGTTTATCAACATCATCATCGCTCGACGAAGTGAACCTGATGAACAGCAAGGAAGACGAGTCGACACACAAGGCACAGCGCCCAGGGGACCAAACAGAACCGCCTCCGTTGCCTCCTAAGAACGATCCCGCTCCTCCGGCAAGTGCAGGCTTGATGGGTCTGTCGGGTGGCTTGCCCTCAGTCCCATGGGCGGCTCCTCCTGTGAACAAGAATCCACCTATTCCCCAGCCAGCCCATCCTCGGAAGCCTAGTGGCCCCTTTGCGTGGTTCACTCGAAGCTCAACCGCGACTAATGCTAAGGACATCAAATCCCCACCCTCCTCTGCCAGCCGACGAAACACTGCCACCTCCGTATCGACCCTCAGCAGCAACCTAGACCATCTCGCTCGTGATGGTGACGACGTCTCGAGTATCGGCTCAAAGAAGCCGAGACGCAATAGCCTGAAGGATCAATTCAAGATGTTACGCCTACGCGAGGAGAGCCATGCTCCAGAGGTCGATCAGACGAGCGTGCAATCGGGCCAGGCTAGCGTTAGCCAGTCTGGAGCTAGCCCCCCTATCATCCCAGAGGAAGGAGAGGATGGCATTTTGGTAGCGTCAGGAGTCGTTTCACCTTCGAGGACGGTCGGTCCTGGGAGAACGGGCTCTGTGGCTGATGCTTCCATCCCCGTGGACTGGGAGATGTGGCAGCACCTTGTGAACAACGGGCCCAAGGCCTTGGCAAGCTCAGAGGAACTGAATGCCGCCATCAAACGAGGTATCCCGCAGACGATCCGAGGAGTGATTTGGCAAATTTTGGCAGATTGTCATACTGGCGATATGGAGGACATCTATCGAGACCTCGTGGCGCGTGGCACAGCACAAGACAAAGATGGACGAACAATAAATGGCACTGAAAGTTCGTCTTCACGCTCTTCAGTCCGCTCCCACCCCTCAGGTTCCGGCTCACGGTCCAGCAGCGCTGCCCCTAGCCCGCCTAACGAAGGAGAAACAGATAAATTGTGCAAGGAACATACCTCCAATGACGCCGACCGTCTCAAGAAAGCAAAGATAGACGCCGTTGCGCTGCAGAAATTGGAGAAGACCATCAGGCGAGACCTGGGAGCTCGTACTAGCTACGCGAAATACTTTGTTTCCCAGGGCAGCCAAGAAGGCCTCTTTGGGCTGTGCAAGGCATACGCCCTGTATGATCCGGGAGTTGGATACGCGCAAGGCATGAATTTTATTGCTATGCCATTGTTATTCAACGTGAGTATACCCTCAATTAGGCCGACTGAGCTCATGGGCTGACGTTTTACACAGATGGACGAAGTCGATGCTTTCGCCATGATGGTCAAGCTGATGAACAAGTACTCTCTACGAGATATGTTCATTCAGGATATGCCTGGGCTTCACCGTAGCCTATACCAATTTGAGCGACTGCTAGAAGACCTAGAACCTGCTCTCTACTGCCATCTCCGGCGCCGTGGAGTTCCTCCTCAGCTGTACGCCACCCAGTGGTTCTTGACGCTGTTCGCCTACCGTTTCCCGCTGCAACTAGTCCTTCGTATCTACGACCTGATATTCGAAGAAGGGCTAGAAACCACCATCCTCAAATTCGGCGTTGCGATCATGCGACGAAACGCAGACGCGCTGCTTGAAATGAAAGATATGAGTATGCTCACTACTTTCTTGAAAGAGCGTTTGTTCGATGCCTACATTGACAAGCAGCCATCCACCTCGTCAATCCTAGAGTCAGGCTTCTTCGGAAGCTCTGGTGCCTCTGATAAAGAGATTTACCGATCCGACATCATGGTACAGGACGCTTGCGCCATTCCTCTCACGTCCGAGATGCTCACCACGTACACCGCCGAATGGGAGGAAAAGACCAAAACCGAGAAAGAGCGTGAAGTCGAGCTGGAGCACTTGCGGCACACCGTGATCACGCAGGGCGCGCGTGTCCGACTTCTCGAGGAACGTGCCGAAGCATCAGACAAGGAGCATGTGCAATTGGCTTCCGAGCTGGTGCACGTGAAGGTTGAGAATGAGGAGCTGCGCGACCTCAAGGATGCGCTGGAACTCCAGGTCGGCCAACTTAAGAACGTGGTCGACAAGCAGCCGGCCGAAGTGGAGGAGAAGCTCCGCGCAGAAATGGAGCGGATCATGAAGCGGAACATCGAGGTGCAAAACGAGAACCGCGCGATGGAAGAATCAATGTCCGATATGGAGAAGGAGTTGGTTGCCACGAAAATGAAGTGGGCAGAGGTAAGATATTTTATCATTCAGCGTGAGATGCCGAGACTGACGAGCTCAAACAGATTTCCGAAAATCACGAGAATCTCCGCCAGAAATGGAGCGACCTGCGTCGTGCCCTCGACTGATTGTCACAACGTTGCTTCTATTAGTACTCCACCCGGATAGCAATATCCGGTTCTGTATATTTGGAATGCGCAGATGTGGTAGCGAGGATCTGCGATCACGTCCTATCCTGCGCATTTGCACCATGCTTATGGGCCGGGTCATTTGCTTTTGTCCTGATTTGCTCCCCGTACCTGCTTTTCTCCGTTTTGAGCCGACATCATGATTTGCCCTTTTACGACTCTTTTCTCCAAGCTCTCAGCATGCCATTTTTGGAAGGCATCGGTGTTTCGCTACCTTGTGTTGAATTATATTTGCTCTAGTGTGTATGTCTATCTCCGATCCTCGGGCAGGGCGTACTAGACGTATGCATGTACATCATCAATGGACTTTGTTCATCCTATTATCTAGCTTCTGCATGTGGCCAGCTCTCTACCTTAGCTCTATACTCTCTTTATATGAAGATCGAACATGCACAAATCCATCTCTCAATTCTGAATCCATTACAGAATATTCTCATAGTAACTCGTCAACACATCCTCCTTGACAGGCGCCGCACAAGCCTTGAGAGCCTTGTGCGCCTCACACTCGGTATCATAGTACTTCATATCCTCCATCGAAGCAAAAGTCGTCTTGACAGACAAGTTGTACCCCTTATTACGAGGATCAGGGATCGAAGCGCCAACAGCAGCAGCGAGGATGTAGGGTTTGCCGTCCTAAAAACAGAAAAAGAAAACACCCGTTAATAACCGTTCAATTGCGTTTCATTCCGAATCTCCCGAATGGCTACGTAGTACAGCAAGCATAGTACAGCATGGTACATGTAGCCAAACAGCGCAGAGCCTGTGTAGAAAAGAACAATATGCACTCACCTTTGTAGCGGTCTTCGCGAGGACCTTGTACTGCTCCAGCACGCGGTCGCGATCCGCCTCGTTGGGGATCTTGAAGAGGGTGATTCGCTCGATAGGGGCCATTGTTTTTTTGAGGGTGTGGGAGGTGAGGAGTCGGGAAATGGACATGGATTTTAGATTCTGGGGGAATTAATATGAATTTATACGGGTTTATATGGCGGGGTTACGATGGGTTCATATATGTCATTGTTTCTGATACTTCCGTCGGGTTGTGGGGAGGAGCCGGAGTAGATCCGTTGATTCATGGTTTGTTTAATTATTTCCGCTATTTTTGACTAGGTTGGTATTGTTTTTGATTGTTTTATGTATCTTCTGTAGATTCTATATGTCTATCTCTTCAATTGGGAGTTTCTTTGCTGGGGTATGGGCGACGGATCGGACCACTACGACAAAACTAATTTTCTGCCGAGCAGAAAATTAGTCAGCTAGCCATACGCTGTTCCACAGCTGTAATGAGTATACAGCAATTTATATTTTCTCTAATTACTCACTTTCCAACGGTCGCATTAAGTTCAAATTTGAAGGTCTAATTAATTAAAATGCCTCTCTCTAAAAGAGTTATAAATTTCAAACTAATTACGACTATTAGAAGCTGACAAGTAAGTATACCTGAGTAAGTAAGTATTGTTTCGGGAGGAAAATGTCTTCCTGGACCGCCTTCCTATTAAATATACTGCCGACTAGGAGTTTCAAATCGGTAGAACTAGTAGAATTCTAAAAGGCGGTGAATTCTGGTATAGGGCATTAAGACAGAGGAATAACTAGAACCTTATAGCATCGATGACTAAGCAATTTTATGAATACCAAGACTATTTTATACCTAGTAGATTATTCCAGGTCATATGACCTCCCCGTATACCACCATCTTCTCCTCCTTACGCAAATTGATATTTTCCAAAGTACACGTATTCTTTATATAGTACACTCTCCTCTCTCAAATATGGTACTGCCATTATAGAGAGAGGGTAATCTACTCTTTAAAAGGTTCAAGGTTAATTGATAGACATATACTAGAGGTAAATGTAAAGAGGTTGCAATATTACATACAGGCCCAAGACCATAATCATATAGGCGGTGATTAGAGCGGTGAGCCAAAAATTAGTTTTGTCGTAGTGGTCCGATCCGTCGCCCATACTGGGGAAATAGCGCGGAATATTCTTGGTTGGAGAGCGCGCAATTTCCGCTCGGGTATTTGGTGTGCGGAATTGGATATTGAAGGATGATGGGGTTGTATTTGTATATGCATATCGGATGGATATTGAGGGGCCTCGGTATATTATTTGTACACCATTACCATGCTGTGGGACAAACTACGCAAGACATCTGTATGGCTCACTGTATGGCCCACTAGAGGCATAGGACATCGACCTCGAGGAACTTATTAGCTTCACTTTATAATACCCGGAAGATTGACTAGAGTCCTAGATTGGATATGACATGGTCCATCGTATCAAACATTCGCTGGGCACTGGTCACAGATTCCCACGCAAATCCTGTTCCGTTTCAAAGGCCTCGAACAAACTCTTGAAATTCCCAGCCCCAAACCCATCAAACGAATTCCGTTGTATGACCTCTATGAACACCGTCGGCCTATCTCCGACATGCTTGGAGAAGATCTGAAGCAGGTATCCGCGCTCGTCGAAATCAACCAAGATATTCAGCCGCTCGAGTACGTCTACATCGGCCGCAAGCGTCCAGGACACTTGTGTCAGGCGCTTCCGCAGATCCGCGTAGTATGTAGCTGGTACACTGAGGAACTGGACACCGCGCGCTTGGAGACCAGTTACGGCAGCGACGATGTCGTGCGTGCGAAAGGCTATGTGTTGCACTCCGGCGCCGTGGTAGTAGTCGACGAATCTGCGAATGTTAGAAGGGCTGGTATGTGGGCGGAGTAGGGCAGATGAGAAAGAAGAAAGAAAGAAAAAACAAGGATGGGTTGCGTACTCTTCAATCTGTGATTTCTTCTTGCCGGTTGCGGGCTCGTTCATAGGCATCTTGATGGTTTCGTTTGGTGAAGCGATGACAATTGATCGCATCGCTGAGTACTCGCTGCACATGTCTTTATCGTCGACGGTCCAGTAGCGATGGAAATCGAGGCATTCCTCATAACTAAAGCTGGTTAGCGACAGTCAAACAAGAACCACATTGATTCTACTCACTATTGGACAATGCTGTCCACTCCTCCCCACGACTGATTCCCGACACAGTGGTCAATCTCAAGAAGGTTGATGGGTGGCAAAAGCTGTGTGATCGGATCTTCGCTATCGAGCAATCGATACCCAGGCAAAAAGGGAGCACCTGCCGAATACCTCTCCCGATTCACCAGAGTATGTACGGTATCCCCGTACGTCCCAACAGTCGCAGAGACGATCGATCCATGCCCCTCGACAGAAAACGTCCGCGGCTCAGTGATAGCGCGAGCACCGTTCCCTACAGCCCGTTTCCATACAGCCTGTATATCTCCCGCGATCCGGAATGCGACATCCTTCACCCCATCGCCGTGTATGGTCAAGTGCTTATGGATCTCAATCAGCGTCGCCCGCTCATAAATCGAAGCCTGACGCAAGATACCGTCTTCCGGGCCTTGGTTCGGCGGGCCACAAACTGGCCCCGTAAGAACGAAAGTAGCGCCACTGTTGGCTACAACATAGCTCACGAGATAGGGCGAGCCGTTTTCCGGGCCGCGGTATGCAATGGGGCGGAAGCCCATGCGAGTAATCCAGTATGAGGCGGCTTGTTTGGGGTTGCCGACGTACCAATGGATGTGATCGAAGCCGACATATTCGGGCCCCATCTTCGCGGGAAAGATGTCTTCATTTTCCGGGACGGTCATGATCGGTGCTGTTGATTGTGGCTGCGCTAATATCGGTGCAGGTGTGGACCGAGAAACATGTCATCCCTACGCCAGCCGTTGAGCCGGTGTAAGGTGGGGACAAGTTATTTATGAGTGATTTTGAAAACAGCTGGGTCGGTGTTGAGGAGAAAAATAGAATTCTGGCGAGGAGATCCCTGCCCAGACGTGTCACATTCCAAGCCCGCATCTCCGGATCAAGAGGCTATCTAAGATAAACGTATGAGGCAATGCTGAAGTCATCCATTCATGCAGACCAGAGCTTTGTCCTTCTTTGGTGAACCTTGGGAGGTTCAAGTTCAGGCTTGTATACCCACAGAAGCCGAAGTGATGTTTTTGCACAAGGTCAATGCTGTAGAAAGAAGCCGCTGTTCTCCGTAGCAAAGCGCGAGGCCATGTCAGTTGGGCTGGCTGTGCATCTCGTAACCCTTTCATCCAAGTTCTGCGGCTGTATATGTTGCACACAACAGATGCCATTTCCAGATACCATCTCGCTAGTTTATCTCATTCCAAGGCGAAAGTAAAATCCCCAAGTCAGCCCAATCAAACAGTCGTCACGGGCTCCGGCCGACTCTTGAAGAAGATCTTATAGCGCACAATCTCCACAACCTCCAGTTCCTCACTCTCCGCCGCCTGTCGTTTCTGTAGCACGGCAATCGGCCGCGGCAGCTTCTTAACTTCGCCAGTCATCCGCTGGTACCGACCGACATACATGTAAGCGCGCTTCATCCATTTTGTGTCATCTGGGTTGTGAACCGAGTAGTCTGGGAACATGAGTTTTCCGATCGGAGTTTCGAAGGTGGAGGCTGGATTATCCGTAGAGGTAGAGTAGTCTATGTCATCTTCGTCCCCCGAGGGGACATTGATTGTGCCCTGTAGCTCGAGAAGGGCTAGGCCCGAGGGTGTTTGAAGGAGTGCTGGAAGGGGATTATTCGGTGTTGAGGCAGTCGTAGTCCTTTTTGCTGGGCCAGAGCAGCGTGGATGTAGCTTTATGGAGGGCATAATGTAGTCTTGATGTTTCAATTGGAGTTGAAGGAGGAAAACGCGAACGCGGCACGCGTTTGGGATTTCCCCACTTCTTATCGCGAGAAATGGGTAATTATGGGATTACAAGCACGGAATATATGATCACATATATTATTTGTAGTACTGATGCTTGGGATAAGAGTATGTACATGGCTTGAGTACATCAATAACTAGACCATTGTGTTTGTTCTCATATCATATCAGGTAAACGTATAGTCTTTGTCCAAAGCCCGTCTAGGAATCAAGAGTTATATCGTAGTAGAAGTAACAATGAGGTAGCTTTGCTACAAAGCTTGGGCTTAAGTGTGGCTACAAACTAATCGACAGGAGCTTTGGTGTAATAGAAGCATTCTTCCGAGGCCATGGCCAAGATTCCGACATGTAAATAAGAGTGGAGTGTAATAGATGGCCTTTCAAGAGAACAATTTTCGTGTGATTGCCACGAAGAGCAATTAGCTTGACCCTATAACATAGCTCTGGAGGCAGAAAGTGGCGAAATACAGGAAGCGTTCAGCAAACATAGAGCATGATACCTGCATGAACTGCCAGACAACTCTCGAAATTAGGATTCAGACAGGAAAGCGCTCGTGGTATTTTGCATTGTATCTGTATATAAATGTATCAGTTGAGGTCTTTTTATTGACATTGAAACCATACCAACAGTTCAGGGGTATTCAAATAACAAATGGGCACAATGCACAATGCATAATGAGCAGAAGCATACCTCTCAAGAAGCGCTATTCTTATAGCAAACATCTTCAAGGTTCTGCAGGCCCTTAATAGCCTCCCCAGCTATATCTTCAGCAGTCCTAGAACCCTGTAATTTGCCGTAGCAGAGACCGCTTATATCACCAACAGTCGTATTGAGCTGAGCTAAAATCTTTGCAGCCTCTTGATCGATCCCAGCAATTTCACGCTCGACATTAGCGCTGGCCGTCTCCATTTCAGCCAGGAGACTAGCTACTGAGTGATAATTTCCCGGTACAGCAGTAGGTGGTTGGCCAAACAGATGAACATCCATGTCCATTTCACGCTCTTCAGAACTTGAGGCTTCGACTCCAGTGGCTAGAATGGCTTTTCGGAGCTCCGCTCTTTGCGTTTCACCTTGCTTGATCTCGTTGTCGATGTTTTCATTGACTCGATCCATGTCCTGTTCTCGGACCTGTTGCAGCTCCCGATACAAAGTCCTGATGTGTGGATGGGATCTCAAGCGCTTTGGGAAGAGCTCTGTGAACTTTTGCAGCGAGATGACTGTTGGTAGCGGGGCTGGAGAGAGCAGGAAATTGCTCAGGATGGACTCCTCAGAGGGAGGCATGATGAATGTGTATAGTGTAGTACACACAATATGCAGAGTATAGTGTTCTCTTCTCACAACTGTGGTGTAGTTTTGTCTCCCGTTTGACGCGAACCGGAAGTTGAAAATATTCACGTGAACAAGAGAATATGAAAATGAATAGAAGAATGGAAATCTATTCCTATTGTTATGCAATAGTGGAATAAACAGACGAATAGACGAATCGTTGTCAATGTCAAGGTGACAATAAGCTGCCGCGCTTAATTTCTTCCAAGGGGCCACTCCTCTTCGCTTGTTTTCCTTCTTCTTCTTCCACTCTACTTCATCTACTTCGTCTACATCTACATCGACTTGCCTCAACCCCATTCTCTCTTCCTAAAATCTTGACTCTCTCTACTATTCCTGAGCTGGTCTCGAGTCTGATCTATTCTTGTTCCTTCTTACACCTTCTTCCACTTTGCTGAATCGGATTTGCTGTCAAGAACACCTTGTACTGCCATTTGTGCATCTTCCTTTCTTCCTGTTCTAGTTGCAGTGTTACAATTGAAGTCTCTGAAGGCTTCCAAGGGTTTTCTGATCGTGGCTGTTTACCGCCTGTATCATACCTTTCCCTGCGAGACAGGAATCATCTTGACATCTCTACACCTTTGAGCTCAAAGGTCTGCAATCTGTCATACAAGCTTCGACAAGCACGTCTTCTACCTTTCTCCGACAAAATGGCTCCTATTTCTATGTATAGCAAGGACGAGAAGGTCCTTTGCTTCCACCATGAGATCCTTTACGATGCCAAGATCCTGGATGTTCGCCACAAGGACTCCACTGACAAGAAGAGCCCCTTTGAATATCAAGTCCACTACAAGGGCTGGAAGAATACGTAAGTCTGGCTTGTTTCATTTCTTCCCCTGTTTATCTACGTCCTGGCGGTGTCGAGATTGTTCCCCTCCAAAACCTTGGAAAGTTTGTCCGGGCCATTACGGAAGACTCGAACTCGACATTGAGCTATGCGCTCTCTGTTCTGCAAAATTGCCTCTTGTTTTCTGCTGCACATGTTTCAGAAAACCAATATATTCATCATTCGATTTCATGGAACCTTCTAACATTGGAACAGCTGGGATGACTGGGTCCTGGAGGACCGTCTTCGCAAGCACACCGAAGACAACCGCGAATTGGCCAGCAATCTGCGTCGGGAAGCCGAGGCTTCTTTCCGTCTAAAGAACACCAAGATCACTGCTAAGAAGCGTGCGGGTTCCGACCGTGACTCTGTGCGGGACAGCGAGGAGCGCGGCTCCGTGCCCAGCCGTGGCACCAAGCGAGCCCGTGATAGTGAAATCGAAAAGGTATGCAATTAACACATCAAATTGGGTACAATGGAACTAAACCCAAGAAAATAAAATACAAAAGAACCGTATCATTTATGATCCCATACTAACAATCTGCAGGAGGAGAGTTTCAATATCCGCCCCTCTGTGCGCATCGTCATGCCAGACAATTTGAAGTCCCTACTTGTCGATGACTGGGAGCAGGTAACCAAGAACCAGTGCGTCGTCTCTTTGCCGGCGAAGTACCCAGTCCGCCAGATCCTGCAAGACTGGCACGAGGAAGAGCTTCCAAAGCGGTCGGGCTCGTCGGCAGACGAGGACGTGCTGGAGGAAGTGGTCGCCGGGATCCAGGAGTACTTCGACAAGTGTCTGGATAAGATTCTTCTCTACCGCCACGAGCGCCCCCAGTACCGTGGCCTGCGTAAGAAGTTCGAGGCCGCTACCGGGGAACTGGCCGATAAGGGCCCTATCGATGTATACGGGGCGGAGCACCTGATCCGCTTGTTTAGTATGTATCCCTTACCTGACTTCTGCTTCAACTGTGAGAGTTGGGAATCGTACTAACCGTTGCGTGTGTAGGCACTATGCCTGAGTTGATTGCTCAGACCAACATGGACATGCAGGCTACGAATCGCCTGCGAGAGGAGATCTCGAAGCTGTCTATGTGGTTGAGCAAGAACTCTGAGAAGTACTTCGCCACCAGCTACCAGCCGGCGGAGAGCACTCACTGAGTGCGGGAAGAAGCTTCTCTTGGGGGAGGAAAGGGGGTTCTGCCTCTTTTTTTGTGTTGCATGCGTTGGGGTGAGGGTGGCCCCCAGCAGCAGCTTGTTTTTTTTAAGATTTTCGAAGAAGTGCGGGCCTGAATAGGCCTGGAATACAAGATACTTTGCTTAGCTATATCTTAATCTCCAAGAAGACGTAGGTTCTCATGAGATGGGAGAAAATATGAATTTTCAACTGGATATCTTAATAGAAAACTCAATGATACCACTACTACATAGTGATCTATCACCGACAAAACTCTTGAATTCAGATCAACATCCAAGATCCACAAAGGTAGAAGAAGGAAATAAGTAACCTAACAATCTAATCTGATATCTAAGCAACCAGTTGCCTTGCATCATCAACAGCCCACCGCGCCGCACGCTTCAATTCACTCTTCCACTCCGCCTCACGCCACTTAGCCCAAGTATTTAAACCCTCAGGCGGCTGGATACTCAGCGTATCATAGCCTTGCTTAATTATACGGTGGACCTCACGCGGGGAGAGATTCTTCTTCCTGATCGACGGCAACGCCACCGGCACAGGCTCGTCGCCTTTGGGACTGGCAGCCGCCGCCGCCGCCGCCGCAGCAGCAACAGCAGCGGAGTCTGCACCCTCCGAATGGAAGAGCAGGGTGTAGAAGTGCGTAGATACTGAGAGGAGGGTGTCGATGGCTGCTGAATGCAGCTCGTTGGGTTGAGAGATTGCATCGGCTGCGATTGCGGTATTGGAGCGGGACAGTGAGTATGCATCGCGGAATTTGGAGATAATGGGGCCTGTCTCGACAAGCTTATAGAAGAGGTCATCGTAGGAGGCTGGGTCTGGGAGGAAGGTGTCGCCGCCTGAGACGCAGAACGCGATTAGGTCTGCGAGGGAGGTTGTGAGGGTTTGGATTTTGGGGCTGCTGGTTAAATCGGAGGCGTAGGTTGTTAGGAAGCGCATGAGGGAGAGCAGAGTCCGCCAGAGCTCGGACCAGTGGTAGGCGAGGCGGATCTTGTTCTTTGAGAGGTAGGTTAGGAGGCGGAGAGTGATTGCGATTGTGTGGCTGGGAGGCTTGTTAGTAATGGCTAATGGATACAGTGGATGGTTGTTTCGTACCTGTAAATGTTGACGTCGAGGCGCCGGCGAAGGTTATGCGTAATAGTATCGATGGCAATATCAAATATGACGGTTGCGAGGACCCGCTCTCCGCTGACTAGAGGGAGATAGGGCTGTTTCTGTCGACAGATGCGTACCTTTCGCTTGACTTCCTCGCTGCAAATTTGCTTGCAGATGATCGGGTCTTCGACCAGAATGCGAAGTGTGAATAGGTTTAGTTCGGCATAATGCCCGACCCGCGGGGATCGATATGCATGTTGAAGAAGATAGGAGGACAATGATAGGAAGCTCGAGAAAGGGGCTTCTCCATCGCTGCTTTCTGGTCCCTGATGAACCAAATGATAACCAAAGAGCTTATTGGCGTTTGTGAAGTCGTACGTGGCCATTAGAATTGCGGCTTCATGTGCCGGACTGCCAGGATTGTAAGTTTCGAATCAAGATTCTCCGTGCAGAGAACTTACAGATCAGCGAACATGGCCTTCGCTTCTTCCGCCGAAGGTGGGTTCGCTCTATCCCTGGCGCCCGGTGCGAGCGCTCGTAGTCCAAAGAAGATTAACGTGTTGGTGAAGCTCCAGCCCTCTGGAATATCATCCTGGACAGCAATGTAGCCATTCCGCAGGCGATTACAGGCCAGACCGACACCATTGGCAACTTTTTCAATGCTTGACTCGTTCACAAAATCATCAAGCCGAAGCTGGTAGGGGTTTTGGAATTCAAACTTGTTGTAGTTGGCCAATAGCCCCAGAAGGAGGAATGGATCGAACACTTGCAGCGGGGTATCAGAATCAGAAACATACTATTAGCGACTGTCAGTTATTTTCATATAGAAACAATATGAGTAACTCAAACCTTCATGAGCGATGGGAAAAGGTCCCTGTGTGTAAGATAGGAGACTAGGCTAGTTTTGTATGCTCCGCTAGTCATGGCAATGGCCGTCTTGATAGCTTTGAGCCGCACATCGACTGGAAAAATTAGGATCAACTGATATGATCTCGGGTAAGAGCAGAACAGGCAATGACTTACAGCTACTGCCATTGCGAATGATTCTGTCCAAGACGGCCACGAAGTCGGAAATGACATGGTCCACTTCGTCGAGTCCTGCAAGAACAGTGATGACATCCGAACTTGGGTTTGTGTATTTTTTGCTCAGAATGCTCGTCAAGAAAACAGTCAAGGTCTGCGAAACAAGGTTAGACAATACGTTCCGGATGTTGATCACGGGTTCTTACATCTAATGCATAAGAATCCGACGGGGCAACCCCAGCTGCTGCCTCGCGAGTGGCACGGACAAAGAAACGCCGAGTTTGAATCTAGGGGGTTTATCAGCTATTTGATTATTTTCTTGGACTCTTTATGTATCATGGCTTACCTGTAGACCAATAGTATCGTCTGGGCTCAAATGGTCTAGGATAGCATGTAGTTGTTTCCGGTCTGGAGGCAGCAAGAAAAATTCTCTCCAAAAGCCCTCCGAGGGGTCTGCATCATCTGCTGCCTATTAGGAGTATTGTTAGCAATATTCCATAAAGCGATGTTCATACCCGTACTTTGAAGAGATTCTCATAGAGCTGGACAATCTTAGGTTTAAAGGACTCGGGTCTACTCTGCTGGGTAAGGGGTGAGGCGTCCATGATATTAGACAGGATGATCTGCAACGTTAGGTCGCCAGCATTGGACCTCGAGAACCAAAAGAGTAAGGTTAATATAAAGTCGAGTTGATTCCAATTGCTTCGAGGTTCATAAAAAGGGACACCAGCCACTTTGTCAGCCGATCCAGCCACATGTCCTCTACACTTGGCAATGTGTTTACGCATTGGGAGAAAATGAACAAATTCCAGTATATTCGTGAATTAACCTAGTGGATCTATACAGTTCATAAACTTTACATCTTGATCCTTTTCCCCGCTACTCAGCTACATTTAGAGGTGTGGCATCCTCATGAGAGAGCCATGTCTCTCCGAGGAACGGAATGCTCCGCGGTGTGGGATGACTCAGCTTCCGAAAAACGCATTGGATGACAACATTGGAAATCCAAAGCAGATCGCAGTTGGGACTTGTCATTCTACCTTGGTAGCTGGATTAAATAGGGCAAAGACGAATCAGCTCGGCTCCTAAGTCAGCCTCTTCTTCTGATTAGTCTATAATTAGCAAATCAACTGAAACTCGAGCAATGGCGCCACTGCTGCACTGCTGTTGTGTAGAAACTACTCGACGCTGATTGGCTGGGTTTGCGTCATGTAACGATCTTATGTAATCCACTCGCCATGGGGGAATCCTCAAAACAGTCAGAGATTCTTCTCAACTTTGTTACTCAATCTTCCATTCCACCATTTTTCTCACACAACATCCTATGATCCAATAGCAATTTCGTCGAGGTTCACTCCCATTTTACATTGATTGCCCCTCGACTATGAGCTTCTCTACCACCATGCAACGTCCTGTGACATCATCCGCCACACTCCTCCGATGGGTAAAGCCCTCGGCAGGACGTCTGCGTACTTTCTCATCATATGGAAACGCTTACCTAGCCTCCAAGCGGGATATGCAAACTGCAACTGCCTACCGTCCTCACTCGCTCCCCTCCTCATTCCCGCCTCCTCGAAGCACCGGCGGCGCCGACACTTCCATTTCAGCTGAATTCCCTTCCGACATGAAATCATACCGCAACACATCACAAGGCACACTGTCCAATGTGAGCCTACGGGAAGGCGAGGCGCAAAAATCCAAACCGACTTCCGCTTCTCCGTCCGCCTCCAAGACTTCCCCGAAACCCCGTCGGCCACTCCGGCCAAGAAAGGCCGCCATGAAATTGTCCACATTGGCCATCGAGCAGCTTCGCAAGTTGATGGCACAGCCGGAGCCCAAGTATATTCGAGTCGGTGTCAAGAACCGTGGCTGTTCGGGTCTCGCCTATCACCTGGAGTACGTGGAGAAGCCGGGAAAGTTCGATGAGGTAGTCGAGCAGGACGGCGTCAAGGTCCTCATCGACAGCAAGGCTTTGTTCAGTATTATTGGCAGCGAAATGGACTGGCAAGAGGATAAGCTGAGCAGACGATTCATTTTCCGCAACCCCAACATCAGTAAGTGGCCCCTGCGAGAATTACAGCATCTTCTTAGATTCGATTTACTAACTCATGATTACAGAGGAAGAATGTGGCTGCGGCGAGTCTTTCATGGTTTAAGCACACAGCTTGATCATTCCTTTTGATATGTTTCTTATACAGGACCTCTTGGCGTCTTTCTTCTCGGTGCATCGGACGGCGTTTTCAAAGGGGGTCTGGGATTCCACGACCACCCTCTTGTTTGAGTATATACGCTTGATATCCAGTTGATACCTTTTATCCACTTTCTTTCTGCATTTTCTACTGCGTCTCGTGGTCACTGTGGGCTCACAAGTGGCGAGCCATGTCAAGAGACAGGCTAGAGGCTCAACCAATGAGGTGTTGGCTTTTCTTTCTCTGCAGAGACATTCTTTTGAACCCTCGCAAGATCAACCATGTGATATATTTGTGTATAGATTAGTCCGAAGGACATTGATGACGACAAATGACATATATTTAGCTCAAAAAAATCAAAAAATTTACCATAAACATGTTTCCTTGATAATCTATCCTTTTCTCCCTCCTATTAGCTTCCTATTAGCCTCTCAGTATTGTAGAAAAGCGATAGTATACAGTTGCTGTCTAGAATGCGTCACCTGACTGGATATAAGCCGAGGCCCCGGAATGGGCTGAGCGCCGCATCTCATACCAGTCATTGCTTGTATAGAGCGGTCTCAATCCATTCCACATGAAAGCATAGGATTAACTGTTACCTAAAACATGGCCTCACCCTTCCTCTCTCCATACGCAGTCGGCGAACCAGACACCGAGCCGCTCCTCATCACCGTCCGCTTCTCCGCCTCAATCCCCGACCTTCAACTAGACGTCCGAGAGCCTGAGACCACAACAGGCGCAGGCCTAAAGCAACTAATCCGAGCGCAACTCGCCAATCCCCTATCGTCCCACCGACTACGCCTCATCTACGCCGGCCGCGGTCTCGAAGACACAGCCGCATTAACAGCCTCACTAAAGCTCCCTCCGTCACCAAGCCGGAGCCCTCGCCCCGTAGCAGACCAACCCGAGACACCAGAAGAAAATGGCAAAGGAAAGCAGGCGGTGCGCGATGCCCGCCCACGAATTTACATCCACTGCTCGATTGGCGACATCGTCCTCTCAGACGCAGACCTAGCCAGCGAAGCAAGCGTGTTATCAACAGTCCTTCTGCAACAGAAGCAGCAGAAAACTAACACAGGAAAGAAACCTTCCGGCAAGGATGTCTCATCTCTACTCCCGACATCTCGTCACTCCCAGACCCAGAACCAGTCCCAGTCAACTACCACCACACCCGCACCCCGCGGTTTCGACCGCCTCCTCTCGGCGGGCTTCACGGCGGCTGAGGTCACCGCGCTACGCTCCCAGTTTTTGGCCATGCAGTCCGTCTCCCGGACGCCAGATACTATGCCTACCGGCGACCAGCTGCGGGATCTTGAGGACCGCTGGATGGATGAGGGGTCGACGGCGGCGCAGGTGCAGGGTGGGTTTGGGGAGGGGGGTGGTATTGGGGATGACGAGGGCGGGATTGGATCTGGATCGCGTGGGGCGATGGATGATATGCTTTGGGGCGCTGTTATGGGGTTCTTTTGGCCTGTTGGTTGTGCGATGTGGTTGCGCAGAGAGGAGGGGGTGTGGAGTTGGAGGAAGGGAGTGGCTGTTTGTGTGGGTGTTATTGTTAATGCTGTTTTTGGGGCGATGAGGATTATAAACTGAGGGTGTTGATATGTATATGTATATATCTTTCTTTCTTTCTTATTTGGCGTTATGAGATACCCCCAATTGAAGCCATTTGGTACATTCTAATTGATACTTGGGATTTGTCTAGGCTGTTAATCATTGTATTAGAGACCGGGATTGCTTGGACTAGAGATTTGGGTCTAGCTGTGTAAAGACTCGCCGATGCTATCATACTGTATACATAATGGCAAATATATGAGAGACAGAGACGGACAGACAGACAGGCAATAGCCTTGCTAGTAAGAGCAGGAAATAAAAGGATATGAGAGATCAGACCGAGTATACAAACACCAGCGCGAAACTCAAGTACTAATGGAACTTGCTGAAAATGACAGCGAAAATCAAAAGAACCAGAACCGTAATAATCGCAATAGTGATCATCCGATTGGTAGCCATCCTAAACAACACACAAGAGGTCAGCAATCACGTCTATATATAGAAGAACAAGACAAAAGGGGAGTCAGTACCTACGGGCCATGCCCCTCAAAGTCTTGATACTAGTATCAACGTAACCCTCACTCTGCTGCAAGTTGTTCCGAGCATTCGTGATCTGCTCCCTCTGCTCATACAGTGTGCCGAGCGTGCCGCGAGCAACATCCTCGGTCTCCAGGGCCATGCGCTGACTCTGCTGCAGCCGTGCCGAACTGCGCTCTAGCCGGTCCGTACCGGACAGCAACTGCTGTCTTTGTTCGAGGTGCTCATCCTGCGGCTCGTCGGTGTATCGGTCGCCGAATAGTGCTTGCCGGTCATCCGAGAGGGACTTGAGCTTGCGCTTGACCTCGTCGATATCGGTTGAGTAGTTGCGGAAGCGGATGTTGACTTTTGACCGGGCTGCGGAGGGGATGTTCTGCTTCTCCATGCGCATTTGGTCGAGCTAGATGGGGATTGATCGGGTTAGTTTGTTCTGTTCTTGTGTTTGTTCGTTGTTCTCGCATTGTGGCGCATGAAAACCGGGTGAGGGGTTCGGTGGACTCACCAGTTCTGTTGCTTCTTCGAGGACTTGTGTTGCGTTGTCGATTACTGATTTCCGTTGCTCGCCGCTTGCCTCGGCGATCTGGTCCAGCTTCTGGTTCAGATCGGCTTGCACCAGCTTCAACTCATTCTCATAGCTGGCAAACATCTCCGAGCCGGCGTCTGTATTCAAGTTTGACATCGTGATTGTATAGTATGTATTCTAGCTTAGGTGGGAGAGAAGATCTGCTGTCTGCAACGGTAGTTGATGTGTTGATGTAGGCTCCACCTTTATCTGGGGGTGACACTGTTCAATAGCTGAGTGGCGGTCAACGGATCTTGTTAGTGTGGCTTCGCTTTGCAACCGATGGAGACTGGCTTTCCCGAGGTCTTAGGGAGCACAAAGAGGAAATATCGAAATAATTAAAGGTGCCAGGATAAGACTGGAACGTGACGGTGAGACACGTGATTAATCTAAGTCGGGTTGCATTTGCGACATGCAGATGACATCTATATAACTAGTACTATTTAAACCTACAACAATTTATCTTCTAAAAGCTGCAATAAACTGGAAACATAATTTGATACATAGCATTAGCGTAACACCAGGCCCATACAAAACAATTCGCCTTTTCAATAAACATCAAAGATACCCCTTTGGTATACAAGATCATGGAACTTTCTCAAGCCTTCTAGCCATTTATAACAGGAAATTCTTGCTATCTTGATCAACAATGATTGCGCTGCGCTTGGCATCCAGGAAGAGATCCTCGCACTCCGCAATATCAGCCTCCTCAATTGCGCCGGGGCGGCCATTGACACGCGAGAGAATGCTTGCGGGGGTCAACAGCTGCAGGGCATACCGCAAGCTGACCTTGCTTCCATGGTCAGCGACCTTGTTCAAGGCAGGCTCTGTGATATTGAGGCCTTCAATCTTGGCGCGCAGCCGGATGATAGTCTTGATCTCCTCGGGGGCGTAGGGGTTGGTGGGGATGATAAGAAGGCGGGCAAGCAGATCAGGTGGGATACCGTGTGCGGCACTGATTTCAGTACCGCGAATGACGGCGTGGCCACGGTTGGAGGCGAGGATGACAATCGGGGAGATGGTCGATTCGAGGGCGCGGTTCAGATATGTGAAGCACTCAATGTCGAGCATGTGCACCTAGAGAAGAAACGTAGTTAGAGACATGATCCAATAATTGACAGCATAAACTTTCTCCACGTACCTCATCGATGAAAAGAACACCGGGAACCAATTCTGCGACACCCTGATCAATGTACCGGTTGACAACCTTGTTGATTTCCTGGCGCAACTTGTCCGTGATTTCCGTCTTCTTGGGCTTCATCAGCTGGCCCATCATACTCATCACGTCTTGTCCGCCCTGGGGTCGGGCGTTGGCCATATCCAGGTCGTGAAGAGTCACATCCTGAACAATCTCCTTCTTCTTGTGAACCTCGCCCTTGGGGACAGGCACATACTCCTCAGCCTCGAGATCGAATTCGGTCGCATAAGCATCGGATCGCCCGACTCGCTTGCATGAGCCCGTGTTGGCTTCAATGTAGATGACGTCTCCGACCGTGACACGTTCCTTCTGGATGGCTTCGTAGATGCTGGGGTCCAGGCGCAGCTTCTTGGAGCCCTTAGCGGACTTCAATCCGATGATCAGGTGGCTAATTGTGCGCCCGTATCCGCCCAGTGGGTTCTCAGCCTCCTCGGGGGTAAGCTCTGTCACCTCTCCCTCATAAACTTCCTTTGTTTCGCGAACACGGAGGCCTGTCATGCGTTAGCTTGAA
The DNA here is from genome assembly GCF_028828465.1 of Penicillium psychrosexuale. Lineage (NCBI taxonomy): Eukaryota > Fungi > Ascomycota > Eurotiomycetes > Eurotiales > Aspergillaceae > Penicillium > Penicillium psychrosexuale. The sequence continues at coordinate 257,365 of NW_026643190.1, read as the reverse complement.
TTTTCTACGCTTGTTGCGTTTTCCCTGATGTCGCATTGCGTACCGATAGCTCTCCGGAAGTTCTCCATCAGTGCTTCGGTCTTCTTGACCTCCGCGGAATAGATTTCGCTGCCAACAATGGGGCAGAAAGGAACCTTGGTTCCCAGCTCCTGCGATACAGCGAGAGCCAGAGCAGTCTTTCCGGTGCCAGGGCCACCAGCAAGCAGCACAGCTCGTCCAGCCATCTTCTTTGACTTGATCAAGTCCACCACAACACCGCATGCCTGCCGATGGTTTAAACCGTTAGTTATTGTTACTGCGAAGCAGATACCCTGGATTCAGCGTTGCTATCCACTCACCTCACGGGCAGCTCCTTGTCCCACGAATCCATCCGCATTGTGCTCCGGGGTCCCATCAGAGCGTAAGCCTAGACCCCGAATGTGTGTATGCGCTGCGGTCCTGTTCTCGCGCGAGTTCCCCTTCACTTCACTAATCTGGACCATGTTTAGGAGAGATGTGGCCGAGTAGAGCCACGGGTATTGACGAGAGATGGGTCAATCGGTTGAAAAGAAGGAAGTCGTAATAAATCAAAGCTTCAAAGAAATAGCCTAGATCGAAAAGAAAGGTAACGCGATGGTTCTCTGTGAGATAATGCTTCTGGCCGAAATTCGCGAGCAAGGGATCGGCGAATGAGAACGCCGCCCTCAGGGCGGTGAACTGCCCCAAATTCTTCCCTACTGGACCTCTTCCTCCGCCTGTTGTCTATTAAAGACTTTCCGGCTTTTGCGTTCTCGACACTCTGCGAGGGTCCAATAGCTGTTGAACACAATGGCCGGCCTACATGCAAGATCCGCAATGGCCGCCCCCTTCTCTTTGGCTTCGGCCTTCCGCAGTCTTTCCATCGCCACACCGAAGCGATCCTTCTCAACGACGCCGGCAACGCAATCAGTTCCGAAACTACCGGAAACCGCCCCAGTCTACCCCTACGGGGAATCCAAGTGGTACAAACAGGCTGACTCCGGTCTCTATGGAGGTGCTTCGATCCGATTCGGCAACAAGATCTCTAAGGGACGCAATGCAGGCAAGACACGACGAACCTGGAAGCCTAACGTCCGCCGAAAGAAGATCGAGAGCGAGGCTCTGGGCGAGTCTGTGTTTATCAAGGTCACTCGTCGCGCCTTGCGATCAATCTACAAGGCCAAGGGCCTAGATAACTATTTGTTGTCTGATCGGCCAACACGCCTCAAGGAGCTCGGTCCTTTCGGATGGAACCTTCGACACCAGATTATGCAGACACCGGCGGTCAAGGAGAGATTTGATAAGCAGCGCAAGGCCTACGGTATTCCTGAGCCCCCGACGTTGAGCAAATGGATGAGGGACCACAGGCTTCAGATCAGGAACAAGATCGAAAACCTGGACATTGACGCCATGACCAAGCCTCGCGTCTCTCCGCGAAGCAGCCAGTCGTATGCTCGCTAGAGCAGCTTGAGCGACCTTGCGTGCCGAGGGGAATGAACAGGCGCTTGTACCACTATCCTGAAGAGCGATGGACGGTTTTTTGGGCACCGCGGATTTTGTGCCATCTTTGTACGCTATCTCGTTTCTTGTGGTAGAAATGATGGCCACAAATTTCTAATTTGGGTGCGGTCTCTTTTTCAATTTGCATATTGGGTCTTCTGTGTATTATACTCCAATCTTACTTCGTGTTCACTTATCAAGACGTTTCATCCAACTCCATTTTTACGCCACGGCTATAAAAGTAGGTATAAACAGAATATAGCACTCCGGTCAAAATCAAAATTCCGCCGATCCAAGGAGGAGTGGATACATGAGCGTCTCGTCGTCAACCCCCAAAGCACTGCCAATCCCGTTCTCAAGGGGAAAAAAGCATAGACATCCATGCCAGCCATCGATCCAGCATGAGTTGATTCACATAGAACGGACAGTCTTCGGAGCACATGTGACTACTCAAACCCCGAGCACGGTTTGATCATGCGATGCATGATGACCAACGTCAGAAAAGGCATATGGGATTGGATATAGGAAGCAGACTCCGCCGAGATGCGCCTCGGTGACCGGTCTTCCTCTGCCGTTCCGTAGAGTGGAACTGCTTTGGCTAGAACACGAAGACAGAAAAGCTTGGGGAAGATCGATATGTGTATTCATCTAGCTAGTTCCGTATAGAAGGTACCCCAAGGTCATATGACAGTCGAGACGACGATTACATCTGCCGTACCAGGAAGGATTTGATTGATTACCAGCAATGATTCCTAAGCCATACAATTTCACCATATTCAGAACTCCCACTCACTGCTATCGAGGTTCCAATCCATCTTGCTAGATGGATTGGCCAGTCCGTACAAGAAGTAGTTAACATCAGACCATTTATCGTTGTTATCCATAGGGCCACCCATTCTGAAACCTGAGATATGCCTAGAAATAAAGAATAAGCACATTCATATTTGGCATATTGGATACCACACGTACATATTTTCGGTCGACTCATCATAGATAAGCTTCCTTGCGGCAGTAGGGACTGGCTGGATACCGTACGACATAAGCTGTCTTACGGATATGTTAACTCTATAAGTTCGGTGAAGATAGAGTATGAACTTACTTATAAACTCGACGGAATTCTTTGCGGATAGCATCGCGGACTTCAAGCCTCTGGCTCTAGAAATATTCCTCAGATAGAGGCTCCCCAGGAACCTTCTCCCAGATAACGTAGGTAATAAAGCCCGAGGGAATGATATCGTCAGATTCTTGCTGTGTTTCTGTGTTTCTTGGTAGCCAACAAGCTTAGGAACAACCTCACAGCAGTTCTCTTCAAGTTCCTTCAATAATACTAACTCATTTACCACTTTTTTCGGAATGGCCTGGTTCGCTCGAGTTTTTGACTTCGAGTGCTGGGTTCCAGTGATAGGGATCTGCTGATAGACTCGTAAAAAAGCCGGCGTTTTAGCTGGGTCATCCTTAGGGTAGCAGAGGAATTTAGCGGCAGTATATAGAGGACTAAAGCCTTTATCCATTTGTTTCTGGGTTCTAAAAAAAGAAGTTTCCTTAAGCTTCTCGGTAATTACCCATGTCACAGACGGCAATGGAGGGTGTGTCTTGACGTCCGTGGTGATCTCAGTGCCTTCAACGTCGTATATTGTGTCGGTTTCAGCGGCCTCCATATTGAATCTATAGATTTTTATAAATTAGAGGAAATACTTGATAGGGACATAGGCTGGACTTACCAAAGGCAGGGTTAAAATGGTTGAGGAAGTTGAAACTGGTCGTGGAGAGAGACATAACCAGTTAAGTAGACGTATGGCCCATGGGTCTATCCCACTAAACAGAAATTGTCAGAATTAGGTATATTTTGTATAGCCCACTCATGTAAAAGGTACACATACCTAATACCTTATTTTCTTAACCCTCTGGTGAGTTAAAGGAAGAATAAGAGCGGAAATAAATAATAAAGGTCTAGCCCAATTAATTGGCTAATAATATAAGGCGTCAGGTTGATCTTGAAGAAGAGAGAGTACATTCAACTAAATACCAAAGATGGAGAACGAAGAAAGAAGAAGCAAGTTATAAAGTGCAAGCAGCCAGTTGATATAGCTGACCACTTTGTAAACGTTACAAACTTCGAACCTTCTCGCTTAGCGATCTAGCAAACAATCTAATGCAGTAAACAATGTGAACAGTAAGCGAGCAAGCAAACGTGAAGCATATGATGGCGATCTGTAGTGGATCGTCACAAATAAAATAAATTTCAAATATCTCATATAGAAAAGTAAAAACTACGTTTATAAAACACCATACTGAAGAGGGGGGACCCTATAACGGGGACAGCAGGGGCACCGACAGGCCTGCCTGCGAAATCGGTGTGAGCACAAAGTCGTTACTGGGAGTAGTAGGGTGCTAGAAAGGAGAACACCATGGAGTGGAGTGACTACTAGAAGAGAAGATGGAGGGTATCTGCGTTACTATCTCTGCCTGAGGCGCTTAGTCGTCCTGCTCTGGAATTCCCTCCTACATATCACCCCAAGAGTTGACCAGGGACGGTCAACTAAACCAAAACCCTCTCCTAAAACATAACTGTAACCTGGGCATATCTGATGCCATAAACTGAGACCCGATATATTGGCCAAGGTTATTTCCCGTTACACTATGTATATCAGAAAACTACAGGGATCTAGGGTTGGCTACCAGAAAGGATTTGATTGATTGTCAGCAATGATTAGATCCCCAAGCCAAGTATACAATTTCACCATTCCCAATCGCTATCCTTGTACCAATCCTTGTTACAAGGTCGGACTAGTCCGTATAAGACGTAGTTAAAATCAGACCAGTTCTCGTTGCTATCGATAGAGAGACCCATTCGGAAGCCCGAGATATGCCTAGAGATATAGAATAAGTAAATTCACTTTTAGCCTATTAGATACCACGCGGATAAGGAATATCACGTACATCTTTCCGGTCGACTTATCATAGATAAGCTTGCTTTCGTGAGGGGGAATTGGCTGAATACCGCATGATACAAGCTCTCTTATGGATATGTTAGCTTTATAAGTTCAATGAAGATAGAGGATGAACTTACTGGTAGACTCGACGGAATTCTTTACGCATAGCGTCGCGGACTTCAGGCGTCTGCCTCCAGATATATAGCTTAGATAGCGGTACCCCTGGAACTTTCTCCCAGATAACATAGGTAATAAAGCCTGAGGGAATAATGTCGTCCGATTCTTGCTGTGCTTCTTGGTAGCCAAGAAGCTTAGGAACAACTGTGCAGTCCATCTGCATAAGTTCCTTCAGTATATCTAACTCATTCGTACTTTGTGTTATAGCCTGCTGTATTCGAATTCTTGATCTCGAGTTCTCAGTTCCGGTGATAGGGATCTGTTGATAGATTCGTAAGAAAGCTGGTGTCTTAGCCGGGTCATCCTTAGGGTAGCAGAGGAATTTGGCAGTAGCATATGGATAACCAAGGTCCTCGTTGGCGTCTTCCTGATATCTAAAAAAGGAAGTTTCCTTTAGCTTTTCGGTAATGACCCATGTCACAGACGGCAATGGAGGGTCTATCTTGGCTTCAGTGGTGATCTCAGTGCCTTCGAGGTCGCAAATTGAGTTGGTTTCAGCGGGATCCATACTGAATCTACAGAATTTTGTAAATTAGATGCACTTACGAAAGGCAGGGTTAAAATGGTTGAGGAGAGAAGAAGTTCACACTGGTCTATGGGCGATGGAAAACTAATTCTGCCGAGCAGAAAATTAGTCAGCTAGCCATTCTAACTAGTTACGTTGTTCCGCAGCTGTAATGAGTATACAGTAATTTACATTTTCTCTAATTACTCAGGGTCGCATTGAGTTCAAATTTTATAGATATAATTAAAATGCCCATTTCTGATAGGGGATTACTATATTGACCCTCCCCCAGTCTATTCTGACCCCCTGCCTAAAATTTCAGTACTGCCCTCCAGATTGGGTACCTAGGAGTAATATTACATACCGGCCTAAGACCATAGCTAATTATACAGGCGGTGATTAGAGCGGTGAGCCAAAAGTGCTGACCACTTCAAGCCATAGTTACTGGTCGTGGAGAGAGACATACATAATTATGAGTAATCTATTTAGGGACCTCCTGTCTCCTTCCTGATCGGGTGCCACTTTGAACTCTGCCATATATTCTGCCCACTGTGAGGCGACAGGTCGATCTGAAGAAGAGAAAGAGTGCATTCAACTAAATGAATAAGATGAAGAAGGAAAGAAGAAGCAAGTGCAAGGGAAGCAGCGCAAAGCTCGAACCTTCTCGCTTAGACATCTAGCAAACAATCTATTGAAGTAAATGATGCAAACAGCGTAGAGTAATCATGCAGACGGTAACAGCCACTTCTGGTTTACAAAGTAATAAGACATGCATTTTGATCAGAAAAAATCATATATTCAACCAGATTCCTATAGGATTCAACCCTTTAATGGATGAAGCAGTTGACGATGAAGCGGTGGTCAAGGTTACTCCGTGTCATGTCTATCGAGGTACCAATCTGTCTTGCTAGATGGGTTGGCCAGCTCATACATGACGTAGTTAATATCATCCCATTTCTCTGTGTCAACATCGTCACCAAATTAGAACCCTGAGATATGCCTAGAAATAAAAAGAATAAGCACAGTACATTCACCTTTGGCCCATTAGATGTTACAGGGATAAGGAATATACGTACATAGTTCCGGTCAACTTATCGTAGATAAGCTTTGTTGATTTAGGGGGAATTGGCTCGATACTGCATAACATAAGCTGTCTTATGGATCGTTAACTCTATACCCCGATGGATAGAGAGAGAGGATGAACTTACTCGTAAACTCGACGGAATTCTTTACAAATAGCATCGCGAACTTCACGTGTCTGGCTCCAGAAGTACTGCTGAGAGAGAGGCTCCCCGGGAACTTTATCCCAGATAACGTATATAATAAAGCCTGAGGGAACAATATCATCGGATTCTTACTATGCTTCTTGGTAGCTAAGAAGCTTAGGAATAACCTTATAGCCCTTCTGCATGAGTTCCTTCAGTACATCTAACTTATTCGTAGTTTATGTTATAGCCTGCTTTACTCGAATGCTTGACTTCGAGATCTGGGTCCCGGTGATAGGGATCTGCTGGTAGATTCGCACAAATGCTGGCCTCTGAGCTGGGTCATCTTTACGGTAGCAAAGAAATTTAGCGGCAACATATGGATACCCAAAGCCTTTATCGATGTCATGCTGGTCTCCGGGATGAGAAATTTCATTCAGCTTCGCGGTGATTACCCATGTCGCAGACGGCAGCAGAAGGTTTGTTTCTGTCTTAGCGTCAGTGGTGATCTCGGTGCCTACAAGGTCACCCATCAAATCAGTTTCAGCGGTATCCATGTTGGATCTGTAGATTTTCTTGATAGGGGCATAGGCTAGGGGTAAAATGGTTGAGGAGAGAAAAGAGGAGAGACTCGAGAGGTATGGTCCTGGATGGATGCAGGGAGTAACTGTAGCCTTGGAGGTGTAATCTATGAGTAATCTATCTGGGAAACGGTGACGGGTCTTTCCGCCTACAGGAGAACCAAATACAACACATATTAGGAACTATTCTAATCATTCAAGCCAGACATTATTGAGATAACTAAGTTGTTGCATCATCTTATCGTCTACTAGAGTCAAAAGCGGTATAGAAAGTAGGGCTGGCAGAACTACCCGCAAGCGGTAAGAGAAATACAAACGCAGAAGAGGAAATCAGAGATGCTGAGAGGGGTAATAATTATTTATTTTGAGTCCTTTTGACCTTCGCTTTTGGAATATTTTGCCTCGGCAAGGAAGACAACACTATAATGCCTCAGAAAATTACCGTGGCTGTGGCACAAGCCCGCACTCTGTCTACTCTCGAGTTGACCCTCGCTTCTCTCAAGGAAACCACCCAGCATGCAGCTTCAAAGGGCGTCCATCTTATACTCTTCCCAGAAGCCTACCTAGGCGGATATCCTCGCACTTGTGACTTTGGAACTGCTGTTGGCGCGCGTGCTCCCTATGGGCGGGATCAATTTCTTGAGTACTTCCGTGCTGCCGTTGACCTAGGCGATACGCCTGCTGGAGCGGGAGATGACTGGGTGGAGCGCAAGCTACCCGTGGCCCAAGGTCGAGACCACCGTGGTGATGGAACAAGAGAGTTCCTCGAGCGGCTATCCCGCGAGACCGGCGTCTTTATTGCAACTGGGTTGATTGAAAAGGCCGGGGGGAGCTTGTACTGTTCTGCGCTGTATGTCGATCCTTTGCGGGGTGTTCTGGGGAAAAGACGAAAGGTCATGCCAGTAAGTACATGGAAATCGATCTTTGCTGTCATTCATAGTCAATTTGGAAGATATAGACTAGTGCTGACTTGAAATTGCCGGAAAAAAAGACTGGCTCGGAACGTCTCGTGTGGGCGCAGGGGTCTCCTTCTACATTGAAAGCTATCACCACAGAGCTGAATGGAGTCAAGCTTACTATTGCCGCCGCCATCTGCTGGGAAAACTTCATGCCTTTGCTTCGTCAAAGTCTTTATTCGCAAAATGTGAACATCTACCTCGCACCCACAGCTGACAGCCGTGATACCTGGCTACCTCTCATTCGCACTATTGGTGGCGAAGGTCGCACTTTCGTGCTTTCTTCCAACCAGTGCGTGCGCTACAGTGAACTACCGTCCTGGATCACTGAGCAGAGTAAAAATACAGAAGGTACGTGGTATATGATCACCCTCAGTTTGCTTACTTAGTTGTTCAATTGACTCATTCTCTCTTAGAAGATCCAGACCGCTATATCTCGCGTGGTGGCTCCTGCATCGTCGGACCCTTCGGCGAAGTCGTGGCTGAACCTATCTGGCAAGTCTCCACTGACGATGCAGCTGATATCTCTAGCATCGAAAATGCGCTTGTGATTTCTGATATAGACTTGGAGGATTGTGAGCGAGGCCGACTTGACATGGATGTTGCGGGAAGCTATTCAAGAGATGCATTCCGGTTAACGGTTGACGGGTTGGACCTGAACCCTCCTCCGTTCTAGGGATCAAGTACAAAAGAAATACAGTTGGGCAACTCTCATAAGATGAGAATTCTTGGAACGCCTAACTATGCCAATACTTGGACAGAAAAAGTGGCGAAATAGTGTGGCACAAGGTGTGTATTCAGATGTGTATGTACATACTAGGGCCGATCTATAAAATATATCAACAATATTTTTTTCGCAGGTCTTGTCCAATGCAAAAGGACTATACATCAAACCAATCAACAAATAATCTATATGTTATCTCTGATTATTTTCTATCCTAAATAGGAATTTCCGCTGGATGCGGTTCGCTAATGGAAGTTGGAATGCGGCCAGCAGAGGTGGGCCGGATTCAGACGCCAATCCCTCGGGATCTTCGTACCCGCGTCGATCATCAAGTTCCCTTCTTCAATATTCGATCTTTGACCTTGCCATCTTTCTTATTATGACTTGATTTCAACACAAACACTGTCCCTTGTATAAACTCAGGGATAAGCACACGCCCTCAATGCAGTTCGCGTTACCTCCACGGCGGAGCCCGCATCCTCTACCTCTCCCCCGTTCCTCTCGAATGTCATCCCATCGCAGGAAACAGTTCAAGTCGGTCGCCGTCCTTGCATTCGCAATATTATCCCTTCTCTATCTCATCCATTACCTCTACTCCCCAACCTCCACGTCCGTTGTGGCTCCGGCGGGTACTTCTGGAGTGGTAATCGTCACACTGCTAGACCGTCAACGGTGCAGCGAGAGCTATCTCAAAAAGATCATTGCAAACCGGGAGGACTACGCCAAGCGTCATGGTAATAAACCCCTATACAAAGCAGTGTGGAGGAGCTTCGCAATGAACTTGATCTAACTTTCCTGCGGGAACAGGCTACACCAACTTCTTCGCGAAAGTGTCAGATTACGACGAAGCCGTTGGCGATGCTCCAATGAGCTGGGCAGTTGTACCAGCCATCCGTCATGCCATGGCTACACATCCTCACTCGGCATATTTCTTCCATCTCGCGGCTAATGCTTTGATCATGAACCCTACCAAATCCCTCGAGTCTCATATTCTAGGGCAGGGCCGTCTGGAAAGCTTGATGTTGAAGGATGTACCCATTGTGCCGCCAGACAGTATCATAAAGACCTTCGTGCACCAGAAGGAACAGGATGTGGACCTTATCATCACCCAGGACAGCGAAGATTTGAACCCCGGAAGCTTCATTTTGAAGAACGGGGAGTTTGCGCGTTTCTTCCTGGACCTCTGGTTTGACCCGCTTTACCGCAACTTCAACTTTGCTAGGGCGGAAGCCCATGGACTGGTAAGAGAAATCCTTTACTCTATTACTCTATCTTTATATAGATAGCGCTTCGAGAGCCTTGATTCTGACCGACACTCTGCTAGGATCACATTTTGCAGTGGCACCCAACTGTTCTTGCTCGAACCGCCTTGGTCCCTCAGCGCATTCTAGGCTCCTATAGCAAAGACTCGCCGGGTGTTGCTTTGGACGGCACCTACAAGGATGGTGACCTCGTGATCCAATTCCATGGGTGCGGTGATGCAGAGGGCCGAGACTGTGCCCGCGAACTAGAGCCGTACTACAAGCTTTGGGAGAAGAAGAAACAGAGAGATTAACGTTCTTGAAGTGACTTGCATTTAGGGGTCCACTGTTTCTACGTGGGGAAATGGCGTTTTGCTTGGGATCTTTCTTCTGTTCAGGGTGGTTTACCTAGTTATAATGTTCTAGGGTTGATCAGCGTTTGGTCGTGGAGACCTCAACATATGGCGTATTTTTGCTTTCATTGGCATGCATAGCTGCAAAAGGGATACGATAATTGTTTTCTATGTCCAATACCAAATAATACATCATCTCATGATATCAGTAATTAGTGCATACCGTTTATCATGACAACTAGGGTTGATCGATAAGCTGCGAGACTTCTTTCAAGCCATCAACAAAGACAATCTAATGCCTTGCTATAATTTTCTTCCCCTTTTCCACTCAATCAATCACTCAGCCCATGGCCATAGCATATGGGATCACCAAATACCAGCCTGGACTTGACCATTCGGCCAACTTCTTAAGCAAGGCCGGGGAAGATGACAGCGCGCTTCTTCTTATACTTGTCACCAAACTCCTTGCGGTAGCGATACTCCTTCTTCCAAGCCCAGCTCCACATCTGCAACCCACCCACAGCAACGAAGATCAGCACACTCCAGTTCAACTGGCTGACAAGGAAAATACCCAACCAAGCCAAGATCTCAAAGAAGTAGTTGGGGCAGGTAACGACACTGAAGCCGAACCCAGACGGAATGCCTCGCTCAGTGGTACCCGGCCGGCGGAGATTACGCAGGATGTAGTGCGCATTCAGATTCGCCAGCTCACCGAAGACAAACAGCGCCAGTCCGGCGTACACAAGAGCCTGGTTGGGGGTACTGCTGGCGGCGGTCGCGTCCGGACGGAACACCCAGTAGGCGATGTTGAAACCGGCCAGAACCCAGTAGTGGGCGCTGTTCTTGACGATGTTGCGGGCGGGCATGGTGGCACTGCTGAAACGGTGCACGAAGATTGTCTCGAACTCGCGCTTCAGGAAGTGCACGCTCAGCAGTGCGCAGACTAGGAGCTGGAGGTTTGAGGGCGAGGGGAGGGGCTTGTCGAAGGTGAAGTACAGGAGGGGTCGGAGTGGGAAGAGGAAGAGCGCGGGGATCAGGAGTGGGCCGAGGTACTCGATGATGAAAACGGTGCGCCAGGCAATTTGGGGTCCTGTTTGATTTAAGAACTATATGTTAGCTTCTATGTGCGTGGGGAAGAGTGCGCTGGTTCTAGGGCTGAATTCGCATTGTCCATGATATGGGGTATAGACACGCACCGAGATCCTTGACGTAGATCACGCTTGAGTTTAGCAGGCCGGTATCCTCAATGGTGATGTTGTTCGAGTTCGGGACCACGCTGTGGTCGCTACCCTTGGTGATTCTCATCCGGTGAATTGAGCAACCGGATGCTGCGGAGAGCGCAACGTGCAATTCTTCACTAGAGGCATCGAGAGAGATATCGATTTCCTTGGGGAGCTTGCGGATGGGCTTGCCTGATTTTAGATTAGCGATGCTTTTAAGCTACTCTCTCTGTGACCGAGAGCTTCGAGTAAAAGAGCTATGTATGCATACCCCTTGGCTGAACGACGAGTGTGATTTTATCAGCCGCCATGATGATAACTTAGCTCAAGCAGATATAATGCTTGAAGACGGGGCTTATTTGAGGCCACCAAGATAACTTGAAATCGCGACTTGGCTAAAAAACGTGCTTGTCCCAACAATCTACAAGTTGGGCCTCGGTTGACGTCACGTGTTGACGCCTGAGGCCACATATCCAACGTCGCAATATTTTGCAATAGTTGGGTGTCTTTCCCAGAATGGCCTCCCACGGTAGGTTGCCTTGGCAGCTTACTGAAAACAGGGGTTCGTATGGAATACTACGATCTTTGCATCTTGGCGAACTAGCTCGTGGCTATGCCAGTTGCTCCAGATGTTTTTTTGTCTCATTTCGCCTTGGAGATTCGACTGGCCTATCCGCCAATGGCACACTGTCCAATGCAGTATTCCCTCAAGGCCAGCTTGAATGTCATCATTTACTGGGGCAGCAAAGGCTATATATTTCCTCCGTATCTGAAGTCATCTGGCCTGTCAGCTGAAACAAGGGTATCCCCGGAAGCTAACGAGGCCGAATATGCACTGTAGCGGGGCATGGTGGTTCCAAGGCAGTGCTGGATTTTGTGGGAGCTGAGAAAAAAACAAGCTATTGTAATATCAAATAGCAACGTCAAATCAGAATCGAATGATATCGCCCCATCTACCCCATAGGTTTCAGCTCCATCTTGCACGGTTACTTTGACCGAACAGCATCGTCAGCATCGCCAATCATTGCCCAACCAAGAACCAAGACAGACCCTAGAAGTTCATTATTAGAGTTTTTTACATGCCATTCTTATTAGATTGTCATTTTCCCTCTATGAAAACATAATTTTTGCATAGCCTGAGCGCATCGCAGATCTTCGGACCCATTTAGCCGCTGTTACTGCCCCAATCACAGTGTGTAGTTCGATCCACACTACGAATTGAACCATTGAATGTGCTAATATAGCTCGTGTCTATCTTTATCTAGGCGGTCGTAATCCGGGTCATCCGCCATAATTGGCTAGGCAAATACACCAAGACCTGGTTGACAGGGCATACCCCGTATAGCATGGCGAATCAGAGATATTCGATTGCTCATAACAACCAGTGGGGCGTTCCTCTTCACACACAAGGTCCACCTTACGCTAAGAACGATCACGAATGAGGGCGCTGCTGAACTTTGAGAATGTGATGTACATTCAGCCGTACGGATGGCTCTCTCGGCTTACTCCGTGATTACCACGGGAGGCTTATAATAATACACTCCCATTTCCACCGAAATGATTGCATGATTCACTTTGTCTTTTCCTAATTACCTGTGATAGTTGTGTTGCTCTTTTGCTTCCCTATATACATATACCGGTAAGCGACTACTACATTATTGTCCTTATTGTTCGACTTTCAACTATACGGCCTCGGCTCAAGGTCAACCTATGACCTCGAAGTTGACAGATTAATCACAGTTCGCACTCGGATTTCTTCTGTATCTGTATTATACCATCTCAATTCACCATGTCTGAGGAAGAATCCAGCAGCAAGATTGCTCAGGTTGAGCAAGTTGTGTCTGCAGCCTTGCGGCCCTTGCCCACTCAAACTGGCGATGGCAGCTATGTACAAGAGCCAACCGTGACAGGCCTTGCTAAGGACCTACTCCACTTTGACCTGAAAGATGCCAAAACTTTAGCGGAGGTTGCCAAAACTGCCGTGACTGGCGAGGCTGTGAATGACAGAGATTATATCATGGAGCGCGTGATTCAGGTTTGTATTTTCGCGAGGAATTGGCTATGTTCCCACTCTAACTCTTCTACAGCTTGCTGCTGGCTTGCCTTCGACATCTCGGAATGGCAAGGAACTGACCAATACCTTCCTCACCCAATTGTGGGGTGATCTACAGCACCCGCCTGTCTCGTGAGTCATGCAATGGCGATGTTGGTCTGTGTGGGAAATGTCCAGCGACTAACTAGTGATGCAGCTATCTTGGACGCGAGGCGGCATACCGGAAAGCTGATGGATCTGGAAATGTAGGAATTGTTCCCTTATAGATCGAGTATGTCTGCTAAACAGCCCTAGAACACATTTTGGCCTCAGATTGGTGCTGCTAGCACCCCATATGCACGGTCCGTTCGACCCAAGACCATGCAGCCTGCTGCTCTTCCGGAGCCAGAGGCTCTTTTCGATAGTCTCTTGTCCCGGAAGGATTTCAAGGAACACCCGAACAAGATTTCTAGCGTGTTGTTCTATCTTGCCTCTATTATCATCCACGGTATGTTATTTCTGTTGGTTGAGATCTTTGCTATACGAATCACCGAGGCTAACAGTTTTCAGACTTGTTCCAGACGGATCCTCGGGACCAAACAAAGTCATTGACATCCTCGTACTTGGACTTGTCTCCGCTTTATGGCAACAACCAGAAAGAACAGGATACAGTTAGAACATTCAAGGATGGAAAGTTGAAACCCGACTGCTTTTCCACTAAGCGGGTTTTGGGATTCCCTCCCGGCGTGGGCGTGCTTCTCATCATGTTCAACCGTTTCCACAACTCCGTTGTCACGCAGTTGGCAGCTATAAATGAAGGTGGCCGTTTCACGAAACCGGATGAGTCAAATTCCCAAGCTTATGCCACCTGGGATAACGACCTGTTCCAAACTGCCAGACTGGTTACTTGTGGTCTTTATGTTAACATCATTCTGAAAGACTATGTCCGAACCATTCTCAACGTAAACCGAACTGACAGTGTGTGGAGTTTGGATCCCCGTGCAGAGATACGGGATGGCTTGCTTGGCGAGGCACCTGCTCAGGCTACCGGAAACCAGGTATCTGCCGAGTTCAATCTTGTTTATCGCTGGCATTCTTGTGTCTCAGCCCGGGACGAAAAATGGTCAGAGGATCTGTATAAAGAATTATTTGATGGGCAGGATCCGAAGGAGATTAGCATGCAGCAATTCACAGGGGGTCTTCGCCAATGGGAATCAAAACTCCCGGCAGATCCCCAAGAACGTCCTTTCGGCAAATTGCAACGCCAACAAGATGGAACTTTTGATGATAATGATTTGGTCAAGATTCTCCAGGAGAGTATTGAGGACCCTGCCGGGGCTTTTGGTGCTTTGAATGTGCCGGATGTTTTCAGGAACATTGAGGTTCTCGGCATCAAGCAGGCACGTTCTTGGAATCTGGCTACCTTGAACGAATTCCGTCAGTACTTTGGTTTGGCTTCTTATCAAACCTTTGAAGAGATCAACTCAGACCCATTCGTCGCGAACCAGCTTAAGCATTTCTATGACCACCCCGACCTTGTCGAGCTGTACCCTGGTCTCATTGTCGAAGAGGCTAAACAGGCCATGACCCCGGGTAGCGGTCTATGCACTAACTTCACGACCTCCAGGGCCATTCTATCAGATGCGGTTGCTTTGGTTCGTGGCGATCGCTTCTATACTGTCGATTTCACACCGAAACATCTCACAAACTGGGCATTCAATGAGATCAACAATGACGTCTCTGTTGATGGCGGCCAGGTCTTCTACAAACTGATCCTGAAGGCCTTTCCCAATCATTTCCGTGGTGACTCGGTTTACGCACACTTCCCGATGGTTGTGCCTGATGAGAACAAGAAGATTCTGACTAGCCTTGGTAAGGTTAAAATCTATAACTTTGACCGACCATTTTACACGGCTCCGCCCCGTTTCATCAATTCCCACTCTGCTTGCACAAGAATCTTGAAAGACCAAGAAGGATTCAAGGTAGTGTGGGGTGATAAGATCCAATTCTTGATGGAGAATAGCGGCCGTCCTTATGGCCGAGACTTTGCCTTAGCGGGTGATCTCCCTGCCAATGAAGCTTCTCGAAAGATGCTTGGTGCTGCTCTGCATCGTGAAAAGTGGGAATCAGAAGTAAAGGCCTTCTACGAGGACATTACTCTGAAACTCCTCGAGCGAAACTCATTCAAGGTTGCTGGCGTCAATCAGGTCGACATCGTTCGCGATGTTGCCGTTCTCGCCCAAGTTCACTTCTGTGCCAATGTCTTCTCCCTGTCTCTCAAGACAGAGTCAAACCCAAGAGGCGTGTTCAGTGAACAGGAGTTGTATCAGATCCTGGCCGTTATCTTCGCTTCTATTTTCTACGATGTTGACGTGTCCAAGTCTTTCCAACTTTGCCAGACTGCTCGTAATGTTGCACAGCAGCTGGGCGAACTGACGCTAGCCAACGTTGAACTCGTTGCTAAGACTGGATTCATTTCCAGTCTGGTCAGCCGTCTACACCGCCATGATATTTTGAGCGATTATGGCGTCCACATGATCCAACGCTTACTCGACAGCAAATTGCCCGTTAAGGATGTTGTGTGGTCGCACATTCTTCCCACGGCCGGTGCATTGGTTGCCAATCAAGGCCAGCTTTTCTCCCAATGCATTGACTATTACCTCTCCGAAGAAGCGGCTGAGCATCTGGTTGAAATCCAG
Source organism: Penicillium psychrosexuale (assembly GCF_028828465.1). Taxonomy (NCBI): domain Eukaryota; kingdom Fungi; phylum Ascomycota; class Eurotiomycetes; order Eurotiales; family Aspergillaceae; genus Penicillium; species Penicillium psychrosexuale. The sequence continues at coordinate 241,242 of NW_026643190.1, read as the reverse complement.
CGCTTGTCTAGAGAGGACACTCCTGAGGCTGACGAGCTTCTTGTGCGATAGTAAGTTTCTTCATATCCCATTACAATTTAAGAGGCCATACTAACTGTCTACAGCTTCATGGAAGGAGCGAGACTCCGATGCTCGGTAGCATTGCCACGATTTGTCACTAAGCCAACGGTGGTCGAAGATAACGGCGAGAAGGTCACTTTGAAAGCTGGCCAGGAGATCATTTGTAACTTGGTAAGTTCTTGTGTCCTTTTTTTATCTCTCTATTGGTATTCAGATGCTAACAGACTGTACGAAATATAGGTTGTTGCAGGCCGTGATCCTGTTGCGTTCCCCGATCCCGACAAGGTCCGTCTGGACCGTGATATGAGCCTGTACGCCCACTTTGGCTTCGGTCCTCATGAATGCCTCGGTGTTAAAATGTGTCCTCTTGCACTTTCCACTATGCTCAAGGTACTTGGACGACTGGATAATGTCCGTCGCGCCCCTGGACTCCAAGGCCATCTGAAGAGGCTTGACGGACTAGGAGGAATCGCCATGTATATGGATGCCGAGCACAGTAGCTTCTCTCCGTTCCCAATGACAATGAAAATTCAATGGGACGGAGACCTGCCTGCCAGGAAGGAGTAGGTGCATATTTGAGAACTTCAAAGGATGTGAATTTTGTTTGAGAGATCTCTATAATATTTGCGGCTGGTTTTTTGTATAGCATGCATGCGTTTTCTTAGGGATGTGGTTCACCGCATATCAATAAGTTTCTAGCAGGCTTTTACTCTGAACTCCCACATCTTTTCAAAAATAGTTGAGAGATTGTGGTCAAGCATATTTCATTGTAGCTCTCTGTATGTAATATTAAATCCAATAATTCCAGGGTTGCATCATATTTGTGCCGACAAACTGGAAGTAAAGACAGGCAGTCGATGCCTGAGGCCTAGCGGGGGAAATGCAGAGAGCCGCTCCGCCCTTCTGCCTTTTGCCGGCAAGACCAGCTTCTCTTCACATTGCGTCCTTCTCTTCTCTTCTATCAACCATCCGCCCTCCTTCATCTTTTCCCTTTGACATATCCATCTTAATAGCTCCACGTCAAACCTTGAGGGATAACGACCTGCACCCGTTTTCCCTTATTTGACCGACTTGCGATATCTCATCTCTCAGCTATCGATTTGAGCTTTCTCACCCAAGTACCTTCACGATTGAATGGTAAATTCGATCTAGCATCGCTTAGAATTGCCTTTTATTCACAGTGAAACATTACTCAGGTCCCCATCACGTTGAGTCGATTCGATTTTCGTTGAGGCAACAAAAAAGCATCAAAAACGTCATAAGGCATCTTCGCGCTCTCTCCGCGACACCGGTCTTTACGACCTTTTCACCCCACCCTCTCTAGGAGACAACCCTCCTGGAATCTCTCAACTCCCTCATGTTTGACTGGTCAATCGGTCGTTACCATGGGGAGAATTAAGAAGGTCGCCAGCCAAAAGCATGAGGCTACAATCGTAAGTTACTCTCCGACAGCCTGATGTGCAACCCAACTAAAATTTTTTTCCTTCCATCACAGTCACCATTTTTGCAAGAATTCATAGCGCATGCCACAAGTATTCCCGTTCCAGAGCTCCCGTCGCTTCTCAACACATTCCCTAAGCTATGGCCGTTCCCGCGCGGTGATCTCTACCATTGGATCAATGTCTTGGACCGATTCGACGAGATTCTGGCCTCAGCTGTGGACAAATACCTCCTGAATACTGGCCCTCAGACCCAACTGTTTGCCCGAAGTGTTTTGGAGGAATCATATTCGGCCGATGAGAGCAAGAAGCCAGCAGAGGGTGTTGATGCTAAACTAAATGCCCTGGGATACGGCCCTGAAGGAGATAGAGAGCTTGTGGAAGCAGTTCTTGATTTTTCTCGCCTTTTGCTCGAGAAATGTGGGAACCGAAGCCTGTACAGCAGCAGCGATCGCCTAGGTGACCTGTTGAACACCACCTCACTTTCTCTCCTACAATCTACATTGCGGCTGTCTCTTTGCTTAGCTCAACGATACCACTCTCGCCAGCGTGGCACCCATCAACAGTCCGTATTGCAGTCCCACTATGCGCTTGATCTCGAAAAGTTGCAGAAAATCGCGGCTCCTTTCCCGCGTCCAGCCATCGCCAGTAAAACACCGTTTGGCACGTCTTCCCCCGTTTTAACCAAGGGAAAGGAAATCACAGCCAAGACGAAAGTCAACGCCAATGAACTGGTTTCCCTCGTGCGTGATGACGATGGCTGGGAGGAATGGGGAGATGTTCGAGTCCTGTACTATCCCTCAGGCTCTGAACAGGCCAGAACTACGTCCGAATTTGGCCAAACAGAGCACGGCTCACACGTTCCAGCTACGCCAACTCCATTGCGACGTAGCGCACACCCCACTCCTCATTCCAACCAGGCCTCGAATGGAGATGAATCACCAGCTGTTATCGGTGGGAAGGCAGAAGAGGCTACACGAGCGGGTAAAGTCCTAGAGCTTCCCTATTCAAAAGTTTCAACTGCAAAGGTGGAAGATCTTCTTGCGGCGAACTTGCCTCATCTGCCCCTTGAATCAAAATATGAGCTGCTTCACAAGCTCCGAGTCGCCAAGGCGTTGACAACGTCGCGTGCTACGCGCGAACAGATTCTTTCCATCAAGGCACTGGCAGTGACAAATCTGGCCCATGTTCAGCCGGAGAGTACCTTCCAAGCAAAGGTCCTTCAATCTGATATGGAACAACCGAAGCGTCTTCAGCTTACTTACCAGCTCGCTGAAGTGGTTCATCTCGGTGCCAGTGGTGACCTCGCGGTCTCTCGGTCTGTCCAAACTTTGGCGATCCAGGCGTTGGATGCTTTGGCCAAGCACAAGGTTCGTGCTATCGACGTCTGTGCAGCTTTGAGCGTCAATGTCAACCACGGAATTCTCATGTTCTTGACCCGTAAAATGGTCAATGAACTAGGCCCCGAAAACAACGACCCGGATGATGCTTACTACGATGAGTGGCGAGATGCGTTGCTTGCACTCCTACGCACTCTCCCAAGCTCGAGCACACGTACTCCGGAGACCCTGGTTGCAGCAGGTCTGATTCCCATGTTTGTTGACATCTTGAATCTGCGGACTGAAAAATCCCGCCGAGTCTATTCCCGTATCATGGAGTTCCTTGACACATTTGTGCACGCGGTCCGTGATGCACTGGGTACATTGACAACAGCGAAGGGTTTTGACGCCATGTCTGATTTGATTGATCACGAGACCAAGACCGCGTTTGAGAAGGTCAATCGAGGGGATGGATTTCCTGCTAAATACAAAAACCCTTCGGTTGACTATCAAATTCCTTACTTTCAGCAGCAGACTCTGCGCTGGATGTTCCGTTTCGTCAACCACATCATGCAGCACAATGGCGGAGGCTTCGATCGTGTTCTGCGCAACTTGATCGATTCGCCTCAGCTGTTGACTTCTCTTCGCCTTGTGTTCGAGAATGCTCGTGTGTTCGGTTCACATGTTTGGAGCAACGCCGTCAACATTCTCAGCAGCTTCATTCACAACGAGCCTACTAGTTATGCTGTCATCGCCGAGGCTGGCCTCAGCAAGAGCCTTCTTGCTGCGGTCATGGGTCGTGAACTTCACGTTCTAGAGAAGCCGCCGGCCGTGGAGCCTGAAGACCGGGAGACTGAGGCCGACACCGAGGCCGAACCCTCCGCCACTCAACCGCCCAGCGCCGAAGCCGCTATTCAGTCCGAGGGAAAGCAAAAGGATCGCGAGTATGCCATCGTCAGACCCCAGAACACCCCTCTCGCACCTGGCATAATGCCCGCGGCTGATGCTCTTGCTTGTATCCCTGGCGCATTTGGAGCTATCTGCTTGAACTCCTCCGGTTTGGACCTCTTCCAGTCCTCCGATGCACTAGAAAGTTTCTTCGAGATCTTCGAGAACCCCGAGCATATCAAGTGCCTTAAGGATGACCCAGAACTGGTTCGTTCGTTAGGCACGACCTTTGATGAGCTTGTCCGACACCACCCAGCATTGAAAACCTCTATCATGTCTGCCGTTCTTGTAATGGCTGCTCGTATCAACGTTCTGGGGCGAGTCAAGGCATGGGAGCTAGGTATGGGCACAAAAATGTGGACCCAAGATGCCGACGGCAAAACAACTCTTTCAGGAGATGTCTTTTCATTGTTCCGAGAGATCGGCACAGCCGTTGATGCACCCATAGACGACCCTGCCTCGTTTGGTGCTCCCCAGCTCAACGCCAACACTCTGCCTAACGGCGCTAAGCTTGTCGTTGGGGATCTAGATCACGTCCTCCCTTCGCCGGGCCCCAACTTTGAGCCTAGAGATAAGGATGATCATGGTCTTTCGGCTACGGACTACCTGTTCCCAGCTTTGCGATTCCTGGGCGCTTTCTTCGAGAACCAGACGAACTGCACATCCTTCATCCTGGCCGGCGGCACAGAGTTCTTGTTAGACATTGCAACACTCCAAAGCTTGGCGTTTGATTTCCACAGCACCAACGCCAACCAAGAGATTACCGTGCTTATCCACATGCTAGCGGAAACGAAGCCTCACCTTGTGGTCCCATCTCTTGTTCGACGCGCACAGGCAGCAGTGGACAATCTTTCAGCCTTTTGGACTGCGCCCACTGGATCGGGATTCTTCACAGAATTGATCAAGCCAGCAGATTCAAAAAAACCTGCTCTCGAGCCTACGGCTGCTGCTAAATCTGGCACATTCTTCGTGAGACATTTGAATGCTGTTCTTCTCCTTACCGATGTCCTTCGCGAGGTTTTCGCATCGCCACTGTACCAAACCCGGCCTGGTCAGTCTACCTCTATCTTTGGCCAAGCCAACCTTGCGGACCACTACTGTTCCCTAGTCTCCTCATTGAGCAACCTTCTTGCTTCTTGCGTGTGGGAAGGTATTCTACTGGAGAAGAACATCCCCGAGAAGTGGCTGAAAGCGACACAGGCCTCTGCTGAGAAGCATGGCTCTGGAAAGTCAAAGGCTGCTCCGGTTACTGGGAACCCCCAGGAGCCTTCAGCAACGCCTGGCGCCGAACCTCAACGTGAGGGCACTAGTGCATCAGAGACTGCTCCAGCTCAGTTGGGCCAGGGTCCGAAAGAAGATGACACCGAAGTTGATGAACAGTGTCCTGCTTTCAAGAATGCGCGTACGCTTCGCTACCTTCTAAGCGCTCTGCCAACCTCGATTACGGGATTCTTGCACAACCTCGGACTCGGGATTATCGGCAAGAGACGCACAGATCCGCTGCAGAAACAGAAGGCGAATGCATTTTTGGTCTCAGACGCCATTGCTGAAGGTGTTCTTCGCCAACTGCAGTTCGACCCGGCCAATTCCAGCAACAGCCCCAAGCATCGTTTCGCATATCTCATTGTCATCCTTTCACACTTCTCGCACCTTCTTTATGAAGTCTCCTCAGATCGTCCCAGTCCGAACTACTTGACTTCAGTTCTCGTCTCGTTCAATAAAAACAACGGCCTCAAAGTATTGAAAGACATCTGTGACGTCTTCTTGAGTGATATCAAGTCCCTTCCATCTGCGGAGTCTATTCCCGACCAAGACAAGGAGCTTGCTGACCGGCTTGCATCCGGATATGGTGGAATTAAAATCATTCTTGGATTATTCGCAGACCTCACTGCTGGGAAATTCATCGTGGACTCTAGCCAGACACAAGCCTTGACTTCTCACCCTGACCGGGACCGCGACCGTCCCGACTACTTCCAGCCAGGTCAACTCTTGGTGGATCTTCGCATGGAGATCTTGCCCATGGCCAGAGACATGTGGAACTCGGACTTTGCGACCCAGTCATCGAGTCCAATTGTCCGATTGTTGATTGATATCATGCGGTTCTCCTTGGATGGTGAATACGAGGCTGGCGCGGCTCGTAAAGCAGATACCCCGCCCGTCTTGGTAGAGGTGCCCAAGAAACCATTCGTGGTCCACACGGAACGAGCAACTGCCTTGCTTGAGAAAGGGTACACGGATGTTGATCTCAATAAAGAAGCCCTTTATCGTTGCAACAATCTTTTAACGGCGGCTGAAGAATACTGCAAGGCCCAGCAGTGGCTACGAGCCCCTCCCAGAGTACCCCCGAGTCCCGGCGATATCAAAACCGGACTACCCGAGTCTGCTTCTGGCATCGACCTCCTCGATGACCCTGGTCTTGGAGAGGTTCCACCTTTCAATGCTGCCAATTCGTTAGACCGCTCTGGAGCCCTCCAGTTGATTCTAGCTCAGGCGCAACGTCCTCCTTTCCCCGGAGGCGATATTGACTCCGACATGCACCGCAATTTGGCCGAAGCTCTAGACAATGTTCTCAACGACAATGATGACATGGATAGCGATGACCGAGGCGAGTCATCGAACCAGCGTCGGCCCGAGAGTCGTAATATCGGGGCAAGCTCTTCCGAATCTACCGCGCCCCCTCAGGGAGAACCGGTGAAACGTCGCCATATGGTCACAATCGAAGATCTGGATGCAGAGAGGCAAAACATTCGGTCAAACCTGATCGATCGGGCTCTGGATATTCTAAATGAACATCATGATGTCTCTTTTGAGCTGTCTGACTTGATCACCTCGGCTATCAAGAAGCACAACGAGCCTGTCAACTTCCGTCGAGACATTGGAGAGACCCTCGTTCAATCGCTAGTCTCTCTACAAATGGAGAACTTCCAGACAGCTGGCAAAAAGATTGCAGCTTATGCCCACATTCTCGCACTGACCCTTCAAGATCCTGACATGTACCTCGCCACTCTTGAAGAGCTCAAAGATTGCTTCTCGACTTTCCTTGGATTTATCAAGCTCCCAACACCCGAAAAGGCCGACCAAGAAACCTTCCCTTGGGTTGGACACGTCCTTCTCATTCTCGAGAAGCTTCTGTCTGATGATTGCCAGCCTCCCCAGATTGCCTGGAAACTGCCAAGTCTTGATGATCCCAACCCCAGCGGCGATGAACCAGCCCGTCTTGAAGATCCACTTGTCTCCCTCGATGAGAAGACCCAGCTATTTGAAGCTCTTGTCGAGATCCTACCCCGAGTGGGCAAGGATGATACACTCGCGCTCTCCATGTGCCGTGTTCTTGTCATTCTCACCCGCGAGCGCAGCATTGCCGCTCGCTTTGGTGAGAAGCGAAACCTTCAGCGTTTGTTCGTGATGGTTAAACAACTTTCTAGCGCTACAAACGATAAACTCCAAAGTGCCTTCATGCTGATTCTTCGTCACATCGTCGAAGACGAAGCTACTATCCGGCAGATCATGAGGAGCGAAATTGTGGCCAACTTTGAGTCCAAGACTACCCGTCAGATGGACACGAACGGCTATGTACGACATATGTATCACCTCGTGCTGAGAGCTCCTGATATCTTTGTGGAGGTTACAAATGAAAAGCTACGGTTGCTCCGATATGACAACCATCAACGTCCACAGGTTCTTGGATTGAAGGCCGACAAGGATCGGCAGCAAAAGCGAGGAAGAGCCAGTGTCTTTATTGAAGAGCCGAAGCCAGAATCATCTTCAGCGGGTGAAGCATCTGCCCCTGAAGGCACGGACAAGGGCAAGGCCCAAACCAAGGGTGCCGAACTCAAGGCCCCAATTGTGGAGAACCCGGATGGTGTTATTCATTACCTGCTTTCGGAGCTTCTGTCCTACAAGGATGTGGACGACAAAGAAACCAGTCTTGAATTCTCGGAGCAGGCAGCTGACCAATCCGATACTCAAACTGATGTTGAGATGGCTGTGGACGAGCCAACACCTTCGATTTCGAGCACTGCCGAAGCACAAACATCTCGCGGTTCCAAGAAGGCAGAAAAGCCCCAATTCAAGGCAGATGACCATCCGATTTACATCTACCGCTGCTTGCTCCTTCAGTGCTTGACGGAACTTCTTTCCTCTTACAACCGGACTAAAGTCGAGTTCATCAACTTTTCCCGCAAGGCTGATCCTCTAGCCACTACACCCTCCAAACCGCGCTCTGGCGTCCTCAACTATTTGCTGAACGTGCTTGTTCCCCTTGGTACCATGGATCATGATGAGTCTTTGGTGTTCAAAAAGCGCAGTATCACCTCCACATGGACCATGCAAGTGCTTGTTGCGCTTTGCACCAAGACCGGTGAATTTGGTGGTGTTGGTAAACGTCGTACCGACCCTAAGTATGAGGAGGATGAGCCTGAGCTTGCTTTTGTCCGCCGCTTTGTGCTAGAGCATGCTCTCCGGTCCTACAAGGATGCTATGGCCTCTACTGAACCCCTAGATGTCAAGTATTCCAAGCTCATGTCTCTTGCTGACCTCTTCGATAAAATGCTCAGCGGCTACTCCTTCACCAACGATGCGGGCTTCCCAACTTCAACCAGGCAGCTCGCGAAGACCATGTTCGAAAAGAATTTTATCCCCGCGCTCACTTCTTCCGTCGCCGATGTCGACTTGAATTTCCCGTCCTCTAGACGTGTCATTAAGTATATTCTTCGTCCGTTGAATAAACTTACCCAGACTGCCGTACTTCTCAGCGAGACCTCGGACATCACTATCCAAGGTGATAACGAGGATGATGAGATCTCATCGGCAACTTCCGTTTCTGACATGGAAGATGAACGCGAAGAAACACCTGACCTCTTCCGCCACTCCACTCTCGGCATGCTAGAGCCTCGTCATGACGAGGAAGAGAGCAGCACCGAAGAATCGGAGGGTGAGGACGATGAGATGTACGATGATGAATATGACGAAGAAATGGACTACGACGAGGATGTCGCTGAAGATGATGGTGAAGTCGTTAGCGACGAAGACGACGATGGCATGGGTCCAATTGAAGGTCTTTCCGGAGATGCAGTCGAAGTCATCCTTGACGAAGATGATGACGAGGACGAGGACGAAGATGATGAAGACCACGACCATTCGGACATGCATGATGACATGTATGATGGAGAAATCGGTGGTGACAGAGACAACGAAAGCCTCGAAGATGGCGCAGAGGACGAATGGGAAAGTGAAGAAATGACCGAAGACGAAGAAGAGGTCGAGATGATGAACCAGTTTGAAGATGAAATGGCCGACATCAGACAATCCACTAGACACCAAGGTGAAGATCAACATCTTGGTGACCTATTCCGTGCCCTCAATGGTTCCGGTGTTGATGATATCCATGGAGATGCTCTAGGTGGTGATATTCACGAAGAAATCGATGACCTCGATGAAGATGGTTTGTCCCTCCTTAGACTGCTGAGGCAACAAATGCCGGCGCAACCACCAGCCTTGCTGACATCCGGTCCAGTTGAAGACGAAGACGAAATGGATGAACTTGACGAGGACATGGATGATTTCGATGAGGACCAAGGATCTTATGAGGATATGGAAGGTGAGTCCAACTCTCTCGATGATTTTCTCACAGCATTGCTGACTCTCCCAGAAGACGATGATCTTCTTGAGCCGTGGGGATGGGAAGGCGATGAACCTCCAATGGCCCGAGGACATGCGCAATCCCGCTTCCGCGCAGCCCCACCACCGGCCTGGGCTACCGTCACTGAAATCATGCCGGGTCGCCCATCCGGTCTCGTTCCCATTCAGCCTTACCACCGTGTCCACCGAACCCAAATCCCGACTCACGGCAACGACGATGGCACTAATCCTCTTCTCGTCCGGACTGACCGCCCAGATCCTACTGTTCCACCTCGGGTTGCTGCTGATGCTTTCGCCGATTGGGGCCAGTCTATGGACCCTGCAGGTGGCCGGGTTGTTGCCATGGATAGCCCCATCAGCTTCATGAATGCCATTATGCAAGCCATTGGCGGGCAGGCAGCGCCAGGTTTCGGCGTTGTCACTCGCCCTGATGGTATTCACGTCCATGTCGACCGACGGGCGGTCTTGCCTGGTCGTATCCAGGATATGCTCGGGATTCCCCGAGGAGCAGGCCCTCCAACTCGCACTCGCGGCGACGACCCTCACACTGCCGTCAAGTTTGGTCTTGGTACCACCAGAAACCGCTGGCAAGAAGAGGCCCACATTATCTTCAACAGCCAGTATATTGAGCGGACCCAGCGCGTCGTCAACTCCATTCTGAGGCTCTTGGTTCCCCCTGCCATCGAGGAGGAGAAGCAGCGCCAGAAGCTCGCGGAAGAGGAACGCAAGCGTGTTCAAGCCGAAAGGGCTGAAAAGGACCGCCAAGATCGCATTGCCGCTGAAGAAAAACAGCGCGAGCTTAAGCAAAAGGAGGAGGAGGAGAACGCCCGGCTACAGGCAGAGAAAGAACAACAGGAAGCCGAGCGCCAAGCTGCAGGGGTTGATGAGCCCATGGAAGACGTCCAAGAAACCGATACGGTTGAAGACGCTGGCCCATCTACTCAACCCGAAGCCCAACCCGCTGAACCCGCTCGTCGAGTCTACACGAACATCAGGGGCCGCCAAGTTGATATCACCGGTCTCGAGATCGATTCAGAATATCTAGAGGCTCTTCCTGAGGAACTTCGGGAGGAGGTCATCATGCAACAGCTTGCTGAACATCGGTCCCAGGCTGCTGCTGCGGGTGAGGAGGATACTGAGATAAACCAAGAATTCCTTGAGGCCTTGCCTGCCGAAATCCGCGAAGAATTGCTGCAACAAGAAGCGGCCGATCGACGCCGACGGGAACGTGAGACCGCACGACGACAGGCGGCCGCTGCTGGTGGTGCTGGTGCTACTTCTAGCACTCAACCGGCGGAAGAAATGGATGCTGTTAGCTTCCTTGCCACTCTCGATCCCTCTTTGCGCCAGGCTGTTCTGGCCGATCAGCCCGAGGATGTTCTCGCAACCTTGGGCCCGGATTACTTGAATGAAGCTCGTGGTATGGGCGGTAGCGGCCGACGCATGGCCCAGTTTGGTGACATGAGTGCCATTGATCACCGCCAGCCTGCTGCAGGCCAAGAGTCGAAGAAAGAGCAGAGACGTCAAACTGTTCAAATGCTCGACAAGGCTGGCGTTGCAACCCTTCTCCGTCTAATGTTTATGCCTCTTCAGGGCAACGCTCGCCATCAATTGAATGATATTCTTCACAATGTTTGCGAGAACCGCCAGAACCGGAGTGAAGTGCTCAGCGTTCTTCTTTCGATCTTGCAGGATGGCAGCGTCGATTCCACTGCGATCGAACGCAGCTTTTCTCATCTTTCTCTGCGTGCAAAGGCACCAGGAGCACAAAAGACGCCTCAGTCTAAGCGATCCCTCGCTATCCAGACTGCCTCGAGCGTCAGCAGCGAAGTGACCCCGATTATGGTCATCCAACAATGTATCGCCGCGCTGTCTTTCCTTTCGCAGTTCAACCCACACATTGCTTGGTTCTTCCTAACGGAACATGACTCTGCCTCAGCTGGTAAACTCAAGTCATTGCGTAAGGGCAAAGGCAAAGATAACCGAGCTAACAAGTTCGCTCTGAATGCCCTGCTTTCTCTTCTTGACCGCAAGTTGATAATGGAGAGCCCTAATTGCATGGAGCAGGTGTCTAGCCTCCTGAGCAGTATCACACAGCCATTGACTGTTCTCCTTCGTCGTGAGAAGGAGCGACAGGAAGAGGACAAGGGCAAGAAGCCTGAGCGACCTCAAATCGAAGCATCTGCCGAACTTTCTGAGGCTGCCGACTCCAGTATGGACACATCCATGACGGATGCTCCGCTTCCCACTGTGGAAACTTCCGAAGTCCCTAGTGAAGAGACCGCAGAGGGTGAAGAGGCTACTTCAGCTGAAGCCAAGAAACCTGAAGATTCCAAGGAGCCCACCGGGGACGGGAAGCGCAAGAAGCGAACCATCGAGCCTCCTGTCGTTCCGGATCACAACTTCCGATTAGTTGTCCACATCCTTGCGGCTCGTGAGTGCAATGGCAAGATATTCCGCGATACACTTTCCACCATCAACAATCTTTCCGCTATTCCCGGAGCTAGAGATGTGATCGGCAATGAATTGGTTGCTCAAGCGCAGGCCCTCAGCGATACCATCCTGGGTGATTTGGAGGATCTTCTCCCTCATATCCGCCAGGCCAAGACTGGTACCGACATGCAAGGCCTTGCTCTGGCCAAGTTCTCCCCGGCTAGCTCAGACCAGGCGAAATTGTTACGTATCCTGACCGCACTTGATTATCTGTTTGACCAAGCACGAGCGGACAAGTCCAAGGATATCGAGCCTAGATCCGCTCCGAAGGAAGATGTGCTCAAGAAACTCTATGAAAGCGCCACTTTCGGCCCGCTTTGGAGCAAACTGAGCGACTGCTTGACTGTCATTCGGCAGAAAGAGAATATGCTGAACGTGGCTACTATTCTCCTCCCTCTCATTGAGGCATTGATGGTCGTTTGCAAGAACACCACGCTGAAGGACCAGCCGCTATCTCGCGGCAGCCGCGAATTGTCAGTCAACAGCACCCCAGCCGATGCTGGTCTCAGCATGGAAAACATATTCTTCAAGTTCACAGAAGAACATCGCAAGATTCTCAATGAGCTCGTCCGCCAGAACCCCCGCCTGATGAGCGGCACATTCTCTCTATTGGTCAAGAACCCCAAGGTCTTGGAATTCGATAACAAGCGCAACTACTTCACTCGTCGTGTCCACTCCCGCGGTGCCGAGCCTCGCCACCCTCATCCTCCTCTTCAGCTCTCTGTGCGCAGAGCTGAGGTTTTCCTTGACTCTTTCAAGTCATTGTACTTCAAGAGCGCGGATGAGTTGAAGTATGGCAAATTGAATGTACGATTCCATGGCGAGGAGGGTGTCGATGCTGGTGGTGTCACCAGAGAATGGTTCCAGGTTCTTGCGCGTGGCATGTTCAACCCCAACTACGCTTTGTTCATCCCTGTCGCCGCTGATCGGACCACATTCCACCCCAATCGCCTCAGTGGGGTCAACTCGGAGCATCTGATGTTCTTCAAGTTCATCGGGCGCATCATCGGTAAGGCCTTGTACGAAGGTCGTGTTCTCGACTGTCACTTCAGTAGAGCAGTCTACAAGAATATCCTCGGACGATCCGTGTCTATCAAGGATATGGAAACGCTCGACTTGGACTACTACAAATCACTTCTGTGGATGCTGGAGAACGACATTACCGATATCATCACCGAAACCTTTTCCATTGAAACCGATGACTTTGGCGAGAAGCAGGTCATCGACCTGAAGCCCGGTGGTCACGACATTCCCGTTACACAGGAGAACAAGGAAGAGTACGTTCAGCGCGTGGTCGAATATCGCCTCGTCGAGTCGGTTCGTGAACAACTGGACAACTTCCTCAAGGGTTTCCACGAAATCATTCCTCCCGAGTTGATCTCCATTTTCAACGAGCAAGAGCTGGAACTTTTGATTTCTGGTCTTCCTGAGATTGATGTGGACGAGTGGAAGAACAACACCGAGTATCACAACTACTCCGCGTCCTCTTCGCAAATCCAGTGGTTCTGGCGTGCCGTCCGCTCGTTCGACAAGGAGGAGCGTGCCAAGCTGTTGCAGTTCGTCACTGGAACCAGTAAGGTTCCTCTCAATGGCTTCAAGGAACTTGAGGGTATGAACGGTGTGAGCAAGTTCAACATCCATCGCGACTATGGCCATAAGGATCGCCTTCCCAGCTCGCATACCTGCTTCAACCGTAAGTTTTTCTCCGCATTTCTTGACTGCATTAGCGCATTTTACTAACTATTTTAACAGAGCTTGATCTTCCTGAGTATGAAAGTTACGAAGATCTCCGTCAACGCCTTTACACGGCCGTCACGGCTGGAAGTGAGTACTTCGGATTTGCCTAGACTGTTGTCCTACTCTACGGCATGGGAATGGTTTTATCAAGCCAAAGCATTGCACGGCGTTTCTCTCGGTTCTTACGAGATTTTCTTATTATGGGGACGAATGCGGAAAGTGGAGAAGTTTCTTTATGAGAAGATGAAAACTGAGGCAAGTGGTAAGGAATTCGGTTGAAGTGCAGGTCAACCGTGTTTTTTCCAGCGCCCTCTCTATGTACTTAGATTGCTGCATTTATTTCTTTTACTTCGAATCCGCCGCGCACTAATCCGTACTTTACTGGCCATTGTGAGTAGAACTTCAGGGCTTCCAGGGCTTGCTGATGTCATCAGGCGGTCAGCCCGTCACGGGACTACGTAGAAAAAAAGACATGCGGGGCCGCGGAGGAAAAACGATTTTTTGAGCCGAACACGGTCATCTTGGAGAAGAGTGTGTTTTGTGCATCTTGGATTGAATATCTCTTCTTTTACTGTTTCACAGAGCCCTACATCATGTCGACCAACTCCATTAAGCTCTTGACTGGCAACAGTCACCCGGAGCTTGCCAACCTAGTTGCTGACCGGTATGTGCAACCGGCTAGGGCAAAACTGGGCAACCGGCTAATTCTAGAACTATGAATTAGGCTCGGCATTGAGTTGACCAAGATTATGGTCCTGCAATATTCCAACCAGGAAACCAGTGTCACAATCGGAGAGAGTGTCCGGGACGAAGATGGTAAGAACATCCCACCTTAATCGTGATATCAAGAACCCCCGCTCATATATATATGATTTGTTACAGTCTTCATCCTCCAATCGACAAAACCCAATGATATCAACGATGGACTTATGGAGCTCCTGATCATGATCAACGCCTGCAAGACCGCCTCGGCCCGCCGTATCACAGCCGTCATTCCCAACTTCCCTTATGCCCGCCAAGATAAGAAGGACAAGAGCCGTGCTCCCATCACCGCCAAGCTGATGGCCAACATGCTCCAGACCGCCGGCTGCAACCACGTCATCACCATGGACCTGCACGCCAGCCAGATCCAGGGCTTCTTCAACGTCCCCGTCGACAACCTGTACGCCGAGCCTAGCATGCTCAAGTATATCCGCGAGAACCTCGATGTCAGCAACTGTGTCATCGTCAGCCCGGATGCTGGCGGTGCCAAGCGGTAAGCCATGTCTATCTTGATACTACACGTATATGTATAGTTCAAGGGCTAATGTGGATTTAGTGCTACTGCCATTGCCGATCGCCTGGATCTGCAATTCGCACTTATTCACAAGGAACGTGCCCGCCCCAATGAGGTCTCGCGCATGGTCCTTGTCGGTAACGTCAAGGATAAGGTCGCTATCATCGTCGATGATATGGCCGACACCTGCGGGACGCTCGTCAAGGCTGCCGAAACCGTCATGCAGCACGGTGCCACCGAAGTCAACGCCATCGTTGTCCACGGTATTCTGTCCGGCAAGGCTATTGAGAACCTGAACGGTAGCTGCCTCAAGCGGTATGTGCATGTCCGAATGCCATCGACGAGTCATTGCACTCTTGGATGGTTTCCGATTTTTCGGTTCACCTTTGGCTAACTTTCTCGCAGCATTATCGTCAGCAACACTGTCCCATTGGGCGACAAGCAGGAGCAGTGCGACAAGATCCATACGATCGATATCAGCCCGACATTGGCAGAGGCTTGCCGTCGTACACACAACGGCGAGTCAGTTAGCTTCTTGTTCTCGCACACCGTGGGGTAAATCAGGGGCAGAAATGAATTTATACATCAAGACAGAGGATCAAATCTACGGGTTGTCCTAGTGATTACCTACGAATGTTGGCGTGAAACCCGCGGAGTGAGCGGGAAACAAAAAAATACGATTTTCATGACCTTTATTAGCCGGACGAGGATATTAGTCCCCGGGTGTTTTATTATTGTTTACTATACTTTTCTTTTGAAGAGAGAGATCGACGGTTTAAGTGTTGGATCTGCGCAGTTCTCTCTGGCGGAAGTTGGTTATCCTTGGCTGGGTTCGGTTGCATCGTGCATGTGTGTGGTCTTGATATGCAGAGTACATGTACTTTCTATTTGATTTAGATTATTGCGAGGTCTGGGGGCCGCTTTACAACTTGAATCAGATCGTCTTTTCTTATTGAGGGGGTGCTGCTATGACTGTTGACTGGATCGGTGTAGTCTTAATATGTTGTTGATCCTACGATATATATAGGTTTACAACAGGGGTTCATTACTGGCCGTGGAGGTGAAGCGAAAACTTGTCCCATTTATATATTCTCCAAATACGTACCATTGACCGCAAAGTGCAGTCATATCTTGAAAAACATAATTCCGAACGCCTTTCCATATCATAGACGTATACCACGTGACCTATACCTAAACATGACTTTGGGGGAATTGTAACTGGCAGCGGGGAATTTAAGGTAATGACTTGATTGAACTAGTGTTTAAGTCACTTCATTGACACTTCATTCAAGTGGAGTAGACGAGTCCACAGAGAGGAATACAATATGCTACGCCTACTCCTTGAAAAAGCCATGAGCAATTGACAGAACTGAGTATTGAAATTTGCATGCACTCCATTCAAAAAAAAAGGGTCATCAAAAAAAGGTAGGTTCAACACAGATATGCATTGCGACTCCCAAGGCCCGAAATCACCGTAGCCAAACACAAGGGAGTATCAACCACTCAGCCTGCTTTGTACGTTTTGAGACCTGTTCCCCGTCACTTTTCTTGTTCCCATTTCTTTTTTATCAGATATGTATCCTCCGCGCCCCTGAGAGTGATTCATTTTTTGTGAATTCCCCTCAAATCATCCCAGAGACGTGAAGCTCCTCCATTAAACCCCATCGCCGCAGAACGAAATCATAAAACCGCGGGTTTGGAAGTTTACTTCCGCATGGAAGAAGCTCTCCGCTTGCGGAGCTCATCACGCTTGGCCTTCTCCTCGTGGACACGGCCGGCAAGGAGCTTAGCGTAGTCGTTACTATGTAACCGTTAGTTCGAGTTCCAAATCAAATCAATAAACCTGTAGATCATTGATCAGAGCTAAAGAGAGGGAGTCTTACGCAGCATCACGGGCAGTCTCAGCACGGCGGCGCTTGATGGCAACGCGTTGGCGCTTGCGCTGGAGACGCTGGGGGGTAACCAGACGCTGGATCTTGGGGGCCTTGGTGTAATCCTTCTTGCCCTCCTTGGTGACGGTACGGCGGATGACGAACTTGCGGACGTCGTCCTTCTTGTCGAGACCGAAGAAGCGACGGATCTTGGTGGCACGCTTGGGGCCGAGACGCTTGGGGACAACGGTGTCGGTGAGGCCGGGGAGCTCGCCCTCGCCCTGCTTGACGATGGAGAGAGCAAGGACGGCAAGGTCCAGACCGGTGATGGCGCCACGGACGGACTTGCGCTTGCGCTCACCGGTGCGGCGGGGACGGTAGCAGCTGTGGCCGTCGGCAAGGAGCAGACGGGTACGGGTGGGGAGGAGAACTGTAGAAATCATTCGATGAGCATCCTGCGGTTTGTTGATATCCCTGGGGGTTGGATATAATTTTTTTGATCATTCCCCAGGTTGTTGTGCGGCTGTGTACGTACCACCCTGCTTCATGGGGAAACCTGTAAATTAATCGTCAGCATTGTGGTTCTCTTATGTGCGTTGAGTTGTATTCTCCGTTGTCGAATTGTTGCTCCGACATTGGGAATAGAGATTGTATGCGTACCCTGCTTGTCGTTACCACCGGTAATCTTGAACACGTAACCGTTGAACTCGTCACCGAGAGCATCGCCGGCAACCTAATCAAAAGAGATACCAGTTAGCCAGTTGTTCTAATAGTCGTGTGTGTGCGTATGTTGTTCATCGATTGAATGTCGGATAGGCGGGGAAGGATGAAGAAGGGAGTGCTGACTTCGGTGCCCATGCGCTTCTCCATGAAGGGACGGAGCTTGCGCTCATCATCGATCTCGATAATTTTCTGGGACCCATTGGCCGGGTAGGAGATGTTGAGCTTCATCTTGACGGAGGCGGCGCGGTCAAGACGGTAGCGCGGGTGTTGTCGATTTGTGAGATTGTCGTCGAGGGAGTCTGTATTGTGGATTTTTTTAGTTCGCCGGCTTAGCGAGGTGCAAGTCACGTGTCACGTGTGGGAAGTAGGGCTTACGTCGGCTAGATGGGGTTTAGCGTGGTTTGGTAGGTCATGTGACTGTGCATCAGCACCCCGACATTTTCTTTTCTTCGTTCGACTCAACAAATCTACAGCGCTGGCCCCTAAAATAACTGATACTTTTAGCGATGAATATAAGACTTATCCGACAGCTATGCATCCAGGAAACAACACATATCCAGGACCGCCAGCAACTACAGCTTTCCATCCGCCTTGAACCGACAGTCTCCTTTACTGGCATGAAACCTCCCAGTGTGACTTTCGAACACAACCGACTTTGAATCACCATCGGAATGATGAACAAATGTTTCGGATCATGACTCAGTCTCGACCGGCCGAACTCAACTTTTATACATATCAAAGACTGAGCACGGTCTCACAAACGCCTCATTGACAGCCACCACGAGCCTCGTACGACAATTGCAAATAACAGCTTCCACTAACTATATTTGAGGACCTTTGATGTGAACCCGCATGTCAGACACTGCAAACGCCAGTGCATAACCCCTGGATTTGTAAGACAATATCTCATGGATAGATGGATTAGTCCTGGGATTCAGAAATCTGATCCATTGGGCTCAAATCCATATTAGGGACGTTTGAAGGTTATATTCAAGATAAACCCTACGATGTGTTTTTGAATGTGTTTTAGATGTCTCTCCCCTCATATTGTCATAGAAAGATGAAAATAATTAATAGGCCAATCCTCGTACCTTTCCTCCATACTTTATTCTCTTCCATGCATCATTTCCCAATAAAAACGTTGTGTCACAAACTCCGCTCTAGAGATCTGCAGTATATAATGTCTTGGCATGTCTATCATACCGAGAAACAATTGCATGTCCGACGGGCAAATAGTTCAAAGGAACGCCAAATCCCTTGAGACAATGCGAAACAGAACCTGGACGTGGCCTTGTGCCGGGCTTTGTATGCGATGCGAGGTACTCCGTAAGTCTAGACCTGATCTCCACTATTCGGAGCTGAAGAAACGCGAAAGGGACAGGAGAACCATAATATCACCGAGAAGCTTGCCGACTCCGTATGCGGAAGAAAATACCAGATCAAGCAATTGTGGCTCTAAATCGGCGACTCTGATTTGTCCAGTCGGACGTTAGTCGACTCGGCTCTCCGAGCCACGCGGCCAACCTACAAATGTGACGAATTCGCGCCTCACATAGGGATTCTGGTTTTTTTTGGGAATTAGGTCTTGTGCTTGCTAGTCCTAGCTTATAATATAGACACTTCCGTCCGGTTTCTATCTTCTTTCCATTTTCCCATAGCGTTTCTGGAGGAACCGCCACATACCCAACTTTGCCGGTGCTTCTTGTCCGAGTGGGGGATTTCGTCGCAATCTCCAATTTTTTTGCAGTGCCGGATAATCTCCTGGTTCCCCGCACAATCGGTGAGACATTCTGTTCCTGATTATCTTGTCTCAAATTGCTGTCTGGGAGCTTGCTATATACTTTGGGAGCATTTGTGGCGACTTCGTCTCCGAAACAAGCGGACGACGTGAGGTCCAAGCTCGACATTGCTCGACATTGCTCAAGGGGCCTATTCTGGCTGTGGCCGTTCAGTCGCCATGACGCGCCTTTTTAACCGTTTCTACGCGCTGGCTGCTGTCGCAGTCTGCATGATTTTCACATCGGCGTGGTTTTTGACGTCACGGGGGTTCTCCGATATCGTCCCCTTGGTCTCAGAACCGTTCCAAGTAGCCAGCACATTCGACAAGCGATTAGTGGTGTTCGGCGACTCCTGGAGCGACAACAAATCCGACGAGGCGCAGGGCAGGATTTGGACGGACCGGCTTTGTTCAATGGTAAGATAACCACCCGAGAGATTAAAGGAGAAACAAGCGTGTCTGACAGAACCTGAAACACGATTAGTTCTCCTGCCACCAAGAGAACCTAGCACAAACAGCCAATCCAGGCAAGAACATCGGCGCGGTGGTCGACAACTCAGAACTCGACCATCTAGACCGACTGTCTCAGACCCACATCGCCGACTTCAAGTCGCAGCTCCGGCAATGGCTAGACGCCGAGTCCGCCGCGACGAAGGATCTTCCCGAGGAAGAGGTGCGGTCCCGGCAGGACCGCACGATCTTCGTCGTCTCGTTCGGAGTGTGGGATCTCTGGAGCCTGGTTACAAAGGACTACGACGTAGCAAGCAAATCGGTTGAGCGGCGCATTGCAACGCTTATGAGCCAGCTCGACACGCTGTCCGATCGCTGGGGCACCACGGACCTGAAGGTTATTCTGACGCAGACGGTCGACGTGACTTTCCTGCCCGGGTTTAACTCGGTGGGGGATCAGTACAAGGATACGGTGCGGATCCTGGACGAGTGGAATGGGAAGCTGCGGGAGGTGGCTCGGGAGTGGAGTCAGGGCACTATCTATCTGTTTGATACTAATGCTTTTATGATGGACCGCATCCGTGACTGGCAGCTCTATGCGGCAGGCATTGAGGAAGAGAATGGTCTAGGCAAGAACCTGGTTCCTGGGTGGGAGAATGTCGTGGAGCCTTGTGTTGAGAGTGGGGTCCAGGTCATGATGTCAAAGGAGAAGAAACAGTGTGAAGATCCAGAGAGGTATCTGTTCTGGTGAGTGGTTTTCTTTTCATCATTCCTTATCAGTTGTGTATGAAATGTGGTTGGGGAAGGGATCGACATGTCCAATGCCTTTTTTTGCTGACTGTGACATTGATGATTTCAGGAACGACATGCATTTGGGTCCTTCAGCACACCGGCTCATGGCGGCGGAGATTTACCATGGGATTGATGGGATTATGTTGAAACCGAATGGGACCGAGAAGCGCCACAACCGGGGGTTTGCAGCTTAGACATTGTCCAGATGAATAAAGATTCAAAGATTCAAAAGATTCAAAACCTTCAAAATCAGACAAACAACTCAAAAACGAGAAAAGAAAGAAAAGGAAAAAGAAAAGATCGGTGACGTCTGGCCGGGGAGGGGTGTATAGCAATGATGTCGGTACCCGCGAAGTCAAACGCAGAAACTATACTTGATGCGGGTGAGCCATGGCCAGTTCCTGGACAATCAAAGTGTGTGCGGTGGATCTGAACCCTTGGACATCCAAAGGGCACGGTAGTACCGATGGTCAAACTGGAACCTGGAACCTGCAGATGGGGTTATTGGAACACGGGAAGATCCAGACCGATATCCATTACCCGAGACAAGAGGGAAATAGGGGGGAAAGGGTGGTATTGTTCGAAGCCCACAAGTGACAGTGACTGTAACGTGCAGTGGATCGCGAGATCGGCAATGAGATCATCCCAGATCCCGGCAGTCTGATGGCGGTGATTTGCAATTACGGGAGATTTGAAGAATAACTATTTTATGAATCGAACAGCTGACAAGGACAATCAAGCTCAAAGTCTAAAAAGGCGAAATTAATTGTTTCAATGAATTCCAGAAATAAGAAAGAAATAAGAAAGAAATAAGAAATAACCCAATTTGTTTTCTTTGTCTGATTTGCCGGGGAACTGAT
The DNA here is from genome assembly GCF_028828465.1 of Penicillium psychrosexuale. NCBI lineage: Eukaryota > Fungi > Ascomycota > Eurotiomycetes > Eurotiales > Aspergillaceae > Penicillium > Penicillium psychrosexuale. The sequence continues at coordinate 219,857 of NW_026643190.1, read as the reverse complement.
TTAGGACATACCCCGACCAATCACCGGCCGGGTAATAAGTTGGGGTGGACCATAGTGGACCCTCGTGGGCCAGCTCGATCAAGCGGGTCGCCGCATCCGGAGACAAAGAAAACAATGACTCTAGTGGCCTTGGCCAGGGAAAGAGAGGGAAATAGGGGATTTCTTGGGGATTTGGGAGTTGACACATCGATTTTGGTCTCTTTTGGTTTCTTTTGGTTTTTTTCTTTTTCTTTTTTCTTTTCTTTTCTTTTCTTTTTCTCTTCTTTTCGTTTCGGTCTCTGGTTGGGCCTAATCGGAAGGTACCGTGTCGTTGGGAGTATAGAAATCGAGATCCCCCAAGTCTCCCTATAGCGAATATACCAAAGAAAACCCGCGATTAATCCTCTTTTCGTACTTTTTATTTTAATTTCTTTTTCTCTCGGTTGGCTCGGTCAGAATCCCAAGGCCCAGGAGCTATTGTCAAAGAACCAGGCGCTAGACAGGGATTCCGGGGGGAACACCCAACAAGACAAAGAAAACCCGCTTTTAGGGCTTTTGTGTCCAAACGCCCATATACTTCGCTTTGTCCTGATCCCTGATATTCCCCGGTCTTTCACGCATTTCTTATTGGGATTATTTCCCATTTTTCCTCCCGAACGGATTCATTTTCTTTGTTGCCGTCGGTCCCCATCTCTTTCCTTTCTTGTTATTTCTTGGGGCCCAATCGCCCCCAAACCTATTCACTTCTGCCTTCTCTTTCAAAGCCGTATATACACTTTTTTTTCTCCTACCTTTCCCTTGTGACCAATCTTTCTTTGATCCCATCTTCGCCTTCGAGCCAGTTCATTCAGAGAAAAGTATTAAATAAATGTCTTACGATCGAGTTCTCCCCAACCCTGTTGCTCTACGTTATGAGTCTGCCCAAGTCTCGCTGCCTAGACCGAGCAATTTACTCGATCACAAAGTTATGAACGAAGAATTGCCCAAGTCGGTCATGGCCATGAGACACCCCGACGGCGCAGTCAGATACGCCGATCCGAGGTCAACGGGGATACATCAGACACATCAACATATCTCCAAAGAAGCACACCGGATGTCCTCCAATGGCCCCGGCAAGCCTGTCGGACCCATGATCTCCACCAAGGAATTGCCATTGCGAGAGAGATCGGATCGATCCTCCTCCTCGTCAGCTAGCAGTACCAGTCCTATCAAATCACACAAAGAGAGTGCCCTGCAGTTCTGCCTCTGCCAGCCAGATCCGAAGATTCCCCGGCCTCGTAATGGTGAGTCGATACTGTCCGCACCGTCATTACAGTTTGGCAAGTGCTTTTTCGATTGTTTCTTTTTTGGTCGTCGTCAGCCAGATCGGATCTTTCGAATGCATGGACATGGCTAATATTGGTCTAGCGTTTATTCTGTATCGCCAGCATTATCAGGCCATGGTTGTTGCTCATAACCCGGGCTTGGCCAATCCTGAGATCTCCAAGATTATTGGAGAACAGTGGCGTTCTCTTTCTGAGGAGGACAAGAGTAAATGGAAGGCACTTGCAGAGGTATGAAAGCATTCCCAGAGATATGAATTCAAACACTGACAATTACAAGGAGGAAAAAGCTCGCCATCAGCAGCAATACCCTGACTACCGCTACCAGCCTCGGCGGTATGGTCGGGATGGAAGCGCCCGAAGCTCGGCCACAGGAATTGGGCACAACCCATCTGGCTCATCACATTGTAACAGATGTGGTGGCCGATTGATGAATGCACCCGCTTCCCCCATGACCCCGTTCACACCCAGCAGTGGGCCTGGGTTTCGACCATCAAACTTCTCACCACACCCAAGTAGCATGCCGCCAAGAAGCGTCCAAGGCCATGAGAAAGACCCTAATCCACCAAAGTCGGCCAAGATGGACCACGATCCCCGTTCTCGCCAACGACACTGGGAGGAACCCGGTGGTCGATCTCCCGACAACAAACGCCGCCGGGTATCCCAGGCCTCATTCAAGCCAACTTTACATCCCTACCGGGACCACAGTCCTGGCAACGGCGTTCCAGAGTCACCGCATCCGATGACCCCTTGGAGTGCTCGCCCGGAGATGCCGCCACGCCATCTCCCCATGCTTCAACCGCAACGGCCATATCAAAGCGTCCAGGGACAGTCACACCCCGACCCCAGTCTGAAGCTACCGCCACTCCAGACCACAACACCGGTGATGACTCCCATGACACCCTATCCACAGGAAGGCTCCAGTGTCGAAGCAACAGTCATGACAATCCCCTTCCTCAACAAGATCAAAGTCCTCGCCAAGATCTCCCCACCCCTCCTCCCCTCATTCCGAGACGGAATCCCACCAGCCCGCGGCCCCGTCATCGCCGTCGACGGCCAAGACCCGGACCTCGTCCAAGCAGCCGTCGAATACCTCAACAACCTTCTAAAAAAGGAAACAAAGTACCACGTCCGGGTATTCGACGGTCCAGAAATCAAAGCCCCCCGACCAACCTCCGCAGAAGCCGGCCAGATGGGCGACGCGACAGTCGACTACCTCAACACCATCTCCGCCTGGCACCGGATCTCCGACGAAGTCGTCAACTTCGTGAAACCCACCTCGCGAGCCGGCTCCGTCGACGCCCGCTCTATAACCACAGACGAGGAAACCCCCGTCCCCAACGTCTCCCCCCGCACCCTCATCCCCAAGACCGCAAACATGCACATCCACTCCCCAGCTCTGTCCAGCGAGAACGGCTCCGAGGTCAGCACCCAAACATCAGCCAGCCACTACAGCGTACCGATCGCGCTCGTCCCACGCTACCAGCTCACCACGGCAGACGCATTCGCCTGCTCCACGCCCATCGGCGACTCCTACGCGCCGCTCGATCATTGGCAGTGGATGGCGTCACTGTGGCGCGCGTGCGTGGGTCCTGATATCACAGTTTACATTCGGGAGTGCAGCAAGGAGGAGCTTGATCGCATAGGTGGGAATCCGGTTGAGGTGCGATTGCAGGATGTGCGCACGGTGGTGCTACGGAAAGTTGTTGGGAGGGATTTGGAGGAGAAGGCGTTGAAGCGGATGGGTTTTGAGATTGAGGATTTTTTGACGCAGTAAGCTTAGCCTGCTTGGGCTGGGCTATATAATGTTATTTGGTGCATTAGGATTGGGTTCATTGGTTGGGGCGTGTGATAGATGAGATCGTGGTAATTTGATGATGGCTCATCGTGTTTCTAATATAACAATATTACTAGTGAACAGTGAACAGTTAACAGTATAATGAGGTTAAAATAACAATCGAGGTGACATGTAAAGTCTTAAGAAACCAGCGCTCGGGCCCTCTTGGTCTACCGAAAGTTGGAGCCTCTGGGTCCCGACCTCGGCAGAGCCACTTATCTAGGGCGGTCACCATTAACTAACCTATGCCTAACTATCTCCGCATTCCATTTTATCCATGCATGTTGTCTTCCCTGCAACTATTCACCATGTCGGACCTGTCCCAATTGGGCCCCGAGCGCTGGAACAGGTCACCAATACTAATAAGCTCTGAACCTTCTGGTCTTCCTTTTATTCCCCCGGCCAGCCCTCCGCCCGATGTGAAATTCGAAGTCGCAGAGATAGATGAGCCCCTTGACCCAGAGACGGATCGGTCATCTCTAAATCGAGGGGAACATCTTCCACCTCTGGGTAGAGAGGGCTATCTGCCTCTAGATCCCGAGGTTCATTTGTCGCCTCTCGACCCCCGCACCCCAAAGGCAAATACGAATTTCGATAACTATATCCCAGCCGGCGTTTTGGGCAAATCCCGCTCCACGTCCCGCTACCCGGGCTGCGAGATTAGACTGCTGGAAACACACGAATGGATCCGCACACGCTTTCTTGTCGACAGCAGAAATGTACAGATTTTCGTGCTACCAAGGGCAGAGAAAGTCCGGGATCAATCCGAAAAGACTCTCAAATTCAAGGCTCTCAGATACGCTCTCAAAACCGTCATGTCCATGATCGATAGCTCCTCTGAAGCATGGAACGGCTTGATTGATGCCCGTTTTGATCTACTTGCCAACAGTCAACCCGACAGCGAAGAAGAATCACTATATTACATATACAATACGCTGCAAGAACCCAAACCAGACTTGGACCAAGTAACAGATCCGATCTCGTGGTGTGTTATGGATGAATTACTTACCAATTCGGTTCGAAATCTTAAAACATCGCTTCATCCGTTTCAGCGCGAATCTGCTGCTTTCATGATTCAGCGGGAGGTACAGCCGGCCCTGGCGCTTGATCCGAGATTCCAGCCTTTGCGGGGTCCGACTGGGTTGGAGTTCTATTATAATAAGGAGTCTGGGAGCATTTTGCGTGATAAGATATTGTATCCCGAGGCCTGTGGAGGTAATCTTTGCCGCTAATCTCTCAATGATGGTGGTTAAATATCTTGTGAACTATACTGACTAGTACTAGGGATTTTGGCAGAGTCCATGGGATGCGGGAAAACACTCATCAGTCTTGCTGTGATATTGGCTACACGGGGACATTTCCCCAAAATCCCGGTGGAGTATCAAAAACTCGAGAACCCCGTCAGGAAAAAGACTGGAACATTATTGCAAATGACTGCCGCTGCTGCTGGGCGCTTTTCTCTGCCCTGGAAGGAGTACATTGACCAGAAGAGAGCCTGTGGACAATATCTCATTAATTGTGAGAAGGCCTGCGAGACCTACCGTGGTTCCTATATTATACCCGCAAAAGAGAACGCAAGATCAAGATCAATGTACGTCCAGTTGCCCGAGGAAATTCGTCTCTCCTCTGGTACAGTCGTTATTGTCCCGGACAACTTGGTGGACCACTGGGAACGCGAGATCGCTACCCACACTAGCAATCTGAATGTCCTAGTACTGCGAAATAGTACCCCTGAAACACCGTCAGCGGACGAACTTCTGAAATTTGATATTGTGTTGTTAACTAAAGCCCGATGCGTTAGAGAGAATCCAAGCCGTGGGAAGAGGCCGGATTCTCCTCTTTTCAATCTTCACTGGTTGCGAGTTATTGTCGATGAAGGGCATGACCTTTCCAGTCGAGTGACGAATTTGTCCCACTTGCTAGGCAAACTGAAATTCGAGCGCCGCTGGATGATTTCGGGAACCCCTCTTTCGGAGTTGTATGGAGTGGAACTGAGCATTGCATCGCGGGAAGTGAACATAGACGATCCTGTATCGTCGGACGAAGACGCATCCTTGCAGTTTCACAAAAAGACGGGCAATGCCGTCGATACTGAAATCAAAAATGTGAGTAAATTGGGTGACATGGTTCATCATTTCTTCAACCTCAAGCCTTGGGCCAACAATCCCGAAGATTGGGTACGTTACACAAGAGCGGTGGGTGAAGATGGCATTCGTCGAAAATCTCCCTCTCTACGTGCGATCCTTCAAGGTCTTGTTGTGCGACACCGGTACGAAACAGTCAAGAAAGAGATCACTCTTCCACCGCTGTACAACAAGGTCATCTACCTGGAGCCGACCTTCTACGACCGGCTCTATATCAACATGTTCCTCTTCACACTCGCAGTCAACGCCATTACATCTGAACGTGAAGGCCCCGACTATATGTTCAATGGGAAGAAGACAGGGAAAAAGAATAGACTCATGGAGTTGATACAAAACTTACGTCTTGCTGGATTTTGGTGGGCTGGCGATGACAATGTCCAAAGTACTGTTGACATTGCTCTGGAATATCTGCAGAAAAACGAAGAGAAGATGACAGTGGCAGATGTCAACCAATTAAAACAAGGCATCGAGATCGCGCGAAAGGCAATTAATTCCACCGGCTGGAATGGGTTTAAAAACATGCATGAGCTTGGCGTCTTTGTTCGAAATTTCCCAGAGCATGCTCGCAACATGTGGGCTCTTGATCCCACAGACGCCGACCGCGAGCCCCTGCTCATGGGTATGACGCAGGCCCTTCGCGCGCAACAATTCGTGATGAAAAATATGGGCAGGATCGATCCCACTGCAGGTTTCGCAGGAGAGGGTATCAAAGTTCGACAGGGGCTGCTTAAGCACCAGACGGCTCGTTCTGCTTACAGTGGTGCCCAGGGGCGGATGAATCCAAAGGAATCAACCCCGCCAAAGAAAAAGGATAAACAAAGCTTTGAGAAGAATCTCCCACAGACTTTTGAACAAACAAAGCTGGAAGGAGTAGCATCGGCCAAGCTTCGGTACTTGTTAGAGCAAGTGCTGGAGTTCCAGAAGACCGAGAAAATCATCATCTTTTACGAGCACGACAACGTTGCCTCCTGGGTCGAGCAAGGCCTACAGTTAATAGGCGTCAAATTCCGCACCTACGCTAGTGCCGTGAGCATGGGCTACAACACCAAATCCGAGAATCTGGCCGCATTCCGCCAAAACGACAAAGTCCGCGTTCTACTAATGAACGTCAAACAAGCCGCGCACGGCCTGCACATCCCAGAAGCCTCACGGATGTACATCGTCAACCCAATCTGGGAACGCAACGTGGAAAGCCAAGCCATCAAACGCGCGCACCGAATCGGCCAGAAAAGACCCGTCTACGTCGAAACGCTCGTCCTAGGCAACACCCTCGAACATCGAATGCTCCACCGCAGCAAAAACATGACTTCCGAGGAGACCAAGAACGCAGGAAAGAACCCGGTGGACGACAAAACCATGAGCGAGATCATCCAGAACGAGCCCTTCCTGCCCATGCCCGACGACGAGGCCTCGGCCGGCATGGCTCCGCTGGCACATTCGATCGTGCTCTTCGAGCCCGATAACGTGGTCCGTGCGCCCGAGCCACCGCGCCCGAGACCGCTAAGACCGGCCCCGTGGAACCCACCGCGGGGCGTAGAGCCCAGTGCCGATTCTAATTCGGTCGATATTCAGGGGCCACCACCGCCCAAGCGGCCGCGGACTAGCTTTGCTCCGCAAAGTCGGGTAATGGGTGTCGGTGAGGTTCCTGCGCCGCAGCAGCCCGTGCTCGGGGTTAATTCGGCTTCTGGGGCTGGGGTTGCTGTGTGGCCTTGGCCGACTAGCGTTGCGAATCCTGCGGCGGTTAATTGGGATGGTTTTGGAGCGTCTGGTCCGGTGCAATTTGTACCGATGGGCTCTGTGGGAGATTCGACGGGGGACGGGGTTGATACGCGAGCCTCGTTGTTCGGGCCGTTCGGGCCGTGATATGTGATATGTGTCATGTACTTTTACGTTCTAGCGCTGTTTTTGCTCCATACCCATATACAACATAGTTAGAGAATGTTAGCTTATTCAAGCCGAGAGAAAGGAATTGGTTCATGCTAAGTATAACGGAGCAGACTAAGGAGGTCTACGAGTAGGATGTATCGCAAACAATGGGATTCGGTCTACTTGACTACCCTGAGACGTGATAAATCAAAGGTTGTGCATAGAAAGTCGTCTGCACAATTTGAGCTTTTTCATGCCTTTTCCTGCCTTGAAAATGAGAAAGGGCGAGAAGATATCTAAAAAAAGACACGGCAAGACAAGACCGCATAGGCCGACTACTCGTGTTACTATAAATAGGCAAACACTACCTACTCCACAAGAACGACATATCAAAAGCATGGTATGATCAAAGGTAAAAATATCTTATTAGAGCTAGCTACTTCCGAACTGCTGCTGCATGTCACCCCCTAGTTAAGACATTTAAACAACATGCCATCCCTCGATCACTAGACCCTCAAGATTAGCACTAAGACTAAAACAATTCATCCCATCAAAGAGATGGAGTAAACCTGTAACTCCACCCATTATCGCAGCTAAATCGGTGCCCCGCAGATAGCTTCGTTCATATCCACCTCCAACATAACATGCCTGGAGATTATGATTGCCATTGCCACTGTTCAGAAGAAATTTCGGGTACTAACTAGGCTTCTGAAACAATGTGAAGCAATTATTACTTATACCAATTGAACTAAAACCCCCCACTTTCAGGCTCAAATATATACATGCCATATCTAGTAGTTATATATTTTCGTTTAATATCTAGATTTTTTGTTCTACGAGGGATCTGGACGGCCTGCGGCCGCCCGATAGTCGTTGCAGAGCAAAACAACTGATTCTAACTTCTAATGCTACGTAAAGTGTGACTGTAAAAGCTCTGGGGAAGGTAATTATGAGTCTATTTATTCTGCCGGTTAGGTTATTCTGCCAAAGTTAGCCGATTACATCTTCACCGCATTGATTCTTATGATTTTGGAGCCCATAGGATAAAAACACCTGGTCACGTGACATACACACAAATTGCTTCGCTTCGCTCCGCACTAATATTCTAATCGTTTGATATTCCGCCGGTAGCTTCTAATAACTAGTTGGCAAGGTAAAACGGGATGAAACTGGAGAAAAGTTGTGCGGATTTCCTGACCAGCCGAGTCAGTCGATAGTGATGTTCAGAATGAGTTTAAGCTATCTTCCTAAAGTTGCTGCTTAAAGCATGTACATGGAATCGAGACTCCTATCTCCTTCCAAGCCATTTGATGTAGCACCCTCAGCAAGAAGCTTCTTCTTCTTCATGTTTCTGCGCCTAAGCAGATACCAGCATGCTGTGTAGAGGAGCCCAGCGACACACGTCAAACCAGCAGAGACCGCATTACCCTGGATATATCGAGGCTTTTGTGTGCTAGGGTATAGTTGCGATGATACCATAGAAGAAATATCAGCCATGGTATATACCATTGGCATGGAAATTGCACGTTTGGAATCCGGCGCAAAGGTATTAGTCGCCCAGGTGACAGCGAGCGTGGAAATCGGATAGAGGCCTACATCAGGGATTAGAAATGGGTATCAAGAGACAGAGGTGACTAGCGCCTGCTTACCAAGAACGAGAATAAACATTCCCGCGTAGCCAGCGCCGGAAGACGATGTTCCCACGCAAATCAGGTAACCGACAGCAACCGGAACACAGCAGCCTATGATGAATATGCTTCGTCGCTTGAGCTTATCAGAAAAGTAGACCTGTGTCAAAAGAGAGATGGCACCAAGAACATAGACAGGGATGGTCATATAGTTAGCCTGGAGGGAGGTATATCTAATTCAGTCAGTAAGGTGCTCAAAGATCTCGTTCGATATAGGTACTTACCCGAGGCCATTGATAATAGAAGGCAGGAAGACACCGAAGCCATTGATTGCGACAGATGAAGTGAAGAAAGCTATGCCCAGGAAGTAAACAAATGGATCTTTCAGTGACTCCCTAGCCCACCTCCAGTCAAACTTTGCTTCACCTCGGAGCACATAGTCTCGCTCCCTCTTCAGACGCATAGTCTCCTTCTCTTCCTCGTTAAGATACCATGCTGTTTCGGCCGAATCAGGGATAAAGACCCAACCAATTCCACCAATAAATATAGTAAAGCAGAACTCAACAATGAATAGCCATCTCCAAGCGGCAAGGCCTCTTCGAGTTCCCATAGTTTGAATTCCATAGGCAAAAAGGCCACCAAAAGCGCCAGCAATGCACTGAGCGAGGTTGGTCGTCATGATACGCTTTCCGGCTTGTTCTTTAGGGTAGATTGTCGAGTAGACGAAAGCAAATCCGGGAGACAGACCGCCTTCGCAGGCGCACAGAATCATACGGACGGCGATAGCTTGACCATATGTGTGGATAAAGGCAGTGCCGAGGGTGCAGATACTCCACAAGAGGAATGCAGTACCGAGTGCCTTCCTGGCACCAAAACGTCTAACAACCAGGGTCCAAGGGAGCTCGCCGGCAAAACTGCAAAAGCTGGATAGAGTTTGGATATTATTGAATTGGTTGCCCACAAGACCCAAGTCTTGCTCAAAGCCGAAGATGACAGCATTTCCGATCTAGTAAACGGTGAGACATGAATAGTTTGTCACCACACCAAGAATTCTTACATTGTTTCGGTCCAGGGCGGACAGGATAATAAAGATGAGGGAAACTGGTACAAGGTATTTGTCGAATTTTCTTCGTGCGGCTGCTTCTTTCTCAGGATCAATGTAGATAGTTGAGCTAGCCTCATCAGGCCAAACCACAATGCTGACCTCAGTGTCGATGACTGTGGTCTTTGTATCTTCAGTCTTTATATCAAAGTCCATTGGGGCGGCTTGTACTGGGGATAGGCTCTGCAGGAAGTCGGATGCGTCTGGAGGGAAGACGATCATGAACTTCCAGTGGCGTCACTATATACTCCATGTTCAGATACTCATACTGCCAGTTCAACGTATACGCCGGAAGACATGGACGATTGTTGTCTCGGTCATGGTGATATTCGATAAATGCTGACATAATCTGAACCTTGATATCTCGATAAGCTTGAAAATGATAAGACGCGCGATCGGACATAGCCGAATAGAGATTATCGCAACCACCCTGGGGTAAGTCGGCTTTCTCCGATGGAGCATTCAAATTCATATTGCCTTCGTAACCTACCATGAAACCCCGTCAAGGCCATGCCAGCAGCTATTCTCCATATCATTTGTTGATCCCGATTCTCATCTAGAATGTCGCAAATGCAATCGTCATTGCCTCCGGCCGAAAGGCTAGCGAAAGGAAAAGGAGCGACTGCTTGTCTGAGGTAGGTGACCCAATATCGTTCGTATGGTAGATGATTCGGGGCTAAAATAATTCTTAGATGTCGTCGGAGAAAGCAGAAGGTAGCCATACTGTTTGCCCTCGGCCGACAATCTGATTGCTGACAATTTGTTGAACAGTGTGATTTGAGGCATCCGAGTTGCTCCAACTGCGAAGGCGCAGGTGTCCCATGCATGACATATCACTCACAGAATAAATCCACGGTGAGTCTTTCTAATAATAGCTATAATATTACCGCACTTAACTGACATACTTGAAGGTTCCTCGTAACTATGTGTCGGAGCTAGAGGCAGAGGTCGAGAAGTTGACTCGGCAGAACCGCGAACTGAGAGCACGAGCCCAGTCTGCTTCGGTTAATGATGAGATGACTACCCCACGCGACAACCTCTCCCCGGGAAGTCTGGCCGCGTCTGATGCAAGTTCAAATCACGTGCAAAACTTGGTGAAGAGCGTCAGTGATGTTGTTGTCGAGCCGTCGAGGCAGCCACGATTCTTAGGACAGAGCGGCGGCATCACCCTTGCCAAGTTGGTCATATCAGCAATCCGCGTCGAGGCCTTGACCTCTCCCCTGTTTATTGAGCCACGCTCGTATAATCATTCGTCGTCCTCGATGGCAGCCGAGGCTTCTCTTCCGCCGCGTCATGCTGCAGACCACCTGGTTGATGTCTACTTCCAGTACCAAACGCCCCATTTACCCATTGTGAAGCGTTCAAGAGTTGAGGAGGCCGTAGAAAGCGCATACCAAGCCGCGAGTGGCCGGGACCTTCCGGACCGGGCAGTAGAAACGGATATTTTCATGTCTTTTATGATCTTCGCTATCGCCCTCTGTGACGTTTCAAACCCATCTGGAGGTCGACCAAGCCAGAATGAGGGGTGCTTCAAATCAGCCCTCAGCTTGTACGAAAAGGTCGTTACGAGTTTGGAAAGTGATATCGAGACTCTGCGCACTATCCTTCTGTTGGCTCAATTTATTGCATTGTGCCCTTCCCGGGGGAGTCTATGGCATCTGACCGGTATCGCTTTACGCTTATGTATTGACATAGGCTTACATTGGGAAAGCGAAGATCAGGCTACGAGTGTGGATCCCGCCGTATTATACGATCACCGACGTCTCTGGTACTCTACATATCAATTTGACCGTATCTTATGCATCACGCTCGGTCGGCCCTTTGGTATCATCGACGAAAGCATGCGTGTGCCACTTCCAAATCCATGGGCTGTCTATCAAGGAGCATCTAGCAGCGAATCCACCGGATTTGATATCTACAGCCAACGAGCTCATAACCACATGTTTAGCTTATCGATGCTTGAGTCTGAGATCAAACATGTGCAACACAGCCAAGTTTGGGCTCCGAAAATAGCCTACCCTAGGGCAAACTATGCAGTGTGGCTTCAAGATATCCAACCCCGTCTTGAAGAATGGTACGCTACTATTCCGCAGACTACCAAGGCTCACCCATCATCCATATTCGCATATCAGGCATATTGGGACTATCTATATAACAACGCAATTATCCTGCTTTACCGACCCAACTCTACCGGACCACAAACATCCCCGGAAGCAACAGTCCTCTCTTTTAAAGCCTCTTGTCAACTTATAGGAAGTATCAAAACCCTACAACGAGAAGGGAAGGTTGATATACTATGGAAATCGGCCCATCATCTCTTTATGGCTGGCCTGGGGGTGATATACAGTCTTTGGCAGTCGAAAGAAGTGCGAGACCGGAATCCGATTGGGAGTAGCATTTCCGCGCTGCAATCCTGCGCCTCGACACTTGCTGCAATGGCTGAGAGCTTTCCGGGGGTCTCAGGCTGCCGTGATGCTTTTGATACTCTATCGGAAGCAACAGTCGATTGGCTAGTTAATAATAATGCTGCGGAACTACACCATGGCCGTCAAGAGTTCGAGAAACAAGCAGAAGACGTCCTACACCGGCTACAGCCTTCTCGCAGAGCACATGACTGTAATGGAATGGACATGTCAGGCATGTTGTCGGCTGATAGCTTTGTTTTCAGCGAGATGTTTAGTAGTGCTGCTCAATGGCCTGAGCCTCAGCACAGCGGGTTTAATGACATGGGCTTTGACCCAATGGCAAGAGGAGGATCTCATATTTCCTTGTAATACTTTCCTAGGCTAGGAAATCGATCTAATGAATAGCTATGGCTCTAACGACATTTCTTCCGATGTAATCTACATCCTTTGGCGAATTACACTTCGCTTTACGTGACGGTAGCTTTATGCTCAAGTATACGATTCAAGAATTGTCTTCTAGGTGATATGACTGTTTGGACTATGCAGTAAGTTCGACCTGTGCGTAATCCATTGGACTTACGGAGATTGGAGGAGCGATGCAGAATTGCTTCTGTGTATCGAGAATCTCTGGAGTAAGTGTTGCAGTTTCCAGGTAATACACGTTCCAGGGGACATCTCCTTGTGTGACTATCTGCATAGCAATTCACATCAGGGTGGCCCGCTCGCTCGGGAATTACGTTATTTAGTTAACCTTCCTCTCATGCAGAAATAATGACCATGATCGGAGATTTTCGACGGAGATTTGGCGCTTATATGCTAATCAGTATACCAATCACAGCCAGTAACTTTTTCGGAGAAAAGCGATGCGGTCCTACTACCGTGGAGTAGATAGATAGACAGCTTCGTTGGGAACAGAATTTGCAACTGACATGTGCTGACTGTATCGCTCCTCTTTGTCTATATAGGTAAATTACTTGAGTATATAGCTACCCCTACCAGTTGAATAAGGCTCTCTTAGCCACTATTTTTCTATACAGAGGAAATTCATCATGGCTACTAGAGAGTCAATTAAAATCTTTACCAATCGAAACTGCCCATGTATGTTCTCCACGTCCATTTCTGCTGCAGAATACTGACAATGGCTCGCAGGGGCACACCGTGTTCATATTGTGCTGGCAGAGCTGGGTCTACCATTCGAGGAGGAGATCATTGACTACAGCAAACCAAGGCAGCCCGAGTATCTCAAGATCAACCCTCGTGGACAAGTTCCCACATTGACATATGGCGACTATATCATTTTCGAGTCAGCTTTTATCGCACAGTTTCTAGTTGACTCAGTCACATCGACTCACTTGACTCCACGCACTGGAGAAGCCCAAGGAGCCCTCATACGCCACAGAATCGCCTTCTTTGTCGAAACATACTTTTCAAAGGCCAATATCTACTACTACCGGGCAATCGAAGCCAAAACTGACGAGGATGCCGATGAGCTCGGCAAGCGGTATGTTGAAGCCGTCGTCAAAGAGGTTGAGCCACTCTTGCGAGACGCGAAACCCTTCTTTGGTGGCAGTGACAAGCTGACCATGGCCGAGGTAATTATTCTCCAACCCTTTTGAAACTTCTTGTTTGGTTATTTCCCCAGGCAACCGAGATTTGGAAAAGCTGAAACGGCTTGTAGGTTCTGACCGCCTCCTTTATCCTGCGGATTTTCACGCTGCCGTACACCGAAAATGCACCATTGCCAAATACCATGGTAGCTGGCTTGGAAGAAAAGGCGCCAAAATTCTTCGCGTGGGCCCAGGCTGCCATGAAGCATCCGTCTGTGAACGGTATCTATAACAAAGACGGTTGTGCGGCCGAGATGCGTGATCGACGAGCTAAGGCTCGTGGTTTGGTATGATTCAATTCCTGTTTGTCTGGAAAAAGGCTGTTCTGCGGAGTTTTGCACCAGCCAAGATACAGAAAAGTGTTCTGTACAGGCTATTCCGTCATCCTGCTATGGATTCAATTAAATCAAATATTGGAGAATCGACTGTCAAGTCTACACTCTGTACCTAATTAATTTCTTTGATTTGAAAAAGTAGAACACACCGCACCGCTAGGAAAAGCAAAAATATACCTTCACTTGGAATACAAGTGGGTTTCAGATAACCAACATGTTCCCCTTATCGAATTTCGAGCCTCCCAGCACTGATTGAACTTTGGGTGTTCTTTAATGAGTACCTCGTTACGCAGTACGTGGAAAGGGGATAAATGTGGATTTCGCGCGATGGTCTTCAGTGTCACTGTGTTAGGAGGATTGAGATTCGTTTTAGAAGCGTATTATTCGATGTTCACAGCTAAGTGCTTTGTATCCCCATGCTAGATAATTTCCTTGGTATGTATACCCAGCCATATCAACGGCGTTGAGTCCTTTAAAATTTCGAGATGTTGATCTGAACCAGGAACAGGAACTCAGTTTTGGTGCTGAGCTGAATGAATCGAGTTGAACAAATTTCTACTTTCTACTGCCAAAGTGAAACCCTTATTAATCTCCTGTTAGTACAAAGAAGTTAGCAACCCCCCCGCCATACGTACTTCGGGTCTATATAGCATGATAGTATGTGAGCAATGTGACATAAGGACCAAATTTCATTGTAATACCACTATGCTAGAAGCTTTTAGCATAGACGCTTGCGCAAAGAATAAAGAAGCATAAAGAAGGCATTCGCTGATCAAAGGCTGTACATGGTGTCAAGGCTCATATCGCCTTCAAGCCCATTTGTAGTCGCTCCCTCGGCAAGAAGCTTCGCCTTCTTTTGATTTCTGCGTTTGAGAAGAACCCAGCATGAGGCATACAGAAATCCAGCAACCACTGTCAAACCAGCAGAGACAGCGTTGCCAATTATATACCTTGGGCCCTGCTGACTGGGGTATAGTTGGGAAGAAACCAGTGAAGATAGATTTGCAATAGAATATGCGATAGGCATTCCAATTGCGCGCTTGGAATCTGGCTGGAGATTGATAGATATCCATGTTACAGCAAGGGTAGAAATTGGATAGAGTCCTAGACAAATTTTAAGTTTAGACTTCGAATAAACATCTGCAACAAGATAGATCACACTTACCTAAGACGAGAATGAACATTCCTGCATAACCAGCAGCACCACTTGCTGAACCGACACAGATAAGATATCCAATTACGACTGGAACACAGCATCCGATGATAAAAACACCCCGTCGGCTGATTCTGTCAGAAAAGTACACCTGAATAACAAGTGATATCAGGCCAAGAACGTAAACTGGGATAGTTAGATAGTTGACCGAAAGAGAAGGGAATCCAAGCCCAGAAAGAATAGTGGGTAGAAAAACGTTGAATCCGTTGATGGAAACCGATGAGGTAAAGAAAGCGATACCAAGAAGGTAGACAAAAGGGTCTGTGAGAGCGATCTTGATCCACCTTCGTTCGAATTTCTCTTCTCCCCTGCGCAAAAAGTCTCGATCTCTCTTGAGACGCATAATTTCTTTTTCCTCGTCATTCAAAAACCACGCTGTTTCAGCTGTTTTCGGGAGACAAAGTAAGCCGAGAGCGCCAACAAAAATCGTAACACAGAATTCAACGATAAACAACCATCTCCAGGCTGCGAGACCACGTTGAGTTCCCATGGTCTGCACAGCATATGCAAAAAGCCCACCAAAGGCACCTGAGATACACATTGCAAGATTGGTCGACATGATCCGCTTTCCTATCAAGCTTGGGGGGTAGATAGTAGAAAAAAGGTAGGCGAAGCTTTGAGCAAGACCTGCTTCAAAAGAATTCAATAGCATACGAACGGCTATAGCTTGGTGGTAGGTTTGGATAAAAGCGGTTCCAAGGGTGCAGAAGCTCCATAGGATCAATGCTGTTCCCAGAGGCTTATTAGCACCGAAACGCTTGACAGCTAAAACCCAGGGCACTTCGAAAACGATGGTGCAAACATTGGCCAGCAGTGTGATATTGCCAAATTGACCATCCTTGAGTCCGATATCTTTATCAAAGCCAAATACTCTAGCATTACCCATCTGGTAAATATTAGAGAGTGTACTGTTGCTCCGAACCAAGGCTTTACTCACATTGTTCTGGTCCAATGAGGATAGAACCAGGAAGACAACCGAGACCGGAAGGACAAATTTATCAAATTTCTTCAACACAGCTGCCTCTTTCTCAGGGTCGATATATATTTCCGATAAAATCTCGCCGACTTCATGGTTGATCTCTTCTGGGGTCTTCGCATCACCCTGGAGGGAATTCTTGTCGGATTCCGGAGACGACATAGCAAATATTTGCGGCAAGTCACGAGTGGGAAGTTCAAAATATTTTCCCTTTGATCAAAAAGGAGCAAGATGTCCATGGGTTCTTCCAGTTGTATACCTAGGTAATATATATCTGTGTACTGTGATATAGATACGTCGATCTGGTTAAGATAAGGACCCTGCAACCTCGGCTAGTCTCGAGACGCCACCGGACTAATCCGACTCTCTCAGGACGAATAAAGATCATGAGATCAAAGATATATGCTAAGTATATCTATCTAACTTAATCTAATATTTAGGTATTTGTTGGGATAATGATATGACAACTGAAAATCCAGGTTGCAAAGCAAGGTCACGTGAACCAGGTATACACATCTTCAATGTCATCACATCATCTATACCATAGAGGATAATCTCTGATGAATGATAAAAGCTTAACGACATTATATAGATCCAAAATTATCGTATCTGTTACCTTTTTCGTATCCCTTATAATCCGATCGGCTTATTCCTCGGCTTATGCCGATCGACTCGTTAATCTGCACGACCTTCGGATTAGTCCGAATCGGGTTTGCATCATGATGCGAAACCTCCAACAGCAAAGGTCTTGCCATCGGGAGGTATTTAACCTTGGGTGAACTGCTGTCATTCCCAATTACATCCTTTTCTCAACTACAATCTCTTTTGCCTGGCTCACTTTTAAAGTTGCTAAGAATCCATCATGCAGCCATTCAATCTTACTGCTACTGGGCACAACCTAAACTATCTCCCTGAATATATTGCGCGGCGACATGGATTTTTTGAGGAGCAAGGACTCGATGTCAAAGTTTCTATTCCCAACCCATGGGACGGCGTCCTTGATGCACTCGCTGATGGCACAGCCGACATGGCTCTTGGTGGCATTTGGGTACCGGCAATGTACCGCAACCGGGTGAAAGACTACACGGTCTTTGCACAAATTGCGAATCGCTGCCCTCTTGCTCTGCTCTGCCGTAGCCCGGCGAAAGACTTCAAGATCACGGATGTGGCTGGAAAGACAGTTTTGATGAAGGGTATCGGCGGAGCCAGCGCTGGTCTATTCTTCAAGATGTTTTTACGCGAGAACAAGGTTGACCACCGATCTGTCGATTATATCCAGGATCTCGATGGGAAGATGCTGGGCGAGTTGTTTGAAGGGGGAATGGGCGACTATTTCGTGACGGACAACCTCTCGGCCAAGGCGATGAGTGAGCGGAATCCCAAAATCTCAGTTGCGATGCAAATGGTCTCGCAAGGTGAAATTCCCTGGAGTGTATACTACCAGGAGACCGCGACCATCACTCCCGAAGGCCTCGATGCACAGAGGCGGTTCTGCTTAGGCCTCCGTAAGGGTATCGAATGGGTTCTGGAACATGACGCAGAATCATACAAGGACGAGCTCGCCGAACTCTTCCCCAATATCCCAGTTGATGTCGCCGTTGCTGTGACCAATTCTTTCCGTCGCGATGGCATGTGGACGACACCAATCATTCCGCGCCCTGCTTTTGACCGATGGCAGCTGGGACTTGCCGAAGCTCAGCTACTTGAGGAGCCCTTCTTATACGAAAAGCTGGTCAATGATGGGCCTGCAGTAAAGGCTCAGAGTGAGAAGATTTCCTTCTCATGAATCTAAAAATGGAAGACAGGATGGGGATGGAAGTCTTTGAGAATTAAGACTCCTAAGTTGTCTCATCTTGGGACTGGATTTGGTACATAAGATTTTTTGAATGTGAAATATTTTGAAATGAAAGTATTCTTAGAAGACGAGCATTTATCGGGTCGAAAATAAGATGAGAAGATTCATGATAGATCCTCGTGGAAAATTCTAGATTTTCGCTAGAATAACGCCGAGTTGGTAAATTCTGCTACTTTGAAGCTCTTGGTTGTTGATTCAGTGAGGTCAAAGCAGAAATTTAGTGATCGCACCGATCCTACGTAAGTTGTTTTGAGAATACGTTTATTACTTGATTACACGTAAAAACAAATAAGTAAGACAGATGTTTTGGGAAGATAAGAAGAGAAATGTCCTTTGTCGGAATAAGCCTTAAAAACCTAGGAACCAACCTTGAAACTAGGTGTACCACCTCGCCTAGGTGCTGCCCAGGTGTTCTCTTCTACATCAAATGCCACGATGCCTAGAAGTGTGGAAGGATGATTTTCTAGATCTCTGTTGTGTATTGTTTCCCGCATCATGGATATAACACTGCCTAAAGCTAAGTATACTAGTTAGCGTATTCATTTTTAAGGTGCCGTATCGGGAAATGTTTAGTGGCTTTGTGCCTATGTGCAATCCCACTAGGAGTTGGTGTATTGTCGCCCTCTGGTGGTTTTGTCTACTTAGCTGATGGTGCGGAAGAATATTAAGATGTGTTATTGCGTATTCGCTGCTGTCCATGCTTATGCGTAGCGTAAAGTATATATAGTCCGAGACAAAATCTACTCATGCAGTTGGAATAGTGACATAAGACTTCAGTAATCTGAACTATTATATGTAAGTTCACATCCTGGTTCTGTATGTTCTTTAAGTCTTTTCATATGTATACAAAGTAGTAAAAAGCATAGTTAAACTGTAGGACTTCCATGTATGACCCTGAGCTATGAGGTCAGCGATAAGAGATACGCTTTTCCTACAACACCCCTCACCCGCGTGGTAAGCTCGCAGTTCTCCAATTCCCCCCAAATTACCAAGCGAAAAAAATGAGCAAGCCAACCGACGGGAAAGCCGTGATAATAGGGATCTCCGGGCCCTCGAGCAGCGGCAAGACAACCCTGGCGCGGCTACTGCAGCGAGTATTCTGCGGGGTGAATCTCAAGCCCAAGGCCACCCGTCTAAACACGTTCATAATCCACGAAGACGATTTCTACTTTCCGGATGATAAGTACGTACACCTTTACTTCAACCCCTTATACACAACATACCCATCTCAAATGAAAACAACCCTCCAACCCCATCCGATTCCTAACCCACCCCAGAATCCCCTACACAACCACCCGCACCGGCGCAAAAATCCAAGACTGGGACACAGCCGCCGCAATCGACATCCCCTTCCTCTCGCAAGCACTCCACTACGTGCGCGAAAACGGCACACTCCCGCCGCGGCTCCGGAGCAAAGAAGACCAGAACTACCAGACGCATTCCGGCGTGTCGGACGATGTCGTGCAGAAGTTGCGGGACGAGGTTGATGTGCGGTTGCGCGGGGAAGCAGCAGCGGACAGCACGGCGAACCCGACGATTTCGTTCTTAGAGGGGTTTTTGCTGTTTGCGCCGCCTGGGCAGGAACGACACGTGCTTCGTTCTGTTAGTGATGCTATACATCTTCGGCTTTTCTTGCCGGCGCCGTATGAGCTTGTTAAGGCGAGACGGGAGGGGAGGAATGGGTATGTGACTGTTGGGCCGGCGCCGCAACCACCAGTTAATACTCATGATACTGCGGGTGCGGGTGCGGGCGGGGAAGGGGCGGGGGAAAAGACGAGGACGGAGGTTGATCTTGATGCTGAGGATGATCGGCCACCGCAGAATTTCTGGGTCGATCCGCCTGGGTATGTGGATGATATTGTTTGGCCGCAGTATGTGATAGATCATTCTTGGTTGTTGATTGCCGAGGACGGGGATAAGGAGGAGAAGGGTGAGAGCAAGGATCAAGAGAAAGCTGATCTTGTTCGGAGGGTTGGAGATGGGACTAGGGCTAGGACTGATGTTGGGGTTGAGGTTGCGCCGGGATATGGGAGGGCAGGAATGGATGTTGTTTTGAGGTGGGCTGTCGAGCTGATTCTGGGATATTATTTAGATCAGACGTAGTTATAGAGCTATATACATAAACTAGAGCAATAGATTTCTGCTATATGTTAGCTACAGCGATTGCTACGCCTGCTTGTGCAATTCTCTCCTTCATAGCCATACTAAGCTACCTCATTAAAGATTGATTCGCAATTAGCCCTCGCCATCCGACAAGACAGTGTGGCGCGTTTCAGAGGTTAAATGCGCTACAGGCAAAAGGCTCGCTATAAGGACATAGTCCGTCATAATTGGGATAATTACTGATACTTTGAGGGGTATGGTAATATCACCGTACATGTCGAGGTCATCCAACTCAAGAAGGTAATAGTATCTCCAGTTCGCTCAATATTAGGCCTCAGTAAAGAGACTAACAAATTCCTCTATAGATATATGAAGGGCACAACGAGTAAAATGGATGTTAAAGGCTTCAAGTTTCTTTTTCTCCGCACTACATCAACCAACACGTAAGAATGTATCATCTACTCTTTCCTAATTGGGTATGCCTTTAAATCTAGTTCTGCCTCTATTCTAGATGCCGAATAAAAAATTAAAATGAAAAATATTCTCTAGTCATATTGGCCGAGGTGCCGAGGTGGGGAGTAGTAGTTGAGATTATATCAGGATTACAAGTCGACAACATTATTCATGAGGATTGGTTCCATCTTGTTGCCGAGGATGATCTCCGGGTCCATCCGTCTAGGTATGTGGATGACGTTTTTGACCGCGGTACGTGACGGATCATCTATCCATGGATAAGAAGGGCTGGATCCAGGGTCTAGCGGAGATTAAGCTTATTCGGATGGTTAAGGGTAGGATTAGGGTTTAAGACTGATGTTAGTTGAGGTTACGTACAGACGCATTCTCGATACATAACAGGAATACACTACTCAGATGGAGTAAGTATAGCTACATGTACAGTGACTAATCAATAGATAATTGTCCTTATGTTTGCTATCTGCTAACGGCAGCGAGGCTGCACCTGATTCTGCGGTTTCCCATCATGTCCCGGTATTCTCTCCTTAACGATACTGAGCCATACCATCGTCGAAATTTACTCACGCGCAATTGGTCCTCGCCATCCGAGAATGTAATCAATGCGGTCTCTCAGGGGAATTGGAGTGACCTCGGCAGGTGTGGTGTTGGCATGCTGCTGAACTTCAGGTTGAATCAGCTCAGGCTGAAGATTTGACTCTGCCAGGACAGTCTCTGTCTCTTGCACCACATCAGCATTGGTAGTAATATTTCCTGCGTAGTCCACTGGGCCATAGACATGCGCTTCGCGGGAGACATGGCTGAGCAAAAAGTACGACGAGGAGATGATGTGGACAGACGCCAGGAAAACAAGCAATTGAAAGAAGAAGTTAATCAGAGTCCATAAGGTCCACAGACCGCGTACACGGCGTGACTTCTTTCGCTCAGCGACTAGAGTCTCGAAAACTGTCGATCCAGGAGCTGGAGTTTCCGCAACGGTTTGCGTACTTGTAGACCTCGAAGCTGGAATTTTACCAAATAGAGGCTCAGTCAGTTCAAACTTGGGAATGGAACCATCTTGGAGATATGGAGGTTTCTCGACTTCGGGCTTAGAATGGCTAAGCCCGGGAACACAGATATCTCCTAATTGACCACATGAAACTTCGCATCTAGTATCAGCATTCTGATACTTTGGAGGTACAGCTTCATGCTTGGTAAATTCATAATCAGGGGCATAGATGGCGTAATCTTCTTGGAGAACAGTTTCAGCATCACTGCAGCTGAACGTGGTCTTGATCCATGGCAACCAGGTGATAGCCTTGCCTCGGGGCAGCTTGATTTCCCACGACACCGTGAACATGTCCAGAGCTTGGGGGATGCTGATAATATTGATGCGTGAGATTCCAGTCCCATCTGCCGCTGGCAGCTGAATAGAGTTGATCAGAGGCTTTTTATGTGTAAAAACAGCGTCAAACTCGCCGTCCGGGCCGCCATGCACAAAAATGCAGAATTTGCACTGCTCGGCCCAGAAGTTATGATTGATGAGATCGATGGAGCAAGCAGCGTTGTATTTGATCAGATAGGACGGTGGGTCGCCGGCCTCTGCCACCTCGGCCCGTATGAGTGTGTTGACTTTGTGGTCCTTGAGTTGTCCGAAGCATTCTGCATCGCACTTCCGGAACGGAATCACGAGGTTTCTTCCACCGTAGAACTGGGCCATCAAGCAGCTTTCCACGAGCGTATGTCTTTTAAAAGACGAGGTCATGAATTCCATTCCCTGACCCGGGGGTGTTCGGAAGTAGAGATAACCAGACTCGGACTGGGCAAGTCGAGGCAGTCCACTAACGACCAACTCCCACCAATCCCACGATTTTCCTTTCTGTAGCCTGACCGTGAGCGAAATCGCGATTTGGTATGTTGCAGGGTAGATATTGGGAGGGGTCTGCAGGTAAAGAATGTCATTGTCCAATAAGATCTTGGGCTTGTGCTTTTCGGCAATTTCTGCAGCCGTCTGGGGCAGAGGGAGTCCATGACATGAGAAAAACGATGCCGATCCGATGGATTCAAGGGGAAAAAGCAGGGTCTCAATTTCTTTGTCACTTTCTTCGGTGTCAGAAAGGCTTCCGTGGCACACACAAGTAGAAAGTGTATCATAATTCCGCTGAAGCAGGTTCTTTTCGGTGAGCGGCTCGGTGCCGCTCAAGTCAATCGTGCTGAGAGGAGTTTCTGCATTGCACCAAGGAGAGGTTTCATCTGGCTCCGGTACATTTCCAACCGCCGCTGCATTGCCGCTTAGCGAGAGATGCTCAGATGTAACGCTCGGGGAACCTGGCACATGACTCGGCCCCGAGTCTTGAGGCAACGGCATGTTCTCCAGCACCACGCTAGTTTTGTCCCGACTAGCAGAACGACTGTGAGTGGGAGTAGAGCTGACGGCGTTCTCGATGGTGCTCGGCGGATCGATGTTGGTCATCATAAGTTTGTGGCGGGTGCCTTGATACTCATCGTCAGGAGGGATAGAGTCAGGCAGAGAAGCAGCCTTGGCAGATCTCTTGCGAGGGATCGCGGAGCTCGGGCTACCCAGGCTGTTGATCTGGCTCTTGGAAAGGTCAGAGAGGGTTGAGCTATCCGAGCTATCTACCCGAGTGTGCATCCCCGAGATATTATCAGTACGACGAGAGATACGCCGAGAATCATCATCCCACGAACCATCGTGAACAACAATGCTCCCGGAATCAGAAGCAGAGATGTTATCGGTAGGGTATCTCTCAGTCTCATCAGCATATTCTTGGCCAAACCAGCAAGCCTCTTTCTCAGGTGGAGTGTCGATTTCATAGTGGGATTGGGCTTCAGGCTTCAACTGAATGACCCAAGACGGGCTTTTGGTGGTGTTTGGAGACTGGACATTGAGAATTGGTAGATTCAGGTTTGGACGGCCGCAGGTTTGTAGCTTAATTCATTTCAGATGACAGTCAGTACTGAGATCCAACTTGAGGGTTGGTTTTTCAGCATTACCTCCATGGAGATCGTGATAGACACTGGCTCTTCTGGAATGCCACTCCAGTCGCACCACACATCGAGGTTGCTGAGAGGGCTGTCGTTGGGGTCCATGGTGAGGTCCATGGTGGGCTCCATGAGATGAAATGGAGATGATGGGGAAATGAGAAAGGGAAGATACACGAGAGGAAAGATGATGAAAAACAAAAGGGTAGGGAGTAGAGAAGTGAAGAGGGAGAGGGAGTGGAAGGTAGCAAACATTAGGAAGGCACGTCAAGATAGTAAACCATCCCAAGTGATGGGTTTATGCTTATTCGTATAAAGTTCCACAACATCCCTACTATCTTGGAAAGATCAGATCATTAAAGTCTTACATCGTCAATTAAAAAAAAAACAGGAGAAGCAGCACTTGCAATTAGCCAGTGATACTGCTTTTAAGGGCCTGTATATACAAGAAGGGCTTAAGAATAATCTCACTTTTCTCCCAATCCCATGAAAGAAAGACCTCCCCCTTTTATCCGCCAGCGCCTGTAAAAATGAAAACCTTTAGCCACCCAGTTAAAGCATCAAGCATAAAAAAGAGAATAATGAAACAGTCCTCCCGGTCTATCAAGACAGAAGGAAAAAAAGAAAAAGATAATATCAAGCCAGAACGTCGAGAACGTCAAGCAAATCATTGGGGCGTTCCATTCGGGGAATCGGGGTGATCGAAGGTGGCTGGGCCGGCCACGGAGCCAAATCGATCGCCGTCAACCATTTGAGATGGAAGAATAGGGGTATTCGCCTGGTTTTGGTCGAAATAAGCGCGCGTGGATCCATTGGTTCCTTGGGGATAGTCGCGATTCCGCTGTAGAGGAGGAAGTATAGACGAGCTAGGGGGTAAGCCAGTTCGGACATATCCCTGAGCCATCATCCCTGTCGAATCCGGGGTCTGTCTCGGGTCCAAAATCCTTAGCTGGGTATTCTATTCCACTCTCACTGGTTCGCAGAGGGGTGTCGTACAGGAGTACCAGGCTGGTTCATCGCCATCAGTTGTCCCACAGCGGCCTGCTGCTGCTGGGTGGATCGGCTTTGACCGGTAGGATCGGGAATCTGGGACATGGGGGCTGCTTGCATGCCCGCTGATGATTGCATTCCCGGGTACATCTATCCAAGGTCAGCTCAAAGAGCTTCCAACTGCCAAGGGGGGATACGAACCGCCGCATAATCAGGCACCACCTGCCCTGTGGGGTAGGTCTGCATGGCGGCAGGCGTTTGGTAGGTAGCTGGCTGACCAGCGTACATAGCAGCCGTTGACTGGCTGTATGGATCCATTTGACGGGCCATTCGACTATCAACATCATAGATGCCCTGCTGTCTGCCATAGTCGATTGAAGTACGATGACGCTTGACTGGCGGCTGCTGAGCGTAGTACCCATAATCTCGGGCCGTCGGCGGATAGCCTCCATAGCTAGATGATGGAGGAATCTGCACCGACTGACGCTCCGGAGATCGAGTAGGGACTGGTGGATGAAAGTCGTCAGGTCTTGTCGATCGTTTCCTGCGGCTGTTAACTACAAGCTTTCACATTCCTATGAGTTGAGGGACGTACAACATGGTGCGAGGCTCTTTGCGAATGCGCAATTTCACACCTTGATCCGCAAATGATCGGGAGAGGTGGGTTGACTCCATCATGCCAGGGAAACTCTTGGGAGGGGATACTGCAAGCTTGTCAGAACCTCGATTCCAGCTCTGTCCCCGGGAGATTCGTACCAGTGAACCTTTCTGAGATGACGGTCTTCAAATAAGACACACGGTCCCTGTTGGCTTGTTAATTTGAATCTGGATTAAGCTCCCGACCGTTACTCACTTTCGCATCTCGAACAAGGTAAACTTCAGACGAAAGTCGCCCTCAATCTTGACCGAGAGATCTCCAAAGACGAAAAAGCCGCCATCTACAAACTCGTCAGTGAATTGGCCCCACTCGAAGACCAGCCAGAACTAACCGCTGTTGTCCACATCCTTCAACCGGTGAAGTGACGAAACTAGGGTTCCTGCTAATGCAGTCGACGGTGCGACGGGCACAGGACGCTCTTCTGTTGAGTCGTACAGACTGCAGCACATGAAGTAGTACGGGCTTTGCAGGTAATGTCTGCGCCAAAGTCAGCCAGCCGCGCAAAGCCACGGTGAATTGCACACTTACTGTGCGAGGTAGGTGCCCTCCTCTCGCACCCGGAGCTGGACGATCGGGGGCGGATCGATAGGTTTGCGCTCTGCAAGCGTGATTAGAGTCGGTTTTTCGGTCAGTTCCGTGGGCCTCCGCTTTACAGAGGACTAGCTAGGACTAGGAACGAGAAAAGAAGGAAAGAAAAGAGCTTCCATACCTTTTTCCTTGCCCCCCGCCACGCGGGCCCGGTTGGGCTGCTGGCGAATGATCAAGTCAAAGTCAGAACTGGTGTTGTTCAACATTGTCAGTGGGATTCCCTGGACGACCGCGTAAGAGTTACGACCCTGTCAAAGTAGACACGGGAAGAACGACTCACCCCTGAGCTTCGCGCGAGAGAGAGGCGTCGGAGAATGTCGCACTCATCAAGACGAGTCACGGACAAACAAGGGAAGGTGGAGAGAACCCCCGAATTTTGAGGTTGCTTTGAGAGCGAGTGAACCAGCCGATACGCAGTGTCGATCCTCGGGAATACAGAGACCAGGAGCAAGTGATCTGTGGTTTTACAAGGGAAAGAGTGGGAAAGGAAGGGAAGGAACGGGTCTTTGGACCGACAGAAATCCAGTGGTCAGCGAAGATAAGGAGCGAAGAGAAACCCTGGACGAGTCACGATGTCGTCGGAGAGGGGTGGCAGCTGTAGTGGGGTAATGGGATTTTTTTTTCCGTTTCCTCAGCCTTCAACCATGGACGAGCAGACAAATGAAGGACGTTGGAGAATAGAGAGAGTGAGGTTGGTTGAAGGACGGATGAGGTTGAAGACGAAAACGGAGTGGTGTCGTCAGTTTGCAAGCGGAAAGAGCCAACCGAGCGCGGTTCCAGACAAAAACCTTAGGCGGCTCTCTCTCTGTATAACGGCGCCCCGAGAACTGTCGATATGCCGACCGAAATTGGACGCGCGAGAATTTCGCAGTAAATTGGGGGGAGGGAAAAAAATTCATTCAAATTCAGAAAAAAATTCAAAAAAATCAATTGGATCACAGCCTTCCAACTCTCTCAGTTGTGAACAAATCAGAGTCGAGAATCCCACAAAAAAGGAAAAAATCGACGAACCCCGTGGGATTCAGTTGGTTTTTTTTTAAAGAAATCCGAAAAAAGGGAGAGAAAAAAGGGAAATGCAAAGATACCCAGATATTCTACCACCGTAGCAATATCTTCAAGGGAAAAGACCTGAGAAGACCGGAGGTGATAAAGTCCAAGTGTGACTGCCTGCCTGGAGGGGAAAGGAAAAACCAAAAGAAGAAATGGAAAAAGAAAAAGAATAAAAAAAAGAATCGAAAAAGAAAAAGAAAAAGAAAAGAAAAAAAGACAAAAAAACAATTTAACCCGGAGAAGGCAGAAAAGTGGAAATAGAATTCAGCCAACCCACGGTTGGGCGAATGGCGATCCGGATGCGTAGTAAACCGCTGCCTCTCTTCTCGTTCTCGTTGGTCCGACAGAGAAACGGCGAACCGCTAGTCCGTTAGTCCGCGTCTGGGTTCTTTATGATCGTACAAAAAACCCACAAGGTTGGCGCCGGATATGCAGGTGATCAGACCCGGTTTTCTTGTCCGCCGTAAAGGTGTTGGTCTAAACGCCAGGTGGACTCGGGCCCTGGTCCGGCGTCTAAGCATTCCAGTCAAAAGTGGAGATATGCACGATCAAGCCGCATCGCCTATGTCCGGGGATTGCTGCTGCGTCTCCACTCGATCTCAGTCCTGGAATCATTAGCCATGTTCGAATAATATCAGGACACCTTTCGAAGCCCACGAACTGCCCAGCTCGGATATCGCTGCCGCTTGTCAACGAAGGTTCCAACCATGGTTGGGCAGCCTTCCTTATGTCATCCCGAACCAAAGAATGTCAGGCCCTAGACCTCCCACATTCGCTTGGACACCCCCCAAACAAACAAACAAAAAAAATGGAAGAGACAATACCTTTTTTCGTGCTGCCCTGAATGCTCCTTTCCGTGAGAAATCCAATATTCGAAGATCGCGCGTGAATTCTTCGGTTGTCTTGTGCGTGGATCACTCCCTGGAAGACGCGAAGGAGCTCAGGGTGAAAAGGACTCAATCCGCGCGCGTTCGACGACTCAGGTCCGACACAGTCACAGATTGCCCAAATGGTCGAGATCCCCAGTCACAATCGCGTGTGGCACGTCGTAAACCCCGAGAGCGATGGTCGAGCACTGGTCGAGCACTGGTCGAACGCCTTATTCCGATCCGAGACGAAGCGACACATGCCGGGTCACGATGCAGTGGAAAGCGAGGAGAAAAATTGAGTCGAGGAGCGAAAAGGAAGAACCACGAGGCAGTGCCGGAGCAAGACTTGGACAAGACGTTTTAAGGGGGCAACAACGGATCACCGCACGCAGGGCTTGCCCCGTGATGCGTCACATTTCCTGACAGACCCAAGATCTCATGTCTCATGCAAGCTACTGTATGTCGACTGCAGTTGGGGGCGTAGACGCTGGTTGTTCCAGAAATCCCTTGGTCGAGCTATAGGCCGGGGCAGCGCATCAGCCAATGCAAAAACACACCGAAAACTGGTTTGCAGTCTTGCGGCTTGCGGCTTGCGGCTTGCAGCTTGCAGATCGCGTGTTTGCGTGATAAAAATAAACCGGTACTTTCTAGTATGGACTACGGTGCTCTGCGCCACACTCGCTGACCCTCGATTTGCGGCTGAGGATGTACGGTACTTTTCCCCCTTTTCAGACATCTTCCAGGTGAGTTTGGCATCGGTAATGCACAAGTGGATCCCATATCCTAGGGCATTAGTTGCTGTATCTTGCCGAGAACTTGCATTCCACACTCTCATGCCGGACCGCTTCGTCCTTGTCCTTTTCTCAGCATTTGCAAAAAAAAAAAATCTCAAATCCTATCTTGCATGCAGATATTCTCGAGTCCTGGGAGTGGCATCACGGCGCTTGCCAGCATGTGATACGGAGAGCTGCAGGTGCAGTTGGCCATGACAAGCATTCCTGTCACAGTTCACCTATCTCCGCATCATCCGAGCTCTGATAGCAACGATCATATGTAAGGGTGAGAACAGCAAGACTCAATTCGATCAGAAGGCGCCGATCAGCTCGACAAAAGTCCGGCCCCAACATTGAATCATGCAGCCAGCGTGAGATCGTTATTAGCGAGTCACTTGACTGGAGGGGATGGGACCCGCTGTGGGGGTTTCCGACAGCACTCAGCTCCCGAGAACAGCGTCTGCGATTCGCTTAACTGATAATTCCCATGGACAAAAAGGGGGAATCGAATAAGGAGGGGGAAAAAAAGTAAAATGAGGGGTGGAAAGGCGGGAAAACACGCCCAGGGTACCGACATTGTTTGCTCTGACTGGGGTTGAACTGTTGGTTCTTATGCATTGCATCACACCCCGACGACAAGTTCCTGGGAATGCAGTCGATAGGCCCGAAAAAAAACTCGCAGCCCTAGACGCATATCATGATGCGACAAGCAAGCCGCGCTGGGAGCACGACCTGTCACTTCCTTTTGACTTCCGGGATTCGGCTCCGGGGCCAGGACAGAAGTCCCAACTCTCGATCTCGGTCATGGCGAGGAAAGCCATCATTTCCTCTGCTGCAGAGACATGATTCAGGTGAAAACCAGCATGACTCATCAAGACCGATGGGAATAATTGGGCGAAGGGTTGGCCGTGACATTTGTGCTAACAAGTCGGGAGACACGAAGAGAGAAAAGAGAAAAGAAAGAAAAGAAAGTTCGAGTGCGAAAAAACGCAAAAAAAATTAAAAAGTGACCGCCAAAAAGGAAGCGAATTTTTCGATTTTTTTTCCTTTTCCCAATTTAAAAGTACAGCGCACACCCTGACCCAAATCCACAGCGGCCCCGACAGGAAAAAAAAAAACCCCCCGGGAAACTTGTTAGTGTCGGGATGGCCAAGTTAGTTAGTTACAGACTCCAGACTCCAGTCAATAATAGGACGAAAGGAAGCTCAAAACGGGACCCGTGGAGATCCAATCCACAAAAAAGCCCAAGTAGCAACGAACCCCTGTTCGGTACTTCAACAACACGAGGTACGGAGTTGCCGTGAGGGAAAGGGAAGAAGGGAAGGGGGGTGCCGCGATGGAGCACTAACTAACCAACTACAACATACATACGGAGTACTCAAGACGGTAACTGTACGGAGACGGGAGAAGGGGAAAAATTCCAGATTCACGCAGACAGACGAAGAACCTCACAGTGAACAGGTAATATATCTGACAGCGGCATTCTCCATTGGGATCCAGTGGTTAGGCGCTACTGTGTTTATGCTTAAATGTTGGCCCTGCGATGGTTCCGTGGTGGTTGGGCGGTGGTTCCATGGTTGTGTTCCCTCCCTGACAGCTGTCCGGTCCGTGTTGGCGCCGTGGCCGCCGATCTTTTGTCGATCGGTGCTTTGTCGGGACTATACTTATTACTTACTTACTATATTATTGCACTGAGGTGATCTTGTATTCCTCTTTATTTTTTTAATTTATCCTTCAAGATGCTACTACTAGTAGTTAATTAGTTATTACCTGCGCTCTGTATTGGTCCCACCGTTCACCGGTATGGCCTGAAATCCTCCCGTTGTGACTCGATAGGCTCTGCAGTGTAACTCGTATATAGAGGGGGTCTAGGACTACATACAATTGGCTACAAGTTATTATTGAAGCTATCAAAAATATTATTGTTATCTTCTTTCTCCAATTTCGGCATTTTTACAGGTCTTTCCTATTTGAAAATTTCAACCAGCATTCCTGCGACAGGACTCTTATTCTTGGATATATCATGTGCCAGGCACATCTACTCCGTATGTACACTAGAGCAAAGAGCTACCCAGTATTTGATACATTGACATGAGACATGCTAATCACACACTGTACTCATTCATCGCAGCTAGATAGAAAGTAGAAAAGAAACACCCAAGCAAAAAAACTCCAGACACCCTGCTCCGTGCTGGATGAAATCCCTAGAAAATGGACTAGTAAATGAGCCAGAGAGGATCGACGAGTATCGCATGACACTCATTTCGTCCCCGGACACCCACTTAACGTAACGTAGCCTTTGAACAAGAAAAGAAATGGAGAAAAAAAAATATTAAATCGAACGGTGGGACGGTGCAGTTCCCGGAAACACGTGAAAAAAAAGAGAAGGGAGAAATAAAGGAATCGGAAATTTCGTTAGAACAAACGCCCTATCCACATGCGTAACTTGCTTTGCAGGCAAAAAAAACCACGAATCGTCAGCTTCAAGATTATCATGTCTGCATCACGACATCCCCATCCACTTCGTACTCGGCGTCAATATCTGCGTCTGCATCTGCGTCTGAATCTGCGTCGGTGCCATTGGTAGTGGGCACGGCCTTTTGGCCCTCACCTTTGGAAGCAGACTCTAGCTCGGCGGGAACCATAACGTGGATTTTCTCGACCAAAGCCTTCCGGACTGATCGCGGTCTCTTGGGGTTATCGCTGGATCGACGGGAGGCTGCTGTTCCAGGTGACCGCGAGATGGAGTTAGTTTTCTCGGGGGTACTAGGTGCTTCCGTATCGTCATTGGACGGCTCGGTAGCATCAATGCCATTCGTCTTGACAGGTTCCTTGGGAGCAGCATTTCCATTAACACGCTCCGGTTCTTTTTCGGTACCTTCTTCGAGTACAGGAGCCGTGTCCTTGGCATCCTCATCAACGACAGCTTCTTCCTCGACAACTCCGCTCTGTTCCGTTCCGTGACCATTAGCCTGGGTAGATGTTGCTTCAGCTGCGGGAGAGTCCGTGAGAATAGAGCTTCTCCCACGACGAGTGCTGCCTCCGGGGGTGACCATTGCCAGCCCGGAGGGTCGCCGAGGTGTGCCGCGACCGCCATTACGGGCAGCCGTGGGTGTCATTGACATGCTATTGATTTTGGTGCTACCAGATGGGCGGCCAGGTCTGCGTTTAGGGGGTGCTGCAGGAGGCACAGGAGGCCAAAGTTCGAACCGGGAGGGTGGGATTCCAGCGGCGGGGTTGGGGATTGCAGGTGGTTCGGGGTTGAACGCAGAATGGTGGGAGCCATTAGCATTAGGCCGCAAAGCCAATGTGGAAGGCGGTCCAGCGGAGTTTGCGAGAGTGTTTCCAACCGACGCATTCATCATTCGAATATTGCGCTCATAGTCGGTCGCTCTTGCCTCGGTCTCATCTTCATCTTCGTCCGGGTCCTCTCGGGGGGCGACGGTATGAATGGGAGCACGATCGAAATGAGACTGATTACTACGACCCATAATGTAAGGTGTCCAGAGCAGCGCATCTGGATTGAGCTGGACGTAGCCCTTGTTTTCCCAGCCACTGATGACCTCGTTGTAATATTTGTGATCGAGACGGATGGCGTACGTCTTGGTGATGGGATCCCGCACGAGAGCTCGAAGTCCCTCCAGGGCGGATACAATATCATCTGCCGTCATTCCTGTGCGATCAGACAGATCTGCAATGCTGACAGGCGTCTTCAAATCACGAAGTTGGTATGACAAAATCAATCGCCAATAGTTTCGGTACGACACCAGACCCATGTCGGAGAGAGGCTTCTCGGGCGATCCATTTTTGCCTTCGATGCGAGTAAGGAGGTATGAGAAGTCGATAAGGAGGTTTCCGTAGCCTTTGCGTTGATGGATAGGCAGAGTAAGAATGCAGGAAACGTTATTCGCTGAGCTTGGACGTTTTTCTTTACTGAAGTAGCCAACGAAATGGCAGCCCAAATCGTCATACTCAGTCATGACATAGAATAAGAATGGCTCAACGTCGTAGTAAAGAGTCTTGGAGCCTAGGAAAAGTTTCGCAAGAAGGCACAGATTTTGACAGTACACTGGGTTCTTACGCCCATCAACTTCGAAGATTGAGATCGATTGATCTCGATAAATCTCATCACCGGGGGGATGCTTCGCAGGACACTTAAGTTTATGGCGCCAGGCGACGAAGTCCGAGTTCATGTACTTGAGACAGAACTCGCAAATGTACAGAACACGGTTGCGGCTGTATTCCTCCGGGTAAGGCGCTGCATACCAGGTTTCGATTTCATAGCCACCAAAGTTGATAGACTTGATCTTGGAAGGAGGACCGGAAACCTTTTGTGATGCATGTGCTGTGGCCTCGCCGCTGAGTTCTGCTTCCTTCACTTTCTGTTGCCATTCATCTTCGGCTTTCAGACGCGCCTGTTCGAATCGGTCGCGATCGAATTGTGTGGGAAGTGTCCTGGATGTATCTTGTTCGCTTTCAGACAGAATGCCTCCATATGGTTTTGATTTGGCGTCGTCTGTCTCACGGTCAAACAAAGTCATGGAGTTATAGGATATGGGGGGAAGGGGAACGAAATGTGCCTGGGGTTCTGGGGCCACAGGTGGCGGCTTTGGTGCTCTCTTCTTCTTGCGTTGCGGTCGGATTTGAGTGCCTGTTATTTTGGACATTTTTGCCTCGTCCAGCCGGAACCCAATAATCAATTTTCCAAACTGCCTAGTTACCACGCGGCAGTGCTCTCGGTCCACTGCGCGAGTTCGTCTCACGCGTACAGAACGTGTCCGAGCAGGAGATTGGACATCACCATCAGCAATCGCATCCCCCTCCAAGGCCGCATCATTCAAAATTGGGTTATCGGAGCGGAAAGATGTTTGTCGAAGTCTCTTTCGAAGCACAGGTATGTGTTCTTCGGCCTCGATTGATGAGGCCTTTCGCTTTCGAAGCGATCGCGAGCTATTGAGCATCTCGTCGTCAACGCCTGTGTTGAAGATAGAATGGAATCCCTCGTCGTGTGTGCCAGCGTGCGCAGGCAGAAGCTCTTTGGGAAGGGCCGAGGCTCCGAGTGTGGTTTCTGTCGTTGTATTTATTATCGGGTCAGGCTCTAAATTGTTTTGAACACAGCTTGGACACCTCCATGGGCCTGTGTTGATGTTAGTGCGTGTAAAACATCGGAGCGGGATAAAGCAGAGATCGAAGAGCATGTGTTTGCGTACCATCCGTTTCATCAAATGCTTCTTGTTCCCGAGCGCATTGCCGATGGGCTGTTGGGGTATCGAGTCAGTGATGATTCAAAATAAACAGGTAAAGGGCAGGGCAAGCAGCGTAACGTACAGTGATCACCACAAACAACACAAGTGAGCCATTCCTCAAAATCTTCGCTTGGATCGTGTTCCTCGTCTTGACTGCAAACCCTATTGGTCCGTTAGTACAAACATCCTGATTATGCGCCCAGTGCGGCGAGCCCTTCCACTTACAAGCAGTTTGAGCCACTGCGAATATCAGTCTCGACATCCTCGCGACCATTGCTCTCAGCTTCCCAGTCTTCGGCTTCTGACTCGTGGTCGCTTGATTCGGGTTCTGACGCGTCACGTTCATTTGCCTCAAACCCGGGGTCGGCATCTGCATCGGCTATCTCAGACTCCGCATAGTCTTCTTCAGAACCCGCGTCATCGTCGGGTAGCTTGACAGCTCCAACAGGTTCAGCCCCATCATTGTCATCATCATCTTCCCCGTTCAACTTGATGCTGCCGTTCTTTCCATCCGCAGCTTCATCCGGGCCATCCTCATCAACTTCTCCAGTGTATGCTCGGTGGACGGCATCTTGAAGCCGTTGATCCATTTCATACAAGTCAGTCTCTTCTTCTCCCTCCGCATCTAGATCGCTATCGGCCGGGTCCACAGGCGGGTCAAGTTTGCCCGATTCATCGTTCGCTGGCGGCACCGTCGCCGCCATAGTGAAAGTTACCGCCACCGCCAGGTTGAGCACAGTAGTGCTTATTGTATGCGCTGAGGCTAACTGGGGTATTTTTTTGGTGAAAGAAGCTTAGACTGATCGAAGCACCCCGCTGACGTCGGCGCTGATCCGGGGGTGCATCTGGATCAAAAGCGGGTTCGAGGCTGGCTAGAGTGGTACCGAAGATATTCGCGAACACAAGTATCGATCGGGATTGACGCTTAAAGTTTTCAGGCGCAAAGTTGAAGCTAAACAAACAAGAGGTGTCAGTCTGCGGCTGGAGTGGCTAGGCATCGCAAGCGCGTCGCAAAACAGAGAAAACTTACCCCAAAAGAAACCAGTGCAATACTTGATTTAAAAGCGTACCAGACGCGTCAACTGGCAGTCCATACACCGGGGCCTGTCTCTTTTACAATCGAATGCGATTTGCAGCGGCCTTCACGCCCCTTGTCCTGTGAGTGTCGTTGCAGCGTGCTGAGTCAGCCCAGGCTAAACCACTTCGGGCGGGGGAGACCTCAAGCCCGTCGCTGTAGGAAGAGACACTCCCCTCCACACTCTCCGCGATCGATCTACTCTCCTCAGTCCGTGAGAGGCTTTGTGGCTCCTGATTCTATTTTGATAGCTCTTTCCGATTATCTACATACCCATACAACCGCACACCATGGGTGTCCCTTTTGAGGCTCTGATTCCCTATGGGATTATCATGACCGTACGTATTATTGGTCAATGCCTGCCGAGACTATAGCTCACCAATCGCTATAGATGTTTGGTGTGACTGGCTACGGTCTCCACTATGTCAAGCGTTTTGCCAACGATGGCAAGAAGGCGCGCTGGAACCGGGACCTGTGGGATAGAGTAAGTGTTTCATTCTCGTCGGCTGCGGTCGGGACTTAGAGGCACATTAGCTAACAATTTCACAGCAAAGTGAGTGATTACGAGACTATCGGCCGACCCAAAAGCGCCTAGGAAAATCATATGAGACTAATCCCAACCAACAATAGTGATGGAGAGAGACCTGCGCATCACAGGCTCATTCCGTGGGCAGTCCAGCAACCACCAAGCACCCACCGGATTCGAAGTCAGCAACCCTTGGAAGGTACGAATAACAGATCCCCTGTCCCTTTGGTTCCAGGCTCCATGCAGAAACGCTGACCGAGACATAGATCGAGAATCGGATCTACTAGTTTCAAAATGCAACCTCTTTTCCTTTACGTTCAATGTCTGCGCCTTCCTTACCCCATGATCATACATATCCACTGCAATTTCTCTAGAAACGTCGTTGTACCATATCATTTGTTCTCTTGGATTTCCTAGTAGTCCGCTCAGTCTACTTGAGCTCCGAGGTCATTCCCCGAATACCTTGGATCTCACTCTCACGGAGATGCATATCGAAATACTCGGCCAGGGCCTCGACGCGGTCCTCTTCGGTCTCCAGCACCTGCAAGATCTCCGTTTGCCCACGCAATCTCATCTTGACTTCTTTACCCGACATGATGCACTGACCTACGATCTCTGTGCCGCTTGGGCCCAAAAGCATTCGCATGCAGACAAAGATCTGGGTGAACCAGCTTGTTCGGCTCTGGCTGGATTCGAAGTTCATGACGCTGAAATCCTGCGGTAGAAACTCCATATCGGAAAAGCATATCTGTGGCAACCACTTGCTCTCGGGGTTGTATCTTGTTTGGTAAATCCAGATCTTTTGGCTTGAGTTTGTGAACTCAGCAATGCTTTCTCTGACAATACGCATCTCAGATGGTGCGATAGCCGTAGCAGTAGCACCTTCTTGAAGTAATAGTGGAGCAGTGGCACAATTGTTTCCAAAGCCGACATCAACCTATCCATATCCGTTAGCATGGTTCATACGCTACAGTAGACCTTCATGCCATACCATGTACTTCTCCCCTGCGATGATCACAATCAGAACCATATGTCCACTTCGGATCAATAGTGTAAGCTCTACTGGGAATACTCGGAATGCTAAACCGTCGGAGAACTTACAATGGCAGATATAATCCATCATCCACTCCCTTCGCCGCCGCATGACTGACTCTACCTCCAGTGGCGTAAACAAGATACCCCAGGGACCGCAAGACAATAAAGAAGATGCCGGTGTTCTCCATGCAATACCCATCCAGCCGGCGCTCCACCATCTTCTCAAAGAGACATTCCGGGTTCAGAGATATAGTATGATGCTGCGAGTAATGCAGCGCTGAATTGCCCCATGGGATGGAAGTGAGATGCTGCCTTTGCAGCTCACCCAGCGCAGAAAGTGCGTCATTCTCGATATTCTGGCGGAGATGTTGAAGAAGATTGCCCTGGGATCGGGCGGAATGGGAGTATCTGATTCGGTTCAAGTATAACTCCAGCTGTTGATCGGTATATGTGGGTTTTTGTGCCATTGATGGGGTTCCTTGTTGGAATTTGTGTGTTCAAGAGATATAGGAACTGTCTCTGGCCATTGAGAGTCGGAATTATTCGATTCTCTCTCTCGAGGACTAGTTAACTATGTATGTCATTGGTATTTTGATGACCAATATTCTTTCCCCCACACTTTCCCGCACATCATTGCCTCCACGCGCAGCTTATATAGTGTCTGGCTGGGTTTGTGCATAATTCATTTTGTAGATGCCCACATACACTTTCGAGTGTTATCCGCCGAGTCAATCTGTATAGCTTAGAATAGTGTACATAGAAAAAGATGACAAGGCACATTCTATACAAATGAACAGACATAAACGACATAACTATGGATATGCATGAATAATAATTCCAACAAAAATCGCAATGGAAACACTAGTCCCTGTACTTACAGTACTAATAAATATATTTTTACTCTGTTCCTGTACATATGACATGTATATTGTTCCTTGATACCCCATGTTTCCTACAGGTTAATGTTATCAATCACCTCGGCTATGACCGCCGCTTGTGAAGAACAGAATTATCTAGACATAATTAAC
This sequence comes from Penicillium psychrosexuale, assembly GCF_028828465.1. Lineage (NCBI taxonomy): Eukaryota > Fungi > Ascomycota > Eurotiomycetes > Eurotiales > Aspergillaceae > Penicillium > Penicillium psychrosexuale. The sequence continues at coordinate 182,194 of NW_026643190.1, read as the reverse complement.
AAATTTGTATATAAGATATAGAAAATAGAGAATTTGATTGTTACTACTCTCTCAATATCTCAAGACTAAGCAATACATAGGCTTGTGAAACGTACCTTTACACGCTCCGTGTAGATCTCCGATGATGTAGTATTCATCCGATATCCGGACCTACGGACATGTGGTTCGATCAGCGAATATGAACCTTTAGCTCATCACATTTCTCTATTACTTCTTGTCTAAACTCTACTTTGTACAGTCCAGCATCTACCCAACTTCAATAGCAGATTGCCCCTCCCACCGTGAACCCCGCATCTGAACAAAATGGCTACGCTAAACGAGCAACTTGCGACATTGACTGCGAACTACTCGCCCTGCGATGTATGCCAGCGTTGCTTTCCATAAATCGTCAGACGATGCATCTAACATTCTAATTTCCCAGGTATCAGACGCCCTCATCAAGCTGCAAAAGACACCCGAGGGCAGCACAGCAAGAGCAGGCTACCTCGCAGATCTAGGTAAACCATCGGCAAAGCCTCTGACTATAACTCCAATAACCCCACTTACATATATCCACCAGTGCCATTCTCGCCCACGACAGGGCGGAATGAAACAATGCCCAAGATTGCGGCTCCGGCCACAACATTCAAATTCCTGGCCAAAGACGCCAGCCCGCCAGCAATCGCGACTGAAAATCCCCAGAAGCACGGCTTCCCGCCGGGTAAGCACTGGGTAGATCACGTCGGCGCATTTCAAGAGTCGGATTCCTCTGGCGCTGGATCCATCGTTGTCATCGAGCAGCCTGAGGGCCAATACTGCGCTGTGACGGGCGGGATCATGGCGACCCGGATGAAAGCCCTCGGGATCAAAGCCACGGTTGTGGGTGGCCGTGTCAGAGACTTGAGGGAATTGAAAGCCACTGGACTTCCGGTTTGTCGTTGGTCTAATGGGTTTGTTGGTAGCGTTACTGATTAATTTTCGCATGGTGGTAGATCTGGGCTCGTGCTAGTTCTACTGTTGGCACCAATGCCGAGGCCAAGGCTGGTGCTCGTGATGTGCCTATCACAATTGGTGGTGTCACTGTTTCGCCTGTGAGTTCTAGTTTTTGTGCTATTCGATTGTTTCATGTAGAGTTCAGGATCTAATTATTGCAACGCATTTAGGGAGATATCATCTTCTGTGACCCCTTGGAAGGAGTGGTGGCCATTCCTCGCGAGCTGCTCGGCCAGGTGCTTGAGCTCATGCCTAAACTCACTACCATGGATGAGAAGGCCATTGAGGCCGTTGCGCAGGGAATGAGCGTCACTGATGCTTTTAAGCAATTCCGCTGATGGCCTACTTTCAGCCGAATGTATACAAAGGTATAAAATTTGGATTGATATCGATGTATTCAGATGCAAGCTATACTACAGGCAAAATCTGATACAGTTCACTGACGGCTAAATACTGCCGTAGGTAGTGGACCAGTAAGAACCCTACAGAAATAATATTATCAAATGTATAGCATATATGCTGGTCCAATCTTTTGGTATTCGAAGTATACAATACATAACGAGAAATCTGTGTATCCAAAAAAGAAAAAAAGGGCTAAAAGCCAAATCGCTGTGCAAATATACAACCGAAACTCAAGTTTCGTTTACTCCGACACCCAGACGGCGGCCATGCCCATACCGGTACCGATACACATACTGGTGACACCGATCTTCTGGTTTGTGCGCTTGAGCTCAGTAAGCAATGTGCTGACCTGGCGAGCACCAGTGCAGCCAAGAGGATGGCCGAAAGCAATAGCACCACCCTTGGGGTTAATCTTCTCGGAAGGAATGCCGAGCTCATTAATACACCAGACACACTGGGAAGCGAACGCCTCGTTGATCTCGTAAATGTCGACATCATCCTTGGTGATGCCGGCCTTCTCCAGTGCAATGGGAATAGCCGCCCAGGGGCCGATTCCCATGAGCAGGGGCTTGACGCCGATGACGCTGGCAGCGACGTACTTGCCGATGATCTTCTGGCCCAGACGCTCGGCGGTGGACCGCTTCATAAGGAGGACGGCGGCAGCACCGTCGGAGATCTGGGAGGCATTACCGGCGTGAATGGAGCCGTCCTTGGAAAAGGCAGGCTTGATCTTGCCCAATGACTCGGCGGTGATACCCTCGCGGACGCCGTCGTCGGCCTTCACGGTGATAGTCTTCTCCTCGCCAGTCTTGGGGTCGGTCCACTTCACGTCAAGGGGCGCGATCTCCTCGTTGAAGAGACCGGCCTTCTGGGCGGCAAGAGCCTTTTGGTATGAGTGGGCGGCGAAAGCGTCTTGGGAAGCACGGGTGACGCCACGGTCCTTGGCCATGTTCTCGGACAGGACACCCATGGGGACCTTGCAGTTTGCGGCCTCGGGGTGGCTCTCGAGGAGGTCGGAAAACTCGGTCACGGCACCGGGTCTGTGTTAACCTGTTAGTCATGATATCGAACGAGGGAATGCCAGGGTTTGAAACATACCCGTACTGAGAGGACATGCTCTCAACACCGGCGCCAATGCCGACATCGATCATGCCAGCCTGGATGGCGTTGGCAATATCGGCGATAGCCTGGAGACCGCTAGAGCATTGACGGTTCAAGCTCTTCACGGCGGTGCTCGCTGGGAAGCCGGCCACGAGAGCGGCAGCACGGAACTCAGTAGCACCACCACCGGGGGCAAGGACGGAGCCGACAGCAATGTCCTGAACGACGCTAGGGTCAACGCCGCTCTTGTTCAGAAGAGCCTTGAAGACACCGGCAAGCAGATCAGCACCAGCGGTATCCTTGAATCCACCCTTACCACCCTTGGTGAAGGCGGTGCGCAGGGCACATGTCACGACAATGTCATCCGGGTGCTTCTCGATGATAGCGGCGGCTCCCTTCTTGCCGCCAGGGCCGAAGTGGGAGGAAACCTGGTTCAGACGTTGCTGGGCTATAGATAGAAGTTAGTTTGCTGATTCTATTTCGATTATAACTTGGAACAAGCCACCAGGCACGAAGTATTCTGTTAAATACATGCCCATGACTGTTACATGCACAGCACTTACCGTTAGACATGACTTCAGTATGTTATGGAGATATGGGAGAGGTATGAGGATTAAAAATAGGGCGAAAGCGAGGATAATAAATCCAAATATCCGGGGAAGCCTTGATTTATAAATCAGGCCCGTGGAGTCGGTGGTATTTCCCCTTTGGACGACTGCCGTTACTGGCCGTTGTCGCATTCTGGGAAAGTGCCGAGGTCCATTTAGCCGCATCATTGTTGATCCGTGGAAGTCACGGGATCTCCGACGTGGGGCATGTGAAATCAGATATCACATGCGAAGGTTTTGCGACGTCATGTAAAGTAGATCGGCTCGGCATAAGATGGTGCATAATATCAATATTTTTCAGGTGTTGTTTGCACAAAAATTCTTTCTCTAGACTAGTATCGCACTTTGAATACGGAGGATAAATAATATGTGTCCACGAATAACTCGGAATGGCCAGATTAATACCTTTGAACTTTCTTCATCCTCATATATCAAGAAAGGAAAGTTTATTCTAATCACATCCCCTGATAGCTCAGCTGGAAGAGCGCAAGACTGTAATTGTCCTGTTCTGTAAAGAACCTGTCATCTTGAGGTCCCTGGTTCGATCCCGGGTCAGGGGATTTTTTTGTATTTTTGTGCTACATACAAACTTTGCCTCCCTGGTGTGATTTCTCCCTAACGAACTACTTCGATCCAACACAATGACCGCAAATTCCCATACGGTCGCGGATATCAATCTGTTGTCTGAATTTCTCAGCGACAATCAAGTACAAAATCTCTCCACGACATCCCCAGTCGACTGCATTGTCATATGCGCCTCAGCGGTTCTCCACAGTGCCGAGATCCTCTTCAAGGCTCTTCAGCAAAGACCATCTCTTACCAAAGCTCTCGTACTGTGCGGGGGCATCGGGCACTCGACCGAGCTCCTTTACGATGCAGTGAAATCTCATCCCGCCTTTTCGCGGATTGCAGATGAGATCCAAGGTCTCCCTGAGGCCAAAGTCCTCGAACGAATTCTAGGCGAGTTCTTCGATCGATCTCTCATCACCAAGGAAGGATGTCAGATTCTCCTTGAACCCCTATCAACAAATTGTGGACAGAATGCTTCATTTTCTCGCAAAGTCCTCGATGAAGCGGGCTTTCGGGCACCAGCCACTTGCATTATCATTCAAGACCCCACGATGATGCTCAGGACCAGGGCATCGTTTGAGAAGACTTATGAAGGTGCCCAACCTCCACTCTCAGTAATTAGTTGCCCGGTATTTGTGCCGCAGGTGCAATTGTCTCGTGGCGGAGTCATTGAGTATTCAGACATGTCGCCGCCGTCAGAGTTGTGGTCACAAAGTCGGTTTTTGGGGCTTATCATGGGCGAGGTACCAAGGTTGAGGGATGATAAAGATGGTTATGGTCCTCGGGGACGTGGTTTCATTGCTCATGTGGATGTTCCAAGTCATATTGAAGCAGCTTGGGCTCGACTACAAGTGGTGGCTAAAAGTTCTAGATAGGGATATGGAGATATATATTGCGAATAACACACACTGACATTTGTTGTACCTTAAAACTACAAAATAGTCGGCCGCGTTTGCGGCCTCTGTCACTGAGAACAATATGATTCAGCCAGCTCGATGGTAGGGACTTATAGCCTTTGACATGTGTACTGCGATAGAATGGGAACCGAGGTATCATTATGGAGTACATACAGTGACTGTTCATAAGTTTTAACACCCCCTAGCCCCACATCCCTAGATTATGTAATATTCTGCCAGTCTAAAACTCCATAAATTGAAACTAGTATCTACTAATATGGCATATACCACCTCTGACTGTCAATGATAGCCTGTACTCGGTGAAGCATTGTCTCAGAGATGCTTTAGGTGCTTTAGATCAATTCATTTCCCATGCTTGCTGCGCATTTTGTACGGCGGTGTAGACTGTATAGGAAGGCGGTATATGGGTGGGGCTTTAGGGGGTGTTAAAACTTATGAACAGTCACTGTATATCTGCAATGCAAGTACGGCCCACAACCCCACTACAATATATATGTACCGTACACCGTGGGAGTCTGGAGTGAACTTCTTGATTATTTTAAAGGCTTAAAAAGAAAACACTCGGAAATTTTAAAGATATAAAAATAATCCCCTGACCCGGGATCGAACCAGGGACCTCAAGATGACAAGTTCTTTTTACAGAACGGGCAATTACAGTCTTGCGCTCTTCCAGCTGAGCTATCAGGGGATGTGATTGGTTGATTATCATATTTGAGTAATAAAAACAACTGGGCCTGACTTATACCCGCGATGTCCACTTTAACTTAATGACAACCTTGGAAGACTCAATTTCTTGTCAAAAATAAAGCTATACTCACTAATTGGTCAAGATCGGTGTATCTAGATAAGCCGGCGGCAAAACACCATCCAACTCAGCTTTGATTTGAAGCGCCAACGTCCTCGAGTGCCACCGGTGTTGCTGTGTATAGCCACCCATCACCCAGAAGTCATGAAGGCGTGACTGCCTCTTCCATAAGCCACGTATCTCGCCCTCGGAATCAACACCCCATGTGGCGTCGATGCGAGCAGCAATCTCGCGAGGGCCGAGCTTCTTCTTACTATTGGCCTCACCGTCCACGCTATTCTTGTCATTCTTGGCACCGCCGGGAGCCTGACCTGGAGAGCCTCCTAGGATCTCAGCGGCAGTTTCGCGCACGTTTTTATCAGCAAATCCCGTACACCAGATGACAGCATCCGCGTCAATATGACTGCCATCCGAGAACCGCAGCCCCATTGCCGTGTATGCAACAGGCTCAACATTAGCTTTGATACCAGCCTTGCCTTCTTCCAACAGCTTGGTACCGCCCACATCGACATAGTGTCCGCCAGCACGCTCGATCAGGTTCTGCATCAATGCACATTCTGGGTTGTTGCTGTCCAGGACGGGGAATCCAGCTGCTGCCAGAGCTTTGTAGCGATCTGGCTCCTGTGATGCGAAATGCGCAAACAAGTTGCGGGCGAATTGGGCATCTATGATTGTCGGGACTGTCATAAAACGGTTATCTGCGAGCTCAACGCCGGAATCATAGGCGCCTAGGCTGGCTGGGTTATCGACGTAGTCCACTGGGACTATGTATGTTGGCGATCGCACGTTCATTGTTGTTTGGAATCCTGCAGCGTAGCAATCTTCGAGGATGTCGAAGGCTGTATTGGCGGAGCCAATGACTATGACTGACTGGAGTGGAAGTAATACGGTCAATCTCGGTTCTTTTCGCATCGGAGCTTCACTCACCTTCGCCCCCTTCTCCTTCAGTTGCTCGGCATTCTTGTATTGCTCTGAATGAATACTGGTACCTTTGTACAGGTGGGAATCTGCTATCGATGGTATATTCATTTTTTGGGATGCAATACCTGCGGCCATGACAACGTGTTTAGAGATTGCTTTATGTTGACCAACAGGAGTCTGGAACTTGACTATCCACCGCTTAGTCGATGGATCATACTCGGTCCATTGAATCTGTGCCGAGGTGATCATGTTGAGATTGAAAGCCTTGACATATTGTCGTACCTGGGAAGCCAGATCCTCTTTCGAAAGACGGTGGGAAGTAAGGAGCTTCTGGTCATAGTCTGTTTCCAGATTTCGTATCAATCGCTCACTCAGATATCAAGACATGAGAAACTTACCCATATAGGGCAAGTGGCAGAGTGACGTGGGGACATGGAAACGCATGTTGTCATAGCGGAGAGCCCAGTTGTCCCCTGCGTGGACATTGCGCTCGGCCATGACACTCTCGACCCCCAATGCTTTAAGGCGCGCCGCAAGGGCGATAGCTCTTTATCATCCAGTGGCAGGTTAGCATGGATATTGTTCGAGGCTTTTTCGTCTTCTTACGAATTTCCACCTCCAATTATGAACACTTCAGTCTCAAAGCTCTCAATCCCACCAAATTGTCTTCCGGGAGAATGAAGCAAAGTCTCGTTCTCTTTCTGTATATCTAGATCTTTGAGAATGGTGCCGAGAACCCAGATTTTCCACTCTATCATGTCGTTGGCGCCCTTGACTGGCAGGAGTATCACCTTTCCTTTGCAAGTGGCAGCCGGTGAGCTGGTTTGAAAGGCAAGTCCGCAGTTAATGAATTGCTGTGTACAAAAGGTCAGCTACCATTCACCAAGCTCTATCTCCACGGGTCATGCCCACAAGCACTGGCGTCGCTTGGATAAATATGGCCCCGCCATCGACCGTTATATCACCCTTGATGACCCCCAGCTTGTTAGTCTCCAACAGACTGGCAGCAATTATGCCAGGTGATTTGAATGTCCGTAAGTGGTACGTCAGTGCTAGCTGATCCTTCCAATATGCCTGGTCCTTCCAGAAGCAGTCTTTCAGCGCCCCCGCATCATTCCTAGCCAGCGCGGTGTTCAGATTCTCCAAGACAAGTTGAGCTTGCTTGGTTGGTTCATAATCCGCCATTGAAGCCGGATCTACCATTCCAGGGGCGAGCAGAGGAAGTGGATTCTGAGCCATCAACTTGAGGAGGTCGACGCGCGGGGGAAACTCATCGTGCGACGGGGACATACTTTCTGTGGATCGCACATTAGTCTTGTCAGTAAAATGCCTACACACCGATCGTCTGATAACACTCACTGGCAGTCATTGTTGGATTGAAATAAATGATGTCTGGCTTGAGTAGGGTATGAAGATTGGACGGCCCTCCCTGATCAGTCGACCTGGCGATAGGGGAAATGTCCCGCATATTGGCCGATTCGTCTATCCCGTCTTCTGCAGCCTACATACGGGTTAGTGCAGCAGTGGTCCGTGTTTCCCGGTGGAACACGAGGCCTTGGGGCATGGCAGAGTATGTCTCCCCCGCAACTTTGACACCAATTTCATGCCTTCGATATTACCTTTTACTCCGTCGAGGTGCCCAATTTCCTTCAAATGATGGGTCATGGTACTTCGTTGGTTATTAATAGTCACTGAACTACACAATAAGCAGTCCTCATACGAGTTGAAACCTCAAATATGGGACCGTGCTTGGTGGGGGAGCCACTAACCTTTTCGTCCAAGCTTCAATTGATCGGCGGTGGTATGTCCGCTGTCGGGTCAGGTCTTCAACATCTGTGGGAGATCATCATTTGTTGACATGATTGTCTATGAATTGTTCATGATTGTTCCCTCGGGGTCTTGTTGGCTTCCGGTTTATTCGAATTGGTATGGTGCGCCCATAAAGCCTGTGAAGCCCGTCCAGCCCGTCTAGCCCGTCTAGCCCGTGAATCCCGTCTAGCCCGTGAATCCCGTCTAGCCCGTGAAGCCCGTGAAGCCCGTGAAGCCCGTGAAGCCCGTGAAGCCCGTGAAGCCCGTGAAGCCCGTGAAGCCCGTGAAGCCCGTGAAGCCCGTGAAGCCCGTGAAGCCCGTGAAGCCCGTGAAGCCCGTGAAGCCCGTGAAGCCCGTGAAGCCCGTGAAGCCCGTGAAGCCCGTGAAGCCCGTGAAGCCCGTGAAGCCCGTGAAGCCCGTAAAGCCCGTGAAGCCTGTGAAGCCCGTGAAGCCCGTGAAGCCTGTAGAGCCCGTGAAGCCCGTCTAGCCCGTGAAGCCCGTGAAGCCTGTAGAGCCCGTCTAGCCCGTATAACCCATAAAGCCCGTACAACCCACAACCCCATGAACCCCCATAGAAATCCACGTACATATTCACAACTTAGAGCTATAATTTGTATTTCGTTCATATACGACAAGCAACGACTCGGCGAATATTATATTTACCGAAATGCAAGGACCAAGCGAAATGAATGACCATAAAGTCGGAGTAAATATGAGAAGATGCACCTGTAATAGGTGAACAGCATAGAAAGCGTAGAAGGGTTAGAAGTAATTCTCAACGATAAAAGACATTGGGATGTTGAGATATGAGTTCCACCATGCTGGTCCTTGGAGCCTATGTAGTATGCTTGCTATACCATGGTTTGTTCATACGGACTAGCTAGCCGATAGCGCAGCCGTAGCCAATGGGTTCACAGCAATAGTAGCAGTAGAGAAGTAACTATTTACCGGTGAAGCCAAATCAATCGTATCAGCAGTGAGAGCATACATATCATTACTACTAACAGTTTTATATATTAGCCAACAGACCGAGGCGGGACGTGGGTTGTGCCATTGAAGAATTGGCCACGGACTATAGTCGCGGATATGAGAAGTCAGTTCTATACAATCAGACAGCTGGTTATCCGAAAAAAAAAAGAAACATTAGAGAGAAACCTCGCAGAAATCAGATAGGGCATACATACTCCATACGATCTATACAAATGGAGTTTGGGGAAATAAAAAAATCCCCTGACCCGGGATCGAACCAGGGACCTCAAGATGACAGGTTCTTTGCAGAACAGGACAATTACAGTCTTGCGCTCTTCCAGCTGAGCTATCAGGGGAGTATATGGTATAAGTAGCAGATTGTATATTATAAACCAAAACTACCTACCAGAAATCACAGTGATTCACGATCCATATTCCCAAGAACCACCAGCCAATATACCTCCAACCGAGCCGAAAGCCAAACAGACAACCAAACCAAGCAGATAAACACCCATGATCCGACGCGCCCTAACCGCCGCCTCATCAGCGCGCGCATCACCCCCAAGCACATTGACAAGCGCCTCAGCCTGCAAGCTCCAACTCACCCGGCCATCATGGCACCTTGTACGCGACCCGACCCCTCACAAAACAGGAGCATATGATTAGAATGCCCCTCGAGCGTATCTGCAAGCCCAAATCCAAAGCAAAAACTAACAGGAAAACCGCACCAACAGAGCCCCAGCACCACCCGCCTCTTCACCACCACCCCGTTCACAGCCTTCACAGCCTCACCACCAACGAAAGACCCCTCACCCTTCCGCCTCTCCGCAAACAAACCCGACTCCTCCCCGCCCTCGTTTGAAGATGTCTATTACAGCCCGTACCAGCCAAAGCGCCAATGGCCACCGGATATGTCCAAGCTGTCCCCGAAACACCAGTTTCGGCTTGAGCGCAAGTACCGGCGGCGCGCGGCGCTGAAGTATGCCCGGCCGAAGTTTATGAAGGCTGTTTTGTTGGGACAGTGGGTTGTTATTGGATGTGAGTTTTCTTTTGAGATGGGGTTAGGGTTGGATATTTGTGGATTGCGAATTGCTTATACACTTGTAATGGATAATGGGGTTGATTTTGAGGAAGGATGCTGACTTTTTATGATACGTAGTTGTCATTATCTATGCGGTGCTCTTTATGGAGTGGGAGTCGGATGATACTGCATTCCATGCGGTAAGATATCTCTCTGCAAATTATGCTCATTTGTGTCTTGACTAACATTATTTCTAGATTCGGAAAAGCTTCTTTGCTGGTTTACAGACTGTATTCTCCAGTGCACCACCTCCTGGCCCGAGAAAGGATCAGAAGGATAATACAGCGTCTGAGGAGAGCTCGTAGTCGAGTCATATTTGTGTCTGACATCAATATATTCTGTACAATATTCAACTAGATTCCCTACTTGCACCTGCAGTCTGCCAGAAAACTCCAAAATTCAATAAGAAAACTACTGTCGATTCATTTAATTCTCATATCTGTTCATCATTTGTCGTGAAGAAATCCTGTCGGAAGAACAGGCGTCGCTGTACCATGGAGAGAAGGAGAAAGAGACAGGAAACATCAACAGTCTGTCTCTTTCTCGCTTTTTGCTCCTTCGCCTGTGCCAAATATGGCTTCATTACATCATGTCCGCAGGACTTCTCTGGACAAGGAAATGCAGTCAACATGCCAATAACACCAAGAATGCCAAGGCCTGTCAGAAATGACAGACGACCAGTAAACTCCAAAGATCAAGTAAACAAAAAAAACACCAACAAAATAAGTTGGGGTGGGGCTGCTTGAGGACCAGCCCTAACGCCGAGTCATGATCGTATGAAACCCAAAGAAAAGGATAAGAAATAAAGACAAGAGAGGAATGGGAAATTCGTTAAATCGAACCGGGGGATTGCGCACCCGGTTCTTAAAGCCAGCTGCGTAGGTCACTCGACGGGGTAATCGGGCCAGCAGCTGGGCGGTTGTCCGCGAAGTCCAGAGCAAGCTCCAGCCTGGGCGGCCGCTCATCGACCAGGCCTTTTCTAGGACTACCAGGCGCGACCTTCTTGGGGGATTTGGTGGGTGAGCCAGGTTCGCCTCCTCGGGGCGGGCCTTCGCGTACAAAGGTATACGGCCAGCCATCATCGGCTGCAGCTGCGACCCAGGTTCGCAGGCAATCATGCACAGAAGAATAGAACTTCTCCTTGCAAGTACGCAGACTACCACCCATGACTTTCTCAAAACCAGAGGCACGGAGCTCATCACGAAGTTGGTTTCGCTCGTCAGTGGTGGGCAGCATGGCAATCAGGCCGTTTACAAGATCGAGATGTGCTGCAAGATAGTTGGTCGCATCCCATTCAACACCTCCAACGTATGGGGCAGCTGGAACAGGGGGACGAGGGACTGGAAAGTGACGCTCGTTATAAGGACGAGTGTCTACTGGTATCCTCTCGCCGAAAAGGTCTTCCGACTTGGGGAGGGGAATCACATTTAGGTGATGAAGGAAAATCCAGAAGACCTCCTTGGTCACGTTGGTAATCTCCTTACACCACACTCTATATGGTCGCGATTGGTAAATATTCGCAATGAAGGTCAGTGGCTGGTTGTCCACTGGTGGCGCTGGGTCCCCCAGATAAGAAAGGATCTGCCTGGCGCGCTTGGCCCCCAGTTCACCAACAGGAGCAGTGGAGAGCTGCGTAAACAGCAGGTTTGCAATGATACCCCGAGTGGTGAACTCACTGGGACCCTTCTTTTCCTCGTCAAAGAGCATATGCAGCAGAGCGGGGAAAAGTTCATCCTCGATGGCAGTGAGGTGTGCCAGGGCCGCAGATGTAGTGCAAAGAGCCTTCAGACAGAGCAATGCCTGGTGCAGAAGGGTGTCTTCGTGATCCTCACTGTAGACGGGTTAGCTACTGGTTAGAAAGAGGGAGACAGGATACATACCGCCAGGTCATCTTCATAATGCGGTAGAGAAGCTGCACAATTTCATCCATTCCCCCTTCAGTGATAAAGTCATTGACCCATTGGACGGTTTCGTTACGTAGGAGAAGACGCAGTTTGTGCATCTTTCCCACCTCAACCATCTCGGGCTTTTGGATCTCTCTCAGGTAATGCACAAAGTCGGAAGGATCCGCTGCGGTATCGACAGCGGCCGCATCAGCAAGTGATGCTGTTGAGGCATTGGCTGACAGGGTGGTGTAGACACCAACAGGCTGAGAAAGATCCACAGACCTTGGCCGCATCCGGCTTGATGCTCCACTATCCCTTCGCAACTTTTTGCCAGGCGACGAGGGGCCTTTAAAGGAGAAGCCGCGGCTCCTAGATCGTGATCGAGAGCCTTTACGATCCTGAGATTGGGAGTCTTCCTTGGATTCTTTGCCGCGTCCTCGACGGCTATCGTTGCCCGCGCTGGGAGGAGTGATATTCTCTGTCCGATCTTTCTGGATAAAATCAGCCTTGATATTAGTATCAAGTGAGCGCATTTTATCTCTCATGTTATGAGGGATGTTCCTTGCATCCTAACGGTAGGTTAGCCTTGATATTCAAATCGGTTGTATATAGTCCGGCCAACAAACCAGCAGCTTCTCGAACTCGCTTTCGAGGTCCTTGGAGTTCAGATGCTGATGCACTTCAGCATCTCGCCCCTTTGCATTGAATGCAGAGATAGCAGCCTGTACACGGGAAATACGCTTGGGCTCTTCTTTTGGCATGGTAGACGGGGATATCTTTCGTGGACTCGGTGGCCCCCTGCTCTTAAAAGAGGCACTACCGCCTTGCCCAATGGGGTCGCTCTCTCCTGAAGGTGCGCGCTGCAACCCAAGAATATCCTTCACCTTTCGGTTTCCTGTAAGAATCTCTGACTTCGGACGAGGCTTATGGTCAGTCGGTTTGGCGAGGGATGGTTGGGAGTAGTCGCAGAAGTTGCGTTGCTGGCTTGGCCCGTAGCCCTTGGGCATATAGAGAGAGACCTCGTCCTCTACAGTTCGCCTCAGGTCGGCGGTCGAGTTCGGCCTGGATCGGCCAATAGCCTCTTTGCGAACCGAGGCCGAGTCCTGTGACCAGACTGGAGATGGCATATTATCAATCAAGTCAGTCGGGCTGCGGTTTTCCTTGTCGCGACTCTGCTTCGAGCCATCCTTCCTTCCCCGTTGGGACCTCTTGAGGATGGCCGAGAGACTATTAGATGATTTGGCCTTTTTGGGCGACAGATCATTCTGCTCAAGTGGCTCCTCCGATTTACCATCCCTCCGCTCCATATAATTTCTGAGAGACTTCAATGAGACAGCGCTCTTGGTCTTCTTATGAAGGGCACCTTTGCTTTCCTTGCCGCCCATCTTTGGCGCGGCCACTCCGTGGTCGCCCGCATCACGATTGGGGACAATCTCACTGAGTGGGTGGTAGCCAGCAATGAAACCAGGCTCCTCGGTGAACTGGAAAGGGATGTTCTCGATTGGCTTGCATCTCGGCATAGGTCGCGCGGCGGCGGCATCGTCGGCTGATTGATTCCGTTTATGGGTTTTGGACGACATCATGGCCCGGAACATGGACTGTTTGGTAGGGGATCGGTTCGCATCGTCAAAGATTTTGGGGCCAGATGTACTCGCAGCCATCGCTATCCTCTTTGACCAGCAACTAGGTACATCTTGTTAGCAGATGAAGTGCATGAAGACCTGTGGAGGGGAACGGGTAGTTGCAGTTCGAACTCACGGGATCTGTGCAAACAAACGCAGAATAGAACAACAACGCGGTCAAAAAAGGGAGGTGGTCAAGTAAACCCTTCAATCTCAACAAAGAACAAAAATGCGGGGAAGAGGATAGGCCGGGTGGAAGAAAAATAAAAGACTCAGATGGGCAAGCTGCGGAATTTGAAGAATCAACGGCGCCTTGCTGCCAACAGCAACCGTCATCGAGTATCAAGATGTTGATCCACTTCGCCTCGACTTAGCGCATGAGACGATCCTTGGGGTTGGCTGGATGGAAGGTGGAGGAGTAAACAACGTGCGGGTAAAGAGGTTGCGAGGGGCAACGCCGGGACTTGGCGGTGAACTTGGAGTTTATTAGCAACAGTGCGCCATATCGGGTTTGTCTGCGCTGCTTTCTGGGGGCTAGACATGTCATATTGCTTATTATTGCCATTCATTTGGTGTTATTTCTCAGCTTGCATGTAGTCCTTGCATCTTTTTGTTTATTTGACTGTGAATGTTAATGTTGTTGTTGTTATTGTTGTTATTACTGTACGCATCCGGCTAGTTGTATATATTGGATAGATCCTTGATTGACACTTGATACATCTACTTTGTAATATAAATGATACGAAATACCAATCGTATCTACGGAGTACCAACCTACAATTCATATCTTACAGGGTATAGTTGCAACTATCATGCCTCTTTGTTATTGACCTATGCCGATGCCGGCAGGACTGGCCCCATTGAGAATAAATCCACTATCGTATTACATGCAGTTATGTCGAACGACGCTCAAACCACTTTTTCAGATCTTCTGATCATATTTTATGCAGTTAGTGCGTTGAGTGGAATTCGATCCACAACCGTTTGCGACTTCCCGGTGGCGGGTACTTAAGTCCTTACACCTCAAACGCAGACATAAAAGACGAGGAAGAATGTAAAACTGCGATATAAGCGGTGATTTGAAGGATACAAAGCGATATATGAGAGACAAGTCTGGTTTATATACAACTTAGGGTTTGCCGGTGCCAGAACGGAGAATAACGAACATCGGGCATTTTCGGACTGGCAGTATTCCACCAAGTTACTTATCGCATAATTACATTTTGGTCTACACCCAAGAATTCAAGGCTTAATTCAAGATAAAATCATCTTCCAGAGCAGCTAAACACTAGATCGAGCCGACATCCAGAGCCAAGCCTGCAGCATGAATTGCCCCTCGCGGACTGACGACACTCTCGACAACCCGAGCTGGAATCAAAGCCCACCGCCCTTCAGCCCTGACACCACTACACGGAATGACTTTAATGGTCTCGCCAATTCCAAAGTACATCGCAGACATGCCAGTTCTGCCAATGCAGCTGGAGATGATCCACTATGCATCGATGACAGACCCATCAGTCAGCAGGATCAAGACCCCGGAAAGGAAAAGGTGCCAAGCGGCGAAGTGACCGCTGCGGACTCGGGAGGTGATTCACCCCCGGGGAGCAGCGGGTCACCTCGCCACTCTTTCTATACTAGCTTGAAGTCTTCTCCTCTGCAATGCGCTCGATCGCTCGCTAAATTCGGCCGTTTCATCGGCCCTGGTTTTCTTATCGCGGTTGCTTATATCGACCCCGGAAATTATGCCACCGATGTGGCAGCCGGTGCAGACTTCAAGTACGCCTTGTTGTTTATTGTTCTCCTGTCCAACCTATTTGCGATTCTTTTGCAGTCCCTGTGTATCAAGCTGGGCTCTGTGACTGGTTTGAACCTGGCTGAAAATTGCCGAGAGCACCTTCCGAAATGGCTTGTGATTTTTCTCTATATCCTCGCGGAAGCGGCCATTATTGCGACTGATATTGCAGAGGTGAGTGTCCCGTTTTGGATAGAGGTCTTAATTGACGTACTGACAAACTTGAAAGGTGGTTGGATCAGCGATCGCGTTGAACTTACTATTGAAAATCCCCTTGGTGGCTGGCTGTGCTATCACACTAGTGGATGTTCTTTTCATTCTCATTTTCTACAGACCCAATGGGAAGATGGTAGGACTTCGACTGTTCGAATTCTTTGTCATGGCTTTGGTATTAGGTGTTGTTGTCTGCTTCTGCATTCAGCTCTCTCTCGTAAAGAACCAGTCAGTTGGTGAAGTGTTCCGCGGATATGTCCCATCTTCAGCTATTGTTCAGTCAGAAGGGCAAGTTTGTTCAGCTGCCTCTGTACAGTATTCAGCTACTAACGCATCTTTAGTCTGTACCAAAGCTGTGGGATTCTCGGTGCTACCGTTATGCCACACTCCCTATTTCTTGGCAGCGGCGTGGTTCAATCCCGTCTCAAGGAATTCGACGTCAATTCTGGTTACGTGGAGACCTCTATGCCTCTAGGGAGCGCCGACGGCGAAGTAAAATATCGCCCATCGATCCATGCAATCCGCGGCTGCATGAAATACTCCATCATTGAGTTAGCGCTGTCACTGTTCACCTTCGCCCTGTTTGTGAATAGCGCGATCTTGATTGTTGCGGGTGCTGCTCTCTATGATCTCCCTGGCGGAGGCAGTGCCGACCTGTTCGGAATTCATGACCTGCTCTCTAAGTCGATCGCACCAGCTGCCGGTTTAGTATTTGCTCTCGCCCTGCTACTGTCAGGTATCTCCGCTGGAATCGTGTGCACAATTGCTGGTCAAATGGTTAGCGAGGGGATGCTGAACTGGACCATCCGACCATGGCTTCGAAGACTCATCACCCGTTCGGTCAGTATCATTCCTAGCATCATCATTGCTGGGGCTGTTGGCAAGGAGGGTCTTGACAGGACTCTGACTGCCAGTCAGGTTGCTTTGAGCGTTATCCTACCGTTTGTCTCGGCGCCACTGATCTGGTTCACTTGTCTCAACCGCTACATGACCGTTCGGACCGAAGAAGCTTCCGAACGAGACGGAGAAGTCGATGTAGTGACAGTTCCGATGCGGAACAACCTATTCACTTCGGTCGTTGCAGTTCTTGTTTGGATTGTCATCGTTGTGATGAATGTGGCCCTGCTGGTGCTGGTGGGACTGGGCAAATCATCTTAATCTCTAGATGCTGATCCTTTCCAGACAAAAGCACGTCCCGGATTGTAGCGAAAACAGATCCATAGAGCTTGATAATACCCACCCTAATTGCTATAATATGACACATGGATGGCATGAGATCTTCAAATATGATATGAGGTAGCTTATTGCAACTTAAAATAAACACCCAATCAACTCCGTTGGCTGCACCTTGACACAGAAGAACACCCAGTTGCCGCTAAACAAAAGCACGCATTAACATTAGTCTTATCCAAGTCCGCCTGCGGCCTCCTTGACCTTATGCTGCTCGGGCGGCTCATCAATAAACTGCGGGGGAGCCACCTCATCCTGTAAAAAGCTCGGCATAGCACTCTCGCCCATGCTGCTCTCAAACATGGATTCCTCGCCAAGCGCCTCAAGCTCTGCATCCAACTCGGCCTCATCAACATCCTCAGGGATATCATAGGCCCGGGAGATACTCTCTTGAATCTCATTCCCGACCTCCATCAGATCCGCCATTTCATCCTGCATCTGCTCGATCTTATCCACGTCGACCTTGCCATACTGCTTCTTGAGCTCCTTCGTGGTCGTCTTCATCGCGTCCACCGTCGTCATCACATTCTTCAAATTATCCTGCATCATGCCCGCCTGCTCCATGTTCCATGATTGTTGGGAGAGTTGGTCTCGCTGCGCCTCGTATTGTTTCCGGCGCTGCAGGACCTTGAGCGCTTTCTGCCGGAGGGCGGTTTTGCCGGGCCCGTCGCGCATCTTGGCGATTTTGGCCTGGTATGTGGAGAGTTCGGCGTTGAGTGCTGCGAGCTTGACATCTATGCTGGAAACTCGAGTGTCGACCTGTTGTATGGTTAGTGGGGTATCTTGAGGGGCGGGGATGGGTGCCTTTGATCGGGCTTGTGCGGGCATCGTACATTGCTAATAGCACCTTGAAGAGTCGGCTTGGGGCCTGTAGTCTTTGTGCCGAATAGTCGATTCATGATGGTGGGTTGGGTTGGGGTGGTTTATTATTGAAAGGTGGAGGTGAGGGCAAATAGGCAGCGGACTTGACAGCGATTCCAGACCACGCGTGGCCAGTGCTTAATAAAACCGCGATCGGTGGGCCGAGATGGTAATTAGCCAATAGCTGGGGCGGAGCACTTCTGGTAAAAGCTGGCAAAATATAGAATACTGGAGAATCTTGAATTGTTTGATATACAAGTGCATGCATATGACGGATTTCCTTGCACTTCTTGGCTTTCCTTTTCCGTTTTAGTCCTCAGGCCTTGCCGCTTTTAAATCACTGAGTAAAACCGAGCACGTCCCTGAGAACCCTGACGTGATCACGGGCCATTATATAATCAACGTGATCTGCCCGCTCACTGAACATCATCTAAGCACCCTGATTTGCCCACTAAGTGCTCTCTAAGTAACTATAGTTACATAGGTAGGGAGGAGCGGCATAAGTAAGCTACATATCAATAAAATGCGACACGCTAATCTCATCACGTGCAACTCTTTCCATTTAGATCGCCTATCAAAAAAGGACTGGCGCAGTCAACGTAACCGCTCATTCTAGCGGCCTCGACCCTATCTAAGTAGAAAATTTGCAATAGGGCTATTCAATCAACCTATCATTTTCCCATTTCAGCCTATGCTCCTGGGAATACCCTCGGAATACTTCGCTTACCATCCCGGCGATCCCCTAATCTGGCTTTACACTGCTACCAGGGCGAGGGTGATTGGATGGATTTCCTTAAAGGTTAAGGCCCACCCTATATCAAGGCAACTAGAGTAATTGGTATTTAGAAGGTAACGACGATGAATTACTTCTCTCGCTAATGAGCGTATAAGTCGAAAGCTTTTCTGAGCGTATAACGTCACGTCTTTCACGCCATTTCTAAGTAGGTCGTAAACCGAAGACAAACCATCTATTACTAAAGTTTTAAGGGTCTATAGCTATTTCATTTTAATCCTAGGAATTCTAAGCATCGCCCGTTTTCCCTAGCATTTCTGCCTTAAGTGATGCCATTTCAAAAGAGGTACATATGTCTAGTTACTTGCTCCGAAAACAATGGTCTTCTCACTTGTCTACATCCAAGTTACTTTTAGCCAGGGCCATGCGTGCCGAGGTTTCTGCGCTAGGCAGGAATTGAATTCCAAATTAATTAGCGTAATCAACAGTATATTCCCCATTTCTCTTATTCACAGCCCTTAAAGGTTTGAAGGCGTGATGGATGAAGTCAATATATCAGTGGTAGATCTAGGAGATCATGCAGCATGGACTGTACGCTATGCATGCATAGGATGTAAGAAGCTCACGTTCCGTGACGATAGGGGCCGGGCTGCGGCCGGTTCTGATCGCTTTGTTTTTTTGGTGCAATGAGGTACTAGTTCGTGGTTAGACAGAAGCGGATTGAAAAAAGAAAAAAGATAATAAATAAACCTGACGGAGACATGCACGAAATACAAATATACGTCAACTCAAATCTTGCAGGAGCCCTTTAGTCCCCTAGTACCATTATAATCTCCTTATGTGGAGGATAATCTATGAACAGCGCCTAGGAAACTGAAGGCTACTTGGTCCGATGAAAAAAGCGCTATTCAATCTAGTCTGAAGCAAGGTCGTATGCCGATGTCCCGGCTTATGCAATTGGAAAATATACGTCTAGACTATAAGAAGCGTTGCGATTCGCCCGGGGAAGGCTCAATGTGCTCTACCATCCGCTGATCGAGCCCACCCTTTTCCCCTGAATATAGGAGCCAAGACTACGTCAATTGTTCTGTAAGGGCCATACGAAGAGGGGGGAGACTCGGAAAATCGCATGTCCTTCAATTGAATGAGCAATTTCAAATGGCCGAGATCGTAGGCTGTAGCATTGGGCAGCTATAGCTTCACGTAGTAGCATTCCTCAACCGAGATAACTCCACGTAAGCTGCCCAACATCCCACACTGTTGCGTGTTTGTGTCGCTATTGGCTTCAAAAGGACAGTTTGTTGATCTGTTGGGTGGACACGAAGATCTCGATATAGGGATCTGACGCTGATCTCTGATTTAGCCTCGGCCCTGTCTAATTACCGGCTCGGGTCGGCTCATAAATCTGCCCAAGAGGAGGCCATTTCGGACCAAGTTATTGAGACTGCTTAAGAAATTCCGAGTTAGCAAGACAGCGGTACAATAGAATTAGAATTCGAAAACAGATTAAGACACTCACGCTTTCTTTCCCAGCGCCCCACTCCAATCGCGCTAAACTGGTAGATCGCCAAAGAAAGGTAGTATACAACTAGTAACAAAGGCCAAAGTGGGAGCCGCGTTAATTCTGATAACTAGTTGCACACTAAAGTATTTCACAAGCGAGTGGCCACCCCCAAATACTATAGTAAATGCGATATATTCTACGTTTATATCTCAACAACCATATGTTTACCCTATCTCCCCATTTGCCGATAGTTATAATATATCGTATTTATTATGGTGTTTTGGGATGGCCACTCGCTTGTGAAATGCGTTAGCTCGACCCATCAGCGGCTAATCGGAAGCTCAAACCAGATGAGTACTGTACTCTTTTGGAAACTGTCTAAAAAAGCAAAAGGACAAGCGGTCTACGGAGTACGAAGTTTCAGCTGGCCACGAACAGTGGGGGGCGATCTTCACGCCACTTTGTAGTAGATCCTCATCTCATGGCGTCCCGAACCCGCACGCAACAACGCAACATTATCTGATCAAAGATTCTGATTAGTCGCCAGTCGAGTTATTTCCCGGCTAGCCAGATCAACTGAACAATGGGTTTTCGGTTAGTGTAGTGAGTCTGTGTGGTAGCTAGTTCAGTCCGCTACATAAATATGAGACCGAATCTCTCGAATATGGACTCGGTACAGCTCTTCGCGCTTTCCTTTTACAATTGATCAAATCACAAGGAAAATGAAGATTTGTTTGATTAATTCGTCATACGAAGGAGTTGACTCCCCCTTTGAGAAGGTATGTCTACCCTATTGAGGCCTTCTCCCAGCATCTCTGACTTCAAAACAGTATGATGACTTTCCCGACCCTAATCGGTATATTCCAAAAGACCGCCATGAGTTTTTCACTCGTTACGTCACCAAGAGCAATGCTGAGGCAGAGATTGACGAGATTTGTAAAGAACATTTTGATATGTTCATGAATTACATGGTGAATCCCGACTTTTAGATGCGCTGTATTCCTGGACTATACTTACAGATCTCTTTTTCAGTGGGGCATCGAAACCGACGATGTGGCAGGAGTTGAAGCCACTAGATACCTCGAAACCAAAGGTGTTCCCATCCTCACCAACCCATCGACATTTCTAGCAAAGAATAAAGTCGATCTCCAGAGGGCCGCCGAGAAAACAGGTCTCCGTGTCCCCGAAAACACCCCTGGGAAATACCCCAAAATTGTCAAGTACTCTGACGGATATGGTTCGTTGAGCCTGGATGCGGAATCAATCTGCTGCACGGAGAAAGAAGTAATAAATCGCGTGGCCCTTTTGCAGGAGAAAGAAACACCCTTTGGTATCATCGTCCAGGATTATATCATCGGCCGGGAATGTTCTGCCATAGTTGTGGAAATGGGAAAGGAGGTGGTGGCATTGACACCGCTGCAATATGTCTTTCCGAAAGACACTCCCGACAACGAAGCCTTCTTGACGTGGCATAACAAATTCGAAGCTGTTGATAAAGGCACCATAAAATATGCATTTGTGGAAGAGCAGCCTCGCATCAAGAACCTCCAGAATGCGGCTGCGGACGCGTTCAAAGCAATCGGTGTCAGCGGTGGTGGTGGATGGGCCCGTGTTGATATGCGCCTGGAGGAAAGAACCGGGCTTGTCTACGTTATTGAAGTTAATTGTATCCCCGTGGTCTTTTACCCAAAGGGAAACACACTTGATGATGACCTTGTTGTGGGAGAGAAATTTCCTGGTGGTTTTTGACTTGTTACTTGCGACCAAGCAGATGCAGCTTGGGTGGCACCGTGTTCAAAATGCTCATGTCGCCGAGGTTTACAACAAATTTGCCCCCTCGTACCATTCCGTGTGGAGCAATTCGGAGCTCTCTGAGATGCAAAAGTACCTTACTACCAATTGGGACTATTCGGGTACAGTTCTTGATGTTGCGTGTGGGACTGGTGGATTTGGGCAGTTTCTCCATGCTCGAGGGATCCAAGCCGAGGTGACCGGCATTGACCTATCACCCGGCATGTTGGAAAACGTGGAACATTACAAGGAACTTCGAGTTGGGCCAATGGAGGAGCAGATCATGGTATGTGCCTTTGGAATACTTGTTTTGGGAAAGATGAATGAAGACAAAGCTCACTTTAATATTAGGGTGCTGGTGAATATGACCATATTGTATGCTTTGGTGCGCTTCATTTCCTTGGTCCTGTCTACCTCAATGCTGTGCTCGCACGGATGTTTATGCTTGCACGCAAATCGGTTTCGATCTCGGTAGACGACGTCAGCGACGAATATATCCAGGCAATCAAAGAGAAGCATGGTGAATTGACGTTTAATGCCAATCATGTCAAGGCCATTGAAGAGTTCGGAATCCCAAAAGGATGGAAACGAGTCTATCACGAGAGGAGGCTTATGTATTCTTCTCCAACCAATGGAGAGAAGGTTTATGGATATGTGATGCGCTTTGAGAGAGCGGATGCCTAGTAGTTCGATGACTATTCAAAACCTGCGTGCAGACATAACCCCAATTTCACAAACTTTGACATCATTGAAAGCATCTGCCATATAGTTAAGTCAAATCTTACATATAAATCGAGCCTCGAAACAAGGGGTCGCTGTCAAGTAGCTTGGCAGAATGGTAAGTATAATTTCCACCTTGGGAGTCCTGGACACTTTGCTGCTGTTGCTTGCTTCCATTGGTCGGCCATTTCACATGGCTAGGATCAGTAGCTAGAGATAGCCTGCCTTTACTATTCGATGCCCCAATGAATCATGGAGATGTTGCAGCAGATGTGGTACAGCATCTGACATGTAGACCAAGAAACAGAAAAGTGCAGGTCGAAGCGTGCCTCTACATGGATTTCCTTGCACTTCTTGGCTTTCCTTTTCCGTTTTAGTCCTCACCGAGTAAACCGAGCACGACCCTTTATTATGTAAGCTCACTGATCTCCGAGGGCTGCAATTGAGCACACATGTACTTCGTACCTGAAACATCGTCTGAGCTGATATCATTTTGAGGTGCCTCGGCTCAGATCCTCCTTCTTGTCAAGTTTGGCCATCTTTCCGGTTGGGTTCGCTAATGACCTGCAGTGCTCAATGGCAACATTGAGAAGGATATAGAGACAACTTTGCTCGAATTGCCATTAAATGGACAATCGATGGTCCATAGGACCGACCACTACTGACATTGCAAAGCCCCTGAGAATGCATTCTTGATTACCCCGTAGATAGTAGAAAAATAATAAAGGGCTGTGCGTTGGCCGATCCTGACAGTTCTTGCTCCGGTGCCGGCATTGTCCCATGGCATATATATCTAGCTTCATTTTCCGCTACGTGATGATTTTTGCTGCGGCCTTGACGACCAAGACCTCGTTCAGATCCAGTTCAGGAGCTTGAGTTTGCCACTCCTGCTCTGACGCCTCGGTAATCGTTCTTACGACCTCTGTTTTGGTATGCGAGTACAAGATGATTAGTAGATTTAGAGACCACGGATCAGCTTTTCAGACTCAACCTGTGAGCATTTGTCTCAGTGAAAGCTGGAGCTGGAGGATATTCTTGAGTGAGGGTGGCTCGGAGTTGAAAAGGGCGCCATGATTTTGCCCTGATGAACAGATGACAGTTAGGAACTAAGCTTGCAGTTCAGTCTGAGACACAAGGAGTGGACATGGGATCAGCCCGAGTGGATGCCTAATGAGTGGGGAGTAGCCTAGGCCGTACTTTGTACATCCCATGATTGCTGTGGAGACTTCTACAGATACAGAGAATACGTCTGATTCGCTATCCTGGTTGATGATACCAACTGTAGATTTAGGGTTACTCCGCTCGGTGGGCCGATGCTTCATACTTCATGTCTGGTTCGTCATACACGCACATCGTTTCTACATTTACATAGCAGCTAAATTATATGACAGTGGAATTGTTTTATTTGTCTTCGTCTTTGACTCTAGACAAAGTCTTTGATAGCTACACCCCGGGCCATTTCCCGATAAGTGCCCAGCTAGATATTAAAGCAAAGAGATGAAGCAATAGACGTGAGGTCAGTGTCCAGAATGGCCGGCGTGGCACCAGTATCCGTCTGCTGCCGACCAGAAATGTAGTGCAAGCCGTTGGAAATACTTGAGGAGCTCCTTTTCAATGTTATCCTAGGATAACCCAGCAGCCAGCGGCGAGGCAAGAAAAGAAAAGAGCAAAAGTTCGGCAAACATGATGAAACATAAGAACTAGAAGAAAGAAAGAAAGAATGATAGATATGATAATACTACAGACAACAGGTCTCTCTCTAATAGGTTTAAATGTCGCTGAACTGTACGGAGTAGTTACTCTCCTATGCAACATAAACGCTTGGAATCAAAATGAGACTACAATGCAACCTACTACGACATATACTCGGGTTTCTTTATTAATCTGATGCATAGAATACCCCCAAGATGCAATATCGTTCGCTACACCCTTAAACTGACTTCATCTTAGCATTTTGAAAAGACTAACAACATATCTGGTACATTCGATATTGACCCATTTGGGTAAAGATTGTCCGGATAATTATTACCTAGATAGGCAAAATCGAGGCGGATTGCCCTTTCGGGTTTGGGCGCCGCACGGTTAAAAGCTAAATTCATATTTTGTACAACGGAGCTCAAATACGTACGCTCGTCTGGAAATCAACGGCGGCGAGATTTCTCTTGTTGTCACCCTTCGGTAACTAGAGTGGTGTGTGCTTTTTCATGCCGGACCTACCGAAGGATCAAGGATCCGACTGGCTTTGTGGACTGGTTGCAGATAAAGTGCCTTTCCAGGTAGTGATGTGAATATTGAGCGAGCATATCCAATTGGAATCCTGGAGCATGCATAGCTGTGCGCATTCGTGGACATTAATCGCGGTCTATAGGAATGTTGATATAGATCATCACTGGAACTACGCGTTCAATTGCGTTGATACGACTATTAGTGGGGTTGCTACAAATCCACCTTCTCCCGCTTGCCCATATACACGCCTTGTGCAGCGGTCCCTCGAAAACGACATGATCTATGATTCTGATCGTTGGACAAGGAGATCAGCTCCCGGAACTATCTATGGGCGACGTCATTGATGCCTGAGGCCATAATATACACGTGGTCGTAAAGTACATTCAAAGTTATACCAAATTTAGCTTGTTTCACCTTAGTGGGGAGGTTATTGCTATGGGAATATACGCAAGGTATGGAGTAGAATCGTCAGATGATGTACATGAAGGACTATCCGGGATCTAGATCCTTGTATTCGTGGCAGTTTAGTTGGGCTACGTGGGACAGGACACTGAAGGTATTTGATACCTGACTTGACACCCAAATCTGGCGGGGAAGGGCTGTACCCAGTACCCACTGTAATTTTGATGCAACGGGCCCCATGATGAGATGAGATGGAAATTAAAAGCACAGGCGTAGATAAGTAAGATTAAGCGAAAAGAACTTCATAAACACCAGAACTAAAAAGTCATCTATACTCATAGATCGTGCAGTTCATTCTTATCTGGTGGTTTTGATCCCCGCGGTGATTACATACGTGTTTCCGCCCCTGCTTCTACAGGGCTCGTGGCCATCAGGGATCGGTAATCGATCAGCACAGCTTCCCCCGAAGCGGAACCTTTCTTTCTTCTCTCTTCAACTGCTTTCTCGACGGACAGATGTTGAGTCGCCATTCCCGTCTCTCTCTCTCCGTGCGTGTGCCTAGAGTCTGCTCATTTTGACTCAACTCCACTCACCCCATTTCTTCATCTTCCCCTCTCCAAACCCACAGGGAGGTTCGGGTTTCTCTCTTTCTTCGTCATTCCCTCGGGATTGAAGGTACGCTCTATTAAGGGCTCTGACTTCTGGTCCAGTAGCTTCTATAAATCCTCCTGACCAGATCCTCCAACTCCGTCTGTCGCATCCCCGGTGAAGGCGGCCTGCTTCACGGGTACACACATCATCGGGACTGCTGGTGATGCAAGCGGGTGAACCTCATGGCTAATAAATTCTTTATTCATACAGCGCTAGACCGCTTCAATTTTCAATCGATTATTTCTCCATCTCCAGTCATTTATCGGCCGTGACGGTCGAGAGCGTACCCCACCCGACCTGCGCGACCTGGTCTGTGTTCTGTGTGTGTGTGGACACCACGCTTGCTTGCCGCTGTATCGGCCTGTCGCGCAACCTCTCCTGGGCACCCGATCTTTCGACCAACCCTTGTACCATAGACTGCTCCGTTACGACATCTCGGAGACGAACGAAACGAATCCATTTTATGAATTATTTCCCTCGGGTATATACTCCATCATGTTTTGGCGCTTTGGGGGATATGCGAATCTTTCCACCATCGATACCCTGCTCGACAAACCCGATCTCACCCTTGAGGAACTCTTAGACGAGCCCGAAACTATTCAAGAACTGAAACAGCTTAATACGAAACTCATTGAATACCTGCGCGAGGATCATGCCTTGAAACGGCTTATGGAATACGTCACGGCACCGAGCTTGGTGAATGACGACGAAGATGATGCGAAAGACACTTCAGAGAAGGGCAAGGATGCTGCCGCTTCTGCGGAGCAGACGGATATGGACGAGGAGAAGGAAGGGGATCTGAGGGATATTCTTGACCCGGATGACCTAGACAAAGTCGAAAAGAAGCGTCTGACCCATGCCTATATCGCTTGTGAGATTCTCTCATCAGAGACATGGTCCATTCTCGAATCCATGATGGCCAACCCTGCATACTTGGCCGAATTCTGGGGCTTCCTGCGACGACCTCCTCCTCTCGATTCATTGCAAGCAAGCTACTTCACGAAAGTAAACGAGACTTTGCTTGATAAAAAGACCGACGAGATGCTGGAGTTTCTCAAGACCCTTGATGGAATTGTCCCAGCATTGTTGCAGCATGTTGATAACCCGATGGTCATGGATCTTCTCTTGAAAATCATCAGTCTTGAGAAGGCAGAGGGTGGCCAGGGTACTGTTGACTGGCTCAGATCCCAGGGTTTGATCCCCAATCTTCTTTCTTTCTTGTCCCCTGATCGTCCGGCGTCCGTTCAAACCTCCGCAGGTGACTTCCTGAAAGCGATCATCACTATATCTGCAAACGCAAGCCCGAACGACCAGTCATGT
The DNA here is from genome assembly GCF_028828465.1 of Penicillium psychrosexuale. Classification (NCBI taxonomy): domain Eukaryota; kingdom Fungi; phylum Ascomycota; class Eurotiomycetes; order Eurotiales; family Aspergillaceae; genus Penicillium; species Penicillium psychrosexuale. The sequence continues at coordinate 155,088 of NW_026643190.1, read as the reverse complement.
ATTGGTCCTAACAGTTTGACACGTCAGCTTGTCTCGACCGAGTGCGTACAGCAACTCATCGATGCTATGCTCAAGGGTGGCAATCCCCTGACTGTGGGCGTAGGTATTGTCATCGAGGTAATCCGCAAGAACAATTCCGACTATGATCCGGAGTCCCTTGGCGGACCCGATACAATGCTCACCACTTACGACCCAATCTACCTTGGAACATTGCTGCGTCTCTTCGCTAAACATATTCCCCAGTTCATGGCTCTCATTCAAAGTTCCCAGCACACTATTCATGAAGGAAATAAGCTTAAGACCGTTGAGCGAGGAAAGTTGAACTCTGCTTGGGGTGGGCAAATTGAGCCGCTTGGTTTCGACCGATTCAAGACGTGTGAATTAATGGCAGAGCTGCTTCATTGCAGTAATATGGGTCTTCTGAATGAACCAGGCAGCGACGAGTATGTCCGGCAAAGAGACGAGGAACGTGAGCGGTTAATCCGTGAAGGAGGCTTCGATACGCGAGGCTTCGATACGCACCAAGATGAGCATTCTGGAATTGATACCGCGGCCGATTTTGCGAACGATTCAGCCCTCGATTCTGGATCCCCAGAAGATATCAAGGTCACAGAAGTGCCACACGTGGGTGAAGATGACGGGTTTGAAGATGTTGGCGCATCTGGTGATTTAGTGAGCGCAAAAGCTGATACCGACACAACGGCTACTGCAAACTCGCAGCCGACGGAAACGGTCAGCGAAGCCTCTCCAGTGGAAATCCCAGAGCCAGAGCCGGTGTCTTCCGAAGAAACCACAGATATATCTGAAAGTTCCACCACACCCATTGATCCCTCGTCGCCTACTACTGGTCTCTCTGATCAAATTAGCGCCATGAATCTTGAAAGTGAACCACAAGACGAGCAGCAAGAGTCTGGAAAGGACAACCAAGAGCCTGTGGCTTCCCTCTCGCAAGACGTTCCAGCTCCTCTCTTTTCCAAGGAACAAGCATCCGAGTCTGACTCCGCCCCAGCCGATCAATCGGAAGAACCATCTAGTATTATTGAACAGGTCGAGGAAACGAGCGTTCCGAACGACGGAGGCGATGAGGATTCGGCCGAACAATACATCCAACTCGATACTGACGGGCGACCCGTGGTCGGCGATTACCTGAAGATCCAGTTCGTGGAGAATAAAGTGGTCCCAACGATTCTGGTTTGTATTTCTTTTAGAGAACGATGAACACCCACGCTAACCATTGATAGGGCTTCTTCTTCCGCTTCCCATGGAATAACTTCCTTCACAATGTTGTTTACGATGTGATTCAACAAGTCTTTAACGGGCCCATGGAGCGTGGCTACAATCGGGCACTCGCAGTCGATGTATTTGACACCGGACGAATCACTACCGCGATTGTTGAAGGGCAGAAGCGCAGCGATGAGACCCAGCGGACTAAGCAAATCCGCCTCGGATATATGGGACACCTTACTCTTGTTGCGGAGGAGGTCGTCAAGTTCAGCGAGCGTCATCCGCCAGAGTTGCTCTCACGGTCCGTTATGGAGAGCGTGTTGAATCCCGACTGGATTGAGTACGTCGAACAGACTTTATCAGAGACTCGCGAACGCGACAATGCTATTCTCGGCGGTGTTCGTCCTGATATATCGGTTGGGCCTCGCCAGACTAGCCTTAACAACACCAATTCTGGCCAAGGCTTCTCTAACTCCGCTCTGGCGGACGTGGGATTGAATGGAGGAATCGGTGGCTCAACCTTCCAGAGTTTCGACCTCGGCCAAGGAGGTGTTTCCGGTGGAGCATTCGGCGGAGGTGGCACCTCCCTTTTGAGTGGCTTTGCCAGCTCAAGCGACGACGAGGACGAAGAAATGGAGGACCAGGACGAGAGAGACTCCGGCAATGCCGATCAAAATGACAATGACAATGTGGGTTACCTCTTCCGATGGACATGATGGTGCACGATCTCAACCGACTCCGTGCATCCCCCATTATCTTCCCATCCCTTCCCGGTTTACCCCTCATGTATCCCAAGCTATAGCAAGGGCCAAAGAGCCAGAATTCCAGGTAAAGTGCTAGATCGCTAGCGCTTGGGCAATGTGGGCTTGACTAAAACTGATATCATGCCTGTTAGCTGATGTTCATTGCCGACAACGTGTTGCAAATCTCAGCCCAGGGGGGAGGGATTCTCGTGTCACTTTGTCCTGAACTGGGTTTCTTATGCACTTTTCCCTTTCCCTTCACAAGGAATGGGCTGTCAGATGTATTGTCTCTTTACTAACTGACTTTCTATTAAGGTGTTCACAAGTTCAGCCAGTCAACCTATTCCTATCTTACCCCCGCCACCTGCTCCATTGAGCTTGGGTCCTTCCCGGGCACGCCGTCAGTTAGCCGCACGTCTTGCCGCTCAAAAGCAACAACCATCAGAAAATGAAGGCGACGGAGATTACAGGGGGGCCGAAGGAAGTGAGGACCGAGAGTCAGATTGGCCGGATAACCCATTCGTAATTGCAGGGATCGATGACCCCGCCGACGCAGGCAGCTCTGCGTTCCCTAATAGTGACTTTGGTTCTGCCGATGGCAAACACTCACCTACCTTCCCGGAATCAGGATTCAGCCCTCCAGACTCGCTATCAACCAACTCATCTGAAGATGAAGGTGATGGCCACGCAGAATCCGTGAGGCGACAGGTTCGTGTCCCTCTAGAAGTCGAGGATGACGACGATGATGAAATGGGTGAGATGGTCGGGCCGAGTGGCATTGGCATGATGGACTCCGACGATGAAGACGAGGCTATCATAAACGAATCTCTTGGTTACTCCAACCTCTCGGGCCCCGCCCGATACAACAACTTCCGATCACGAGCCGTGAGCTCCCATTATGATGATGAGCAAAACGACAGCAGTGATGGTGAAGATGATGGATTGGTGGAGATAATGGTCCCTGGCCGCAAGGCCTCGACCTCGAACTAAGCCTGGGCTCTTTGCATTTGATTTCGTGGCCATGACGGTAAATCCCAACGGCAAAAACCGTGGGGGCGAGTCACCGTTGCGGCATGGCGTTTGTATATAGACTTTCCATCGATGGAGTAGCCATGGGGTTCTGCATGGAGAGCATTCTGATCTGATGTCTTATTTGTGTCCTTGCATGTATTCGCATGTTACATGCCTGGGATCGGCTTACGAGTCCGTGGCTTTTGATTGGTATTCGCTTGTGTACGATAGTTGTCTGGAGAAGCGAATTGATTTATCTTGAGCAAATAGTAGGAAAGCCTATATCAGCCCGAAAGTATCATTTCGTAGATCATTCTTATAAGACGCGCAAAAAAGAACGTTGAATCTCTCGGAGAAAAAAGCGGGCCCCCACCATCCCGCATCAATTCTTCTCAGGACTTTGACACAACCAAGTCGGTTCATTCTTGGATAACTTTGTCGGTAGCAATCAGTCCTGCCTGTGAGAAAAGATATCCAACAAAAAAAAAGATACACTTGCTTCAAAAATGGCAGCTTCCTCGGAGTAAGTGCAGTCTGGAGATACGTCATTCCCAAGCGTATATCTAACACAAAACAGACAAGTCGATCCAAGTTTAAAAGCTCACACAGAGCTAGTGAACTGGTTTATCCAGCATGGTGGCACGGTTGATAAGAGCGTGCGCATCGCACAAGACGCCTCGCGCGGCGTGCACCTGCAAGTGAGAGCAGACTGGCCAGAAGCCATCCAAAAAGAGACCCGAGTGATCAACAGCCCAATTAGCGTGTCAATGTCCTGGTACAATGCCATTGGCTATGAGTCACCACGGGGCTCATTCCCCAAACACGGCGTTGACTTTCCGCGGACATGGATCGACGAGGTCGGGCCGGAGGAGACTTTTGCCTTCTTCCTCATGGGCCAGTATCTACGCGGGCCCGACAGTTTTTGGTATCCGTATCTTCGTACCCTGCCTCAGCCTGGTCAATTGACTACCCCGTTGTTCTTTGGTGAGGAGGATGTAGATTGGATTCAGGGTACTGGGATTCCCGAGGCTGCCGTTGAGAGGATTAAGATATGGGAGCAGAAGTATGATTCGGGCTATCTTCAGTTGGATGCAATTGGATTCCCGGATTGTGAGCAGTATACGTGGTGAGTATGAGACACTGCTGTCTCTGTTATTCTGCCCGAGGATGACATTATGCTGATTTGTATACAGGGAGCTGTATCTCTGGGCTTCGACTATCATTACCTCCCGGGCATTCTCGTCAAAGGTTCTATCTGGGGCTGTCGAGCCTGATGATCTTCCAGAGGATGGAGTCTCGGCGCTGCTTCCGCTCATTGACCTTCCGAATCATCGACCAATGGCGAAGGTTGAGTGGCGAGCGGGTGACGAGGATATTGGTCTTCTTGTGCTTGAAGATCACTCGGCAGGCCAAGAAATTTCCAACAATTATGGCCCTCGTAATAATGAACAATGTACGTATCCCGTTTGCCGGGGCGTGATATCCGAGCTTTGAGAACGCCTGAATCATCATAGACACTGACAATATGATAGTGTTGATCAACTATGGATTCTGCATTGCCGGCAACCCAACCGATTATCGCATTGTTCATCTGGGCGTGAAGCCCGACAGCCCGCTCGGCGAAGCCAAGGCTCGCCAGCTCGAACTGTTCCCTCAGGTTGCCAAGAATATCGAGGACCACTATTACATCTTCAATAATTTCTACCCACTACTGGCCCCCGAAACAACGATGGAGCACTCGATCTTTTCACCGGCATTGTTCAATGCATTGACCGTCATGGAATCAAACAAACGCGAGCGCAAATCACTCGAGATCACCGAGAGCTGTATTCGCATTCTTCCGGGATATGGAAACAACCATAGTATCTATGCTGCACTGGCTCAGATTAGCTTCGAGCTCATGGCTCATGCCGCAAACCTGAAAGCCAGTGCGGAGCATCTGCCTTTGCAGCCAACCACCCTGAACCAGATCCACTCTCAGATCTACCGCAACGGCCAGATAACATTAGACCAGGCTGCTTTGGTTATCGCTACTTGGACTATTGCACGCGGGAGGGAACATAATCGTGGTGAAAGTTGGGAAGATACCAAGGTCCTCCTACATGAAGTAATGGCACGCGTCCCGGCCGGCCTTCTCTCAGACGAAGTCATGTCCCGGATCCGAGTGCGTATCCTAGAACGTCCGTCTCTGATCACTAAAAAAGGTGAACTGTTCAGGTTAGGCGAACTTTTCAGCCTTCTGCCGGCTGAAATGCAGGAGCCGGCTCAGACATGCTTCCAGCACGCCCTGGGAGAGGCTAGCCAGGCCGTCCCGAGTGTATCCACAGATCCACAGACCCTGTTTGCGACGGTTATTTGCTTGCTGGTTGCAACGTATAATTCGCCAGAGGCACGGTCAAGATTGTCCTCGCGTCTTAACCGATGGTTTACTTTCCTGCTTGAGCAATACCCTCTGCCTTCCAGATCCATTGAGACTAGTGTGGATGAAGCCAGCGAAACACTTCGTCAATTCCAAAGATATACTATGGCGGCACAACCAAGCTCATGGGCATCTGGTGATGGGGTTAATTGGCTTACCGAAAACAGCGGGTGGTTGGACTCGGAGTGGCTTCAATGGTCATGGACAGTGGCAGGTTCAGAAATGGTGATGATTCCTCTTGATCCATTTGAGATCCTCAAGATGGAGGGATCATTGTCTATGTTGAAGCAGGCATGTCTCTATGTACCACAAGAGTAGATAAAGAGGAAGTAGACATAGAAATGAGAGAGCCGTTTATGGTCTTCGTTAACAATCCTCTTTCTTAGCCCCAATAAATTGAGAAGAAGAAAAAAAGTTAGAATAGACGTTCAAGAGGAATTTCGAACAAATGCTAGAGAAAGAAGCCATTTAACTGGCCATATCTTTATGTATATGGATCACGTGATATGGCAATAGTTATACCATCCTAATGTGGAATTATGACTCAGCAATATAGTCACGTGTGGGCCTATCACCCAATCATATCGAGCCCAAAGGCGGATCATTCAGCAAGCGCAGGAATTGCCGTGAGCTCCACGACTCCCTTCCCTTCTACTCCACGACCCTTTGACCCTCACCACGCATTGTCACCCCCGCCGTCATCATGATATCCAGAGCGGCGGCTCCCTCCACCTCCTCCCTCTCCAACCTCTCGATCCGCTCCCTCCGCGCTCCGGGGGCGGCAGCCCGCTCCTTCGCATCTGTGTCGGAGGCGCCTCCCGTGAAGCACCATGGCGGACTTAAAGACCACGATCGGATCTTCACCAACCTTTACGAACACCATGGAACGGATTTGAAGTCATCAATGAAATATGGTGACTGGTACCGCACTAAGGATATTATTTTGAAGGGTGATGATTGGGTGGGTTGTCGCACAATTGACGATCTGGGGAATTACCAATTGCTAATCCCATGAACAGCTCATCTCAGAGATCAAGGCATCCGGCCTCCGTGGCCGTGGCGGTGCTGGTTTCCCCTCAGGATTGAAATACGTAAGTGGCCCACACGCAATTCGGACAAATACCCAGTGTTTTAGGATAACCGAACTGACTCGCTACTCGACAGTCGTTCATGAACTTCAAGGGTTGGGAAAAGGACCCTCGCCCCCGTTATTTGGTTGTCAACGCAGATGAGGGTGAGCCCGGTACTTGCAAGGACCGAGAGATCATGCGCAAGGACCCCCAGAAGCTGATCGAAGGTTGCTTGGTGGTGGGTCGTGCTATGAACGCCAACGCCGCCTACATCTACGTCCGTGGCGAGTTCTACCACGAAGCTACCGTTCTCCAGCGGGCTATCAACGAGGCCTACGCGGCTGGCCTGATCGGTAAGAACGCCTGTGGCACCGGATACGACTTCGACGTGTACATTCACCGAGGAATGGGCGCCTACGTTTGTGGCGAGGAGACCTCGCTCATTGAGTCCATTGAAGGCAAGGCTGGCAAGCCCCGTCTCAAGCCTCCCTTCCCCGCTGCAGTCGGTCTGTTCGGTTGCCCCAGCACAGTCACCAATGTCGAGACCGTTGCTGTGACACCGACCATCATGCGCCGTGGTGCCAGCTGGTTCTCTTCCTTCGGCCGTGAGCGTAACCACGGTACCAAGCTTTTCTGTATCTCCGGTCACGTCAACAACCCCGTCACAGTAGAGGAGGAGATGTCCATCCCGCTGCGCGAGCTAATCGAGAAGCACTGTGGAGGTGTCCGCGGTGGCTGGGACAACTTGCTCGCCATTATCCCCGGTGGCTCGTCAACTCCCATCATCCCCAAGTCCGTGGCCGACAACCAGCTCATGGACTTCGACTCCCTCAAGGACTCCCAGACCGGTCTGGGCACAGCTGCCGTCATTGTCATGGACAAGTCCACGGATGTCGTCCGCGCCATCTCCCGCCTGTCTAAATTCTACAGACACGAGTCTTGCGGTCAGTGCACCCCCTGCCGTGAGGGCAGCAAATGGACCATGCAGATGATGCAGCGTCTCGAGACCGGCAATGCCCGCGAGCGCGAAATCGACATGCTCCAGGAGCTCACCAAGCAGGTCGAGGGCCACACCATCTGCGCTCTGGGTGAGGCTTTCGCCTGGCCCATCCAGGGTCTGATTCGCCACTTCCGTCCCGAGCTGGAGGCCCGTATCCGCCAGTACGAGAAGGAGCTTGGCGGTGCTCCCTTCGCCGGTGGCTGGCACCCCGACAGCCGTGCTGAGGGCAAGTCCATCTCCCCTGGCATGTAAACGCACCTCCCACGTTTCCTTTTTCCATTTACAACCCCTTTTCTCCCTGTGTTGTCCCCTCAAAAAGAAGCAGGAACAGGTCGGGGATGATTATCGCTTCTAGACCCCTCTTATATCTCCCTCTCCCTGGTCGGTAATGTTTTCTGTCTGTCTGGTCCGGCCGGGGAGGGTGGTGTTTCTCTTTTCTTTACTCAGCCCGATCCCCTCGTGTTCATCTATCGCGCCTAGGTTTCCTTTATTGTACAGTCGGTAGCAAATTTGATGCATTTGATGTCTTCATTCGTTCTATGTACGGCGGGTTTGTCCATCGCGCCACTGGGTTTTTGGTCAGAAGATTAACCATCTGCCATGAATCAACGTTGATATATCTGTAGTCTTCTAAAGGTCTAGAAGGAAAATAGAGAAGAGAGGAAGAGGATCTAACTACTCTAGACTAGAAGTCCTAGTTAGGTATTGCAAGGTAACAATCTTGATTCTTGGCAATAGTCACTGTATATCGCAGCCTTCTTGCTACCCTCACTAGCTAATCAATATAGTTAGGGTAGTGTGCTTACGCTGTCAAGCTCTATATCTGAAAAATGTCGAAGTCCATTTCGATGCTCCGACAAGAATGAATCAACGTCTCTCTTCTCCTTTCATCCATCTAACCGTTGAGCAAGCACCTGACAAGGCCATTCACCTTTCACATTCAAAGTCTCAACCCTCTCAAACCCTTGAGACTCGTAGTATTGGATCAATTTTCCATCGCTACCCGCATAGCAATCTACCCGTAGTAAAGAGACCCCAGCCTTCCTAGCAAGATCACGCGCATGGTCCAAGAGACGTCTACCAATCTGACTGCCAGCACATTGCCGATCCGTGACTAACAACCGCACGTAAAGCTCAGGCTCAGAGACAGGCGTCACATAGGGCATCCTATCTCCAATAGCGAGCGCACCTACGACGACCCCCGGCTCTTCTCCGTTCATAGTTTGGGCGAGCCAAAGACCATGGCCGGTTGTTGCAAATTCTTTGAGTTGCTCGGCGCGTTGTGGGTTCTCGGAAAAGGATGCTGTTCCCCACTGCCCGGTTCTGTTGTGCGATACTAGCCATTGGACTGCGGTATCTAGAAGGTGGAGGACTACCGGGACAGCGTCTACTGTTCCCCGCACGATAGTTATGTCGTGGACTCCGTTCTTAATCGGGCTTTTGAGATTTTTGTTAGTATCTGTGAGTGGCCTTTCGCTTTTGTTCTTCATTTGATATTGGCCCCTTCCGATCTACCTCTTCTTGGGTAGGTTGGCGCTTTGAACAATAATACTTACTTTGATGCCATTATCCAAGCAGTCTGAAGGGACGATTGTTGTAAAATAGCCTCAATAAGCTCAACTAATTGAACTTTTGGGGGGATCTTTGGAAATTGTCGAGTGAGAAGTCCTACTGTACATCCTGGAGCGGAGATATGTAAATAAAGGCTTGGCAATGACGTAATTTAACAGTGCATCCATGCAATCGCAGGAATGTGGAGATATGCCGCGAGCCTATGTAGCATATCCCCATTTTCTCCATTTCCATCAAGCGATTAATAGGCGAACCAATTCAGTAACAACATAGTCTCTCACCTCAGAATATCAGAGCGATGATCTCCCGTCTTCCGCTTCACTCGGTTCTTCTAGGTTCTTCAGCGACATTAGCAGCACTAGCACCAGCAACCAATTCCTGAACATTAGTATCCTTCTGTTCTCTCCCATCGGCCTTTCCCTCGACCTGAATCTCAGCAGCTCTCGCATCCTTCTCCATCTTCTGTTCGATCTTGAGCAACCTCTTCTCTCTCCAGCCCATCCCATACACATTCTCAACCCAGAGCAGCCCCATTCCAGCAGTCATGGCTAAGCCCAAGAAAAAGAAACACCATCCCCATCCCATGCCACTTAGCATTTGGCTAATGACCGCGGCACCAACAGCGCCAAGGCAGCAGCGAACAAGGTTGCATGCCGATGCAGCTGTGGCAGGCTTGTCTGGGAATAGGTCGACAAGAAGGGTGTTGAGGCAGTTCAGGGCCGCAACGAAGCAGAATCCTATAATGAACTGCAGCACCAGTGGAGCGGCTAAGTGTACTCTTTGCTGCAGCACCCACCCGTACGGGATGAATGCTGCAACGCCGATGGCCGTTGCGGGGAATACTGTTTGCAGGCGAGTGTGCTCGATCGGAAAACTGCGCAAATCGTCCCCTTTCTGGCGGTTCACTGGAAATCCGAGCTTCTGGGCTGTCCGCTTGTAGTTGTAGTCAATGACTTTTCCGTACAGGACTGCGCCGAGGCAAGAGCTTACCCCGAGGGGCCTGCGAGTTTATTAGTATGGACCCCTGGGTTAGGAAGATGAGGCAGACATGAAGACTTACAAGAAACAGAGCCCAATCTGGAGCTCGTTGAATCCATACAGGGGACCAAAGAGATTAGGAGTGCTTGTTAACAGAGCGATATTCGCGAACATCACAATCCCGACGTACGAGATGATGATCAAGGCATCCCACTCTAGTAGAATGACAAAGGAGCTGAGAGGATTCGGGAACCTAAGTCTCTTAGTATGCGAGGACTGTTGTTGCGATCCTTCTGCATCAGTTTGCCTTTCCTCATCAGACTGTGTCTGCCTCTTCGACCACCATTGGATGACCGACCTGCGCCACCACTCGTTCGGTACTGCACGGCCGTCACCAACAATTTTGCGTGCCGTCTCCGGCATAGTAAGCACATAGAACACCAAGTACCCTCCACTAACAATGACCAGGAACCAGAAGACACTGCGCCAGCCGAGGAATTTGGCCAAAAGACCACCGATAACAGGGCCCAGCGCAGGCGCAACCATAACACCTGCAGCCATAGGCCCGATATACTTCCCACGCTCTGCTGTTGTCGTAATGTCCGCTATAACACCATATCCAAAGGCCACGGTGCCGCTGCTCCCTGCGCTCTGGAGACAGCGGAGGACAATCAACGCCGCAAAACTGTTTTGTAACGCCAGTCCGATGTTAGCAGCGGTGTACACTGTGAACGCAATGATATATGCTGGTCGTCTACCCCCGGTGTCGGCGAATGTGCCCATGAAGCTCGGGACTAGGCCTTGGAAGATCATATATGTTGTGACTGTCAGGTTGATCAGCTCGGGTGTAAGGTGGTAGTTCCGTACCAATGTTGGCATGACCGGGTAGTAGATTTGGCCGGAAAGAGGGGAGAAGAACGACGCAAGAGTCACCATCATCACGATGAATAACTTCTCGTATTTGCTGAATGCCGAAAATGATGGCTGGGAATTGTCCGGTGCTGTTTCTGTGGTCTCGATATGTGGCCCGGTAGCTGGCGAGCCTGAGTCTTCGGGTTGAATATGGTCGTTGTTGGCATCGCTGGGGGATGTATGTGTGGCTGGGGCTGCGACGGGTGCTTCATCAAACCCGCCATATCCACTATCGACTCGCCTTATATTGCGATCTACCGGGGTGTGCTGGAAGGGACCAGGTACTGTCACTGTCTTTCCCTCGCGAGTTCCTTCAGTCAGGTGCAGCTCCATGATGAATAGTGTGTAATAAGTTGGATAGAATGATAACAGGTGGATATGAGAGAGGTAGAGAGGAGAGAAGCAGCAAAGTACCGAATTATACTCCGTGGCTCTTTCTTGAGTCGTAGTTTCCCCAAAGTGTCGCACAACTACGTTCTATGGTTTATTGCAACCCATTCGGAACGGAGTAGCTAGGCTTCTTTTATACTATACAAATTTATATATCACTTTGCAAGGTGTACGGAACTATTTAGCATCCCAGAGAAAGTCTAGCGCTAAATAAAAACCACTTTGTTATCATCTTTCTATCGGTCTTTTTTGAGGTCTTTTCCAGGGTCCTTTAGAATAAATAACTATCCCCGGATATTATTAGTACGGGACCTTTGATACGAGCTATTTAGAGTCTATAGCTTTAGTATATTCGTATTTCAGCTTCTTCCTTACCGCTTTCGCTATCAACATTGATCTAGTATGTAGCGAAGTCAGCTATACCGATACAAGTCCGCTTAGCTTTTGAACCCGACCTAATTCTTATCTCACTTAATGCTCAGACAACTTCAGCAAGAAACCAAACCTGGAAATATGACCCGATCCCTGCAATGTCCAAGACCCGCATGTATGGCTTTCTGAGCACTTATGAAGAGACAATCTTCATTCGACAACGATAGGTGAACGGGGTATGACCACCTCGGAGGTCGCTTATACTGATTCACAGAAATCTACAGCCGATATACATGGTGTTGAAACCGAGTTCCCTGAAGTCATCACCAACGCCAAACCACCCCTTCAGTTACCCTCCCAGACATGGGTAATAACCGAGAAACTTGTCTAGACATCCCTTTTAATGACTTAAGAGGATATGGACCACGGCGGTCTTCCTCCGTTCTGATCCGGTACAACTCCCGGAACTTGGGTACATCCGTGTTCGGACCCGGATCTCATCCCCGAGAACCATTTGTCAGCGTCACTGCGTCAATCAAACTTACGATGAGACTTATAAAGGCTAGGGCGCTGCTTGAAATATGTGAAATTTGCTTAGGCTTCAAACACGGAAACCCTCAAAGGCACCATAATCATTACAGGGGCCAACGGCAGCCTTGGTTCGGCTCTTGTCCGTCATGTATTCTCCTCGCCGAACCTCGCAGACGATTATTACGGGGTCTATACTGTTCGAAGACTTGAAACGGCAACAAATCTCGAAAAGACACTCACGCACGCACCTGTCACTCACAAGCATGAGTCTATTGCGTTGGACCTGTCTAGGCTCTCGGAAGTTCGTGCGGTTGCTGATTCTATAAACAAGCGTGTCTCCGAGGGATCTTTACCCCGGATACGCGCTTTGATTCTCAATGCTGGTTACCAAGAGTTCACTACGCAAAACTTCTCAGAAGATGGCTTTGATATGTCTTTCCAATGCAACTACCTCTCACACTGGTTGTTAACGCTGATGCTGCTTGGTTCAATGGACAAAGAGCATGGCAGGATTGTTGTTATCGGCAGTAATACGCATGAGTTAGTTTCCCTGACTCTGTTTTTCTTTTCTTTCTTTTTTTGATTCCATACTCACCTAGGACTCAGCCCATATGATCCACGCAACAAGTCGATTGGAATGTTCGAGGGCGAACAATGGAAAATACTTTTTCATGACGCGGAATCTCTGGCAAAAGGTACTTGGAGCACTCCAAAAGATGATCCTACCCTTAAAGCCGGGCTCAGAAGATACAGCGCCGCGAAACTTTGTCAAGTGATGATGATGTAAGTAGGCACTACTCCCATCACGTTCTCAACACAATACTGACCAACAAATGACAGCTATGAGCTTCAGAGGCGTCTCAACACTGATCCTAGCCTATTTAATATATCTATTTTGGGGGTCGATCCCGGGGGGATGCCTAGTAATCTGACAAGGCGAGGATCCTTTTCCATGATCATTCTTATGAAAACTGTTATTCCGTTGCTTGCATTCATTCTCGTCAGGTTGTCTCCGAACGGCCCCTTGCGAACCACAACGAAATCGGCCAAGGATGTCGTTGGAGCCGCTTTCGACACACAAACCATTGGTGAGCAGCCCAAAAATGTGTACCTTAATGGATCGGAGTTTTCCCAGCCGGGCGCGGAGGCGAGAGATGTTGAAAAGCAAAGTTTGCTTTGGCATGACAGTGCCAAGTTTACTAAGTTGAATAAGGACGAGACCGCCCTGCTTAACTGACTGTGAGTTGTTTAAGTAACATTAGCTTTCTTTTTAACCAATTACATACGAAAGAGTTCTCGAGACAGAGTGATCTGTCTCGTCTGCTACAAGAGTATGTGTGAAATCAGACCTACCCTTCCATGGGAATTCCTATAGTCGTAGGTAGACGATATTGGAATGAAGCTAATTTCCATAGCCGGGTGGGAAAAAACCGAACATAAATTGGAATACTAGTACTTACCGGAAGACACAATTACCAGCCTCATCGACCTTCCATGCTCGTAGAATAGCCACATCACCAGTCAAAGCCTCTTCCATAAGATATGTCTTTCCATTGAACTTGCGGGTCTCACGCGGCTTTCCAGACTCCAAAACCTTACCAGACTCTTTTGTTCTAAGCTTTTTTCCGGTTTCATTCGCTATTTGATTTATGTGTGACAATACATCATGCTTCTATTCGAAACATGAACACTGACCGGCTTTTGTATACAATCCATCCATACGTCGGGGATATACTTTCCCGGGGGCTTTAGGACTCGGCTCACGCGTCCGGGTGGGATACGTAGTGCTTTCCTTGACTAGCACTCGAAATACCCTAAATTAGCTGGTAATACTCGTTAAATACTCTATAAATAGTATATATAGGATCTCATTTTTCCGCCTGACGGAATCATGACAAGAGACTGGTCTTATGTAATCTCATCGAAGTCTATCAACACATAAATTGGTCACTTCCCCAGTTCTAACCTTCATTCGTTCGATCGTTCGAGACATCTACCCCCCAATGAATGCACAGAAAATTCCAAAGACTGCACCTCGTGCGTCTTCTCTCGCCGGATCCGTCGCAAAATTTCTGGCTGAGCATCCTAATCTCAGGCTCGGGTGCAATACCATTGACTTCCATCAGGAGCGTCAGCATCATCTTGAAGTTCTTGGAATTCATGCTCTTGCTCCTCACAATAGATCCCCAATAGGGAGAGTCGAGTTTGAAGGAGTCCGTGGGCCTTTTGGTACCATACCAGTTAGGATCTTTTACCCCCGGGTCGTCATCTCAAATAACCACATGGAGAAGCAAAAGGTTGCTGCACTTGTCTACATGCATGGCGGTGGCTATACCGTTGGGTCAGTGGACGAATTTGAAAACGGACTGAGGATATTGGCGGAAGAATCCGGTGTAATTGTTGGTTGTATCTTTCGACCATTCCACGAAATGCTAGCTAACCATTTGAACAGACTATTGGCGTGGATTATCACTTGGCCCCTGAACATCGTTTTCCCACACAACTTGAAGAGTACTCAGCCGTCATTGACTGGGCTCAAGGCTCGGAAGGTGCTTTGCGAGGGTTACATCCTGACCTCGTATTCGGGGGAGGTGATTCCGCCGGCGGCAACATGACGGAAGCAATCACGCTTTGGAGACTAGATAAAGATCAAAAAAATATCGCTGGTCAACTTCTTCTTTATCCTGAGTCCAGGATGCCTTTTGACACTCCAGCATCTTCCGAGAACAACGGCGATCAAGATCTATACTTGGTTTGCAATGGGATCTTTGGCTTTGCAGATCACTATCTCTCGAAGGGGCCGGGAAGAGTTTACGCCCCCAGCCATCGATATGTGAGCCCTGGATTCCAAAATGCCAATCCGTTACAAAATGTTCCTCCGGCAGCTCTTTTCACTTGTGGGTTTGATCCACTGAGAGATACACCCTCCCCAATCTATAGCAGAAACGACCATAATACTTATTTTTGGCATAAATACCGCCGATCTCATTGACTTGCGAAACTCCATGCTCGGAGCTCCTCGGTGCTACTTCTGGGTGCCGGCTGAAACACCAGCGCAATTTATTCACTGATAGAAATATGCAGTACGACAAAACAGGTGTAATTTCACAGATAGTTATGTAATTCTCTAAGTCACTAAAATAATGCAAATACAATTTGAATAATAACAATATTCACTTGTGTGTCAATCGCGAGGCAACCGGGCCTTGTGACCCGGTCTCAACCGCATATTTCACCATGTATCCATCACGGTATTCGACACTCACTTAAGCCAGTGAATGGGTCCTGATATCATTCGATTATGCGCAAGGAACATTGTTCTTTCGGGGACTGTTCCAATCTGGAGCTTCCTCCAATCCATGAATTGAAAGTGAACCAGATTCTTTCCCTCCTGCTCACTGGAGTCTCGGCTTGATTAGGGGCATTTGATGGCATAATTAATAGATTCACCTTGGAAAATGTGGGCACGCATGAATGACTCAATCGCTAGTAGTTTATGTTAGCATTGAGCGGAGGTGTTACCATACGATGAGGTATGGAGGTACGAGGTGCCTATGCGCCACTGTTGTGATGAGAGGGTGCAGATCAGAAATCAAGCCACACCGTCGGAATAAATTCCCGCATTGCCCATGTTGTATACGAAGAACCCAGTTGATCGAAAATCAACTTCATCTTCTCGTTGTATATATAGCCTATGTTATTGGAGTATAGGTTGTGTGCTTCAGTGTACTCATGTATAGCATCATTCATGTCTAATACGAGAGATTAAAGGGGACCGGACTTGTGCACTAGCAAGGGGGATAGAATACAGATCAGAGAGAGATAGTAAAAAGAGCAGAACAAAAGAAAAAGATCAGTGCTTGGGCGTTGGATAGTTAGTGCCCGCTAATTTCAGAATGAACATAGGCAACCTGGGACATTATTTTCCTTATTTCCTCAAAACTTAATAACCACCAGCCATGATGACACCATAGTATCGACGGCTCATCTCTGCGGTCTGCAAAACGCGAGCGTCACCTGTCAAGGGTAGGCCCAGGACAGCGGAGGATTCAACGGACTGTAAAAAGACGGAAGTCAGCAATGAACGAAAGCAATATATCAGCGGAAAGGGAGGGAGGGAACTAACATGAACATCCTCGTGTGTAATCCAGCCGGCGACAGCCCGGCTCATCTCCTTGAATGCAACACGCTCCTCCAGTCCTTCCAGACTCGATCCCTGGACGCGATCGCCCATTGCAACAAGAGCGTTCACTAGGCGGTTCAGGCGAATTGGATCACGTCGGCCGCTGGTGGAGTTGACAAGGCGGAGGAAGTCTTCATAGACACCGCCGCCAGAAGACCAGCCGCGCATTTTACGCTCGGGGGCGTCGCCGAAGCCGGAGACCAGAGTCTCGAGGGTACGGTAGTCGCCCTCGATGATGGTGCTTGGACCGACGATGCGACAGAAGGTGGTGTGGGCGTCGTTCCAGTGCTTGCCGCGAATAAGACAGTCGACCTCACGGGCAGAATCGCCGATGTCGCGAGCATACAGAGCCTTGGCAACCCAGATCCAGGCTTCGGGAAGCTGGAGATCAGTGATGAGATATTGCCATGCCGGATCGGGAGAGCCGTCGGCAGCGAAGGGCTCGGGGAGTTGAGCTGCGAAGCGGGCGAGAGTTTCTTGGACAGCGCCCTTTCGGTCGTTACCTTGGGAGAGGTGCAGGAGGACAAACAATGCTTGATCAAGCTTTCCGCCTGCACTGAGTTCAGAGGCAAAATCCCGGACGAGTTGGTCGGTTTGGTGCTGGTTGATTTTGATGGCCTGGTTTTTTCCCGACTATCGCAGCGAGAACGTGGTGTAGCTGGAAGGACAGTCGGTTGGCGAGACGGTCACCGGAGACGGATTCGGGAAGGAAAGATGCGGGGAATTCAACGGGTTGGGTGACGTGGCCTTGAAGAGCCGAGAAGGCCTTGAGCAGAACCCAAAGAGGAGATTCGCGCCCAAGGGTGTCAGAGCCAGGCTGCGGGACTGCACGAGTACTGGCCTGGTGCGATGGGTGGGGGAAGGCGGGTTCTTGTCCGGTGGCCAAGTCCGCAAGGAACTTGGAGACAGCCACCTCGATTGGCTCATCTTCAGCCGTGCAATACCACAGACGAAGACCAAAGGCCTGGAACCAATCTAGATCGAACCGCTCGGTGAAGCCAAAGGTGGAGGCCCGGTCTTCAAGCGCACCGCCCGATTTGCCTTCGCTGCGGAGAGCATTCCCAGCGACCAGTTCGTAAAGAGCTCGTATGGGTTCAGTCATCTCCGAGAGTATGTTGTTCTGACGCCACACATCAATTTGGTTCGCCAGGTCGGCACGCGAGGTAGCATCGCGGCCAATCTGTGCGACTATAGTCGCCAGATGGGGATTCTGACTGTCGATCAGCGTCTTACAGGCTTCCTCCACTCGGTGCGAACAAATCAAATGAACGGCCCGTTCCACAGGGGAGCGAATTGCATCCAGGTTTTGGGAGTGCTTTTCACGAATGATTCCCTCCCAAAGACGTGTGAGTCGGTCCTTCTTGATCCGGTGCGCAAATTGCTGTCGTAGGCGCGGCGGTACACCCGCTGAGATGTCGTCCTCAATATCATCATTGAAAAGGATGTTGAGAAGCTGCCACACCAAGCGCTCTTCCTCTGACTGGGAACGGGTGGATGGTGACAGAGGGAACTGCGACAGGTCGATCCTGGCCATACGAACGAAAGGAGTGCCATCGATGCGCTGGATAGAGGACTGAAGCCGCTGGACATCAAGCATTTCCCTGACCTGTATCATCATTAGTATCAAGTTCAATAAACCAACAAAGCCACTAAACCTACCTCGCCAGATTGGTTGTATGTCATGACTGCAATATCACGATCTTCGCTGAAAATGGAGAAGCTTTCTTTCCAGGTCTGGTTTACCCCTAGGATTGTGTCCCCCATATCATTTTTGACACAGATGAGGGAATCCATGGGACCCCAGCGGGGTTTGAAAGAGTCATGGAAAGCGGCGTCAGATTCGCTCATTTGTGTTGTATCGCCAGCGAAGGTCTTGGGTTGCTTGTTGTAAGGCCACTAGAGGAAGAAAAATGGTTTTAGCTCAGGTTATCACATTTGTTAAACTATCTGAAAAGTGACGTGCAATTTCATAGATACATGATGCAGTGACAAAGGGAAAAAAAGAAAGAGAATTATAATCAGTGTGAACATAAGAAGGGAGTTCTAACCTCAAAGCCCTTTGGCGTTGCTTTAGCCTTCAGCGGAGAAGGGGCGGCTTGCTTGCGCGGCTGCTGGAACAAAGAGTTCATAAGATCAATGCTGTTTGAGAAACCTTTCTTCGGAGAGGCTGTCGCAATGTTTGTGGGAGATTCATCGTTCACGAGGTTACGATCAATGAAAGCGCTTGCCTGCATTTCACGCAAGGCATCACGGTTCTGCTTGCGAGGGCTGATGGTACGCTGCAGCTGCTCGGCCCAGTCGCCACTAAGGTCAAGCTGAGGCTTTGCGGGACTGCCGAAGTGTCTCGACATATGGTAAGTGGTATCTAGGTCACCATTGGTGCTCTGATAGTCGTTCCGCTCCACGGTGCGACGAGGAGTAGGAAAGGCACCGGCCATATCCATTTCATCTGCCTCATCTGATCCAACTACCGAATCGCCAGACTGTTGGCTCTCGGTGACGACGTCGTCGTCATTCTCAGTAGTCGAACCCGTGGAGCCTTCCTCTAAAAAAGACTCGGTTTCACCGTCAGAAAAATAATCATCCTCCACAGGCATGGCCTGGTTAGCGAAAGAGCCAGGAACAAGCTTGCGCTTTTTGAAATCGAAAGTATCGTCTTCAACACCAATCATGGAACCGACGAAGGACTCATCGATAGAAAAGGTAGACTGATCGAAACACGCGGGGTCGAAGTGAGCCCTGCTGGTAGCGTGGTCAGGGCCTTGGGCACTCATGGTGCTCTGGTCGTGACTCTCACCTTCCTCTTCATCGTAGTCAAGGCCATATGTAGTGAAATGAGGCACCTTGAAAACCCAGGTTCCAGTCTCAGTTTCGTAGTTAACGAACTCGGTATCGCCCACCTTCTGCAAACGATCAATGTGTTTGTCAAACAGAGGACCACTAGTGACAGGGGAGTTGCTCTTCTTATCTCTACCACGGGGCCAGGAGTTCTCAATCCGCAGGGTAGATGGCACGTTCAGTCCCTTGCCCCTGGCAGGCTTGACCGATTCCTCGGGGTAGACAGTAATCTTGCGAAGACCAATATCCACAATATTGGAGAAAAGATTGTCCAGATCAACGGTAGTCAGATCAACGGGGCCGTTGAAAGTAACAGAACCACAGTTCTGACGGCCAACGGTGAAGTCAACGACTTGTCTGAGCTGGTCGCGGGTCATCCGGCTAAGCTCGGCACGGGAAGGTTGCATCCAGTACTCACCAGGTCTTGGGTCACCACCGGGGATGAACGTAAGACGCTTAACGGTAGCACCGTTGGTGGTTTGTGGTGCACTTTCGGGGACAACGGCAAGGTCACGGCGGGTAGATTCGGCCTCAGGACGATCAGAAGTGCCGGCAGCATCGAAACCATTCAGGCTACCGCTCTTACGCACAGAGCGAAGGAACCCAAGCTCCTCTGCAGAGGGTTCGGAACTGTTAGGTTCAACGTGAACAAGTTCTCCGCCATTGACCCCGGAGGTATGAGAGTCGAAGCTGACCTTTTTCTTCAGCTTGTCGGCAGACTGGGCATCTTCTCCGTTAGTGAGCAGGGGGGCCGGGGTGTGAAGAGGGGCCGGGGCAATGCGAGAGGTCGAGAATATTTCATTTCTCAGACCACGGTTGATAGTGAGACGCTTCAGACTGCTGTTACCACGTACGCTGCCAGCCTGCAGGGCACCGGGAGAAAGAATGCTGTCCGCCTCTGGATCGAAGGTCTTGCGAAGGTTGCTAGTGGAGTAACTCTTGCTGAAGCTACGTCCAATGCTGCCATTGACGCTGCCGCGGAGACTGCTACTGCCCCCAGCACCGCCCAACAGACTACTACCAAGACCAGATGAGGCACCAGTGCTGCCAGATGGCGAGCCATAGGTAGAATAGGAGAAACCATATCCACGCTTCGGAGGAGTGATGAGTCGATTGGCAGCGTTGGGAGTAATTCTGTAGACCGGCAACGGAGTTCGCTGCTTTTGCTTCATGCTGGAAGACAGTGGCGTGGCGAGGGGACCGGGAGCCGATCCACCAGGGGCAGGAAGACCAGAAAAGATGGACTGACTTCCATACGGGTTACCATCAAGAAGCGACGCTTGGAAGCTACCAGGGGCAGGCTGAGACTGTTGTCCGGGCATTGAGGCACCGAAAGCACTGACACCTAGGCCACCCTGCGGTTGCTGGTTTTGACCACCGAAGAGCGAAGAGCCGGCGCCTTGGCCCGTGTTGGTTTGACCACCGCCGAACATGCCGCCACCACCAGTTCCCGTAGTAGAGGAAAAGAGACCACCAGGCTTCTGCTGCTGTTGGTTCTGCGTGTTGAACAAGCTACTACCGCCAGCGGCTGGCTGGGCCTGCGAGGCACCAAAGCCAGAGAAACCACCCGTGGTGGGAGCTGGGGTAGATCCGAAGAGACCACCGGGCTTTTGTTGATTCTGTGAACCGCCAAATAGCGTACTTCCGGTACCAGCTTGCTGATTTTGACCACCGAAGAGTGAGCTACCTCCCTGCTGCTGGGGTTGCTGCTGGGCTCCACCGAAGAGCGAAGATCCAGCAGCTGGAGTGCTGCCAGCACCGCCGAGCAAACCTGTTCCAGCCCCCTGTTGCTGGGTGCCCCCGAATCCGCCGAACAATGACTTGGGTTGAGTTTGAGTTTGGTTCTGTTGGTTTGCACCACCGAAACCACCGAAGGCACTTGGTGCTTGCTGCTGAGTACCACCACCAAAGGGTGAGGCTGTGGCGGTCGGAGCTCCGAACGGATTCGCGGCAGTGGTTGTTTGGGTATTACCGAAACCACCGAAGGCGCCACCAGTTGTGCCAGTGGCGCCAAACGCGGGCTTGTTCTGCTGTTGCTGGTTGTTATTACCGAACAAAGACCCGCCGGTGTTGCCGAAAGCCGATCCAGTACCGGTGTTGCCTCCGAAGCCACCAGCGGTCTGTGTGGCTCCCCCAAAGAGGCTTCCTGATGAAGCTGCAGGAGTAGTTCCGCCGAATAAGGAAGTTGCTGGTTTGGCTGCTGAACCGAACAAGGGATTAGCACCAGTGGAGCCGAATCCACCTGCAGTCTGGGTTGCACCGAAGCCGGTTGGCGCACTTGTGGCAGCCCCTCCGAACGGAGTGGTGCTAGCGCCAAAAGCAGGAGTAGCTGTGGTATTTTGTTGACCAAATCCACCGGTTGTAGTGTTGCCGAAAGCAGGAGCGCCAAAACCACCGGCTTGGCCACTGCCGTTGCCGAAACGACGACCTTGTTGATAATCCGCTAGGCGCAGTTCCTCGAAAGACCATTTACTGTAGGGTTGCATAAAGCAGATGCTTTGGTAGTGGTTCGTGGTGTTGGCTGAGCTGGTATCCTTCTCGTTCCAGGGACTGAACGGGGTGCTGCCAGTACCTTCGCAGTTAGGTAGACCTCCTTGGAAAGCAGTACCTGAGCCGCCGAAACCAGTGCTGGCGGTTGTGGTGGGGGCAGCGGTAGATCCGAAGCCACCGCTAGTGCCGAATGCGCTGGTACCGGTAGCAGTGCCAAAGCCCGTGGGTTTGGCACCACCGAAAAGGCTTCCACCCGCAGGGGTTGCGCTGGCATTGGCGCCAAAGCCGCCAGTGGTACCGGTAGAACCGAATCCTCCACCAGCACCGAAGCCGCCGGTGGTACCAGCAGTCTGAGTGCCTCCTCCGAAGAGAGACCCGGTGTTAGGAGTGTTGGGGGTGCCGAATCCACCGGGGCGAGTTTGGCCGCCGAAAAGGGCATTAGGTTGTTGGGGTGTAGTATTGGTTCCGAATCCTAATGAAAATCAAGAGTTAGCAAACACGATCCACGTTTCAATGAAGCGACTAAACAAGTGCAGATTGATGAAGAGGGGTCCTGGGGCGCATGTCGGCCGAAATATGGGTAAGTCGCAGGTGTGGAGATTCCAGGGGGGAGCCACGAGCGGTCATTCCAGGGGGACCGAGGAGCACATTCACAGATCCCATGTGCGCGAGCGGTCGTTTGAATCGCAAGGCCACGTGATGCGACGGGAGACCTCGCCAGGGAAAATCGGGAGGGCAGCGCAAAGCTCACGATTGAGCACGTACCTCCGCCAGTGCCGAAGCCAGTAGATGTGCTAGGGGTGCTACCGAAGGCGCCTGAAGTGCCAGTAGTAGCACCTCCGAACGGGGAAGCTGTCGAGCCAAAGCCTAGATGACGGAGGGGATCGCGGTCAGAGAGACTTGGATTCGAAGAAGCTCTTGCATTCCTTATCTTGTTGTGGTGTCGCTAATGCATCCAAACGGTCCGCGGGTGAATTTCAATTGCACGGCGAAGCTTATTATGTTGAACTTTTTTGTCTTGCGCGTGGCAACATCGCGGGTCGGAATTAGGAGCATCGATTGTTGAGACAGGGAAGGCCGAGGACACGAGTAGGATGGGAAATATGGGGATAGGGCCCCAGAGCACAAGGGGAATTTGAAAAGGGGGACAGAAAAGACCTACCTCCACCAGTGCTGGTGCCAGCTCCGAAGCCAGTGCCAGTGCCAAAGCCGCTGCTTTGGTTGTTCGAACCGAACCCTCCAAATCCGAAAGACATGATGTCGGCTGGACTTTGTCGGGTGTTCACGAAGTCATAGGTTGATTGCGCGCAATTTCGAGAGAGTGCAGATCAATAGAATGAGACTTGCGAGAAAGGGTGCGCGGAGATGAAGAGAGAAGAGGAGACGCGACAGAAAAGAAGAGTCAAGTTTGCTGGAGACCTGTGTTAGGTAAGGTCCGGGTCACAGTGATCCGTCACGTGACAGCTGCCTAAATCGGTTTCTTCCAATGAATGCGAGCAAGGACAATAGATGACAATAGAGTTGTCTTTGGTCTGTTTATTGAAAGTGACTCATTGATGCATAATGCAGCTTGAGGTAAGATATCTTATTGATCGAGTATTGTTTGTTATTCACAATTGATGCCAAGGTGAAACCTGATGTATACACATTACTTGATCTAGTTTATATCCTACTCTAATTCTTTTCCTTTTAATTCTTGCTGTATTCCTAACTTCCAGATGATCCGTCAGCAAATTTTGGTCTACCATATTTGATCAAAGTCTTACTTCCAAGGCTTATATCGACATGATTGATTCCTATCACCTTTGAACACGAAAAGAACGTATACACAGGCCCATATGCGTCTAGTACCTCGTAACCTGTAATATGACACATACTAGCTCCGTATAGATGACAGCCATCTAATCACCTCAAATCTCGAGTGATCGCTACAACCACGTGCGCATATCAGGTGGTCACCACTGTAGACCGGACGCCCACGCGCCGAAGGCAACTATAAAAACAAAGTCTCATCGCTATGATTTCTTAACCTAATTCGAGATAAGATAGTTACTACTGATAATTTTCAACAAAAAGCTAAAGAGTTTATAGGCTATTCACATGAAGTTGGTTCGCATTCAGCATGAGAAACCGCAAGCCATCATTAACGGAGTTGAGATATCGCGGAGGTTATGTACGGTTTAAGACAAGACAACAACGACTTATGTACTCCGTAGATACTATGTGCATAATACCATGCCGACTACATCCAATGGGGGCTAGGGCAATGCAGGTAAGAAATCACCCCTCATTGGGTATGTACGAACTCACCTGGGCATTGGGATGGGCCTTGGCATTGGATTATGTAATGTGCCATTTTCCCGAGGTCGGCCTGAAGCCGGCAGAATCCAGACTCAAAGGCGGAAGGCATAGTTAAGCCAATAGGAGTACTTCCAAAAGAGAACCAAGCACTAAGCCTAATTCAGAAGCCTTGGCGCTCCCGAGGTCTTCACTGAAGAGTGGGGTCGATTTTAAGTCTGGCTGCATGCGGGTTTGCCCAGGGTTTGATCCGAGGTAACTAAGTCGTGCAAGACGTTTATGTGCTGGAGGATTTCTGTTACAATTGGTACATAGATATTGACCCTGATAGTTAAACATAAATCCAAAACTTCGAACTCGAAGTATATTTGAAGCCCAAAAAAATACTATTCACATCGCTTCTGAGCGAGCCAAGGGAATCTCAAGTACAAGTAATCATCCTGAAATCGGGCAAAAAAAAAAAAAAGAAAAGAAAACCGCCCGCATAGTCGAGTCCGATTCCGATATGAATCTGGACCGAGGTCGGGGGTGTATGATCCACTGAGGATCATCGTGCTACTTCCAAAATCTCACCGGGAATTTTGTTCTCCGACGTCATTATCATCAAATTCATAGACCTTCACTTTACTTCTGGCGGGCGGCGTGGACGGTTGCGATGATCTTCTCGACGACACTGGGGTGGGAGAGCTGTAAAGATTTCGTTAGCTATTGGTCGAAATATACAATTGCAAGGGTTGTGCCTACCGTTGAGATATCACCGAGGCTGTCCTCCTCACCGCTGAGGATCTTGCGCAGGATACGGCGCATGATCTTTCCACTGCGGGTCTTGGGGAGGTCATCAACGACGAAGACGGCCTTGGGAGCGGCGAAGGGACCAATGGACTTGCGGACTTGCATGGCAAGGTCCTTGCTGATATTTTCTGTCGCGCTGCCCTCCTTGAGAGCAACGAAGGCATTGACAGCCTGACCGGTCAGCTCGTCGGCAATACCAACGACAGCAGCTTCGGCAACGCCAGCTATTTATAGTTAGTTTAGGCTCAGTTGGAAGATCCTGTGATTGCACTTACGGTGCTCGAGAAGAGCAGCCTCAATCTCAGCGGTGGACAGACGATGTCCAGAAACGTTGACGACATCGTCGACACGGCCGCGGATCCAGTAGTAGCCGTCGTGATCACGACCAGCACCATCTCCGGTGAACTATATATGAGTTAGTATCAATCCATAAAGTGAGGTTGCAGGCGCCTTACGTAGTAACCCTTGTAGACATTCAAGTAAGTGTCCATGTAACGCTTGTGGGCACCCCACACGGTGCGGGCCATGCTGGGCCACGGCTGCTTGAAGGCCAGAACACCCTCGACATCGTTGCCAAGAATCTCCTCTCCGGAGACGGGGTCGATGATAGCAGGCTCGATACCGAAGAAGGGCAGGGAAGCACTGCCGGGCTTGGTGGGGGTGATACCGCCGAGAGGGGTGATGACATTTGAGCCGGTCTCGGTTTGCCAGTATGTGTCGCAGATGTGAGCTTCCTCCTTGCCGACAGACTCGAAGTACCACTTCCAAACTTCAGCGGCAATGGGCTCTCCAACGGAGCCAAGAATACGCAGACTGCGCATCTTGTGGTGAATGTGCTCATCTCCGGCGCGCTTCAGCAGACGCAGAGCGGTAGGGGCAACGTAGAATTGTGTAACGTTGTGCTTCTCAATGACATCCCAGTAGCGGGAGAAGTTAGGGTAGGCGGGGGTACTCTCAAACACGACGGTAGAACAGCCAAGCAATAGAGGGGCGTACACGACATAGGTGTGACCAGTAATCCAACCAACATCACCACCGCAGAAGTAGCGATCATCAGGGTGGATATCGAACACGTACTTTCCAGTCATGGCAGCACCGAGCAAGTAGCCGGCAGTGGTGTGCATAACACCCTTGGGCTTTCCGGTGGAACCGGAAGTGTACAGCAGGAAGAGAGGGTCTTCGGAGCTGACCATCTCAGGGG
The DNA here is from genome assembly GCF_028828465.1 of Penicillium psychrosexuale. NCBI lineage: Eukaryota > Fungi > Ascomycota > Eurotiomycetes > Eurotiales > Aspergillaceae > Penicillium > Penicillium psychrosexuale. The sequence goes on along the minus strand of NW_026643190.1, from coordinate 129,064 downwards.
CGATGTAGTTGGGGTACTTCTCGACCTCCTCGTGCCACCAAAGGTCACGGCCAACGGTCCAGGGGACCTCGGCACCGGTGCGCTTGAACACCAGCACGCTGTGCACATCGGGGCATTGCTTCATAGCCTCGTCCACAATTTTCTTAGTGCCGATGACCTTGCCACCGCGCTTGCCCTCGTCGGAGGTAATGACGACCTTGGAAGAGGCGTCCAGGACACGGTCCCGGAGAGAGTCGGAAGAGAAACCGGCAAAGACCACGGAGTGCACAGCACCAATACGCGAGCAAGCCAGGAAAGCGATCACGGCCTCGGGAATCATAGGCAGGTAGATGGCGACGGTATCACCCTTCTTGACACCACGCTCCTTGAGGGTCCAGGCAACCCGGGACACCTCGCGCAACAACTCTCCGTAGGTGATATTGCGGCCCTCGCTGGGCTCATCGGCCTCGTAAATAATAGCGACCTTATCTGGGTTCTTGAGGGCGTGACGATCGACACAGTTGAACGAGGCGTTCAAGCGACCCTCGACGAACCAGGCATTGTCGCCGTTCTCGAATGAGCCGTAGTGTGTGGTCTCAAAGTCGCGGTCGAATGTGATGAGCTCGCGGGCCATGCGGGCCCAGAAAGTGTCGGGGCTCTTGATAGATTCTTGGTAAAGCGTGTTGTAATCTTCCATGTCCTTGAGGTGAGTGCCGGTGGGGTGCTTATCGTGGAACGCCTTGGGGACGTGGAAAGTGTCGACATCGTGTGCCTCATGAACCTAGGGCAAGCTGTTAGCCTATGATCCGCGGGTCTGGTCATCTTAGGTAAGTGATTCTTACCACTGCGGGCTTGGGAGGCGAAACTGGGCCGTCCGACATGATTGCGCGGTCCAATGGGAATGATTAATGCAGAATTCCGTATATAATAAATTCTGCGCGAGATCGAATGTTAGAGGAAATGAATTGCGAGAAGCCCAGAATAAGAATGGAGCAAAATGGGAGGAGCTCTTTATTAATGCAGATGGTGGGGTTAGCCAAACTTACTTGAAAATCGAGGTTATAAGTTATAAAGCGGTATGGACAAGCGGGGAGAGTCGCGGGGGGTATGTATAGCAATTAGAGAAGAGAAAGAAAAGAAGACCAGGAGGGGATTCACGACATTATTAGTAGTTCCAGCTTGGCCGGGGCGATGTGCCACTTTCCCTTTCCTTCCCTTCCATATCGGGGGTGGCCCGTGCATGCCAGTATCATAAATTACGCCAATACCACTCTATACATCGTGTCTTAGCCGCAGACGGCCTCTAATCTACATGTACATTGTAGAACTGGACTGCTCCACTTCCGATCTCCGAAATCAGGATGGAATCCGATACATTTCGAGTACAATTCACTCCAGTCATAACCCCATGTCATTGCCCATATGAGTTTGGGTTCGGCCATGCGGGGGTTTGAACGTCCCTTCCGTTGCTCCGGGGTAGCTTGCCCCTCCACGATATTTGACTAAGATGCTGCTCGTCACCTCATTGGGGCGTTTCTGGTCGGGAAGAAACGCTAGTTGGACCGACCACGGCCTAGTTGTTCTCGTGTTCAACCCTTTGTCCGAGTCCAATAGGCGGGGGCCATAATCTTGGCTTAGCCATGGGCCAAGGTCCGGGGAATGTCGCGGGCCAGGGGAGAGCGGGCCACAGGAGGCCTGCAAGTCAGTCACGTCAGTGAGACTCAGAGATACAAGTGTACGACTTATCCTCGAGCCCCTCGAGCTGTGTCCCGCCAAGCCTTCCATGCGGCATTCGAATATAAAAGACCTACATCATGCATCCCTTGTATCGATTATGCTGTTCAGACCTCGGGAACTCAGTTGGATATGTCATAGGATGATGTTATGATGTCACGGGATTTTCGGACCGAGTCTCCCCCATAAAACTTAGTTCGCCATCGAGGCTCATCATGGGACCGGATCGCCGACTTCGGGAGCCCTAGAGAATGTGGGGTGGATGAGTCAGCGCTCGAAACCCGCAATTGGCGCTGTTTGATCCGATGACCATCGTCGCCTGAAACTTTGACATTGCACGTATGTGGTAATACGGAGTAATCAGGGGGGATTGATATTGAAAGATTAACATGGGCCACTGTTCGGTTACGAGCTCTATTTGATTGACTCCGTACTTCCCATGTCGTTACTAGTTATCATAATTATTTTGATGTTATATACGGTTTTATGTATTGTGGGGTAAATGAGGGTGAGACAAAAAGGGGGGGTACCTTGCAGCACTGGGGATTTCGTCTATCTTACTAGCCTTACTACTCGTACTATCTACTGCTACATTTGTACTTTGTCCTTTTTCCAATTCTCAATGTTGAATTGGTGGAAATACTTCAATAAAGATCCTTCTCCTATTTTAGGGGTCCATCCTATCTCTTACCACGAGTCAGGTAATAACTAGCCTGTTCTACGATGTGCATCGCACATTTGACGGCGGGATCTTCGCCCCTCTGTAACTACTGCATGAAGATCTGTGGAATACACGAAATAACCACGCTGCGTAGCTTCTCTGCTAAAACCAAAAGGGCAGTCTAAGATCCACCTTTTCCCACTCATTTCCCAACAAAAAGAACAAACGTGATACCGCACGCTACACCGGGTGATCCGACGGGGTATGAAGCCGTATTGGTCAGTAATTACCAGAATACGATCCTGGAATCCCAGCGGGGAGAAACCCAAAACGGGCCAATCAGCGCAACACAATTTTCCATCACCAATATTTTTGTGGGACGAGTTCCCTCAGAGTGCAAGAGTCCCGAGAAAAGACCGCGTTAACTCCATGCCTTGCCCCAACGAAAGACCTCGGGAAACATAGCGAAGTCCAATTCCAATTCCACAAAGAGTCTGTTGAGAAAATGGTCCGCACCGAGGCGGTTGTACAAGCAAAATCAGCAAGATCTTATGCGGCCCTTATCTCTTAAATATACGGACTACCTCCATGTAGACTAACGGTGCGCCACGCGTGGCTTACATCCTTTTCGGACGGGCCCGAACGACTATACGAGCATTATTAATCTCAAAGGTCGCGAGCAAAATCCGAAGAATAGAACGCGGCTAGATCGCCACGGCTCTCAAAACTGCCTTGCTAGTCATGTCGATTGCAGGGAGGGGCTGCCCTCTTTAGCCTCGGCATTTGTTCGGTATAGTCGTCCGCCATGTTCCTGGAGTTGAATAATTATCGTCGGTTTCGAATACGCAGTTAAGAGTGGACGAGCGGATCATTGGGCGGAGCAGGGTGCGGAAGATGAGGCCAGTCCTGGCTTGTAGCCCACTATGGCTTACAACAAAGCGGCGATCAGCTTATTTTGAGAGGTACAACCTAGGCAGGAGATGAGACCACCTCCCTGTTAGATTCCTGGGGAAGCCATCTCCAGGAAATCCAGGATGTCTGACGAGAATTCCCGAGTCTATCTATACCGCCTTCTTATACGGGTACACCGCCCTTTGAATTCAACTTTAACTGGTGGAGATTAACATTGCCGGCAGAACTATTATCGGGGTGTTAACCTGGAGCGGACCGGGGTAAGGGATATATATAGCCGACAAAACACGGGGGACTTTCGTCATGGCATATTTGGAACATTCTTGCTTTTTATTGTTTGGGATACAAAGATGTCACTTGTTAACCTCAGCACGTTGACTTGAGGATGTTCCAGTCTATAGTGGTTAACCACACACACACCACACACCACACTGGTAGTGCAGTCAGTACTATATGATAGGAACAACGTTCAAAATTTGCTTGAGAAAAGCTTCAAAAACTCTATATTTCATCTGCATCTTCCATTTTTGATATTTCCATTTCCAACCTCCTGTAGGGTTGATAGCCATGATAAGAGATATTTGGGTTCGATGTTGCGGGAAGGCGTCCCCCTTGGAACTTGCTTATGGTCTTCAGCTTCCACCGTCCGATTGAAATTACAACATTTTTGCAATAAACGACCTGTTTGACCAGTGTCACTTTATCCACAAAATGTACGGCACAAAAGGCGCAACACGCGCCCTTCATTGCAATGCCCGGCGGTTCTCCACTACCACCCGACTACAAGCACCATCAGGTCTCAAGATCAATCCAGAACGCTTATGGAACACACTACACGAGACATGTGAATGGGGTGCTGAGCATCGCTATGGCGAGTATGTACCTACTTCCCATTCCCATTCGGCCATTGGACACAATCTAATGACATAACAGAAACCCAACAGATACAGGGATGGCCCGTCTGACTCTCAACGATGACGATGCCCGTGTTCGTCGGTGGTTTGCCGCCGAAGTCCAGAAGCTAGGCTGTTCTCTTTCTGTAGACCAGATGGGAAACATGTTTGCGCGGCAATCGGGTCGGTTGAACTCGGCTGCGCCAATGATCGCAATGGGAAGTCATCTCGACACCCAGCCACGAGGTGGTCGATATGATGGTATTCTCGGTATTATGGCTGCGCTTGAGATTCTTCGCACAATGAAGGAAAGTGGATTCCAGACTAACTATGATGTCGGGGTGGTCAATTGGACCAAGTAAGCACCTAGATTTAGTCTACCGTGCCATCTAAGATTGTCACTAACACAAATCCACAGCGAGGAAGGTGCACGGTTTCCCAAATCGATGTGCTCCTCGGGTGTCTGGGCTGGTGCTATTCCAATCCAGAAAGCCTGGGACCTGCGTGATATCCACGATCCTAGTGTGACTCTCCGCTCCGAGCTCGAAAGGCACGGATATCTGGGCGAGATTGCTTGTTCCAGCAATCCAGCAACCGGATACCCACTCGGAGCCCACTTCGAGCTGCACATTGAACAGGGCCCAATCCTCCCAGGAAACAACCGATCAATTGGTGTGGTTCGGGGAGCCCAGGGATACAGATGGTTGACTATGACCGTCCACGGGAAAGACGCTCACACCGGAACGACACCTTTCAGTGACCGCCAAGATCCATTACTCGCATCATCTAGGATGATTGCGGCTTCGCACGACATTGCCATGCGACACAACGCGCTAGCTTCGACTGGTATCATTCGAGTTCCATCGAACGCGTCTACCAACACTGTCTCATCGCAAGTGACTTTTACGCTTGATATCCGACACCCGCAGGATAGCGTGGTACACGCTGTGCAGGACGAGTGCCTCCAGGCGTTCGAGGCTATTGCATTGCAAGATGGCAAGGGTGTGTCCTTTGACTGGACGTTGGATACGGACTCGCCGGCTGTCGAGTTTGACGATAACTGCGTAGCATCTGTTCAGGCTGCGGCGGATCAGCTGGTTGGCCGTGAGAAATCAATGCTCATGACTAGTGGTGCCGGTCATGATACGGTTTATACTAGCAAGCGCTGTCCCTCTGCGATGATCTTTGTGCCTTGTCGGGATGGTGTGAGTCACCACCCGACGGAATATTGTAGTCCGCAGGATTGGTAAGTCTCTCTTGTTTTCTTGGTGCTTTTTCAAATCTGACAGTCGCAGTGCTCTGGGTACGCAGGCTCTTCTTGAAGCTGTTGTTCACTATGATCAATCTAGAGTGGAATCTGAAGGGCAAAAGTAATCGGTAGTTCAAACGTATGGGCGTTAAAGTAAACCTAGATTTGACTACAGAGTACAAGAATATATATATATCGTGATAAGAAACGCCAAATATCGTTCTCAACAACAGAGGCCGCAAATGCCGCCGACGATTCCTTCCCCTTTTTAACTCCATAAATATATATCACATACATGTTCCGGGCAACTTGTCATGCACAGAGTAGACGTCAATATCGTGAGAAGGTGGAGTCCCCACTCGACCTGCCATGTCCGTAGAAGGCGCGATGTCTTTAGAAGGCTCACGATAAGAAATGGCAAAGTGATATATAAAGTATCTGCATGATGCACAAATCAATAAGCCCATTCAAACACACACCAACATGTCATCACGAAGGTCGATCTACTTCAACCCCGCGGCAGCAAATGAGAGCAGTGCCGCCCCGCAAACCGAAGGCCTAACAGCATTCCACCAATCCTTCCCGAATTATGCCCCAACTCCACTAATCCAACTCCCAGAGCTCGCAGCCGAGCTAGGCATCAGCAACGTCCTCGTGAAAGATGAAAGCAACCGGCTCGGTCTACCCTCATTCAAAGTTTTAGGCGCGTCATGGGGCTGTTTCCGAGCGATTGCAGCGCAACTGAGCCTGCCCTCTACGGTCTCGCTCGATGAACTCTCCAGCCGAGCAAAAGAAGCCTCGATTGTCTTGACGACAGCATCAATGGGTAACCATGGACGGGCAGTTGCGTTCATGGCTCGCCTCCTTGGTATCGAGGCGCGGGTCTTCGTTCCTCGGTCTTTGAACCAGTGGACTCGGGATCTGATCGCCGGGGAGGGGGCTCGGGTGGTTGTTGTCCAGGGCGATTATGACCAGGCGGTGCAGGAGGCTGTGGATGAGACGCGGGTAGGACAGGGTGTACTTCTCATCCAGGATACGGCGTTTGAGGGGTATGAGGATGTTCCTGCGTGGATCGTGGAGGGGTATTCTACTATGACGCATGAAGTCCAGAGTGAACTTGCTCGGCTTGGGCTGTCTGGTAGTGTGGTGATCACCCCTGTTGGTGTGGGTAGCCTTGCCCAAGCGGTCGCGAAGCATTGCAAGTCGCAGAACATGCCTATGTCGGTTGTCGCCGTTGAGCCTGATACGGCTGCATGTTTATCTTCTAGCTTGGCTGCTGGAAAGCCGGTTACTGTTCGGACTTCATCGACGATCATGGATGGTATGGACTGCGGCACGGTATCTTCTACTGCTTGGCCCGATCTACAGCGTCTGGTTGATGCCTGCGTCACTGTCTCATCCTACGAGAGTCACCGCGCCGTGCAGTATCTGACTTCCAAGTCTGTGGCTGCTGGGCCATGTGGAGGTGCATCGTTGGCTGCACTTCGACGATTGGCTACATCAAAGGAGGGAACGTCACTTTTGAACAAGGATTCCGTGGTCGTCCTTCTCAGCACTGAAGGTGCACGCGAGTACCCAGTTCCAAGAGACGTCTCTGTTGACGATGTCGTGGGGCTAACTCAAACTCTCACTCAAATCAACTCCTCCAACCTGACCTTGTCTATAACAGACGGAGTAGGTGAGACTGAAATCGCAAACTATCTGGCCGCCTGGTTCGCCCATCGAGACATTGAGTATCATTGGATTGAGAAAGTCGCTGAACGGCCATCTATTGTGGGAGTCCTGAGAGGCAGCGGGGGTGGCAAGTCTCTTATGTTCAACGGCCACACAGACACCGTCAGTCTCTCCAGCTACGAGGCAGATCCCCTGTCCGGGTCTATTGGAACCAAGAATGGAAAAGAGGTCATCTTTGGCCGGGGTTGCCTCGACATGAAGGGAGGGTTGGCTGCAGGGTTAGCGGCCCTTGCAGCAATCAAAGCAAGCGGTCGCGTACTGCGGGGCGATATCATTATAGCTGCAGTGTCAGACGAAGAGGATGCCTCACAGGGAACTCAGGATGTGATCGAGGCTGGCTGGCGTGCTGATGCCGCTGTACTTCCAGAACCAACGCAAGGCGCGATTTTTACAGCTCACAAGGGATTTGTGTGGGTGGAAGTTGATATCCTCGGAGTTGCTGCGCATGGATCCGACTATGCATCAGGAGAAGATGCCATCCTATATGCCGGATCCTTCTTGCAGGCTTTGGAGGTATACCAAGCGCAGCTGTCAGTAGATGATCTCTTAGGACAGAGCTCGCTACACTGTGGCTTAATTCGGGGTGGCGAAGAGCCTTCATCCTATCCAGACAAGTGCACTATCACTGTCGAATTCCGCACTGTCCCAGCACAAACAGAGCAGTCCATTCTCGGAGACATCAGCGCGCTGCTGAAGAAAATTGCCCAGCAGAAGCCTCGTTTCAGATACGGCGAGCCACGCATTACCATGTCGCGCCCTACACAGAAGGTGGCAGCTGATCACCCGTTCGTGCAAAAGGCGATTGTTTGTGCCTCTGATGTCCTGGGAAGCAAGCCTGCTGTTAAGGCTGGTCCGTTTTGGACTGATGCGGCCTTGCTTGGTGCTGTAGGTATCCCATCCATTGTGTGGGGCCCGGCAGGAGATGGTCTTCATGCTAAAGAGGAATGGGTTGAAGTTGAGAGTCTTCGACAGTTTGAGAAGGTGTTTACTCGGCTTGTGCAGGACTTTTGTTATTGAATATAGACGTCTGTATGTAAGTACTGCTTAGAAGAACACACGTAGATTATTTTTTCCAAGTTTCCTTTGTATATTACAACATTCCAACTAAAAAATACTACCTACTACTGCCTTGTGCATTTGATAGTCTTGTAGTCGGATAGATCGTGGTCGTAGTCCTTGCGATCATTGTTATAGTCGGTCTGACCGTCTTTCGTCAGCCGTTCACCTTCTTGTAGGTACTTCTCGTAGGTACTTCACGTCGTTTTGTTTAGTCGCTCTAGCTTCGTAGGGATGGTAGGTCGCTTGCTTTCGTCGAGGTTTGGATGAATATAATCCTAGTTGCCGAGGTTTTCGGTAATTGCTTCCACCTATTCAAACTAATACAGCCCAAAGAAAGTATTGATAAATGGAATTATTCAATAGAGACAGCCAAACGTGGTACTAGTTGATTCTTGTAGAGGAAGTGTTGTGTTGTGGCTGGTGTTCTTATCGCCACGGGACTACACAGCCAGAGCCGATCCAGATCGGCCACCTTCGCCTGACGACATCCCACTCATAATCGGCTAGCACACCCATCTCGTTGTTTCCAGATTTCCAACAAATTGATATATTTTCTCGGAGATCCTGCAACGATGGCAGACGAATCACCAGCACAGCGATCCGCACGAGTGCGCCGAGAGCGCCGGGAGGCAAAGATCAAGGAAGGAGGATCAGCACGTCTGGACAAAATCACCAGTCTGAGTGGACGCACACCACAAGCTGGTAAGAAATGAAAATTCCATCTCCGGCTTTACTCAAAGAGCTCCCGATAGCAAAGCAGACATACAACTCACCAGCCACGCCAGTACAGACAATGCTAACTGAAGTCAACTACAACAGACCGCGACGAAGCCTCCTCCCCCCAGTCCAAGCACGCAATCCCTGAATCTCCCTCCCCAGGACCTCAAACCCCCCAGCTCGGACTCTCACCCTCGCCCCAACCAGACCTGCAGTCCCAAGAAGCGATGCGCGCCCAGCAGCAAGCGTTCTTCTCAATGCTCCGACAATCCGCACCGGAACCCAACCAGGGCATGCATCCCGACCCTCAAGCGCCAAACAGCCTCCAGGCCCAACAAGAAGCCTTCCGCACGATGCTGAGACAAACCACACAGGACCAAGAACCAGGCCAGCTTCCCGCTGACGGCGAAGACCCCACCATCAAGCTCCTGAACTCCCTCATCGGCGCTATACCCGGCGGTGACCCGAATACACCAGGAGCACCTCCAGCGGGCGCAGGCGCAGGCAACCCACTCACACCCGGATTCTCGCCCGCTGGCATCGCAACAATGCTCGGCGTGCCGCCTTTCCTTGCCAATATGTTGAATGGAGCGCCGCCGCCTACAGAGGCGGAGCAGAAGCGCGCTCGGATCTGGAAGACGCTGCATACCGTCTTTGCTTTGACGGTTGGTGTTTACTTGCTTTTCATTATTGGGTCTTCGGTCGCGTTGTTCGGTAGTCCGCCGCCGAAGCCTGCAACCGTGCAGAATCCCTTTGCTATCTTTGTGACGGGGGAGTTGATGTTGACTGGGGGTAAGGTGTTGCTTGGTGGGAAGTCTGGTGGTATCGGAATGGCAGTGCAGCTTTGCAAAGATGTCGTGAGGGATGGTAGCCTCCTGCTGTTTATTCTGGGCATGGGGACTTGGTACAATCGCGAATGGCAGACTACGGTGTACTAGGTGGCTTGAGTATGTAGCTTCGTTAACGATCAGCGGTATGAGCATTTCAATGGGAGATATTATGTGATCATTATTTCATTATTCGTATGTTGTATATCACTTTTGATCGACGCTACATGTTTACGGCCCGCTGAGACGGTGGGACCGCATTGCGTAGAACAAGCAAGGCCGACGCATCTAAACCCCAATCACCTTCCCATTGATCCATACGGGATCCCTTCTTGAAATGACCCGCCAGATGCTCCGCCCGAGCTGACCAGGTGGACAGCGAAGACCCGCAGAATCCACAGCGGCTTTCGACGTTGGCGGCCGATCCGCGCCAGGCCTCGAGGTCAGCCACGGGGGCTTTCGTGCAACCGTGGAATTTGCGCAGATGCTGCCATAGATAATCCTTCCGACTGAACGACCGCTCCTGGGCTGGCTTATCGGCACAGACTTGGAATTCATGCTCTTCCCAATGGGCGGGCGTTGGGAAAAGGACGTCGCAGAAGGGACATTCTGAAAACTGGCGTTCGAACGCTTGTTGGACGTCGTGGGGATTTGGAGTGCAGACCCAGGAGTCAAGGGTGAGATGGACGCTTTTCTCGTGGCGGGCCCAGTCGTGTTTCTTCTTGAAGGACTGTGGACAGAATGTGCACTGGTAGGGATGGTCTACCGCTGTTCGTTGCCGTCCTCGGGTGCGTCTGGGTTTAGTTTGTTTGTGGAGTAGTGGGAATGGCAGCCCCGTGTCTGCTGAGGAATGGTAGCTCCATGCCGAAGAGGCGCTATCGGATGTTTCAGATACCTTGCTCCCGATGCTGGATACTGATGACGCTAAGTGGGACGGGCTCTCGTCGAAATTGAAGAAATCCATGGTAGATATGTCGAGCTGCAACGGGTCAATGCTGTCGTTTGACTCTATCGAGCCAGAGTAAATGGCATTTTGAATAGCCGCTTCTGGAATAGGTTCATCTTCTGGCGGCGAAGCCCGCCATCGCTCCATTGGGGTCAGGGAGGACAGCGTGCTGGTGACCATGGGAGACCCTGAGCGAGTACGGGATGTGGACGAGAGACCCGCAGCCTGGATCTTTTGCTTTTGGCGGCGGCGAGCGTTTGCAAACCAGGTTGATATGCGCTTTTGGGAGAACCCAGTCTCGTGGGCCATCTGATTCTTTTGTTCGTCTGTTGGATAAGGATATTCTTGATTTTGATAGAACCACTCGCGGAGAACTCTAGCTCCTTTTCTGAGAAACTGTTTGGGTTCTTTTTGTTGATTGCCATTGTCCATAGTGGCAGCGGGAAACGGGTTTCCATCTTCCGGAACACCGTGGAGATGACCAAAGACCGGAGAGAAGGTTTCAAATCCCGACGGTTGGCGTTTCTCTCCCTTTGCTAAGCTGCATTCTCGAAAAAGGGCTACACAACTTGAGCAAGACTTTTTGGGATTGGGATTGGCAGGCGCAGTGCGAATTATCAGACATTGTAGCCGATGCCTGCGACAATGGGCACATGATGCAGGAGGACGATATGCCCCATCAAGCCACTGTGAGACATTCGTAAGACTTCGTTGCGAGGATGGGTCAACGGATTCTCCCGCTAAAGGCGGAACGAAATCATGGACAATTTCAGAAGCCTTCAATTCCTCATGATCTTGATGTCCAGGTTGTGTATTGACGGTTCGCGTGAGGTGTGACTCATAATTTGTCCACTGTGACCATTCCAGATCACCGGTGTCTGAGGGAAACGGGAATTGGTAGTCAGTATTTGTATCGAAAGAACTCTCTTTGCCCCATTGGGTGGGCTCAATTTCACCCAGCAAGCCCTCTAGCTCTATGTCTGATAGAGGCTGCGGCAACGGCTGCCATGGTGAAGGGTTGATCGATGGCGACTGTGGAGTCATGCCATATAGCGATGAACAGATTCGCTGGCGCAGTGGCCCTTCTTATATATCTCTAGTCCAAACCCCACGAGTAGCGTGGCTAGAACCCGTCGCGTTTATGCCCGCCGTTGATCTGCCAATATGATGGGGTCGCCGACAAGTCCGCGCTAATCCAGATTAGGCCAGGAAGGGCCACGTTCCTCTCCGCGCTAGTCCCAAAACGGCAGGTGCGCACTTGCCTAGATGGGATGTGCATATTACTAAGCTTTCCGCCCCCGAGGCCCGTGGACGAATCTCGGGCGACCGACAGCTGATCGAATGTTAGAATGGGACCGCTAATTTTTAGCGCCTCTTGGCCCAGAGGAACATGTATTAATCCGAATTCCGAGAGCTCGGCGAATGTCAGACATCAGCGAATGTCGGGATTCTTTTAGGGGTTATAATACCCTAGTACAGAAGAAGATAGGGTTTAGTGGTAAAGATAATACGGTAAATAATGATCACGGGGTCTTTATGAACGTCTATTATAAGCTATGAAGACATCCTAGTGTAAAGAGAGATCTCGACATTCGCTAAGACCCCTCTGAGCAGATAGATAGTCGAAACGCGGATTAACACGGATTAATATATTTTCCTTCACGCTAAATTAGCGGTCCCATTCTAACATTCGATCAGCTGTAAGCCCATCTCGGGAACAACCGCCCTGAATCTCGGGGTCTGTGACCTCGTGTTTACTGCGCCGACTTAGACTTCTCTAGAGTTGCCTTGCCGGTTACTTCCTATCTATCTCCATAAATCCTTCGAGGTTTCAGATTACGCACGAGGTTGTGATTGTCCAAAGTTCCTGGAGTCCCATCCTTCTGCCATCATGGTGCTTGGTTGTACCTCACGAGCACAATTGAGCAAATCCCGAAGAGATGGCATGTTTGGATGGAACAATCCCAATCTCATGGTCTAGCCTCCAAAGATGTATTTGTTCCTAGGCGGCTCCAAATAAAATTCTATGGAAATCGACTCGGAACGTTGCTTATCAGAATTAAGCTTATCTTTATGTTATTGAAAGACCAAACACTTAAAGCTTGGTTCACATCGAATCCGTATTAGGCAGGACGCTAAGTGAACTCTATGCTGTGGGGGATAAATAAACGAATTGGAAGAAGCGGAGAGGTTGATATGGCATTGATGACAGTACAATGGAGCCAGAGATAGGATATTAGACCCGGGGTAGATATGGAGGAATATGTAGGCGCATAACTCGACTCCACAGTGGGCCGCACCGGAGTTGGCCTTATCGTCCGTAGTTCGGACGGGGGCGTTTTTTCGTCGCCACTCGGTGAGAGCGCCAATTTATTTAGCGAAAACTCGGCATGCACCCGATTCCCGGTGAAGATCTAGTCTCGGGAAAAAAAAGGCTATCTGATATAAAATTAAAGCCACAATTCGCAGCCTCTTCAGACGTACATCGATCGGTGTATACAACCTTCTCCAGCGTTCCCCAGCAAATAATAAACCTTATAACATGACTGGCCGAGCGCTAACAGTTTCTATGTGTCAACGATCAGGCAATTTACGCTACAATGTAGTATCAAGTGGGACTGGGGGTGGAACTGGGGCAAAACTAGCTTTCATGAGCAATGAGCTGAATTTCCATAACCAAATAGAATGAGTCAGCAAGGCCCTTCCGGCACCGACATTGGCCCACACGCTGGTCAGATCTCCGGATTCGGTCCGACCTGAGACAGGTCATTGGTGAATTCGTCGCGTTGCATCGAATTTTCTGTGGAACCTTCCATTTAGTCCTACGGGGCCGAATTTCTCTCGCGAGAAAATGGGGAAACAATAAGATGGCCAGAATTCCCGCCTGGGTTTGTTTCTTTCCTCGTGGGCTTTAAACATTTCTTCTCCATCTTCAATACTTGAACTATACACAATGGAAGTCAACACAGCACCACCCGTCTATGAGAATGACAAGATCGCAGAACGGAAAGATGAATCAACATACGAGGAGGAGGGCCCCATCAAGACTGGCGAAGTCCACGATGCCTTTGGCAACGAGGAGTACGCTGACATCAAGTATAAGACCTTGAAGTGGTGGTACGTACTATCTTCGGGAACAAGAGTGTCTTTATGGCCGTGCTAACACGTCTTCAGGCAATGCGGCTTGCTCATGATCTGTGAGTCAGTCTCACTGGGTGTGTTGTCGCTGCCAGCAGCCATGGCCACCCTGGGTCTCGTCCCCGGTATCATTCTGATTATCGGCCTCGGACTTCTCGCAACATACACTGGCTACAATATTGGCCTCTTCCGTGAACGGTATCCCCATATTCAGAACCTGGGTGATGCGGGCGAAATTTTGCTAGGCCGCTTCGGCCGAGAGCTCTTCGGTACTGGCCAGTTCCTCTTCTGTATCTTCGTCATGGGCAGCCACATCCTTACCTTCCGTGTCATGCTGAACACCCTCACCAACCACGGCACCTGCTCCGTTGTGTTCAGTGTCGTCGGCATGGTTATTTCAATCCTCCTGTCCATGCCCCGTACGATGAAGGGTATGACCTGGATATCGTTCCTATCATTCCTCAGCATCTTGAGCGCCGTCACGATCACTATGATCTCCGTGGGTGTCGAAAAGCACCCCGGTCGTGTCATCCACGCCACAGTCCCCAACGACCTGTACACTGCTTTCCAGGCCGTTTCCAACATCGTCTTCGCTTACTGCGCCCACGTTGCTTTCTTCGGTTTGATCGCCGAGATGGAGACGCCCCAGGATTTCAAGAAGTCCTTGTTCATGCTTCAGGGCTTTGAGATCTGTCTCTACCTGACCGCTGCTATTGTGATCTACTTCTACATTGGCACAGACGTGCATTCCCCTGCCCTCACGTCCGCAGGACCCCTGATGAGCAAGGTTGCCTACGGAATTGCCATCCCCACCATTGTCGGCGCCGGTGTCGTCAACGGCCACATCGGCTTGAAGTACATCTACTTCCGCCTCTGCTCCAAGTCCGGTCTGATGCACCAGAACAACAAGCGTGCTGTCGGTCTCTGGATCGGTCTTGGTATTGCTTGCTGGGTCGTTGCGTGGATTATCTCCGAGGCCATTCCTGTCTTCAGCGACCTAAACAGTTTGATCAGTGCTCTTTTCGCTTCATGGTTCAGCTACGGTCTGTCCGGTATTTACTGGCTTCACCTCAACTATGGTCAATGGTTCGCCTCTCCCCGCAAGATCGCCCTTACCGTCCTCAACATCTTCATTGCCTGCATCGGTTTGGTGCTGTGCGTTCTTGGTCTGTATGCTTCTGGTACGGCTATCAACAAGAACTCCAACAGCAACAGCTTCACCTGTGCCGACACAGATACTTAGATGACCTTCTTGCTTCTTGATTCATAGCACTAGACCTTGTTAACGTTACACGCCCTGTATATATACCGCATATAGATTATGCTCGGAGCGCACTGGCTGGCTCTAGAATATAAATAATTGATTAAAAATTCTCAACTATCTTGCTTGTCCTAATTATACTTAGCTATACCGTAGGATCGAGAAAATCCTTGCCATACCAAAATTCGATATATACACCTGTTACCTATAGATATGGAAGTCTTCCAATGGTAACTAAGCAATTGACCTTAAGTACAGGCTACGTTATATACTCATATTGTATAGCAATGGTCACTTAATATATGGTCTGTCAAGCCTATTCTATTCCAAATAAGCGTTGGGCGTGGCTGAGTTTGCTTAGATGTAGCTTGGATGTAACTAGAAAAGAGTGAAAAAGGTAGGAAGAACAGCAAACATAATGTGTTAGAAAGAGTCTCTAGATACTTTGAAGTTGAAGCTGAAGATGTGACTAGGAGTTGACAATGAGATGAAAGCTCTTCTATTGAGCAATGTTTGCTAAAGTCTGTCATTCTCACTCTTTCTATTGTCCACACCTACAACTGCCACTGTGACCTTCAATCCCCCTCTACTTCTTCTCTCCCTCTCACTTATCCTTCCTCTCTTCTTTCACATTTACCTCAAGTCAACAATCATTCCTTTCAGAGTGAGAGGTGACATTCATATCGCAAAATTCAGCAGGAAAGTCCACCAACAGGAGGTAATATCTATCATCAAATCATCCCTCAAAACGAAGACGATGATTTACCTCAACTAGGTGTACCAAGATGGATTCCAAAACACCTCAGATCTCGCCGGCGTTAGAAACCCTACCATTTGAAATTCGACGTCATATTCTTTCGATGGTGGAAATCGACAGCCTTAAGACCCTCGTCCAAGCCTCTCCTGTTTACTTTCACCACTACCAACTAGAGTGCAAGCTCTTGCTATGTCAAAGTCTGGAGTCGACATTGGGTAGCGTGACTGCTGATGCCTATGCAGTTCACAAGTCTACTTCCATGGAATGTTCAAAAGGACGGGATAGCAAAGGAATTGATGATTTTCTGACATCCTACCACAAAATGAGGTCTCAAGCCTGGTCTTCACCTCTCCACAACATTCTCATCATGGAAGAGGTCGAGACAATGGTCAGATTTCATTGCTCGATTGTTCAACCCTTGATGCGATGCTTTGTCAGAGAAGTATTGACTAATCTCACCGAGAAGACAAACGGGTCTCAGATCGAAGAGACTCTGAGCACAACAGAAGAGACACGACTGATGCGCGGGTTTTACCGATTCCAACTCTGTTGCAACATCTATGGCCTCGAATCGGCGGAATCTATCCCCTATGTTCGCTGGATCTCTATCTCCCAACACATTCTGGGAGACTTCTTGGGCATCTTTGACCCTTGGGAGGCAGAAGAGATATCTTGCATCAGTTATTTCTGCGAAGAAAAGTGCGAGCAGATCTTCAATCAGATCAAACAGGGCCTGGATGAAGAGAACTCCGGAATCGATCGACTTGACATTACCAGTCCATGTGAGTAGGAACCCCCTGGTTTTAAGCTCCCAATTTGAGGTCCATACGCGGGTTGGAAAATACTAATTTTGGCTTTGAAGCAACAGCCAAGTTGACCAGGTATCGTGGCCTCGAGCTGCTGCACTTGGTATACCCCATCAAAGACCAGGACCAGTTGGTTGTTACGAGGCAGTTGCCCCCACCCATGCGTCCGGGCGGCGTTCTCAGTGATCCCCACAGCGTCTTCGAACAACACTTACAATGGCATCGACACTGCGTTCACCCTGGGGAACGCGACCACCGACAGGAGCGCCGTGAGCCGCTCACTTTCCAAGGTGACAGGAAACCCGATGGAAGTTGTGCGCTCCTCCCACCGCTGGCCTGGACGATCATATGGGGTGGAAGTTACAGCAACCTCTTTGGGGAGTACATCCCCGACGCTTTATGTGAATGGGGATGGGTTATGTGGGATGCAGACCGACTAGAGCGAATGGGTGCTTTGGGGGTGATGATACAGGAATGGGAGGAGGAGCATCAGAGTGACCCTAGGAAGGATTACTGGTAACCGGCACTCTGTGATGCGAGGTCGATATCGGCACACACGACGATCTGCCTGCTCTTTCTCATTCTCAGCCTCACTCCCATCGTCTCTCCTATCATCATCATCATCAAGATTCCAAACTCAAGATGTCGCGAATCAGTGGAATTGCATCTTCCCTTTATGTCCCTTTATGCCTCAAAATCATCAATGATGGGCAGACATATTACGACTTTGACGCCATCCAGCGCCGAGGGCGAGTCGGTCATGTATGGTGTTTGGATCTCTATTCTTACCTGGCAATTCGACCCCCGTGACGGATATATTACTTGCCCGCATCACAGCCTCCAATTCAGCTCTCGTGGCTTTTCGGATTTCCAAGTGCACCAATATATTTCTCTGGTTGTGCAATGCAAGGGGGAATTCGGTGGCTATATATGGGACGGGGCGAGAGACCAACTGGAAAAATACCTTCAACCGATTCATGGCGATCCTGAGTCCAGCCCTACCGTCCACGGAATTGTGGCCATTGGCCAATGAGTCAGATCTACGAGTGCGACGGTATCTTGTACGAAATGGCTTCATCCAGCTACATAAGTAGCTCTCTCTGTTTGTTTGTATAATCATTCGGGCCCGAAATCTTTCTTTCTCTCTCCCGGCTTTCTAAGCCTCGCATCAATATTAATGGAGCCGATGTGGCCACCATACTAAGGGTAGTTGAAGATTAGAGTCTGGAATAAATCCAATCACAATGTGTCATTCTCAAGCTACATAATCCCAGAAAGCGAAACCCCCTCGGCTAGTTCATCTGTCCCATCAGTATGTAATGGTAACATTCTTGTTCAGATACTTCGCGTCTATCTTCAAGACAAGGTTCTCAGCAAGCCACCTCCCCGCATCCTCCCGGGAGATAGTATAGCCAATAGCTCTTGACTCAGGACCAGTCTTGGGATCCTCGATGCCCACGCGGATAGTCTTGTCCGACTCGCCATCAACAAGGTGGCTCGCACGAATGATTGTGAACGATTCCCCGCTCTGCGCGAAACGGTCTTCCATGACTACCTTGTCTGCCCCGGGGACGCTGACAAACAGGTAATAGATGGGTATCATGACAACAGGAACGTCGCGGCCGAAGCGCGAGAATCCCGCTGTACTGCACCCAATTATGTGTGGAGTTCCAGTAATTCCGGCGCTTCGAAGCTGGGCAAGGGCATTTAGGATAGTTGCCGCGCCTTTCTTGCAGACGTCTGGATCGTCGACGGTCATTCTGCGTGGCTTGGCGCCGATGGTAGACACGATGACATCGACGATGTGGCCATCGTCGGTTTGGAGGCACTGCGATACGGCGGAGATATCATGTGCATTGCCCTTGATGACTTTCAGATTTGGTGTTGACTCTGAAGGGAAGATGGTTGTGAGTTTTGAGGGATCACGGCACAGCGCAATGCATTTGTGCCCGGCAGCGAGGGTGCGTTTGAGCGCAGCAAGGCCAACGCCGGTACTGGCGCCAAAGAATGCGACGGACTTGGTTTTTGAGGTCATGTTATAGATGGGCTGTGGTTGCGAAAGTAGCGAAGTATTGGAAGGCTATCCTCTGATGTTGATAGTGGAGGCGAGCTGGATGTTATTCCCAGTGTCTTGGAAGGGGCGATGGGCTTCATAATATACATTTTGGCTGACAGCAGAAAGCGAAAAATATCCGAGCCAACGCAGCATGCCTCGCTATTTTCTCGCGACTTGCGACTCGCAACTCGTATTACAATGAGGGGGAGAACACGAGGCTAACCAAATGAGGCGGAAATGCCGTTCTCTCGTTGGTTGTCGCTCAACCTTCACGACTGAGTCAGACAGCCAACTCTGGCAGGCCTTACCATTTGCCTAACGAGATCAGGATAATCAAGGTTTTGCTTGACCCCTGTCTGATTGATCACTTGCTGGAACAAGCCCATAACGGTCCCAGGATGCCCGAAGAGCCTCCTGTCACAGGGGACGCGCTCGCTTCGGCCTCGGATGCCGAGAAAAACGCGAGATTCGACGCCTCGGGCAGAAACACAACATCGCCGAAGCCGCGCAGCTGCGTTGTATGCCGAAGTCGGAAAGTCCGATGCGACAAGCGAGCGCCTTGTTCCAATTGCCGTCGCGCAAATATCGCGTGTGTGCTTCCACCAACAGACCGTCCGCCAAGATGGGCTCGCCATCTCGACCGCCTCAACAGCGCGGTATCCAACCTACCGGCCTCCCAAAAACCCGAAGAAGACGTGATGGAGAAACTTCATAACCTTGAAAGCCTTGTTCAAGAGCTACGGATTCAGCTGGAACAGGCTAAATCAGCAGCTAACTCTGCTGAAGGGTCATCCGGGGTTGGTTCGCCTGAAAGCTCCGCGCATGATCGACAGTCGAACCCACCTTCCATTAGTACTGCCAGCGTGCAAAATAAATTCGGGAGACTGGTGCTTCGGGATTCAGACCGAAGCCGCTATGTTAGCAGTGGCTTCTGGTCTCGGGTCAATGACGAGGTATGCGCCTTGGTTTGTTATGGAATGAATGGCGAGTTAACTCCTACTCAGCTTGATGGCCTCAGGGATGATGTTCGTGATCTTCCATTAGGGGAATCCGATACCTCAGATGATGAGGCATCACCGGAGATGACCCTTTCTACACAAGAACTCGACCGGACCCCTGCAGAGCGTCACGGATTCTTGTTTGGGCATAATTTGAGTCCTTTTTCTCCCAACCTAACTGACCTTCTTCCACTCCCTTCTCAAATTCCGTTCCTTCTAGACGTGTTCTCCGAAAATGTGAACATTATCTTTCAAATTGTTCATCTTCCCACCATCAAGAACATGGTTCGCGATTGGCGCGGCCGTGAAATGAAGGGTCTCACACCGGCCAATGAAGCTTTGATGTTCGCTATTTACTACGCTGCTATTACATCAATGGAAGAAGAAGATGTAAGTCAAATCTTTAGATGTTCAACTTTCGGACGGATCCAAGCATGCGGGCTCACGTCTCGGGACATTTAGGTATTACTTAATTTCGGAGCCACCAAAGCCGAGCTCAATCTCAAATATCGCCAAGGCCTCGAACATGCTCTTGCCAGAGCTGATTTTCTGAATGCACCTAACTTAGTCCTAGTGCAGGCATTTGTAATCTTTCTTTATCTTGCTCGCCGACATGACAGTCCGAGGTTTGTGTGGATGATGACAGGACTGGCAATCCGAATGGGTCAAGCTCTGGGACTACATCGTGATGGAACCCATTTCGATTATCTCAGCCCATTTGAGATTGAGATGCGGCGAAGAGTCTGGTGGAACCTTTGCATTTTGGATGTGAGAGCATCCGACGATCAAGGAACCGATTACACGATCACAGGAGCGAGCTTCGATACTAAAATACCTCTTAATCTCAATGATACCGACCTCGACCCTGAATCAAAGCAGACACCTCAAGCTCACGATGCCTTGACTGATATGTCCGTTGCACGTGTCTCCTTCGGCATGTGCGAGGTCACGCGGCAGATGATGGGTCATGGCTTCAAAGAAGCTGCACCGAGTCCAGAAGAGCAAAGTCGCTTGTTGCAAAAAATAGACCAAGGTCTTCAACGGGACTTTCTCCAATACTCAACCGAATCAGGGAACATTACATACTGGGTGATAGTTACGGTCGCTCGGCTTCTTATGGCCAAAATGACTCTGCTTATCTACCTGCCTCTGTTGTTCTCCTCCCCAAATGAAGACTTCTCGGAGGAGCTGAGAACAAAACTGCTGGTTTCCAGTATCGAGGTCGCCGAGTACAATCATGCCCTGAACAATGAGCAAGCATGTAGACACTGGCGTTGGGCTTTCCAAACCTATACCCATTGGTACTCTATTGTCTACATGATGCTGGAAATCTCTCGGCGCCCGTGGTCGCCTCTTTCTGAACGGGCTTGGGTAGCCCTTCACAGTGTCTGGCTAATACCGAATCAAGCACACATGGAAAGAAATTTACGCGTCTGGATTCCACTCCGAAAGCTGATGACCAAGGCTAGGAAGCATCGCGATATGGAATTCGGACGACTGAAAAGCGATTCTCAAGCTGTCCAACAGCTGGAACGGGACTGTTGTATTGCTCCACTCCCGTCGAGCACTGGGCCGTTTCCATCTGGTTCAAATTCTGCAGCTCTGTTCCTTGACCAATGGCGCCAGCTAGTGGCACAACGGGATATAACCAAAGATGAAGCACTCGCATCAGGGTTTGCCGTCACTGATCCGTCGAATCCACCGATGCACATTAAAAGCACAACCCAGTCAAGTGTGCATCCTGCTCCTAATTTATGTCAAACTTTCTCCTCGGCTTTCAACGTTGAGCCAGAGTATCTCGCGCGGTTCGGGCAAGAAGTGTCTAGCAGTGGATCTACAAACTTCGACTCGGCCATGGCGTCTAATACAGGAATCGGATTTGGACCCGAAAGCTCTGCTGCTTCATCACATAATCACTTCTCGATGGCATCGGAAGCTCAGTTTGACGGTCAACTTGCCACCCCAGCTGTTGTACCTTGGCTGTGGTCTGAGAAGGACATGTCAGCTGATTTAACTAATACCTCCGAAGATCAAGCCGGGAGTAACATGGGCATAGACGAGGAGGTGAATTGGTACAATTGGGCCGCGTCTGCGAAGGATATGGAGTGTGATATGGGGAATTATAGTAGTGGACCACGCTAGCCTCCGGTTATACGCGGGGCTGCTGGTATCCACCTCGGTTGTACCTTGATTCTGGCATTTTCCTTCCTTAAATAGGTTCTGATAACAGATTCTCGAACTGATAATTCATTCTAACGGCTCCGAGAATGTGGGTCTCGAGGGTGGATATTTTGCAGAGAAATTGACCAATCAAACGAGCCCAGCGACCATCGGAGCATATGCGCGTGGACGTATACAAGAACCATGGAATACGAATCAAGCATCTAAGGAGTATCGAAAGTGAAGAGAGAAAATAAAAAGCTAGAGGGTTGAATGCACTCAAAATGGTGATGTTAATGCCGGGTACCTTTTTTATGGCCCACACCCCGCACCCAAGCTGAGAAAATGGATTGGATTCACTCAATTCCCCTGAACCCCGCCAAGACCCGGGGCTTGGGTAACGTGGCTGAGTGTCCCGAGATCGGACCTCGAGGCCTGATAGGTGGCCAGGTGAGAAGCTCGCTTCGAGAAAATTCTAGTGCCAGTCTTGCAATAACCTTGGAAAGCTAAAAGCGCCACAGTTAGATTTTACTTTTATGCACAATTACTTTAAATTTTCGAGCTCCTCATGAGAACTGGTCGTTTTAGAGGCAAATTGTATAATCTGGGGTTGAACATGGGGTAAACCTAATACATAAAGCCTTGACTAACAGTTTCCAATAGCGTTATCACTGAGGAGATAATGCTCGGGGCCGCCTACTTACCATCCGGGGTGGTTCTATATTGCACGCCGGGCCGGGTGCGCCGGGCCGGTACAATCTGACGCCGGGGGCGCATACCGCCTACGGAATTGGCTCGCCGACGCCAAATACCCCACAAACCTGGCATCGGTCAAGATATTATGTAATCATTCCCCGGTGTCGCTAGCCAAACCCATGAACGCATTTTTCAACGCCATCCTCGAAGTTGCAATCTCATTGGCGATTTATCCCGGAGAATACCCCGGAGTGTATTTGAGCGAGTTCGGGATTTGGCAATGACTCGTCTCCCCACACTCACTAGTCTATCAATTAGTAGTACTCCATACTATCTGGTAATGGAATATTCTGTTAACCTTTAGTCTCTCACGCCAAGCAAAGACTCTGGGCCAGCCGTTCTTTTTGGGCCTCCACTAGCGATTTTCGGTGCTTTTTCTTTCGCCCAAAAGTTTTCCTCTCTTCACTTCTCCATATCATATACCTTTCAATATGAGTGTCCCCGAAGCACCCCATCCTATTCAGGACTACGAAGTGTACAATGACTCAACCGACATGGAGAAGAAGGCGTACCCGGTAGACCCTCCGGATGATCCTTTTGGAAACGAAGAATCCGGGGAAGTAAAGTATCGTATCATGCCATGGTGGTCAGTATCTCACCCTGTTTACTCTTTTTAATTGCATGAAAAAGCACATTTCTGACTTTTATACAGGCAAGCTGGAACGCGTGAGAGCCCATCATTAACCCCAGTCAACGGGAACCCCATTCTAACACTGTTCATCTAGTGATGGTTGCTGAAAACATCTCGCTTGGTATTCTATCTCTTCCATCCGCAGTAGCAACCCTCGGAATTATCCCGTAAGAAAATATCTACCTCCACGATGCAGGAAGAAGGCTGACATCTCCCAGGGCGTTTGTCATTATTATGTTTTTGTCCGCCATCTCGTGGTACACTGGATACACCATGGGCCAGTTCAAGCAGCGTTATCCCCAGGTGCACAGCATGGGCGATGCCGGCGAGCTTCTCCTAGGCCCCATCGGACGCGAGATTTTCTTCGTCGGCCAGCTGCTGTTCATCATCTTCTTGATGGCCAGCCACATTCTCACCTTCTCGGTGTTGTTCAACACCATCACGAACCACGGTACCTGCACCATTGTATTTGGCGTTGTCGGTTTGGTCGTCAGCTGTGTTGCGGCCCTCCCGCGGACAGCAGAAAAGGTCTTTTGGATGTCCATCATCTCCGCCATCAGTATCTTGGTAGCCACCATCGTCACGATGATTTCCATCGGTGTGCAGGCGCCCTCTGATGTCCAGAACGATATCGTCGCGACCCCGACCTTCCAGGAAGGTTTCTTGGCAGTCACCAATATCGTCTTTGCCTTCATCGCTCACGTGTCTTTCTTCGGTATCATGTCGGAGATGCAGGATCCCCGCGATTTCCCCAAGGCCCTCGCTATGCTCCAGGTTATCGATACTACTATGTACGTTGTGACGGCTATGGTCATCTACTGCTATGCGGGCCCGAGTGTCGAGTCTCCGGCTCTATCGTCGGCTGGACCTATAATGAAGAAAGTTGCCTACGGCCTGGCCATCCCAACGGTGTGTTATATCTTTCCTCGCGGTTGATCCGGGAGTCTGTTCTAATTTCTAATAGGTCATTGTTGCCGGTGTTGTTTTCGGCCACGTTGCATGCAAGTACATCTATGTTCGAATCTTCCGCGGCGATCGCTCCCACCACATGCACCAGAAGACATTCTTGGCTACGGGTACATGGGTCGCGATCGGCCTGACTACCTGGACTGTTGCGTGGGTCATCGCAGAGTCCATTCCGGTGTTCAACGAGTTATTGAGTTTGATTGTATGTTCTATAATCATTTATTACCGTGCGTCTACTAACTTGTTGTACAGAGTGCCCTATTTGGAAGCTGGTTTAGCTGTAAGTCGACTTCTGGGACTAAGATTGATGCAAAATAGATGACTGACTGAGAACAGACGGCCTCCCTGCCATTTTCTGGTTCATGATGAACAAGGGAAAATTGTTCTCTTCGACTAGAAAGATAGCCCTGACTATTATCAACTTGGCAATTCTTGGAATTGCTTGTACTATTGTATGTTTTGTCTCTCTGCGTGATTCTGAATTTCCTGCTGACAAGACTAGTGTGGATTAGGACTCTATGTCTCGGGCGTGGCTATCAACGAGAGCTCGTCCAATGCCAGCTGGACCTGTGCCAACAATGCCACCTAGACTCGGTTATTACCGCGGTGGATATATGTCATGTTTCAGGTGTTGAAAATGGTTGCTTTATATATTTGCTCTGGGAAGTGTTGACTCAATTGGCTGGGCCATTGTAAATATACAGGTGTTCAACTTTACACGTGTACCTTGCATGCTACAGGTGTTGCTCGGTATCTCAAAGACTTCTTATACTTGAAATTCCAAGATGAGTTCTCACCAAACATAATTTCACATTCTTCTCTTGTACAAATTAATCTATAAGACGTCATCCTCTCCAAACTCCCGCCGAACACTGATGTCATCAACAAAATGGTGCACCATTATACTAATTGTGCTTTCCACCGTGAGGAGGCTTGCCACTGTGCTTCGCCTCCGACAAGCCCAGGCATTCCGCCATGTTGAAAAAGATGTCAATCGAGCTGTAAACACCTCCAAACAACTCCTGACACGGGCCGCGCGCAAAGACCGGCACGTCCGTCAATGAGTGGACACCCTGTCCTGCATCAAGGGGAAGAGTTCCATTGACCATGAAGCCACTGACGGCATCCTTGTAGTTGGCAACGTATCCCTTCTTCGTGTCCTTTGTAGCAGGTGTACGGGGACCCTCGCTGTGAACCCGATAATCCTCGCGGTGGTCAGGGAAAGTAACAACACCCGCTTGCAGGGTGTATCGCGGGTCCCATTGGGCAGGGAAGTGGACGCCCTCGGAGTACCGCAAGGCGTTGGATCCGGCGACGGTGTATTGCGACAAGCCGGAGTTCTCATAGTATCCGACCGCATTGCGCTTGCTGCGGTCGTCCTCCTGCGCCTCCATGTACTGCGTGTCGACGGAGCCTGTCACGTCGAAGCCGTGGCCGTGGTCGGCTGTGACGATGATGAGGGTGTCCTCGAGTTGGCCAAGCTTCTCGAGCTTCTCGATTGTTGCGCGCACGGTATCGTCGAGCTCGAGCAGCTCGCCCAGGGACCGGTCATAGTCCAGAGTGTGCATCTGCTTGTCGATGCTGGCGGCCTCAGCCATCAGGAACCAACCATCCTTGCGGTGGCGCTTGTGGAGCACGTCGATCGCCTTGAGGGTCATGTCTTTGAGTCCGGGGAGATCATCAGCATCGCGGCCTGAACCGTCGGGGTAGTTGCTCTGGTTGTAGAGATTGGACTGGTAGACGTTGCGATCGAGCCAAGTAGCGAGATTGGATTTCTGGAAAACACCCAGCAGCTTCTCGTTGCTTGGGGCGCTGTGCAGCGCGGTATTGTTCCAGGCCACGTTGTAGCCCTTCTCGGCGAACAGCTTGTAGTAGTCGCGCGTTTCCTCGCTCTCGAGGAAATCCTCGGCACCGGCACCAAGGAGCACATCGGGACCATCCCAGTTTGTCCACTCGTACTTGGTCAGACCTTCGTAGTATGAGCCAATGACATGGTCGTATTCGCCACGGTCGCTAGTGTGAGCAGCAAGACCGGCAGGAGTAGCATCTGCCAAAAAGGCAGTTGACACAATGCCAATACCGGAACCGGGGTGCTGGCGACGGAAGATCTCTGCGATTGTCTCAAATTTCGGGTCATCGAAAGCGTCGCTGGAGGAGTCCACATAGACACCCAAAGCATTGACGGTAGTCTTGTGACCGGTGTAAAGGGCCGTTGCGGAGTTGGCCGAATCAGTAATGAACGAGTCCATGGAGTGTGTCATCTGATGACCCAGCACGGGGAACTTGTCCAATGCCATCTTTGTCATGTATTTGCCGTTGATACTGCGGTGGGCAATGAGACGTGCTGCAGTGATCATGTTGGTGGTCATGCCGTCTCCGATGAACATAACGACGTTCTTCGCACGTCGCTTAGTAGGAAGATCACGAACAAACCAGTTGGCGACTGTCTTCTGCTTTCCGTAGTAGGTCAGAGTAGCCTCGTATTCGCCGGGCTCATAAAGGGCGATTCTCCTGTAGATCTTCGAGGTCACATTGACAAGAGAAGGCGTGTCTGCGTCCTGTGCGAATAGATCTGTTTCAGTTAGCTTAGACGTTCCCAAAAACCGAATATAGGAAGTTATTACCTTCATACCATGTGAAGTTCCACTTCTCCAACTGGGGTTCATCAATCTTGAAGTACTTTGCTGCAGTGACAGCAGATTTACCCTTCTCCTTTCCATTGCCCTTCTTGGCGATGGTGAAGGTGAAGTTCTCGTCTGGCGATCCAACACGAGCTTCAGACCCATTGACGGGGGAGTGTACTTCGAGACGGATGTCGAAGTACTGACCCGCTAGGAAGTCGACCCTGCAAATAGTAATAAGTAGCTAGAGCTTAGGTACAATTGAGACGTTACATACTGATCAGGTGGGAAGATACATCCCAAGTCAGGGCAACCACCCAACCGCTGGAAGGTCTGGGCTGCGGCGAACGAGACAAAACATGCCAGCGCGGAGATTGAAGAGGCGCGCATCTTGATAAGCCGATTGTGATGAAGCGTAGAGATTCACATTTTGAGAGAAAACACCTCCGTTAAATACAAGAACTCCGCAGCTGATTGCAAGCAAACCATCCTGCCAAGACTCTCCTGCCAAGACAATCTATATTGCTATAGACACAAATCTCCGAAGTATCCCAGTCCCTTGATAGAGTACTATTGCTACATCGTACATTTCTTTATGGGGACGAATAGGAGACACACACGATCTGCACGTGCGTAATCCTGGAGTTTACCTGGGAAGCTTGAACCTCCTTGCCAAGTCGAGGGAACGGAATGCCAAGCCAATTCAGCCAACCCCAGTCGTCCGCCAAGCTTCGAAGGCTTGGCAGACTCTCGCACGTGGGATGGATGGGAGATGCGGTGGAATCACGTTCCCTTTACTGAAGACCGTTCATACGCTTGAGTCATTTCCTATGATTGGATATATATCAAATCGAGAAAAGGAAACCCTAAGCGCTCGGCTGAAATGTCCAATGTGAGATGAAAATAAATAGACTAAGTAGAAAATCAAAATAGATAGCGCAGCATGGTGTCGTATAGTGCGTCTACAATCTCATGCTATCATATCATTGGCCCTGTAACTTCAGCTAATTCTCATCTCCGATTCGCACCACCCTTTTTTCATATAGAGGGTGGGGGACCTCGGCTCTCGCTTGGGATAAACAAACTGCGCCCTTGGATCCCAGCTAGGTCGTACGATCCTTATCTAGAAGCTGTAAAGCTATACGAGTGCCAAAAGAGCCTGAATACCACATATTCTAGCACGTGTCCTTATCACTATCGTCGCGCTCGTTGATACACCTGAGGATTCTACTGCATTGGCCCGGACTCAGATGGCAGTTCGGCTCATCGATTAGTTGGTTAGACCAAAGCTCCGCTCAGCAGATGATCTAAGAATATACGTGATAATTTTGTCACGTGATGGGCCGGTGAACTTAGCTTCCAATTATTGATTGCGGAGCGAAGCGAAGCAATTAAATCATGACCTCGTACGTGAACGTTCTTTTCTCCTATAGCTAACTATGCTGTGGAAAGTCATCGACCCAACAGGCAGAATAAATCGACTAGGCAGAATCTGGCTAGACGATAATTTCTATCAATACCTTTACCGCCTTTTGGTACAGCCTTTCTTTCAAGAATCAAGATGTCAACTCTCAAATCCTATGTAAGTGATGCATTTTTGATGGAATTTGATGGGAATTAGATAGAATTCGATGAACAACGGTGAAAAAACTAACAATTTTTCTTCGAGGCTAGCCCGCCTATAGATGGTACCTTACGCAGGATAAATGCTCCACAGAGGGTGCCTGGCCTGTGATGACCCGGAATGTAAGTAACTGACTTTACTAATTCTAAACTAGCCCTAAGCGATTAAATCACTGACTTATGGTGTAGGCTAAGAACGAATGGATCGTTTACCCTGGTGAGAAGTGGTGCCGTTATCCTAGATGTTTACACCCAGTGAGTTTAGTTTGAAGAAAATTACGACCATTTAGACTAGTTTAGAACCAATTCTCTTTTACTCTAGACTACCTTCGCCAATACCAATAGGCTTAAGCACCATATTATACGGAAACATATGACTAGTATTGGCGATATTATGACGCGGAGTACTGGTGGTTCTCCTTCTCTGGCTTCGCTCCGGGTGGCAAATGGTAAGTAAAGTAAGCTCGAATATTAGATCTGATCTAGCTAACTAGTTTAGACGATTTCTACGAGCTGATACAGATTCGGTACAAACAACTTCATGCAGTTGAAGAGGAACACCGTCCTGCCCTACCTTTAAAGCGCAATGGCGAAGTAAGTATTGCCCTGAACTAGTCCTGATCTAGTTCCTGATTTCTGAATAGGTTAATGGAACTGAAATGCGTCGTCAACTCCATAAGATGGGTCATACTGGTGCCTGCGTGTCGTGCGAAGCTGAATCTGCCGCCATAGGTAAGTTCCCCCTACCTCTAACCCCTTTCAAACTAGTCCAAATCTAATTTATAACTAATTTAGCTTGCTGTACTCACGCTCGTCGGGATCAGTGTGATTACTTTGAGTATTTCTCTGATGAGGGGATATTGCGGAAGATAAGTTCAAAGAACTGATCCTGACCCAGTTTTGACTACCTTGACCTCGGGGCTTTATCTCTTCTGTCAGAATCTAGGATGAATACTGTTATTTTTCATTCCTGATACAGTTGGGTCACGTGACTGACCAGGCTGGTATTTCTGCAGAAAAACCAACTCAGGTGGTTTTTCGCCCGAAAAACCAGTCCCGCAGTTTTTCGCCCGAAAAACATCCTTTCATTTTGTTTTGTTTGTTTTAATTACTAAGTTGTCCACAAGATTGTCATGTTTTAGGACTATTATCATTTTTAGAGAGTTAGAGAATTTATTAAGATTTTTCTACCATATATACAATCGCCTTACTACCGTTTTTCTGTCAGTTATGAGCCCGGAATCGCTTTAAACTTAACTCTTATAATTTTTCAACCTTTTATCCCATTTTGAATACGCCATTTAGTCAATATTAAGACACCTGGCCACGTATCGGGATACCCCTGAAAAAATAAGACTCAACCCCGAAAGTAACAACAACCAATCACAATTGGAATTAGTTTAGGACTATAATTTAGAAATCATGGCAGACTATCATCCTCTCTCTATAATACCTTCTCGCGTAATTTTAAAGGATTCGACCAATTAGGTACTATAGCTCACAACCATTTAAGCTATTACTCAAACATATAATATTTAGGATTATTATAACCCTAAACTTAAAAAGGAACCAGATCGACCGGTTATACTAATTATACTAAAATAGGAAGATATTAAGAAGGAGTATAGAAATAACTAGTATAATATCTTTAATATTCTAAACGGTAAATACTAAGAAAAGAAGACTACCTACAATAGGGGTCTCTAGGGATTTAATATAGTGGTAAATGCTATTAAGTCGAATGTTCTCCTATCTTATCAGGTATTCCTAACTTAGGATTCTCCTTAGGTACTACTTCGAAATTTATAATAGCGCTATGCTCCTAAGTATAACCCTATATATAGATCGAATCTAAGAGTAGAATAGAATAATCTAGACTAAGGTCTAGACCGGAATATAAATATCGAAAAATGGTTACTAAAATAGGAAACTCTGTATACTTATTATATTACAGCTGAAGTCAGTGAAGTAAAAGATATAGCGATACAGTTCCTATAAGCAATTATAATAATCTTACCGGAATTCTTTACTATAAGACTCAGAGATATACAGTAAAGTCTATCCTAAGAAAAGATATAATAAGAAAGAACTATCGAGTTTAGTAAGCTGTTATCTTACTATAAGACTCAATGGGATAGTACTATTAGCAGATAAGCTATACAAAAAGGTATATTAAAAGCTGTTTTCTCGACCTAGTAAGGATATTAAGAAGCCTAGCTAGTATCTACTAATAAGAATAGTGGAACCGGAAATAGTAAATGAGCTAAATCTATAAATAATATACTATTCTTTAGAAGAAAATGTCCCTATAGATATAGTAGTAAATATAACTACCTAGTATAGAAATACTAGGGGGCCTACCTAGATCTTATTCTAGAAGGGTATACCTAAGATCTAGAATATAAGAAAGCCTAGGATAAAGTAATAAAAGAGGATCCTATGTAGAAAGTATTTATCGATAAAAGACATAAAGAACTAGGAATAGCACCTAAAAAGAATAGAAGTCAGTAAGCGAATGCTATAATCTAAAGCGAAGAATTGGGATTTTTTGTAATAGAAGAAGAAACTCTAGATACTATCTTCTAAATCTACAAAACCATACTAATAAACAAAAGATAGCTAGTCGATACAGGCGCACAAATTTATATTTATAACAATCGCAATCTCTTTATTACCTTCGAAGAAACCAAGAGCATAATCAAGGTTAGTAATACAGCATCAATAGTATGAGACCCCTAGGTATGGAATGCCTAAGGGAATGCTGTATGTAATGGAGGATCGGGAAATAGAGATAGTGATATACGCAGGGTATATTAGAACTAATAGCTGCTTCTCCAAAGAAGCAGCATGCGAGGATAATATACAGGTTTATAGGTCACATGACCCAAGGAGGCTGTGTAGGCAGTACGTATTACTCCTGTCTAGCCCACATTCCCCCACGTACCTAGGATGGGTGCTCCACGCCCTATGACAGGGCTTATACCTTAGGTATCAGCCTTCTTAGTACTAGGGTCCTGATAATATCCCCCTCCTTATAGTATACGGTCTCCGTAGGCTCAGAATAGGAGAAGAATAAAGGAGCAGCTTAGTCCATTAAAACCCATATATCTAAAAACCTCGCAGTAAGGGCAAAAAGGTATGTAGGGAAAGGTATCCAGCCTCAATGCTCTAAAAATATAAAAAATGATATAACAGAAGTATAAACAGAGGGTATAGTACATATAACAAGGTCTATACACAGTGTGGTTACATAACCGCGCTAAGAAATCAGGCAGCTATAGTCTCTAACGAATACAGCATGTTAGTTAGCCTATAAACTTAGGCATCTTATATACATAAGGCCTATAAACTCAGGCATCTTATATATATAAGGTATGGCTAAGTAGTTGTTTACTAGTAAGAGAATACAGTTAGGATAAAGGGAGATACCATACCTATATATAACCAGGGTATACCCCTAGTATCTTCTTCTCTTCTTCAACCTCTTATCTTACTCAATCTATAAGTATACCCAGTTTATTTTTTTATCAAAATTCCATTAATTTAATAGTACTTCTATTAGGATAAAACCATTCTAGTTAGGGTACTACTATTAGTTAGTAAATATAGTAGATATATTCAAATTTGGTAGTATTGCGTTCTATATAGTATACCGAGAAATTTTAACGTTATATCTACCCCTTCCTTATAGGAAACGGCCTCGTTTTCTAGTTTATATACTAACTATATTTATAGTATAGTAATAGTATATCGTTATCCTATACCGCCCTCCTCTAAGGAGGATAAAACTCTACGTCTATAGGTATAGTGCTATTGTATATTAGGCCGCTAGCCTATAACTCTACTACCTTGCCTAGTAACCCCTAAGCCTATTAAGGAACCACTGCCTTACTAGCGGTACTTCTTCCGGCTATAAAGCTACCTAAACCATAAGTATAAGACCCTTATAGGTTATACTAAATATACTTACTATACTTTAGTAAAGTATAGTTATATCCCTATAAGTTAGCTATATTATTATAGGGAGGAATCTATTACTAATAATAATATAGCTTCCTATCGAGATTTAGCCTACTATCTATACCGCTCTCGATATATCGCCTATATCTACTTATATACCCTAAGTATATATTATTGAGCAGAGTATTAAGCGCTTAACCTATATAGCTAATAAGGCTAAAAAGGCCACTACTATTACAGAAGCTATAGAGGTTATAGTAGTTACTAAAGTTATCGCAGCCCTAGAAGTTATGAAAAATATAGGAGATATCTCTAAAGTTAAGGAATTCTTCGATACCCCTATTAGTTTAGTAGAGGAAAGTGTAGTTCCTAATATAGGTATACCTAGCGACACTTTATTTACCCCTATAAACTTAGCCCCTACCTCTTAGGATACCCTGATTATAGAGTCTGTTTTACTGCTCTATAGTATTTTTAATACTATCCTATTAGTATTTAAGTCTAGCTAGGTATACTAACCTTACCTATACCTATATATAAATCCTATTAAGTATAGGGAGTGTAGTACTAATTTTTAATTTATAATTAAAGCTTCTTATATTTTAAGTATATATTTTTAGTCCTTATCTTCTTCGGTATCTTTATAGCTATATTCAACCTAGCTTTATAGTTATTAAGGGCCTTAGTTTCTTTGACCATAGACTACAGTTCCTAGGTTACTTTAATATTATTATAACTATACCACTTAACCAAGTAGGACTTATTCTTCTTACCTTAATAGGATAGGATATATATTGAATAAAAGAGAGGCTGTTTTATATGGTATAAGCAGTAGGATACTAGACCAAAGGGTAAAATGAGTATAATTGTGAAAAGGAGGGTTCTCCTCCGAGATCTATCTTAGTATATGTTTATATAATTGGTATATATGGCTACTGACTACTAATATACCACTAGATATAAGGAATATACAGAAGTACGTTATTTCTGGTTAATATACCCCCCCTAGAAGCTATATTATAGCTCCTAAATTCGTCTTATCTATTGTTAAGCTATCTATCTATCTACTAGATCCTAGATATCTACTAGTCCTAAGGACTAAATAAACTTTTTATAGGATTATACTAGTAGTAACTTAGTAAGCCTATCTGCCTATATATTAGTAGTAGCTACCTACTAGATTAAGATATAGCCGGTATTAACCTCTTAGTATAGCTAATAGTTATAGATATTGATATAGCGAAGCTTAGTTTATAATTATAGTTATTTATAGGTAAGTAAATCAACTATCTATTAGTTATTATAATTAATAATAAGATCGGTCTAGTAGTTAAGATTAACTATATAGAGTAGCCGTTCCTACTATATTACTAACTTTCTAGCCTTAGAGATAGTAAGAAGCTTAGCTTTAGTTATTAAGGTTATAACTATATATTACTTACTAGCCTTCTAATCTATTACTATACCGAATAGTTTATAAAGGAAGCCTTCTAAGCTTTTCTAGTTAGAATAGTTACTAAATAATATATTACTAGAGAAGTAAAGTACTGGTTATTTATATAATAGGTAGTACTTAAGAGCTATATATTATATATTATATAGATATTAGATTAAGCGATTAACTACCTTGTAATACTTAGGTCCTAGGTTAACTAGGAATTTAGTAAGATGATTTACTACCTTTACTATATTAAGATAAGTTATAACCATTAGATAAAGGGCTAAGCTAAGCTTTTATTAATATTTATAGATCTACTCCTTTATTATAATCCCTAAGAACTTAGTTATTTTATTTATAGGAAGTAGGGTTTTATACTTATAACTACTAGTAAGTCTATACTTAGTTACTATTAATAAGATATAAGAATCCTAGTATAACTATAGTTTATGATTTATGGTATCTTAGAGAATATAGATTCTAAGAAACTAGCTTACTTCTCCTATCTTATAAAGCTCCTAGTACTATTTTAGTTCTTCTTTAAGCTAAAGTACTTCCTAGAGCTAAGATCGGTAGTAAATAATAATAATATTATTAATATAGAAGAAGATAATTATTCTATTATAGGTAAAGAGATAAGGATCTTCTAGAATAAAGATAAATCCTAGCTTTTTAAGTACTTAGGTTACTTCCCTTTACTATAGTCTAGGTAACTTTCTAAGTCTATAGAGTACTTTATAAAGCCTCTATAATATACTACTACTTCGAAATCCTTCTAGTATTTAGGTATAGACTATATCGTTAAGATCGCTATTTAGGAATATATTTATAGTATCTATCTAGATTATACTAAGATTAAATACTATAATAAGTATAAAGACTACTTATACTATATAGGCCACTAGTATAGCTATACACTTTTTATTAGAATTAATATTCTATAAGTTATTATAAATATAGATCCTTACTTTCAATTTTATAAGAAAGCTATTACTATTATATTTATATATAAAGACCTAGGTTAACAGTAGTACCTAAATTACCTAGTCTCTAGGTTAAGGTTTAACTTTAAAGGTTCTATATTACTTAATCGATTAGACTTCTAGTCCTACTATAGTAAGGAAGCCTTTATAAAATAGGTAGTTAAGTATATCCTTCTATATCTATAGTTTAGGAGGGAGGTTATCTTAGTAATACTATGGTTCTAGGTATCCTAAGGATAGTATAGTTATGAATATAGTAAGTACTACTATATAGTTATCTTTAGTATTATATATAAGATAACTTACTATATTATAATCTTTATATAGTTTCTACTTACGTTTTCTATAAATAATATTCGATAGGGTGATATCTCTATAGATAGTTCTTCTATACTATTATTATAGGAAGCTTCCTAGTATTTATAGAAAGGGAGACGATTATTATTAGGAGACTACTTACTATATAGCTGCTTACTATATAACTATATACTAGTCTTAGCTATAGTAGACTAGTCTATATATTAGTTTTTTAATTATAAGTCTATATTAATACTCGCGTTCTCTTAGTACCTAAATTTAGACTTAGAATAGTCGGTTAGGAGTGACTAGTAGATATAGTACTACTATTAATAGTATAACTAGTAAGTATAGTACTGCTATTAAGGGTATAACTACCGCTAGGAGTAGTATTCCCTATAGTATCGTTAATTCCTCTTAGGTAGGATATAGTAATCTTAATAGTATTATTAAAGGGGAGACTTACTTACTTAGTAGGAATAGAAGATTAGCTAGGCTTTATAGAAGTAGAGGAAGAGAGGATATACTTAGTATTAGTAATAGCGTTATATACTTACCTAGGGGGTTTAGATTTCTATAGTTATTAGAGCTATCTATTTTTTAGGTAAAAACTAGGCTACCTATTTTTTAGATAAAAATATACTAGTCTTCTATTAGCTAGATAGACCCCGTTTCTTATAATAAAGAAATTTCCTCTATTATTATAGTTACTTCTTCTTCTTCTCTATTTTATATTTCGTTCTAGATTATTAGTATTATACTAACCTAGCGAATTACTTACTCTAGTTCTATATCTAGTTTATCTTTATTAAGTACTTTAGTAAAGTCTATAATCTAGATTCTTAGTGGTTCTATAGGGTAGTTTATAAAGTTAAGATTCTTATTAAAGGTAGTATCCTAAATATACTTACAGCTATTTATATATAAGAACTAGACCTTCTAGATATTACTTACACGAAATCCTATAAGATACCTAATCTCCGCTTAATTATATATTTTATCTAATAAAGGAATTCCTTAGATCCTAATATAGGTATAATACCTATAAACCTTTAGATTTAATAGGTTAATTAGAATAAAGGTACCTATTCCTTATTAGTAGAATTCTTACTAAGGTATAATCTACTTTCCTAAGTTTAATTTTATTAGTAATCTATTAATAATATAGATAGTAGCTTATACTACTTCTAGCTAGAGGTTCTTTAGAAGCTTCGATTCTTAAAGAAGTAACTGTATTCTAGTAATAATCACTCCCTTAGATCACTTAGTAAAACTGTTTTATTCTAGTATACTAACTATAGTCTATTAGGTAATAATCCTGTTTTCTTTTATAAAGTCTATTATCTTTTAATTAATTAATCCTTTATTATTAGAATAGAAAATATAAATTAGTAAATTAAACTATATTTATATTTATAAGATAAATTTAATAATTACCTATTAGTAACCGCTCTTCTTCTTATATATTAAGGCCTAGTGGTATCGGATACTGTTAATATAGAAGTAAGAGATCTACTTATTACTATTATATACTTTAGGGAGTATAATAAGATCGAAATATATCTAACCAAGTAGTCTAAAATTTGTGCCTTAAATATAATAAGAGACTTACTTAGGTATTCTACTAAGCTAGTATATCTTATATAACTCTAGGTTATTTACAGTACTCTTAGTATTTATATATAAGGGTTTTATGATCTAAATACCTTTAACCATTTTAGTAAGCTATTTTATATACTTACTAAATATATAGCTAAGTCGCTAGTACTATCTCTCTGCTATTACTTTTAAGACTAGTAGCTATACTAAATGTTAGGTTATATTAAAAGAGGTTATTATAAATACTACTAGAAATATAAAGTCGGTATATAGGAGTATAAAGAAGTTCCTAATTTCTTCTATTTTTATAAAGGTCTGGCCTATATCTTTATATATAATGGTTAGATTATCGAAATCTACTTTATACCCCCTCTATTTAATCAGCACTACTAAGATAAGATTATAGTAGAAGCTAGGAGAATACTTAATATCATTTAATATAAGATTAATAGGTCGGCTGTAATAGCTAATAGTTTTAATCTAGACTTTACTAGTACTATAGACTTTAGTAAATATATTACTAACCTTTAGCTCTCCTATCTTTTTATAGAATTTAATAAAGAGGCCTTAGTTATTTATAATATATTAGCTAATTACTAAATCAATTAGCTAATAATCCTATAAGGTAGATTATAAGTTTATTAGGAAAGTAGTATCTTCGATAGCTATTAAGTAGTCTTTATTATTTAGATCTACTTCTATAAAGTATACTTAATCTATATCTTCCTCTTCTACTAGTTTAGTTAGAAATTAGTTTATATAGTCCTTTACTTTTCTAGATAACTTATCGACCTTTCCTTATATATTCTTTTAAATATTAGGATTAGGTTTCTAACTAGGTAGGTATACTACCTTAACTAGGTATAGATATATACCGAAGTAATGGTTTTCTCTATATATATAAGTTAGGAGAGATATCGATATCTTCTTTCCCTTTATAGTTATAGTGGTCGTTATAGTTATAGTCGCTGGTTTTTTAGCTTCCCCTTAATCCCTAAGAGTTATAAAAGCAGCCTATAGTACCTTTAGCTTTAATAACTTCTTCTAGTTAAAGAGCGATTGTTCTAAACAGTATATATTTATTATACTAGTAAATATATATTTTCTATTTTATTTAAAGACCTTCTAGTACTAATAGTAATAGAATTAAGGCTTAATAGAATTAAGTACTATTAAGAAATTGTAGATTATATTTTAGTTATTAGTTATAAAGCTTACTTTTATAGCTATATATTCTATATAGAGATTCTCTAATTTTATTAACTAGCTATTAATTACTATATCTTTAATTAGTATTATTACTATGATTATCTACTATCTCCTAATAATCTAGACCTACTTTATATCTATATAAGAGAAATGTGATTATAGGGTAGCTAGTAGCTTACTAGTCTCCTATACTTCGACTATTAGATTCTAGATCTTAATAGTAAGTATATTCCTTATTCTCTCTGAGACCTTATTAAGTACTAGTTTAATTATCTTATACTTAGATAGATTATTATTATAGTCTTTCTAATTATTATTATAATTAAGTTAGCTATTTATTATTAATCGACTTATTATATTATAATTATACTTTTTATTGTTTTTATTTAGTTAAATTAGCTTTATAGGTAGGGTAGGCCGCTTTTCTTTACTAATATTTAGGTTAATATAATCCTAAATATTAAGATTTTTAGTAATTATCTCTACTTATATAAACTAGGTTTACTATTAGGTTAAGTTCCTTAGAATAATATATACTCTAGGTATACTCGAGACCTATTCGGTAATCTTACTAGGATTGTTATAAAGGAATAATATCTCGTTTTCTATAGCTTTCTTATATAAGTTGGTAGAGGATAGATAGGAAGTACTAGGTAAGTAAAAGTACTTCTGTGCTTAGGGGTATAGTAGCTTATAGAGTAGACCGCGGTAGTATTTAATTACAATTGATATACTAGTGAACCGGGCTTATAACTATTAAACAAAAGAGAGGCTGTTTTATATGGTATAAGCAGTAGGATACTGGACTAAAGGGTAAAATGAGTGTAATTATGAAAAGGAGGGTTCTCTTCTGAGATCTATCTTGGTATATATTTACATAATCGGTATATGTGGCTGCTGACTACTAATATACCACTAGATATAAGGAACGTATAGAAGTACGTCATTTCTAGTCAATAATACATTCGATCTTATACTCTACCTAATTATCAATCTTAATTAGTTTAGGAGCGTTATCATTAGTCAGAGTATTACTATAATATAATTCTAATACTAATATATAGTATATTAGGTATAGTAATCTAAAATAGGGAGATAGATATAGCTTATATACTTATATACCGACCTTCTTAAGAATTAGAAATAGACCTAGTATTTTATAATCTAGTTTCTTACTCAGCCTACCCGTTTCTATATTCTTACTCTTAAGATATATCTAATTACTAACCTTAAAGGATTTATCTATATAGTATTTATCTATATAATGCTTTATTGACTCTTTTACCTTAGTAAGTCACTCTTTTATAAAGCCCCTTATTTCTTAGATTTCCTATACCCTCTGCGTAGTATCTATATAGTACTCCTTAGGGTACTCTTTAATACTATCTTAGATAGATAGGTTATAATCTATTAATACTTTATATAGTGACTTTCTAGTCATACTATAAGTTATTATATTATATATAAATGCCGCGATAGATAGCTAGTATACCTAGTTATCTTACTCCTAGTTAATATATAACTGAAGGAAATACTCTAATACCTGATTTTAGCGTTTAGTTTAGCTATTAGTTTATAGGTAGAATATAGTAGATAACTAGCGCTTAACTATAAGGAGAAAACAGAAGGTTAACTAGAACTAGCTGGTAAATAGGCTACCCCTATTACTTACTAGGTTCTCTAGTATACCGAAGATTAGAATCATATATTTATATAATAAATCTACTAACTTAGGTATATCAATTTCTTTTATATAAGGAAGATAAAGGGTATACTTTATAAATATATCTACTAAGATAAGTACTATATTATATATCTTACTATTCTATTGCGATAGAGGTATTCTAGTAATAAAATCTATACTAAGCTACTTACTAGGCCTCTTAGGTACCGGTAGTAGCTATAATAATCTATATAGCTTATACCTATAAACCGAATTATATTAATAACTTATATAGTTATATATATACTCCTTTATATCCTTTATAATTCTATACTAATAGAACTTATACTAGATAACTTCGAGGGTACGTTTACTAGTATAATAGCCCCCCTAGGGGTTATTATAGTATATCTTTATGATTTTATATAAGATCGCAGTCTCTCTTAAGATATAAACGCAGTTATTAAACCTAAGTAGCCTATCTAGCGTTAATCCCTAGGGTATATTACTTAGCTTTTATTTACTAATACTATCTTCCTCTATTTTTATATAGATATCCTATAATATTAGATCGCGATCCTACGTTATATAGAGTAATTCTACTATAGAGTTCTTTAGTACTAGTATATATACTATTTTACCTTAAAAAGCTCTTATAGCTATTAGGTATAGTACTAGGGGGTCTAGAATTCCTATATTACCGGTAGTATAATACTTATCTATAATACTTATATTATAGGTATTATATACTATATTACTATAGTCCTCTATTATACTATATAGATAATTAGATTTAAGTACTAATATTATATTAGCTATCCTTATAGAGATATATAATTTTAGGTCTAGTATCACTATAACCCTATATATTAGGGTAGATTATAACCTTTATACTACTTCTTTATTATTACTAAGACTCTTTCGCAGCTTTTCCTAAAGAGTAGGTAAAAGCGAGTTCTCTAAGAACTCTCCCTCTTTAGATATATAGTCTAGTTGGTAACTAGGTATATTAGTAGGATTTAAGGTTCCTAAGTAGTACTTAATAATAAAGTTAAATATAGTAAGCTTCTCCGCCTACCTTACCTAACGCCTAGTTAACTCCTTTATAGTTATAAAGTATTATAGGTTAGTATAATTAGATAGTACTAATATAAGGAATTTACTACCCTTAAGATAGTATCTCTAATACTTAAATAACTTAATAATTGTAAGTAGTTCTAAATTATACGTTTTATAGTATATTTTAGTACTAATTATCTTTCTAGACTAGAAAGTAATTAGGTACTAGCGACCCTTAGAATCTAGCTATATAGTAATTGCCGCTATAGTAAATCCTAAAGTATCTAGCTTAATTTATATAGGCTTCTCTAGGTCGAAGTAGAATAATATAGGTATACTTAAGAAGTATTTTTTTATTTCTTTAAAAGCTACCCTTACTTTAGGTATAAAGATA
The DNA here is from genome assembly GCF_028828465.1 of Penicillium psychrosexuale. Classification (NCBI taxonomy): domain Eukaryota; kingdom Fungi; phylum Ascomycota; class Eurotiomycetes; order Eurotiales; family Aspergillaceae; genus Penicillium; species Penicillium psychrosexuale. The sequence continues at coordinate 87,978 of NW_026643190.1, read as the reverse complement.
AAGCCTTACTTTTAATAATTTATACCCTTCTTCTTTAGAGTACCCTTTATTAACTTAGATAGGGGTACGGCGATATATAAGTAATTCTTAATAAATCGCTAGTAAAAATTACTAAAGCTAATGAATTATTATATATCATATAAGTATTACAGTTCTAGCTATTCTAAGATAGTATAAATCCTCTCTAGCTCTATATATATACCCTTAGGTATAATAAGAAAGCTAAAGAAAGCTACTAACTTTATATAGAAGGTATATTTCGACATTTTTATATATAACTTATATATATATAGTCTATCTAGTACCTTATATATATTATATATATACTACTCCTTAGTTTATAAATAAATAAGGATATCGTTAAGATATATAATATAGTAGATATTGAGTAGGTTACTTAATACTCTATTAATATATAACTAGAATATTATAGGTATATTCGCTAATCTAAATAGTATAACTATATACTTAAAATAACTATATTAGGTCTAGAACGTAGTTTTCTATTCGTCACCCTTATAAATTCAGATATAATAATATATATCTTTTAAATCAAGCTATATAAAGATCTTTATACTAGATAGCTAATCTATAGTCTTACTAATTAGTAGTAGAGGATACTAATTCTTAAGAGTTAATATATTAAGTCCCTAGTAATCTATATATAGACGTAACCCTCTATCCTTCTTTAGTATAAATAAAATAGGTATACCCGCTAGGCTCTATAACAGCCTAATCTAGCCTTTCTTAATATATTCTTTAATATAATCTTAAAGTACTATAAGTTCTATCTTAGAAAGAGGGTAGATTAGCTTATAGGGAATTTATTTACCTACTTCTATTTCGATAGTATAATTATACTTATTACTCTCTAGTAACTTCCCTATCTCTTTAGGATTAAAGATATTAGCCTAGTCTAAATACTAGATAGGTAAAGCTTTCTCTGTACCCTATACTATAGTAAAGAGTAGGATAGGCTTACCTTTTATAATCAGATAAGGATATACTATAAGTATAAGGGCCCTATAGAGGATCTCTTATATAAAGGCCGCTATAGTTATCTTTTCAATCTTCTTACTAGATAGGCGATAATACTATACCTGGTTTTTCTAATTAATATTAGGATTAATAGATTTTAGCTAGTTATAGCTAATAATTATATTATAACCTATTATCTTAACTACTTTATAGGAAAGTATATAGTTATATACTATACCCCTACTATCTTATAGCTTACTATTTAGCTTATAAGAGCTATAGGAGTAGACTATATAACTGTCTATAGCTATAACGGGTTTCGGGGGGCCTATATCTATATATAGAAGGTACTATTTAACCTAGTTCTAACTAATAAAGGTTTTCTTAGCCCTACTATCTATTAGTATCTATATAGTTTACTCCCTATTATTAGTTTTAATACTAACTTTATAAGTAAAAGTAAGTTCTGATTCTTACTTAATACTATTAAGCCCTAACGCTACTAATACTATAAGCGCTAGGGTACTTAGTTTTTTAATTACAAATCCCCCTTAGTCTCTTTATAGGTATCTATATAGTAACCTAGTTTTCTATACTTAAAGTAGCTACTATAAGGGATACTATTAGGGTTTATTTTTTATTCGTTATACTTATACTTCTTATCGGGTTTTTTGCCCTACTTATCCTTACCTTTATTTTTAGACTTATCCTTACGTTTCTTTATACCTAATATAAATAAGGTATAAGAGCTAAGACTAGTATCTAGGCTTAGATCTATTTTAGTAGTATTATTCTTACTACTACTAACGCTTTTCTCTTTCTATATATAAAGTACTTTTTACTAGTTAGGGATTTAGCTTTCTACTATAGAAAGGTATCCGATATATACTTTATACATTTCTAGCTTAGTAGGCTATTTTAATAACTTAGTATAAATAGTATCGATTACTTTAGCCTAGAGGTACTCCTTCTAGTACTATTAACTGTATAGGTACTTTAGGTAATAATAGATAGTATTAAGCTATATTATAAATATCTATATAGATTAATATTACTTCTACTATAGAGTACTATACTCTAGTATACTATCTTAGTAGATATTTTAAGGATCGTTTATAAGATATAGGTAGAAGTCCTAGAAGTCTTACTAGGTAGTAGGCTCTTTAAATATCTTTATATAAGACTGCTAATTATTATTCCTCTAGTTATCTAGTTATTTGACTATAGCCTCTACCTTATATAGGCCGAAATTATACTATTACTAGTACTTATCGAAGTATAACTAAAGTTGGTTAATAAAGGTATAGTATTCCTAGGTTATATTTCTATAGAATAGTTTAACATTTATAGGCTCTCTTAGTATATAAATATAGTATTTTTCTATGACCTATAGTATAATACGGTTATTTGTACTTATTAGAGTAAGAGGCTTCGCTTACTCTAGGATTTCTAATTCTATAAGGAGGTTTTAGTATTCCTCTCTTACCTTAGCTTCTTTAACTCGTTTCCTTAGTTAATTAAGTATTAATAAGGATAGGTTCGCAGGGTACTATACTAGTATTAGATCTAGTAGTATAGTGTTTTCCTATATTAACTCTAAGGTATCTATAAGAGGATAGTTTACAGTAGGAGGAAGGGTTTAATTAGTTAAAGCCTATTTGTTAGGCTGTAGTATTATAGGAAGTCCCTGCGACCGTATATTATAAGGGTTCGATATAGTACAAATAAGGGGTAGTCTCTATTGGGTAATCTAAGTATTTAAGAGCTATTAGAACTATAAGACCCCTAGGTATAGAATGCCTAAGGGAATGCTATATATAATAGAGGATTAGGAAATAGAGATAGTGATATACGTAGGGTATATTAGAACTAATAGCTGCTTCTCTAAAGAAGTAGTATATAAGGATAATATACAGGTTTATAGGTTATATGACCTAAGGAGGCTATATAGGTAGTATACATTACTCCTATCCAGCCTACATTCCCCCACATACCTAGGATAGGTACTCCACGCCCTATAACAGGGCTTATACCTCAGGTATCAGCCTTCTTAGTACTGGGGTCCTGACAAATAGTTACTAGAATTAGAAAAGTCGAAATCAATAGTATTAATCCAGTTACTAATCAGATAAAGAAAATGACTTTATATAACGCTAAGTACTCTCCAAATTTCCATATAAACCTTATTACTTATAACCTTATATTTAAGAAGACTAGTACTTTCCTGAATTTTAAAAAGAACTGGATTAAGAAGAATAGAATCCCGCTATATAAAACATATAAGGAATAGAATCTCTTATAGTTATCTTAACCTCTGGGTTTTTGGTTAGGGTTTAAAATCCCTAAAATATAAAATGGTTTATTAGTACTTACTATATTAAAAAGATCAGAAAAAGAACTAAAATCCGAAGCCTTACTTAAAATATGGTATAGACAACTAGGCTATATTAGAAAAAAGAGAATTAAAAAACTCTCTAAGATAACAGAAGGTATAATAATTACTAGAAGTAACCCTAAGAATTAGGTATATAAAGCTTACCAGCTAGCAGATATACTAAAGTAGATATCTTAGAGAAGAATTGGTATAACCTATAGTATACTAGGATATATATATTTCGATCTAGTATAGAATCAGCTAGTATAGAATAGATATATTTAGTTAATATATTTTTACCTTAATAGAATTAAATACTACTTTGTATTTATATATATTAAGAAAAATGACTATTAAATAGTAGTTAGGAAATTCATCGCTCTAGTTAAGAACTAGCTAAATATTAGGATCAGAGTTTTCTACTATAATAATAAATAGAGTGTAGGTAATAAGGTAGAAAATATAATTAAAGCCGAAAGGTATATTATTAAATACTTACTACTAGACCTACTAGAAATAAATAGCCCTACAGAGAGATTAGGAGGGGTAATTATTAAAATAGTAAGAACCTTTATTAATAATACTAATCTTCTAAAAACTATATAGACAGAAGCGGTATATATAGCGGTATATATTATAAATAGGGTACTAATAAAGATTGAAAACCAATAGGTTATACTATGGTTAGAACTTATAAAACTTACTATACCTAATAGGATCAAGTACTAAAGGATTAACCTATTAAACCTTAGGGTATATAGGTACTTAGTATACTCACAAATTATTGATTCTAAATGTATCTAATCCGAAAAAATGGTACCTTATACAGAAATTAGCTATCTAGTAGGATATATATCGAAGAACCTATATAGAATTTAGTTCCTATATAAAGGTAGCAAGAATAGAAGAGTTAATATCGTAAGGGATACTATATTTAATAAATCTCGATAATATAAATTATCAGAGAAGCTAGAATTTAAAGATACGATTAGTATAATCACCGATAGTATAGAGAAAATATACTGGCCTATAGTACTGATAATAGACCAAGCTTAAGCTAAGCTAGGAAGTTAGATACAAATACTACTATCAGTTACTAAAATAGCTCTTTATAATAATACTAAGTATACCCAGTAAGGCATTAATCCACATAGGGATAACTAATAAGTTAATAATAAGGATAATTGTCAAGATAATTATAATAATGATCAATAGAGAGATAATAGAGAGAGAGAGTTATAATAAGAAGAAAATAGGAGATAGTAAATACCTATTACTATATAAAAGGAATCATCTAATCTACTACCAACCCCGATATCAAATAAACCGAGGGATCGGGTAAGAGAGCATATACTAGGATCCTTCCTAGTAGATATCCCTTTACCAATATCACCACCTTTGTAAGCAAGATCATTAAACCAACCTTTATTTCTATCAACATTACCATTACTAAGACTAATTCAATCATTATCATCGTCGGAAATACAGAGATAGGCAAGAAATACCATCTCAATAATACCAGATCCTATCTCAGTTATACCATCAATTGAATCTAGGGGGGAGGCACAAATAGGAGATAAGAATAATCATAATAATCCTATCTCAGAAAGTAAGCTTCAACTATAACGTAAGCTTAAATAGACCCCAATACCATAGAATAAAGAGATATCATTATCTCAATCCTTATTAGCCTAGCCAGATTACAGGAGACCAAGATCAGATAGAATCGACCCCGCTAATATTATTACTAGGACTAGATCTAGAAAGAACAGGGATTATAGGATATATATAATACTAGAAGAAGAAGAACCGCCTGAATTAATTTATATATTCTTAACTAGGATGAATAAGAGGTTTAAAAGAAAAGAAAGACCTTATAAAGATCAACTTCCTCTACTACCATAAAATTAGGTAGAATTAAAAAACCATGCTTATATAAAAGAATTTAAAGTAGTAGTAGAATTTAAGATTAAAACCCTACGAAGAAAAGAAACCTTCTCTTAGGTCCTAATACCGAATATAAAAGGTATATAGATACTACCCCTAAAGTAGGTTTTTATATATAAATTTAATATAGATAGTATACTTGAAAAGTTTAAAGCGCGGATCTATATATAAGGAGATCTTTAATAGATAATAATAGATAAGAAAAGAGCTGCTATACTAGTAGTCAAAACTATAAGAGCTATCTTTATACTTATAGTAGTATTCGACCTCGATATAAAATAAAGAGATATAGTTAATATATTTTTAAACTTAATCCTATAAAGCGAGGTATATATATATTACCTACTAGGATTTAAAATTTTAAATAAGTACTAGATACTATATAAAGTATTATATAGTCTAAGAATAGCACTAAGGCTATGGCAGTAAGAAGTAACACGTGTTCTTATTAAGCTAGGATTAATTCTAGTACCAGAAGATCCCTATATTTTTATAATAATTAGTATTATTATTTTCTTCTATATAAACGATATCATTATTATCAACTACCTAAAGTATACTAACTAAGTAATATATTTAGATTAATAGATAAAAAAACACTAGGAACTATATAAGCTAGATACTAGCTAGTTTCTTAATATCCATATTTTATAAGATAGAGACTAGAAGAAGCTTTAGCTATACCAAGACAGCTATATTAAAAGTATAGCGTTAAAATATAATCTAATTACTAGCTAGAAAATTGATTCTCTAATAAGTATTAAGCTATTAGAACCATTTAATAGAGTTACCATACTAAGCTAGATTTATAGATACTAAGCTAAAGTTAGATTTATATAATATATAACCACTATCTTAAGACTAGATATTACAAAAGTAACTGGAAAAGCAGCCGAATTCTTACTAAACCCTAGTCCTAAATATATGTTAAACAAAAGAGAGGCTGTTTTGTATGGTATGAGTAGTAGGATACTGGACCAAAGGGTAAAATAAGTATAATTGTGAAAAGGAGGGTTCTCCTCTGAGATCTATCTTGGTATATATTTATATAATTGGTATATGTAGCTGCTGACTACTAATATACTACCAGATATAAGGAATATACGGAAGTATGTTATTTCTAGTTAATATACCTCCCTAGAAGCTATATTATAGCTCCTAAATTCGTCTTGTCTATTATTAAGCTATCTATCTATCTACTAGATCCTAGATATCCACTAGTCCTAAGGACTAAATAAACTTTTCGTAGGATTATACTAGTAGTAATTTAGTAAGCCTATCTACCTATATATTAGCAGTGGCTACCTACTAGATTAAGATATAGCTAGTATTAACCTCTTAGTATAGCTAATGGTTATAGATATTGATATAGCGAAGCTTAGTTTACAATTGTAGTTATTTATAGGTAAGTAAATCAACTATCTATTAGTTATTATAATTAATAATAAGATCGGTCTAGTAGTTAAGATTAATTATATAGAGTAGCCGTTCCTACTATATTACTAACTTTCCGGCCTTAGAGATAGTAAGAAGCTTAGCCTCAGTTATTAAGGTTATAACTATATATTACTTATTAGCCTTCTAATCTATTACTATACCGAATAGTTTATAAAGGAAGCCTTCTGAGCTTTTCTAGTTAGAATGGTCGCTAAATAATATATTACTAGAGAAGTAAAGTACTAGTTATTCGTATAATAGGTAGTACTTAAGAGCTATATATCATATATTATATAGATATTAGATTAAGCGATTAACTACCTTATGATACTTAGGTCCTAGGTTAACTAGGAATTTAGTGAGATAATTTACTGCCTTTACTATATTAGGACGAGTTATAACTATTAGATAAAGGGCTAAGCTAAGCTTTTATTAATACTTATAGATCTACTCCTTTATTATAATCCCTAAGAACTTAGTTATTTTATTTATAGGAAGTAGGGTTTTATACTTATAACTACTAGTAAGTCTATACTTAGTTACTATTAATAAGATATAAGAATCCTGGTATAACTATAGTTTATGATTTATAGTATCTTAGAGAATATAGATTCTAAGAAACTAGCTTACTTCCCCTATCTTATAAAGCTCCTAGTACTATTTTAGTTCTTCTTTAAGCTAAAGTACTTCCTAGAGCTAAGATCGGTAGTAAATAATAATAATATTATTAATATAGAAGAAGATAATCATTCTATTATAGGTAAAGAGATAAGGATCTTCTAGAATAAAGATAAATCCTAGCTTTTTAAGTACCTAGGTTACTTCCCTTTACTATAGTCTAGGTAACTTTCTAAGTCTATAGAGTACTTTATAAAGCCTCTATAATATACTACTACTTTGAAATCCTTCTAGTATTTAGGTATAGACCATATTATTAAGATTGCTATTTAGGAATATATTTATAGTATCTATCTAGATTATACTAAGATTAAATGCTATAATAAGTATAAAGACTACTTATACTATATAGGCCGCTAATATAGCTATATACTTTTCGTTAGAATTGATATTCTATAAGTTACTATAAATATAGATCCTTACTTTTAATTTTATAAGAAAGCTATTACTATTATATTTATATATAAAGACCTAGGTTAACAGTAGTACCTGAATTACCTAGTCTCTAGGTTAAGGTTTAACTTTAAAGGTTCTATATTACTTAATCGATTAGACTTCTAGTCCTACTATAGTAAGGAAGCCTTTATAAAATAGGTAGTTAAGTATATCCTTCTATATCTATAGTTTAGGAGGGAGGTTATCTTAGTAGTACTATAGTTCTAGGTATCCTAAGGATAGTATAGTTATAAATATAGCGAGTACTACTATATAGTTATCTTTAGTATTATATATAAGATAACTTACTATATTATAATCTTTATATAGTTTCCGCTTATATTTTCTATAAACGATATTTAATAGGGTGATATCTCTATAGATAGTTCTTCTATACTATTATTATAGGAAGCTTCTTAGTATTTATAGAAGGGGAGATAATTATTATTAGGAGACTACTTACTATATAGCTACTTACTATATAACTATATACCAGTCTCGGCTATAGTAGACTAGTCTATATATTAGTTTTTTAATTGTAAGTCTATATTAATACTTATATTCTCTTAGTACCTAAATTTAGACTTAGAATGGTTGGTTAGGAGTGACTGGTAGATATAGTACTACTATTAATAGTATAACTAGTAAGTATAGTACTACTATTAAAGGTATAACTACCGCTAGGGGTAGTATTCCCTATAATATCGTTAATTCCTCTTAGGTAGGATATAGTAATCTTAATAGTATTATTAAAAGGGAGACTTACTTACTTAGTAGGAGTAGAAGATTAGCTAGGCTTTATAGAAGTAGAGGAAGAGAGGATATACTTAGTATTAGTAATAGTATTATATACTTACCTAGGGGGTTTAGATTTCTATAGTTATTAGAGCTACCTATTTTTCGGGTAAAAACTAGGCTACCTATTTTTTAGGCGAAAATATACTAGTCTTCTATTAGTTAGATAGACCCCGCTTCTTATAATAAAGAAATTTCTTCTATTATTATAGTCGCTTCTTCTTCTTCTCTATTTTATATTTCGTTCTAGATTATTAGTATTATACTAACCTAGCGAATTGCTTACTCTAGTTCTATATCTAGTTTATCTTTATTAAGTACTTTAGTAAAGTCTATAATCTAGATTCTTAGTGGTTCTATAGGGTAGTTTATAAAGTTAAGATTCTTATTAAAGGTAGTATCCTAAATATACTTATAGCTATTTATATATAGGAACTAGACCTTCTAGATATTACTTATACAAAATCCTATAAGATACCTAATCTCTACTTAGTTATATATTTTATCTAATAAAGGAATTCCTTAGATCCTAATATAGGTATAATACCTATAAACCTTTAGATTTAATAGGTTAATTAGAATAAAGGTACCTATTCCTTATTAGTAGAATTCTTACTAAGGTATGATCTACTTTCCTAAGTTTAACTTTATTAGTAATCTATTAATAATATAGATAGTAGCTTATACTACTTCTAGCTAGAGGTTCTTTAGAAGCTTCGATTCTTAGAGAAGTAACTATACTCTAGTAATAATTACCCCCCTAGATTGCTTAGCGAAACCGTTTTATTCTAGTATACCGACTATAGTCTATTAGGTAATGATCCTATTTTCTTTTATAAAGTTTATTATCTTTTAATCAATTAATCCTTTATTATTAGAATAGAAAATATAAATTAGTAAATTAAACCACATTTACATTTATAAGATAAACTTAATAATTGCCTATTAGTAACCGCTCTTCTTCTTATATATTAAGGCCTAGTAGTATTAGATACTATTAATATAGAAGTAAGAGATCTACTTATTATTATTATATACTTTAGGGAGTATAATAAGATCGAAATATATCTAACTAAGTGGTCTAAAATTTGTGCCTTAAATATAATAAGAGACTTACTTAGGTATTCTACTAAGCTAGTATATCTTATATAACTCTAGGTTATTTATAGCGCTCTTAGTATTTATATATAAGGAGGGTTTTATAATCTAAATACCCTCGACTATTTTAGTAAGCTATTCTATATACTTACTAAATATATAGCTAAGTCGCTAGTACTATCTCTCTACTATTACTTTTAAGATAAGTAGCTGTACTAAATATTAAGTTATATTAAAAGAGGTTATTATAAATACTACTAGAAATATAAAGTTAGTATATAGGAGTATAAAGAAGTTCCTAATCTCTTCTATTTTTATAAAGGTCTAGCCTATATCTTTATAGATAATGGTTAGATTATTGAAATCTGCTTTATACCCCCTCTATTTAATTAGCGCTATTAAGATAAGATTATAGTAGAAGCTAAGAGAGTACTTAATATTATTTAATATAAGATTGATAGGTCGGCTATAATAGCTAATAGTTTTAATCTAGACTTTACCGGTACTATAGACTTTAGTAAATATATTACTAACCTTTAGCTCTCCTATCTTTTTATAGAATTTAATAAAGAGGCCTCGGTTATTTATAATATATTAGCTAGTTACTAAATTAATTAGCTAATAATCCTATAGGGTAGATTATAAGTTTATTAGGAAAGTAGTATCTTCGATAGCTATTAAGTAGTCTTTATTATTTAGATCTACTTCTATAAAGTATACTTAATCTATATCTTCCTCTTTTACTAGTTTAGCTAGAAGTTAGTTTATATAGTCCTTTACTTTTCTAGATAACTTATTGACCTTTCCTTATATATTCTTTTAAATATTAGGATTAGGTTTCTAACTAGGTAGGTATACTGCCTTAACTAGGTATAGATATATACTAAAGTAGTGGTTTTCTCTATATATATAAGCTAGGAGAGATATTAATATCTTCTTTCCCTTTATAGTTATAGTAGTTATTATAGTTATAGTCGCTGGTTTTTTAGCTTCCCCCTAACCGCTAAGAGTTATAAAAGTAGCCTATAATACCTTTAGCTTTAATAACTTCTTCTAGTTAAAGAGCGACCATTCTAAATAGTATATATTTACTATACTAGTAAATATATATTTTCTATTTTATTCGAAAACCTTCTGGTACTAATAGTAATAGAATTAAGGTTTAATAGAATTGAGTGCTATTAAGAAATTATAGATTACATTTTAGTTATTAGTTATAAAGCTTACTTTTACAGCTATATATTCTATATAGAGATTCTCTAATTTTATTAACCAGCTGTTAATTACTATATCTTTAATTAGTATTATCACTATAACTATCCACTATCTCCTAATAATCTAGACCCACTTTATATCTATATAAGAGAAATATGATTATAGGGTAGCTAGTAGCTTACTAGTCTCCTATACTTCGACTATTAGATTCTAGATCTTAATAGTGAGTATATTCCTTATTCTCTCTAAGACCTTATTAAGTACTAGTTTGATCGTCTTATACTTAGATAGATTATTATCGTAATCTTTCTAATTATTATTATAGTTGAGTTAGCCGTTTATTATTAATCGACTTATTATATTATAATTGTACTTTTTATTATTTTTATTTAGTTAAATTAGCTTTATAGGTAGGGTAGGCCACTTTTCTTTATTGATATTAGGATTAATATAATCCTAAACGTTAAGATTTTCGGTAATTATCTCTACCTATATAAACTAGGTTCGCTATTAGGTTAAGTTCCTTAGAATAATACGTACTCTAGGTATACTTAAGACCTATTCGGTGATCCCGCTAGGATTGTTGTAAAGGAATGATATCTCGTTTTCCACAGCTTTCTTATATAAGTTAGTAGAGGATAGACAGGAAGTGCTAGGTAAGCAAAAGTACTTCTATGCTTAAGGGTACGGTAGCTTATAGAGTAGACCACGGTAGTATTTAATTGCGATTAATATACTAGTGAACCGGGCTTATAACTATTGAATAAAAGAGAGGCTGTTTTATATGGTACGAGCAGTAGGATACTGGACTAAAGGGTAAAATGAGTGTAATTGTGAAAAGGAGGGTTCTCCTCCGAGATCTATCTTGGTGTATGTTTATATAATCGGTACACGTGGCTGCTGACTACTAATATACCACCAGATGTAAGGAATGTATAGAAGTGCGTTATTTCTGGTCGACAATATATTAACGCTATTGACTATATTATCTAATACCTATATTAGACTAGGTTTTAGGCCATTAAATATAGGATTAGAAGAAATAACCTAATAAGCGAGACGTCGATAATATAACTAGTAGCTAAATCAATGGTTTTTACTAGCGATATATCGTTTAGCGATAATAAAGACCGAAAAAGTTCAGAAGGATATATCTACAAACTTTATAGTGGTCTAATCGACTAGAAAGCGTCTAAATAAAAGATAGTTACTACTTTAACTACTGAAGCTAAGCTTCTAGTACTTACTAAAGCTAGAAAAACAGTCTAATAGTAGCGCTAAGTCCTCTATATACTTAGATTTAAACCATTATATATACTCTCGATTGTATATAATAACTAATAGACCGTTAATCTATTAATAAAGGAAGGAGCGTCAATATATATAAAGCTTTATTATATAGATATCAATAGATACTGGTTAAAACAGGAAGTCAACGCCGGATAGGTTAACGTGGATTAGATTCTAACCGCGGAGATACCCGCTAATAGTCTGACGAAAGCGTTACCCTGCTAGAAATAAGAACGGTTTAGGGAATTGCTTGGAATATCTGAGATTGGTCATCTAATTAGTTATAAAAACAGACGTTAATTAATTGAGATAGCTCTTAAAGCTCTAAATTGTGATTGCTTCAAAAGCTGGGGGGTATGTCAGAATCTAGGATAAATACTGTTATTTTTCATTCCTAATATAGTTGGGTCACGTGACTGACTAGGCTGGTATTTCTGCAGAAAAACCAACTTAGGTAGTTTTTCGCCCGAAAAACCAGTCCCGCAGTTTTTCGCCCGAAAAACATCCTTTCATTTTGTTTTGTTTGTTTTGATTACTAAGTTGTCCACAAGATTGTCATGTTTTAGGACTATTGTCATTTTTAGAGAGTTAGAGAATTTATTGAGATTTTTCTGCCACATATACAATCGCCTTACCACCGTTTTTCCGTCATCTTCTGATGTATAACCTCCCAATTAGATCGAACTGCTTGCAGGCAGCAAAAATGGCCCCAAGGCGTGATTACATAGTATGAGCAGGGAAGCCCTAAAGGCTATAAATAGACACAACATATCTTGCTTTTTTTATGATATTAGTTAGGGCTTTGAAATCAAAATGGACAAAGAATCGACTACTTGTATCGGACGCTCAAGATGACTGCTAGTACTGGACAAAGAAACTCCTCTTTCAACGCTTATTGTACTAACCAAGCTGTGCTATGAACTATTATACGATGTAAGGATATTTTGGTAATATAGAGTGTTCATTGAAAATCTGTTCTCATCATAGTAGTCGACCATATGGCCTTGACCAGTTGGCTTTCATTGTTTTCTTTTCGACTCTTTATCGTCGAGACCATGGCTCACAAAATTTCGAAGAAATGAAGTGTTTATTGTCTCAGTCTTTGAATAAATGTTACTATTTCTGATCGAAAATCCGAACTTGAAACATAGAACATCCTCATAGTTTAAATGTAGCCCTTTGATTTCCACGATTCTTTCGAGTTCGTCTCTTTCTCTATTGTCTATTGATGGCAGTTCAAAGAAAGCCAGTTCAAAGCACAGAATATATAAGTTCTTGTAATGTCCATCAAGTTTGCCTTGATTAACGAAGCTTGACACCGAGAAAGTACTAATGCCCCTTCAAGGTCTTGGACTGATATCACCTTTTTTACAGCAATCTTCATACCAATCCAAGGTTGGAATTTCTAACCTCTCTCAAATGCAATCTCCCACTCTCAAATACGGCAGTCGACAAGCCCTTGGCCGGCTACTACAGCAATGGATCGAAAGCCCAGAATCTGACCCGCCGGGGGAAACATGTCCGATTCTGCCTTCTAAACTAAAATTCAAAGATCTCAAGAAGTGCAAGAAACTTGAAATAGATATACAGATGCATCCTTATCTTCCCATCCAGATTGAATACGAATTTGAACAACATGGAATAATGGGACCAACCGGCGGGGCGTGGGACATGGTCTCCATAGAAGAACCTGACGCTCCACGAGACCCTGAATACCCGCACGTTCATACCTGGAAAGGACAAATTGCGCCTGGGGTACTAATGATTGAGGAAATAAAGAAAATACCTGGTTTCTTCATGTCGGAAGTCTGCCAGGCCATTTACCAGAACTACTTCCCGATTGATAGCTTGAAGTATGTCTATATGATCGACGTTTGCAATAAAGACACTCGTTCGTTTGTTATGGATGAGCTCTATACCGAAGCCAATGGCTATACTTGGGAAAAAGATACGATTAATTGCATACCTGGAACCCCGGAATTCGAGGCGCTGCTAGGTACAAAACTTGGACGAACTGTGGCACATTTGGTTTTGGGGGCCTTCAAACGTGGAACTCGTCGGATTTCACAAATTAAGGTCTTTGATAACTTTGAAGCTTTGCAGTTGGAGTTTTCCATTGTTCCGACTGATGCCCCGGCTCAAAGCTCTTCGACTCGTAGTACAAGGTCAAAAACGCGCCGCGAGCAAAATATCGAATCGAGGAAGCGCAAAAGGGACTCGAGTGAAGAGCCTGCGAAGAAGAGACTGAAGCGCGGAAAGTGAAGAGGCGATTTTTCTTATGAGTTGGATGTTTACTATTGGGCCATAGATTCTTGTTTGTCTTTGTTCATCAGGTCACTTTATATATCTATGCTTTTGTAACGCTGTGTAACTATTCTAAATATGATTCAACTGTTCTTCATATGGCAATGTAACCATCAGCTTACATGTTAGTTCTTCTTTTAGGGTCATCTGATTATCTTGGGCAGCCCCCTTCCCCTTTCAGATCCAAACTTCCCAATTTCAAACAACAACTCATCAATTTACCAGGTCTAGGACAGCCACGTAGTATTCTTTTATTCTCCTTCTAATTCCCATTTCTCTGCTGATCACAGGGTAGCTGATTGGTCTAATATTGAGTCTTTGTTCCGCCGAGTCGGCGGATTTACCGCACTATACTCAAAGCTCCTTCCATCGAGACCCAACAGAATCTTTTTCTTTTGAAGACTAGGCTCTTGGATCACAGTATCTTATGAGCCCAATATCTTCCGACCGAATCAAAACAATCCATGCATCTTCGCCCCCCATGGCTTCCTTGTCGTTGGGGCTTGGGATTGCAGTGACCAAATCCTGTAAGTAGCCAATGAGAGATCCCTGAAGTTGACAAACATAATGTCTGACGCACTTAATTTAGTTGGCATTGCTATATGGACTGCCATCATTACTCTATTCCGTGGCCAAAAAGGGGGCGGTACAGCCTACAAGCATATTGCCCTGTCTTTTACGCGCACCCTCTTTCGAAATGCATCCATGGAGCAGCTTCAGTGAGTTGAGATGTTATCCTAGGATAGAAACATATCTTCGAAGTCCCTGGCCTGACAAAGAAACAATTCTCACAACGCCTTGCAGGCTTATTTTCCCCCCCGCTCTCGCTCAGAAAAGTTATGAAGCCCACATGAGACAACAAAATGCCTCCCCGAACATACTCGCTCTCCCCGAAGGTACAATGGCATTTCAGCTGGGTAACGTTGCTTCCGAGAAGTTGATTATCTACTTTCCCGGTGGCGGCTACTGCCTCCCCGCACTACCGAGTCACTTCAGCTATCTCGAAGCTCTCTTCGCGGATATAAGACAACACGGAAAAAGCATCGGTGTGCTATTCCTTGCTTATGAGCTTGCCCCCGAAGCCCGATGGCCTCGGCAATTGCAACAGGCCGTTATCGTGCTACAGTACGCCATCCAGACACTGGGAAAACGACCGTCAAGCATTATTCTTCAGGGTGACTCTGCGGGCGCTCATCTTGCACTTGCACTGCTATCACATCTCACTCACCCGCATCCTCAAGAGATCGTGCCAAGATTTTCGGTTGATGAGCCCCTCGGAGGAGCGATGTTGTTGTCCCCTTGGGTTGACTTCAGAACTGATCATCCGAGCTCCAGTGAAAACGCGGATAAAGACGTCATGACGGCTGAGACTTTGAACAGCTGGGCACGGATATTCCTGGGCCAGACTGTCGAAGATGAGTACAACTGCCCCGCCAAAGCCCCAGCGGGTTGGTGGAGAGATCTTCCTGTTTCAAAAATCTTTGTTGGCGCTGGAGGAGATGAAGTCCTGTTGGATCCGATTAGGCAGACGGCAGAGAAGATGAAGGTGAGGCAGTTTTCACAATCTTTGTATTCTATCTAACAACTTGTCATTCCAGGCCGAACTCCCCGACGTGAGCATAAGTATTGTGCCTGGAGAATTCCACGTTGAGTCGATCACGGGCTTCGCTTTGAAGATACCCCCTGGATTTCAGTTCAAGGCGATGGCGTCATGGCTGTACCAGACCTTTTTTCAAGTGAATTGCGAAAGGGGATGAAGATGAAGACAGTAAGATGCATTTCCTGCATCTCACGATTGTAGGCGAGTAGGCGGTCAGACCGCGCCAACTCAATCAGGGTTGGGGGCTTTGTTCGACGTGTCGCCACCCGATTTTCCCAGACCTTGACTGCATAACTTGTGTGAGATAATTTCAATTCATATTCTTACCACTGGTGTTTTACGTGAATAGTCAGACCCTTTCCCTTCAGATGCACTCGATCCACGATCCACAGGCGCGGCCCGAGAGACCCGGGGATCAGCCTCGGAAGAAGATCCGAAAAGGGACCCGCAGTTGCTGGCAATGTACAAGAACCCCTTGATACGGATGATTTATCCCTAACGGTTGTTTTCTGTGATAGGCAAACATCGCAAAGTTCGCTGTATTTTTGCGTCTGATAGCGACCAGAGCTGCAAAGAATGTCTCGCCCGGGGACTTCCATGTCGCAGCCAGGA
This sequence comes from Penicillium psychrosexuale, assembly GCF_028828465.1. Taxonomy (NCBI): domain Eukaryota; kingdom Fungi; phylum Ascomycota; class Eurotiomycetes; order Eurotiales; family Aspergillaceae; genus Penicillium; species Penicillium psychrosexuale. The sequence continues at coordinate 71,215 of NW_026643190.1, read as the reverse complement.
ATTGCCGGAGCCTGAGAATCCCCGCGAATCGGACCGCACATATCTGAACGAGCGGATGGCTCGGGTGGAGAACCTGTTGGAGAAGCTTCTGATACGAGTCGACGGTGGCAACAGTCAACAGGGGGACTTGAAATCACCTATAGATTCAGCCGGAACCAGCCCCGAATCGAGTCCCCCGACCGTGACACCAGCTCCGGACAATGCTCCAGTCTTGTCTCTTTTTGACAACGAAGCGGTTCGTGCGATAACTCATATCGGTCTTCAATTCCCGGTAGCTCGCGCTTACTAGTGAATAGATAGGTTTCAAACGAACCGACACCGCTGAGTCCGATTTTACGCCATATGGCACAATTAATCGGGACTGGGGGAGACTGCGCCGCGATCTGACAGCCTTGATACCCTCTCAAAAGACATTGAAAATTATATCGGAGGCTAGCAGTAGCTGGTGGCTTATGCGCGTGCAGTTATTCGGAGACTACGATGAATCATTGCTTTCGTCCTCGGAGCAACAGCTTTCAAATAGCCACCCAGCTATGGTTGCTAAGGCCGTCTTGTGGATTGCACTGTGTCTCCAACAACTCCCTTCGGGGTTTAATTTGTCCTCTCTCGATCTGCCCTGCCTCCCATGGGTCCTGGTTGATGAATGCATCACCCGTGTTTCCACGCTCGTTTGCTCCGATGACTCTATTGTCAGTTGTATTGACGGGCTTGAGTGCTTAGTCCTACAGGGGTTAATCTTTAGCAATGACGGAAAGCTACGAAGTGCGTGGCTTTCTTATCGTCGAGCTGTAAACATCGCTCAGCTCATCGGGTTCCACCGTGCTGAACCAGCTCCCAATCAGAGTGTCGAGTTTCAACACCGGGCTACGTTCATCTGGAGACACATCCTTATGGTTGACAGGCATTTCTCCCTGATCCTTGGGGTACACGGCGCTATATCCAATACGGCAATAGATCTATATCAATCCAACCCAAGAGACTCCCATGATTTACCCGTTCACAATGAATCCGTTCTGAACCCGCTTGCTCGGATAGCTGGCTCAATCATTGAGCGCAATCAGACCTTCACCGAAGTCACTCCGGCTATGCTGCAGATGACACAGAGCATCGATATGAAACTTCAAGCGTTCGATCCCCCTCCTTTGGCGTCACCCGACAATCTTCCGTCAGGCAAGTGTACCGAGCGGTCTTCTTGTTTCCTCGGGCTTCACTATCGATTATGGTACTACCAGCTCATGGCTTGGTTACATCTGCCTCTTTTACTAGCGTCAGGTACTGACAACTCCTATGAGTATAATCGCCAGACCTGTCTCCATGCCTGCCGCAGCATCATCGCTTGTTATGTCAATATCCGACGCACCACTGAAAACGGGTTTGACTCGAAGATTCTTGATTTCCAAGCCTTCACTACGGCGATGACAATTATCGTCAATGCCCTCGGGCCATTTGGCCCCCAGGATTTAACCAAAGGAGATTACTTCGCTCTCGACCGGGTTGTGGCTGTTCTAGAACAACTATCGAATACTGTTCCTCCGGACAAGATCGCAACTCGAGCAGTGCACGTTCTGAAAATTATCAAGGCAATAGGAATGGGAACTGAACCCCCGCCACTGGACGAATCAGAAGGGCACCAATACGAGAATGGACGGCCTACTCGCATCAAGCTCGATATTCCCTATTTCGGCACAATATACCTCGAACGTCGTTCCATGAGCGCTCAATCATCTAGACATATTGCGATTGCTGTTAAACCGCCGCCAATTTTGCCCAATACCGCGCCTGGGCAATACTACCCATCATCTTCATGGATGGACACGATGCCGGACCCCGGTTATCCAAATGGAAATGTTGTGGGAACAGCCCAATGGGCGGATCCTAACTTGAGCTTTGATCCGCCTACCGAGTTTTGGGCTCTTAACTCTGACTTCACGTTTCAGGCTCCGTTTTTGGCTGATTATGATGTTAATTGGGATTATTTGGATATGGGATTATGACGAACGCGCGTAAGTCGAGCGGATTGTGCCGAATGCAAGTCTTGTGTTCTTTTTCCTCACTTTGGTGTTTTGACAGGCCACATTTTGTGTTGTTCCTATAGAAAGAAGTATTCTTGGAATCATTCGATGTGCCTTGGACGGTCCTGTTTTTAATAGATATGTTGGTCTGCCAGCAACCAGGTCACTTTGATTCGCCCCTCAATTATTCAGTTATAGTCAATAGTTTATCTCTGTGTTGGAGAAAGAGCAGTGCGCCGAGCCAATGTTGGTGTTCATTACTAGGTGAGCACCGTTCACAAGCGATATAAAGTTCACTTACACCCGAGGAATCATCTTCATTCTACTCTTGATCGAATGTCGGGTAGGAATCCTTTAGAAGATATGAGAGGAAAGTTATTGAGTTTAAAGAACGGGCAGTTACCTGGAGACCGACATAGAGAAATGTCATTGAGGTTTTGACAGCCCAAAATGACATCCAGGTATAATAGATGAAATGAGGGCGAGCTGTTGCTGATGAATTTCGACACGGAAGGAGAGGACGCGGTTTGGCAGCCAAGGAAATAATGCTAGCCTAACTTATTGGAAGAAGAGGGAAGCAAGAGTGTTACCTATGAAGATTCGTGTCTATTCAACCTCTATGACCATAATTCTAGGCGCAGTGACTGAAACCATGAAGCCTGAGAGACAAACGGCGAAAGGATACTGTCAATACAAAGGGGCCAGTCGTCATCCCATCGCAAAGCACAGACAGCTAAGCAATATTCCCAATACCCTGGATACCATCCGGATTTTTCCCAATCAATTATCACGAGGCGTGAACCTTCTTGGTCATGACTTTTCTCGCGGAGGATGATATTTTTCCTTTGCAAATCACCGTGGGTGAATGTCGCTGTATGGCCTTTAAAAATAAAAGGGAAGCATCTTCGAAGATATTCCGCTCTGTAGAGTGGGCCCCCGTTGTAGGTATACTTTCGTAACATTGCTTCGTTAAGGTCTTCTTCGGAGTCGAAAGGACCATTTACCAATGGATCTGGCTCATGTGTCCAAAATATCTCATCTAGAAGTCGTCTTTGGTCGAAACTGCCAAAGTACTTTGGGGATGGAAGCTGGCGTAAGTCGTCAAAGTAACTCCGAAGGTCTTTTAGTATTTCTTCTTTCTCCGGTATTGTAAGTTGCGGCCATGCTGAAAGAAGTGTTTGACCGAGAATGCGCTCCATGACAATGAAATTTTTGCCTGTCTCTGGGTCTGAATAGAGGGCGAAGACACGCGGGACAGGGATATTTGTTTTCTCCCGAACAAATAACATATTTTCTCCTTCCATGAGATTGACACCCAGTCCAAATTTCACAACAAAATGCGGGCCTACTCCGACTATTCTTCGTCCTCCATATTCCATGGATATGTCAGGGGCGTTCTCGATTTCGGTACCGGTGGGTAGCGGGCAAGGCAAGTCAGTTGCATAGAACGGAATCTCAAATGTCTTCATCATCGCTCATCATCAGTCAGTCGGTAGACTGAGGGGGAGACTGAAGGGTAGGGAGGTGGCAAGGAAGAGAGTGAGCTGTTTTTATTCATCAGCTACGGGCGACGAATCGACAATGGGTCTTTTTGGCTCACCGCTCTAATTTATTATCCCATACTCTTATTCACCAGCCTATCAAGTATGCAAATCACATCCTAAGCGCCATCAAAGCGAACCAAACGTACGTTTCAGCAATTAGTGCGCAGGCTGTGGCATCCAATTACCCCCACCAATGAGGCCAGTTCTAAGATAACAACGCTTTGCTCATCTACCACGGAATAGGGTTTTTAAGCATCCGATCCCTGGTGCGCGCAATGTCTCGGCGATAGCGAGTACTCATTGGTTGGCAACAGCCATATCATCTTACCCCCGCCCCAACCCATGAGCGCTTTGACGAACATTTTTGGCCTAGTGACTGTATCTCACCTGCAACGTGTGAATGGCTTGCAGCGACTGCGCAGCAAGGAATGGCCGATAACAAATCTAGCTGATCTGACTTGTGTGACATGGCAGCCGTTATGGCCCGTTAGTGCGTGTATTGAACTACATACGAGTTGTTAAGCAAGCTTAGCCACCCTTTTTTTAGGGCCGAAATGCCTCTACTGGTGAAGAGGTCCAAGTGCTAAGCATAAAAATAGGTATTATAAGCCATAGCCTCTAGTATCATGAGGCCTTGTCCATAAGAAAATCCATGTTGGCCTGTGTGTTGGCAGTTGACATGTGATCGACAGACTGGGCACTATGCCCCATTTTTAAGACTTATCACGCATATACTAATTAACTGACTAAAGCGCTTCCCATTTTGACAGGGGTGGTCGTGACGTTGTTTTTGTCTGTAATTGCTTGACAGTTGATGGGCCCTTTCCCCACCTTTGACCTGAGTTCTAGAGATTGGATGCCGCATATTTTAGCGCGGCGCTAATGTACAAGACCACGATGTGATGATACTGTCAACAGTGACCAATCAGGACGACTAAAAAGCTGCCCAGAAAGTGGTCAAGCCACGACCAATGTCAGCAGAAAATAGAAGTTTCTTAGCGTCGGCCATTTTGCAATGGTGGCTAACTAGCCTATCCCGCTAACCGCCCGTCGTCTCATTTCGATTGTAACCCTAAGAGAGGAGAACCCGCTTCACGGATAGCATCCATCTACGCAAAATTGGAGTATTTGCTCATCCATAGGCCTCACAAATCGGTTCCGATTCTTATTCGAGGTGAATCTACGACTATGATAAAATTAGGGTATTGATGCTACCACCCACCCTGTCTGAAATTTCAGCACCGCCTTCCCTACTTTGATGCGACCTGCCATCTATTCTGCCTACTTCTGATTTACATACTTTCTACCTCATTCCTATAGGATTTGACCCCTTGACGATGAAGTAGTTGATGAAGCAGCTGATAAAAGATATGACAGGAGTAGCTTAATTTTGTTAGGGGTTTATATATAAACTGTAGGTACCTACTGTCTTACTACGATGTATCATACGCAGTGTGATACAAAAGCGGTGCACAAATTCAAAGACGGCGAGGAGAGCGGTGGACAGAAGCGTGTCGAGGCAGGTACGCAACCAAATTAGGAAGGCGCTACTGAAATTTCAGGCAGGGGGGTGGTATTAGTTATCCAAAGAGGGGCGGATGGACAGACCAAGCGGGCCTTGAAGCTACTCGAGCATGTGGCCGCAGTCCGAGAGAAGGCACTTGCCGAAGACCATCCCTCTCGACTATCCTCTCGGCATATACTCGCGACCGTCTACAAGGCGGACGGGCAGAATGAGCGGGTCTTGAAGCTACTTGAGCATGTGGTTGCAGTTGAGGGGAAAGTACGTACCGAAGATCACCCCTCTCTACTAGCTTCTCAGTTTCAACTCGCGGCTGTCTACGAGGCAGACGGGCAGATCAAGTCGGCTCTGAAGCTACTCCAGCACGTGGTCGCAGTTAAAGAGAAAACACTTGCCTCGCGAGTGTGACGTACCAGATCTTTTCATAATGAAAGAATGCATCTAATCCAAAATAACTGAAGGGAGAAGAGAGAGAGAGCAAGCAGAGGCCTGCTTACATAGTTGGCCACGGTGACATTTCCCACGGAATGCCCTAAGGGCTTACCTTGCTCTAACGACCTCGTTAATTTCCCGTTGTCTAACTAGTAAGCTTCTATTTTCCCGCTATCTTTTAGCTCGTAGTTTTGAGCATCGTCTACTTTGCTAATGTCATCGAATTTTCTAAAGTCTATTCACGCCTATCTTCCTCTAGCTCGACGCATAACTTTACATCGTCTAAATAGTTCAGGGAAAGAACGCTAGGTCTACAGGTATCATAAAGAAGATGATAAATGACTGATTTAAGAAGCATCGGGCGTTATATGATCAATAATAGAGTCTAACTCAAGTCTATGAAGGACCGAGTCGGTTATATATGCTCTAGAACAGAAATCAGTAAGAAATTCCGTTGAATCTCCGTGGGAAATACTCAATGCACAAAACACGTACGAAAAGCCCCTGGCGATCATGTCTGGGAATCTGTTTGTGACAACTCCCCCGTCTTTGTGGATCTGGTCCATGTAGGCATTGATATCCTCAGTCGCAGCTGAGTCTTGGAAGGTGACCTTATTCGTTAGTAGGGACCATGTGACTATGAGAAAAAGAGAAGGGTATTTACAATATATTTCGAACCCATGTTATTCGAGCATGTGTAATTTGTATAGGTATTTGAGAGGCTACTAATAGTACAACTGTCTATGACCAGCCTGACTATATATACCTGATGCGCCAAGAACACTGACGTCATTGCATGGTTCTAACCTGACCTTGGAACTATATCTCAACATGTAGGTGGCAACTATGTACCATTACATCTATCCTCCTGAACCGGACCAATCCGTTTTGTGGCTCCGTATTCCCCACCCTTGAACCAGATATTCAGGCAACTTCGCGGGTGATACTCGGATATTGCCGGTCATTGCGACCTGAATACACCAATTAGCTGGTTTACATCCGCTCTAAGGTGGTGTCATATTGCAATGTCCAAGGAATAAGACATCGCACTCTACCTTGCGGCTTTCAACTCTCGTGTATATATATCTATGCGAAATGGGGGAATGGGACGCCGGATAATCACAACGTAAATCAGTAGTACTTGTTGTATACGGGAGGTAAACAAAGGAAAAAAGGACCCACAGAAATTTGGGGTATAGCAGGTGGCAGGTGGCAGGTGGCCGAGAGATCTTATTCTGAAAGTTTCGATCCTTGGGATGACAACAGCTCTGTGAAGTTACACCAAGCCCGCTTGTAAGAGGGATCCTTGGTGGAGCACTCATGCAACCACCGGAGAGCCTTTTGGACCCTTTCCAATGCCTCGTTTCTCCCACTGGCTCTTGGTTGGTTCTGGATGAGCAACTGTGTTGTGAGCACTACAGTGCTTTGCGTGAGGTAGTGGAGAGAACACCACCAAGGTGAGCAACCCAAGAGCCAGGAGATGTTCGGTTCATTGGGTAGGAGATCAAGCATTTGGCCTGCCGCATTGAGGCAGACCATTGCCATTGGCGTGTCAAGACCAGTGGGGAAGACGTCACAACGAAGCGCGGGTTGTGAAATGACAAGTTTGGTCGAATAATATTGAAAAGCCAAACTCGTGCGTTGACGGACAAAGGGTCGGTCGTCTCTAATTTCCGCGAAACTATAAGTCGCAGGAAGGCGCGCAAACCAGTTGTCAGCGGCTCTGTTGAGTGATAACATGGCCAGTTCCGTGTCATTCCGAGATTTTCGTCCCGCTTCGGGAGAATACAAGATCTCGATTGCTTCTCTCATCACAGCTGCCAAGTCAATGGAATAAAGAAAGTATAATGAGACGTTAGCCTGAATCTGCAGGCTAGGTGATGCCTGGTGAGACATGAACGGTGAAGAAGGTGAGTGGGCTAAAGGGTCGTTCGGTTCAGTCGAGGGATCAAAGGAGAGTAGAGAAGCCATGAGGCGGCTTCTGGATTGAATGTCCAATATGAGCCTCATTACATGCTCATCCCGGAAGTCTTCCTCCTTGTAGGGCACCGGCAAAGGGGTCGTGCAGTGTTCTTGCTGCATTCTGGGCATACGTCCAGTCACGACGCAGAGCAGAATGTCCAACAGGTACAACGCCCACCATAGCCGATATCTGGTTTCTTTGGACACGTGCGTGATGCTGGGGCTTTCGCTACGAAGGTGAATACCCATCGCGACCGCCGACTGGATTGCAATCCCACATTTTCTCCATGACCTAACCCGAAATCAGTAGCTATGTAAAGAATCGCGGTGTTCGACCTACCTGTTGGCCTGCCCGATGGAAAGCAAGTAAAGTGATATTAGCCCCTCTACCTGTGCCTGCTGCAGGTTCGGATTCTCCAATCGGATACTCTCGCTCGTGTGCAATTGCCAGGCACGTGTAAAGTACACCGCGTGGATATTGTGATCTTGAGATTGGTCTCCGGAAAGCTCGAAATGTCTTGCAGCGATCGCGAAAACCATATTCAACAACGCCATCCACTTGTTTCCAGGGTGTGCTGTGGACTTTGAATAGAATGACCGACACTGGCTTAAAAATATCTCTTTGCCAACGACGGGGAAGGAGGCGTGGGCAACTTGAAAGTATCTGTCCACAAGTTCATCGGCGACCGCTTTTGAGGGATATGCGAGAGCATCTAGTTTCTTTATCGGCGAGATTCTTGTATCATCGATAAAGAATGCACAGGAAGAAATTGAAAGAGGGGTTGATTCCTCGAACTGACCGTCCGGATTGGAACTTGTCGGACCGATCAAGCACCTAAGCCTGTATAACCATGCCGATGCCGAATGTTCTCCTATAAAGCCAATCGCTTGCAGGGAAATGTCTCTATTAAAGTCCTCCAAGGTGTGATCCACGTAGGGAAGCGTTCGGGCCGATGAATCTGACTCATCTGGTACTTTGGCAAGGGTCGGCGATGACAGGGAAAGGCTAGCTATCTGTAGGTTGTTAGATAAATCAAGAAATATTTTGGCTGACCGGAATATAGACTCGCTTTTTCGAGAGCTTGGTCGATGACTTTGCCCAGCTCAGTGTCGAATAATTTGGGATAAAGATCGCGAACGAGAGATTCGTAGTGTTGGAGTTGGCTCGTTATCACTGTAAGTTGTCTAAGTCCTAGGGGTGAATATTTTGGGCGATCACATCTAGGAGAATCACAGACCTAGCATTTCTCTCTCGTTTCCCGTCGACATAGACACAGAGAACGTTGGTCTCCTGACATCGGAGGCAAGAGGGGCGATGACCAGAACACTTGTTCTTCTGTTTGCGACAGTTGTGGCATGCCTGACTAACTCGACCAGTATTGCCTACAAGAGGAAGGTCAAGTCTGGGAATGGCCACTTTAGCGTTCATCGGCTGCTCCCCGGCGGCTCGAGGGTTGTTCCAGGGACGATATGCCCCCAAGACGGTCGACTCCCGTGGTGTCACGGCCTCTCCACTCTCGAGCTCAGTTGTGTAGTTGAAAGGGTCCTTATCATTTGGGTGGACCGTTGGAAGGTTTTCAGATCGCGAAGAGCGACGAGATGGCCTTCCACTCATTGCAACTTGGCCCGCTGTTCATGGTCAGCGCAGAGTCCTAAGCGAGAATAGAAAATCTGCGACGAATCCGAGACGCACAAACCAGCTTGAGGGAAGCACCGGGAAGAAAAACCTCCTTTCGCAGTGAAATATCTGCCGGTGGGATTGATGGCCGGAGTATAGCTTGCAACAAGACTTGTTTTGACAAAAGACATGACACCTGTGATTGGCAGGCTCACGCTCCCGGTTGGATATTGGTTGGCGCCATTGGTCGGTGTACCGAGATCCCAACGGCCCACTGTTGGCTGGATTCAGGACAGGCATGATAGATGATTGGGATCATTTGGTGCTGGCCACATATTTTAGGGGTTGGCTACATGTCAAGGTTGCTGAAGTGCAAGGTGCTTATTATAAGAAGATGAATACAATCAATGAGTTCACCATGAGGCATCTTCAATAAATGTCAGTCGGTAATCGTGACCTCCCGAGGTCGAGCCCCATATGTATCCCATTACTTCCGACCAATGAGAGACCTCGATGTGGATTATCTGCCAGGGTGCCTAATAGAGATAGACATTGATCTCTATATATACAGGGACGACCCTTAGAATAAGCCTCCTTTTTTAACATTGCGGGATACTCCCGGCGAATTTATATGTCTAGCCTTCCCTTTTCCTTGAATCGAATATCGTGTCACTGGAAATGGACCTATCGTTACCCCGTATATGCCAATGGCTTGCTCTACAATAATATACAACCAAACTTTCGGCTATTCATAACTATCTTTAACTTAATCACATTGGTTGTCTCGAAACTAGGACTAGCGCGGATAGCTCTTAGCTTCATCGACTCTTAGCTTTGTAGCTATCAGCAACAGCTACCAAGTTACCCTCATCACACGCCCTCCGTGTGTCCGCACACTTCATTCGCCAGCCTAATTCCTGCGTAGTCCGACATGCAGGTATAAGCAGGATAACCGAATGTGCTGTAAGTTGTATGGCGGTATAAAAATGGGATATGCAAGTTATTCATGGTCGATGACATCATATGCTATATTACACAATTCTTCTATAGTAAAGAACAATCTGGCAGAGAAAGTAAATTGAAGGTCAGATTAGATGCATTTACTTTGTATTGAGAATAGACAGCTTTGCCAATTCACCTGAAAGGTGTCAACGCCAAGACCGGGATTCCGCTGAGATGGGATAAACAGCAATCTCCTGGCCAGCCCTATGCTTAGATTGGCCTGAAATGTGGGGAAATCATAGCGATCTTTGCGTGTGCACCCTGGCAATCTAGATGATACAGGATCAATGATAGGTTGAACGGTTGTGATATCGTCATAGCCTCATTTCCCTGTCGATGACGTAGCTCTGGGGAAAGCTTCCTTCATCCGTCGATCTTGAAATCCCGGACAATTCTTAAGTTCTCTTCGCTCAACAATTTTATTCTCGGGGGAATCCTGAGAAGGTGTACTCGTCTTCCTTCTACCGCATTGTACAGTCAAGCCAAACCAACCCTACAACTAGCCAAAACCTGAACCTCGATTCGTTTCCTTTTTCGACCGCCCTCCAAGATGGCTACAGGTCATCCGCATGATGCTCCCAAGAGCCGTCGGGTCGGGGAGCATTGGAGTGGTGCCAATCCCATTCCAACAATTAGTCACTTTATGAAACGTGTCGAAGATGAAAAAAAGAACGCAATCTCAGGATAGACGAAGAACACCGGGCTAATAAAGCAAGGATTGCACATGAAAAAGCGCAAGGAACCTATGGAGAGCAATCAGAGCACGCAGATCAAAAGGATCAAACCGAGGGAGGTGCTGTCGCTCATAAGCCACGCGAAGTGTCCCAGGCCAGGATTCGTACCGTGACAGACCCAACCACGGGCAAGGAGATCGGCGTGGAAGACCTAGATGAGACATGCATGGATACTGTAAATAATCCAATGGTATGTGGGATCATCTCGAACAAATCATGAATGGAGTCTAATTTATTCGCAGTTGACGGTTCCGAATGCAAATCTTGGGAAGCCCACGGTGAGTTGTCTGTCTGTATCGGTTCATGGGACATATTACTAATATGCAGCTCAGGACATCCAAACAAGTGCCGACCAAGATCTTGCGGAGTATAAAAGGATACAGGACATTACCGCACCTCCCGATCCTATCGCCGAGGGTACAACCTCCGATGTTCCCATTCGAGGAGAAAAGACGAACGTTCTGTTCCACCCCACGCCAACTGTCACGTACCAGCCCATGTTTGACGCACTGCAGAAGCGTACAACTGGCATTTGCATTGGGATACCTGTTGCCATAATCATACTAGGGCGGATGTGCGGAGGATCTCTTTGGGGTCTTGTTCCCTTAGCCGCATGCATCACGAGTGGAATATGGTTATGGATGAAGGAAGTCATTCGCAGCGGTCGCGCAATGGAGTGGGAGAGTGAGCATCTTCGCGGTCAGATGGTAGGCTCTCTATTGTATCACCTTGTTGATGGATAGAGATACTGACAGTTCAAAAGGCTACTGCCAATCTCCTTCCTGAATCTGTGGAGTGGTTGAACAGTTTCCTCGGTGTCGTGTGGGGGCTCGTTAACCCGGAAATGCTGACACCTGTGGCCGACACAATCGAAGATATCATGCAAGTCTCTGCACCCAAGGTTGTAGAGAATGTTCGCATCGCCGCAATTGATCAGGGCAGCAACCCACTCCGAATTCTGAGCATGCGGGCTCTCCCCGATGATCATGTGGAAGGTTTGAAGGAAAACATCCGCGAGGAAAACAAAAAGAATAAGGACCCACAGGAAGCTGCTGCTGCCGAAGAAGGAGGGAGTTACTACAACATGGAAGCCTCCTTCGCCTATCACGCAAGCCCAACCGGTCACAGTGCGTCTTCGAAAGCACGCAACATGCACATGCAACTTGTATTCTATCTGGGCATTCGAGGCTTATTTGGTGTGCCATTTCCCGTATTCGTGGAGCTGATTGAACTTGTCGGGACTGTCCGCTTGCGCTTCCAAATGATGCCCGAACCACCATTTATGAAGGATGTGACGTTCACCTTAGTCGGAATCCCCCACGTTCGAGCAGGCTGCATGCCAATGTTCCGAACGGGTGTGAATGTTCTGAACTTACCGTTGATCTCCAACTTTGTCAACTCCGCCATTAGTACCGCTTGTGGCATGTTTGCAGCCCCCAAGTCCATGACCATGGATCTCGGCATGATGTTGACAGGAGATGACATCCACAAGGATACTTTGGCTCTGGGTGTGATGTGGATTCGGATTCACCGCGCTGTCGGCTTGAGTAAACAGGATGCTCGCGGCAGCGAGGGGGCGGCAGCGACCCATACATCAACCTGTCCTTCTCAAAGTATGGCAAGCCCATGTATTGCACACGCGTGATTACGGATGACCTTAATCCGATTTGGGAAGAGACTGCCGCCCTTCTTGTGACACCGGAGTTGATCAAGGCCAATGAAAACCTGAGCATCGAGCTCTGGGACTCTGACCGCAACACCGCGGATGACATTGTCGGCAAGGTCGAGCTACCTATCCGTGAGATGCTTCAGCATCCCAGTCAGATGTATCCCCAGGTCTCGAAGCTTCAGGGCATGGACCAGGGCAGTGAGATGCCCGGTGAGCTACATTGGGAAGTTGGCTACTTCGGAAAACCAAAGCTTCGCCCTGAGCTGCGTACTGATGGCCAGAAGAAAGACCTTCCCGAAAACCTCAGAGGCGATCCGACTTTCGAAGACGAAAAGGGGGCTATCAAAAACGAAGAAGAGGATGCCATTATGCATACACCACCTGATCCAATCTGGCCTAGCGGTATTGTGCACATTGTTGTGCACCAAATCGTCAACCTTCAGCTTGCCAATATCAAGGGCAGTGATGGGAACCGCAAGGGTAAAGAGTATGAGCCAGCGAAGCCATATGGTGAGAACACAGAGGAGGAAGGTGAAGATCTCCCAACGAGTTACTGCATGGTTTTGTTGAACGACCAACTGGTACGTATTTGTAGACATACTAGTCCACTCCGGAATTCCAGGTACTAACAGCATATCAGATCTATCGCACTCGTGCGAAGGCTGTGAGCTCTAAGCCCATCTTCAACGCAGGAACTGAGCGATTTGTTCGCGACTGGCGCTCAGCTGCTGTGACCATCACCGTCCGTGACCAACGCTATCGCGAGCATGACCCTATCCTTGGCGTGGTTCCCCTGAAGCTATCTGATATTCTTCAAACCAGCTCACAAGTGACCCGCTGGTATCCTCTCGATGGTGGTATTGGTTTTGGACGTATCCGCCTTTCTCTTTTGTTCCGCCATGTGGAGACTAAGCTGCCACCTTGCATGCTTGGCTGGGATGTCGGCACCTTTGAATTTGCTGGACAGAACATCATCGCGAAGGACTTTGGTCGACACTCTAAGATCAAGCTGCGCACCGGGGGCAGCGTTGGCAAGATCACCCGGCACAAGTGCCACATGGAAGGCAATGATGCGGTATTCGATATCTCTGATGACGCTTTCCGCGACTCAATTCGCATGCCTGTGAAGTACCGATACCGCTCCCCGATCGTGTTCGAGTTCCACAACCCGGGCAAGCGAGGCGCAGCTGCATACGGTATTTTGTGGCTCCAACATATTGTCGACAACGAGGAAACAGACATTGACATTCCCATCTGGACAACAAAGATGGGCGCTCGCTTGACACAGAATTACGTCACGGAGGAGAACTGGAAGGCCAAGCAGGTACCTGGACTCGAAGACTTGACAGAAGTGGGACGTCTGCAATTCCGATGCAAGTTCTCGCCGGGCATTGACGAATCGCACGAGCTCTTCGTGATTGACAACGACTCCCGCGAGACTTTCGAGACGTGGGAAGCGTGCGTGTCCCAGGGTGTCCGTACCAACACGGTGGAGGTCGAAGTTCCTCCTGAAGTGCAGGAATTGCACGAGCAGTCTCTGATCGAAGGACGGGACATCTTGAAGCAAGCCTCGCCCTCTGAGCGTCAGCGGTGGATTGACCACGACGGCCAAGACTGGAGTGGAGCGTTCGGTCAAGACCCGCGGGCGTACACTGATTCCCTCGGACGCAAAATCGCGGAGCCTGGCCGGGACCAACCGCCCCATGACCCGTACACCCCTCCGCCCCTCAAGGATCCATCTTCTCATCGATCCAGTTCCCAAGATGGAGAGCACCACGACGAGAATACCTCGGAGTCAGATGACGAGCTCGAGCCCTTGTCGAAGGGACCCTCGACCATCAGTGGCAGTGGACCTGGGACGTCTGCGTCACACAGCAATATGAGTACTCGCCAGATCAACAAGGCGAATAAACACAGCGAGCAGCGACAGCAGCGTGGTATGATGCAGTGGCGGCCTGCTCGCAATGCTGCTTTTGCTAAAGATGAGGCCAAGTATGCGTTCCGGAAGATGAAGAAGAAGATCGGTGCTGGTGGTCTCACTGGTCGCGAGCCAGATGTCGAGACGGAGACTTGACGACGTATGAATGTTTTAGGTTTCGGCGTTTTGTATGTCCTTTGCATTTGCATATAAAATGTGAATATAGATTTATTATTTATTGTTTAACACCCACGAGTTAACTACTGAACGCTTATGACTACCATTTACTACCATGTAGATGAACCTAAGAATGGCGGTGATGCCTTATAAAAGTTTAATTCCAGATTTGGTCAAGAATCAGATTCGTGAACTCTGCTTTCTGTCCTCATTGTTTTATTTTGTGCCTTATGAGATTGGAAAAGTATACATCGGAAGGATATGATCCGTAGAAGATAGAATGACGAAACCATAGCCAGTGAAGAAGAAAAGAGCGCAGATGCGCCAAAAGAAACCGGATAAACCCAAACAGCGCCTCTATACAACATGATTCGTGAGAAATTATATGCATCGCCATTATCATGCAGGAAAAAAAGAAACATCAGAAAAACAAGACATCAGGCATAAAACCATGAACGTCACGTAATTAACAGTCGGGCGCAAAGTCGGTGGATACTCGGAGAGACTCTGAGCCGGGGGTAACCTTAGCCGCGTTCAATAATGAGACATTCTCGGGGCCATTGATCTCGGCCCTATCGACAGGCCCGAGAGTCCATTTCCATTCCCTCCGACGCTTGGCCCGGCCCTGCCTGGGCGTGCGCGGCGTCGAGGAGCCATCCGCCTCGAAGCCATCAAGCAGAGCGACGGCTCGCACCTGGCGCTCCGCACGCATGGTGCGGCGCTTTTTCCGCTCCGTCTTGGAGAGCGAAGACCCGCGCACGCCTTCATCGGCACTGGTCTCATCGCCGGAGGCACTCCCTGATAAGGACGGGCAGTTATCGGAGTCCTCTTTTTCGCCTTCGAGGTGCGGGAAGGGGGCGGGGCCTGTCTCAGGTGGGGTTTTGGTTCTGGCGTGTGCCTCGGTTCCCACTGCCTCGTCTGACTCTGTCACGAGATCCAGGTGTTGCGCGGTGTAGCATTCTGTCCGGATCTCCTCCTCCAGTGGGTACCGGTAGCTGACTTGTTTCTTTGCTGGGAAGAAGACGCGACGTGAGCCGCCGCCGTTGGGCCCATTTCCGCTCGCTGAGATGGAGCCTGATCGTCGGCGGGCGGAGGGTTCTAGTGGGGAGTTGCGTAAAATGCTGCGCACGCCGATGGGGAGTTGGTATGGGCGGTGGTTGAAGATATTATTGTTCGGGTGTAGGATGTAGGGAGAGGCCGGTTTGTTGTAGCGCGTAGATTTGGAGGGGGAGGGTGCGGAAGATGGGGATGCAACTTCATAGGCGTTCTTGAAGGTGTTTCGAATAGTGGGGGATGAAGTTGGTGCTGTTGCGAAGGAAAATGATAGACCGGTCGTTGAAGTGCCGAATGTGCGAGGGAGCGCGGTGGTTTGGAGGGTGAGTTTTGGTCGGGAGGTCATTGTGCTCGTCGCTTCAGACAGACACGACATGGTAAAAGTAGAGGAAGAATCAAATGTGTGTCATCTCAGCCCAAGAAGAAGAAAAAAGAGAAGAGGAAATATGTTTAGCGGGGTTGAACTAAGAATAGAGGAGGTTGGCGCTTGGGATGTGATGAAAGATGCATGTCACTTGCACATTCCACGATTTAAAAAGATTTAAGATTAACGTCAAAGTGCTTTATTCAGAGTATTTAAACCATCTCCATGGAGAATTACCCCATATATACTCCGAAGTACTCCGTTCAGCGCAAAGCAGAGATTTCCATGACAATTCCAGACTCGAGTGGATGCGTAACTATCGACGCCACCATCCACACTAATTTCGGTTTTTCTATTTTGGTAGTATAGCAGATGTTGTTGTTTATGTCAAGAGTATCTTATAAAGTATTTTAAGGTATTTCCTGGATAAAAACAGGATCAGGAGCAGGATCAGAGAGAAAACGCATTCGTCTATAAAAAGAACAGGGCCCCGTGGGTCTCCGATCTACATCTATACACATGCCTGGTGGCAAAGACCTAAATATGGTGGATTTAGGTGGAAATGCCATTTTGAATGTCTTATCTTCTTTATCTGCCTCTACTTTGTCTATACAGAGTATATTATACCTAATATAAAGTGGCACTGTTGTATCTCACACGTGACGCTGGCTGCAAGCGTCAAAGAGGTATTCTAGACTATGATTGGTGGGAAATCGATCCAACTACACCGGATTGACTAGTTCTATCTTGTTGCTGGGGGCTGGGTAACATCAGCTCCACCCAATGGCGTCGATGACTTCTACCTGGCATTTTCCACTTTCGTGCGGCGATGCCGGAGGAAAGCTTAAGGACTGGTCGACTAGGATGAGGTAGTACGGGATCTCTTTGAGCATAGATATCTAAAATGAAGAAAAGCAGCTTAGAACCAAAAAAATGGAGTACAATAATATAACTGACTAGTAACTACTTCATGCATGAACTACCAGGCACCAAGGCCAATAAAGGTAAGCCACCGACGCCACACCAGCCACAAATAGGCCCCAATCTTGAAGTTGCCTTCGGTTCCTGTTTTCAGCGTTCGATCGTTGCCAGGCACCCGCAAATCGAGGTCCCATGGACACGTCGACATCAGCTCAGAGTTCATGGCTGCACTAGTGCGGAACGACGATCGCATCATCCTTCACTTGGTACCTCTCTCCACTCTTATTGCCACTGCCCACGCTTTGACTAACCCATACCCAGGATTATGACTGTTTCTATGCCTCGGTCTTCGAGGTGGAACAACCTGCATTGAGGTCTCTTCCTTTGGCAGTTCAGCAAAAGCAGATTGTGGTAACCTGCAACTACGAAGCCCGGCGCCGGGGTCTGCATAAGTTGCAGCTCATCAAAGATGCCAAGCGCATCTGTCCCGATGTGGTAATAGTTCTCGGTGAAGACTTGACCAAGTTCCGAAATGCCTCCAAGGAGCTTTATTTGCTGGTTCGCTCCTTTGTCTGGGGCGGCCGTGTCGAAAAGCTAGGCTTTGACGAGCTTTTTCTCGATGTTACAGAGATGATTGACTACAACACTGGCGTGTTAAATCGAAATGATTTGGCGAATTCGTATTTCCATCTTGATCGGAATGACCCGACCGTTGGTTTTTCCTACGATGCCACTCGCTTCCAGGGATTGACCTTTCCCGCAATGGAGGCGGCCTTCGCTCAGAAAGATTCGTCTTCGTTGGAAATGAGATTGCTCGTTGCCTCTCATTTACAGGGTCATATACGGAGTAAGATAGAGCATCAAATAGGCTTCACGGCTACGGGCGGAATCTCAACCTCCAAACTGCTAGCCAAGTTGGTCGGTAATGTTCACAAGCCCAATGGCCAAACGACTCTTCTGCCGCCATATACGGCAACGGAAAATAATACTAGCAACGTGTTCCAGTTCCTGGATGACCACGAGATTCGGAAGATTCCCGGAATTGGTTCTCGGATCGCCCAGAAACTGAAATCCCATATCATAGGGAAAGAGAGCGTTGACGAGAAGATCACAGTCAAGGATGTCCGCCAATTCTCTGGCATGAGCCCATCTTTACTGGAGAGAATCCTCGGCGGGCCAGGCTCAGTGAAAGGGATCGGGATGCGCATGTGGAGCATTCTCCACGGAGTAGATAATTCCGAGGTGCTCGAGGGTCGCGATGTGCCTACGCAGATCAGCATCGAGGATTCTTACGGGCGGTTAGATACGCTCGAGAGTGTCCGACGAGAGCTCGTAGTGTTGTCCCGAAGTCTGATCCGCCGCGTAAGAACCGACCTACTTGATATGAGTGATGACACTGCTCCCCAAGGGAGATGGCGTGCTCATCCTCGCACGCTGCGGTTATCAACCCGGCCAAGACTCCCGCCAGACTTAGGTACCAGGCGTGCATACAGTTCCAATCGCATCTCTCGCTCAGCACACCTGCCACCCTTTATTTTCAACTTGGATGAGAACATCGATGCATTGGCCGAACGACTGGTCCGGGAAAGTGTGTTCCCTATGTTTCGCAAGTTACATCCTGAAAAGGCTGGCTGGAATCTCAGTTTGTTGAACGTTGCGGTTACCAATATGGTGGAGACTGCGGGGGACCAGAAGCGAAGCAGTGGCCGTGACATTGGGAAAATGTTTCAACAGCAGGAGACAGTACTCAAGGATTGGACTGTGCAGGAACCCGAGCCCTCGTTTGCTAATCCGCAGTTACCCGATTCCCCTGAGATAGAGTCACAGTCGGACGATGGCTGGGATGACGATGAACCCTGGAGTGTGGATTGCCCTATATGTGGGGTGTCGATTCCACACTTTGCCCAGTTGGCACATCAGATATATCATGGGGATCATGAAGCACAGCCCTCTATTATTCGGCAGCCTTAAATGCCAATTAATGCCAAGTGTCAGAAATTCTTCGATAGGCTTCCAAGCGTCTTGGCTTAAGCCACTTACGCGTTATACCAGTACATACTATGAGAAAGACTATTACATAGTTACCTTGGTTTCCTTAGTTACTTACTGAAGAGTCTCGACGTTAACGTGTTGGGATATATATCGATGATGGTATACTCTGCATACTTCAATATCACCCATGGATGCTATAACCTGCCAAGCAAGAAAGAGACAATATGATTGGATGAAATAAAAATAACTCTCTCTCTCCACAGAACCACAGGAACCAGTTATCAATGCGTGCAATATCTGGAAGATTAAAATGGCACATCGAAATTGTTTCAGTCCACTTTGCCAAGCCAACTGGATTGAGGATTCCTAAGCCCTTGGCAGTGAGCCCTGTACAGCCCCAGCATTATCTGATTCCTCTGACTTTCCTTTCTTCACTTCCTGGTTTCTTGAACTTCTAGTCCTTCGTTGATTTTGATTTCTCTCTTGAAACATTCCTCTTGAACCCCTGAACCCCTGGTGGACCCTTTAAATTTCCCTTGCCACTCAGGGTCTCGGAAACTCTATTGAAAAAAGACCGGGGAAGGACCCTGAATATCTGGATCTTGCGATGAGGTTTTCTACCATTCTGCCCTTGATCGGTGCATTGTCATCGCTCTTTCAACAAACACAAGGTAAATCCCCACTTGCAGCCCAGACCGTCGTTGCCCAGGCCTCCGTTGCCTAGCCGCTGACAATCCCCAGCACGATCACAGGCCTCAAACGCCATTCGCCGAGTGACGCCCGTCGACAATGCCATCATTCGTACTCCTTCACATCAAATAGATCACCTGTCACATTTTGATATCACCTTTGCCCTACACCAAGACGGCAAGCGCATAAAGCTAGAACTTGAGCCCAATAATGATATCTTGGCCGAGGACGCTTACGTGCAATACGTCCGTAACGACGGCACAATAACACATTCCGAGCCGATCAAGCGAGACGAGCACAAGGTTTTCCGCGGGCGCGCCTTGGTAGGATCTGGAAAGGGGAGATGGACACCCGTCGGCTGGGCAAGAATCACCGTCCAAAGGGATGGCCTGGAGCCTTTATTTGAAGGCGCTTTCAGCGTCAACGATGACAAGCACCACATTGAGCTTCAATCGACCTATCTCGACAAGAAGCGCCCGATGGATGCCGACGTCGAACCTAGAGATGGGCCATCGATGATCGTCTACCGTGACTCCGACATGTTTCGCTATACGCACTCCGAGCTCAAGCGGTCGCTGCCCGTATCCGAAGGCTGCGGCGCTAATAACCTTGGGTACAATGCTGATCTGTCCAATACGATTTTCGGGGATATGGACAGCCAATGGGGTGTGACCTCGTTGAACTCGATGTTCGGATTAAGCAAGCGACAGTCCGATGTTGGTGGTGTCTCGGGAAACACTGGCGGTGTGAATCTGAAATCGACCATCGGTGATTCCAGTGGATGTCCTAAAACGAAAAAAGTGGCCTTGATCGGAGTTGCTACGGATTGTGAATTCACCGAATCGTTCATGGCTACGAACTCCACCCCCGAACAAGCGGCTAGGGACTGGGTTATCAACGTGGTGAACACGGCTTCAAATCTCTATGAAGAATCTTTCAATGTGTCCATTGGTTTGCGCAACCTTACAATCGCCGAGACAGGCTGCTCTAGCTCGGGCTCCGCTGCTACGCCATGGAACGTGGATTGCAACGGCGGAAATGTCACCTGGCGCCTGAATGAATTCTCCAAGTGGCGTGCAACCCATTCAGATGACAATGCCTACTGGACTCTGATGACAAACTGCCCAACAGGCTCCGAGGTTGGAGTTTCATGGATGGGTCGTCTATGCTCGTCTGAACTGGTTACATCTGGAGCGAACTCTGTGGCCGGTGCCAACGTCGTAGTGCGCAATTCTGGTTCTTCCTGGCAGGTGTTTGCCCACGAGACTGGTCACACCTTTGGAGCAGTGCACGATTGCGACGAGAGCACCTGCGCGGATAACCTGGAAGCCTCGTCTCAATGCTGCCCGCTGAGTTCGTCGACCTGCAATGCCAATGCGCAATACATCATGAACCCCTATGCTGAGAGCACCATCACCAAATTTTCGGAATGTACCATCGGTAACATCTGCTCTGCCATTGGCAAAAACAGCATCAAGTCCTCTTGTCTATCCGACAATCGCGGCGTCGTGACCATCAGCGGCAGCCAATGCGGCAACGGCATCGTCGAAGGCGACGAGGAGTGTGACTGCGGCGACGAAGAAAGCTGCAGCGACAACTCCTGCTGTGACCCCAAGACCTGCAAATTCAAAGGCAGCGCCGTGTGCGACGACTCCAACGACAGCTGCTGCGATCAATGCCAGTTCGCCTCCGCCGACACCGTCTGCCGCGCCAGCACCGGAGAATGCGATATCGCCGAGACCTGCAGCGGAACCTCGAGCTCCTGTCCCGCAAACAAATACAAAGACGACGGTGCCAGCTGCGGCGCCAAGGACCAGGGACTCAGCTGCGCTAGCGGCCAATGCACCAGCCGCGACTACCAGTGCCGCACAGTAACAGGCGCGGTACTGAACACCAACGACACCTGGGCCTGCGATAACACAGGCAGTCCCTCCTGCAGTCTCGTGTGCGGCGCACCCTCATCCCAACAATCAATGGGTACCACAAGTTGCCTCATCATGAACCAGAACTACCTAGACGGTACACCCTGCGACTCCGGCGGCCGCTGCAGCGCCGGCCAGTGCAAGGGCTCCTCGGCCCTGGGCTGGATCCGCCAGCACGAGAAGCTGGTTATCGGCATCTGTGTCGGCGTCGGCACGTTCCTCCTACTCGCTATCTTCTTCTGTATCTATAGTCGCTGCAAGCGCAGCGCACAGCTGCGTAAGGCCCGCAAGGCTATCCCGCCTGGCACATATCGCCGCTATAATGGGCCCCAGCCTACTGCTCGCCCGCCTATGGACCAGTGGCATGGATACCGGAATGCCGGTTATCAGAATGTGCCTCCGCCCGGTTATTCTGGGTATCAGAATGTGCCTCCGCCTGGTGTCCCATACCAAAACGGCGGGTATCAGAATATGCCTCCCCCTGGTCCCCCGCCACGATACGCATGATCACCCCCTTCTGCTTCTAGTTATATTACAGTTTATGGGTTTTACTGAACCTTTTTTTGTTTGCATTCGGGTCTCTGGGATTTGGTCTGGGGGATTTGGGTATCGGCGTCATCGCGGATGGTTGTCCAGGTGGTTATTATCGGTCCTTTAGTATGGATAATATCATCTGCGATCTGGGGTTTTGGGCTTTCCCTTCTTGTGGTTACTTTTTGAATTTGGATGCATTTTTCGTGAATAGATTATGTCGAAGCCCTTGTGGCTATGAATGATACCGAATTTTCACCTTGCAAGTATAATAACCTGAGCATGTGCACGTAGAGGAATGAATATCCATTTGAAGTGCGATTTTAACCCAAAATAAACACACAGAGGCACTTACTCCAAAAACAAGCACATGAGTAAAACGACAAGATCAAATCCTAACACCGAGGAAAAAACCCATGTACAACAAACAAAGTCAAGTCATGTCAAGTCTCAGTCTCCCAGAGCAACCGAACCCGTCTAACAGGATCCAATCCCCAGCAAGACCTTAGACATCCAACTCATTGCCAACAAATCCCAACAAAAGCCTCCCGAGTAACACCACCGACGCCCTCAAGATCAAACTCCTCAATCATAGCCCTAAGCTCCTCCTCCTCAAGCCCAGTCTCCCCCAACTCCCTCGCAACACGTCTCAAATCCTCAAGGTCAATAAACCCCTTGCCGCCCTCATCGAACAGCTCGAACGCGCGCAGGATCTCGTCGCGCGGGTCCCGCTCGAGGATCTTCAGCGCCGTGACGGCCTGGAACGACGAGAGCGGCATGAGCAGGTTGGACGGGTGTTGCGGGTTCGAGACGGGCCCTTTGTTGGAGGCGAGGGGTTGAGATTGGGCGTGTTGGTTGCCGGCGGCGCCTTGTTGTTGCTGGACTTGGGGACGGGGTACGCCGTAGGTTGTTAGCAGGGAGATGAGCTCTTGTTTGCCGAGTGTGAAGCCTAGAGCGCGGAAGGCGACGCGGAGCTCGTGGTAGTCGAGGTGGCGGTCGCGGTCGAGGTCGAAGAGGGTGAACTTGAGGGGTTTGGGTTAGCTGGGGTTTTGGATGGGGGTTGGTTGTTGTGGTCTGGTTTCTTTTCTTTTCACTCTTGGAGGGAGGTAAGAGAGAGGAGGGAGGGGTTTGTAGGAATTTACAGTAATTCAGGAGAATAGTAGTGTCATAGATGGGTGGATTGGGTATCCCTTACAGCTTCGTTGATCTCTTCCCTCTGCTCTTCGGTGAGTCTGTTCAGCGGATTCGCGTCTTGCGCTGGGCCATGGGACACGGCGTTTGTTGCGGGCGCGGGCGCGGACTGTTGCATCTGCTTTTGGCCATCGGCGGTGAATTCGCCTTGGTTGGTATTTCCCAGACCGCGATGCCGTGAGAATGAGGAGGCGCTGAAGGGCATCGCGTTCGTGTTGACGGAGCGTTCTGGGAGTTTCGTGCCGGCGTAGGAGCGCGACGCGAAGGGTTGGCCAGAGGCCATGGTGGATGGCGTGTTCAGATTTAATTAGATGGCTGGATCAACAGTTCTTCAGCATTAATTTGAGTGGAGGGGCTCGCAGCCCACGAGAATGCGTGGAGAGATGAGGTGTTTGGCGGTGGGAGGATTCTGGAGACGCGCCAGACGCGGGCGGAATGACAACGCGCTGTTTTGCTTTTGTTACAGATATAGTGGTCAATGAAAATATAATTGTTTGGAAATTCAGGATTCAATTAATTATTGCTAGAAGGATGAGCGAGTGAGCGAACTTCTAGACACAGCACAACCTGGTGCTAATCACAATATCCCAAGTTACCAACCCATAAAAACTTCTTATCCACCACCTAACGTGATTCCTCAAACTTCCTCAAACGAGTGTTGTATGTTCCTCCCAAGGATAACTTATTAAAAAAAACAATAGCGGTGAGCGAATGTTGCTGTTGCCGGAGGTTTCAACAATTGTACAGAGATTTCTGGAAATTGCCATAGAGTGGCATTGTATCGGATGGCATTGTATCAACAAAGGCGGCACCCATAGGATCGAATCCATTGTCGTCTTCACTGTTGAGGACATCCATCAGACCATTCGGATCCAGGCTTTCAACTTGATCGGGATAAATTATGCTATCAAAGGAATTCTGTTCCTGGGCAATCACCGTGTCGTGCGAAGTCGCTGATAACTGCAAGAGCCCGTCGTGCTGCTCAACAGGATTCGCAAAGCGAGGTCGAGGGAAATGATCAGCTAGGAAGGCTTGCATTTCGCAGGCTGGCGGCGAAAAGGGACCGTCAGGCCGGCCCAAAACAGACGACATTTCCTCGGGGTCTCCCAGCCAGAAGGCCATATCCAGGCTTGGAGACGACGGGAGACTGGGAACTTCATCCTCAAGAATCGTTCTGATGGAGGATTTCCCAGTAGCCCCGTGTCTGGGGGACACATTGCGCAGGATATCTTCGAGTTTTTCGCGAACACCACTCAGATAACAGCGAAAGGAACCGAATATTCTCGCGACGATTGGGCTGTATTGAAGATCTTGCAAGCCGCACGTAACTCGGTAGTATAATGCTGCGGCGACCCAAGGGGGCTCGATCTCATTTTCTTTCCCTGATCGGTTTTTCTTGTTGCTGTTCTGCTTGTCCTTTCCGCACAGAGCCACGTACAAACCAGGGCAAAAGTCCTGAGACATCTCTGCGAGCTTCCGAAACGAGAGAATCAAAAGATAAAACGAGACGAGTCGCCCGGTGGTAACATCAAACCAGGACGAACGGATTCGAGCTTGCACCAAGCCTTGAATGGCCATAAACAAATTTGCCATTCTGAGCGCAGTCCAGACGAGTGGGTTGTGTTTGTATTGATCTTCAGATTTGACCAGATCCACGAGGGGAAGGGCACTGGTAAGCCCAGTAAGAAAATCATCGACAGGGCACTCTGTTGTACTAGATAGTGCGATACTGGACCTCGTGACTGTCCAATGCCATGCAGTGCAGTTTCCGCCATATGTTTCGCGGATATTAACAATCGCGTTGAATGCATTCATGCGTTTGAAAACCTCGTCACCCATGCGTTGCAAAGTATCTTTCGCATCTGGGGACGGGAAGCTAAAGATCGTAAGAGAGCCCCCCGCAGGTGGCCCAAGCAGACATAGATCTCCCCAACTTCGAAAGCAGATTCGATTACCCTTAGAAAAGCACGGAGGACATGGTGTAGTTGTTCCACACTTTTTCTTGGCCCGGTAGCACGCCATACATGAGCCGCCAGCTTTCCTGAGTGCGGCGGTATCTTCTCTCTGTTGCAGAAGTTCGGCCCGGTTACGCGGAATCTTTTCGCGGATCTTATCAGATTTCTCAGGGTTCGCTGGATCCCATGGGACGAAGCCATCGGGATATGCTTCCTCGAGATGAGGAGATAGCGGACGTCCCAGCGCAGATAATGGCTGTGTTCTACCGACACCATGTTCACTCCGAGCACGCTCATGTTCAGTCGAGACGCGTGGCGAGGTATCATTGGCACTGGAAGGCCATGTTGAGGGTCGAGGATCCGAGCTTGTAGGAGATACGGGGCTTTGTACTTGGTCTTGAATCGTGGGAGGCGTCATTATTGAATCAAAACAACCTGGGCCGCCAGGCATATCCGGCCCCTGAGGTTGGTCTTCAATCATGGGAGGCGTCATTATTGAATCGAAAGAAACTGGACCACCAAGCACATCCGGCCCCTGGGGTTGGCTGCTAGGCACCTGGAGTTGACTGTTTATCGGACTATTGTCGAGTTTGTTGGGCATTTTGAGTATGTCTGGATCTATGGACTGGGTCTCATATGCCACGGCCGTCGACGACAGTTGCCATGTCTGTGACATTGTATGCTCGATATTGGGATCGGGAAAGTAAGGTGTGGCTGATGCGAGTGGAGACATGGCAGACTGAAAGGTCGGTATCAGTATCAAGAATCCACGAGATGTGCAAGCTTAGAATGAAAACCACAGGGACATAGGAGGGCGCGGTGAGAGATGGATCGAACTCACAGGATAGATGGAATCCGGTGTACGTGGTGTACACGGCGCATATTTACGCCCGCCATTTGGATTTGGAGAGAATGGAGACGGCTGATGCCGTGTAGCGGCTTGAGCCATCACGGTTTCAAGGGTGAACGATAGGAAAGGTAATGATGGACACCCTGAAAAGTCCTCGAGCAAAGAGTGAGAGCGAAAGGACGGGCTTAGGGCAGAGCCTAACAGCAAACTGATGTTTGTACCAACAAGTTGTCGATCCTTTGCGAAGGGAGAGAATGAGTGACGTGAAGTAAAGATGGAACTTGAGATGCACTTGGGCAGCTTCAAAAATACTCAAAACGGACTAGTACCGCTAGGAAGGCCAAACCTTTACCCGAACCTTAGTCGAACCTTGAACATCATAGCGAGATACAAGGGCATCGCTTAAGGTGAAGCAGGCACGACTAGGCCCATGAGGCCGATGCCAGATCCGGTATAGCCCATCGCTAGGTATAAGGTTTACATGGTTTCCAGGGTTCAGGGGCGGAAGAAGTATGAGTACTGCCATGTGAATAGGCCTAGATGTGATGTATGGAAGAAAGATGTGAGCAAACAATGAAGACAATCAATCTCTTTGATATGAAGTACTGTCCAAATCACTGTCTCTCCGCGTACCCAGATCCAAGTCCTCTAGGAAGGTACGACCGAGGAGTTGCTCGGGCAGGTAATCCTGTTGAACCTTGCCGTCGACATAGTTCGGATTGTACTTATACTCCGCGCCATAGCCCAGCTCCTTCATCAGCTTCGTCGGTGCATTCCTTAAATGAACAGGAATGGGCAAGCCCGCGATTCCTGGCTCGTTCAAGGCGGCAAAGACGTTATTCAAGCCACGGTACGCGCGAGTACTCTTTTTCGATAGCGCCATCGCCACAGTAGCGTGTGCCAGATTGATTCGGGCCTCTGGAAGTCCGATTTTTTCGACGGCTGAATGTGTGGATATAGCAAGTGACAGCATAGTGTTGTCGGCCAGGCCAATGTCTTCGGAAGCGACAACAATCAGCCGTCGAGAGATATACAGGGGGTCTTCACCGGACTGAATCATGCGAGCAAGGTAGTAGAGGGCTGCATCTGGGTTGCTCCCTCGAATGGACTTGTGAAAAGCGGATATCGTATCATAATGCTGATCTCCAGCACGGTCATACACGAGTGTCTTTGTCAAAGATCGTTTCAGGTTCTCTTTATCCATTCCCGGCCTTTTTGACAGATCCATGGCTAGCTCCAACAAATTTAGCGAAGTGCGAGCATCTCCATCGGCGAATTTGGCGAGATACTGAACCAGCTCTTCGTCCACCAGTTCGGAGGGCGAATAATTCGGGCCTTCAACTCGGAGGGCACGATGAAGGATTGAAATGATATCCTCGTCAGTGAGCTTCGCAAGAGTAAATGTTCGGCAACGTGAGAGCAGCGCATTTTGAACCTTGAACGACGGGTTTTCCGTTGTGGCACCGATCAGTGTGACCTGGCCGCTCTCTACCGGGCCCAAGAAGACATCCTGTTGTGACTTGGAAAACCGGTGGATCTCGTCACAGAAGATAATTGTTTTTCTCCCAGTGAGTCCCAGCTCACTACGAGCTTCGGCAAATATCTTCTTGCACTCTGCTACGCCGCTGCTGGTACTGTTTATTTCCACGAATCTGCTGCCCACCAGCGACGAAATGACTCGAGCGATTGTTGTTTTCCCTGTTCCCGCGCTACCCCACAGTATCATACTCGGTACTCGGTCCTGTTCGATGAGTCCGCGTAGGATGCCGTTCGGTCCGACAAGTTCTTGGCCGCAGACCTCATCCAGGGTTTTAGGTCGCATGCGTTCCGCTAGAGGTGCTGCTTTGTGGAAGGCGTTGATCCTGGGACGCTTTGCCTGCGGCTCTTTGGATTCACCATTTGGTTGCTTTCGCACATCTCGCTCCCGTGTAGATTCTGCTTCCTCGGTAAATGATCGCTTGCCGTTGAGAGCACGTGGGGTTGTTGTGGGACGCGACGGGGACACCTTCGGAATATTCGACTGGGCAGAAGCTTTGCGCGCGGACGGAGGTTGAAACATGCTTGGGACTGGTCCCTTCTGGGAGGATGCCGGCTCTCCTGGAGAAGACGACGGTTCTTCGATGAAGCTCTGGCAGCCCGAGTCGATGTGGTTATTGATCTTCAATTGGGAGACAGATTGATCGCATATTGGGCAGGAAACCATGATGACCGGAGAATGATATGGTCATTCACTAGATTCCAAGGTTACTCAAAGACTCCAAGGTGAGATAAACGTCGAGGCGATAACATCCACCCGCGGGTGCGACGCGTTCAACGCGTTAATTAGTAAGTAAGAGGCCTTGGTGCCTGAAAATGGGGCAGACGACCAATCTACCTAACTGTATGAAAACATGTAGAATATGTAGATACTACATAGACATACTCAACAAGTACATGCAAGTACTGTATAATCTCCGAATGCTCCGAATATAAAAACAAGTCCCGAGGGCCGTCAGAGCCGAATGCGGAGCACGCCATGGTGGGGAAATCCGACATCTCTATCTATTGTCCTCTCTCCTCTTATTCCCTTCAATATCGCTCATGATTTCCCGCTCCTTTCGGCACATCCTTGCTCAATCACAGAATTGCAGGTCTAGAACCCTTTTCTCTGCCCTTTCGACATTACCCCGCCCTGGTTACAGCACAAGAGCGATGTCGGCTACAGCTTCGCGACCCGATCCATTTCGCCCCGCCCAGCGGGTGGCAGGACAGCGCCAGGATGTTTGGTATGCCGTTTCAGAAAAGAAGTTGGGAAAGACATACTAAACTGGGATCCAAGGTCAATCGTCAACGAAGCCGCCGCAGCTTCGCCAGTTCAGCCGATTGTGAACATGGGCCAGGGATTCTTGTGAGTCACACCATTTCGAGGACCCCCAATTACCCCAAGGGATGGGAATTGACGGGAAATATTTGTGCGCAGTGGCTATAACCCTCCCAAGTTCGCTCTTGACGCTGCGAAGGATGCGCTAGACCGAGTGGAATGCAATCAATACTCTCCGACGAAGGTAGAGAACGCCAACGAATCTGCGCATGGTTACACAAGTGCTCATACATTATAGGGCCGCCCCCGCCTCAGACAGGCTATCGCGGATGCTTATTCGCCCTTCTTTGGCAAGAAGCTGAACCCCGAGACCGAGGTCACGATCACAACCGGCGCAAATGAAGGTGAGAGATTGGCATAGTCTATCTATAAATGCATACTTGGCACTGACAAGCGACGAATAAAAGGCATGCTCAGTGCCTTCATGGGCTTTATCGAGGATGGTGATGAAGTCATTATCTTCGAGCCCTTCTTTGATCAGTAAGGAACTCCAATACTGCGAGGGGATTGCGCGGATACTAACTTACTCGGAATAGATATATTAGCAACATTGAGATGCCCGGCGGTACCATCCGCTATGTTCCCCTCCACCCGCCCAAGGATGGTGCCACCAAGACCTCTCCTGCATCAGAGTGGACTATCGACTTTGAGGAGCTCGAGAGGGCCATGAACCCCAAGACAAAGATGATTGTAAGCATGCGATACCAAGATTCTCATGAATATCCAAGCTAATTATAACAGGTCCTGAACTCTCCGTAAGCAGACCTGATTTACAGAGACGAATAAGGTCTCAACTAACTTTATATTCATAGACACAACCCCGTCGGCAAGGTCTTCTCGCGCGAGGAGCTCGAGCGCATTGGTGAACTGTGTGTGAAGTACAACCTTATCATCTTGTCTGATGAAGTCTACGACCGCCTCTTCTACGTCCCCTACACTAGAATCGCTACTCTGTCCCCAGAGCTGTTCGAGCGCACTTTGACAGTATGCTCCGCCGGAAAGGCTTTCTACGCCACTGGTTGGCGTGTTGGGTACCTTATCGGCCCCGAACACCTGATCAAGTACGTGGCCGGTGCGCACACCCGTATCTGTTACAGCAGTGTGTCCCCTCTGCAGGAAGCTGCTGCTGTTGCTTTCGAGCAGGCAGAAAAAGAGGGCTTCTGGGACGAGAGCCGAACAGACATGAAGGGTAAAATTGAGCGGTTCTGCGAGGTCTTTGATGAGCTTGGTATCCCGGTATGTGATTATTCACCCCTAACTGCCAAGTCTACTCTCCCATAGATTGATTTTGCTGACATCAATCCCTCCAGTACTCTGATCCCGAGGGTGGATACTTTGTGCTTGCCAACCTGGCCTCTGTAAAACTCCCGGCCGACTATCCGTTCCCGCCGCATGTTGCTAGCCGGCCTCGTGATTTCAAGCTTTGCTGGTTCCTCATCCATGAGGTTGGCGTGGCTGCTATTCCTCCCACTGAATTCTACACTGATGCCAACGCCCTCATTGCTGAGGATTATCTCCGCTTTGCGGTGTGCAAGAACGATGATGTTCTTGAGACTGCCAAGGAGCGTTTGAGAGGGCTGAAGAAGTATATCACCCAGTAAACAAAGACCTATAGGCCTTTCATATGTGAGAAGTGACGAGATATGCATAGAAGTGTTATGATGCCAATAGAAATAAAAATGCAACATATGTGCACAAAAACCAATTCTTTCTCGCAGGCAGAAGTGGTCTGTCCGATTGAGTCCTTCCCTATTTCGTGGTTCAGTCTCAATCACGTAGCAGTCATCATCGCTGGTGACATCCAAATTCGGCCCGAAGGGCTCGGCTTTATAAATATCTTCCCTTAATGATCAATCTACTAGTACATTCAGATTTACTCATGTACAGCTAATTCTACGTAACTTACAGCACCTGAGAACAAAGAACCAGGCACAGTAGGACAAAGGCACAAGCACACGACGGTCTTTGTTTCTATCTAGAAACAACGGAGGGGGCGATCAACTCCCCTCCATCCCGCCGCTACCACCGAAAGCGTAATACAAAAATGGGCATCCTGAACCTGGGGGGCATCCACCGACTGAACTGATAATATCTCTCTCCAAACCAGCCACCCCAGGTCCAGGACCCCGGTACAAACAATTAGGGCTAGGGAGGGGACGGCTCCCTACCCTGACCCCGGCATCTCCAGCTCCATGGGGCCCGTTCCCACCCCGTCCCAACCGATACCACGGCGGAATGTCCGCCGGTCCTCTGCAAGGACCCCCGGGAATCCTCCGCCACGCGTGCGAGCCACCACGTCGCTCACCGATGGATGGGTGGCTCGGTGCGCCCTCAGAATCCAATACTTGGATTCGAGGGATTCACACACTTTCCGGAAGCCCAACCCCATGTCATGGTTACCGAGCAACGTGGGGCGACGCTCGCTCGCGCAGATCAGATTCCCGCAGTGGCGTCGGTCGGCACCGATCCACTCCGTCTCACAAGCATGCCGCAATCCAAGACGGCTCTGATCGATGGCGCCACCCATCTCGAGTCCCATCTGGTAACGCAGCATGCTGTCCATGTCCTTGTCACTGGCCCACATATTGTGAGCCCGCATCCAGTCCCGGACAAGCCGGTAAAGATAGTCCACGAGGGCTGGATGTTCAATCGCCGCTGGAAGGGAAGAAGAGTTAGCATATGATCTGAAAGTTAGGCAATGGTGAGGGTTGTATGATATCAAAGTGCAAGGAAACAGAGAGCGGGGTGAAGCTGAAGGTGTAAAGGAACTCAAAGTGATATAAAACTTACCGAAGAGACAAATCGCAAGGCACCGGCGGAACCGGTCCTTCTCTTCGGCGTCCTCGAACCGCACAATATGTGCGATTCGAGGTGAACATCGCAGCTGCAGGTGACTGGCTGGATCGTCCTCAACCTTCACCAGGTCGTCCCACTCCGCGAACACGAAGTAGTCACCTCGGTCGCGGGCAGAACTGAACCACAGCGCCTGACGATGGCGCTCAGGTTTGTCCCACTGGTGAAGGTTGGGAAGCATTGGTGGACCCACGAGAAGGTCGTGAGAGATCGAACTGGCCAAGCACTGTTCCAGGACTGGGAGCTGCGTACAAACTACCCAGTGCCTCTTGGCATCCTCCCACAGGTGGTCCTTGCCGCAGTAGCGGACCAAGGAAAACGGTCCGCACTTAGGGCAAACAACGGAGACCCCATCCCCCAAACAACAGAGGACTTCGCAGAATGGCTCATGGCAAGTAACGCCGAGCGTGCGCAAGTCCAACAGTAATCCAGGGGGTGGGGCCCCGGTGTTGCCGAACTGCTTGGCTGTGGGAGTTAGTTCATTATCCTCAGACAACTCGGGTGGAGACGGAGAATAACCTTCCACTCCATTGACCTGAGAAGAAGCAGGAGAGACGGGGAGCTCGACGTCCGCATCGCGAGCTTGCTGACGCTTCATCAATTCCCGAAGCTTCCGTTTACCTTGCTTCTTCTTTTTGTATACAATCCTCTTGCCAGGTCGGCTAGACTCAGCTGAAGTTTGGTCATCTGGCTGGATGGCGCCATCTGAACTGGGGTCATCTGTCCCAAACCCAGCCGAGTCTGTGGTAGACAAGGCAGACGAGGCACGGGGGGTCAATGGAGGGTAGGTCGTTTGGGACGAGGATGTCATTTCCTGGCCCTTGTAGAGCCCTATGGTTCTCGGTTAGCTTGTATTTAAGTAAAAACATATAGAAAATGTGATTGCATACCTAGACTGGCCACACTGAAAGACTCACTTCGACGCAAGACTGGCTCCTGCGTCTCGTGATCGCCACGGTACTCTTCGGGGTCTAAACAATAGTCAGCAGGTGTATCAACAACGATATAAATAGTAGAGAGTTTACCAGAAAACCACACCTCGTCCCTGTTGTTCGAGACAGGGCACCGAAGCCCAGCCTCACCTCCCTGCGGAGTCA
Source organism: Penicillium psychrosexuale (assembly GCF_028828465.1). NCBI lineage: Eukaryota > Fungi > Ascomycota > Eurotiomycetes > Eurotiales > Aspergillaceae > Penicillium > Penicillium psychrosexuale. The sequence continues at coordinate 38,346 of NW_026643190.1, read as the reverse complement.
AGAATAGCTCATCCGAAGTCGCTGCTGGCTCGTTCTCTTCCGCTTTCACCGACTCTTCGCCATCATCCTCATCTATTCTCCACAAGGCGCTCGTAGGCGTGCAGAACGATGACATTGTGGATGAGGGGAGGGAAGTGCGAGGGGAGAGGTGGGTTCGAGCTGTCTCGAATGATGGAGACAATGAAGTAGTCAAGTCGTTGGGCATAGTAGGGAACGCGGGAGCGCTTATTGTTTGTGTTTGTTGGCCAGCAACTGCCGCAAGTTGCTGCTTAGCCGGGCCATCCTGTAGAGCGATGCCATGCACTCCCGGAAGTAGGTCGCCACGCTGGTCGCTGCCATGCTGGTCGCTACCACGTTGCTCTGTGATACGGTCTGTGATGCGGTCCGTAATATTATCTATGATGTGACCTGTGACACGGTCTGCATCCTTCTTTCCTGTGCTGGAGCTAGACAAACCAGGCATGCACTTTCCCTTTCCCTTACCCTTTCCCTTGCCCTTGTACCTCTTGTTGCTCTTCTGGGTATCAATCGTGAGTGTAGAGACCTTCTTGGCCAACTCTTTCTGGGTCGCCCCATGCTGGGCTGACTCTTGTTCAGTCAACTCATGCTGGGGCGACTCATTCTGGGTCGCCTCTGGATGGGTCGACTCTTGTTCAGTCAACTCATACTGGTTCAACTCATGGCTCAACTTATGCTGGGTCGCTTCTTCCTGGGTCGCCTCTTTCGGAGGCAAGTTTTGACTTCCCATTTTCTCCATCGTATGTTCTCGCCCTAACACTGACTGTTCTGGATGTGGCATAACTGACACATCTGGCTTTTCTTCCTCAGAGTTCTCTTCTCCGGCTGTGGAATGCTCGCGGAGTCTCTTTTGGGATTTCTTTGATGCCTTCTTCCCTTTGATCTTCTTCTGAATGGAGAAACGGGAAGTTTCATCAACAAGCAACTTGTTAAACAGTTTCTTGTCTATGTCTTTTGTCTTTGACATCAGCCATTGAATGCGCAGCCAAATCTGGACCGGATATGCCATCCATTTGCCGTAAGTGTTCTGTGATTTGTTAGTTAAACCCTAAAAATATCGATGAAATTCTTATACTGACAGGGTCTTTCTTAGAGATCTTTTGATAAAACTTGTCACGCTCATCAACGATGACCATCATCTGCTCCACCGGTCTTCCATTTCTACCACTCACGAACTTGAACTTCATGGTGGGCGACTTCTCTTTCGCTTTCATCCAGCTTACTCGGCAGCCGGATGTCTCCCATGGAGTTGTCCATTTGATATGATAATTATGTCTCTTCATGTTCTTTGACTCTCGAAGAGCCGGTGCGGGACCAGTCTCGATATTGCTCATGGCAATCCTTTTGGGGCACTCGAATAGTGCCTCGATCAAGCCCATAATCCCCATCATGCCGTCTGGGTAATTGGTGGGGATCCTGAAGTCAACGCGGATGATCTCGGAGTTTTCAATGACTGCCTCAAGGTCGCACTTGGGGTTACCATTGGGGTTATTCTCTATGGCAAATTTCGGGGCAGGGGTCCGCCAGTTGTGAATCTTCAGCCTCAACTGCCCATTCCCCAAAGTGAGCCCGGCCTGTCTATCCATCCAATTCTCTGACATGGGCTCACTTTGGGAAATGGGCATGTCGAGGTGTTCAAAAGGCTCTCTTCAGCCTCAGGTGGTTCTCGAGATTGTCAAGGAAGGTACCTCGCTGCAGGATGCATTAGTCAAATGCAAGGTGGGTAATCTGTCTTCACAAGATCGGTATTCGAGACCATGAGGGGATGTGATGACGCCTCCAAGACAGATTACTTACCAAGATGTGTCCTTGGGATACTGGAAAGCTGTGAGTCTGGTGTCACAGGAAATATTGTGAAAGCTATCTTGTATCATCAGCCAAGGTCCTTGCGCGTCAGTGAAGATCCAACGCGTGAAGCTGCACGACAACTTACTGTGTGAGTTTTCAAAGCGTCGATGGCATGCACTATGAGGTGAAATGAGCTTTTGTTCTCTGATACAATGGTGTTAATCTCTCAAAGAGATGGGGAGTGATATGCACGAACCAAAGCTATTGGGTTTGCGGGGTGGGAAGGGTTGAAAGGAAAAAACTTGGGAAGGGAACAGGATGGAGAGAAAGAACGACAACAAAAAAGGATAGGCTCTGAATTTGGACAAAGCAAAAAATGGCCCACCTTCGAGCTTCGACAACAATCAACAATGGATGCAAACAAACTGTGCACGTGCTACCGCCACTGAGCCTTAGACCGGTAATTGATACTGACCAGGCGATTGGGACAGAAATGAGGATACACACATGTAACTCATCCCACACAGTTCAAGGCATCTAAGCATAAGTTCAAAGCTCTTCGATGGTGTCTTAGAAGGCTCAGATTGCTACTATTATGCTGTGGCTCCAGAGCCTCATATTGAATCTGCTCCAGACCAGAAGATTATGTCGGTTTCCTGCCCAAAAGAATCAATACACAACACGGAGTATTGTATTGAGCAAACATCCCGATCCCACCTAAGAGACTTCCTTGTGATGCTAGCGTTATGTTCCTTCCACACCATTCAAGCTATCAGCGATAGCCCACGGGAGCAACTTCTGGTCGAAACTCAGCTACACTAAAACGAAGTCAAAGAACTGACATGGAGGCTCGGAGGAGGCTTCGCGACGCGAAACAAGCATGATGTCCTTCAGCTGGTCTTGCTGACTATAGGTCTCCAACAAGAGCAGCTTCTGCTCAACACCTGCCTTACACCAGAAACCAAAAAAGAAAAACTGACATGGAGGGTTCAAGACGCCAAGCAGCCATGTCCTCGACCTGAGCTTCTGCTCGATACCCAACTAAAACAAAAAGAGTTGTCGAAAAACTGACATGGAGGCTCGGAGGAGGATTCAAGAAGCAAAAAAAACATTTCCTTGAACTACATTTATCATCTCTTAGCTATAGGTTTAGGAGGATAGTTTCATATCTGAGGCGAATGGTGCTTATTGTCAATCTTCCTTCCGTAGAAGTCCCGGAAACACACCTGAAGCATACTCCTTGAGAAGAGATTGAAAAATATACCACGGAAGGCTAGTAGAGTAATCATAGATTATTGTTGTATTATACATAAACAAAACCCAAGAGGTCAATTGGGAGCTCACCTTCTTGTCATGTAATTCAAAGCATGCGGCTGCAAGTCGTTAGGGTGCGAGTCTGTCACGTGTGGTCACGTTTCTTACCGACTCGGTGAATATCACGTGATGCTTCTCTTTCAAGGCGACCACAAGTCGAATAAGCACTATTTCACACACTGTACCCCTTGGTGGACTGACTAAATAACCCATTATTACGATGGAACATATTGCAATATGATTACTTATCGTTCGATTACCAAAAGTTGTATACATGGAATGTATGCTCTGCACTTGAGTGGGCGAGTCTATGCATCCATTCACACCAAGTCACCGATGTTGAGCGGCAACAGCCATAGCAGAGACTAACCCCATAGAAATGCCAACAACATACGTCTCATCTACCTACATGACACAGGATAAAAATATCCGTACGGGGTACAAACATGATGTTAGATCAGCCAGCCCTCGCTGTCCGGCTATTGGCTCTCAGTCGTGGGCGGCTAAGCGCCCATGGAGGCTATATTTGGCTGCCTGTCCACTCCGGCGCTTTCGACACTCACAGTAGCCAGTGAGATGCTTTGATACTTCATGAAACAAACCGTTGCACAGATACCTTGTCTTCAGGCTTTATTTTTATATTTTCTTTGTTTCGAAATGGTTATGGTTCACTCTGATTGGGGCTGTCTTGACTATACGGGGTTGCCAAGGTCCATCAAGCTGCTTCTTTATGAGCAACATTGGGCTATTGTGATGTCTGCTGCCGCCCAGGATGTCTGACAATTTCCAGGTGACGTTTGTTGCCTGCTATATTTGAAGATTCATTGTCCCTTGTTTTATTCTGATTCTATTGTTCTCAGTCCACCCGGTCTATTCATCTATTGATGTCCCCTTTCATTCAACGTCTACAAGAAATCATATATACCATGTCCTTCCACTAGCTCGGCTTTCTCCTCTGCTCTCTTTATCCTCTTTTGAGAAATCTCCATTTTGATGCAGGCTTTGCATATTTTTCCTTGATCCAATTACGCCTCCAAACATTCCTGGTCCTCGCTGGACGATACCACACCTGAAACATTTGACAAACAGAAAAAAAAGAATCGTTACAATGGTATTCACCCGAACCGGTCGGTCGGTCTTTCCACTGCTCCCGCCTTATGGGGCTCACGATTCAAGCACGGGGCGGATAATTCCTCTACATCCAGATGGCCTCACTCCCTATCTCGGTCTGCGAGCTCGGCTTTCACAAGTATGGATCAATCGATGGACAATACTTCTACTGCTTGTTCTCTTCCGCGTGTTGATTGCAGTTGGCGACTTGCAGTCCAACATGGCATCCGCCAAGCGTGAGGCGCTCTCTGCATGCACGTCGGTGGAGTCTATGGGTAGCGCGATGGCTTCAATGCCCTACTACCTATCCAAGGGTACCAACGAGCTTGTGGCTTCCTCGGTTGATGAGGCTGTTTCCGCCCTGAAGTCCGTGTTGTTGCTGACTATCACGGGCGTCGGGGAGATTCTCTGGTTCGTCATCAATATGATGTACTCCACCTACGCCTGTCTCATTACGATGGCCGTCCGTGGCACGGTAGGAGCGGGCATTGAATTGATCAAGGAAGCTACTGAGTGGATCAACAAAACCCTCACGACAATCAGTGGTGACATTGAGAGTACCGTGGACAAATACAAGGACGAACTCAACTCATTTCTCGAGACAATCAATAAAGTGGCCAGCGTATTCTCGGACGATCCTAGTCCAATCGACCTCAACAGCTCAATCACTACGCTAGAGAATCTGTCTCTTCCGTCGTCAGTCAACCGGACGGTCGAAAAATTAGACAGCCTTGTCCTTCCCAACTTCAAAGAGATCCAGAATTACACCAAGACTCTCTTCGAAACGCCCTTTCAAGAAGTCAAAGATTTGGTAAATGAAACTTTGGGCACTTACAGTTTTGATCGGTCCGCTCTCCCGATCCCTGCCAAAAAACAATTGACTTTCTGCAACGACAACAAAGGAATAAATGATTTCTTCAACGGAGTCACTGCGTTGGCACTAAAGGCACGCCAAATATTCATTATTGTTCTCGTCATTGCTGCCATATTGGTGTGCATTCCAATCGCATGGCAAGAAATCCGCCGATGGCGCTCAATGAAAGAACGCTCCCAGTTGGTTCGCAGGGAAGCCCACGATCCAATGGACGTTGTCTATATTGTCTCACGGCCATATACCGCTGCTGCAGGCATCAAGGCAGCAAGCCACTTCAGTAACAGCCGGCGGCAGATCCTCGTGCGATGGGCCATTGCCTATGCAACATCCATGCCTGCTCTTTTCGTACTGGCTCTTGCATTAGCAGCATTATTTTCTTGTCTGTGCCAATACCTGCTCCTGCACTCGGTGAAGAAAATCGTTCCCGCACTGAGTGCTGAGGTAGGAGAATTCGCAGACAAGGTCGTGGACGCACTGGAAAGCGCCTCAACAGATTGGGCTACCGACGCAAACAAGGCCATCACTAACCTCGACACCGACCTCAACCACAATGTCTTCGGCTGGGTGAACAGCAGCACGCAGGCCATAAATGGGACTCTCAACTTCTTCATCTACAATACATCCAGCGTTCTAAACGAGACCTTCAAAGGCACCCTCCTGCAAGAGCCCGTCTACGAGCTATACGAGTGCCTCATCGGCCTCAAAGCAGAGGCCCTCCAAAAGGGTCTGAACTGGGTAGCCGAGCACGCACACATCACCCTTCCCACTCTCCCGAATGATACATTCTCCGCCGGTGCCGCCTCCAGCATCAACGACACCTCCAATCCCTCCGATAGTTTCCTCGCCGATGCAGGCGATCAAACAGCCAACAAAATCACCGAGGTCGTCATCAGCGTGATCAACAAACTGGAAGCAGGCCTGCGAATCGAAGCCATCATCGCCACCATCATTCTCTTACTTTGGGTATTCATCGCCTTGATTGGTATAACTCGCGCTATGATGCTTTTCTGGACCCGCGACAAACACCGCGGCGAGGGAGGCAAGGGTCATATCCTAGATCCTGTGCCTAGAGGCGGACCACCACCCCATGATGCGAATGGGTTTGCTGAAGTTCCACTCACTGCTATTCCGAGGAATATGTCTGCGGATGGACACATTGCTCCCCAGTATACGGCGGCGGCGGCACCCCCCGTGCCAGTGCGGAATGAGCCGTCGTCATATGGTAATGAGAAGGTTGGTTTTGCAGGGGAAAGGGCGTTGCAGTTGGACTCGGGTCCTGATCTGAGGGGAAGTAGCTATGTTGAATATGATGTGAAGCGATGATGGGAAATATATTCCTGTCTTCTTCCATCTTTTTTTTGATCTTCGCTGTTCTCAATAGGACTATGTTCTTTGTCCTCCCTCTGTCTTTGTGGCATCTCCAGCATTTCATTGGGCTTGCCTTGGTTATTTGTTTCTATATGTGGGGTGTTTTCTGTCATAATAATTCCCAGTAGAATATTTAAAATCAAGAATGCCACTTGGTTTCAAAAATATGCAAGTCGTGTTGAATATCATCTTAAATCACATCTCTTCGCACATCTCATACAAACCATCTTACGAGATCGGAATTCATAAACAAAGATAGAAAAAATATCAATGTACTCGTCTGTTTGAATATGCTAAACAAAAACCCGAGAAAGGCATAATCTCATACAAATCGTCAGCCACAAATGCACAACCACTAGATGGCAACAAAGAAACTCTTTTCCCCCTCCTTAGGATGCACTCTTACGCGCTCGATGATCGGATCCGCACAACTAACCCGAATCCGCTCAGGGGTAGCAGGGGACTCCAAAGAGAGCACGTCAGTGACGTTCCACTGCTTACGCGCCGCCTTCAAAGCGTCACGAATAGCAAAGAAGACCGCACTACCCATAAACAAGGGCGGCTCGCCGACACCCCGCGAGCGTTGAATCGTGCGCAAGTTCTCCCACTCCACATCCTTCAGTAAACTGACATTGAAAACCTGTGGGATATCACGGAAGCCGGGGATCTTGTAATTGCCCGGGCCTCTGGTAAATATCTGGCCCGAGGCTCGGTGCCAAAGACTCTCTTCGGTGGTGAAGAGACCTTGTCCTTGGACGTAGGCGCCTTCGATCTGGCCGTAGTCCACTGAGGGGTTGATGCTGCGGCCTACGTCCATCTTTATGTCGGAGCGTAGAGGCGTCCAGTCACCGGTCAGTGTGTCGATCTGGACTTCGGATGCCGTGACACCTTGTGTGAAGTAGAAGAACATCTGGCCGCTGTTTTCGCCCCATACGTAGCCGATATCCGGGGTGCGGTAGTAGCCTTGTGCGGAGAGGTTGACACGGTCGAAGTAGGCTGCGTGGGCTAGTTCTTTCATGGTGGCATTGGGCATCTTCTCGCGGAAGGGACGTAGGCGTTTGTTTAATTCTTCACACGCATTGAATATAGCGTAGCCGTTGAGATCGGAGCTTGCCGAGGCGGCGGTTGAGGAGGCATTGGCCACTGTGTTGGTCGCTGTCTCCGAAATGAAGACGTTCGACTGCGGCACTTGCAGCGCTTCGGCGGCGATCATGGTCATCTTTGTGTGGAGTCCTTGTCCCATTTCGACACCACCGTGTGCCACCAGGACACTGCCATCGTGGTAGATATGAACCAGAGCTCCTGCTTGGTTCAAGAAGAGAGCTGTGAAAGAGATACCGAACTTGGTTGGCACGATCGCCATTCCACGTTTGGACCACTTGTGCTGCGCGTTGTATTCCTCGACAGCCTTCCGACGCTCCTTGTAAGAGCTCTCCTCTAGCACTTGCTTGTACATCAAAGGCACGTGCCAATCTTTGAGAGGCTGGTTGAAATGCGTCAGCTCACCTGCCTTGTACAAATTGATGGCCCGAATATCTTCGGCCGGAATATCCAGATGATCTGCAATCTCCGATATATAACACTCAGCGAAGAACAAGCCTTGTGGGCCGCCGAAACCACGGAAAGCTGTGTTTGATACTGTATTGGTTTTGCAGACCCAGCCGCGCACATTGACATTCGGTATTTTATAAACGTTATCAATGTGTGACAAGCTTCGCTCCACGACAGCACCGGATAAATCTTGCGTGTGACCGCCATTGGCGTATACATCTGCATCAAGAGCAAGGAGTTTTCCTTCTTTGGTCACACCAACCTTCCAATGGCAGAGGAACGGGTGCCGCTGACCAGAAGTCAATATATCTTCATCACGGTTGAGCATACATCGCACGGGTCGTCTTGTTTTCGCAGCGCCAATGGCACAAATACCAGCCAGCTGAATAGATCGAGACTCCTTGCCTCCAAAGCCACCACCCAGTCGCTTCACGCGCGATACAACTTTGTTCGCAGATACTCCTGTCACCTGAGCGACATACGCTTGTCTGTAAACGATTAGCTTAAATTCTGCGATGAGACAGAGTCAGATATATCGCTACTCACGTTTCGTTGGGATTCTGGGTACCACTCCAAATCTCCATTTCACCGTCCTCTGGCTTTGGAATCGCCACACATGCTTGGGTTTCCAGGTAGAAGTGCTCCTGGCCACCCATGCGCGAGACTCCAGTAAAGACGTGGTCAGCTTTTTTGAACGCTTCCTCGGTATCACCATTTTTGATCGAGCGATAGTGGTCAAAGAAAGACTTCGCCTCAATGGCCTCCTCCATCGTAAGGATGCTCGGGAGGTCTTCATATTCGACCTTGACAGCCCTCATACCTTCCTCGGCGATTTTAGCGCTAGTCGCTAGAATGGCACCAATCGGTTGACCAGCAGTAGTAACTTCATCGACGGCAAAGAAAAGCTCATCGGACTTGGGTTGTCCCCACCAGTTTGCCTTAGGATTAGGAAGATCCGTGTGGTTAATGTAGTCCGCAACGCCCGGAATGTCCAATGCAGCGGACGGGTCAACGCTGAGGATTTTGGCATGAGGCTTGGTAGACAGAACCATGCAGGCGAATAACTCATTCTGTTGCACAGGAATGTCATCTGTGTATTGAGCCTCTCCGGTGGACTGCTTCAATGCCGCAACATGCGGAGTCGCTCGTCCAAGAATCTTCTGTTGATAGGCAACAGAGCTCTCAAGATCTTTAGATCCTGTAGAAATTGCTCTTTCAATCTCAGCAACAACATCTGGATCTAAATCCGAAGCCTTGACATCGAGTTCTGAAAGTACGTCGTAGTAAAATCTGTAGAAGAATCCCAGAGCCAAAGACTTCCGGTAACTAGCCATACCACCAGGAACTCCAAATGGCAGGTTGAAATCCTGTTCCAGTGCGCTCATGACACCCTCTAGAGTTGCGGGGTTCGTGAACTTCTTGTCAACCAAAAACGCCTCGGCATTCTTTGCTGAGACGGTCATAGCTGCCATACCACCAAACACAAGATTGGCGCTGACCACATCATTGGTCTTCGAAAGAGTCACGCGTAACGCGGAGTTTACAATGGCAATATCATCGTCCTTCCGCTTAGATTGCTTGTAGGCTCGAATGTGCTCTCCCTGTGCCTTCGCGGCTGGAATGCGCAAGCTAGCAATGATCGCGTTGGGGGCGAGGGCAGTCTTTCTGTATCCTTGGAAGAATTCGGTCATTGGAATTTCAGTCTCTCCTTCGAGGGATTGGGCCACGAGGATAGTGTTGGTGGCTACCAAGACCGGATTAAGATCAGAGATGGGCGATGCAGTGGCCAGGTTACCCGCCGGGGAAGCGACATTTCGGATCTGTCGTCCAGCGAAATAAAGTAACTGCTTCTTGATTGCTTTGAAAGGTTGGCCTCTGATATCGCCGTACTTCTCTACCGCTTGGTCACAGATGTGTTCGAGGTCTGTTAAAGACACATTTGCGCCGATCTCCAGATAGTCGTCGTGCAAGGTGAATTGTCGCAATTCGGGGATATCTCCCAGGTAGACGGAGGCCGCATATCGCATTGCCTTGAACTTAACCTCGATCTGTGTCTCCGTGCTTCCGCCAATTAGTTTAGCATCTGGGTGGACGCTCTTGATCAGCAACAATTGCTCGACGGTCACCGGTCGGTACCACTTCTTCTTCTTGTTGCCATATGCCAAGGGTCGGTATTCGTGTTTCCGCAGGGCGACAGGGAAGATCAACTCTGTGTCTGGACTGTACGGCTTAAATTCTGGCGCAGGGAACTTGTAATCGACAGTCTCGATCGCGCCATTCTTGGTGGACCCTTTGCAACAGCCACCGGATCCATTTTTCCCCATGCAACAGCCCGAATCACCATTGGCGGAGGCTTTTCCGCAGTTGTTGGTTGAGTTGAAGCTCTGGGCAGCATCCAGGATAGGTCGGTAACCCGTGCAGCGGCAAAGGTTTCCATCGAAGGCTTCTTCAACATCGTGCTCCGAGGGAGATGGGTTGTTTCGTAGCAAAGCATAAAGAGACTTGAAGCTATTAGTCAACTTCCGATCCCTCTAAAAACAAAAGCCAGCGAAAGGATTATATAGGCGTACCATGACTATTCCAGGAGTACAGAAACCACATTGACTTCCATTGCCGACCGCAATCCGCTGCTGGATAGCGTGGGGATCTTTCACATTCCCAATCCCCTCGACTGTGATAACGTGCTTACCATCAATGCTAACGAGTGGAGCGATACAGGCATTCACGGAGGCATGGTAGATTTTCTTCGTTGTAGGATTGATGTGGGAGACGACCTATTGACGGTATAACGCTCTAGTTAGCACTATGTATATGTATAACCCGATATATTGGACTGAAACTCACCACAGTGCAAGCACCACAGCCTCCCTCGGCACATCCGAGCTTTGTGCCTGTCAACCCAATACCCCGCAAGTATTCGAGTAGAGTCACTTCTGGGTTGATCGTGTCTAGAGCAACCTTGGTGCCGTTGAGATAGAACCGAATAGTGTCATCCCAGTCCTCAGTCAACGCAGACAGGCTGATGGGCTTCTCAACTGCGCCCGTAGACTCCGTCTCCAGGATTCCCGGCGCCATAGCGAAAATGTGGGGTACTGATAAGTAGAGATAAGCTTTCAAGGGCGACTTTAAGTGCGCATCCTTTAGAACGAGTTGGCTTCAACGTGAATATATGAGTGAAGCCTCGAGATGTCAGTGTCGAAGGAGGAAAAGTCTAGATGAAATCAGATCTCCAAACTCGATAATCACAGGTCCCTTCCAAGGTTTCCAGAACGTTATCTTTGCGGGGATCGCCACTGTCCGAGCAGTCGGATGACCATCGGATTGCGCGTTGGGCCAATGGTTTGGCTGGAATTACTAGTTACTACAACAGTATGTACAGATTACATATTTCACATAAGCTGCATGTAAGAAACTAGTCAGAAATAGAATAGACAGACCCTTGGGATTAAATGGTTGGGGACAGACAGCGGGAGAGCTTTCCCATCTCTTCCACCTTTGACCTTTTCTATCGCGCCCATGGATGCCCAGTCTTCGGTAAAGCTCTTATCATATACAGTAGATGATTTGGCAAACTCACACAACATAGATGATCTATTTTGGCAACAAATGTATCGCCGTGACGAACGATACGCAAGATTCGTCCGACCGTACACCGCTTACAACTCGCGGAGCCCCGTTTTGGACTTCCAGAAAGAGTCATTGTCAAGCAACAGAAAGACGAACGGGAAGCCGAGTTCTGCGAGATATCTTCCTATACAAAGTTGCAGAAGCTTCAAGGAACCGTCCTCCCAGTTCTATTTGGCGGCTCTTTCAATGGGTGTCGGGCCTTGATCCTTTCAGAGATGAAGGCATTACTATGCGCGAGCTCGCGAAACAAGTCGAATCAAGTGTCGAAGAGGAGACTTTGGAGTTATCTCTTGAGAATGCTTTCAAGGAGTTTTACAAGCTCGGAGCCGAGCATTATGACCTGAACCTAGGTAATTTTCTGTTCTGTGCCAATGGACAAGTGGTGGTTATCGATCTTGAAGATATCGAATTTCATGATAGACAGCAAGCTTGGGAACTCAGCCGCAGTATGGGCTGTGTGTACTATCTGATGAGCAGATTCAGGGATGTGAGATATCCAGGTCGTCCTCCATCACCTGTTTTGTACTCAGAAATGCCCGTTGCCTTGGGTTGCACGGGGCATATGAGCTGCAGTGGGAGCCTTAGGAAATCGAGGTTTGAACAATAGCCTGCAAGAATCCCATATCATCAGCTGATTCTCTCAATATTCGCGATTATTCCGAATTGGTCGCTTGACGAGGAGGGCTAGCTTGAGGCAGTAGGCAAAAAGTGGCAAGGCATGAGCACTAAAAACTTCATACGTACTCCGTAGGTAAGGCTTGAATATCTGTCCAGTTAAATTTCTATATTTGAATTACGCCAAACCAAAAAAAAGAAGTTACAATACATATATGAAGGAAATGGTTCGTAGATGGTATCCCCATAAATGCACGCTCACGGTCTCGAGCCAGCAAACGGTTTCTCTTCATCTTCCCACTTCTGGCGTTCAACGACGCTTCGAGCCCTGTAGAATGCGGGATTAGCAACAGCCTATGAGACATTAGATACAAGGCAACGACTTACCGATAGGCCTTAACAAAACGCCAAACCTCTGTGTCTGCAAGGTTCCAAGCCTCGACAACATCTTTGATGTTGATACCGGTCGTTTCCTTATTCTTAATTACCTCGCGGGCTTTTTGGATGAGTTCATATTCTTTGCCGACTCCTTGCTCGCTTGGCGTGTTATCCTGCGCACTCTTGGTGGACTCTATGTCGTTCTCAGTGGCGGGATCAATCTTACCCCCACGAGGGATCTTGAAGCCAAACTGCCATTCAAACTCGTCCAAGAGCTCTGCCGGAAGACTCTGGCCTGCCTCTGCAGGAAGAGATTCCACTGTCATCCACAACGAAGTTCCGACAGCATCTTCGCCTGCGACAACCTGCTTGAAGATGACTCCCCGGTATGAAGAACCCAATTCGGGCCCAAGGTGTTCCTTGGTCACCCCAGAGAGCCATGCGTCGCGCTCGGTCTCCCGGCGAACTTGTGCTGTAGTGATCTGCTCTGAGTTCCTCTGAAGGCTGATAAGAGTGTAGGGGTGAGGAAGGGTGCCGATGGTGAACAAGAAGGTGGTGTTTTTATAGGTCGAAGGCTGGCTGATACGCATGGGTTGCTTTGCGGTCCCAGACCCGCATGGGCGGCATTCGGGGTCATTGGGTGGACAAGAGTCGGGAATGGGCGACTCCGGGCACTGAATAAGGGCCTTTGCCAGCCTAAGAGCAGGCTCCACCAGGGCAGTAGTGTGTTGAGGGAACGGCTTCAGCACAGCCAGTCCGGCGGGGAAGGAGCTATGGAATTTATTATGGAGGTGGGCGTTGATCAGTTGGACAAGAGCCAACTGACCACTCGCAGCGTTCTCGGTCATCTTTTCGTGCACGGCAGAGTAGCCAGAGGTAATGGCTGCAGATTTGTAGAACGCCAAAGCGGTCGGCGGCTCAACCTTGAACGATTCCGGATCAATCAGATCAACGAAGGACTGGGTTTTATCATCGAGCTTCAGGACTGCGCTCTGAACGGCTGCATCGATCTGCGACTTTTCAGCCGCGTAAAGGCCATTCTTAAGGTTTTCAAATCGGGTAATGGACTCTGGGACACTCCCCCGCCGAAGATACGACAGCATGAAATCATCATAACGCGCCATGGGGAAGCAGTGGAAATCCGCGAGCAAGCCCGTGCCCATGTGCCCCCACGCAAGCCAGGCGAACACCTCGTTCTGCGTTTTGGGCGCGAGTTTCCACTTCTGAACAATTTCGTAGTTTGGGTTCTTCATTGCATCGCCCGGAGTCAACACCACAGGCTTGAATCCTTGCGCGAACCATGCCCGACGCCACGCGAGGAGCAATTCCGCATCGGCACTCTGCAATTCCTTGAGATCCTTGCCATTGGCTTTGTTGGGGTTATATTTCGCATCGTAGTATGTGTAGATCGGTCGACGTTCGCGAAGGGGAGGGAGGACGGAGCGAGTCTCATCTAATGTGATGGCAGAGGAGAATGGGTTCAACCATTCCAGGGTGCTGTACCATTTCGACTCGCCGTGTGTGCTGTTGTTCTGTTCTTCGGGTTGCTCATGGGAGGGAGGGCGGAACGAGGGCAGGTGGAAGTTGCTTAATGAGGGTAGCTTTGGTGTGGGCACGAACTTGGCCGGGCCTGTGGCTGGTTGCTCGCCGGGATCAGGGATCGGAGATGACGAGAAAATGAAGAGTAAAAGCGCGACGAACACAATTACAGACAGGAGGGCTGTACTCCTGTGAGGAATCATCTTTCTAGCATTCAAACCAGAGGACCTGTGTGAAGGCCCGTCAAAAGTTGAGAAAACACGTGTGTCTTAAAATTGCGACACTTCTCCTGAAACTCCACCCGGATTTGGCCAATTCAGTCTTGGCGAAAGAATGACGATAGGTATGAAGAGAACTCAGCACAACTTCCATCTGAATCTCTTGCTCAGAATAGAATTCACTGGCTTCTAATGATGAGACAAACACAAAATAGAGCCTTTGATAACAATTTTAGGAGCTAGGACGGGGATGGTAGTTCCTTACTTTGAGATCAAAAAGAAATGATGACTCAGCGAACCTATTATAAATGACCTCATAGAATGAGACCTGTGAACCTCTACGACATATAAACTCTTAACAACCAGGTTTATGCTCAAAATATTCCGGTATCTCTCTTAGGATGATCAAGGTACTTCACAGTTCTGTTCCTGATCATATTATATTGTGTTCGTTTACGAGCAACTAGTAAGAACATATTTATGTCGCTGTATGTAGCTTTGATCTAAACCAGTACAGCTAGTGATGTGAAGGCTTTGCAAAGTGAGATATATATCAAGGATATTCCACTAAGTTATACACACATATTTTGGGTGTTGTATGTTGTACATTCGTCTTCCGTCTATATGCCCTCTTTATCAGAATGAGACCTCTGCGATAGTTAAATATCTACTCTTAGCACCCCAAGAATGGCTGTATAGAGCAAGATAGTCTCAACGTTGTCAATGTTAGTATCCAATGGAGGAATCAGACAAAGGGAATGATTATACGTAGATCTCCTGTACTACAACGTTACTCCTCCAGTTCTGCCAATCTGTGCCGCTCTTGGCTGGAAAAACCTTAACTCCGACGCCACCCCGCTGTCCAATCTTGGCAGGCGGTGAACTCTCTGTGGGGAAAACAGCTGATCAGCGCCTCAATTCTCATTGGCAGAAATAGCGGCGAGATCGGACTTTTCCACTCGTTATGGGGGGGTAATTTTAATATTGAGTCACCGTATCTTCCATTCTCCAACTCTTTTGAATATACTGCAATCATGGCTGTGGGAACGGCCTCTTTGCAGGACCGCCTGGAGATATGGGCACAAAGGTTGAACAACCTGACTGTTTCCCCATTGACCCGAGATTATCCCGATACAAAAGAGACCGACGGCAAGAGAGTCATTGAAGCTTTTGAGTCTCTGCGATTCCCCAAGGAGAAGCTTGAGGCGTCGTCATCCGGCTTCACCGCTTTCCTGACTGCCTTCATTATACTGGTAGCGCGATTGACTGGTGATGAGGACATCGCTGTGGGCACAAACTCCAGCGAGGATGGCCGTGCCTTCGTTATCCGAGTTCCCATTGATGCCTCGGAGTCGTTTGCCCAGCTATATACCAAAGTAGACAAGGTCCGTATATATTTTACTTGCTATAGGGTTCACTACTAAAAGCCTTGCAGGCCTTTAAGGAGGGGTCTTCCCAAATCGTGCCCTTGGTCAGCCTTCGCTCGTATATACAGGAGAAGTCCAAGTCCGAACGCACCCCGGTCCTCTTTCGGTTCGCTGCGTATGATGCCCCTGCTGCCTCCCAGGATTACCCTGCAAACACCTTCGATACCACTGATTTGGTGGTTAACGTTGCACCGGGTTCGGCCGAGGTCGAATTGGGCGCATACTACAATCAGCGTCTCTTCTCGAGTGCCCGTATTGCTTTCATTTTGAAGCAGCTAGCCAGTATTGTTCGCAATGCTGCTGCCAATCCGGACGAGGCTATCGGACGTATCGACTTGATGACCGAAGATCAGCGCGCCCTCTTGCCCGACCCAACATCCAACTTGAACTGGTCTAAGTTCCGTGGTGCCATCCACGACATTTTCACTGCCAATGCGGAAAGCCACCCAGACAAGCTGTGTGTGGTTGAAACCCAGTCAACCAGCTCCCCTCACCGCCAGTTCACCTATCGCCAAATCAACGAGGCCTCCAACATCCTCGGCCATCATTTAGTACGGTCTGGCATTCAACGGGGAGAGGTTGTCATGGTTTATGCCTACCGTGGCGTGGACTTGGTGGTTGCTGTCATGGGAATTCTGAAAGCCGGTGCGACTTTCTCCGTTATTGACCCTGCCTATCCCCCGGAACGTCAGAACATCTACCTTGATGTTGCCCGTCCTCGCGCTTTGGTGAACATTGCCAAGGCTACAAAAGATGCAGGTGAACTTTCGGACATCGTGCGTACTTTCATCGACGAAAATCTTGAACTCCGCACTGAAATTCCCGCACTTGCTCTACTCGATGATGGAACCCTCGCCGGTGGATCCGTCAATGGTCAGGATGTATTCGCCAACGATGTTGCACTGAAGTCCAAGCCTACTGGTGTCATCGTCGGCCCTGACTCTATTCCGACCCTGTCTTTCACGTCCGGCTCGGAAGGCCGGCCGAAGGGTGTCCGTGGCCGACACTTCTCTCTGGCCTATTATTTCCCTTGGATGTCTGAGACTTTCAAGCTCACCCCAGACGATAAGTTTACTATGCTGAGTGGTATTGCTCATGATCCTATCCAGAGAGACATTTTCACCCCGTTGTTTTTGGGTGCTCAACTCTTAGTGCCCGCTCGTGAGGACATCCAAAACGAAAAGCTTGCTGAATGGATGCAGAAGTACGGTGCCACCATCACTCACCTTACACCTGCTATGGGTCAAATTCTTGTCGGCGGTGCCTCTGCTCAATTCCCTGCTCTTCACCACGCATTCTTTGTGGGTGACATTCTGATTAAGCGAGACTGCCGCTCACTCCAGGGACTTGCGCCTAATGTCAGCATTGTGAACATGTACGGAACAACCGAGACCCAGCGCGCTGTCAGCTACTTTGAAATCCCTAGCTACGCCAGCCACGAGGGCTACCTCAACAATATGAAGGATGTGATTATGGCTGGTCGCGGAATGTTGGATGTGCAGATGCTGGTTGTCAACCGCTATGACCCCACTCGTCTGTGTGCTGTTGGAGAGGTCGGTGAGATCTACGTTCGTGCGGCGGGTCTTGCAGAGGGCTACCTTGGTTCCCCTGAACTGAGTGCGAAGAAGTTCCTTACCAATTGGTTTGTTAAGCCTGAAGTCTGGACAGAGAAAGACCAAGCCGAATCTAAGAACGAGCCCTGGCGGCAATTCTACGTTGGTCCTCGTGATCGCCTTTATCGCAGTGGTGATCTAGGCCGTTACACGCCATCTGGAGATGTTGAGTGCTCTGGCCGCGCCGACGACCAAGTGAAGATTCGTGGTTTCCGTATTGAGCTTGGAGAGATCGACACCCATCTTTCCCAGCACCCTCTGGTCCGTGAGAACGTGACTTTGGTGCGAAGAGATAAAGACGAGGAACCCACGTTGGTCAGCTACTTTGTACCTGATATGAACAAGTGGGCATCATGGTTGGAGAGCAAGGGCCTCAAGGACGATGACTCTGACTCTGAGGGTATGGTTGGTCTGCTGCGACGCTTCCGTCCTCTCCGCGATGATGCTCGTGAGCATCTCCGGAGTAAGCTCCTACATACGCAGTGCCGACCGTTATCATTCCCCTTAAGCGCATGCCTCTAAACCCGAACGGCAAGGTCGATAAGCCCGCACTTCCATTCCCAGACACTGCAGAGTTGAGCGCCGCTGCACCCCGCCGCCGCTCATCCGCGGTGCAGGCCCTCTCTGAAACCGAGCGAACTCTGGCTGAAGTCTGGGCGAAGCTCATTCCCAATGTGACATCTCGCATGATTGGGCCAGATGACTCCTTCTTTGATCTCGGTGGCCACAGTATCCTCGCGCAGCAAATGTTCTTTGAGCTTCGTCGTAAGTGGCGTGTTATTGACATCAGTATGAATGCTATCTTCCGCAGCCCAACTCTTAAGGGCTTCGCTGGCGAGATTGACCGCCTACTGGCAATGGAATCATTCGCGACGAGCGATGAGAAGACTCTAGCTGTGGAAGCTTCTAATAAGCCGGACGACGAGTACTCGAAGGATGCTGTCCAGCTTGTCAGTGAACTGCCTAAGACATTCCCCCAACGTACCGAGTCTATGCTCACTAGTGAACCCACTGTGTTCCTTACTGGAGCCACTGGTTTCCTCGGCGCGCATATCCTCCGAGACCTACTTACCCGTAAGTCTCCTTCCACTAAGGTGGTAGCTCTGGTTCGGGCAAAGACCGAGGAGCAGGCACTTGAGCGACTTCGCTCCACTTGCCGCGCATATGGTTTCTGGGATGAAGCATGGACCTCCAAGCTGCAAGCCGTCTGTGGTGATCTTGGAAAGCCGCAGTTTGGTCTTTCCCAGTCAGTGTGGGACGACCTTACCAACCGCGTCGATGCTGTGATTCACAACGGAGCTCTTGTCCACTGGGTCTACCCCTATGCGACACTTCGACCGGCTAATGTTCTTGGTACCATTGATGCCCTCAAGCTGTGCGCCAGTGGAAAGGCCAAGCAGTTTGCCTTTGTCAGTTCGACCAGTGCTTTGGATAAGGACTACTACGTCCAAGAATCCGAACGTATCATTGCCGCTGGTGGAAATGGTATCAGCGAGGATGACGATATGGAGGGCAGCAGAGTTGGCCTTGGAACCGGTTACGGTCAAAGCAAATGGGCCGGAGAATACCTTGTCAAAGAGGCCGGCCGCAGAGGCCTGCGGGGAACTATTGTCCGCTCTGGATATGTTCTTGGTGATTCGGTCACCGGAACTACCAACACCGATGATTTCCTCATCCGTATGCTCAAGGGCTGCATTCAGATTGGCCTTCGCCCCAATATCTTCAACACCGTGAACATGGTGCCCGTTGATCATGTGGCTCGTATTGTCATTGCCGCTGCTTTCCACCCGCCCGCCACGGGCGTTAACGTCGCTCATGTTACTGGACACCCTCGTCTGCGCTTTAACCAGTTCCTCGGTGCGCTAGAGCTCTACGGATACAATGTCCCCCAGGTTGACTACGTCCCTTGGTCCACTTCTCTCGAGGAGTATGTCAACGATGGCGAGCACAATGACAAGGAGTCTCAGCATGCTCTGTAAGTTACACTCCTCTCGGTCCGTTACTGAATTGATACTAACCTTCTTTAGTATGCCCCTTTACCACTTCGTTACCTCCGACCTTCCCTCCAACACCAAGGCTCCGGAATTAGATGACGTAAATGCAGCCACAGCTCTGCGTGCCGATGCCACCTGGTCGGGCGTTGATGCGTCAGCCGGTGCTGGTGTGACTGAGGAATTAGTTGGCTTGTATGCCTCTTATCTCGTTCAAACCGGTTTCCTGCCCGCACCGACCGTC
The DNA here is from genome assembly GCF_028828465.1 of Penicillium psychrosexuale. Taxonomy (NCBI): domain Eukaryota; kingdom Fungi; phylum Ascomycota; class Eurotiomycetes; order Eurotiales; family Aspergillaceae; genus Penicillium; species Penicillium psychrosexuale. The sequence goes on along the minus strand of NW_026643190.1, from coordinate 18,671 downwards.
GCCGGCGCCCGCCCTCTGCCTGCAGCGCAGATTAGCGAGGAACAGAAGAAGACCCTGTTGAGTGTTGGTGGCCGGGGTGGTACATCTTGAAATTTATAAAAAGAAGCACATGTACTTATGTATTCTGATTTTAAAAAGCATTTACATTTCCAATATTCTTTACCAACAACCCTCGTATTCAAATGAACGATTAAATGTGTGGCTTGTAGAGTACATATACACCGGATTTTAGGTCGCGTAAGTTGGGTTTCTGTTTCCGCTTTGGTGCTCATCCCTTGCCGCTTTTTGCTCACTGAGCATCACCTGATCATTATATAAGCCGGATGAACGGGGTCCCGAGGTCCCGAGGTCGCCCGCTCACTACGGAGTACTGAGGAGCCCTAATCCCACTCACTCACTGAGCGTGATCTGATCGCTCTGACTTACTCACTGAGCACGACTGGATTATTGAAAGGGAGGGAATCTACAGTCGAAATTTTCCAAAAAAAAAAAAAAAAATAGACTAGTATACACTAAATCCGTTAAATAAAAGCCTATCATAAAAGTTTACTATCTTCACGTCTAACACATTTACGCACTCTGCATGTTTATGCACTATAAACATATCCGGAATAGAGTTGAGTTAGGGCCTTCAAATCAATACACATGATTGATCAATGGCTTAACACCTAATCTAGTAGGACTGGTGCAGAGAGATCGGAAGACTGTCTGCGCGCAATCGAATGTTCTTCTGTTTATTTGCTCAGGCGCCCTTGCTTAGATCGAGTCTGCCCTCATGTGGAGCATAATGTGAAGTTTCTTTCCTTGTTCTGTTACAGGACTCGTACTAGCACTGTAGCAACTAAGCGGTTCTAAGCGGACCATGAAAGCGCTGGGATCAAGGATATATATATGATCATGATTTCCCACCAGCGCAAAACAATTCAAATACCTCGTCAGTCGATCAAGACTACGGATAAAACCAAACCTATATTATCATCCATCACGTCATCGATCAATCCAACAAGAGACCATGACGAATCCCACCTGTCCTGAAGATATCAAGCCCACCCGCACCGCCGACTTCCACGAGATTTTGGCCGTGGCAAAGCTGTACACCGACGCAATCCGGACCAGCAACCCTGAATACATCCACAAATCCTTTCATAAGGATGCCACTATGTGCGGGCACATAGGTCCTGACTTTGCCAATGGACCAGCCACAGGCCTTTTGGAAATAATGAAGGAGAAGGGTCCAGAACCTAGTTTGATCTCCCACCTGCATATCCTGTCGACAACCCCTACCACCGCCATTGTTGAGGTAGATGCAGAGGTGGATACCGTTGGGTTCAGAGATCATTTATGCATGGCCAAGGTGGACGGACGCTGGCAAGTCATGACCAAGCTTTACCACTTATATGAGAAGAAGCGTGCTTGAGCGCTGGCTTTCTTTTGTTCGAGTGACCGATGGATTGGAGGTAGTACTTGAATATCCGTTATATGATAGGATACCATCAATCTATGTCCATTAGAAATAGCAACCAGAAGTTTTGCTCGGTGGATTCATGATTTCGATGCAGTATTTCGTCCAAATTTATCCCTCTATAAGCATTACTAGCTTATTGCTATCCACTCCCTGATTCATCGGATCTTTTTTGACCTCCAAAGATAATTTTCGCTGACATAAAGTGCGGAAGTAAAGCAAGGGGGATCATCACCGTCAAGAGACGGAAAAATTATCCTAGGCGCCGATATTTTATGCGAGATGCCCCGTCCCGGCCCGACTCTGTGGTTTTGGGTGAGAAATATAGGACACGGATTGTCTTTTTCCCTGTGGGTATATCTCCCTTGCATATTGCATGTCATACACTATATACAGTACAATGTAGACAAATGTATGTTATACGTATTTCGGAGATTCTACTAGACTGTAGACCGGTCACTCTATAACACATCTTATCAATTCGATCATTGGGGAAAAAGCAAGCTTTGTTTTCAGCGTGCTGTATCTACCACGTAGAAAGACTAGGGCATGCTGGCCCCGACATTGATATTGGCGCCATACACAGGGCTTGAATCCTCGCTGAGCAACCAGACTATCGTCCGAGCCACATCGCCCGCTTTAACCACCGAAAATCCTTCTTTCCTATAGACCTCTTTGACCTCATCGCTCGTTTTAGCCTTGGGCATAAACTGTGGCAGCAACGGAGTGTCGGTTATCCCTGTGAAAAACTTCTTGTTAGCCCCGTCTAGCCGTTCTGTCATGGAACAATAAGAGCCGTACCTGGAGATACACTGTTCACGCGAATCCCGAATGGAAATGTATCTGCTGCCACGCATGTTGTAAAGTAGGTGGAAGCTCCCTTGGAAGTTCCGTATGCATACACATCTGGGATATGGCTCAGTGCTGCAATACTACCCACGTTGACGATGCTGCGGTCATCAGAGGGAAGCGATTTCATAGCGCGAACCTCCGCACGGGTGCAGTAGAAAACACCATCAAGATTTACTTTGAGTACCTTGCTCCATTCCTCATCTTCCTCCTCCAGAATCGTAGGCGAGTTTCGGAGCCCAGCACCCTGGGCAATGCCGGCAATGTTTGCGGCCCCGTGAAGGTTACCAAACTTGGCCACGATACCCTTCACCCATTTTTCAACCTCAGTGGGCGAAGTCACATCTAACAAACTGCAGTGCACCTCTGTGGCTGGGTTGATTTTCTTGATAGATTCCTTCAGCTCGTCGAAGTTCTTGCAGGATATATCGCCCACACAAACAGCAGTAGCACCGCGCTCGGCGAGCAGCCTGCTAGTGGCTGCGCCGATACCAGATGCACCACCCGTGATGGCAAATACCCTGGATTTCACGGATGCCATTGGATCAGGTCGCTTTATTTTGGTATGATGGGCCTGGTATGTCTGAGCAATGATATTCAAAGCGAAAGTGAAAGGGTTGGAGAATATTCTGAGCGGGGCATTCGTGCTCGAAAACAAATGTCTCCCTTCTTCAATACATAATGTAGTTATCTTCTAATCTGCCATCCTCTCCATTGTGTACATAAAATTCTAATATACTGGCCGCCAGGGCCGTAAGGGACTTGATTTACATTCTGGAAGGATAAAGGATTTCCTATGTCGCACTTCTACGCAAGGATAGACACATTGGGTAGCATTGCATAGCTAGCTTATAAAAATGAAGCGATAGATTTCCCGCAGCAATATATTGTGCAGTAAATGGCTGGCTGAACAGTACACCGTAATTTCCTGATCCTGAAAGAGCATACCATGACACGATGCATCACTCATAAACACCCTCGTGACCTATAGACATATTAGAGGATGTAATATCCCATAGATATGCGGACTAAATATATATATTAGGATGATACTTTGCATCTGCATTGCAGCGTAAGAAAACTAAAATTCAGACTATTGATTAGCGGAGTAAAAGCCCATGCAACGCTTTTCTTGTGTGCCTCATTTGACTTCAAATTTAAGCCTTGAACTAGATCTTTCAAGTCATGTGTTGAGATCTACACGCATTTGGCTTATGCACATCGGACGAGCGGCAACATTCTTCTCCGTGAAGCCGGCCTGGGCCATCAGTAAGCTGAGCATGGTTTCGGGACTCTTTTACCTAGTGATGGGAAGTGGTTCTATCCCGCTTGTGATACGGCAGTTAGGACCTGTCAGGACCAATTAATTAGAGCTATACAGGAATGAAAATAGAAGGACTGTTTAATAACTAATATCTCAGGATTCCCGAAGAAGAAGATATCAAGGCTAACAGGCTAGCTATGCCCATTGTTGCTTCTCGTGCTCTGCAAAGGCCTTGAAAAACCTTGGCGGATTCCCCGTCACCTCTTCAACAGAACCGTTGAGAGTTTCCTGGGGGCTATTTTTGACATCAACTTCCATCGCAGAAGACATAGCTGCAAAGTCTGCAGGCATTCCAATTTCGTCAACCAGAACCTTGGTATATTCTGCTTCCGACAAACTGTAATGGGTGATTTTCTTGCCGAGGACCGAGGTGAGAATCTCCGCAACCTAGGATGTGAATCAAATCAGTTTTGTTCATCAATAAGAAATAGGATATAATCATCTTACCTGCCCATATGAGAGGAGCTCTGGGCCTTGAATGATGTATTCTGTCTTGTGTGAGCCCCATTCTGTCAAGCAATGGAAAGCAACGGAGGCAATGTCATCGGCTGAGATGAATGGGATCTTGCCCTCTCCCGTCGCTGATACTACTTGACTCTCGTTCTTGATCCATGTCCGTTGGGGGTCTTCCAATAGATTCTCTGGGAAACAAAAACAGTTTAGCCACTCTATAGTCCTAAGCGATAGGCCAGACAGGAATGAATCATACCCATGAACCACGTGGGTCTCAGTGCCACATACTCAACTCCTGGTAGAGAGTCTAGATAGGCGTGGACCTGGCCCATCGAATGATCGCCTTTCTCAATATTACTGGCACTGACGAGCACAAATCGCTGGACTCCCTTAGAGCGAGCAAGATCAACGAATTGGATCATAGGCGGGACCATGTCCATGGTAGGGGGTCCAACCAGATAAACGGCTGAGATGGGTTGCAATCCATGTTTACCAGTATCTGCAAATTGGTTGTCCCACGTTGTCTTTTCATACCAGTTGAAATGGGAAGACTTGTTTGGGCTTTCCTGTGAAGTCGAGCTAGATCCAACCAGGAATGGAGTTTTTGCAGCATCAAGAAGAGCCGCAAGACGACTGGCCGTTTTACCACGTCCCCCAGTACAAGAATAGTCATTGCGAAAAGGTCTAGATAAAAGTTGTCCTTTGTATATAGCTTTCCCTTTTGGAGGATAATTGAGTTGGTTAGGAGATATTCGGGCAATAAATACTCAGTTGATAACTCATATTAACTGTAAAGCAACATGTGACTAAAAATATGCCGGTCTTACCTTATGCTTGACTATGACGAATTCAAGTGCAGATACTATTTTTCCTTGTTTGAACCTACCAGGCTAATGGCTGAATGAGGTTTGCAGCTCCCAGGATATTCCACAAGCACTCAAAATATGGCTCCGCCAATTGACCGCCATTGAATATCAACATCTCATGTGTCGGTTGAGCTATTGGCGAAGGCTTCCTAGTGCAGCGCCAGTACATCCTGCATTCTAATTTGAGCTCATGAAGTCGCGGTGGGCTAGTCGCCACATTTTCGGAAACTGATGCAACTTTTCACAGTCGTAGCAAGCTCCAACCCCCTTGCATATTGAATATGTCGACACATCCCGTATGTTGTAGTCAACTTGGCAGCCCACGATACCAAGCTCAAAATTCGCTACACCGAAGAGAAATATAGTAAAGAAATACGCGAACTTCGAGTTCCATACATTTAGGGAACCCCCGGGTTTTCAGGTGTACCTTCCTAATCGGGTACGTACCCTGCTTCTGCCTGCCGCACATCATACCGCCTTCCAATTTAATATACCGCTTTTATGTCAAACTCCCCATAGTGCCAGAACAGTAGCTACCTGTAATTTGTATGTAAACTGCTAACAGAACTAAGTCACTTTTGTCATATCAACTAATTTATTGTCGACTGCTTCATCGTTAATGGGTTAAACTCTATAGGAATTAGGTAGAATATACGTTTATTTCTGATCAAAATGCATGTTTTTTTCACTATGTATACCAGAAGTGGGCAGAATATACTCTCTACACTGGCAGAAAATATGGCAGTATTCTTGATCGTACCTCATTAGGAAGGCGGTACTGAAAATTCAGGGGAGCGGTATCAGCTAGATGTTGCTATTCGAGGCATGACGGTATACCTAGGTATAACACGACCTGGAGGATTCTGCTAGCTATGTCAAATTGCCCGTGCAAAACTCTGCAACACACCATCAAAGTCTCGCTTGGACATTTTTCTCCTGACCTATTCCAGCCCCCTCAACGCCCTCTTGCACCCGCGTGGCCAATTCGGATGAAACCAGAGCGAAAGTGCGATACACCTTGTTTCGGATATCCTGGCGAGTCTGCGAGACTGATTCGATAATTCTCTCCACCATTCGGTCCTGGAAGTCCTGACTCCGGAACTCGGGAAGTATTTCATAATACTCCCGAGCGAATTTGTAGTCATCCTCATGAGGTTGAGACCATGCATCCGACGAGACCTGCGCAACCCACCCAGCGAAGTCTTGCCCGAGGCTGGCTTGATGCTCAGCGGTTGATGAGGTCCGGGGAGATGCCTGCTTCGACAATGTCCTCCCCAGGCGGTATCGCTGTGCGTCAGGGTATGCGAAGAGGCGGGCCTGTAGGATCGGATCCTCGGAGGCCTCTATACCAGAAACAAGATTAGAAGGTGAGAACGCTAGCTGCTCAACCTCACTGAAGTAGTCTTTCACGTTGCGATTCAAGGTGAGCTTGCCAAAAGGCCGAGAAGGGATTTTCTCGACACCCTGGGGGTATGTTCCCAAGTTCCAGTGTTTGGTGACGTCAAGAATATTGAAGCCAAGATGAGGCGCGTCCTTGGGATCAATAACCTGAACATTCGCCGTCCAAGATGGATAATCACCTCGCTCGATGGCCTCAAAGAGATCCCTGGACGCAAAGTCGGGCTCGCTGGAATCCATGATGGTGCCAGCACCATCCTTGAAGTTGGGTCCGCGATCCGAAGACAGGAAGAAATGAACGTATTTGAATGAGCCATCGGGCATAACCCATTTGAAGGCGTGTCCTGAGTAGCTGCTCAGGGTGCGCCAAGTGAACATACGTCCAAAATCACTGTATTGCAGCAACACCATATGAATTGATTCATGGTTCTCGGTCACGAATTCCCAGAAATTGTTCGGGTTGAGGCGGTTGGTCTGGGGGTCTCTTCGTTGCGAGTGTATCATGTCGGGGAACTTGATAGGATCGCGGATGAAAAAGAAGGGAAAATTGAGGAAGACCCAGTCCCACTCCCCATCGCTGGTAAACAACTTGGTCGCCATGCCCTTCAGGTCCTGAACCCCCTCGGAGGAGCCACGCTCCAAACCAGTGGTTGAAAAGCGTGTTACCAAGGACGTCTTTTTGCCGACACCGAGGAGCATGTCGATATTACAAATGTCGGAGATGTCGTGGGTCACCTAGTCACCGAATTAACTTCCAATTCCAATTCAGGATTGGAACACGATTTAGATTGTACCTACCTCGAACTCCCCGTACGCCCCAGCTCCAAGAGCATGAACCACCCGCTCAGGGATCTTTTCGCGGTTGAAATTGGACAATACTTCCAAGGTATGGACATCTTGAGGGCCGGTGCTAGAATGGCCGGACGAGGGTGCTTTGCCCATGACTGGGCATTTCTTCGCGTAGTTGGGAGCCATTTTTTGCTCAATGTATTGGATGAAAGACTTCAGAGTGAACTGTGTCGTTGAGAACTCGGCTTTCTCCGGGCTAAATACTACTAAAATCCAGTATGCAGAGGTGTAAGCCCGCAGAGACTACCTTTTCTGACTATCGGAGATTTCCTTTCTATCTCTCTCTTGTTATCTGGGAACCCTTGCAAAGCCTGCATTGCATGGAGAAGAATATGGTCTTTTCAACTCCCAACGTTTCGTCACACTTTTTTGGCTGTAAGGGATGAATTGCATTCCATCTTGCGTCTAATCGAAATGTAGTTATATCCAGGATTTACATACCGTGTAATACCTAGTAATATAGCAGTACATACCCTAATCTGACCTCTGGGCATAGATAGCCCTTGGAATGGAAAGCGCATAACTAAAAAGGCTTGATTTGGGGAGACACGGGGATCAGGTCCTGAGTCTCCTGCATTTCTTTTTTTTTCCTGTGCATTTCGATGTTACTATATTTTAGATAGACTGTAGACTTTATGCATCCAATTGCGAAATCTGAGTCGCAGTTTTGTCACCAACTCATACAATCACCTTTTACAGGGCACATTGATTGGATAGATGCAACATGTATGTTGTAATAATAAGTATTCCCGGTTTCACAGCCAACTTTTATATCGCCCATTATTGATTGGCGTCAACTGGCATCCCTTTAACTTCGGACGTAGCCGTACAGCATTCTATTTTTCCCTTGCATATACAATTAATTTACCCCATAAGAGGCTGAACTGTACATTTATCCCGCATAAACCAGATTTATCTGGATGCAGTAAGGTGGGTACTGAGTTTCACCATAAGCCTCTTGAGAAACTGATATCACATGAGAAGTTATCAATCTGTTGAATTTCATCATATTGCATAATAATATAGTTGGCTGTTCACCTCAAAAAAAAGATACACAATTGCAACGTATCCAATATCTCAATTGGGACACATTTGGAGCTGGTAAAAAGTAACATCACAACCCTCAGCCGACCATTCTTTCACATCCGTCAATCCCGCCGACCCAAATAATACTTGACGCTCGTCTGTATCATACTTGTAGCTACATCCGAAACGAACCTTCTCATGCTTCTCGATAACGATGTCGTTCAATGGGCCCCCAAGTCTGACCTCCTTGCCCTTCGTGATGAGAGAGGCTTCGTGTCGGCCTAGCATATAGTTCCACTCACTCAGAAAGTACCAGTCGCTGGGCTGAAATACCTGGTCCCTCATTTTATTTGGAGCGAACAGGGTGTTTCCATAGTCCAGGGACGCTAAGGCAAAAGGAACGACGCCTTCAGCAGTGTAGGCGCGCAGCACTTTGGTTGGCATTTTGCAACTGTCCAGACTCAGGAGAATAGAGCTTTGAGCTGGGCTAGCGGCCAATGCGTTGTTTGCGATGTTCTGAAGAAACTTGGCTGCATTTGCCCGCGAATAGTTACCTACTGTCAGTCCAAACAATAGGAGACAGTGCGGCCGGTCCTGTACTCCCGGGGTATCTTTCAGCCACTGCACTCCATCTTCGAAAGTTCCATGAAGTGCACCAATTTTGACAAACTTGAATTGTTCGTATGGAAGGGACTGCAGCGTAGATTGAAGCTCCGAAAAACTCAGATCGAGCGCATAGAATGTAATGTTCTTCTTCGATGCCTCCAATGCTTCCAGTAACGGTAGAACCTTGTCCAGGCTTCTGTACAGCAGTGTTAGCTACCTCTTAAATAGGAATAGAACTATTCAGGTGATCATTTTACTGACGCGCTCCCAAGATCAACCACTACACTGTTGTTGGCAATCGACTCAACCATTTCAGCCGCTCGGGCGCGTAGAATGCGCAGCTCTTCATGTCGTGGATAGAAGTCGGCGGCAGTAGAGTGTTCAATCCAGTGCCGAATTCCTTCCCCGCTGTAGAAGAGAAGAGCTGGAAGAGTTTTGGGCGTCGCGGACAGCCCAGCCCTGACTTGATCGGGAATGGATTCCTCGAATGTGCTCTGACGTACGTCAATAATGCGTGAGTTGATGATAGTCATATTTTCAGTTCCTTTATTTTGCCAGAGGACATGAATTGTATCAAAAATTGATTCTACACCAGACTATCTGACGGCTCAGCCACATTTAATCCTCATCTCTGGCGGTGAGCACCTGAGCATCTTCGTGGTGTGCTCACCAAATATATCGATACGTCACATGTATTAAATGGGCAAGTGAGCTCAGCGTATCCATCGCCAAGTTTTTCAATGATCGTCGTCCCGTCCTGCACATGCCCTCCGAGTCCCATTCCTCACTACCCACTCCTAACTTGCTAATAAAAAGCCCCTCTTGGTCCCACCGTCGCTTCAGCTGTAACAGGCGGGTATAGCTCTGTCCCCAGTAGACCTGTTGGAACTCTTTTTCGTTCGGGTCCCCCACGTTACGATAGGATAACCGAAACCCTGGGTCAATGGCATAAAGCAAGGGCATGTGAATATTCGTAAGGTTTTGTAATGCACCTGCTTTTCCTTCAATAGTCGGCTCAACGGGTCGCACGAAGTTGATCAGCTGAGTAGCATTCCTCCAAGCTGGATGCATGGACGTCTCCATGAGGTCTCCATTTCTCATGACTTGCCCTCCGAGGTTACTGGTGAACAATAGATCGCCCGGCCGCATGGGGAGTTGGGCCAGACCCTCGGCCATGTATGTAGGCCCCTTGGAAGCATTGAATAAGTTGTTAGAAATGGCGACAGTGGACCCAAGAACACCGTAGTCGTTATCGGTGTGTATGTCGGGAACCTGTCGATAGTTCCTGCTGAGTTTCGGCAATGATGTTGATTCGTATGTCACATGAGTTTCAATGCGCCTCATATCCTCAACAAATGGCTGCATTCGTTGGTCGACATCCACCGTATTGGTTTGATCCAGAAAGAACATTTTAAGTTTTGCCTCAATAGAGTGTTCAGATATCACAGTGATGATCAGCTGCCCACCAACATTTTCACGGTTCAATGACTGCAGCACAGTGAAGAATGCAGCAAGGCTTCGAGAATATTTGCCGTGAGATTGGGATGTATGCACGCCGAGCTCAGCCGCAATAGCAGGGACGTCGGGAAAAACTCGCATAGTAGCTCGCGTAACAATTCCAAAAGTCCCACCTCCACCCCCCCGCAATGCCCAAAATAGGTCCGGATTCTGAATAGCGTTGGCCAGAACGATGTCTCCCTGTCAAGGTTAGAAACCCACGATATTTTATGACATCAGGCTCTGGTAGGCTTACGCTAGCGGTCACAACTTCAAATTCCAGAACGTTGTCCACTGCCAATCCATGGTGTAGACTAAGAAAATCTGAAATTCCTCCTCCCTGCAGGAATCCTCCTACAACTCCGACTGTAGGACAATCGCCACCAACAACAATGTATCCATTTTGCGCGGACCTTGCGTATAGGTCCCCCATCATGACACCAGCTCCAACACTCACAGCTGGACCGAAAGACTTTTCAAATCCGTGGAGCTGAAAATTTTCGTGGAATTTAATATCTTGCAGCCGGTGGGTATGGATCTGCAATGCATTGGGCGAGCTGGATCGACCCGCTAGATCATGGCCCGTGTTCCGGACGATAAGGCGAAGATCGTGGCGTTTAGCAAACATTACAGCTTCTTGGACATGCTCCGTGGAGTTCACCATTGCCGAGTACAGAGGAATGCGCCCTTGGTGGCATTGGGTACGACCCTTCATCTGAGATCCCAATGGGCATGCATCACCAGGGGATTGGCCAGACTCCCATACCCAATCCTGCAATGCACCTAGTTGATAGTCTCAGCTGAGGAATATTTTTGGAGGTACCTAACATGAGTGCCAGGCTTACCGGGTTGCGATGCCCTCCATCCACTGTCCCTTGACATACGCATCACATCCTCGCACAAGGGGTGATCGAGGCTATGGTTATAACAGACTGATGCAATGGGTTGTAACCTAACAAGAGTGAACTTTATCGATCTGTTCAGTAATTCCCACTGTTCATCAGACGGCCAACATGGTTCCCACGGCTGGCAACGACATGAAGACTGTAAGAAGTGTGTAAATATCAGCCAACTGAGAGCCATACCCAGCCCAGCAGTCCCCAGAAAATGAAACATCATCGCCGATTGGTGGTGGATTTTTATCAACAAAAAGAATGTGCATAGATGCGGTTCAGAATTCTGTAAATCCAACCCATTTTATGCTTGCATTCAGCTAAAAGGCGGTAGCCAGCCCTCTAGATTATTTGATAAGTTTCCAATATTACGGCCAAGTCCGACAGTAAAGCACAGGAACATAGTTCGGGCCTACCCGCAGTGTAGATGTGACGTATCGAGAGCTCCACTATATACGTGAAGGGTGAGAATGAACAGTATCTCGCCATATCTACGAGAGTGTCGATACAATCAATCATGATCAGCTGTATGTGTGCTTCCCTGCAAGTCTTTCACCCCTTGATTCTACGGTGTATCTTGCATATTTATCCTGATTTTCGTCATCTTCATGATCATCGACCATTCTATTCAATCTATAGCCGTATTCACTGTGGAAAGATATAGTGTCAGTTGTAGAACATATATACCGCTTCATTCTACAACTATTCTAATGTGTTAAGCAGCTGTCACTATGGGCTCCATTGAACCACCTAATGCTTCTAGCTGTCTTGTATACCAGACCATCACTGAGTTTGCAGACTTCCCCGACCACGATCAGAAGCTATGGTGGCACAGTACGGCACCTATGTTCGCAGAAATGCTCAAGGTTGCTGGATATGATATTCATTCTCGGTACAAAGCTCTCGGGTTGTACCAGAAGTTTATCATTCCTTTCCTTGGTGTCTACCCTACCAAAACCAACGATCGATGGCTCAGCATCCTGACTCGATACGGCACGCCTTTTGAACTGAGCTTAAACTGCACCCACTCAGTGGTACGATACACCTTTGAGCCCATTAACGCTGCCACTGGCTCCCTGAAAGATCCCTTCAACACTCATGCCATCTGGGACGCACTCGATACACTGATCCCTTTGCAGAAGGGCATTGATCTAGAGTTCTTCGCGCATCTGAAGAGGGATCTCACTGTCAACGACCAAGACATGGCCTACCTCCTAGAGAAAAAAAGGTTGGGGGCCAGATCCGAACTCAAAACAAACTGGCCTTGGACCTGAAGGGTGGCGAGTTCGTATTGAAGGCTTATATATATCCCGCACTCAAATCTCTGGCAACCGGAAAGTCTGTCCAAGAGCTCATGTTTGACTCTGTTCATCGCCTTTCCCACCAGTACCCGACTCTCGCCGCGCCTCTCCGCAAATTAGAAGAGTATGTTCACTCTCGCGGAACTTCCAGTACCGCCTCTCCCCGGCTCATTTCTTGCGATCTGTGTGACCCACGTCAATCTCGGATCAAAATATACCTCTTGGAGCTGAATGTCTCCCTGGAATCGATGGAGGACCTGTGGACACTAGGCGGCCGACGAAACGATACCCAAACACTCGCTGGATTGGAGATGATTCGTGAGCTATGGGACCTGATCAACCTCCCCACCGGTATTCTCTCGTACCCGGAGCCCTATCTCAAGCTTGGCGAGGTCCCCAATGAGCAGCTTCCTCTGATGGCCAACTATACCCTTCACCACGACGACCCAATGCCCGAACCGCAGGTCTACTTCACGACTTTCGGTATGAACGATGGCCGGGTGACGGATGGACTAGCCACCTTCTTCAGACGTCATGGCTACACCCATATGTTGCAGACATACAGGGATAGCATGCGTGCTTACTAGTGAGTTGAGAACAATTCTATTCACTCAACTTATCTAACAAAATCTAGTCCTCATGTGGATCATGACACTGTCAACTATCTCCACGCCTACATCTCTTCTCTTATCGAAAGGGGAGCCCGTATTTAAGTGTCTATCTCCAATCCTTCGAGACTGGTGACTGGCCAATCTGTGAGTCAAATTTCTACTCAAATTCTCATGATATTGTGTTTTAACGCGGTTTTCCCTGTTCTCTCATCCAGCCAGCTTCGGTGCCCCCATCCTTGAGCCTGTCTCTAAGAAGATGTGTCGTGGCCATCCTGTCTCTTTCGAGGTACCTTTGACAAAGCAGCAGGTGGTGGCCAGTGAGTGAAAAGAAACCAGATTTGGCGAGTTTCAGGCATAGAGATGTGACCAAAAAGGACAACCACAAACGCGGATTCCACCATATCTCGGTACAGAGTTGATCCAGATGTTTTTCGAGGAGATGTGCAATCCAATTGATGACCGGTGTAAATTGCGAACTAGATGGTAGGAGTAGGTTAAAGGATTTGCTGGAATATATGTACTCTTGATCTTCTGAATATCGATGTCAGCTTTGAAATGATGCTTCAACGCCTAGAAATGGGTGTATGCGGAGATTTGTATGGTGGGAATAGCTTCATTTTTCTGGGGAACAGACTTTGCTTATTAAGCCCTCTGTCACATGCCCAGGTGGGGTCTAAAATAAGGCAGAATTCAGACACATTCAGGCATCAACCCTGCAAATCAGGCATATGACCTTTGGCAGCTCTGCCCTTTCGCACGCGGCCTAGAATGGGTACATACACGTACATATACAACCTAGATAGTAGAGTCGTTCGATTCTGAACTTTCGAAAATGCCCAATTCGCCAATCTGCGCGTTTGTACTACTCGAACTGATTGTTTTCCCCAGTCTTTACTTTCCCCTCTCACCTGAGAATTCATATAGTTCTAACAAATTCCTTCTTCTTGCTCTCCTCCATATCTCTCTTCACTGTTAGTACTCCATCATGCTTGAAGGTAAGTGTGTTCGCGGTGTTTTTGTTGTATGCGCGTTCTTGGCAGTTCAACTTGCCCCGGTCAAATTTTCCCGCTCTGCTTCTTATCTTTCAATCAACCCGATTCAAATTGTCGGAGCCCTGTGAAAAGTCCACGACCGCTTGTTGGATTAATTGTATCCTTGATCGTCTGTGTAATCCTGTCTTTCTCAGTCGGCCTTCCCTTCACCAATTCCTGTCATAACCCGCCTCCTACCTTTTCCCCTCCATGGGTGTCGCAAGACTCACCAGACGAAGCGGTCTCATTGCGCGCGCAGTGGGGGATTCCAAGTACTCACCGGGACCCCTGCTCACGGCGCAGTCTCTCGTGGCACGCAGCAAGATCGCCTCTGTCCCCGCATCACACCAAGCCCTTCTCAACCTCCCCATCCCTATCCTGCGCGAGACACCAAAGCACCAGCGGAGAACCACCGTCGATCGCGGAACCACCTGCCAAGCCCAAGACCCAGACCAAGACCCAGACCAAGACTGACATTCCTGGTGCGGATCCCGCAGACCGATATGCAGCAGGCCTGCGCCTGAACAAGGAATGGGCTGCCCAGACAGCCCGCAACCAGCCCGAGCTCTTCCCTACCCTGGCCTCGGGCCAAACGCCGCAGATTCTGTGGATCGGGTGCTCCGACTCCCGCTGCCCCGAAACCACCTTCCTAGGCCTGCAGCCCGGCGACGTCTTCGTGCACCGCAACATTGCCAACATCCTCCACCCGGGCGACCTCAGCTCCAACGCCGTTATCGAGTACGCTGTGCAATACCTGCGCGTCAGCCATGTCGTGGTGTGCGGGCACACATGCTGCGGTGGTGTCTCGGCTGCCATGGGCAATAAGAACTTGGGTATTCTGGATCCGTGGCTGTTTCCCTTCGTCAGCTGCGCGAGCGCAACCTGGAACTTCTGCAGTCAATGCATGCTGAAGAGGCGTCGTCGAAGCTGGCTGAGCTGAACGTTCGCGAGGGCTGAACATTGTCAAGCAGAAGAGTGTTGTGTTGAACGCGATCCGCGACCGGGGACTGCAGCTGCATGGCTTGGTTTACGATGTTGGATCCGGTGTGCTTAGTGAGCTGGACATGCAGGACTCGGAGGAGGTTATCAGGGCTCGTTTGACGGCTTTTCAAACGGAGTGAGTTGGCGGGGTTTTTTCGGGCTTGGGACTTTTTCGGCCGAAGGCCACGGGATGTACGGAGTAGCAGAAGCGAGACTTGCGGAGTAGAACATTTCTGGATAGCGACAGTGTGCATTTGATGAATTGATGATAATTGTAAACAAAATTTTCTTTTTTTTGTGGCCTGGAGGGATCTCTCATTCTCTCAGAATGTAAACATGATGGCATGATGTGTGGGTAGCCGATGCGATGAAAAGACCAATCAGAGGAGACGGTGAGGTTATACGAAGTATGTCTGCCAAATTGGGAGGAGCAGGTATCTTTTGTATAGCAACTCCATACAAAAGGGTACATACACATCTAGACACGATTAGGTGCATGATCCCACATCTACCTATATATGTGCATAGCCTTGCTTGTCTTAGGTTTCTTATTTTCAGTTCTGTTTGTATTCTGCAATATGCCAGTGATCCAAGGCCTAGATGGTGTAACCTCCACCGTTTGACTCTTCACAGTCCTTTACCGACAATAGTTATAGACAAAAAATGACATCAGTACCATGTTATAGAAACAAGGTTAATCAAATATACAGGCAGAAGCAGGCAGATGGTGTAAATCGTACCAAAGGCGTGTCTCATACACTCAGGCGGACAAGCATATAAGGGTAATCCTTCCCACGTCAAACCTTCCACCATCCACCTTTCTTCTCTGAGTACTCTTCTCACTGAAACTTCGATCCCCTTCCAGTTCCTCTCACTTGACATCCATGATGAAGATCGAACTCTATGATGGAGTTGGTAGAAGTCTATATTCCTTCTGACATTTGACCTATCATTCACATGCTAACGGTCAAAGCTGTCGATGATAGCATCACAGAACCCGAGGTCCAAGAGATCCAGTTTGAGCCTGAGGGCACCCTCTGTGATGTCCGCACCCTCTACCAGAAAAGTTCCGATGGTTGGGGCCAACCGGTATGGACCAAAGAAATGCCCATTGACTTGCCCGCACCCGTCTTGGATGCAGAGTCAGCACAAGACGCACTCCTCACGAAGAAGGTGAAGTGCTTCGATGGACGCGGAGCTTGTCGATTCATTCCGTTGTTGTGCAAAGCGAGCGTCTCAAGGAGTTCTTGAAGAGGCACTGAAGGGTTATCCTAGTGTCGCCCTGACCTTGGACCGCCCCGAATTCTGCTCGCCTTTCCGGGCTTTCGTTCATCGATGGGAAGAAATCACCAAACTGCGGGACGAAGTCAGGATCCAACAACCAAGGCACATGTGGATATGTTCTACCGCATCATGGACGAGGAGCTCAGGGATGTCATCGACAGCAAGAATGAGCTGGTTGCCAAAGGGGGTCATCACTTTTGAGTTGGTTTGGACAATCATCAAACCGGACGATGTGGTCCTTTCTTCGGCCAAGGAAGGGCTCCGTGCTTATTCGTCCACACGCGGATCGTCGGACGGTGAAGGATCGCCAATTGATTATTTCCAAGCCGAATACGTCGAGTTCGATTGAACCAAGTTCGGATACAACACCACGGATTTCCATGATCCCCCGATTTGAAGGCGCTATGCCAATCACCTCGTTGACTATCTTCCCCTCAGATTCCACCCCGTGAAGGAGGCGGTCCAGGAGATGTTGACTGCACGGGGCAAGAAGTGGAAGCCCTCAAGGGGTACCATTTCAGATCATATGATTCTTCAACCAGCACGAACTCCAACGGTCATGTCAAGAATCGCGTCATCATTGACGCCCAGGCATACAACAAGTTTGCGCACCACAAGACAATCAACTTTGATAAGGAGATTGGTGAAGAACTGGATGATGCACAGCGCCTCATTGCAACCCCAATGCTCAACGGATATGCCCTGAATGACAAAAATGGCGTTCGTTCCACGTGGATCGTGTGCAAGACATTGATTGGGATGAGCAGGCCTTTGAGTCACTGGTCCTACTGCGGGAGCAGCGGGGGTTCAAGGACGTCATCTTGGCCGTCGTAAAGGCCCAGTCCCAGAAAAAGGATACATTTGATGACGTCATTCGGGGCAAAGGCCAGGGGTTCATTGTCCAAGCTCAGCGGTCCTCCAGGTGTCGGAAAGACCCTGACTGCGGAAAGTGTTGCTGAGGTCATGAGGGTTCCTATTTATGTCATGAGGTGCCGGCGACCTTGGAGTCGAAGCCAAACGCTTCGTGAGTCAAAGTTGAAAGACATCTTGGAGCTGGTTCCCAAGTGGGGTGCTATTCTGTTGTGATGAGGCTGATGTCTTCATGGGAAGCCCGTGATTCCGCCAATCTCGATCGCAATGAACTTGTCTCACTCTTCTTGAGAACTCTTGAATACTACGAGGTAAGCTCTGAATCTGGGGAAACGCACAAATGACATGTTACTGATCTTCTATATTTCTCTCCAGGGTATTCTCTTCTTCGACCACCAACCGTACGCAGAATATCGATCCTGCCTTCGATTCTCGCGTCCACCTTTCCATCGCCTACAAGGATCTCGATGCGGAATCCAGACACCAGGTTTGGGGACAGTTCCTCAGCCGCTCGATGAACATTGAAGCCATCACGGATGAGCAACTTGACCAGGTGGCCAAGTTGCAAATTGAATGGCCGCACAGATCAAGAATGTGATCAAGACCGCTGGTCTTCTAGCTTGTTCCAAGGAGCGTGAGATTCGATTTGAAGATCTGCAGACGGTGCTTGCTCTGAGAAATTTGCAGAAGTGATGCCTGGTGAGACAAGGGGGCAATATTCCGTACTTCATGATGGAGTGAGATGGTAGCTAGTTAGAAACATTCTAGACTTGATATTTGAAATCAAAAAAAAAAAAGCATTATTTTATGCGCACTTTTGTGTCTGTAAAAGGCGGACCGGTGAATTGCCTCTTGGTAGTTTTAGCTCCCTGTCCTCCGTAACGTTTGTAACATGGGGCTAGCGGTAACGATGGAGGATGAATACTGTTATTTTTCATTCTTGATACAGATGGATCACGTGGCTTGACCAGGATTCTTTAAAACAGGCCGAAACGTTTGTTTTGATTACTACAAGATCGTGATTTCCGGACTAGTTATAACATAGTGTTGCGATTTTAGAGAGTTAGAGACTTATTGGAATTATTATGCCACGTACACACTCGCAATACCACCATTTTTCTGTCGATCTCATCTCTTTACCACCCACCGCCTTGTCCTGGTTGTAAACTGGTGGGCTGGTACTCGCTAGGCCACAGACGTAAAAGCATACACATTTTCATAGAGCACCTGCGGCAGTGTCGGATGGATCCCCTGAGGGTGAGGGACTGTTGGCACATAACAGCTTGACGAGGATATGGCTGGTGAGTACCACACTTCCCAGCTTCTGCATATCCCGCAGAGGTTGCACGATCATGCGCCAAAGCTCTCTT